>NC_092315.1:10250000-12796990 GCF_036785885.1 Coffea arabica | reverse complement strand
GTTATATGAAACCTACAAAAATTGGTTAGTAATAAAAGAAATAACCTCACACTCTCCCTTATGTGTTTCACTCACACTCGTGTATCACTCAAGTGTATGTAACACTCTCATATTCTCATCAATTAGTTCTCAAGGCACTTGATTGCTTCACTTGAAGAAATTAGAAATTGCTCAAGTGTTCCAACCGACTTGTAGTCAAGAATCACTCAAGGAGTGGTTAATGATAATTCGGTTCACTTGGACTGAGTGTTGAGCTCAAAAAGGACTAGATTTAATTCAAAGGACTCGTGACTGCTTGCTAGAATTTGGACAAAGATGGATGAACCTGAGCGGATTAATTTGGACAAGGAAAGACGAAACCTAGATCACTAGGAAAACTCAAGGAATCTGAAACTGTTTTGAAATTAATGTGGCTGGCTGTTTTGGAATGAAATCTCCTACCCTTTCCTACTCAAATCAGGTTTTTAACTTCCTCTTAGTCAAATCCAAGAGGTACTAGGAAAAGGCTTTCAAATTGGAAAGAAATTTCCTTTGATAAACCACAAGTGACTAACGAAATTGTTTTGGAAATCCAACTAGGGTTTGGTGTTTCATTTCTTGATTCATTTTTTTTGAATTTGAATCAAGAAGAAATCAAGAATCGAATTTCCAAGCCAAAGTTGTCCATATTTTTGTTTATTTCTGCAACCAACACTAGACCTTCAAGAATGTAAGAATTCAAGTTTGGTTGAATAAATTTCAACAAGAAAAACCCTAATAAAACGCAAACCCTAAACCCGATGGACAAGAAACCCTAAATGACAATCACGATTCTGGTTTTTTTTTTTTTACAACACAAGAGCCAAATGTAGTAAACCCTAGAATTGCAAGACTCACATGGATGACTCAAGAACAAGACACGGCTAACTTGAACAAACAATTAACAAACAACAACAAATGATCAACAAGAGACAAAAGGGATATACATGATACCGTCAACTAACTCTGATACCAAGCTGATAACGAACCCACCAAGATGGCTAGAACTTTTATCCCACAAAGCCCCGAATTTAGACTCATATATCAAAGTTGAAGTGATGGAAAACTTTGACCCTTCTAACCCATGGAGTTATGAACATTGATATGATCGTAACCCATAACTCAATAGAATAGCGAAGCAAAGTGTTGAGTAAAGCAACGCCACAACCAAGGGTGTTTCTTGGTTGATCAATCGATTGAATACTCTCAAGACAGTCTCTCAAATATTCAAGCAAGCTCTCAAGGAAGCCAAGAGAACAAATTCTCACAATTTATTGCTGGAAAATTCTGAATTATGACACAAAGTGCATGAGACAGCTTATTTTAACATTTGTCGAACCCTAGTTCCTACTCCAACAAGGAAACAATGAAAACAAGTGAAATTCCTACCCAAACTAGGACACATTACCTCGGGCAAGACACTTAACAGAGCTGGCCGTTATTCTCTACTAATAAACAACTCGAACTATTAATGAAATGTTGGAAATAATAACTAAACAATGAAGACTAATCCATGGATCAAGCTTGTACTCGAACTACTCCTCTTGAACTCGAATGTTGTGACCAACCTTGAAGTCATTCTCTTCCACTTCCGAAACTTGAAATAGGGTATAAATGGTCTTGTCTTGATGTTCAAGTCCTTCAATCATCATAGGTTGACCTACTTGATCTTTCACCGCATGAACCAAGACTTGTAGAGACTCCCTTAACTTCTTAGCTCGTGATCTTGTTATTAGTCCGACTGGAACCTTCATGTGTGTATCACCCTCACCATGTCCAGTCATGATCACCATCTCATCACTTTCTCACATGTTTTGATTTTTTATATGATCGATATATGCATAAAAGTAATATTTTAAATTCAAATTTTGCATAGTTGTTATTCATCCAAAACTGACAGTGTATACAAGATATATATATATATATATCCCATTCTTGTTTCTTAGATTACTTAATTATTTTTTACCAAAAATCGATTCATGTCCTCTATTTGGATTTTTCATAATGTCATGTATTGGTTGATCTATTTAGTTCCCTAATTTTGACATTGTTCCAAACATGTCATATGATAATCATTCTCTTAACAAATACAATTTGCTAATCATATATACCAAAAATAATGTTTGGATTTGGTATAGGATTATAGATTGGTTAGTTTTATTTCGTTGCTAATTTTACTTAGTTCCAAACATGCTTACAATATGTAACCCTCCAATAATGTAATTAAATAAATGTAACAAAAATAACTATACATATCTAAAAGAAAAAATAATTTTTTTATTAGAGAAACTGTCAAGGTAAAATTGCATTGACTTGAGTCACTCACAAATTAATTTGGGGAAACAAATTATTGCAGTGATTTTCACTATGAGTTTGCTTTGAAATAGTGTTGTTCCTTAGACAAAAACATTCACATTATTTTGATAATTTTGTGTTCATCCACTCTTTGATGTGGGCTGAAGTTGCAGAAGAAATTGTAAATTGGAAAAAAAAAAAGTCTCAATTGACTCCATAGACCCATTTTTCTGCATTGCTTGTGTAGCTAACCAACTCTTCGGGCTTGAACCATAGGCTGATTTCATCCCTTACAGTCTTAGGGCCATCACTTCCATGAATAATATTCCTTCCAACCACAACAGCAAAGTCACCTCTGATGGTTCCAGGTTCTGATTTCTGTGGATTTGTAGCTCCAATAAGTTTCCAGTCGGATTTTATTACTTCTTCACCTTCCCAAACCATGGCAATGACAGGACCAGAGCTTAGGAAGCCACAGAGGCCATTAAAGAATGGTCTTTTCCTTGAGATCATGATAATGCTTTTGTGCAAATTCCTTTGAAGGAACCACAATTTTCATTGCCATGAGCTTAAAACCTTTGCATTCAAGCGGGATATAATTTTTGCAATCAATCCTCTCTGCACCCCATCAGTCTTGATGGTAACAAAAGTGCGTTCCAACTCTGCAGCATGTGCTTCTTGCTCTGTGAGCATGTAAGCTGCTGCAGGAAGGGCAAGGAGCCCTGAAATCGAACTTCTAGAAGCATTTCCTGGATCCACCTTGTCAGGCACGGCAAGAGTAGTTGCCCTTGCTCTCAATGAAACTACTGTTGTTCGCCCTTCGGAAAAGGCACGAGAGCTTTGCCTGCTGGAAGTAGAAAGAAGAGTCCTTGCAGCTCGTGTAGCATATCTGCAAATTTAAAATCTCATTTTCTTTCTTTTCCTTTTCTCAATTTATCTAATCAAAATTTATGAAAAAACCGGTTCGGGGTTTGAGGTGAAAAGGTCAGAAAGAGAGACCAACAATAATCGCAATGGATCTTCTGTCTCGCATCCTGTGCCACTTTCTATCCCACTTTTTATTATATTGCTATTTCTCTTATATAAACATCATGTTTTAGTTCTTTTTTATTTCCTTAATATCCAATAACTATTAACTTAGTAATACACAAAATTTAACAAACTCAAAAAATCAAAATGCATAAAAAATGAGATTTTTCATGAATTTTCTGCTGTATTTTTTAATTTTCTATTATATATTATTTTTTGGAACTTGTTGTATTTATTTTTTATTCAACTAATAGTTATTGAATGTTAAGAAAACAAAAAAGAAGTAAAACATGATGTTTATGTAAGAGAAATAGCAATATAATAAAGAGCAAATTATCCGATTGGCCACTAAACTTTTGCAATCGTCGAGTTTTGGTCACTCAACTATTAAAAGTCTGGTTTTGGCCACTCAAATATATAAAAGCGAGACGCGAGGCCATTCTGTTAGATTTAGCCGTTAACTTCATCGATGCGTCTGTTTGCACGATTTCCAATACAAAAAGCAGGGTCAATTTAGGAAGTTGAAAATAGACCTTCTTCTTCTTGTTGTAAAAAGCTAATAAAGATTACTTTACCAACTATTTATAAAATTAAAAAAAAAATTGTTTACAGAATAGGCCTGAAAAAATAGATGCAGCTACAAATATACCATTACACGAGTAACTCTAGCTCAGAGAAAAAAAAAACAACAGGAAAGAAAAGGAGAATTCAGCTAAAGAATAAGCACACAAACTCAATACTTGCGATGTTGAATGGGTATATTGGAAGCTTTCCAAATGGCAATTTTCTCAAAAGCTTCAATGGGAAGTACAAAATGTGCATTAGGGAAATTACAATGTCCTCCACCATCAGCTTCAAACCCATAATTCGGAGCACAAAAGTTAGTCGCAGTAACAATAATGGAAGTCCCAAGAATACACCATCTCATGTCCTGAACACGCCTAACTTGAAAGCAAGCTCCACAGATCTGACCCTTTTCAAACAGGACTTTACTGAGTGCAGCTGTGGCTTTCCCGTATCCCATTTTCTCCAGGTCCCCATAACCACAAGCCCCACCAACCGGGTCTCCCGGTTCCGCGACGGCGTAGTAGGTGGCTCTGGCGGATCTCCACTCTGTGTAGGAGGAGGGGGTGGAGGAAGAAGGGAAGTAGTGGTAGTGGGAGCGGACTAGCTGGGGTAGTGGGAGCGGACTAGCTGGGAGAGTAGCATTCATGCTACTCTCAGGTCCTAAATTGTCCCTGCCTTTTGTATTGGAAATCGCACGGACAGACACATCGATGAAGTTAACGGCTAAATCTAACAGAATGGCATCGCGTCTCGCTTTTATGCACTTTAGTGGCCAAAACCAGACTTTTAATAGTTGAGTGACCAAAACTCGACGATTGCAAATGTTTAATGGCCAACCGGATAATTTGCTCTATAATAAAAGTGGGATAGAGAAGTTGACTAAATAACAATCTTTGACCAACATAAACTAATTATCCAAGTTCATATTCCCCATAGAAATAATAATCATTACCATACTAAGCGAGAGTTCGGTTGCTACAGTGAAAATGGACCAGTTATCCGGTAATTTTCAACTTTGAGCGCATTTGGTATTGTTAGTTGGACAAGAAACTTTTTGGAGCAGTTGGTGTGCGTTTACTTTCCTTCTTCAGGTGTGTGCTTCCTTTTGCAAGTAAAATTCATAGATATCAGGCTGGCTTGTGGTCAACTGTCCGATTGTGCGAAATATATTACATTCAAATTAGGACCATCAAATTAAAATAACTCCTCTTACCAACAAAAAAAAATCAAATTAACTCCGCTCGGGAAGTTTATTGCATGGAAATTAAGACCGCTTCACAAATTAAGATCAGTGGTGAGTGGGCGATGTGTCAAGCAGTGTGTGGGAGCCGCATGGCCAAATGCTGCTTTGAAGATGACTTTCTCAGCAGATTGGTAGGCGAGAAAGCTTTATGCGAGTTTGAGCTTCTAAGCTATTTGCGAATTTCAGCTTCTAAAGATTTACGTCAGTTAGAGCTGCTGAAGATTTACGTGGCTTCTGTTTACTTACCATGTATGAATTTACATGTACCATTGATTAAATTCAGGTAGTATAACTGATAAGGTTCAGGTAGGGCATGAATTCTTTTTCTCCTTTCTTCAATTGTGAGACCACAGGCGGTTGATTGATTAGCGTCAGACAGAGTTTGAATCTTTTGTTTCTTGCTTCAATTCTGAGGCCAGCGGTTTGTTTTGTATTTATCAATTTGCTGGTCATAATTGAAGGTTGCATTCACGTGGTTTGCTTGTTTTGGTGTTGATGCATTTCTTTTAGAATTAAGGGCTGCATTTTTCTTGTTATATAGTTAAAGAGCTTAGTGGTTTGTGGTTAGTTATGATTGTGATAGATATTGATGAACGCTTAGTTTCGGTGATTTGTGAAGTGATTTTCTTGTTCAGCTCTTCATGTTTTCCTGTTCATAATTAAGATCTATATTTAACATAAGTAATTGAGGGTACTCGTTTCTGTTCAATTATGATTGTAATAAGAATTCATGAAACCTTAGGCCTGGTGCTTTTGTAAGGTGAACTCCTTACTCTACTTCTGCCTTGATCTTATTTTGTCTGCTGCACTGCTGTTTTCTTGCCACTTGTAGATTACCTACTGTTAAATCTGTTCATTTGTAATGAGATTTTGTGTGCGAGGTTCATAATAAACTATTGGTGTTAAATTTGTTGATCTGTCATTAGACAAGCAATTGGATTTTTTTCTGAATCAGAGGGCAAGCTTCTGTTCAGCAGAGGTAGTAGTGGATGCAGATGGGTTATAGTTAAACGCCTAATTGCCCCTTTTGCTTGGAGATTACTTGAGTTGTAACATAAAAGCTACTTTCCATAATCCTGGAGGAAACAGAAACACGTAAAAGTATGTTTGTAGCATCCATCAAGATGAATGTGTAGGTTTTGTTTCCAATAAAACAATTTTCCATCCCAGTGCTTTAAACGAGTAGGCCACTATTTCTGGAGGTCATTGTTCAGTGCTTGTATTCTTCTTATAGTTCCTTTGCTTTTCATTTCCTTAGGACTGAGTTCGTCATATTCTTCATTGTTTGCCGGTTTCTGTCCTTTTCCCTCTAGGAACTGTCTTAGGCTTTTAATTTTCAAGAATACTAATGATTGGGCTTGGGCATGTTCTAATTTGATATTCGTATTTTGAAAAGTTGATTTTAGAAAAGCTCAAAATCAGAATACCAAAAGCAGGCCTTTTTTAGCTTCTGATTTTGGATCTTTTAAGCTTTAAAAAAAATGTAAAAAGTTGATTGAAAAAGCAGTTCAGATTATTGCATTGTATCCTTGTGATATAGTTGGCAGAATCACAGCGCTTAGCATATATAAAGTTTCAGACCTTTTTGCTTCCTTCTCCTTATTGATTAGCTGCACTTTTTCCTTAAATACAAAAGAGCTCATTTCGCCAAACTTGTGGACTTCTAACAACCACCATTTGGTCCCTGTTCTTTCTCATTTTTGTTTCCGAGTGATAAAGAAAAAGTGCATCCAATATATTTGGCTTATATCTTTCCTTTTCTTGCTAAACACTTCAGTCCTATGCTATTTCTACTCCACTTTACCAAGCAGCCCTGGAAGGATCATTTGTGCAGCTTCATGGTTGTGCTATACCCGTAATCCAATAGGCATTGATACAACCCCTGAGCAATAGGAAATCATCGGTGATGTCATTCAGGATACAAACCATATTCCCTATTTTGATGTTACTTATCAATTAAATCTTTCTGGCTGCTTGAGATTTTGTTTGTTTTACTCTAAGCAGTTGTTCCATTTTTATTTTGCTTTGTGCCTGATAAAAAGTATGCTGAAACGATAGGGGTTCTTTAATTTGAATGAATAGAATTTATTACATTTAGATTTAATAAACAAACAGCAATGTAATGGTGGAAAAATAGCACTTCAATTAAGCCTTGTCTAGATTAACCTCCATCTATTTAGAATCAGGCTCAAATTTCGGCTATGATGGCAACGGGGCGGGGCAGACCCCTGTCTCACTGCCTACTAACTCCCCTGCCCCGCCCCGCTTCCCCAGCGGGGCGCCTACGAGGCTAATGAAAATTTCTTAGATAATTTTATTATAGTCAAATTTTAGCAAATAATCAAGTACTAAAATATCAACACAACATCAAGTTATTATCCATTATAATTTCATAATTGAAACTCATAAAAACAAGGGTTAATATCAGAAACCTCCCTTGAGGTTTCTTCTAATTACACCTAGCACCCCTCATGTTTCGAAATCACACTTAGCACCCCTGGAATGATAACTTTGGTATCATTGTCAACCCTTTATTATTTTTGTTCCACTTTTACCCTCCTTGTGAACTCTATTTATGTAACTCACATCCCTCCAACTTTGGTAACACTATAAAATCGTCCTTGAACAGTGTAACATGTTTTGAACATTTTGTAATTTTATGTAAACTTCTTGTACATATTTATAATAGATTGCGTTTCTGTTATTAAGTTTTATAAATAATTCACATAGAGTTACACATTGTTTAAAAAATGTTACATTGATCTGAACGGAGATTAAAAAAAATGTGACTATGGATTCTCATAATGGCAGCAATAGTTTCAATATGTGGTTGTAGTTGTAAATAAACTTGCTCTTCCATTTTTGTGAAAATGAGGTAGTATAAATAGCTTTTTGTGCATCCTAGTCGAATGGAGTTTGTAAGTTATTAATATTGCGATACCCTATTGTCAAGTAGAAATGGCTTGCTAATGCTATATACTCATGAATTCCCATCATCTTTAAACTACTTTTAGATTATGTTATTATTCACTTAGGAATTGCAATTTTGGCAATAACACTATGTCCATTGCCAAAAGTCAACATCACTGGAAACTCCATGGCTATTTAATATTAGGGAGTGAGATAGAAGCAGTTGTTAGATCAACCATCCCTAAATCATGTAACATTTTTTGAACATTTTGTAATTTTATATAAACTTTTTGTACATCGTTACAATAGAAGTGTGATAAGTTGTTAGTGTACAGATGGGTCCAATATGTAATAATTGTATTTGTGTTGATAAGTTTTACAAATAGTTCAATTAGAGTTACACTTTGTACAAAAAATATTACATAATTACAGAATAGTTTTACATAATTTAAGGAAAACCTCAAGGGAGGTTTCCGAAATTAACTCTACATAAATAGAGTTCACAAGGAGGGTAAATGTGGAACAAAAATAATGAGGGGTTGACAATGATACCAAAGTTGTCATTACAGGGGTGCTAAGTGTGATTTCGAAAACATGAGGGGTGCTAGGTGTGATTAGAAGAAACCTCAAGGGAGGTTTCTGATATTAACCCTAAAAACAATCAAACAAAAGTTATTTGAATACAATCCAACATGATGAAACAAATACAACTAAAGTTGTCAACTTTTCCCTTTTGACACAAATACAATTACTAAGTCATTATTGTATTTTTTTAAAGAAAAAATGTTATTGTGTTACGTGTAATTAGGAATTTTGTATAAATGTATTAGTAAATTTAGTATAACTAATTAATAATTTTATTAATAGACATATATAATTATTAGTATAATTGATAATATCAATTTTATTACATATAATAATATCCATTATATAATACATATAACTAATAAAATCATTATTATAAGTTTGTAACTAATTAAATTAAATATTATATATAGATATAATAGAAATGGGGGAAAAATTCCTTCCCCCCCCTCCCCACCTAGCCCCAACCCCACCCCATTAACCCCCCCGTGAGGCCGGTGCCCGCCCCAATTGCCATCCCTAATTTTAGCATGAAATCTATTGAGCTCAGGTTTCAAGTTCCAGTAGACACTATATTCTCTTCTTTCATACTTGACCTGAGCGTTTTATACTTCTTCTGTTTTTGTGAATTTATACTTTTGAGATTCTTTTTTTTTTCTCTTTAATAGTTATTGGCAAGCCACTATGCTTTAGTTCATTATTACTGGGAATCATAATTATTAATTGAATGCATTTTGGCATGTGGCATGTTGTAAGTTATGAGTTATATATGGCCTGCATTTACAAAAATATATTGAACTGTTAAATAAATATGTGTTGGATCCTGACCCATGAGTTTTCTACACCAATATGTGATGTGCTTGATTACAACAAGAAAATTGACCAATTTAATTAATTAGGATTGGATTTGATCAATCTCCTTTGTAAGCTAATGAACGTTAAATTTAGTAAAACCCAAACGGTTCAAGTACAGGTAATTGATTGCTTTCTTTGTGTACGTGCACTAAATGATTGGATGTATATCATGTATTGTAGATTAATCTCAGAATGATGGTTAAAAAGTCATGAAATATGCAGAATGCTTATTAAGTTTCCATGGAAAGTATTAACAAGATGACGTTTCAGATGACCAATTTTTCTTTCGTGGTTAAATTTAACAAGATGACCAATTTTTCAGATGATGTTTTGCTGTAAGGGTTTGCAAGTGGTAGCTTATGGCTTGGAACTTTTAATTAGTTGCTCAGTCATGGAGCAAAAACTTAAGGGGTTTATGCTCTACTCTTCTGCAGATGTCGCAACAAGATATATCGACCTAAAAGCCCTTATATTTTGGAGACTAATTAATTATCTTCTCTGAAAATTGTCCTCCCTTCCATTGTTTGTTGTGATTGCTTTTTCAATATTTATATGGGTAAAATACCAAAAAACTCCCTATGATTTGATATATGTTCAATTTAACTTTCTCTAGTTTATAAACCTACACTATAACTCCCTGTGATTTTGACTAAATTAAAAATTGAATAGAAAACATCCAATCTAATGGTTATATGTGAAATGTCTATATTACTCCTACTATACGTGAAATGCTTTCCATTCAATTTTCAATTTAGTTGAAATCGTAGAGAGGTATAGTGTAGTTTTTCAAACTAGATGAGTTAAATTGAATATTCGTCAAATCATAGCGAGTTCATTTATATAGAAACAATATTGATTTTTCACGTATAACCGTTAGATTGAATTATTTCTATCCAATTTTCAATTTAGTTGAAATCACAGGGAATTACAGTGTAGATTTTCAAACTAAAGGGATTTAAATTAAATATTTAGCAAACCACAAGAAGTTTTTTGGTATTTTACCCATATTTATATATTTTTTGTGATGTCTTTAATTAGCCACAGAGTAGATCATCTCATGAGAGCTGCTAAGGTATATTGTCTAATCTTTATTAAACCATATATATAGAGACATACACACACACCCACATATGTATAATTCTTTCTCTTATTGCCAGCTACCAAAAAAATTTTCTACATTTTCTCCACTTAACAAATATAAAAGAGCAAAATGGTGAATAAAAGAGCAAAAAAAATTTTCCACTTTTTTTTTTAATAAAAGTGGTATTCAAAATCAAGATAGTTGGAATCTTTAAATGGTGAATTCCAAATCGACTTGTGTTCAAGGATAGGTTAGAATAAAATGCTAAGAAATAACTAGTGGAGCTATTCTACAAATGGGGTAACAAACTCGTGTTTAAGGTTAGAAAATATGTATTTATTAAATCATGTTTTCATGCTCAGAAGAAAAAAGTTGGGCCTACTGTAAATGTTCAAAAACTATAATCTTCTTAAATTGCATATTTTTTTATGAAGAAAGTTTATCCTTTTGCCAAAAACAATGTTTACATGGAGATCCCTTTATATCTTTTTATTTTTTGGCAAAACGGAAGTACCCTCTAACCATTCTAACTCAAAAAACAACCAGGCAGCTTATGATACAGATTGCCAAAAAAAAAAAAAATTCATCAACCAAGTAACAGAAAGAATCATCAAATAAGTAAGAATTATAAATCCAAAGAACCTAGAAAATAGAAAAGAAAAATTTTAAGCTCAAGAAATTGTTAGATATTGTTATATATCTAAGTCATTATCTTAGTGAAAATTCAAAGAGATTCTTCCATACTCCTCATACTCACCACATAAAGTGCTACCTCCTATACAAATTATCATAACCAAAATCATCAAAATCTCCCAAAAAAAAAACAAAGAGATAGACCACCAAAAAAAGGGAAGAAAGAAAGAAAAATAACAAATATGTATATTTACTCTTGCAAGTTGATGTTGGTCAATATTGAGAGCTCGAGGCTTATTTTCAATAGATGATGTCCTGTCCAAAGAAACTATTGTTGCTCCCTCCATACATGAACACTTTTAATCTACTGATCAAACAATCATTTGCATTGCAACAAAAAAGAATAGGTTCCAATATGAAATCTTGATTAGGAGAAATGGTAATATATATAAACCGAAGTCATGATGGGGCTAGAGTTGAATAAAAATTATGTGTCATGCATCCAGACCTATTAATGTAAAATAAAAAGCCATTGAATATACAAAAAAGATTAATTCAACTTTATGTTGGTTTGAAAATATTTTTAAATATGTTTGAATGCTCATTCAAGTCTAGCAAACAAAATAAAATGATAAACCCATTTTATAATTGTCTTTCTTCTATCAACTGTTAAATGCGAAGTACTAGCAAACAGAAATTGTCAAAAAAAAAAGGAAATTGTCAAATTGCTTATCTTAGAGAAGTAACGTGACTATAAGCAAGACTATGCCTTTTAGTTCTACCTTTTAGGCATTACTTACTGATTAATGCTACATTAAGAATGTTAGATAACCATACCTTTCAGTTCTACCTAATTTTAGGCATTACTTACTGATTAATGCTACCTTAAGAATGTTAGATAACCTGATTTCAAGGTCATGTTTATCTGTGCAATTAGGAAAAACACATACTCACACACATGACTACTATATCTAACAAAGAAAAAAACACACACAAACATAACAGCAAAATAACGAGTCTCAGCTACCGACACATGGCATCAAGGTTGAAAAACTAGTATTCTAAAGCATAAAAATTGAATGATTCAGCAAATTAGCAAAATTCACTAACAAATACAAAAAGAAAAGAACAAAAACTTCAACCTTTTTGTATGGAAATCCTAACTAAAATTTACAAATCATACCCGCAATAAAAAATGAAATGTGCTTATCGGATGCTTCAATTATTAGAGTCATCATGCACAAAAAATAAAAAATAGGTCTAAATCTAGGGCCAAACCTAGATCTAAATATATAACCAGACCTTACTCATACTATTAAAATTGTTAAATTTTGTTCAAGCATACAAAAGAAACATAATATTTTTACCCAGACCTATTAATGTAAAATAAAAAGCCATTGAATATACAAAAAAGATTAATTCAACTTTATGTTGGTTTGAAAATATTTTTAAATATGTTTGAATGCTGATTCAAGTCTAGCAAACAAAAGAAAATGATAAACCCATTTTATAATTGTCTTTCTTCTATCAACTGTTAAATGCGAAGTACTAGCAAACAGAAATTGTCAAAAAAAAAATGGAAATTGTTAAATTGCTTATCTTAGAGAAGTAACGTGAATATAAGCAAGGCTATGCCTTTTAGTTCTACCTTTTAGGCATTACTTACTGATTAATGCTACATTAAGAATGTTAGATAACCATACCTTTTAGTTCTACCTAATTTTAGGCATTACTTACTGATTAATGCTACCTTAAGAATGTTAGATAACCTGATTTCAAGGTCATGTTTATCTGTGCAATTAGGAAAAACACATACTCACACCCATGAGTACTATATCTAACAAAGAAAAAAAACACACACAAACATAACAGCAAAATAACGAGTCTCAGCTACCGACACATGGCGTCAAGGCTGAAAAACTAGTAGTCTAAAGCATAAAAATTGAATGATTCAGCAAATTAGCAAAATTCACTAACAAATACAAAAAGAAAAGAACAAAAACTTCAACCTTTTTGTATGGAAATCCTAACTAAAATTTACAAATCATACCCGCAATAAAAAATGAAATGTGCTTATCGGATGCTTCAATTATTAGAGTCATCATGCACAAAAAATAAAAAATAGGTCTAAATCTAGGGCCAAACCTAGATCTAAATATATAACCAGACCTTACTCATACTATTAAAATTGTTAAATTTTGTTCAAGCATACAAAAGAAACATAATATTTTTACCCAGACCTATTAATGTAAAATAAAAAGCCATTGAATATACAAAAAAGATTAATTCAACTTTATGTTGGTTTGAAAATATTTTTAAATATGTTTGAATGCTGATTCAAGTCTAGCAAACAAAAGAAAATGATAAACCCATTTTATAATTGTCTTTCTTCTATCAACTGTTAAATGCGAAGTACTAGCAAACAGAAATTGTCAAAAAAAAATGAAAATTGTCAAATTGCTTATCTTAGAGAAGTAACGTGAATATAAGCAAGGCTATGCCTTTTAGTTCTACCTTTTAGGCATTACTTACTGATTAATGCTACATTAAGAATGTTAGAAAACCATACCTTTTAGTTCTACCTAATTTTAGGCATTACTTACTGATTAATGCTACCTTAAGAATGTTAGATAACCTGATTTCAAGGTCATGTTTATCTGTGCAATTAGGAAAAACTCATACTCACACACATGAGTACTATATCTAACAAAGAAAAAAAACACACACAAACATAACAGCAAAATAACGAGTCTTAGCTACCGACACATGGCGTCAAGGCTGAAAAACTAGTATTCTAAAGCATAAAAATTGAATGATTCAGCAAATTAGCAAAATTCACTAACAAATACAAAAAGAAAAGAACAAAAACTTCAACCTTTTTGTATGGAAATCCTAACTAAAATTTACAAATCATACCCGCAATAAAAAATGAAATGTGCTTATCGGATGCTTCAATTATTAGAGTCATCATGCACAAAAAATAAAAAATAGGTCTAAATCTAGGGCCAAACCTAGATCTAAATATATAACCAGACCTTAATCATACTATTAAAATTATTAAATTTTGTTCAAGCATACAAAAGAAACATGAAATGACTAAAGAAATTGAAAAGGAAATTTTGTAACTACTTAAAGTTTTTAATTTAAACTAAAGACATATTGATATTATGAAAATTAGTTTGGAAAGGATAATTTGAAAATAGGCAAGTGGCAAAATGAGTCATGAACGATGACATGGAAGGGAGAGTAAGGAAAGAGGGGGTATCGTGGCATTTGGAGTAAGGGTGATTTGTATTGGGGGGCTACAGGGATACGTAAAGATAGTTGGGAATGAATAGTAAAAAGTAGGAAGGTGGTGGCAGGAGTGGCAATTTTTGGCAAGACATGATATTACAACTTGAATACGACCCAGACTTAACAAGTATTAACACGACCTGAATTCAAGTGGGCCATTATTGGGTTAACCTATTAATGATACGACTAAAAGTGGGTCGAGTTGGGTCAAACCGCAGGTTGACACCAAATATTTACCATGTACACACACACTTGAAATTATCCATAATAATAAAACAATAAGATTCATCTTATCCACTCATGGTAATTTTTTTGCATTTTTTTATTTTCTTTTTTGTTCTTAACAAGTAGCTTGTAATTTTTCTTTATAGAAATAACAAAACAAAGCATATAGCATATGCAAAGTAACATACTTTATCCAATTTTTTCTATGCTTTGTTTATAATAATACATTTCAATATAAATTAGTATTACATTGACACTCTCTTGAACTTTTTATCTTTTGCTTATCATATAAATTTTTATTATTTTCTTGAAGATATAACCTGCATGGATGAGAATGCTAGTACTTCTATCACTTTATCCTTTTTTACTCCTTCATCAAAGAAGATTGATTTGTCTAGCAAGATTCTCAAGGATAATGTGATTAGTCCTATTTTTAATCGTTCACCCAATTATATCTTTATCACTTTCCTTCTAGGTAGAATAATCATTTGTCAAAGTCTTCTAATGATATATTTGATTATTCCTATTTTTTAATGATTTACCTTATAATCACTAAATCAAATTTCTTGTGGACTTAAACTTTATTATTATTTTTTTGTATTCAATGAGCTTAGGGCACTTTAATAGGTTTGCTTTTTCTAAGTTTCATATTTTTGTATGTTGGACTTCTTACTTTTTCTCGATGATTGCAATTCTACCTTTTTATTTGACAAAAACTAATTAAAAATGAGGCAACAAATCCCTAGGTCGTGAAAGGAGTGGAAAGATAATTCTACCATTTTATGTGCCCAAAAACATTTAAAAAGTGAGGTAACAAATTCTAAATAGTGAAAGGAGTGGAACTATAGGACTATAGGGTTAGGAGGGATTGAGCTTGGGGAAGAGCTACCAAATTGGATGATTCATGTGAGTTTGGACAAGTTATATATATATTTTTTTATATTGGACAAGTTATTATTGGATTAACCTATATATATACCTACTTAGTTAATGGTTCAAAATAGATGAGTCATCAATGAATATAGTTTTAGATGCGTTTGGGTTATCCAATTATCTATTCATGGCCCACTACTAAATTTTATTTTTTTTCTTCCACATTTTGTTTAGAAACAAAATAATATATTATTGTAATAAAGAAATAGCAGCATATCAAGTTAGTAAATCAATTTTTACCCCAAGAAAGAGAAAAAAAATAAAAATTTGCAGAGAGGAACCTCAAATGGTGATCATAGTGAGTTTCAAATTTTGCCACTCTACAAGAATCTCAAAATAATTTAGGTATTACTACAAAAAATCAACTAACACTCATGAAATTTATTAGACTTTTACGAAAGGAAGGAAGGAAGTAGGATAAAATTTAAAAATAAAGAATAAAAATTAAAGAAGAGGAAAAATGATAAAATTTTGTAAATATTAGAATGTAATTATTGGAGTGAATTAGATTTACCACTAATAATTGAGATTGGATTTACGTCTAATTTAATTAGGTCAAAATAAGTTATCCAAATCTGTCAATTTAATACCCACTAAAATTAATGGATTTAATTGGGTCACCCGTTTGAATTCAATTAAATTATATTCTCTTTTTTTGTCAATTAGCAACTCTTACTTCTACTTCTACTCTAACCTATAATAGGTAAAAGTCCAAAAGTAGCTAATGGGGTGGTTAGAGGAACAAGATCCCACCTCTAGATCAAAACAATGCACTACTGCACACCTTTTGAATTTTTCTACAAGTGCAGAGATTTGAGCCCCTAACCTGCAACTAGGCCTGCACTTCCAATTAAATTAGATACGCAATTCATTTATTGATGAACGAGACAAGTAAATAGACCATTTACAACTATAAATAGATGGAAACAATAGTAGGATAAGAGACAAGCGGGCTACAAAGTTGGGTAAGAGATAGGGTAATTGGGGAGTAAGGTAAAGTAACGAGAAGGTAGGATTTGGGGAAATGGGAAAAGGTTGTAGAGAAAATTGGGTTAAGAAGGTGAGGAAAAAGGTAGGAGAGAATAGAGGAAGTATCTAGGAGAAGGGGTTCTGAAGAGGGAGAGGGAGGGAAGTGACGCAAATGTGGAGAATTGTCAGGAACTATTATTTTGAAGAATGTCGTTTCATTCACATGAAAGTGCATTTTGGCCAAATGCACTAATGGTTGCAAAACTTCGTCATTGGACTTAAGCGGACCGTTAGCCATTAAATGTAGTTAGTTAGAAATATTTGCATATATACCCCTGGCTGTGTAACCGAAAGTTGTCGAGTAAAACTACCAATTTGGACAATCTTCTCTCTTTCCTCTCTTATGTTATTTTCTCTCTCTTCTTCTCTCCTTCTTTCTCTCTATTCTTCCAGGTTAGTTTCTCTCTTTTTCTTTGATTTCCGGTGAATATTCCAGCAGAAAATCCCTAGGGCCCAACATTTGGTATCAGAGCAGCCGATCCTTGACTGCTGTGACACTTCCATGGCTGAAAACACTAGGTATAGATCGTTGGAGGATCAACTTAAGAGGCAAGAGAGTAGGTTGCAGGAACTAGCAGAAACCATGGCTGCATTTTAGGCCTCCGGCCATGACGAGTTACAACGGAAACTTCATGATGAATTCAAACATAATAGCTCAAGGTTGGAGGCAGTGGTAGGGACTTTGGACCAGAAATTCAACAAGATGGAGCAAAAGCTCAACGCCGCTGCTGAAGGTAATGATGAAGGAGAAAGGACTTCTGAACGGTGACGGTGGGGCACCAGAACCACTCCTGCCAACTCCTCCAGCACATTTGAAGCTGCTATCCCCAAATGAACTGCCAAACCACTAGCAGGAGTCCAGAGGAAGAATGCATTTGCCTAATTTGCCAAGGCTGGAGTTACCTGTGTTCTCTTCAGGTAACCTTAGGGAGTGGTTGAGAAAGTGCCAGAAGTACTTCCTGAATTGCCATATACTTGCGAAGCAGAAGATAGACTTAGTTGAGATGTTCTTGGAAGGAAAATCTGATAATTGGTTCTAGGGAGTGAAACTTGCTAGACCTGAGTTGTCATGGAAAGAGTTTAGCGAACTATTGTGTGAGAGATTTTCTGGAAAAGGCTCCCTTGACATAATAGAGGAGTTCAACAAATTGCAGCAAAAAGGAACAGTGGAGGAATATGAGGAAAAATTTGAAGAATTAAAAACACTAATGCTGATCAGAAATCCCAGACTACATGAGTCCTATTTCATCTCCAGCTTCATTAGTGGTCTAAGAGATGAGATCAAACCCATGGTTAAGATGTTTAAACCTTAGTCCTTGCCAAAGGCATTTGAAGTGGTTGAATTACAAGAATACGCCCTAAAAATTTAGTCTAGACAGTCCAAGCCTTCTGCCAAAATTGCACTGGAAACAAAATTTGGGATGTATAAGAATCAGGCAAATAATCAGAATCATTCTAATTCTTACAAACTCCCTACAATTGCCCCTAACATCAGGAAGACTGAGTCCATACACAAAGAGGTTGGGAGAATCTTAATTGAAGAACTGCAGTACAAGCGTAAGCATAATTTGTGTTACAAGTGTGGTGAGAGGTTTGGAGTGGGATATCAGTGTAAACCTGGTAACCTAAACTGTCTAGGTATTGAAGAGGAGAAAGCAGTCTTTAAGGATGCAGTGGGAGAGCAAGATGAACACACAGGCAGAGTAGGTGAACTTGCAAAGGTGTCCTTGAATGCATTGTCAGGTCCCATCAGGAGGAAGTCGATTATGTTGTTGGGCAATATAGGGGGCTTACTAGTTAAGATCCTGGTTGACACAAGAGCTCTGATAGCTTCATCCACCATAGGCTAGCTAATCTACTGCACTTGCCTCATCAAGCTATGAATCCTTTCATCGTAACCTTGGCAGATGGGACAGACATCACTAGTGGAGCTATCTGTCCTAAGGTGGCATGGCTCATACAAGATTATCAGTTCCAATTTGACCCGAAGGTAATGGAATTGGGAGGATGAGATATCATCCTTGGTGTAGACTGGATGTGCCAATTCAGTCCTATTATCTTTGATTTTCATACCCTCAGCATTGCCCTTAGCAGCAGGGGAGAGCTACTCCATCTCCAAGGCTTCATTAATCAACCTGCAATGGAGCTAGTGAGAGGGAAGGATCTCAGATCATTCAGAAGAAGAAGCGCAGGGAAGGTGCATCATTGCATATGGAACTCAAAGGGGATCAGATGGGAGACATTCCAGAACCAATAGAGAGGGTCCTGCAACAGTACTCCAAGGTGTTTGCTACCCCAACAGGTCTACCTCCAGAAAGAGAGCTGGATCATCAGATTAACCTCAAGTCAGGGGCTGAACCCTTTAAACTCAAACCATACAGGTACCCTCATTCCCATAAAGTTGAAATTGAGAAACAAGTTGCTGAAATGCTCATCAATGGGATCATTATACATAGTACAAGTCCTTTTGCTTCACCTGTATTGTTAGTTAAGAAGAAAGACAATTCTTGAAGGCTATGCATAGACTACAGAAAGCTGAATGACCTAACTATTAAGGAAACATTTCTCATTCCTAATATTGATGAGTTACTGGATGAATTGCTTGGCACCAAATATATGTCTAAAGTGGACCTCAGAGCTGGCTACCACCAATTGAGAGTTAAGGCAGTAGACACTCACAAGACTGCTTTCCAAACACATCATGGACATTTTGAATTCCTGGTGATGCCATTTGGGCTGACTAATGCACCAACCACGTTTCAGTCCCTGATGAACAGGATATTTCAGCCATTTTTGAGGAAGTTTGTGCTAGTTTTTTTTTATCACATCCTGGTTTATGGCCCCACTCTAGAGTTACATGTACAACATTTGCAAGCTGTTCTTAAGGTCTTGACTAATAATCAACTTTACTGCAAGAAGTCTAAATGTTCATTTGCTCAGACATCCATAGAGTATTTGGGACGTGTGATTTCTGATGCTGGGGTGAGTATGGACTCAACCAAGGTTGACTGCATCAGGACCTGGCCTACCCCTAGCACAGTCAAAGAATTGAGAGATTTCCTAGGATTGACTGGGTATTACAGAAGATTCATCAAGGGGTATGGAGTGATCTGCAAGCCCTTGACACAGCTACTGAAGAAAGAAGGCTTTGTATGGGACCATAAAGCTCAGATAGCTTTTGAAGACCTCAAGAAGGCATTGGAGCTTCCCTACTTTGAGCTTCCCTTTGTAATAGAAACTGATGCCTGTGGTGTAGGCATTGGAGCAGTTCTGATGCAGCAAGGACATCCTATAGCATTCCTCAGCAAGGCTTTATTTCCTCAGAACTTGGGGCTATCTGTGTATGAAAAGGAACTTTATGCCCTGGTGCTAGCAGTCACCAAATGGAAGCATTATTTGGTTGGCCATCATTTTGTCATTAAGACTGATCATCGGGCTCTCAAGCATCTACTGGAGCAGAGGCTTACACATCCCTTACAGCATAAGTGGCTCACCAAGTTACTAGGATTAGATTATGAAATACAGTACAAGAAAGGTTCAGACAATGGGGTAGCTAACGCTCTATCTAGAAGGAAAGTAGGGGAGACCAAAGCCAACCATATCTCAGCATACCACATGTGTGCCATTTCCACAGTACAACCAGCTTGGATGCAAGAACTAGTTGAGAGTTATAATGGTGATCCAGGAGCTCAGCAGAAAATAGCTCAGCTCATCTATTTTGAACCATTAACTAAGTAGGTATATATATAGGTTAATCCAATAATAACTTGTCCAATATAAAAAAATATATATATAACTTGTCCAAACTCACATGAATCATCCAATTTGGTAGCTCTTCCCCAAGCTCAATCCCTCCTAACCCTATAGTCCTATAGTTCCACTCCTTTCACTATTTAGAATTTGTTACCTCACTTTTTAAATGTTTTTGGGCACATAAAATGGTAGAATTATCTTTCCACTCCTTTCACGACCTAGGGATTTGTTGCCTCATTTTTAATTAGTTTTTGTCAAATAAAAAGGTAGAATTGCAATCATCGAGAAAAAGTAAGAAGTCCAACATACAAAAATATGAAACTTAGAAAAAGCAAACCTATTAAAGTGCCCTAAGCTCATTGAATACAAAAAAATAATAATAAAGTTTAAGTCCACAAGAAATTTGATTTAGTGATTATAAGGTAAATCATTAAAAAATAGGAATAATCAAATATATCATTAGAAGACTTTGACAAATGATTATTCTACCTAGAAGGAAAGTGATAAAGATATAATTGGGTGAACGATTAAAAATAGGACTAATCACATTATCCTTGAGAATCTTGCTAGACAAATCAATCTTCTTTGATGAAGGAGTAAAAAAGGATAAAGTGATAGAAGTACTAGCATTCTCATCCATGCAGGTTATATCTTCAAGAAAATAATAAAAATTTATATGATAAGCAAAAGATAAAAAGTTCAAGAGAGTGTCAATGTAATACTAATTTATATTGAAATGTATTATTATAAACAAAGCATAGAAAAAATTGGATAAAGTATGTTACTTTGCATATGCTATATGCTTTGTTTTGTTATTTCTATAAAGAAAAATTACAAGCTACTTGTTAAGAACAAAAAAGAAAATAAAAAAATGCAAAAAAATTACCATGAGTGGATAAGATGAATCTTATTGTTTTATTATTATGGATAATTTCAAGTGTGTGTGTACATGGTAAATATTTGGTGTCAACCTGCGGTTTGACCCAACTCGACCCACTTTTAGTCGTATCATTAATAGGTTAACCCAATAATGGCCCACTTGAATTCAGGTCGTGTTAATACTTGTTAAGTCTGGGTCGTATTCAAGTTGTAATATCATGTCTTGCCAAAAATTGCCACTCCTGCCACCACCTTCCTACTTTTTACTATTCATTCCCAACTATCTTTACGTATCCCTGTAGCCCCCCAATACAAATCACCCTTACTCCAAATGCCACGATACCCCCTCTTTCCTTACTCTCCCTTCCATGTCATCGTTCATGACTCATTTTGCCACTTGCCTATTTTCAAATTATCCTTTCCAAACTAATTTTCATAATATCAATATGTCTTTAGTTTAAATTAAAAACTTTAAGTAGTTACAAAATTTCCTTTTCAATTTCTTTAGTCATTTCATGTTTCTTTTGTATGCTTGAACAAAATTTAATAATTTTAATAGTATGATTAAGGTCTGGTTATATATTTAGATCTAGGTTTGGCCCTAGATTTAGACCTATTTTTTATTTTTTGTGCATGATGACTCTAATAATTGAAGCATCCGATAAGCACATTTCATTTTTTATTGCGGGTATGATTTGTAAATTTTAGTTAGGATTTCCATACAAAAAGGTTGAAGTTTTTGTTCTTTTCTTTTTGTATTTGTTAGTGAATTTTGCTAATTTGCTGAATCATTCAATTTTTATGCTTTAGAATACTAGTTTTTCAGCCTTGACGCCATGTGTCGGTAGCTAAGACTCGTTATTTTGCTGTTATGTTTGTGTGTGTTTTTTTTCTTTGTTAGATATAGTACTCATGTGTGTGAGTATGAGTTTTTCCTAATTGCACAGATAAACATGACCTTGAAATCAGGTTATCTAACATTCTTAAGGTAGCATTAATCAGTAAGTAATGCCTAAAATTAGGTAGAACTAAAAGGTATGGTTTTCTAACATTCTTAATGTAGCATTAATCAGTAAGTAATGCCTAAAAGGTAGAACTAAAAGGCATAGCCTTGCTTATATTCACGTTACTTCTCTAAGATAAGCAATTTGACAATTTTCATTTTTTTTTGACAATTTCTGTTTGCTAGTACTTCGCATTTAACAGTTGATAGAAGAAAGACAATTATAAAATGGGTTTATCATTTTCTTTTGTTTGCTAGACTTGAATCAGCATTCAAACATATTTAAAAATATTTTCAAACCAACATAAAGTTGAATTAATCTTTTTTGTATATTCAATGGCTTTTTATTTTACATTAATAGGTCTGGGTAAAAATATTATGTTTCTTTTGTATGCTTGAACAAAATTTAACAATTTTAATAGTATGAGTAAGGTCTGGTTATATATTTAGATCTAGGTTTGGCCCTAGATTTAGACCTATTTTTTATTTTTTGTGCATGATGACTCTAATAATTGAAGCATCCGATAAGCACATTTCATTTTTTATTGCGGGTATGATTTGTAAATTTTAGTTAGGATTTCCATACAAAAAGGTTGAAGTTTTTGTTCTTTTCTTTTTGTATTTGTTAGTGAATTTTGCTAATTTGCTGAATCATTCAATTTTTATGCTTTAGACTACTAGTTTTTCAGCCTTGACGCCATGTGTCGGTAGCTGAGACTCGTTATTTTGCTGTTATGTTTGTGTGTGTTTTTTTTCTTTGTTAGATATAGTACTCATGGGTGTGAGTATGTGTTTTTCCTAATTGCACAGATAAACATGACCTTGAAATCAGGTTATCTAACATTCTTAAGGTAGCATTAATCAGTAAGTAATGCCTAAAATTAGGTAGAACTAAAAGGTATGGTTATCTAACATTCTTAATGTAGCATTAATCAGTAAGTAATGCCTAAAAGGTAGAACTAAAAGGCATAGCCTTGCTTATATTCACGTTACTTCTCTAAGATAAGCAATTTAACAATTTCCATTTTTTTTTTGACAATTTCTGTTTGCTAGTACTTCGCATTTAACAGTTGATAGAAGAAAGACAATTATAAAATGGGTTTATCATTTTCTTTTGTTTGCTAGACTTGAATCAGCATTCAAACATATTTAAAAATATTTTCAAACCAACATAAAGTTGAATTAATCTTTTTTGTATATTCAATGGCTTTTTATTTTACATTAATAGGTCTGGGTAAAAATATTATGTTTCTTTTGTATGCTTGAACAAAATTTAACAATTTTAATAGTATGAGTAAGGTCTGGTTATATATTTAGATCTAGGTTTGGCCCTAGATTTAGACCTATTTTTTATTTTTTGTGCATGATGACTCTAATAATTGAAGCATCCGATAAGCACATTTCATTTTTTATTGCGGGTATGATTTGTAAATTTTAGTTAGGATTTCCATACAAAAAGGTTGAAGTTTTTGTTCTTTTCTTTTTGTATTTGTTAGTGAATTTTGCTAATTTGCTGAATCATTCAATTTTTATGCTTTAGAATACTAGTTTTTCAACCTTGATGCCATGTGTCGGTAGCTGAGACTCGTTATTTTGCTGTTATGTTTGTGTGTGTTTTTTTCTTTGTTAGATATAGTAGTCATGTGTGTGAGTATGTGTTTTTCCTAATTGCACAGATAAACATGACCTTGAAATCAGGTTATCTAACATTCTTAAGGTAGCATTAATCAGTAAGTAATGCCTAAAATTAGGTAGAACTGAAAGGTATGGTTATCTAACATTCTTAATGTAGCATTAATCAGTAAGTAATGCCTAAAAGGTAGAACTAAAAGGCATAGTCTTGCTTATAGTCACGTTACTTCTCTAAGATAAGCAATTTGACAATTTCCTTTTTTTTTTGACAATTTCTGTTTGCTAGTACTTCGCATTTAACAGTTGATAGAAGAAAGACAATTATAAAATGGGTTTATCATTTTATTTTGTTTGCTAGACTTGAATGAGCATTCAAACATATTTAAAAATATTTTCAAACCAACATAAAGTTGAATTAATCTTTTTTGTATATTCAATGGCTTTTTATTTTACATTAATAGGTCTGGATGCATGACACATAATTTTTATTCAACTCTAGCCCCATCATGACTTCGGTTTATATATATTACCATTTCTCCTAATCAAGATTTCATATTGGAACCTATTCTTTTTTGTTGCAATGCAAATGATTGTTTGATCAGTAGATTAAAAGTGTTCATGTATGGAGGGAGCAACAATAGTTTCTTTGGACAGGACATCATCTATTGAAAATAAGCCTCGAGCTCTCAATATTGACCAACATCAACTTGCAAGAGTAAATATACATATTTGTTATTTTTCTTTCTTTCTTCCCTTTTTTTGGTGGTCTATCTCTTTGTTTTTTTTTTGGGAGATTTTGATGATTTTGGTTATGATAATTTGTATAGGAGGTAGCACTTTATGTGGTGAGTATGAGGAGTATGGAAGAATCTCTTTGAATTTTCACTAAGATAATGACTTAGATATATAACAATATCTAACAATTTCTTGAGCTTAAAATTTTTCTTTTCTATTTTCTAGGTTCTTTGGATTTATAATTCTTACTTATTTGATGATTCTTTCTGTTACTTGGTTGATGAATTTTTTTTTTTTTTTGGCAATCTGTATCATAAGCTGCCTGGTTGTTTTTTGAGTTAGAATGGTTAGAGGGTACTTCCGTTTTGCCAAAAAATAAAAAGATATAAAGGGATCTCCATGTAAACATTGTTTTTGGCAAAAGGATAAACTTTCTTCATAAAAAAATATGCAATTTAAGAAGATTATAGTTTTTGAACATTTACAGTAGGCCCAACTTTTTTCTTCTGAGCATGAAAACATGATTTAATAAATACATATTTTCTAACCTTAAACACGAGTTTGTTACCCCATTTGTAGAATAGCTCCACTAGTTATTTCTTAGCATTTTATTCTAACCTATCCTTGAACACAAGTCGATTTGGAATTCACCATTTAAAGATTCCAACTATCTTGATTTTGAATACCACTTTTATTAAAAAAAAAAGTGGAAAATTTTTTTTGCTCTTTTATTCACCATTTTGCTCTTTTATATTTGTTAAGTGGAGAAAATGTAGAAAATTTTTTTGGTAGCTGGCAATAAGAGAAAGAATTATACATATGTGGGTGTGTGTGTATGTCTCTATATATATGGTTTAATAAAGATTAGACAATATACCTTAGCAGCTCTCATGAGATGATCTACTCTGTGGCTAATTAAAGACATCACAAAAAATATATAAATATGGGTAAAATACCAAAAAACTTCTTGTGGTTTGCTAAATATTTAATTTAAATCCCTTTAGTTTGAAAATCTACACTGTAATTCCCTGTGATTTCAACTAAATTGAAAATTGGATAGAAATAATTCAATCTAACGGTTATACGTGAAAAATCAATATTGTTTCTATATAAATGAACTCGCTATGATTTGACGAATATTCAATTTAACTCATCTAGTTTGAAAAACTACACTATACCTCTCTACGATTTCAACTAAATTGAAAATTGAATGGAAAGCATTTCACGTATAGTAGGAGTAATATAGACATTTCACATATAACCATTAGATTGGATGTTTTCTATTCAATTTTTAATTTAGTCAAAATCACAGGGAGTTATAGTGTAGGTTTATAAACTAGAGAAAGTTAAATTGAACATATATCAAATCATAGGGAGTTTTTTGGTATTTTACCCATATAAATATTGAAAAAGCAATCACAACAAACAATGGAAGGGAGGACAATTTTCAGAGAAGATAATTAATTAGTCTCCAAAATATAAGGGCTTTTAGGTCGATATATCTTGTTGCGACATCTGCAGAAGAGTAGAGCATAAACCCCTTAAGTTTTTGCTCCATGACTGAGCAACTAATTAAAAGTTCCAAGCCATAAGCTACCACTTGCAAACCCTTACAGCAAAACATCATCTGAAAAATTGGTCATCTTGTTAAATTTAACCACGAAAGAAAAATTGGTCATCTGAAACGTCATCTTGTTAATACTTTCCATGGAAACTTAATAAGCATTCTGCATATTTCATGACTTTTTAACCATCATTCTGAGATTAATCTACAATACATGATATACATCCAATCATTTAGTGCACGTACACAAAGAAAGCAATCAATTACCTGTACTTGAACCGTTTGGGTTTTACTAAATTTAACGTTCATTAGCTTACAAAGGAGATTGATCAAATCCAATCCTAATTAATTAAATTGGTCAATTTTCTTGTTGTAATCAAGCACATCACATATTGGTGTAGAAAACTCATGGGTCAGGATCCAACACATATTTATTTAACAGTTCAATATATTTTTGTAAATGCAGGCCATATATAACTCATAACTTACAACATGCCACATGCCAAAATGCATTCAATTAATAATTATGATTCCCAGTAATAATGAACTAAAGCATAGTGGCTTGCCAATAACTATTAAAGAGAAAAAAAAAAGAATCTCAAAAGTATAAATTCACAAAAACAGAAGAAGTATAAAACGCTCAGGTCAAGTATGAAAGAAGAGAATATAGTGTCTACTGGAACTTGAAACCTGAGCTCAATAGATTTCATGCTAAAATTAGGGATGGCAATTGGGGCGGGCACCGGCCTCACGGGGGGGTTAATGGGGTGGGGTTGGGGCTAGGTGGGGAGGGGGGGGAAGGAATTTTTCCCCCATTTCTATTATATCTATATATAATATTTAATTTAATTAGTTACAAACTTATAATAATGATTTTATTAGTTATATGTATTATATAATGGATATTATTATATGTAATAAAATTGATATTATCAATTATACTAATAATTATATATGTCTATTAATAAAATTATTAATTAGTTATACTAAATTTACTAATACATTTATACAAAATTCCTAATTACACGTAACACAATAACATTTTTTCTTTAAAAAAATACAATAATGACTTAGTAATTGTATTTGTGTCAAAAGGGAAAAGTTGACAACTTTAGTTGTATTTGTTTCATCATGTTGGATTGTATTCAAATAACTTTTGTTTGATTGTTTTTAGGGTTAATATCAGAAACCTCCCTTGAGGTTTCTTCTAATCACACCTAGCACCCCTCATGTTTTCGAAATCACACTTAGCACCCCTGTAATGACAACTTTGGTATCATTGTCAACCCCTCATTATTTTTGTTCCACATTTACCCTCCTTGTGAACTCTATTTATGTAGAGTTAATTTCGGAAACCTCCCTTGAGGTTTTCCTTAAATTATGTAAAACTATTCTGTAATTATGTAATATTTTTTGTACAAAGTGTAACTCTAATTGAACTATTTGTAAAACTTATCAACACAAATACAATTATTACATATTGGACCCATCTGTACACTAACAACTTATCACACTTCTATTGTAACGATGTACAAAAAGTTTATATAAAATTACAAAATGTTCAAAAAATGTTACATGATTTAGGGATGGTTGATCTAACAACTGCTTCTATCTCACTCCCTAATATTAAATAGCCATGGAGTTTCCAGTGATGTTGACTTTTGGCAATGGACATAGTGTTATTGCCAAAATTGCAATTCCTAAGTGAATAATAACATAATCTAAAAGTAGTTTAAAGATGATGGGAATTCATGAGTATATAGCATTAGCAAGCCATTTCTACTTGACAATAGGGTATCGCAATATTAATAACTTACAAACTCCATTCGACTAGGATGCACAAAAAGCTATTTATACTACCTCATTTTCACAAAAATGGAAGAGCAAGTTTATTTACAACTACAACCACATATTGAAACTATTGCTGCCATTATGAGAATCCATAGTCACATTTTTTTTAATCTCCGTTCAGATCAATGTAACATTTTTTAAACAATGTGTAACTCTATGTGAATTATTTATAAAACTTAATAACAGAAACGCAATCTATTATAAATATGTACAAGAAGTTTACATAAAATTACAAAATGTTCAAAACATGTTACACTGTTCAAGGACGATTTTATAGTGTTACCAAAGTTGGAGGGATGTGAGTTACATAAATAGAGTTCACAAGGAGGGTAAAAGTGGAACAAAAATAATAAAGGGTTGACAATGATACCAAAGTTATCATTCCAGGGGTGCTAAGTGTGATTTCGAAACATGAGGGGTGCTAGGTGTAATTAGAAGAAACCTCAAGGGAGGTTTCTGATATTAACCCTTGTTTTTATGAGTTTCAATTATGAAATTATAATGGATAATAACTTGATGTTGTGTTGATATTTTAGTACTTGATTATTTGCTAAAATTTGACTATAATAAAATTATCTAAGAAATTTTCATTAGCCTCGTAGGCGCCCCGCTGGGGAAGCGGGGCGGGGCAGGGGAGTTAGTAGGCAGTGAGACAGGGGTCTGCCCCGCCCCGTTGCCATCATAGCCGAAATTTGAGCCTGATTCTAAATAGATGGAGGTTAATCTAGACAAGGCTTAATTGAAGTGCTATTTTTCCACCATTACATTGCTGTTTGTTTATTAAATCTAAATGTAATAAATTCTATTCATTCAAATTAAAGAACCCCTATCGTTTCAGCATACTTTTTATCAGGCACAAAGCAAAATAAAAATGGAACAACTGCTTAGAGTAAAACAAACAAAATCTCAAGCAGCCAGAAAGATTTAATTGATAAGTAACATCAAAATAGGGAATATGGTTTGTATCCTGAATGACATCACCGATGATTTCCTATTGCTCAGGGGTTGTATCAATGCCTATTGGATTACGGGTATAGCACAACCATGAAGCTGCACAAATGATCCTTCCAGGGCTGCTTGGTAAAGTGGAGTAGAAATAGCATAGGACTGAAGTGTTTAGCAAGAAAAGGAAAGATATAAGCCAAATATATTGGATGCACTTTTTCTTTATCACTCGGAAACAAAAATGAGAAAGAACAGGGACCAAATGGTGGTTGTTAGAAGTCCACAAGTTTGGCGAAATGAGCTCTTTTGTATTTAAGGAAAAAGTGCAGCTAATCAATAAGGAGAAGGAAGCAAAAAGGTCTGAAACTTTATATATGCTAAGCGCTGTGATTCTGCCAACTATATCACAAGGATACAATGCAATAATCTGAACTGCTTTTTCAATCAACTTTTTACATTTTTTTTAAAGCTTAAAAGATCCAAAATCAGAAGCTAAAAAAGGCCTGCTTTTGGTATTCTGATTTTGAGCTTTTCTAAAATCAACTTTTCAAAATACGAATATCAAATTAGAACATGCCCAAGCCCAATCATTAGTATTCTTGAAAATTAAAAGCCTAAGACAGTTCCTAGAGGGAAAAGGACAGAAACCGGCAAACAATGAAGAATATGACGAACTCAGTCCTAAGGAAATGAAAAGCAAAGGAACTATAAGAAGAATACAAGCACTGAACAATGACCTCCAGAAATAGTGGCCTACTCGTTTAAAGCACTGGGATGGAAAATTGTTTTATTGGAAACAAAACCTACACATTCATCTTGATGGATGCTACAAACATACTTTTACGTGTTTCTGTTTCCTCCAGGATTATGGAAAGTAGCTTTTATGTTACAACTCAAGTAATCTCCAAGCAAAAGGGGCAATTAGGCGTTTAACTATAACCCATCTGCATCCACTACTACCTCTGCTGAACAGAAGCTTGCCCTCTGATTCAGAAAAAAATCCAATTGCTTGTCTAATGACAGATCAACAAATTTAACACCAATAGTTTATTATGAACCTCGCACACAAAATCTCATTACAAATGAACAGATTTAACAGTAGGTAATCTACAAGTGGCAAGAAAACAGCAGTGCAGCAGACAAAATAAGATCAAGGCAGAAGTAGAGTAAGGAGTTCACCTTACAAAAGCACCAGGCCTAAGGTTTCATGAATTCTTATTACAATCATAATTGAACAGAAACGAGTACCCTCAATTACTTATGTTAAATATAGATCTTAATTATGAACAGGAAAACATGAAGAGCTGAACAAGAAAATCACTTCACAAATCACCGAAACTAAGCGTTCATCAATATCTATCACAATCATAACTAACCACAAACCACTAAGCTCTTTAACTATATAACAAGAAAAATGCAGCCCTTAATTCTAAAAGAAATGCATCAACACCAAAACAAGCAAACCACGTGAATGCAACCTTCAATTATGACCAGCAAATTGATAAATACAAAACAAACCGCTGGCCTCAGAATTGAAGCAAGAAACAAAAGATTCAAACTCTGTCTGACGCTAATCAATCAACCGCCTGTGGTCTCACAATTGAAGAAAGGAGAAAAAGAATTCATGCCCTACCTGAACCTTATCAGTTATACTACCTGAATTTAATCAATGGTACATGTAAATTCATACATGGTAAGTAAACAGAAGCCACGTAAATCTTCAGCAGCTCTAACTGACGTAAATCTTTAGAAGCTGAAATTCGCAAATAGCTTAGAAGCTCAAACTCGCATAAAGCTTTCTCGCCTACCAATCTGCTGAGAAAGTCATCTTCAAAGCAGCATTTGGCCATGCGGCTCCCACACACTGCTTGACACATCGCCCACTCACCACTGATCTTAATTTGTGAAGCGGTCTTAATTTCCATGCAATAAACTTCCCGAGCGGAGTTAATTTGATTTTTTTTTGTTGGTAAGAGGAGTTATTTTAATTTGATGGTCCTAATTTGAATGTAATATATTTCGCACAATCGGACAGTTGACCACAAGCCAGCCTGATATCTATGAATTTTACTTGCAAAAGGAAGCACACACCTGAAGAAGGAAAGTAAACGCACACCAACTGCTCCAAAAAGTTTCTTGTCCAACTAACAATACCAAATGCGCTCAAAGTTGAAAATTACCGGATAACTGGTCCATTTTCACTGTAGCAACCGAACTCTCGCTTAGTATGGTAATGATTATTATTTCTATGGGGAATATGAACTTGGATAATTAGTTTATGTTGGTCAAAGATTGTTATTTAGTCAACTTCTCTATCCCACTTTTATTATAGAGCAAATTATCCGGTTGGCCATTAAACATTTGCAATCGTCGAGTTTTGGTCACTCAACTATTAAAAGTCTGGTTTTGGCCACTAAAGTGCATAAAAGCGAGACGCGATGCCATTCTGTTAGATTTAGCCGTTAACTTCATCGATGTGTCTGTCCGTGCGATTTCCAATACAAAAGGCAGGGACAATTTAGGACCTGAGAGTAGCATGAATGCTACTCTCCCAGCTAGTCCGCTCCCACTACCCCAGCTAGTCCGCTCCCACTACCACTACTTCCCTTCTTCCTCCACCCCCTCCTCCTACACAGAGTGGAGATCCGCCAGAGCCACCTACTACGCCGTCGCGGAACCGGGAGACCCGGTTGGTGGGGCTTGTGGTTATGGGGACCTGGAGAAAATGGGATACGGGAAAGCCACAGCTGCACTCAGTAAAGTCCTGTTTGAAAAGGGTCAGATCTGTGGAGCTTGCTTTCAAGTTAGGCGTGTTCAGGACATGAGATGGTGTATTCTTGGGACTTCCATTATTGTTACTGCGACTAACTTTTGTGCTCCGAATTATGGGTTTGAAGCTGATGGTGGAGGACATTGTAATTTCCCTAATGCACATTTTGTACTTCCCATTGAAGCTTTTGAGAAAATTGCCATTTGGAAAGCTTCCAATATACCCATTCAACATCGCAAGTATTGAGTTTGTGTGCTTATTCTTTAGCTGAATTCTCCTTTTCTTTCCTGTTGTTTTTTTTTTCTCTGAGCTAGAGTTACTCGTGTAATGGTATATTTGTAGCTGCATCTATTTTTTCAGGCCTATTCTGTAAACAATTTTTTTTTTAATTTTATAAATAGTTGGTAAAGTAATCTTTATTAGCTTTTTACAACAAGAAGAAGAAGGTCTATTTTCAACTTCCTAAATTGACCCTGCTTTTTGTATTGGAAATCGTGCAAACAGACGCATCGATGAAGTTAACGGCTAAATCTAACAGAATGGCCTCGCGTCTCGCTTTTATATATTTGAGTGGCCAAAACCAGACTTTTAATAGTTGAGTGACCAAAACTCGACGATTGCAAAAGTTTAGTGGCCAATCGGATAATTTGCTCTTTATTATATTGCTATTTCTCTTACATAAACATCATGTTTTACTTCTTTTTTGTTTTCTTAACATTCAATAACTATTAGTTGAATAAAAAATAAATACAACAAGTTCCAAAAAATAATATATAATAGAAAATTAAAAAATACAGCAGAAAATTCATGAAAAATCTCATTTTTTATGCATTTTGATTTTTTGAGTTTGTTAAATTTTGTGTATTACTAAGTTAATAGTTATTGGATATTAAGGAAATAAAAAAGAACTAAAACATGATGTTTATATAAGAGAAATAGCAATATAATAAAAAGTGGGATAGAAAGTGGCACAGGATGCGAGACAGAAGATCCATTGCGATTATTGTTGGTCTCTCTTTCTGACCTTTTCACCTCAAACCCCGAACCGGTTTTTTCATAAATTTTGATTAGATAAATTGAGAAAAGGAAAAGAAAGAAAATGAGATTTTAAATTTGCAGATATGCTACACGAGCTGCAAGGACTCTTCTTTCTACTTCCAGCAGGCAAAGCTCTCGTGCCTTTTCCGAAGGGCGAACAACAGTAGTTTCATTGAGAGCAAGGGCAACTACTCTTGCCGTGCCTGACAAGGTGGATCCAGGAAATGCTTCTAGAAGTTCGATTTCAGGGCTCCTTGCCCTTCCTGCAGCAGCTTACATGCTCACAGAGCAAGAAGCACATGCTGCAGAGTTGGAACGCACTTTTGTTACCATCAAGACTGATGGGGTGCAGAGAGGATTGATTGCAAAAATTATATCCCGCTTGAATGCAAAGGTTTTAAGCTCATGGCAATGAAAATTGTGGTTCCTTCAAAGGAATTTGCACAAAAGCATTATCATGATCTCAAGGAAAAGACCATTCTTTAATGGCCTCTGTGGCTTCCTAAGCTCTGGTCCTGTCATTGCCATGGTTTGGGAAGGTGAAGAAGTAATAAAATCCGACTGGAAACTTATTGGAGCTACAAATCCACAGAAATCAGAACCTGGAACCATCAGAGGTGACTTTGCTGTTGTGGTTGGAAGGAATATTATTCATGGAAGTGATGGCCCTAAGACTGTAAGGGATGAAATCAGCCTATGGTTCAAGCCCGAAGAGTTGGTTAGCTACACAAGCAATGCAGAAAAATGGGTCTATGGAGTCAATTGAGACTTTTTTTTTTTCCAATTTACAATTTCTTCTGCAACTTCAGCCCACATCAAAGAGTGGATGAACACAAAATTATCAAAATAATGTGAATGTTTTTGTCTAAGGAACAACACTATTTCAAAGCAAACTCATAGTGAAAATCACTGCAATAATTTGTTTCCCCAAATTAATTTGTGAGTGACTCAAGTCAATGCAATTTTACCTTGACAGTTTCTCTAATAAAAAAATTATTTTTTCTTTTAGATATGTATAGTTATTTTTGTTACATTTATTTAATTACATTATTGGAGGGTTACATATTGTAAGCATGTTTGGAACTAAGTAAAATTAGCAACGAAATAAAACTAACCAATCTATAATCCTATACCAAATCCAAACATTATTTTTGGTATATATGATTAGCAAATTGTATTTGTTAAGAGAATGATTATCATATGACATGTTTGGAACAATGTCAAAATTAGGGAACTAAATAGATCAACCAATACATGACATTATGAAAAATCCAAATAGAGGACATGAATCGATTTTTGGTAAAAAATAATTAAGTAATCTAAGAAACAAGAATGGGATATATATATATATATATCTTGTATACACTGTCAGTTTTGGATGAATAACAACTATGCAAAATTTGAATTTAAAATATTACTTTTATGCATATATCGATCATATAAAAAATCAAAACATGTGAGAAAGTGATGAGATGGTGATCATGACTGGACATGGTGAGGGTGATACACACATGAAGGTTCCAGTCGGACTAATAACAAGATCACGAGCTAAGAAGTTAAGGGAGTCTCTACAAGTCTTGGTTCATGCGGTGAAAGATCAAGTAGGTCAACCTATGATGATTGAAGGACTTGAACATCAAGACAAGACCATTTATACCCTATTTCAAGTTTCGGAAGTGGAAGAGAATGACTTCAAGGTTGGTCACAACATTCGAGTTCAAGAGGAGTAGTTCGAGTACAAGCTTGATCCATGGATTAGTCTTCATTGTTTAGTTATTATTTCCAACATTTCATTAATAGTTCGAGTTGTTTATTAGTAGAGAATAACGGCCAGCTCTGTTAAGTGTCTTGCCCGAGGTAATGTGTCCTAGTTTGGGTAGGAATTTCACTTGTTTTCATTGTTTCCTTGTTGGAGTAGGAACTAGGGTTCGACAAATGTTAAAATAAGCTGTCTCATGCACTTTGTGTCATAATTCAGAATTTTCCAGCAATAAATTGTGAGAATTTGTTCTCTTGGCTTCCTTGAGAGCTTGCTTGAATATTTGAGAGACTGTCTTGAGAGTATTCAATCGATTGATCAACCAAGAAACACCCTTGGTTGTGGCGTTGCTTTACTCAACACTTTGCTTCGCTATTCTATTGAGTTATGGGTTACGATCATATCAATGTTCATAACTCCATGGGTTAGAAGGGTCAAAGTTTTCCATCACTTCAACTTTGATATATGAGTCTAAATTCGGGGCTTTGTGGGATAAAAGTTCTAGCCATCTTGGTGGGTTCGTTATCAGCTTGGTATCAGAGTTAGTTGACGGTATCATGTATATCCCTTTTGTCTCTTGTTGATCATTTGTTGTTGTTTGTTAATTGTTTGTTCAAGTTAGCCGTGTCTTGTTCTTGAGTCATCCATGTGAGTCTTGCAATTCTAGGGTTTACTACATTTGGCTCTTGTGTTGTAAAAAAAAAAAAACCAGAATCGTGATTGTCATTTAGGGTTTCTTGTCCATCGGGTTTAGGGTTTGCGTTTTATTAGGGTTTTTCTTGTTGAAATTGCCCGAGTTTCCTGGTTGTTGAATTCATCGTGTTTTTCCATTCAGTTTATGTGTTAATTTGTGTCATTTAGTTGTGATATTATTCCAGCAAAAAAAACCTGCTTACTCATGAATTCGTGGCAGTTCAAGTGTCACTTCATGGCAGTTCAAGTGTCAATCCGTGGCTGTTTGAATTTCTTGGAACACTTGATTGATTTTTGGACCCGTTCTTGAAGTGTTTCTTGATTTTATTAAGCTGCGACACAGGTTCTTGAAGTTTTTGGGAATTTCTTGAATTTTTTTCGAAGGGTTCTTGAAAGACCTTGAGGAATTTTGAGTTATTATTCAACCAAACTTGAATTCTTACATTCTTGAAGGTCTAGTGTTGGTTGCAGAAATAAACAAAAATATGGACAACTTTGGCTTGGAAATTCGATTCTTGATTTCTTCTTGATTCAAATTCAAAAAAAATGAATCAAGAAATGAAACACCAAACCCTAGTTGGATTTCCAAAACAATTTCGTTAGTCACTTGTGGTTTATCAAAGGAAATTTCTTTCCAATTTGAAAGCCTTTTCCTAGTACCTCTTGGATTTGACTAAGAGGAAGTTAAAAACCTGATTTGAGTAGGAAAGGGTAGGAGATTTCATTCCAAAACAGCCAGCCACATTAATTTCAAAACAGTTTCAGATTCCTTGAGTTTTCCTAGTGATCTAGGTTTCGTCTTTCCTTGTCCAAATTAATCCGCTCAGGTTCATCCATCTTTGTCCAAATTCTAGCAAGCAGTCACGAGTCCTTTGAATTAAATCTAGTCCTTTTTGAGCTCAACACTCAGTCCAAGTGAACCGAATTATCATTAACCACTCCTTGAGTGATTCTTGACTACAAGTCGGTTGGAACACTTGAGCAATTTCTAATTTCTTCAAGTGAAGCAATCAAGTGCCTTGAGAACTAATTGATGAGAATATGAGAGTGTTACATACACTTGAGTGATACACGAGTGTGAGTGAAACACATAAGGGAGAGTGTGAGGTTATTTCTTTTATTACTAACCAATTTTTGTAGGTTTCATATAACAATGTCTAATGGTGGTGAAGAAAATCTTCAACCATTTGATATTAAGATTTTCACTGAAATGCTAGAAGCTAAATTTACGAAGATGCTAGACCAAGCTTTGGAGCCAATTCATGAAGAACTTTACAAAACATGAAGTTCACCTAGCAATTCCAAATCGTTCCACGGCAAAAGTCGAGTAGAAGAATCTGATAGCTCTAATGATGAGGAAGAGCACCTTAAGAGACTGCGAAGGATACAAGACTAGTTGGGGACACTATAAAAGGCATTAAAATGAAAATTTTTCCTTGAAAAGGGAGATCCGATCCAGATGCTTACCTTGAGTGGGAAAGGAGAATTGAATTGGTCTTTGATTGCAATGACTACTCTGAGGAACAAAAAGTGAAATTGGTTGTGGTAGAGTTCACTGACTACACCATAGTTTGGTGGGACCAAAAGATGACAAGTCGGCGAAGATGTGGAGAACTGGCTATCAATACGTGGGCTGCATTGAAGCGTATCATGAGCAGGCATTTTGTTCCAAGTAAGTACCAAAGAGACTTGTACCATAAGCTCCAAACCATGATGCAGGGCAGCCGAAGTGTCGAAGATTACTACAAGGACATGGAAATCTCCTTACTAAGAGGCGACATTGTGGAAGATAGAGAGGCAACCATGGCTCATTTTCTAAATGGTTTGAGGCCAGAGATTGCTGACCAATTAGAATTGCAACACTATATAGAGATAGCCGAGATGGTCGAGAAGGCAATCAAAATTGAGCGGAGGCTCAAGAGGAGGGGTCAAACACGATTCCATCCTACTTATTCACCTCCAATCACATGAAATCAGCCAATAAAGGAGGAGATGGGGACAACCAGTTCCTCACTCAAAGGCCAAAGCAAGAAATGCCAAGAAGTGAATCGAAGGGAGCTTCAATACCCGCGAATGATCCATCTCAGTCCCGTAATCATGACACTATGTGTTTTACATGTCAAGGGAGAGGGCATATAGCCAGCCAATGCCTGAATCAAAAAGCGGTAATGGTTCTATCAAATGGGGAAATTTTCACGGACGATGAAGCCGAATATGAGAGGATGCCACCACTTATCGAGGAAACCAGTGAGATAGAGGAATTACCTAGGTGTAGTTTGGTAAAAGGGGATCGAAATTATTAATTGAAATAATTGCAATTCTTACTGTTTGGGTTGCATGTATTGGATTCAATATCTTGGAGTGAATCATTAAAATTTGGGGATTCTCAATCCCTAACAAATTTGGGGGTTTTGGTGGATTTCCAAATTTGACTCAATTTGACTCAAAGACTTCAAAAAAGAAAAGAAAACCTATCGTTTTCATTACTCTATCACATCGGCCCAACCTCCATGGCAGCACCTTACCATCAGATTTCCTTTTTCATTTTTTCCCTCTCATTCCATCTTCCAGAGCAAGATTTCATTATCATTCTTTTCTCTTTTTCATCTCTCTTCACTCTTTCATCCAACCCTCCATGGCAGCAGCCCCACCCTATCTGGTTCTCTCTCCTTTCTTGTCAATCTCTCTATCACCTTCTCTTTTCTTCTGTCTTCACTCTCTTCCTCTCTCCTCCAATACTCTATGGTAGTTGCTCCTCTCTATTTAGTTCTCTCTGCTGTCTATTTTTTCTTTTTGTGTAAGCCTTTCTCTCATCTCTTGTCAGTCGCTCTCCCATGTTACACAGACTGCAAGGTTGATTGGTGATGGTCAGGTGGTGCTTCAAAAGAATTTGGTAAAGCATGAGTACTTAAGGGCTGGGAAGAAAGAAGCAGGAAAAAGGGAAAAACAAAAAAATAAAGAAAAGAAAATGAAAAATAAGTTGATTCTGAAACCTTATAAATATATTCCAAACACTAGTCATTGTAATGATACTCTTGATCAAATCCCATACTGAATTATTGGACGTGATTCCAATTACAATTCCTAAACTTGAACCAAGTGCCACCCTACAAATGACAAGGTTAGTTTGATTGCATGAAGAGCACTTACTACACAAATTAGTAAAGACGAGCTCCAATGGGAAAATGTCGACACTCGTTGTCACTTAAAGACAAAGTGTGTAGCATGATGATTGACTCGGGAGGCTGCACTAACGTAACAAGTGCTTTTGTGATGACCCCACTCCCCCTTAGAGCATACCCTAAGGTTTAGCGGACTGCCTGTCCAACTCTCGCCAGGACTCACTCACTAACATTAACTTGAGAGATAACATTAACGCCAAATTAAGTACGAAATTTCTTAATCAAACATTACAAATCATCCAACTTTTTAAAACATCCATACTTATATGTATAACTAAATGGATTGACATACAAATTGTTCAATGAATTTGCTAAGTACAACTAGGATGGCAATTACTTAAAGCGAAAATTGCAACTCTCGAACTCACTATTTTTCAGATCCATGATTCCAATCCCTGTTAAGGAAAACAAATAATGGGATGAACTAAAAATCCAGTGAGGTTCCAAGAAAACATGCAGTCAAATTGGCAAGATGACAATCACATATATCAAATCTTAAAGCGAAAAAAGTTAATAGTTACAAACGAAAGCAGTAATAGTTCACAATTTCAAATAAACAATTTAGCACAGAAGAAAAGGATACGGATACTGATACGGTGGTTCTCGCCAGATTCTAGGTAGAGCACTCAGGATTCAAATATTGATACAACTGATACGGTGGCTCTTGCCAGATTCCAAGCAGAGCATTCAAGATTTAAACGTTGATACAACTGATATGGTCGCTCCTGCCAGATTCCAGGCATAGCACTTAATTCCGTTCAGTATTTCACTTGCAACTCAAAGAATACAGTTGGCTTTTGCAAGCCAGTTCAGCAGCAACATTTTTCGAGTTCGTTGACACTCCATCAATGTTTGAAATGTAGGAATAAACAAATTCCATAGATCATTGCATTACACAAATTTCCTTTCCCTCGATCAACCCTCTTTACTGGGCCCAAATGCCAAAAAAGTGGGTAGTAATACTCGAGTATACCAATCCCAGATGATGCATCCAGTGGATTAAACAAGTAACAAGACCCGTGGTTCGTCAATCACCTTGACCAAGCCCTTACTGACTCGATTTAACTAACTAGCCGATAGGATTTGGGATTCCAAGAACAAGTATAGTCGATGAAATAACATCTCCAACTGACTTTCAAGTCATGCACATGTATATTAGTTCACTTGTAAATAGGATAACAAGAGCTCAGTCAAGTTAGGTCGAGTGCGATAAGATACACACTTGCCTATTCAATATCAAGTCAAGCAAGTTTAGCAGGTCAAGTGCGATAAAGTACACACTTGCCTTTGCAATAACAAGTCAAGATATCTAGCAATTTCAGACAACAAATCACATTTCGATCAACAAGTCACATGAAGAATCAATCAAGTAAATCACTTGATCCTAACATGCAGTTGGAACACTCACCGACTTATCACAATTTTTACACTTCAATCACAGGTTCGCCCCCTAGGCCACTCTTGAACCCTGCGATCATATATAGTAGAGCATGTGAAAAGTAATAAGGTGTCAAAATTTCTTCAAGACCCAAGGTCAAAAGCAACTAAACCTGAGTTCTTAAACCACTACTCAAGCTGTCAAATTTCCAACAAACATAACTTGTATTTTCCTTCAAAATTCACAAGGTTTTCTTGTTCAAATCAAGTGAAAAACTACATACATGATAGGTCAATGTCTCAAGCAAACTATGGAGTAAAACTAGGTCAATTTTAGTCACGAATTTTGAAGAAAACGAGGCAAGGTTCTTGAGGTTCAAAGTTGGAAATTTTGAGAAATAAAATGTTTTGGAGCAAATCATTTTTTTCCTCGTAAACTTCTTTGTTTTAGCTCAAATCCAACATAGGTGTGAAGACCAAATTCTTGTCAAGTGCCTTGAGCCAAAATATGTCAAAATCACCACATAAATTCTAGCAATAAAGATGAAATTCTCTCTCGCCCTCTCAGCTAACCGTAGCAAAATTTTCAGCAAGGACTTAATAACTTTTTCTCCAAAATCCTAACTTTTCTTACTTAGATTCATGGCAAAAATCCAGTATCTAAACAATCTAAAGAACTAGATTTACTTCACCAAAACTCTTTGTGAAAAGCTACAAATCAACATACTTGTGAAAAACTCCAAATCAACATACATGTGAAGATCAAAATATTAGCAAGTATCTTGAGCAAAATATGTCAAAACCATCCCAAACTTCCAACTCAAACAAGAATTTCCAGCAACTTGTCCTTAAATTCCTTTCTCTAACTTCAGATTTCAACCTTATCTGCATGGTGAAAACACAATAAATAATAGCTAACATGTCAAGAGGTATTTAGTTCATGTTCTTAGCAAAGAAATACATCAAAAGGTCACTTATAGAAACTCTAAACTAAACTATATACCTTATGCATCAAATCTAGAAATTTAGAGCATTACTTGAGTTAACATGAAGTCCTCCCTAAAATGTTTCCTTTTCATCAAAATTGCACATATATAAGTTCTAAATCAAGCTAAATAGATTACACACCAAAGCTGAAAATTGCAACATAATTTGATAAAAATATGAAATCTTCGATAAAGCTCCTTTCTTTAGCTTCTATAACATCGTACCTCAAATAAACTCAAAGATAAGGGAAGAAAACTAAGTTTCCTTGCAAAGTTTACCTCTTTACCTCCAAAACCTAGGATAGCAAGCAAAATAACATGGTTGCAATGCTATCCTCCTCCAAGTACTTCTCCAAGAGCTTCCTTCTAAACTTGATTCAAGGTTTAATGGAGTAGATTTGAGTTGTTTTCTTGCTTTCTCACTAAATAGACAAGAATCAAGGCTTAAACTTTTGCTTTCTCTCCCTCTTTTTCTCCCCTAAAATTTTGTCCACCCCTGCTCCAAGGAAGAAGAAAGTTTTGTGATGAAATGAAGCTTGGTTATAAGAAGAATTTGTATTGGTCTTGGTCAAGATTGAAAGGATGATTGACAAGTGGCCAAGAAACATGTCTATCTTAATTTTCCAAATATCTCTCTTCCTCCAATGATATCTTAACACCTCTATTCACAAAAATCTTTTTACACAAAAGTCCATTTAATTCACCATATTTATTGCACAAACCTCACTAGTTGGTCACATTAGCATAATGCACTATGAATTCAAGTTGAATGGGGCAATAGGAATCAAAATCATGACTCATTAAATCAACCAAAAATTCAAGACAAGTAGAATGAAACACAAAATATAAAAATAATTTTTGAAAATACAAAATATAAAAATAATTTTTGAATCCTCACAACTTTAATGGTAGATAAATTGAACTTACCAACAAGTGAGCACCCTCGGCCATACAAGCTGCAATGGCTCAATAATAGTGGCGAGGTATGTGTGATGAAGCACGTTCTAGTCTCCTTTCACATTGGAAGTTATGAGGACGAGGTTTTGTGCCACATAGTTCCAATGCAAGCAGCACATATTTTTTTGGGTCAATCTTGGCAATTCGATAAAAAGGTTAATTTTGATGGATTTGCCAACAAATACTCTTTTGTCTATGGCAATTCTTACACCCCCAACAAGTGTATAAGGATCAAGCAAGCCATCAAATGGAATTCAAACAAGAGAGTGAAAGGAAGAAAAATCTGAGAGAGAGAAAAGAATTGAGGGCTAGAAAAAAAAGAGGAAAAAAAAAAGGCTAATGATGAGTCGGCCATAGCGGTAGGAAAGGAGAGAAAGCAAAGTATGTATGCAAAGGCCAAAGACGTGAGGAGAGCATTATTTTCTAGCCAGCCTCTCTTCATACTCATGTGTAAAGAAGCTTTCTTGTCTACTAATAATTTTGATGTTTCTTTACCTAATGTTATTACTGACCTTTTGCAAGAATATCAAGACGTGTTTCCCAAAGAGATACCAAGTGGCTTACCACCTACGAGATGAATTGAGCATCAAATTTATCTCATTCCCGGAGCTTCACTTCTAAACAAGCCCCCAGATAGACACAATGCCAAGCCGATGAGCTCCTCAATAAAGGATGGATTCAAGAGAGCTTGAACCCTTATGTTGTTTCGGTTCTACTTGTAGCTAAGAAAAACGGTGGTTAGAGGCTGTGCACCGATTGTTGAGCTATCAATGTTATAATGATAAAGTATCGCCATCGCATACCTAGACTTGATAATATGCTTGATGAACTACATAGTGCTGTAATTTTTACTAAGATTGATATAAAAATTGGCAATCACCAAATAAGAATGAAAGAAGGTGACGAATGAAAATTGCCTATAAAACTAAACATGGATTGTAGAAATGGTTAGTTATGCCTTTTGGTTGAACTAATGCACCAAGTACATTCATGAGGTTGATGAACCATGTCTTACATTCTTTCTTGGAAAAATTTATGGTAGTTTACTTTGATGACATCTTAGTTTATAGCAAGAGCTTAGATGAGCATGTTATGCATCTTAAAATTGTGCTTGATGTATTACGTCAAGAAAGGCTCTATCCTAACCTTAAAAAGTGTACTTTCTACGCTAAACAACTTGTCTTCCTAGGATATGTAGTATGTGCACAAGGAATCCAAGTTGATCAAGACAAAATGAAATTAATTAACGAATGGACAAAACTTACAAGCATTAGCGACATGAGGAGCTTTCACGGATTGGCCAGCTATTATCGATGCTTTGTCAAAGATTTTAGCACCATAGCTACACCATTGACCGCCATCATCAAGAAAAATGAGAAGTTTAGTTGGGGTCCCGACCAAGATAAGTCATTCCAACTACTTAAATACAATCTCACACATACACTTTTACTGTCGTTACCTTGTTTCGATAAGACTTTTGAAATAGAGTGTGATGCTTCTAGAATAGTGATTGGAGCCGTTTTGATGCAAGAGGGCAGACCCGTGGCATATTTTAGCAAAAAATTGAATGAAATGGACTTAAATTACTCTACCTATGACAAGGAGCTGTATGCATTAATCCGCATCCTACAATCTTGGCAACATTATATGCGCCCAAAGAAGTTCGTGTTACACATAGGCCACGAGTCTTTCAAACACTTGAAGTCTCAAAACAAACTAAGTAAGAGACGTCCGTGGTGGGTAACATTCATCGATTCATTTCCTTTTGTAATTAAGTGTAAGAGCGACAAAACAAATGTGGTCACCGATGCACTTTTGCGTAGGTATTCCTTAATAACTCTTTTTGATACTAAATTATTAGGATTTGAATGCATTAAGGAATTACACTAACAATTTTAATTTTACCGAGATTTATAACTCTTGTAAGCAAGCTGCCCAAGATTATTATTTCATTGCCTATGGATTCTTGTTCCATAAAGATAAACTTTGTATTCTTGTATGTTTCTTAAGGAGTTTTTTGGTTTGAGAGTCACACAGTGGAGGACTAATGGGGCACTTTGGGCCAAAACTTACTATTTCTGCAAGAACACTTCTATTGGCCATGAATGAGATGTGATGTTGAATGTTTGGTTGAAAGGTGTGTTACTTGCCATCAAGCAAATTCCAAGGTAAACCCTTGTGGTCTTTATACTCCATTAACTTTTCCAAGTGCACCGTCGATTGATTCATCCATGGACTTCACCCATGGCTTGCCTTGCTCTAAGAAAGATAATGATTCTATTTATGTTGTTGTTGATTGGTTTTCAAAATGACGCATTTTATTCCATGTCATAAAACCAATGATGCTAAACATGTGGCTAATTTGTTCTTCAAGGAAATAGTACGTTTGCATGGTATTTCTAGAACCATTGTATTTGATAGAGATGTTAAATTTCTTAGCTACTTTTGAAAAATCTTGTGGATTAAGCTAGGTACTAAGTTGCTATTTTCTACATCTAGTCATCCACAAACTGATGGTCAAATTGAAATAGTTAATTGGACTTTGTCTACCTTGCTATGTGTTTATCTCAATTCACATCTTTTGATGATTACAAAACAAATGGATGTTACTAATATTCTTTGTAGAGATCCTTTTCAGAAATAACACTAAACAGGTCTGTGGACTTAAAGCAAATAAAAGAAGATCAAAAAGGATGAAAGTGCTGAGGAAGTTGTCGGACGCACAAAAGGAGAGTATCGGACGTCCGACATTCTTTGAGTATCTTCGGACGTGTAAAGAACTCAGACTCGGACGTCCGAAGAAGACAAGCCAGGGCTTCTACAATTACTGATCACGATCGGACGCTCAACACCTGAGTATCGGACGTCCGACAAGCGTTGCTGCACTTCGGACACAACACTCTGGACACATCGGCCGTCTGAAGGAATTGAAGAGGAAAATTTCAAATGTGCATCTTACCCTCGGACGCATGATGATCAGGGATCGGAAGTCCTAAGAGATTCAAGAAAACTTCCAGAACTCATTGATCTCGTTCGGATGCATAAAAACTGAACATCGGACGTCCGACAGCACCAACGGCTAGTTGACTCTTCAGTTGCCTTCTACCCGTTGACAGCATTGATTGAAGAATTTTCTGGTCTCCTATAAAAAGAACAAAGTCAACCATCTCAGGCCAACTTTGCACATCAAGTCTACATCAGATTGTGAGTGATTCAAGTGTTAGAAAACTCCAAAGGAACATTTGTATTCTTAGCTTGTGCAATTCTCTTGTAGTTTTTCAAGTGTGACACAGCTTCTTCAATAGTGTAGCATTGAGAGGGTTTTTCGTTTGTTTGTAAAACTTCCTTGCTTGACCAAGTGTAGGTTGGGGCAAGAAGGAAGTGATCCTTCCCTTGTACACAGAATATTGGTTGCAAGATTGTTCAACTTGAAGTAACCTGGTATATAAAAGTGCTGTTCAAACTCCAGTAGAGCTTGAAACCTGGTTTGTTTCACTATTTTCGTTTACAGTTTTTCTATATAAACTGTTCTCCTCTTCATCTTACGAATACCTGTGCTTTCGTGTAATCTGATCCATTGGGTGGTCTTTGAGAAAAGAAAAGTAGGCCGTGAAGAAAAGTGACCTATATCTTAGCTATTTTTTTGTAAACCTAATTCACCCCCCTCTTAGGTTGTTTTCGATCCTTACAATTGGTATCAGAGTTTGGTCTCCTAGAGATTAAGTTCAATCGGCTTGGGAGTAGATATGACAACCAACAATGCCATGTTGTTTGAGGGACAATCTGTTACTAGACCTCCAATGTTCAATGGATCAAACTATGTGAGTTGGAAGGAAAGGATGATTATATTCTTACAATCAATTGATATTGAGTTGTGGTTTATTGTTAGTGAAGGTCCATATGACGCAACTATTATTGATGAAACTACTCATAGGTCGAGACAAAAGGCCAGAAGTGAGCTGACTGCTAAAGATAGAATTCATCTCACTCTAAATGCTAAGGCCATGAACGTTTTATACACTGCATTGGACTCAAATGAGCCTATTAGAGTCAAAGGCTGCAGATCTGCAAAAGAAATTTGGGATAAACTTAGAAAGATCCATGAGGGAAGCGAGAATGTGAGAGAACAAAAGAAATTCATTCTGATCACTAATTATGAATCTTTTAAGATGGAGTCTCATGAAAACATTGACAAAATGTATTGTAGATTCAATGATCTAATCAAGGATTTAGAGGTGCTTGAGAAGGAGTACTCTCTAGGTGAGAAGAACAGAAAAATTCTGAATGCTCTATCAAATGACTGGAAAAGCAAAGTGACTGCCATTGAGGAAGCCAAGGATCTAAATACCTTATCCATTGAATCTCTGATTAACTCTCTAACTTCTTACGAACTGAAACTTAAATCTAAGATGCCGGATGAAGAAGACACAAAAGTAAGAAAGAGTATTACTCTGAAAGCTTCACAAGACGAAGATGAAACAGCCTCACAGGATGAAAATGATTTGGAAGGTGATGACAGTGATATTGCACTCATCACAAGAGGTTTCAAAAGATTTCTCAACAAGAGAAGATTCAGAAAAGGCGGATCCAGCTATTCCTTACCAAATCAGTCTAATGACTTCAGAAACAGAGGGAAACTGGAGTTCAACAAGAAGTTGACTGATAAGTGTTTCGAATGTAGCCAACCAGGACACTATGCGAATGAGTGTCCAATGAAGAAAAAGAAGGAGAATAAGGTTGAACGAAAATCAAAGTTCAACAATTTCCAGATTACCTGGAATGATTGCAACTCAGAAGGTGAAGTTGAAGAAGAAGAGGAATCTGCTCAAGTGGCTTTCATGGCCATTGGAGATGAAGAGGTAACACAATGCAACTCTCAAATCGACAGTGATAGTGAATCTGATGATGATGTTAATTCTTTTCTAGAAAAAATGCATAACAGCCTGAAAGAATCCTATGTTAAAAACAAGGAACTAAAGCAAAAAATTAGCTTTCTTATACAAGATAATGCAAATCTTTTTCGACAAAACGAGTGTCTTGAGCATAAAAATGAGAACCTGAAAAGGACTGAAACTGATGTGATTGCTGAACTTTACAAAAAGAAAAATTTCTGTGACATACTCAGAAATGAGCAATGTAACTTAAGAAAAAGGATGGATAATTTATGTCATTTGTTACATCATATAAAACAGAACCATCTTCAAAAGAATGACACTGAACCTTATGTTAATACTCATCAAATAAGACTGAATCAAAATGCCAATGAGTTTGCAATCCACAGGAGAAGGCAAGTCAGATTCATCAAACCTGTTCATTTGATTGATTCGATGTCAGTATGTAATTTTTGTTGTCAATTTGGTCACATGAATAGCAACTGTTATGTTAAGAAAAACATGAGGAATGGCATGAGATGCATGTGGATTGTTAGACATAAGACTAACTCTCAAGGACCCAACATGTAAAGGGTACCAAGTATTATCCTGTGGGTTTATGTGTGTAGGTGAATCAGGATAACATTGCTAAAGAATCAAAATGGTTCATTGATAGTGGATGTTCAAGACATATGACTGGTGATGCATCACAATTCGTTAAACTCAAGCGAAAAGCAAGTGGAAAGGTAACGTTTGGAGATGATAACAAAGCCAAAACTGTTGGTATTGGTGATGTTGGTAAGAATGGTAAAACCTCTATCCACAATGTTCTTCTCGTTGATAATCTGAGCTACAATTTATTAAGTGTTAGCCAACTGTGTGATAGGAATCTGTTTGTATTGTTTAAAAAGCTTGAATGTCTCATATTTGACTCAAAGTTCAACATTATTTTCAAAGAAAAAAGGGTTAATGATGTCTATGTAGTTATTATTGAAAAAATTGATTTCTCCTATCTCAAATGTCTCAAAGTAGCAAATGAGGACCCATGGTTATGGCATAGAAGACTGTGTCACTTCAACATGGATTTGCTGAAGGAAATCTCTAAAAAGGATCTTATTAGAGGTCTCCCGAAAATCAAATTCGAAAAAGACCGGATATGTGATGCTTGCCAATTTGGAAAATAAGTCAAGGTATCTTTTAAATCCAAGAAATGTGTGTCTACTTCAGAACTACTTGAACTTTTGCACCTTGACCTGTTTGGTCCTACACAAACTGCAAGCTTTGGTGGTAAGAGATATTATTTTGTGATTGTTGATGATTACTCTAGATATACTTGGGTGTTATTTCTTGCTCATAAAGATGATGCCTTTAAGAATTTTACTTCATTGTTTGCTAAAGTGCAAAATCTGCTTGGCTTGAAAATTGTTAGGATTAGAAGTGATAATGGGTCAGAATTCAAGTTCTGTGATTTTCCAGAATTTTGTGATCATAATGGCATTACTCATGAATTCTCTATTGCTAGAGCCCCCCAACAAAATGGAGTTGTAGAAAGAAAAAATAGAACTCTCCAAGAGACTGCCAGAACCATGCTCAGTGAATGCAGTTTACCAAAATATTTTTGGGAACTTGTTCTTCTAGACACCTAGTAGATAATCTTACTTTAGTATCACATATTGAACCTAAAAATGTTGTTGATGCATTGAATGATGAGCACTGGATTTTAACTATGGAAGAAGAGTTAATCCAATTTGAAAGAAACAAGGTTTGGACCCTGGTTGCTAGACCACAAGACCATCCTACCATTGGCACAAAGTAGGTTTTTAGAAACAAAATGAATGATAAAGGGGAGATTGTTAGAAATAAGGCCAGACTGGTGGCTAAGGGATACACTCAAGAAGAGGGGATAGACTTTGATGAGTCCTTTGCACCTGTAGCTAGGTTGGAGTCCATAAGAATGTTTCTAGCATTTACATGTTTCAAGAATTTTAAATTATTTCAGATGGATGTTAAGAGTGCTTTCTCAAATGGTTTTATAGATCAAGAAGTCTATGTTGACCAACCTCCTGGCTTTGAAAATGTATCTTATCCAGATCATGTTTTTAAACTCTCAAAAGCTTTATACGGATTAAAGCAAGCTCCTAGAGCATGGTATGAACGTCTGAGTGGATTTTTGATTGAAAATGGTTTCAAAAGGGGCATTGTAGATACTACACTCTTCACAAAACAAAGCTCACGAGATCTTTTAATTGTGCAAATATATGTGGATGATATCATATTTGGTGCTACTAATGAGAACTTGTGCAAGGATTTTTCTATCATCATGCAAAAAGAATTTGAAATGAGCATGATCAGAAACTGAACTTCTTCCTTGGACTCCAAGTGGTTCAAACCCAAGATGGAACATTTATAAATCAAGCAAAATATACCAAAGAGCTGCTGAAAAGATTTGGAATGAAGGATTCAAAGTCTGTTAGAACACCTATGTGCACCTCTACCAAACTTGACAAGGATGAGGAATGTACAAAAGTTGAGGAAAAGAAGTACAGAGGTATGATTGGAAGTTTACTTTATTTAACTGCCAGTAGGCCTGACATCATGTTTGCTGTATGCTTATGTGCTCGATTTCAATCCTGTCCAAAGGAATCACACTTGAATGCAGTAAAAAAAATTTTTAGATATCTTAAAGGAACCTTAAACTTTGGTTTGTGGTATCCAAAATGTCATGAACTTCCTTTATATGGATTCTCTGATGCGGATTTCGGTGGGTGTAAAATAGATAGGAAAAGTACTACTGGTATATGCAACTTTCTTGGAAATTGTTTGGTATCTTGGTTTAGTAAAAAACAAAATGCTATCTCATTGTCCACTACTGAAGCTGAATATGTTGCTGCTGGTGCTTGTTGTGCTCAATTGTTATGGATGAAAAACACATTGAATGATTTTGGTTTAGTGTATGAATGTGTACCTATGTACTGTGACAACACTAGTGCAATTAATCTGACAAAAAATCCCATTCAGCACTCTAGGACTAAGCACATTGATATAAAGCATCATTTCATTCGCGATCTTGTCTCAAAGGGGGTAATCCGTGTCCAGTTTGTTTCTTCTAAAGAGCAAATCGCTGATATCCTCACAAAAGCTCTTCCACTGGATCAATTTGTGTTCTTGAGAACAAAACTGGGCGTTTCAGAAAAAATATTCTAAGTTTTGTTTTTTGGTCAATCTTTATCGGACGTCCGATGAATTGGAACGGACGTCCGACAGTGTTCTTCGTCCAGTATCAGAAAAACCCTGGTTCGGACGGTTGTGTCGGACGTTTCACTACGTTCGGACGTCCGACACTCAAAAATTGAGAACTATAAGGTAATTACCCATTCTTCCTAGTTCATTATCTTCCATAGTCTCGGACGCAACCTTTCAGTTTCCTCTCATATTTGAAATTCAAATTCCTCTCTCATCAAACCAAGTTCCAAGAAATTGACTCATCCAACTCCATTACACCTCTATTGCCCATTAACCACTCATAAAAATCACTCCTAACCGCCAATTACCTCATTGTTCCCAATTCACATCCGAAACCCTAACTTTTTATAATTCTCTCCCTGCGGCATTTCAGTGCATTCTCATTCTTGCTCATACTGCATTCTTCCTCTGCACAACACGTTCTGCATCAAAAACACATCCACATTGCATCATGGTTAGAATCAGAGGTGGATCTACTAGTGCCGGACGGTCCTTTAGATTTAGAGATGAGAACATTGAAATTGTGGAACCGTCTACCAAAGCACCTAAAAAGAAGATTGTGACCCGGGGTAGTAAAGCAAAGCAAACTGCCCAAAGAAAATTGGTTTCTCAAACTGCTGAACCAGATGGAAGAGCAGATCTCTGAAGGAAACACAGTTGGTGGAAATGAGGAACCAGAACAAGCTACCCAGAATGATGAAACTGTCACAAGGTCATCTGGTAAAAGAAAGAGAACTGCAAAGAGGAAGAGCACTCCCCAATCCAAGAAAAAGCAATCTGCTGATCCCTCTGTTGATCAGCAGAATGAAGGAAACATTGCTGAGAATCAGCAAACACCTGAACCCTCCACCAGAAAGTCTTCAAGGACAAGGACTGAGACTCAAAATGTTGGGGCATCTGGCACACAAACCTCGAAAAGGAAACGTTCTGGGAAAGATCCAGTATCACAGCCCGTAACAGAACCCACTCCTCTCCCAAAATTCATTGATGATGAAGCCAGAGACAGATTTGAGTTAGTCTCTCAAAAAGGGTTCATCACCCAAAGGCTCATCCTTCCCTACGAATTTCGTAAGCTTGATCTTGAACCTGTCATTAAACTGTTTGAATTCCAGAAATGGACTCATCTTCTGACCATTCCTAATGTCTTTTACCCTGACATGCTTTATCAATTCTTTGCTAATCTTAGAAAGGGTAAATCACACACTGAACTCATCTCTAGGGTCAACTCTATAGACATCACATTAACTCCTGACATTGTGAATTCCATTCTGAAAACTAGCATTGAATCTGGTTTCAAAGGAAAAATTGTAAATTTCTTTTCGTATGAGGAATTTCCTTCTGCCTACCATCATTTTTACATTGCCAAACTCATGACCTATTTTCAAACTCACTTCAATACTCCTGCTGAGGCAAGATTAGATGATCTCAGTCCTCAGAATCTGATCATCTTCATCATCATTTCGAATCTGTTGGTGCCAACTGATGGCCACAGAACAGATGCAAACAAAATGGAACATTATCTTTTCTACTGCTTTGTTGAAAAAATTCGCATTGACTTTGGTTTTATAATGTGCAAGTTTCTGTTCAAAATTAGCACTGACAGTCGTAGGAAGCTCTCTTATGGCAGATTTCTGACTCCTATCTTTGCACATTTTGAAATACCTTTTTCTAGAAAATCTCCCAAAGACAGTGCTTCATCAGTTTTCTCAAAAGCTTATTTTGAAAGAAAGAATTTAAGATTTTTTGATGGCCATTGGTGCTATAAGGAGACTGTGGCTGAATCCAGAAGGAAAAACTTTCATGAAACCCCTGTCACTCCTAGGACTCCTCGTGATCAGTCAGACTATGTCTCTCCCTTCACCATTCATCCTAGAAAGTCTGCCAGCAAGTCCTTCACATCCAATTCTGAAGTCATCTCCTTGCTTGAAGACCTCAAACAACATGTCTTGCTTATTGAAGATGGTCTCATGATGACCATGACCCCTGCCCAACAATCCTCCTTCATTGAAAAAAGAAATCTTCTTGTCCCTCCAATACCTGAAAACAATGCAAATGTTCATGGGAAAGAGCCAAGACCTGAGCCCACAGGGCCAACTACTGGTACTAAGACCACACCAGCTTCCAGTTCTCAGCTCAAGGATAAAGGCAAGGCTCCAGCGACTGAGGAAGCATATGAAGATGATGATGAAGAAACTGAGGAAGAAGAGGACCCTGAACAGTTTCGTCTGGCCAGGAGGAGGCCTGGATCATCTAAAATCACCATCTAGGCACTACTAGGTCACTGCACCTTAATCTAGGACTATAGTTCATCTTTTGCATTGCAAAACTTTTGGCTAAGTGATGTATACCTGGTCTGTACAACTGGATATTTTCTACTGTTTATGGATGTTATAACTAAGTGTTTGTTATGAATGTTTGTTATGAATGATTGTTTGTTATGGAATCTGCTGAATGAATGTGTTCGTTATGAATGTTTCTGGTGATTCCAAATTGTGCTGAACATGAATGGATTTTGCTGATACTATCTGATATTGCGTGTTATTGATAATGTTTCTGATGGATCATACTGATGTTATCTGATACTACTGGTATCAAAACTGATACTCACTTTTGTGATGATAAAAAGGGGGAGAATTGGATTAGCACTGATGGTATAGAGTAACTAGTTAGGGGGAGTCAGTTTCAGGGGGAGTTGCGTTGGATTAGCACTGATGGTATAGATTGCGTTTCTTCCTGAATACTCATGCACTTCGTTAGGGGGAGTTGTTATATCCTAGTTCGTATATTTTTGCTCGATCCAAATGTTTTGTCATCATCAAAAAGGGGAAGATTGTTTATCTCAATTCATATCTTTTGATGATTACAAAACAAATGGATGTTGCTAATACTCTTTGTAGAGATCCTTTTCAGAAATGACACTAAATAGGTCTGTGGACTTAAAGCAAATAAAAGAAGATCAAAAAGGATGAAAAGTGCTGAGAAAGTTGTCGGACGCACAAAAGGAGAGTATCGGACGTCCGACATCCTTTGAGTATCTTCGGACGTGTGAAGAACTCAGACTCGGACGTCCGAAGAAGACAAGCCAGGGCTTCTACAATTACTGATCACGATCGGACGCTCAACACCTGAGTATTGGACGTCCGACAAGAGTTGCTGCACTTCGGACGCAACACTCTGGACACATCGGCCGTCCGAAGGAATTGAAGGGGAAATTCCAAGTGTGCATCTTACCCTCGGACGCATGGTGATAAGGGATCGGACGTCCTAAGAGATTCAAGAAAACTTCCAGAACTCATTGATCTCGTTCGGACGCTTAAAAACTGAATATCGGACGTCCGACAGCACCAACGGCTAGTTGACTCTTCAGTTGCCTTCTACCCGTTGACAGCATTAATTGAAGAATTTTCTGGTCTCCTATAAAAAGAACAAAGTCAACCACCTCAGAAGAACTTTGCACATCAAGTCTACATCAGATTGTGAGTGATTCAAGTGTTAGAATACTCCAAAGGAACATTTGTATTCTTAGCTTGTGCAATTTTCTGGTAGTTTTTCAAGTGTGACACAACTTCTTCAATAGTGTAGCTTTGTGAGGGTTTTTCGAGTGTTTGTAAAACTTCCTTGCTTGACCAAGTGTGGTTTGGGGCAAGAAGGAAGTGATCCTTCCCTTGTACACTGGATATTGGTTGCAAGATTGTTCAACTTGAAGTAACCTGGTATATAAAAGTGCTGTTCAAACTCCAGTTGAGTTTGAAGTCTGGTTTGTTTCTCTATTTTCGTTTACAGCTTTTCATATAAACTGCTCTCCTCTTTATCTTACGAATACCTGTGCTTTCTAGTAATCTGATCCATTGGGTGGTTTTTGAGAAAAGAAAGGTAGGCTTTGAAGAAAAGTGACCTATATCTTAGCTGTTTCTTTTTTGAAAACCTAATTCAACCCCCCTCTTAGGTTGTCTTCGATCCTTACACAGCCGGATTCCCCAAAAGCACTATTCACCAGAAATTTTTTTTTTCCTTTTTCTTCTTTTGGGCGTCACAAAATTCGTTTTGTAAGATGAGTGAAAACGAGCTACAAACTGCAGCTGTGTAGGTCTCACGGGTAAAACAGTAGGTGAAAATCAGTCATCTTTGCCGGTTCACTACGGCTCATAGGAAACGAATTAGTTGGGGTATTTTATACCATTGAAAAGCTCTCGGAGTCTAGTTTCATATGCCACAAACAGCACTTGATTTTAACTCCTGTACAAAAATTTATGGCCTGTTGAATAGACGCTGGTCTGCTATCCTGATCAGAAATTTTCAAGGTTTGCTTCCTCACTTTAACCTAACCTTTTCTCAACCAAATGAAATGCTTTTTGGGAGATAATTTACACACATATACATCAACATATAACAACCATTTTGGCATCAAAATAACCACAAAATTTAAATTAAAATAAGGAAAATGAACAAGCAAAATTTCGGACAACAAGCTCCTCTTTCTCTTCAATTTTTCTTTTCAACTTCTACACCCAAAACCAAGTTTACTAATCACTAAACAACAATCAAACAAACAATAATTCCTCAAGGTCACTACCTAAAATCCACCTCAAGACATCTACCTAAAGTCAAGGTTCAAAGAACCCATCAATAACCCAAGTTTAACTTAGTTAAAACTAACCAAAATCTAACTAAGAGATGAAAGAAAATGAGGGCTTTGAGGGGCTTTACCTTCTCCCCAAGAGTAGTGAGCAACTACAAGGAAACAAGCTCCAAACCACCAAGTATCTTCCTCTTCCAAGTCTCCTTTTATGCTTGAGTGATGGTCCAAGAAGATGAGCAAGATTAGAGTGAGTTTTTTGGGAGCAAAAGGAAGAAGAGGAAGCTGAAATTTTTTGGCTACAGTGGAAAGAGGATGGCCAGCCAAGAGGAGAAGAAAATTGGAACTTCCTTGGCTAATTGGGAGATGATGTGCATGGCTAAGGAGAAAAAGAAAGAAAGGAAATGGGATTTTTAGTCAATTTTCTTTTACTTAAAGGCTAAGAGTAGACCAAGTCAAGGTCAAAGTTCCATGGATGTTGTGACAATTGTCCTTCCAAAATTAATTTTCATCCTATAATCTTTTAATCACTAAAATATCTAACCAATCTCTAATTATCTCTTAACACATTATAAAATAATATTCCTTTGTACAAAACTCCTTTTTATCTTCAAAAATTTATTGTACTTATCGCATTAACGGGTCCCACTTCCATAATGCACTTCAAACTTAACATACGCTAACTTATACATGGAAAATGATTTAAAACGTGATTCACTCAAAAAATATCTGGGGGATTAAGACAACAAAGTAAAGTATAGAAAATGTATTCGAAAAAATAAAATAAAATTATGAAAATAAGGAAATTTTTCTGGTCTGTCGCGCCCCATTTTTTTTAAGAAAAAGAAATAAATTAAAAGGTGAATTTTTATTTGAAAATGAATTTTAATTTACGAAGAAAATGAATAGAAATATGGGTCTAAATGGGACTTGAAAATGCGACGATTTGACCCAAAATATAGTTTAAAAAGGGTTTTTGAAATAAAAATCGGAGTCGCCACTTGGTATAGAGTTAAGGTGTACCAAGTCACCTAAAATGAATTTTTAGAGGAAAAGGTAGAAAGAAACCCCTTTTAAACGACTCCTAGTCTACGTAAACGAACGAAAAAGGTTCGAGAGTCACATTTGACGAAGGGAAAGGCAAGGACAAAAATCCAAGGCACCCCTTCGACCTAGCCAAGGCTAGTTGCGCGATTTAGTCAAAGATTTTCTTGTTTTAACCAAAGAATTTATCACATTTGGATGTGCTATATGAATGCAAACCCTAGACCTAAGGGGACATCGGGGAGCAAAATTTCTCTTCAAAGCTCGAATGGTACCAATCACATTAATTGTGACGCCCAATAATGACTCTTTGGAGAGGTCACGAATTATGCAAAAATATGAGACTCTAAGAAGAAGAAAAGGATAGAAATATACATGTCTTAAAGGAATGCATCATGTCGGGTACGGGGAACTAATGTTCGTGACTCAATTTTCCCTTTAATAGAGGGAATACGAGCGTGCTAAGGCTATAAAGCCAAACTCGTCCATATCCCATATCCAAGGGGTATCCCTAATCTAATCAAGCAAATGAACTAACCTAGTTCTAATGCTTATATAAGATGCAAGTCTAATGTCATGTTTCATACAAAAGGGGCAAGTAATATACATATAAGGGAAAATATGGGGGGAAGGGGTATACATATATAAGGAAAGTGTCATGCAATATGGTGAAAGAGGCCCTAAAAAGTGAAAAATATGCATGAGATGAAGGCATGTGAATGTACTAGTGAGGGACGGCCCTATTGGATCTAGCATTGGACTAGTCCTTCACTAGCGCTCTCTCACAAGCATTGGACTTGTAAGAGCTTGAGGGGAAGACCATGACTAGCGTTGGACTAGCCACGGTTTCGCGCATTTTGCATCCATCATACATACATAAATAAATGTGCATAATTAAAGCGAGTAGGCATGTGAGCACGTAATTCACATAACACATAACACATAAGCATGCATATCTAGATGCCAAATCCTAAGAAAGCAATTAAACACATAGCACATACGCATGCAAATCACACAAAGAAAAAACAAAGAGACCCTAACTATTACATCAGGAGGGGGAAGCCTACTACAATCTAAAAGGGGAAACGGAATAAAATAAATAAAATAATACCCTAGCTATTACAATTTTGGCATTCAAGTGCCTTCCAAATGATCGAAATTGAAAATAACTATACAAAACCAAAACAAATAAATTGGATAAATAAATAAATAAAATGAAAACATTCAAAAGGCATGCAATTAAGCACATAAATCACATAGACACATAGAGTCAAATAAAGTGGGAATAAGGGATAGAGTGTACCTCTCTTGCAATGGTAATCAAATGAAGGAAAAATAGCTTCAAAACAATAAAAGGGTCAAGGCACCAATTAAATAGTAAAACAAAATCACCAAATCCCTCCCAATTGCAATTTAAATGAAATCAAATAAAGCATAATTTCCAAGAAAAGTCAATTATTTGATCAAATTTCTAAAATAGGAAAAAAAAACTACCAAGGACCCAATTGCAAATATTAACCAATCACTCAAGTCCAATTGAAATATTTTGGGAAATTCACGGATCCAACGGCAAAGAAGGGGTCAAGTAATGGTTCAGATTGCAATTATTCTAGGACCTAATTGCAAGAAATTAAAACATAATTGGACTTTTTAGCATTGCTGGAAACTAAAGGGAGTAAAGTGCAATTTCGAGAAGCCATTTTTCATGCAACAACTCCATGCAAATTGCTTACGAAGATGGTTTCTGTAACACTTGCTGCATTTTTATTTTCGGCATTCCAAACCTAATACCCACAACTTCGATCCAAACTCTTTCAGCCAGACAACAAAACTTTGACTAAACAACAAGACTCATGACTTCAATATCCAAAACGAGCCAAAACATAGAAAGGAGATCATGCAAGTTCTATACAAATCTACAGAAGGAATAGGTCTGCAACTTTCTATGGTGGTTTCAATGCTATGAATGCAACTCCTTTTCCATCCAAACATAACTAATGGCTTCAACCAACCCAACCGTGGATCAAAGTGGCAATGTAACCACTCACTCTTTCCAGTTTTTTAACTACCCAACTCTCATGTTTCAATGCAAAAATAGAGGTAAAGAGCATGCAAAAATCTGGAAAATGTTCCGCAACTTTCATGCTTTGGAACTCCGGCAACATCATGCGGCCAGTTTTAAAGATCATCTCAAACAAGAACCCAGCCAAAAACTTATCATGAAGATAACATACTAAGCATACAAGGGAAAGGGAAAAGGTTGGTCGACACTACTGCAAGCAACAAGCCGAGACTATACAACTCAAAGAATCAACCATATTCTACAACTTCAGAAATTTGTTCAACGCATGAGAACAGCAATGAACTTCAGTGACCACATACGGATCTATTAGCCAACCCCACAGGAATCTCAACCCAACAAAGGCATCGTACAATGATACAAGATCAGAGACTCAACAATCCTCCTTTCTCTCACCAGATTTGCAAGGCAAAACAGATAACTTTTGTCAAGTTTTCATTTTTCGGCAATAACTCTACTGAATGTGCAAATCCAGAAACCAAATAAGAAGCTAATGAAACCCCAACAACATCCAAGTCCCCTTAATTCAAAACATCAAATTTAATCACAAGCCAACATGGGGAATTTTCATCCCATTATTCATGAACAAAAACAGCAAAACCAAACAACAGCAACGACAAAGACCCAAGAAACACAACCCAACAACGAACGAACATGAAAGGAGCCAAGACATCAATCTAGGAAAGTACCTGATGAAGTTTTTTGGATCAAATTCTGAATAAGAAAATGGCGCGAAAGAGCTGCTACAGTTGTCCCGTTGCGGCTTTGAACCCGCACCAGCGAAGTCAAGCTGCTGATTTGGGGACCAAATTTAAAGACTTTCCAGGTGTTTTATGCGAACCATTTCTGAACAAGAGTTTCTCTCCTGACTTCGTAGTTGATGCAGAAATCAAAATCCAATCGAATTAAACAACTGTAAAGGAGATAATCATGCCGCAAGGGGTGCCGAAAACCAGCCTGTTCTACCGAAATTTTTTGCAGAAAATCATTTCTGGTTCTGGCTTTCTTTACCGCCGCCACTTTTGCTTGGCTTTTCTTTCCTTCTCCCTCAGTCTTTCTTCCCCCACTCTTTCAGCCCTTGCTTCCACCGCCAGTTTCCCTAGCCTTAGTTTCTTTGCTACCTTTTCCCGTAGCTCTCAAAGCTGTTTTTCCTCCTGCGTAGCCTTCTCCCTTTTCCCGTAACTCCCCCTCTAGTTTTCTTCTGTTTCCATTTCTCTTTCAGCCGCAAGCCCCCAGACGAAACTCTCTCCTCTCAGTTTTTTCTCGGCCGTCATCCCGTGCCTCTCTCAACTTCCTTCGCTGGTTTTTTTTTCTTCCGTCACCCCAAGACTCCCTCTTGCTCAGCTTTTCTCTCCTCCAGTCAGACAGTCCTCCCCTCTCAAGCTCTCCTTGGTTCCTTTCCTAATACCCTAGCTGCCAACTCTACTCTCCTCCCTAGCCGTTCCTTTCTCCTAGCTCTCTCTCGGTTTCTCTCCTTTCCCCCAGACCGCTTTTCCTCCGCTATTTTTCTTTTCCGCCCTCACAGAACACTCCCTCTCGTCCCCTTTATCTCGGCTGACTGCACCTTTCTTTTTATATGTAAACTCCCGTCCTTAAACCCTCACATCAATGGTGTTGAGGAAAGCTGGATTTCTTGGGGATCTTTTGAGCCTTTAGATGGATGAGGTTGGAATAAAATGTCGCTGCCCATTCCTGTCCTTGCTATGGCCTGCGGCTTGCAATATAATGTGAAGAAAAGGGCTTGGATCCGGTGTGGCTCACACCAGTGTGAGCTTGCCCTTCTTTTTTTTTCGATTAATAACAATAAAAAGAAATAAAACATATTTTTATGAATAATTTTCTCTTTTGACAAATTTTATGCTAAAAAGTCTTACAATAAAAAATAAACAACTAAAAGGGCGAAAAAGAAATAAAACTAAAATAAAATAATAGATAATAATAACCTAAAAATACTAACAGTCTAAAACTAAAATCATGAAATTAACAAATAAAGAATAGACAAGAACTATTACTGAAACAAAAAAAAATAAAATTAGGATAAAAAATGATTTTAAAAAAATTTAGTGTCTACAGTTTGCCCCTCTTTGTCTGAGTTTTGGAAAAACTTGAGACAAAAAAGTAGACACCAAATACTTACCTGCAAACCAGTCGAACGACAGTTTTTTTTTGAAATGAGGACTGACCCCTTTTGATGAGACTGACTCGGACGAGCAATTTAAAATGGACTGACCTGAAACAGGAATTGAAAATCGGGACTGACCCGAGACAATAATTTGAAATTGGGACTGACCCGAGACGAGAAATTTAAAATGGGACTGACCCGAACCAGATATTTAAAAGGGGACTGACCCCAACAGGAAATTTAAATTGGGACTGACCCGAACAAGAAATTTATGGGACTGACCCGAAAAAAATTTAAAATCATGGGACTGACCCGAACAAAATTTAAAATCATGGGACTGACCTGAACAAAACTTTTAAAATCATGGGACTGACCCGAACAAAATTTAAAATCATGGGACTGACCCGAACAAACTTTTAAATCATGGGACTGACCCGAACAAAATTTAAATCATGGTACTGACCCGAACAAAAATTTTAAATCATGGGACTGACCCGAACAAAATTTAAAATCATGGGACTGACCCGAACAAAACTTAAAATCATGGGACTGACCCGAACAAAATTTAAAATCTTGGGACTGACCCGAACAAAACTTTTAAAATCATGGGACTGACCTGAACAAAATTTAAATCATGGGTGTAACAGCCCCACCTTCCCCTAAGGCGAACCAAAGGGGTTAGCGGACTGCCTGCCCAACTCTCGCCAGGATTAACGGTGCAGTTAGAGTGATCTATTGCGATCCGGAACTTACAAACGCGCGTAAACAAGTCGAAATGGCAAAATAATCCAAAATAAAAAAATGAAATCCGGAGTCGGCCATGAATAGTAACCGACCCGTCAGAACCCAACCAAATACCAAGCAAACGTTCACATCTTGAACTTTAATATTTACAATCCAAAGTTGCATACAAAAGTATTCAAAAGTGGATACATGTATGGTTTGCCAAATGAAAAGAGAAACAGACCCAAAAGTACATTTAGGGTTTCAATAAATGAGTTATACAAAAGATATGTCCAACTAGCTCATTTCGGCAACCAATTATCAATTGCAGTCCAAAAGTAGTTATTTTCCTGTAAGGAAAACAAAAGGAACGGGGTGAGCTAGTTGCCCAGTGAGATAATACTACTCAAGCAACCAAGTTCATATAGGCATCAAGCTTTTCATTCCAAGTCATCAAAGGTAAATAAAACACACATCAATAATGATGATAAAAGGGTACGGACGGCTCTCAAGAGCCCTTTTCCTCGTTTGCATTCTTGATCAGATCATCTTCTCATTGACTCTCCGTCAATGTTTAAAAGTAACCAACCGTAGACTTCACTTCACTCCCACTCCTTCCACCTAACATCCCCCTACCGGGCCCGAACTCCAAACACTTGCACTGTGGTATTACTCGAGTATACCGGAATCGAGAGTCTCTCATACTACAAGATTCCTTATAACTTTTCCCCAAGGATCATTAATTGGCACGACCAAGCCCTCGCCGGCTCGATTCAATCAACTACCAATGGGGTTGAGCTCAATGATAACAATTGTAGTCGTTGGATACTCGTCCAATCGACACCAAGTCAAGTACTTTCATTTCATGTAACATTTCATGTAACATTCCAATAACATGATAAACAATAAGTGAGAGTGATAGAGTACGCTCTCACTTCAATCAATGAACATTCAACTCATCAAGTTCAAGTATCAAAGCTATATAGTAACACACAAGTGAGTAGTACACTCACCAAGCTTGCAAATGGTGTTTCATGCACTTCCGTCAAAAGAACGTCGTGAACCACCATCACGCCCTAAAACATGCAAACAAGTACAATGAGACTCGATAACGAGTCATAAACCAATGCCAAGCACGACCCCAATAGGGTTCCATAAACATATACAAGCATTAGGGGAAACCAGAAAATCCGGAAATGAAACTAGCTTTAACCCTGAAAAAAACAGTTTTTGACCTCATTTTGCGGTAATGACACCCAAGGCACTACGATTACCGGATGAAGGTGTAAGATACACCGTTTCGAAGCTAAAAGACAGGGATACAACATTACAGAAGGTCACTCAACCCAGTTTTGAGTGCAACCATGTCAAAAATGCAAGATACTACACCAAAACCGTAAAACAGATTCACAAAATGCATTCTAGCGGAAACATCATAAATCAGGCTATCCAAGACCAAATCCAGAAATTCCAAAACCAGATTAAAGCTAAGAAACAGGGCTACAGTTCATCAGAAGGCCTCAACAACGAATTCCGAAGAAATTCCAACCAAAGCAATCAATTACAGGCGCAATTCTTACATTCGGATAAAACCAGGACAGCAAGGGTAATTTCGACTTTTCTCATTCTACGCTACTCCGATTGACCTAAAATTTTGTAGGAACCTCTAAAATATCCTTCCCTACAACTTTCATGTTTTAAGTAAAGGCCAATTCGGCCTCTAACTAGGAGCTACAAAATTGGGCAGAATGTTCCCAAGAAAACCCTAACTTTCTACAATTTCTTCCAAACCAGAAATTGGTTGCAATTATCCACTTTTTCCACCTCCTAGAGTCCTTATACATCATTTCCAATCATCATAGATAGCCACACAATCATGTTCATAGTAAAACAGAAAAATCACCAATAAATAGAAAACCTCACTAATTCAACCACAAATCAAGATGTAATCCATAAAGTTTCATCACATACCACCACTAATCATAAATTAGGCATCATTAGAGGAAGGAAAGTGGTTCTTCACAACTCACCTTAGAAACAAGAGAGAGAGAGCAATAGGTCCTCTTAGCTTTCCAAATAACTCCACAAATCAACTCACTAACGCTTCCTTAAGTGTTTCTATGGAGCAAAAACAAAATCTAATGGTTGATTTAGAAGATTGGAGCAAAGATTGAAGAAACTTGGAGAGTTTTCTTTCTTTCTTTCTTGAGAGTAAGAGCCGGCCACTAGAGAAGAGAAAATGGTGAAATTTTGGTTAATTTTGTGATTTAAATAGAAAAAGGTGAATAATGGTCTTATGTAAGAACCAATCCTATGGTGACACTTGTCACCTCATTTAATGCTTGCCTAACTTTTGTCTCCCTCATACCAATCCACTTAGCATCCTCTACTTATCTCTTAACACCCGGTAAATTAATTACAGTATCCAAAACTTAACCTAGTTGGCCGAATTTTTTTAAACTTTTCGCACTAGTGGGTCCCACGTCCGGTATACGCTCTTAATTTCTCAAAACCTATTGAGTGAATGGCCCAAAAGGTCACTAAATTATTAAAAATGGCACCCTTTGGTCACCAAACTTTTTTTGCGGCCCAAAAGGTCACTAAACTCACAAAAACACGCCAGCGGAGTCATTTTACCGATTTTTAGCGGTTTCTCATCCGGTTCCAAGGGTCTTGAGTTGAATGAAAATTCTGATATGGGCAAAAATGTCCAAAAGATTATCGGGACAGGTGAACTCATAGATTGTTTCGTTCCCAAAAGTTGACCAATTGATCATTTCCCTAGCTATCGCCTTCAAATTTGCAACCCCAAATATTAAATCCTACAAAATGTCGCACAAGAATCCGAAATAAGATAGTTCACATCTCGAGCTGGCCAGTCCCAAGAGAAAACCATCTACAATCGAAATTCCCACCAGACGTACCGATCTATGATGCTCAGATACCACAAGAAAAGTTAAGACCTATAACATTCACAATTTAGAGCTTAGGCTCGAACGAGCACTTAATCCTTCATACCTATTCACCACTTAGTCCAGGCTCACTCCGCGCAGAGACCACGCGAAACAGGCTCTGATACCACCTGTGACAGTTCTCAGGGTCACATCACAAGGTACCTATCAGCTTGCCACCCGCACGCGGGCATCCCCTACGGAGAGTTTCGCTTCGTGACTCTTCACGAACGAGAGGCTCAGGGCTTTTCCAGTAAAAGGACGTAGAGTCCCAACCGTCGGCATATGGCTCTGATACCACCTGTGACAGCTCCACCTTACCCTAAGGCGAACCAAAGGGTTCGGCGGACCGCCTGCCCAGCTCTCGCCAGGACTACGGAGTCGAATCACACAAATCCGATATTACACGAGATAGGATCCAAAAGAATTGAATGATTGAAAACCGCCAAGCTTAACAGTAACTTACCAAAATCACATGGAAAAAAAAAAAACATTTTCATATATACATGTCGCTAGGTTTACAATTCAGATGGAACCAGTGAAACGAAGTACATTTAGAGTTTGTTTCCCCTCGAGGAGCTATACAAAAGAACAAAAGATTATCTAACTAGCTCAACTCGCTTTTCAAAATCATGATTTCCAAAAGAGGTTCCTGTAAGGAAAACAAAAGGAACAGAAAGGGGTGAGCTTGCGCTCAATGAGGTACCAGACATATAACAGAAAAATCATGGCATTTCACATTTAACAAATCAGATACACATGCTAGATGTAAAGTAAAGTAACTAATGATTCACACAGAAAGGATACAGGTGGCTCTCAGGAGCCAAATTCCCATTTGCGTCACCGAAGCTTGATCGAAGTTGACACTCCGCCAACGTATATAGAACCAACGTCCGTAGACCCCTCTTTACACCGAATCCCGTTCACCAAACACCCCTTTACCGGGCCCGCTCACCGCAAACGAACAGAAATGGTAATACTCGAGTATACCCGGAATCAAGGGTCTCAATACCCAAAATCCCCGAACAGACTACCGTGGTTCGTTATCTAATCGTCCAGGCCCTTGCCGGCCCGACTCGAATAACTTAGCCACAGGATTGAGCTCATAGGTCATAGAAATCCGAACAGATGCAGACACAGATAACAGATTCAAATTTTGCATGGTAAATTGGCATATGAACAGACAAGAGAACGAGTGTGATAAAGTACACTCTCGTCTCAAACAAATTAAACAGATTGCAGAGCAGAAATCAAGTTAAACAGCAATGGAGGGGAGTGGTACACTCACAGGCTCAACTTCAAAAGTTTTCACTTCAGATTGGCCTTAATCGCCAAGAAACCCTAAAATAATCAAAATAAACCAATTGAAGGTTTCATATCCAAATCGAGCAAACGGAATGCACAAGTGAGGCTCGACTACACGTCGTATGCCTTGCCAAATAAATACTAATGCAAGGGTGCAAAAACATGATTTTCTTGGAAACAAAAAGGTAACATGAAGACTTAGGCGCAAACAGCCCAAAAGCCTTTCATTTCTACCAAAAGGCAAATCCAACTTAAAGGAACCAAACGGCCTAGAAAATCGGGCAGCACTTCCCCTAAATTTCTTACTTTTCCAGCCCTTAAGGCTTCACTATTACCTCAAATCAGTCCCAACATCTCACACAAAAGTCATCTCATTTCCCAAAAGCCGTTCACTAGGCTCAAAGTAGTACAAGTACAAAAGTTAGCTAGGAAATGATCGGAATGAAAACAAGCCTTAAAACTATTCAAATAAACACAATAAGATTCGTTTACAAGTCATAAACCAAGGCCAAGTATTACCAAAATAAGGTTCCATAAGAATATATAAGCATTAAAGGAAACCAGAAAAATCCGGAAATGGAAATAAGCTTTAACCCAAGAAAACAGTTTTTGACGTCATGTTGCGGTTTTGGCACCAAAGACACTACGATTGTCGGATGAGGGTGCAAGACCCACCATTTCGAAGCCAAAAGACAGGGCTACAACAATGTAGAAGGACACTCAGTCCAAATCCTAGCACAACTAGGTCAAATATGCAAAATACCAAACCAGAACCTTAATTGCAGGTTTACAAATTACACTATGCTGTAATTAGTCCAACTCAGTCTGTACAAGTCCAAATTCATTGATTCCAAAGGCAGGCGGTAGCTAAGACATCAAGATACATTTCATCAGAAGACCTCAACAACCAAATCGAAAGCAATTCCAGTCAAAATAGCCGATTACAGGCGCAGTTCGGCCATCCTGATGAACCCAGAACAGCAATAGTAATTTCGGCTTAACTCATTCTACACTACTCCGATTGACCTGAAATTTTGTAGGAACCTCTAACACATCAATACCTACAACTTTAATGTTTTAAGCCAAGGCCAATTCGGACTCTAACCATGAGATACAAAACCGGACAGAATTGGGGATATAAAACCCTAACTTTCTCAAATTCCTTCCAAACCCAAAATTGCTTGCAATTACCAATCATGTACACCTACTAGAGTCATTACCCTGCATTACCAACCATCATAGATAACCACAGCATCATTATCACATTAAACCAGAAAATACACCATTAAATTGAAAACCTCATCAATTTATCTCAAACCAAGAAATAAACCACAAATTTCAGCACTTTAGCTACCACTAAGCACAACTTAAGCTTCATTAGGTGTAGGAGGAAGTTCAATCACCACTTACCTAGAACACAAGAGAGGGAGAGTTGTAGGACACCTTAGCTTCCTTGGACACTTCCACAAAACACTTACTAGCACCAAATGGAGGGATTTTATGGAGTAGAAACAAATTTAAGCACTTGGTTTGGATGATTTGCACTAGATGGAAGCTTGAAAATTGGAGAAGTTTTCTTTCTTTTCCTAGAGAGAGAGCCGGCCAAGAAGTTGAAGACAAGAATGAATTTTGTGTGATTTTTGAGATATTTAAGCAATTGGTCAAAAAGTCAAGAAAATGAATAGTTGTCCTACAAGTGCCACCACTCACCAAGTGACACTTGTCACTACATTTAAAGCATTTCTATCCTTTAAGTTTCTCTCACATCAATCACATCTCATCCTCTACTTTTCTCTTAACACCCGATAAATTTCAACCAGTATCCGAAACTCAACCTAATTGGCCGAAATTTTCCGAACTTTTCGCACTAGTGGGTCCCACGTCCAAAATACGCTCTTAGTTTCTCAAAATCTATTCGATACTAGAAAAATCCTCTAAAAACTATATTTACTCATAAAATTTATCTAGAAAATTTTTCGGATACAGAAAGTGCAGAAAACAAGCCATGAAAAATGCGAAAACCGAGAAAATGCAAATTACGGGTTCTCACACTCTCTCCCCCTTAAAAGAATTTCGCCCTCGAAATTTTACCTTCCAAATTTAAAATAACCAATGGCCTGTACCTTCTTCGTCGTCAGAGTCAGAAGAAACGAGGTTCTTCATCCCAGTCCCTTCTCCACTTGACGGTCCAGGGTCGGTCTTGGTTGGCTGCTGGGTTCCCTTCTTTTCGGGCACTAAACCCGGGCAATTAGCAATCAGATGCTCGGCGCTCCCACAACACAGACATCTCCTCCCCTTTAACCAACAATCTACTTCAGTATGATTGGATTTTCTACAATAACTACAATTTGTCACACCACCCGATCCACGGCCCCTCTTAGCAAATGGCCTTCCAGCTTTACCCTTTTTCTTTGCATGGAAGATCTTCAGTTGTGGCCTTGCAATTCCTATCTTTTGAACTTCCTCTGGAATCCCTATAAAAGTATTACCTTGTGCCATTGCTACGGTCTCCTTGGAAATCTCTTCGTATTTCCTCTTTAGCTCCATGTTTTGGTGTAAAAGCTCAAGTTTCTCCGAATACTCTTGCTTCCATCGCCCTTCCCAGTACTCGGTTAGCCTCCTTTGAACCTCTATTTCGTCTCGGAGAACCGAAATTTCTTGATATGGATCAACCCAGTGTGTCATCTTACGGAGTTGCTGGAACTCGAAGGCTAGCCTGTCGGCAAAACAATGGGTCATAATACATTCCTAAGTACAAGTGGCATTCTCGGTCCTTGTCCAGCTATTGTTTCCCTTTCTTCTCTTGATTCTTGGCCTCGCTTAGCTCCACGGCCACGACCACATCCGTGTTTCCGTCTTTCTTACATATATATATATATATATTTTTTTTTTCCTCTCCTTTTTTTTTTCCCCCCAAAGATATTTTAGTAAATAAACATAGCAATAGGAAATTGACTAAAGTATCTAAAATTGAGACCACCAATTACACAAATAAACATATATGCACATAACATTCCACATATCAAGGAAACAAATGATCAAATATACAAATACGTATCAAATTAGGCAATTATTCATATACACAATTATACAACCGACGGCATGTGGTAACAACATACGAGCGAATCAAAAGAAAAGGGATATATCGTCCCAAACCTTGCTAAAATAACCCCGTCCGGTCTCTCACATCACCTATTATCCAAATGAAATATCCATTAACCTCTTGTACTCATTCCAGTCGAACAAAGCCTATTCATGTTCCCAAAATGCAACTCTCACCTACGAACACCGCCTCAACTCTGGAGTACTCAGGCACAAGAATCCGAAATAAGATAGTTCACATCTCGAGCTGGCCAGTCCCAAGAGAAAACCATCTACAATCGAAATTCCCACCAGACGTACCGATCTATGATGCTCAGATACCACAAGAAAAGTTAAGACCTATAACATTCACAATTTAGAGCTTAGGCTCGAACGAGCACTTAATCCTTCATACCTATTCACCACTTAGTCCAGGCTCACTCCGCGCAGAGACCACGCGAAACAGGCTCTGATACCACCTGTGACAGTTCTCAGGGTCACATCACAAGGTACCTATCAGCTTGCCACCCGCACGCGGGCATCCCCTACGGAGAGTTTCGCTTCGTGACTCTTCACGAACGAGAGGCTCAGGGCTTTTCCAGTAAAAGGACGTAGAGTCCCAACCGTCGGCATATGGCTCTGATACCACCTGTGACAGCTCCACCTTACCCTAAGGCGAACCAAAGGGTTCGGCGGACCGCCTGCCCAGCTCTCGCCAGGACTACGGAGTCGAATCACACAAATCCGATATTACACGAGATAGGATCCAAAAGAATTGAATGATTGAAAACCGCCAAGCTTAACAGTAACTTACCAAAATCACATGGAAAAAAAAAAACATTTTCATATATACATGTCGCTAGGTTTACAATTCAGATGGAACCAGTGAAACGAAGTACATTTAGAGTTTGTTTCCCCTCGAGGAGCTATACAAAAGAACAAAAGATTATCTAACTAGCTCAACTCGCTTTTCAAAATCATGATTTCCAAAAGAGGTTCCTGTAAGGAAAACAAAAGGAACAGAAAGGGGTGAGCTTGCGCTCAATGAGGTACCAGACATATAACAGAAAAATCATGGCATTTCACATTTAACAAATCAGATACACATGCTAGATGTAAAGTAAAGTAACTAATGATTCACACAGAAAGGATACAGGTGGCTCTCAGGAGCCAAATTCCCATTTGCGTCACCGAAGCTTGATCGAAGTTGACACTCCGCCAACGTATATAGAACCAACGTCCGTAGACCCCTCTTTACACCGAATCCCGTTCACCAAACACCCCTTTACCGGGCCCGCTCACCGCAAACGAACAGAAATGGTAATACTCGAGTATACCCGGAATCAAGGGTCTCAATACCCAAAATCCCCGAACAGACTACCGTGGTTCGTTATCTAATCGTCCAGGCCCTTGCCGGCCCGACTCGAATAACTTAGCCACAGGATTGAGCTCATAGGTCATAGAAATCCGAACAGATGCAGACACAGATAACAGATTCAAATTTTGCATGGTAAATTGGCATATGAACAGACAAGAGAACGAGTGTGATAAAGTACACTCTCGTCTCAAACAAATTAAACAGATTGCAGAGCAGAAATCAAGTTAAACAGCAATGGAGGGGAGTGGTACACTCACAGGCTCAACTTCAAAAGTTTTCACTTCAGATTGGCCTTAATCGCCAAGAAACCCTAAAATAATCAAAATAAACCAATTGAAGGTTTCATATCCAAATCGAGCAAACGGAATGCACAAGTGAGGCTCGACTACACGTCGTATGCCTTGCCAAATAAATACTAATGCAAGGGTGCAAAAACATGATTTTCTTGGAAACAAAAAGGTAACATGAAGACTTAGGCGCAAACAGCCCAAAAGCCTTTCATTTCTACCAAAAGGCAAATCCAACTTAAAGGAACCAAACGGCCTAGAAAATCGGGCAGCACTTCCCCTAAATTTCTTACTTTTCCAGCCCTTAAGGCTTCACTATTACCTCAAATCAGTCCCAACATCTCACACAAAAGTCATCTCATTTCCCAAAAGCCGTTCACTAGGCTCAAAGTAGTACAAGTACAAAAGTTAGCTAGGAAATGATCGGAATGAAAACAAGCCTTAAAACTATTCAAATAAACACAATAAGATTCGTTTACAAGTCATAAACCAAGGCCAAGTATTACCAAAATAAGGTTCCATAAGAATATATAAGCATTAAAGGAAACCAGAAAAATCCGGAAATGGAAATAAGCTTTAACCCAAGAAAACAGTTTTTGACGTCATGTTGCGGTTTTGGCACCAAAGACACTACGATTGTCGGATGAGGGTGCAAGACCCACCATTTCGAAGCCAAAAGACAGGGCTACAACAATGTAGAAGGACACTCAGTCCAAATCCTAGCACAACTAGGTCAAATATGCAAAATACCAAACCAGAACCTTAATTGCAGGTTTACAAATTACACTATGCTGTAATTAGTCCAACTCAGTCTGTACAAGTCCAAATTCATTGATTCCAAAGGCAGGCGGTAGCTAAGACATCAAGATACATTTCATCAGAAGACCTCAACAACCAAATCGAAAGCAATTCCAGTCAAAATAGCCGATTACAGGCGCAGTTCGGCCATCCTGATGAACCCAGAACAGCAATAGTAATTTCGGCTTAACTCATTCTACACTACTCCGATTGACCTGAAATTTTGTAGGAACCTCTAACACATCAATACCTACAACTTTAATGTTTTAAGCCAAGGCCAATTCGGACTCTAACCATGAGATACAAAACCGGACAGAATTGGGGATATAAAACCCTAACTTTCTCAAATTCCTTCCAAACCCAAAATTGCTTGCAATTACCAATCATGTACACCTACTAGAGTCATTACCCTGCATTACCAACCATCATAGATAACCACAGCATCATTATCACATTAAACCAGAAAATACACCATTAAATTGAAAACCTCATCAATTTATCTCAAACCAAGAAATAAACCACAAATTTCAGCACTTTAGCTACCACTAAGCACAACTTAAGCTTCATTAGGTGTAGGAGGAAGTTCAATCACCACTTACCTAGAACACAAGAGAGGGAGAGTTGTAGGACACCTTAGCTTCCTTGGACACTTCCACAAAACACTTACTAGCACCAAATGGAGGGATTTTATGGAGTAGAAACAAATTTAAGCACTTGGTTTGGATGATTTGCACTAGATGGAAGCTTGAAAATTGGAGAAGTTTTCTTTCTTTTCCTAGAGAGAGAGCCGGCCAAGAAGTTGAAGACAAGAATGAATTTTGTGTGATTTTTGAGATATTTAAGCAATTGGTCAAAAAGTCAAGAAAATGAATAGTTGTCCTACAAGTGCCACCACTCACCAAGTGACACTTGTCACTACATTTAAAGCATTTCTATCCTTTAAGTTTCTCTCACATCAATCACATCTCATCCTCTACTTTTCTCTTAACACCCGATAAATTTCAACCAGTATCCGAAACTCAACCTAATTGGCCGAAATTTTCCGAACTTTTCGCACTAGTGGGTCCCACGTCCAAAATACGCTCTTAGTTTCTCAAAATCTATTCGATACTAGAAAAATCCTCTAAAAACTATATTTACTCATAAAATTTATCTAGAAAATTTTTCGGATACAGAAAGTGCAGAAAACAAGCCATGAAAAATGCGAAAACCGAGAAAATGCAAATTACGGGTTCTCACACTCTCTCCCCCTTAAAAGAATTTCGCCCTCGAAATTTTACCTTCCAAATTTAAAATAACCAATGGCCTGTACCTTCTTCGTCGTCAGAGTCAGAAGAAACGAGGTTCTTCATCCCAGTCCCTTCTCCACTTGACGGTCCAGGGTCGGTCTTGGTTGGCTGCTGGGTTCCCTTCTTTTCGGGCACTAAACCCGGGCAATTAGCAATCAGATGCTCGGCGCTCCCACAACACAGACATCTCCTCCCCTTTAACCAACAATCTACTTCAGTATGATTGGATTTTCTACAATAACTACAATTTGTCACACCACCCGATCCACGGCCCCTCTTAGCAAATGGCCTTCCAGCTTTACCCTTTTTCTTTGCATGGAAGATCTTCAGTTGTGGCCTTGCAATTCCTATCTTTTGAACTTCCTCTGGAATCCCTATAAAAGTATTACCTTGTGCCATTGCTACGGTCTCCTTGGAAATCTCTTCGTATTTCCTCTTTAGCTCCATGTTTTGGTGTAAAAGCTCAAGTTTCTCCGAATACTCTTGCTTCCATCGCCCTTCCCAGTACTCGGTTAGCCTCCTTTGAACCTCTATTTCGTCTCGGAGAACCGAAATTTCTTGATATGGATCAACCCAGTGTGTCATCTTACGGAGTTGCTGGAACTCGAAGGCTAGCCTGTCGGCAAAACAATGGGTCATAATACATTCCTAAGTACAAGTGGCATTCTCGGTCCTTGTCCAGCTATTGTTTCCCTTTCTTCTCTTGATTCTTGGCCTCGCTTAGCTCCACGGCCACGACCACATCCGTGTTTCCGTCTTTCTTACATATATATATATATTTTTTTTTTCCTCTCCTTTTTTTTTTCCCCCCAAAGATATTTTAGTAAATAAACATAGCAATAGGAAATTGACTAAAGTATCTAAAATTGAGACCACCAATTACACAAATAAACATATATGCACATAACATTCCACATATCAAGGAAACAAATGATCAAATATACAAATACGTATCAAATTAGGCAATTATTCATATACACAATTATACAACCGACGGCATGTGGTAACAACATACGAGCGAATCAAAAGAAAAGGGATATATCGTCCCAAACCTTGCTAAAATAACCCCGTCCGGTCTCTCACATCACCTATTATCCAAATGAAATATCCATTAACCTCTTGTACTCATTCCAGTCGAACAAAGCCTATTCATGTTCCCAAAATGCAACTCTCACCTACGAACACCGCCTCAACTCTGGAGTACTCAGGCACAAGAATCCGAAATAAGATAGTTCACATCTCGAGCTGGCCAGTCCCAAGAGAAAACCATCTACAATCGAAATTCCCACCAGACGTACCGATCTATGATGCTCAGATACCACAAGAAAAGTTAAGACCTATAACATTCACAATTTAGAGCTTAGGCTCGAACGAGCACTTAATCCTTCATACCTATTCACCACTTAGTCCAGGCTCACTCCGCGCAGAGACCACGCGAAACAGGCTCTGATACCACCTGTGACAGTTCTCAGGGTCACATCACAAGGTACCTATCAGCTTGCCACCCGCACGCGGGCATCCCCTACGGAGAGTTTCGCTTCGTGACTCTTCACGAACGAGAGGCTCAGGGCTTTTCCAGTAAAAGGACGTAGAGTCCCAACCGTCGGCATATGGCTCTGATACCACCTGTGACAGCTCCACCTTACCCTAAGGCGAACCAAAGGGTTCGGCGGACCGCCTGCCCAGCTCTCGCCAGGACTACGGAGTCGAATCACACAAATCCGATATTACACGAGATAGGATCCAAAAGAATTGAATGATTGAAAACCGCCAAGCTTAACAGTAACTTACCAAAATCACATGGAAAAAAAAAAACATTTTCATATATACATGTCGCTAGGTTTACAATTCAGATGGAACCAGTGAAACGAAGTACATTTAGAGTTTGTTTCCCCTCGAGGAGCTATACAAAAGAACAAAAGATTATCTAACTAGCTCAACTCGCTTTTCAAAATCATGATTTCCAAAAGAGGTTCCTGTAAGGAAAACAAAAGGAACAGAAAGGGGTGAGCTTGCGCTCAATGAGGTACCAGACATATAACAGAAAAATCATGGCATTTCACATTTAACAAATCAGATACACATGCTAGATGTAAAGTAAAGTAACTAATGATTCACACAGAAAGGATACAGGTGGCTCTCAGGAGCCAAATTCCCATTTGCGTCACCGAAGCTTGATCGAAGTTGACACTCCGCCAACGTATATAGAACCAACGTCCGTAGACCCCTCTTTACACCGAATCCCGTTCACCAAACACCCCTTTACCGGGCCCGCTCACCGCAAACGAACAGAAATGGTAATACTCGAGTATACCCGGAATCAAGGGTCTCAATACCCAAAATCCCCGAACAGACTACCGTGGTTCGTTATCTAATCGTCCAGGCCCTTGCCGGCCCGACTCGAATAACTTAGCCACAGGATTGAGCTCATAGGTCATAGAAATCCGAACAGATGCAGACACAGATAACAGATTCAAATTTTGCATGGTAAATTGGCATATGAACAGACAAGAGAACGAGTGTGATAAAGTACACTCTCGTCTCAAACAAATTAAACAGATTGCAGAGCAGAAATCAAGTTAAACAGCAATGGAGGGGAGTGGTACACTCACAGGCTCAACTTCAAAAGTTTTCACTTCAGATTGGCCTTAATCGCCAAGAAACCCTAAAATAATCAAAATAAACCAATTGAAGGTTTCATATCCAAATCGAGCAAACGGAATGCACAAGTGAGGCTCGACTACACGTCGTATGCCTTGCCAAATAAATACTAATGCAAGGGTGCAAAAACATGATTTTCTTGGAAACAAAAAGGTAACATGAAGACTTAGGCGCAAACAGCCCAAAAGCCTTTCATTTCTACCAAAAGGCAAATCCAACTTAAAGGAACCAAACGGCCTAGAAAATCGGGCAGCACTTCCCCTAAATTTCTTACTTTTCCAGCCCTTAAGGCTTCACTATTACCTCTAATCAGTCCCAACATCTCACACAAAAGTCATCTCATTTCCCAAAAGCCGTTCACTAGGCTCAAAGTAGTACAAGTACAAAAGTTAGCTAGGAAATGATCGGAATGAAAACAAGCCTTAAAACTATTCAAATAAACACAATAAGATTCGTTTACAAGTCATAAACCAAGGCCAAGTATTACCAAAATAAGGTTCCATAAGAATATATAAGCATTAAAGGAAACCAGAAAAATCCGGAAATGGAAATAAGCTTTAACCCAAGAAAACAGTTTTTGACGTCATGTTGCGGTTTTGGCACCAAAGACACTACGATTGTCGGATGAGGGTGCAAGACCCACCATTTCGAAGCCAAAAGACAGGGCTACAACAATGTAGAAGGACACTCAGTCCAAATCCTAGCACAACTAGGTCAAATATGCAAAATACCAAACCAGAACCTTAATTGCAGGTTTACAAATTACACTATGCTGTAATTAGTCCAACTCAGTCTGTACAAGTCCAAATTCATTGATTCCAAAGGCAGGCGGTAGCTAAGACATCAAGATACATTTCATCAGAAGACCTCAACAACCAAATCGAAAGCAATTCCAGTCAAAATAGCCGATTACAGGCGCAGTTCGGCCATCCTGATGAACCCAGAACAGCAATAGTAATTTCGGCTTAACTCATTCTACACTACTCCGATTGACCTGAAATTTTGTAGGAACCTCTAACACATCAATACCTACAACTTTAATGTTTTAAGCCAAGGCCAATTCGGACTCTAACCATGAGATACAAAACCGGACAGAATTGGGGATATAAAACCCTAACTTTCTCAAATTCCTTCCAAACCCAAAATTGCTTGCAATTACCAATCATGTACACCTACTAGAGTCATTACCCTGCATTACCAACCATCATAGATAACCACAGCATCATTATCACATTAAACCAGAAAATACACCATTAAATTGAAAACCTCATCAATTTATCTCAAACCAAGAAATAAACCACAAATTTCAGCACTTTAGCTACCACTAAGCACAACTTAAGCTTCATTAGGTGTAGGAGGAAGTTCAATCACCACTTACCTAGAACACAAGAGAGGGAGAGTTGTAGGACACCTTAGCTTCCTTGGACACTTCCACAAAACACTTACTAGCACCAAATGGAGGGATTTTATGGAGTAGAAACAAATTTAAGCACTTGGTTTGGATGATTTGCACTAGATGGAAGCTTGAAAATTGGAGAAGTTTTCTTTCTTTTCCTAGAGAGAGAGCCGGCCAAGAAGTTGAAGACAAGAATGAATTTTGTGTGATTTTTGAGATATTTAAGCAATTGGTCAAAAAGTCAAGAAAATGAATAGTTGTCCTACAAGTGCCACCACTCACCAAGTGACACTTGTCACTACATTTAAAGCATTTCTATCCTTTAAGTTTCTCTCACATCAATCACATCTCATCCTCTACTTTTCTCTTAACACCCGATAAATTTCAACCAGTATCCGAAACTCAACCTAATTGGCCGAAATTTTCCGAACTTTTCGCACTAGTGGGTCCCACGTCCAAAATACGCTCTTAGTTTCTCAAAATCTATTCGATACTAGAAAAATCCTCTAAAAACTATATTTACTCATAAAATTTATCTAGAAAATTTTTCGGATACAGAAAGTGCAGAAAACAAGCCATGAAAAATGCGAAAACCGAGAAAATGCAAATTACGGGTTCTCACACTCTCTCCCCCTTAAAAGAATTTCGCCCTCGAAATTTTACCTTCCAAATTTAAAATAACCAATGGCCTGTACCTTCTTCGTCGTCAGAGTCAGAAGAAACGAGGTTCTTCATCCCAGTCCCTTCTCCACTTGACGGTCCAGGGTCGGTCTTGGTTGGCTGCTGGGTTCCCTTCTTTTCGGGCACTAAACCCGGGCAATTAGCAATCAGATGCTCGGCGCTCCCACAACACAGACATCTCCTCCCCTTTAACCAACAATCTACTTCAGTATGATTGGATTTTCTACAATAACTACAATTTGTCACACCACCCGATCCACGGCCCCTCTTAGCAAATGGCCTTCCAGCTTTACCCTTTTTCTTTGCATGGAAGATCTTCAGTTGTGGCCTTGCAATTCCTATCTTTTGAACTTCCTCTGGAATCCCTATAAAAGTATTACCTTGTGCCATTGCTACGGTTTCCTTGGAAATCTCTTCGTATTTCCTCTTTAGCTCCATGTTTTGGTGTAAAAGCTCAAGTTTCTCCGAATACTCTTGCTTCCATCGCCCTTCCCAGTACTCGGTTAGCCTCCTTTGAACCTCTATTTCGTCTCGGAGAACCGAAATTTCTTGATATGGATCAACCCAGTGTGTCATCTTACGGAGTTGCTGGAACTCGAAGGCTAGCCTGTCGGCAAAACAATGGGTCATAATACATTCCTAAGTACAAGTGGCATTCTCGGTCCTTGTCCAGCTATTGTTTCCCTTTCTTCTCTTGATTCTTGGTCTCGCTTAGCTCCACGGCCACGACCACATCCGTGTTTCCGTCTTTCTTACATATATATATATATATTTTTTTTTTTCCTCTCCTTTTTTTTTTCCCCCCAAAGATATTTTAGTAAATAAACATAGCAATAGGAAATTGACTAAAGTATCTAAAATTGAGACCACCAATTACACAAATAAACATATATGCACATAACATTCCACATATCAAGGAAACAAATGATCAAATATACAAATACGTATCAAATTAGGCAATTATTCCCGATATTACACGAGATAGGATCCAAAAGAATTGAATGATTGAAAACCGCCAAGCTTAACAGTAACTTACCAAAATCACATGGAAAAAAAAAAAACATTTTCATATATACATGTCGCTAGGTTTACAATTCAGATGGAACCAGTGAAACGAAGTACATTTAGAGTTTGTTTCCCCTCGAGGAGCTATACAAAAGAACAAAAGATTATCTAACTAGCTCAACTCGCTTTTCAAAATCATGATTTCCAAAAGAGGTTCCTGTAAGGAAAACAAAAGGAACAGAAAGGGGTGAGCTTGCGCTCAATGAGGTACCAGACATATAACAGAAAAATCATGGCATTTCACATTTAACAAATCAGATACACATGCTAGATGTAAAGTAAAGTAACTAATGATTCACACAGAAAGGATACAGGTGGCTCTCAGGAGCCAAATTCCCATTTGCGTCACCGAAGCTTGATCGAAGTTGACACTCCGCCAACGTATATAGAACCAACGTCCGTAGACCCCTCTTTACACCGAATCCCGTTCACCAAACACCCCTTTACCGGGCCCGCTCACCGCAAACGAACAGAAATGGTAATACTCGAGTATACCCGGAATCAAGGGTCTCAATACCCAAAATCCCCGAACAGACTACCGTGGTTCGTTATCTAATCGTCCAGGCCCTTGCCGGCCCGACTCGAATAACTTAGCCACAGGATTGAGCTCATAGGTCATAGAAATCCGAACAGATGCAGACACAGATAACAGATTCAAATTTTGCATGGTAAATTGGCATATGAACAGACAAGAGAACGAGTGTGATAAAGTACACTCTCGTCTCAAACAAATTAAACAGATTGCAGAGCAGAAATCAAGTTAAACAGCAATGGAGGGGAGTGGTACACTCACAGGCTCAACTTCAAAAGTTTTCACTTCAGATTGGCCTTAATCGCCAAGAAACCCTAAAATAATCAAAATAAACCAATTGAAGGTTTCATATCCAAATCGAGCAAACGGAATGCACAAGTGAGGCTCGACTACACGTCGTATGCCTTGCCAAATAAATACTAATGCAAGGGTGCAAAAACATGATTTTCTTGGAAACAAAAAGGTAACATGAAGACTTAGGCGCAAACAGCCCAAAAGCCTTTCATTTCTACCAAAAGGCAAATCCAACTTAAAGGAACCAAACGGCCTAGAAAATCGGGCAGCACTTCCCCTAAATTTCTTACTTTTCCAGCCCTTAAGGCTTCACTATTACCTCAAATCAGTCCCAACATCTCACACAAAAGTCATCTCATTTCCCAAAAGCCGTTCACTAGGCTCAAAGTAGTACAAGTACAAAAGTTAGCTAGGAAATGATCGGAATGAAAACAAGCCTTAAAACTATTCAAATAAACACAATAAGATTCGTTTACAAGTCATAAACCAAGGCCAAGTATTACCAAAATAAGGTTCCATAAGAATATATAAGCATTAAAGGAAACCAGAAAAATCCGGAAATGGAAATAAGCTTTAACCCAAGAAAACAGTTTTTGACGTCATGTTGCGGTTTTGGCACCAAAGACACTACGATTGTCGGATGAGGGTGCAAGACCCACCATTTCGAAGCCAAAAGACAGGGCTACAACAATGTAGAAGGACACTCAGTCCAAATCCTAGCACAACTAGGTCAAATATGCAAAATACCAAACCAGAACCTTAATTGCAGGTTTACAAATTACACTATGCTGTAATTAGTCCAACTCAGTCTGTACAAGTCCAAATTCATTGATTCCAAAGGCAGGCGGTAGCTAAGACATCAAGATACATTTCATCAGAAGACCTCAACAACCAAATCGAAAGCAATTCCAGTCAAAATAGCCGATTACAGGCGCAGTTCGGCCATCCTGATGAACCCAGAACAGCAATAGTAATTTCGGCTTAACTCATTCTACACTACTCCGATTGACCTGAAATTTTGTAGGAACCTCTAACACATCAATACCTACAACTTTAATGTTTTAAGCCAAGGCCAATTCGGACTCTAACCATGAGATACAAAACCGGACAGAATTGGGGATATAAAACCCTAACTTTCTCAAATTCCTTCCAAACCCAAAATTGCTTGCAATTACCAATCATGTACACCTACTAGAGTCATTACCCTGCATTACCAACCATCATAGATAACCACAGCATCATTATCACATTAAACCAGAAAATACACCATTAAATTGAAAACCTCATCAATTTATCTCAAACCAAGAAATAAACCACAAATTTCAGCACTTTAGCTACCACTAAGCACAACTTAAGCTTCATTAGGTGTAGGAGGAAGTTCAATCACCACTTACCTAGAACACAAGAGAGGGAGAGTTGTAGGACACCTTAGCTTCCTTGGACACTTCCACAAAACACTTACTAGCACCAAATGGAGGGATTTTATGGAGTAGAAACAAATTTAAGCACTTGGTTTGGATGATTTGCACTAGATGGAAGCTTGAAAATTGGAGAAGTTTTCTTTCTTTTCCTAGAGAGAGAGCCGGCCAAGAAGTTGAAGACAAGAATGAATTTTGTGTGATTTTTGAGATATTTAAGCAATTGGTCAAAAAGTCAAGAAAATGAATAGTTGTCCTACAAGTGCCACCACTCACCAAGTGACACTTGTCACTACATTTAAAGCATTTCTATCCTTTAAGTTTCTCTCACATCAATCACATCTCATCCTCTACTTTTCTCTTAACACCCGATAAATTTCAACCAGTATCCGAAACTCAACCTAATTGGCCGAAATTTTCCGAACTTTTCGCACTAGTGGGTCCCACGTCCAAAATACGCTCTTAGTTTCTCAAAATCTATTCGATACTAGAAAAATCCTCTAAAAACTATATTTACTCATAAAATTTATCTAGAAAATTTTTCGGATACAGAAAGTGCAGAAAACAAGCCATGAAAAATGCGAAAACCGAGAAAATGCAAATTACGGGTTCTCACACTCTCTCCCCCTTAAAAGAATTTCGCCCTCGAAATTTTACCTTCCAAATTTAAAATAACCAATGGCCTGTACCTTCTTCGTCGTCAGAGTCAGAAGAAACGAGGTTCTTCATCCCAGTCCCTTCTCCACTTGACGGTCCAGGGTCGGTCTTGGTTGGCTGCTGGGTTCCCTTCTTTTCGGGCACTAAACCCGGGCAATTAGCAATCAGATGCTCGGCGCTCCCACAACACAGACATCTCCTCCCCTTTAACCAACAATCTACTTCAGTATGATTGGATTTTCTACAATAACTACAATTTGTCACACCACCCGATCCACGGCCCCTCTTAGCAAATGGCCTTCCAGCTTTACCCTTTTTCTTTGCATGGAAGATCTTCAGTTGTGGCCTTGCAATTCCTATCTTTTGAACTTCCTCTGGAATCCCTATAAAAGTATTACCTTGTGCCATTGCTACGGTCTCCTTGGAAATCTCTTCGTATTTCCTCTTTAGCTCCATGTTTTGGTGTAAAAGCTCAAGTTTCTCCGAATACTCTTGCTTCCATCGCCCTTCCCAGTACTCGGTTAGCCTCCTTTGAACCTCTATTTCGTCTCGGAGAACCGAAATTTCTTGATATGGATCAACCCAGTGTGTCATCTTACGGAGTTGCTGGAACTCGAAGGCTAGCCTGTCGGCAAAACAATGGGTCATAATACATTCCTAAGTACAAGTGGCATTCTCGGTCCTTGTCCAGCTATTGTTTCCCTTTCTTCTCTTGATTCTTGGCCTCGCTTAGCTCCACGGCCACGACCACATCCGTGTTTCCGTCTTTCTTACATATATATATATATATTTTTTTTTTCCTCTCCTTTTTTTTTTCCCCCCAAAGATATTTTAGTAAATAAACATAGCAATAGGAAATTGACTAAAGTATCTAAAATTGAGACCACCAATTACACAAATAAACATATATGCACATAACATTCCACATATCAAGGAAACAAATGATCAAATATACAAATACGTATCAAATTAGGCAATTATTCATATACACAATTATACAACCGACGGCATGTGGTAACAACATACGAGCGAATCAAAAGAAAAGGGATATATCGTCCCAAACCTTGCTAAAATAACCCCGTCCGGTCTCTCACATCACCTATTATCCAAATGAAATATCCATTAACCTCTTGTACTCATTCCAGTCGAACAAAGCCTATTCATGTTCCCAAAATGCAACTCTCACCTACGAACACCGCCTCAACTCTGGAGTACTCAGGCACAAGAATCCGAAATAAGATAGTTCACATCTCGAGCTGGCCAGTCCCAAGAGAAAACCATCTACAATCGAAATTCCCACCAGACGTACCGATCTATGATGCTCAGATACCACAAGAAAAGTTAAGACCTATAACATTCACAATTTAGAGCTTAGGCTCGAACGAGCACTTAATCCTTCATACCTATTCACCACTTAGTCCAGGCTCACTCCGCGCAGAGACCACGCGAAACAGGCTCTGATACCACCTGTGACAGTTCTCAGGGTCACATCACAAGGTACCTATCAGCTTGCCACCCGCACGCGGGCATCCCCTACGGAGAGTTTCGCTTCGTGACTCTTCACGAACGAGAGGCTCAGGGCTTTTCCAGTAAAAGGACGTAGAGTCCCAACCGTCGGCATATGGCTCTGATACCACCTGTGACAGCTCCACCTTACCCTAAGGCGAACCAAAGGGTTCGGCGGACCGCCTGCCCAGCTCTCGCCAGGACTACGGAGTCGAATCACACAAATCCGATATTACACGAGATAGGATCCAAAAGAATTGAATGATTGAAAACCGCCAAGCTTAACAGTAACTTACCAAAATCACATGGAAAAAAAAAAAACATTTTCATATATACATGTCGCTAGGTTTACAATTCAGATGGAACCAGTGAAACGAAGTACATTTAGAGTTTGTTTCCCCTCGAGGAGCTATACAAAAGAACAAAAGATTATCTAACTAGCTCAACTCGCTTTTCAAAATCATGATTTCCAAAAGAGGTTCCTGTAAGGAAAACAAAAGGAACAGAAAGGGGTGAGCTTGCGCTCAATGAGGTACCAGACATATAACAGAAAAATCATGGCATTTCACATTTAACAAATCAGATACACATGCTAGATGTAAAGTAAAGTAACTAATGATTCACACAGAAAGGATACAGGTGGCTCTCAGGAGCCAAATTCCCATTTGCGTCACCGAAGCTTGATCGAAGTTGACACTCCGCCAACGTATATAGAACCAACGTCCGTAGACCCCTCTTTACACCGAATCCCGTTCACCAAACACCCCTTTACCGGGCCCGCTCACCGCAAACGAACAGAAATGGTAATACTCGAGTATACCCGGAATCAAGGGTCTCAATACCCAAAATCCCCGAACAGACTACCGTGGTTCGTTATCTAATCGTCCAGGCCCTTGCCGGCCCGACTCGAATAACTTAGCCACAGGATTGAGCTCATAGGTCATAGAAATCCGAACAGATGCAGACACAGATAACAGATTCAAATTTTGCATGGTAAATTGGCATATGAACAGACAAGAGAACGAGTGTGATAAAGTACACTCTCGTCTCAAACAAATTAAACAGATTGCAGAGCAGAAATCAAGTTAAACAGCAATGGAGGGGAGTGGTACACTCACAGGCTCAACTTCAAAAGTTTTCACTTCAGATTGGCCTTAATCGCCAAGAAACCCTAAAATAATCAAAATAAACCAATTGAAGGTTTCATATCCAAATCGAGCAAACGGAATGCACAAGTGAGGCTCGACTACACGTCGTATGCCTTGCCAAATAAATACTAATGCAAGGGTGCAAAAACATGATTTTCTTGGAAACAAAAAGGTAACATGAAGACTTAGGCGCAAACAGCCCAAAAGCCTTTCATTTCTACCAAAAGGCAAATCCAACTTAAAGGAACCAAACGGCCTAGAAAATCGGGCAGCACTTCCCCTAAATTTCTTACTTTTCCAGCCCTTAAGGCTTCACTATTACCTCAAATCAGTCCCAACATCTCACACAAAAGTCATCTCATTTCCCAAAAGCCGTTCACTAGGCTCAAAGTAGTACAAGTACAAAAGTTAGCTAGGAAATGATCGGAATGAAAACAAGCCTTAAAACTATTCAAATAAACACAATAAGATTCGTTTACAAGTCATAAACCAAGGCCAAGTATTACCAAAATAAGGTTCCATAAGAATATATAAGCATTAAAGGAAACCAGAAAAATCCGGAAATGGAAATAAGCTTTAACCCAAGAAAACAGTTTTTGACGTCATGTTGCGGTTTTGGCACCAAAGACACTACGATTGTCGGATGAGGGTGCAAGACCCACCATTTCGAAGCCAAAAGACAGGGCTACAACAATGTAGAAGGACACTCAGTCCAAATCCTAGCACAACTAGGTCAAATATGCAAAATACCAAACCAGAACCTTAATTGCAGGTTTACAAATTACACTATGCTGTAATTAGTCCAACTCAGTCTGTACAAGTCCAAATTCATTGATTCCAAAGGCAGGCGGTAGCTAAGACATCAAGATACATTTCATCAGAAGACCTCAACAACCAAATCGAAAGCAATTCCAGTCAAAATAGCCGATTACAGGCGCAGTTCGGCCATCCTGATGAACCCAGAACAGCAATAGTAATTTCGGCTTAACTCATTCTACACTACTCCGATTGACCTGAAATTTTGTAGGAACCTCTAACACATCAATACCTACAACTTTAATGTTTTAAGCCAAGGCCAATTCGGACTCTAACCATGAGATACAAAACCGGACAGAATTGGGGATATAAAACCCTAACTTTCTCAAATTCCTTCCAAACCCAAAATTGCTTGCAATTACCAATCATGTACACCTACTAGAGTCATTACCCTGCATTACCAACCATCATAGATAACCACAGCATCATTATCACATTAAACCAGAAAATACACCATTAAATTGAAAACCTCATCAATTTATCTCAAACCAAGAAATAAACCACAAATTTCAGCACTTTAGCTACCACTAAGCACAACTTAAGCTTCATTAGGTGTAGGAGGAAGTTCAATCACCACTTACCTAGAACACAAGAGAGGGAGAGTTGTAGGACACCTTAGCTTCCTTGGACACTTCCACAAAACACTTACTAGCACCAAATGGAGGGATTTTATGGAGTAGAAACAAATTTAAGCACTTGGTTTGGATGATTTGCACTAGATGGAAGCTTGAAAATTGGAGAAGTTTTCTTTCTTTTCCTAGAGAGAGAGCCGGCCAAGAAGTTGAAGACAAGAATGAATTTTGTGTGATTTTTGAGATATTTAAGCAATTGGTCAAAAAGTCAAGAAAATGAATAGTTGTCCTACAAGTGCCACCACTCACCAAGTGACACTTGTCACTACATTTAAAGCATTTCTATCCTTTAAGTTTCTCTCACATCAATCACATCTCATCCTCTACTTTTCTCTTAACACCCGATAAATTTCAACCAGTATCCGAAACTCAACCTAATTGGCCGAAATTTTCCGAACTTTTCGCACTAGTGGGTCCCACGTCCAAAATACGCTCTTAGTTTCTCAAAATCTATTCGATACTAGAAAAATCCTCTAAAAACTATATTTACTCATAAAATTTATCTAGAAAATTTTTCGGATACAGAAAGTGCAGAAAACAAGCCATGAAAAATGCGAAAACCGAGAAAATGCAAATTACGGGTTCTCACACTCTCTCCCCCTTAAAAGAATTTCGCCCTCGAAATTTTACCTTCCAAATTTAAAATAACCAATGGCCTGTACCTTCTTCGTCGTCAGAGTCAGAAGAAACGAGGTTCTTCATCCCAGTCCCTTCTCCACTTGACGGTCCAGGGTCGGTCTTGGTTGGCTGCTGGGTTCCCTTCTTTTCGGGCACTAAACCCGGGCAATTAGCAATCAGATGCTCGGCGCTCCCACAACACAGACATCTCCTCCCCTTTAACCAACAATCTACTTCAGTATGATTGGATTTTCTACAATAACTACAATTTGTCACACCACCCGATCCACGGCCCCTCTTAGCAAATGGCCTTCCAGCTTTACCCTTTTTCTTTGCATGGAAGATCTTCAGTTGTGGCCTTGCAATTCCTATCTTTTGAACTTCCTCTGGAATCCCTATAAAAGTATTACCTTGTGCCATTGCTACGGTCTCCTTGGAAATCTCTTCGTATTTCCTCTTTAGCTCCATGTTTTGGTGTAAAAGCTCAAGTTTCTCCGAATACTCTTGCTTCCATCGCCCTTCCCAGTACTCGGTTAGCCTCCTTTGAACCTCTATTTCGTCTCGGAGAACCGAAATTTCTTGATATGGATCAACCCAGTGTGTCATCTTACGGAGTTGCTGGAACTCGAAGGCTAGCCTGTCGGCAAAACAATGGGTCATAATACATTCCTAAGTACAAGTGGCATTCTCGGTCCTTGTCCAGCTATTGTTTCCCTTTCTTCTCTTGATTCTTGGCCTCGCTTAGCTCCACGGCCACGACCACATCCGTGTTTCCGTCTTTCTTACATATATATATATATATTTTTTTTTTCCTCTCCTTTTTTTTTTCCCCCCAAAGATATTTTAGTAAATAAACATAGCAATAGGAAATTGACTAAAGTATCTAAAATTGAGACCACCAATTACACAAATAAACATATATGCACATAACATTCCACATATCAAGGAAACAAATGATCAAATATACAAATACGTATCAAATTAGGCAATTATTCATATACACAATTATACAACCGACGGCATGTGGTAACAACATACGAGCGAATCAAAAGAAAAGGGATATATCGTCCCAAACCTTGCTAAAATAACCCCGTCCGGTCTCTCACATCACCTATTATCCAAATGAAATATCCATTAACCTCTTGTACTCATTCCAGTCGAACAAAGCCTATTCATGTTCCCAAAATGCAACTCTCACCTACGAACACCGCCTCAACTCTGGAGTACTCAGGCACAAGAATCCGAAATAAGATAGTTCACATCTCGAGCTGGCCAGTCCCAAGAGAAAACCATCTACAATCGAAATTCCCACCAGACGTACCGATCTATGATGCTCAGATACCACAAGAAAAGTTAAGACCTATAACATTCACAATTTAGAGCTTAGGCTCGAACGAGCACTTAATCCTTCATACCTATTCACCACTTAGTCCAGGCTCACTCCGCGCAGAGACCACGCGAAACAGGCTCTGATACCACCTGTGACAGTTCTCAGGGTCACATCACAAGGTACCTATCAGCTTGCCACCCGCACGCGGGCATCCCCTACGGAGAGTTTCGCTTCGTGACTCTTCACGAACGAGAGGCTCAGGGCTTTTCCAGTAAAAGGACGTAGAGTCCCAACCGTCGGCATATGGCTCTGATACCACCTGTGACAGCTCCACCTTACCCTAAGGCGAACCAAAGGGTTCGGCGGACCGCCTGCCCAGCTCTCGCCAGGACTACGGAGTCGAATCACACAAATCCGATATTACACGAGATAGGATCCAAAAGAATTGAATGATTGAAAACCGCCAAGCTTAACAGTAACTTACCAAAATCACATGGAAAAAAAAAAAACATTTTCATATATACATGTCGCTAGGTTTACAATTCAGATGGAACCAGTGAAACGAAGTACATTTAGAGTTTGTTTCCCCTCGAGGAGCTATACAAAAGAACAAAAGATTATCTAACTAGCTCAACTCGCTTTTCAAAATCATGATTTCCAAAAGAGGTTCCTGTAAGGAAAACAAAAGGAACAGAAAGGGGTGAGCTTGCGCTCAATGAGGTACCAGACATATAACAGAAAAATCATGGCATTTCACATTTAACAAATCAGATACACATGCTAGATGTAAAGTAAAGTAACTAATGATTCACACAGAAAGGATACAGGTGGCTCTCAGGAGCCAAATTCCCATTTGCGTCACCGAAGCTTGATCGAAGTTGACACTCCGCCAACGTATATAGAACCAACGTCCGTAGACCCCTCTTTACACCGAATCCCGTTCACCAAACACCCCTTTACCGGGCCCGCTCACCGCAAACGAACAGAAATGGTAATACTCGAGTATACCCGGAATCAAGGGTCTCAATACCCAAAATCCCCGAACAGACTACCGTGGTTCGTTATCTAATCGTCCAGGCCCTTGCCGGCCCGACTCGAATAACTTAGCCACAGGATTGAGCTCATAGGTCATAGAAATCCGAACAGATGCAGACACAGATAACAGATTCAAATTTTGCATGGTAAATTGGCATATGAACAGACAAGAGAACGAGTGTGATAAAGTACACTCTCGTCTCAAACAAATTAAACAGATTGCAGAGCAGAAATCAAGTTAAACAGCAATGGAGGGGAGTGGTACACTCACAGGCTCAACTTCAAAAGTTTTCACTTCAGATTGGCCTTAATCGCCAAGAAACCCTAAAATAATCAAAATAAACCAATTGAAGGTTTCATATCCAAATCGAGCAAACGGAATGCACAAGTGAGGCTCGACTACACGTCGTATGCCTTGCCAAATAAATACTAATGCAAGGGTGCAAAAACATGATTTTCTTGGAAACAAAAAGGTAACATGAAGACTTAGGCGCAAACAGCCCAAAAGCCTTTCATTTCTACCAAAAGGCAAATCCAACTTAAAGGAACCAAACGGCCTAGAAAATCGGGCAGCACTTCCCCTAAATTTCTTACTTTTCCAGCCCTTAAGGCTTCACTATTACCTCAAATCAGTCCCAACATCTCACACAAAAGTCATCTCATTTCCCAAAAGCCGTTCACTAGGCTCAAAGTAGTACAAGTACAAAAGTTAGCTAGGAAATGATCGGAATGAAAACAAGCCTTAAAACTATTCAAATAAACACAATAAGATTCGTTTACAAGTCATAAACCAAGGCCAAGTATTACCAAAATAAGGTTCCATAAGAATATATAAGCATTAAAGGAAACCAGAAAAATCCGGAAATGGAAATAAGCTTTAACCCAAGAAAACAGTTTTTGACGTCATGTTGCGGTTTTGGCACCAAAGACACTACGATTGTCGGATGAGGGTGCAAGACCCACCATTTCGAAGCCAAAAGACAGGGCTACAACAATGTAGAAGGACACTCAGTCCAAATCCTAGCACAACTAGGTCAAATATGCAAAATACCAAACCAGAACCTTAATTGCAGGTTTACAAATTACACTATGCTGTAATTAGTCCAACTCAGTCTGTACAAGTCCAAATTCATTGATTCCAAAGGCAGGCGGTAGCTAAGACATCAAGATACATTTCATCAGAAGACCTCAACAACCAAATCGAAAGCAATTCCAGTCAAAATAGCCGATTACAGGCGCAGTTCGGCCATCCTGATGAACCCAGAACAGCAATAGTAATTTCGGCTTAACTCATTCTACACTACTCCGATTGACCTGAAATTTTGTAGGAACCTCTAACACATCAATACCTACAACTTTAATGTTTTAAGCCAAGGCCAATTCGGACTCTAACCATGAGATACAAAACCGGACAGAATTGGGGATATAAAACCCTAACTTTCTCAAATTCCTTCCAAACCCAAAATTGCTTGCAATTACCAATCATGTACACCTACTAGAGTCATTACCCTGCATTACCAACCATCATAGATAACCACAGCATCATTATCACATTAAACCAGAAAATACACCATTAAATTGAAAACCTCATCAATTTATCTCAAACCAAGAAATAAACCACAAATTTCAGCACTTTAGCTACCACTAAGCACAACTTAAGCTTCATTAGGTGTAGGAGGAAGTTCAATCACCACTTACCTAGAACACAAGAGAGGGAGAGTTGTAGGACACCTTAGCTTCCTTGGACACTTCCACAAAACACTTACTAGCACCAAATGGAGGGATTTTATGGAGTAGAAACAAATTTAAGCACTTGGTTTGGATGATTTGCACTAGATGGAAGCTTGAAAATTGGAGAAGTTTTCTTTCTTTTCCTAGAGAGAGAGCCGGCCAAGAAGTTGAAGACAAGAATGAATTTTGTGTGATTTTTGAGATATTTAAGCAATTGGTCAAAAAGTCAAGAAAATGAATAGTTGTCCTACAAGTGCCACCACTCACCAAGTGACACTTGTCACTACATTTAAAGCATTTCTATCCTTTAAGTTTCTCTCACATCAATCACATCTCATCCTCTACTTTTCTCTTAACACCCGATAAATTTCAACCAGTATCCGAAACTCAACCTAATTGGCCGAAATTTTCCGAACTTTTCGCACTAGTGGGTCCCACGTCCAAAATACGCTCTTAGTTTCTCAAAATCTATTCGATACTAGAAAAATCCTCTAAAAACTATATTTACTCATAAAATTTATCTAGAAAATTTTTCGGATACAGAAAGTGCAGAAAACAAGCCATGAAAAATGCGAAAACCGAGAAAATGCAAATTACGGGTTCTCACACTCTCTCCCCCTTAAAAGAATTTCGCCCTCGAAATTTTACCTTCCAAATTTAAAATAACCAATGGCCTGTACCTTCTTCGTCGTCAGAGTCAGAAGAAACGAGGTTCTTCATCCCAGTCCCTTCTCCACTTGACGGTCCAGGGTCGGTCTTGGTTGGCTGCTGGGTTCCCTTCTTTTCGGGCACTAAACCCGGGCAATTAGCAATCAGATGCTCGGCGCTCCCACAACACAGACATCTCCTCCCCTTTAACCAACAATCTACTTCAGTATGATTGGATTTTCTACAATAACTACAATTTGTCACACCACCCGAACAGTAACTTACCAAAATCACATGGAAAAAAAAAAAACATTTTCATATATACATGTCGCTAGGTTTACAATTCAGATGGAACCAGTGAAACGAAGTACATTTAGAGTTTGTTTCCCCTCGAGGAGCTATACAAAAGAACAAAAGATTATCTAACTAGCTCAACTCGCTTTTCAAAATCATGATTTCCAAAAGAGGTTCCTGTAAGGAAAACAAAAGGAACAGAAAGGGGTGAGCTTGCGCTCAATGAGGTACCAGACATATAACAGAAAAATCATGGCATTTCACATTTAACAAATCAGATACACATGCTAGATGTAAAGTAAAGTAACTAATGATTCACACAGAAAGGATACAGGTGGCTCTCAGGAGCCAAATTCCCATTTGCGTCACCGAAGCTTGATCGAAGTTGACACTCCGCCAACGTATATAGAACCAACGTCCGTAGACCCCTCTTTACACCGAATCCCGTTCACCAAACACCCCTTTACCGGGCCCGCTCACCGCAAACGAACAGAAATGGTAATACTCGAGTATACCCGGAATCAAGGGTCTCAATACCCAAAATCCCCGAACAGACTACCGTGGTTCGTTATCTAATCGTCCAGGCCCTTGCCGGCCCGACTCGAATAACTTAGCCACAGGATTGAGCTCATAGGTCATAGAAATCCGAACAGATGCAGACACAGATAACAGATTCAAATTTTGCATGGTAAATTGGCATATGAACAGACAAGAGAACGAGTGTGATAAAGTACACTCTCGTCTCAAACAAATTAAACAGATTGCAGAGCAGAAATCAAGTTAAACAGCAATGGAGGGGAGTGGTACACTCACAGGCTCAACTTCAAAAGTTTTCACTTCAGATTGGCCTTAATCGCCAAGAAACCCTAAAATAATCAAAATAAACCAATTGAAGGTTTCATATCCAAATCGAGCAAACGGAATGCACAAGTGAGGCTCGACTACACGTCGTATGCCTTGCCAAATAAATACTAATGCAAGGGTGCAAAAACATGATTTTCTTGGAAACAAAAAGGTAACATGAAGACTTAGGCGCAAACAGCCCAAAAGCCTTTCATTTCTACCAAAAGGCAAATCCAACTTAAAGGAACCAAACGGCCTAGAAAATCGGGCAGCACTTCCCCTAAATTTCTTACTTTTCCAGCCCTTAAGGCTTCACTATTACCTCAAATCAGTCCCAACATCTCACACAAAAGTCATCTCATTTCCCAAAAGCCGTTCACTAGGCTCAAAGTAGTACAAGTACAAAAGTTAGCTAGGAAATGATCGGAATGAAAACAAGCCTTAAAACTATTCAAATAAACACAATAAGATTCGTTTACAAGTCATAAACCAAGGCCAAGTATTACCAAAATAAGGTTCCATAAGAATATATAAGCATTAAAGGAAACCAGAAAAATCCGGAAATGGAAATAAGCTTTAACCCAAGAAAACAGTTTTTGACGTCATGTTGCGGTTTTGGCACCAAAGACACTACGATTGTCGGATGAGGGTGCAAGACCCACCATTTCGAAGCCAAAAGACAGGGCTACAACAATGTAGAAGGACACTTTTCCAAATCCTAGCACAACTAGGTCAAATATGCAAAATACCAAACCAGAACCTTAATTGCAGGTTTACAAATTACACTATGCTGTAATTAGTCCAACTCAGTCTGTACAAGTCCAAATTCATTGATTCCAAAGGCAGGCGGTAGCTAAGACATCAAGATACATTTCATCAGAAGACCTCAACAACCAAATCGAAAGCAATTCCAGTCAAAATAGCCGATTACAGGCGCAGTTCGGCCATCCTGATGAACCCAGAACAGCAATAGTAATTTCGGCTTAACTCATTCTACACTACTCCGATTGACCTGAAATTTTGTAGGAACCTCTAACACATCAATACCTACAACTTTAATGTTTTAAGCCAAGGCCAATTCGGCCTCTAACCATGAGATACAAAACCGGACAGAATTGGGGATATAAAATCCTAACTTTCTCAAATTCCTTCCAAACCCAAAATTGCTTGCAATTACCAATCATGTACACCTACTAGAGTCATTACCCTGCATTACCAACCATCATAGATAACCACAGCATCATGATCACATTAAACCAGAAAATACACCATTAAATTGAAAACTTCATCAATTTATCTCAAACCAAGAAATAAACCACAAATTTCAGCACTTTAGCTACCACTAAGCACAACTTAAGCTTCATTAGGTGTAGGAGGAAGTTCAATCACCACTTACCTAGAACACAAGAGAGGGAGAGTTGTAGGACACCTTAGCTTCCTTGGACACTTCCACAAAACACTTACTAGCACCAAATGGAGGGATTTTATGGAGTAGAAACAAATTTAAGCACTTGGTTTGGATGATTTGCACTAGATGGAAGCTTGAAAATTGGAGAAGTTTTCTTTCTTTTCCTAGAGAGAGAGCCGGCCAAGAAGTTGAAGACAAGAATGAATTTTGTGTGATTTTTGAGATATTTAAGCAATTGGTCAAAAAGTCAAGAAAATGAATAGTTGTCCTACAAGTGCCACCACTCACCAAGTGACACTTGTCACTACATTTAAAGCATTTCTATCCTTTAAGTTTCTCTCACATCAATCACATCTCATCCTCTACTTTTCTCTTAACACCCGATAAATTTCAACCAGTATCCGAAACTCAACCTAATTGGCCGAAATTTTCCGAACTTTTCGCACTAGTGGGTCCCACGTCCAAAATACGCTCTTAGTTTCTCAAAATCTATTCGATACTAGAAAAATCATCTAAAAACTATATTTACTCATAAAATTTATCTAGAAAATTTTTCGGATACAGAAAGTGCAGAAAACAAGCCATGAAAAATGCGGAAACCGAGAAAATGCAAATTACGGGTTCTCACAAAAAACAAGTTTGTAAATATCACTTATTCTCAGCAACAAAAGCTAAATATATTATATAATTAGCAAGTTAAACAAGTTAAGACTCTTATATTGTTGAGATAGTCAAGTATATCATCTCAAATATAAATATTTGATGAAAGATGATTATATATTCCTCTATTACTTTTAGTTTTAATGGACAAAATTATAAGTATATCCTTACACATGAATTGGATCAGGTATCTGCGATTTTCAAAGCCTTGTTAATTCTGCTAGGGGTGGCAATCATGTTGGGTTCGGGTTGGCGGGTCGGGTCGGGTCGGGAATAACAAAAAACCCGCTGACCCGAACCTGATCCACCAACCCGAAACGAGTCAGGATACCTGACACGAACTCGAAAATTTCGGGTTGGCGGGTTGACCCGAAACTTAATTTTAATTTATTAATTTATCACTGTAATTTCTAATAAAATCAATTTCTTACAAAATTAATTACATCATCAAGTAATAAAAATTTAAATAAATAATTTCAAACAAAATCTAAAATAAATTAAACACCGTAAAAGTGTTTTATCCCAAATCAAATATAAAATAAATTAAAATAGCATAAAAGTAAACAATAATATAATATATTATTTGTCCAAATATAATAATTTTAACTTCACACAAGTTAAATAAATTCATTTAGGATTAAGTAATTAATGATTTAGTGCCTTTGAAAAAAAAGAATGATTTAGTTTAGTTAGATCAAATAATTTTTATGCGTATTAAATTATTTTTAATTTGTAAACGGGTCATATCGGGTCATATCAGGTCACCACGGGTTGACCCGAAATCAACCTGTTTTCTTTTCGGGTTCATCGGGTTCGACCCAATTCTGACCCGAACCTCCCAAACCTTAACCCAAACCCATTAATTTTGTGTTAGATTCGTGTCGTGTTTTCGGGTCGTGTCAGGAATTGCCACCCCTAAATCCTGCTACCCGAACTACACATATTAAAACCGATTCAAGTATTCCAAATTTGCGGTTCAGATCGAATCAATATTTACGATTTTTTGGGTTTCTCTGATCAAAATAAACAGCCTGTGTTACATAAACTTGCAAATCTTTATTGCTTACAATCAAACAAAAATTTATTCCTATCATACCATACAACCCAACAGACAACGGGAAAAAGAGGAAACCAAAGAACATTAAAGCGGTAAGCAGTTGAGAATTTTTTACAACCAAAATTTAGCCAACTAATGAAATCTAATTGAGCCACCCAAAGAAGGGGAATTGATAGGAAAAGATGTAGATGTAGCCATCCAAAGACATGGGGCTTTAGGACGCTCCTAATTATGTGTTTAGATTCCTTGCCCGCAAAAAACGCAGAAGTTCTCTCGAGGCCATCGATCCTTTCAATTTTTACCTCAATCTTCCACAAAAGCACCAAAGAAAGCCAAACCATACAGATGACGAATTACGATCTCAAAGAAAAACTGCTACGTGCCGTGGCACTCCCTGATGACATATCATCAAGAAAAAATACAGCACTAATTAGTTGTTTGTTCATCAATTTCATTAACAAAAGCAAAAAAAAAAAAAGGAGCATTTAATTAGTTGTTTGTTCATCAATTTCAATGTGCTCGTGCACGCAGTATAGGCAACTGAAGTACAAAAAAGCTACCAAAATGTAAATATAAATTAAACTCCTTTAAATGAAAAAAACATGATTATTTCTACAGGCCAATTAATGGTAATGACAAAAAAAAATTACCTGATATTGCAGCAGCTGATGCCCTTCAATATTTTCCATAAATGGTCTTCAGATTCTCATTTCCATTATATTTCTGTGCTTCTTCAATTTCCCATACTAAAGATTTGACGCCATCTCCACAAAAACTCACATTAATTGTTTCAAGAGTAGATATACGCCCTATACAAGCAGGCATTATTTCCAAATTAGAAATTTTGTGGAGTTTTAATTGCTGAAGGTACGGGAAGTAATCATCACTGTCAGGGTCTGTCTCTATCCACTCAACAATCGCTACATATTCCAAAGTCAAGACCCTGAGTTTAGGGAATCCTCCTTCCATCAGTTCCCATTTTTGGCCCTCCATTGACTGGACTCTTAATTTGAGGACTTCAAGATTGGGTAGTTGTTCAATCAATGGCATTTTTCTACAGGGAAGACCCAGAGCTAGGGGTGGGCACGGGTCGGGTACCCGCCCCTAACAAGATATGGCTGACCTGATTCTAAAATATCGAATCAGCCATTTTGCGATCCTAACCCGCTCCTAATGTTTTCGGGTATCCGAAAAAAGGGACGGGTCATAGGGTACCCGTCCCTAAAAAAAAAAAACTATTTTCCAATAAAAAAATTTTTTTCACTTATATCCAGGAACGCAGCTCCAAAATTGCATTCTCCCGCTCCTAATGTTTTCGGGTACCCGAAAAAAGGGACGGGTCATAGGGTACCCGTCCCTAAAAAAAAAAACTATTTTCCAATAAAAAAAAAATTTTCACTTATATCCAGGAACGCAGCTCCAAAATTGCATTCTCCAAACGCATTGTACCCGAAACGGAGCATGGATTTTTCCTCAGTTTCACTCTCAAATTTTAAGGGAGAAACAGATCTCGCCGACTGCAGAGCAAGCAAGTATTTCTCTCCTGAAATTTCCCTTTTTTTTTCCTTGGAGGGAAGGTGAAGAAGAGAAATGAGACAATAAATTATTCGACAGGCAAACGGATCAAGACCAAGGAAGAACAGATCAATCAACAAAGTTAACGAGAGAGAGCGGTCAAATAATCTGGAAATGATCTTGGTTTGAATAAAGTAAAGAAATTTTATTGACTACTACTGCATAGTTTTTTTAATACCCGTTTTGTTGTTGAGAAGAACCGGTCTGGCATTGCACGTTAACAAAGGACCTGCACCCCACACTGCATACTACTTGTCAATTATGACGGCAGATGGGATGGAACTTCCTTGCTAATCCTTAGACTGTTTAGCTAAAGATGTAATGGGTGTAACTAAACCCACACTAGTTGCTATGTAATAGGCCTCATCCCTTCCCTCACACCTCTATACATATATATATATATAGTCTCAAAATGACATGCGTTGCCCTCCGTGGTGGAATTAGCTAAAATGCCAAGACAAAAACCTAAAATAACTTTAGTGACTAAGATATATAAATATAGGATAAATACATTTTTGCATCTTGTGGATTAGTTCTTTTTAACATAACTCTCATATGCTTCGAAAAGTGATACATAATCTGTGGTTAATAAATATTTTATTTGGATATTAAAGTATTCTTGACATTTCGTTTGACTCCATTGTCAAGGACTGTTTTTGTTACTTTAATATTTTAGTCCAAAATATGGAAAAATTTATTTATAATATTTAAAATTATAGAAGATTTACATGAAAAGTGCTGAACCAAATGTTGGCCTTTCATTAGGTAAGACTTTCTTACATGTTGGCCTAGTTACCATAGTCCAAGAGAGAAAAAGAACAGAAAAGGGCCAAAGGAACTTTAACTTTCATTGATAGTTTCTTTCAAAATTCAAGTTGTGTTGCATAATAAGTTTTGCATCCTATGATTATTTACGAAATCACAATTTTTTTAATCTGTAATTGCTAAGAAAATTGTAAAATGACTTTATTAGATATTTCAGCTAAATGGATTCTTTGAGTTGAATGAAAATAATTACATCTTGACAAAGTCCTCAAACCTTGATATATGAACAAGCAAAACTATAAAATGTTAATCAATTAACTGCAAAAATCCATAGTAGACTCCTTGTTTTCACCCTCCCTCCTTGTAAGATTGCTTGATAAGCAACCAATTTCACTTTACACCCTTTTGAATGATTTCCACTTTGCATCTCAAATTTTTATTTCTGGATAGTTTGCACTTTAAAATTACTAATTACCATGAAATTGTGCCTTAAATTTTATTTTGGATATTTTGCACCTAAAGTTAATAATCCATCCAAAATTATTGTGGTTTCACACAATATTAATGTCAGAGTGTGGTAAAATGTACACTGGCTTCTTAACTGTAAAAGTGGGATTGGTTCTTCAGAGTATCCCTCAAAAAAAAAAAAAAAATAAAAGAGTGAATACATATGCGTGTTAGAGCAGTTTCACTTGCAAGATGCGTTGTTGTGGTGAATTTGAGACAGTTTGATGACTTTAGGATTTGAGACAGTTTAATGGCCTGGACTGATCAGCCTCCTTCCTATTATATTCATCAACAAACAAACGAATAAATTATAGTGTAACCCCATACAATTTAGTGCATTTTCGTATAATCATCGTGTGGTAAAATGTACACGACTCCACGCTTTGAAGAACAGTGTCAAAATGATTATTTATATTAAAAGCCTAAAATGATTTTATTAACTAACCTTGAAATTCTAAGATATAAAAGTCTTGGAATCTAATTCTCCTTCCTCCTCTCAGCATTTGAAAAAAAAATTCCTACTTCTTCCTTGTTAAAATAATTTTAATATATATATAGGGTAAATTACACTTTTGTACCTTATAGATTTTTTTTATATACATAACTCACCTACACCTTTAAAAGTTATACATAACCATCAGGCCACTTTACCATCCTCTGCATTAGATCTCCATCGATTCTAATATTAATTTTCTTGACTAACTTTATATCACATGAATTTCTGCTGGAATTTGACCTGTTAATTGGTTGTTGTTGTTGTTGAGTAGTAGGGTTTTTTTTTTTTTTTTTTTTGTCAGTAACGATACATTTGTATAATCTATTCTATCCTAATCTAGGGGGCCTAAGAAAACTGTTGTAAGGGCTAGTAGGTATACAGACCCAACTAGATCAAGAGAATGTTATGGCATAACTCTTAGATTTTTTTCACTATAGACCCTCACCTACAGCCTAAGGAGGGACTTAAACCCCTCTCTGGTGGTCACTGGCCATTGGCCCAGTGGTTGAGTAGTAGGGTATTTAGAAATGTACAATTTGCAAGTTTACAGGAATCTCACCTTTTATAGAAACAGATCTCACCCACTGCAGAGCAAGCAAGTATTGAATATTTCTTTTGGAGTTTTTTTTTATACTCAATAGGCTGTTGAGAAGAAAGGACCTGCACCCCCCATTTGCGTTTCGTTTTGAAAGATTCAAGGCAAGAAATTTTTATTGTTTTTGGACTATTTATCCTCATATTTCTGGGAAGGACCCTGCATCCGCACCTGGGCTCTGTTTTTTTTGTGATTTGAGACATTTTGATGATTTTACCGTCCAAAGCGTGTAGAATAAAAATTTATTCCACTTCTTACCATGATGCAACCATTGAGTAGGAAAAATAAATAAGGACTTTAAGTTAAACAGAAATTTCCGACGTCACAAAACTGATTCCGTTAATATGCTTATATTTTAACGTAAAGTTATGGATTTCCACACAATTTTTCTTAAATTAAAATTTTCTTTATAACTCCACACACTTTTAATGTAAAGTTATGATTAATGTGCTAATATGCACCATTATATTGGATTTATTTCCAAACAATGTATTATCATAGTTACAGAAAATGTACACAAAGTAAGTGACAATGAATTATGTCTATATATAAAGCCATCAAATTCGAACCATCCTGATGCTAGAACATATGAAAAAGAAAACCTGATAAACTCACACTTCTGAAGACCAAGAGTTCGAGTTATTTAGCAAATTGTAGGATAAATTAGATATAACTCCCCTGATGCAAGAACATATGAAAAAGAAAAGTAGATAAACTGCACTTTTGAAAACCAAGAGTTTGAGTTATTTAGCAAATTGTAGGGTAAATTACATATAACTCCCTTATAGTTTTGCACAATGTCAGATAATCCATCTAAGGTATCAAAATAGTCACGTAACCCCCTATGATTTTATATAAAGCGGAAAATGGACGAAATGCATAATCAGTTACAGCGATTAGACCACACTTGCTTTAAAAATGTGTATGATAAAATATTACACTGTTCACTTAACTCTTTTATGATTTGCATAAATATCTATTTTATCCCCTCATGATATTCGTATTTATCCACGTAATCCCCCTATAATTTTATACAAGGTGAATAATTCGTTGTTTGATTTAACATTTAAATAAGGACACTACTAGTACTATGCCCTCGGGGTAATTTTGGTATTCAAGTTATTATAGAACATAGGCTTTGGATCTTTATGTCATCTTTAACCAAAAAAAGGGACAAGTGTGGAGTACCTAAAGCTTTTCTGAAGTCCAAATATCATTTGCTTTTTCCAAATTAACCTCAACTTAGTAATTAAGTGACAATGAAGTTTTTACATTTCAATACGGTTTCTTAAGCAATGTACTGAGTAACATAATTACTTGGGTATATGATGACAAGCATATTGCCTTGCCCCCACGTAAATGTTAATTTTTTTTTTCTACTGCAAGATTTAGAGGAAATAAAGTCTTCTATTAAGCTGAAATACTACTTGATTGTGTTTGGATAAAAATATATCGTAGTTAATTTAGATAGGAGCTTACAACATCGCAATAATAATTTCTTTAGCACGAGTAATGAGTTGCTTGCTTAGTAAAAGGGCAAAATACACAAGTGATAAGTTTCTCAATACAAATTATCTGAACAAAAAAAAAAAAAAAAAAAGAAAATTCCCTCGAAAAAGTTGAAGGTAGCACGGCATTATCAAATTGTCATCCATGATCCATCCACTATAATAAGGGTATATGGAGGCATATCAAAGTGGTGGGCTCACTGCTTCCGAACCTTTACAATTGCCGCATACCTTTCCCTCACAATTGGGCATTGGTTCCAGGGAAGAATTTGATTCGTGTCCCTGTTTTCTTCGAGAAGAATTATGCTCTTTCCTTGTCTTTACTTTCTCATTTGACTAAAAGTTAATCTCTCGAGCATATGGGCCGAGCAATGACTTTGCCGAGGATAGGGATAAATGAGCTCCAACGACAGGCTAAGAGTCAAAAAGTTAAAGAGGAAGAACGATGTCGTGAATATACTTTTGGTCGCATATTTAACAAATCACCGCTGAAAAGCCTATAAAAATTATCTTACATGGTGTTTTTAAGCTTCAAATGAAAATTGATAAGTTTATAACTAAAATTTATAAGATCTATTCTGATGAAATTAGCATAGGAGCATAAGCGTTGCACATAGTGGGCATTCTTTAGGAATACGTACTAAGATATAATTTTTTTTAAAATTAAGTAAAAAGAACAGAAATTTAACTATTTAAATTTCATATTGCTATCAATTTTCTCCTCCCACAAAACATATAAATCATTTGTTTAACAAAACCTTATCGATGGTACGTCTTAGTAGCAAAGTATAGAAATGGGTTAGCTATATTGTCAAAACAATTATGTTCTTGCCAGAGCAATTTCACTCTAAATAATAGTAATGCCCTCACAGATCAAGAGTAATCATGTTTTGTATTGTAAAGATCCACCGAATAAACACAAGCGCCAAAATTGAAAACCAATCTAAAGTGGGACTTGGCTCATCTCTAGTTGATTCTCTCTCCATTTTCTGCAGTACTCATCTAGATGTATGACAGGCATTTTCATTTATTAACAAGAGTTAGAATTAGTTAAATTTAAATTGATCATGTCCTTTTTTAGTAATTGAAAACATGTGTCATACATCTAAATGTGCATTATACGAAATGAAGAGAGAATTCATTAGAGAGAACCCAAATCCGTCTAAAAAATCATAATCTCAACCTTTGGAAGTTCTGTAAAAAGATAACATACTCATTTATAGTCTTGATATACTAGCACAAAGTGTTATAGTCTTGATTCGCAATAAATAGAAGGCGAATTTACCCTAAAGAGAAGCAAAAAATAGACTACGAGTTGAAGCCCATTCTCATCAATTCATCACAAATATTCAGAACAAATCATAGTTGAGATTAGAAACTAGAGAAATGCATCCGTGAAACAGTTGCTAAAATTTGGGCCTTACAAGATCAATACAATGTGGGTTGAGGTGAGAGAGAGTCCAAAATATCCCATAAACATTAAGGGTCTGTTTGGTTGGAAGTAAAATGTTTTCCTTGGGAAAATATTTTCCGTAGAAGTAATTTTCCATGAAAATCATTTCCCTTTCATCATTTTCAGGTGTTTGGTTAGCTTATTGAAAATATTTTCTTACTTCATTTTTCTGGTGTTTGTTTAACTTTTGAAATATTTTCACTTTTATCTCTATCTTTACTTTCTACACATTATAACTACATACTTCTTCCCATGCAAAATAAAAAAATTTATCTCATTGTTTAACTTTAAAAAATCTTGGAGAAATGTATATATGAATAAAAAATATTTCCTTAAGCAATAAACAAATTGCTGGCTATTTAGTGTCAAATATCAATCACATGCAATACTTATTGTGACATATATCTTGCACTCTCACTGCTGAAAGTTTCTCTAGAAAAGAATGTCCCTATTATACGTTATTAATTACTAGCATAGGATGAGCAGGATGAGGTTTTTTTATTTTTATTTTGAATATACTAGGGGGAGGGTTGGGTTGGGTTGGGTGGTACGGGGGAGGGAGTGTAAGGAAGAGATCTTGGGTGGGTTCGAGTCCTCCTGTTTACACTAAAAAAAAAAACCATACTACAAGATGTTTTCAGTAAGTTTGGAACATACTACAGGCGGGATGCATGCATTTCCAAAAACAACTTCAGTAAGTTTGGAAGGGAAGTTGTTTTCCATAAGATGAGTGAAAATATTTTACATAGGAAAATGTTTTCAGTAACTTCTGTGCAACCAAACACGGGAAATTAGGAAAATATTTTCCCGGAAAACATTTTCACCCGAAACAAACGGACCCTAAATGAGTCTATTTTTCAGCTTGAGAGGAGCATATGGGCTTACTGTTTGTTTTGATAGTTTCAACGTTTAATCGTTTATGTTTTTACTTTGTTTTAGGCCCGATGTTGGCAAAATGTGATTCCTATTTTATCCAATTAAATTTCATTCATGTATTTAGAAAGAGTGAGATTACTTTTTTGGTTCTTCGCATCACAATGTGCTCGTGCAAGCATTACAGGCAACTACTGAAGTACAAAAAAGCTACCAAATGGTAAATATAATTAAACTTGCTTAAAAAAAATGAAAAGCATGATTATTTCTACAAGCCAATTGATGGTGATGACAAAACATACCAGATATTGCACCAGCTGATGCCCTTCAATCTATGATGATGATCTTCAGATTCTCGTTTCCATTATTATATTCCTGTGCTGCTTCAATTTCCCGTACTAAAGATTTGACGCCATCTCCGCAAGAACTCACCTTAATTTCTTCAAGAGTAGATATACTCTCTAAACAAGCAGGCATCATTTTCAAATTAGAAATATCGTGGAGCTTTAATTGCTGAAGGCACGGGAAGTAATCATCACTGTCAGGGTCTGCCTCTGTCCACTCCGCAACTTTTACACATTCCAAAGTCAAGACCCTGAGTTTAGGGAATCCTCCTTCCATCAGCTCCCATTTTTGGCCCTCCATTGACCGCCATCTTAATTTTAGGACTTCAAGGTTGGGTAGTCGTTCAATCAATGACATTTTACTACAGGGAAGACCCAGATCGTAAAGACACAACTTCTTCAAATTCATGGGAAGGGGAGGCTCAACATGTTCCCATGAACCTGAGGAGTAATTGCCCCGCCAGGTGAGTGAATCTAGGCATTCTAGTCGGCTCATGTTCAACACTCCATTTCCAGTCTGACGATCGGAAATTTTAAGTCGGCGAACGTTGGGAATCCTTCTCAATAAGTTCTCTCCCTCTTCATAAAGACGCAAACAAGAGAGTGTGTCTAAATTGGGTAAAGTGGAGAGGTTTTCAACACCGTTGTCATTGGAAGGCAGACGAATAACGAAGCCAGTCCACAAACATACATGCCTCAACTTCTTCATGTTCCAGATGCTATCTGGCAATGAAACAATCTCATCAGAATTTAGACAAAAGGTTTCCAAATGTGAGAGCTTGGCTATAGATGGTGGAATGAATCTCATGCGCTCTGCTACAAGGGCTAAGTACCTCAAACAAAGAAGTGATTCGACTTCAGCTGGAAGCTCCTTCAGCCTTAGGTTAATGCCCTCTAAATTCAGAACGTTAAGATGTTTGTAGATGCAAAAAAGGAAGGAGATATTAAGCAACTTAAACTTCTTATATCCTGGAGTAGCATCAAAGAATAGCAGACTGGCTAAATGCGGACAAAATAGCCTTGACTTTATAAAATCTTCTTCACTGGAGCAAATGGACAACCGAGGTAGGTTGGGAGGCTCATTAAAGGTAGAAAGCTCATCATATCCTCGCAGGACCTGAAGGAATTTCTTTTCTTTCGCCTCGCCCTTACAGAACTCAAATATCAAATCGTGAACGTAACAAGTTTTGACTCCACCAATGGATCTGTTCTTACCTACCATAACTAGGTTTCGGCCAATTAGGTCCATCAAATATTCTTCTGCAGTATCCTCTGATCTCTTTCCTTCAATTATTTCCACAAACCCTTCTGCAATCCATAGACGCATCAAACTCTTGGCACCAATTTTTTCATCTTCTCGAAATGCAGCAAAATACAGCAAGCATGCCTTCAAGTGATATGGTAGATGCTCATAACTGAGCTCCAAGGACTTCTTCCACTGGTCTGTACCAGACACCATGGTTGAAGTTAAACTTTCAGCAAACTTTTTCCAAACCAAAATATCATGCTCTATAGTTGCTAGGACTCCAGCTACAACAACAAGTGCAAGTGGCAATCCCCAGCACTTTTCAGCAATCTCCATTCCCAATCCATGCAATGCTTGAGGACATTCTTCTTCTTCTCCAAACACCTTCTTCTGCAGCAATTCGAAACTTTGTTTCTCACTGAGTGGGTGAAGATAGTGAGGTTCTCCACCATATTGAACCTGTGAAGCTACATTAGAAGATCGACTAGTGAAGATGATTCTACTTTGGTTTTTGTCATCTGGGAATGAAATTCTCAGCTCATTCCATACCTTAATGTCCCAGACATCATCAAAAATAACAAGATACCTCTTCCGCTTCAGTTTTTTGTAGAGCTTGTCAAGAAATTCATGTTCATTCAAGTTTTTAAGCACTTCATCCATCCTAGACTGCTCTTTATCAGAGCACAAAATTTGTGTTAACAAGCTTTTCTTGTTATATTCCTGAGAAACAGTACACCAAAGGCGAATGTGGAAGTTATAGATAATTGAATTATCATTGTAAACCTTTTTGGCTAAAGTTGTTTTACCAAGCCCAGCCATTCCCACAATGGGAACAATTTCCACATGTTCTGGTCCGCTTACAAGTCGTTCAATTACTTTTGCTGCCTCATCGTCAAGACCAACCATGATTTCACGAGCTATTGGCATTTTACCTTTTGATAGCATGCGGCTGGAAGTCTGGCTAACTTCTGGTGCTCTTAAGCTATGAGAGGAATTAGGAAGACTCTGTATAGTACTTGAGACACTGAGCTGATCCTCAAAATGCTTGATAAGTGGTTCAATTACTTTTTCTGCCTCATCATCAAGACCAACCATGACTTCATGGTCTATTGGCATTTTACCTTTTGATAGCATGCGGCTGGAAGTCTGGCTAACTTCTGGTGCTCTTAAGCTATGAGAGGAATTAGGAAGACTCTCTATAGTTCTTGAGCCACTGATCTGATCCTTAAAATGCTTGATATGGATGTTGGCATTGGCCAGCATACCACAAAAACCAAGAACCTGGGTGGATCTTGAGAAGCTAACTTCTCCTTCTATCACTCTGCTCAGAGTGGGCGCGAATATTATAATGCCTGCCTCACCCAGGAGAGCTCCAATTTTTTCATTTTGTTCATCCATCATCTCATGATGCTCCCTTAAAATGCTTCTCAAAAACCTCAGTCCTGCATAGAGTATTCGCATTTCATCTTTCATAGAATCCACAAAGCTAGAGCTGCAGCACAACAACTCCCAGAGACGACCTATCAGAGAATCATTGAAGTTGTTCAATATCCGCTCATCCATCACTGCTCTATGTAATGATGCTGAGGAGTTTGACGCTGCAAGTACTTCCTTATAAATCTCGTAGACATGAAAATCAACCGCTCTGATGCTGAGGAGTTTGAAGCTGCAAGTACTTCTGTAGTAGAACTGAGGATTGTGCATTTCCTCAGCATTTTTCCAAAAAGAACACATGTAAGAGAGGCGTGCTGCGGTCAAAGCCACCACTTCAAAGTGAGCCAATAGCAAGGCAGGAATATCTGCGGTTCCTCGCATTTTGGCAAAGGGAATGAAGCTTTTCAAGAATGTCAGCTTTGCTTCAAGATCTTGGACTTGAGCACTCAAAGCAGCAAGCAAAGGATCATATTGATTAATTCCCCAATTCATATAGTCATTTGTCAAATCTGCTAGATTTTGGAGGATGAGGTCTATGAATTCCAACAGTTCATCATCTGTCATACAAGAATTCGATTGAAATGACCTGCTGCTTGCCAAAGCAAAGTAAATTTGGATGATTTCTTGCTTGAGTGATATGATCTCTTTCTCAATTGCGTGTGACACTCCATATATCTCAAAAAGGGAAAGAGAGTGAATATCCTTCTCATATTTGTGAAAGGTATCTTCGATACAAGATAAGAAAGATGGAAGACTCACCTTCTTCACAACGTTGTCAGATTGCAAGTACAAATGAACAAGGCTCCACTTTCTAGCGCACATAAGAAATGTTTTGAGAAATTTCATGTGTTTGATTGCATCACGAAGATCCGAAATAACTCTTGGACCAACATCCGAAAGAAAAAAATTGTATAGGAATCGGTTGTTCAGAAGCAACTCTAGACCAAGTAAGACACGATCGACGCTGCAAGTGGAGGCCATCTCCATCTCTTATTTTAAGAGAGATTTTCGTCAGTTTCACTCTCAAATTTTAAGAGAGAAACAAATCTCACAAACTGCAGAGCTAGCAAAGTATTTCTTTCCTGAAAATTGCTTATTTGTTTCTGGTGAGAAGGTGAAGAAGAGTATTGACACAACCAACCATTCAAATTCAACCAGGTGGAATTGGCATCAAGGTGGACCCCAGGCAATGATAATCAATTATTCAACTAGGCACCCAAAATCCAAATTTATCTTGAACTAATTACAAATGGAGGAAATTGATAAACAAGATTAGTTGACTCTGTCATCAACATTTTATTAGGGAAATTTGATATTAGAGGTCACATAAAAGCCTATGTTTTAAGACAATAACATATGCGCGTCCCTGTTTTCATATGTTTGTTTTTTTGCTTCAAGCATCCACAGTTTAATATGTTAAACTTTAGGAAGAACAGAAAACAAAGAAACATCAAAATATAAATGATCCAAGAGACGTCACAATATAAATGATCAAAATATAATGAACCTTCAAGCTACTAGCTCTCTAATTTTCTTCCATTGTTTTCTTTCTTGAGCAAACCACTAAGTTCGATCACTTTCTCTTCTAATTATCTCGTTTTAATAATCATGACCATTGATCTTGGAGATTAATAACCATGACCAACAAAGTAAAAAGTATAAGAAAAAAAAAATTGAGGGCTTCTTCAACCCTTGAAATTGTGGCAGCAGAGAATTTGGGATTTCTGCAATTTCTAGTGTCAATTATATCATAAAATATATGCATTACAATAATAAATGTAAACTCTAAGATAATAAATATAAACAGTAAAATGATAACTTGCAAAATTAATGTTACCAATATACAATGGTCAAAGAAAATGATTGGATTAAAGAAGTGAAAATTGCTACTAATTAGTAGTAATACTTCTTTTCAAGAGTCAGGACTTAAATGCACGCTCATTATTGTACAAAATTATCTACTTATTTCATAAACACATTTTTCAATCACTTTTTTTATTTCATATATATCACATCAAAAAAATAGTATAATACTTTTTAAAAAAATTATTCCAAATAATCTCATATTCAAACACAAGTATATGCCCATTTCAATGTTACTTGGGCCACTGGAAATTAATTCTAGTCTTCTCATTACTCATTAGTCTTCCTTCCACATTCTGAAGGACCATTTGGAAAATGGGAGAGATGGGAGACTGGCTGTTCTTCGGGTCAGGCACGGCTAGGGAACCATCCCTTTCCTTGCTTTTTAATACAGGGTTCATCGGTATGATACCACAGACCTATTTTTAAATGTTTGATATCAATTCTCAGTATTTAAGTGGAAAACTTCCACGATAGTGGTATTAGTGGTAATACTCTGAAGAGTTAGAACCGAAATGCAGGCTAATTAGTAGTAATCTGGTCAAGCATGGCTAGCAGATGATCCCTTTTCTTGTTCTTTAATTCAAGTTTCGGCCTTCAATTAAAGGGCAATATTTTAGATGGGAGAAGATATCATTCACAATGTGTAACCGATACCTGGCCTTGTGATTCTTACTTGCTCCATTTTTTATATGTGGGCAACTCTACTCAAGTTTTTGGAAACTCAAATAATACAGTGAGAGAGGATTTGAATTCAAAATTTCATATTTATACTTTTTTCTCTGAACCACCCAATTCATCTATTTCCTCTTGGCCAATTGATATATGTCCCATGAATATTTTCATATTCTCTTTTGATTAAATTTAAGGAATAATTTCAAAAACTTTCCCTGAGGTTTCTAACAATTTCAATGAGATCCCTTGAGATTTTAAAAATTACACTTATCTTCCTTGCCCATTTAAAATGGCAATATTAGTTTTACCATTTTAATAAAACTCCCCTTGTTGGGTATGCATATCGAAAGAATGATATTTATAATTATTTTTTCTTTTTCTTTTCTCTTCTTATTCCTCTTTTTTTTTCATATTTTACAAGTAAAACCACAGAACTATAAACTATAAATATTGCTTCTAGTCGTTATCATTACCAAATGTTGAATTAGTGACCCCTTTTTTTGACAACTTTGAATCTGATCTAATTTTTTGTTGATCTTTTTTTTTCTTTGCACCAAAAACAACAGTGATTTAAAAAGAAACTGTCCAAAACTACTACTAAATTATTGATACCTCTAACATTCCAAAAATCTACAAACTCTAAAACAATTATGATAATACTTTCTTCTCCAACCTTCAGGGAATATGTATCCCTAGTAAAGCACTATGTACAGTAGCCTGTCATAGTGATAAAACTATTGTAATTTTTTATTAAATAATAAATAAAGGTATTGAAAATTTGATGCTTTTTTTTTATATTTGATGCTATATGTTTACAATTGTTTTGGAAAGCAATATAAACTATACAAACCAAGGACATTTTAGGATGTTCATTTAAATTTTTGACCAGTTCTAGGGTTTGATTACCAAATGTATCAAATCAAGGGCAGTAAGTACAATTTTTAATAATTCAAGGTAGCTCAGTGAAATTGTTTAAAACCTTAGAGGACGTTTATGAAATTATCCCTACTTATAATCAACTTTGAAGTGCTACAATCAACATAGTGGGCAACGAGAATAAACGCCTAACTATGAAAGTACATGACTTGGAATGATTATAACAAAACCATTAATATTCTTCACCTAGGTTGCTGAAAATTATTGGGCCACACAGGATCGGTTAGAGGTGGGCTGAAGTGAGAAAAAGTCCACAACACACCACAACTTTCAACCGGGGAAGTTTTGGACTTTTTATTTGGTGTTCGAAAGGCTTAGTATACGGTGTTCGAAAGCCGTACAATTTTGTTCATTGAACCCTAGTTTTGGCCCTTTTGGGGTCAAATATGGGGTATCCACAATTACCCTTTATTACACCCATGCATTATAAACTCTCCCATAGTAAGAATATAATGCCTATTACATGCATAACAGTCACTACATGCATAATTGAAGCAAAAAAAAGCTGAAAAAGTGGGTCTAATTTGTCCAATTATTCAAAGCTTTGCAGCAGTTTCATTTTATCCAATTATTCAAAACTTTTGCAGTGGTCCCTTGAATTGAATCCAATTTTCAACATGTTTGCAATGGTAAAATAATGGTAGCGTTGTTTCAATTTCACCAGTTTGCAACAGTGTTTTTTTTTCACTTTCAATTCTCGAAAATTTGTCTATAAATATTGTTAACATTTTCTCAATTTCTTACTCTCCCACTCCATCATTTCTTCTACTGTATCATTTGTTTTCATTAACCTCTTATCTAATTTTTTAAAGTGTTGGGTATTTGTTTAATAATTATCTAATTATTTTTAGAAAATAACAATGTATTATTTTTGAAATACATAAAAATATATACTATTAGTTTTCAAAAATTAATAATATTATTTTTTCAGAAAATAAAAAATTTTTAGAATGCAAAAATTTCAACAAAAGTTAATAAATTTGTTTTCCAAAAATAAATGAAATTACTTTTCAAAAAATAGATTTATTTATTTATGAGATATGTGTTGAGAACTATTAAGATAAATACTTGATTTGATTATAGGTCCATGCTATTATACTATGTAGAGTGTAATTTACAGTGAGTGATAATATAATGAAAGAGGGAATAATAAAGTGATGATATAGCATATGAATTGCACTCTTTAACTCTAGAGTGCAATTCATTGTAAATGCCTTATGACACCTTCAAGACTCTTTCTTGTTTTCATATATTTTTTTTGCGAAAATAATTCAAAACGTCTCTCATATTTTATAAGACGACTTTTTTCGTCCCTCACTTTTAAAAGTGTAATTTTACGTCCTTTACAAATTCACATTGATCAAATTTGGTCCCTACCTAGGTTTCCGACTAGTTTTTGGTCAGAATCCACCACGTGACTTGCATGTGATCATTTTTTAAGGGCAAAATTGTCAAATCAAATTTTTACATAATCTGATTCATAGTCCCTCACATTTCACAAAATAAATTTTTTTATCCCTAATATTTTACAAAATGAGTTGTTTCGTTCCTCACATTTGAAAAAATGAATTTTTCTATCCCTCATATTTTTCAAAATGAATTTTTTCATCCCTCATTGATCATGTATACGAATAGCTTTTTTTTTTTTTTTTATAAACCCACTTATATGCCTATTTATTTTACCTAAACAGTATGAATGACATATAATTTATCACTATTGGATTTCATCAAAACATGCTAATCGTAGTTATACACATGCTATTCAATAGATATATGTATGGGTGATAGGGCATTATTTGATAGTAATTTTATTACTCATTTCCCCTGTTATACCTATCAAATATTGTGTTAATTGCCAATATTTACTTATATTTGGTACTTGGGTCTAATTCCAGGAATGGAGTAGAAAACTACCAAAAAGAAAGGGAACAAAAGACAATTGGGCTAAGGGCCCACCTTGTGTACTTCATTGGCTCAAGTCTTACGGGAGAGAGCATTAGTAATCTCCTATGGCTTTTAAGAGGGACATCAGCGGGGACCACGAGGAAGAAAAGGCTTTTCTTCAATTGGGCTTTTGAGAGAAACACACGAGGAGAAGCTTTTTCCTTGTAATCTTTTGCTTGTTTCCCAATTGCTGTGGGATCAGAGACTAGATAGTTTTTAGTCAACTTCCTTTTTGTTTCTCTATACAGAAGCAAACGGGGAGTTTTTTAGCTTTTAGTTCAGTTTTTAGTTTTCTTTCTTTTTCTCTCTGACTGGCCTCTGACACACGCCAGGTGTTTGACAATATTCCCCAACGGGGAAACATCTTTTATTCCTTGCTTTCTAGTAAAAAGGCAATGTTGTTGCAATCATTTAATTCGTGTGGTGATTTAATTATGCGGCGTGGCTAAACCTTCAATCTAGTCAAGGGTCAACTCGACGGCGCAGTCCCGAAATTCTGTGAGATCTAATTAGTTTTCACGCATTCCTCAATTTATTAATATTTGCATGCTGTCTGCTTGAATTCTCATGGGATTTATTTATTAATTGGATGTCAATGGCCCGATGTTCAATGTGATTTATTAATCTCGTGCCAATTTAGTCAATTCAATCCGTAATTGTTTGATTGATTAATATTAGTGGCAACTAGTGTGTTTACACATCAGGGGGGCGTGCAATCTAATTTAAATAACCCTCGTAGCGTGTTATTGATTAGGGCTAGGTTTTTCTAGTTGTTAATGCAATTAGGAAATTAATTCCTATGGTCGTACCTAGGAGTATTTTCTGATTAGGGGTAATCAACGGTCGTACCTTGGTTATCAATAAATTAAGGAAAAATTGGTCGTCAGACTTCGTCAACGGCTATAACTAGCCTATTAATACATTAAGTGAACCTCTCTTGTATCAATGATCGGATAATTGGACTGTGCCTGAGTAGTTGTATCCTTGGTTAGAATTTTTATATATTCTTGATTTAATTCCTTTTCGTATTCGTGCTAGTTAATCATTTGTTCCAGTGAATTATTTAATTATTTTTAGTTTAATTCCGATAAAATCCCCCTTATTCCAATTGGAATTTTAAAAGAAACAAATATCACCAGTCCCTGTGGATTCGACCCTACTTATCACTGTCTACAGAAGTTATATTTTGCTTGAGCAGGTATTTATTATTGTACAGGTTCGGCACCTGTCAATTTTTGGCGCCGTTGCCGGGGACTGGCGTTATTTATTTGTTCCTTTTTAAATCTAATTTGTTTTTGCTTGCTTTCTTTCTTTCTTTCTGGTATTTTTCTAGTTTATGCCTCGTTCTTCTCGTACATGCGACTTAATTTTTGACCCTGAAGTAGAGAAGACTGCACGCCGAACTAGGAAAGAGACTAGACAGCTCAGAGAGGAGCAACCCAGTGGTGCACCTCAAGGACTGGATCCGGAGGTGGAATCGTTAAATCTGCATAGTGATCACTCGAGTGATTTGGACCAGGAGGAAGTCACCATGGCAAATGCACGGACAATACGGGAGATGGCTGCTCCAAACTTGACCGAACAACCTCTCTGCATAACTTTCCCTCGCCTTAGTGAGAATGCAGCTTTTGAATTAAAACCTGGTCTAATACATTTGTTGCCTACTTTTCATGGTCTGTCAGGTGAGGAACCCCACAAACAATAATTTTTATGGGTTTAAAACTAATAATTTTGTATGAAACCCATGTCTATATTTATATGATTTCACCAACCTATTCAATATTTGTGACATTTCTCTTTTGGTAATAATTTATTTATTGAGTTGTATAATAAAGTCATCTAATTAATGGGTCCTAACTCGAATTCTATAATTGTGCTAACAAATTTCAGTTTAAATCTAAAATTTCTACTCGACATTTTTAAGACTAACAGTTGAATTACTTGCCTTATGATTGTGTTAAAATATAAAAGTGTCAATCACTTATTTCTTTTTGTCATACTTTTCCTTTGTTTATTTTTTCTATCCAAATTTAATTCGATATAAACACTCGATAATATTTAGGATTAAATGTCTTCTTTATTTTCAAATTTCAAGTAAAAGAAAATAAATATAAGTGAAAAACCAACAATTTTTTTTAAACTCATGTATATATCTATTTGATTTCACTTGAGCAATACAAATAGTGTGTAATATATCTCTATTTGATTTCACATGTTATTCGTACTGTTCAGGTGAAATCAAATAAATATATACATGGATTTAAAAAAATTATTCACACACATGATCAATAAAAGATGAAAAAATTCATTTTGAAAAATGTGAAGGATGAAAAAATTCATTTTGTGAAATGTAAGGGACGAAAAAATTTATTTTATGAAATGTAAGGGATTACAAATCGAATTATATAAAATTTGATTTGATAAATTTGTCCTTAAAATATGATCACGTGCAAAAGCACGTGGTGAATTCTGATCAAAAACTAGTCGGAAAGCTAAGTAGGGACCAAATTTGATCAATGTGAATTTGTAAAGGACGTAATACATTTTTAAAAGCGAGGGACGAAAAAAGTTATTTTGCAAAATATGAGGGACGTTTTGAACGATTTTTCCATTTTTTTTGGGGTTAAGCATCCAGATTTATCTTGCGCTACTCCTATATTGTGGGAAGGAGAGTGCCCAAAGGAGTTGTGTGAAGGCACAAGAATATAGATACACGTACGATCATTATTACAAGTACATGAATTTAGAAGTTATATGAAAGAACTAGTAAATTCCAAGAGATACATGAATCTAAGAATGAATCTAAAAGGGAATGAATGTATTAATGAAGCTTAGGAAAAATGCATGGAAAACACTTAAATTTAATGCACAATTTCCAACACAAATATGTTATAATCAATAGGAAAAATGACCGGTTTCATCCCTCACCTTTCACAAAAATATTCTTTTCATCCCTCACTTTTAAAACGAAGCAATTTCATCATTAACATTTAAAAATTGAAGTTATTACATCCCTGAACCCAATTTTCAATCTAAATCAAATCACTTATCAACTTGATTACAAATTTTGGGCGTATAATTGGTAGATCATTTAGTTAACTCAACTTGATATTCAATTGAAATTTAATAAGCCACAAAAATAAAAAATTATAACATAAAAAAGAACAATTAATTTTTTCCTACATTATCATTTTATACACTGACGGGTTTATGTACCTGTCACATTATTTCAATTTAAATTTAAATACCAAATTTTGTATTTGTGATATACATCTAGACTCGCAAACGTATATACTAATGATGCATGAAAAGATTTATCCAAAAAAGAAACCCTACTATTCCAGAACAAAGAATGACCTTTTATGTTATAATTTTTTATTTTTTTTGGTTTAATAAATGTCATGTGAATGTGATGGAGTTGACTGAATGATCCATCAATTCTAACTCCAAAATTTATTATAGAATTATTGGATAGTTTGATTCAGATTAAAAATTTGGTTCAGGGATGTAATAGTTTTAATTTTTAAATATTAGGGATGAATTTGTTTCGTTTTAAAAGTGAGGGACGAAAAGAATAATTTTGCAAAATGTGAGGGATGAAATAGATCATTTTCCCTAATCAATATGCTTGTTCACATTATACACTTCTATCTAATTTGAATGTCTAACTTCTCTAGCTATTTCTTCCATAAGAATATTAACTCTATTTAAACGAAGATTTTAAACTAGAAATATTCGTTTGTACATTTTATACACCAAAAAATGATGGTCATATGTTGTAAAATCTTTTTTGAGTTCACTGGGCTAATGTAGCAAAGTAAGTTCCTCATTTTCTCTAAAAGCGAAATATGTTTTCAGCTTTCTCTTAATATCTACATTGAAATATCTATAATTGAGTTAATTAAGATACTCGATAATTACTAGTATGAAACAAAATGAAAGTTAAAGCTTTACTTCAATAAACGAGTTGAAATATATAAAAATCATGTATCAACTATCAAGCTTTATTCTAAGCGCAAAGGGTAAAGAACATATTGATGGATAGAGTACGAGTAAAAATTGCAGTTTTTAGTCCTATGTATGCTTGGCTAGTCTTACTATAGCTTAGTATGTTTCACTTTAGATAATATTTTCTTCCTTAAGAATTGCATACTTCTCATTTAGATCTTCAATTCTTAATTTTTCTTGACATATTTGATCCCTCTTATTTCTAACATTATACTCTTGAAAGGCATGTTGGATGCTGGAGGAGTGGACTTTTAGTGCAAAATTCATAAAGATAAGAGACCGAATTTAAAAATTTAAAAGGTAAGGACTAAAGTTAAAATATTTATACCTTAAAGAATCATGTATGGTAAAGATGCAATATGGGGAACTAACAATGAAATTATTTTGTCATACGAGGAACCAAGACTGGTTCTTCCTACATTTTCTTTAATTTGTACTTTGCCCCATATGTGGTAGACAAATCACATCATAGTTTTCTGCCTCCAGAGAATTTGAAATGTATCACAATGTGGCTTGTTATATAATGAGAATTTTAGTGTATCAAATGCTCTTGAAAGAATTGTAATATACGAAATAGTTATGTTCGCATTTCTATTTTTTTGGAGTTTTTTCTTGAAAAATGTATTATAGCAATTTAATGTATGTATCAAAAAAGTAATTGAAAAATGTATTTGCGAAAAACGTAAATTATTTACACACACTAATTTGCTTGCATCATCAACACATTTTCCAATTACCTTTTTATCTCGCATACATCATATCAAAAAAATGCTACAATACTTTTTCACAAAATTATCTCAAATAATTTACAATCCAAACACAAGGTTAGAGTAAAAAAACTAGGTTAGAATAGATTATACAATAATTATTGTCTCTGAAAAAAAAGACTAGGTTAGAGTAAAAATGTTGAAGAAGGATGTCATGAATATACTTTTGGTCACATATATAACAAAACACCATTGAAAAGCCTATAAAAATTATCTTACATGGTGTTTTTAAACTTCAAATGAAAATTGTTAAGTTTATAACTAAAATTTATAAGATCTATTTTGATGAAATTAGCATAGGAGCATAAGCGTTGCACATAGTGGGCATTTGTTTTAGGAATAGGTACTAAGATAATTTTTTTAAAATTAATTAAAAAGAATAGAAATTTAACTGTTTAAATTTCATATTGCTATCAATTTTCTCCTCCAACAAAACATATAAATCATTTGTTTAACAAAACCTTATCGATAGTACATCTTAGTAGCAAATTATAGAAAAGGGTTAGCTATATTGCCAAAACAATTATGTTCTTGCCAGAGCAATTTCACTCTAAATAATAGTAATACCCTCACAAACCAAGCGTAACCATATTTTGTATTGGAAAGATCCACGGAATAAAACAAGCGCCAAAATTGAAACCCAATCTAAAGTGAGACTTGACTCATTTCTAGTTGATTCTCTCTCCATTTTCCGCAGTATTCATCTAGATGTATGATACGTATCTTCATTTATTAACAAGAGTTAGGATTAGTCAAATTTAAATTGACCATGTCCTCTCTTAGTAAGTGAAGACGTGTGTCATACATCTAAATACGCATTTTATGAAATGAAGAAAGAACTCACTAGAGAGTCAGCCAAATCCTTCTAAAGTTATGTCAGCAATTTCTATCATATTTTGTATTGTAGATTCACAATTAGACAATTAATCATTTCATAGTTGAGAAGGGTCCATCTGACGTCGTCTTACAAATTTGTTCATTTTCATTAGGTAAGACCTACAGCTTGGGCGTCCTAGTTTTTGCAAGTGGAACCACATTATTGTTACTTGTTACCCTTACTTTCTCATTTGGCTAAAGTTAACTAAGCATTAGCCAGCATGTGTGATGAAAGTGGGGCATGACTTGAAAAGATTATTAACTGACAGTTAATATCCCTAACCTATAAAAGACTAATTGAGACCTGATTTGCTGTAAAAAATCATAATCTCAACCTTTGGAAGCTCTATAAAAAGATAACATACTCATTTATAGTCTTGATATACTAGCACAAAGTGTTATCAAGTAGTAGTAAAGAGAAATTTACCCTAAAGAGAAGCAAAAAATAGATTACGAGTTGAAGTCCATTCTCATCAATTCATCACAATTCACAAGTATTTAGAACAAATCATAGTTGAGATTAGAAACTAGAGAAATGCATACGTGAAACCGTTGCTAAAATTTGGGCCTTACAAGATCAATACAATGTGGGTTGAGGTGAGAGAGAGTCCAAAATGTCCCATAAACATTAAATGAGTCTATTTTTCAGCTTGAGAGGAGCATATGCGCTTACGCATCGTCCCTAAGAGCCCAGTTTTTTAGGACGCCGTAGAACCCCATTTCCTGTTTGTTTTGGTAGTTCCAACGTTTAATCGTTTATGTGTTTCCGTCCGATGTTGGCAAAATGTGATTCCTATTTTATCCAATTAAATTTCATTCATGTATTTAGAAAGAGTGAGATTACTTTTTTTGGTTCTTCGCATCACGAAGAATTTAGTTAGCTGCACTTTTTTTTTAACTATGAAAATATCCAAATCCCATTTTTTTTTCTTTTGATTATATGTTAATTAGCCCAAAATTCATTGTACTCACTCGACATAGCGTATAAATAAAGGCATTGACCCATTGTACAATTGTGAAATTTATACTCATTTTCCCTCCAATTTGGGTATTTTATCCCTAGCTCTATATATCATCTAAAACATATGGTGTGGAATTCAAAAATGGAAAATTAAATATTCATACAAACATATCACATTTAAAGCTCTTTGGAGAATCAATTATTTTACTAATGCCCTTTCGAGCAATTAGCTCAAGCAGCAGAAAAACCAAGTTGCAGACATCCTTCTTAAAGGAACTCAAGTCTCATACTTCATTCTTTGCAAAAATTCTCTTACTTGAAGAAGTAAAATGTGATTCTGAAAATTTAGCAAATCTAAATCCAAACCTAAGATTGAGCAGAAAAGAGATGATCATAGAGGTTTCCAAATTGGGCTATCATATTCTTCCAAGAATCATGAGCTCAAACATAAATTGTCAATCCAAAATGATGGAGTTTGAACCTCAAATAGAAAAAAAAAAAAAAAAACAAAAGATAACAAAGTTCCTTGACGGCAAATTGAAAGAAATAGCACAAAACCATCATTAAATTCAGCAAAACGAAATTACACAAAATAGGCCAACAGCAAAATATCTGAATAATCTCATTGATTGTTTCCACCATATCTTGACAAGAGAAGAGCCATTGATCCTTTCCAACTTTTACCTCCATCTTCCACAAAAGTATCAAAGAAAGCCAGACCGCACAGATGGAACAATTACAATCTCAAGAGGAAAAACCACCGTAGCATGCACTCCCCTGATGATCTCATTAAGAAAAAAAAAAGAACAATTAATAATTAGTTGTTTGCTCATCAATTTCAATGTGCTCGTGCATGCATTACAGGCAACTACTGAAGTACAAAAAAGCTACCAAATGGTAAATATAAATTAAACTTGTTTAAAAATAAAAAGCATGATTATTTCTACAAGCCAATTGATGGTGATGACAAAAAAAAATAAAAATTACCAGGTATTGCACCAGCTGATGCCCTTCAATCTATGATGATGATCTTCAAATTCTCATTTCCATAATCTTTCTGTTCGGCTTCAATTTTCCGCACTAAAGATTTGACGCCATCTCTGCAAGAACTCACCTTAATTTCTTCAAGAGTAGATATACTCTCTAAACAAGCAGGCATCATTTTCAAATTAGAAATATCGTGGAGCTTTAATTGCTGAAGGCACGGGAAGTAATCACCACTGTCAGGGTCTGCCTCCATCCACTCCGCAACTTTTACACAGTCCAAAGTCAAGACCCTGAGTTTAGGGAATCCTCCTTCCATCAGCTCCCATTTTTGGCCCTCCATTGACTGGACTCTTAATTTGAGGACTTCAAGATTGGGTAGTCGTTCAATCAATGACATTTTACTACAGGGAAGACCCAGACCGTAAAGACACAACTTCTTCAAATTCATGGGAAAGGGAGGCTCAACATGTTCCCATGAACCTGAGGAGTAATTGCCCCACCAGGTGAGTGATTCTAGGCAGTCTAGTCGACTCATGTTCAACACTCCATTTCCAGTCTGTTCATCGGAAATTTTAAGTCGGCGAACGTTGGGAATCCTTCTCAATAAGTTCTCTCCCTCTTTATAAAGACGCAAACAAGAGAGTGTGTCTAAATTGGGTAAAGTGGAGAGGTTTTCAACACCGTTGTCGTTGGAAGAAAGACCAATAACGAGGTGTGTTACATGTACATGCCTCAACTTCTTCATGTTCCAGATGCTATCTGGCAATGAAACCATCTGGTGAGAATTTAGACTGAAGGTTTCCAAATGTGAGAGCTTGGCTATAGATGGTGGAATGAATTGCATTTCCAAAGCTCTAAGGGCTAGGTACCTCAAACGAAGAAGTGATTCCACTTCAGCTGGAAGCCACTTCAGCCTTAGGTTAATGCCCTCTAAATTCAGAACATTAAGATGTTTGTAGATGCAAAAAAGGAAGGAGATGTCACGCAACTTAAACTTGTCATATACTGAAGTAACTTCAAAGAATAGCAGAGTACCTAAATGCGGACAAAATAGCCTTGATTTTATAAAATCCTCGCCACTGGAGCAAATGGACAACCGAGGTAGGTTGGGAGGCTCATTAAAGGTAGAAAGCTCATCATATCCTCGCAGGACCTGAAGGAATTTCTTTTCTTTCGCCTTGCCCTTACAGAACTCAAATATCAAATCGTGAATGTAACAAGTTTTGACTCCACCAATGGATCTGCTTTTACTTACCATAACCAGGTTTCGGCCAATTAGGTCCATCAAATATTCTTCTGCAGTATCCTCTGATCTCTTTCCTTCAATTATTTCCACAAACCCTTCTGCAATCCAGAGACGCATCAACTTCTCGGCACCAATTTTTTCATCTTCTCGAAATGCAGCAAAATACAACAAGCATGCCTTCAAGTGATATGATAAATGCTCATAACTGAGCTCCAACGACTTCTTCCACTGGTCTGTACCAGACACCATGGTTGAAGTAAAACTTTCAGCAAACTTTTTCCAAACCAAAATATCATGCTCTATAGTTGCTAGGACTCCAGCTACAACAACAAGTGCAAGTGGCAATCCCCAGCACTTTTCAGCAATCTCCATTCCCAATCCATGCAATGCTTGAGGACATTCTTCTTCTTCTCCAAACACCTTCTTCTGCAGCAATTCGAAACTTTGTTTCTCACTGAGTGGGTGAAGATAGTGAGGTTCTCCACCATATTGAACCTGTGAAGCTACATTAGAAGATCGACTAGTGAAGATGATTCTACTTTGGTTTTTGTCATCTGGGAATGAAATTCTCAGCTCATTCCATACCTTAATGTCCCAGACATCATCAAAAACAACAAGATACCGATTCTTCAATAGCCTTTGACGGAGCTTTTCAAGCAAGTCATCTTCATTCAAGTCATCATCCATCCTAGAGTGTTTTCCATCAGAGCATAAAATTTGTGTTAACAAGCTTTTCTTGTTAAATTCTTGAGAAACAGTACACCAAAGGCGAATGTGGAAGTGACATTTTACTGAAGTATCATTGTAAACTTTTTTGGCTAAAGTCGTCTTACCAAGCCCAGCCATTCCCACTATGGGAACAATTTCCACCTGTTCTGATCCCCATATAAGTCGTTCAATTACTTTTTCTGCCTCATCATCAAGACCAACCATGACTTCATGGTCTCTCATTTTACCTTTTGATAGCATGCGGCTGGAAGTCTGGCTAACTTCTGGTGCTCTTAAGCTATGAGAGGAATTAGGAAGACTCTGTATAGTACTTGAGACACTGAGCTGATCCTCAAAATGCTTGATAAGTGGTTCAATTACTTTTTCTGCCTCATCATCAAGACCAACCATGACTTCATGGTCTATTGGCATTTTACCTTTTGATAGCATGCGGCTGGAAGTCTGGCTAACTTCTGGTGCTCTTAAGCTATGAGAGGAATTAAGAAGACTCTCTATAGTTCTTGAGCCACTGATCTGATCCTTAAAATGCTTGATATGGATGTTGGTATTGGCCAGCATACCACGAAAACGAAGAACCTGGATGGATCTTGAGAAGCTAACTTCTCCTTCTATCACTCTACTCAGAGTGGGCGCGAATATTATAATGCCTGCCTCACCCAGGAGAGCTCCAATTTTTTCATTTTGTTCATCCATCATCTCATGATGCTCCCTTAAAATGCTTCTCAAAAACCTCAGTCCTGCATAGAGTATTCGCATTTGATCTTTCATAGAATCCACAAAGCTAGAGCTGCAGCACAACAACTCCCAGAGACGACCTATCAGAGAATCATTGAAGTTGTTCAATATCCGCTCATCCATCACTGCTCTATGTAATGATGCTGAGGAGTTTGAAGCTGCAAGTACTTCCTTATAAATCTCGTAGACATGAAAATCAACCGCTCTGATGCTGAGGAGTTTGAAGCTGCAAGTACTTCTGTAGAAGAACTCAGGATTTTCAATTTCCTCATGATCATCCCAAAAAGAACACATGTAAGAGAGGCGTGCTGCGGTCAAAGCCACCAGTTCAAAGTGAGCCAATAGCAAGGCGGGAAAATCTGCAGTTCCTCGCATTTTGGCAAAGGGAATGAAGCTTTTCAAGAATGTCAGCTTTGCTTCAAGATCTTGGACTTGAGCACTCAAAGCAGCATAAATAGACCATTTATTAGTAATTTTCCAATTCATATCGTCATTTGTCAAATCTGCTAGATTTTGCAGGATGAGGTCTATGAATTCCAACAGTTCATTATCTGTCATACAAGAATTTGATTGAAATGACCTGTTGCTTGCCAAAGTTGCCAAAGCAAAGTAAATTTGGATGATTTCTTGCTTGAGTGATATGATCTCTTTCTCAATTTTGCAGAACACTCGAGCCATCTCATCATGGGAAAGAGAGTGAATATCCTCATATTTGTGAAAGGTATCTTCGATACAAGATAAGAAAGATGGAAGACTTACCCTCTTCACAACATTGTCAGATTGCAAGTACAAATGAACAAGGCTCCACTTTCTAGCACACGTAAGAAATGTTTTGAGAAATTTCATGTCTTTGATTGCATCACCAACATAGTAATGAACATAACTGTTTCGGAATAGGTTGTTCAGAATAAACTCTAGAACAAGTAAGACACGATCGATGCTGCAAGTGGAGGCCATCTCCATCCCTTTTGGAGGGATTTTCGTCAGTTTCATTCCCATATTTTAAGAGAGAAACAAATCTCACTAACTGCAGAGCTAGCAAAGTATTTCTTTCCTGAAAATTGCTTATTTGTTTCTGGTGAGAAGGTGAAGAAGAGTATTGAGACAACCAACCATTCAACTAGGTGGAATTGGCAATGATAATCAATTATTCAACTAGGTGGAATTATTGAAGGCACCCAAAATCCAAATTTATCTTGAACTAATTACAAATGGAGGAAATTGATAAACAAGATTGGTTGACTCTGTCATCAACATTTTATTAGGGAAATTTGATATTAGGGATCACATAAAAGTCAATGTTTTAAGACAATAACAGCAGTGGTTAAGACACTTTGATGATTTTATTGTCCAAAACAAGAGTGGTCCAGACGGAGCAGCCCCTTCTCTATTATACATCTATATTATTGCCTCAATAAAGTAGTGGGTCCAATTTCATAGAATTATTGGGAATGATTAATGTATTCCATTCCCACACAATGGGTCCCTTTTCTTATTGCGCGTCCCTGTTTTAATATGTTTTTTTTTTTTTGCTTCAAGCATCCACAGTTTAATATGTTAAACTTTATAATTAGGAAGAACAGAAAACAAAGAAACATCAAAATATAAATGATCCAAGAGACGTCACAATATAAATGATCAAAAAATAATGAACCTTCAAGCTACTAGCTCTCTAATTTTCTTCCATTGTTTTCTTTCTTGAGCAAACCACTAAATTCGATCACTTTCTCTTCTAATTATCTCGTTTTAATAATCATGACCATTGATCTTGGAGATTAATAACCATGACCAACAAAGTAAAAAGTATAAGAAAAAAAAATTGAGGGCTTCTTCAACCCTTGAAATTGTGGCAGCAGAGAATTTGGGATTTCTGCAATTTCTAGTGTCAATTATATCATAAAATATATGCATTACAATAATAAATGTAAACTCTAAGATAATAAATATAAACAGTAAAATGATAACTTGCAAAATTAATGTTACCAATATACAATGGTCAAAGAAAATGATTGAATTAAAGAAGTGAAAATTGCTACTAATTAGTAGTAGTACTTCTTTTCAAGAGTCAGGACTTAAATGCACGCTCATTATTGTACACAATTATCTACTTATTTCATAAACACATTTTTCAATCATATTTTTATTTCATATATATCACATCAAAAAAATAATATAATACTTTTTAAAAAAATTATTCCAAATAATCTCATGTTCAAACACAAGTTATATGCCCATTTGAGTGTTACTTGGGCCATTGGAAATTAATTCTAGTCTTCTCATTACTCATTAGTCTTCCTTCCACATTCTGGGGGACCATTTGGAAAATGGGAGAGATGGGAGACAGGCTGTTCTTCGGGTCAGGCACGGCTAGGGAACCATCCCTTTCCTTGCTTTTTAATACAGGGGTCATGGGTATAATACCACAGACCTATTTTTAAATGTTTGATATCAATTCTTAGTATTTAAGTGGAAAACTTCCACGAGTCGACTAAGAATTAGTGGTATTAGTCTGAAGAGTTAGAACCGAAATGCGGGCAAATACCATTTACTGGGCTATTAGAAATCAAGTCGACTCTAAACGTTTGTTATATTCTTTCTTCCACATTCAGGGGGTCCATGTGAAGAATTTGACAGATTGACCGGATAGTGATCGGGTCAAGCATGGCTAGTTGACAATCCCTTTTCTTGTTCTTTAATTCAAGTTTCGGCCTTCAATTAAGGGGCAATATTTTAGATGGGAGAAGATATCATTCACAATGTGTAACCGATATCTAGCCTTGTGATTCTTACTTGCTCCATTTTTTATATGTGAGCAACTCTACTCAGGTTTTTGCCTTTTGGAGACTCAAATGATACAGTAGGAGAGGATTTGAATTCAAAATTTCATATTTATACTTTTTTTTTCTGAACCAGCCAATCCATCTATTTCCTCTTGGCCAATTGATATATGTCCCATGAATATTTTCATATTCTCTTTTGATTAAATTTAAGGAATAATTTCAAAAACCTTCCCTGAGGTTTCTAACAATTTCAATGAGATCCCTTGAGGTTTTAAAAATTACACTTACCTTTCTTGCCCATTTAAAATGACAATATTAGTCTTACCATTTTAATAAAAACTCCCTTTGCTAGGTATGCATATAGAAAGAATGATATTTATAATTATTTTTTCTTTTTCTTTTCTCTTCTTATTCCTCGTTTTTTCATAGTTTACAAGTAAAACCACAGAACTATAAACTATAAATATTGCTTCTAGTCGTTATCATTACCAAATGTTGAATTAGTGACCTTTTTTTGACAACTTTGAATCTGATCTAATCTTTTGTTGATCTTTTTTTTCTTTGCACAAAAAACAACAGTGATTAAAAAAGAAACTGTCCAAACTACTACTAAATTATTGATACCTCTAACATTTCAAAAATCTACAAATTCTAAAACAATTATGATAATACTTTCTTCTCCAACCTTCAGGGAATATGTATCCCTAGTAAAACACTATGTACAGTAGCCTTTCATAGTGATAAAACTATTGTAATAATTGTTTATTAAATAATAAATATAGGTATTGAAAATTTGATGCTTTTTTTTTATATTTGATGCTATATATTTTACAATTGTTTTGGAAAGCAATATAAACTATATAAACCAATGACATTTTAGGATGTTCATTTAAATTTTTGACCAGTTCTAAGGTTTGATTACCAAATGTATCAAATCAAGGGCGGTAAGTACAATTTTTAATACCTCAAGGGAGCTCAGTGAAATTGTCTAAAACCTTAGAGGACGTTTATGAAATTATCCCTACTTATAATCAACTTTGAAGTGCTACAATCAACATAGTGGGCAACGAGAATAAACTCCTAACTATGAAAGTACATGACTTGGAATGATTATAACAAAACCATTAATATTCTTCACCTAGGTTGCTGATAATTATTGGGCCACACAGGATCGGTTAGAGGTGGGCTGAAGTGAGAAAAAGTCCACAACACACCACAACTTTCAACTGGGGGAAGTTTTGGACTTTTTATTCAGCGTTCAAAAGGCTTAGTATATGGTGTTCGAGAGCCGTATAATTTAGTTCATTGAACCCTAGTTTTGGCCCTTTTGGGGTCAAATATTGTTTGGGGTATCCACAATTACCCTTTATAAACTCTCCCATAGTAAGAATATAATGCCTATTACATGCATAATAGTCACTACATGCATAATTGAAGCAAAAAAAAGCTGAAAGAGTGGGTCTAATTTGTCTAATTATTCAAAGCTTTGCAACAGTTTCATTTTATCCAATTTTCAACATGTTTGCAGTGGTAAAATAACGGTAGCATTGTTTCAATTTCACCGGTTTGCAACAGTGTTTTTTTTTCGCTTTCAATTCTCAAAATTTTGTCTATAAATATTGTTAACGTTTTCTCAATTTCTTACTCTCCCACTCCATCATTTCTTCTACTGTATCATTTGTTTTCTTTAACCTCTTATCTAATTTTTTAAAGTGTTGTGTATTTGTTTAATAATTATGTAATTATTTTTAGAAAATAACAATGTATTATTTTTGAAATACATAAAAATATATACTATTAGTTTTCAAAAATTAATAATATTATTTTTTCAGAAAATAAAAAATTTTTAGAATGCAAAAATTTCAACAAAAGTTAATAAATTTGTTTTCCAAAAATAAATGAAATTACTTTTCAAAAAATAGATTTATTTATTTATGAGATATGTGTTGAGAACTATTAAGATAAATACTTGATTTGATTATAGGTTCATGCTATTATACTATGCAGAGTGTAATTTATAATGAGTGATAATATAATGAAAGATGGGATAATAAAGTGATGATATAGCATATATATTGCACTCTTTATCTCAAGAGTGCAATTCAATGTAAATGCCTTAGGACACCTTCAAGACTCTTTCTTGTTTTCATATATTTTTTTTGGAAAAATCGTTCAAAACGTCCCTCACATTTTATAAGACGACTTTTTTCGTCCCTCACTTTTAAAAGTGTAATTTTACATCCCTTACAAATTCACATTGACCAAATTTGGTCCATATCTAGGTTTCCGACTAGTTTTTGGTCGGAATCCACCCCGTGACTTGCATGTGATCATTTTTTAAGGGCAAAATTATCAAATCAAATTTTTACATAATCTGATTCATAGTCCCTCACATTTCACAAAATAAATTTTTTCGTCCCTAACATTTTACAAAATGAGTTGTTTCATTCCTCACATTTGAAAAAATGAATTTTTCCATCCCTCATATTTTTCAAAATGAAATTTTTCATCCCTCATTGATCATGTATACGAATAGCTTTTTTTCTATAAATCCACGTATATGCCTATTTTATTTTACCTAAACAGTATGAATAACATATAATTTATCTCTATTGGATTTCATCTAAACATGCTAATCGTAGTTATACGCATGCTATTCAATAGATATATATAGGGGTTTAAAACTAATAATTTTGTATGAAACCCATGTATATATTTATATGATTTCACCATTTGAACCTGTTCAATATTTGTGACATTTCTCTTTTGGTAATAATTTATTTATTGAGTTGTATAATAATGTCATCTAATTAATGGGTCCTAACTCGAATTCTATAATCGTGCTAACAAATTTCAGTTTAAATCTGAAATTTCTACTAGACACTTTTAAGACCAACAGTTGAATTACTTACCTTGTGATTGTGTTAAAATTTGAAAGTGCCAATCACTTATTTTTTTTGTCATACTTTTCTTTTGTTTAGTTTTTCTATCCAAATTTAATTCGATATAAACACTAGGATTAAATGTCTTCTTTATTTTCAAATTTCGAGTAAAAGAAAATGAATATAAGTGAAAAACTAACAATTTTTTTAAACCCATGTATATATCTATTTGATTTCACTTGAGCAATACGAATAGTGTGTCATATATCTCTATTTGATTTTACATGCTATTCGTACTGTTCAGGTGAAATCAAATAAATATATACATGGATTTAAAAAAAATTATTCACACACATGATCAATAAAAGATGGAAAAATTCATTTTGAAAAATGTGAAGGATGAAAAAATTCATTTTGTGAAATGTAAGGGACGAAAAAATTTATTTTATGAAATGTAAGGGATTATGAATCGAATTATATAAAATTTGATTTGACAAATTTGCCCTTAAAATATGATCACGTGCAAGGCACGTGGTGAATTCCAACCAAAATTAGTCGGAAACCTAAGTAGGGACCAAATTTGACCAATGTGAATTTGTAAGGGACGTAATACATTTTAAAAAACGAGGGACGAAAAAAGTTATTTTGCAAAATATGAGGGACGTTTTGAACGATTTTTCCATTTTTTTTCGGGTTAAGCATCCAGATTTATCTTACGCTACTCCTATACTGTGGGAAGGAGAGTGCCCAACTAAGTTGTGTGAAGGCACAAGAATATAGATATACGTACCATCATTATTACAAGTACATGAATTTAGAAGTTATATGAAAGAAGTTCTTTCAAAGAACTAGTAAATTCCAAGAGATACATGAATCTAAGAATGAATCTAAAAGGGAATGAATGTATTAATGAAGCTTAGGAAAAATGCGTGAAAAACACTTAAATTTAAGGCACAATTTCTAACACAAATATGTTATAATCAAAAGGGAAAATCGTTCAAAACGTCCCTCACATTTTACAAGATGACTTTTTTCATCCCTCACTTTTAAAAATGTAATTTTACATCCCTTACAAATTCACATTGACCAAATTTGGTCCCTACCTAGGTTTCTGACTAATTTTTTGCCGGAATCCACCACATGACTTGCATGTGATCATTTTTTAAGGGCAAAATTGTCAAATCAAATTTTTATATAATCTGATTCATAGTCCCTCACATTTTACAAAATGAAATTTTCTATTCCTCACATTTTTCAAAATGAATTTTTTCATCCCTCATTGATCATGTGTATGAATAGCTTTTTTTCTATAAACCCACGCATATGCTTATTTGATTTTACCTGAACAGTACGAATAACATGTAATTTATCTCTATTGGATTTCATCTAAACATGCTAATTGTAGTTATACACATGCTATTCAATAAATATATATAGGGGTTTAAAACTAATAATTTTGTTTGAAACACATGTACATATTTATATGATTTCACCATTTGAACCTATTTAATATTTGTGACATTTCTCTTTTGGTAATAATTTATTTATTGAATTGTATAATAAGGTCATCTAATTAATGGGTCCTAACTCGAATTCTATAATTATGCTAACAAATTTCAGTTTAAATATGAAATTTTTACTCGACACTTTTAAGACCAACAGTTGAATTACTTGCCTTGTGATTATTTTAAAATTTGAAAATGCTAATCACTTATTTCTTTTTGTCATAATTTTCTTTTGTTTATTTTTTTTGTCCAAATTTAATTCGATATAAACACTTGATAATATTTAGGATTAAATGTTTTCTTTATTTTCAAATTTCGAGTTAAAAAAAATGAATATAAGTGAAAAACTAACAATTTTTTTAATCCATTTATATATCTATTTGATTTCACTAGAGCAGTATGAATAGTATGTAATATATCTCTATTTGATTTCACATACTATTCGTACTGTTTAGGTGAAATCAAATAGATATATACATAGATTTTAAAAAAATTATTCACACACATGATCAATAAAAAGATGAAAAAATTCATTTTGAAAAATTTGAAGGATGAAAAAATTTATTTTGTGAAATGTAAGGGACGAAAAAATTTATTTTATGAAATGCGAAGGATTATGAATCGAATTATATAAAATTTAATTTGACAATTTTGCCCTTAAAATATGATCACGTGCAAGACACGTGGTGAATTCCGACCAAAAACTAGTTGGAAATCTAAGTAGGGACCAAATTTGACCAATGTGAATTTGTAAGGGATGTAAAATTACATTTTTAAAAGTGAGGGACGAAAAAAGTTATTTTGCAAAATGTGAGGGACGTTTGGAACGATTTTCCCTAATCAATATGCTTGGTCACATTATACACTTCTATCTAATTTGAATGTCTAACTTCTCTTGCTATTTCTTCCATAAGAATATTAAATCTATTTAAACGAAGACTTTAAACTAGAAATATTCGTTTGTACATTTTATACACCAAAAAATGATGGTCATATGTTGTAAAATCTTTTTTGAGTTCACTGGGCTAATGTAGCAAAGTAAGTTCCTCATTTTCTCTAAAAGCAAATATGTTTTCAACTTTCTCTTAATATCTACATTCAAATATTTACAATTGAGTTAATTAAGTTACTCGATAATTACTAATATGAAACAAAATGAAAGTTAAAGCTTTAATTTAATAAACGAGTTGAAATATATAAAAATCATGTATCAACTCTCAAGCTTTATTCTAAGCGCAAAGGGTAAAGAGTATATTGATGGACAGAGTACGAGTAAAAATTGCAGTTTTTAGTCCCATGTATGCTTGGCTAGTCTTACTATAGCGTAGTATGTTTCACTTCAAATAATATTTTCTTCCTTAAGAATTGCATACTTCTCATTTAGATATTCAATTCTTAATTTTTTTTGACATATTTGATCCCTTTTATTTCTAACATTATACCTTGAAAAGCATGTTGGATGCTGGAGAGTGGATTCGAAGTGCAAATTTCATAAAGATCAGAGACCGAATTTAAAAAATTAAAAGGTAGAGGACTTAAGTTAAATTTTTTATACCTTAAGGAATCACATATGGTAAAGTTGCAATATGGGGAACTAATAATGAAATTATTTTATCATACGAGGAACCAAGACTGGTTCTTCCTACATTTTCTTTAATCTGTGCTTTGCCCCATATGTGGTAGACAAATCACATCATAGTTTTCTGCCTCTAGAGAATTTGAAATGTATCATAATGTGGCTTGTTATATAATGAGAATTTTAGCGTACCAAGTACCCTAGAAGTTTAGTGTATCAAATGCTCTTGAAAGAGTTGTAATATAGGAAATAGTTATGTTCGGATTTCTATTTTTTTTTGGAGTTTTTTCTTGAAAAATATATTATAGCAATTTGATGTATGTATCAAAAAAGTAATCAAAAATGTGTCCGCGAAAAACGTGAAAATATTTTCTTAGAAAACTGCAATCCAAACAAAGGTAGTTTAGCACCAGGAGACACGATGAGCTTGGTTTCGCACCAGGGGACATGATCTGCGAATTTTGTTATCCTCCTCTAATCAGGTGCTCCCGCATTTATGCCCACCTTTCCCTTCAAATTCAGGTCAGGGAGAGTTTCTCAGCAGAAGATCCTGAGTCTATTTTCAGTACTTGAGTCTCCTTTCTCTCCAGAAGCAATTGAGTCAGGCCTCTCAAAATAATATCAGCCTCATCCTTCTTGATCACTTGAACTTCATCAGGAGACACTTTATTCATCTTTACCAGGTCTTTGATTGCTTCAAGGCTGATTACGTTTGTCTCTCCCTCATTTCCGCCTTCTTCCTCAAGCTCAAGGGGAACTGCAGCTTCGGGTGCTTGTTGATTACTTTTATGATTTTCAAATTCGACATTTTTCTTTTTTTCCTCAAGGAACTCAATCAGGCCTTCTAGTGCAGTTTCAGGCTCACCATTCTTCAATAACTGCTCCCCTACCTCTGCAGGAGTCACCTTTGTAACTTTCATCAGCTGCTCAACAACCAAGAAGAGTGGATGATCTGTGATTCCAAGGTAATTGGAAGCAAGCAATTTGAAACCGCACGGGGTGCAATACGGCATGTAAATGTGCACATCCATACGACCAGGGCGCAATAATGCTGGATCTAGCTTATCTTTATGATTAGTTGTAAACACTATGATGCGCTCATCCCCACAGCTCGACCATAGTCCATCAATGAAGTTCAGCAATCCAGACAAGGTAACCTGGAAAGATGGTGAGTTAGAAAAGATTTTAATTAGTGCTGACAATCTAATTTCTCCATGGCTGTAATAAATATGTGCATCTCAGGGAGAGATGACTGCAATTACTCGATTCATAGTGAAAATGGAACCTACACTGTCAAATCAGGCTACAAGGAACTGTGAAAAGGGTTAACTGATCAAGAGGAGAGAAGAGGAGCTGAGGGAGAAACCAGCTCAGCTAAATCTGGCAGGAAAAGCTGGAAGGTACTGTGGAAACCGGACATCAAGTGCAAGCTAAAACACTTTATTTGGAGGTGTATCAATGGAGCATTACCAGTCAATGGACTAATACATTGAAGAACTCAGACTGGTGATCCAATCTGTAAAGGATGAGGAGAGCAAGAGGAATCTATTGATTCCATTGCAGAAAAGCTCAAGAGGTATGGAAAATGTCACCAATACAATGGGATGGAGTAGTAGAGCATACAGGGAACTTTTTAGCTTGGTGGAATGCTGTTATGGGAGCAACAAGCAGGATAAATTGCATGGCCCATATAGAGTTGACAGCCAATATACTCTGGCAAATCTGGAAAAATAGAAATGATTGGAATTTTAATGCCAAACAAAGACATCCAATGAAAGCTGTTCAAAAGGCACAACAGGAATGGCAGGAGCAGGTAACAGTCAGAAGAAAGAATGAGAGAATGAGCTCTGCTGATATCAGTGGAGCCAGGGAAGAGCCAGTAGCAGTAGAAGAGGGGAGTGCAGATATTCAAATCCGAGTAACAACTCAAGTGCAGAAAGATTCAAGCAGAGTTGGGATGGGGATCATTGCAACTAACAGCAATAAACAGGTGGTAATAGCTTGGGCACTTAATGACAGAAGATCAGGAAGTCAACTACAGGTTACTGCTAAAGCTGTTAAGCTGGCCATCATCAAGGCCAAAAAACAGCAGTGGCAGGAAATTAAAGTACGTATCCCCATCATCCAAGTGCTGAAGGAGATAACATCAAGGAAAACCAGGGACATCAGAATGGCAACATTAATCGATGATATCAACAATCTGAGGTCCTTATTCCAGAAATGCTCCTTTTGTTTGGATAGGATTATAGATCATAGATGTAAATTGATTAATGATTATGCTTTAGGCATCTTTCAAGATGAGGAATGGATTAATCCTCAGTGTACTTTGCACTTTGTATAGCATCACTTGAGCCTTTGCTCATATAAGTGTACATCTTTTGCCCATCAATACAAATTATATCGTCGCTGAAAAAAAAAAGTAATAAATATATGCAAGTATCTAAGTCAGACCCCAAGAGACTGACAAGGAATTCTGTGAATCTCCAGCCCTTGGTACTTCACTAACGAGAAATGGCAACTGGCATTTGGGTACCTGGCTAGGAGTCTAAGACATACCGTTGTAGATGGAACTTGTTTAGACATTCAATTTAATCGCCTTAAACCGTGATTATCACTTTCTGCCAACTTGTATGATAACATATATGCTTGATAGTCTTCTGGTATATGGTATTTGCCAAAGCACTCTAGTTTGTCTATGTGTCAAGAGTTCATCAAGCAATTTCAGCTCACGCAAAGGAGAGAGTCATGCAATGGGCAAAACTGAAACAATATGTATACCCTCGTAATAAAGCACACTGCAAGATTTAATGCTATGTTACTCCAAAGCAGCACAAATCACGTTGGAAACTTACCCTGTTTTCTTGACCATATTGGTGAGGGTGCACAGGTGCCCTCGATGCTTTTGGCCGGTTGTTCGTGAGCTCAATCGAGCAATCAATGTCCTCCACGACGAGTATCGACTGATTAGCTGTTGAAATCAGATACCTTCTCAGATCAGAGTTGGTCCTGATATCAGTGAGCTCCAAGTCATAGATATCAAATTTTAAATAATTGGCAATGGCTGCAATCAAACTTGATTTCCCTGTTCCTGGTGGCCCAAACAGCAAATACCCTCTTTTCCATGCCTTCCCAACTTTCCTATAAAGCTCTTTCCTTCGGACAAAGTTCTCAAGATCATTGATAACCGTCTTTTTATCATCTGTATCCATCGCCAACGTGTCAAATGTGGCTGGATGATCAAGATTAACTGATTGCCACGGATTACCCCTATGTCCCATCATCCGATCATTTCCCAACATAAACAATTTCAGTGTCTTCTTTTCAACTTCAACAGCCTTGGATCTTTCCAAAACATAAGGCAAGTACTCACCAATAACCATTTCCTTATGCTTCTTGTGAAAGATTAATTCATAATACCGGTGTTCAGATATCATTGTCGAATTGTAGTCACCAGGCATCGTAACGTATCTCGGTTGAATCTGCTTACAAACCATCCTCCATTTTAGCTGGATGCCGTTAAATTGTTGGGTGAGTTCTTCATTGCTTTCCATGTAAACGTTGATTTTCTTTTCTTTTTGAGGCAACGTGGCTCGAAGCCTTTTGGTGGACGGACTTAGAATGGATCCCAAGTAAACTTCTGCAGCCTTGAAGAGTAGATTTTGGCCGAGGCCATCGTATTCATCGATGGCTAAGATGACTTCATTGGAGAATGCTGTGAAAAGCTGGTGAACCTTGGTGAAGAAGAAGTGTCTGAACTCCTGGGGGATGATATCATTGGCGAAGGACCTAATAAGCATGGCTGTGGCAGTTACAGAGGCTGCAGCAGAGATGATTGCTTTGGTTGATGGTATTTGGATGTTTGAAGGCATGGCTGACTGTTGAAAAATTTATGCCCTTTGGGGAATTGTTTTCAGGAAGGCAGATCAATGGGGTTTGATGTAGCTTAAGAGGGTTCCAGGTACTCCAAATATAAACAAAGAATCAAGAGGAATGACGCTGAGATTCAGTGGAATTCTTCTTGGAATTTTTTTGTTTCGAATCTGTGAAGCTGGAATGACAAGGAAATTAAGCAGAAATAGAAAAAGTCTCGAATAGTACTATTATTGGACAGTAAAGATTGAAGATTTTTGGTAGACTTTAGGAAATGGGGTTTTCTCAAGAATTAAATTATGGTGTTAGTTGGGGAAAGACTAAAGAAAAGGCAACTGATCACTCAATCAGCAAAGACTTCTACCAAGACTCCCAAAGTCTTCTTCCCCTTCTAGATGACGTTTCTGACCAGCAACGCCTGTTTCTTCAGCCAATTAATGACTCCAATCTTCAAGTGATGTACCCTCCGAGTTCTTTTCCTTTCTTCATATTCCAGACTTAAGATTAAACTCTAACAGGCCTTTTTTCCTGTATACCTAATAGGTTTTAAGCTAGCCAGAAACAGAACATATCCAATAAATTCGTTTATTGCACAATTTCTAATGCAACTAAAATTGGATTTTCCTGAGGAATACAAAAAACTTGAACAATTGCTTACCTTTTCAAAAAATTTGGTTATTGCAATCCTTCTAATGTAGTCAAATCTTCAATTTCTTGAGAACTTCTGAGATGACCTTTTCAAAGAACTTATACTGACTAGTGGTCTAAGAAGGAAGTTGCTTCATTTAAATAATAAGTGTCCAAAAAGAAGGGTAGAAAAAGTATAGAAAGGCAATGATCAAAGCATGTCTGAGTGATCAAAGAAATGTTCTCTAAAAGAAGACTGTTGGGAAAGCTGCTTTTAGCTTTTAGCCCTGAGAACAATGCTAAGGATTGAGCACAACAGAACAAATATAACAGAAAATAAACACTCTCATAAAATAAGTACTGGTACAAAGAAAATTTAAATTTGACCTTTCACTAATTACCCATTGTCCTTATGGTATCCAAGAAAAAAAAAAAAAAAAGGAACAGCAACCCCTTGATAAATATAATATCCGCCAATAAATGAAAAAATAGGGAAATGAACAGACCGTTTAAGGTAAATAAATAGAAACCATTTTACACATCTTAATTTCAATCATCTGGAGCAACAAGAATATAAGCCTTGTGTCTGCTTTGTACCGTCACTCCCATCGTTGACAAGGCTAATCCGATTGACAGATAATTCCGCTTTGTAAGAATCAGAGTTCAGTACCTTCCTGCTAACGTTGTTGTAGATCTCTCGAATAACCATCTCAAAAGCTGTTATAACGTTTGTTGAATCTAATGCAGATGTCTCCATGAAGAACAATCCTTCTGATTCTGCAAGACTCTTGCCTTCCTCCACGCTCACATCCCTTATATTCCCCAAATCACATTTGTTCCCGACAAGCATCCTTGCAACAGTCGTATCAGAATGAGCTGCAAGATGATAACTTAAAGGTCATTGGAAACGCAGAGGGTAATTATACGATGAGAATGATAGACCATGAAATTGATTCCGAAAGCAAGAGACCGTAGCTTGAGAACCATACCCATGCACAAAAGATATTCAGTGACCGCAACTTCCACAACATACCAAGTGGAAAATGAAATCATCAATGTCATTGTTTAGGAGAAAAATATACTTCCCTTCTGACAGTACATCCGTTTTGACAATTAAACAAAGAAGATAACTATCTTTTCTGCCTCCCTGATATAGGCGTCCAACACGCATTCCTCTTAAAACCCCCAATAGCACTTTCCTCAGGCTTGTAGAGGGGCATTTGATCATGGAATGATAAAGAAATTGCTCAAAGAATCCCCTTCGAAAATATCTTTGCAGGAAAAAGATTGAGAAAGGGGTAGAGGTGCAGGCAGGCAAATATCAACATAAACCACAACCCAATATAAACAATGACATGGGATGGGTTGAATCAAATTAACTAAACAATGACATCAACAACAGCATTAAAGTAGAAAAAACAAACAAGCACAGGACAGCATCACTTGTAACTGTGGCAAACCCAAATTGGAAAAAAAAAAACCGTGGGACCTAATCTGCTAAAGAATCTCCACTGCAAAAACAATTGGTATGCGAAGGTGTCTGCAAGAACACGTATATGATCACAACATTAACTGTAAAGTGTATCTAATGCAATTTCCTAACCAAAAGTTACAATTTCAAAGGAAGTGACTCGAGAAGGATCTTACTAAACAAGAGGAATATGAAATTATAATCAAAACATTGTAGAGTTGGGGATAAAATTGCATGGCTAAAATGTAGTCACAATCGGACTTACTTCACCATTCCACGACTTCAAAATTACAGCTTATACTTTCTTTACCTTTACCTCTTTGTCCCAATATCAACTGTGTCTCTCTTTGTTCTTCTTTCTTCCCTATTGCATTCTCTCAAGCAAAGTTATTAAACCCAACCCGACCAGACGATTGAATTGGTCAACTCAGTGACCCAACCATGGGACTGGGATGGCAGACTAGACCAACCACATAAGGACAGCAGCCATTTGGACCCAGTGAAACCTACTGGTAAATTGGGAGACTGGGAACTCAGCTGGTTTGAGCAAACATCCCAAAATGACTTCTTTAAGCCAAACTTTTATCATTCAGTAGAGAATCATATCACTTTCCATCTTTTTGCTCTTTATTTCAAACTTTTCAATTGATTTCTTATAGTTCACAAACATACTTCTGCTATTCTACAGCTTCTAGCTATCCAATATAAAACCAGAAGGACAACAACAACAAACTTACATTTGGAACAAGTACATTTTGATTTAGAAATTTGACCATGCAACTTATTACAAGTTGGAATTATCAAAACAGTTGGTTTGTATCTTTCAAAATCTTAATAATTTGAATGTTAATAACTGAATTATATTGTTGTACTATGTTATGGAAACCAAAAATTCAACCAGTGATCCATCGGTTGAAAAATTAATCCGCTGACCAGCCCCATGCCTGGTTGATGGTTGGATTAATTTTTTAACCATTTCTAACTTGACTAGCCTCACTGTGTTTCCTTTCCTCAAGTCAAAGTTGATTAAGTTTAAGTGATTTGCTTTTGCTTTTCTTTGGGCCACCCAAATGGGATGGACCCAAGCCCAACAATCTCCTCCTTCAACTTGTACGAGGGCACCAGCAATCTTGCTCCCCATCTGCAAAACAAGAACTCCTCTCTTACTCAACATTTCAGCACCATCAACTACATGTGCTTTTTCAAGTGACAATAGCTTGAATTGCTAAGCTTGGATCCATCTCACTTGAGTGGCCCAAAGAAAAATAAAAGTTCATCACCTAAAAATAATCAATTTTGACTTCAGCAAAGGAAGGTCAGGTGAGACTAATCACTTCAGAGAACGCATAAGTAGTGTGAGCACAAAAATAATGAAGAGAGAAAATTGACATTGGCATATGAGCTCCAGAGATAAATTAAAGCAGCAACTTTGAATCCATGATCCAAAGGTGAAACAAAGACCATTGAAATGAAATTTTAGTCACATAATCCTCTCATCAAACTCTACACATGTAACCATTCCAATCTTCAGATTCCTCTTTGTTGGTTAACATACTTCCAAACCCTCTTCTTTTGAAGTTGTACTTTTTGGAAGAGAAATTGTAGTAGGTCCATGATGTTAATGTTTTTGTCATCTAATTGTCCCAGATAGACCTTTGTATCGTGTTATTTTCAATGTGGAGAACTTTTAGCTAGACTAGGTCCAATGATTTTTCCTAGAATGGGTTTTCCATAGGTTCTCTCAAACTCTTGATATGATGATGCCTCAAATTTGACAATGGAGTTCTGTTTAAGAGATGCTTTCTGTGATTCATCAAATGCCATATGAATCTTTAGGAGTTCATGCTATCTCATTATCTCTTTTCTCGATAGTTATCTATCTACTGCATTAGACAGCTAAAAGGCACAAAACAAGGATCAGAGAATTTTGGTGACCAGACAAAAGCAATAAGGATACAAACCAGTTAGTGGAGAAGTGGTCAGACCTCAATTTGAAAGGGGACTGGCCTTGAGAGTTAGAGGAATAGTATAATGCTAACTTGAAGAACTATAGGGGGATTTCTAATTAGGATGGGGGCTCTCTCTGTCTCAGACACACACACACAAATGATGGTTTCAAAACCCATCGTAAAGCTGCTCCTTAGATCCTCCATCAGTCGATTCATTTATTGTCTATATGTGTGTGTGTGTGTATCTGTAAGACAGTCAAGCTTGGATCCTGGGATTCTTGATCATGGCTCAATTATAAGTCTGGTTTCTTCTCTTTGAAAAATACCTAGTCTTACATCCTCAATTTCCTTAAATATTGTTCTATGAAAATAGACAATCCCAGCCAAACAACTCTCGCAGGTTGGTAAGAAGTTACTCTTCTTTGGTAGGGCAAGATTCAACAAAGAAAAGAGAGTGCTCGACTAGAATAACAGCTTTAGAGACCGTAACTGCATAGATAACAGCTTCCCCCCTTCTCTATATTTAAGCTGAACTGTATGGCTGCTAGAAAGAAAGACGACCACACCTTCTTGTAAATGGTGTCAACAAGAGGCATTTTAGTATCCCCCATTGACCTTTTGTATAAACAATTTCAATGAGTGGAGACAAGCAATCTTATTTAGAAAGGTGCTCGTCAAGTAATGTCGGCTTTCGAGCCCAAACCCAACTTTTCAATGTTGGGTGGTTAAGTGCATCTTACTTATATCAAAGCTTTCCTTTGGTTTTTAAAAAATAATAGGACATTTTACTTAGGATTGGTAACGTGCACCCTCACGTTTTCTTCGCTTGCTTTGTAGTAGTGGAAATTGCCAAAACTTAATCTACAAAAAAGAGTTCGATGCAGATAATACTCGATTGTTAATCATGCATTTAGGGGAATATAATTTAAACTTGAACAATGGCTTTATGGTTTTGAGAAATTTTATTGTCTGAGTCTTGAGGATGAAACCGTGGAGGGCAGAATGGAATACCTAGCCCCAAACTATAATTGTAGTTTGGTCCTTTAACTATTAACTGGGGTTTATTATGCAATAAGCTAACAATTTAGAGACTTATTGGTAAAACAATAGAATTTTCCATGCCTCACTGAACCCATCAACACACACTCTCCCCTTCGTCATTTGTTTTTCCCCCATTTTATTTGCTTTTCTTCTCCTTCCATTTTTCTCTCAAATGCACTGAAAGTTGAGGCTCAATTCATCATTAACAAAGCCTCAATACTATGCACGCAGCCCAAAGTCTTCTTACGCGTGACTTGAAGTAATAACTCCTCAATTATGATGATCTTTGGTCACCGGATGTACCCGCGATTGACAAAGGTAATGGATTACTATTAATAGCAGTTTTAATATTATCAATATTTCTCTGAATAAATTCACTAGTTGGGGTTTATTGTATATCTAATCCAAAAAACTTAATTAATTAGACATAATATTAAAAGCCTAGTAAAATCTCCATTAACCTCTCCAAATCAATTTTATTTGTAATCCAACTACCCCAATTAAAGCTAAGCATGAATACCAATGTATAACAGGCTTAAGAAGGTAAATAACCTCCAATCTACCAAAACTAATGCAATCAACGTCTAGAAATTCTAAATTGAGAGAAATCTTGAAAATACAGAAAAATGTTGTGAAATAGCAACTTGTCGTCTTTGACAGTTGATTGCGGACATGTCTAGTGACCAAAAACTGAGAAGTGAGGAAGAGATTCTTCGAGTCATGGGAAAGAAGGATTAAAGGCACATGCACAGTATTGAAGCTCCAGTAAATACGAATTGAGCCTCTGATTTTTATCCTTTTAAGAGAAAAAAATGGAAGCAAAAAACATAAAATGGGGAGCAAACAAATGAGGAGGGGGAGTGTGTTTTTGCCCAAAAAAGGGAGAAAAAAATTTGATCTGTTTACCATTAAGTCCCTCAATTTCTAGCTTATTAGATAATATAACCCAACTAATAGATTTTTTTTTTTTTGGAGTATAGACCCACTGCACAGATGCAGCATATCAGAAACATATGGGCCTGCATACCCACATGTGGGCCTACATATTTGTGCGATGCTGCATATGTGCAATGGGTTCATAACAGAAGGTCCCATAGATTAAGGACCAAATTCAAGTAACACTTTGGGCTAGGAATTACGTTTTGCCCTCCATATAAAAAGTTTCATCCTCGAAAGTCAGACAATACAATTCCTCAAAACTATAAAGCCATTGTTCAAGCTCCGAACACACGATTAACAATTGAGTATTAATTACTCTGAGCTACAGGTTGTTTTAAGTTTTACCGTTCTCAAAGCCTCCCTTGTGCCCAAAACATCACTTGAAGAATAGTGTTTTAATAGGCTAATGCAGCTGGCTACAAGACTTGTCAATGAAACGACTACTTTATAAGGGTCTAATTCCAGTAATGAAACAAATCATCCCCTCTACCCTTTCGCACTGCTATGAATATTTCAAAAGATTTTTTCATGTTTTTAGTGACAGGTGCTTTGCCAAAATATCGTAACATACTCTATGCAAATTACATACTTTTATTTTGCAAGAGTAAGCAATTCTAAGGAAATGTGCTAGTTTGATAGCTTGTTCAATGTTGCAAATGAACTTTATAGTTGGACTTCCAATTTTCACAATTTATGTATGGACTAGCAATGACAATTCACTCCCTTTTCTAATTTCTGGGCATGAATGTTGACAAATGGCAGCTTTCAAGTTTCAAACATCTCACTAGCTTATTCGTTTATAGATTGAAAGCAGTTCCACTGTAACTTGACCATAGATTCCTCCTTAAATTAGTTTTATACCCCATCCTCATCTAGCAAATCTTTGTGACTCCTTAATTACAAATTATCTTCTATTGGGCTTCACTAGTAGAGAAGATTGTAGTGACATATAAATTAAAATATATACTCATGACCTTTATCTTGAATTCAAAAATAACATCATTTTCCTATGAGCATTCCTTAAAAATTAATTTTGTGTGTCAATGAAATGCTTTATACTAATTAAGTCTTTTAACCATACACTGCTACTTTGATGTGGAAGATGAAACATTATGCTTAAAGCTTATCCTGTTGCTTTTTTCGGCGAGCCAAAAAGTTAAGAACAACTATATACAGACATAAGCTGATTTCAATAAACGAAAAGTTAGTCAAACATCCTACTGCTTTTGGAGGAAACAATGCACCCTCATACGAGGTATCAAAAACTAATTAGAAAATGAATAAGAACCTAATTAGATTATATTGGCAAAAAATTATATGCGTATAAATTATGTGTACACACACATATTACACAGCATAAATGCATCCATCTTAGCATGATCTTCAGAATCCAAATTTCCTACCATTTGGAGTACTCTGTTATACAGGCAGGTAAACATGGAGTATTTTATCTTATATCACATATAATAATGAACAAAATTAGCCATTCTAATGTAAAAAAGCAAATTAGATTTTTGTCTTATTTTACTAATTATCAAGCAGTTAGAGGATTCAATTAATATAAGATGTACAGGATGTAATTGAACAAAATCTACCCCATAAATCATCCAAAATTATGTGTTCCCTTCTAATTTCAGGACCTCACATAAGAAAATTCACTGCTTTCCAGAGAAACACTTTCACGTTACTCATTCATTTCAATATGTGTCCTCAACCTCCACATCATTTGAAGATGAACATAGCAATTACAGCTTCCAGAAAATGTAAATGAGAAAAAAATGGTGCGAAGTATCAATCTACAATGTCATAACAAATAAAGAAGAAAATATCTTTCTTAGTTTTTGCCCTCTTTTCCCAGTTATAGAATGTATATTCTTATCAATCTTTTCTGTCTGTCTTGTGCTCGAAAATTATTTCTATATCATCCATCAATGTAAATTTACATTGGACTGAAACACAGAACTTTTTTAACCCTGATTTTGGAAGCTACTTTTTATCTCCAGCCCCTGTATAATTTGTTTGCTTTCGGAAGTTCATATGTAATTGATTATGAAGTCGTGTTACCCATGATCACCTTCTTGTTGAAACTATCCAAACTATCCAATCATTGAATTAATGCATGCATTTCCTTCATTGTTAACTTGCACAAATTTCAATCTCCATAAAGATGGCAGAGATCAATAGGTAACATTAATCACTATATCAACCATGTGTTTCATACTAGTAATCACACATATAGTCATAAGATCCTGATTCCACCTTAAACAAGTGCAATAATTCAATCAAATCTAAACACTAACCACTTTTCACAATTATCTCTGATCTCATGTCAATATCGCCTAATCTACTTGGTCAAGGTTGGTACAAATCTCAACCACAACACGCAAGTCAGGTGATCTGCACATTTGACATCTATGATACTTCCCTTTTCATTAAAGGGACACAAATTCAGCTTAAACTATCCAACTACATCCTTGCCCCCATGCCCCACTAGTTACAATCTGAAATGCACCATGTATAAAACATGAATGCATACATTCTGCACCAATGATCTTATATTTTTTCGTTGGAACAATAAAAATTAAAATCTCAAATGGATCTAGGATTCCACAATTGACATTTCCAAGACACTTCCAATTTTTTATGCACCTCTATCAAACACAATGACGGAGCCAAGGGGGGCAGAGGGGGGCCATGGCCCCCCCTAAGTTTTGAGAATTTTAATTCATAATATGTAAATATGTGTGTAAAATAAAATTGGCCCCCCCTAAATTTTTTCAATTTTAGTTTATATTATGAGAGTTGATATATATATATATATATATGAATTAGTCATCTTTGAATGGAATTTCAATTTTGGTCCCCCCCAACAAAAAAATCCTGGCTCCGTCACTGAATTCAAACATGTGTACTACTGCTCATGCAGGACCCACCAACTTTTAAGGGATGTGTCAAACAATCAATACCACCACCCAACAAAATTCAAATGAGTTGATCCCAACCATCAATCCCAGGTGCAATTGCTAGATTTTGTATTAGCAATTGCAAAGCCTATCACTCTAGTTTTACATGTCACCAATAAAAGTACCAATACCGATGCATGAAGTACAACACACAATAAGAAACATATATTCAAGAAAAAAAAAGTTTTAAGATTTCGAAAAACGTACTCTTAAGTTCATCAAGCCAGCGAGGAATGCTTTCAAAGGTGGTCCTCCGACTAATATCATAAACCAAAAGCGCACCAAAGGCACCACGATAATAAGCAGAGGTGACAGCCCGAAAGCGTTCTTGACCAGCAGTGTCCCAAATCTGAGCTTTAACTTCTTTCCCATCAATTTCAAGGCTCTGGGTCTGAAACTCCACCCCAATTGTGGCTTTAGAATGTGGGTTGAACTCGTTTCTTGCATATCTAGACAACAAGTTGGATTTTCCCACAGCTGAGTCCCCTATTATCACTATCTTGAACAGATACTCCTCTCCCTCTTCATCTGATGAATCCATGCGAAGAAACTGTGAGCTTGAGGGGAGGGTGGTGGGTTTTTTGAGAGGAGGAAATGAGCAGAAAGATGTGGGATGGTGGAGAAGAGGTGGCTGAGGAGACAGGGTGGAGGCAGGGACAATGACCAGAGAGGTAACAATGAATGATGATAAATAGTGCTGTGTTGCGGTGTGTGCCCACGACTCTGAGTTGGTCTATCATCAACTTGTCGGTGTTAAATGGCGTTTGACTGGTTTTTCCATGATTGAATCAACGAAGGATCAACGGTTCTTTTGGTAAAAGATAAAACAGGAAAAGATTTCTTACCGAAAGAGAAAACAAGAGGAAAAAGGAAAGAAGGGATTACGTGCTTTTGGTTTGGAAATGTGCGCCTTTTCTTCTTATTTTAAGGATACCAAGAAACGCTAAAGGCGATTGACGCTGGAATTTTGGTGCGAGCGGCATCATTTGTATTTATTAGTAGATCGGATTGCAAGAGATTACATGGATGCAATAATAAAATAAGGATAATATCAGAAGCCTCCCCTTAGGTCTTTCTTAATATCACTTAGCACTTTTAAAGTTTTAAAAACATCACTTACCTCCCTTACTTTTGTTATTTGTGCAATGAAATTCATAAAAATTCCAAACTATCCTTTTCCTTATTTTGCTAAATAAAAATACTTCTAGGACACTTTATTTACTCTTAAAAAATCACCACCTAAAAAACGATAGACCTGATTTTATAGATCTAATGGTCCAAATTTTGTCACATCTTTAATACTTGAATTGGTGAGATGGTGTGATAAATTTTGAGCCACTAGATCTACATAAATCAGATCCATCCAATTATTTGCCCTTAAAAAATAATCTCTAGTTGTACTAATATATCTGGAGATTGCAAATAGGCAGGATGGATGGGATTTGGATGGGACTTCAATTTTTTTTTTTTTTCAAATGGCAAAAGCAAGTTCTATTAAATAAACCCAAAGGTTTTATAGAAGTAAAGCCATTGCTCTTGTTATATCTGCTTGAACAGCCTCAAGTATCCAAGCTGGGAAGCTAGACTTCCATTCAGTAACATTCTTTAAGTTTAAAGCAAATCTTGCTAGTTTGTGGCTAACTGTGTTGTTCTCTCTTCAATCATAGCAAATTCATCGAAGATTGCAACCAATTGTGCCACCTTGATTGTTGATTTATTCATTTGTGATCTGTATCTCCTCCGGAAGTGATCCAATTAGGCAAAGAACAATTTGAGAAATAATACCAGTTTCCATTGATTCAATTGTTTTTTGCCCCCATTGCATTCCTTGAGGACAAATAATCTTTGAAGGGAGAAATATTGTCATAATCCAAATGTGTAGATTTAATATACCAATTGCTTAGTCTTTAATAATTGAAAATGTAACCATGAGGTATCCTTGTGTGTGGTTCAAATGGTAATATATTGAGGGGTCTACAAAAACTTGTAATTGGGTAGAGGGGTCTCTTAGGAATAACGGAAATCATTTTGCTATGTCTATCAATTACTCTCTGGTTTCTCTTGTTTTTATCTTCGTCTTCCTATTCTTCCTTGTTCGTTCTTGCTTCTTGATTCTGCTTCTATTTCTTCCTCTTATTCTTTCTACAATCTCTCCAATTCTTAATGATTCTCAAGAAAAATAACTGAAATCCAATTGGGATTTTGACATGTTTGTTTGTTGTCACAATTTTCACCAAATGGTTCACGAGCGCTGTCTCATCTCACTTAAAAAAAAGAGTAAATTACATATAGTTTTTCTGTGGTTTTGCATAATCCAAATGACCCATTTGAAGTTTTAAAATAATCACGTAATCCTTTATGATTTATGTAAAACAAAAAATAGACAAAATGCATAATCAATTATGGTGATTAGACTATACACATTCCAAAAATATGTGTGATGAAATTATAATATCCACTTAATCCTCCTATGATTTGTATAAATATCTACTTTACCTTTTATAATTTTTGCATTTTTTTACATAATTTCCCAATGGTTTTGTACAAGGTGGTTATGTCATTATTTGATTTAGCATTTAAATAAAAACACTACATGTATTTCAAGTAACGGCGTTACATAAGTTGTTTTCAGTTAAATTTTCAATTTACATGAAACCATAGGAGGTTAAATGCGCATTTTAAAATGTTGAAAATTATGTGTCAATAGATGAAACTACAGAAGAGTTATTAATAATTTACACTAAAAAGAATTCAAATACTTGTTTGGTTCTGGGTTTAGCTAACTTCAACATAATCAAACATCCTTAGAAAGTAGAATAGTAATGAATCCAAGTACAAAACAAATATGCTAAAATTATCATCTTTTCCCAACTTCACATGTTCTAAATGGACAAGTAATTGGCCACTAACTAAAAGTTACAAGCCACCAAGATGGTTCTGATTAACAATAACATAGCCTGGAAATTAAGCATCCGAAACGAAAATACAACAAAAGAGAGAACTGGTCATCACCATCTACTTGGACATTTTCGATACACTAAGAACAGAACAAAAGTATGTGGTATATACAACCGGTATCTAGACACCAATGTATTGAAACATCTGAGATGAACAAAATTGAGCTCCCAAAACCAACTATTAGGTCATCTCTACAAATCGGGAGGACAAAAGATCGAAAAGGATCTAAGTAGTTGTTAAGAAATCCCCTTAGAAGCATTATTTGGAATTTAGAAAGCAAAAATAACCAGACATCCTCAGCGGAACCATGAGAGAGCCTCATTATATACAACTCTGGCAACTCTAGGTTTCATTCTGGCTCATTTGCATGGCTTGGAACTTAGGTTCCACATTTGAGCCCGGCAAAGGATGCTATCCAGTCAGATATGTCTTGCATTACCAACAAAAATCTTTCTATCAAGCTTGACTGTTCTTGCTTCAGCTCTTTCCTCCTCGACAAGAATCTTGTGGTTTTCTACAGCCACATGTGCAATTATCAAGTTCCTTGTGGAGCCTCTGGAGAAGGTGGTGGAAAGAAAAAATTTCAGACTTTAGAGTAAGAATGAGTTCTGAATGGAGGGCAAACACATCTAGCCATTTAATGATGGTCATCAGAACTTCATTTAAGTTAAATTAAGCTAACACCAGCCACGGTTAACCTAGTACCAGACTTGCAACTATGCACTGTAGACCACATTAGACGAGCAAATTGCTGATTACAATTGCATCAGTTGGAACTTTGCTATGAACCATGCATGCTGCAGTCTAAACTAATTTTTGTGCTATACAGAAGAGATATAAGCTTTTTACACAAATCAAAACCGGCTAAAACATATCATGCCAGTTTCTTCCTTTCATGTTGAATACACAAAGCACTCTAGTTTAACATAGAATTTGATGTGGAATTCAAAAGACAGAAGGGCTTGAGTAAAGTAACATTTAAAAAGATCTTTCCAAGTGATGTGCTTAATTGTATCTCCTCCTTGAATTCAACTCGAATCTATATGCAGGAGTCATGCAAGATAAGTGCAGAGAGCTTTTCGGTACTCCGTATACATTCCTGCTTATTTTATTTAGTTTTCTTCTTTAGAATTCTTTTGTCAGAGTTTCTATTCTTTAATTAAGATTCAATTCTTTGTCAATTGCCTCAAAAACTTTCTTCATGCCTTAGAGCATACCCAAAGAGGAGGAAGAGTCCTATATACTGAATGATCAGTAATAATTTTAGCAAGTCATGAATGCTGGTCATGTTTCAAGTCTCGAAACTTCTGTCATAATTTTGACATTGACTAAAGGAAAATGTTGTTTATTTATAATCACCTGAAACTCACGAGCAAGTACATATCTAAGATGCCAGCATATGTGCAAGGTATGCAGGTGCAACTACATAAATCATCAACTAGAAGCATGTAAGCGTTGGAACCAATCTCCAGTGTTCTTTCTTGAAAACCTCAGGGTCTATGAACTTTCTTTTTGTTCTTGTTATTTTCTCCTTTGTCTTTCAGATTGAAGAAGAAACATAGCAAAAAGGGAAAAGATAATGAAGAGTTGTACAAGTACTCACCTGAACCTGATTCTGAAGGCCTTTGATATGTTGCACCGCCAAATCCAGCATATCAGCATAGCTAGTTTGCTGCAGAAAACAAAATATTATGTTAGAACAGGTAATAAATGAATCTGACTGTGTATAGGTTTCAACTGGATAACCACTAAAATGACAATCTGATCTTCAGATGAGACCAGTCTAGTTTAAGCCATAGGATCTAAATCAGTCAAGTTCAGATGATAAACTTTACATAGTTAAAAGCAAAGAGATAAAGAAAGGAAAAGCAAAAATAGAGCAGGATCTGAGGTGTATAAGCTAGTTTGCAGAGTTATCTAACAATTAAGCTTCTAATCATCCCATTCTGCAGCATTAAGGCAGCAGCTGGCATGAGAAAAAAGTAAGCAATTTTTTTACTCTTAAAGATGCTGCCTCATTAACAAAGAAAAGGACAGATATTAGAAGACTTTTACTAACAAAGAATGTACACAAGCTTAAGGTTAGATAGTGGCATGCTTCTCCTTGTCTAAACTTTTTCTTCCTAAGATTGGAATGAAATGGCTAATGATATAGCTGATTTTCTTTTCAATTGTAGTCTCTTTTATTTGCTTTCTCAAATTGTTTCCCAGTTTTCCTTGCTTATCTTCAATTATGATAATCCTTGCATTGATTTGTCCAAATGAATTTCAAAGAGATGAATGTCAGGAGGCTTAGAACATGGCTGCCAAGTCTATAGATGAACTAGAGAGAATAAGATTCTTAGCTTGAAAGCTCTGTTTCATATGTGCTCTTTTTGTGCTATATCTAAAGTTGATAATCACATTAGCATTAGAGTTGGTGATTATGCATTAGGCATTATACATGATGAGGAATGGTTCAATCCTCTGTGCCGTTGAGCACTTTTTGTAAAGAAATGAGGAGCCTTTGCTCCAAGTGTAAAGTTTAGATGATGATCAATATATTATTAATATCGTTTCGGGAAAAAAAAAAAAAAGATAAAGTATGGTGATGCAACAAAGCCAATAAAATCAACTGCATAACAACAGACTCTATCTATAGGTTTAGGATGAAAAGATAGTCTAGTATGGCCCAGGACCATACAACCTAGGATACCAAATACCAACCAATTGAACTTTCAGTCAAAACTGAATGCCACATATTAACTTGAGTTCAGAAACTGAATGCTTTGAAGCATGTTGACGAGCCTTTTCTTCTTCTTTCAAGTAAATAGACTTGTTAGAGCGAGATGCCTTTTATGCTCTCAAAGGCATCACTGCAAGCAACCACATGCTCTGGAAAAGATTTCCTTCACTATGTCACAAGACCACAGCAATATATACAGAAAACCTGATTACAACACATGCTTTATTACCCAAAGGAGGATTCGTAAGTGCTCATCCAAAAACTACATCCAGGTAATATTTTTAGAAAAGGTATTATGAATTTAACAAGCACACTGACGTAAAACTTTATTACTAGCTTTCTACGAGGGATGTGTAGCAAAAATAATTTTATCGTAAATGAGCACCCGTTTTGATAACAGGGAAGTTAAATATACCACAACTCAAAGCAACTACTCTCTTCTTGGCAATGGATATGGCTGATTACTTTATCCACAAAGCTAAGAATGATGAAAAGGAAAAGTGGCACTGTTGACTGAGCTAGTTCACTTTCATTTTAAACGGTGAGATAAGCAAGGGCAGCTATTAAGATTCTGGTCCACAAATATGGCAAGGTACTGTACTACCAGATTGATCATATGATGTACATCTCTTTAAACGGACTTCAAAAGTTTCACTTTGCATATTTTTGAAAATGTTCTCTTCATATGGCTTGGTGTCATTGCCAAAGCTCAAATTTTAATGCCTCGGAAAAGTTTGTTAAAACACCAAAATTATCTCTGCAACCTAACTCAAATACAATCATGAATCATCAATTGAGCTGAGAGGTTGACATTAAATTTTGGTTGTCGCATTATCAGTTGCCCCTTCATATAGGACACATGCTACACACTAGAACATCATACTAAGGCTGCTCTGGACTATCTTGCTTAATCTTTAGGTAGACCAGGTCTACCATAGACCATGCATTAAAGGCTTGTATCATCATGTATTAAGTATTTGTACCTTTCTGAAGTGTTGCACTTCATTATGGAGTTCAATATATAACTTTCACAATAAATCAGATCTACCTAAGGAGTTCAATATATAACTTTCAGTATTCTACACATCTCATTTTGCCTTATTTGCCACCTGATACTTGTCACATGCCTTCAACTCTTGCTGAGTCTTGCATACCAGATACAACATTTAAGAGAGTATACAAGTAATTTTGGTTACATAAAAGCGGAACATTTTGAAATGCTATTCATACTGTTCTGCGGGTTGCAGTTGAAATTTTTGCAGTATCAAAATTGTTGGAAAGATTAACGAAGCCTATAAGATATTAGTAAAGTTATCATTGTGAGTTTATTACATTCTCTGCAAAGGAAAAAGGGAAAAGAGGTGATTATTGTTTTGTTCTTTAGTTCTATATTGAGTTGATATTAGAACTCTAAAAATTGAAGCTTTAAACTCAAATATATAAACCTAAATCAATAGGAAAAAAAGGCGTGGTATATTACCTTGTCCATATTAGGAACAAGATCCTGTAACTTCTTCAACTTCCCACTTATTCTCGTTCTCCTCTCCTGCACATAGGTAGAAAAATACTACTTAGGGTAATAGCATTACATCATAGCAACCATGGCCAATTTGTCATTACATTTTTATCTATCACGCTCCATGATGAAAAATTTTACCCATAGATATATGATTACCAGAGTAACAAGGAAATTACTGAGAGACTTGGCAGAAAAAACTACAAACTCTATGAAAACATCCATGTAACTAGCTACAGTTAGATGAGTTGGAAGAGATTAGCTGAAATGCAAGAATAAAAGATAGACTGAGGACAATGGACTTTAACTGGAGGTGCTGTGCAGTTAAACCTCATTGAAATCAAATTGAAAAGGGAAAGGACCCTCATGTTACAAATGCATATAGTTAACATTAAGACCTCATAATAAAATACAAGAAAACTATTTTTTTTTTAAGTTTTCGAAGAAAAGAAACCTCTAAATATCTTATTTTATCAAAACATTATTTATAAAACAGTAGGTCAAATTCTAAAGCTCACCCTTTCTGCAATGCTGCGGGGATGAGTAGCACAACCACGCTTTGCACGGATTTTACAAGGCACAGAATCTTGAGGGATGTTGAGCAACTTATCCATGGAGCTCATATCCAGCATTGTCTGAGGCATGCCAAACTGAAACTAAAAGCCCAATTAGGTTAAAGAAGGAGAGAGTTAACTTGTCAACAACTTATGGAATTAAGAACATATAATTGGAGAAAGTCAGAAAGTTGTCAAAGGACTCTCTATAGCAGTAACTGAATACAGCTCATTTAAAAAATGAATCAGAGTACAGGAGCATACTCATTCAATTTACGGAATAAAATGTCAATTAATGGTTCATCAATTTTCTTTAATACTACGTTCTTAACATACTAACAAAATGTTTAGTAGAACCAATTTTCTTTTTACTTTTTCAGATTTTGAGTAAGATCTAGGATTTACTGTCCTTCTTGTTCCTTTTCTTTAGGCGCAGCAGTAGGAATGGGTGGGGAGAAGGGTGAATGCCATAAAACAAGTCTAGATACCTTTATTCACCAGGCATTCATGTGGCGCAGAGAGATATTTGATTTCACATAGAAGGATGTTAGCAGAGAAGTGATGATCTCTAATTAACAGAATGCTTAGATTGTCCTTGTCATGAAAATTGCTTCACAAGTTGCTCAACAGATATGTTTGGTACCTGAGTTTCCATGCTGTTCAGATTGACAATGTCACCGCTCATGTTCTTAGCTCTTTTGCTTGTTGGCCCCATCGAAAACATTATCGTATTGGCATCTTCCCAAGGACCTACTCCATAACTTACATTGCTGTAAGTATGAGCAGATTTTCTTTTCTCATTCTCTGCATTGAGGCCATTATCAACATTCTCAGTCTCTTCAGAGATCTGGGAAAGAGTTTCTTGATGCGTAAAGCTCAGCTGAGAGTTCAATCTTGAGATATCATGGGTCCTAGCAATCGGAAAACCTAGTTTCATACCAAAGTTCAATATTTTAGAGTTGAGGATTCCGAAAGAACGGGAATATTAACTTTTGATGCTAAACCAGCGATTAGTACTTCACATTGTGTTTTCTGAGCTAATCTGATAAACAGAATGATAGCACTACACTTTTCATGTATCATAACATCGACATTTTATAATTAAACTCCTAAAGAATGAGACCATTAGGTGCATGGCCAGGTATTTGCTGTGAATGAACAAAATCACATCTTCAAGTTGCTTGAACATATTCATCTAGAACATGTACAACTACAAATGACTATCAAACATTCCATCTGGTATTCAAAGCAAAAGTATTAGGTTGATTTTTACATGAGGTTGGATAGATATTCAAAGCTTCATGGATCGCAAAAGTTTACATGAGCTTAAAACAATCTTCTACTCTCTGCATTATGAAAAAGATTCATGTCTGTTTCCTTAACATGCCTATTGTAGCTTTTTTGTTTTCTAATAATAATTGCATTTTTATTCCTGCATTACATATTATTAAACCTATGATAATATCTTCTTGGTTTTTTGTTGGAAAGTACAAATAAATGTCAGTAGGAAGAGTATGGGACAAAAGAAGCCTGCTATGGTAGAGTTATTAGGTGCCATATTAGCAGATATGTTGGGGCAAATATTTATCAACCAAAGTGATTATCACAGCTCTCACTAGTTGCTTGGAAGCTTGGGACCTCTGAGAGGTTGAAGCTGCCTCTGGAGGTAATGAAAGTACCTTATATTTGGATCAGAAACAACATTTTCTTGTGACTGAATATTGTGATAGCTAAGATGATTATTGGATCTTCTGAGGAATGAAATTTTTTTTCAAAAAGTTTTCCGTTGCTTCATAAATACATTTCCCAATCACTTTTCTGTTTTTCTTCCGGTCATCTTTCTATCTCACATGCATTACATCTCAAAAAGTGCTACAATATTATTCTCAAAAAAATTTTCCAAATTATCTTCAATCCGAACAAACCCGCTATCTCAAATTTTTGGATTACATCGGAGAGATCACTAACATTTTTTTTTCTTTTATAAAGAAACCACAAAGAAAATGAGGCACATCCACACAGGTTTTTTGTCATTTCAAAACCAGTCTAATTTGGTATAAACAAGAAAAACAGTAATCCTGGGGAATTGGGCATGGGAAAAAAACAGTAATTTCATTTTTCAAAACAAAAAAAAATTCATATATTCTGAAGGTTGCAAAACATGAGTAGCACAGTTCTATATCAAGTCTCCAAATTTCATGGTCTACATCTGGTCACAATCAAATCAATGGCCTGCTCGTCTCTTTTAAAATTAAAAAGGAAAAAAAATGCTCTAACTACGTGCAGCTCGATCGAGATGGTTTCTGACAAGGCACATATCGAGCCACGAATTTTGGTTTTCTTTTTTCTTTCTGATAATTGAGGATTATTTAGGGCTGGATACAAATTCTCTGCAATCAGAGTCTTGATTGCATCAAAACAGTTCACGGTGAAAGATTGATATATTTGAATTTGGATGGTAGGATTGAATTTTAAATATAAATTTTAATAAGTTAAAAAAAGTTATTATATATATTTTAACATATTTTTGTTTTAATATCTACATTTGTTATTTTAACGTATGTATTTGTTCAGTCAGTGTTTACACTACACGATATAATTCATTTATAGAAGCCCTTGATCCGATATAGCCTTTCAGGACCTAATTCCAGTATTTTTGCACGATACATGAGGTGCATAAACTCTATTCCTCCAAAGTTGTACTCTTTGTTGATTTACGAACTTCACAGTTAGTTCCAAGTTCCAACCAAACTTGTGTGTTTTTCTTAATTAACGATGGATCCGGAGCCTCACAATTTGTATTTTGAACAATTTCACACAAGTTGACCTCTGATATAAATTAGTAGGATTTCAGTACGAATCAAGTCTAGTTTGATATAAATCAGGTGCAGTTTAGTGTATGTTAATTTGTTGTTATTTGATGTAACTCAGATACACTTTGGCATATAAATTGAGGGTAATTTGATGTAAATTAAGAGTAGTAAATTGTTAATTTACACCGACGTGTGTGAAATGTAACTTGTGACTTGTGAGGGCCCCTTTCCATTAATGATCTCTATAGCATCAAAACCATTCATTGGCTGCTGCTTTTGCTTTTGGCACAAGTAGTAGATTTTTTATTATTATTATTAACAATTATTAGAGTAATCAGAATAAACCAATGGCTGAAGGAACATTTGAAGCTTAGGCATGTGACATCCACCAGCTTACTAGATAGGTTTTGTCTGCTGATTCAAGGAATCTGGCCACCACTAGTCTTCTTCTAAAGTAATCTAATGGGATATATCTTTCCAAGGAGAGCTAATTGTAGTTAGAGTATTAAATTGTCAACTTGCTTCTTCTGCAAGTGGGAATAATGAAATATTCCACTCAACCAAGTTGAAGGCTTCAATAGTATATTAATGATGTGTATAAAGTCATACTCTATAGCCAGAATATGAATATGACGGCACCCAAATATGGGAAATGTAAATGTAATTTTTTTTATATATATTTTTTCATACTAATAAAAGAAATAATTTCCACAAATGCTTTTTGTCACAAATTGAATTGACCTAGTAGTATACCTGCAAGTTAGTATTCTTGATTTAGGATATAGTTGGGTTGACTTGTACGTGTAAATATTCCACCCGTTTTGTAAAGGGATAAAAAAAATATGTGGTATACTTTTGTGGACTATTATTTTTCTTTTTGATTAAATAATTAAGAGATTTTCTCTTTTTATTCAATATACACCAAAGAGTCTTAAGAGCGTTGTACAATGATTAATTTGCATTTCAATTATTAGTGTATAAGTTCTTTTTATTTTAATACAGAGTGAGATAAAAAAAAGTACAAAATTGTACTAATATTAGATAATTAAATTATCCCAAAGTGAAATTCTTGCCCAATAAAAATCTGAAGATTGATTGGGAGAATAATTAATTATGGCGGCTCGAGAACAAAAAGAAAACTTTAGGAACCTAATTCCATGACTAGATGTGACATACAACTAGATCGGCCACTAAAACTCAAAACCATATAAATGATAAATTAGAAAAACTTTTGCTCTCAGATCATTTGATGCCCAAAAAAAATAGAATAATTCACATATATAGGAAGAACTAAAAAATTGAAAAAAAAAAGAACTAAAAAAATTAACAATTGGGTACATTTCGTGTCAAAATCTAAAACCAATATTAACATCTCTATCTTTGGAAGTCAATGCCCCTAGCCCTAGGGGTTAGGGCTGTCTATAGAAGGAAAAAAAAGAGTGAGATTCTTTTCTTTTTTTTTTTCAAGCACAGGATATTTTATTCTTCAAGATAGATATTCTTAATTTATCAGCGTGGTTTTTTGGCTAAACAATGGGCGCTTCAAACCTAGGGTGCCTATTAATTGGCCCCCATGCGGGCTCCATTCCCGGTTGGAGAGAGTGAGACAGGAGGGGGCCTACCCAATCTTCTTAAACTTCCGATTTTGCCCATTGATGATTCAGATTATCATTATCACGCTAAATTCTAATGACCTGACCATTCGTATTTTATGGGTTAATATTTTTAGAGTTAATTTTATATATACTAAAACACTATATACACTGTTACAGTTAGATATATGATATATGTGCAAAATTTAGATTTTAAATATAAATTTAAATTAATTTTTATACGTCTAACGTGTCAAAGTATAGAAAATTAATCCATACTTTTAATACTATCAATAAATATTGCAATCCCCACTCATAAGAAATCAAAATGAATTAGACTTAGATTGGCACTTTTGTCAACTTTATTGTACATACAAAATTTACCTTTATGAGATAACTAGATACCTTAGGTTTAACACATTTACCCTTTAACTTCAATGTTTAGTTAATTATTTAGGTGTCCAATGGCAAATTATGAGGCTATCTACACGTGTAACCTACAAAAGTGATAAATTGCAAGTTGTAATTTTGTTTTCTAAAAATCATGAGTTGTAGTAGAAATGTAGGATCCACTTTTGTCAAGTAAATATTTTACTTAAAAAGTGAAACGTTCATAGATCATATCTCTGTAAGATGTCACGTAAATCCAATACTTTATTGAAAAGTCAAGGCCTTGTTTGAATTGTCATTTTTTTATAAAATATTTTTCTATTTTCATAATTATTTCTTTCACATAGTTCTCGATCACATTTTTATGCCATATATATCATATTCTAAAAAAATGCTGTAATAATTTTTCCTTAAAAACTCTTTAAAATACAAAACAAACAACCTCTAAATGTTCACAGAACACTGCTTCCAATTTGACATTAAACTTCGGATTGCAGAAAATGCCTATTATACTTCAATTAAAGTTCAAACCCAATTAAACAACATCAAACATCAATGACCTTTCAATATGAAATCCAATAATCATAAAGCCAGAATTCTAGAAATCCATCCTATTTCACCACTTTTATGAAGCCAATTGAACTTCTTCCTAAGCTATAAAATACCAAACAGCTTGTAACAATACAACCAAAAAAAAAAAAGAAAAAGAAAACTGAAGGAGTCAAGTTACAGATTTTACCAAAATGACTAGCAAACGGGAGTACACAAAAAAAAAAAAAAAAGGAATAGAGCAAAATATAGGTGAAACCTTCATTGACTTTTAATGTTTTAACCCAGAGCTAGGTTTCAGACTAGTAGAACTGTAGAAGAAACATTTATTAAGGTCAACAGTTTTGGAGAAACAGAAACATACAAAAAAAAGAAACAAAGAAACAAAGAACAGGAAAAGAACACTTAACCCCAACAAGAAAAAGGAAGATGAAAGGGCAAACCAAAAAAGAGAAAGGAAACAACTAAAACAAGAAGGTGTCATCCTGGAACCAAATTAAAATTGCATCATTTAGCCGTACATAAACCAATGACAAGGCAGAAATTACTACCAAATTACGTGTAAGTAGAATAAGTGCCCCCTAATTACTAGTACTCTATCAATTAAACGACAAAAGTCTCTAGCCTTATTTATGCAATTATACTAACTTCCTTTTAGATCTTGTATTATCAATTGTATTAAGAACTTAACAATCACCTCGATGGAATTATTATTAGATAAAGAATTTATCTAACGGGCACTTGATGAACACTAGCTGTTAGAGAATCCATGTATTAACTTTCTTGAAAAAGTACACTAAATCTTAGGGAGGAAAAAAAGAGAAACTTACATTTGATAATAACAATAAATTTGAGAGTGTGGTAAATGACAAATTGAGTATTGATTAGACGTACTAACTCGTAACTTTGAGCACCTGTTAAAAAATCTTGAAAGAAAAGTTGAAAAGGTCACCATAATTTACTAGTACTATATCTAAATCCATACTAGCAAACAATAATGCAAGGGTAGAACAGAAATTTCATTCAAACAAGAAAAAGAAAATATTATTCTCTCCAAACTCCACCAAACAAAAAATGCCAAAAAACAAAAAAAAAAATCAAACAAGAATCAAGAAAATGAACGTACCATTATCTTCATTGGAAGCACAAGCATGAGTAAGATGATTAAGGAAACCAGGAGGCGAGCTGCTATGACGAACCAAAGGCGAAGCAGTTGTAGCAGTAGAAGAAGAAGATGAAGATACCATACCCGCACCTCCAGCACCACCAATAATGGACCCTTGATGATTATCTTGCTTGAAACCGAAAGCTCTATGCAGACCACTGCTGATATTTGGACCCTTTTCTCTGGGATTGCTGTTGGATGTTTTGCAGGTGGATTCAGAAGTGAGGGAGGATGTTTCTGAAGAAGGGAAGAATCTTGATGAAGATGATGATGTAGGGCCCATGTGGAGGTTGTGGGAGGATCCAAGGGCTGAGAATTCACGTGAGCTGGGATTTGTAACTGAATCAGCGGCTGTAGCCAGGAGGGAACTTGGAGCTGAGCCGTACCGGATTAGCCCACCTGTGCTGCTCCCTCCATTTGGACCCATTGAACCTTGTGATGATGAAGAAGTTGATGATGGATACATGGCTTTTTTTTTGCCTTTTTTAGATGAAAAATGATGGACAAAGTAAAGCTTTTTGCTGTGAAAGAGAGGGGGAGGAGGAGGGAAAAGGAGAGAAGAAACAAATGTTTTATTATTTTTTTTTCTAATTTTCTGTTTTTGATATATAGTTCATTTTTTAATAGAGGTGTGTGGGATGCTAGTTGCAGGTTGCAACTTGGTGAGGAAAGATCTAAGCAAGCTTTTGTACTGCCAATGGTTTGTAGTGGTGTTTAAGGTTTGCAGTTTGGACCCCATTTGGCAAATAGTGGTCTTGTCTTTTCTCTGTAAATCTCAAATTTCTCCTTGTAGAAAATAATACTCAACCCTTTGCCCTAAAGCTTTACTTCCATCAATTTGTCCCCTCTTAAGATTTTAACTGGAAACCGCTCCGTTTGAATTAGCTATTTTTGGAGGTATTTTTCAAAAATTTTACTGTAGCAGTGTATATAAAAATTTTTATTATAAAATTTTTTAAAATATTTGATATATTATATGGATGAGATGTTTTTTGAGTTATTGTATATTACTTTAACATTATATTTGAAAACGTTGTTTTTGAAAAATGGTCAATCCAAACGGTTATGAAGTGGCTGACAAACAAACAGTTGTCATTTTGGAAATCAACAATGATTTTCAATTTCATGTTCTAGTAGGATGTAATGTAATACAAAGTCAATTTAATGATCATTATTTAAACTTTCACAAGAAAGTAAATGAATGTATCAGTTTTGAAACCGTATATATTTATAATAGTCATAAAAACAATTTTGAAGCCGTATTCATAGATAAGAGCTGCCTTTGATTGATGCAGTGATTGTATCATGTCACTAATATATACATATGTACAATCATCCTATACCATCCAAATCGAGATTTCAATAAAAATTATGCAAGATTTAAAAAAGCATTAATCTTGCATGCACTGAGATATGTACATTAATAAATATGATTTTATCTCATCTAGTTTTGAATCGTATTTAAATTTCAATTATTACATATGTAGTGTACATCTATACTCAATCATGTATATATCGTAAGTATATATAAGATTAACTCTTTTAAAAAATTGAAAAGTTTAAGAGGCATAGATGCTATTGAACAAATCAAAGGCAGAGTGATACTCTATGATTTACAGGGCTAACTGGCATTTTCATTAATCTTTTCATGTCATTTGGTTTCGTCTATATACCATTAGTTTTTGCTTGGTTTTGGAAATTGAAGGAAAGAAACCGTGGTGGGAAATGGGAATTATTATTGTGATTTGTGAGTCAAAGGCAACTTGATAAACAAAGTCAATAACAATCCACATTATTAGTCCTAATCAAGTCTTAATCAATTTTAACCAATACCTGGGTGAGGATACTTGGATCTCATGATTGTCATGAAATATGGTCATTTTACTGGTAGAAAGTATTATTTTCTGACATTTTAACGGCCTTATTATGGCTTGATTTGTGGTTGTTGACGTCCAGTATCATTACCTTTTTGCATCTAAATTACTTAATCAGCTAGTGTCTAAATTTTCACGGGACGGCCATTTGAGTTATTCAAATATGTTTGTACCAAATAGATGATGATGATGATGATGATGATGATGATTATTATTATTATTATTATAAAAACGTGTAAGATGGTGGTGACTATCACATCAACCCACAATTTAGCTTCTAAATAAGCATTTATTAAGTTGGTTGGGATTGAAGCCTTAATTGAAAGGGCCATAGTTTGCATCTTACTCCCTTTGCCCCACTTTCATAGTTTTGTTTTCCTTTTTCACCCATTCCAAAATATAATCCATCTTATAATTGAAAAATATAATTAATTTTTAATTTTTCTAAAATACCCTTATATAATATACTTTATTATCAGTAAATAAAACCTACCGTATTTAATACAGTTAACATTTTTACCAATAATTGCTTTAATATATGTCTTGAATGGTACAATATACCATCATTGTTGTTGTTTTAAGTAATGTAAAGATATAAACCGATGAGCTTGAGGCAACTTATAAGCAGCTTGCTAATGCCAACGAGGAGGTTGTAAGTTCAACTCTTGCATGTGACGCCTTGAAAAGTTCTGGGTCATGCCTTTACTCCCGAATAAGAGTTGAACTTTGCAGGTGCTTCCTGGGTTGCAAGTTCGTCTCTTGCATGTGACGTCTTAAAAAGTTTTGGGTCAGACCTTCACTCCTAAATAAGAGTCGAATTTTGCAAGCGGTTCTCAAACCGAATCCGAATTAGTCTCACTAAGGGTGGGGATACCGAGTCCTCAAAGCAAAAAATATATATATAAAGATATAGTGTAATATTAATGAAAGGATATTTTAGAAAAATATTAGGCTAGATTTATTTTTGCAACAAGGTTAACTAATTTTACTTAAATTATGTGAAACTAAAAACTAAAACTATCAAAGTGAGATGAAAAGAGTAATATCAAGCAAAAGGACCTAGAAAATCAATGAACATCTATAGTTTGCAGTTCACACAATTTTTGAGCATGGAGCGTGAAGATCAAGAGCATACATAGTCTTGTGTAATATAGGATTAGTTGACACTTATCAAGTAGTAGAAACATAATGATGGATCAGCCCAAAGACAGAATCTAAATCATTCTAATGGATTGTTAGCTAAATTTAAAAGAAATGCACTTACCTACAAGGCTACAAGTTCATTAAAATATGGCCATTAAATCGTGGCTATTTTGATAGAATCAACCAAACTTATCTTGTGTTCTTTATCAAATTAAGGTTGAAAATTTTGGTTTTCTATTTTGCAGTCCTATAAAGTATGTAATGAAGATCTTCAATCTTTCCTCAATAATAAGAACTAATAAACTTATCATTTGGCTTGATGTTATTATGCATAGATCCGTTAAATTTATTCTCTATTTACATTTGCAATTAGTTTTCAGAAAATTTCTTAAAAGACGTACTCTTACAACCATTTTATTGCATACATCTATAAAGTCCAATACTTTGACATTGTCCTTAACAGATGATGATGATGATGATAGTAGTGGCGGTGGTGATAAATAAATAATGCTCTAAAGGTGTCTTTTTGTGTTCAAAGAGATCAGTCTTCTGATGCCGAAAGCATACTATAAAACTTTCATGAACAATTAACCATGCTTGGACTTATCTATTTCTTCTTCTAACTTCTCTATGATCATATCTTTCTCCACAATAATTTCCATAAGTCTTGCATTTTCATGCTTAAGTGCCTCAAATTGGCAAACAATCAGCTCAATCTGTGCTTCAATGGCCTCATCACTAAGCTCAAATGCACTCTCCACAACCCTCAAAACCCTCCACAAACTCATCACCACAACCAATCCTCCTCCTTTTCTCTCCAAAAATGCTTCCAAAATTAGAGCCACCATCACAACAATACAATCAAGAACATAACCAGGCCTTAGAATAAATGACCTTCCTAGCCCCACAAAAAGAGCCAGACTTTTCACACACAGCAAACTCAAGATTGCAATACCTACCCAATGAAACCAAACTTCTTCTGCTTCAAAATTCTTCTTTTTTGGGCATGAGACGAAGAAAGTTCAAGACTAGTCAATATGAGATCTATGACAAGTAAAAAAATTGTAAAAATTCGAAGGTAAGTTGATTCTAGGAAATTAGACAAATGGGCTCTCCATGAAGATCTTGATACTTCTTGCTTTTCTCCATTCTTGACGAAAATTCGCCATTTTTGTCTTCTATTCCAGCTTTTGATGAGGGTTTGTAGCGAAATTTCGATGTTTCGAACTTGTGAGTCTGAACTCATAGATGATTTTTTGTGCAATACTTGAGAGATTGATAAGCATTTTTAAATGAAAAAAAAGCAAAGTAGTTGTTAGGAAAAGGCATGTCAAACGTAACAGTTATAGTTTTGTTGTGCTTTAAGGTCACGTTGAGAAGCAGAATTCAGTTATTTGATGTTGCAATTCGGACATGCTTCAAGATTCCTCATGCAGCGCAGTAAAACTCCAGAGGTTTTCATTAGATGCTTTAGCTTCAAACAAAATCTTTGTAATTCTAATTCACGCTTGCGATGCCAAAAGACTTGCAGTATTAGTATTAAGGACTTAAATATGTATGAATTTTGTGTGAATTTAGGATGAAATGGACTTTTTTCTTATTTTTCAGCAGGAAAAGAGTGAGATTTAAGAAAAGGGGGGAAAGGAGAACTAGAAGAAATGGATTTAATTTAGCTTTAGAATTCCTAGTTCTTTGATTTTGTATTGGTAGGAAACTGCATGAGTTAGTCACACCTTGTAGTGGGCGGAATTATTGAAGGCAAAAAAGACCTAAAAAGTGCATAATGAGCAATAATCCACACAGAACCTAATTTTCTTTAGTAACATATTTCAAAATAAATCAAATTCTAAACTTTTGTCGTTAGCACTTAAAACTTCGCCCACCTATCAGCCAATGTTTCCCTAATTTACTCACTTAGTTAGCATCACAAGAATGAAGGAATTATTTTGCTATTACTCTTTTGTATTTTTATTATTTTGCTATTACTTTTTTGTATTTTTTCTTACATTTTAGTATTTATTCTTGGCACTTAGAAGAGCATTTTAGCAAAGGATCTCTGAAGAATGAAACCATTTTTAGTATTTTCTACCAAACGGCAGCTCAAAAAGAACATTCAAAGAAGATGTGATTCATCGATTCCTCCATACCACTGCACAACACACATTCAACATTACCACTTAATCTTCACCACTTTTTCATTCTATCCTTGGTATGTAGTCTGTTCTTGCATAACAACCAAAGGATAAATGAGAATCTTGGAATGAACCCCTTATTCCATACAAGTCTGTGCCAAGAGACTTCTTGTGAAGTGAGCCTAAGAACCTTCAAAGCAGACTGTGCACTGTATGTGCCAGAACTACTTCGGAACGGGTTAATTTCACTTTGTCCTCCCAAATTTTGGATGATTACCCATTTCAGTCCCTAAACTTCAAAATGGGACACTTAAGTACCTAAACTTATAAATACCTCCCACTTAAATCCCTAAACTTATAAAATAGGACACTTAAATCCCTAAACCCTTATAAAATGGGACACTTCGACCACCAACAGCATTTAGTATTTGTTAACAATTTTCCTTAAGTGGGAGGTATTTATAAGTTTAGGAACTTAAATGTCCTATTTTGAAATTTAAGGACTGAAGTGGATAATCATTCAAAGTTTGGGGGGACAAAGTGGTATTAACCCCTTGGGAACCAAATCGTAGTATCTCCTACATGGCCATCTCCATTCAACACCTTGCATACACTTAGCAACAAGGTCATATCTAGTTAATCCAAGACTTGACAGTAGAGGCACACCAAAATTCTGGTATAGTGGCCCAACAGGATGCCATTGATCATAGCCATTACCTATCACCTGCTTGATATGATGTTGGGCTTTGTGCCTTAGTTTAAGGATTTTCCTCTAGATCCAAGAACTGTCGCATGGTATTTTGGCACCCCAGAATGAAGTCTTCTTAAGGTGAATGGTGTGCACCCATTTTACCCATGTATTGTCCTTCTTGGAGCAAATGTTCTAGATCTGCTTGAGTATTAGACATTGGTTCCATATGATTAGATCATGCAGTCCCAACCGGCCTTCCTTTGTAGGTTTACATATATCTCCCCAACAAATATTTTTTGTTCCATAATGCCTCTTTACCTCCCCAGCCCAAAGGAAAGAAGACATGGGACTTTCTATTTTTTTTTATCACTCCCTTTGGTAAAATAAAAGCACTAGCCCAATATAAAAGTGACATAATTTTCTCATTGAAATTGAAATAGAAAGGAGGAAAAATTCTCAATTTTCTCATTGAGTTGTTTGTTTTACATTTTAACTAAATGGTTCAAATCGGATCAAATTGTCCGTTCCTATTTAGTTCAACCGGTTTGACTGGCTGGTCCGTGGTCATGAGGGATGATGTGATGTGATTTTGTGAGAATGAAAATGAAATCAAAGTAAAAAGTAAAGGTATAGTGCTAAAATAATAGTGCCACACCATTGGCTTGTAGGCATTTGGGATCGTACTGTGTAATCAATAGCGGTTTTCTTTTTCAATTCTTTGCTCATTTACTTATAATCAAATAACTAACTAATTTTATGAGAGAGCGAAAGAGAGTTTTGGAAAGCGGCCGGGTTTTGGCAAATGAGCCCCTTCCCAGTGAAAGTTCATTTGTATTACATTAGGCTCTGAGTTTAAGCTTATTACATAAATTCCATGCAAATGCAAAGACACCAAGCAACCTCAAAGACTTGTTGGGCTAAATGACGATGCAGTAAGGGTGTTGGGCTTGGTATCACAACTAGATATGCTTTGACCTTTAAGTTGAAACTGGCAAAGAAAAGGGCAAAACCCAACCGAGAGAGGCAATAAGTTCCTAGGAAATAGTAGAATATTATGGCCAATGGAACTCTTCTAACTTGCTCAACAATACTTGATGCAATAAATGATAACATAACCAGCGCAGTTCTTCTCTCAACTTGAAAAGGAATTTGTAAATCTTGCACATCTCCATTATCTTCTTCCGTATACAACCTAATACGAATGGAAATTTGGAATATTTCGTGCACACTAAGTAATTTACTTGATATTGCAATAAGGCTAGGCTACAAGACCAATTATTTAAGTAAACTTCGTGTGCATGGATTAGGGTTACAAATGAATCAAGCCGATTCGCAAGCGCTTGTAAATCAGCTCGGTTAAAGATTGACTCGAGTTTAGTGAACACTTGAATCGAGTTGGTTTGGCGAGGTAGTCGAGTCAAGTCGAGTCGAGTACACAGATACTTGACTCGTTAACTCGTCGAGTCAGTTTGAATTTATATATTATAAATATTTTATTTTTTAATAGTGAGATTAAATTTATGTTCCTTATATTTTTAATTTATTAGGATGAAATTGATATTTCATCCATTTTAGAAGAAACAAAAATTATTTTTTATTTTATTTGAGTTCGATTATTCTCAAACTTGAACTCGATTAGGCTTGACTTAGAGTTCGAATTTAAACTCGAGTTCAAGTTTTAAAATGAAAATTGGTCAAACTCGAGTTCGATTTTGAGCCTAGTCAAAATTGAGTCGAACTCGGCTAAACTCGATTCGATTGCGCTGCAACTTGCAGCCCTAGCATGGATATAGAGATACACATTAGTGCCTTCACACAAAGAAACACATTAGTAATAGGGTGTTAATTGTTAGTAATTTTATTGTTAATTTTCCCTTGTCCCTACCAAATATTGTTTTAAATTGTTAATATATACTTATATTTGGTATTTGGACCTATCTACAGGAAGTTGAACTGACAAATGCTAATAAGGAGATTTTACTGAGAAAAATTCTCCACACATTAGAGCCTCCAGCGGATTTACAAGTTGGGCCCACATGGTGCTGCAAGAGAACAAAAATTTCGGTTGCTGATGAGCAATAGAAAACAAAAGGAGAGAATTTGGCAGAGCTACTTTTGTAACTTGGGACTCTTGTTTTCGGTGGGGACCACGAGTGGAGAAAAGGCTTTTCTTCATTTGGCCTTTAAGAGAAGTAACGTACAGAGATGGGAAACAAGAAGCAATTCGGCAGGACCCACCTTGTGGACTTGGTTTCTCTCAATTCGGTAGAGTTCCCTTCTTGGACTTTGACTCTAAATTTCGGCGGGGACCACGGAGAGAAAGCATTAGGGATTAGTCATTTTGGCTTTAAAAAGGAAGAAACGTACAGGCGGCTAGGAGGAATAGTTTTAGCTTAGCTTTTAGCGTAGTTTAGTTTTGTTTCTTTCTTGGCTCTTTTGATGGCCTGGATCTCAGTGGAATTACTTGAAGATTTTCTCATGAGGCGTGGCTAAGTTTGTCTAGTCAAGAACAACGAAGGATTTGGTTCTACTAAATTTGTGAGTTCGAATTAGTTTTTATTTATTTCCATTATTCACTGGTATTTGTCTATCTTCTGCTTTATGTTCATATGGTTGTTTTATTATTCGATTATCCAGGGCCCGGATTCTAGATTAATTCAATAACCTGAAGCCAATTAGGGTAGTTAAATTCGTAATTGTTTAATTATTCTAAACTGGTGGCAACTGGCATGATTGGATTTGTGTCAGGGAGATAGACATGCTAACTTAAAGAGACCCTCGTAGCGTGTTGATTGGTTAGAATTAGGCTCTTCTAATTATTCATGCAATTAGGGAATTAAACTTCTATGGTCGTACCTAGGGTTGTTTCCTGATTAGAGAAATAGTCAACGGTCGTACCTTGGCTATCGACAAATTGAGGAAGAGTTGGTTGTTTATCGCGTGTATGACAACTATAACTAATTTATCAGATAGTAACTGGAATAATCCTTGCATCTGTGATCGAATTAAGTGAACCATCTCCGAAGTTGTCTCTTGACTAGAGTTCGTCCATTATTATTTTTATTGTGATAATTAGTTATTTGAGTTGTAGTTATTTTATTTTATTTTAATTTATTCCAAGTAATTTAGTTACTCTCATTTTCAAAAACCCCCCATACTTCGGACTCTAAAAGAAATAAATTATCCCCAGTCCCTGTGGATTCGACCCTGCTTATCACTATCTATAGAAATTATATTTTATTTAAGCAGGTATTTATTATTGCACAGGTTTGACACCCTGTCAATTTTTGGCGCCGTTGCCGGGGACTGGTGTCGGATTAATTTGTTTCTTTTTGAGTTCACCTTATTTTCATTTTTAATTTATTTCTCTTATTTTTTTTATTATATAGTTTATGGCTTCTAACACTCCGTATTTTGGTGATTTACTGGATTTTGTTTCCGAGGAAGGCAATGAGACTGATTTTTTTCTAAGTTTGCATATTTAGAGGCACTAAACTCTATTAGAGAAAGAATGGCTGCTGCAACCTGTGAAATTTGTTATGCCATGGATCATTCGACCGGTATGTGCCCCGAATATCAAGATAATCTGAGTGTCCCACTCAATAATTATGGAGATTTTTCACCATGGTCTCAAACGTGGTATAACCCTAATCCAAACGGGTATGATCAAGGATGGTGGGATAACTCCAGTTATAATTATACAACAGGGCCAATGAATTTTCAGCAGTATGAGTCTCAAGAACCGTCATCCATGTCAGGTATGTCTCTTGAAGAAATAGTTGAATTAATAGTTACTAACACATATCAAATTCAACAGGAGGTACATCAACTTCAACAGGAGACACAAAGGATGAGTAAAGAGATGAAAGAAGCAAGGCTTGAATGGGCATTTAAAATGAGCAAATTGATTTCACCAGTTTATGAAGAATTGCCCTCACCGACTATTATCGACCATGAGGAAGATGAGAGTGCAATTATTCTGACAAATGACATGGTACTGCAAGAGTCTCAAGAAGAAGAATCTAAAGATGTAGTTGAAAAGAAAGTTAAAGAGCAAGAATTAAGACCCCAACATCAAATGGTTCAAGTGAATGAATCCAGTGAACAATCTCCAAATGCGGTGACATCTCCTCCATTCCTTGATCAATATTTTCCTGACTCTTATTCTTTAATTCCTGTTAGTGAGATTGATTTTATTATACCAGACGATTTTGAATTTCATGCCAGGAATAAATTAAGAGTCATGATGGCAAAATATCTCGAACCAATAAGTGCTCTTGATGGAGGAGTGAGTGAAGATTTAAGATCATCACTTGTTTGTTTGGTGCCATTTACTAGTCCATGGAAGCCCGTAGCTCGTGTGCCCAAGAATTACTCTATTTACGAGGGCTATCAGGATTACATAGAAGATGAAGCACTGAAACGAGCCACAAGATTTTATCCTCCATGAATACACATGAAAATGTCTAGCCAAAGACAATAAAGAAAGGCGCTACTTGGGAGGCAACCCAAGATTATTTGTTTCAGTTTTCATGCATTTTTTAAGTTTTAGTTAAGTGTTAGTGTCAATTAATAGTTTGATGTTTGGTGGCAGGAAATTAGTAGTTAGACGTGCCCACGCCAGGTGGTCACGCCTGAGGGAAAGAAATTTTCGTTCAGGATCTGCGGACTCTATAGCAGTTAGACGTGCCCATGCTAGGTGGTCACGCTAACGGATCTAGAATTTTCGCCGGATGGTCAAAAGACTAGGGAGCGGTTAGGCATGCCCACGCCTAAGTTAGAGATTCTTTTCTCAAAAAAAAAAAAAAATTTAAAAGACCAAATTGCCCCTAAACGACAAAAGGAAGAAAGGAAAGAATTTTCAAAGGACCCGCAGCCCTACTCTTTCTTTCTTCCTCTCCCTTTTCTTCTTCTTTCTTCTTCCTTTTCTTTCTTTTTCTCCTTCTTCTTCTTCCTTTTTCTTGCTGTCTGCCACGAGCGCCTCGTACCACCAAGCTCCCATAATCTCTCATCCACTCTGCCTAAGCGCCGCTCCTCCCTCACGAGCTCTCAGCCGCGCCTCCCTCCAGCTCCAGCTTCACCTCATGTGCCACCAGCTCTTCGCACGCCGCCTCCTTGCTCCGCACAGCTCGTCCAGCCCACGGCGCACCACCACCGCCACTCTAGCTTTCCTCCGGTTCTGTCCGCTGTTCTCCGCCGCCACTGCTGTCGGCTATCTCCACCAGCGGTCAACCTCCTACTTCCTCCCTCGCGCGCAGCTTTCGCCCACAACCAGACCACCTCACGGTCCACTTCGCTGAGGAGCCGCACCGCCGCTGTCCGACGCTCCTCCATTGCTACGTCATCACCTGTCAAAATTGACAGGTGGAGGTATTGTAATTTCTTCCCCGATTAGCATAAATTTCTGGAATTTGTGTTTGGGCTTCTGATGAATAGAAGAAGGTGTTGTTTTGGGCAATTTCTAGGGTAAAATTTTGGACGGAATTGGGTTTAATTGCTGCCATACGTGGGGATATTTTTCTGATATTTATTGAGTTGCTGCTATTTGATTTAAATCCTCCCTGTGTATACACCAGTGGTACTGGTTGCATTGTTGCTTACAGTTTCTTGATCCTTAGTGCTTAAATTGTTTTTCGAATCCTGAACGGTGGTTGCTGGAATTGCCAATTTCTGTGGTCAATTGCTAATTTTAGCAGGTTGAATTGGGTATTTAACTGTCCAATTGGAGACAGTTGTTACGGTTTTGGGTCCATTTGTGTTTAAATTGTATAATTTGTGTCGAGTTGTGGGTAATTTGCTGCGGCTGTTGGTTAAATTTATTCTGAATTTGACTACATTTGGACCACAGGGGCTCATTGATTGCATTTGTTATTATTGTTGAGGTATTCGTATAACCTGTGGGTGATTGAATTGTGCCTATTGTTCATTGGGTTGGTTTTAAACAAAAAAAAAAAAATTTGTTATTACTTTGAAATTCCTGTTTCCATTATCTGTTGGCAATTGTAGTCCCTTGTGATTAGAGTGACATCTAGAGATCATGGTAAGGCCAAGATCCGCTTCTAGGTTTAGGACACCTAGACACTCGCAGCCTCCTCCTACCCCAGGGGCTAACGACTAGGTCCAACTCCGAATGCAAGTTGCATAACATGGTGCAGAATTTGGCAGCACTCCGCCTGACCCACTCCTGTTTTGACAATTTCAGGGAAGTACCGTTACCCTTCTCCTTTCTTTTGCTGTTAGTTTATCACATTGAGGGTAATGTGTGAATTAGGTGTGGGGGGGTCAGTTTGGGGTGCTAGTATTTTTGTTTTTAGTTTTTAAAGGCTGTTCCTTTATTTTTAGTTTGATATTTATCTCCCTTTTCGTTTATTTTCTTTTCTTTTTTCTAGTGGTCAGCTCTTCTATGACTACCAAGTTTTGATGCTGGATTGTTGCCTCTAATTATGCTATTGCCAAGTTTTATTAATAAAAAGGTATCAAGTTGATGTGGTTGAGTTCAGGGACATCTCTCTGGTGAATATCAGTAATTGCTTGACTCTTCTAATTTTTGGTTAACTTTTCTAGGCATAGGGAATGATTGTTGACATTTTCCATGTGAATTGGTCCAGTTATTAATTTTAATTCTCCATGTTTGGAAATTTGAGGCTGGCTGCTATTTTTTTTTTTGTTATTTTTAGTTTTCGTGCTATATGGTTGTAAATAAGAGTTGACTGTACTCCGCTAGTTGTTACTACTGAATAACCGGGGATCTTCACCTAAAGTGTCGATTCTCGCGTCAAAAGGTAGTAGTTACTATGAGTGCGTGGTCCTATGGCGATTGGAGCTGAGTAACCGGGCTCCTCCATCTATCAAATGTTGGAGTTCGCGTCAAAAGGCTCTAAGGGCTATAGACTAAGTCTTTTGTTACTTAAAACCAAAAAAAAAAAAAAAAGATTGTGTTAGTATGTGAATAAGTCAGCTTTCTGGTTTGTGATCTTAATGTCGAGATTTTGGTTAGTAGTTGGGCCATTTGCTGATAAATGTGAGTAACCATTCCTTTTTCTTATATTAGTTTGTTTTAAATTGGAGGAGTTTATAGTTCAGAAGCTAACCGGGGTGATGTTTCTTGAACCCTGATCACTGATGCTTGATAGATGTTTTCTTTGGTATCTTGGCAATATGGTAGATGGAGCAATACCCATTTTCAAATTTTGGTATTATTTGTCGTCCCATGCTTGAGGGCAAGCATGATTTAGGTGTGGGGGGAATTGATAGGGTGTTAATTGTTAGTAATTTTATTGTTAATTTTCCCTTGTCCCTACCAAATATTGTTTTAAATTGTTAATATATACTTATATTTGGTATTTGGACCTATCTACAGGAAGTTGAACTGACAAATGCTAATAAGGAGATTTTACTGAGAAAAATTCTCCACACATTAGAGCCTCCAGCGGATTTACAAGTTGGGCCCACATGGTGCTGCAAGAGAACAAAAATTTCGGTTGCTGATGGGAGTCTTTGATGAGCAATAGAAAACAAAAGGAGAGAATTCGGCAGAGCTACTTTTGTAACTTGGGACTCTTGTTTTCGGTGGGGACCACGAGTGGAGAAAAGGCTTTTCTTCATTTGGCCTTTAAGAGAAGTAACGTACAGAGATGGGAAACAAGAAGCAATTCGGCAGGACCCACCTTGTGGACTTGGTTTCTCTCAATTCGGTAGAGTTCCCTTCTTGGACTTTGACTCTAAATTTCGGCGGGGACCACGGAGAGAAAGCATTAGGGATTAGTCATTTTGGCTTTAAAAAGGAAGAAACGTACAGGCGGCTAGGAGGAATAGTTTTAGCTTAGCTTTTAGCGTAGTTTAGTTTTGTTTCTTTCTTGGCTCTTTTGATGGCCTGGACCTCAGTGGAATTACTTGAAGATTTTCTCATGAGGCGTGGCTAAGTTTGTCTAGTCAAGAACAACGAAGGATTTGGTTCTACTAAATTTGTGAGTTCGAATTAGTTTTTATTTATTTCCATTATTCACTGGTATTTGTCTATCTTCTGCTTTATGTTCATATGGTTGTTTTATTATTCGATTATCCAGGGCCCGGATTCTAGATTAATTCAATAACCTGAAGCCAATTAGGGTAGTTAAATTCGTAATTGTTTAATTATTCTAAACTGGTGGCAACTGGCATGATTGGATTTGTGTCAGGGAGATAGACATGCTAACTTAAAGAGACCCTCGTAGCGTGTTGATTGGTTAGAATTAGGCTCTTCTAATTATTCATGCAATTAGGGAATTAAACTTCTATGGTCGTACCTAGGGTTGTTTCCTGATTAGAGAAATAGTCAACGGTCGTACCTTGGCTATCGACAAATTGAGGAAGAGTTGGTTGTTTATCGCGTGTATGACAACTATAACTAATTTATCAGATAGTAACTGGAATAATCCTTGCATCTGTGATCGAATTAAGTGAACCATCTCCGAAGTTGTCTCTTGGCTAGAGTTCGTCCATTATTATTTTTATTGTGATAATTAGTTATTTGAGTTGTAGTTATTTTATTTTATTTTAATTTATTCCAAGTAATTTAGTTACTCTCATTTTCAAAAACCCCCCATACTTCGGACTCTAAAAGAAATAAATTATCCCCAGTCCCTGTGGATTCGACCCTGCTTATCACTATCTATAGAAATTATATTTTATTTAAGCAGGTATTTATTATTGCACAGGTTTGATACCCTGTCAATTAGTTATGCATGAATTTATTCATGTCAGGCATTGTCAGCACTCCATTCCACGCTTGCTGCTGAAAGTTTCTTGTCAGCATCATAATATGCCTTAAAACAACATTTGAAGCAAATCTGTTCCAAAGCCAAGCACTTCACCAGACTTTTGTTTCTCTCTCTGTTGATGATCTTCACAATGGAGTCTCTAAAATTTTTTGTTAATTTTTTAAATTTCTATGTCACCCTTGTTAAGCCCAAGAATAAATCAAGCACACTAGGCAAATTAACATCAAAGCAACTAAAAACATTAGTTTTCAAAAACTTACAAACTTCAGTACATATCCAAGATCAAACCTCGCTTACAAATAGATAAGCATGTGTGCACAAGTCATACACGAGCATTCAAAATATTAAGCTAGTCCAAAGTACATTTGAACGATCTTTTTTTTTTTTTTTGTTAGCAATGGTTTTGAATTCAAAAATTTTTAGTTACAATCATTCGTGTCTTACCACCCAATTTAATACTCTCCCAGCTAATCAAAAGGACTAAAATTGATCGATACAAAATTATCAGTTTACTCGTGGTTCATGACAAAAGCTTCATAGTAGACTTTATAGATGTGACATGAATTATTGAATTCGTACAATTTTACACATATTTCAATAATAAGTTAAACAAATAGACTTTATAGATGTGGCATGGGTCTATACGTATGCCATTGAAAATGAAATTTACTCACTAATTCACGACATTAGCTTCATCATAGACTGTCAGATGTGACACATACAGACTTTATATATGTGACATATTTCATCATTGAAATTGAATGAAGTCACCTGCTTCATGACATTGGCTTCTTCATAGACTTTATAGATGTAAAATGAGTTTGTACATATTTTATACATGTTTACAATCTTCAAAAGGATGAATGATTTAGCTATAGACTAGGTGAAATTTCATCCAGTATCAACTTCAAAAATGGAGGTTTAGCTAGCTTGTGTTATACAGTAGAAACTTGTAATTGTGAAAAACACACTGCCTTAATTCCTTAATTGCTTGAAACATTTAACTTTCCTTAGAGAAGTATGAAAAATATAAATCCAACCCCATATAGTCCTAGTATCACATAAAGTCCAACCAAAATCATGATAAATGCTGGATTTGAAGATTGGGAGGTTTTGCCAGCTACACTTCACATAGGAATGATAGTTGAAGCATGTATAAGAGAACACAGAAATCAACGAGTTGAGCATTGTAGTTAGATTGATAAATGGAACATAATAATATCAACTATCTCATGCTAATTGATAAAGTGATTGTTCGATTACATGAAATTTAATTATCATTATTAATTTGAATTAATCTTCTATACACTGACACCGTGTATACTTTTTTCATTGAATGCATGATACATAATCTGAATTTAAATTTGAAATTCAAATTTTGCATCTATATGATGCATTCAACCGTGATAACGCCTACACTGTCAATGTATATAGGATTAACTCTATTAATTTACATATTAAGTGAAACTTTTTTTCGTCTAAAAATTTCTGCTCAACTCATAAGAGATTAGCTACGTAACAGTGATGTCTCTGGATTTATTAGCTACGTAACATTGTCAATGTATATAGGATTAACTCTATTAATTTACATATTAAGTGAAACTTTTTTTCATCTAAAAATTTCTGCTCAACTCGTAAGATATTAGCTACGTAACAGTGATATCTCTGGATTGATTCTCAAGCTTTTTTCATCTTTTTTTTTTTTTGCCCCTAGTAAGCCTCTTTTGCCTTGCTGAACTTAATGAATTATAGGATACTTAAGCTCCAGCCGAAAAGGGCTTGCAAGCTTTGATCGATTACATAAAATTTAACATTATTAATTTATTTGTTAAGTGAAACTTTTTGTCATAGCCAGAATCAGAAAATTTTCTTTGAGGGGGCGATTTTCTTGTCGCCTACAGATTTGTGCTCAACTGGTAAGAGATATTAGTGGGGTAATTGCCATATCTTTGAATTGATTCTCAAGCTCTTCCCATCTCTTTTTTTCCCTTGTAAGCCTCTGTTTCCCTTGTTGAACTTATTGAGGTATAGGACACTTATCTCCAACAGAAAAGGACTTGCATGCTTTACTGAGTCGACAAGTAATGCAAAGCCTTTTCTTAACTTCTTTGCTGTTTTGGTTTCACAAAGAGAGGTTGGTTTTTTTTTTCTTTGGTATTTTTGGGCCTTGGTAGATTGACAACATATACTGCAAGAATACATTAAAACTATATAAATTTCATAAATGAAGATAGATGAAGATTCCAATTTCCAAATAAATCATGATGAAAGTAAAAGGAGAGAGAATATTGTCAAAAGTATCTCAATTGAACTGATTAAGGAGTTCGATGTTGAATCTGGGAACAAACTCCGAAAGTGACACCAAATATAAAGTAAAAAAATTAAAAATAAATGTGGATGAAGATTCCAAAGTATCATGATGAAAGTAGAAGGAGAGCGAATATGGAGGCGGGGGCAGGGACGATCAGAATTTGGCCCAAAAAAATTATATGATTCAGATCACTTCTTATACCTCGTTTTTAACAACGTGTGTGAGGCCCACAAAAATTTGTTATAAAGTTACATGTTATGCAAATAAAGTTACGCCGTATGTAAATAAAGTTACGCGGTGTGCAAAATGCACAAAACCACCTGCAATCGTTCCTGCCCGTGGATCGAGCGAATATTGTGAAAAGTGCATCAATTGAAAAGATCAAGGAGTCGGACATTAAAGTCTTTTTCAAGTGTCCTTGGAACAACTCCAAAAGTTGATTAGTAAGTGGAATATTGTTGATTATCCCCCTTTATTGTTGATTGTTGGAAAAAAACTACAACCTTATTGCGAGACTAGTTTGAGTGTGCTCAATGAAAAAAGGATTAGTCTTCCCTGTGAGTGTTTCGTCCCACATTGAAGCTTAGTATGAATGAGTAGCAAGATTTAAAGTTCTCAGGGCTTGCCTTCCAGTCAGCAATTGCTTGGATGGGTAAGTCTTGTGGATCCCCCTTAGGTTGAGCGAGACTCTTTTTGGTGCGTGGAATATAGGTTCCTTTCTCTGAATGTTAAAGGATGATCAATGGTCCACCGACTCCTTGATAATTCGAACCCTGACCGATTATGGGTGAAGCATTTTAGTAACTACTCTACGCATTATTGTCAAAAATTTATTCGACTCTATTTGTCTCGTTGCTTGTGTGTTTTGCATGGAATTTGCGATGTTAGGTGAATAAATTTGAGTGTGCACTAGCTGAGAAATTGAATAAAGAAAAGTAGAGGAAATGTGACTAATAGACCATTTAAATTACATTGTTAGCAGCTTTTGGGAATTTTTATTGAAAAATAACTATAACATTTTTTAAGGTATGATGTACGTGTAGTGATTGGAAAATGTACAACAAAAATATTTCCGAAACTGTTGTACTTATTTTTTACTCAATTATAGTTATTATATTTCAAAAGAAAAAAAAAACTAAAATATGATGTTCATGGAGAAGAAATAGTAATAAAATAAAAAGTCGCACAGAAAGTTGTACAACTAGTGATTGTTAGCATATATATATATATATATATATATATATATATATATATATATATATATATGATAAGTTTGTTAAATTTTGGATTCGTCAACAAGTGATTGATGAATATATATAAATGATAATTTTTGTTAAATTTTGGATTCGTCAACAAGTGATTGATGAGCCCTTAATTAGGGCTGCAAACGAGCTGAGTCGAGTCAAGTCTTGACTTAATTTTATTGAACTCGAACTCGAGTTCGAGCTCGACGAGCTGACAATTTAAAACTCAAATTCGAGCTCGAAAAAAAAAAATTATTTTATTTTTTAAAAAATAAATAAAATAATATTTTTTTCTTAATAAATAATAAAATATTAATAATATATATGTAATTTTACTATTAAAATAAAAAAATTAAATATATATACACTTAAAATAAAAAAATAAAAAAAAATATACTTAAAAAAAAAAAATATATATATATATATATATATACTCAAACTCGCGAGTTAATGAATTTAATATTTTGATCTCGAGTTCGAACTCGATTTCGACTCGAGCTCGATATAGTCGACTCGAGCCGCTCGAGCGATTCGGTTAATTTACAGTCCTACTCTCAATAGAAAAATTATTTAAAAAATTATTAGAAAAATAGAAAATATTTTTCTTTGAAAAGTGCGCAAGCATGCGCATAGCTGGCACGTCCACAACCAAGGAGGAGGTCTCGAGGATTTTCGCGAGGTTAGCGTGGATTCTCAAATCCGCTCCTTTGTCCATTTCCCCATTTCCCCATTTCCTTCAGTACAGTTTCTCGTAAACCCAAAAAAGAAAAAGCAAAAGTACAGACTACAGAGACAGCAAACATGGTCCGGATTATATAATTCTGAGCATAGTTATAAAATTCGACCCGGCCCGACAATCGAATCGTTCAATTGATGAACCCTCCGTTGGAAACTATGACCTTAGGTCAAGGTTTTTGATATGCTCACCACTAAACCATTTTGTCACATGTTAGTTAACTATCATTATTAACTATATAAACGTTTTGTCAATTTTATCTTTATTTTTTTTATTTTCTTCAAAACAAATTTATTTGAAATCTTTTAATACAACCTTATGACCCTCAAATTCTATAAAATATAAAATAGATTTAAAAAATAATATATTACATAATTTATTTTAAAGAGAAATATTATTTTTAATAATTTTTTACACTTAAAATTCGTAAGTAATCTAGATAATTACATTAAATATAGATAAAATTTTACGTTTGATATTTGGTGGATTATTAATTAAATTTATGTTTTGCTAATTTTTATATGAATTAATTATTCTATAGCAAATTAAATTAAATAAACATTTGTTATGATATTATTTATTACAATTTATATCATATATCTTATATAAAAAATTATAAAATATAATATTTAAATAAATTTAGTGACTCACCAGTACAATCACTTATCTAATGATTGAACTAGTGACACGTTGATCCACCTTTTCGATCGGTCTTTTTCGGACCGAGTTTAATATGATTCTGAGGTCCAAACCTTACTTCAGCAATGACGCAAGAATTTCGTTCCTCTTTCCTACCTGTACCAGTGATGAAACTCCACCACTTCTCTGGCCTCCTTTCTTCTTCCCACTCCTATTTATTTAAACATCTTCACTTCAAATCTTGTTTTCAATCGTCGGCCCGAAGAAGTGGAAGAATCGAAGCTGTGAAGCTGTGAGAAACTACTGCTCGAAAATGGCGTCTCTACCACTGGTGCCGAGGACCAAGTTGGGCTCCCAGGGCTTGGAAGTGTCGAAACAAGGTCTGGGATGTATGGGGATGTCGTACATGTACGGCCCGCCTAAGCCCGAGCCAGATATGATCGAACTCATCCGCTACGCTGTCGATTCTGGAGTCACCTTCCTTGATACCTCCGACGTCTATGGACCTCACACGAACGAAATCCTCATCGGCAAGGTATAAGACAAAGAAGCTTACGATTTGAATTTACTGCAGAATTAATTGTTTCCAAATTTGAATTTGGATTTGTATTCTTGGCTTAGATCAATTTAACTCTGTTTAATGATATTTACTTGTTTGATTTCAGTTTGTATATGGGAAAGTACCGAGTGTTGTACGTTGTGTTTGGGAGCTTGTATTTTTTTGGTCGTCGGTAGCTTTTTACTCCAGCACTTAAATCTTTGGGCAAATTTTTTTAAAATTTTTTAAAATGATGTTCTAGGTTATGTAATATGTAATAATCGGTTCAGAAAAATGTTGTATTTTACTCTTGAAATGGTTGTTGCTTCCGGAAAATGGTTTTTCCCTGGATGGTGTTTTTTTTTTTTTTTTTTGAAGGAAATGCATCGATTGCATTTTCAAAGTCCTCAGTTTTAAACTGTTCGCTTTTGGGTTTTTGGTTTTCCGTAGAAAAAATATATATCAGCTCTGGTTTGTGTTGCTGGATAGCCGTAGAAGTTGACCTGGCATAGATCTGACAATGTTTAGTTGTTTAAGAATAGTACCTGTAGAGCAAGCAAACGGTCCTGGGAGTTTTATTGAACTTTTATTATTTGTGTTTTGAATGATGGTGTAGGTTTAAAGAAATGCTCAGTTGAAATTGGATGTAGCTTTGAGTGTTAAGCTTATTGCATTATCCTTGAATGAGGGTTGAATTCTGATTGCCCTTTCAGATATGGTAACTGATAAGTATTATAATTCGGTTAAATTGGGTGTAGGCTTTGAAAGGAGGATACAGAGAGAAAGTGCAGATAGCAACCAAGTTTGGCATTGGAAAAAAGGATGGGAAAACGGACATTCGTGGTGATCCAGAGTATGTGCGAGCTTGTTGTGAGGGCAGCCTGAAGCGGCTTGATGTAGAATGCATTGATCTTTTTTATGCTCATCGTATTGATACTCGTGTTCCCATTGAAGTCACGGTTAGTTGTTCTTTCTATGCCACTCTAATGCCATTTTTACCTGGTATTATGGGTTTAACCATTTGAAATTACAATTGCTAGATTGAATAATCCTGATTACAAAATACGGGTTTTTCAACTGATTTTGTAAAGCTTTTTCTCAAGAAAGCAGTAACTGACATAAAAAAGCTGCCATATTTTAAAAAATTGTCATATTTTAAACTGCCATATGTTTCAACATTACTGCAATTATGATTTGTATAAAGTAATATTGGTATGAATTCTTTGAAATGTTCACTTTTAGCTATATTGGTCATCGTAAAAGAACTGCTATATTTTAAAGGCTCATCTGTTGGCTTTTAGCCTGTTTGTGCTTTCCAACGAAACCTTGTCCATGATTATTTGACCTAAATTTGGGAGGGAAAATTAAGAGCAAGAGCTGTTAAGATTTTTGGAGTACATATCTGGCTGCTTTAATGGTGTTAATTTCAGTTGTGCTTGGTTGATGTTCATCTCTGATGCCTGCCATGTCTTATGATTACCTAAAAAATGAACATGCTTGTCTTTGATTCCTTTGGGAATTTTTTGAGCCAGGTTGGAGAGATGAAGAAACTTGTTGAAGAGGGTAAAGTTAAATACATAGGTCTATCTGAGGCCTCTGCTTCGACAATCAGAAGGGCTCATGCTGTTCATCCTATAACAGCTGTTCAGTTAGAATGGTCATTGTGGTCAAGAGATTTGGAGGAAGAAATTCTTCCAACATGCAGGTAGAAATATTTTGTGCGGTTACAATTGGTTTGGAGGATATTAATGACTCTGTTTACTTTCCTGTTTCATTATCAGAGAGCTTGGTATTGGCATTGTCCCTTACAGCCCTCTTGGACGCGGATTTTTCTCTGCAGGACCACAACTGTTTGACAACTTGGCAGAGGGTGACATGCGTAAGGTTGGTGTACTGAACAATTTATTCTGATCTTATGAGTATATTTTCACCATATCATGATTCATTGCCCTTTTCACTTTTCACCAGATCTGATTTTATTCACTTTTGTATTCAATGGAGTTGGGAAAGTTAGCTAGTAGATGGTTGGTAAAAGAGGATGCATAGAGCAAAAGATTTTCTAATTTAGATTATTTATCTGCAGCATAGTAACATCTCATCTTATTTTTGGATGTACCATGCGTTTTCTTGTCCATAAGAGATGTTTCTGCCGCGCACGTGTGTGTTTTGACATCTTATTCCCCCTTTTGTCATTGGATTGGGAAGAGGGAGGAGGCAGTCCTTACTTTTAAGGTTTTCTCTAGATTTTCAGCTTTTCGCTGCAGATGCTAATGGTCTCCTAATCTTTGTCCTTGTGTTGTATGATAATCTGAATGGCCACTCATTTCTTTTTTACAGGATTAATGATTTAACTTTTGCGACTCTTTAGAATTAGTTCCATTCCTGATGAAGTGCAGTTTTTGGCTGCAGAATTTCCCAAGGTGGAAACCAGAAAACCTGGAGGAAAACAAGAAAATATTTGCACGGGTTAGTGAAATGGCAGCAAAGAAAGGATGCACCCCAGCACAGCTGGCCTTGGCTTGGGTTTATCATCAAGGAGATGACGTGGTTCCAATTCCTGGTACCACCAAGAAGGAGAACTTCAACCAGAATGTTAGAGCTCTATCAGTAAAATTAACACGAGAGGAGATGGCTGAACTTGAGTCCTATGCTTCCGCTGATGTGGTTAAGGGTGATAGGCATGTCTCCATGGGAACTACATGGATAAACTCTGAGACCCCTCCTTTGTCTTCCTGGAAAGCTAAGTAAAGATATGAATCCATCTGAGTTTGGTGTTGATATTATCTTGAGAGTGTGGTCAAATGAATCCAAATGCTAGAATATTTGGATGAATAATGTTTGTGAGGAGGCATACCTATTTGACTAATTCTACTTATCAGCAGGCTGTGGAGAAGATACTTTTGTCTTTTTGAATTAGGCAAATCTATGTTGCTAATGATATAGACAGTATGCGATGCTTCTGTAATTCAACTTGTGTTGGTTTTGTGTGCTTGTTATTTATGGTATTTTGCAGTGATGTCCTCCAGCAGTTTTACAATTATCCGAGAGAGGATTGCTAAGAAATTGTTGCCCAACAAACATATTCAAATATATTCTAAATGTTATACGTCTTTTAAAGACAGGGCAGTGACTAATTCTAGAGAATGATTGCCTTAATATGTTATACGGACGAAAATTGACAGGACTGTTTGTTCATTCTGTCTGATTTCCATTAACCTCGTGTCTTTCATCTTCTTTGGACTAATTAACCAGCCGAGACAACATGCAGTACCTACAATCGGACTACACACATGCGTACACATATACATACGCATACATATGTACATACATACATATGTATCTGTTGGAGGGAGGTGGCATTTTCTTGTACATTTTCAGGGTTCTTTATGATTTACAACACTTTTATAAATCCTTGCAGCAAGTCTGTCTATTTTCAAGTTTGACAACTACTAGTCAATTCCCAACTTAATGTTCTCCAGTCGTCATATTCCAGCATCTGAATCATCTAGGTTGCATTTGAGGATGATTTTGTTAGCTAAAGATCAGCTTATCATTCTCCTTAAGGGACTATTATTTGGCACGAAACTGTGATAAGCAAATAAACTGAAATCAACATCCATACATGTGAAGCTTATTTCACTTAATTTAGCTGCGTTTTGACGAAGTATATGAAAATGAATGGGGTTATCTACGCTAACACAATTTTTTTTTATTAATTTATAAATTAATCTTTTATGCACTGATAGTGATTTTTTTAATTTGAGTTTGAAATTAAAATTTTACATATGTGTTATTTATTCAATTGTAATAATATATACAATGTTATTGTATATAAAATTAATTCCTGACCCATTGGTTTAAGTCAATTCTGAAAATATCGAATTCCATTTTTGAAAGCAAGCGTTGTAAGCAAATGTTACCCACAGAGTCAAACTGTGCTGTGGCATCTTTTAAAATATATTGTAATGAATCACATCCAAAATACTCCTCAAAAATCTTATTGTAAGTGCCTGTTTCAAGGTTAGGTATCGATCTTATAAAATATTCATGAATAAACTTTGCTCTTGAGAACTCTATTCTTGCCACCTGTTTTCATCAAGGCTAAATGGTAATACAAATGGCTTGTGTACCTTACTCCTCTAACAACTCCAAAACTTCCACTATGTCTGGTATAAATTCAATTATACACTTTAACTATCTATATCTGTATGTATTGCAAGGGGATTTTTAGTAGAGAGCCTCTCAATGACTTCTAAACTTTCCATTCTTTTTTTTTAGAATTTTTATTTATTTTAATACATAAAAAGTAGTGGTTTATAATCAATCTTATCACCAGTCAAATTTAAAATTTAAAACTTTCCCACTGTCTACTTCATAAACAGTTTATAGTTTGTTATTTATACTTTAAGTCCTTTTTACTCCTTAATTACAGACAAATGCTTATTTGTATACTATTTTAATACAATCTTACATTTTTATAATTAAGAAATCTTTATCACTAAACTAATCCTATAACCACCCCTACAAATGAGCTTTGCAAATTACAATCACATTTGAAAAAAATCACCATATCACCACCACGTTTTCCACTCCAATTTAAGAATTTCACTCTAATTAAAACTCCTCCAAGACATAGCATCCCACGGTTCATTCTTTCAACCAAATTACCCCATTTGCTCATTTGTCATCTTTTCGTTAATAAAAACAAGAACAACAATTCTATTGGTACGTAATTTTCATTTGATTACAATACAATTGTATATCTAACTGTTGATGCTATTTCTTCTTTAACTATTGTATTTCTTTGGTTAACAATTCTCATAAAATATATTACATTATTACACTTAAAACAAATACAAAAACTATTGATTCTTAGTTCAATATATATTTTAATGCATTTCTAGATCAAAGAAATGGAAACTCTACCTCTCCTCAAATTTGATAGCCATCTCCATTATTTTTAACACATAATTAACCATTACCTTTGTATTTTCAACTCTATTAATATAGCTTATACCTCTTATTTATATATTTACTGTTCATGATATAATGTTCATTTTTTATTAAAATTATGCAGATTCATTTGAAGAATCTGTTCCTGCTACGCAAGACCTATGCCTGTTAACATAGTTATAGCAGAACAAATTGGTAATGTTCTCATACTTTTCTCATGTAATTATATTTAATACTTTTTTGAATACGATCTTAAGTATACAAATTAAGAGTGTTCATGGATCAAATAATCAGTTCATTTGCAATTTTGCTAACCATAACTTGATGTTCTGATACCAAACTATAATCCATACCCTACCTCAATTCGAATGGTTAATCAGTGATCAGTTATCCTGTAGCATAGGGTTAGATTTACAATGTAGCATATCTTTCTTCCAAGAAAAAGAAAAGGACTTACACTTACAAATCAAAAAATACAACATTTTTCAGATCAATAATATTATTTAATTTTACAACTCTAAAAAATCATTAATATAAAATAGACTTGCAAATTGAAAAATATAATATTTTGCAAACCAATAATATTATTTAATCTTACAACTCTGAAAAAGCATGAATGCAAAATAGAAAAAAAAAAAACACATTACAATACTGAATATTTAAAAGATTTGTTTTTATTCTCTCTATTTCATGGAACCTATCATTTTTTTCAAATAATGATGGTAGGTTACACCACAACCAAGTACTTAAGACTTAAAAGATTAAAAATAAAATAGTTATTACAATTATAAGTGGATAGATTTTATGAAAAATAAGTTATTAAATTATATAAATCATGAATATCAAATAGAATAAAAACACATTAAAATACTGAATATTTAAAAGATTTTTTTTATTTTGTCCATTTCTTGAAACCTATCATTTTTTTTAATAACGATGGTAGGTTACTCCACAATCAAATATTTAAGACTTAAAAGATTAAAAGCAAAATAGTTATTACAATTATAAGTGGATAGAATTTATGAAAAATGAAAAATAAGTTATGACAACATATAAAAAAGTAGACTTATAGAATAAGTAAAATTAGTGACGATGAATATAGAAAGTGAAAAAGGTAGATGATAGTTAAGATTAGCAGCAAATGAAACAAAATTTATAAATAGAAAAAAATAAAGTAGTATAGTAAATAAAAATGACAACAACAAATGTGAATTGTACAAATATAGATGGGAGTAAATGTTAGTACATTAGTATAGGTTCCACTAACTAACCTTTTATGATAAATAATTATGTACGTAAATTCGGGTAAATGAAGTTTCTTAAAATTAAAAATGATATTCGATTTATCAATTTTGACCATTTCATTGGTTACCTTATTTATCAATTTTGAGCAATTCAATTTTCTCAATTACTCATTTTTTCGATTCCTATAGAACACCCCTTACACAAACACTACTTCCATTGTTTCCACATAACAAATTTACATTACATTATCGACACATTGATAGTTATACGCATATAATATACAATACTCATTTCACCAATCAATTACATTAAATAGGCCTAAGACGACATCCATATGGTGTCAGAAGAAGATGGACGTTTGGTCCAAGAATAGCTAACTGTCAGAAATATCAATCTCTAATGTCGGCGGAAGAAAGAGTTAAAAATAGTACAAAACAAGATCCGAAATTCAATTGTGTTGTCAAAATGGAGACGTTACTTTACCTTTACTACCTGATACTCAGTTTCTGGAACGAGTACTTTCTACTCCAAATTTAAGATTTGATTGTTGAACTCCCTATTTGGATTTACATCTATGGAAGACAAAATAGATCATTCAGTTGTCAATTCTATCGAATCGTATTCATTTCAAATTAGTGAAGAGTGTTCGCACTTTCATGCAAGATTATCAAATTGAATGCATAATGTTTGTAAGCATTTCATGTTGATAACATTCATTTTTATTTATATATCATTCATTTTCTAATATAAATTTTTATTATTCTTTCAAGATCTATCTTTTGAGAAAAGGCAGTTCTTGAATGATATACACATTTTATCATTTTTCAAGTTATTGTTAGACAAATCTTACATTTTAATTTTATTTGTACAATTTTTTAACTTTTTTTTATTCACCATTTATTTCCATTTTTTTCAATAATGTTTGTACCGTGTGTAGTACGGATATTTACACTAGTGTTGTTGTATTACTTGAATCTTGAAAATGTTTGTTTAGACTATTTCAATTTAACTCTAGCACCTTATGCAAGGTATGAGGAGTATTAATCAATGTTCAGTCTAGATGGAAGTTCCACCTACTAAATGAGGTTCTTTTTTTTTTTTTTTTTTTTCCGAAACGTTAGCATTTTATATATATCTCCTTAACCTGTACAGTGTTTGGACAACGGTCCAAAGAAAAGGAACAAACTGTCCCAGCAGCTTACTGATGCACTAGCATCTAAGATTGGGATTCATCCATTCTTCATCTATCCAGATGTTTAGAGCATGCAAGCTCAACTTAATACATTCTACTTTCCTTGAAATAGCAAAAGAGATAGAGCACTTTTGACCAGATTACAAATGGACCTTATATCCTCTAATAAAGTAGCCATCAGATGATTGTTGTGACTTGGTTTCTTTATGGCATCTACCAGCTTTCAGTTGTCTAGTTCCACTTGAATGTTCCTCTATCCTTGATTACCAGCTTTCAGTAGAGCTAATCTGACTGCTGCAGCTTGGTCTTGTAGTAAATCTCCTGATGTCCTTTCTGTTAGTGTCCAAACTGCTTGCAATTGTCCCATATAGTCTGTTGCTGAGATTCCAATCCCCACGGTTGGTTGATCTTTACTTTGGTGGGTGTGGATCTTTAACAGCAGTCCAGTATGGCACTCCATTTGCTCTTGATCTGTCCTTTGCTGTTCCTCTGTTTCTAGAGTGCTCTTCCCAACATCCTTCCCTTTGTTAGCTTCTTCAAAATCTGTCCATTCCTTTAGAGCCTTCTCTATTATCTTAAAAGGCTCCTTCTCCTTATGGTTAAACTCTCTATTGTTCCTTGCCTTCCAGATTTGCCAGAGTATATTGATGGTGAGGTTGACCTGATCCTGTCCTCCTCTGCTCACTTGAGCTTCATGTATTGCAGACCACCATTTGGTGAAGCAATTTGACAGGTGTTCTATTCCATCCCACTTCACTGGCGTCATTTTCCAGATTTCCTTAACTTTATGGCATTGGAGTAGCATATGTTCAATTGTTTCTTCATTTGCCCTGCATCCAGCACATATTGGAGTTCCTTGCCTAGTCCTTGAGTAGATGACTTCTCTAACTGGTAGTCCCCCATGCAAGCACTTCCATATGAAAATTTTCATCTTTTGACTTATGTTTTGCTTCCACAGTGATCTCTATATTTGAGAGATGGTTCCATCCAGGGTAGTTCTAGCTTCGTCCCTCCTTCCAGAGCTCTCCATTTCCTTTTTCTTCACCCAAGCCTTGTATCCAGACTGAACTGTATATTGTCCATTTTGATTATGCGCCCAGTAGTAGCTGTCTTCTATTCCTGTCACACTTATTGGTATCATCAGGATTCTTGCAGCATCTTGATGATTGAAAGTTTTGAAGATAAGGGCTCTATTCTTGCAGCATCTATGGTTTGCGGGTGCAAGTATAGTCAACTCAATAATTAGCATTGTGGGGATATTTTTGTTTCAAAAAAATTAATTTGAAAGTCGTTTCAGTCTTATAAGCAATTATGGAGTATTCTTAAGCACAATTGTAAGAAATCTTACGTCAAGCACACATAATATCAACCATATACAAAATTAAAAGTGCAAAGTAAATGTGTGAGATGACTGATAGCCAAACAATTGCTTTCATTGTAACTATTATCATTTTTTTTGGCGAAAAACTTTACATTAAACATGAAAACTCTTGGATCATGTACCATAAGAGTAGTATCAAAGTTAGCATGACATTGCTATTCGAGTAATGTATCAGGCCAACTTATAGTCACTTGAGACTCATCCAAATTGGGTGTCAGAGGTTGGGGATTTTGTGACTGCCCAAAATTTGGGAACTGAGTTGGAGTGAATTTCAGACTTTGCCATACTATGGGGATTGAGTTGGAAGTGTTTGATTAGCTGTGAAAGTGTGTGGGGACTCATCCAAATTGGGTGTCAAAGGTTGGGGATTTTGTGACTACCCAAAATTTGGGGACTGAGTTGGAGTGAATTTCAGACTCTTCCATGCTGTAAGGATTGAGTTGGGAGTGTTTGATTAGTTGTAGAAGTGTGTGGGAGGAAGGCAGTGACTAAATTATTTTTCCTTTTTGTTTACATTATTTTAATAGAAGGGTATATAGGATTATTGAAAAAGAATATTTGACCTACATGATTACTTAAACAGTAAAGGTGAAGGTTGTAGGTGTAATTTTGAATACTTGAGGAAAGCTATTTGTAATTATTGGAAATTTTGGGAGAGGTTTCTAAAACTGTCCGATAAAAGAAAATTGTAATGCTAGTTTCTTATCATAGCCGCATCTCCTTCTTAGCATGAGTTAGTATTTTTCATTGTGAGGACAGTTTACACAGATCAGTCTTTGATCCTTGTTGTGAACTTTTTATTGAATTGTATTTTTCTCCTAGCCTATGGACCATTGTTATGTATGTGCTTCTTATCATGTCATGCATAATCAACCTGCAGGAGACAACAAAAAGATATTGCAATATGATGATAGGAATCTCTAAGATATCGTAGCCATCTGCACTGCACTTAGGAGTAGAAGAAGAAGAGACCAGAAAGAATGAGAAGAAAGTAAACTTGGAAGAAGAAGAGACCAAAAAGAATGAGAAGAAAGTAAAACAAGACACATAACAAACTCAAATCAATTTAGGAGAATCTCGGTTGTGGATCTTTAAATTTGGAGTGATTTTACTAGTGTTTTACCAATTTTCAAATCTGACAAAATTGGTTATTTATGTGATATAATTGTTTTCATTTACTGTCTCAGCTTCTAACTTTAATTGGGATGGTTTCTTTTGTTTCTTTAGTTTTTAAGTCAAGTTATAGCAATAATAATATAAAAATGCACAAATGCAATGCAGTGTACTGAAACCGTATATCTTGCTCTCTTTAAAAATCTAAACAAATTAATGAAATCAACATTTGATGTGTTAGGTTAGTATATCTAGGAATAATGAAGATAATATACAAAAAAGGATAGTATGTGCACAATTCCAAATAATGGTTGATTGCCTCACAACCTAAAAAATTAGGTGATCAGTTGTTTTCGCATCATTTTAAGCATTGTCATAGGGATTTGTCGCTCGAGTCTTTGATGTGATTCGTATATGTAGTTAAAAAAAATCATGTCTAACTTCATTTATTTATAGTTCGACCCCGTCAATTACTGACTTTTGTGGGGATAATTTGATCTCTTCATAGAATCATGTAAAGTCCACATGACGCAATTAGCCACAAATTAGGTTATACGACTCGAATGCACCTAATTGAAAATATTGTAATATTGTAAGGGGTAAATTGGTGCAATTCAATTGCAGTAAGGTGAGAAAAGAATATTTTTGAAGAGATTTATTGATATTAATCCTAAGATTTATTTTTTGTAGCCCAATCAATAACGATATTAGTATATTTTTACGAAACCCGACCATAATTGGTGGCAATGGCGAATCCCAGTTTAAACTAAGTTTTTCTAACTCCAAAAATTTTATTCAAATCTAAGACCAATTCAAGTCCTTTTGCCAAAATCAAAGTCCGACAATATATATTCTTATCAAGAGAAACCCACTAAAATATCAAACAAGAAAAAATTCAAAAAGAGAAATTAAAAAGAATCAGGAAAGATGTACTATTATTGAAGCTATTAATACTCTTCACTGAATTTGTAAGGCGCTGGTCTTGTATTTGTACTGGTGCAGCAGAATTTGCCCTTATGGCTTGTGCTACCATCTTGCCTATGGCTGTGAATATTATGGTGTGTTGTGTCAGGCACCAAAGGAATAATAAACTAGTCGTTTTGGGAAGGCTTGCCTGCGTTTTGGTGTAAGAGGCAAAACGACGTAGTTAGACTTATTCAGACAGTTAGTGCTTGTTGTTCAAGTTAGTTAGTGGGATAACATAATTCTATAAATGATTCCCTTTCTTCTTGTAACGAATTCAGCATGAAATATACCAGATTCATTTTTTCTCTCTCTTCTCAGTTGATCTCTCTCTCTCTCTTTTATTCCTTGCTTCCTCTGCCTTTTTCCCCATTCCTTCACCCTGCTAAACCTCTCCTAAAAATCTATCTTAGAAGCCTTCACCTGACAATTGGTATCAGAGCAGTCGATCCTTGGCTGCTTGAGACACTACAAATGGCTAAAAACACCAGGTATCGATCATTGGAGAAACAACTCAAGAAACAGGAAACTAAGCTTCAAGAAGTAATGGAGACAATGGCCGTGGCTCAGACCTCTTGTCAAAATAATCTGCAGCAGAAATTTCATGAAGAAATGGAGCAGAATAACGCGAGGATAGAGGCTATGGCGGGAAACTTGGATCAGAAGTTCAGTAAGATGGAGCTGAAACTCAACGAGCTATTGAAAGTGATGATGAAGGAAAAAGGCATGCCAAAAGTAGAAACAGGCGCATCTGAACCAATCCTACCTACTCCTCCAGCACATCTGAAACTCATGACTCCTACGGAGATGCATGGAGTTCAACCTGAGGTTAGAGGTAAGAGTTTTACCCCCAACCTGCCAAGACTTGAAATGCCTATGTTCTCTTATGGTAATCCTAGGAAGTGATTAAGAAAATGTCAGAAATACTTTCTGAATTATCAAATACCTGAGAACCAAAGGGTAGATATGGTAGAAATGTTCTTGGAGGGGAGAGCTGACAATTGGTTTCAAGGAGTGAGACTGGAGAGACCTAAACTGTCGTGGTCAGAATTTTGTGAATTATTATGTGAATGATTTGCTGGGAAGTGGTCACGTGATGCGGTTGAGGAATTCAACAAATTACAACAAAAAGGGACCGTAGAGGAGTATGAGGAGAAATTTGATGAGTTGAAAACTCTCTTGTTGATTAGAAACCCCAAACTGGATGAATGATACTTTATATCCAGTTTCATCAGTGGTTTAAAGGAAGATATTAAACCAATAGTCAAAATGTTCAAGCCACAGACTCTATCCAAAGCTTTTGAGGTGGCTGAACTGCAAGAGTGCTCACTTGAAAATTTGTCTAGGCAACATAAGCCCCCAGGAAGGACAGCTGTTGAACCTAAGTATGGGATGTACAGGAACCACAACAATAGCTAGAACAATCCAAGCTCTTACAAGCTTCCAGCTATTGATCCAAATCTCAAGAAGGTTGACACTAGATCCAAAGGGTTTAGTAAGATCTCAGCTGAGGAAATGCAGTATAGGGGTAAGCACAACTTATGTTATAGGTGTGGGGATAAATTTGGAGTAGGTCACCAGTGCAAATCTGGGGGATTGAACTATTTAGATATGGAGGAAGGTGAGGAGACTGAATTTGAAGATGCTGAAGGAGAGCAAGATGAGCTCATAGGAGGGGTAAGAGAAATGGCTGAGGTGTCAGTAAATGCTTTAGCAGCAGCAATACAAAGAAAATCTATTATGCTACTAGGTAATTTAGGTGGAGTACCTGTCAAAATCCTTGTAGACACTAGTAGTTCTGACAGCTTCATACACTATGAATTGGCTAAATCTCTTCAACTTCCTTATCAAACAGTCAGACCTTTTACAGTGACCTTGGCAGATGGTACTGACATAACTAGTGGAGCAATCTGCCCAAGTGTTAAGTGGTTGATACAAGACTATCAGTTTCAGTTGGATTTGAAGATAATGGAGTTGGGAGGTTGGGACATCATCTTAGGAGTTGACTAGGTATGTCAATTCAGTCCTATCACTTTTGATTTCCATGCACTCATTATTGCTCTTAACAGTAGGGGTGATTTATTACATCTACAAGGCTTCATTAACCAGCCTGTGATGGAGCTGGTAAGGGAGAAAGATCTCAGGATTTTTATACAAGAGAAGCAAAGGAGTTGTGCCTCACTACAGATGGAGTCCGGAGGTAATCAGGAGAAGGACATTCAAGAACTGGTGGCCTCAGTTTTGCAGCAATATTCTCAGGTGTTTGTAACTCCACATGGACTACCTCCTGAGAGAGAATTAGATCATCAGATTACCTTGAAGCCAGGAGTAGAGCCATTCAAACTTAAACTTGACAAGTATCCCCATGCACACAAGTTTGAGATTGAGAAACAGATTGCTGAAATGCTTACAAATGGGATTATTAAGCACAGTTGTAGTCCCTTTGCCTCTCCTATGTTGTTGGTTAAAAAGAAAGACAATACTTGGAGGTTATGTGTGGATTATAGGAAGTTAAATGAGCTTACTGTCAAGGACAGGTCCCCTATCCCAAACATTGACGAAATGCTGAATGAACTACACGGGATAAAATACATGTCTAAACTGGACCTTAGAGCTGGATATCATCAGTTGAGAGTCAAGATAGCTAACATACACAAGACTGCTTTCCAGACATATCATGATCATTTTGAGTTTTTAGTAATGCCATTTGGCCTAACTAATGCCCCAACTACCTTTCAATCTCTGATGAACAGAATATTTCAACCTTAGATGAGGAAGTTTGTGTTGGTTTTCTTTGATGATATTCTAGTTTACAGTCCAACGTTGGAAGCACATGTACAGCATTTGAAAATTGTGTTGGGAGTCTTGGCTGACAACCAACTTTACTGCAAAAGGTCTAAATGCTCCTTTGCTCAAACATCAGCGGAGTATTTGGGACACATTATCTCTGAGGAGGGAATGTGTATGGAGGGAAGCAAGGTGGAATGTATCTAGTCATGGCCTACTCCTAGCACAGTTAAAGAGCTGAGGGGATTTTTGGGATTGACTGGATATTCTAGAAGGTTTATTAAAGGATATGGGGTTATCTGCAAACCATTAACTCAATTGTTGAAGATGGAAGGTTTTGTGTGGAGTCATAATGCTCAAATAGCTTTTGAAGACCTCAAAAGTGCCATCACTACTGCACCAGTCCTGAAAATGCCAAATTTTAAGGTTCCCTTTGTGATAGAAACTAATGTATGTGGAGTTGAGATTGGAGCAGTCTTGATGCAGTAGGGACATCCCATAGCCTTTCTTAGCAAGGTTCTATATCGTCAGAATTTGGGAATGTCTGTCTATGAAAAGGAACTGATGGCTTTAGTATTAGCAGTAATCAAATGAAAACATTACTTGGTGGGACACCACTTTGTCATTAAAACTGATTATCAGGCTCTCAAATATTTGTTGGAACAAAGGCTTACTCATCCTTTGCAGCATAAATGGCTCACCAAATTACTGGGGTTGGACTATGAGATCTAGTACAAAAAAGGGTCTGACAATGGGGTTGCCGATGCCTTATCTAGGAGAAGGATGGAAGGAGAATATAAAGAGCAGGAAGTAGTGAATCACCTTTGTGTTATCTTAGCAATGCAGCCAGTTTGGATGAAAGAATTGACTGAGAGTTATGAGGGTGATGGGGTGGCCCATAGCATCATGTTACAATTGCTGGTATATCCTAATGCTTGCTCAGGGTATCAGTTGGAGAAAGAACTACTCAAATTCAGAGGGAAACTATATGTAAGAGGAGCTAATGGGGCTAGGCACAATTTAATCAAGGCCTTGCATGACTCAGCTGTGGGAGGCCATTCTGGTCAAAAGGTGTGCTTGCAGAGGGTGCAATCTCTATTTCATTGGCCTGGTATCAAAAAGGATGTCATACAATTTGTGCAAGCTTGTGACATTTGCCAAAGAAACAAACATGAAAATGTTCCTTATCCTGGGCTGCTGCAACCACTTCCAGTCCCTTAACAGGCTTGGACACATCTGACCATGGACTTCATTGAGCAACTCCTTTTCTCCAAGGGGTATGACACTATTTTGGTTGTGGTGGATCGTTTACCAAGTTTAGCCACTTTATGGAGTTGTCCCATCCTTATTCTGTAGAGCAGGTAGCTCAGCTGTTCCTTGACCATGTGTATAAGTTACATGGTCTGCCTGAATCTATCACTTCTGACAGGGATAAGGTATTCATTAGCAAATTTTGGCAGGAGCTCTTTCGCACTTTGGCAGTTGGTTTGCACTATAGCTCATCTTATCACCCTCAAACAGATGGTCAAAGTGAGAGGTCAATCAGTGTCTAGAAAGTTACCTCAGGTGCATGTGTAGTGAGTATCCATCTCACTGGAGTGACTGGTTGTCTTCAACAGAGTTATGGTATGATAAAAATTTTCACACAAGCCTGTAGCTTACACCTTTCGAAACCTTATATGGTTATAGGCCAGTGCATCTACCTCTAGGCCCCTTTCGTGACAGTGTCATTCCTACAGCAGCTGATATGGTGCAAGAGAGACTTCAAGTTCTAGCAAATATCAAGGACAACCTCGCCAAGGCTCAGAGTCGCATGAAACATTTTGCTGACTAGAATAGGACAAAAAGGACTTTCCTAGAGGTGATTGGATATTCTTGAAACTACAGCCCTATAGACAATAGACTGTGGCCATTAGGAAGAGTTTAAAACTATTTGCTAAGTACTATGGACCCTTCCAGGTCATTGAGAAGGTTGGGGCAGTAGCTTACAAGCTACAACTACCAGAAAGAGCTCAAGTCCATCCAGTGTTCCACGTTTCATTGTTAAAGAAGAAGGTTGGAGTTGCTCAGGACATAGAGCCCACTCTTCCTGAGCCTGATGTTTTTGATCAGTGTATACCATATCCTGAGAAAATATTACGAAGGAGGGCTGTTATGCGCAAGTCTCAACCTGTCATTTAGTACTTGGTGAAATGAAATCATCTACCAGAGTCGGAATCTTCTTCGGAGGACAAAAGTTTCATTGATAAATAGTTCCCTAATTTCTTAGCTTGCGGACAAGCTTGATGTTAACAGGGAGGGAATGTCAGGCACCAAAGGAATAATAAACTTGTCGTTTTGGGAGGGCTTGCCTGCGTTTTGGTGTAAGAGGCAAAACGATGTAGATAGACTTGTTCAGACAGTTAGTGCTTGTTGTTCAAGTTAGTTAGTGGGATAATAGAATTCTATAAATGATTCCCTTCCTTCTTATAATGAATTTAGCATGAAATATACCAGATTCATTTTTTCTCTCTTTTCTCAGTTGCTCTCTCTCTCTCTCTCTCTTTCTTTCTCTCGTCTCTTGCTTCCTTTGCCTTCTTCCCCATTCCTTCACCCTGCTAAACCTCTCCTAAAAATCTATCTTAGAAGCCTTCGCCTGACATGTTGTCACAAAATTCACCCTTGTGTCCCAATTTTGGCTCTGTATTCAATTGAGCCTTCTCTTTAAACTCATGATCTTTTATACTTAAATCCCTTGCTTCATGGATTCAATTGAGCCTTCTCTAAACTCATGATCTTTCATACTTAATTCCTTTCCTCCCTTCTATAACACTACCATCAAATGTTAGAATGATAATGCATTCTTTTTTTTTTTGATAGAAAGAGTGAAAAATTTTATTAATATCAAACTAAATCTGCTTCAATAGCAGAAATAACAAAATAAGGTAGACAGTCATTCCATATATGAGAATCTGAAATTGATAATGCATGCTTAATTAAAAGGTGAGCAACCTTATTGTTATTTCTAAGGAATCCAAGAAACCTCCCAAGTTAAGAAATTGTGCAAGTGCAAAATGATAATGCATTCTGTGACGACCCCACCTCCCCCTGGGGCGTACCTCAAGGTTTAGTGGACCGCTTGCCCAACTCTTGTCAGGACTCGCTCACTCACTTCAAATAAAATAGTTTACAACCTCAAGAGTAAATGAAATAATAGCTCCCAAGTTTGGAACATACATGTACATTCATTTCTATGTTAAACATTCATACAATCCCAAATATAACAAAAGATTTAAGTTCTAGATACATTCAATCCTAATCGAGCACTAACGCGAGTACAATCGCAAAAATTTAAAAACTAGACTATACTATCCTGTACCAGTTTCACGCTCTCGCTCGTATCCCCTGTAAGAAAAATAAATTTAACAAAATAGAGTGAGTTAAAACTCAGTGCGGTTCCAAATAGCAAGTTGACCATTATTTAAAACTGCAAGTATCAAAGTAGCAAACTAGCGAGCATAATAAGTCAAGAAAATGAGTAATAACACTTCGTACAACCAACCATTGGATATTTAACATGTCAAGTAAAAGGATACAGTTTGCTCTCGGGAGCAGGTTCGGTAGCCACTTGTTCAAAATCTGATGACATTCCGTCAACCATGGAATTATAACAAGTCCAGTAGAGCACCACTTAACTATGATCTCTGTCCGTTATTCAAACCCCCTACCGGGCCTGAAATCCAAGATAAACACGTATGGTAATACTCGAGTATACCGATTAGTCTAGCAGATAACACTCCACTCAACAAAACAAGGGACTTAGGGTTCGTTATCTAATCGACCAAACTCTTGCTGGTTAGACTCGAATAACTAACCACAAGGTTTCTGGAATTCCAGACAGGATGCAAGTCATATGCATGTATATCAAGTCAATTGCAGCCAAGGAACAAGAATATATCACATTACGGCAAGTGCGATAAACTACACTCTTGCCTGACCAAACCAATCAAATATCAAGTATTTAAATTAAGTATCATGTTCAATCATGTACTTGGAAGAACTCACCAAAGATTTAGTGCTTATCAAAATCACGCTTAGGTACAACTCCTTGATTGGAATCCAAATCTGCGATAGAATATTATTTACGAGTTTAAAATCCACTAGAGTTTGAAACATAGGAGTTTTTTTTCAAGAAAATCAAGTAAATGAAACTTGTTTAAGTAGTAGTCATATGGCTTATCAAACTCTAAAAAATTTATACTCACTCTTTTAGTTTCGATAAAGAAGTGATTTATACTTTGGAAGTCGCACTTGGTATGAAAAATCGAGAAAATTGTATTTTTAAGGGTCGCTACTTTCACTTTTTTAAGGGTATAAGTTTTGGCAAAAATTTCAACTTATGTACCTCTTGCTAACGAAAACTCGAATACCATAAACAATCGAAGTTCGTTTCAACCTCGAGTCGTCGCTCAAGTCTCAAGTTCTCTCGCCTAACCCTTGAGCGAAAATTTAAGCAGCATACCCTTTGTATTTCACTATTTTCCAACCACTTATGGCTTCATTTTTTTCCTCAAATCAACCCAAATTCAACACATCAACAAGTTTAACAAAATAACTCTTCAACTAGACTCAATTATCCAAATACAAGTCAATTCTAGCAATAAAACCATCAAGATCAAAGTTGGAAACCAGTTTTAAAGAAGAAATTATAAGTGGCAGATTGTCATCTTTCGGTGTTTTGGTCATAACTATAGTTAGGTATATTAGATCGAGCATCGACACCCAGTTCTGGCATTTTTATGGTAAAAAATGGACGGTCAGAAGCACATGAAAAACAGGTTAGGAAAATTAGAGTTTTTGCACAGTCAGGAGTGTTCTGGCCAAAACATAAGCTAAAATAATCCAATTGATTTGAAATTTTGTAGGTAGAAAGTTAACTCAAATACCTATAACTTTTATGTTTTGTCCAAAAGCTGATTCAATCTACAACATGGAGAAATTCATAGCCCAATTTGATTCCAAAAACAGGGCAGAACTGACATTCACTACCAAATGCTGGAAATTCAACTTTTAAATCTAAAAAGTAACATTAAGCCATTAATCACTTCATCAATTTCATATCCTAGCTCAATAACATCATTTACTAGATAAACAATAATAATCAAAGTTAAAAAATGCAAACCCTAGCTAAACATTCCACTATACCATCAAAACTAAACAATCAACTATAGCAAGTCAAGATTAAAAGTTTCTATACTAAACTTAGCAAGATTAAGCAAGAGGAAAGGAAGTTTTAGCCGTATACCTTCCAAAAGCCTCTTGAAAGTGAAGAACCAACCACTATCTCCCAAGATTTCCATCACTTCTAGCCTCCTAAGCACCAAGATGAAACTTTAATCGGTTTAATTTTGTTGATTTCACTCAAACAAAGCTTGATTCAAGGTTAGAGTTGAAGTTGTTTTTCTCTCTTTTTTCCTCTCTTGCACTTGGCCAACCAAGAAGAAAAGTGAGGAAGATGAACCAAAAAATGAAGGATAAGAAGGAAATTAGTTGGTCAAGAATTTCGGCCACTTTAAGGGTTAATTAGGGACTAATTAGCTCAATAAAAATCAAGGAGATTAAAGTAATAAAGTAGTGTTCAAATGGTGTATTCAATCGATAACAAACAGTGCACGTCGGTTCAAGATTAGTTTCTTTAACTCTCGCATACTTGTGTTTTTACTTATGATTCACTAACTTATTATTAACACTTTTAATAACACATTTTCTCTTATTTAAAACTCACTCTTAACCACCAAATTTAGTACACACACCTCTACAATTAATCACATTACCAAAATACGCAAAAACCCTATTTTACCCTAACTATAAAAGGAAAGATAAAACTCTTAATTCTATTATTTATTAGAACTAGTGAGAGAGTAAAATTAGTAGAAAAAGGAATTATAAATGAACTTATTCATTGAATAAGAGAATTAAAAAAAATATATAGGTGAATTTCCAAGTCCTCACACATTCTTGCTACATCATCATCAAAGATCAGAATTACAGTGTATTCTTACTACCTCATCCAATCTTCCTTCCTATTTTGCTACAACAACACAGTCAATGGTTAAAACTATAGTGATTCTCAGTGCACAACCAGACCTCATTCTCTTCTTTGCTCATCATTAGACAATTGATCATGATTACCTTTCCCTCTTTTGCTTCACTCAAACCTCACCTGGAAATCCAACATGACCACATCTCAAATTTGCCTTTTTCCTATGTGCAAAAGACATGATTCAATCACAAGGATGGCAGATATACCATTGCAAATAAATTCATGATTAACATAGATTTAGGGATGGCAACGGGGCGGGGTTGGGGCGGGGAAGGGGTCCCCCGTCCCCCGCCTCATTGCCTATTAATTCCCCCCGACCCCCGCCGTGTCCCCCGCTTCCCCTGTGGGGGCACCCGCGAGATTAATAAAATTTTATTATATAATTTTATTATAGTTAAATTCTAATAAATAATCAAGTATTAAAATATCAACACATCATCAAGTTATTATTCATTGTAATTTTACAATTGAAACTCATAAAAACAATCAAACAAAAGTTATTTGAATACAATCCAACATGATGAAATAAATACAACTAAAATAGTCAAGTTTTCACTTTTGGTACAAATACAATCACTAATTCATTATTATGTTTGTGCTTTTTTTTTTAAGAAAAAAGTGTTATTCTATTAAGTGTAATTAGGAATTTAGTATAAATGTATTAGTAAATTTAGTATAACTAATTAATAAATTCTATTAGTGGACATGTATAATTATTCGTATAATTGATAAAATCAATTATATTACATATACTAATATATATTATATAATACATCTAAGTAATAATAGCATTATCATAAGTTTATAACTAATTAAATTATATATTATATATAATTATATATACATAATTTTTTTTTTGCAGGTGGCGGGGCGGAGGATGGGGCGGGGGTATGCTCCCCCGCCCCAACCCCGCCCCGAGAGCCCCCGCGAGGCGGGTGCCCGCGCATTGCCATCCCTACATAGATTCCGTTCAGCTTGCTATTTTTTTTAAAGTTATATAAAAAAAAATATTATAATAATTTGACGTATATAAAATAAAAAAATAATAAAAAAGAAATATTGACATATGAAACATACATTTAAGAATACATATATTCTCATAGTTAACCTAATACACAAACCAGAAAGGAACACAAACGTTACCTGTTCTATTCCATAATTACAAAATATCCTCCTGTCCAAGGTGGCCTTGTTGACAAAAAGGTCATGACAGTACTTCTAAGTTCTAACTTAGACAATTAGACAAAGACGCTTGGAACTGATTCAACCGGTTTGCAATCAACTTCTCTCAGTACAGTCTGCAACCCTCTACCGGCTGCATTTCCAAGGGGATGCAACCCATGAGCGGGTCCAGTCATGTATGCCCGGTTTTCCCTCTCCTTGGCAAATGAGATGCCAAAACGACTCTCCACATCTACCAAGAAAAATCATTAGTATTAATTTCGAACATAATCTATAAACTAATAATGGTTTCATGCAAGTGAAAAATTTTGAAACTTTTCCAAATTATACAAGATTATGAACAGAAAGCTGGTCATTAAAACATACTTTGATCGTGATAGGCGAGTGACTTTCGAGTTTTTTCGAATAATTCAATTAAAATACTTAAAAATTAGTATAAAAAAAGGAAAAAATGGAAATTAAAAGCTTTTCAAAAAATGATCTACAACTGTACGGGATTTACTATTAAAAAAAAGGCCTATAACCAACTGAGCGCGGAACAAAATATGAAAGCAAAATGCGTCACAGCATTGGTTAAAAATTACTAGTTTAAGAATATTGCCACTTTGTGTCCTAGGCTTAAAATTCAATCTCAAATATTCATTTAAAAATAACTAATACAATAGTGTTTCACCAATATTGTAAAACTACTTGTCAATTTTCTTAACATGGTATGATTTATGCCAAACAAAATGATTAAGTAAGAAAAATCCATGATTACATATCATATAAAGAGTTAATGGCTACAAAAAACCAAATAACAACAAAAAATATATATACCTTGGGCAAGATTGGGATAGAGCTGGCCATCCCTAGTAAGAGCCATCATAACCTGGGGAATTCCAAGAGGGAGACTATCACCTCTATCAATTTGCCAAAAGTGGATAGTTTTGCCATAGGTTTTGCAAACCTTTTCAAGATCTTGGCTTTGAATAGGGCCAGGAACACCAGGCATGAAGAGGTAGCCACCCTTTACCTCGAACTCGTGAGTGTGCCAAAAGGGCTTCTCATTATCAGGCAAAGTCAAGAATAATTCCTCAGAGATTATGTACTCTAAGCCAATGAGTTTGCCATCATCATCAGGCTTATCATATATCAAACACTGCCTGAAATCCTCATTTTGATGCCCGCAAAAGTGGTGTGCCTCCACTTGCCTTGTCATGTCATGCGCATAGAAATGGAATCTAAAATAAATGATCAAACAACAGAAAAAATCAAGAACAGATGTAAATGAAAGAATCAAAACATACATTAGTAATTCTTTTTGCTTTTATAAAATATCTTTTTTGGATTGCTTTTTTTTTTGTGTGTAGGAGTTCCATTTTTATTACTTTTTCCAAAAGTATTCTGTTACAATCTTTGGATACAAGTTCTATTTTTATGGCTGGAGAATATGTTTTGAAAAAAAATCTTCAACTTTTTTTTTTGGGTAAAAATTACTAACCAGTTAATTAGAATCAATTCATCTGCTCAATTGGGAGAAAAATAGCACACTTAGAAAATAATTAATTAACTGGAAAACCACAAAAGTAGCAAATACAGAACTAAATTACTTAACAGACAAACCATTTAAAAATAATTAATAATTTTACTTTAGTTTCTTAGCCATTAACTGAAAAGGGTGAAAAATACAAAGCTCAAAGCCGTAAAGCAGAAAGGATAATATATAGCCCTTGAATTCTGATAACCTATCCTCCATTTGCATTCAACAAAAACTATTAAGAGCCAAGAAATTAATTTTGGATTAGGAAAAGAGCCAAAAAAAAAAGAAAAAAGAAATGGTGAAAAGGAAGAAGAAGAAGAAGTGGTAATTACGCGCAGAGGTGCTGGTGGATTTTGTTAACAGGACCAAAGCCCTGAAGAGTGGCGGTGGCAGTTTCGAGAAGGGCAGTGCTGGTCTGAGTTGGCTCCCCTGGAACCTCCGGCTGGGTTGACACATTCTCACCTTCCATAGCTCTTTCAATTTTGTAGCAGATAATCTGACTCTGGTCTTGTAAGCTCCGAACTGAAGAAGAAGAAACTCAAAACTTTTACTGATGAATTTAGTCCATCCGGGGAGATGAGAAGGGAGCTTATAACTCGGCAGCAGTTGCATGCCGATTTACACGTTGCATGAAACGTGGCAGATTTGGTTGTGTTTAGTTTGTAAACGTGGCAAACAGGTTTGTTTGTTATGCTTAGTCTTTCGGTCGGGTTTTCTCAAGTTCTAGAGTCCGATAAAAAATTTATTACTACACTTTTTAAAATGTAGTGAACGTGAGTTAAAAAATAGTTAAAAATATATAAAAGATTTACAAGATGCAAAAAAAAATTTCAAAAAGTGGCCATCGAAACCAGGCCTTACTCTGCGATGCTTGTGATATTAGGTAAGTGGTGGGGAAAGTTTCACAAAAAGTCATCTCTTTATGCGTTGTTACGAAGGAACACTCCAAGTGTTTGTGCCGTTGATAAAAAAAATTGAATTTACAAAAAATGTTTTCATGAAAATTAATTTTGTATTTTGATACTGAATAAGTGTAAAATCTAGTGGTATGAAAATGTGCAAAAAGATAATTATATTTGATAGTTACTTATAGTCCTAAATAGTAGTTAGTAAAATAATTTAGGGATTTCCACATAACTTCAAAGAAAAGAAGAGATAACACATGCTAATGGGTAACTAATTTTTTTTTTTTATCATTTGTTGCATGATTAGTTGGGCCAACTAAATTATAATAACTCTAATAATATTGCATCTTGGATCGGGGGAGGGATGGGGAGGGTGGCACGGGGGGTGGGAGTGTAAGCAAGAAGTCTCAAGTTCGAGTCCTCCTACTTACACTAAAAAAAAAAAAAAGCATCTTGGATCTTCTCATCAGATCTCAATATTAGTTTTGAATTTGAACTAGTTGGATAGCAGAACTAAAGGAATAGACATGCACAGATATCTATGAAACGGCTCGTTTAATTAGTTACATTTGATGATTTGTGATTCACAGTGTAATCTTTTATATTTTGTAACTCTATTAAAGCTTATGATTTTTTAGATCAAATATATCTGTGATATATTTAATGTATTTTCTGCCATTGGTACAAATTACTTTGTCAAGCAAATCGTGTTGGACGATTTTCAGCTAGATGATTGATAATATTGACTTATGTTTTATTAAAAAAGTTAAATTCTAATAACTCTTATAAGTTCCAATCGACTAGAGTATCGAGTAGAATAATTCATGTTGCAACCTTAATTCAAGTCACCATAGTATAAATAGATTTTTAATTGTAATTAAATTTCCTTTAGTTTGTCTTTTTTTCCTTGTTCGTAATTTCCTTAATTGATATGCTTTCCTAATCATATACATAATAGAAAATAATTTGGCAAAGGAAATTTGTAAAAGAAAAATTAGAAGGGATAAAAAATAACTTAGGATAAATATTCTGTTTGGAGGGGGTAAAGTAATAAAAATTTGGCTGAAAATGCTAATACCAAAGAAATTTTACAAAGTTTTGGGAAGCAGCTGCCTGCCCGTCTCCGTAGCTGCAGATCTTAATTTCCACTACCGCGTTCCTGGCATTGACTACAAAGCATGGTGGAGGAAATTTAACTGAAAATCCGGCAGCCATTCCTCGTTTTTAATCTCCAATCCTTGTCATCTTTTCTGCTCAAGTGTTGTATGGATTAATATTTCTATGTGCATTGGCACCAACATACACATTAATTTTTTGCTGCATAAAAAACTATCAAGCCTCATCAGAATATTCGAGGACTTGAGAATCATAATACTTCCCAAGATCATAGCTTTCAAGAGTCATCCTTGTTTACCACTTTGATTATTTGTTTGCATCCTTGTTACCACTTTGAGATATTTGTTTGCATAGGAATCCAGAATTTTCCAAGAAAACAAAGGACGTCAATGTTTTCTTTTACAAGCCCTTAATTTTTTTTTAAATTAAACTCTTAATGTTTTCTTTTATATTGATTTGTTTCGATTGAGTCCTTTAAAATTAATTTCTTTAACTTTTCTTCATTTTTTTCAAGAGCACTTTATTGATAGATGGTTTAGCATGGATGCCTGCCTATTTATAAAATAGAGTCAAAACTCAAAAGTTACATAGAGGATGAGCAAGCTACGTTACATTCAAGATATCCTACTAAAGTACGTTACAAAATCCTGTTGGGGAAAGTAGTACGAATACGCCTTACGAGTGCAGAAATTTTCCTAACAAATTTACTAAAGAACAAGAAGGAGAAATTTAGCAAGTTCTTGAGGCATGATTAAACATTATTCTTAAGGTGTTTATTGCTCCATTACATTCAGAAGTGTACTGCTGAGTTAAGGCAATATATCGCTAGAATATAACAAAAACAAAGAACCCTCGTCAGCAAAAACAAAAGTTCTAAACTAAGGAGTGAATAATGAGAAAAGTTAGTTAATTTGCTTTGGAACTTGTTTGCTTATATTCAGAATCAATTTGGACCAAATGGATTAGATCTAATTTTCTTAAAGATCGAAGTTTTTGGGCTGCTAAACCACCTTCTGATTGCTCTTGGGCTTGGTTAAAATTACTAAAATTGTGACAAGAGGTGAGATCGTGTTTTAAACATGTTATTGGAACTGGTGAATATAGGTTTCTTTGGTGAGACAAGTGGCATCCAGCAGGACATCTCTATCTTTTGCTTGAAGGCAGATTCTCCGACAATCCAGCCTTGGGAAGATTTCACAAAGTTGCAAAAATTATACATGCTGATACTTGTAGTTGGCCTCGACTTCCTACGGAAAACATGAGAAATTTGGCTGACAACATACCTAATTATGAGCTTTCAAGTGCTACAGAAGACAAGGTGGTGTGGTGTGTAGAGAAAGAAGAAGAATTCACTGTGCAAAAAGCTTGGAACTTCTTTAGATCGTGTAGGCCGATTGTATCTTGGCACAGCATTGTTTGGTATCCAAAACCTATTTCCCGTCATTCCTTCATCCTTTGGTTGGCTGTTCAAGAGAGACTATCAACCCAGAATAAGCTTCTCAATTATGGTGTTACTGCATCAGTTTCATGTATGTTTTGTCGAGATAATGTTGAAAGTCATGATCACCTATTTTTCTCTTGTCCATTCACTTACAGATTATGGGGGTATTTATTGTAGAAATGCAATATCATATGGTTTGAAGGTAGTAGGTAGAAGACTATTCGTTGGGCTACCATGACAATGAAGGCCAAAAATTTCCTGAATTTGGTGCATAAACTGGTGCTAGCTGCTGCATTTTATTGTGTTTGGAATGAAAGAAATCAAAGGATATTCACAAACTCTTGCATTGATGCTTTAAATCTACAGAAATAAGTGTGCTCCTTAGTGAGAAGTAGGCTGATGTGCTTGACAGGGCTCATTAAGTCTCAACTCTATATGTGGCTGCAACGCGAATGAATTTGTCTTAATCCATATTTCGGCCATAACTAATATTTTATTACAATTTTGGTTGGATTTTGATTGTTCCTATCTCTTTGTTTTTTTGACTGATCCCAAAAAAAAAAAACTTGTTTGTTTATAGTAGTGATGTTTTAAAACATTAATCACACCAACGTTCACATCCTTACATGTTTTAGACACCACAAGACACGACTAATACACGCACAACGTCGAAAAGGTATTAAGAAAATGCTTTAGGAAATTTGATCGTTACACAGGATTCGTGGACAAATACAAGAAGACTCATCTGCCGACCCAGTTAGATACTTAGACTATGTCAGGAATCATAAGTGATGCGACGTAGTTTTGGACCAATGCGGCATCGTTTTAGAGATTGCTAGGAGAAATAAGTAGTGCGACGTAGTTTTGGTGTGAATTCATATTCTTGCGAGATACGGTGTCGTTGCACTGCAAAGTTAGTTAGGAAATCTGTTATAATTGTTTCAGTTAGTTACAAAGTCAGTGAGTACTGATGAAATGTAAATAATGCTATAAATAGCAAAAGGGTGAAGAAAGGCGGCAGTCAGATTCATAATTAAAATTTTCAAATGAAAATATCTTCTCATTTCTCTCAATTCTCTCTTAGATCATGAACAAACTCTCTCTCTCTTTCTTTCTCCGCAATTCATCAGGTTGATTCCTGACAAGTGGTAATCAGAGCCTTCAATCCTCGGTGGAATTCGCATAACTTTCGATGGCAAATGGTACTAGACTCAAGAATTTGGATGAACAACTTAGGAAACTTGAGACTAGGGTTCAAATTCAAGTCGATTCCATGCAAGCAGAGCTACAGGAAACTCGAACGCATATAGATACCAGAATGGAGGAGCTCGATAAGAAGATTGATACATTAATGGCAAGAATGGAGACGAAGTTGACTTCATTTCTTCAAGCTCTCAACAGAGACAGAGCAGCTGCAACAGGGGAATCTCCTCCACAAGAGAAGCCTCCTTTATTGTCCAATCCACATGTAAAATTCAGGGAATGGGTTGATCAATCAGCAGCGAGCAAGGAGCGCATGGTTACAGTTCCGAATCCTCCTAAGGTAGACCTTCCTTTCTTTGAAAGGGATAGGCCTCAGGAGTGGATCAGAAAATGTGAGAAATATTTTCTAATTCATCAACTCCCTGAGGACCAGAAGTTGGAAGTAATGGAGATGTATCTGGTAGGGAAAGCAGAAATATGGTTTCAACGAGTCAAGAGGAGCAAAAGAAGAATCTCTTGCGAAGAATTCTACGAACTATTGAAGAGGAGATTTGGAGATAGAGGAAGAAGAGATGAGGTGGAGGAATTCAATAAACTTCACCAAACCGGCACTGTCAAGGACTACCAAGAGATATTTGAAGAACTGAGTTCCTTGATGTTAGTGAGGGATCCTCACCTCTCTGAATCTTACTTTGTTTCCAGTTTCATCAGTGGCATTAAAGAGGAAATCAGGCCTATGGTTAAGATGTTGAAGCCTAATACCTTAATTGAGGCTTTCGAGATTGCAGAGTGGCAGGAACAATCACTGGCATTGAATGGAAGGTATGCCAAAAACACTAGGAACTTGGAGCCTGGGGAAAATTCGAGGTATCTAGTGCCTTGTCAACAGCCAACACAGGGGGAAAGGTTTCAGAACCATTTGGTCAAAAGAAGGTAAATTCTGAGAGCACTAACCTGGAAAATAAGAAGATCTCTTCTCAGGAGATCTTGAACAGAAATAACAATCATCTGTGTTTTAAGTGTGGGAAGAGGTTTAGTCCTAGCCATCAGTGCAAATACAGGCATTTGAATTTCATTCTAGAAGAAGATGAGGAACCTGAATTTCTTGATGCCATTGGAGAATAGGATGAGTATACTGGCCATCCAGCGCAATCAGTAGATGTATCCCTGCATGCATTGACAACCTCTATCAAGAGACAAACTCTAAAGTTGCAAGGGTGATAGGGTATAATTTGTTAGTATTTTTATTATTAATTTTCCCTTCTATCCCTGACAAATATTGTGTTAATTGCTGATATTTACTCATATTTGGTATTTGGAATCAATTTCAGGAATGAAGCAGAAAACTACCAAAAAGGAGGGACTTTGTGAAAAATATGGAGACTTCTAAGGGCTTCAATCCTTGGGCCCTTGAATTGGTGGGGGACCACAAGCTAGTGAAAAGCATTTGGTCATTTGGGCTTCAAAGAAAGCAACGTAGAGAGACTTGGAACAAGAAGTACTTGGGAGGCTTTGTCCACTTGTGTGGGGACCACCTAGATAACTTTTAGTCATCTTTTTTTTGTTGCTTTAAAAGGGGACAACGTACAGAAGCAAAAGATATATCTAGGGCTTTAGTTTTAGTTTTTAGTTTAGTTCTAGTTTTCTTTCTTTGGACTGGCCTCTGACACACGCCAGGTATTCGACAATATTCCCCAACGGGGAGATTTTCTCATGAGGCGTGGTTAAGCTTTTCTAGTCAAGGGGACAACTGACGATTTGGTTCGACAATTACTGTGAGATCGAATCTGTTTTAATTATTTTCTTCATTTATTGGTATTTATATGTTCCTTGATTTTAATTGCTATGGCCTTGTGTATGATTGATTAGTGCGCAATAATTAATTATTCATATAGGCTATTTTTGCTACATAGGGGTAATTGAATCCGTAATTGTTCGTTATCTCTACCTCAGTAGCAACTGGCGTAATTGGGTTTATGTCAGGGGAGCATATGATCTAATTTAAACAAACCCTCGTAGCGTGTTTGTTGATTAGGATTGGGCCTTTCTAATTATTAATGCAATCTAGAAATTAAATCCTACGGTCGTACCCAGGGTTATTTTTGGGTTAGAGAAATAGCTAACGGTCGTACCTTAGCTATCGAGAAATTAAGGAAGGGTTGGTTGTTTATCGCGTGCATGACAACTATAACTAATCTATTGCTAAATGTTGGAATTATTTCTGCATCAATGATCAGTGCCTGAACCATTTCTGAAGTGTACCCTTGGCTAGAGTTTCTCTTAATTATTTCTTTTAATCAATTATTTTCTGCACTTGATTTATTTAGTTAGCATTTAATCCAAGAACCTCCCATACTCTGGACTCTAGAAGAAACGAATTATCCCCAGTCCCTGTGGATTCGACCCTGCTCGCCGCTATATACAAAATCTGTATTTTTCTTGAGTAGGTAATTATTATTGCACAGGTTCGGCACCTGTCAAAGGGGTGTTAAAAGGAAAAACTATATCTGTTCTGGTTGTCACTGGCATCACTAATAGTTTTTTGAACTCTACATTATTGAATACCATGACCTTAAGGACAGTTAAGATGACACCACTAAGGGTCACAATTGCTGATGGGACCACTATTTCCAGTGAGCTGTTTTGTCCCTATGTGACATGGAGCATCTAGGGGTATAACTTTAGCTTTCCTTTGGTAATCACGGAACTGGGGACATGGGATATGATACTTGGAGTAGATTGGATGGTGTAGTACAGTCCTATCACATTTGACTTCAAACAGTTGCTGATCAAACTATTAGAAGAAGGAGGGGAAATGGTGTTGGAAAGTGCAGCTGAGCAACCCTCAATAAAGCTGATCAGAGGAAAGGCAATAAAGAAGTTCATGCAGCAGAAACACAAAACCTTGACATCAATCTGTTCAGTGCCTGAGGATGGCAACTCAGATGATGTAAGTCCACTCCCTAGTGAAATCTAAGAATTACTGCACCAGTTCTCTGATGTGTTTGCTGAACCTACACAACTACCATCTAAAAGAACACATGACCATACCATACCTTTGAAACTAGGGGCTCAACCTCTTAAACTCAGACCCTATAGGTATCCACACTCCCAGAAAATAGAAATTGAAAACCAAGTGTCTAGCATGTTTCAAATTGGGATCATTAAGCCTAGTACTAGCCCATTTTCTTCTCCTGTCCTACTAGTAAAAAAAAAAGAGGGTACCTGGCATTTCTGTGTAGATTACAGGTACCTAAATGACCTCACCATCAAGGATAGGTACCCTATTCCCAATATTGAAAAGCTCTTAGATGAACCATTTGGCTCTAAGTTCTTCAGCAAGATTGACCTCAGATCTGGTTATCATCAAATCAGGGTCAAGGCTTGTGACATCCATAAAACAGCATTTCAAACTCACCAAAGCCATTATGAATTCCTAGTTGTGCCTTTTGGCCTCACTAATGCCCCTGCCTCTTTCCAATCCCTCATGAATGAGATTTTCTAGCCTTACCTCAGAAAATTTATACTTGTCTTCTTTGATGATATACTTATCTATAGCCCAGACATGCAATCCTATGTAAACCATCTGAGAACAGTGTTGACAATTCTGAGATCTCACCAGTTTTATGCAAAGATGTCCAAGTTCATGTTTGCTCAACTGAGAGTGGAGTACTTGGGCCATATCATATCCTACAATGGGGTTGAAATGGATGCTACTTAGGTTGAGTGCATAAGAGCCTGGCCAGTGCATGAAATTTTTAAGGTTTTGAGGGGATTTTTGGGCCTTACAGGTTACTACAGGAGGTTTGTGCAAGGTTATGGGCAAATCTGCAAGCTTTGGACTGAATTGTTGAGGAAGAACTCTTTTGGCTGGAATGAATCAGTAGTCACAGCCTTTCAGAATCTGAAGGATATCATGAGTACCACTCCTATGCTAAGAATGCCAGATTTGTCTAAGCCTTTTGTAGTGGAGACTGATGCTTGTAGTAAAGGCATAGGTGCTGTGTTGATGCAGGAAGGGCAACCCATAGCTTACCTCAGCAAAGCATTAAGTCCTAAGAACTTGGGACTATCTATATATGAAAATGAGTTGTTAGCTGTGGTGATGGCAGTGACAAAGTGGAAACACTACCTGGTGGGGTACCATTTCATCATAAGAACTGATCACCAGAGCTTGAGATTTTTGTTGGAACAAAGGCTGAATACCCTACTGCAGCCTAAGTGTTTAACAAAGCTCTTAGGCTTGGATTATGAAATCCAATACAAGAAGGGAGCTGAGAATAAAGCTACTGATGCTTTGTCCAAGAAAGGATTTCAGGAGGAGGATTCTACAGAAGGAGCCTGTGTCAGTGAGGATTCTGCAGGGAAAGTATGTGCTATCTCTTGCATAAAGCCCCAATGGTTGGTAGATGTATCTGAGAGTTATGAAGATGACTCATCATGCCAAGAGAAAATTGCTCAACTACTGATAGACCCTACTTCTGTTGTTGACCATGAGTATGCAAATGGAATTTTAAGGTTCAGAAAGAAGATTTATGTTAGAGGTCATGGTAATCTGAGGAACCAAATCATTCAACATTTACATTCTTCTGCAGTAGGGGGCCATTCTGATCAGTTGGGTTGCCTGAAGAGACTAGGTACAGTCTTCTACTGGCCTAGGATGAAGAAGGATGTAGTTGAATTTGTCAAATACTGTGATGTCTACCAAAGGAACAAGCATGAGAATGTTCCTTACCCTGGCTTATTGTAGCTTCTGCCAGTGCCCAACCAAGCATGGTCACAGATCAGCATGGATTTCATTGAGAGATTGCCTAATTCTGAAGGTTCTGACACTATACTAGTGGTTATGGACAGGTTCACAAAATTCTCCCATTTCATTCCCCTCAAACATCCTTTCTCAGCAGTGGAAGTTGCCAAACTATTCTTGACACATGTTTTCAGACTCCATAGGTTACCAGATGTGATAGTCTCAGATAGGGACAAGCTCTTCACCAGTTTTTTTTGCCAAGAGCTGTTTAGACTGGTTGGCACTCGCTTAAACCTCAGCTTAGCTTACCATCCACAAACAGATGGTCAAAGTGAACGTATTAATCAGTGTGTGGAAACATACTTAAGGTGCATGAGTAGTGATAGACTTCAGAAATGGAAGTCATGGTTGCCTTTGGCTGAGTGGTGGTATAACACTAACTACCACACTAGCCTTAAAATGACCCCATTTGAGGTCCTTTATGGTTACCAACCTAACCAGCTATCTCTGGAGTGTATTTTTGATACTATTGTTCTTGCAGCCAGTGATCTTGTCTGTGATAGGCAGACTATGTTGCAAATTCTTCGCTAGAACCTGACTCAAGCACAGCAGCAAATGAACTTTTTTGCAGATAAGAAGAGGAGTGAAAGAGCTTTGGGAGTTGGTGACACGGTTTATTTGAAGCTTCAACCTTACCGCCAACAGTCTGTGGAAGTGAGGCGTTCCTTGAAGCTTGCCTCTAAGTATTATGGTCCTTTTCCTGTCCCTGCTTGTGTGGGGGAAGTAACTTATAGGCTGGAGTTACCTCAGGGTTCCAGAATTCACGCTGTGTTCAACATTTCTATGTTGAAGAAAAAGTTGGGAGATTCTTAAGTAGTCATGCCTGCATTGCCATTAGTTGGTCCTGATGATCAGATTCATGTTACTCCTGAACTCAAGAGGAGGGCCATACTGTGAAATCACCAACCAGTGTCACAAGTCTTAATCAAATGGGTTAATCTGGGATTCGAAGAAGCCACTTGGGAGGACCTTGATTTCATCAAACACCAGTTTCCAGAATTCCATCCTTGAGGACAAGGGTGCTCCGAAGGCAAGGGTATTGTCCGGAATCATAAGTGATGTGACGTAGTTTTGGACCATTGCGGCATCGTTTTAGAGATTGCCAGGAGAAATAAGTAGTGCGATGTAGTTTTGGTGTGAATTCATATTCTTGCGAGATACGGTATCGTTGCACTGCAAAGTTAGTTAGGAAATCTATTATAATTGTTTCAGTTAGTTACAAAGTCGGTTAGTACTGATGAAATGTAAATAATGCTATAAATAGCAAAAGGGTGAAGAAATGCGGCAGTCAGATTCATAATCAGATTTTTCAAATGAAAATATCTTCTCATTTCTCTCAGTTCTCTCTCAGATCATGAACAAACTCTCTCTATCTTTCTTTCTCTGCAATTCATTAGGTTGATTCCTGACAGACTACTATGGAATCTATGGGTGAACTCATCCGCATATTTTAATCAGTAAGTAGGTAGCTCGCTGACTAGAATCCCCTCAATAATCCGTGGACGGATTCTAAGTTTATTAGTCCGTACCTTCTTTTACAAGTCCCATACCTAATACAAACTAATCCAACAAATCCTAAATAAGGGAATCCTGGATTATTAAGAATTAAGATGCCTTTATAGGAAAAAAAAAAAGAAAAGGAAAAAAATTTGAAGATCAGCCATAGCATCTACCACTTGGTTAGCTTGTCTATAATGCGAAAATCATTCCCTCTAGGCTTCTTTAAAGGCCATAAAATTGGACACATGGCAATTGTCATTTCCTTGTCCATATAATTCCATCACTAATTGCCTTTTTTTCGCAACGAATCTTCTGTGCCACATCTTGTCTCACATCCTATCCCACTCCTTCTAATCTTGCCAAGTGTCCTTGATAAACCAAACCCTCAAACAACCCAACTTGGACTAGGTTAAGTTAATTAATTAATTAACCGGGCAGAGAAACTTAATCTCTATAACCAAAATTGATTAAAATAAAAACCCAAAAAACAAAATCATGATTTATCAATGGAAAAAAACCATGAAACCCTAACAAGCTTTGTCCTCTCATCATCATCTCCACCATACCCTCTCTTTCTATAAACAAATTAGATAAGCTATTATTTCATTGGGCAATTTTTTGTATTCAGTAGTTCTATTGGCCATCTAGAGGATTTGACAGAGACACTACCACATCCTCACGAAGAGAGAATTGACACAGGTAAAATCTCTTGGCTATTAAATTATCAACGAGGTTTGTTGATAGTGATAGTATGTTCTTTAAAAAATAGTAAGAGCAATGTGAGAAAAGGGGGTTTACTTTGGAAATCTGAGGTTGTTCTTTTGAAGTTCTGTATGCTGAATGCTAATTTTCTCTTAATGTTTGAACTTGGAATTATTAGGTAAACTGGAGAATTGAAATTTATGAGCACCTATTGAAGATTTATGGTAAAGATTGGTATCCAATTTCTGTGCTTCAAAAAACTTAAAGGAAAAGGGAATGTTCCAGTTCCAGTGGTTATTTGGAAATTGATACTTTGTTATGCTTTACTACTTAAGACTACTCTATCTCTTATTCTCCAACTCCAACAACCGGTCCTGAAATTCTTAAAATTTTCTTTTCGATTAGAATTACTTCATCTGTAATCTTGTGGTTGACCACATTGGTTTTGAATTACTAAGGAAATACCTGCCATTGATGTTGACCAAGATAGTGTTGAAGCTGGGCAACGTTCAGACTTCTAAATTCTTTAGGCACCTAGTTTTCCAATCAGTTTCTGGAGAATAGATGCTCAGAAGGTGCACCAAAATAAATTTTTAGCATTCATGACACTGGAATAATGGAATTTGATATTCTCGCCTATTCTCTGGCAAAAATCTGGACTTTTAATCTAATGGTCCCAACGTGAAAAATTCTCGAGACCCAAATATTGGTAGTCTGTTATGTGTTAGTAAGGCTTATTCATTAACAGACCATGTTCTTGGACCATCTCTGGGGATCTTGTGCATATTTGTCTGAGGATCCCTATGGCGTGGATCTCTATCTCTGCTATTGTATTGTAACTTTATGCATTGAATCATTTTTATCTTTATTTATAATATTACGCTTCATTGCTGATTGCTGGATGAATTGTAATTCAAGTTCAATGTTTAGGAATTGTTTCTTTTGACTGTTGGATGAGTTTTTATGCTTAATTTACTAATTTAGTCTGAAATAGAGAATGATATTTTAGTTAGCACTTATGATATTACACTTTTTCTTCAAATGAAAAATGAGTAAGCTTTTTCTTAGATTGCAGGTAGAATCATTTTTGGGCATTGTTATGGAGCCAAAGCATCCTTCAACATTTCTCCAAGTAAGTTTTCTAATGTTTTAGTTTGACTTTCTTCGTGTTATGCATCTTGCAGTGACCAGCATGCAAATTTCTTTCTGCTTTTAATCTCCTGAGATCCATGATACAGGTCATTTGTTGGGTTTTGGGGGAATATGGAAAATGATTTGCCAACTCATGAAGTCCAATCATGTCGTAAATTGGACTTTGAAGATGTTGACTTGTAGGAGATAAATGATAATGCCTTACCTCTTTGTATTACTGAAGGCAATCAAGGAAATCAAAATTTTCTTTCTTTGACTACACCAAATGACTTGTTCCCGAAACTTGGCATTGAATTCGATACTGAAGTAGCAGCTAGAAATTTTTACCAAAAATATACCAAAGCATCTGATTTTGGAACTCAATTGAGTAAGGGACACAAAGACAAAAATAGTGATATGATGTTGGATAGGGTTTTTTGCTGCTCCCGTGAAGGAAAAAGGCCAAAAGACAAACGCAATATGAGTGTTAAGTGTCCTCGTCCAGAAACAAGATGTGATTGTAGTGCAAGGATGAAAATCAGCTGTAGACAAGCTGAAAAATACTGTGTTGTGCAATTTGTTACTGAACATAATCATGAGCTATCAATCCCGAGCAAAACTCATTTATTCAGATCTCATAAACACATGACAATAGCACACAAAGCTGAAATAGATATGGCCTGAAGTTGCGGAATTGCACCAAAACAATCAATTGAATTGATGTCGAAACAAGTTGGTGGTCAAGAAAATCTTGGATTCATTCGAGATGATTTAAAAAATTACTTACGATGCAAAAGATCCATACCAATGATGCAAGGTGACACAGGAGGAGTCTTAGATTACTTACAAAGGATGCAATTAGAGGATCCAAATTTTTGTTATGCTATTCAAGTATATGAAGATGACTTGAAAACTAACATATTTTGGGCTGATGCAAAGATGAGAACGGATTTTGCTCATTTTGGTGATGTGGTTTGTTTTGATACAACTTATAGAAAGCACAAAGACGGGAGGCCAATTGCATTATTCGTTGATGTAAATCATCATAAACAAACTACAGTTTTTGGAGCTACTTTATTATATGATGAGACAATTGGAACATTTGAATGGCTGTTTGACATATTTGCTAAGGTTATGATGGGAAAAATACCAAGAACTATTCTTACAGACCAGGACAGAAGAATGGCAACGGCTTTGGCTACTCAATGGCCAACAACGTATTACCGCTTATGTATATGGCATATCTATCAAAATGCGGCAACACATCTAGCTGATGTCTTTAAAGATTTTCAAAATTTTGCTGCAGATTTTAGTCACTGCATATATGGCTATGAAAATGAGAATGATTTTTTTGAGGGATGGAGTGAAATGTTAAAAATGTATGGTTTGGAAGACAACAAGTGGTTGAAGAAAATGTTTGATATAAAAGAGAAATGGATTTTAGTGTATGGGAGAGAAACCTTTTGTGCTGATATAACCACAACCCAACGAAGTGAGTCCATGAACAGTGTTATAAAGAAGTATGTAAGTTATAAACATAACTTGAATTTTTTGAACACTTCCAAAGGTTGTTAGATGATCATCGCTATGATGAATCTGTAGTAGATTTTAGAGGCAATCAAAGTACACTGGCAATGACATTCCCTTGTAAGATTTTACAACATGCAGCAAGTATATACACACATGAAGTTTATAAAAAATTTAAGGATGAGCTATGCAAAGGAATTGATTGTAAATGGGAAGTTGATGGTGAATTAGGAAATCAAGTGATTTATAGAGTTACACCATATGATAAGACTTCCCATCATCTTGTAACTTATGATTCATCAAGAATTCAATTTCATGTAGTTGTAAGAAATTTGAATTTGCTGGATTTTTATGTTCACATGCACTAAAAATATTGATGACTTTGAATATTGTAACAATTCCTGATGCATATATATTGAAGAGATGGGCAAAAACAACTAAAATAGGAAATGTACATGTTTCTAGTGAAAGTAAACAATTCCTTTTCCTTTAAGTTTTTTGAAGCACAGAAATTGGATACCAATCTTTACCATAAATCTTCAATGGGTGCCTGTAAATTTCAATTCTCCAGTTTACCTAATAATTCCAAGCCCAAACATTAAGAGAAAATTATCATTCAGCATACTGAACTTCAAAAGAACAACCTTAGATTTCCAAAGTAAACCCCCTTTTCTCACATTGCTCCTACTCTTTTTTAAAGAACATACTATCACTATCAACAAACCTCATTGATAATTTAATAGCCAAGAGATTTTACTCGTGTCAGTTCTCTCTTCGTGAGAATGTGGTAGTGTCTCTGCCAAATCCTCTGGATGGTCAATAGAACTACTGAATACAAAAAATTGCCCAATGAAATAATAGCTTATCTAATTTGTTTATAGAAAGAGAGGGTATGGTGGAGATGATGATGAGAGGACAGTGTTTGTTAGGGTTTCGTGGTTTTTTTCCATTGATAAATCATGATTTTGTTTTTTGGATTTTTATTTTAATCAATTTTGCTTATAGAGATTAAGTTTATCTGCCCGGTTAATCAATTAATTAACTTAACCTGGTCCGAGTTGGGTTGTTTGAGGGTTTGGTTTATCAAGAGACACTTGGCAAGATTAGAAGGAGTAAGATAGGATGCGAGACAAGATGTGATACTGAAGATCCGTTGTGCCTTTTTAGTGATAACTTTTGGCAGTTGCCACTCATGTGCCATGTAATGTGATAAGAGTCAAAGTCATTACAAAATGCAATCCATTCAATGACAACTAGAGTTGTCACAAAACATGTAAATTATCATCATTAAACAAGAAAAAGTTATCACAAAGAAACAATTTTAGTGACAACTTCTTAGTACATGAGATAGTGACAATAACTCAATTGTCACCTAATCTATTAACAAAAATCAAATTATTCTTGACCCTTTTAAAAGGCCACTTCTAATAACATTTGGATAGTTTTAATCTGTGGAGTACGAAAAACATAAATGGAGACATAGGGAGTGGGAGTAAGTTTAACAAGCAAAGAAGTGATAAAACAAGGTTTTGACTTGAGTAAAAGGCCCTAGTAACTAGAATTTGAGTTCCATTTCAATCTTGTCACTAGTTTTGAAACAGGAGTGACAATTCTGCTCTATCATCACTATATCTTTTCGTATTGTGATGAAGCGCATTTTGTCACTTTTGTCTGGTCACTAATTATATGATTTGTTATAGTGTCTAAATATTTTAATGCAAAACGCATTTAACATTAATTGTAGTTTTGAGATGGTTTAAGTTGTTTCCAAGATCTCATGGAGTTGGTAAAAGTATTAGGCAGTAACTGTGGAGTAACTGATTTTGACATTTAAAACTCTTTTTTTTCCCTTTTTCCTTGTAATTTGTAGAATCTCCCTTAAACCAAAACAGAGAGGGTTTAGGTTATTCTTATCTGTCTAACATTTTTGCAATTTTGATCTAAGCACTTTATGTGATACAGAACTAGGATCTGGATTTCTCATTTCCTTGTCTGTATTGATATTACTTAATTTAGAGTTTTAAAATAGGATATTTGCTATAATTTTATTGTTTTTTAGTAGGATTATTAATGTTATTGTTGGTGGCAAGGAATCATGCTAAGGAAGGCAAGAAGAAGAATCATGTAGGAATTGTTCGCGTTGGACAACCGAAGACCAACACCATGACCAGCACTACAACTAGTGCTGAACATGGCACCAGGCGACGATCGACCACATGACCAGCACCACAATCGGCACCGAATATTGTCGTGCCTGGAGTCGCGATTTTTCAATTATTTTCTTATCTTCGTTGTATTTTGTTTCCTTTTTAGTTTAGACTGTTAAGGTGGTTATCTAAATCTAACCACTGGTGAAATCCATCACCTTTAAACCCAAGATCTGTATAGCGATTATTAAGAAATACATTAACTGTAAAATAGCGGAAGCGTACCTGAATCCATATTGATAAACTTGATACTTGAATCCTTAGAGATTTGGGGTGGCCTTCCAGGTCAACAGGTATTCACCGATTCTTTGAGAGAGGCCTTTAGTTTCTCTCTGGTATCTTTCCTGACGATGGGATATCAGGGAAGAGGTATTTTGTGGTATTAGGAAATACGACAACTAAAACGATACCTGTAACCTGGGGACCATAACTCTATTTATAGGTAACATTCCTGTTACCCTTTGGAGCCCTATTTCAGCCCATCATTGAAATAGGAGCCCATAAGTTTCTACATATTAAAGGGCCCACATCCTATTAGATACATTAAACCCAAACTATATTTGATCACTTTAAATGGGTTTAACCTTAATTGACAGTTTGCAACACATAATTATTCACATATAAGTCCAATGTTGGATTAAGGATCCAACAATCTCCCACTTGGACTATATGTGTAACCTTATAATTATGTTTTGCAATTAACCGTATGAGCTCAACTTTATTGTCATTATCACAATGTATCTGTAACCAATTCGATCCATCAATTACACCAATATAGGATCAAAGCGGCCTTTGTTACAATTTTGTAACTCGACCCATCAATGGTCATATTTATCAATGCAATTGAATGACATGAATTATGATGTGGATGTGTAGCATGAAAATTTCACGTAATGTGATCAAACATGCCTATTTCCAACTGGTCCACCTTAAATTTATGAGATCAAACCATACCAAAGTTAGAGTGCAAATAAATCCAAACTTTATTTATGCATAAAATATCCTTAAATCCTTAATAACCAAAAAACATCATAAGAGCATTCAAAATAACAAACTCCCACTAAAACTGTACATCATTTAATAATATGATACCCATACGAGCAGTATGCTCATGAAACATTTAGGGTGGCAATCCTTTAGTAAGCGGATCCGCAACCATGGAGTTTGTCCCGATATACTCTATCGATAACTGTCCATTCTGCACTCTTTCTTTAATAGCCAGGAACTTGATATCTATATGTTTAGATTTCGTCGAGCTCCTGTTATTGTTGGAATATGGGACTGCTGACTTGTTGTCACAAAATAATTTGAGTGGCCTTTCAACCCTATCTATCACACGTAATCCTGTGACGAAATTTCGTAGCCAAATTCCTTGATTGGATGCCTCATAACAAGCTATAAACTCTGCAGCCATAGTGGAAGATGCTATGAGGGACTGTTTAGCACTCTTCCAGGATATGGCACCTCCAGCCAACAAGTACACATAGCCTGACGTTGATTTCATAGTATCTTGACATCCAGCATAATCGGAATCAGTATACCCAATGATCTCCAACTCATCTGACTTCCGATACGTGAACATGTAGTCTTTTGTTTTCTGTAGATACCGTAAGACCCGTTTGGTTGCTTTCCAATGATCTAATCCAGGATTACTCAAATATCTACCCAACATCCCAATAATGTACGCAATATCCGAACGCATACATACTTGAGCATATATTAGACTCCCTACTGTTGAGACATAAGGAATCTTTTGCATCTCTCTTTCCTTAAAAGCATTCTTAGGACATTGTTCAAGACTAAATTTGTCTTCTTTAGCCATAGGAGTGTCACCTGATTTACAATTTTGCATGCCTTATCTTTTAAGAACCTTTTCGATATAACCCTTTTGTGATAGTTCTAAAATACCCCGAGAGCGATCACGGTGTATCTGTATGCCTAACACAAAAGATGCATCATCAAGATCTTTCATCTCAAAATTCTTAATTAGAAATTTCTTGGTTTTATGTAATAGACCAATATCGTTGCTGGCAAGCAAAATATCATCAACATACAATACCAGAAAAATATACTTGCTCCCACAAAACTTATGGTATATACAATCATCCATTAAATTTATCTCAAAACCAAATGAGATGATTACTTGATGGAATTTGAAATACCATTGTCGAGACGCTTGTTTGAGCCCATAGATGAATTTTTTAAGTTTGCAAACCATATGTTTTGGATCTCCTGATACAAAGTTTTCTAGTTGCACCATATAAATTATCTCATCAATGTTACCATTGAGAAACGCTGTCTTTACATCCATCTGATGTAACTCAAGATCAAAATGTGCCACTAATGCCATAATAATTCTAAAAGAGTCCTTTGAAGAGACTGTAGAGAAGGTTTTTTTATAGTCGATACCTTCTTTTTATGTAAATCTCTTAGCGACAAGACGAGTTTTGTATCTTTCCACATTGCCTTTCGAATCCCTCTTGATTTTAAATATCCATTTACAACCAATGGATTTTGCACCTTCGGGCAATGGGACAAGATCCCAGACATCATTGTCCTTCATGGATTTAATTTCCTCTTCCATGGCATCAATCCACTTTTGAGAATTTGAACTTTCCATGGCTTGACGGAAGTTGATTGGATCATCTTCCATCAATTCAGAATCATCCTCATGTTCTTGGAGAAAAACAATGTAATCATCTGGCACTGCACTTCTCCTTTCTCTAGTGGATCTTCTTAATGGCACTGGTTCTTGAGGAGGAAGAGTTTGTTCTTCTATAACAGTTTGCTCTTCGACATTGTTTTGATTTGTCATGTAATGATCAAGTTCAGGAATAGGGTCCTGAGCAAGAGCAATGACACATGTGGGAATATTAATATATTCCTCTTTAAAGACAATGTCTCTTACTGTATTTTCTCTCCCAAACTCGACATCCTCAAAGAACCGGGCATTTTCTGTCTCAAAAATTGACTTAGTTGTGGGATCATAAAACTTGTAACCTCTGGATCTTTCAAAGTATCCAATAAAATAACAACTAATCGTTTTTGAGTCCAGTTTCTTTTCATTTGGCCTGTAAGGCCTTGCCTCAGCTGGACATCCCCAAACATGCAGATGCTTAAACTGGGCTTTTTCCCTGTCCAAAGTTCATAAGGGGTTTTGATAGTTGCTTTAGTTGGAACCCTATTAAGAATATATGCTGCAGTCTTAAGTGCTTCACCCCAGAGTGACTCTGGTAAAGTAGAATGACATATCATACTCCTTACCATGTCTTTAAGCGTTCTATTTCGTCTTTCAGCTACACCATTCATAGTGGGTGAACCCGACATAGTGTACTGTGGGACGATACCGCATTCTTCTAGATATTTAGCAAGTTTTCTTGGACGTTGTTCACCTGAACCGTCATATCTGCCATAGTACTCACCACCACGGTCAGATCTGACGCTTTTAATTCTTTTGTTGAGTTGATTCTCAACTTCAGTCTTAAAACTTTTGAACATGTCCAGTGACTGTGATTTTTCAGAAATGAGATATATGTAACCATATCTTGAAATATCGTCTATGAACGTTATAAAATATTGTTGACCATTCCAAGCAGATGTAGGAAATGGTCCACAAATATCTGTATGTATAAGTTCCAAGACGTCTAAGGACCTATTGGCTTCAAATCTTCTTTTATTGGTTTGTTTCCCCTTTATATAGTTAATACAATCATTAAAATCTGTAAAATTCAAGGGATCGAGAATTTCATTTGACACAAGCATTTTCATTCTCCGTTTGGAGATATGTCCCAATCTCTTGTGCCATAATGCAGCTGAATTCTCATTGGCTAATTTTCTCTTTACTCCTCTAGTACTCAAATGCAGAGATTCATTAAATGAGGCAATCGTATCAATTAAATATAGATTATCGTAATGCATTAAAGAACCAGAACCAACCAATTTTGAATCATGAAACAATGAATCAGCAGCCATAGCAAAGCAATATATTAATGCCCAACAATTCGTGGAACCCACTAATTGAAAAGTTGACCGAAGACCAAAAGTATCATGATTCTGACCATGAATCCCCTTCCTCCTTTTTTTTTTTTGAGTCAGAGGCCGAAAAACAAAAGGCATGCAATTATAAAGCCATTAGCAACCAAGGCTTGCAAATTACTAAATCAGCTGGCAAATTTACTATGACTGAATTTACACAGCAAATAATCAAGACTTGCAAATTTCAGCCGTGCGAAATACTATAAATTACTAAAACCAAATTATTTCCTAATAATCAACCATATGGGCTCTGATACCACTTGTTAGGGTGGTTATCTAAATCTAACCACTGGTGAAATCCATCACCTTTAAACCCAAGATCTGTATGACGATTATTAAGAAATACATTAACTGTAAAATAGCGGAAGCGTACCTGAATCCATATTGATAAACTTGATACTTGAATCCTTAGAGATTTGGGGTGGCTTTCCAGGTCAACAGGTATTCACCGATCCTTTGAGAGAGGCCTTTAGTTTCTCTCTGGTATCTTTCCTGACGATGGGATATCAGGGAAGAGGTATTTTGTGGTATTAGAAAATACGACAACTAAAACGATACCTGTGACCTGGGGACCATAACCCTATTTATAGGTAACATTCCTGTTACCCTTTGGAGCCCTATTTCAGCCCATCATTGAAATAGGAGCCCATAAGTTTCTACACATTAAAGGGGCCACATCCTATTAGATACATTAAACCCAAACTATATTTGATCACTTTAATTGGGTTTAACCTTAATTGACAGTTTGCAACACATAATTATTCACATATAAGTCCAATGTTGGATTAAGGATCCAACATAGACAACTTGTAGTTAGGAACCTCTATGGTTTTATGTTATAGCTCTTGACATATTTTATCAACTTTAATACTGCCGGGTGTTATATCTTGTTCCATTGGGTACGCCTTGGGTTAAGATTCTGATTTGAATCTTGTTTATCTTTGGGGAGTTGATTATGTATTGTCCTTGGTTTCTCTAGTGTGGAGGGCGTTGGTATAAGACTCTAGTTTATCACACTTTTGTACCACATCATTATGTTTTTATTTGTACTACATTCTAGGATGAAGGGCCTCATGGAAATAAACAAGAACTTGATCGTTTAAGAGAATGAAATAAGAAGGAAGTACACATTGGATCCTCCTTTAATTAGCAATCAATTTACTTGTATTCAAATAATTTAAGAGTAGAAAATTGTCTAGTTATGTAGTTAATGGTTTTTTATAAGTAGATAAACATGTTTTGAATTCATATTCATATGAGAATGCTAGTCATGCAATTTGTATGGTGCAAAATAGGGTAAATCACAACAAGTATTGTAACAATTTAAAACACATCAAAACTTAGATCATTTAATTTCAATTGGAAAATGTTATTTGCACTCAATTTTTTATTATTTACACTCACACAATTTATTTTATCATATAGTCTAATAAATGAAAACTATATAATTAGAATAGTTGGAGTGCGACTAACAAAAATGGAAGTGCAAATAACATTTTCCTTTCAATTTTCATGGATAACTAAAACAAGAAGTAAACTATATTGTTGTGGACTTGTTTGAAAATGGCAGATCCAATAAGGCTCTATTGAAAATTCGTGTTCCCAATGTCGGAATCATTATGCTATATAAGCCTTTATTGAAGATCATTACGCTAGACAGCCTTTATTGAAAAAAAAAAGCCTAACTTTTTTTGGTTGTTTCTTGAGGGGGAAGAAAAAGAAATCAAAAGCCGTAAGGTGAAAAAAGAGCAAGAAATAGACTACATTAAAGTGGTGGACCGGTTTGTCTTATAGAGAAATAAAAATTACTTGTCATTTTCCATTTCTTAGACTGCCTAGCCGGAACCTGCCTGCTTCTCTAGTGCGGCAACTGTTTCACAAAGGCCTCATAGCTAGGAGACATGTTCATGCACTAAACTGCAGAATCACTGGTTTTACATATTTGGATTTCATCTTCCTTTTCTGGTTTTAGCTTTTGCAAGTATTTGGATTTCATCCTTCTTTGCTGTTTTAGTTTGCATCTACTGATTGATGATATATAAATTTAACATCTGGAATTATGGGCTCATTTTATGTATCTGTTTTCAATACCCTATAATATCCTGTCACATGGCAGAAAGGAACCACTCACCAAAGGCAAATTTTTCATGACAAAAAAGATGCATGCCAATTTAATGGATCTATAAATTGATACCAAAATGGTAAAGTCATTCTCTCGCTCAAAATTCACTCTCTACAAATTACTTTCTCTTTCTTTGAAAGATTGATTCCTGAGAAGTGGCTCTAAAAACGCATGCACTTTGATAGTACATCATTGTGGTGGTGTAATAACAAAATACATAAATTGTGTCAAATCATGTAAAAATCAGTCTTTCATTTTCAAATAGATACAATCAACTTATGCAATGATTGATTTATGAATTATTCTAATGAGTATCTTGAGGCATTTGTTAAAACACTTAAATTACATCTAACGTCATATGTTAGATATGTTATGTGAATGCGCATATTTCCATTTATTGTCTCCTTGCATTTAAATACTTTCTCGAATTAATTTTACTCTTATCAAAAAATTAATGCCTAAACTATCTTAACAAGTGCCCAGAGCACTAGTTAAGCCAAACCCTTGATTCATATTCTATATCACCCGCAAAAGAAATCAAATTTCCAATATCAGAAATGCCAATTTGGAATTGTCGGCTCAGATATTGTAATCAAATATATGGTATAATTACGGTTCTGCCATAGAAATGACCTCTAAGAGAAATGAAGTAAATCTCAATTCATGGTTTTTTTTTAATATATACAAAACTTTTCTGCCGTCTAGCCTCATTTGTTGGTTTTTCTTGCCATATTCGTTTGTTTCTTTGTTTATTTGTTCGTCCGTTTGTTTCATTTTTTTGTTACTACTTCTTTTAGACAAAAGTAGAGCCAATTATCCTACAAGAAGTGAATGCATTATATATAGATTATCCTACCATTTTGGCCTGCAACATCTGAGGAAGATCCAAAATTGGATGCCTAAATGGAAGTAGAGATCATTTCCCAAGAAATAATCAAACCGTCACTCCCAACACCTGATCACTTAAAAATCTTCAAAAGATCCTTCATCGATCAAATCACTGGTGGATATCTTGTGAGGTTTATTTCCTTCTATCGGAGAAAAGAGTCAAAGTTGAAGATCAATGAAGTCACAAATCAACTGAAAACTTCTCTTTCCCAAACTTTAACTCGTTATTATCCCCTCGCAGGCATCTACAAGGATGATTCAACAATTGAATGCAATGATAAAGGAGCTCTATTTGTCACAGCCCATGTTCACTGCAACATGAATGAGCTAATAAATCAACCAAAGTTTCAGCAATTCCACAAACTTGGGACCTCTTCAAGATTTCATGGAGATGGATCTTTTCAAGTCTCTGTCCAATTCAATACATTTTCATGTGGTGGGGTGGCAATTTTCATGTGTTTCTATCACATGATCATGGATATCACAACAATTAGTGTTTTCCTGAAATGTTGGGCTGCAATGGCAAGTGGCTCTCAGGATCATGAATCTGCATTTTATTATCCTGAGTACAAATCAGCCGTTCTTTTCCCTGTGAAAGACTCTGTTCCATTTGGTTTTTCAGTGATTATCAAGAGTTTGTCCCTGAATGAAGGAAGAAGTACACGAAAAAGATTCGTGTTTAGTTCAGCAGCTATATCTGATCATCTGAAAGTGAAAGGTTTCAGCGATCCTGTTCCAGATCCTACAAGTGTTGAAGTTGTGTCTTCTTTCATCTGGAAGCATGCCATGGCTGCTGCAAAAGCCGTTCAGGGGGTTCAAGAGCCATCTGTGCTAGTTCATGCTGCAGATATGCGACGAAGAATGGTGCCACCTCTGCCAGAATATTCGGCTGGGAATATCATCTCCATGATTATTGCAGAGTATGATGGAATAGATGAATGTGAGGTAAAATTTGGTAGATTGGTGGAACTTCTGAGAGTGGCTAAGGAAGAAAACAAGAATGAATTTGTGCCGAAAATCCAGAGTTCTAAAGGGTATGATGTTATGATGAAGTCCTTGGAAGAGTGGGGCAAAAAATGCAGTAGAAAAGGTCTGAATACTTACCAGTTCACCTGTTGGTGCAAAATGGGATTAAACCAAGTGGATTTTGGATGGGGAAAACCGGTTTGGACTAGTCTGGTTGGGGTTACAGAGGTGGAATCCATGTATAAAAATTTTGTGGTTCTTCTTGATGGATCAGATGGTGGCATTGAAGCATGGTTAATTTTGGAGCAACAGGAGATGGCTATTCTGGAAAGTGATCAGGACTTCCTTGCTTATGCTTCTCTGAATCCTGGGATTATAAGCTGAAGTAGAATAGGTTGCCAGAATTTATTAGGCATTTGTTTTGCATTCTTGTAAGCTGCTATGCATTAGCCATAAGATAGATATTTCAACATCATTCCGTTTTATCAATAAAATCTCAATCTTGAATTGCTTAATTTCTCCCGTTCTCTGTTTTATTAGGAAAAGTGAAATCAAATTGGAAATGTTACAGTCACAAAGGGTGGGGTATAAATGAGAATATATAGTATTGGGATGATACATTATATAAAGTTGGTGTCCTAATGAATGCACACGGTATCTAGGAATTAAAGGTCCTGAATTCAACTTCCTATTTCTCCTTCACGTTTTTCAAATCCTATCGTTCCCCTACTAGAAATTTTTTTTTATAACAATTTAAGGAAATATAGTTGGACTACTGCTTTAAAAATGTGATCACAACCTCCACATTATCAAACTGCTAGTGATGTTCGATATCTTTATCGAAAAGAAGGGAATCTCAAGACTCAAAATTGTGTATTAGCTTCTGCTCTACGTACCTCAGTGTTAATTAGAAATTAGTGGTTACTGGAATCTCTCGGGAAGCATGTGAATGCAAAAACATAGACAGAACCAGAATATAAGAAATTATGCTCAATGCTTCTAGTTCTATACATCTTCTTGTTTGTCATCAATTATTTTTACAGGGTATGGTGGACTCCACGGCATATAAGAATGTCTTGTGTGATTTTTTTAAAATTTTTTTAAAGAGCGGGAGGGTGTGATTTAAGAGGTAGGGAGGGAAAAAGAGGAGATTTGAATCGAGGGCTTCAAATTTTTGGAATATCAATCTCAACCGCTTTTTTTTAAAAAAAAATATTTTTTCCTTTTTAAGCAAGGGAATGATGAGATTTAAAATGTGAAAGAAAGATTTAAACTCAAAACCTCTTATTTCTAGAGTCCTAATTTTAACTACTAGACCAAGACTTCTCCTATCCTGTGTACCTTCTTGCTAATTAATTCATGCATGTACCAGAGAAATTTTCAGGATGAAGGAGAACCCCCCTAAAAGGCCCCTTGACATTTCAGACTACATTAGCCCTGAAATTGTTCCTCATAATCATGGATCAACACATATGATCAGAACTTAAAAGCTAGTACATCTTGGCCTATCTACATGCAGGTGGCCGTGCTACGTGTTTGGGAGGGTGAGTATTTCTCTTTCAATAGTAAAAAATTTAAAATTAGGCTTACGGTTTTTTTTCATACTTTTTCAGCTTATCTTGCAGTTGCACCTCGTAAATCATTGTAAATTCTGCTGCTTTTATTAGCACATTACCCCCCCCCCCCTCCCCAAAAAAAGAAGTTTTTTCCACTATTCTATATGAAAAGTAAAAATTACCACTTTGTAGAACATTTTTATAAGGCTTTGTAGTGTACACTAATGTTTTCTTTTATATAGCAATAATCAACACTTGTGTCATATTTTATTGAACCAAGTGATTGTTGACCCACTAGTTTTGGGATGCTGGTCCAGCCACCGTCTACATATGTTGCATTTGTCTGCATTAAGGATACTCACAAGAATTATAGCATGTACAGTATGCATTTCAAATAGGTGTGCAATTATACTTCCATTTGTTTCCTTTCGTCCTCCTAATTTTCTTTACTCTGTTCTACATTTCCTTAATGTGGCATCTGTTTCTGATTATTGTTGGAAACCACCATTTCGTTTATGTGTGTCTCACCTTGTTAGCTGTTTCCGTTTTATGATCATGATAGGAACAAATTTTGTTAATTATTTGCATGGTTATGAAAAAGGTAGGGTGGCCACGATTTTGAAACCACTGGTTCTAGTTTCAAAATTGCCAATTCTGGTTTTTTTTTTTTGAACAATGGAATTAGAATTGATCTTTATAAGGATGGTTATGGTTATAATTTTTCAATTCCTTTCTATTATGGTTTTGGTTCCTTCAATTTACAACTTCAATTTCTTTTATTTACAATTAATCACTTATGGTTACAAAATTAATTTTACAAAAGTATGATAATAAATTTAGAATAAGGAGAAACAAAAGAAAATGAATTTAAAAGAAAGATACAAGTTTTCTTATATAATTAAGTAAGAAAGGAAAAGAAGAAAGGATGCAAATTTTTGAAAAATAATTCACATTTATTTTTTTTATGAAGTAAAATTTCAAAATTTTATTGATAAAGAACTAAAGCATATACAAAGTAGCATATATGCGCTAACTGTACATCAATGGTTCTCTACAGCCTTTTGCAACTCAAATTTCTATTCCTCTGTCAAACTCTATCAAAGCACTTATGGGAAATACCCCACTCAACAATCAGCAGCGAATTCTCCTAAGTCTTTGGCACATCTCTCCATGAGGTTCCAATATACCGGATGGTATCGATAATCTGATCTACTATAGCCATAGCAGATACATTTTCATTTTGGAATAGCACCCGATTCCTGCCTTTCCAGATGAAGTACACAGAGACAGCCAGAGCAAGCCCTCGAAATTTATCAATAAAGGATGTAGACATCCAATGCCCACAAAAACCAGGCCAATTCCATTGACCAAGGCAAAGGATCTTTGAAGACTGAAACCATTTTTAGTATTTTCTGCCAAATGGCAGCTCAAAAAGAACATTCAAAGTCGATGTGATTCATCGATTTCTCCACACCACTGCACAACACACATTCAACATTACCACTTAATCTTCCCCACTTTTTCATTCTATCCTTGGTATGTAGTCTGTTCTTGCATAACAACCAAAGGATAAATGAGAATCTTGGAATGGACCCCTTATTCCCATACAGGGAGTAAGCTGCTTCAATCTTGGTACCTCAGCGTTAAATTTCCTCCCGCATGGCCATCTCCATTCCGCACCTTGCATACTATGTTTTCAGAACCGGACCGGATAGCGACTCGGCCGAGGTCAGGGGTCAGGGGTCAATGGGTTCGACCGGGGGTCGATAGGGGTCGAACCGGATGACGTCATAAATAAAAATTATTTTAAAATTAAAATGTTATATATATAATATCTAATAATATATTGATATTAATAAAGGCATATTCATATATATTTGATGTTTCAAATATATTTAACAAGAAAATACAAAGAAATTAGAACAATCAAGTAGCAATTTATATTATTTAATAAATATTAACAAGTTTAGAATTAAAATTATGAATTTAATTGAAAAATAACATCAAATTTTAGGACAATATTTATAAAGTATCAAATATTTGAGGTATATCAATAAGTTTTAACAATTTAGGGGGTCAAAACATAATATTAAAAAGTTTGAATTTTTTTTTTAAAAAAATACTGTTGAACCGGAAAAACCGGTTTTTTCCCGGTCAAACCCGGTCAAACCCGGTTTTTGACCGGCTTTGACCGGGTTTTAAATTTCCGGTTTTCTAATGTGACTCGGACCGGCTACCTGGCCGGTTCCCGGTTCAACCGGTTCGACCGGCCGGTCCGGTCCGAGTTTGAAAACAGAGCTTGCATACACTTAGCAACAAGATCATTTCTAGTTAATTCAAGACTTGACAGTAAAGGCACAACAAAATTCTGGTATAATGGCCCAACAGGATGCCATTGATCATCCCAGAAAAAGGTTCCATAGCCATTAGGCTTGGGCTTTGGGCCTTAGTTTAAGGATTTTCCTCCAGACCCAATAATACTTAAGCAGTATTTTGGTACCCCAGAATGAAGTCTTCTTGGAGCAAATGTTCCAGATCTGCTTGAGTACCAGACATTGATTCCATAGGATTAGATCATGTAGTCCCAACCCGCCTTGAGTACCAGACATTGGTTCCATAGGATTAGATCATGTAGTCCCAACCCGCCTTCCTTTGTAGGTTTACATATATGTCCCCAACATACTTTTGCTCCATAATGCCTCTTTACCTCCCCAGCCCAAAGGAAAGAAGACATGAGACTTTCTATTTTTTTTTTATTACTCCCTTTGGTAAAATAAAAGCACTAGCCCAATATAAAAGTGACATAATTTTCTCATTGAAATTGAAATAGAAAGGAGGAAAAATTCTCAATTTTCTCATTGAGGTGTTCGTTTTACATTTTAACTAAATGGTTCAAATCGGATCAAATTGTCCGTTCCTATTTAGTTCAACCGGTTTGACTGGCTGGTCCATGGACATGAGGGATGATGTGATGTGATTTTGTGAGAATGAAAATGAAATCAAAGTAAAAAGTAAGGGTATAGTGGTAAAACAATAGTGCCACACCATTGGCTTGTAGGCATTTGGGATCGTACTGTGTAATCAATAGCGGCTTTCTTTTTCAATTCTTTGCTGATTTACTTATAATCAAATAACTAATTAATATTATGAGAGAGCGAAAGAGAGTTTTGGAAAGAGGCCGGGCTTTGGCAAATGACCCCCTTCCCAGTGAAAGACTGAAAGTTCATTTGTATTACATTAGGCTCGGAGTTAAGCTTATTACATAAATTCCATGCAAATGGCAAATGCAAAGACACCAAGCAAGCAACCTCAAAAACTTGTTGGGCTAAATGATGAGACAGTAAGGGTATTGGGCTTGGTATCACAACTAGATATGCTTTGACAATCATATGCTTTGACCTTTTTTAAGTAGAAAGTGGCAAGCGAAAAGGGCAAAACCCAACTGAGAGAGTCAATAAGTTCCTAGGAAATAGTAGACTATTATGGCCAATGGAACTCTTCTTAACTTGCTCAACTGTGACTTGATGCCATAAATGATAACATAACCAGCACAGTTCTCTCTCAACTTGAAAATGAATTTGTAAATCTTTGTTGGCTTGTCAAACCAGCAAAAATAAAAGTTCCTACTCTAATAATATGAATTTGAGTGCAGCGGTGAGTAGGGTCGTATCCACAGAGATTGGGTGATTTATTTCTTTGTGAAAAATGGGGGATTAGTAGAAATTAACTAAATAACTCACTTGAATAAAGATAAAGACAGTAGCACAAAATTAAATAAAACTAAACCAAAAATAGGCAACACTCTAGTCGAAGGTCTAATTTCCACTTTGGTTCATTTAACTGATCATCGATGCAAATGTGAAATCACTTATTCATAAATAAACTGGTTATGGTTGTCAACACGCTCTGACAACCTGTCCCGCCTTACTGTTTCGATAACCACAACACGCTCTGTGGCTATTTCTCTTGTCAATTAAGCAACCCTAAACAAGCTCTTAGGATTTAACCTATTGACAGCATTAATAATTAGAGAGGCTACCAATTCTAACCAACAAACACACACGCTCGATTCATTTAAGCTAGATTATGTATTCCCGTGACATAGATTCAAAAGTTTCTTTTACAATCAAATTATATCACGCGCCACAGATACTAAAACCATCAAACAATTACGGATTTGATATTTTAGATAGCAATAGACTATTTTGACAATTAAATATTGATCAGGTATTTAACTGTAGAAAATAATCATAATCATGAATGAACAGAGAATATATAAATACTCATGAATAAATGAAGCAAACAAATCAAATTAGATCTCACAGTGTTGTCGAACCAAAGCTTCAATTATCCTTCAACTAGAAATGGAATTAGCCGCTCCTCCTGATGGATTCGCGGCCACAAAATACTAGGGTTTTTCGTAGAGAAAGAAAGGAAAAAGAATCAGAGATAGAGGAAGAATGAGAGCCCACGTTTGTTTTCTCCCCTATTAATAAGGACGGGATCCCCTTTTCCTTCTAGGACTCCTACTTAAACTAAACTAACCAACCAAGACCTATCAATTGGTTTCCAAAATAAATTACATCAAGTCATAACCCCTCAAAATATCCACTTCCGTGACTAATATGTAAAATCATGGGCCGCAACTGGCTTCTTGATCAATTGACAGATTGATCTCATGTCCTGCGAACTTTTGACTACTTTGTCAAATAAGGCGTGGTCACGCTTTATAACGAAAGCTCTTATGGACATGGACCTTTAGAAGCACCACTTCGAGTTTGACAAAGCGTGGGCACGCTTTACAAGACGTCTTCTGCAAAGTCGACTTTTAACGCGCCTTTTACTTCATTCTCACTAACAACTCCTAAAGACAACACCAAAATTCAAATATGAGTGAAATATATCGATTAACGCCATATTTTAGCAAAATAAAAGGGAAAATATTCACCAATTATATGCACAATTAGCCACTTAACAATCTTGCACATCTCCACTATCTTCTTCCGTATACAACCTAATACGAATGGCTCTCACATAAAACTTGGTATATTTAGTGCACACTAAGTAATTTACTTGATATTGCATTAAGGCTAGGCTACGAGATCAATTATTTAAGTAAACTTCGTGTGCATAGATTAGAGCTACAAACGAGTCAAGCTGACTCGCGAGCACTTGTAAATCAGCTCAGTCAAAGATTGACTCGAGTTCAGTGAATGCTTGAGCCAGAGTTGCTTTGGCGAGGTAGCCGAGTTGAGTCGAGTACACAGATACTCGGCTCGTTAGCTTGTCGAGCTAGTTTGAATTTATATATTATTAATATTTTATATTTTTAATAGTGAGATTAAATTTATGCTCCTTATTTTTTTATTTATTAGGATGAAATGTCAATTTTATCCATTTAAAAAATACAAATTTTATTTTTTTATTTTATGAGCTTGAGTATTCTCAAACTTGAACTCGATTAGACTTGATTTAAAGTTCAAACTTGAATTCGAACTCGAACCCAAATTTGAATTCGAATTCAACTTTTATATGAAAGTTTGTCAAACTTGAATGTAACTTTGAACCTAGTCAAAATTGAGTCGGACTCGACTCGTTTAAGGTAAAAGTAAACTAGATTCGATTGGGGCTGCAACTAGCATGGGTATAGAGATACACATCAGTGCTTTCTCACAAAGAAACACATTAGTTATGCATGAATTTATTCATGTCAGGCATTGTCAGTACTCAGCACTCCAGTCCACGCTTGCTGCTAAAAGTTTCTTGTCAGCATCATAATATGCCTTAAACAACATTCGAAGCAAATCTGTTCCAAAGCCAAGCACTTCACCAGACTTTTGTTTATCTCTTCTGTTGATGATCTTCACAGTGGAGTCTCTAAATTCTTTGTTAATTTTTTTAATTTCTATATCATCCTTGTTAAGCCCAAGAATAAATCAAGCACACTAGGCAAATTAACATCAAAGCAACTAAAAACATTAGTATTCAAAAACTTATCAACATTTGATGAATCCATCAGAAATCACAAACTTTGGTACAAATCCAAGATCAAACCTCGCTTACAAATAGATAAGCATGTGTCTACAAGTCATACACGAGCATTCAAAACATTAAACTTGTCAAAAAGTACATTTGAGCGATTTTTTTTTTTTTTTTGGATTGGCAGAGATTTTCAATTCATGATTCCCTATTTACAATCCCTTTTATCTTACCATCCAACCTAATTCTCCCTACTAATCAAAAAAATTAAAATTGATCGATACAAAATTATCAGTTTACTCGTGGTTCGTGACATTAGCTTCATAGTAGACTTTATAGATGTGGCATGGGTTTATACGTATGCCATTGAAAATGAAATTTACTCACTAATTCACGACATTACCTTCATTATAGACTGGCTGGATGTGACACATATAGACTTTATACAAGTGACCATATGTCATCATTGGAAATGAATTAAGTCACCTGCTTCATGACATTGGCTTCTCGATAGGCTTTATAGATGTAAAATGAGTTTGTACGTATTTTATACATATTCACAATCTTGAAAAGGATGAATGATTTAGCTATAGACTAAGTGAAATTTCATCCAGTATGGACTTCAAAAATGGAGGTTTAGCTAGCTTGTGTTATACAGTAGAAAGTATACACCTATAAATTAATAGGACATTATACTGCTGAGTAATGCAAGCAATTATGCTAGTGTTTACCTCATTGTACTCGATATTTTCTGAAGTGATACTACAATTACATTATTGTCATGGCGTACTAACAAAGACCAAAAATATGTCAAAGTATGCAATAATCAATATCCGGTTATAAAAAAGAGACAGCCAACTTTGTCAAATGTCGGAAATGTAAATTAAGATGGTCTGACAAGTGATATTCTATGGTAAAAATGTAGAAATTTATTTTACTTCCCTACTTGCCTGCGATTATCTGCATATGTTCTTGTCCTTGTATTTTTCAAGTAGGCACCCATTGGATTAATTAATTCCTCAATCCGCAAATAGCTATTTTACATATCAAACTTTTTTTTGATAGAAAACAAATTTCATTAACAAATTGTTAAAAATTATTCAGTATAATTTGATCTACATAACTGCTCTAATGGCAGGTTAAACATGTATTAGAAATAGATATGCAATTTAACAAATACAATAAATTTTAAAAATTATAAATAGATTTAAAAAATATAAAACATTTCAAAGGCCAGCTGGTTTGACTAAGATAGTAGTGGACGATAACATTATTTATCAAAAATTATATGATTTATAAAATTATTATTATTTTTTTTTCTATTCTGCGTAGTTGAAATTAATCCTTTTGCATACTTCATCTTACTGTCTCAAACTTGGCATAATGTACGTACTTACTGTTTTGCACTATGAATTGTTAATTGATAATCAGCTCTATTTTTTTGTTTTTATTTACATTGAGAAGTAAACACTCAATTAAATATTTATTTAAAATATATGCAATATGTATTATGTATAAATTAAGTTGATTATCTAACAATTTTTTTTATTTCTTTTGGCATATCAATACGTTATCGATTGAGTCAAATGAAACAAACATCTTGAGAAGGCCATTCTTGAGTCAAATTATCTGGAAAAGAATCCAATTTATTCCTGCATGGAAAATGTGAACTTACAGATAGTTCATCTTTTTATCTTTCACAACAATATTTTATACTATAGTCATCAGTTCTAATTCAAGACTAGTAGTAAGTAAATGATCAATTGCGTATGAGCCCAGTAAAATTGACCTTAACATGAAAAGTTTAAATCTGGTCAATTGCATGGCATCCAACTATTTATTGATCCATTAGTTACAATAATTCTCCCATAACTTGAGACTTGCCAGGGAAAGAGGTAAGAGGGAAGTGATTGGAATGGTTCAGAACAATATATATGTGAAATAATTTGTACAATTTGATAGTATAGATGTGCAAAGAGCAGCAATTTACAATGTTCATGACCAATTGGATCCTGACGTAGCAATAGGTACCAGAGGGGACAAAGTGTTGGCAAAAAATAAGTTACTGTTTATTCAAAAAGGAAGTGGTTCAAAACGAGATTTTTAGCACGAAATTGGAACTGTGAATGAACTTAAGATGGTGGTTTAGTTTGATATGATATGAGAAGAAAATGTGGAGGATGATAATTTGGGTAGGAACACAACTTAATTCCTAATTAGTGGTGTGGTGGGTGTTGAATCCAACAAAATAAAATTTCCTGCTCAACAAAAATATAAATTTACAAATAATAGTGAGTAGGGTAGTATCCATAGAAACTGGTGAATTTATTCCCTTTGCAATTTGAGGAATTAAAATGAAGATTCTGGAGAAATTAAATCACTCAACTAATAGTAAAGAAAATAATAGTGTAAGATTTAGGTAAAACCAAATCAATAAGGACAAGCTTCTAGTCAAAAAGGTAATCTCAACTTTTGGCTCAAACAATTGATCATTGATGCAAAAATAGATTTATATGTTCATGAATAAATTGGTTATGGTTATCAACAAACTTTCACTCCCCGTCTTTCTTTATTTTCTCGACAATTAAAACAAACTCTTTAATTACTTCACTTGACAACAGACAATCCTAAATAAGTTTTTAGGATTTTATCTATTGATAGAACTAAAATTTAGAAAAGCTACTAAAATCTTCTCACTAAAATTTTCTAAAATTTTAGAAGAGCTACCAATTCTAACCAATTCTAATCACAAGTTAAGCTCATTTATTCAATTGGATTAGATTATATATTTTTCTGACACAAATCCAATTATATATGTCATTCGCCACAAATATTAAAATAATAAAAAAATTACGAATTTAATATTTGAACTGGTAATAAAGTACTTAGATAATTAAATAATGGTCAGTTATCTAATCACCCAAAATAATCATAGACAATAATTTCAAGAAATATATGAATCCTCATGAATATATAAAATAATAAAAATAAATTCGATCTTACAATTATTGTAGAACCAAAATCTTGATTATTTTTCAACTAGAACAACGCCTTACCTTTTTGTCATAGAGGAAATCAATCAAGAGAAAAGTAAAACTAGGGTGTTTGTTCTTGAGAGAAATAATGAACAAACGCGAAAATAGAAGTGCCGAGATTTCAAATATCCTAATTATTTCTTCTTCTCTTATACTTATTCTATCCTAATTATTTCTGAGCTAATCTCCTAAAACGAAGGAAGCAATATCCTTGAGTTCAACTACCAATAACGTAAAGGAATACAACCATATATCGTTTCGGGAAAAAAAAACAAAAAAAACTACCAATAACGTAAAATAGCTGTTGACTGTTGACTGAGTCCTATCAAAAAAATAAAGCACATGTCAAAACTGCCAAAACATCAATGTTTCAATAAACACCAGAATTAATTGTGGCCCCTACAATTCTTCAAGAGATAAAATTGTTGTTTAATTCCTGAAAATTCTTGATTTCACAGGAAATTCCCTCTTTTAAACCTCTTTTAATCACGAGCCCCTCCCTATATTCATTACCAAAGACAGAATATGAGAATAATCAATGAATTAACACAATATTTTACCAAAATTAAGAGAGGAATTTCACAAATAAAACATCTATTAAAACTCACTATCGGGTTTTATCAAAAGACTTCTCAAAGAGTGATCTTTTCAGAATTTCTTTCCCAAAGGGTGAAGAATGCATTTGGGGTATGTTTTTGTCTTAATACCCATTCACAAAACCAATTAATAGAGAGAGAGAGAGAGAGAGAGAGAGAGAGAGAGAGAGAATGGGCTTCAACATGCATTCGTTAACATGTTTTACAGAAAACCAATGAATGCTTTCCTTGAAAACTCTTTAACTGAAATATGTGAATAACAATTTCATTCACTAAAAATTTGACCCCGACACTTAATAAATTTTCAAGAAGTGCTCGTTCTCTGTGTTGCTCAAATAAGGTGTTTGTAGAATGATTTTCTAAAGAAAGAAAAAGCATTCACTAAATGAGCTAGTTTCTTAAAAAAAACTCATTTACAAAATTAGAATGTCTTTGAGAAAATATATTCATTGAATGAGTTTTATGAAAACCATGTTTAACTATTTAAGCACTTTTTGCACGATCCTTTTTAAATTTTTTTTTCTAGCAAGGATCTTAGGAGAAGGATGAGACTTAAAAAAATGAAGTGGCGAAAAGAAAATAGAATTCAAGATCTCTAATTTCTTGAGTTTTAATTTTAACCATTGGACTAAGGGTTCTTCGACTACACGGTGTTTTTTCAATTATTATGAGAACCCACTTTGTGAATGCGTACTTTAGACAAAACAATGTATTCATCACACAAATTTATTCATCAATTATTGTGATTCGTTTAAAAAATCAGCACTATTTGGGAATCAGCTCCGTTGTCCACCTTTTGGAAATACGTTCAATAGATGCCAACATTTGAGAAGTTCTTTAGAAACACTTTTTTTTTTTTTTAGTGAATTTAGTCCATAGCATAAACTACAAGGCTGTGGATTCTTAGTGCTCCCCACAATTTCATTCAACTCATCCACTGAAACAAAAGTTGGATCTATGATATTCAAATAGTCCACCACCTTTCCTACACAACTCTTTCTTGGTATGTCTTCAGAAAAGCCACCATTTCGTGATTTAATGTTGGCCCATCTCATGGGGAAAAAAAAGTTACAAAATCAAGGTGCATTTGGTGAACTAACACTTATAATATCAATTCAATAAAGTGTCTTATGTCTGATGGAACCAAGAGTTGACTATTTTTTTTTTCAAGAGTAAGCTTGACTAAATCAAGATAATGAAATCAAAATTATTTCAATTTCTAGTTATAAATAATAAATAGGTGGGATTGCACAGTCTATTCATAAAACCACTATCACATAGTCTATTTATAAAACCACTCTGTACGTTTTGATGTTATAGTTTGAATGCCTACGTTCTACTTTCAAAAGCGGAGAAGAAAAACCCACTATCACATAAGGGACGACCACATTCTGTATGAATCATGCATTACAACCAAATTTTTCTCACAAACAACACTTACTTCCAATAATTGTACAAACGAATAAAGCAACAAGAAACCAAATCAAATAACACATTCTTCTTTTCAGTAAGAAATAAATACCAGACAAAACAGGATGAGAGTCCAAAGAGGACCATACAAGGTTAAGGGTAGGGATGGTTTTTAGAGATTTTAACGGCTTTTAATGGCCAACACTTGACCAACCAAGCAAAAATTCACATTGTACAGTGAGGATAACTCTATGAAGAAGATGGAATTTGGTATTTTAATTAATACACATATGTATTTAACGAAACATGACACTCAAAAAAGTATGAGAATTCACATGATTATGAAAATCTTAAGACTCCTAACAAAACTTCGTCTGAATTGGATGTGTTAAGCATGCCGCGAAAGTTCATCCTAAGAATCTAAGATTAGATCAAACTCTCTATGCACTTCATATTTGCCTTTATTCAAATTGATTGCCTTTTGCCCTTCAGCGCCTGTAGCTGGAAGTCAGATCAGGGATCCAGTTTCTAAGAAGAATACACTCATAAGCATAGAGTATTACAAGCAATTAGGGATGGTAATGAGATAGTTTTGGAACGGGAGAAGCGTTCCACAAAAGTTTCCCTCATCCTTGCCCCATGGTCTACTCTCCCAAGCCCGAACCCTGCCCCCCCCCATCCCACTGCCCTAGCAGGTGCATTCGCCCCACCCTACTTATCATTATTATTATTTTTATTTGATTTAATTTTTTCAATTTATATAGGTCTAGTAATAATTTTATTAATCATTGTTTTGAAAATTTAGCAAAAAATTACATCATTTTATCATAACAACATAATATGTTACTTATTTCATATAATATATTATATAATAACAATAATAATAATATAACATTTATTTCATATTATACATATAAAAATATACAACACACATACAGATATATACATATACATATACATACATATATACATATATTAAAATATAGGCCGGGGAGGGCAAGGGAGCCCTCGCCCCATTTTTAATGCTGGAGAGAAAAATTCCCCCATCCCACCCCAACCCTTGCCATTCCTCCCTAGTTGGGGAATACCCACCCTATTGCCATTCCTACAAGCAATTGAACTGCTACATACACTACTATAATGTAATTTCTCTTTCGATATTTTGCCATTCAATTGAGGTCCATCTATACTACAGTTCAAATCCATTTTTTCTTTGAAAATGACATGAATTAGGTTTTATTATGCAAACTTTTTTTTAACTGTTTTTACTTTACACTTTACATCTCCAAAATACCTCCAAGAAAACAAAGTATTTAAAGAAAATCTCATTACTTAGGCAGTGTTGTGCTATATTAAGGGTGCCATCTAAAAGAGTTTATTCAGGCAATCCATTCCAACCTTGAGGATAACATAAAAGCACTAAAAGAATATCCATGTCAGGGTTTGCAGAAAACAGTTCAAGATGGTCTCTTTCAGGAACAACAGCTCTAGTCACTGGTGGAACTCGAGGAATCGGCCGTGCAATTGTGGAGGAGCTAGCACAGTTTGGTGCCACAGTTCACACTTTATCAAGAAACGAAGCCGAACTCAATGAACGCTTGCAAGAGTGGTCATCCAAGGGATTCAAAGTCACAGGTTCAGTCTGTGATGCATCTTCAAGAGCGCAAAGAATTCAGCTCGTGGAAAAGGTCTCTTCCATCTTCAATGGAAAGCTCAATATCCTTGTCAATAATGTTGGGAGCGGCGGCATAATTAAGCCCATCGAAGAACTTACCACTGAAGATTATGATTTTGTGATGTCTACAAATTTTGAATCTTGTTACCATTTTTCCCAACTTGCTTGTCCTCTCCTGAAAGCATCTGGGATGGGAAACGTCGTGTTCATTTCTTCTGTTGCAGGTTTTGTCAATGCGCGAGGTTTCTCTATCGTGACACCATCTAAAGGTGCAATGAATTTTCTTACCAAGAGTTTGGCTTGTGAATGGGCTGAAGATAACATTCGTGTCAATTGTGTTGCGCCTGGAACTATTAGAACCTCAGTAGGAAAAGATAATACTCTCATTTATGAAGAAAATATGAAGAGAGTGGAATCAAGAACTTTACTGAATCGAATTGGGAAACCAGAAGAAGTTTCAGCCCTGGTAGCTTTCCTTTGTCTCCCAGCTGCTTCCTACATAACAGGACAGATTATAGCTGTCGATGGAGGAATTACTGTCAATAAACTTCAGTGGGACTGATCATTAACTCATCCTATCTTGTTAGTGATGGAACGATCCAGCAACGAGTTGGGGGAACTGTTTCTTGATGTGTGCTATTTTTGCTAAATCTGCAAGTGCTATTTTGTTTATACAAGGTATAAGCAATTGCTTTATACAGTGTACTATTTTTCATAGAGTCATTTGGTGTACTATTTATCATTACTTTGTTGCACATTTTTTTTTCGAAAGACTAGAGAAATAAACTTCGTGTATCTTTATACTGGATTTCCTTGATTTTTTTTTTCTTTCAACTTTCAAATCTTAACCTAAACAATTACACAATCAATGAATAAGAGATCATTTTAAATTCTATTAAACTATTCTAGGTTCCCTTGAGCTCTAATGACCTTGTCCTTGGTCTCTTATAATATTAACAAGTTCAAAACAGATTTTCAAAATGACCATATTTTAGAAAAATTTCATATCTCACAATCTAGAACTCGTATCAGAAAACTAAAGATATTGTCAGAAACTAAACTCAAAATACTACTACTTTCAAGAAGATCATAATTCAAAGTTTAGAAAGCTTTATTTTCTAAATCTAACCTAAACCTCATGCAGTAATCTGTCAAAAGGACTTCTAAATTTTAACCACGTAAACTATTTCTAGTTTCAAATTATTTTTGGTTTCAAACAAGCCAAGTTTCACACAAAGCAAAGGTCTCTATCAAGAGTTATCATTTTTCAAAGACCAGTGTTAAACCAGGTTTGATAGGCAAATTTTCAGTTTTGCAAAACATGTAAACTTTTAAAGAAACAAACGTTACTGATCAAGCCCTCCCCCCCCCTCTCAGAGCCTAGTGCATATAGGCAGCTCCCAAAATCAACAAGATCATCCGATACAAGGTGAAGGAACACAAGTTGAACAGGTGGAAACAAAGGGTATAGAAGATGCCAAGACTTTATCAGTGGAGGAAACTGCTGAGATGGAGGAGGATAACACATTAGAAGCATCTATTGCTGCTAAGCTTGGATTATTAGAGGGAGAACATGAGAGAGGTTTACTGATTTAGGAGACTAGTAATGACAATGAAAGAGTCTAGGAGGCAGTCAGTAAACAAACAAAAAGATTGAACAGAAAGGTGTATTCTCCCATCAAAACTAGAAGACCCTTAAGAGAGCTGAATAGACAACTGAGTAATCAAACAAGAATGGGGAAGAGGAAAATAACTCTGAGGGATGAGGATATGGAGTGTGAAGGTGGTGAAAATCAGAATGGGAAAAAAGCAAAATCCTTTGAGATGATGGTAGTCCTAGAACCTGATTAGGTGGAGGTGGGGTCCTTCCCTAATGGGGCCTCCAAGGAAATATGAGGCTTGTGGTGTGGAATTGTCAAGGAGTGGGGAGCCCCTTGACAATTCCCCACTTGAGGGAGGTTAACAACCTCCTCTCTCCAAATTTGATCTTCCTTAGTGAAACCAAAAATAGGGAAAAATATATGGATAGAGTTAAAAACTGGTTAAGGTTTGAGCGTAGTGTGGTGACTGAGGCCATGAATAGATCAGGTGGTATGTGTCTCCTTTGGAAAGATGATGTCAAAGTCTTGTCTACCCTCCAAACAGCTTTCACAATTGAAGCTAAGATAGGGGGGAGAGAACCTCGGGATGAGTGGTGGTTTATAGGAGTGTATGCAAGCTGTGATGCTCAAATCAGAAAACAACAGTAGAAAGTTTTGAATGATAGGAGGAAACTGTGGGGGGAGAAGTTTGTGATAGCAGGAGATTTCAATGACATAGTGTCCAATGAAGAGAAATGGGGTGGTCTCAAGAGAGAGGAAAGGAGTTTTGAGGCTTTTAAGGATTTTGTTTCTGAGAATAGGCTAGTAGACATAGGATTTGAGGGACACCCTTGGACCTGGAGTAATTACTGGGACAATGTAGGAGAGGTAAGACAAAGATTAGACAGATGCCTTAGTAGCTGTGACTGAATACAGAAGTTTGAAGGGGTAGTTTGTCAACACATAGAGTCCTTTGCTTCTGACCACAGCTTGTTTTTGCTGGATACTGAACCAGAGAAAAGGAAAAAGCGAAAACGTTTTTATTTTGATAAGAGATGGATCCAGAAGGAAGGTATACAACAAGTTATTGAGAAAGCTTGGAACAAGGAGGAACAAGGAACTAGAATGTTTAGAGTGACCAGGAAAGTGAAGAATTGCAGAATTGAAATCTTGAAATGGAAAAACACTTTCCAAGCAAATTCTAAAGTGAGAATCAATGACATTAAGAGTAGATTAGAGAACTTGAACGAGTCAAATTTGGAGAACAAAAGGGTAATCAGAACTGAGCTTAAGGAATAGCTCAAAGAGGCATATAAAGAGGAGGAATCTTTTTGGAGGCAAAAAGGTAGAATGAACTGGCTAAGAGAGGGAGACAAGAACACTAGTTTTTTTTCATGCTTATGTGAGAGGAAGGAGAAACAGGAACAGGATCTGTAATGTTCAAAGAGAGGATAGTTCTTGGACAAAAAATGATGAGGAACTAATCTCTGAGATTTCCATGTTCTATAGGAGCCTGTTTACTAGTGAAGGGGAAGAATTTAACTCAGAGATACTGAGGGGTATTTCATAATCTATTACCAAGGAAATTAATTCCAAACTGACTAAACCAGTACATGAGGAGGAAATCAAGTCTGCTGTTTTCTCCATGAATCCTGATAAAGCCCCTGGGGTGGATGGAATGACTCTACTGTTCTTCCAAAAATTCTGGAAAGTGATTCAAAATGATGTGGTTCAAGCTGTCCAAGATTTCTTTGTGACAGGCCGCATGGTTAAGTCTATTAACCATACAATTATCTCACTCATTCCCAAAACTTTGAACCCAATAAGCCTAAAAAATTATAGACCAATCAGTCTGTGTAGTGTCTTGTATAAAATCGTCTCAAAAATTTTGGCTAACAGACTGAAACCTGTTCTTGAACAGTGCATCAGTAAAAATCAGTGATAAGAGTTTATTTTACGTATTTTTAAGTGCATTTTATTAGTTAATTTTGAGTTGATTATTTAGTTTTATAATTAAAATAAAGAGGTTTTTGGTAAAATTATATATTTTTGGTAAAAGTGGATAATATTGCATTTCTATTGATTTTAATAGTAAAAACTTCATTTTTATGCAGGAATAATGAATCAATCACCAAAGGAGGTCAATTGAGGTGAAAAATAGAGATTTGGTGATGAATTTAAGTGGCAACAAGAAGAATGAAGTGAAAAACGTTCAAGTGAGGAAATGCAATACAAGTCAGTTTTGACACTTTTCAGTATTTTGACCATATCTGGAGCTACACTTATCGGATTGAGGTGATTTTTTATACCATTTTAAAGCTAAGAAAGAGACCTACAATTCGTATGAAGACATCGAAATCCATTTCTGCCATCTTCATGGGCAAAACGTTGGAATACAGAAGCTGCACCCTGTGGTCGGAAGTTAAAACAGAGGTTTGAACAGGTGACAGTATTTCGATCATATCTCAGGCTACAAAGCTCCGATTTGGATGATTCTTGAAGCATTGGAAAGCTAACTCAAAGGGCTACAACTTTTTTGTTTTGCACAAAAGCTAGTTCGGCCTTTATGATAGAGAAAATCGCAGATGAAGTAAGGCCAAAGTGAATACGCGAGTACACAAAACGTGACTTGTAACCGCGTTTTGTGTAGGCGCGTTTTATAGCCGAAATTCTGCAATTTGACTCAGCCAATTCTCTTGTGTTCATACCACTTTCCAGCTATAAGATGCAAGGGAATTCGGTGCACATGCTTCAGAAGACAAAAGGGCAAGAAAAGTGGCTTATTTTCAAGTCAAAAATATTGGTTTTTGACTATGCTAACAAAGTGGAGATTTGGGAATCAAAGGATAGAATTTGACTTGGAAAAATGGAGCATTTGAGTGTTTTTTATGCAGAGATATGGGGAGAGATCTGGGAACCATTCGTAGCTTAGCTTCTTACAAAAAAAAAACATATTCTCTCTACCTAGGACTTGCAAGGGGCAATTGGGATTTCATCTTGTAATCATCTAAGTTCAAGACAAAGGAGATTTTTGGAAGGCTTCACCATATCTTGGCTAAGACTTTATTTACTCTTTTTGTATTTGTAAATTCATGATGATTTGCATTAATGAAGTTATGAGTGTTTCATCATTCATGAGTAGCTAATTTCCTTTATCTAGGGAGTAGATGAAGCTTATGGCCAAATGATATGAAGTGATTGTGATTTATGCTTGTTATGTCTTGTATTAACTTATCTACTTGTGTATGTTGGATTACTTGTTGTTGCTTGATCACCAATAGCAGGTTTATAGTTGTTTTTACTCATTGAGAAATGGTAAAAATAATGGAATGACATAAGTAGAGCTTGAGTAGTATATTCATGAGAATAGAAATACATTCAAGTGGATGAAATCTGCATTTCATGTGTGAATAAGAACAGATTTAGTATTTACCAAGAGATTAGGAAAAACTAATCTGTTTTAACCCATTATTATCATGAGAATGTGATTTTGGTATTTCTGGAAATGAATCCTTGGTTAAACAAGAGCAGTAACAAGTGTTGAATTAATTCATTTTAGATCTTTTGTGTCATAAGTGGAATCTACATCCCTAGATCTTAATATTTAGTGAATTCTACTCCTATTGTGAAATTGCATTTATCTATTTAAGAATTTTTGTAGTTGAATTAAAATCTGAAGTTTCTGCTCAAATTAATTGTAAGTCTAAATAATAGAGTAAATTAGTATCTAATAATTGTTTTAAATTGCTCCTCGTGGGATCGACCCGATACACATCTCGTACTACAATTGCGACCTGTATACTTGCAGTCCAACGGGTGTAAATTCGGAATTAAACTTGCACTTAAAGTAAAAACCCGTCAATCAGCCTGCCTTTATCCCTTATAGACAAATCTTAGATAATGTGATCATTGCTCAGGAATATATGCAATATCTGAAAAACAAAAGGCAAGGGAAAGAAAGGTATATGGCTATCAAGTTAGATATGGCTAAAGCTTACGATAGAGTGGAATGGCACTTTCTTAGAGCCATGATGACAAGAATGGGATTCTGTGATAAATGGGTAAACTGGATATCAAGATGCTTGGAGACTGTCTCTTACTCTTTCAACTGCAATGGAGAAGTCAAAGGATTTGTGAAGTCAGGAAGAGGAATAAGGCAGGGAGATCCCCTCTCACCTTACCTATTTTTGATTTGCTCAGAAGGTTTCTCAAATCTGCTCCAAAGATCAGCAGAAAACAAGAATTTGAAAGGCCTGAAGATCAGTAGACAGAGTCCAAACATTACTCACCTCTTTTTTGCGGATGATTCTCTTATATTTTGTAGAGTTGATGTGCAACAAGCAAAGGAACTCATGAAGATTCTTCAAGATTATGAACAGGCCTCAGGTCAGCTGATCAACCTAGAGAAGTCATCAGTGTTTTTTAGCAAGAATTTGACATTTAGGCAAAAACAGGAGATTTGTAGTGCTCTAGGAGGCATGACAGAAGTGAAGCAAGGGAAATATCTTGGTCTTCCTATGGTTATTTCAAGAACAAAGGACCAAATCTTTGGCTACATAAGAGACAATATCAAAAGGAGACTGGAAAGTTGGAAGAATAAATTACTAAGTCCTGCTGGAAAGGAAGTCCTGCTCAAAGTAGTCACAATGGCCATACCAACCTATGTTATGTCACGCTTCAAACTGCCTCTGAAACTTCTCAAGGATCTCAACTTAGCTATGGCTAACTATTGGTGGGTGAAATGAATGGCAAAAACAAAATGCACTGGATCTCTTGAAGGAGAATGGCTCAGGATAGACAGGAAGGAGGCTTCGGATTCAAGGATCTAGAAGCCTTCAACAAAGCTCTACTAGGAAAACAGGTTTGGAGATTAATCACCAAGCCAAATCTCCTAGTCAGCAAAGTATTGAAAGCCAAGTATTTTCCAAAGGAGTCAATTTTTACTCATAAAGTTCAGGGCAGTGCTTCTTGGTTTTGGAAAGGACCGATGGAAGTCAGAGGGATTATGGATGACAAGGGTTTATTTTACGTATTTTTAGTGTGTTTTATTAGTTAATTTTGGTTTGATTATTTAGTTTTATAACTAAAATAACTAAGGTTTTGGTAAAAATCTACATTTTATGTTAAATTGGCTAAATATTGCATTTGTTGGATTTTTATGGGAAAAATTTCATATTTTGTAGGTTTAATGATTCAATCATCAAATGAAGTGCATTGAGAAGATATTTGGATGATTGAAGATGGATTAAAGTGGGGAAAATAAAATATGAAGTGTAAAAGGAAGAAATGCAATTTGAGGACAAAAAATCAAGAAAAGTCAGCTTTGACAACTCAGACATATTTTCGTATTTTGACTATATCAGGAGCTACAATGATCGGATCAAGGTGATCTTGGTACCATTTTGAAGCTAAGAGATATATCTGCATTTGGTACGAAGACATCAAAGTCCAATTCAGCCGTTTTCCTGATCAAAAGGTCGAAACACAGAAACTTATCTGGATGGTCGAAAGCTGAAACCCAGAATTGACCAGTCTATGGTATTTTGACCATATCTCCGTCCACCGATCTCCAAATTATATGATTCTTGAAGCATTAGAACTCTAATTCAAAGGGCTACAACTTTTGTGTTTTACACAAAAGCCAGTTCGGCCTTCATCATGGAGAAAAATGCAGTTGAAGTGAGGTCAAAAGTAAAAACGTGTCTGGCAGCCGAATTTCTGTAATTTGTTCAGCCATTTTTCTCATCTTCACACTACTTTCCAGCTAGAGTTGGAGAGAAAACGTAGGCTGCACATGCTTCAGAAGACATAAGGAAGAGATATAGCCAAGGTTCCAAGTCAAAAGCCATTATTTTTGACTCCCTTAACAAATTCAGATTTGGAGAATCATAGCAGAAATTTTTGACTGGTAAGGGAAGGACTTTTCATCAGCTTATATGCAGGACATTCAGAATCATACGGGAGAAGCTTGGAGTCTGCAAAAATGTAGCTTTTCCATTCTCTTATTGTTAGATTAGTTTAGTATAGAGTAGTAGTTCATCCTTCTTGTTTATTAGCTAGGCAAAGATGAAGAAGGAGATGAAGAAGGCAAGGAAAGAGCTCATGTGACAAGGGTTATTTTTCCTTTCCAACTCTTTATCTTTTGTATTTGATTCCAAGTTTAGCTAATATATAAGTTCTGGATTTTGTGTTTAATATGTGTCTTTAAAGTTTATACCTTGGGTTTGGTTGAACTTTCTATGATTGTTAGTGTTAATCATTTGGCTATATAACTGCTATGTTTTGAGCAAGTTATTTAGCACTTTGGCTCTTTAAATCATGATTAATCTGGTACCATTAATTCTGATTATCTAAGGTGTTGTTTCTGCAATGGAAATTGAGATTTAACACTAGTTCAAGAAGTGCTAAACATAGGGAGTACACTCACGAAAGTAGAGGTGCACCTATGTGGTTTTTAGTGATTCATTTCATGTAATTTCACTGAAGAAATAAACTTGTAGCTAATTTCATAACCATGAGAATAGGTATGGATTAGTTATAAGTATAATTGATTCACTACGAAAGTAGGATTCAAATGCATAAGGAAATTACACCATAACTAGCCTAGATGTAGTATTCAATGATCCAAATATAACACTTGCATGAGTAGTTAGGGATACCACAACCTAAGGAGCTTTTACTTGTTAATTTCTTGTATAAGTGCAGTAGGTTAAATTTCTTATTATTCATTGATAGTCTAAATAATAAAGAAACTTTAGTAATACCGGTAATTGTTCACTCTTCCTTGTGGGATCGACCCGATATATACCCTAAACTACTAGTTGATCTGTATACTTGCAGTGAACGGGTGTAATTCGGTATTTTTTAGCTTGCACGTATGTAAAATACCCGTCAAGTTTTTGGCGCCGTTGCCGGGGAAGATTTGGCAATATCGGTGTGAAGAGCAACTTTATTAATTTAGACATTTTTTACTTGTTTTTTTTTTTTTTTTTGTGTTTGTTATGTCTATTGTCTCAATTTTTGTTTTTAGTGTCTTTGTGAGTTTTTGTGTTTTTTCTATTATTTATTTATTTTTTATGTTAGAGTTATCTATTCTTCTTGACTAAACTTGTTTTTGAGTTATTTTAAAGACATGTTTAGGGGATCAAGGAGAGTAGAAAATATGAGGAGACAATGCATGAGAAGTGGAAGATCGGCAATGGATGGTTACCAAGTGCAAAATTCCTTCAACAGAGGTAACCAAGAATTTACTGAATGTATGTCTTTTGAAGATGGTTTAAGGTGCTTAAAGGCTAAATTTGATGTTATGATGTTACAAGTTCAAATGGACACAATTATGCATGAAATTGAGCAAGGGAGGAATGTAAATGCTTTTAATTCTTATCATATGATTTGTGACTTGTGTGGAGGTTATCATGCTACTAATACATGTATGCAAGCACAAAATGTGGGTTATTATGATGAATTAGAGCATTACAATCCTTGTTTTGATCAATATAGTGCTAATTGGAACAATTCTCCTGTGGATGGTTGGGATAATCAATGTACTTATAATAATTCCTCATATTCTTATGATTACCAACCTGAAAGTGTCCAATATGAATCAAAACCATCTTGGGAGTTGGCAATTGAAATGGTAGATAATGATTCTAAGCCATCTTGGGAGTTAGCTATAGAAAAATTAGCTAATCTGACTTCCGACCGTTTTGATAGGATTGAGGAAAGAATAGATGAATTAACTTCTCACTTTGGCAGAATAAATGAGCAATTGAATGCATTGTGTGAGGTTATTTCTTCTAATAAATTGCAAAATGATCCTAGCATGAATGGTAGGAATGTTGTATGTGAAAATGGATTACATTTTGATGAAAATGATGAATCTCAATTGTGTTTCAATGAGCAAATGTCTATTTCACATGATAATATCTTTGGAACTAACTTTGAACCTCAAGAGGTGAGTTTTAATGACTCATTTTTCACCCCTCTTGAGGAGTGCATTGAAAGTGTAGGTTCTAAGGGTATTGCTGCCCAAGATACTCTCATGGCATTCCCGTTGGTAAGTTCTCAAGTGGTGCATATTCAAAGTAATATTTATGAAACACTTGGGATAGGTAAGTCAATTCCATTTCTCCTATCATTAGATCATGTGACTTTTGCTATAAAGTCACCATTTAATGATCCACCACGACAAAAAATGGTGGATTATTCGTTAACTAAGCCTCCTTGAAAAATGAGGTGAAATAGTCAAGCTATTGACTTTAAAGAAGCGCTTATTGGGAGGCAACCCAATGTTTGTTTAAGTTTATGTTATTTTGGGGTGATTTTATGTTTAAAGTATATGTTTGAGTTATTTTGTTATTTTTCATTTGTAGGTATTGGAAATGGAAGCAAAAGTGACCAAATGAGGTGAAAAAAGCGAAATTTGATCAACGAACTCAACCCCTCAATTTGAGTAATTGTTGTTTTTGATTTGTTAGAAGGGGTTAAAATGCATATTTTGATCATTTTACATGTGCATGCATTGAGAATTTTAGCAAACAAATGATCTATGATGCATTTTGAGTGATTGGGGTACAAATGGTAATTTTTCAAAGTTGGCTTTCTGCAAAAATTTCGCAGAAGAAAACGCATTTGGGCTGAAAACGCGCCTTAGAATCGCGTTTTCCATAATCGCGTTTTCGATTCTGCGCCTATACTGAAGAAAACGCGCCTTCAAAACGCGACAGGAAGTCGCGTTTTCTACCAAGTCGCGTTTTCCAGCCTGATCAAAAATTGAAAACGCGACTTCAAATACGCGACTTAAAGTCGCGTTTTATAACACAGTCGCGTTTTCGATCCTGCAAGATATGTGAAGAAACGCGACTTCATAAAACGCGGCTTGGTGGCGCGTTTTGATGAGTCGCGTTTTCGGAGAAAAAAAAAAAATGCAGATTCCTTGATTCTCTTTTTTCTTCTTTTCCTGTACCTTGAGTTGCTTATTGTATATTGTATATAGGTACATCACCAAAACAAAGGTTTGAAATTACGGATCGCCGTTTTGTTTTATTAAGCCTTTGTTATCACTTTTGTTTCTTATTTTTCATTTTTAGGATTACATCACTAATGGTTATCCAATGAAACTCATGAAGCGTTGGAGATACACGGACAATGGATTTTGAAGCTTCATATTCAATCGCAACAATAGGGGAGTATTACTTTCTTTATCTTGATTTTCCTTTTTACACATTGAGGACAATGTGTATGTTAAGTGTGGGGGGAGAATTGAGATTATATACATTGTATGTGATTGAATTATTAGTTGCAAATATTGGGCTTGTGTTAAAATTCAAAATTTTTCTAAAATCTTGTCCAAAATTGCAAACTTGCCCCAAAAAGTTTCATATTTTTTCGATTTTATCCAAGGGGTAACAAGTTCCATACCATTAGTAGTTCAAATTTCTCCTACATTTGAGATAAATATATGTGATTTGGAAACTTCTTTTCTCATTTAACTTGGAAATGACTATTATGTGATTATAATTTTTGCATTTGTAGGAAAATATATCTTGTGAAGTGGAGAAAATTATGCCTATATTTTTTTGCATATTTGATGAAATTTCTTCTCTTTATTGGATTTTATAAGTTAAGTGATAAATATGGTCAATAAGTGCAATACTCTTCTCATGATTATTTTTTTTAGAAAATTATTATTCCCTTTGCTATTAAAAAAAAAAGAAAAAAAAAATGATGAAAAATGAAAAAAAATGAAGAAAAAGAAAAAAAAAACAAAAGAGAAAAGAAAATAAATAAAAATTCTTCTACTCCAATGATTCTTGTACTTAGTAACCGGGAGTCTTCATCTACAAATGTCGACTTTCGCGTAAAACGGTACTTGAATTAAGAGTATGCAAAGCAACTTGAGTATGTGAAGTGTTGAGTAACCGGTGATCTTCATCTAAAAATGTCGATCCTCGCGTCAAAAGGCATTCTCACGTCTTAAGTAATATTTAGATATGTAATATTAATAAATATCTTTTTAAACAGAATTAAAAGATGATCATGAGTTTAGGAAGCATTATTATTGACCATATGAGTTGCTTGCTTGTGAAATCAGGTAAGGATGAAAAATCGATTTGAATTTGTTATAATGATGGTATAATTGGCTCTCCTTTACTTGATATTATGAGTACTTGAACTTAATTGAATAATTACATAATGGTTATTTACTCTGTTTTGAGGAAATGAAGTTGAAATGCTACATATATTTATTTTCAAATTTTGGATCATTGTTGGTTTGTATTTTTATTGCTTGAGGACAAGCAATGGTTCAAGTGTGGGGGTATTTGACAAGGGTTTATTTTACGTATTTTTAGTGTGTTTTATTAGTTAATTTTGGTTTGATTATTTAGTTTTATAACTAAAATAACTAAGGTTTTGGTAAAAATCTACATTTTATGTTAAATTGGCTAAATATTGCATTTGTTGGATTTTTATGGGAAAAACTTCATATTTTGTAGGTTTAATGATTCAATCATCAAATGAAGTGCATTGAGAAGATATTTGGATGATTGAAGATGGATTAAAGTGGGGAAAATAAAATATGAAGTGTAAAAGGAAGAAATGCAATTTGAGGACAAAAAATCAAGAAAAGTCAGCTTTGACAACTCAGACATATTTTCGTATTTTGACTATATCAGGAGCTACAATGATCGGATCAAGGTGATCTTGGTACCATTTTGAAGCTAAGAGATATATCTGCATTTGGTACGAAGACATCAAAGTCCAATTCAGCCGTTTTCCTGATCAAAAGGTCGAAACACAGAAACTTATCTGGATGGTCGAAAGCTGAAACCCAGAATTGACCAGTCTATGGTATTTTGACCATATATCCGTCCACCGATCTCCAAATTATATGATTCTTGAAGCATTAGAACTCTAATTCAAAGGGCTACAACTTTTGTGTTTTACACAAAAGCCAGTTCGGCCTTCATCATGGAGAAAAATGCAGTTGAAGTGAGGTCAAAAGTAAAAACGTGTCTGGCAGCCGAATTTTTGTAATTTGCTCAGCCATTTTTCTCATCTTCACACTACTTTCCAGCTAGAGTTGGAGAGAAAACGTAGGCTGCACATGCTTCAGAAGACATAAGGAAGAGATATAGCCAAGGTTCCAAGTCAAAAGCCATTATTTTTGACTCCCTTAACAAATTCAGATTTGGAGAATCATAGCAGAAATTTTTGACTGGTAAGGGAAGGACTTTTCATCAGCTTATATGCAGGACATTCAGAATCATACGGGAGAAGCTTGGAGTCTGCAAAAATGTAGCTTTTCCATTCTCTTATTGTTAGATTAGTTTAGTATAGAGTAGTAGTTCATCCTTCTTGTTTATTAGCTAGGCAAAGATGAAGAAGGAGATGAAGAAGGCAAGGAAAGAGCTCATGTGACAAGGGTTATTTTTCCTTTCCAACTCTTTATCTTTTGTATTTGATTCCAAGTTTAGCTAATATATAAGTTCTGGATTTTGTGTTTAATATGTGTCTTTAAAGTTTATACCTTGGGTTTGGTTGAACTTTCTATGATTGTTAGTGTTAATCATTTGGCTATATAACTGCTATGTTTTGAGCAAGTTATTTAGCACTTTGGCTCTTTAAATCATGATTAATCTGGTACCATTAATTCTGATTATCTAAGGTGTTGTTTCTGCAATGGAAATTGAGATTTAACACTAGTTCAAGAAGTGCTAAACATAGGGAGTACACTCACGAAAGTAGAGGTGCACCTATGTGGTTTTTAGTGATTCATTTCATGTAATTTCACTGAAGAAATAAACTTGTAGCTAATTTCATAACCATGAGAATAGGTATGGATTAGTTATAAGTATAATTGATTCACTACGAAAGTAGGATTCAAATGCATAAGGAAATTACACCATAACTAGCCTAGATGTAGTATTCAATGATCCAAATATAACACTTGCATGAGTAGTTAGGGATACCACAACCTAAGGAGCTTTTACTTGTTAATTTCTTGTATAAGTGCAGTAGGTTAAATTTCTTATTATTCATTGATAGTCTAAATAATAAAGAAACTTTAGTAATACCGGTAATTGTTCACTCTTCCTTGTGGGATCGACCCGATATATACCCTAAACTACTAGTTGATCTGTATACTTGCAGTGAACGGGTGTAATTCGGTATTTTTTAGCTTGCACGTATGTAAAATACCCGTCAAGTTTTTGGCGCCGTTGCCGGGGAAGATTTGGCAATATCGGTGTGAAGAGCAACTTTATTAATTTAGACATTTTTTACTTGTTTTTTTTTTTTTTTGTGTTTGTTATGTCTATTGTCTCAATTTTTGTTTTTAGTGTCTTTGTGAGTTTTTGTGTTTTTTCTATTATTTATTTATTTTTTATGTTAGAGTTATCTATTCTTCTTGACTAAACTTGTTTTTGAGTTATTTTAAAGACATGTTTAGGGGATCAAGGAGAGTAGAAAATATGAGGAGACAATGCATGAGAAGTGGAAGATCGGCAATGGATGGTTACCAAGTGCAAAATTCCTTCAACAGAGGTAACCAAGAATTTACTGAATGTATGTCTTTTGAAGATGGTTTAAGGTGCTTAAAGGCTAAATTTGATGTTATGATGTTACAAGTTCAAATGGACACAATTATGCATGAAATTGAGCAAGGGAGGAATGTAAATGCTTTTAATTCTTATCATATGATTTGTGACTTGTGTGGAGGTTATCATGCTACTAATACATGTATGCAAGCACAAAATGTGGGTTATTATGATGAATTAGAGCATTACAATCCTTGTTTTGATCAATATAGTGCTAATTGGAACAATTCTCCTGTGGATGGTTGGGATAATCAATGTACTTATAATAATTCCTCATATTCTTATGATTACCAACCTGAAAGTGTCCAATATGAATCAAAACCATCTTGGGAGTTGGCAATTGAAATGGTAGATAATGATTCTAAGCCATCTTGGGAGTTAGCTATAGAAAAATTAGCTAATCTGACTTCCGACCGTTTTGATAGGATTGAGGAAAGAATAGATGAATTAACTTCTCACTTTGGCAGAATAAATGAGCAATTGAATGCATTGTGTGAGGTTATTTCTTCTAATAAATTGCAAAATGATCCTAGCATGAATGGTAGGAATGTTGTATGTGAAAATGGATTACATTTTGATGAAAATGATGAATCTCAATTGTGTTTCAATGAGCAAATGTCTATTTCACATGATAATATCTTTGGAACTAACTTTGAACCTCAAGAGGTGAGTTTTAATGACTCATTTTTCACCCCTCTTGAGGAGTGCATTGAAAGTGTAGGTTCTAAGGGTATTGCTGCCCAAGATACTCTCATGGCATTCCCGTTGGTAAGTTCTCAAGTGGTGCATATTCAAAGTAATATTTATGAAACACTTGGGATAGGTAAGTCAATTCCATTTCTCCTATCATTAGATCATGTGACTTTTGCTATAAAGTCACCATTTAATGATCCACCACGACAAAAAATGGTGGATTATTCGTTAACTAAGCCTCCTTGAAAAATGAGGTGAAATAGTCAAGCTATTGACTTTAAAGAAGCGCTTATTGGGAGGCAACCCAATGTTTGTTTAAGTTTATGTTATTTTGGGGTGATTTTATGTTTAAAGTATATGTTTGAGTTATTTTGTTATTTTTCATTTGTAGGTATTGGAAATGGAAGCAAAAGTGACCAAATGAGGTGAAAAAAGCGAAATTTGATCAACGAACTCAACCCCTCAATTTGAGTAATTGTTGTTTTTGATTTGTTAGAAGGGGTTAAAATGCATATTTTGATCATTTTACATGTGCATGCATTGAGAATTTTAGCAAACAAATGATCTATGATGCATTTTGAGTGATTGGGGTACAAATGGTAATTTTTCAAAGTTGGCTTTCTGCAAAAATTTCGCAGAAGAAAACGCATTTGGGCTGAAAACGCGCCTTAGAATCGCGTTTTCCATAATCGCGTTTTCGATTCTGCGCCTATACTGAAGAAAACGCGCCTTCAAAACGCGACAGGAAGTCGCGTTTTCTACCAAGTCGCGTTTTCCAGCCTGATCAAAAATTGAAAACGCGACTTCAAATACGCGACTTAAAGTCGCGTTTTATAACACAGTCGCGTTTTCGATCCTGCAAGATATGTGAAGAAACGCGACTTCATAAAACGCGGCTTGGTGGCGCGTTTTGATGAGTCGCGTTTTCGGAGAAAAAAAAAAAATGCAGATTCCTTGATTCTCTTTTTTCTTCTTTTCCTGTACCTTGAGTTGCTTATTGTATATTGTATATAGGTACATCACCAAAACAAAGGTTTGAAATTACGGATCGCCGTTTTGTTTTATTAAGCCTTTGTTATCACTTTTGTTTCTTATTTTTCATTTTTAGGATTACATCACTAATGGTTATCCAATGAAACTCATGAAGCGTTGGAGATACACGGACAATGGATTTTGAAGCTTCATATTCAATCGCAACAATAGGGGAGTATTACTTTCTTTATCTTGATTTTCCTTTTTACACATTGAGGACAATGTGTATGTTAAGTGTGGGGGGAGAATTGAGATTATATACATTGTATGTGATTGAATTATTAGTTGCAAATATTGGGCTTGTGTTAAAATTCAAAATTTTTCTAAAATCTTGTCCAAAATTGCAAACTTGCCCCAAAAAGTTTCATATTTTTTCGATTTTATCCAAGGGGTAACAAGTTCCATACCATTAGTAGTTCAAATTTCTCCTACATTTGAGATAAATATATGTGATTTGGAAACTTCTTTTCTCATTTAACTTGGAAATGACTATTATGTGATTATAATTTTTGCATTTGTAGGAAAATATATCTTGTGAAGTGGAGAAAATTATGCCTATATTTTTTTGCATATTTGATGAAATTTCTTCTCTTTATTGGATTTTATAAGTTAAGTGATAAATATGGTCAATAAGTGCAATACTCTTCTCATGATTATTTTTTTTAGAAAATTATTATTCCCTTTGCTATTAAAAAAAAAAGAAAAAAAAATGATGAAAAATGAAAAAAAATGAAGAAAAAGAAAAAAAAAAACAAAAGAGAAAAGAAAATAAATAAAAATTCTTCTACTCCAATGATTCTTGTACTTAGTAACCGGGAGTCTTCATCTACAAATGTCGACTTTCGCGTAAAACGGTACTTGAATTAAGAGTATGCAAAGCAACTTGAGTATGTGAAGTGTTGAGTAACCGGTGATCTTCATCTAAAAATGTCGATCCTCGCGTCAAAAGGCATTCTCACGTCTTAAGTAATATTTAGATATGTAATATTAATAAATATCTTTTTAAACAGAATTAAAAGATGATCATGAGTTTAGGAAGCATTATTATTGACCATATGAGTTGCTTGCTTGTGAAATCAGGTAAGGATGAAAAATCGATTTGAATTTGTTATAATGATGGTATAATTGGCTCTCCTTTACTTGATATTATGAGTACTTGAACTTAATTGAATAATTACATAATGGTTATTTACTCTGTTTTGAGGAAATGAAGTTGAAATGCTACATATATTTATTTTCAAATTTTGGATCATTGTTGGTTTGTATTTTTATTGCTTGAGGACAAGCAATGGTTCAAGTGTGGGGGTATTTGACAAGGGTTTATTTTACGTATTTTTAGTGTGTTTTATTAGTTAATTTTGGTTTGATTATTTAGTTTTATAACTAAAATAACTAAGGTTTTGGTAAAAATCTACATTTTATGTTAAATTGGCTAAATATTGCATTTGTTGGATTTTTATGGGAAAAACTTCATATTTTGTAGGTTTAATGATTCAATCATCAAATGAAGTGCATTGAGAAGATATTTGGATGATTGAAGATGGATTAAAGTGGGGAAAATAAAATATGAAGTGTAAAAGGAAGAAATGCAATTTGAGGACAAAAAATCAAGAAAAGTCAGCTTTGACAACTCAGACATATTTTCGTATTTTGACTATATCAGGAGCTACAATGATCGGATCAAGGTGATCTTGGTACCATTTTGAAGCTAAGAGATATATCTGCATTTGGTACGAAGACATCAAAGTCCAATTCAGCCGTTTTCCTGATCAAAAGGTCGAAACACAGAAACTTATCTGGATGGTCGAAAGCTGAAACCCAGAATTGACCAGTCTATGGTATTTTGACCATATCTCCGTCCACCGATCTCCAAATTATATGATTCTTGAAGCATTAGAACTCTAATTCAAAGGGCTACAACTTTTGTGTTTTACACAAAAGCCAGTTCGGCCTTCATCATGGAGAAAAATGCAGTTGAAGTGAGGTCAAAAGTAAAAACGTGTCTGGCAGCCGAATTTTTGTAATTTGCTCAGCCATTTTTCTCATCTTCACACTACTTTCCAGCTAGAGTTGGAGAGAAAACGTAGGCTGCACATGCTTCAGAAGACATAAGGAAGAGATATAGCCAAGGTTCCAAGTCAAAAGCCATTATTTTTGACTCCCTTAACAAATTCAGATTTGGAGAATCATAGCAGAAATTTTTGACTGGTAAGGGAAGGACTTTTCATCAGCTTATATGCAGGACATTCAGAATCATACGGGAGAAGCTTGGAGTCTGCAAAAATGTAGCTTTTCCATTCTCTTATTGTTAGATTAGTTTAGTATAGAGTAGTAGTTCATCCTTCTTGTTTATTAGCTAGGCAAAGATGAAGAAGGAGATGAAGAAGGCAAGGAAAGAGCTCATGTGACAAGGGTTATTTTTCCTTTCCAACTCTTTATCTTTTGTATTTGATTCCAAGTTTAGCTAATATATAAGTTCTGGATTTTGTGTTTAATATGTGTCTTTAAAGTTTATACCTTGGGTTTGGTTGAACTTTCTATGATTGTTAGTGTTAATCATTTGGCTATATAACTGCTATGTTTTGAGCAAGTTATTTAGCACTTTGGCTCTTTAAATCATGATTAATCTGGTACCATTAATTCTGATTATCTAAGGTGTTGTTTCTGCAATGGAAATTGAGATTTAACACTAGTTCAAGAAGTGCTAAACATAGGGAGTACACTCACGAAAGTAGAGGTGCACCTATGTGGTTTTTAGTGATTCATTTCATGTAATTTCACTGAAGAAATAAACTTGTAGCTAATTTCATAACCATGAGAATAGGTATGGATTAGTTATAAGTATAATTGATTCACTACGAAAGTAGGATTCAAATGCATAAGGAAATTACACCATAACTAGCCTAGATGTAGTATTCAATGATCCAAATATAACACTTGCATGAGTAGTTAGGGATACCACAACCTAAGGAGCTTTTACTTGTTAATTTCTTGTATAAGTGCAGTAGGTTAAATTTCTTATTATTCATTGATAGTCTAAATAATAAAGAAACTTTAGTAATACCGGTAATTGTTCACTCTTCCTTGTGGGATCGACCCGATATATACCCTAAACTACTAGTTGATCTGTATACTTGCAGTGAACGGGTGTAATTCGGTATTTTTTAGCTTGCACGTATGTAAAATACCCGTCAATGGAAAAAGGAGTAAGGAGGAGAATTGGTAATGGGAGAAGCACAAACATATGGGAGCATAAATGGATACCATCTTACTGGTAAGCCTACGACCCCAAGACCCCCAAACTGTGAATTTGTATCAGTACAGCAGCTAATCAACCAAAGCAGATAGAACACAAATGTAATATTCAGACTGTTCAACAAGACTGGTGCAGAAAGGATTCTCAGTATTCCAATTAGTCTAGCAGGTAGAGAAGATTCCAATTACTAGAAATACAGTGAAAGAGGTGAATACATAGTGAGATCTGGTTACAAGAGGCTCATAGATAAGAGTTCAGGCAGCAACAAGGGATAGGAAACTACTGGGACAAGTTTTGATGCAGGCAATAATCAAAGCAGGCATATTTGGAATACACTGTGGAAGCTCAACATCAAACACAAAATTAAGGTGTGCATCTGGAAATGTGTTAATGGAGCTCTACCAGTCAGAGAGGCAATCCACAGGAAAGTTGGAATTGGTGATCCAATGTGTAAGGGATGTGGATAGGAGCCAGAAACAATAGAACACACACTTTTGCAATACCCCCTCTAGCAAAAGCTGTCTGGAAAGTAGCCCCAGTAATATGGGATGGAGCAAAAAACTAGATGTGCAACTTCACAAGGTAGTGGAGCAGGATCACAGAAGCTCAAACAAGGCAATAGGGTAAAAACCATATTGGTCTCACTGCTAATATCTTATGGCGAATTTGGAAAGAAAGGAACAAGAGGGAATTTGAGAACCAAGTCAGCTACCAACCTTGTGGCTGGAGGAAGTAGTTATTAAGAAAATTGATCAGAGCACAGTGGAAACAATGCCAGAACTGGAGGAGGGAACATCATGTACAAGAGGACCAGGATTTGATAAGGCTGAGAGTGGCAACAAAAGCTTATTGAGGCCTGCATTGTTGGGAATTGGAGTTGCTATCAAAAGAATGACAAATGGTGCAACAAATTTTTGGGCATTAAAAGACAGAAGCTGATAAGAGTTTATTTTACGTATTTTTAAGTGCATTTTATTAGTTAATTTTGAGTTGATTATTTAGTTTTATAATTAAAATAAAGAGGTTTTTGGTAAAATTATATATTTTTGGTAAAAGTGGATAATATTGTATTTTTAGTGATTTTAATGGTAAAACCTTCATTTTTATGCAGGAATGATGACTCAATCACCAAAGGATGGCAAATGAGGTGAAAAATAGAGATTTGGTGATGAATTTAAGTGGTGAAAAGAAAAATGAAGTGAAAAACGTTCAAGTGAAGAAATGCAATACAAGTCAGTTTTGACACTCTTCAGTATTTTGACCATATCTAGAGCTACACTTATCGGATTGAGGTGATCTTTATACCATTTTAAAGCTAAGAAAGAGACCTACAATTCGTATGAAGACATCGAAATCCATTTCTGCCATCTTCATGGGCAAAACGTTGGAATACAGAAGCTGCATTCTGTGGTCGGAAGTTAAAACAGAGGTTTGAACAGGTGACAGTATTTCGATCATATCTCAGGCTACAAAGCTCCGATTTGGATGATTCTTGAAGCATGGGAAAGCTAACTCAAAGGGCTAAAACAAGAACATTGATGCAGCTTCAACAGTCAGACTGGTCTTATGCAAAGCGCTGGAAAGAGGATGGTGCAACATCAGAATCCAACTCCAAAACAAGGACGTGCTGATGCAGATCATGCATGGTAAATCATCTGATTGCAGACTGACAACGATCCTAGAGGATATATTAAACTTAAAGTTGTTGTTTTGAATGTGCTCTTTTTGCTTAGATAGTAATGATGATAGTAATGATAATGTTAATGTTAGCTCGTATGCCTTTGGCATTTTGTTGGATGAGGAAGGCCTTTTCCCTCTGTGTTATTGAACACGAGTTATACTGTTTAACGAGCCGTTGCTCAAAGTGTAAAGTCTTTATATAGATCAATACAAGTACTCTAACGTTTCAGAAAAAAATAAAGAAACAAATATTAAACAAATAAAAAAATTCTCAAATTCTCTAGATTCATAGTACATTTGGATTAGCTTCAAATTATGGGATTAGCTGTTATGGTAGATTCATAATATTTTGAATTAGCTATTTTTTGGGGTGTTTTTAAAAAATTTTGCTGTAGCAGAGTTTTTAGAAAATATTTTGGGATATTTAAGAGTAGAAGAGTTTCTAGAATATATTTTGAGATATTTTTTAAAATTTTAAAAAAATTTAAACTAATTTTTAGATTACCTTTTAGAGTACTTTTTAAAAATTTTTATTGTATTTGAAAAACTAGTTTTTGAAAAACACTTCCATCCAAACAGAGCCGCGGCATAAAACTTTTAACTACCTAAATCTGTCAAGGATTTTGACAGATTAACAACCTAATTTTCTCTATTAACAAACCAGGTTTATAAAATTTCTAAAATTAAAAAATCTTCATAATCTACCTTCTAAGAAACTTTATAAAATTGTTGTAAAATTTTCTCAGAAAACAAATAATCCAAATTTGTTTCTTGATAAAAATTCATTTAACATAATATTCTATCAAAGAGGACTAGATTCAAAACAAAATTTTGAACTAGGGTTAGACATCAAAGTTTCACATGAAATTTTATATACACATAATAGGCACGTGGAGCTATAATCCTGAAGAATGTCAGATCAAACAAAGAACCTTAAAAGTTAAAAAAGAATTTCAGAAAAGTCTTAAGAAATAGAAACCCTAATTCTGGTTTCTTGATTTTCTTTCATACCAAATTTTACTTGTTTCACGGTTTCTTGATCTTGAAATGATTCAATAAAAGATTCTTGGATAAGATCTTAGCACTACAAGCTCTAAAGTTTAACCTAAACATACATAAAAAGTTCAATATTCTTGAATTACTAAGAAGATTAGAAAATATCTCAACTAGGATTTCTCCTCCCTCTCACTTTCTTGATCATCTTGTCCTAGTTTCTCCCCACTGGCCTTGACCGAGACTCCCTGAAGCTTTATTTAAAAGAAAACAAATGGTTTAAAGCTTCAAGATTTGGAGGCGTTTATAGATATCAATGGCAAGACTCAACTTCCAAATCCTTTTGGAAAGTGGCTTCCTTTTCCTTTCTCAACACCACTTACAAACCGACCTTAGCATCCCTTGAATCCCTTGTTACTTTTTTTTCACTCTTAGATTTTCTTTTTCTTCCCTCGATTGAATTTCCTTTTCTTTTTCATCTAAAATTCTTTATATATATAAGTCTGTGCAAGAGACAATGACTTGGCCCTCCAAATTTCTTTTCTTCTAGAAACATCATTTCCTAATTGTTCTAAAACACTAGCTATAATATTTAAAACATTATTAATTCTTTTCTACTAAAGAAAATTATGTGTACATTAAATATAAATATTTTGACAAACAAAATTGGATTCCACTACCTTGTAAATAGAGTAATTATTTTCTCAAACAATTATAGTTTGAAAACATATTTTTGCATACTAATTATTAATAAAGATGCATATTGCCCTTAAAACACATTTTCCTCTAATAAAAAAATTTAAATCACAAGATTTTCAAAGAAAACATCTAAGCTTATGAAGAGACTTTTTGTTACTTTATTTCTGAAAAATGAACTCTTATAAATATTTACTTGAAATTATAGCCATGGGAACCATTACTACTATTCAAATAAAATACTCACTAATTATATAAGAAAAGTACTGATTATTATAGTTAGAACTTCTGCTTCAAAAGCATAAAAGAGCACACATGAGGTTGTAAAAGAGTAAAATGGTTTGAGTGCAAATTTATAGGTGTCAAATTAAGATCCTAACCATTTTCAAGTTTGCCTTGGCATTTTTCAAATTTTAACACCTATGAAACAAAATCAGAATGATTTTCAATGCCAATGCTCCACGGCTGACTTCTAATTACAAAACCACCATTTTTTTAGAAACGATTCAAGAATCTAGAAGAAGTTTTTCTTGATTAAAGTTGTGTAAGGGGATGAAGTTAGCCATTTTCATCTAGGATCTAATAGCAATATGACGACCTAAGATGAAATCGTGTAAAGAATAATTAGAGAAAGAAATTGGTTCTGGACGATGGGTAGATTGGTCGGGCAGAGAAGTTTACTCGGTTGTTTTCTTTGACACTTTCGACATGGTGAAAAAAATATAGGAAGGAAAAAATATTTAAAGAAAGACAACCATTGATGAAAGGGAAGCTTGAATTTTGCCTATAATTACAAAATGGAAAGAAAAAATGAGAAAGAAATCAGACAAAAGAAATAGGGGAGATGGGGTAAACAATAAGTGGCTTGAATGATAGAAGAGACATTACTGGATTAAGTTCATGCATTTGAAGAGGGGCCTAATTTTAGTGGTCAAATAGGAGTAGGGAATAGGACCAAACAGCCGACGTACTAAATGATAAAGATTGGAGGAAGTTGAGAACGTGCTGAATATGGATGGAAGATTGACTTTTTAGCAGGAACAATTTCATGGGTCTCGATGCTCCTTGTCTGGACATTTTGAAGGGCGTATTGGATGTGATGGTCACCATTGGCGCGCTGCTGGAGTAAGCTTTAAGTTTCACGCTTTGTTTGGTGAGACGGGTAACAATGGTTTGAAGTAGAAAAGGAAATTTCCACACTCATATATCAGAGACAATCAATAACAATTAAGGTAGAACACATAATATACAAGCTCTTAAAACTTCGATACATTTAAACCAGGTGTATGCAAAAAGAGACAAACGTTTGATTCCTGCATTGGCCTCTTCAATCTAGATGATTTTTTACCAGATGCTAGTTTTCATCGTTTTGCCAATATTTTTATTGAGGAGATGCCACTAACTACATGTTTTTAAGATACCAGCATAGATAATACAACTCCAATGCCTTTTCTGTCTATGATCACTATAAACTTGATGACGGCACAACTTTTTAATATGCAATCATATTAGATCCTAAACCAGAGTTGTTCTTGTACCATGAGTGTGTTTGGATTGTAAACTATTTGAGATAATTTTGTGAAAAAACACTGTAACACTTTTTTTATATGATATATGTGAGATAAAATGGTGACTGAAAAATGTGTTGATGATGCAAGCAAATCAGTGTATGTAAATAAGGTGTAAATAAAGTCGAATAATTGGCAATCCAAACACACTTCAAGACAAATTAGGTTTGACACTATTGGGAAAGGAATATCGATGCAGACACAAAACATTACAGTTAATTTAGGATAAATTTACCCTTTTCTAAATGTTAATTAAAACAAGAATAAACCAAATTATCGAATAATGATATCAGCAGTAATAATAAAATGTAGAAAAGTAAAAAAAGGAACTGACCTAGATTTTTAATTTTTTTAATTGGCAAACCTTATTCACATGGGAGGGGCGTTACCCCTAATTTCTATTAAAATCTTAAAAAGAAAAAAAAAAGAGGAGAGAGACATGAACCTAACCTCCAAAAGATACATAGGAATTTCTAAAGAAAATAAGTAATACTACTCCCATACAAAATTCTAAACTACATTCTACGAATGTATGGAACACCTAAGCGATCCATTTTTATATCTCTTCTAACCAGCCTTGGCAAAGATGCAAAAGAATCATATATTGAAGTAGATTAATAACAATCATAGAATCTGACTGAATATGAAATGCCCTAGAATCTTTAGACAAACACATCTTGACGCCAAACAATAATGCTTTAACCTCAGGACCCAAGCTTGTAAGATTACCAAAAAAAACAAGAGTATGCAAAAATAAAGAGACCATGACCATCACGAAGAATGCCATCTCCTCCACTGACTCTTGGATTGCCCTTGCAGCAGCCATTAAAATTTAACTTAACCGAAGTAAAAGGTGAAGGCTGCCATCTAACAGGAGTAACAGGATCAGGTTTGCTCAAATGCATCTTGGCCGAGACAATTGAGACCATGTTACTGGATCATCTTGCTCGTTGAACTTGGAAGCATAAATTGCCTTACATCAGCCATAACATTCTTGCAAATAATTTCCCAAGACAGCAGTTTTCCCTCAAAAAAAAAAAAAGCCACAATATTCACGGGACTTGATCCAATAAAAAATTGTCACTATAACAATAATTAGATACACACGTCTATTCCGAACATTCGAATAACAATACTAACAGCCACATCAATCAAGCGGATAAACTATAATACATCTCCCAAAAATACTGGGTTTGTTTGGATATCCCAATTTTTCAAATAATATTTTGCTTGCATCATAAATATATTTTTCAATTCACTTTTTTTTTATTTTTAATCACATTTTTATCTCACATACATCACATTATAAAAAGTGCTACAATAATTATTCAAAATAATATTTCAAATAACACTCTATTCAAACAGACCCACTACTTTTTAAAAAGTAAATTTGAAAAGCTGTTACTAATTAAAGACAAAATTTGAACTCAGAATAAATAGATGAGTAGAATTTGACTAGATAATCTTTTTTTTTTTTTGTCAGCAACATTGTAGGGGTTAGTGGGTATACAGATCTAATTAGACCAAGGAAGTACTATGGCACAATTCTTAGATTTTTTTCATTGCAGGTGAGATTCGAATCCTCAACTACAGTCCAAAGAGAGACACAAGTCCCTCCCTGGTGGTCATTGAGCCATTGGCCCAGTGGCTATTTGACTTAGATAATCACATGACTAAATTTTCATTCCAAGGCGTTAAAGTTCAAAGAATCCCCTTCTCTCTCTAGCATTTCTACCCGGTCTCTTTTTTTCGCTCTCTTCGTTCCTTATAAAGTGGCGGCTTAATGCTTTCTTGTTTCAAGAATGCGATTGTGGCTGCTGCCCCTAAATTGATTGATGCATCTTGTGACGTGAACCCACAAGTGACTATTAGTCACTTGGAAACCATTTGGTGAAGTCAAACTTTGACCAAGGAATGAGTGATGCATTTTTGTTGTGTTTTGGCCACCAAATGAAGATCGACAAGTCCAATAATCTCTCCCTCCATCCCATTTGGGGAGTTCCATTAAACTTATTTCTTGTTTGCAAAGTAAGAATTAGCACTCAATATTTGTGTTTAAGTATATGTCTTTCTGGCCAACTACGTTACGTGAGACTTTATTTTCTATCCTAACATAGTTAAATTATCATTCGTTGCAGGTTGAAAAAAAAATGGTTGTTAATGGAAAAGGGGGTATCATGGTAGAATGCACTCGAATCAATCATTCAATCACTGTCACGACAAGTGACACTGATATGACCATCATCATAGAATACAACCATATCATCATAGGTTGTCACAATTACTATAGTCTTTTCTTCATCTTTTCCTTTGCTTTACCTTTGCCCTTTTTCTAAACAAGTTACCATTTCAAAATTTTGCATTTGTTAGGTGTCAAACTAGTAAATATAAAAATTTCTATTCCAAAATATAAATTCGAGTGTAGTGGTGAGTATATATTTTCTCAGGGATTGGATGATTTATTTCTTACAAGAACAATAAATAGAAAAGGGGGATTTTCAAGGGATTAAACTAAAATAACTCAATTAATAGAATAACAAAGCAACATTTAATAGAAGTAAATTAATGAGGGACAATTTCTAGTTAAAGCAATAATTTCAATTTTGGTTCATTTAACAGATCATCGATGCAAAGATCAATTTACATACTCATGAATAAACTAGTTATGGTTATCCAAATGTTCTAACAACTTGTCTTTTTTTATTCGGTAATCAATGTACGACCGTTAGTTACTTCTTTAATTAAAAAATAACCCTAGGCATGACCATTTGGATTGGCCTATTTTTTAAAAAATTCTTTTACAAATACAATGCTACAATAATATACAAACAAAAAACAACTTATCTATCAAAAACAACTCACAATTATACTAAAAATTTTTAAAAAATAAATTCTACAATATCTTCCACCTCAGTTGGGATCCTCTATGCCACTACTCGGTGCCAAATCCAATGCCCATCCCACTTATCACGTAATGGTAGAAGAAATTTAAATAAACAATACATGACAAATTAAATAAATAAGACACTTGGCATAAATATAGAAGTGACACTGAATTACCACTGGAAAAGTGGCACTGAGAATCCTGTGTGCTTCCATCTGTCATCTCCACCCACCACCACTACCCACATCCACCACTGCCACGACCCCCTTCTTTCTTCCTTCCTCCTCCTCCCTATTTTTCTTTTCCCTCTCATTTCCTCTTTCTCCTCCCTCTTCTTCCCCCTCCCCTCTTCTCCTTCCCTCCCCTACCTTGCCACCACCCACCTCTCCCTCCCTCCCCGCCCAATATGGCATTGACTAGATTGAGGCCTTTGGTTGCAACCTGAGGCTGAAATCTGGTTGCGGCTAGATCACGACAAGAAAGCCGCAACCTAGTTTAGGCCAAAGCAAGGTGGAGGGGAGGGAAGAGAGGTGGCGGGGAAGCAGAGGGGAGAAGGAAGAGGGAAGGGGAAGATGGGTGGAGGAAGAGGGAAGGAGAAGAAGAAGGAAGAGAGGAGTGGAGGAAAAGGAGAAAGAGGGAGGGAGAAGAGAACGGAAGAGGGAGAGGGTGGTGGCAGTGTTGCAGTGGTGAGTGGTGGTTGTGATTGTGGGTTGTAGTATTAATTTTTAAAGGTACCCTTAAAATATTTTAATTTTAGAAAGTATCCAAAAATATAATCCAAAATCCCCTCCCTAAATACCACAAAAACATGTACAATAAAAGTTTTTCATATACAATGATATAGTAAAATATTTCAAAAATATCCCAAAAAACAATTAATCCACAATCAAATGATAATCACTCGCCACAAGTATTAAAACTATTAAACAATTACTGATTTGAAATTTTAGATAGCAGTAGATTATTTAGAACAATTAAATACTGGCTAGTTATGTAACCATGCAAAACAATCATCTCTAAAATGAACACAATCATCTCGAAATAAAAAATAGAGAATATATAAATAATCATGAACTAGTAAAATACGGAAAATCAAATTAGATCTCACAATTATAATTGAACTAAAATCCTTAATTATCCTCAACTAAAAAAAGGGATTAGCCACTTTTCATGATAGAATTGCAGCTAAAACTCCGATTAGGGTTTATTAACGAAAATAAATTGAAGGATAAAAGAAGAGCCACTCGGCAGGAAAAGCAAAAGAGAACATGCCTACTACTTCGGTTTCCTACGTCCAAAGACTGTTCCCAGAAGTCACAATCGCTAGGTTAAATATTACTTGCGTTTCTCGCACCTAAAGGAAGAAGATTTCTTCAACTAATATCATTTGAATAATTAATAATACTGCTAAATAAGAAATATTGTTTTAAATAACCAACAACTCCATTTCCTATAAGGAAATGAATAGTTCATTTTCATTGATCAGCAAGATTTCCAACTGGGGGTTCATGTTCAATCCTACGATATCCGGACTTCAAAGTAGAATAACGCGTGCCCACGTCATACTGATAGAAATCTTGTAGAAATTGCGCTTCTTAGCTTCTTTTATCTCTAAATTCTTAGAAACAATACAAACACCAAATATGAGTCGAATCTAACACTTGACACTATATTTTGCCATAATAAAAATGGAAAATATTCAGTAATTAGATGCACAATTAACCTTCTAACAGCACTATTTTATGTAATGCTCCTTCATTTTTTTTTTTTTTTTTTGCAATGCTAATACTCATCATTTCTCTATAACTCAAACCTGTTTCTAGATTTGTCATTTTTGTTGTGAGATTCTCTGTTCTTACTTCTCTCCCTTGCTTTTTCTTTTCTATTACCGGGGTTCTTTTCTCTTGAGTTTTGCATTCATCACAGACTCATTTGCTATGACCATGGTCAACACACTATTCAGAGTTAAATTACAAATAGAGACCAACATTGTTTCCAACTATCCGGTGGTGAATTGAACAACAACAAAACCTACACCATATCATCTAAGTTCAAGTTTCAATGTAGTTACTTGTTTTATTAAATCCTGAAAATTACTCAGATGCACAATCATATCTATGCCATCTTTATATATCATCCAAGTAATCCGCTTTAGTCAAGAGAATTTGTTTAAACCAATTTCCCTTTTATACATGCTTTCAAGTTTGTTCTACAGTATATTCGCATTGGTGTCATTAGCAAAGAGTTGGAATAAATTCTAACCAATCCACTTTCTAATACAGCCAATAGTTTTTCTATGCATAACATCCCACTTTTCATCACTCATATTGCTTGACTTAACTTTATCCCTTAGATCAGTTTCAAACAAATCTCAACAATACAAGTAATCTTCTATTCTAGATTTTCATGTCGAATAATTAATTGCATTCAATTTTATTATACTATCACTATTCGAGTCATTTATTTTAATTAGTATAAATATATAGTCCAACCTGGCTACTTTAATACCACTATGTTGGAAATGAGATACTGGTATAGGTACACAATATTAGAATTAATTCAAGATAAATTACTTTTTCTCCAATTATCAATTAAAATAGGAATAAACCAAATCACTAAGGAATGATATCAACAATAATAGTAAAATATGAAAAAGTAAAAGGCACAAGATGTCAAGACTTTTAATGTGAAAAACCTAAATTGAAAAAAACTATGAAATTTAGTTTAGTAAAAAATGTTCACTATAGTAATAATAAGAGATACAAGTCTATTCAGAGCATTTGAATAACAACAACATGAATCATATCAATCAAGTGGATCTACTATAATACATCTCCAAAAAATTACAAATTTTTAAGAAATGGGTTCGGAAAGATATTACCAATTGAAGAGGAAATCCAAAATCAGAATTAATAGATGTGTGGAACATAATAAGTAGATCGCGATCCTAAAATTTCATTCCAATCATGCTTTATTTGACTATCCAATTAAGGTCTTGAAGTTCAATGAATTTGCTTCTTCCTCTAGCATTTTCTCCCCAGTCTCAATTTTTCTCTCTCCTGGTTCCTCACAAAGTGGCTGCCGATACTTTCCAGTTTCAAGAGCGCGACCCGCGGCTGCCGCTACTCAATTTTGATTGGTGCATCTTCCGGCTGGAACCATGGACAAAGTAAAACTTTGACCAAGACAATAAATGATGGGCTTTGGTTGTGTTTGGGCAACCCAATCAAGTTGGACCAAGCCCAACAGACACCGGGATAATTCAATCATCATCTGTTATAACTTTTTATTTTTGGATAAATTCCACTTTATCACCTACAATTTAGCGTTTTTTCACATAATTTTTTCATAATTTCAAAAATTTTGAACTAAAGTATCAAAATGATGAAATTTAAATTTTATAACGAAATCAACTAATATGTCTAAAGTACTCTTAAGCAAAGTTAGAAATTATTTATTAACTATGGGAGTTATGTATATATTTTAAAAACTACAAAGAGATTATGTGGTAAAGGACTAAATCATGAGGGAGTTATATAGTCAAACACAAAATCATAAAGAGTTAAAATGTCATGCATATTATTTTTATATATTTTTGTCACTTTAGTCATTTTAGTTTATAAACAAAGATAATCTCAACATTTCAGTAGATTTCATTATAGAGAATTATTTCTGTCGTTTTGTTACTTTAATTCAAACTATGAGGGGATTATGTATAACTTTTGAAACCACATGGAGATTATATGAAAAATTGTTAAACCGTAAGGTGGCAAAGTATATATTACCCTTATTTAAAAAAAAAAAAATTATACATGCACAAAAACAAATGACATCCGTCCGTCGTGTCTAATGGCTGCAAACAATATAAGAAAACTAAAAGCTCTTAATTCTTTCACTAAATCCTCATAAAGGGATTGTCATTTCTCAGAAATTAAACACCACCAAAAGGCTTCAGGCTGATCAACGGGAGAATGAATATGGCTCAAGAGATACTCGACAATTCTGCATATCCCATGGTAGGTGGTGATGGTCCATACAGCTATGCTCGCAATTCCAATTATCAGGTACTAATCTGCCACGTGACAGTCAAATTTACTTGCTTAATTCTCTTGGACACAAAAAGAGAGGAACATAATGTGTAAGTTTTTAACTTGATGCAGAAAGAATCACTGGATTCAGCTAAGAAAATGATGAATGAACTGATTGACCAACATCTTCATCCTGAAAACCATCTGCACTCTATGAATCCTTTCAGTAATTCATTTCGAGTTGCAGATTTTGGATGTTCTGCTGGTCCTAACACGTTCCACGCAGTGCACAACATCATCGAAGCTGTTGAAAACAAATACAAATCCCTACGAATGGAAGCAGATATGCCAGAATTTCACGTCTTCTTCAACGATCATGTCAATAATGATTTCAACACACTCTTCAGAAACCTTCCTGCTACAGGACGGTACTTTGCAACAGGTGTACCGGGTTCTTTTTATGGGCGCCTACTTCCTCGTTCCACACTACACTTTGCACACTGCTCCACCGCTCTTCACTGGCTCTCCAAGATCCCAGTAGAAGTGACGGATAAAAACTCCCCTGCTTGGAACAAGGGCAGAATTCATTATACTGGAGCTGCTAGAGAAGTTGAAGATGCATATTCAACTCAGTTTGGAAAAGATTTTGATTTGTTCTTAAGAGCCAGAGCACAAGAGCTTGTTCCTGGAGGACTAATGATGATTGTAGCAGTTGGATTCCCTGATGATGTCCATATATGTGAGTCCAGTTTAGGCGAAAATTTTAACGTTCTGGGATCCTGTTTCCTGGACATGGCCAAAATGGTAAAGGAAGCGGTCCAGTTGCATCAACTTTCACAAAATCAGTTTTCCATCTTTTAATTTAGTAGTAGCATACTTGAAAGTTGACACCATAGTATCCTTGCAGGGAATCATCACTCAAGAAATGGTGGATTCATTTAACTTGCATTTTTATTATCCATCACCATCTGAGCTGAAAACACTGATTGAGGTGAATGGATTGTTTGAGATTAAGAAAATAGAGAAGCTCGTCTCTTCAATCGCAAACAAACGGGTTCTGCTTGACGTTGATGCCTGTATCCTTCACTTGAGAGCTGTCCTTGGGGAACTCATCAAGGAACATTTTGGTGAAGGAGTAATTGATATCTTACTCGAACGTCATAGAGAAAAATATATCGAGAATCCTATACTGTCTGATGAGAGGTACATTAAAGAGGCTAGCTACGCTGTCTTTCTCAAGCGGAAAATAAGAGTTACTTCAAGAAGAAATTCCATATAATCAAGTCACAGAGTTGGTTCTTGTGGAGATGGTACAGGAGCAATGAGTGCTGTTGGATTGTAGATTATTCGAGAAGTTGTATTTGTTGTGATGCGATCTATGCAAAATAAAAAAAAAATTGTTGGAAGAATAAAAAAGTTACTGGTCGGTAGTTGTATGAACTCGTCTCAACTCCCAATAAAATTAGCCTTTTTTTTGGGAAAAGTTTTAATAAAATTTATAATTAAATGTGAGAAATTTATTAAAGAAGGCACCAAGAAACTGCGGGAAAACAAAGAGGCTACGCTTCTTGGATTCTACTAGCCATTTTTTTAGCCCTGGACGCGTTGTGTTGTTCCCACCATATTTATGAGGATTATTAGTCATATGTAATTCGTTTGTACATAAAATACCATTGAGGATTTCGATTATAATATTGTAAAGTTGTACACTATAACAAATAATAATAATAACAATAACAATAAAATGGTTGTATTCAGGAACTAAAATTTTTAATTTTTTTGAATTTTTTCTATACTGTGCCCTTCAAGCATAAAATAAGAGGTGCGATCAGTGTTTAATTGTCTGCAAAAGATTAAAATTTTTGGGCGAAAATTGACGTAATTCTAGAGTTGATAACAATTAATGTTTGAATCTATTTTATGTGCTTATTTTGGCTTTTATTTTTTGTGCCTTTAAAGAACAGACTAGAAAATACATCTGTTCTAACTCGCCTTAATTTTTTCTTGTATAGAGGTTACTTCTGTAACCATTGCTGATTGCCAAACTTAGCTTGGTGTCATTTCTTTAAATTCTTAATAAGCTCTATTGGTTAAGCTTCCATCTTTTGACGGATATGTCGCTAATGCTTTTTATAGAAGTTAGATTTGTAGTTTCTGGATGCATATTGAACCATTCGTGGGTGATTTTATATATCATACTTCTATATGATACCACTTTTTTAATTATTAATTTGGGTTAAATAATATATATATGTGTGTGTATGTATATCTGTTTGCGAATAGATCTATTTCCATGCAAGTATAACTAAGCTAGCCCTCTCCCTGCTATCGGGTTTATGATTTGAATCCTGAGTTTGACAGTTGGAGGTGGGAAGGGTTATGGCGACGGGTGGTAACTGGGAAGTTAAAAAAAAAAGAGGTTAGCCTATTTTGGAACTTCTCCACTAATTGATGCCAATAAGCTGAAGAGATTAGTCCAATTGCCAGAAAGGGTGAAACCGCATTAGAAAGTGACAATATGCAAAGAAGCTGACAATATCCAAGATACCATCGAAATCAATGAAAGGCGTTAAATGCAACATCAATTACGTAAACGGAAAAACAAGTTTAGGAACAGAAAGCTTTATTCTATAGGATTTGACAATTGAAGAACATGCAAAAGGATTTAAGTTTAGCAGCAGAAATCAACGCTTGTGTAAGCCTTGCATCATACTCTCGTTTCAGTAATTAATGGGTAAAATACCAAAAAACTCCATATGATTTAACAACTATTCAATTTAATTCTTTCTAGTTTAGAAACCTATACTATAATACTCTGTGATTTTGACTAAATTGAAAATTGGACAGAAGCATTCAATCTAACGATTGGAAGAGTGGGGACAAAAGTGCAATAAAAAAGGTTTGAACACTTACTGTTGGGATCCAAACACGGAACAAATAAGTATTGATACATAAAGTACACAACAATTTAATGACAAATAAGCTACAAGTATGAAAGACAAACGACACATAAGATTTAATGTGGTTTGACATCATTGAACCTATATCTACAGAGAGAAAACTCATTTTTTTATTATGAGAGGAAAAACGCTATACAAAAATATAACTTGAACCCAAACCTAACTCCTGTATACCATCTCTCATCTCCCAAGAAGCCTTTCTCACCCCATGTATAAAGCTACATGTCGTACTTTTGTGCTCCTTTGCGCGTCTTGTGTGTCCATTGTGTGCCACTTTGTAGTATGCTAACCCACTTATTTATAGAGAATATTATTTGGCTAAAACCAAATAACAATAAGAAACCAATACTAATTCATATACTTGTACATAAAAGGAAATAACTTCTAAATCCTAAACAAAAAAAGAAAATTCCATGGTTACTACTTCAAGTAATTAAAACTAATTAGGAAACTAGTTAATTTCACACAAATTAAGAAACTTATCTAAAAGAAATTAAACCAATTTCCTAATAAATCTCCACCTTGGCAAATATTTCTTTTAACAACTATTTTCGTTTAACTACCAAATAATATGGTACCGAACTACACATCCGAATCAATATAGCCCTGACACCCAATTGATTCAATCGACAAATGAATATGTGTAGTTACCCCGAGTCTAACTTTCAGTTGGCTCACGAGAAGGTGCCTCAACTCACCATTTCCCTTTACAGGATTTCTTCTCATCACCACTTGTTATTTGGGATCCCCTTCTGTGAATTTTATTTCTAATCATTGAGATAACCAAGTGGTAAAATTACCATACTCTTCCTATTTTCAGAACTGTCTCGCCATGTGTGGTTTCTAAGACTCCATTTGCAATGAAAACTCGTAACTGTTAGAGTCTTCTAGCATTTAAAAATTAGATTCCTTTGTTTTTTTAGAACCTATGCCACACCGCCTAAAGAATATAACTGGAATCTAAAAACCACCGGGATGAAGTATCAATCGATAGAGTTGTGAGAAAATTTTCACCGATTCACGTCCAAAATCAACATTGGATTTCACTTTTTCCTTAACCCTTGAATCACCTGTCTAGATTCATCGTCAAGTATCTCCATGCTTTCCGACTTCCCATCCTTCACCATCAATGCTTCTTGCCAAGCAATTGAAACAAGGATACCACCCATTAAATTGTTCAATTGATAATAGCCACCAACACACTTGATTTCAATAGTTAACTAGGATCCAATCACGAACCCTAATTCATATCCTAATTCTATTCAACTGGATTAACCTATGGAATAGGGTCAAGTATATATAGTAACTTAACACTCATGTAGTTAGGGAAAATAATTAGATTTAAAAAAAGTTCTAGTCCAAATCAAATGAAATATTGAATCCTATAACTCTGGAAGTCCACAACCAAAATGCATACAAGGTTACATTTGTTTTCCTCTCCTTCATTCCTTAAAAATTATTAACTCATATTTTAATAATGATTATAGGTCGTTTCACACCCAACTATGAAAAGCTCTAATATACAAAAAAAAATAAAAAAAAAAGCACTTGAGTTTTATGAGCAAGGCAAAGAAATTTTGAAAAGAAACAAAAAGAAAAAAAGAAAAGAACAATAGAGTGAATCGAGTTGATGGCAATGAATATAAACAAGCAGAAGAGAGTAAAAGTTAACTATTAAGTTCATAAGCCGTGAAAATATATATATATATATATATATATATATATATATAAAATGGGTCTCCTGTCTTTATTTTAGGGTTAATCAAGGCATGAGTTAGTCATACTTTAGCACTCCCAACTTCCAAAATATACTTTACCCCCTAACTAGTCAAATGTTAAAATGTTTAAAATCATAAAGAAAAGGGTTAAAAGCATTAAACCCTCCTGAACTTTACCCCCAGTTACACTTCCCCCCTCAACTCAATAAATAGGCACTTTACCCTAGCTTTATGTTTTTGGGCAAAATTGCCCCTTTTAAATTAATTATTGTTTTATTTCTTGCCTCTCCTTTGTTGCCCTTTTTTACTTGTCAATTTTCTTTATTTTTTTAATTTTTATCCCTTCTCTCATGTGATCAACTATTTTATTCTCTTTGCTACCGTTATTTATATATTAACTTTAATCTTCTTAAACGTATTCTTTATTTATTTTTAGCTTATTTAGTTTTTGTTATTGAAAAAGGTAATTGACGGGTATTTTACATACGTGCAAGCTAAAAAATACCGAATTACACCCGTTCACTGCAAGTATACAGATCAACTAGTAGTTTAGGGTATATATCGGGTCGATCCCACAAGGAAGAGTGAACAATTACCGGTATTACTAAAGTTTCTTTATTATTTAGACTATCAATGAATAATAAGAAATTTAACCTACTGCACTTATACAAGAAATTAACAAGTAAAAGCTCCTTAGGTTGTGGTATCCCTAACTACTCATGCAAGTGTTATATTTGGATCATTGAATACTACATCTAGGCTAGTTATGGTGTAATTTCCTTATGCATTTGAATCCTACTTTCGTAGTGAATCAATTATACTTATAACTAATCCATACCTATTCTCATGGTTATGAAATTAGCTACAAGTTTATTTCTTCAGTGAAATTACATGAAATGAATCACTAAAAATCACATAGGTGCACCTCTACTTTCGTGAGTGTACTCCCTATGTTTAGCACTTCTTGAACTAGTGTTAAATCTCAATTTCCATTGCAGAAACAACACCTTAGATAATCAGAATTAATGGTACCAGATTAATCATGATTTAAAGAGCCAAAGTGCTAAATAACTTGCTCAAAACATAGCAGTTAAATAGCCAAATGATTAACACTAACAATCATAGAAAGTTCAACCAAACCCAAGGTATAAACTTTAAAGACACATATTAAACACAAAATCCAGAACTTATATATTAGCTAAACTTGGAATCAAATACAAAAGATAAAGAGTTGGAAAGGAAAAATAACCCTTGTCACATGAGCTCTTTCCTTGCCTTCTTCATCTCCTTCTTCATCTTTGCCTAGCTAATAAACAAGAAGGATGAACTACTACTCTATACTAAACTAATCTAACAATAAGAGAATGGAAAAGCTACATTTTTGCAGACTCCAAGCTTCTCCCGTATATTTCCCCCTTCTCAGACCACCCAAAATGTCTCTGCATATAAACTGCTTAAGAGCTCCATTTTTCCAAGTCAAATTCCACATTTTGATTCCCAAATCTCAACTTTGTTAGGATAGTCAATAACAAATGTTTTTGACTTGAAAATAAGCCACCTTGTCTGCCCTTTTGTCTTCTGAAGCATGTGCACCGAATTCTCTTGCAACTTATAGCTGGAAAGTGGTATGAACACAAGAGAATTGACTGAGCAAATTGCAGAATTTCGGCCAGAAAACGCGCCTTTACAAAACGCGTCTACAACTCGCGTTTTGTGCACTCGCGTTTTCACTTTGTCCTTACTTCAACTGCCATTTTCTCCATGATTCAGGCCGAACTGGCTTTTGTGCAAAACACCAAAGTTGTAGATCTTTGAGTTAGCTTTCCAATGCTTCAAGAATCATCCAAATCGGAGCTTTGTAGACTGAGATATGATCAAAATACTAAACACTGGTCGGAACTCTGTTTTCCACTTTGGACAGCTGAGTTGAATTTCGGTATTTCAACTTTTGGACTATGAAAACGGATGAATTGGACTTTGATGTCTTCATACCAAATGTAGATATATCTCTTAGCTTCAAAATGGTACCAAGATCACCTTGATCCGATCATTGTAGCTCCTGATATAGTCAAAATACGAAAATATGTCTGAGTTGTCAAAGCTGACTTTTCTTGATTTTTGTCCTCAAATTGCATTTCTTCCTTTTACACTTCATATTTTATTTTCCTCACTTTAATCCATCTTCAATCATCCAAATATCTTCTCAATGCACTTCATTTGATGATTGAATCATTAAACCTACAAAATATGAAGTTTTTCCCATAAAAATCCATAAAATGCAATATTTAGCCACTTTAACATAAAATGTAGTTTTTTACCAAAACCTTAGTTATTTTAGTTATAAAACTTAAATAATCAAACCAAAATTAACTAATAAAACACACTAAAAATACGTAAAATAAACCCTTGTCAAATACCCCCACACTTGAACCATTGCTTGTCCTCAAGCAATAAAAATACAAACCAACAATGATCCAAAATTTGAAAATAAACATATGTAGCATTTCAACTTTATTTCCTCAAAACAAAGTAAATAACCATTATGCAATTATTCAATTAAGTTCAAGTACTCATAATATCAAGTAAAGGAGAGCCAATTATACCGTCATTATAACAAATTCAAATCAATTTTTCATCCTTACCCAATCTTACAAGTAAGTAACTCATATGGTCAATAATAATGCTTCCTAAACTCATGATCATCTTTTAATTCTGTTTAAAAAGATATTTATTAATATTACATATCTAAATATTACTTAAGACGTGAGAATGCCTTTTGACGCGAGGATCGACATTTTTAGATGAAGATCACCGGTTACTCAACACTTCACATACTCAAGTTGCTTTGCATACTCTTAATTCAAGTACCGTTTTACGCGAAAGTCGACATTTGTAGATGAAGACTCCCGGTTACTAAGTACAAGAATCATTGGAGTAGAAGAATTTTTATTTATTTTCTTTTTTCTTTTGTTTTTTGTTTTTCTCTTTTTCTTCATTTTTTTCATTTTTCATCATTTTTTTCTTTTTTTTTTTTTAATAGCAAAGGGAATAATAATTTTCTAAAAAAAATAATCATGAGAAGAGTATTGCACTTATTGACCATATTTATCACTTAACTTATAAAATCCAATAAAGAGAAGAAATTTCATCAAATATGCAAAAAAATATAGGCATAATTTTCTCCACTTTAAAAGATATACTTTCCTACAAATGCAAAAATTATAATCACATAATAGTCATTTCCAAGTTAAATGAGAAAAGAAGTTTCCAAATCACATATATTTATCTCAAATGTAGAAGGAATTTGAACTACTAATGGTATGAAACTTGTTACCCCTTGGATAAAATTGAAAAAATATGAAACTTTTTGGGGCAAGTTTGCAATTTTGGACAAGATTTTAGAAAAATTTTGAATTTTAACACAAGTCCAATATTTGCAACTAATAATTCAATCACATACAATATATATAATCTCAATTCTCCCCCCACACTTAACATACACATTGTCCTCAATGTGTAAAAAGGAAAATCAAGATAAAGAAAGTAATACTCCCCTATGATGTGATTGAATATGAAGCTTCAAAATCCATTGTCCGTGTATCTCCAACGCTTCATGAGTTTCATTGGATAACCATTAGTGATGTAATCCTAAAAATGAAAAATGAGAAACAAAAGTGAAAACAAAGGTTTAATAAACAAAATGATGATCCGTAACTTCAATCCTTTGTTTTCGTGATGTACCTAAAAAAAATACACAATAAGCAACTCAAGGTACAAGAAAATATATATGAGGAAAAGAAGAAAAAAGAGAATCAAGGAAGCTGCATTTTTTTTTTTTTAAAAAAAAAAAGGGTGCTCAGAAAACGCGACTCATCAAAACGCGCCATCAAGCCGCGTTTTATGAAGTCATGTTTCTTCACATATCTTGCAGAATCGAAAACGCGACTACGTGAGAAAACGCAACTTTAAGTCGCGTATTTGAAGGCGCGTTTTTGGTTTCTGAACAGGCTGTAAAACGCGACTTTGTAGAAAACGCGACTTCCTGTCGCGTTTTGAAGGCGCGTTTTCTTCATTATAGGCACAGAATTGAAAACGCGATTCAATGAAAACGCGATTCAGAGGCGCGTTTTCTTGAGAAACGCGTTTTCTGCTGCGAATTTTAGCAGAAATTCAACTTTTGCAAAATTACAAAAGGTACCCTAATTACTCAAAATGCATCATAGATCATTTGTTTGCTAAAATATTCAATGCATGCACATGTAAAATGATCAAAACATGCATTTTAACCCCTTGTAACGAATCAAAAACAACAATTACTCAAATCGAGGGGTTGAGTTCCTTGATCAAACTTCGCCTTTTTCACCTCATTTGGTCACTTTTGCTTTCATTTCCAATACCTATAAATGAAAAATAACGAAATAACTCAAACACATACTTTAAACATAAAATCACACCAAAATAACATAAATAACCAAAACATTGGGTTGCCTCCCAATAAGCGCTTTTATTTATAGTCGTTGGCTCGACTATTGAACCTCATTTTTCAAGGAGGCTTAGTTAAAGAATAATCCACCATTTTTGGTCGTGGTGGATCATTAAATGGTGACTTTATAGAAAAAGCCACATGATCTAATGATATGAGAGATGGAAGTGACTTACATATTCCAAGTGTTTCATAGATATTACCTTGAATATGCACCACTTGAGAACTTACCAAAGGAAATGTCATGAAAGTATCTTGGGCAGGAATATCTTTAAAACCTGTACTTTTTATACACTCCTCAAGAGGGGTGAAAAATGAGTCATTAAAACTTACCTCTTGAGGTTCAAAGTTAGTTCCAAAGATATTATTATGTGAAATGGACATTTGCTCATTGAAACACAATTGAAATTCATCATTTTCATCAAAATGTAACCCATTTTCACATACAACATTCCCACCATTCATGCTAGGATCATTTTGCAAATTATTAGAAGAAATAACTTCACACAATACATGTAATTGATCTTGTATTCTACCAAAGTGAGAAGCCAATTCATCTATCCTTTCCTCAATCCTATCAAAACGGTCGAAAGTCACATTAGCTAATTTTTCTATAGCTAACTCCCAAGATGGTTTTGATTCATATTGGACACTTTCAGGTTGGTAATCATAAGAATATGGAGAATCACTATATACACATTGATTATCCCAACCATAAGCATTAGCACTATATCGATCAAAACAGGGATTGTAATGCTCTAATTCATCATAATAATCCACATTTTGTGCTTGCATACATGTGTTAGTAGCATGATAACCTCCACACAAGTCACAAATCACATGATAAGAATTAAAAACATTAACATTCCTCCTCTGCTCAATTTCATGCATCATGGTGTCCATTTGAACTTGTAACTTAATTACATCAAATTTTGCCTTTAAGCACCTTAAACCATCTTCAAAAGACATACATTCAGTAAATTCTTGGTTACCTCTATTAAAGGAGCTTTGCACTTGGTAATCATCCATTACCAATCTTCCACTTCTCAAGCATTGTCCTCCAAATTCACCTACCCTCCTCATTATCTAAAATTACTTTTAAACAATCTCAAAAGTAAGATTAGTTAAGAAGGATAGATTCCAAGACACAAACAAAAACAGAAAAAAATAAAATAAAATAAAAGTTGATTAAAAAAAAAATGACATAAAACACATAAGATACAGCAAAAACAACAAAAATAAGAAAAATTGTCTAAATTAATAAAGTTGCTCTTCACACCGATATTGCCAAATCTTCCCCGGCAACGGCGCCAAAAACTTGACGGGTATTTTACATACGTGCAAGCTAAAAAATACCGAATTACACCCGTTCACTGCAAGTATACAGATCAACTAGTAGTTTAGGGTATATATCGGGTCGATCCCACAAGGAAGAGTGAACAATTACCGGTATTACTAAAGTTTCTTTATTATTTAGACTATCAATGAATAATAAGAAATTTAACCTACTGCACTTATACAAGAAATTAACAAGTAAAAGCTCCTTAGGTTGTGGTATCCCTAACTACTCATGCAAGTGTTATATTTGGATCATTGAATACTACATCTAGGCTAGTTATGGTGTAATTTCCTTATGCATTTGAATCCTACTTTCGTAGTGAATCAATTATACTTATAACTAATCCATACCTATTCTCATGGTTATGAAATTAGCTACAAGTTTATTTCTTCAGTGAAATTACATGAAATGAATCACTAAAAACCACATAGGTGCACCTCTACTTTCGTGAGTGTACTCCCTATGTTTAGCACTTCTTGAACTAGTGTTAAATCTCAATTTCCATTGCAGAAACAACACCTTAGATAATCAGAATTAATGGTACCAGATTAATCATGATTTAAAGAGCCAAAGTGCTAAATAACTTGCTCAAAACATAGCAGTTAAATAGCCAAATGATTAACACTAACAATCATAGAAAGTTCAACCAAACCCAAGGTATAAACTTTAAAGACACATATTAAACACAAAATCCAGAACTTATATATTAGCTAAACTTGGAATCAAATACAAAAGATAAAGAGTTGGAAAGGAAAAATAACCCTTGTCACATGAGCTCTTTCCTTGCCTTCTTCATCTCCTTCTTCATCTTTGCCTAGCTAATAAACAAGAAGGATGAACTACTACTCTATACTAAACTAATCTAACAATAAGAGAATGGAAAAGCTACATTTTTGCAGACTCCAAGCTTCTCCCGTATATTTCCCCCTTCTCAGACCACCCAAAATGTCTCTGCATATAAACTGCTTAAGAGCTCCATTTTTCCAAGTCAAATTCCACATTTTGATTCCCAAATCTCAACTTTGTTAGGATAGTCAATAACAAATGTTTTTGACTTGAAAATAAGCCACCTTGTCTGCCCTTTTGTCTTCTGAAGCATGTGCACCGAATTCTCTTGCAACTTATAGCTGGAAAGTGGTATGAACACAAGAGAATTGACTGAGCAAATTGCAGAATTTCGGCCAGAAAACGCGCCTTTACAAAACGCGTCTACAACTCGCGTTTTGTGCACTCGCGTTTTCACTTTGTCCTTACTTCAACTGCCATTTTCTCCATGATTCAGGCCGAACTGGCTTTTGTGCAAAACACCAAAGTTGTAGATCTTTGAGTTAGCTTTCCAATGCTTCAAGAATCATCCAAATCGGAGCTTTGTAGACTGAGATATGATCAAAATACTAAACACTGGTCGGAACTCTGTTTTCCACTTTGGACAGCTGAGTTGAATTTCGGTATTTCAACTTTTGGACTATGAAAACGGATGAATTGGACTTTGATGTCTTCATACCAAATGTAGATATATCTCTTAGCTTCAAAATGGTACCAAGATCACCTTGATCCGATCATTGTAGCTCCTGATATAGTCAAAATACGAAAATATGTCTGAGTTGTCAAAGCTGACTTTTCTTGATTTTTGTCCTCAAATTGCATTTCTTCCTTTTACACTTCATATTTTATTTTCCTCACTTTAATCCATCTTCAATCATCCAAATATCTTCTCAATGCACTTCATTTGATGATTGAATCATTAAACCTACAAAATATGAAGTTTTTCCCATAAAAATCCATAAAATGCAATATTTAGCCACTTTAACATAAAATGTAGTTTTTTACCAAAACCTTAGTTATTTTAGTTATAAAACTTAAATAATCAAACCAAAATTAACTAATAAAACACACTAAAAATACGTAAAATAAACCCTTGTCAGTAATGACCATAAAGTCTATTCTATAACAAAGTATATATTATCTCTATGCATAAACTATTTCATACATTACTTAAATCAATATGTCTAGAGTTTAGAATAAATTAGTTGTTAATAAAAACAGTAGCAGTTAATCAACTATACATAAAAAAGTAAATAAAATTATTAATTACTTTATTTTTTGGGATATAATTTAAATATTAAGTAACTTAAAGTTCTAGTTTGCTAATATCTTCCTAAACATTCAATTTACAAGTAATATGCATTTTTTCATTATAACTAGCATATATCAAATTTTTATACTATATAGTTTGTCTTAAATTTTCTAATAATGTAAATAAATAAAAAAAGAATCAAATTATAAGTAAAAGATTATTACAATAAACATATAAATTAGTAATACTAATAAGAAAATGAAACAAAATAGTGACATGTGAGAAGTGAAAAAAGAAATTAGTAAAAAAGGAAAAATGAAATAAATAAAAGAAAGTAGTGGAAAAAGAAAAACAAGGGAATGAATAAACAAAAAAGAAATAAAATAAAATAGTAAGGGTACTTTTGTCTTAAAATATCAAATAGGCGGGGACACGGTGCTTATTTAATGAATTTAGGAGGGCAAAGCACAACTTAAAGTAAAGTTCAGCGGGATTTGGTGCATTTAACCCTAAAAAAAAATTGTCTTCGAATGACTTAAATAGCCATGGTTTGTTAGTGAAGGTACAATTGTAGCCTTATGTTGGAGGGAAAAAAGGCATATGACTAGGGAAGAGAAAAAAAAGAAAAAAAACTTATTGCTGAGTGAAAAATGTATAGTCAATAATCAATAATCAGCAGGGCAAAGAAATCTCAAAAAAGCCCTGAAACCCTTTCAGAGAAATTTAAAAAAAAATTGCCAAATACCCACTGAATCTTCACTTGATTAAACGGTTGAATCGGTCGACGAAGAGGACAAATTAAGTGATTTAAGAAGCACTGAAGTGATTCTGTGAAGTAGCAATAACATCAAAAATAGGGTTTTCACTTTATACTTTGATGAAATTGAGCAATTCGAGGAAGAGTTACTGTGATTCATTTGTTGAAGTTAGATTGCATAACGTTTAGGATTTGGCTCATTTGATGAAGTTAGAGTGCAAAAAATTTGGCTTGACTTCTGTTTTTGTATTGCACCTTTTGGTTAACATGTACCAGCCGGAAAGGTATTAGTCCAATGATAAAAAATTTGGAAGGTATTAGTCCAAGGTATTAGGGCTGGGTAGTAAGAGGCTGAGGGTAATTTTGGAAGTGAAATGTAATAGTTAAAAAGCACTAACGATGTAAATTTGAGATGGTAAAATTTATATTTTAAAAGATGGAAGAGGTAAGGTGATACTACCCCATATCTTCAGTGGAGCAAAGTGTGCTTAACCCTCTGATCAAACTATATTATTTAAGAATCTAATGTTTTATTAATATTTGACAGTAATTGTATGCAAAGCAGGGGGAATGACTCAATTAGGCAATCACATACAGAAGTGCAATAAAAAAAATACAGCAGATAATTATCAAAATAAGGAGTTGGCACAGTTGTCAGGAACAACTGTGTGAGATGATATATGGCCCAAATTTGCTAATAATGCCAAAATCAAATTGTAAGAACCAACTATCACTATGTAATTCGGACACAACAAATATATGTGAGCCCATAGAAAAAGAAACACCTAGCTCTAGCTATACACAAGTTTTGTGATCTTTGTATACACCTCTATACACTGTAGTGTAGATACAAGATCTTCTAACATGCATCCTGTACAATCTTACCATGGATAAACTCAGAGGGATATAAAAAATTCCAAACCCCTTTGAGTTCTTAAGTCTACATACTTGGTAGATTGTAGCAGCAATTTAATTCTAGGTACAGTCTTCAGAAAAGCTTTTCCAATATAGGTACTATTTTTTTTTCACTTAGGGGCATTGTAGCCTGTCGATCAGACTAATCCTCTAAATCTGTGTAGAGTCTTGCTCCAAAAATGTACAGTTAGGCAGCACACGAAAATCGATGATGGGATATATTGGTAATTACCAAACTATGAACCAGTCAGATTACCCACGGACTCAATATAGGTACTGTTGATCAGCCCCATTAAGCCCTTCATTTCAATCCCCAGCCATAGTGAAAACAAACAGCAGCTTCTGTACCGGTTCTCAGATTCCAGAGGTATAGGGAGACATAAAATATAGGTGCTTAATTGTTTGGTTATCCATAGGACACAGCACACTCTTAGATTCCTTCTAGATGTTAGGTGGCAAATAATTATCTTCCTGGCGCTCTCATCAATCATTGTACACATTTTTTGTGGTTTAACCTCGAGCACTCAAATTTCAAAACAATCTAAAAGGTTTTGTATGAATAATTTCAAAAGCACTGATCAAACTTGGCTTGGGTTCCTCTCTCTACGTAGAGGTTTTTCTCTCTCTAACTTGAGGTGCTCTCTCTTGGGATAGGAGCTACTTTCCCCGTTGGTGGGAAAGTAAGCAAAATCAAACCTTTTCAAAATCCAACACTCCCGTACTTTTCTGAACATCTCCACTTCCAATTCTTGTCTGGAATCAAAGGGTAATCAATGTGGCAAACATGATCGATGAACGTTGCATGGAAAGCAGTAGTCCAAGCGACAGAAGGAACTACTCTATGGTATGCGTTTGACAGGTATAATGAGATTCTGTGTGTCTTTATCTCATCTGTCTAATGTTTAAAGGTAGTGCGACTAGAGAAGTATATTTGTGTGCAATCCTCATCTTTGTTTCTTCTTTTTCTCATCATTTCCTGTTAGTAGCTGTTCCTAAACACCAGATAGCTTTCCTTGTTTGTTTTTTTAATTTTTCTGTTCCGATCCTCCTACATTCTGGTTTTCCTCCTGGATGTGTAGTGGAATACTTTCCTGAATTTTCTGACTTTTTCGATGGATGAAGACCTGGCTGAGCTCCTAAAAAAATTCTCTCTAGAGGGGAATGAGCTTCTCGGAGCCACTTTAGAATTGGGAGATCTCCAGCAGGGAGTTAGAGCCTGTGAGGAAAGCCTGATAGGAAGAGTTATAGGTAAGAAAGTTGTCAACTTTACTGGGGTAAAAAATTTCGTAACTGCTGCTTGGGGTTACCCTAGGAATATAACAGTGATGGAACTTGGGCCAAATATCTTTCAGTTTAACATCCCAAGCCTAGTTGATAAGGAAAGAAGTATAGAGGGTGGTCCTTGGGTTATGGATAATCAACTGCTTGTCCTAAATAGGTGGAAGGAAGGGATAGAAGAGGATTATAGGGCCTTTATGACTGCGCCCCTCTGGGTGCAACTCTGGAATCTGCCAGTTCATTGGCTTTCTAAAGAGGTAGGAAACAAGATAGGGGTTGTGTTCAAAGAAGTAAGAGAGGTTCTAATCCCTCAGAATGGAGGAAAAGATGGCAGGCACTTGAAAATTTTAGCGTTAGTTGACCTGTCTAAACCCCTGCTCAGGGGTACTGTGGTTAAGATTGCAGGAGCTTTGAAGTGGATAGCCTTTAAGTATGAGAGGTGTCCTGATTTTTGCTATAGTTGTGGGTTAGTAGGACACAGTGAGAGGTCTTGTAAGGATAGAAGAGTGACAGGGGGAAGCATGGGAGGCCATCAATACGGGCCCTGGTTGAGAGCTGGAAATACTAGGAGCTCACCCCAGAAACAAAACTCCAGGAATGAAGGGTCGAGTGACAAAAAATATTGGAGATTCCAGGAAGGAGAATTGATTGAACAAGATAGAAGCAGGAGCCTTTTGAATCAAAGTCTGTTAGAAAACTTGCTGTCACCAGATAAGGAGGGCCATAGCTCGCAGAAAGAGAGGGAGGATAGGGAAAAGGCAAAGGAAGATCAGGGGAGGGGAGCCTCACCAGTAGTTGAGGAAAACAAGGGAGGAATCCAAGATTGTAGTGAAGACCTCATGAACCTAGAAACGAGAGGTCCTGATCTCCCACTAGTGATCCAGGTTGAGGAAGAAATTCAGTCCCCTATGGCAGTGGAAGTAAGGGAGGAGGATAGAGAGTTAGAGATACAGAACCAAAATCAAGGACTAGTGGACAATGAGGATTCTGTAGGAGCGCTAGTGACCCACCAGGAATCTATGGTGTCTGGAAAGGTTCAGGAGGCTAAGGACAAACAAGCTAAGAGGATGTTCAGAAGACTGAAGTCCCCAACCAGTGGCAGGAGAGCTTTGAAAGAGTTAAATGAAAATGGTGCAAGTCACTCGATTTCTGGTAAGAGAAAAGTCTTGTTGAGGGATGAAGAGATGGAGGAAGCAAATTCTGATATAATCCAGTGGAAAAAGACTAAACCTATGTTAGAATTCTATTCTGCTGAGCTCAAGGGAGAGGTTAGGGGGACCTGCCTGAAAGGGACCCCTCTAGGTTCATGAGAGTTTTGGTGTGGAACTGTCAAGGTGTGGGGAGCCCCTTGACAGTTCCCCATCTGAGGGAGGTATATAACCTCTCCTCTCCAAACCTGGTTTTCTTGAGTGAGACGAAGAATATGAAGCCTGTGATAGACAGACTGACTAGAGTTTTAAATTGTAATGGTAATGTGACTGTTGAAGCTATGAACAAAGCAGGTGGTATGGCTTTGCTGTGGAGTCAGGATACTAACATCTTGGAGATGTATAAATCTGCTTTCACGATAGAAGCTAAGCTAGAAGATCCTGATACTCAGGTTAGCTGGTGGTTTATTGGGATTTATGCTAGCTGTGACCCTATGATCAGAAAAGAACAATGGAGGGTACTAAGTAATAGGAGAAATCTGTGGGGACCTAGATACATTATTGCTGGGGACTTTAATGACATTCTGTCCAATGATGAGAAGTGGGGAGGAGTTCTAAGGCAGGAGAGAAGTTTCGAGGACTTTAGAGACTTCATAGATCAGAACAGCCTTATAGATATTGGGTTTGAGGGACAACCTTGGACGTGGAGCAACCATTGGGATAATGAAGGAGAGGTTAGGCAAAGGTTGGACAGATGTTTGTGTAATATGGATTGGTTCCAAGTTTTTGGAAAGGCTAGATGTCAACATATAGACACTTTTGCGTCTGACCATTCTATGCTTTTACTAGATACTGAACCGGGGAAAGAGAGAAGAAAGAAGAGATTTTATTTTGATAAAAGATGGCTCCAAAGGGAGGGGATCCAACAAGTGATAGAGAATGCTTGGAGTAAGGAAGAACAAGGATCTAGAATGTTCAAAGTCACTAGGAAGGTTAAAAATTGCATAATTGAGCTTTTGAAGTGGAGGAATACTTTCCAAGCAAATTCTAGGCAAAGAATTACTGATCTGAAAAAGGATTTGGATAGAGTTAAGGGTTCGAGTTTTGCCAATAGGAAAGATATCCTAGCTCACATAAAAGACCAATTGAAAGTAGCTTATAGGGAGGAAGAAAATTTCTGGTGTCAAAAAGCTAGGATCAGTTGGCTTAGGGAAGGTGATAAGAATTCTAAGTTCTTCCACTCCTATGTTAAAGGCAGAAGAGTGAGTAACAGAATCAGAACCTTGCAGAAAGAGAATGGTTCATGGACGACGAATGAGGAGGAGGTTGTGGCTGAAATCTCAGATTTTTTCAAGGAGTTGTTTAACAGTGGGAGGAGGGGTGATATGTCAGAAGTTCTAGATGGTATTCCTCAATCCATAACCCAGGAAATGAATGAAAGTCTGATTAAAGATGTGGAGGAGGAGGAAATTCATGAAGCACTTTTTTCTATGAACTCTGAAAAAGCCCCAGGACAAGATGGGATGACTCCTTTGTTCTTCCAAAGGTTCTGGAGTACCATCAAATGTGATGTTATCCCTGCAATCAAAGCCTTCTTTTCATCCGGATACATGCTTAAATCAATTAATCATACTGTCATATCCCTGGTCCCTAAAATCTTGCACCCAACCAGTTTGAAGAACTTTAGGCCTATCAGTCTTTGTAGTGTACTCTACAAAATCATTTCTAAAATCCTTGCTAATCGACTGAAGTCTGTCCTGGATAAATGCATAAGTAAAACTCAATTTGCCTTCATCCCAGATAGACAGATCCTTGACAATGTGATGATTGCACATGAATATATGCATTACCTCAAAAACAAAAGACAAGGAAACTATGGATACATGGCAATTAAATTAGACATGGCAAAAGCATATGATAGGGTAGAGTGGCACTTTTTGCAGGCTATGATGGAAAAGATGGGTTTCTGTCCGGTATGGATCAAATGGATCAATAGCTGCTTGAAGACTGTAACTTACTTTTTCAATTGCAATGGAGAAGCTAAAGGTTTTGTGACTCCAGGGAGAGGCATACGACAGGGAGACCCTCTGTCCCCTTATTTATTCTTGATCTGCTCTGAAGGACTATCAAGTTTGCTGAGGAAGGCTGAAGAGAGTAACAGAATTCAGGGACTAAAAATCAGCAGGCAAGGACCTGAACTTACCCATCTTTTCTTTGCTGATGACTCCCTCATCTTTTGCAAAGCTGATAAGCAGCAAGCTACTGAGATCATGAATATTCTTAAAACCTATGAAGCTGCCTCAGGTCAAATGATCAATCTAGACAAATCTGCTGTATTTTTCAGCAGAAACATGATTAGTGATCAAAGGGAGGAAGTACGCCAGGCATTAGGAGGGATGAATGAGGCAAAGCAAGGAAAATATTTAGGTCTCCCGATGGTGATTTCAAGAACCAAAGACCAGATTTTTGGCTTTGTTCGAGAAAACATCAAAAGAAGACTTCAAAACTGGAAATGCAAGTTCCTCAGCTCAGCAGGGAAAGAGGTAATGCTAAAGTCAATAGCTATGGCCATGCCAACGTATGTCATGTCATGCTTCAAGCTATCAAGGAAACTTTGCAAAGATATCAGTGCTCTGATGGCTAACTTCTAGTGGGGAGAAACAAGTGGTAGAAATAAAATGCACTGGACTTCTTTGGAGAGAATGGCACGTAAGAGGAATGAGGGAGGACTTGGGTTCAAGGACCTTGAGGCTTTCAATAAAGCAATGTTAGGGAAGTAGGTATGGAGAATCCTCACCAAGCCAAATCTTCTTGTGAGCAAGGTGCTAAAAGCTAAATATTTCCCTAAGGAATCTATACTTCATTGCAATCCCCCCAAAAGTGCCTCCTGGATTTGGCAAGGCTTAATGGGAGCAAGAAGTTTGCTGGATAAGGGACTGATTAGGCGAATTGGCAATGGAAGGAATACACGAATCTGGGAGCATAAATGGATACCAGAGACAATCTCAGGAATGCCAAGTACAGTTAAGCCAAACAATTGTGATTTGGAAAGAGTGGATGAGCTCATTTGCCACAACAGATGGAACAAGATCACCATATTTAGAGTCTTCAACAGAAATGATGCTGAGAGGATCCTAAGTATCCCCCTAAGTCTGTCAGGGAGGGAAGACAGCTATTACTGGCAACCACAGGCAGGTGGGGAGTACACGGTCAATTCAGGTTACAAAATCCAAATGAAGAACAACAGGAAAGTAAGGAAGGGTGGTTCAGAGGTAGCTGGCTCGAGTTATATAGAGGGGAGCCAGCAAGTGTCACAGATGTGGAACACACTCTGGCAGCTTAACATCAAGCACAAAATCAAGCTCTTCATTTGGAAATGTATACAAGGAGCTTTACCAGTGAGAGAAGCCGTGAGTAGAAGAACAAAAATAGGAGATCCAATATGCAGAACCTGTGGTGAGGCACAGGAAACAGTTGAACATCTATTGCTAACATGCCCCCACACGGTTGACATTTGGAAGGCATCACCTATTCACTGGGAGGGGGCTCAGGATCAGCAGGGTGAATTCAGAAGATGGTGGTTTAGAATCTCAGAAGCAAGGGCAAGACCAGAAGGGAAGGAACATATTGGATTGACGGCGAATATCTTGTGGCAAATATGGAAAGATAGGAATAAGAAGGAGTTTGAGAGCTCAACTAGATCACCACCACTGAGAACAGTAGAAAAAGCACATAGAGAGTGGCTGGAGCAAGTGGAAGTAGAGAAATCAAAAGATAGAACGAGCACAGAAGAAACAGCCCACATGCATGATCAACAAAGCCAAGGCAATGAAGCTCAGGGAGCTATGATCATGGACCTGTCAACAGCTACAAGGAAAGGTCAAAACAACCTAGGCATTGGAGTAACAGTTAGAACAACTGCAGGCACCAAGATTGCAGAATGGAAGCTGAAAGAAAGAAGCCTGGGGAACCAAAGTCTAGATGATGCACTAGCTTTAAAGTTAGTCTTGTGTAAAGCTGCGCAATATCGTTGGAGCAGAATCAAGCTCAACTTTGCCAACAAGGAGCTGCTGAAACAACTAACAAAAACACAGCCTATGGGGAGCAGAATGGCTACATTGCTGGAGGATATTGTGAATGTGAAAAGACTGTTTTGCATGTGCTCCTTTTGCTTGAGTAGGGAAGAAAATATGATAGATAGTAGAAAATTAAGTGTTGATGCTTTAGGCATTATTGTGGATGAGGAAAGGAATGTTCCTCAGTGTCTTTGAACACTTTTGTAAAGTTCTCTCGAGCCGTTGCTCGCACTTGTAAATTTTTCCCTTACTATAATGAAAGTATCCTATCGTTTCGACAAAAAAAAAAAAGAATAATTTCAAGCCAAGAAATCATTAAGATTGTAATACAAGTGTGCATGAATATTAGAGCAGCTGTGGGGAACTTACAACTTTGGAAAGGACAAAACTTTATATTTAAACCCATAGCCAATTAAATAGATAAAAAAGCAATGCTAAGGCTAGTATTCCTTAACGTCCATCTACCCCTCAAACTATATGCACAGACTGGTTTTGTCATAACAATACTGGGTTATAGGATTTTTGTCTTACACTATAAGAGTAATGCATTTTTATTAAATCTTTTTTTTTCTTTGAGATGAATTTAGTGTAAACCCATACGTGCTTCGTATTTAGCATAGAACATTACCACTTTTGAGTTGAACCAATCCGCTATTCTATATAAGCTCTATACAAACTGAAGTTATATCTCACGTTCTGGTTTCTTTCATATCTCAAAACTTATTGCTTTTACCTTTTAGTCTATTTGGTTGCTATTCTTGGCTTTTTCCTTTTTTTTTTGTGGGTAAATTACTATTTACCACCTTGTGGTATTGTATTTTACCACACAACACCCTCATATATGGTATAATATATCTACATGTTCATCACTATGATTTTATCTAAAGTGAAAAATGAATGCTAAGCACCTCCAGTTATCGTGATTGACCCAAACGTATTTAAAAATTTTGTGTTACGCATAAAATGTGCAATTAATATGTTAAAATATGAAATATTCACTTAACTAAGTATTCAACTATGTATGGTTCAATAATGTCCACTTCATTTTCCCTTAATTTTTTAAAAAGTGATTATTGTCTTTAATATCTAAATAAGGACATAATTGAAATTTAGCTAATATAGTTAGCAGAGACATTTTTCATCAATTTTTTACTTTATATTAAATCACCTCTGGCTGGGTGGGGAGGGTAAATGGATGTTAGAAAACAATAGAGGATTATGCATTAGAACACGGAATCCCAATGGGTAACTTGTAATTTACCCTTCTCTTTTTCTAGTTATCTTTTTTTTGTGAAAAAAAATTAATTGAGCAATTGTCCTAGAAAACGTAGTTATATAGATAATCCTAGTCGTATAGCAACAACATCCAAGTAATATCAATAATTGGATGTAAAAATGGAAGTAGAGATCATTTCCCAAGAGATAATAAAACCATCTATCCCAACACCTGATCACCTAACAATCTTCAAAAGATCCTTTCTCGATCAAATTAGTGGTAGATTTCTTGTGAGATTTATCTCCTTCTATCCAAGAAAAGAAACAAATTTGACGATCAATCAAGTCACACATCAACTGAAAATTTCTCTTTCCCAAACTTTAGCTCTCTATTATCCACTTGCAGGCGTCTACAAGGATGATTCATCTATTGAATGCAACGATAAAGGAGCTCTATTTGTCACAGCCCATGTTCATTGCAACATCAACGAGCTACTAAATCTACCAAAATTTCAGCAGTTTCACAAGCTTGGCACCTCTTCAAAGTTCCATGAAGATGGTCCTTTCCAAGTTTTTGTTCAATTCAACACATTTTCATGTGGTGGGGTTGCGATTTTCACGTGTTTCTCTCACATGGTCATTGATATGACAACTATCAGTGTTTTCCTGAAATGTTGGGCTGCAATTTCTAGAGGTTCTCAAGATGATCAATCACCAGGTCATCCTTATCCTCGGTATGAATCGCTAGTGCTTTTCCCTCCTAAAGACCTGTTCCGCTTGGTTTCTCGGTGGTGGTCAAGGGATCCTTACTCAAAGATGGAAGAAGTATACGAAAAAGATTCGTGTTCAGTGCACCAGCAATATCTGATCTCAAAGTGAAAGGTTCCAGCAAGCGCGTACCGGATCCTACAAGTGTTGAAGTTGTGTCATCTTTCATCTGGAAGCATGCAATGGCTGCAGCAAAGGTAGTAAAGGGTTTCCAACAGCCATCAGTAATATTTCATGCAGCAGATTTGCGAAGAAGAATGGTGCCACCTCTACCAGAATATTCTGCTGGGAATATTGGTTCTCCAATCGTTGCAGAATATGATAAGATTGATGAATTGGAGGTAAAATTTGGAAGATTAGTGAAAATACTAAGATTGGCTAAGGAAAAAAATAAGGATGAATTTGTGCCAAAATTACTTAGTTCTGGAGGGTTTGATATGATGATTAAGTTTTTGGAAGACTGGGGAGAAAAGTGCAGTAACAAAGATTTAAATACTTACCAATTCAGCAGCTGGTGCAAAATAGGATTAAATGAAGTCGATTTTGGCTGGGGAAAACCAATTTGGACTAGTTTGGTAGGTGGTACTGAGGTAGAATCCATGTATAAGAATTTTGTGGTTCTTGTTGATGGATCAGATGGTGGGATTGAAGCATGGTTGATATTGGAGCAAAAGGAGATGGCTGTACTGGAAAATGATGGGGAGTTCCTTGCTTATGCTTCTCCAAATCCTGGGATCATAATATCTTAAAAAAAAATTTAAATCGACATAGGATTTGGGACTTAGAATTATATTTTGTTATTCTTGTTCTATGCATGAGACAAGAAAATAACATTCTTCTGTACAATTGATGAACAAGGCTGCGATGACAACCTGAATGGTAAGTTTGTATTAAGCAAATTGGAAGTTTAATTATGAAATAATAACTCCTGTTTTTTCATCCTAACTACCAAATCAGCATGTGCCAGCAACATTTAAGCACCAACAAACAAAAATCTCTATTTTGTTACTTGGAATATCAAAATATACTCTCACAAAGAGGGTAGATGCAAAAAGCTTGCTCATAACCTTTCGTAAGAGATTGTTGGGGAAAACAAAAAAAAAATGGAATGATTTTATACTACTTGTGTAATTATTGCATTCTTTTGCCAAGACTTAAATAGTTATATTATAATTTTTGTTGTATTCTTACAGTAATTGATATTTATCTCCTTGTTAATGTCACTATGTAGTACAAATTCTCCTTTGAGACCGAGTGTAGAGGCCAATTAGCATTTGAGATCGGTTGCGACTTGCATTGATGCGCCTAGATAACTCAAACCTATTTTGCCAAAAAAAAAAAAGGATTAATCTTTGCTACACTATTAGTGTATACATTGACGGGGACTATACTATCTAAATTTAAATTTAAATATCAAATTTTATATATGTGATATGCATATAGATCCAATAGTGTATATACTGTCAGTGTATAAAAATTTACCAAAAAAAAACCAAAATTTTCAATCACAGAGTTCTTTTTTGTTTTTTTAAGACAATCAACGAGTTAAATCAAGTTGCATTGGCGGTAGCTCAGACCCTAATTAAAAATAGTGTAATGGTGTAATCAGTTCTACCATACACTAATTATGACTCTTTGGATGAAGACATTTCAGAGCAATTTTTTTTTTTTTTTGGTTACCAAACTTCTTGTAACAATTAAAAATATTGTAATGATGTAATACGATAGTGAAAGCTGGTTTATCCTCTAGGCATCGTTGTTTCAGAAAGCTGTGTTGGATGATGTAAGGTTCTCACTGCTTCATGGGCAGGATTTAACTGGAGCCGGTGGGTTCTGGAGGATATGTTTTGTTATTGGTAAATCCTCTGTCTTGTTTTCGTTTTATAGAATTGAATATATAATATAGACCATAACGCAGGCCGAGTGTCATATCTCATATAAAAAGGATTCTAGTAGCATTATAGATAGGGGTGGCAAACGGGTCGGGTTCGGGTTGGCGGGTCGGGTTGAGGCTTAAGTATAACAAAGAACCTGCTGACCCGAACTCGACCCGCCAACCCGAAACGGGTCAGGGTACCTGACACGAACCCGAAAATTTCGGGTTGGCGGGTTGGCGGGTCGACCCGAAATGACCCGAAACTTAATTTTAATTTATTAATTTATCACTGTAATTTCTAATAAAATCAAATTTTTCACAAAATTAATTACATCATCAAGTAATAAAAATTTAAATAAATAATTTCAAACCAAATCTAAAATAAATTAAACACCATAAAAGTGTTTTATCCCAAACCAAATATAATTTAAATTAAAACAACATAAAAGTAAAAAATAACATCATATATTATTTGTCCAAATATAATAATTTTAACTTCACACAAGTTAAATAAATTCATTTAGGATTAAGTAATTAATGCCTTTGGAAAAAAAGAATGATTTAGTTTAGTTAGATAAAATAATTTTTATGTTTATTAAATTAGTTTTAATTCGTAAACGGGTCACATCGGGTCATATCAGGTCACCACAGGTTGACCCGAAATTGACCTGTTTTCTTTTCGGGTTCATCGGGTTCGACCCGATTCTGACCCGAACTCCCAAAACCTCAACCCAAACCCATTAATTTCGTGTTAGGTTCGTGTCGTGTTTTCGGGTCGTGTCAGGAATTGCCACCCCTATAGACGTTGTAATTTTGAAAATTATAAATTTATAAAAAATGTCTTTGACCGTTAATTGAAAGAGTAAAATATAGAAAGGTATCTTGAGGTTAAATGAATATTAAAAAAAAAACCTCTATAGTTTGAAAACATCCACCCCAGCACTTCATGGTTTGAACTAATTTTAAAAAGCAACAGAAATCGTTTGAATTAACGAGTTGAAAATACACGCGTTTCTTTTGCAAGTATTTGTACTAGAAACAAACAAATTTCTAGTTGATATATCTATTATATCCTTAGAGTTATAATAGAAAAGAGTCCCATGTGATTAAGGAAACTTACAAAAAAAGTCCCTTATGATTTTAAATCATATAATCCAGTATCTCGTGGTTTGAACTAATGTGAAAAATCAACAAAAATCATTTAAATTAACAAGTTTGAGGTTGCTTAATATGGTAAATAATTTTATGATTCAAATTTTTAGCTAATATACCTATTAAACCCCTTAAAACTCATAAAATTTTCAAAAACAACCCAAAACTCTCAAATACAACTCACCTTATTTCGATACATAAAATAAATAAATACAAATTCCCAAATAAAACTCACCTTATTTCTATACATAAAATAAATAAATAAAAACTTCCAAATAAAACTTACCTTATTCTTATGCACAAAATAAATAAATAAATAAAAGTAACATGTAACCATAGGGGGCTTTTTCATAAGTTAGCTTAACCGTAGGGAATTTTCTATAAGTTTGCTTAATAGGATGGTTGTTAAAAGATCTTTTATTGTTTATATATATTAGGGTAATTGTGTCATTTCATCCGCATCCATTAGTTTTGTTGATTTCCGTTACTGTTTCAAATTAGCTCAAACCATGAAGAGTCGAAATATATGATTTGAAGCCATAAGGGACTTTCCTGTAGATTAGCTTAACCACATAGGGCTTTTTAGTATTTTATCCTTAAATGAAATTTTAAATACTTGTAAAAGTGTCTCAAATGTAAAAAACGCTGAGATATCTAAAATATACAGATAAAGAGATAAGATAGTGATAGATTTGAGAATTCTAGTGGTAAAGAGTGAAAAATTCTGGAGTATTGATTGGCAGATAGAACATGTTATCAATAATTTGGTTTAAATATTTTGAACCCATTACTTTTTACTAAAAAAGTTACTTGGTCCGGGTTATTACAACTTAATTTTGTCTTGAAATTTCCCTTTTTAAGGTAGAATAAAATTGCATAGGTTCTACGTTTCGTTGTGTAATATCTTTCTTTCCACGTCAATCAACATTTACTAGTTGCTTAAAATAAATAAAATTCATGTGAAATGATAAAATCTTCAAACTTTTTTGGTACACGTTGTTAAAAGGGAAAAAAGCTTCCATTCGTTAAAAATTCCAGAAAAAACAATATAAGAAGGAAAGGGAGGCCTTTGTCTTGGATAATCCAACATAACTAAATCATTTCTAAAACAAGATATTAGCAAGTCTTTATTTCTTAAACTTGAATAATAACTGCATTGGATGCATAAAACTTGATATACTCTATGCTTCTGCTTTTAAATGCCTGTTTTAAATTACAAGTTTTCGGATATTTATGGAAAACTTTCTTTAGAGAACATAAACCAAAGGACTTATGAAATAAAAAATGAATCACCTCCCCTCCAATGTAACTCCTGGTTAATTGACTTCAACGACCCCCAGAATTTAGTTTAATGGTTAAGTAGTTTGGCCCATCACCTAGACAAAAGAATGTAAAAATCAAATTTGGTGGATTAGACGGACTAACAGCATTGATCACTTTAGTGAATCGTCTTATGTCTCTTAAGGGGACCAAGAGCTGAGTTGATTAGATTAAGACAATGAACTCACAATACCCAATGTCTACTTATAAAAAACTAAGTAGGTAGGCTTGCACGGTCCATTTATAAAACCATCATTGCTTAATGGACGACATAACAAACATTCATAGACAGCAACCAAATAAACCTAAGCGACACTTCTTCCAACAACTCAGTATACTAATAAAGCAGCAATAGATTCCAAAACAAATTAATGGTTTAGTGCACATGAGATGGAGAACTGTGACCTATCTACAGTTTTAAATATCCCTTAAATACGTAAATAGAGAGAGAGAGGAGAGAGGAGGGGGAGAGGCGGCTGTGGAGGAGGGAGGGGTAGTGGGTAGTGATGGGTGGAAGAAGATAGAAGTGATAGGTTTTTATTTATTTATTTTTTTGATTAGTTGTATTTGATATTTGTATGGATTAGGTGATTTTGAGAGTGTAATATTATAACATTTTATTGGAAAAATTTTTTTTTTGAAAAAAAAGAAGCTCAATCCATCCAGACCCCGTGTTGGTTAACCCGTGTTGGTTAATAAATAAACAACAAGTGTACTTGCTAGAATCTTTCTTGTACCTACATACTAGTATCTAACCCTTTAGAATTGTCTTCCTATGCTAATTCTACGGGGCTAATTACACTTTACCCCCTTATGGTATAGTTAATTTGTACATAATCGTCTTATAATTTTAAAAGTTATGTATAACCCCCTCATAGTTTAACTTAAAGTGTCAAAGTGACGGAAATGATCATCCAGGTGTACCTTCAACCTCTGAGCTGTTTTCCTTTCATAATTAGGTGGGCTTTGTAATAGATAGGCGACTTGGAAGCTTTGTAATAGATAGGCTTTGAATGCATATATAAAACTCGAAGGAAATTTCCTTGCGATTCCCGCCTGCGCCCAACTCTAGCAACCAATGCCATGTGCCGACCTCTTGGGTCGAGCACCGAATATATCCCTTTTCTAATCTAACAGCTAAATTGCCAAAGGCCATCAGACTATTAAAACCTGGTGCCGGCCTCCCTGGTCGAGCACCAAATAGACCTATCAAGGGGACGTGCTCGCCTCTTAGGGCTGGGTACCAAATTTTAAGGATATTTCTGCCGACCTCCTGGGTCGAACGTCCGCTTTTAAAGGTGTTCATGCCGACCTCTTGGGTCGAGCGTCGAACTCCCGAATTCTAACCAATCCCAAAATAGTTCACGCCTCGCCAACCTCTTGGGGTCGAGCGTCATCGGACTTTCAAATCCTAAGGCCTTAGAGCCGTGCCGACCTCCTGGGGTCGAGCACCACACTTCCGAGGCATTTACGTCGACCTCCCGGGACGAGCGTTGAACTTGCATCACATTGTTCCTCGTCGTGCTGACCTCCCGGGTCGAGCGCCATATTTTAGAAGTGTTCAAGCCGACCTCTTGGGTCGAACGCGGAACCCTCAGATCCTAATGCCTGGAGCCGGGTCGACCTCTTGGGTCGAGCGCTGAACTCCACACTCTTTCGGAGTTTTCAGTCGTGCCGACCTCTTGGGGTTGAGCACTCCCACACTACTCCCACACTTTTAAAGGCGCCACACCTCCACTTCCATCCCCCTAGCCCCCCACTAGGACATTTAGTGAGGGAGCGCTGAGTGTGCTAGTGTAGGATTCAAACTTAAAAGGCAAGCGATTTCAATGAATTTAAAACTTGAAAGTCGAACATTTATTGAATGATAAAATTGAAATTCAGATTCAAAGGACAGACAGCCAAACACCCTAGTCTAACCTACGTTACGAACTGTCGCAGATTGGAGAAGTGCCAAGTGCGGAGTACCTCTGATCCATCCATCTTCGCGAGCTTGCAGTAACCAGCTCGGCTCGCTTCGAGGACCTTGTATGGTCCTTCCCAATTTGGGTCGAGCTTGTTGGAGTTGTGAGCTCGGCTGACCGAATTTCTCCGTAAGACGAGGTCTTCCGGTCGATACTGCACGTTCCTTACTTTTGTATTGTGATAGCGAGCGAGCTGGCTTTTGTACTTAGCCATCCGTATCGCCGCCTCGTCACGCTTGACTTCCAACATGTCCAGGTTGCATCTCAATTCTTTCTCGTTGGATGACGCAACGAAGTTCTGTGTCCAAGGCGAGGGGAGGCCGATCTCTGCGGGTACCACCGCCTCTACCCCGTAAGTCAGAGAGAACGGTGTCTCATGGGTGGCCGTCCTCGGCGTAGTGCGGTAAGCCTAGAGGACACTAGGGAGTTCGTCCAGCCAGTTAGACTGGGCCAGTTCCAGCCTAGTTTTTAGTCCTTGGAGAATGGTTCGGTTAGCATTTTCCACCTGGCCGTTGGCCTGGGGATGGCCGACCGGTGTGAAGTGCTGATTGATCCCGAACTCGGCGCACCAGCTCTTGAAGGGGTTTTCTGCGAACTGGCGCCTGTTGTCGGATATTAAAACGTGTGGAATCCCGAAGCGGCAGACTATGTTCCTCCAGAAGAATTTTTGGATTGCTCTCACAGAGATAGTGGCCAGAGGCTCCGCTTCCATCCATTTCGTGAAGTAGTCGATGGTTACCACGAGGTGCTCATATCTTCCCGGGGCTCGGGGGAAAGGACCTAGGAGGTCTATCCCCCACTGAGCGAAGGGCCAGGGGCTGTGGATGGGGACCATTTCCCGAACTGGTTGATGGCGCAATGGGACATGCACCTGGCAAGCTCGGCATCTCTGAACCAGGGTCGCGGCATCTTGGAACACCGTGGGCCAGTAGTAGCCCAGAAGGAGGCACCTTTTGGCCAGTACCCGAGATCCCACATGTGTTGCGCATAGGCCCTCGTGAGCTTCTCGGAGGATATAGTCGCCCTCTTCTAGAGTCACGCACTTTAGCCAGGGGGACATGTACGACTTCCTGTAGAGAGTATCCCCAGCGTAGGCGTACTCAGCAGCTCTGAGCTGGAGTTTGCGAGTTTCCGCTTTGTCGTCGGGTAGGACACCCGAGTTGAGGAAGTTCATCAGGGGGGTCATCCAGGTGACCGAGCTGTCTATAGCCAAGACCTGGATTTGGTCGATACTTTTCTGCTTGACCAACTCTACCAAGACTTCCTTTTTTAGGTGCGCAAACAAGGAGGACGCCAGTTTTGACAGAGCATCTGCACGCTTGTTTTGTGACCTCGGCACCCGCTCGATTTCAAAAGTGTCGAACAGGGCGATTGTCTCCTGTACCTTAGCCAAGTATTTCCTCATGACATCCTCCTTGGCTTCATACTCCCCGCGGACTTGGAGGACGACGAGCTGGGAGTCGCTCCGGACTTTGATAGCGGTTATACCCATTTGGTGGGCTATCCGCAATCCTGTAAGCAAGGCCTCGTACTCGGCTTCATTGTTGGATGCGAGGAAGTCAAATCGAAGAACGTAGGTCAGCTCCTCCCCTGTCGGCGAGATGAGCAGCAAGCCAGCTTCCCTCCCTTCCTTGCTGGAGGCCCCGTCCACGAACAGAATCCAAGGCTCCCCCGACCGCGCCTCACTGGGCGGAGAGTTCTGCCCGGTCATGGCCAAGCTAGCCCCTTCAGCAAGGAAGTCGGCCAAGGCCTGAGCCTTAATAGCAGTGCGGAGCTGGTAACCGATGTCGTGCTCGGCCAGCTCAACGGCCCACTTGGTCATCCTGTCCGAGACCTCAGGCCTCGTAAGTATCTGCCGTAGGGGCTGATCAGTCACGACGACGATGCTGTGAGCCTGAAAGTAGGGCCGGAGCTTACGGGCCGCGTGCACCAGTGCGAGGACCAGTTTCTCTGCCGGCGTGTACCGCGTTTCTGACCCCTGCAAAACACGGCTGACGTAGTATACCGGCCTCTGAACCCCCCTGTCCTCCCGCACCAAGACCGCACTGACGGCCTCGTTGCAAGCGGACAGGTATAGGAACAAGGTCTCCCCCTGCTCCGGAGCGGTCAGAGTGGGCAGCTCAGCCAGGTAGGCCTTCAGGTCGGCGAAGGTTTTCTGGCACTCTGCAGTCTATTGAAAGTCCTTGGGGGCTTTCAGGATTCGGAAGAAGGGCAGCCCCCAGACCGCGGAACGCGATAGGAATCTGTTCAGGGCGGCCATCTTTCCTGTGAGCTGCTGGACCTCCTTCACGCTCCTCGGGGGGGCCATGTTTATGATAGCTTGGAGCTTTTCCGGGTTGGCCCGGATCCCTTCTCGAGACACCAAAAATTCCAGGGACCTCCCCGACCTGACCCCGAAGGTACATTTCTTTGGATTCAGCCGCATTCGACTCTCCCACAGGATGCCCAGGATTTCCCTCAGGTCGGGGATGAGCTGCTGATCCGTCCGACTCTTGACGATCATATCATTTACGTAGACCTCCATGCTCCTGCCGATCTGATTCTGGAATAGTTTGTTGACCAAACGCTGGTAGGTGGCTCCCGCGTTCTTTAGACCAAACGGCATAGTCCGGTAGCAGTAGGCTCCTTCCTCGGTGATGAAAGAGGTATTCTCCCGGTCCTCCTCAGCCATCTCTATCTGGGGGTACCCCTTGAACACATCCAAAAAACACAAAACATCAAAACCCACAGTAGAATCAACTAATCTGTCGATTTTCGGCAGAGGAAAACAGTCATTTGGGCAAGCTTTGTTGAGATCCGTGAAATCCACACGCATCCTCCAGGTCTGGTCCTCCTTTTTAACCAACACCGAGTTGGCCAACCAGGTCGGGTAGTAGACCTCCAGGAAGATCTTAGACTCCAGCAGTTTTCTGACCTCCTTCTTGATCACCTCGTTCCTTTCTGGGGCGAAACTCCTCTTTTTCTATTTCACCGGCTTGAAGCGGGGATCTACATTGAGGTGGTGGACCGTCAGGTCGGTCGGAATCCCAGGCATGTCTTCAACCGTCCAGGCGAAGATCTGGGAGTATTCTCTTAACAGGGCCTTCAAGCCCTCCTTCTCCTCGGGGGGCAGCAGCGCGCCTATGCGAATCACCTGGTCGGGCCGGTCTTCCCTCAAGGGGAACTCCTCGATTTCGTCCTGGGTGCCCGGCTGCCGGGTTTCGTCCCCCGGGATGTAGGGCTCCAGACAGGTCGTCTGGGCGACCACCTTCTCCAGTCCCTGAAGCATGGCCAAGTAGCAAGTTCTGGCCACCTCGGGGTCACCGCGCATCTCGGCTATTCCTCCCGGAGTGGGGAATTTGACACTGAGGTGGAGCGTCGAGGGGATAGCTAGGAGAGCGTTCAAGGCAGGCCGACCCAGGAACACGTTGTACGGGAATTGTTGCTTGACCACGACGAAATTGACAGGGATGGTCCGGCATTTGGGGGCCTGCCCTACCGTGACCATCAGGGTGATCATTCCATCCGGGTTGATAGGGGTTCGGTAAAGCCCATCAGTGGCATTCGAATTGGGGTCAGCTGCCCGTCCTCCAAGCCGAGCTCCTTGAACACCCGATAGAACATGATGTCAACCGCACTTCCTTGGTCGACATATACCTTCTTCACCCGGTAGTTGTTGGTGACAATGTCTACCACGATGGCCTCATGGTTCCCGAACGCTAGGGGAACTGCATCCCTTGGTCCGAAGGTGATTTCTTCGTCCATGCGCAGCCGTTTCAGGGAGTCATCCCCCTCGGGGGGAGGTCACCTGTTCTTCCGAGCTGTGTGACTGTCTCCCCCGGTGGGGCCCCAAGCGATGGTGTTTATCACTCCAGTCAGGTTCTGGGTGTCCTGGTCGGGGGAGCGGCCCCGACGTACGTCATGCCGCTCAGGACGGTCGCGACCCCGGCCTTCGCCCCGATCTCTGTGGTAGGTATGCCCGGGCTCCTGGCCGAGGCAACCTTGCCGCACGAATCGCCCCAGGAACCCTCGCTGGATCAAATTTTCGATCTCCTTCCGCAGGGCCCAGCACCCCTCCGTGTCGTGTCCGACGTCGCGGTGGAAGGCGCAGTACCGATCCTGGTTCCTCTTGTTCCGAGGTGTCCCCATCTTGGGCGGCCGACCTCCCAGGCCTTCCGCCTCCATAACAGACAGGATCTGGGCCCTAGGCCGAGTCAAGGGGGTGTAGCCCTTCTCCGGAAGTGGTGGCGGTGCAGGGGCTTTCTCCCTCGAGAGCCGGTCAAAGACATTTTTCTTGGTCGGGCCATCCTTGCTCTAGGGGGGTTTCCCCGTCCTCTCCGATCTGACTCTTTTTTCAGACGGCCTGCATCCTCCGCATTAGCGGCCGCGTGCGCCCTGGTCAGGAGCTCCTCCAGATTTCCAGGAGGCTTCTCGGCCAACTTGTAGAAGAGCTCCTCCACCCTGAGCCCATTCATGAAGGCACCCATGACCACCTTTTCGTCTTTGTCCTTGACCTGTAAACTTTCCACGTTGAAACGGGTCATGAAATTCCTTAGGGACTCGTCAGGCCTCTGCCTGATAGCCATTAAGTGAGTCGCATTTTTCGAGTAAGTTTTCGAGGAAACGAACTGGGCTACGAACTGTCTGGCCAGTTCAGGGAAACTCCGGATAGACCCTGATGCCAGACCTTGGAACCAGAGCCGAGCCTTCCCCTTTAAGAACATAGGGAAGGTCTTGTAGCGGAGCTCATCCGCTGCTGTTTGCAGACGCATGTGTGTCAGGAAGACCGAGAGGTGGTCTTCGGGGTCGGTTGAGGCATCATACATCTCAATGCTCGGGATCTTGAACCTCCGGGGTAATGGGTAATCCTCTATCTCCCGGGGAAAGGGCGAGATGGTATAGTTGTCCTCGTACAACTGCGGCCGCAAGATCTGCTCGAGTTCGTCTCAGACAGGTTTCCACGGGGGGAGGTCGCGCGGCCGGCTCTTGACAGACCTAGCAGGGGAACGCTCGAGCCCATTCCGCATGAGTTTCCGTGGGGAGGGGCCTCTTGGACGGCTCCCCCCGCGGACCGGTCACGGGAGTATCTCTCGCTGTCCCCGACCACCGAGACTCGGGGGCGAGGGGGAGTCCGTGGCCGTTTCCTTCTGGGGGGCTGGTCGCGTGACTCATCCTCCGAGGGGTCGGGAAGTGGTTCTTTCTCTTTCCCCTTCTCCTTGGAGGTCTGTGCGCCACCGGCTTCGCCCCCTCCTTTGCCTGCCGGATGATGTCTTCCAGCATAGGGAGGTTCTCCGTCACGAACTGGAAAATCTGCTGTCTCCGTTCCCCTGACAGGGCTGAGCCCCCGGCGCCCGGATCCGCCCCGGTCTCCATCCACCGGGACCCCTCGCCGGCTCCAGGGCCGGTGCTATCCACGGTCCGCTTGGAACGGGTTCTTGCCATCAACGCAACTGCACTTACCTCTCGGTTTCCACAGACGGTGCCAACTGAAGAAGCGCTGAGCTTCCCCGGACCGAGCTGACAACTGATGAGCTCGGCGCACTGATGGAAGAGCTGGTTCTAAGCCTGCAAAACAAACAAAAGGGTGATCTAACAGTGGGGCCCCGAGGTAGTCCCCGAGGGCACTCCGACTGTCAAGTTAGTTCTTCAGTGGATGAGGTTCACGGGAAGTAAAACAGTCGGAAGTAATTGGCGAATAGTGAGCGTACCTTGTGTAAGTGGTGTGCATTACCATTTATACCTTCTTGGGAGTCCGACCTCCGTACGTTTCGGGACTTGCCCGGTATAGCTCTTATCCCGCGCTGAGGGGGATTTCCTCCGACCTCTGCGGGATGGTCCCCTGTCCCTTCCGGAGCCCTAGCAGCAGCGCGGCCCGGGACGGCTGCCAGGGGCCTGGGGCCGAGGCCCAGCTCGGCCATACCTGGGCTGCCACGTGTCTAGGTCCAGGACGGGGCCTCTGCATCCACAAATTTTGAATCTTGTTACCATTTTTCCCAACTTGCTTATCCTCTCCTGAAAGCATCCGGGATTGGAAACATTGTGTTCATTTCTTGTGCTGTAGGTTTGGTTAAAATGAAAGGTCTGTCTGTTTAATGTTTATTCAGCAACCAAAGGTGCAATGAATCACCTTGCCAAGAGTTTGGTGATAAGTGTGCATTTTGAGGTATTTAAATGTGTTTTATTAATTAGTTTTAATGTGTTTTATTTATTTTTGTAATTAATGAACTAGATTTCTAGTGCATTATATATTTTATGGTTTAAGTGTGAAAAAATACATTTCTATGGATTAAACTAGTGAAAACTTTATGTTTTGTAGAGTTTAATGATTTGATCATCAACTGACGTGACTAGAGAAGATATTTGTATGATTGTTGATGATTTAACTGGACAGGTTATAGTTGTCGATGGAGGAAATAGTGTCAATGAAGTCCAGTGGGACTAATTATCGACCAATTGATGCAACATTCCGGCAACGAAGCAGGGGGAAAGCTCATAGAAATTGCTAATTCGGACCTTTACAATTTGACTCTTGGCCCAAATCAGGTGTATTCTTGGATTTTGGACTGCAAAATACCTATTCGGCCCTTCATTAAGGCTTAATAACCAGTCCAAATAGTTCACAATTGTTGAGGTATATTTCTGTAATGATCAATTAAAATATCCCTTTTCTTTTTGCTGCTCTTGCCTGAAACAAACTGGTAGTCCATTTCTGCCACTGTTTGTGGGCCAATTGTGTTAGTGCTAATGGAGGTTTGTTTGTCAAATTCTCTGCCACTGGATGTGTGGTTAACTTAGGGCCAGTTAGTGAGGATAATTAAATGTGGGATCTTTAAGATGATAATTAATGTGATTTTTGTTTTCAATGGCAGAAAAATTCTAAATAGATGGTTGATTCCTCTGTCTACCTCTTTTTCTCTCCCGTTAAAAAAAAAGGAACAAAAACCTCCTCTTCTTTGCCAGTTTGTCTGACAATCGAAGAAAAATTCCTTCTAATTTCAGCTATAGAAACTCTTTTCTTACGTACTGATTGCACTTGCAAGGATGAAAACCACATCATTTCTCATAGATTAGGTGCTGCCTTTTACCCCAAAATTAGGGATTTTTTTCACTCAAAATATGTTTCACCGTTTGATTAGCCCCTCTCTTTCTATTTTTGTGAACTATCAGATCTTTGCAGAAAACCATCGCTGAAAATTTTACTTTGTAGACTTTGATGGTGGGCACTTTTTTTTAAGGAAGAGGGAGTTGGTAGTGATTTAGGTTTTTTTTTTTTGGATAATTTCAGAAGCCTCTCCTTAGATTTTGGCTAATATCACTCAGTATTCCTGAAATTTTAAAAGTATCACTTACCTCCCTTGTCAGTGGGATGAGACCACTAATCACCATGAATGCATATGCATTGACAAAATTACCCTTACTAATATGAGTAGATAGAATGGGAGAAGGTGATGGAGTTGGTTAATGAGGCAAATATTTGGATAGGTCCAATCCAGCAACAAGGTTGCGGACCATGTTGACTAAAATCTCACCATGTTACTTCTTTGCTGAAAAGTCTGAAGATTGTAAAGTAAAAAGGGTGACATGGTTTATTTACTTCTACAGGATCTATTTCCTAGTGGTGGACTGGGTCTATGTAAGTTTTTGCAGGTCATTAATAGTGAAATTTCAATAGAGCATAATAACATGAATATATATAGGTGCTAATTGCAATTTGCACCCTTGAACTATTCAATAATTTCACTTTACATGTAAACTTTTAATTTTAGCAATCAACTACTTTCACCTTTTTAATTTTTGGCAATCTACTACAATCCACTAAATTTTGGCAATTAAAAGAACCATTATCATTTTTGTTCCAAGCATACCCTTTTTATCCATATAACAGATACACAAATTTGGCACAAATAATTAGCTAATAAGTAAAGGGTTTCAAATTTCAAAAAAATTATGCCTTGCAAATTCAACCACCAGAGTCCCACAAAACCCCATTGTAGTAATATCTCAAAAGATAGCGGTAGCGAAACCTAACTCCCTACTTTGTGTCCTGTAGAATTATCTCAAAAAACAGTGGCAGTGAAACCCATCTCCCCACTTTCTATCCCCTACTCAGCTGCTTCCAATCCTAGAAAAGAAGCAGCAACACTGCCATCTCTCCCTCGTCTATCCCCTTTACGCTTCTAGCTTCTTGTCCCAAGGAAGGGCCTTATGCCTCCCATCCTAGCGAGGAGGAGTATATCAAGGGTGGCATGAATTTAATTTTTTTGAGCAAAAAAGTGGATCTTGGAGGAGTTAGAATCAAGATCTGCTATTGAAGGATTGGAATTGAAAAAATAGTGTTAATAGAAAAAGTTTTAAAAAAAGATGTGTTTACTTTTTCTAGAGGGAAAGATTGCCATACTGGTGGACTCAAGAGTTTAAGTGGTTTTAGTGATGGTGTGGTGGAGGTGTGCATGTTATGATAAGATGTTGATTTTTTTTTGTTTTTTAGTGTGATGATTTTTAGGATGAGTTTTAAAAGGTTTTGATGGTGGTAAAGTTAAGCGGTGATGGTGGCGGTTGACGTGCATGGGGTATGCATACAACAATGAAGTTTAGTCCACAATCAAGTTTTTAATTTATAATTTCCTAAACTACCCCCACCTGCGATTCTCCACAAGTATACAGGTCGAAATGCGAGTATAGGGTAATTAGGGTTAAACTCATAAGAAAGACGGACAACTATCGATACTACTAAAATTTATCTATTATTTAAACTATCAACAAAATTAGAAAACAAAGCTAGACTACTAATGGGCAGAAATATACAAATGAAAACTCCTCAGGTAATGGAATCTCTATCTACTCATGCTAATACAACTTCTCGACTAAATCAGCACTAAATCTCGGTTAAGTTATGACATAATTTCCTTATATATGAAATATCTACTTTTGCCGGTATACCAACTGTAGCTATAGTTAAACTATACCTACTTTCGTGGTTATGAAATTAACTATAGGCTCATTTACTTCTACGAAATTACTAAAAAATAAGTCGTAAAAGTGCACATCTATTTTTGTGAGTATACTCCCTATGTTTAGCACTTCTATGAACTAGTGTCAAATTCTAATTTTCATTGCAAATCTAACACCTTGAGATGATCACAATTAATAGCCAGTTAATCATGATTATGAGTGCTAAAGTGTTAAATAACTCAATCAAGATAATATTCTAAAATAACCAAGAAATCGACACATAGCAATCATAATAGTTCAACCAAATACCCAAGGCATAACTTTAAAACAACATCACAAGCATAATATTCAAAACTCTCATTAACATAGCTTGAAATCCAATACAAAGATAAAGAGGTTGAGAGAAGGCAAACTCTTATCACTAGAGTTTCTTGAATCTCTCCATCTTCATCTCTCTCGGCCTCCTTAATGAGCCAATACAAAAGTGGATGAACACAAATTAGAATATTCTACACTAAAACAAGAAAAGACAGAGAGAGCTACATTTATTGATGGTTTGTGTCTTACCTCAAAGGGTAAGACATAACCCGCTTGGTCTTCCTTCTTTTCTCTAAAGCTCTCTCTCTCTCTCTCTCTCTCTCTCTCTCTCTCTAAACTAACTAGAACTAAAAGCCTCCCCTAAAACTACTAAAAGTCCCTTTATTTATAATCTTTTCAATCTTCCACAAAAAGCCTCTTTGGTCTTGAAGAGTCAAAAAGTTAAAAGTGAATGACATAAAATTGACAAAAAGGTGACAAGAGCTGATGTCTTGGACCCAAAAAGCAGCTGCCAAGACATCATAGCTGTCATAGAAAAGAGAGTTGAAAAGTTGACTACAAATTGTGCAAGTTGATCAACTTGCAAAATTTTTCCGCTCAAGTATTCGACACGGTATTCGAAGTGAATTTCACTATCCGATGCCATATATTGCTTAACACTCTTCTTCTGAGAACTCTCTTACGAGTATCTGACGTGATTATCTGACTTCACTCCCTCTATCCAATGCTGTATACTGCACAACACTCTTTCTCTCACAAAATCTTCTAGCGAGTATCCAATTTGGTATCTGGTTCGAAATTCACTATTTGGCCATGGATACTCTCATCTAATTGGGCAATGACTTTTCATAAACAGATCTAGCTTGTCTTTACTCATTCATTCCTACCAAAATAGAATAAACATTAACAAGTAAAAGGAATGAATTCACAAGTGTTCTCAAAGTTACTCAAGAACATCAAATATTGTCAAAATGGTCACTCACATTGTTTTAGGAGTTCAAAATTAAGTACAAATGAACTAAAATATGCACAAACTATTAAGTAAAATAGACACTTGTTAGTGGTAGTGGTGGTGGTGTGGCTATATTAGGTGATAAGATTTGGATATGAAATCTTTTATCTATCTTTTTGTTCTTTTGTGTGATGATTTTTTACGTGTTAAGTTATTTGGTCTAATAATACAGTCTCTCTTTTTTTTCTTGTCTAGTATTTTTTTATATTAATCTATTTGATAAGATAAGACGGTGGTGGTAGCGAACTGGTGAAGATGTTATGGTGGTGTTGGAAGAGGTCATGGTGGTAGTTCATATGCTAATGGTGGTGAAATTTGATATGGGTTATGCTTCAATTTCTTTTTTTTTATAGGTTAAAAGCATTAAACTCTAATTTTACCCTCAGATGCACTTTATCCCTGTCAACTCAATAAATAGGCACTTTACCCTTTCTGTTTTATGTTTCAGGATAAAAGTACCCTTCCATATTAGTCATTATTTTATTTCTTTTTGCCTTTTTTCAACTTGTCATTTTTCTTAATAAATTTTAATTTTCTTCCCTTTTCTCATGTGATCAAATATTTTCTTCCCTTTACAATTAGTATCTATATATTATTTTTAATTTTCTTCAAGATTTCTTTATTTATTTCTATCTTTTTTACTTTTTGTTATTGAAAGTAATAACTATCATAAAATCTATGTTATAACAAAGTATATTATTTATGTGCATAGACTATTTCATAAATTATTTGAATCAATACATTTAGAGTTTAGAATAAGTTAATATCTAATAAAGACAGTAACAAATTCAAATCCTAATAACATAGTGGCTAATAAACTATATATGAAAAGTAAATAAAAATGTTAGTTGCTTTATTTTTTTGGGCTATACTTTTAATATTTAGTAATTTAAAGTTCTAGTTTGATAATATTTTTTAAATAGTCAAATTGCTAGTAATATACACTTTTTGATTGTGATAGGTATATATTAGTTTTTATGCTATATAGTTTGTTTAGAATTTTCGAATAGTGTAAATAAATAAAATAAGAGTGAAATCATAAGTAAAAGATAATTACAATATTATAATAAGCATACAAATTAGTAATAGTAATAGGAAAGTGAAACAAAATAGTGACATAAATGAAGTGAAAAATAGAAAATAGAAAAAGAAGAAAAATGAAAAAAATGAAGGAGAGTACTGGAAAATGAAAAGTAAGGGAATGAATAAACAAAAAAAATAAATAAAATAGGCAGGGAACATTTGTCTTAAAATATCAAATAGGGAGGTAAAGTGCTTATTTAATGAATTTAGGGGCAAAGCCCAACTAAGGGTAAAGTTCAGGGGGGTTTATTATATTTAGCCCTTTTTTTCTTCATTTTGGTTGTGTATTTGAAGGTATTTCTAGAGACTTATTTGACTTTGTTAACATGAAAACAAAATGGGTATTTTTAGATATTTGGTAGGAAATTGAGGGTAAACCAGTACATAATTCTATTCTTGATTAGGTTTAATTAGCTCGATTTGTTAATTGTGCTAAAAATTAAAAGTTGAAGGTAATAGATTGCTGAAATTGAAAGTTCAGTGTGCAAAGTTTGGTAGCCGAATTGTTGAGGGGTGCAAACTGCAATTAACCCGCAATCAACCCTATATTTAATGAATCAGTATCCTGCCATCCTCACCTCGAATGATCTGAACAGGCTTAGAACTTGTAGCTAAAGAAGAAGAGAGGGAAGAGAGAGATAAACATGGACAAGGCACCGCCTTTCCTTTTACTACTACTAGTAGTAATATTATTTTTCATTTTGTATCGGATCTTCCGCCAGTATCTCGGCCAAAAGTCCAGTAAACTTCCCCCCGGTCCACACCAATATCCCATAGTTGGAAATATGTTCCAGCTCAGTGGAATCTTCCATTCAACACTGGCAAAACTCTCCAAAACATACGGACCTTTGATGTCAATTAAGGTACTGAACAGAAGAATGATCATTGTATCCTCACCCAAAGTAGCCAAAGAATTACTTCAAAAACATGATCATCTCTACACCTCTAAACTAGTACTTGATTCAGCCCGAGCATTCGACTACCACAAGTTCTCTATTATCTGGTTACCTGTAAATGGCCAATGGCTTAATCTTCGTAAATTGTGCAAAGAACAAATTTTCTCCTCAGAACGACTCAATGCTAGTCAAGGGCACCGTCAAGAAAAGCTACAACAGCTTTGTAATTATGTCGATGGCTGTTGCATTAACGGGGAAGCTGTCGACATAGGTGAAGCTGCCTTCACTACAATCCTCAATATTCTGTCCAACACTTTATTCTCTGTTGATTTTGGTAATTACGAGTCCAATTCATCTCAAGAACTGAAAGAAATCATATCGGGTGTGGTGGATACCATAGCAAAACCTAATCTTTCAGACTTCTTTCCGGTGCTCAGAGCAATTGATCCACTGGGTATTAGGCGGCAGACCAAATTTTACTTTGGAAAATTGCTTCAAAAATTTGAAGAAATTATCAGGCAACGGTTACAAGAAAGAGAGAAATCTCTTGCTTACTTGCGCAGAAATGACTTGTTGGAGGTCCTCCTTGATCTCACCCAGCAGCAAAAATCTGAATGGGGCATTGAGGAGATAAAACATTTGCTTCTCGTGAGTATCTACTAAACTTTTTAACTGATGAAAATTATAAAAGGTTAATAATCGTTGGCAAATCTAATAGCCATAATTCCATAAATAGTTATAGTTTTTTCTGTTTTTATTCAGATGTTATAAACAATTCTGACCGATATTTGTTTGTAGGCTCAATTTCTTCTCGAAACTCTGCAGGTAAAGGATATTATTATCCACGGGATATATTATTTTTTGTTGGAAGTCAAAAGATTAAGGGAGATGGGATGAGGATGTTTATTTCTTGCATTAATTAATACCCTGTCACTCAAATGGAGCAAATAAGAGATTCTCTGCTTTTTCTTTTTTAATTTTTCTTTTAAATAGGTGAGGAATGGAATTTAAGAAGCGAGAAGGGGAGATTCGAACACATGACCTTTAATTTTTGAGGTCTCAATTTTAATCACTAAATTAAGGTCTTTTGGGCATAAAGTTCTCATTCAAATGCAAAACACGGGCTTAATGCGTGTGGATGCTGAGTAATCCATAATCTGGAGTCGATGAATGTTAGTGTCCATTAAAATATGGAATACGTCACGAAAATTTAGGAATTATACAAGTGAACTAAGCTGCAAATGAAATTTGCAATCCGAAAGGAAAATTGGAAGCTAAAAGACAAACCTCGGGAAGGTATTTGACTATATATATTCTGTTTCAGGATTTTTTCCTTGCAGCATTTGATACAACATCATCAACGGTGGAATGGGCAATTGCAGAGTTATTGCGAAACTCTGAAAAAATAGAAAGGGCTAGATCTGAGATTAGAGAAATCATAGGAAGAGGAAAGCTGGTTCAAGAATCACAGATTTTTGCACTCCCTTACTTGCAGGCAATTATTAAAGAGGTCTTTCGCCTTTACCCTCCTGCCACCACAATAAGTCGCTATTACGAGGCCGATATTGTGATTGGCCAGTACATTGTGCCCAAAAATGCTCTAGTTCTTGTTAATTTATGGGCTATTGGTAGAGACTCTAGCTTGTGGTCGAGTCCTGATTCCTTTGTGCCAGAAAGGTTCCTGGATAGTGAAATTGATGTGAAAGGCCAGCATTTTGAGCTCCTTCCATTTGGTACAGGCAGGAGAATGTGTCTTGGAATGCCGCTGGCTGATCGGTTTATTCATTCGACGGTGGCTTCGCTCATTCATAACTTTGATTGGAAGATTGAAGGAGGGATCAAACCAGAAGATGTGGACATGAGTGAAAAGCTTGGAGTTACAATGCAGAAGGCTGTACCCCTCAAAGCCATTCCAACTCGAACCACAGTTTAATCATTCGTTTTTACATACTCAAGTTGTCATTTCCATGGTGGAGGGAAGGTTAGATTGAATAGTAAAGTAGGAGATCCTGTGTTCAAAATCTCTTATTTACGAAAAAAAAGTTGTCCCTAGTATGACTTTTTCTAGCATTTTCTTGTATGTACAATAGGTATAATAAGTACAAGGACACAGTTTGTAAGGTAGATGGTTTTGATGCTGCGGTACATTTTCTGTACAATATGTGTTGCGATGGTATGTGGTTTCTTATTTTGTATCGAATAATTGTTGGTTGGTAAATCGTGCATATTTTTTGAGTTAGGATGGTAGGTAATTTCTTAGAAAATTGGGCGACATGTTGTGGTACTATAATAGAAAATCCAAAAACCAAGATAAACTAATTCGTTTATATCACGATTGGCAAGATATGTTTCAAAGATTTTGACCCTTTGGACCTATAATGAATGTGATTCATATCGTAATTTCCCCTAAACTTAACTCCTAGAGTTAGGGTGCTATGATTTTCCTAAATTTCATCGACTTAAATTTGCTGTTTACTTAATTCATTAGCTAACTATTAAGAATTTTAAATTACAAAATAACAAATTTAAAAATAGAAATGAAAAATTTAAGAAGTAGGAAAAGATTTGCATCACTTCCCCTCCTTGTATTTATTTAATAATAATTATTATTAATAAAATAGGGGCAAGCAGCCTTGGTGAACGGGGTTTGTCCCAAAAAAAAAGGGAGTAAAGATTTGCACTGCTAACTAATTCTCTAAAAGTGTTAAAAATGTGTAGTAATTCATAGATTTATTAATTAAAAAAAATCTATTTTTGGGTCAATTAAGAAAGTCAACCCAAATATTGTAGACTTGGCCCCTGAATATCAATAATTAACTTTACATCCTTGTGATATTAATTTGTGATCATTGCTTAAAAATCCAATTAGGAAAGCTATAAGATGAAGTTGACGCTAGTCAAAGTAATCAAAATCTTCAACATAGCCTTTTCCTCCTTAGCGGCACCATTCCACACCATTTTCTTGCCCCTCCCAAACGTGCTCCCGTTTGAAATTTCTATTAGTGCAATGAAGAATGCTTGTCTACACTACAGAGGCTTAAGTCCTGTTTGATAATTCAATTCAATACTTAAATTTAATGGATTCAAATTTTAACATATTTAGACGTTTTTTATAACTAAAAATTAAATATACGGATTAATTAAATGACACTAAATTTCCTAAATAAAACTTGCTCTCAAAAATAAGTGATAAGTTATTCACTTATCATTAAATATAATAGGGAAAATGATCGGTTTCATCCTTCACATTTCACAAAAATATTTTTGTCGTCCCTCACTTTTAAAATGAAGCAATTTCGTCCTTGACATTTAAAAATTAAGATTATTACATCCCTGAACCCAAATTTCAATCTGAATCAAACCACCAATCAACCTGATTACAAATTTTGGGGGTGTAATTGGTAGATCACTTGGTTTACTCAACTTGATATTCATGTAAAATTTAATGAACCTAAAAAGAAAAAATAAAAAATTATAATATAAAAAAGAAAGATTAATTTTTTCTACATTATCATTGTATATACTGACGGTTTTATGTACCACCATATCATTTTAATTTAAGTTTAAACACCAAATTTTATATTTATAATACACATTTAGATTCGCAAGCGGATATACTAACGGTGCATGAAAAGATTTATCAAAAAAAAAAAAAAACTCTACTATTCCAAGACAAAGAATGGCCTTTTATGTTATAATTTTTATTTTTTTGGTTTAATAAATGCCATGTGAATACGATGAAGTTGACCGAATGATCTATCAATTTTATTTTCCAAATTTATTACTGGGTTATTGGATGGTTTGATTCAGATTGAAAATTAGGTTCAGGGATGTAACAGCTTTAATTTTTAAATGTCAGGGACGAATTTGCTTCATTTTAAAAGTGAGGGACGAAAAGAATATTTTTGCGAAATGTGAGGGATGAAACAGGTCATTTTCCCAATATAATATGCATTCAAATATATTAGTTTTAATACTTAACAATTCAATAATTTAATGAATTCAAATTACAGATTTCAAATTTCAGTTTTCATACTTCAGATTTATCAAACGCATCCTTAATTCCCAAGCAAAATAAAAGAATCTTCACCAACTTGACAATATCCTTGTCTTTCTCCTCCTTTTTAATAATCTATGTATAACATTGTTTTTAATTTTATCGCACCGTTGTTATTCCACTTCATTAGCTTAAACATTCGTACCTTTATTTCTCAAGTACAGGTTATCGCCCTTATAAAGACTTCACCATTGAGAAATTATTTCAATAATGTTGGGAAAGAGCTAAGCAAACAACTTGTGATGAAAAGTTAAAGAAATGGCATCAAACGTGAACTATATTCACTTTTTTTTATGGCCATACTTGTCCTTTATTAGTGCGCAAGCAAAGGACGATACAGATAAGGTAAAGTTTATTTCTCTAAAATGCACTTATGTAACAAATCCGATCGAACATTAGAAATGTCGTTTCAAAAAATGTTCAGAGTAGATGTTGGTTGGCTTTCTGCAATAATGGAAGTAGTGTTCCAAAATAACTGGTTAAGTTGCAGCTTTCTTCACTATGTACCCCGGGGACTAACTGGTGTTAGAGATTGGGAAAAGGTAACACGTTAATGAAATTACTTCAAAACTTCTCTTGCCAAAACGAAACTTCATAACTTCAGAAATGGCTAGTAACTTGTTAATTCGTATACTGTGCTTATATGCAGTTGACAAGCAATATTCATAGTAAAAAGTTGGTTAATATATAGCGACTTGTCGATTATTGCACCTAGGATTTTCCCATTTAAGTTACTATTGTCGTTCATATTGGTCTCTGAATTAAAAGAACTATAAGGTGTAAAGTGATCATAATGGCTACTTTCTTCAGGGTAAACTACAATTTGCCTATAAATTTTAGGGAAAAATATAATTTTGATCTCAATGTTTAGCTTGTGTGCTAAATTGGTCTCTAATTTTTTTGCTTCAAAGGTTCTGATTTTGAGCAACTATAAGGCAACGAATGAAAACTCAGAGTCAGTAACAATAAAAATCAAATTGGTGTTATTGAAAAGTTTTAACTTTGCATTTTTTATCAGTAGAGTTTGGAGTTAAGATCAACAAGGTCCCTTAGAACTTATAATTAAAATTTTAAATGACATTAAATGTAACTTAAATCAAATATATAATATGACAAATGTGTTCCCTAATACAATGCTATCCTTTAATTTATAGAGCATCTCTTTGTTAAATTAGTTACAATTGAATAATAGGATATAGATATTACTAGATAAACTAAGAATTAGTGAAAGGTAGAGGAGAATTGTGATTTTATATGTAACTTTATTCTAACCACTATTAGACAAATTCTTGCATGATTATGTTGATGTAGGCTTCAAATGGTAGTAATTAAGAAGTGTGACTAAAATAACTAGTCAAACTACGTACTAATATAAAGAGCTTTTAGCAATTTTTGAAAAAAAAAATCCTTTTCTTTAATTCTTGTCATTTGTTTCTATCAAAATCTAACATTGCAATGATAAAATTTTAAACTAATTATTTTTTTTTAAAAGAAATTTTGTTGATATAGCAATAAACACATATACCAAGGGCTCGTAGAGTTACTAGTCCCTGCAAAACAATTCATAAGAAACTATACAATCAATATATTAGAATTCTATATACAGCACATCAACTAAAGATACACTGGTCAAAGCTCCAAGTTAAGCTAAGTTCCCAGTTCTCCTTGCTTTTCCTTACACCCTTCCAGTTCATAGCCATAGTATCAATCTCTGAAATAATCATTTTCACAATTTGATCACAATTTTGATACATACTATTGAATATCTTCCGATTTCTAGCCCACCAAATATAGTACACTGTAGCAGCCAATGATAATCTCACTAACTTGAGACCAACTTTGCAAGAGAGAAGAAACATATGAGAAATCAGTGGCAAGAGTAAATGAACAAAAACATGAAAAAGAAGTAAAAGAAGTTTAATTAGCTTTTCAATGATTTTAATTATTAGCATTAGTAGCACACATCTAACACGATTTCAATCTACTTCTAATCTCATTTCATCATATGGCCCTTGACCACAATATTTGAAATTTAACGAATTATAAGAATTTGAAGTCCAAACACTGGGAACAAAAAAAATGCAAAGTCCAAACTATAGATTGATGGCAATTTGATTTTTACCACTAGTCATTGTTTAATTTTGGTCAATAATCCTAAATTTGCCTAAAATACAAATTTTCACAACATTTTTTTTATCAAAAAATTTGAGACTAGTTTAGCACATAAGTCAAACATTGGGAATGAAAACTATATTGTATGGCACACTAAAGGAATTAAAACCCCAATTTCGGATCCTTTCTTCACAATTATTTATTGTAAAAAAATCCGTTTAACTTCGAACAATTTTAACTTCGGCATTCTAGTGACCAGTTGATATTTCCTAACTTACCCATACTTCTTTATAATTGTTTAATTCTGTCTAGCTCTGGTACCATGATCATGTATTGACATAATTTTGTTGCATGTAAATTCAACAGAGTTTTGCCCAGAAAAAGGCTAAAAGATACTGTTGTTTTTTCCTTCATGGATCTGACATGCGTCCAAATCCTCCTTCGGTTTTGATCAGCGCTAATACTTAATGACTGCAGATGCTATTTTCTTTTAAACTTTGTATTTTTATACAAAAGGGAGGTTTTGAATCCAGAATCTCGTACTTGCAATTTCTCTCACATTACTATGCAACCCAATCTCCTCCACGATTATGTTAATCATGATTTGTCCAAAATTAGTTTTTGGGGTAGAGGACTGATAAAAATTTGGGACAATAAAAGATTCATAATAATTGATATAATTTAAGAGGATAGAACGAAAGAAGACGTGGAATTGGTTATAATATTTACTATTGATTGTCAAGATAAAATAAAAATAAATAAATAAATCAAGTTGTCACTATTAGAGAATCAATAACTAATCGAGTCGTTATCTCTAAAAAGCCTAAAATACTAGCTTTCACTTTTTTCTTTGTTTTCTTCTTCATTCATGCCACTACTCTGTCCCACCTTGTCATGTTTTTTCCCCCCAACTAGCCTTATATTTGGCACCTTGTCATGTTCTTTTGCTTGTCGATTTCTCCATTCCGCTAAGAAGCATCTTGTATGACAACAAAAGCATAATTAACAACACAGAAAAATGGACAGGGAACCTAATTTGCAGGTTTTAAAGGAATTTATAACTAGTAAACATCTTTGTTTTGACACCAAAATCCAAATGACATATGCATATGGATTAGACTTCTCTCCATTAGCCTCTTGCTCTCTCTCCCCATTATCCCTCAATAGACTATTAGATTATTGCTACATGGATTCATTATTTTATCGCTACATCATTTCATTAGTCATCAAAGGCTTGCATTCTTTCTCACCAAATAGCCTTCTAGCTCTACTTAACATTGAAAAGAAAAAAAAGAATTCCATAAATAATTAAATCTCTTACCACATCATCTTATTCAATAATCCTATCACATAACACCCCACATCCAAACTAATAAGAACTACTGAACTTTAACACGTTATACTGACATGTGAATTGAAATGGCGTGAAGCTCCTTGGTGTAAGTTAAAACTTAAATCCATCCCTTAATTAACCGTTGAATTTTTCCATTTCTCAGCAATATTTCGTTCAATGAGTATTTTGAAATTTGCAATATTTCAAAACTTGCCATTTATCAGCTTGCAGTACTTTTTCACACTTCACAGAGGCCTACCTTCCAAGCTTCCATCTATAAATACAACTAATAACCCGCAAGAATATCGCATGTATCCACTTTAAGAAGTTTTCAGCTTTGTCTTCAACGGATTTAAGCTCAGGTTTAGCAATGCCAACAAATGATGTAAAGCTTCTTGGTGCTCCTGCAAGCCAATACGTGAACCGGGTTCAGTTTGCCCTCAATCTAAAATCGATAGACTATGAATTCATCCCACAGAATATGAGAGAAAAAAGTGAGCTCCTTCTTAAATCTAATCCTGTTCACAAGAACATCCCAGTACTCCTCCATGGTGATAAGCCCATATGTGACTCACTGGTGATTTTGCAGTACATTGATGAGTTCTGGTTTGATGGTCCCTCTATCCTTCCTTCTGATCCCTACGACCGTGCCATAGCCCGCTTTTGGGCAGCTTACATTGATGACAAGGTACTAATATACCATTTGCTGCTTGATCAATCTTTTTCCACTTGACAAGGCACTAGCATATCCTCGGGGATGGGGGTAGGGATGGTTGCTAGTTCGTACATTTCAATAAATAAACCTGTTTGTTCAAAATGTAAATCTAGTCGAACATAATATAAATATAGAATACCTTTTTCTATATTAGTCCCACACATGGTATTAAAATCGATGTGCATCTTGTGATCTCGACTGCAAAATTTTTTTTTAATGCAATCAAGGTGATTAACATTTCATGAATGGTTTGTACTACAAACGTTCCCCTAATTCTGTATCTTTATTCAACACTGTGCATGTGAAGTAGCAGGATTCAGTGACGGACTAAGGGCACAGCGATGTACTGAAAGCATGCATAATTTGGTAGCTAAAATTTGTCCACCAACACAAAAAGAATTTAAATGTAAGATTCAGATAATGTCGAGTAATTTTGATATAACTTCATAATTGGGTCTCCATGAACAATAATTATATAAAATTGTAAAATTAGCTTGTGATAATTACTATATATATATATATATATATATATAGCGTTTTCACTGGCCGTTATTCCTGCCTGTCCCTGTTCCGTTACTAATGTGTTTAATTGGTATGCAGTGGATTCCATTTTTCAAGGAGCTTACAACTGCAAAAGACGAGGAGTCAAAAACAGCATTGGTGGAGAAAATATTAGAAGGTGTAAAACTCTTTGAGGATGTATTCGTGAAGGCCAGCAAAGGGAAGTGCTTCTTTGGTGGAGAAACAATAAGTTTTCTTGATATCGTTCTGGGCTGCTACTTGGGATGGCTAAAGGCTTGGGGAATTCAGTTAGATGTGAATTTTCTTGATGAATCCAAGACACCTGCCCTAGTGGGATGGGCTGAAAGGTTTTCCTCGGACAAAGCTATTCATGGTATTATACCAGAGACTGAGGAACTTTTTAGAATTCTCCAAATCATCCTATCTAGGGCAGCAGATGCTGCTTCAAAGTGAAAAAGTACCATTATTCATTTACTCAATGGATGATGGCATCATCGGTTGTCAACTTATTATTATTATTAGTATTATTATTTTCTGTGTGCTGTGTGGCAATAGTAGTAAACTTGTAATGGGAAAGCCTTCTTTACCAAAAGGGAAATTCTCATTTTAGTTCTTTGCATTCCAATTTCATATCGTGTTATTTGTATAAAACAAGTATCATGTGAGACATTCCATTTGAAGAGTAAATTCATGTTACTTGTTTCATAGGATTGTTATTTGAATACAGATCCTTTTGTCGTTCCTATTTCAGATAGACATTACATTGAGAAATTTCCAATTTTGTGATGAATTTTAAAAAAATTCTATAAAAGAGGTGATTTTGATGAGGCATTCCGTAGGGGGGTCTTCGCATTTGGGGAATGCGAGCTCAGCTCTATTGAGCTCGCATTCGCGAAATGCGAGGTCTACTTATTGAGCTCTCCACTGCACCTCTCTGTTGCATCTGCTGCTACTGCCGCAACTATGCTGCCTTTATGGCTGGGGGTCCATAAACTAAAGAAGCGGTCCTTGGTTTCTTTTTTTTTTTTTTCTCTCTCTTTTATCGTGGCTGGGGGTCTTCTCCTCTTGTTAATAATATAATATGACTTTTAATGTCGAGTGGTAAAAGGAAAAGGGCTCAAAGGCTCTCAAGAGTTGCAAGTAGTAATCCTGCTAAGGATGATGGCCCAACTAAAAGGTGAAAACCAAATGGTTATGGTTATCATGGTTATTGTAATAGTAGTAGGAGTAAGTACTATCAAAAATAAAATAAAATTATGGATTATTTTTGTTTGTTTTTTGGTGTAAGCTTTATAAGAGTTGGTGACTGAAGAACACAACAGTAGCGTGGCTGGATCATGAGAAGATTGTACAGGTTTTTGAAATGTTACTGCTGCCTGCCTCCTCTCTGCCCTCTCTTCTTGCTTTTACTTTTCTTCTCTGTCTCTGTTACTTTACCTGTACCATACCTCCCCCCGCTATTACTATTCCTACTACAGTATTTCCTATTGAGCTTTCTTGGTATACAGTGAGCTCGCATTCGCGGAATGCGAGCTCACTGACCTCGCATTCGCGGAATGCGAGCTCGGTGAGCTGGCACTGAGCTCACATTCCCGGAATGCGAAGACCCCATTTGTATAGAATAACCTTCAAAAATCGCCCCAGTTGTAGAATGACTTTTTTTTTTCATCACAAATTAAGAATTCACCCACATTACATTTGTATACAGATCCTTATGTTGTTAAATTCCACTTAGGATGAGGCGTAACCGAACTCTCTTTTGACACACCTTTCCTTATTTTTTTTAGACTCCATTCGCTTATTTATACAATCTAAAATTTTGTGTTCACTGTTAAAGTCATCACTAACTTATGGCAACATCTGGGCCACATTCGTTTATGAATTTACATTTCCTAGGATTTTGTTTCTTTCTTCATTATCGTAGTAGTTTGTCAAAAGAATTGGTAGAGGTCTATTTTTGCAACATGAAAATGGGAAGTTTTGACTACTAAATTAACGAGCTTAGTTGTTAAATGAGTATTTGAATAGATATCTCAAGAGTGAGACTTCGATAAAATTAGATCAAATGTTCTCAAGATGAGGTTTAATTTAATAGTGTCTAGTATAAGTTTATTTTGTGATGTTATTATATACACTGAGAATGTAATAAAATTGTTAGTTTGGCTCCATTATTAGTGGATTTAATCCATTAATTTGCTATTAGAGCCCACTACAATCCAACAATTTGGTATCGAGTCTATTTGTCATGGACTCGCTTTTAATAAAATCTTTATTTTGCAAATAAACCTATAAATTGTCTTCTATGGCTGACAATCAAATGTATGTGCGCAGCGAAAAGACAATCATGCTCTCATTGGTGAAAAATGTCACATAACCCATTTTATTTTATTTTTCATTATGTTTAAATTCATTTATCTGGCTTCCAATCCTATTCTGATGACAAGAATTTCCTGTCATGTTTACAATTAAATACATAGTTATTTACTTATCAAAAAGCATATATTTAGTAAATCTAATTTAAGTATAAATGATTTGAGTAGTTTAAATAGTATCAGTTAAAACATTAAGCAGTTGTTAATAAACATAAAATGTACATAAATTATTTTCACTATCCATACATTTTGAATTCATTATGATATTTAAGATAGTTAATCATTTTTCATTGGAAAAATAATATTAGATACATATAATTGGGTGTGAAAAGAAGTTAATAAGAATAAAGAAGAAAGAAAGAAGAAAAACGAGATTAAAATCATTTTAATAAATATTTAGTTTCTATATCTATTAACTAATAATGCATAATATGGTTGTGTTAATAGAATAGAATGTTTTTCATAAAGAATAACAGTATATATTTGATCATGAGAAGAAGTTTATTAGCACATTGTTGTCAAAATTTGTACGTCGCAATAGGACCGGAAAAGGAGAAAAAAGAAAGTAAACGTATTTAGGGAAAAAAAAGTAGAAAAAATGAACAAGAAAAAGGCTCGTGACAATCTTCCTCCAATAAGGGCATAATTGTCTTTTTGCTACTAGCAGATGTTTTACTTTTAGTCATTCAAGAGCAATTTGTAGGCAATGACTAATTAATGTTAAGTACGTTCAATGCGTGTAAGCATTTTATTCATGATTCTTTTTTCTACCTCTCACTCCTTCCCATATCTTTTCCATCCCTAATTGCCAGATCCACCCTTTCCACTCCCAACTATCAGATTCAGGATTTAAATCATATACCTGATTGTGGGAAAAGATCTAAAAATCCTCCCCTAATCACTAGATTTTATTCATGATTGATTACTATGTGGTTGAACATAAACTTAAAAATCCTCTTTCCTCATTGCAATTAATGATAAAATCTTTCGGGATGAACTGAGTATTAAAATAACACATTTAATGGTTCCTTTTTTATGCCTTAACAAAAAATATTTAAATGCTTTCTTTATGTTCTCAATGACACCCCGTGTTTTCAAATACAGACGCACTCGCTTATATTATTCCTTTGCATCTAATCAATTTATCTATTTTTCATTTTTTCTAAAATAGCTTTTCTAGCCAGTGCCCTTAGGAGTACCTCGAAATGCATATTCTCCCAGCCATATTTACATAAAACTGACTCTATTATTTGTCCTCCTTTGATTTGGACACTTTACTGGTTTAACCTGAGCTATTAATGATTTCTCCGGGACTGTCGTAGATTTGGCTACGGATCTTTATGTTACACCCAAAAGTGTAACAGTCCTTATACACACCCAAATATATATAGTGACATTTGTCATCCTCCTTAAACTAACAAATAAAACTTGTTTTCACCCAGGTGACCATTAGTTTTCTTCTCCATCCACAAAAGTTTCTTCTCCCTCTTTTCTTCCAAATCCCCAAACCCAACTTCATAACTATATTGATGAATAAGTGAAAACCCCAAATCCCTCTTCTCTCTAATGGAAATCTCCCTCTGCTCTCTCATAATAAGATCTCACAAGAAATTATTTCAAAACTGAAGCTATGCAGCTTTTGATGAGAAGGATTAATTCATTTGTTAGAGAATAGCAAGAAGGCGTGGGAAGCGAAAGGGGAAGAACCCCAGTTTGCTCTTGTTTTGATCGTTTGACTATTGTGCTTTCTTTGGATCGATAAAGGATAAGATCTTCATCAATGTTTTTAAACAAAAATGAACTGGAAGAGTTTTTGGTTTGTGGTTTGATCAATTCAACCCGATTCAAAGGTTTAATTATTTATTTTTTAATATCAAATAATGTGAATAAAGCTGAAATATTTATTCTAAAAAATAAAAAAAAAGTAAGAAACTCCAATTGAATCACCCTGTTTTACCAGTTTTATCGGTCCAATCGGTTTTTGACCGATTTAATTAACCTTTTGGATCAATTATTGAACCGATTGAAGACATTGGCCGATTTGTGGTTTGACCAGTCGAACTGGCCAATTTGATCCAGTTTTCAAAACATTGGTCTTCGTTAGTGGATTAAGGACTGATAGTTGCTTGAGTTAGTAAAAGCAAAACTTAACAAGAAGCCATATTTGATAACTTTAAAAATTGACAAATGTCATTATTTCACTATTTTAGAGTGTGTAATAGAAGTGTTACACTTCTATGTGTAACAGAAGACCTCTTGCTTGTAGATATAGACTAATTGTCGATTTGTGTAAGTCGGCTCAAATGATAAGATATATTAAAGAAATTATTGGATGGAAATGATTGAGGTAGGTATGCTCTCTATAAATATAAATTGCAACCCAATAATTAATGAAGGTAGTCAACTATGCTATGTAATCTGCATCTCTAACATTAAAAAGTTGACACGTTATTTCAGTCATTATCTAAGAAAAATTTCAAGTTGCCCACTTGACTCTGCATTTCAATTGCATACGGCAACGCGAGTTGATTTTGGATTTTTTTTTTTTAAACAAGTGCACTTCGAGTAAAATGGTACCAAGAATTTAGGCTTCTACTTCTCTGGTGGAGATGAATGACGAAGCTGTCAAAAATTTCAAAACATGTCAATTCTAAAATCACAGCATCAAACAAATATTCTGATTCTGATTCTCACTCCTATTCTGATTCTGATTCTTATAATAATGCACGCACAGATCTCATACAAGATATAGGTTACTACAATCATCTTTTCAGGACCATACATTAATCAGACTTGTGGATATGAAACCAGAATAAAACTTCTTACAGGAAATACATGACAATCAACCAAACGCTACAGATGTGACCCTCTTGGTTAAATGAGCCAAGAACTCATAGACGTAGCAATTATTTAGTACATCAACTTTAGGATGTTCACATACATACAATTGAAATGGCACTACCACAACATAGACCTTCTTCAAACACCACAGAAATCTTTGAGGATGTTTTGTGATTTCCGTCCTTGGTCAGTGGCGTAAAAGTTGAGCAAATCTATATGGACAAATGGTTTGAACTGCAGTGGCTTTTCATCATTAACTAATTCTTCTGGTACTTGCACCATCTTGCTGAGGAATGAGAATAAGGCTATAGTGTACCTTGTTTCTTTTCCATTGGCGTCCATGGTTACTTTGTGGTTGGAAGAAAGCACTCTATCATTACTCCAAGCCTAATCCAAGGCCGAAAACGTTAGAATTTACACGTTTACTTTGACATGCAAACGCTGAATTGTTTTTTTAATACTTCCACTTCTTCCTACGCTTTTTTCACCCACAACTGTCAAGTATAAAATTCAAACCTACTATACGTGTGATTTTTGTGTGTTTGGCATATCTGCAGATTAATTTGTTGACACTAGGGAGTGAAAATTTTCAGTATACACAACGGTATTAGATTTCTTTGACTTGTCTAGCTAAGTGAATGTCTACTTTTCTTTAATATTAGGCCTTTTCTATCCTATATCCCAAAGCCATTGAATAGACACACAAAAGAGGGAGTGGACCCACAATAGAAATACTAATAACACATCACCAACTCCTTAAATTCAGGATACTTTGGCAATGACAATGTGAACTTTTGCAAACAAATTAAACCAGGCCCACTTCTTATTCTCTGCCCTCAGAGCAAAAAAATAGAAGAATCCAGCTTAGTAATAAGCACAAAGAAGTGTCTCTAGTTTGATTCATGCAACAAAAAACCTTTCTACTGTCACACTTTGTAAGCAACATAAGCTCAAGCTCTTATGCATAGTGTTCACTTTGTTCCCTAGAACTTGTGAGTAAATCAATTTTCATGGTTGAGAGACAAAATTATTTATTTATCTTCCCATTTTGTCCTATTGTGATCTTAATGCAATAAATATATGGCTCATGCATTTTAGCAAATGACTTGTTCGCAATTATCAAACCTGGCAGGCATCCCCGGCCATCACAACAAAGGATTTTTGAGGAAAATCAACTTTGATCCATTCATCATCCCTTGTCCTTATTTCCAAGCCAGAAATGTGGTTCTGATAAAGGATGGTCAAAAAGCTCTTATCAGTATGAGAAGGAAAAGCCATGGTGGTCTCATTCGCTTCTGGGGCTCTGTACTTAAGGAACCGAAGAAGATATCTGGTCGAGTCTATGTGAGAATCGCTGTATTTCTCAACACCATAGCTTTCGAACAGCATTTTTATTACCATTTCATCTAACTTCGCCACTGTCTTTGCAAATGAAAATGAACTTTCACTGAAAATTTTTTGATGCAAAAGAAAACAGGTAAGAGCAACCAAAAGGAACTAGAATTGAAGGTAACGAGAATCATAAATCAAACATAAATAAATTGAAAAGAAAAAGTACTTACTTTAAAATGTTATCTATCCCAAGCACTACAGATATATGATACTTGTTAAAAGACAAAAAAAAAAAAAAAAACCACCTGAAAGATTTGTTTCCTTTGGGCCACATGAGATTAGTGAAGCTTTGTACTCCATCAAGAGTGGTGGCATAATCAATCCCTAAGCCTTCATGGAGTGGAACAAAGGGAATTTGGCCAATGTAGCCGTGGTAAGGTTTTTCATTGATATTTTGGACTTTGAGTTCGGTCGGGAGGTCAAATAAATCATCAGCTGCTTGAAAGATGGCCTTATCAAGTTCGGGAGAAACTTTGTTGTACAAAGCTATAAAGCAGCCGTGGTTTTCGAGGGCACGCTGGATATCGTTGCATGCCGATGCCCAAGAGCTTGAACCCGGCTTCAGTTCTTCGTTTGTGAAGTCCACAACAAGAAGCTTTCTTGGTGCTGGGGAACCCATAGTTTTACTTTGTTGATTGATTACGATTAAGAAATTGTATGGGGGCAACTTTTGGCAATGATTAGTGTGTTTGAGTGGGTTTCTATAGGGGATTTGGTTTAGATATACTGTTACGACATCGTGAGCGCTTTTTTGGCACTCAACTACTTCTTTTGTTTTGCATTTACTAAATTTGTCTATGATTCTCCATAAGTCACCATCGTGGAATCAATATATAATACAAATTACAATTCATTCAAATTACAATCAACCCTCACACTTGTGAGACCTATATCCAACCCCTTTGGATCTTGGCCTTCGAGTTTAACCCCTAAATTAAAACTTCATTGGTGTGATAGGTATTTTTTTCACTCAAGTGTTTCATAGTTTTGGCTATATATATATAAGGGAGAAATACAGTTTTAGTCCTCAATTTAAGACAATTGAATACTTTTAGTCTCAAAAGATTAGGCAAAATATATATAAGTCCCTAATGTTTGGCAACTATGCTCTTTTAGTCCATAAAGTTTCGGCAAAATCAAATATGGTCCCTCATGCTTTTAATTTCATGCAGATTTAGGACAATTGACAGATTTTTCTCAATTTTTGATGAAATCTAGTCACATGTAGTCATGAATTCGTTAAATTGGATTTCAAAAAAAATAAAGCAAAGTAGCAGCTTAATTTAAATAATAAGGATAACTCATTTGTGAATCATGGGTAACTAATTAATCAAGAAAACACAAAAAAAAAGAAATTTTCAAATTATACAAAAAAAATAGGGCATAGGGTTTTTTCTCTTGAGCACTGTAGTGATAGAGAGTGAAAACGAGTATTGGATCGATGAGTTAGCTACTTTGAATGGTTTCAACTTTGTAGTTTAACACATTTCATCTTGTTTTCATCTTTTTTTCCAGAATCATTAACTAGTGGCATGCTAGCATGCAAGTTTTTAGTCCATAATCTTTTTGTTTAAAGTTAGCCCCATTTTTCTTTTTTATTTTTAAGTTGAATTTGATACACACAAGCCTAAATTCGGTAATTGGAGAAAACCTTTCGGTTATCCTAAATCTTCTTCAAGTTAGATAAATTAGGGACCATATTTATTTTTATTGAAACTTCAAGGACTAAAATTGTGCATGTGTTGAACATTAGGGGACCAAATATGTTTTTGTTGAAACTTTAGGTGAACATTAGGGACCAAATAAAACAATGCATGTGTAGAACTATATTTCTCCCGCCCCCGCGTGAATGGTCCAGCGGTAGCACCTCCCACCGGTGACCGAGAGGTCTCAAGTTCGAGTCTCTGCTCTGCTGGATTCCTCTGCGCACATATCGTGCTTGGGCTGGGTTGGGGCGCCTGGTCGGGCCGCAGGGGATTAGTCGGGTCCCGTAAGGATTGACCCGGACACCCCTGTGTAGACAAAAAAAAAAAAAGTAAAACTATATTTCTCCCAATATATAATTTACTAGAAATTGTAACCTAATACATGTATTTATGACGGATAAATTTGCATATGTGTCAAAATTTTTTGGTAGTATAATAAAGATGTTTAATTTTTTATTAATATATAAATTATTAATATATAGCAAAGATGTTTCATGTTTTATTAATATATAAATTATTTATTTTACGTAAGTTTCACCATCCACGTATTTGTTGCGCCCCGCGACCTGTAGGGTGACATGAAGGCCTTAGCTGTGCTCCTTCCCATCGCCCAGCCAATGGTGCAAGTAGCTTAGCGGCACTCAAGCAAGTAGCCGACGCAGGGGACCCGTTGACCAGCGCCAAGTGCCGATTTTTTGCCAGGATGTGGAGGCCAATTATATACTTTTAGGTATTAGTTATCCGGGATGTACAAGTATCTCACCTCACAGTTTCAGTGCAAGTGTTGGAATACTGCTAGCACTAATTAAGGTCATTTTTACAAGGATATATATGGTAAATCTTATATATAGTAACAGTGTATATATATTATCATTATTAGATCCATGATTTATGCATAAAAAATAAATTTCAAATTTAAATTTTATAATGTATATATCATCGATATAGAAAAGATTAATCCATACATATATGTATGTGTGTATGTGAGCTCACTGAAACATCAATCAAGTATTATGTAACGGTTTACACTAAGCAGGTCACATGATCCAATTGTAATTTTTCTGAATACTATTGTAATAGTTCTCTTTGCTATCAATGTAAATGAAGCATGACTTACAAAAAAAAAGCCAAAAGTAATTGAAGCTTGATGTTATTCCACTTTGCCTCTATAACCATTTTGCCACATTTATATTTTATTCACTTCAAATATGATTGCAGTGCACTTTAATTGCCGACGGAAGCAACCAGACAGAGCTCTGCTTAATTGCCCTTAACACAATGGTATGTCATTTAGCTGCACTGGAATCTTATCTTGGAATCATATTGAGAGTCTTCTGAGCAATAATTTTCCTTCTCTTATACTTTTGGTCATCAGTCGTCAACCATTTTAGAATATATTCTTCAGTAGTAGCATCCATGTATAGTATGTAATCTTCAAGTTCAGGCTTACCTAAAATACTTGGACTGGTGCCCGACTGGTCTAACACCTTTCCAATATTAAATTTTCATGCACACGAGAGTGTTGCAGGATAATCTTTTATAAGATCAGAAAGCTGTCGAACGACAGCTGATGGCAATTGGGTAAGATGAAGACAGGCGTGGGAAAGGCCCACTGCAGTAGTCACGTTTGTCCGATGCGTTGCCGTTGCACCGTCGCCTTGGCCAGAGCACCCCACCGTGTCTATCTGTATGTAAAGAAAATAAGAAAGAGAAAAACGAATGCTCTGTTCTGCTGTACATATTTGCGTCTTTCTTCTAGGTTTTTTGTATGATGTCACAGCTCATTTTCTTTATCTTTTGGGTGCATTAAAGAAAACTGTGATGTCTACTTTGTGATAACCCATAATGGTTAATGCAGAACTTTTCTTTGTTTTAGAGTCGGAGGATGTAACTGCTTGATTCTTTTCCTTTTTTGTTTTGTTGCTAGAAGGGTGTAACTACTTGATGATTTCTATCTCTAAAGTGATATTTGATTAGAAGAAATACAATTTTGGACACCAATGTTTGAGCCATAGCAAAACTTGAATGTTTCAATCGAAACAAATATGGTGCACAAAACCTTTGATTTTAGTCAAAGTAGGACCATTATCGAAAATTCAAAAATGCGTGATGATTAGAATCAAATTCTTGCTAGTCAACAATTTTGACAATCCACTTTTTTGTTTCCAATGTTTTGATTACTACTCCCTCCGTCCCATTGAAAGTGTCATACTTTCTTTTTTTGACTGTCCCAAAATAATTGTCATGTATGATATTTCTAACTAGTTTATATTTTGAAATTTCCCTTATACCCTTCATTAATGATGCATAAAAACAAATGTGATGGAATTGCTTCCTACTTTTTATTTTGACTAGCACATGATTAAGGGTAAAAATGAAACAAAAAGAAAAATGTTTTGTTTAAAAAACACATATCCCCAAACATAATTAAATATATGGGACGTAGGGAGTGATAATTATAGTTCCTAAAGTTTCAATTGTAATAGGAAAAATTTTAGGATGAAATGAGATAGCAACTTTTTTGAAACTGCATTAGATGTGTATTAAGAATTCTAAGGAATGAAAACGTGAAAAAAAAATTAATTAGACTTTTTCTTTTAGTGTTTCATTTAGCCATGGCACTAATTTCTCATATGTTCTTCTCCTTTCCATAGTTAGAATTAGTACTATCATTTGCTTAATCTCATTGTGTGAGATATAGCATAATATATGTAATTGTAGTTTTGCACAATAAATAACTGATTGATAATGAGTTTAGCACAATAAATTTTTATTTATTAATTAATAATTCGGTCAATATTCACAGGACCCTTTAGGTTCTTACACATGACATAACGTCATGAACTCTGTCAGTTCTTGTCCTTTGTTTGAATTCGCCTTCAGCATTCTTGGTGTATTTATTATTTAATCAGTGGCCTCGTTTACAGCTTGAGGAGCTCCTGGTTGAGGCCGACAATGACGTGAAGACCATTATGAAAATACCTCCACTTGTCTCTTCTTCCACTTCCGAGTGAGGTATTGGATATTACTGAAGCTGCTGCATGAAATGGAGTTAATGCTTGTTTGGGAGTTTGACAACCAGTGTAAAGATTAATGCATAGATTAGCTTTGCAATGAAACAGTGGTAGGAACGGTTGCTTAAAATTTAGAAAAAGTTCAAAGCAACCATATCCAAAGGTTCATGGCTATGATTTGTCAAATTGTAAAATTTGAAAAGTGTAAATCTCAAATCACGTGTCTACATCGTTTTAATACTGTGTATGAACTTGTAAAACAAGTGTTCTAAGCATACATTATATTTGGAGTATTGTAGATTGTTAAACAATGGACTTATTCCCAGAATAGTTGCACTGACAATCATCCCTACCCTTAACCTGTTTGTTACTAGGGTTGGGGGCAGGTGCCACACTGCCACTGCAGAGCTTTCTCGTTGATGACATGACATAGAGGATCAGAAAGAATCAAAGAAACATTAAGTTGATAAAGGGTATACAAACACAGTGTTGTCATTTTTTTATGAAATTGTTTTGGCAGGATAATTTTGCTTTACTAGTTTCCTTAGCCAGAGACATGAGCGCAATGCACTTAATCACCAGACTCTACACCTTGGATCTTTTGATCCAGGTTTGAGAAATTACTTTTGGCGACATAAATTGCTCGATTAACTAATGACTTGTCGCATGCATGTAAAAGTTTATGAAGATGTTAAAATCAGTATTGGGTCCAACCTGAAATTAACAGAACAACTGGTATGGTATTCAGCTCGCAAATGGCAAAAGTATATTGGATTTGCGAAGTGGAGATCATGGAACAAGTTCAGCCTTCATATTTCACTTCTGCAAGAAGAAAGATAGAGCCCAAACATGACTGGCTATGATACATGTATTTAAGGGACTGATTGTTTCATGATTTTAGATATTAAACGTACATTTAATAGGTTGACTCTGCATATAACACAAACTCTTAAATCGAAGAGTTATTCATTTTCCAAATCTTTATTTCTTCTTCATCTAATTTGCCAGCACATAGCCTTCCTCTTCGCCCTTAAGTTCATTCCTTAATGCTCAGTACTATCAGATTTTCATCAACTTAGGCATAGGGCTGACAACTCAAACACCACAGTAGTCTCTTATGGGACATTTTGATCGCTTGCCCTCATCAGTGTAGTAATAGTCAATATACTTGTAGTGATCGAATGGCTTAAACTGCAGCGGATGCTCATCATCAACTAGTTCTTCTGGTACATGAACAATCAAGTCTCTGATGAATGTAAATAGGCCGAGTGAATACCTTTCTGCATTTTCGGTCATTATAACCCGATGGTGTGGAGGTTCAATCCTGCCATTAGTCCATGCCTAGGCCATCCACATCACAAAAAGAACTCTAGAGATTAATTAACTCAAACATAAATACTTCAATGATTAGAGTCATAGAATTGATAATGAAATATCCCTCAAACATAAAAGCTACAATGATTAGAGTCATGGTATTGATAATGCGATAATTGTGGTAGCACCTGATATTCCAATTATTAGCCTGCTCGTCTTGTTAGTATTTTCGTAGCATTATCCCTCAGGCTATTCAGCTTTCAGACTTAATTAATTTCATTTATTCGAAATTTCAATTCCCTAAATAAATTTTCGTGTATAATTTTCAGATTGTTCGAGAAACCTTTTCCAAATGCTAAATGATTCTTTGTATATATATGTATGGTTGTACGCAACTTAAAAACGGTCAAAGGATCACACATATTTGGATAATCTCAATTTATCTGACAAATTTATACAACTTGTAATAAGATTGTGAGTGTGAGAAATAAACATGTGAATCAGATTAGTCAATATAAGAGATACCACTTTTTCTTTTTCTTTTTTTTCCCCTATAGAGAAGTGAACAAGCCTGCAGATTTGCTTGCTAATTATGCTTGTAGTAGTACAAGAAACTCAATTTTCACTAGCTTTTCTGATTTGCCTAAACTTGTAAAAGGGGATTCCGCCTAAATAAAATGGCTTACCCTTCGTGTGGAATTATTTAGTTTCATCTTGTGTATCTTTGGAGGTTTCAATATATTTCTCCCTCTCTGTAATAACATTTGATTATTAATAAAAGCTGGCCAACTACTTCTCGTGTACGGGGTATTGCCGCTTAAAAAAAATTGAAGGAATATGGACGGAAGATGAAGCTCTGTGGGGCGTGCAACTTACCATGCATACATCACCAGCCATGACGATGAAAGAGAACGGAGATGGATCAATAACCATCCACTCGCCATCCTTAGTTTTGATCTCAAGACCTTTTACTTGATCTTGTTGAAGAATGGACATGAAGCTCTTGTCTGTGTGAGGGACAATTCCCAAATTCCTTTCATTTTCATGCGGTCTTCGGTACTTGATTAACCTAAGAAGGTAGGACATCGACCCAAGGAGACTTTCATAATTCTTCTCTATACCATAAGCCTCTGACACCATTCTCATCACAATTTGATCTAATTCAGCCACAATCTTCGAGTACGAGAATGCAGTTTCACTGTTCAAAAATGAAACAACGAGTATTATAGTTATACCCAACAAATGCAAATCGAAACAACAATGAAGAATCAAATAATTTCGTATACCTGAAACTACGATTTCCATTGGGCCACAATAGATTGGTGAACTTTTGAACTCCATCAAGAGTAGTGGCATTTTCAATGCCTAAACCTTCATAGAGAGGAATAATAGGCTCTTGTCCAACATAGCCGTGTGAAGGTGTATTAGAAGTGTTTAGGACTTTGATTTCGGTTGGGAGATCAAACAACTCCTCAGATGCACGGAAAATAGCTTCATTAAGTTCCAAAGTGACTTCATCATAAAGTGCTATGAAACAGCCATAGTCTTCCAGCGCACGTACAACAGCTTGCCTTGTAGATGGCCAAAAACTAGAACTTGGATCTAAGTTTTTCTTAGTGAAGTCTATGAGAGGAAGGTAGTTCTGTGTTAGAGAACACATGAAAAGGATCGCTATCCTGTAGCTTGCTTTGCTTGGGTTATTGAAGTTTAAGATTGACAAGTGAAAGAGAATCTACGGTTTATGCTAATTGCTAAGAACTATTCTGCTCAGGCATTTACAGGATCTTTTAAGGCCAAAGGGTACCTTGATCTTGGTTTATTGAAGTAGTTAGTAATGGTCATCTATCATATCCTTCAGATGGCAATCAAAAAATTTAAAAAAAATGTCGTCATGTTGTGGGGAAAGTTTTATCTTAAATTGCTAGAAAAGAACAAGTTTCGCCTAAACCTGATTATTCTTTTTGATTGATTCTCATGTAGGGTTTTAAATTCTGTTGTTGTTCATCAATAAGTGGTCCTATAATATGGCGAATCAATTATTAGTGTTAGGTAGAGTGTCTTTCCTAGCAAAAACTCCAAATTGCATTTCTCGTAGTAGTAACTATGAAGCACTAAGGAGAACTTCTTTCAGGACGAAGTGAGTCACAAATCGTTTAATGCTCCCTTCTTTGCCTTCATAATTGTATTAAATGCTTTTTTCTTTGAATAGAAACTTCATTTGTAAACATTTCCAGACACAAAAACTTTCTTTTTTTTTTTTCAATCAACAAAAGTTTGACAGTTTAACTAGAAGAAAAGAAAAAGAAAAATTTTCCTGTATAATTTACCATGCAAGCGCAGGCCCACTCATATTTAAAATTCCCCAACATTCAATTACTTTAACTCATCAATTTGATGTCAGTACTCTTTTAGGAATATCTTTTTATAAAAATTTGTGTCTTTAAGACACTGGTTAACACACATTTTTTTAAAATTTATTATGCTTTAGATTTATTTTCCGCTTTCATTTATATATATATATTGTCTATTTAACCCTACTATTTCAAAACAAAAAAAAAAGGTATCACTTGGAGATCCAATTAACTGGCGACCAAACCTTTTCAAGGATTAACACCTCAATCCTCCGTTATTTAATGAGTGCCTTGGGACATATGCACCTGTTACAGAAATCCATAAATATCTTATCTGCTACCAGAGGCTCACTGCTAATTTATGGTAATTATGTATCAAAATAGATTGTCCATTTGTGTAGATGACTTAAATTTTAGCATGTATTAAAGAAATCATTCAATTTTTTGTCCAATATTCACAAGTTGGATACAAGAAACATATCAAATCCGCCCAAAGTTGTCATAATTACGATGAGAAACATGACGAATAGTTGACCATGAAACTAAGGAATGAGGGACTAAAGAAATTGTGCTTGACAAAGAAATATGAAGTCATTGAGAAGGATTCGAACGTGAGAAGGATTCAAAGGGTGAGCCTATGAACTGTGAGCCCCAGCGCTGCCTATCACGAGGTGGGACGTAGAGGGTAGCTCCAGTACCCCACCAGATTAGAGTATTAGGCATGTTGGAATTTTGATAGGACTTTGATGCTGAGTTTTTAGACTAATAATAAATTCCAAATCATTGCATTTTGTCTTCTGTGGTAATGTCACTTGTAGAAGGTTAAACAGATGATTTGTATGAATATTCGGAGGGATGATGATTACAGAAATGGGGCACATATGGTTGTTCTATTCACGGTTCAAAAGTTTTTACTTAGGCAAAAATTCAAAATGTGCCATCCAAATAATGTCACATCACTCTAATGTAATTAATATGTTTTAAGCCATATATATCTTGTTGACAAAAAATTAAAACAAACTATTTAGACTTTTAATAGTTTTAGAAGTTGATTTGTTATTTGATAACTAGATTAGAATTTGTGTCAAAACTGGTTTAGGAAATATAGTTGATTTAGGAAATATAATAGACTTGTGTTTAGATATTAGTATTGAAATAAATATTATGGTTTTATGTGTTTATTTAAAGACTTGAGTCCGACTTTTGTTATTAAGAGACTTGTGATATTTGAGTTATAAAATTATTTCCTCTCCAGCGTAATACTTTGCCTTCCTCTACCCAAAGGGCGATTAGACAATTAAGAGTATGAAACTTTGTTGAAGCTTTGTTGTTATCTTTTTACTTCTCCAACTTATTGTTTCCGGGACTTGTGCTTGTGACCAGTAGGTTTGTGGACATTTATTCCTTCATTTTATGTCTTGGAAAGAACTTCATCCTTTGTTTGATTTATTGATTGATTTGTGAGATTCCAATGTTACTTCCGCTATGCGATTTTTTGTGCTAACATATCGAATACTGTAGCTCTCATAAAAAATTGTAAAAATAAATTACAATAATATACAATATGTTCAAAAGGTGTTATAGTGTTTAAAATCTATTAAAAGAGATATTAGAGTACAATTGTTCCTGCCCCTTTACTAATGTTTATAGCTCAACTGCTTATGATGCCTTCTGTCTTTTTGGTTTACTTGTACAATCTTATATTGATGATTATCACGACTAACTATAGTTGGATGATCTTCGTAACAACTTATGATGCTATTGTGAGTTTGCATACAATACTCCATATAGATCTTCTGGTAACGGTATATAGTTGGATGATGAACAGCATCTATTGGACATCCACTAAAGAAATGCTTTGTTATGTACTATTGATTGCTAAGACATTGAATTGCCACAAATTGTCAAGCAAAATGCCAAAAACTAGAGAGAAATAATCATCCATTAATTGTGACCTATATTGCCTGTCAGTTGAATAAATGAATATTTCAATTTGATTATGGTGCAAACCTAGATGGATTGACATCTCTATTCAAGTCTAAGAGGAAAGAAGAATGGGATGTGGCAATAACAACTCTGGCAAGGGGTGTGACCCTTGTTACAATTAAATCAATTAAAAAGTTATGCAATTTTCTTGTGTCTCTATAATAAAAAAAATTTAAATTTTTAGTTAATGTTGGAAACTATAAACTAGATTAGAACTTTCTTTCTTATTATCCTATATGATAATCAGGATAACTAGATGGCAACAATAACATCATTATGGAAATAAAATTTGAAAGTAAATCATATTGGAAATATTTTTTTTAGCAAGATTGTTATTTTGGCAAAAAACTCACTCCTACTCTAAGTATGTAATATATAGATTGATTTCCTTAGACTCCTGTCTGAAATTTCTACTTTATAGCTGGGAAAACATTTTGATGTTATTATGCAGTGCCGTTTGACCTGGCAGACAGATCCTATAAAAGAAAACTGCTGGAGAACCCGTAGTAATTAAATTAGTAGTAAATCACGCACACCTTAGAAAGTGGAAAGTAATCCAGTACGCTAATCATGCATATGGTGTCAATTGCAGCTAATCATTAGATGTTTTTGCTTTTTTCTTCTGCAAATTTCCGGTTTTATACTTAAAAGAATGTGAGGTATGAGCTGCACGTGATTTTTTTATATAAGAATATTAGCAGAAATGAGTAGAGGAACTAAAACGGTGCTTTTTTTTATATATAAGATGAAAAATGATCATTTCATCTATAAGTGACCTAAAAAAATACAAAACTAATATGTGAGAGATAAAAAACATCATTTCATATGTTAGATGAGTTGCTCCTGATTTGTCAAAAAAAAAAAAAGAAGAAAACATAAGTTGACGGTGGATTCTGCTTTTATTCCTTAAACGTCAAAGCTATTGGATGTTATTAATGAACCCATTTATTGTATTATAATTATTATTATCACTACAACAAAAATGGCCTTTAACGGCATTTAAAAGTGTCAGTATAGATAATCTAACCTGACACTTTATCTATCCTCACACCTAGGGCGAGTGTTGTCCCTTCCAATGTGGGGATAGACTCATACTATTCAACATGTCAGGAAAACTATGCTATTATAACATCCCATCTACCAACAAAAATCCCTTTTCTTGATAATTGAAAGTGTCAGGATAGGTATTATACAACATTAGAATATCGAATTCTATGCTGACACTTTTAATTGTCAGGAGTTTTTTTTTTTTTTTTGAGATAGAAGCAACCTGCAGGTAATGCTCCCTGCTATACATTCCGTCAATCAGAAACCCAAAGGACTTTTAAAATTATCCCAAAGAACAGAATGCATATAAGATAATATGCTATGATGCAAAAATCTAGAAACATCAAACTTTAGCAGTATTGTGATTATGAGAACTGAAAATGCCAACTCCCATAAGCAAGAGGAGATTTGTCATCATGTTTCATACATCAAAAGCAGAATGCAAATGAGACTAAATGATATACAAGCCAACACACAGTGGAAAATCTCAGAATAAATGCAAGCGCACTTTGTTTATAGCAATAACAATTCGCATTCCAGCTGCTTTGGCATGAGCAATGGCCTCTTCTATTTGAGGTCGAATTCCATCATCAGTAGCAACTACAATAACAGCAATGTCTATTACTCTGGCTCCACGAGCTCTCATTGCTCGAAATGCCTATCCAATGCAGAGCGATGTGAAGCCGCAGGCCTCAGACCAGCTGTAGCATGGCTGAGAGCCTTGCCTGTGAGAAGTAAAAGGTCCCTAGGAACAGAGCCACTATCAGCTAGGTACCAGCGGCCATTGGGGTCACAAACGTGGAAATCATAGGAAAGAACTGATGGATAATTAATCAAAGAAAACAAAGTGTTGAAGCATTACAATTCCAAAAATGATCTGGTTGAAATGTAGAAAAAATGTATAAGCAGTTAAAAAGGAATCCAGGAAATTAGTACATATTGTTGCAACCTACCTACTGATCATAAAAAAAAAGTCCAAATATAGGTTACAACACCTGAAGTCCAGGAGCATCTGAGGAAATTAGCGTCAGCAGCCCCTTCTCTACTTCACCATTTCCACTCAGTTTTCCACCTCCTGTAGATCCTTTTCCATTTAGTGAGTGTGTACTGGAAAAGGTTGCAACAAGCACTGATGAAGAAGTCTCGTTAGCAGGCAATGGGCTATCGTCAAGCAAGTGATTGAAAACACTGCAAGCAGTGATACATTCTAAATACAGATCAGAAAACACTAAAGTTGACCACTAAAAGCAAGCATATTTTAAGTTCAAAATAGAAGTCATCTCTAAGAAATATTTTCAAGTTTTTGGAGCCTCCAGAGTCCAATGACAAGCTGGATGGTCTAAAGAGCAGGGTAAAGTTCAAGATCATGAGATTGAACATAAAAGGTGACATTGATTATGTACCAGAGCTGTTTGATGAGCATAGGGATCAAGTTGCAGTTGAACAGATTCTGCGGGTTATTTTTTTTTTTTTTTAAAAAGAAGAGAAAAAAAGAGACGAGAAAAGTTTTACATTGTATAGCTTGGTTTTCACATAATTAAAGAGTAGATTGATACTATATAACGACAAAACAAAGTTTTCAAAGTAGATACATGATTATCTTGTGTAGTGGTTCAGGAGGTTTTGATTTAACAACTAAAGTTGATACACTAAAATTTAAACATCTTGGGTTTCAATATTTTCTCTCCATTCCCACTTCTTATATCTCACGCTTCCCCTGGAGCCTGATCATCTTACCCCTGCACTCGAAAAACTGAATCGTCAACTAGCTGAGGCTGAGGCTAAGCTTGAGGCACGCAAAAGGCCTCCTCCAGAGGACAAAGGTCTAAGAGTTCTTGGGGAAGGTCTTGTCTTTTATGAATGGAAGGAAATGAGGGAAAGATATCTTTCAAGACAACTGGTCAAAGGAGTTGATTCAATATAAGCTGCTATACTTTCTTTCCAGTGATGCAGAATAGAAAACTGGAGTGAAAGTGAAATCACAGGCAGCAGAATCTGGAATTTATGAGTTTAACATGCTATTTCAGGGATTCAATGAAGCATAATAGAGAGAACTATTTTGCTTCCCTTTGATATCAGAATAACTATATGATTCAAGGATTATCTCTTGGCTGAGACTTTTGTTCATGCAAAATCAGGTCAGAACGTCACCAAAGGCAACCACGACAAGGAGACAAATTAAAGTTTTGGCATTTTGTCTATATACTCTCTCACATGAAAAGATAACTTTTAACTGCTATCCAAATAGCATGATAAACTAGTGCTAATTGTATTATCAATTCAACATCACAGATGCATCAGAAGCAACAATCCCCATGACTCAAGCCTCTCAAATATCATGTAAGACTTATTATTGATAGACCCCTATATTGCCAAAGCCTACCAGTACTTCTTATAGCACTCAACAAACTGAATCAGTTCCCAGTGATTACAAGCATTAAAATAAATTATACAAGTCTACATACGGGTAGCAAATAAAGCAAGCTATGACTTGTAAAGCCTAATCATTCTACAGCTTTATCAGCAATGATCAACTTAAAACTCTGAAAATTAGCTGAAACTTCAACAAAAATCCTGCACTGAAATAGAATACAAAGCATATAGGGGTGGTGAAGTTGACGTACCTGCTTGAGATTTATGGACTGAAGATAACTATTGAGTACAACAACAGAATACTCAGTTTTTGCAGTCGAAGCAAAATCTTCAAGCCCAAATCCACACATGTTAATTATCCAGCATAATCTAAAATTAGTACCAAACATTTCTACATTGACAGTCTAAATCAATACGTTCCCAAAAATAATTAAAAAACACTACATATATATTTATATCCCGCCGTAGCTTAACTCACAAACCCACTCTTGCTACAAGCTCTTGTAACTTTTGATTAATTCACCAATTTCTTTCTCATGTTTTTTGCTCAATATTGGCCAGGGCTTCCCTTAGATCTTGCATTATTTAGTAAGGAAAAGGCCCAAAAAGTTAACTTTTTTTTTTTTTGTAGGAAACCACCAACTAAAATTTACATATAGAAAAATTGCAGAGTATAACCTGTTCATCGACGACATCGATATCTGCGAGCTTGTGGCCAGATTCCTTACCGGAATTGCCTAATTCTTTTGCTAAGAAATAATTTCTAGAGAATCTGAACTCATCCTCTTCGATGGGGCGACTGGACGGCAGAGATAGGGAGCAGAGGAGAGGAAATTGGCCGAGAGAGAAGGAGGGCAAAAATTGGTATTTCAGATTCAGGCAGACAACCAAGAAAAATCAATTTAGGGCAAAAATTTATCATGTAATTACATATCTTCAATGGGAAAACATGGGTAGTTTGATTGCAGAGAGATTCAATAGAAAAAACTCTTCGGGGAAAGCAAAATTTTGGCCAAGAGTTTTGACAGATAGTTTGCCGAGAGAGTGAGAGAGAGAGAGAGAGTTTGTGAGAGAGATAAGAGAAGCAAAATTTCAGCAGGCAAATGAGGTTTTGAAATTTCACTAAGTGTTTCAAAGCAATCTTCCGCCAAAATCAAACGACGCCATTTTGTGTTCTAATTTTTGTTTGGTGCATCTCACATTTTTTCAAGTGTCATAATAGGTAGTCTAAAGATACATTATTATTCTTATATCAGATAAAATAAAATAAAAAAGAGTATAAATTATTGATTTGATAACAAGTGTAATGATAGAAGTGCTATAATGACACAAACCATCAAGTGTCCTCATATGTATGTCAGGAAAGGCCATTTTTGTTGTAGTGTATTATTTGATCAATATAATAATTATTATTATTAGGGTGATGTTATTTACACTCTAAATATGTTATTTGCACTCTCAGTATTCCATTTTCAATTTGATGAGACCGTATAACCCCTACCCTAATTTCTTTTCTTGCCTATGAAAAATTAAGGTAGCTAGGGGTAATATGATCTCATCAAAATGAAAATGGAATAGTGAGAGTGCAAATAACAATACCTATTTTTAAAGTATATATTACCTCGTGTATAAAAATACAGCTAATTGATCACATTATTCAAAATTGCAAACTTAAAACTACTAGTACTTAACCAACAACCAAAATGGCTGTTAGCCACCATCATAGTCTTTAAGAGTTGGTGGGTTGGGAGATCAAGAGTTCAAACATTGCCTTCCACCACTTGTCATCTTATGTGGCTTACCATTTTAAGTGGTTTAAATCCATACGAGTGCACCCACCCGTATCGTCCGATAATAGTTGTCGGTTCTTCAATAACGGTCCGATGATAGTTTAGTTCCCGTCGATTCTCCAATAAATTAAATCCACATGTGTGCACACACCCGTCATATCGTTCGATGATAGTTTAGTTTCCATCGGTTTTTCAATAGGTCCAGTTGAACCCTCGTATAGGGTAGTCAAGTCACTGAGTGACAAAAAAAAAAAAAAAAAAAAGCTTCTGGTACTTGCTTCTACTGGGAAGTGAACTGATAAACAAACTAAAGAAATACTGTAGAAGATTCTATGTTCCTTGGACAATTTAATAGTAATACGCGAAGTCGATGAGAACCCAAGGCAAATATTAGCATGTCTCGATGTTGTAACTAGCCAAACATTGACAGTAATATGATACTCTAATATCTTTCCAAAGCACAAGAAAACATGAACACTAATTACCAGTACATGATAAGATGAAGATTTTGGCTTATACCCGCAAGAACAAGATTATGCAAACGAAATTAAACAAACGATTACATTAACGGATACTCCCATACATTTAGCATAAAATTATGCAAAAGATATTTCCTCAAAGACTGTGGGAGACAACCCTTCCCTTCCACAATGAAAGACAGACACCACAATACGAGAGTTATAGTAGTAAAAAATAAATGAGCAAGTAATCGTTAACCACCAACAGGCAACGGGCAACAGGCAACAACAAATCGATTTAGGTTGACGTTGACACGGTAAGGGTTTCGGCATCACTTGAAACGGTGGGCACACTCTGAAACACTTTGCCAATTCTCTCAATCGGCACCACGGGCAGGTTCTGCCACACCGTGTAGCCGTAACCCCTCTGCGCCGCCCTGTAAGCCGCGGTTTCATTGTATTTCTTGCACCAATAAGCAGCCGTGGGGACAATCATTTGAGCCACTTGAGGGAACAGGGGGAGCTGGTTCAGCAAGCGCCAAGCCGACACCGCATACTGCTCAGCTAGGGGCTCGTACTTGAGATAGAATTCCTTGGCTGTAGGCTCGTACGTGTTACAAAGCGTTTGGGCGATGCTTTTAGCGCCGTCCACCAAGCCGGCCCGCTGCAACTCGGAGGCCACCCCTCTAGCCACCTCAGGGGCCTTCTGAGCCGCCGAGAGCAGCTGATGTGAGAATTGCTTCAGCACCGGGGCAGTGGCGGAGCTAGGAATTGCAATTAGGGGGGGCGAGTCTCTATTATTTGGACCAAGTCCAAATAACTTTCAAATATTATTGTTTGGGTCCTTGAGAGGGGGTAAAGTGAAAATTTTTATCAATATTTTTTGGGGGGGCAAAACAATATAATAAAAATTTTTTTACTTAGAAATTTTTTTTATAACAATTGGAGGGGGGGGAAGTGAAATTTTTTATCAATATTTGGGGGGCAAAACAATGTAATAAAATTTTTTTTACTTAGAAATTTTTTTTTTTAACAGTACATGACGGTCTAACTCGTTAATCCATTCGTCGACCTGCAAATCTGTCATGAAACAGAAGAATTAAGCTGAAAACGTGGAATTAGCAAAGGAAGCAAAAAGAAGGCGTGAGTTCATAATCACGCCTTCTCTGGGAGAATGCTCAAGAAACGTGAGCTCAAGTGGGCAAGTGGATCTGCAATGGTTCTGCAACCAATTCTGTTAGCAGGATCACGAGGACAAGCTGGACCAAGTGGCTGAAGAATTAGTTAGTAGTTGGCTATAAAATGGCCAGGAACAGAGAGGAGAAGGATAGAAATTTGTTAGCTCAATTTTGGGAATTGTTCCCTTAAGCATTCTTCTTCTTGTTCTTCCTTCATTCTTGTCATTTTTCTTTCCTTTTACCGCCAATTCTGTATCATCTCAATTCAATCAATATTAATACTACTTCGATTGATTGCTGATCTATTCCTGATTGTTTTCTGCTGATAAGCATAAGTTTGTGCAAATAGATAATCCATTTCATTATTAGCAATTCTATTGCCTAGTTACTGTTCGATACCATCACAGTGGTATCAGAGCAGAGCTACGAGCCAACGGGATGTCAAAAACTCAGGAGGAAGCGCTAAGGAGAGAGCTCACTGAGTTGGGGAGTGTGGTAAGAACATTTGCTAATAAGCATGATGGGGTAGAACAGACTGTGAGGGCAATAGAGCACAGGCAGGAGAGCACAGAAAGAGCCATCAAAAACTTAGACCAAAAATATGAAGGTATGATGAACATGATGGCCCAAATTATGTCCAAATTGAATGATAAGGGGAAGGAGGTAGGGGACAGCCACTCAGGAAATGGTCAGATCATAGAGGGAGTTAAGGAGAAATGTGCAGGGAAGGGAGGATCCAGACTGCCTAGGATGGAATTCCCTGTGTTTGATGGGACCAATCCTAGGGAATGGGTGAGGAGAGCTAATAAATATTTCCAGATATATGAAGTAGAGGAAGAAATGAAAACTGATATAGCTCAACTCTACCTCAAGGATAGAGCAGACATCTGGTTCCATGGGATGTACTCTGAAAGAGGAGCAGTCCCATGGAGAGAGCTGTCCTTAGCAATCTGTGAGAGATTTGGAGAGGGAGATCCACAGGAGGCCATCGAGGAGTTCAACAAATTGGTACAAACAGGCAGCATAGCAGACTACCTGGAAAAATTTGAGATGCTGAAATCACTGGTAATGATCTCACTCCCTGGACAACCTGATGCTTATTATAAATCCTGTTTCCTTAGTGGCCTTAAGGAGGAAGTTGTCAACATGGTCAGAATGACCAAACCACTAACATTGGCGGATGCCATTGAGACTGCTAAGCTACAGGAAAAGAACCTTGAAGCCATCAGGAAAGCACAGAGTAGGGGCATACAGAAAACTCCCTTGCCACCATTGTCACACACCACTAATTTCTCCAACAAAATGAAATGGCCTAACAACCAGAGACCAGACCCCTATACCAACAAAAGTACCAAACCAGGAGGACCATCAACCAATTACTACAAGGGAATTACCCCCTCTGAGTTTAGCTATAGAAGGGAGAAAGGGTTGTGTTTCAAGTGTGCTGAACCTTATACCTTAGGACACACCTGCAAACAGGCTCATATTCACTACATAATGGTGGATGAGTCTACTGAACCTGTCAGCCCAATAGAGGGGCAAGGGGAGGGTGCTGAGGAGTGTGCTGACTGTCCAGAAGGTGGTAACCTCAAAGAAAACATTGAGGTCTCCATTCATGCTTTAGCAGGGGGGAATGAACACAAAACCATCAAAATGAGGGGAAAACTTGCAGGAAGGGAGCTACTGATACTTATTGACAGTGGCAGTACCCACTGCTTCATGGATGAAAGTTTGGCACAGGATCTGAAGATGCAGACTGCAGGTACAACCTTGACTGTTAAAGTGGCTAATGGAGAGAGGCTGGAATCCAGGCAACTCCTACAGGAGGTAGGTTGGGAGATGCAGGGACACAACTTCCATCACAAATTCAACACACTCAAACTAGGCAGTTGTGACTTGATTCTTGGAGTGGACTGGTTGGCCAAGCACAGCCCCATCGAATTTGACTTCCAACAACTAACTATGAAGTTTTTGAAAGAAAAAAAACCAGTAATACTAAAAGGGGAGGCAGAGAAGCTGAAGTTGAAAGCCATTAAGGGAAGCAGGCTTGCCAAATGGAAAAGGAAACAGAACTATGGAATCACTGCTCAAATCTACCTGGTAGAAGAAGGAGGAGGAGACCAGGGACAGATTCCAACAGAAATGAGAGAGCTACTGGTGCAGTTTGAGTCCATTTTTGATGAGCCACAGGGCATGCCACCAGTCAGAAGCCATGATCATGCCATTCCACTAAAGGAAGGAGCAGCACCTTTCAAGAACAGGCCATACAGATGTCCTTATGTGCAGAAGGCTGAGATAGAGAAGCTGGTCAAAGAAATGTTACAGATGGGAATTATTCAAACTAGCAACAGCTCTTTTGCATCCCCAGTCCTATTGGTGAAAAAGAAGGATGGTAGCTGGAGATTTTGTGTTGATTACAGGCAGCTCAATGAGCTGACAATTAAAGATAAATTTCCTATGCCATTGATAGATGAACTGCTTGATGAATTGCAGGGCTCTAAATTTTTCACCAAAGTAGACTTGAGATCTGGATACCATCAGATCAGGGTGACGGTGGAGGATCGACACAAAACTGCATTCAGAACTCACCAGGGGCTGTATGAGTTCAAGGTCATGCCCTTTGGGCTGACCAATGCCCCAGCCACCTTCCAGAGCCTCATGAATCACATCTTCAGGGATCAGCTCAGGAAGTATGTCCTGGTATTCTTCGATGACATCCTAATCTACAGCCCAAGTTGGAATAGTCACATGAAGCATGTTGCCACAGCATTGAACATCCTGAAAGAGCATCAGCTTTATGCTAAAAGGAGCAAATGTTCCTTTGCTCAGACAGAAGTGGAATATTTGGGCCACATTATCTCTGACCAAGGGGTAATGGCTGACCCCAAGAAGGTAGAAGGGATGCTGGGGTGGCCAAGGCCAACTACAGTTAAGCAACTAAAAGGATTTCTGGGGTTGACAGGTTATTATAGAAAATTTGTGATGGGCTATGGCTCCATAGCTAAGCCACTCACTATGCTGCTACAAAAAGATGGATTTCGGTGGAATGAAGAAGCAGAGGAGGCTTTCCAAAGGCTGAAGTTGGCAATGAGCAACACCCCTGTGCTGGCATTGCCTGACTTCACCAAACCATTCATAATTGAAACTGATGCATGCTATGGAGGTGTGGGAGCTGTGCTGATGCAGGACAGGAGACCTTTGGCATACCTAAGCCAGAGCTTGGGTCCAAGAAACTTAGGACTCTCCATCTATGAAAAAGAATTACTAGCCTTGGTAATGGCAGTGACTAAATGGAGGCATTATTTGGAGGGACATCATTTCATAATAAAAACTGATCATCAGAGCCTCAAGTACCTGCTGGAGCAAAGGATAACTACAACACTCCAACAAAAATGGCTGACCAAGCTTCTGGGACTGAGTTATGAGATTCATTACAAAAAGGGAAGAGAAAATGTGGTGGCAGATGCACTGTCCAGGAGAGCCAACTCTGAGGCAGGGGATTGCAATGCTCTGGTTTGTGTCATCCCAGAATGGATTAAGGAGGTAATTGGAAGCTATGAAGGAGATGGAGAAACACAGGACATCATCAGACAGCTGCTGCTGACTCCTGATAGCCAATCAGACTTCACCTACCAAGATGGTATACTCAGGAACAAAGGGAAGATAGTGGTAGGTTCAGAAGGAGAAGTCAGGAAGAAGATCATTTCTGCCATACATGACTCACAGCTGGGAGGACACTCTGGAATACAGGCAAGCTACCAAAGGGCCAAACAATTGTTCCATTGGAAAGGGATGCACAAGGCTATCAAGGATGCTGTACTACAGTGTGATGTGTGCAGAAAGTGCAAGGATGAACACAACGCCTATCCAGGACTATTACAACCTCTTCCTATACCTCAGTACTCATGGAGTCATGTAACTATGGACTTCATTGAAGGACTGCCAGTATCTGAAAAGAAGGACACAATTATGGTGGTGGTGGACAGATTCACTAAGACAGCACATTTCATCAGTCTCTCCCACCCTTTTGATGCTCCCACAGTGGCTAGACTCTTCATGGACCACATCTGCAAGATCCATGGTGTACCTCTGAGCATGCTCTCCGACAGGGATAAGGTATTTACTAGCCATTTCTGGACAGAACTTTTTACCATGTTGGGGACTGAGTTACAGTTGAGTACTGCTTATCATCCTCAAACAGATGGCCAATCTGAGAGGGTAAACCAAGTGTTGGAAATGTATCTTAGATGTATGACACACTTGGAACCAAAGAGGTGGAATGCTTGGCTCTCCCTTGCTGAATGGTGGTACAACACCACCTATCACACAGCCATTAAAATGAGCCCATTCGAGGCCCTGTATGGATTGGCCCCCCCACAGCTAGCTCTGGGATCATACAACCAATCCAGAGTAGCCACAGTAGAGGAACATCTAAAGGACAGACAGATAATGGATGGAGTACTCAAAAAGAACCTACAGGAAGCTCAGAATAGGATGAAGTTTTATGCTGATCAGAACAGGAGTGAGAGGACTTTTGAGGTAGGAGATTGGGTCTACTTGAGGCTACAACCATATAGGCAGATGTCAGTGGAGCTGCGAAGCAACACCAAGCTGTCTGCCAGGTACTTTGGCCCATACCAGGTTACTCAGAAGGTAGGAAAAGTTGCTTATAAGCTGCAATTGCCAGAGGGAACCAAGGTGCACCCTGTGTTTCATGTATCTTTGCTAAAAAGGAAACTAGGAGAGAAAGCAACTCCTGTGCTTCAACTGCCTAACATGGATGGTAAAGGACATCTGAGGGTACACCAACAGCTATACTGGATCGCAGAATCACCAAGAAAGGAAATGCAGCAGCTGTACAGTGGCTCATCCACTGGTGGGGAACCACACCAGCTGAGGCTACATGGAAAGATTCAGAAAAAATTGAGAATGAATTCCCTGACTTCCAATCTTGAGGACAAGATTGTTTGAAGGGGAAGCAATTGTCATGAAACAGAAGAATTAAGCTGAAAACGTGGAATTAGCAAAGGAAGCAAAAAGAAGGCGTGAGTTCATAATCACGCCTTCTCTGGGAGAATGCTCAAGAAACGTGAGCTCAAGTGGGCAAGTGGATCTGCAATGGTTCTGCAACCAATTCTGTTAGCAGGATCACGAGGACAAGCTGGACCAAGTGGCTGAAGAATTAGTTAGTAGTTGGCTATAAAATGGCCAGGAACAGAGAGGAGAAGGATAGAAATTTGTTAGCTCAATTTTGGGAATTGTTCCCTTAAGCATTCTTCTTCTTGTTCTTCCTTCATTCTTGTCATTTTTCTTTCCTTTTACCGCCAATTCTGTATCATCTCAATTCAATCAATATTAATACTACTTCGATTGATTGCTGATCTATTCCTGATTGTTTTCTGCTGATAAGCATAAGTTTGTGCAAATAGATAATCCATTTCATTATTAGCAATTCTATTGCCTAGTTACTGTTCGATACCATCACAAAATCACGAGAGTCAACGGTGAGCTGATGATCACGTGAATGATTAGATGGCTATGGGGGGAATGAATGAAGGAATCAGGAAAAGGAAAGCCGTCGCGATTCATGTAACTACTGACTTTTGAGGAAGAAGATAACCAAACAAGAAAAAAGAAAAACCTTGTGATCTACGAGCTCGAGAAGCTCCAAGGAGATGTCGCAGAACTTGCGGCAGACAGGTCCAATGGCTGTTCTGACAGTTGCTTCCACAGTTTTAACGCCCGGTTTCAAAGGGCCGAACCTTTCTTTCGCATAGTTGTAGAGTGATGAGAAGGAAACGATCATGTAGATTGCTCCAACTTGGATGAAATCAAGATACTTGAGCTCCTTCTTCTCGCCTCCTCCCTCAACCTTAACGAATTCGATTCACAGAATTAGCATGTCAAGGACTTGGATATGATTTGCAGGGGAAAGAAGTTTAAAATAAATATATAAAAGGACATGCATAAGGCCAATAGCTTCCCTAGTTTGGGAGTTTAGAAAAAAAAAGAAAAGACTGAAGTGATAGGTTGCAATTTTATCATTTATTTTATTATTAATTTTTTTTATTATTTGATTCGATGTGAATTAATTGTTAGATTCTACTGACTTTTCGTAATTTATAATTATTTCAGGAAATAGAATGAAAATACCATAACAAGTGCCAATTTGACAGTTATCAAGTAGCAGGCATTCAGGAATATTTTTTGAAATATAAAGATGCGAACCCTTCTTGATAATTGGCAAAAGATAGCATTAAAAAGAAGGGGGGCTGAAGTCTTCTTGGACTGGGCGGCGGATGCCGCACGGTAACAGTAGGAACTAGATATTAGATAGCTTTACTTTGACTTTTCTTCTTCATATGTTAGTGGGGCTCTTGGTAGTTTGTTCCCTCGCATGTCAGGAGCTTTTGAAGAATTGAATCGTTCACTGTAGTTTCTCGTTTTTCTTTCATTCATTCGGCCGAATTGAATTCGCACGGGCAAGGACGATGGCCGCAGTTGTTGTTTCACTTTTGCGTGGGTCCTTCTTTTCAGGGATCAACTAAATCTCCTTTTTTAGTCAAGAAATAATGGAGACTTTGATTTATCTAGAAATTGTGAGATCGATTTAATTTTATCCTTTCCTTTTATTCATTAATATTCGCATATTCTTTGATTACAGTGCTTATGGTTGTCTAATTAATTGATTGTCTTGGGTTCGGATAATTAGTGAATTTGGTAATCTATTGTCAATTGGGACGTTAAATCCGTAATTGTTTAATTCCCCTAAAATAGTAACAACTGGCATGATTGGGTTTGTGTCAGTGGAATACGCGGGCTAACCTAAAATAACCCTGGTAGTGTGTTATTTGGTTAGAATAGGGCTCCTCTAATACGTAAGGCAATTGGGGAATTAAATCTTATGGGCGTACCTAGGATTATTTCTCAATTAGAGCAGTGATTAACGGGCGTACCTTAATCACCGACACAATGAGGAGGGGTTGACTGCCATCACTTATTTGGTAGTTATAACCTATTTATTGATAAATAATTGGAATTGCCTTTGTTTCGATGATCAATTAGGTGAACTATTGCTGAAGTTATTTCTTAGCTAGATCCTTAATTATCACCCATTTGATTTTAGTAATTTGTTATTTAATTTTTAGTAGTTTCTTAGATTTTATTTGAATTTCTTTGATTGTCACCTTCTGCACAAAAACACCCCCTTTGTTACTGTGAATTTGAAAAGAAACAGTTACACCCAGTCCCTGTGGATTCGACCCTGCTTACCGCTATCTACAGAAGTTACTTTTAGTTTGAGCAGGTTTTATTATTACACAGGCTGACAACCTGTCATGAAGCCTTAAGCTAGAAAAGAAAAGAATAGAATAGAAAAGATTGGAATATCTTTCCATATGTTATTTGGGAGTTTTGGGGGAGAAAGGGAATGAAGTAGTTTTTCGCAACGGATCTTCTGTCCCACACCTTGTGCTACTCTCTGTCTCACTTTTTGATTTTTTGAATTTGTTAAATTTTGTGTATTACTCAATTAATAGTTATTGAATTTTAAGGAAAAAAAAAAGAACTAAAACATGATATTTATGTAGGCGAAATAGTAATATAATAAAAAGTGGGATAGAGAATGGCACAGAACGTGAGACAGAAGATCCGTTGCGAAAATCACTTTGTTTGGAAGTGGAGAAAAGTGAAAAGAAAAATTTTGTTTTACATAGAGGCCCTTAAATCTTAAATTTAAGATCCGTTATGGTTATATTATAATCTTTCTAAAGATAAAAATAGTATATGCAATAATTCACTTAACCAACTCCACTTTCTCACATTTCCAGCCCAATTTTGGGCAGGAAGTTTTTCTAACTTGGAAGGGACCTTTTTTTTTTTTTTTTTTTTTTGTTAACACAGGGGTGTCCGGGTCAAGACCCGAAGGCGGCCCGACTAATCCCCTGCGCCTGGAGTACAGCGCCACCCCAACCGCACCCAGGCGTTAGGTGAGGTTCGATCGCACGACCTTGCGAGTGGTTTTCCAGCCGCAGACCGGGTGATCTAACCCCGGGGCAACTTGGAAGGGACCTGACGCCCTTCCTTTTGTATTCAATTCTTTCCTATCCAAAGTTTCAAACGTCAGAAAAATTCAACTTTTTTAATAATCTTTTCCTTTTTCACAAAATCTGCTCTCTATAGTGATAACTGACAAGACATCCACGCACATGGCAAGGAAAAAAAAAAGAATAGATGTATTCTTTTGCAATTTTCACGAAATCTTGACTAGCCTATACGGTGCCAATAAGCTAGAAAGAGTTTACCAGCACAGAGAAAAATATATCAAGAAAGTGGCTAGAAGATGAAGGAAGGAGGTCGAGTGGTCATGCTCACCGACGCCGTCGGCTGTTTGACTTCATCCGATTCCGCCAGAATCTCCCTTTGAAGAAATTGAGAATGATAATTAGAGAGAAGAAGAGGAACACACGAGAGACATGTTACCTACCAGTAATATGCAAAGTGCAATTGCTAAAAGTGAAACAAATACACTGAATTCGATACAATGTGCCTCATGTTGTATGTGAACGGAATCAAATGTTAGTAACCACCGCCCCTTTTATGACGGTGGTGGTTCCCAATATTGTCCGTGTGACTCCCGAGCGCTGAGCAGTAAGAAATCTATAAAAATGGAGACAGGTGAAATAAATAAACTGGATTCGATACAATGTGCCATATATTTTTTTTAATTGAGGGTAATGTGCCTCACGTTTTATGTGAACGGAATCAAATGTTAGTTATTATCCCAAGAAAAAAAAAAGAATCAAATGTGAAGCACTTAAATTTAATGGATTCAGATTTTAACATATTCAAATCGTTTGATAATAAAAATTGAACATTTGAATTAATTAAGTGGCATTGAATTCGTACGCAAAATTTGTTTTCAAAATTAAGTGATAAATTATTTATTTATCACTAATTGTGATATATATTCAAATATATTAAATTTAATATTCAACAATTCAATAAATTAATAAATTTAGACTTCAGCTTTCAAATTATAAACATTAATTTTATCAAACGCATCTAATAACCATTGGCCCCTTATATTAATGTGGTTCCCAATATTGTCCACGTGACTGCTGAGCAGTAAGAAATCTATAAAAATGGGTTAGGTTAGGCTCTACATTATTGTTCCTCGCGTGAGTGACAAAAAATTGTTGTTTCCTTTTTCGTTTTTTTTTTTTGGAATTAATTATATCGATCATTGCTATTTTTTGGAATTTTTATAAAAAATATACTGTAATAATTTAATACATGTAATATAAAAATATGACTGATAAATATATTCATAAAAAACATAACAAAAATTTTAAAGAAAAAGGGCAATACAAACAAGTTCCGCTCACCAATTTTTTTTTTCGCAAAATTACTCTCTTTTGACCAAAAAGTATTAAAAATTGAAATATAACTCACCCAATACTTACACATGAGAAATTTTATCATGGATTAACAACTTGGCAAAATTTAGAAAGCTTTAGTGGTTCCTCTTTATGTATAAATTTTAAAACTTACACAAATTGTTGCTAATAGAATCAGTACGGCAAGTTTCAAGATTTTGTTGGAAAGCATTTTCATTAATCAAAAATTAATTATTGAGTTTGGAAGTAATTGGTCTAGACCCAAAGAAAAATTTTGACTTTTGCACCATTCCAAGTTCCAACACATCACTCGGTTAGTTACTTTTGGCACGACTCTCAAAGCCACGTTCTAGTAGGTAACACCCACAATTAAGTACTCCAAATTCTTAACGGTTTGCAAAATAACACCTCTTTTCTTCCCCTTAATGCCTGGTGTACTAATTTACTACCCTCCGGGGCAAAAAGAAGAAGGTTTACAGGCTTTGGTAGACACCGCTAGTTTTCCACGCGCGGATTTGTAGAAGTTCCGTTAAGCGTTGGGTGGGCGGCAAACGGGCAAAGTATGGGCGGATGCGAACCTTGCCGGCACTCTTCACTGTGATGGCGGTTTCTTCCAATCTCATCTAAAACAGTTTTGAACTACTTTGAATGTCTATATAATCGCCTTCTTTGAATCTCTCATGTGCAGCCCCCGCTTCCCTTTTTGGGCTTTTCTATATCTCGGCGGGATGCTAAAGTTAAAAGGGGGGAAAAGGAAATGCCGTCTAATGACGCCCATTTAGAGTTGCATAGTTTATTGATAAGTAGTAGAGTTTTTACTAAAAGCACTTGTTAAGTGATTAAGTACTTTCAAATATATTATGTGAATACATTGTATTGGATAATATATAATTTAAAATTTTTTAAATATATTTATTTAGTTTATAATACAAGATAAAATGATTAAATTTAATATTTCATTTTTTAGAAAGCAAAAACTATTCTAAAAGTATCAAATTTGAGTTTTTTTGCTAAAAGTGGTTTTAATATTCAAAATTTTTGCTACTAATTTTATGAAATGATATTCACCTAATGCCTCAAAAATACTTTTAGTACCAAAAAGTGCTTTGTTACTAGAAATACTGTAACCCCAAACTGAGCTTAAGTCTGATACCAAGCTTTAGTGATGCACAATGAGGTGTCTAGGCTGGCTCTCATGTGATTGATGGTAATTTTTTGGAACCACCGATGACTAAAATTGGACTGGCATTTGAATTTCTAGAGGGTTAACTCCCATTTGGATTATAGGGAAAACTTTTGAAAATAATTCTTTACATATTTTTTTAGTTATCTTTTTTTTTTTTATATAAATCACATTGTTATAATATATTTTAAATTAAAAATTCTAAAAAATTAAATCCAAATTGGATATTTCCACTATAAATGTTTATTGCACTCCTATCTTCATTGAAAAATTAAAGATAAATGTGTAAACATATCTGAATGGGTGGGTTTGGCCACAAAATAGTTTGGAATATACATTTTGCGTATCATAGTTTACAATGCATGCGAAATTTTGCGAAATTAATGTGCGTGAATGTATGACAATGTTACGAGACACAACTAGAGGAGTTCATCGTTTTGGAGTTTTCTTGAAGGAAAAACGAAAGAGTTAAGGACAATTATATCCAAATGTATCTGTGTACCCATCTTTTGTTAATACTTAATAGTAAACAAATAAATTATTGGGTCACAATGGATTTAACGAAAATTTAGTGAATCAAAATGGAATGCTTGATAGTTCTCTTTCTTATAACGGCCTTTGCCACTATTGTATAGGGTGTGTTTGGTACTCTTATTTTTTGATAGTTTATTTTAGAACAAATTTTTTGAATTAATCTTTTATACATTGTCAATGTATACATTATTATCGTTAGATATGTGACCACCCATTTTAATTTAAATTTTACATATATGATAGTGTATACACCGATAGTGTATATAAGATTAACTCAATCTTTTCCAACTTTAGTTATAAGAACTTGTTAAAAATAAAACTTGTTAAAACACCTTGAAGATTAGTGATTTTTTCACAAACAAAATTTTCAAATATAATGTTACAATAACACACTCTTAAAAACACTCCAAAAAACACAGTATCCATACAAATGTCAAATACAACTAAAAAATAAATAATTAAAAAAAACCCACCACCTTTATCTTCTTCTAGCCATCACACACTACCACTATAGACCACTATCGTCTCTTCTCTCATTCACCAACAACATTGCCTCTTCCCCATCCCTTCTTCTCTCCTCCCTTCGCCTTCTCTTTTCTCCCTCTTTGCCTTTCTAGTCACGGCTAGAGGCTGTGATCGGAGAGGAGAGAAGAGGCAGGAAAGGGGAAAAGAATGGATGGGATGAAGAAGGATGAGGAAGGGAGGGAGAGAAGACAAAGGGAAGGGGAAGAACACAAAGTAAAAAGTACATAAAATGGGGACATGGGAGCATAAGTGGAATATCAATGGTTGGTATCAATTTCTGTTTTTTACCAAACAAACCACACGTGCGAGGGGCATAAGTGGATATATGAAAACAATGAAGGAATTATGTGAATTCTCGATCACATGGGGTGTAAGGTTTTTTTTCCCTTAAACAAATTTCCCTTTTTATTCTCTCTTCCCTCCCCATAACCTTCTATCCCTAATTGTCAAGTTCAAAATTCGAATCATGAATTTGATAATAGAGAGAAACTGTAAGAGTCTTCCCCTATTGGTTTTTTTTTTTGTTTTTCCCCTATTGGTTAAATGGGGTGTAAGTTGAATTTGACAAAATAAATAAATAAATAATATTAATGGCGTCTAAAAATTCATATAAGGAAAACACAAGTACATCTAGAAAGAAGATTATTTGGGATAATTTTTTGAAAAAATATTGCTGCATTTTTTTGATGTGGCATATGCAAGATAAAGGATCTGTTTGAGATTGCAATAACTTATTAAAAAAATACTCTACTTAACAGAGTTTTTAATAAAAGTGCTTATTAAATGTTTAAACGCTTTTAAGGGCCCGTTTGAGGTTGTGATAGTTTATTGAAAAGTACTTTTCTATTAGATCTTTTAATAAAAGTACTTATCAACTGCTTAAGTACTTTTAAATATATTGTTTGAAAATATAATTCAATAAGTACTTATTGTATTGGATAATGTGTAATTTGAAATTTTTAAAAAGTGTTTATCTCTTTATTTGGTTCATAATATAGGATAAAATGATTAAATTTAATATTTTAATATTTTAATTATAAAATCTACTCTAAAAGCACCAAATTTGGGCTTTTGTTAAAAGTGCTTTTAACACCAAAAACTCTACTCCTAATTTTATGGGATGATATTTACCAAACACTTTAAAAGTATTTTTGGCATCTAAAAGTACTTTTTTACCAAAAGCACCGCAACTCCAAATGGGGCCTAAATATATTATTTAGATACATTGTTCAATAAGTACTTATTGCATTAGATAACATGTAATTTAAAATTTTAAAAATATATTTATCTCTTTATTTAGTTCATGATATAATGATTAAATTTAATATTTGATATTGAAGGAAGCCCACTAATTTGATATTAAGCGTAAGTAATTTAAAGGAATAATTTCACATCTCTTATTCAGTGGAGGTGGAAATTATTTCGAGATAGTGGAAAATAGATTATAGAAAGCAGTCAATCTGATTTGGCGACTGAATGCCAGAAATAATGCTAATCGTTAATGGGTGACTTTGTCATCCTCAAGCGGCTGGAAACATAAGCAATGCAAATATGCTTGATATTTTGTTGGGTATTTGACGGATGTTTGATACAAGTGCAAGTTAAATCCAAAATATACCCGTTTGACTGCAAGTATACAGGTCAAATAGTAGTTTAGAGCATATATCAAATCGATCCCACAAGGAGTGAATATTGCAAGTACTAGGTCCTTACTTACTCTATTATTTAGACTTATTATCAATTAACACAAAAGAAATCACAATTACTTACTAGTTAACTAATTTAACTAGATAACTTGCAAGAAAACAACGGAAAAAATTCACTAAATACTTGAGTTTAGAGATGTAGAATCCATTTATGGCATAAAAGTTACAAATGAATAGATCTATCTCTTGTTACTACTTTTGCTTAACTAAGGATTCAATTCACTCTTTTAACCAAAACTCACTCGTATGATGTAATGACCTATACTAGACTTGTTTTCCCTATTCTTATGGTGAATAACTAAATCTACCATTTTGTTCTTCGTGAAATGCAAAAAAAAAAAAAAAATCCACTCAAGTGCATCCCTATTCTCATGAGTTTACTCCTTAAGCTCCATTTGTGTTGTTCCATCATTATACGAATTTTTATTTAATAACAACAACTAAAAACTTACTATTGGTGATCAAGTAACAACAAGTGATAAGCATGCATAAATGGATAAGTTAATATAAGAGGTAACAAGTATAAATCATATTCAACTCATATTAAGTAGCAATAAGGTTCATTTACTCCCTAGATCTAGAAATTTAACTACTCATGTGATATAAAACAAAAAAGAACATAATTTCATTGCATGAACACATATTGAATCACAAGTAAAGAGATAGAGAAAGAAAACTTAGCCAAGGTGATAAACAAGCTCTCAAAATCTTCTATTTCTTCAACAAATGAGTTGTGCAGTAAAATTTTCAAGTATTTCTTACAAGTTTCTAGCTAGAGAGAATGAGAAAAGCTCTAACTAAGTTCTTGAGCTAAAAACTGATAATAACTCTCTCCTCTCTACTCTCTTAGTGTTAAAAGAGTAAAAAAGTGGTAAATGAAATGACATAAAGGTTCCTTTTCTCTTCCCTAAAGGTTCTTGAGCATGTGCAGCCGAAATTCTGTACTAGAATTGAGCTGAAAAGTAGTGTAAAAATATGGCAAGTTGTAGAACAATTTGCAAAGAAATAGAGGATAATACATGACCTCAGGATACATGACCCGAGCTCGCGTATTGGAGGTCACATATTCAATTCAAGTACGTATTTTTTGTTTTTTTTTCCTGCTCCAATTCATCACTAAGCTCTCCAACAAGATGTCCATGTTGTTGCTCATGCATCTTACCAATAATACTTACATTTGATGCCCTATTTCCTTTCTGAATTGTCATTGAATCATGCATTAATGGAGTTCAAGTGACATCATATTGATCCAACGTTTATATTACGTCTCAAATCTTGCAAATATAACCAAAATTGCACATTAATATACTCTAACGAAACTCACAAATTTTATAGACTTAGAGAGCAAATTACACCTTAAAAATCCTAATTTGTGCCAAAAATAAACATATAATGCCACTTAATAAACATATATAATAAACACTTATCAGGATTAATAATAAATATATGGCAATAAATATTTGAGAGCCTGCAGAAGGAATTCCTATAAATCTGAAGTATACAAATGAGAGACCCTTTGTAAGAATTAAAAAAAAGGTGGTTAGAAAGATAAAAACAAGAATTATTTGATGCCATTGTAAAAACTAAATTTTTGGCATGATTAAACCAAACTTCCTAATAGTTAATGTCTCCTATTTCTAAATTAGAAGTTCAAGTGTAGTCAGATTTTAGTAGTTTATTTGGTTAAGGTATAGAGAAATTATTTAGTAGTTTCTTAATTACACAAGTCTTTTGCGCTGTTTTAGCATTGTATTCAGTGGAGAATAGTGAGAAAAATTTGTAGAGAGTTGTAGTTGCTATAAAGGCGATTCTGCTTGGAATTTATACAAGTATCAATATGAGAATCGAATGTACTTATTGGTTGTGTGATTAATAATAAACTTCTGCTATCTCACATATTTTTGTATGTGTCAAATATACTTCCGCTATGTGATTTTTAGGTGCTAACAAGTGATATCAATGCTCTAGACTTTGATCCTGGGCGTTCGTCAAATTAGAGTCACAAGAAGATGCTGACAGGATTTTGATGAATTATTTGATAAGTTAGAGTACTCGAACACAGGATAAAATTGGGACACTGGATTGGTCTTGGAGTACTCAATTGGTGTTGATAATTAGAAAAAACAATTGTCATTACGAAGATTGGAAAAAAGAAATCCTACCATATTATTCTTGGTGTTGGATAGTGATCAAAGAAAAAAGTCCCGTCGTCACTTGTTGATATTTTGGTGATATCGAAGAGATGAAAAAATCCTGTCAGATTGTTTGTGGTGGCGATTTGTAAGAACAAGAAATGTGATACCAGTTGTCATTCAAGAAGACTATTAAATTGAACGTGAAATGATTCATAAGAATTAATCTATCCACTTACGTGGATTGCAATGCTTAATAAACATTTTAGAAGATGGTGCAATAATTTGAATGAATATTTTTTTGTTGATGATAATGTGGAATTGTATTCATGCAAAGGTTTGGTATAAGGAGGCATTGTTGGCATGATTAAACAAAACTTCCTAATTATTAATGTTTCCTATTTCTAAACTAGCTAGAAGTTCAAGTCTACTCACATTTTATTAGTTTATTTGGTTAAGTATACAGAAATTATTTGGTAGTTTCATGTCTTAGTAATTTCCTGATTATACAAGTCTTATGCACCATGTAGAGGGTGTTTTAGTATTTGCATTCAGTTGAGAAGAGTGATAAAAATTTATAAAGAGTTGTGATTATTGTAAAGGCAATTCTATCTAGATTTTATACCTGTCTCAATATAAAAGTTGGATGAAATTATTATCTGTGTGATTGATAATAAGCTCCTCTTCTCTCGTATATTTTTATGTGTCAAATATACTTCCGACTATGTGATTTTTAGATGCTACCATAAATGAGTAGATCATGTATGTGAATTGTCAAGATACATCTCTCTATATGCAAAGTGTGAGCAGGCTTTGGTGTTGAAAGTTTCTGTCATTTACATGTATGTGAATTGTCAAGCATACATAGAAAATAATAGAGAAGATTTTAATCTAGTGGCTAAAGTTGTATCTTAAAAACTAAGAGATCTTGCTATCAAATTTCTCTTCTCCTTTACTGCATCTTGAATCCCAACCCTCCCTTAATAAAGAAATTCAGAAATAAAAAATTATGCACGGAAAATATTATTATGTGTTGAGATGCCTTGAATCAGGTTTTCGACCTTCGCTGGGCTGTTCGGGATCTCACTGGAAGTTTCATCCTTTATTTTGTCCAAGATTTGTTCTCGGTTTCTTTCCAGATTCAACAGATAGATTAAAGTCGATTTGCTTACCGTGGAAGAAAAATAATAAGAGCCCAACTTTGGTCACCGGTATATCATACTAATAAGAGAGAAAGAAGCAGCAAAGAAATTGAGCAGTGGTTGTTGTGGGTTGCATAGTCATTAGGGCATCCATGTATGATGCATGGAATTCCGCTCGTTGGACTTGAGCAAAGAGTCGTGGCCACGGAATTGAAATCAGTCCTTTGGTTGAAACGTTCTGTTGCGTGAAGCATGGACAAACACAATGACGACTCCGAGACCCCCAAATTCAAATGTTCAAAGCCTAAGACCGCCACTGCCCGGTATAGAGGATACACATTGAGTAAATATTTTATTCTCATTTTTATGCACTAATGCTACGTTGTACTCCCGAACTAGTACCATTTCTTAACTTTGCATCTTATATTTTAATTTTAGACACTTTCTACTCTAAACTTTTAATTTTGAATACATTGCATCCTAAACTCTTATGTTTGTCCAACTTAAATCCAATCAATAGCAATGTTAGCAAAATTAACGAAATAGAGATAATACAATTAAATAACAATGAATCAAAGTGGTCAAAAGGATTGCAGTTATACCAGAATCGTATTTAATCACTAATATTGTTAGTAAAATTAACGAGATAAAGAATAGTGCAAATTAATGATGATGTATCATTTTGTTCTAGCCGTGATCCATTTGTTTCTTTTGAGTACTTTCAGCATATTGTCAATAACTTGTATGATCCTCTATCCTATTAATTTTGTTAATGTTATGATTGACTGGATTTAAATAGGACAAACTTGAGAATTTAGGATAAAAAGTGTATAAAATTGAAATTTAGAGTGCAAAGTAAAAAAGTAATACAAGTCTTCAAATGCGGCCCCACTGTTATTGCTATGGAGGCAGGAGGAAATTAGGCAAAGGAGATGTAAAGTAAACGCATGCCCATGCCCCGGGAAGCAAGTTTATAGGAATCACCCTCACCCAAGGTCAATTCATGCTATAACCTTTTACTTGGTAAAATGAAGGAAAAAAAGACCTCATAGTCTACATTTGAACAAAAGGAACTGAAGGCACATGCGGGACAATTAAGTTGTTTCTCGGATTTGGAAATGGACGGCAGGAGCAAACTTTTTCTGCAACATAAATTAATTCTCTATTTGGATTGCTATTTTTAAAGTTTTTATAGAAAAATATACTGTAATGATTTGATGTATGTGAGATATAAAGATGATTGAAAAATGTGTTCACAAAAAGCATAATTTTTTTTGTTTGAAAGAAAGTGCAATCCAACAAAGGTAGATTTTCAATAATAGGTAACCTTAACTCTTTTAATTTTTTTTTTAACAACCTTTATGCTTGAATCGTGATACGTAATCACTCTTTTCATTGATATAGACACGAAAATTCCTATTTATGATGAAAATAGAAGACAAAACTATATATGAACTATGTATGTCCAGCAACTCCGTCCTATTTTGATTGTTAATACCAATGTTTTCTTTTTAATTTTTTAGGTAATCTGAATTTCTACTTTTCTCGGCATCGAACAAAGGTTTATTCGTGAAAAGTAATGTTAAGCAATTAGTTAATATTTACTTTAGTAAACAACTACAACTTATAGTCTCACATATTTCCTCTTCATCTTGTGTTTGTTTTTCAGTTCCTACAGAAGGTCGTGACTATTTCACTGATATCTTCATAAGTTTTATTTTCCTTTAGTGTGAATTATCAAGAGTGAAATAGGGATCATGAAAGTTAGATGCTATATGTTTTAAAATTAGCAGCAATTTTTCCTTGTGTTATCTAGTTATGTTTCACCAAAAAATACAATTACTAATTGATCCAGTCTCCATTCTCCATATTAGGCGACCATTAGGGGTTGTGGTGCTTTTAATAAAAAAAAAAACACTTTTGGTGCTAAAAGTAATTTTGAAGCGTTTGGTTAAATATCATCTTATAAAATTAGGAATAAAAATTTTGATATTAAAAGTATTTTTAGCAAAAGTTCAAATTTTATACTCTTAAAATTGCTTTTATATTTTAAAAAATAAAAATATTAAATTTAATCATTTTTATCTTATTGTATAAACTAAATAAAGATAAAATTATATTTAAAAATTTTACATTACATATTATCCAATACAATAAGTACTTATAAGTACTTATTCGACTATATATCCAAATAATATAATAATAAGTTCTTAACCCCTTAATAAGTATTTTTATTAAAAGTTCTATTAGGTGAAATATTTTTAATAAATTACTGCAATCTCAAACCGGTTTTAGATAATGTTATCAATTGGGGAAACCATAAACCACTCACAGTTAAGCCTCAGAATTTTCCATTTGGACCCATTCAATTTCAGAATTCTAGGCTAATCGGTACATTCAAAAGTCAAAGCTTTTGATCAAAATCAAACTAACGAAAAACATACACAAAAAATTCCAAGTCATACAACGTTGTTCATGACCGCTTGATGAAAAAAAGAGTATATAAGTAGTCGGTGTCTTGCACCTAAACCTCACCAGTTTTATCGATCTGCTATAATTTGTTTGTCTTAATTATTTTCGTTTACGTCCAGCCCAAAAAAGATCAAGATGAGGATTCTAAACTGCATGTTTTGCATGGCCTTAATAATTCTTGCAATCAGCATCAAACCATATGCAGCCACTAGAATCTCTGATGTGGAAGAACCAGAAGAAGATTGCATTATGGTTATAAGAAAGCTGCATCTTTTTCTACAATCTCTGCGGTCTCGGAAAGTAGTTGGCCCTCCAGCGCCAAGTGGGTGCAGCTACATCCCCGGCGGTGGTGGTACACCGTGCAACCCCAGCACCATTAGCGAGAAGAACTTTGCAGGTCGTGCTGCAGTGGCTGCACTGCCACCGCCTCCTCCTACCAATGCGTACCCGCAGAATATGGTTCAATTTGGCGTGGCAATTAATCGTAAGTTGTTATGAAGAAGCAAATGTCTTGGACAAAAGTGACCAATCTGCAGGAATTATGAGAAGAAATTAAATAAGCTGCTGAAATTTGTGCTATATGTGAATTCAAAAGCACGCTTACTGATGACATTAGTCAAGAAAAAAAAATATATAAAGTCCGTGCTGATTCGTGTGTATTGCTAAAGATATATGACCTTGTAGAATAAAGTTTCTTTATCAAATGCTTTCTTTGTAAGTTTGTGAGCTACACGTATCTTTTAATAGATTAACTGTGGTTTCTCACGTACCTCTTAATGACTCGAACGCGTAATTTATTGATTATAAGTAAAGTATCTTACTAATCAAGCTATATTTTGTTTTTTTTTCTTAGGTGATATGTCTAATTGAAGAGAATTGTTGGATCATTTGGATATTTAAGTTTTGCTATTTTGCATCCAACTACTCTTTAATCAATTTCTTTTTGTAATTTTTTACTCTCTTCTAAAAGGTTTTATCTTTTAACAAAAGGTTGAATTATTTCTCTATTATGGTTTCCCTCTCCTTAACAACTTTTATCCTTTTAGTAAATATAATTTTTTTATTCATATGGACTGACTTTATTCGGTGCAAAAAAAAAAAAAAAAATAGTCCCATGCATTATTAGCATGTGTTAGAGTACCAATTATATTTGTGTTTGTATTACTTTGCTGCATTTGTGAATTTTGTCTGTGGACACCAAACCCTTTAAGAATTACAACAATCTATATCGATTTATATTTTATTTTTTAAAAAAATACCACAAGTATTGGTAGCTTTGAATGTTAGCAAAATTTTGTCTTCGTTATTCTTATGCCAAAAATAGCCAATATCAGAAACTTATATTCATTGCATTACAATTGTGGCAAAGGTTACCAAAACTAAACATCCACACCAAGGGTGATGTCCAATGCAAGAGGAACAAATTGAGGGAGGAAATGGAAAAAATTAAGGCAGGAAAAGAAAAGGCCTTGGCCATGTTCAAGGCTGTGGAGGCCTACCTCCTTGCAAATTCTGATGCCTACAACTAAATTATGCTACACTCAATTGCTATCCAATGGTTAACTCGTTATCACAGTATGAGTTGAGGGTGCTTTTTTATTAAATTTTCCGTGCTTTTTTTTATGGTTTGTTTTGATACATGAATGTACCATTACATTGTAAAATATTTTGTTTCGTTAAAATACACTATTTTATTCTTACTTGTCAATTCTCATCATGAAGAAAAAAACCTCTTTTGACTTGGATTAATTCAGAATCACAAGCTTTAATTGTGTCAAAAAAAAACCAGTAAGCATCCATCGGTTCTTGTTGAATTCTAATTTCAAGTAAACGATGAAATAACATGATTACGAATGCCATGAAATGTCAAATAGATCAGGTACTCGCGAAGGATCTTCTTGGCTGTCCATACTAGAATTGATGAAGAAAATCAACATTATTTTTTTAGGGAAGTTTCACAAACCTCTCCTGCGATTTTTGACAATTTCACCGAACTCCCTCAAGATTTTAAAAATTACACTTACCTCCCTTATCCACGTAAAATGACAATACTAACTTCAACATTTAAATAAAACTCTCTTGTTCGGCATGCATATACAAAGAATGAGATTTATAATTATTTTTTTTCCTTTTCTCTTCTTATTCCTTCATTTTATATTTTTGCTAAAGAAACCATAGAAAACTGTAAATGTCGACTCTAAATTTGAATTAGTGATTTTTTTTTTTAACAAGGTTGAACGCCATCCAATTTTGATTTTTCAGTCCTTTTCTTAATCAAAAGGAACTCTAACTCAAAAAAAAATGGTCAAAATTTCTATCAAATTATGGGAATTCTAGTAATCTAAAAATTCACAAACTCTAAAGGCAATATGACGATACTTTCTTCTCCAATTTAGGAAGAATGTGTATTCCCTATAAAGCATCATTAAAAGCATTCTATCATAATGTAAAACTATTTTCATTGCTTATCAAACAATAACTATTGTATTGAAAATTGACATTCTTTCCTCACATTTGGGCTACCAATTACATTGAAAAATAATTAAACTTTATCAGTTAACTGTAATATGGGGTATTCATTTAAATTATTGAGCATGTCTAAGGTTTGATTACCAAAAATGTCAAATCAAGGGAGGTGGATGTAATTTTTGAAACCTCCTCAGTGGAATTATCAAAATCTCAGCAAATTATCCCCTTATTAGCATATTGTTAGTAACTTAAACGCTTATTGTTTGAGTAATAAGGATTTTTCCATAAATCGGTGTAACTAAGCATGAAAAGAAAAGGAGCGGAGCATAATTACTTCCAAAACAACAAAAATTTCTTGCCGGATTATAAAACAAAACAAGGAAGAAGTGGAACTGTGATAATAGTTTGGCTCTAATATTCTCCACGAGCAACTTATCACTGATGCCACCAGGTTAGTACAACACAGCTACATTAACAAGCGTGAAAAAACATTTGGAATATGCCGGAGGAAAGGTGCACTGGCATGCTGGTCAGAGCAATAGAGACATGGACGCTGCGATGTTAATTGAGCTCTAATAATCTCCACGAGCGACTTATAAGTAATGGGACCAGGTTGATACCTCAACGAGTAATAAAGTGCATCAGTAAACACACCATGAGGACGAATATCTTTCTGATCATCGATCGAGGCTTCATTGGACTGGCAGGCACTGATAAGAATGCCACCATCAACCATGAATGAATTCAACAGTTGAGGATTAAGTGGCCCTTGGAACATGATGCTGGCATTAGTTCCATAAATGTTTGTCAAGAGTGTGCGGATGTCTGAGCTGTTTATGTGACTCAAAGGTCTCAAATGCTGCACAATTGATGTCATGGGGATCATTTTGACTTTGCCCCAGACCTCGTTGCAGGGCCTTGTGGGATAGCAAACATCTGGACGAAAGCCAGGTCCAACTTGTTCCTTTGACTGATCTATTAGCCCCCCACTGTTGCAGGAGTCCGCTATCATAACGAAATCAGCACCTTGTGGCATGTTATTTACCATATATCGAAAGTCGTCACCTGTTGACAGAAGTAATGTAGAATGTGAACAAGACACGGGCGTAAATTATATGAAACTGAGAAATCTGGGCTTTGGCATGGCTGTATTATATATATGTTTGAACTTACTGTATTTGAGATTGAAATCAGAGGGGACAATTGTTTGCAGTAGGGGCCTTCCCAGATATCCTGAAAAGTTCCGTGGCCGCTAAAATAGAACAGTACAACATCACCGGCCATTGCCCGCTGAATCATCCGACAAAGGTGATACTTTATAACAGCACCTGTGGGCTTCAAAGGGGAGTTAGGCATATCAGTGAGAACTATCACATCATTGCGATGAAAACCAAACCTATTTATCAGCAGATCTTGCATTGCGTCCACATCATTATAGCAGCCTTTTAGCGCATCCTCAGTATTCAGGTAGCAACAACCAACTAAGAAAGCTAATTTGCCCATTAAATGATCACTGAAAAGTTTTTGAGTATAAATTTAACTATCAAAGAGATACAAACTTGAAATGATTCAAGGTGAATGATGCTGGACGGAGGCTTATTACTTGTCGGTATTTATGGATGCCTACACTATCAAATTTCAACAAAGTGCCACGGGATTCCAATTCCCATGTCTATTGTTGCTTTTCAACTTTATGGCCACTTGTTGTACCATCTCTGTAACTACTGTTTGTAGCACGATGTAAGGTGTGGTAACTGTTGCTTTATTGGCGAAGGAATAGGCAATTCTTAACCACTGGGGTTAGGCAATGGTCAGGGAGAGTTTTTAGAGTTGTTTCTATTATCAGATTTATTGGTAAAAAGGATGTGAAAAGGGTGGAAAGATATATATATACACATGTAAATCTTATATACACTAACAGTATATACACTATCATCGATAGATTCATGACATGTATGCAAAAGTTGAATTTTAAATTCAAATTTTGTATAGTTGTCATTTATCCAACGCTGACAGTGTATACACTGTCAGTGTAGGAAAGATTAATCCTATATGAGTATATACATACATAATTCTTGAATGGATGATATGTGAGTATGTGATCCCACACTGTTCCACAATTACCTCAAAAGTTTATAAATTTGGCCAGTATAAATGTTCAGTTTTTAAAACTTGCCTTGAATATGCCTTACAATTTTTCTTCTTCATATTTTTAAAACTCTTTCCCCCAAATTAATAGAAAAATACCTTTCCAAAAAACTTCTCTAGCAGCCTTCAAATATATATTCCTAGAGAAACAAAACAATTACTTTTATCCATGGGTGAACCTCGTTATATGTGTGTGCGCACTCGCGCGTATGTATATATTGAGGCTGGGAATTTTCCCACTCAAATTTTAAATATTATCAATGTGGCTAGTAATATTATATTTTTATTCATTTGTCTCACATTTGCAACCCTTCAATTTTTAAAACCTTCCTTTACCGTTTACATTGTTGCCCAAAATTTTTCTCAGTATTCCTCCATTCCTTACTCCGCCCCTCAAACGAATAGAACTTTTACTTATATCCTATTTTAAAGTTTACAAATTCATCATGTAGATAGAGAAAATTTTAGGAAAAAAATTTGACTTAACATTGACAATTAAATATTATCTCGTTGGCATTCTTTAGTGACATCTATTAGTAATATACTAAAGTTCAACCCAAGGAGGCGTCCACATGTCTGCAGCAGCAGAATTTTTTTTTTTTTGGATTTTGTTTTCGGCCAAAAAAAAATGGCTCCCCGATTTCTGGTTATTTGGTTATTATGATTTAAAAGAACTCTATCATACCATGCCATCATAAGTCGTATCTTTCTAAGGAATAACGGTTGCAAACATTAACATCTTGATGAAAACGACCACCAAGCAGGAAAAGTCAAAACCCTATGCCAGTATAACTATAAAAATCAAATTATATAGATTTTATTTGTGCCTTTTTTCTGTGAATGTGTTCAATTTGATAGCTTTTTGTTGTGTTCAATTTGATAGGTTTCGACTTACGGTGCGTTTGATAAAACTAAAGTTTGAAAATTGAAGTCTAAAATCTGAAGTCTAAATCCATTAAATTATTGAATTGTTAAGTATTAAATCTAATATATTTGAATGTCTATCATATTCAGTAATAAGTGAATAACTTATCACTTAATCTTGGGATGGAGTAGGGGTGTAAATGAGACTAATCAATCCAAAAACCCTATGTTCAAGTTTGTTTGATTATTTTAATGAGTTCAAATTTTTGTTCAAACTTGACTTATTTATTTGCCAAATAGAATTTAAGTGAGTTTTTTTTTATCAAGTTTAAATGCTATCAAACATAAAATGTTGTTCATTTTTAACTTGACCAGTTAGCGAATCAAATTTGAATGAGCTTATCAATTTGAAGTCAATTCAAATATTGAGTATTTGATTAATCTTTCAGCCCTAGGATGGAGGGCGTATATAAAAATGTGAATTCATGTCTAAAATATGCTCATTATCCAAAACTACTTAAAAAAATTAAAACAAATCATATCCAATTCGGGATCTTCTTGTTAGGAACATGGCTTTATAATGCAAGTTGGAATTATTGATGACAAATTGATAAGATGATAGGGATAAAACTTCTTGATTTAGAGATCATTTGAGAAAGCAAGTGATTTTGTTGCGGATGGTAACTTTGTCTAATCGGTCTCATATGCTGGAGGTAAGGTGTGGTCCCTCGCTATGTATTTTTTATTTCTTATAATAAAAGTTGAGCTGGCATCCCACCCCCGTGCACGGGGTTTGCCACCAAAAAAAAAGAAGTGATTTTGGTGTTTTATACTAAGTGGATAGTGTTATTTCCATTAATAAATGAAAGTTTTACAATTTAGATAACTCAAATTAATGTTTGGGGAAAAACAAAAAAGAAAAATTTGAGAACCAAGTCAAGCAATCGAATCAGATCATTAGTTTGGCTAGTTTTTGACAATTTTGACTAGTTTTGATCAAATTGATTTTGTGCTACTAATTAATTTAAGAAGAAGGCCGGTTCACAAATGGACTAATAGGACCAACTAGTCCGGTCTAGTTCGAGTCTAACAATGCTGATTTTCTTTTCATGCATGAATTTGCTTATGTTTGACACTTCGAATCCAATGTTTGCATAGAAACAAACTTTATTTGCAGACAGAATTTCGGCTAACCAGTTTTAATAAAGGGGAATCTTGTATCATGTGAGCCACATTTATAAACTTTTGCAATTAACGCGTTGGAATTTCCTTTTTTGTTTTCCCATGGATGTAATCGAATGTTCATTGCCATATAAAAGAAGGAAAGGGCAGCCCCCCATTCTTGACTCTTATCACGCATTATGGTCTTCTACGGGGCCAATACACTAGCACGTTTCAAATGTGTTTGAATTACGAGATTATATATATATATATATATATATATATATATATATATATAATTTTGTTCAAAATTTAACCTCTCTTCCTTCCCTACACACTTTTCACCCCTAATTTAGAGATCCAAGATTCGAATCCTAAATATAACAGTGGAAGAATTCTAAGATTCCTCCTCTTACCATTGGACCAACCCTAGTGGTTCTAATAAAATTAGATTATATGATAAAATAAATAGTGAAAATACGATTAACAAAAGGTGAAGTACAATTAATAGTTTTCTTTTTTAAGGTGCAAATTTTCATCTTTTATTTAGATTCAAGTAGTCATTGACATGCTAAGTCTTTTCATATACAATAGCCTCAAGTAGCTTTTTGATACATAGAATTATTGTTCATTATTTGCTTTTCCTTCAAAATTACTATATGTCTAATTGGGACTACGATTGTCACAATGCCCACCCCATGCTTAGCATGGGATGTGACAGGGTGCCGAACCTGTACAATAATAAATACCTACTCGAGAAAAATACAGATTTTGTATATAGCGGTGAGTAGGGTCGAATCCACAGGGACTGGGGATAATTTGTTTCTTCTAGAGTCCAAAGTATGGGGGGTTTTGGATTAAATGCTAACTAAATAAATTAACTGCAGAAAATAATTAATTAAAAGAAATGATTGGGGAAAACTCTAGCCAAGGGTACACTTCAGAAATGGTTCAGGCATTGATCATTGATTCACAGATAATTCCACATTTATTAATAGATTAGTTATAGTTGTCATGCACGCGATAAACAACCAACCCTTCCTTAATTTCTCGATAGCTAAGGTACGACCGTTAGTTATTTCTCTAACCCAAAAACAACCCTAGGTACGACCGTAGGATTTAATTTCTAGATTCCATTAATAATTAGAAAGGCCCAATCCTAACTAACAAACACGCTACGAGGGTTTGTTTAAACTAGATCGTATGCTCCCCTGACATAAACCTAATTACGCCAGTTGCTACTAAGATAGAGATAACGAACAATTACGGATTCAATTATCCCTATTTAACAAAATAGCCTATGTGAATAATTAAATATTGCGCATCTATTCAATCACTCACACGAGTTATAGCAATTAAAAGCAGGAAACATATAAATACCAATAAATTAAGGAAGCAATTAAAATAAATTAGATCTCACAGTAATTGTTGAACCAAGTCTTCAGTTGTCCCCTTGACTAGAATTAAGAGGTTAGTCCTCCATTAATGGAGAACAACCATACGAAAGAGCTAAGAAAAGAAAACTAAAACTATGCTAAAAACTGTCTCTGTAGCCTTTCTTACAATTGTCTTTTTATAGCCAAAAGGAAGATGACCCAAGCTATCCATCCAGTGGTCCCCACAAATAAGGAACAAAAACAACTCTCAAAGCTTCCTACGTTTCTTTCCTTCCAAAGTCCAATGACTAATGCTTTTCTGTGGTCCCCGCCGCAGATTCCAAATCAAAGTACAAAAGGCAAGGCCTCTTGATGTCTCCTCCTCTTTTTCGTCTTTCATTGCTCTTAGGACTCTTAAGTACTCAAGACACTCCCAATTAGCAGAAGAAATGCAGTCCGCGTATATCACCATGTGGGCCAAGTCTGTGGCTTATTTGAAGTCTCAATTATCTCCAAAAGTCCCTCATTTTTTGTAGTTTTCTGCTTCAATCCCTGAAATTAGGTCCAATACCAAATATAAGTAAATATTAATAATTAAAACAATATTTGGCAAGGATAAAAAGGAAAATTAACAATAAAATTGCTAACAATTAACACCCTATCAATTCCCCCCACACCTAAATCATGCTTGCCCTCAAGCATAAGAACAGCACTTGAACACCAAAATTTTGACAATGGCTATTGCTCTAACTATCATATTGCCAAGATACCCAGAAAAACATATATCAAGCATCACAGTTAAGATCCAAGAAAAACCACTCCGGTTAGCTTCTCAACCACCACCACCTTATTGTGAGGGTGGACAACTGTACGTCCCAGTGAAATTTATCAATTTTATTAATTTGCCAAACATTTGCACCCTTAAATTTTCTATAAAGTTCTCAAATTTCTTCCATTTTCGACATTACTCATGGAATACTAAAACTTTTACCTTTATCCTAATGAAAATTTGAAGAAATTACTACGGGAATAGGGAGAATGTAAAGAATTAAAAATAAACTTTCAAGTTAGTTCCAATAACAACTAAAATTGTCTTGTTTGTATTTGTTATTGACTTGCAATTACCATAGTTGCCCCATAATCTCTAAGTCTCAGCTCCACCATTGTCATGCACAATAGGGATAAGAATGTCATTAGTTCGTATGTTTGCTTGCATTCATCTTAATAATTTGTCATTATATGTTTATGCTTTCTATATATTTATTCTCATAATTCAAACACAATTAAAAACGTGCTCGCGTATTGGCATCGTAGAAGATTATAATGCATAATAGAGTCGAGAAAGCATGTCATTGTCTTAAAATATGCAAACGAATAAAGGCAACTTGTTGAGTTTTAAGCTTATTATAAAGGACAAATATTTAAGATTTAGCTGTTTCTTACCTGCATAAAAAAACACACCAAATAATTCAATTAATAAATATCGAAAGCATTGGTATCATTACTTTGTCAAACAATCACATGAAATGATTCCCCTTTATTTAAAGTTAAAACTGGTGAGCCGAAATTTTATCAGCAAATGAATTATGTTCCCATGCAAACTTTCAATTATGGGAATCATGCACCAGGGGAAGCCACTTTAAGTGGGCAAATTTCGAAAAATTGTAGGTTTGGCTAGTAAAAATTATAACTTTTGAGTTTTCTAGAACTCTCATTACCTGTTACATTGACCCCTAGCTAGAGAAATAAAACTTCTGCCTCTATTCTATTAGAACAGGTACAAAAAAAAAACTATCGGAATGGGGACAAATTTTAAAAAAAAATTATAAGTTAAATAGATAAAATTTTTGGTTAGTGAAAAACTCTTATTCCAAATGAATTTCTGAAAATTATTTTCTATTTCCATAAAGAACCTCATTTCTTGGTATCCAAATAGTACATGTGTTAGAAAAATGGAGGATCTATTCTCTTTTTTTTTTTTTTCCAAAAAATTATCTTGGAGATTGTGTAATGCTTACTCTCAAACTCTTCGTTTATACAGTAGTGATATTTTTTGTTTCTCTCTTCATCTTTGGATTCCTATCTAATGATCCCGGGCGTAATCCTATCAAAGAGATAGCCAAATTTTATTAAAGGTCTTACATTGATTTTATTTTGTAAAGATGAGGAACTCGATTAATAGGCCTAATATATAAGGGACTATACCCATCAAAACCCAAAGATAAGGGATTGAAATGATCATTTTCCTTTCTCAAACATATGGACCTAGGCAAGTCTAGAATTGATGCTTGAGCCTTGATTCACGCTGGAAGAGCCAAGCCTGGGTCAAAAATATACAAAAGTGAGAAAACTTGGGTTTTCTCATGCTTTGCCTTATTCCAGGAACAAAGAACTTTTGCTTTCAACACGTTTTCCAATTGTAATATTCCACCCAAATCATGTCCACAGGATATCAGTCAAATCAACTAAAGATGGCTTAATTAGTATCATCACCCACAGGATAATGCTTGCCGTATTTAGTATCACCAAAGAGTCGATTAACCGCTTAATGACCCGTCCAAAAAGGGCGGAAAAAAAAAAAGATCAGAATACTGGAATTGGCTTGGCTTCCTTCCATTCGACAAATTTGGCGTCAACACTGGAATAGTAGTGGGAAACTGCAGTTTAACAACCTGAAGTTTGTTTTATCGGAAAGAAGAACAATAAATCTAACATCATGGGAGTGAGTTCATACTATGAGGTCATATTATGACCTCACCACTTCAGATATAAGCAAACATGCATGGGGCTGATGAGAGGAGTGTCTCACAATGGATCTGCTGTTCCACTTGCTATTACATTCATCGTCCCATCTTCTATTATATTACAATTTATCCTTCACGAGCATCATATTTTAATTCTTATTTTTTTTTCTTATGTTCCAACAATTGCTTATAGGATTAAAAAAATTACGACAACTGAAAAATAATATACAATAAAAAAAATACCAAAAATTTCATAAATATCCTATTTTCTAGTTATATTTTAGTCTTTAGCCTATTATATTATAATTTTTTTTCCAAAAAATAGGAGCTTTTATTGATTCTGTTAGAAACTGCAAAATGCGTCCTCAGTCTATTACAGCAAAACTCCTATCTACTCATGTCATCAATCCTATTACATTTTTTTTTTAAAACCTTATTACTAGCTAATTATTAAATTTTAAGGAAGAAAAAAGAAAATAGAGATAGACCATTCATGGAGAATACATAACGATGTAATAGGTAGGACATGGAGTGTGATAGTAAGTAGGACAGAAAAATCAATGCGGGTTATAGTTCACTGATCAAGGTTGACACCTCACAATCTAGGAGTCCAATTCTTATTATGTTGTGAGTTATTTTAACTGTGTATTAATATTGCCCCACCAACTATGGTGATTGGCCACAATTTGAATCAGTTGTAATCTCTTTTATTGGTCTCACTGTTGTGGGGTTACATATGTAATTTTGATTAAAAAAATGCAAACATGCATGAGAAATAACTAGTAAGCGTTAAGTTTACGAGATAATTTCAAAAACCTACCATGAGATTTTGAAAATCTCACATATTTCCTCAGTGTAATGAGACTAGAATCAAGGGCAATGTTACAATTCATAGTTAAAACAAATTGTTTAAGCAAAATGCCAAAAAAAAAAAGTCTAAACCAACGAAAGATGAAGTGAATTGTAGTGAATTGTGCATTACTTTCCACCTTTACCCTCTTATATGTGGCTTAGACAACGAAAGATATCTAGGGAATCAGTATTTGTGGAACGCTACCACAGTTGGCCACTGTGCGCTTGTAAACAACGCTACTACAATTTTCTGTGGCGCATCTCATGGACCATATTGTTGGTGTCTTTCATATTCATTGACCTTGACCTATATATGAGAGGGTAAATGTAAGAATAGGATGCAAACTAGTTTTCTATTTTAATTATGTGACAATTATTTTAGAAGGAACAAAACAAAAGGATAGCGTTTTCAATAGAACGGAGAGAATATTTTTTTTTTATCGCAAAGATATAATTCCTATAATCTAATCTAGCGTAATCTAGGGAGAGGGGGAGGGGAGTTCAATGTAAGTAGAGACTCCATTAAAAATGACCAATTATAAACGTCAAATATAATGGCAAGTTGGTGAGAAGTCGAGGGTACCTTGACCTCCCACACCACCAAGACTTAAGCCTTGTGTGGGGACCAGTGGCCAGAACGGAGAGAACTTGATTTAACTTGAGGCTAGCAATGCTGCAGTGGCTTCAGTTCCATAAATGTGTTTGAAGTGTGTGCCAAAGTCTGGACTCTTTGTGCCCCTCAAAGATTCCAAATGTCGCACAATTGGTGCCATACGGCTAGCATGGGGAGGAAGGCTTGGTCGAACTTGCTCCTTTAACATTTCGATTAGACCACCACTGTTGCTGGAGTCGATGAGTTACTATCAAAATGCAATGAGCACCTTGTTGCATGTAATATACGAATCCATTTGCTGTCCAATTTCAATTCGCTATCCTTCAAAGTTCAAACCAATCCATTTGCTATCCAATTTCGACGAGACGCATTGATGCCCTTGTTATGATTGGCTTTCAAATTTATCATGATTGGACAGCAACATTTTGAATCTATTCTATACGAGTGCTGGTGGTATCAGTAAAATGCGGCTCCAGTGCACAAAAATTATAAATTTGGCTAGTAAAGTTTACATATCAATTTTGTTAATTTGTCTCACAATTGTACCGCTGAATTTAAGGAAATTCTCTTTATGTTTATGTTGCCCCCTTAACTTTGTCCAAATTTGCATTCTTTACACTTCCCCAATCCCCCAAGAGAAGTAAAACTATTACTTCTAATCATATCAAAAGTTTACTTCTAATCATACGAACTCTGGGTTTTGCTGCTTAATTTTATGAAAAGTTCTTGACTACAAGTCCAGTGGTAAATCAATACTACCATTCGCTAGTGTGAGAAATGTTCACATGCACTCGAACTTCCAACTTTTGAGACAGAAAGGTCCCATTTGATCTTAAGAAACAATTAACAAACTTATCTTAGGCAAGTTGATCACTAAAAGGGATCTTTTGGACCGTAGAACAGAAGTAAAACAGTCATAAGAGCAATTAGCAGGTTTCTTTAGAGACCCTTAGGTAGACACAGAACACACTGAGATTCCCCAGATTAAGACTATAAGGTGATAGATTGCTAAAATTGGCTATTTTTTAAGAGGCAAAGGACAAATATATAATAGTTTTGGGGACATTTTGCAGTTAAACATAAAAGAATTGATTACAGTTCAGGACCTCTCTATTACTTAAATAAAAAATGATTTAACAAGCGATTTGCATCACACAATTGGTTTTGTTGATTGTTCACATGTGTATGCTTTAGGCACTACCTTCCATCCAATGTCATAGTGAAAGCCATAACCAAATAAGGGGTGTAAATTCATGAGTGTATGGTTTTTAGGGGTGGTTGGTAATATGGTCAAACCTAAAGGTCTAACTTGTAATTTGGCTAAACCTCAAGGGCGGTAGATGTAATTCCCTCCCCCCCCAACCCCCCAATGTATTAGAGGCATCACCCTCCTCTTGGTTTTTACAAAATTTTTTGTTCAAATAAATTGAGAAGCATGTTGTTTATCTTAAACACAAAATTCCTTTTAAAACTGATTAGTTTAGAAACCTTTTGGCATTAAACTAAAAGGCTGACAATTGGGCTCGCCAAAAGAAAGCGTGCATTTTTATTGGTGTTAACTGTAAAAGGTCACACTTTCAACAACAGGAACCAGAAAATCAATCAAGAACAGGCCTGAGTGGGATGTCTTTATTAGCCATACAAGCGGCGGCTTGATATCAGAATTGCCGTAGGAAAGGTGCATTGACATGCTTGTCAGTGCAGTAGAGACACGGAATCCGCATTGTTAATTTATCTCTAATAATCTCCACGAGCAACTTATTACCTATGTTTTCAGAACCGGACCGGATATCGACTCGGCCGAGGTCAGGGGTCAGAGGTCAATGGATTCGACCGGGGGTCGATAGGGGTCGAACCGGATGACGTCATAAATAAAAAATATTTAAAAATTAAAATATTATATATAAAATATCTAATAATATGTTGATATTAATAAAGGTATATTCATATATATTTGATGTTTCAAATATATTTAACAAGAAAATACAAAGAAATTAGAACAATCAAGTAGCAATTTATGTTATTTAATAAATATTAACAAGTTTAGAATTACAATTATGAATTTAATTGAAAAATAACATCAAATTTTAGGACAATATTTATAAAGTATGAAATATTTGAGGTATATTAATAAGTTTTAACAATTTAGGGGACCAAAACATAATATTGAAAAGCTTGAGTTTTTTTTTTTAAAAAAATTCTGATTGAACCGGAAAAATCGGTTTTTTCCCGGTCAAACCCAGTTTTTGACCGGCTTTGACAGGGTTTTAAATTTTCGGTTTTTTAACATGACTCGGACCGGACACTTGGCCGGTTCTCGGTTCGACCGACCGGTCCGGTCCGAGTTTTAAAACACATCTTATTACTGATGGGACGGCGTTGGTCCCTCAACGTGGAGTTAAGTGCATAAGCAAACGAAACTCCCTTTAGTGGAGTTGGCCACCACCTTTAGTGCGGGGTAGGAGGTCAAGAGTTCAACTCCTCTTACCCTCCCAAGGGTTCATCCCTTGCCTCCTATCAAAAGTGCCACTTAATGTGGCTTTGCTTAAGATTCATGTGGGTGCTGTACACCCGTATGGTCCGATGGTGGTTTAGTCCCCATCGGTTTCCCTTGACCCTGTTGAGTCACCTCCCCTAGTATAGGTTAGATTAGAACTAGGAGTAGGTGTAGATGTAGATGTAAATGTAGATGTAGATGATGACAAATGATAAAAAAAAAGAAAAAAAGAAGTGCATAAGTAAACACACCACGAGGACAATGATGATTCCCATCATCAATCGCATGTTCGTTGGACTGGCATCACCGTCAAGCAAGATCGGATTCAATAGCTCAGGATCAACAAGCCCTTGGAACATGATGCTGGCATCAGTTCCATAAATGTTTCTAAAGAGTGTGTGGAATTCATGGTTTAAAATCTCGGTCTTGGTCGAGTTGTCATCGGAACGGACTCATCCTATATGATACTCAAATGAAATAATTTCGAGATACTTGACTCACCGAGAATTAGGTTGAGAAGTCTCCGATACGGATAGTTTCTGCCGAATCGGCCTGAATCATCTCGAGTCAACTCGCAAATTTGTATTTTACAATTTTTCTTTTGCTAATTTTTATTAATTATTTTTGTTTAGTATATTTGTGAATATTATTCACAATATTTAGAATATTAAATGTTTCAAAATTTGCTTCTCGTCGAGACTGTGATTAATATGCCGAAATCGATACGGAATGGTTCGACCGCGACTACGGCTTTGAACCATGGTGTGGATGGATGTCTGAAGTGTTTACGCGACTCGAGGGTCTCAAACCCTGCACGATCGATGTGATGGGGATCATTTTGGCTTTGCGGAGGAAGCCGTCGGAATTGGAGGGCCCTGGGGCATAGCAAATTACATCTGGGATAAAGCTTGGTCCAACTTGCCCGTTTGAGTGATCTATTAGCCCTCCACTGTTGCAGGACTAGAGTCCGCTATCATAACGAAATCAGCACCTGGTGGCATGCGATTTACCATATGTCGAAAGTCCGCAACTGTTGACAGAATAGACTGCACATTCGTATCCAACTACTAATACGTAGGAATGGTGAGAACGTGAAGAGGATATGTGTGTAGTTTAATATGAAACTTTAGGGCCCGTTTGGATGTGGGTGTTTAGGGGTGTTATTATAGAATTTGGAACTATAGGTGTGCGTATTAATAAAAACATTTGGTGTGGTATCTTAGAAGTATTTGTAACGAGTCTTTAGGAATGTTTTTGATACCTGATAGTTATATAATTTCCCAGCCCTTTCATCACCCACCACTATCTTGATAGAATTCGGTGTCGCATGGAGAAGGGGGAAGAAGGAGAGAGCAGAGAAGCAGAGGAGGGGTGGTGAGGGGGTGGCAGGAGGAGTGGAAGGAGGGGGCGGTAGGGAGGTGCTATGGAAGAGGGGGAAGAGAGAGGAGAACGGAAGGGGTTGATTGGCAGAGTGTGGTGGTGGTTGATGGGGAAAATGGTAGTAATATGTGGGTATTTTTGTGAGTTTCTTTGGGTATTTTTGGCAATTTTGAAGTGTTATTTTTTACCATAGGTCCGACCGAATCAATCAATCAGTACGACTATCCCCTAATCTAGATTAAGGCGATAATCTAATTCAACATTTAAATTTAATAGATTTAGATTTTAATACGTTTAGACGCGTTTAATAACTAAAAATTGAACATTTGGATTAATTAAGTGACACTAGATTTCCTATGCAAAACTTGTTCTAGAAAATAAATAATAAATTATTCACTTATAAGTGAATGTGATATACACTCAAATATATCAAATTTAATACTTAACAATTAAATAATTTAATGGATTTAAATTTAAATTTTTTAATTTTAAATTTCAATTTTCAAATTTCAGTTTTATCAAACCCAACCTAATTCATGTCATTATCATTAGACTTTAGTTCACCAAAGAGTCAACTAAATGATCAATGATGAAAAGATTAGAATACTGAAATTGCTTTTGAGTTGTCAAATTTATTGTCACTGCAGACTCCATACCTACCTGCTACTCCAGTGGAGAACTGCTGTATCATAGCCAAACAATAAGTTAATCTAATGTCACTACTAATAGGCATTAAAAAAAAACATGCATGGAACCGGCTAACACTCCCGAGGTCACCTCTTAAGGTGCTACTAGTAAAGTTGATCAATTTTGCATATTTAATTCAGTTGTATTCATCACATTATCAAGGATTGAATTGGCCAAAGAATTAACAGATCATGTACTTAGACAATGGAGATCCGCTGCACAAAATAACGAAAGCTTCAGAAATCAAGAATTGAAAATGGCAATTTTAAGTAGCATCATGAAGATGGGCATTACACAAGTAGTTGCAATACACTGAAAAGGCATACTATCAATCCTATCCAGGATTTTAAACAGGGTCCTATGTGAAGACTAAATATCAAAAGTCAAGAATTTTTTGAAATACTTTCTCACAAATTGGTCAATTCCTGATGATGACAGCAAGGTCTCCAATCAGATCTTTAAGTTCGTTTGCAGAAAGTTCAGCAGATTCATTACAGTAATGCAACTCAATTCGCTCCAAAGTTGGGATTTCTCCGAGAGCACAAGGGAGCTCAGTAAGAAACTCACAGGACCTCAGGATTAGGAACTGAAGGCAGGGAAAGTGATCACCTTCGGCTTCCCATTGCACTATATCAGTTTTTTCAATTAGTAATTGCTTCAGACAGCAAAATACTTCATCAGTTAGTTTCCATGTTGATCCTCGGAAGGCATAGTTTTTCAGCTTGAGCACCTCAAGGTTGGGTAACTTGGCGACATTGGTCATATCCTCCCATGGCAGATTGCTCGAACTTAAAGTCAATTTCCTGAGATTAGATGGGAAAGCATCCCAACTTATAGTCCTTGCTTCTCTGATTTCTCTGTAAAAGGAACAGTTGAGTGTTTCAAGCTGATGCAAATAAGCCAGATTCTTCAGACACTCGCATGATCTATCCCTGTAGTAGTCTTCTTCGGTTTCACACATTCCTAGTTCTGTAAGGTTGGGCATCATAGCAAACGCATCCCTCCAGCAACTGAGGAACCGTACTGTGGATAATGTTTTTAGGTATCCCGAAGACAATGGCTGGCGGTAAGTATTGCTTGCAGCATCAGTGAGATAGCTTAGAAAAGCAACCATAGTTATACGGAGATGCCTCAATTTTGGCATATTCCAATATCTCACTGTCAGGGTGGGGATATCCCCATCTTCCCTTAATGGCCATGGACCATTGATGACTAAGGTTTGGAGATGCCTGAGTCTGTCTAGTTCTGTGGGCAGCTTATATAAGTAACATTCAGTGCAAGGTACCTCAACTTTTGTAACTTAATTATTTGAGCAGGGAAAGAATCAAACTGCAGGAAGAACATGTCCAATACTCTGAGCTAATGGAATTTCAAATAAGAGAAAAAGATATCTGGAACAAAACTAGAACGCAAAGTAAAGCACAAAAAAGATTGAAGACTTGTATACATGGTTCGAAAACTCGGCCGAGTCGTCACCGTCTCGGCCTAATCCGAGACGAGACCGCGACGAAACGATACCGAGATATGTGACTCGCCGAAATATCACCGTGAAGGGCTGAAACGTCCGAGTCACACCGAGTCATCCTGAATCAACTCGAATTTTTATTATTTTTACTAAGTTTTTAATTATTTTTGTTTATCATTTTTTACAATTTTTAGAATATTAAATATTTCAAAAATTCGCGTCTCCCCGAGACCGCGACCGATATGCCGAGACCGATGTGAAACGATTCAAGCCGCGACCGCGACTTTGAACCATGCTTGTATATGGAGGTGCTAAGTGGACATCAGCATCAGAGTTCAAGACTTCAAGTGCAAAACCAGAAAATTTTGATTATCTTTTGCAGGAAAACTTTGGTTCTCATGTTTTATTACAGACATGATGTTCTCTTTTTGAGCTTCCCTCAAACATAATTCCCGCAAGAGGTTGTGTAGTCGACAAGTTTTGATTTTGCCATCTACATTCCTTTTCCCAACCAAAACTAAACTCCTATCAATAAGATCTTCCAAGTAGTCCTCCGCTACATCTTCAGGATTATTTGAAGAACTTGCTTTCAAGAAGCCCTCAGCAATCCATAAACGAATTAACTTCTGAACTTCAATCTCATAATCTTCAGGAAAGGCCCCCATGTATAGAAAGCAAATTTTAAGGTATAGGGGCAAGTAGTTATAACTTAGAGCAAGTATATCTAAACATTGTTCTGGATTCGTGAGTACAACTGAACTTGCGCTAGCTGCAAAATCCTTCCAGCAGTCAGATGTCATCACAGTTCTAGACAGAGTGCCAACTATAATAACAATTGCAAGGGGTAATCCATGGCATTTTCTTGCTATTTGCTTTCCCAAGTCCACCAATTCAAGAGGGCAACTTTCAAGTCCAAAAACAAGTTTTTCCAACAGTTCCCAGCTTTGCTCTATATCCAAAAGACTCATACAATGAGGATGGTTCTTTGGACTGACATAGGTTGCTAATTCCACGAACCGGCTGGTCATTACTATTCGACTACCATTTTTGTCGTCTAGAAGACACATTTGGATACAATCCCAGGCCTTATTACTCCATACATCATCCATAACAACCAGGTACTTCCTACCTTTTAGACATTTATACAAGTCATCAGTAAGATCTTCATTAGTCTTTTCACTGCACTTTTCATGAACTTTATCAGAGGGCTTAGTAACAGAGCGCAAAAGATCAAGCAACAAATTTCTCAATTGGTATACTTGAGATACTGTAACCCATGCCCGACAATGAAATTGAAAAGCAGTATCAGGGTGATCAAACATTTGTCTAGCTAGAGTAGTTTTACCAATGCCACCCATCCCCACAATTGCTAGAACTTCTCGTCCCAGCGAGGGTCTTGCTAGTCTATCCATAATTTTCATCAAATCAGCATCAAAACCAACTACAATATTCCTCAGATTTGAATCAGATAATGAGTGTCCTTTGAGGGGAAGGTTACTCTCCAGCTGCAAGGTTTTTAAACTGAGTGTAGTACCATTTATCCCTCTAATCCGTCTGATCTTTCTCCTAATGAATCGAATCTCTCCAGATATGTGTAAAAAGTAGTGGTGAATCCCTCTCTCGCCATCAAAACTGCTTTTGATTGCTGCTTCAAGATTAATTTTCCTATCCGGAGATTTTTCAGTGCACTTGAGAACTAATATATCTATTAAATACCTCATTTCTGACACAATAGAATTGTCTATCATCCATTCTTGTACAAAATCTGCTGCTCTGTTGACAATATAATTGACATCTTTCTCCATTTCATTACGGCCATGCCATTTGACTGAAGAATCCTCAAAGGGTGTCAGCAAGAACCGAAGATCTTCGTACAGAACCATCTGCTGGATGCACATATCATTGAAAAAGACTATGGCTTCTCTCAGATCATGACTAGGACCTTCCATTTCTTTAGCTACATTAAGAAAATAACATAGTCTTGGGTTTTCCCTGGTGCTCTGAAGATCTCTGTTGCAATGGAATCTGTATGATTCATTGTGAACGAAATCAATTTGCTCCAACATTGTTGGCACTTCATCAAGCATCTTCTGCATATTCTCCAACATTCTATTTTTTCGAAATAATCTTCTTATAATCTCCATGACATCTGACTGTTGTGGTACAGAACCAGAAATGGTGCAGGAATGGAAAGTTGGAATAAGCAGTGAAGTAAATAACACACTAATTTGATCAGATTCAAACAAACATCACCATTTTTTATTGATGAACTTCAATTTGGATACAAAAGGAGAATTGGCGGGAAAAAAAGAGAAAGGGAAAAGAATGAAGGAAACTTGAGAGAAAAGATAAACAGAGGGGATATTCCCTCTCTGAATTCAATAACAAAATCTTAACCAATGCCTTAACAATTACATTGATCGTATCCTTTATAGAGAGCTACTCTAACTAACTCTTCCAATAGCTAATGAGTGATCAACACGTGTAAGGAGAATCTTCAAGCTCGACTGGTCCCCAGCTTCAGCAAGAACAACATGAACCCAACAAAAGCGTGATTCATTGGTCGCGCCTCCACTCGTTACTCCCGCGCCTTCCCCTTTCCTGATTTCACGCCTTCCTTTCCTGTAAGCTGTTAGTTGCTGACTTCATCAGACCGCGTCTTCTCTTGTTATCCTCCCACTACTGCCACGCCTTCTCTTAACTACTCTTCACGCCTTCTTCTTTTCCTCTTTTGGTACCTCTTAGCTACTGACTTCATTACAATACTCTTCCCTTAACAGTGAATCTTGTCCTCAAGATTGGAATGTAGGGAACTGTTTTCCAATCTCTTCAGCATCCTCCCATGTGGCTTCTGCAGGATCCGTACCCCACCAGTGGATTAACCACTGAATTGCAGCAGCATTTCTTTTCTTTACCATCCTCCTATCCAGCACTGCTACTGGTTCCACCCTCCAGTGCCCCTTTTCATTTGTTTCTGACAACTGGAGTATAGGTGTGATCTTGTCTCCCACTTTTTTCTTGGGTAATGATACATGAAAAACAGGATGAATCTTTGAAGAAGTTGGTAGATTCAGCCTGTATGCCACATTCCCAATCCTTTCCTCTATCTTGTACGGGCCAAAGTACTTTACTGAGAGTTTGGTGTTTCCCCTCAAGGCTACTGAACTATGTCTATATGGTTGTAGCCTTAGGTATACCCAATCTCCTTTATTGAACTCCCTCTCACTTCTCTTCTCATCAGCATACTTCTTCATCCTCTCCTGAGCCTATTTCAAGTTATGTGTCAGCATGTTGTCCATTTGTTGCCTTTCTCTAATATAATCTCCCACTGCAGCTACTCTAGACTGCAGGTATGGTCCCAGAGCTAGTTAGGGAGGGAGGAGGCCATACAATGCCTCGAATGGGGTCATCTGAATAGCTGTGTGGTGTGAGGTGTTGTACCACCACTCTGCCAAAGACAACCACTAGTTCCATCTATTAGGTTCTATATGAGTCAGGCATCTGAGGTACATCTCTAGCACTTGGTTTACTCTCTCAGTCTGGCCATCAGTCTGAGGGTGATAAGCTGTGCTGTAGTCCAATTTAACTCCCAACATACTGAATAATTCCCCCCAGAATTGGCTGACAAATATCCTGTCCCTATCTGACAGCATGCTCTGAGGAATTCCATGTAATTTACTAACATGATCAATGAAAAGCCTAGCTACCTTTGGTGTATCAAATGGATGTGCTAGACTGATGAAATGAACATATTTGTGAATCTATCCACAACTACTATTATGGTGTTCTTCCCCTCTGACTGTGGCAGTCCTTCAATGAAATCCATGGTAACACGGCTCCATGAATATTAAGGGATAGGTAAAGGTTGTAGCAATCCTGGGTAAGCCACATGTTCATCCTTGCACTTCCTGCAGCTGTCACATTCCAGAACCATCTTCTTGATTTCCTTGTACATTCCTGGCTAGTAGATTAGCTGTTTGGCCCTTATGTAGCTAGCTTGAATGCCCGAGTGCCCTCCTATCTGAGAGTCATGCAATGCAGTGATAAGTTTTTTTCTGGTGTCACCATGTCCTTAAACTACTAACCGCTTCTTGTACCTGAGAATACCATCCTGGTAAGAGTAGTCTGAGACCTGTGTGGGAGTCAGTAGCACCAGGGATAGGGTCTTCTGAGCCCACTCATCCTCCTTATAACTCTCTATTACTTCTCTGATCCAAGCAGGTACTGCATAGGATATGGCTGTGCACTCCCCCATCTCCTCTCTGCCCTGTCTAGATAGTGCATCAGCAGCCACATTGTCTTTCCCCTTCTTGTAGTGAATTTTCTAGCTTAGTCCTAGCAACTTAGTGAGCCACTTCTGTTGGAGAGGAGTAGTGATCCTTTGCTCCAGCAAATACTTTAAGCTCTGATGGTCAGTGTGTATGATGAAGTGATGTCCCTCCAAGTAATGTCTCCATTTGGTCACAGCAGTCACCAATGCCAGCAATTCCTTCTCATATATTGACAGCCCCATATTCTTCTGTCCCAAGGCTTGACTGAGGCAGGAAATAGGCCTCTTGCTCTGCATCAGTACAGCCCCTATGCCATTATAGCATGCATCTGTCTCAATGATGAATGGCTGAGTGAAGTCAGGTACTGCTAGTACAGGGCTATTGCACATGGCTCTTTTTAATTCGTGAAATGCTATCTCTGATTCCTCACTCCAGTGGAAGTTGTCCTTTTTCAGTAGGTTAGTCAAAGGCCTTGCAATGGCCCCATATCCTTTGACAAACCTTCTATAGTAGCCTGTCAGTCCCAGAAACCCCCTTAGTTGCTTGATATTAGTTGGTTTTGACCAGTTCTCCATGCACTCTACCTTCTTAGGATCAGCTTGAACTCTTTCTGCTGATATTATGTGTCACAAGTACTCCACCTGTAACTGAGCAAAAGAACACTTGCTCATCTTGGCATACAACTGGTGCTGCCTCAGAAGATTCATTACCTCAGTTACATGCTTCACATGCATCTCCAGTGTTGGGCTGTAAACTAGAATATCATCAAAGAACACCAACACATGTTTTCTCATCTGATCTTGGAAGACCTGGTTCATCAGGCTCTGAAAGGCTGCTGGTGCATTGGTCAAACCAAATGGCATGACCTTGAACTTATAGAGCCCTTGGTGAGTTCTGAAAGCTGTTTTTGGAATGTCCTCCACCTTGACTCTAATCTGAAAGTATCCTGCCCTCAGGTCAATTTTTGTGAAGTACCTGGCTCCATGCAGCTTATCTATTAATTCTTCAATCAAAGGCATGGGAAATTTATTCTTCATTGTCAACTCATTTAGTTGCCTGTAATCCACATAGAATCTCCATGTCCCATCTTTCTTCTTAACTAGCAACACTGGTGAGGCAAAAGGACTACTGCTAGGTTGTATGATGCCTATTTCTAGCATTTCCTTTACTAGTTTCTCAATCTCTGTCTTCTGTACGTAGGGGCACCTATATGGTCTCATTTGGAAAGGCTTGGCTCCCTCCTTTAGAACAATCTGGTGGTCATGGCTCCTGGTTGGAGGCATTCCTTTGGATTCTTCAAAGACATCCTTGTATTGATCTAACACCTGACTGATCTCAGTAGGTGTCTGTCCTGTACCATCCTCCTCCTTTACTGCCACCAGTTGTGCTACCACCCCATATGCCTGCTTCTTCAACCACCTCTCCAACCTACTCACTTTGAGCATCCTTAATCTGGTGCTGGTATCCTCTCCCATCAGCACTACTTCCTGCTCCCCTTTATGGATTCTCATGCTGAGTTTCTGGAAATTGAATTCTATAGGACTGTGTTTGGCCAACCAATCTACTCCAAGGATCATGTCACATCCTCCCAATCTCAGAGTATTAAAGGTATGTTGGAACTGATGACCTTGCATTTCCCACTGCAGAGGTTTCTCCAGTCCCTTGGAATCTACCTTTTCCCCATTGGCCACATTAACTATCAAGTTAGGTCCCTGTGCACTACATTTTAACTCCTTTGCCAGTTGTTCATCCAGAAAACAGTGGGTACTGCCACTGTCTATCAGTGCAGTAACCTGTCCCCCTTTAATTATACCCTTCAGCTTAATGGTTTTGTGCCCTGCCCCCCTGCCAAGGAGTAAACAGACACCGCCATGTGTTCATCTGCCAGTTCCCCATTAATACAGTCACAGTAAACCTCCTTTTCTTGCTCCTTGTTTTTTTCTACTGCCTAGTTTTTTCAGCCAACAAGTAATGAATATGGGACTATTTGCATACATGTCCTAAAATATAAGGTTCAGCACATTTATAACACAATCCTTTCTCTCTTCTCAAGTTAAATTCAGCAGGGGATATTTTCTTGAATTGATTTTGGCTGGTTGCATTCTGATTAGGTGGTCTAATAGTGTGCTTGGGATTGTCCTGGTTCCATCTGGGGTGGGGTGGTGTTTTTACAAGGTTTTTCTGACTACCAAAACTAGTAGGAACAGTTTTGTGTATCTTCTGAATAGCTTTTAAGTTCTTTTCTTGCAGTTTGGCTATTTCAATGGCATCAGCTAAGGTTTCACGTCTAGACATTTTCACCATATTGACAATTTCCTCTTTCAATCCACTCATGAAGCATGCTTTGTAGTAGGAATTTGATAAATGAGGTAAGGATGGCATTACCAGGGCTTTGAGCATTTCAAATTTTTCCAGGTAATCAGCTACTGATCCGACCTGTATTAGTTTGTTAAACTTCTCAATGGCTTCCTCAGGACTCCCTTCTCCAAATCTGATGCACAGGGCAGTAGACAGCTCTCCCCAGGGTATAACTTCCCTTCCATGAAAAACTCCATGAAACCAGATGTCTGCTCTATCTCTGAAATAAAGTTCTGCTACTTCAGCCTTCATCTCCTCCTCTATTCCATGCAATTTGAAGTACTTGTTAGCCTTCCTGATCCATTCCCTAGGGTTGTCCCCAACGAAGATTGGCAGATCCATTTTTGGCAGTTTGTTGATGGTCCTGAACTCTCTTCTTCCGGCTACTTCCTTCTGTGGCTCCAACTTAGATCCCTCAGGTTGAGCCTCCTCTTTTCAACTGCTGCTTCCTTCGAATTCCTTCCCTCTGTCATTCATTTTAGTCATTAGTTAAGCCATCATATTCATCATTCCCTCATACTTCTGATCCAGCCCCTTCAGTAATTTCTCAGTAGCATCCTGTCTGAACTCCATTGATCTGATGGCCTGTTCCATTCCCTCATTCTTGTTGGTGAAAGTTCTGACCACACTACCTAGCTCTACTACCTCTCTTCTCAGTGCTTTGTCCTGGTTCTTTGTCATCCTTATGGCTCATAAGACCAGCTCTGATACCACTGTTGTAGTACAGAACCAGAAATGGTGCAGGAATGGAAAGTTGGAATAAGCAGTGAAGTAAATAACACACTAATTTGATCAGATTCAAACAAACATCACCATTTTTTATTGATGAACTTCAATTTGGATATAGAAGGAGAATTAGCGGGAAAAGAGGAGAAAGGGAAAAGAATGCAGGAAACTTGAGAGAAAAGATAAATAGAGAGGATATTCCCTCTCTGAATTCAATAACAAAATCTTAACCAATGCCTTAACAATTACATTGATCGTATCCTTTATAGAGAGCTACTCTAACTAACTCTTCCAATAGCTAATGAGTGATCGACACGTGTAAGGAGAATCTTCAAGCTCGAATGGTCCCCAGCTTCAGCAAGAACAGCATGAACCCAGCAAAAGCGTGATTCATTGGTCACGTCTCCACTCGTTACTCCCGCGCCTTCCCCTTTCCTGATTTCACGCCTTCCTTTCCTGTAAGCTGTTAGTTGCTGACTTCATCAGACCGCGTCTTCTCTTGTTATCCTCCCGCTATTGCCACGCCTTCCCTTAACTACTCTTCACGCCTTCTTCTTTTCCTCTTTTGGTACCTCTTAGCTACTGACTTCATTACACAGACACCACAGTATCAGACTTAACTGCAACAAGAAAATCTCCGATTGACCGTCCAAGAGGTTCATTCTCGTATCGTAATTGCTCCACACGAGATCTCGCTAGAACTGGAGTTCCTTCTAAAACTTTTAAAAGTTCGAGGGCTTTCTTAGAGAAGGCTTTGACCTGCATTTTCTTGATCTCGAGAATCAAAAAAGGGAATTTCATTAGGCACTCCAACTGGTGCACCAGAGAAACAATTGCAGCTTGAGCCATCTCCCTCTAAATCTCCCTGCATAACCACATCAACTAAAGGGTAACTGATAGTTGTTCGATTACAAAGAGCCCAAAAAATGACAAAGATAGTCAAATTAGTCAAGAATAGGAAATGAAACATCTAAAAATTACCAGAAAATTAAGACAAAATTGATGGTGCTAGATTACCTGTTTGCAAAATAACACCAGGCCAGAGCTAGAGCCTTAATCAGACTTTGAAGCCAGAACTGGAGTTTCTTCGGGCTTGGTATTTTGCTTTCTCGGAAACTGATATGCTGTTCACCCAGAAAGACTATCTTTGACAAAAAAAAATACTTTCACTCAAAAATGTCAAATTCGATGGAAAAATAAATTATCATTTATCTTTAAGATGCTTCCATGTGCATAAATCCAAGTTCGTGAATTATGGTTGCTTTGGGTATAATTATTAATTGGTAGGCCCGGTAAAGATGCTTAATTAACTAAGCATTTTCTTACACGTAGTGCCAAAATGATCTAGGATGATATCTTCTTTTTTAGGCCTTTTGCAATGAAGAAAAGCAATATTCTTTGTACTAAAAGATTTTGGCATATTGTAGAACAAGGGCAATATGGTTGGGCTTGCTGTACAACTGGTACAGTTGATATACTTTTTTCAACTAGATTAATAGATTTTTCATGGATCTTGTGCACGGATGCATTGGCTCGTGACATGTTGTCTTTGCTTTCTCAAGAACTATGAGGTATAAACTGCACACTACGTTGTAGAGATAAAAATGTGCATGCCCAATTTAGTGTGAATAGCTGTGAAACACTATATTAGGGAAATGCCTATATATTTAAGAACATTACTATTATTTGAAAGATAAAGAAACTGAAGTAAAAAAAGATGTAACAAAAGACCAGAAGAATCAAGAGATTACTGCTAGCACTTAGCGAACAATCTACTAACTAAAGTTTACAGGAGAAAAGAACCAATGTGTTGAAGGACAGGTTTAATTAAAGTTTCAAACAAAAAAAAAGCTCATGAATTGAAACTACGAGTAACACAATGACCAATGTCTTGAAGGACAAGTTAAATATTGAAATTGAAGTGCCATGTATCCATTCTTGCAATTCTTTTCTACCCAAAGATGATAATGGCTAAAGGAATCTTGGATTGTGGAATCAAAAGAAGTGTTTCACCACTTCGATGTTCGTGATCAGTGACAAATCTGTTCTTCTGGCCAAATTTTCTTGCAGCCATTCCAAGGCTATACATCTTGTGCCTAATTGCATCATCGATAGTTGGAATCTTGCTTTCCTATAGCCTTGGATCTGCATGCTTTGAAAGAGTTTGTCAATTAACAAATAATACAAAATTATCAGTCAAGATACAATGATCAATTGCACCTCACATTCCATAATTTGTAAGTAATGCTATATTGAAATTGAGTTAATTAGACCATGTTTAGCTAAATTTACTTTAAATGGTCAATTAGAGCTAATTTAGGAGAAAACAGTATCACTATGGTACGAGTGCTTATGACACTGTTTTGCTTATAGGGAAGTCAAGCAAGATCAAATGATGAACAGCTTTCTAGATAGAAATAATAACACAAAACAATGCAGATGACATATACAGACTAAATTATGAAAGAAATATATGCATCAACCTATTGATAGCAAAAATAGAAAGACATGATGCCCAACAGTTGCGATTCAGGCAGATAATCATAATTCTAATGTTGATGCTAACTTTTATGTGGCTGCATCACATCATATAAATTAGCATCAATTGAATTCTTTGTTGAAAAATAAGAAAAGAACGGGTTAAGCACAGTTAAGAATGAAGTGCCAGTTGTGAAGTGCACACCAATTATTTACATCTAAAACTATCACTTACAATTCATGATCCCAAAAACTAAGAGTTCAATGAACTGACACAACAAAGCACCTCGGTCAAATGAGCAAGACAATTCGTTGTGACAAACATTAGAGCATCCTTACTCGGGGCAAAAATGATAACCTTCTTGGAATTTCCCTGATAGACACGGATAAAAAATTTTCAACAAAGAATCTCTTTCAATAAAGAAAAATGGGATATCTAAGGGAATAATCTAATTGACTTAAAGTTAATCTTACTTTAAATCATCAATTTAGAAAGAATGTAGTACCTTCAATTGGGCAGCAGCTTTGTCTTTATCAGTAAAGACTTTAGTGGATTCAGCAACAAAGTCAGCTCCAGTCTTACCCTATGGAATCTCCTCTGGGTTCCTAACCACTGGCCCAAAAAGCACTATAAGATACTATAGGATTCGGTTGTTTCAAGGAACAAACATGTAGGTTCAAATAAGAATGTACCTGATGCCAAGATGCACGCCAAGCTCCCTTGTAGAATAATCCATGCTTGAACACCAAATCTTTGAGTAGCAACGGCTGAAAATAACTGCTGTAGATATGCAAGAGTTTTTCAAAACTTATCTATAGGGCCAAAGAAGAATAAGTGCTGAAAGATTTTCCAGCATTCTCAAAGCATAAGTGAAAGTACAATGATAAATTCTGCATGGACCTTTCGTGACATAAATCCTTCTGGATGAAAAATTGTTTTGTCTTAATTTCATATCATTATCTTAAACTGAATTATGATAAATATCTACTGCAGTTCAAGAAAATAAATCAAATACAACCAAATGACATATTTAAACAAAAGCACATGTTTACTAACATCTTAATAAAAAAAAAGGACTTTGCAGAAGACAAACAAGGGGAATGACAGGTGCAGATATCCATTTAACTCCATGGACTAACATATTAGAGGAACACCATGACCAACGATGAATGAATAACATGACCATAGTTTTTATGAAACATGCAACAAACAAAATTGTCCAAATACTCCTTAAGTACACTTAATAATGAGCAAACTATTAAAGGTTTGAATAAGGGTTAATTCCACTTTGTCCCCCCAAACTTTGGACGATTACTGACTTCAGTCCCTAAACTTCAAAATGGGACACTTAAGTCCCTAAACTTATACATATCTCCCACTTAAGTCCCTAAACTTATAAAATGGGACACTTAAATCCCTAAACCCTTATAAAATGGGATATTTCGACCACCAACGGCATTCAGGATTTGTTAACAATTTTCCTTAAGTGGGAGGTATTTATAAGTTTAGTAACTTAAATGTCCCATTTTGAAGTTTAGGGACTGAAGTGGGTAATCGTCCAAAGTTTGGGGGGACAAAGTGGTATTAACCCGTTTGAATAACATAGCAAATTTAGAACTATTTTCCACAATTTTTCAATTAAAGAAGCATATTGACCTAAGCATGAAGTCTTGCCGCTACACCTTTGCTGGCTCAAAATATCCAATTTCTTCCATCTTGTATTCAGGTTTACAACTTCCTTCATCCAAAACTACCTTTTGCAGTAAAAGTTTCATTTCTGGTGAACCAATATTGCAAAAGACAAATAGTTAAAAGTAAACAAAAGAGAAAATAGATTCTACCCCAACAACGTCTTAAACTTAAAGGAACAAGGTTTGGGATTTTCTTCAATAACAGCATTACTAATGCAGAATTCTTAAAAGGAACAAACAGACCTTCAATGCGATCAACGTCATCATTGTGGCAACAACAAAAACCTTTACTTCTTGAATTACATACAAACTTGAAGAAATAAATAATTGCACAATAGAGAACATGTACAAAAGAAAAGATGCAACCCCAAAAGAATAAACACAGATTATAATTGCACTCATTAATAACAATAAACAACAAACATGGATTGTAATTGCACTCACTAAAAACAACCATGAACAAAGCCAATGATATTAACCCCAAAAAAAAGGCAACATGGTAGAGCAGATAGAGAAATAAGTCTTAAAAAAACACCAAACAAGCAGATATGTATTCCAATGGAAAAAACATAACCATAACCAAAACACACTAACTACATATCTCAACCAAAATAAAGAGTAGCCAAGACAAAAATATTGAAGTGTAAAATCAAGACGTAAATAAGATTTAAAAAAGGTCAGGCAAACTCCAATAGAGAACACATTCAAGAAAGAATCAAAACAAATAATAGAGAGCCGAAAACAAAAGGCAGTGAGACAGAATAACCAATCAAGAGAAGCCCCTGCGAAAAGGGAAAACAATAGAACTTTGTATGGTGTAGCTGCAGGTGGTGGTTCAAGTGGTGGATACATGAGGTGTAGATTTTGAAAAAATTTCAAGTGGTGGTCCATTAGAGGATATAGAGCCTGTGTAGGAAGAAGCGGAAAAGGATTGGAAAATGTATGATAAAACTTTGGAGAAGTACCTGGTGGTGCAAGTGGAGGCAAATGAGGTCTTGGAATAGATGGCTTTTAGGGGATCGGCCACAAACATTGGCATTGGTGGTGGAATAGGAGGAGGAGTTGGCCGCAAGATAGAGGTGGTGGAGAAGGTGGAACCTCAAAGGAGATCGTCAAACCCCACAACAACATCAGCAATCTTGTCTTAGAAAAAAAGGGCAGTGGATACTCTAGTTCTAGAAAATTTACCAAGATTGATGGAGAATAACCGAACTCTCTGCCAAAAAAAAAACTAAAGGAGAGAAATGGAAGAAAAGAAAGATATATTTGGCTGTGGTGCTGGTGGATCGAAGAAGGAAGGAGGAAGAGGAAGATGGTGCGACAAAGGAGAAGAGAAAAAGAGAGCGAGCAAGCAGCGACAATATGAGAGAACCCTCAAGAGCAAGTCTATCTAGGTGTTTGATGAATCAATACTAGCGCATTGCGTGAATGGTTTGGTGTTTAAAAAAAATGGGGCAAACCACGTACTTTGCACGTGGGAGGACGATGAAAGATTAGTGCTGAATCGAGTTCACTCTTCATCTACTTATGTTGATGAATCAATATGAGCGCATTGCGTCAATGGTTTGATTTTTTTTTTTAAAAAAAAAAAGGTCGAACCATGTGCTTTGCACGTGAGAGGACAATGAAAGATTAGTACTGAATCGAGTTCACTCTTTATCTACTTATGTTGATGAATCAATACGAGCGCATTGCGCGAATGATTTTAGTGTTTAAAAAAATGGAACAAACCACGTACTTGGCACGTGGGAAGACGACGAAAGATTTGTGATGAATCAAGTTCGCCTTTTGTCTACTTATATTGGATGAATCCATACCAGCGCATTGCACAAATGGTTTTAGCATTTAAAAAAGAAAGGGGCGAACCACATGCTTGGCAATGGGATGACGACGAAAGATTTATGCTAAATAGAGTTTGCTCTTTGTCAACTTATGTTGAAAAGTGAAAACTAAGAAAAAGGGAGAGAAAATATTCTTTTTCATATATTTTTGGACTGCACAATATATAAATATATATACACAAGTGTAACCTAATTTAGATCCTAAAATCATGCTAATCTAAATCAATTTATTACCTAATTAATATATGATACTGTAATCATATGATACTATAATCAAATGATACTATAATCAATCAAATCTAATCTTCCCTAATATTTACAATATCAAATCTTTCCATAATATCAGATTACATATCTTCAACACTCTCCCTCAAGATGGAGCATAGATGTTAATCATGCCCATCTTGCTACAAATGTAATCAATTCTCGGACCATTTAGAGGTTTAGCGAAAATATTAGTTAACTGTTCTCCAGTTCTCACATGACTGGTTGAAATCAAGTTTTGCTGAATTTTTTCACGAACAAAGTGGCAATCAACTTCGATATACTTTGTTCTCTGATGAAAAACTGGATTTGATGCTATATGAAGGGCAGCTTGATTGTCACACCATAACTTCATTGGAAATGAATTATTGATTCCCATCTCACACAATAATTGATGTATCCATATAAGCTCTGACAGGGTGTCGAAACCTGTGCAATAATAAAACCTGCTCAAACTAAAGTTAATTTCTGTAGATAGTGGTGAGCAGGGTCGAATCCACAGGGACTGGGAGTAATTGTTTCTTTTCAAATTCACAGTGACAATGGGGTGTTTTTATGCAGAAGGTGACAATAAAAGAAGTTCAAATAAAATCTAAGAAACTACTAAAAATTAAATAACAAATTACTAAAATCAAATGAATGATAATCAAGGATCTAGCCAAGGAATAACTTCATCAATGGTTCACCTAATTGATCATCGATGCAAAGCCAATTCCAATTATTTATCAATAAATAGGTTATAACTACCAAACAAGCGATGACAGTCAACCCCTCCTTACTGTATCGGTGATCAAGGTACGCCCGTTAATCACTGCTCTAATTGAGAAATAATCCTAGGTACGCCCATAGAATTTAATTCCCCAATTGCCTTACGTATTAGAGGAGCCCTATTCTAACCAAATAACGCACTACCAGGGTTATTTTAGATTAGCTCGCGTATCCCCCTGACACGAATCTAATCGTGCCAGTTGTCACTATTTCAAGGCAATTAAACAATTACGGATTTAATACCTCAATTGACAATAAATTATTAAATTAACTAATTATCCGGATCCAAGACAATCAATTAATTAAACAACCATAAGCACTGTAACCAGGAAATATGCGAATATCAATAAATAAAAGAAAAAGATAAAATTAAATCGATCTCACAATTTTAGATGACCCAAAGCATCCGTTGTCCCTTGACTAGATAAAAGAGTTTAGCTCATTGTTGATGAGAAAAACCCATACAAAACTGACGCAAAAGCTGCGGCCATGGTCTCCGATTTAGTGGACCCAATTCGTTTGAATCATCAAATGAAAAGCTAAACTACAAAAGTGATTGCTTCATTCTAATGGTCCCTGCCATCCGCAGGGAGCCACTACTCAAAAACGGCCATGGAAAAGTCAAAGTGAAAAGCTAAAGGTATTGCCTGCTCTCTGCAGTTTTTGTATCTGTCTAGGTCCTACTCTAGTTGCTCACTAACATCCCCCTTGTGCGGCGGCTCTCAATTGAATAAGAAGACTCCTCGTTTCCGTCCTTTTGCCTTCCGTAATTACTAAAATGGGCACAAGTTTGCCTTTGCCAACAATGCCCCGGGATAAGCTCTGTGCCTTGGACTCCTTTTCTATCAAATTAGCACTTGTTATTATATTTTCGTTCTATTCCCTGAAATAAATGTAAAATATCAAAAGTGAGTAGAATCTAGCAATTAATTCACATCAAGTCAGGTAATAGGGGAAATTAATTATAAAATAAATGCTAAAATTGCAACCTATCAAGGTCATAAGTGGATTGTGCCATAGACCGGTATTCAGACTCTGCACTAGAGCGAGATACTACACTTTGTTTCTTACTTTTTCACGATACCAAATTACCTCCAACGAAGACACAATATCCAGTTGTAGATCTTCGATCAATTTTAGAACCTGCCCAATTCGCATCTAAGAAGCATTGAACATGAGAATGACCATGATTACCAAATAGTATACCACGTCCTGGAACTCCTTTAAGATAACATAAGATTTACTCTAAAACTGCCCAATGGATGGTTCTTGGTGAGGGCATAAATTGATTCACAATACTAACCGGATATGCAATATCCGGACGAGTCACAGTAAGATAATTCAAGTTCCCCACTAATCTCCGGTACATTTCAAGATCTGAGAATAACTCCCCATCATCTGCTGTAAGTTGCATATTGGGGATCATTGGAGCACTGCATGGCTTAGTACCTAACTTTCTTGTTACTTTCAAAAGATCAAGAACATACTTCCTTTGGCATAAGAAGATACCTGTTATATCTTGTAACCTCAATGTCTAAAAAGTATTTCAACATATCCAAATCTTTTGTCTGGAAGCGCGATTGAAGAAAATTTTTAAGAGCTGCAATACCTGCATTGTTACTACCAGTAATAACAATATCATCAACATAAACCGCTAATAGGATAAATACCAATTTCAGATTGTTGATAAAAGACAGAATGATCAGAATTATACTTCTTCATGCCAAACTCTTGAACCACCTCACTGAATCTCCCAAACCAAGCACGAGGACTCTGTTTTAAACCATATAGTGACTTTCGGAGTACACAAACCTGACCAAACTCTCCCTGAGCAACAAATCCAGGTGGTTGCTCCATATAAATTTTCTCTTGCAAATTTCCATGAACGAATGCATTCTTAACATCTAACTGGTACAAAGGCCAATTATTAGTAGCAGCAAGGGAAATAAATAATCGAATAGAGGTGAGTTTTGCTACTGGAGAAAACGTGTCTGAGTAATCCACCCCATATGTCTGAGCATACCCTTTTGCAACAAGACGAACTTTGAGGCGAGCAACAGAACCATCAGAATTGACTTTTACAACAAACACCCATTTACAACCAATAGGTTTCTTACCTGTTGGTAGATGAACCAAATCTCAGGTACCATTATTTTCTAGGGCCATCATTTCTTCCTTCATAGCAGCCTGTCAATCAGGATGTTCCAAAACCTCAGATAAGCGTTAAGGAAGAGATATTGAATCTAAGAAAGCAGTAAAACAACGCAAGGAGGGAGACAAATGGTTATATGAAGCAAATGACGAAACTGGGTAAGTGCACTGTCTTTTACCTTTTCTTAAATCAATAGGCAAATCAAGACTGGAATCTAGAGACTGAGGAAGCGGTGGATCAGGACTCGGATCTGTAGACAGAGAAGGTGGTGGAGGATGTGAGTCTATGTGTTGAAAACGATGAGAATACACTTGAGTGATCGATGGTCTTGTAGGAACAGTTGTTGTAACAGTGTGGACTAGAATATCATCTCCCTCCCCCTGACTACTATAGACATTAGACTCAAGAAAAAATGGATGCGCTTCAAAAAATGTAACATCAACAGAGACTAAATAACGATCTAAACTTGGAGAATAACATCTATATCCTTTCTAAAGACGTGAATAACCTAAAAATACACACTTGGAAGATTTGAAATCTAATTTAGACACCTGAGGACGGGTATCACGAACAAAACAAGTACACCCAAATATGCGTGACTCAATGGGGAACAAAGATTGGGTTGAAAACAAAATTGAATAAGCAATCTCACCAGCAAGCATAGAAGATGACATGCGATTAATTAAGAAACAGGTTGTTGAAATCACATCTGCCCAAAATTACTTAGGAACCTTCATGTGAAATAGAAGGGCTCTATCAATTTCTAATAAGTGCCTATTTTTCCTTTCAGCAACACCATTTTGTGATGGTGTGTCAGGACATGAAGATTGGTGAAGAATTCCATTTTCTGACATATATGAATTAAAGGGTTTAGAAAAGTACTCTTTTGCATTATCACTTCGTAAAATGCTGACAGACACATTGAATTGTGTTTTTACTTCAGAACAAAAGATATTAAATAAATCTGAACGACTTCTCATTAAATATAACCAAGTAGCACGAGAGTAGTCATCAACAAAGGTGACAAAATACTTAAAATCAGACTTAGATACTATTGGACAAGAGCTCCATATATCAGAGTGCACTAATTCAAAGGAGGATGAAACCCGTTTATTGAATCTAGGCAAGTAAGGAAAACGATGATACTTGGCAAATTGACATGACTCACAATCTAAATAGGATAAATTCTGAAAATTTGGACACAACTTCTTCAAAGTGGGTGGAGATGGATGAGTCAAACGATAATGAATTTCAAGCGGAGTCAAGGTGGAGGAACATGCAACAGGTTTCAGCATTTTCGATGAAGGGGTTTCAAGTGTATACAGGCCGCCAGACTCACGTCCTTTACCAATAATCTTTCCCATCATAAGATCCTGAAAAACACAATATTCAGGAAAGAATAAGACAGAGCACTTGAGAGCTTTTGTAATTTTACTGATTAAGAATAGATTAAACGAAAAATTAGGTAAACATAAGACTGAATATAAGGGGATAGATGACACAGGAATTGCTATACCAGAATCCACAACTGAAGCACATGACCCATCAGCCAAAGTAACATTCGGATGATCTTTGTTAGGATTAAAAGAGGAGAGGATACCTTTATTACCGGTCATATAATCTGTTGAACCGGAATCGATGACCCATTTGTTAGAAGATGACACAAGACATGTAGTAGATTTACCTGAGTGATCAATAGAAGGAGGATTGGTACTAAAAGATGGGTTAGCAAATTTTTGTGACGTCTGGAACTCAGTAAGCGGGCAAACTCATCAGCAGAGATGAGTATGGATTTGTCAGACGACACATAATTATTTTTCTAGGTTGCGAAATTTGCAAACAGGGGCTGCTGTTGAGGTCTACCATGAAGGTCCCAACACGTACGTATGGTATGGCCTAGTTTCTTACAGTGATAACAGACTCACTGATTTGAGTTTTATTGTCCATGACCAGCAATCCCACCAATCCCATTTTTGCCACTGTTTCTACCATTATGACCGACTCTCGAGAGCACTAGTAACATTGAAAGTAGAAAAAAATTCCTCGATTCTCAACACTCGTGTGAAAGTTTTATGGAGGGAAACAATCTCTGGTTTAGAGAGAATTTGTGTTCGAATAGTATCAAACTCAATTGGTAATCCTGCAAGAAAACTCATTACAGCCATTTGTTCCCGTTGAGACTGTTGAGTCTTTACATCAGTACTAAAAGGAAAGAGAGAATTCAATTCCTCATATACACGTTTAAAATTTATAAAATATTCTGTGAGGGATCTCTGCTATTTTTTCGGACGGTAAAATTCCTTGCAAATATCATATATATGATTTAAATTACCTTTACCAGAATATAAGAAAGTCAAATAATCCATAAGATTTTTAACAAACTCACAATGATTGATGAGACTGACTATCTCATTATCAATAGAGTTTCAGATCTGCAAAAATAGTTTTGCATTTTCTCCTAGCCAAACCTTATTTTCTTCCCCATCAACGGGTGGGTCATTAGTGAGATGATCATCTCTACCGATGCTGCGCAGATATATCCGAATAGTTTTACTCCAATCCAAAAAAAAATTTTCACTCAATTTGTGTTCAGTAATTTTTGATATTCTAGGAATAATATCAGAAATTACAGTTTTTTATCTCTCTACTACTATCTTTCATATCTGCCATTATAATTCACACAAGAAAGACCTAAAAGTGATTCAATAGAGTCACGTCAAAAGACAAACTGATAACAGAGTCTGAAGCTCTGATATCATGAAAAGTAAGAAAAAGGGAGAGAAAATATTTTTTTTCATATATCTTTGGACTACACAATGTACAAATATATATACACAAGTTTAACCTAATTTAGATCTTAAAATCATGCTAATATAAATCAATCTATTACCTAATTAATATATGATACTATAATCATATTATACTATAATCAAATGATACTATAATCAATCAAATCTAATTTTTTCTAATATTTACAATATCAAAATTTTTCATAATATTTGATCATATATCTTCAACTCTGATACCAGTTTATCTTTTGACGTGACCTTATTGAGTCACTTTTAGATCTTTCTTGTATGAATTATAATGACAGATATGAAAGATAGTAGTAGAGAGATGAAAACAATAATTTCTGATGTTATTCCTACAACATCAAAAATTACTGAACACAAATTGGGTAGAAAATTTTTTTTGGATTGGAGTAAAACTATTCGGATATATCTGCGCAGCATCGATAGAGATGATCATCTCACTGATGACCCACCCGTTGATGGGGAAGAAAAGAAGGTTTGGCTAAGGGAAGATGCAAAACTATTTTTGCAGATCCGAAACTCTATTGATAATGAGATAGTCAGTCTCATCAATCATTGTGAGTTTGTTAAAAATCTTATGGATTATTTGGCTTTCTTGTATTCTGGTAAGGGTAATTTAAATCATATATATGATATTTGCAAGGAAATTTACCGTCTGGAAAAACAGCAGAGATCCCTTATAGAATATTTTATAAATTTTAAACGTATGTATGAGGAATTGAATTCTCTCCTTCCTTTTAGTACTGATGTAAAGACTCAACAGTTTCAACTGGAACAAATGGTTGTAATAAATTTTCTTGCAGGATTACCAATTGAGTTTGATGCTACTCGAACACAAATTCTCTTTAAACCACAGATTGTTTCCCTCCATGAAACTTTCACACGAGTGTTGAGAATCGAGAGATTTTTGTCTACTTTCAATGTTACTAGTGCTCTCACAAGTTGAAGTGGAGCTGGTCATAATGGTAGAAACAGTGGCAAAAATGGGACTGGTGGGATTGCTGATCATAGACAATACAACTTAAATCAGCGAGTCTGTTATCATGTAAGAAACCAGGCCATACCATACATACGTGTTGGAACTTTCATGGTAGACCTCAACAGCAGCCCTCGTTTGCAAATTTCACAACCCAGAAAAATAATTATGTGCCGTCTGACAAATTCATACTCATCTCTGCTGATGAGTTTGCCCGTTTTACTGAGTTCCAGGCCTCACAAAAATCTGCTAACCCATCTTCTAGTACCAATCCTCCTTCTATTGATCACTCAGGTAATCCTACTACATGTCTTGTGTCATCTTTTAATAAATGGGTCATCGATTTCGATGCAACAGATCATATGACCGGTAATAAAGGTATCATCTTCTCTTTTAATCCTAACAAAGATCATCCGAATGTTATTTTGGCTGATGGGTCATGTGCTTCAGTTGTGGGTTCTGATATAGCAATTCCTGTGTCATTTATCCCCTTATATTCAGTTTTATGCTTACCTAATTTTTCGTTTAATCTATTCTCAGTCAGTAAAATTACAAAAGCTCTCAAGTACTCTGTCTCATTCTTTCCTGAATATTATGTTTTTCAGGATCTTATGACGGAGAAGATTATTGGTAAAGGACGTGAGTCTGACGGCCTGTATACACTTGAAACCCTTTCATCGAAAGTGTCGAAACCTGTTGCATGTTCCTCCACCTTGACTCCGCTTGAAATTCACTGTCGTTTAGGTCATCCATCTCTACCCATTTTGAAGAAGTTGTGTCCAAATTTTCAGAATTTATCCCATTTAAATTGTGAGTCATGTCAATTTGTCAAGCATCATCATTTGCCTTCCTTGCCTAGAGTCAATAAATGGGTTTCATTTCCCTTTGAATTAGTGCACTCTGATATATGGAGCTCTTGTCCAATAGTATATAAGTCTGATTTTAAGTATTTTGTCACCTTTGTTGATGACTACTCTCGTGCTACTTGGTTATATTTAATGAGAAGTCGTTCAGATTTATTTAATATCTTTTGTTCTTTTTGTTCTGAAGTAAAAACACAATTCAATGTATCTGTCGGCATTTTACGAAGTGATAATGCAAAATAGTACTTTTCCAAACCCTTTAATTCATATATGTCAGAAAATGGAATTCTTCACCAATCTTCATGTCCTGACACACCACCACAAAATGGTGTTGCTGAAAGGAAAAATAGGCACTTATTAGAAATTGATAGAGCCCTTCTATTTCACATGAAGGTTCCTAAGTAATTTTGGGCAGATGTGATTTCAACAGCCTGTTTCTTAATTAATCGCATGTCATCTTCTGTGCTTGCTGGTGAGATTGCTTATTCAATTTTGTTTCCAACCCAATCTTTGTTCCCCATTGAGTCACGCATATTTGGGTGTACTTGTTTTGTTCGTGATACCCATCCTCAGGTGTCTAAATTAGATTCCAAATCTCCCAAGTGTGTGTTTTTAGGTTATTCACGTCTTCAGAAAGGATATAGATGTTATTCTTCAAGTTTAGATCGTTATTTAATCTCTGTTGATGTTACATTTTTTGAGGCGCATCCATTTTTTCTTGAGTCTAATATCTATAGTACTCAGGGGGAGGGAGATGATATTCTAGTCTACACTATTACAACAACTGTTCCTACAAGACCACCGATCACTCAAGTGTATTCTCATTGTTCTCAACACATAGACTCACATCCTCCACCACCTTCTCTGTCTACAGATCCGAGTCCTGATCCACAACTTCCTCAGTCTCTAGATTCTAGTCTTGATTTGCCTATTGATTTAAGAAAAGGTAAAAGACAGTGCACTTACCCAGTTTCATCATTTGCTTCATATAACCATTTGTCTCCCTCCTTGCATTGTTTTACTGCTTCCTTAGATTCAATATCTCTTCCTCAACGCTTATCTGAGCCTTTGAAACATCCTGATTGGCGGGCTGCTATGGAGAAAGAAATGATGGCCCTAGATAATAATGGTACCTGGAATTTGATTCATCTACCAACAGGTAAGAAATCTATTGATTGTAAATGGGTGTTTGCTGTAAAAGTCAATCCTGATGGTTCTATTGCTCGCTTCAAAGCTCGTCTTGTTGCAAAAGGGTATGCTCAGACATATCGGGTGGATTACTTAGACACGTTTTCTCCTGTAGCAAAACTTACCTCTGTTCGATTATTTATTTCCCTTGCTGCTACTAATAATTGGCTTTTGTACCAGTTAGATGTTAAGAATGCATTCCTTCATGGGGATTTGCAAGAGAAAGTTTATATGGAGCAACCACCTAGATTTGTTGCTCAGGGGGAGTCTGGTAAGGTTTGTAGACTCTGAAAGTCACTATATGGTTTAAAACAGAGTCCTCATGCTTGGTTTGGGAGATTCAGTAAGGTGGTTCAAGAGTTTGGCATGAAGAAGTGTAATTCTGATCATTCTATCTTTTATCAACAATTTGAAATTGGTATTATCCTATTAGTGGTTTACGTTGATGATATTGTTATTACTGGTAGTAACAATGCAGGTATTGCAGCTCTTAAAAATTTCCTTCAATCGCGCTTCCAGACAAAAGATTTGGGTATGTTGAAATACTTTTTAGGCATTGAGGTTACAAGATGTAAACAAGGTATCTTCTTATGCTAAAGAAAGTATGTTCTTGATCTTTTGAAAGCAATAGAAAAGCTAGGTGCTAAGCTTTGCAGTGCACCAATGATCTCCAACATGCAACTTACAACAGATGATGGGAAGTTATTCTCAGATCTTGAAATGTACCGGAGATTAGTGGGGAAGTTGAATTATCTTACTGTGACTCGTTCGGATATTGCATATCCGATTAGTATTGTGAGTCAATTCATGTCCTCACCAAGAACCATCCATTGAACAGTTTTAGAGCAAATCTTATGTTATCTTAAAAGAATTCCAGGACGTGGTATACTATATGGTAATCATGGTCATTCTCATGTTGAATGCTTCTTAGATGCGAATTGGGCAGGTTCTAAAATTGATCGAAGATCTACAACTGGATATTGTGTCTTCGTTGGAGGTAATTTGGTATCGTGGAGAAGTAAGAAACAAAGTGTAGTATCTCGTTCTAGTGCAAAGTCTGAATACCGGTCTATGGCACAATCCACTTGGAACTTATATGGATACATCAATTATTGTGTGAAGTGGGAATCAATAATTCACTTCCAATGAACTTATGATGTGACAATCAAGTTACCCTTCATATAGCATCAAATTCAGTTTTTCATGAGAGAACAAAGCATATCGAAATTGATTGCACTTTGTTCGTGAAAAAATTCAGCAAAACTTGATCTCAACCAGTCATGTGAGAACTGGAGAACAGTTAGCTGATATTTTCCCTAAACCTCTAAATGGTCCGAGAATTGATTACATTTGTGGTAAGATGGGCATGATTAACATTTATGCTCCATCTTGAGGGGGAGTGTTGAAGATATGTAGTCTGATATTATGAAAAGATTTGATATTGTAAATATTAGAAAAGATTAGATTTGATTGATTATAGTGTCATATGATTATAGTATCATGTGATTATAGTATCATATATTAATTAGATAATAGATTAATTTAGATTAGCATTATTTTAAGATCTAAATCAGGTTACACTTGTGTATATATATTTGTATATTGTGTAGCCCAAAAATATATGAAGAAGAGTATTTTCTCTCCATTTTTCTTCGTTTTCATGATATCAGAGCTTCAGGTTTTGGGTCATGGTCAGATTTTGGGTTCTTAATGACAATAACAAGTTTTTGGTGCCACAGAGAGTGAAGAAAAAAAATTTTTGTTGGAGTTGATTTAGATTAACATTATTTTAGGATCTAAATTAGGTTACACTTGTGTATATATATTTGTATATTGTGTAGTCGAAAGATATATGAAAAAGATTATTTTCTCTCCCTTTTTCTTAGTTTTCATGGTATCAGAGTTTCAGGTTCTGTTATCAGTTTGTCTTTTGACGTGACCTTATTGAGTCACTTTTAGGTCTTTCTTGTGTGAATTATAATGACAGATATGAAAGGTAGTAGTAGAGAGATGAAAACAGTAATTTCTGATGTTATTCCTACAACATAAAAAATTACTGAACACAAATTGGGTAGAAATTTTTTTTGCATTGGAGTAAAACTATTCGGATATATCTGCGCAGCATCGATAGAGATGATCATCTCACTGATGACCCACCCGTTGATGGGGAAGAAAAGAAGGTTTGGCTAAGGGAAGATGCAAAACTATTTTTGCAGATCTGAAACTCTATTGATAATGAGACAGTCAGTCTCATCAATCATTGTGAGTTTGTTAAAGATCTTATGGATTATTTGGCTTTCTTGTATTCTGGTAAGGGTAATTTAAATCATATATATGATGTTTGCAAGGAATTTTACCATCCGGAAAAATAGCAGAGATCCTTTACAGAATATTTTATGAATTTTAAACGTATGTATGAGGAATTGAATTCTCTCCTTTCTTTTAGTACTGATGTAAAAACTCAACAGTCTCAACGGGAACAAATGGCTGTAATGAGTTTTCTTGCAGGATTACCAATTGAGTTTGATGCTGTTCGAACACAAATTCTCTCTAGCCCAGAGATTGTTTTCCTCCATGAAACTTCCACACGAGTGTTGAGAACCGAAGGATTTTTGTCTACTTCCAATATTACTAGTGCTCTCGCGAGTCGAAGTGGAGCTGGTCATAATAGTAGAAACAGTGGCAAAAATGGGACTGGTGGGATTGCTGGTCATGGACAATACAACTCAAATCCGCGAGTCTGTTATCACTGTAAGAAACCAGACCATACCATACGTACATGTTTGGACTTTCATGGTAGATCTCAACAGCAGCCCCCATTTGCAAATTTTGCAACCCAAAAAAATAATTAAGTATTGTACGTTTACAATCATTGTTGCACAAAATTATTGAGTTGGTGTATAAGAATATAAATTATGTGTATAATAAAGAAACATAAGTATACATCAAATCATATAAAGTGTACGGTAATTGCATAACGATACGAAAATTTCAATCTTACTAGTCCCTTGTCCGTAAATTGTGTTCTCGAGTTCCAGCATTGAGGCACCCTCTATGTCACGAGGCAATGCATTAATGTATCTATCTATCTATGTATCTGTATTATTATATTATATATTATATATATATATCAGTGTCATTAAGTTTTTGTACTTTTAAGTGTAAGCAAAAACTTGTCTTAGTTTTCATTATACCCAGACTACCCTTTGTTCATTAATCACATTCATTGTATTTAAATTGTGATAACATTTACAAAAGTGTAATATTAAATTTGAATTATGATAAATAATGATGGTTGTTAAGATAAAATATCTGAATACAAAACTCTTTGACTACCATTACAATCCACATCAAATTTTACTTTATATATATATATTATTTAACACAAATACCATTATCTTTACTAAAAAAAAGTGCTCTTAGGATATAAGAGTCCACGCTTGTGCTTTACGTGTGTGCTTTTCTAATGGAGTTTGCTAAAAATAGGATAAAATACAAGTGAAGTAAATTAAAAAATAATGGAAAAAAAGGTATGTGTAACTATCTGTAATAAAATTTCAATTAACAAAAATGAACAGAGGAACAACTAAATATGGTGGATAATTTATATTCCACTATTAACAAAAGTAACACTCAAAAAATATAAAGAGTCAAAAAATAACACACTGCTAACTTTCACAAGCCATATTTATAAGTTGTGAATTTGAGGGGAGGGGGGGGGGGCATGATACCACGAACCGGAAGACAAGTCTTGAAACATAATTCATTTGATGATAAAAACTAAAAATTCCCTCAGTAGTTTTAAGGAAAGCGAATTTTATCACGTAATGTTTTCTTGGGTAGGTAGAGACATCTTAACCATTTGTCCGTTAAAATAGACCTTAAACTACGAGTTGCCTTTTCTTTTCTTTTTTTTTTTCACGAATATAACCAAATGGTGATAGCCATAGTTTAAGTTATATAAATATTTAGAGACAAGTATATGACTAAACCAATTGTTCGTGGCCTTTTCAGACAATTGTCCATTAAAATAGACCTTAAAACTACGAGTTGCTTTTCTTTTCTTTTCTTTTTTTTTTTTCACGGATATAACCAAATGGTGATGGCCATATTTTAAGTTATATAAATATTTAGAGACAAGTATATGACTAAACCAAATGTTCATGGCCATATTTTCAGACAATTATAATGACTGAAACATTAATAAATTCGACAAAGATTTGTCTTTGCAAATTGCAATGATATGATAGGGAAAAGAAAGGGCGGCCGTGACTCTATCTCGCTTTATAATCTTTGGACGATGCAAATGCTATAAGCAATCTTTTGTTTGTGTTTGAATCATGAGAATAAACGTGCATGCGTAGAGAGCACAAATATATGATAACGACTTATCAAGAAGAATGTAAACAAACATCCGAGCGAAATGGCACTCTTTTCCCATTGTGCATTACAATGGCTGAATGGGAGAGTCAGGGGTAGAGATTGTGGGGCAACCATTTAAGTATTTGCAAGTTGGAAAAGCAAAATCTTGCACCTGCTTGTTGATTTTGATGATGCTATACTAGACTCGGCAAAGAGAACCTGTGGTGAGGTGGGGCTCTCTCCCTTGGAAGAAACTCTGATACTTAAGTTAGTATTTATAATGTAAAGAGGAAGAATGAGTAGGAAATGAGATAGAATTAGTGAGATGTAACTTTTTTTTTTTTTTTTAAAGAAGAGATATCTTTTATTCATGATAACTTCCTTTCTTTATTACTTTCCAGGTTGTGGATCATGTGACCACCGTCTGAGACCTCGAGGCTGAGGTCTCTTGACCTTTTCTAACCGAAGTTAGAGGCTGAGGTCTCACTTGCTATATATTCTAAATTTATCCTGACACTCTTTAATGCACGATGACACTTATCAAAGCATAAGGTATCTTTAGATAATGTCCACTTATTCCATTTGTTTATTATTCTTTTCCGATTCACAAGTCAATAACAAATGCACACTTGTGACATAACCAAAAGGATTACATTTAAGTCGTCTCGAAAGCTAATAATGGCAACATACACCAGAAATTACAAAACAAAATGCCACTTCTTACAGTTGCCGAAACTTAACAGACCAGAATTCGGTAGAATCATAAGATAACAGCATCACAAAACACAGTTCAAACACAACTCGTCCTCTGTCTATATATAGAAGACGTAATTTATAGACAACTATTACATTAGTCAACGATCACAACAGATCAACAATTGGGCCTCAATCTTCCAATTGGTATTCTCTAGTAGCAAGGCGGGGGCTTAGTTAATTCAGCGATTCTGCAGGAAAGGTGCATTAACATTCTCGTCAGAGCAGTAGAGACATGGATGCGGGGGGCGTTCTATTTTAGCTCTATATTTCTCGGCGAACAATTCTATTTTAGCTCTACATTTCTCGACGAGCAATTTATAGCTGATCGGACCAGGTTCCTCTTTCACCGATTCAGAAAGTACAGCAGTAAACACACCATGAGGACGACGAACACCCCGAATATCTAACGATGACTCATCGAACTGGCATGCACTGATAAGAATGCCTTTGTCGTCTAACTGATCAACGGGCTGGTGTGAAGCATTAACTTGGGCATGGTGATCAGCTTGCCCCCGGAACTTGATGCTGACATCGTTTCCATAAATGTGCCTCAAGTGTCTGCCAATGTCTGGACTGTTTAAGCCACTCCTAGATTCCAAATACCGCACAATTGCCGTCATGGGCATTAGTCTGGGTTTGTAAAGTGGGCTGTAGTCGTAAGCCCTTGGGGTATAGCAAACATGTGGAGGAAAGCCAGGTCCAACTTGCTCCTTCAACATTTCAATTAGCCCCCCACTGTTGCAGGAGTCTGCTATTATAGTCAAGTGAGCACCTTGTGGTATGCGATTTACCATTGCTCGAAAGTCCACGCCTGTTTTGAAAAAAGTAATATCGAGGTTAGTTAATAGAGCAGCAAGTTCCGATCTGATTGTTCTTAGCTCTTAATATTTAGGAATGCTGAAGAAATAAACAAGATATTTGTGGCTTTGGCATGGGTATTATATCTTCAACTCACTGTAAATGAGATTCCTGTCACACGGGACAATAAATTCTTCCCTTATGCAGCCCCAGCCCTTCCCGAAATCATCGAACTTTCCATGGCCGGCGAAATAGAACAACAAAACGTCACCGGCCTTGGCTTGCTCAATCATCCAATCAATCGCGCTCCTTATAATACCACCTGTGGGTCGCAAAGGGGAGTCAAGCTTATCTGTGAGAACCACCACATTCTTGGGCGGAAACCCACACCTAGTTGTCAGCAGTTCTTTCATTGTTTCCACATCATTATAGCAGCCTTCTAGTCTGTCAGGATCATCTGGATAGCAGCATCCAACTAGGATAGCTAATTTGGCCATAGATTTATCACTCAAAATCTTGTGCACAAACCACTAATTATCAAAAGGAAATATAACTTTAAAATGATTCAAAATGAAGGATGAAGGCAGCATATTAGTTGTTCGTATTTATAAAGATTTGAGGACACTAGGTTGGAGGAAAATATTATTGTAAGGAGTTGGTGTAACAAATGTAGGTTCTAACCTTCTCCTTCTCTTATTGGATGTCTCAAGTAATTCTTGGATGCCATACGTAATTCTTGGGATAAGTGAAATGCTACTCCATTTCGCAATTACCTCGATAATTTATAAATTTAAACAGTATGTATTATTAAGTTTTGTTAATTTAAAAAAACTCCTCCTCTCCTCCTTCTCTTTTCTTTCTTTTTAGAAAAAAAACTCTCTAACTAAACCTCCTTTCAACTCTCCCATGGGAGAGTGCTCAGATTTTTCTAATATTTTTTCATGGGAGGAACCCTCTCTATAGTTTTTTTTTTTATTTGTGTGAACAAAATCTCTTATAAATTTTTTAGTGAGAGTTTCTTCACTCCTTAGGTTTGTCTAGTAAAAGTTTTCTTCTTTCCTATTCTCTCTGAGGGATTTCTACTGAGAGGATAATTTTTTCATTTTTCTTTTATTGGATCTGAGTTTTTTTAGATTTTGATTATCATATCTGAAATTTCTTGCATCTATTTGACAGATCTCACCATAATATTTGGATTTGAATAAGTTAATCAGTAGATCTGACGATTGAAAGTATGCACAGATATCTGTGGAATTACAATTATTTTATCTCATTTTTTTAAATTTAGAGTTTTATAATGTAATTTTTATTGATCTTCAGATCTGGAGTATCCTTTCTTCGGATTGTTCTTTGATATTTGTGTATGTTTGATGATGTAATTTCTTCTATTAGTACATATTTTAATGAAAATATGATATTTTATCAGAAAAAATTTTGTTAATTTGCCTCACATTTGCACCTCGATGTCCCAAATTTTCTATAACTTGCTTTACCTTTTACGTTTACCCAATAAATTTGTTCAACTTTCGTTCACTCTTTACGTTTATCCATACAGAGATTAAATTATTAGTTCTATCCTATCGAAAATTTAAAAATCAACACAAGATAGGGTGACTATCAAAAATTTGTAAGTTGAACTCTGGTGGCAAATTAAAAATTGTGTCGTTTGCCTCCGTTATTGACTTGCATTTACCAATGCTGTTCCCTCCTTAACATCTACGCCTTGGCCACATGTCATTATCGGGGAGCGGAACTATTTTTTGGTGAGGGTAGGCAATTACCTTCCCCAACTTCGGATAACAATAAATTTGGCTAGTACATAAAAATTGTTAATTTCATTTCTTTGCCTCACATTTGCACCTGTGAATTTTCTAAAAATCACTTTACTTGTTACGTTTGCCCTTTAATTTTTTGAATTTTCCCTCATTCTTACATTACTCAAAGAGAAAATAAAATTTTAACTCTATCATAATGAAAATTTAAGGAAGAATAGGGAGAATCTAAAAAGAAAAGCTTTAAATTAATTGCAGTGGCAACCAAAACTTGTCTTGTTTGCATTCATTATTGACTTGTAATTACCGATGCAGATAAGACTCCCATTTCGTTCGGATGTTTGTTTAATCTCATAATTCAAAACACAAATAAAGGTGCTTAGTGTATTTACAGTCCCCTGAATATTGTAATGTGTGATAGAGTCAAGATTTTACAGTCCTCTGAATATTGTAATGTGTGATAGAGTCAAGAAAGGCAGCTGCCCTTTCTTTTCTCTGTTACTTCCTTGCAACTTGACACTACTTTGTCGAATTTATAAATGTTCTAGCCATATAATACTAATTGTCTTAGAAGAGGCCATGACATTTGGTTATATCTATTAAAAAAAATAAGGCAACTTGTAGTTTTAAAATCTATATTCATGGATAATGGTTAGAGATGTCACTGCTTGTTACCTACCCATGATAACTATCAAAATAAATAAATATACAAAGCACCGCTAATTTTAAAAACTTAGATGAAATTTTAAAAAATTTAGTGACTAAAGGTGCACTTCATCTTTTATAAAAATATATTAAAAACAAAATTGTGCAGTGTTTGGCATAGGAGGAAAATATATCAATATGGCCATTTAATTTATATCTCAATTTTTCAAGCTTTAGATTTGATTCTATATTTAAAAAAGAGGATAAAAAAGAACATGAGCAAAATTAAAAAAAAATCATAATGTGTATTTATAGGCTTACAATATTTCTAGGCATGACTCATAATCACTATTCTATCGAACATAATATTTAGATGGTCTCTTGGTAACCAAAATTGTGTGATCAAATACTAATTAACTTTCTGGATAGAACCAAGGAGGATTTGATCTAATGGATAAGGTTGTGTGTTAGATTGTGAGTGGTTTCCATTTCTGCCCTTCATTGCCAGATATGCCCTAATGCTTTAGAAGCTGCATTGATTGTTGCGGTCATTTCACGATGATTAACTAAATGAGGCATTCGTCACTTCTTGCAATAAATGGTCATAGCTTCTGCTTCTTCTTCTTTTTTTTTTTTTTTTTTTTTTTGTTTCCTCTATTGCTTGTCTTATAATTGTGCTCTGCAGAGAATCTTGTCAATGTTCCAGGAATTGGGGCGCGCTTGTGTACTAGAGTTCCCTTGATTGGTGAGTGTTCTGGTTTTCTACTAGCTTTGGTTGTTTGTATACTTTTTTATGTGACTTTTTTTTTTTTGTAGTATTTTTGTTCTTAAATATACTTCTCTGTTACTGCATCCGTTTGGCCTGTTCTTGCAAGATTCGTTTGGTCTGTTTTTGTCTCTATCTTCTTGGTTTGGTGTACTTTTGCATGATCCGCTGGGTTTGTTTTTGCCTTTCTTGAATTGACCATTGAACAAACTTGGTGTTATTATATCAGCCTATTTTGGTATCTCCTCGGCTTTTTTTTACTGTGTTTTTCTTCTTTTGTCGTTGGTTAAGGCCATTGACTTTATGTTTGGTCTTTCACTTTCTCAGTTTGTCATTGGTAGAGCCTATTAAATTTATGTTCAGCCTTTTGCCTATGTTTGGTTCGGATCATTCTGTGTTATTTTCAATTGTATTTCTTTTCTTGTTTTTCTATTGGTTTAGGCTATTGAAGTTAACATTTAGTTAATTTTGTCTTCTATTTTTGTTGCTTGCTTTGTTGGGTTTTTCTTTTTCTTGCTTATTATGCTTGTTGGGATAGATGTTTGCTTGTTTTGGTTGCTCACTCAGGCTATTGGATTACCAAGGTTGTTGATTTATTAGGGTTTGTCAAATTATTTTGTGTATTTTTTGACTGTGCAACAGGTAATAAGTTAGTTGCAATCAACAGACTGGATTTGGATTTTGAACTGGGCTTTATTTTTGCCATTTTTGACAAAACAATAAATATTATTGCGTCCACTATGTGTTGCATCTACATCATACAGCCATGGTTTACCAAGCAATAGGTGCCAAGCATCCATATCCACAACATCACGTGGTAAGTCATCAACATATTTACCAATTGAAAATGGAACATGATCTAGGTTAATCTCGAGGCAATCCAGGCTGCTATGGAATGCATCAGAGTTTATCATAGGCGAATCCTACTTTGATACCACATGATGCAATAGCGGAAGCGTATGAAATGAATTTGTTTCATGAATAAAATCTATAGAAAGAAAAAAGAAAAAGAATCACGTTCTAATCCCGAAACACGAGTCAAGGATAATTAGAGACAATTCTCAAAATTGGAATAAACAATCAAAATTTTATTAATAATTGATAAAGAAATCCATGCAAGAGTATTAAGGATGGGCCTATTTATAGGCTACAAGTGCTAGTCTAATAAGTTACTTGATAACTAAGAAACTCCTAAGTATTTAATTAGAATAGGAAAAGAAATAATAAAGAAAATTGGAAACCAACTCAAAACAAGAAACTATTATTCAACGACGTCCTACGCCGTTCATTGGGCTGGATGTCCTCTAATGTGAAGTCTTATCGCGTAGCTTTCTTCTTCTTCCTTTTCATGATGTCTCGACGCCGATAATAATTATAATAATCCTACTCAAATTAAATGAAAACAAAAATAAAACTATAAAATATTCCCTAATTTCGACTCTAAATAACTTCTTGAGATGAAAATAATGGATCCCTGAACCTAGGGCGTTCCACATCAACATGTGTGCCTTTTGTTCTCTCAATAGGTATACTCATCTCCTTTAGACTGCAAATTTTTGTATAATAGGATAATTTGGTATTCTTTGTGTTGTCTCATGCTGTCAGCATCACTGACCGTCTGGTATCCTCATATTGAACATAGTTACATACTTACTCTACCATAGGAAACGAGTTCCCTAGAAGTATGCCACTGCAAATTTTGACCAATCTATCATCTCATCCATCAAAAAATTTTGTACTATGTGTTGGTTTTTTGGGGCATAAACTAAGAAATAACACCTTAGTGTTGCAAAAAAAACTTATAAAAGACTTGTATTGAAGGTGGAAAATGAGCTTATGTTATTCATTCATTAAATCACTATTTATAGTGATTACAAGAAACAAACTAGCAAAATATCCAACTAACAATTATCCTAAAAATCTCAACAAAATATAATCTTCTTCTACTAGCAAATCTTAGCTAAAATATTTGTTAACAAACCAACATAATCTTTGGTTAACAAATATCCTTATTTTTCTAATAACTCAATTATTTTGATATCAAATCCAATCTGATAAAATCTGTAGAAAAAGTTGGCATATCTCAACACTCCTCCTTGCCACTTTTGCTACAGATTTTCAATTGTCTTCTCAAATCTTTGACTCTTGTTTTGGACGAGACTTTTGTAAGAAGTTCTGCAATTGATGATTAGCCTTGCAATGAACTTCTTCTTTTAGGTTTTTATGCAAGCTAAATATTAGTCTTGCAACAAACCACTTCTTTTGTCTTCTCATGCCAAACTCCACATAAAAGATGATTTTTTTTTTTTTTTATGTTTCCAAATAACCTTCTCATAGGTTTAAAGTGGAATATCCTTTGACGACATTTGAACCTATACAGAAAATATAAAATTCTGCATAGTTCTTCATTTTGTCATCACCATCAAAATCTGTAGACTCAAAAACAGCAATATTATAATCTTGATAAATATCAGGAATCAATTTGATACCTCCTGACTTATCAATGATCTCCTCCTGAATTTTTTCAGTATCTGAATTCTTGATTTCATCATCATGTTCCACTTTAGAATTATCAAAATCTAACCAATTCATAGTGAAACTTTTTCTTTTTATTTTAATTGAGAATAATTTATTCTCAATCAAATCATTAGCCATTATCTTTCGGAAAATGGCATCAAAAACTGAAATGTGAATGCTGGCTTTGGATCTCTGTCTAACTGCAACTCTGTGGTTTCTAATTTGTGTATCCATCAGCTCTTCGAATGCTGGTGAAACAAAATTCGTCTCCACCATATCCCGTAGATCATTGACTACCAAATAAGTCCAAAATTTTATGGTCCAAATTTGGTAAGTTTCACCACTAAAAGTTGAAACATTAGACAAAAAGTTCTTTCCTGTCATGACTTTGAACTTATAAAGGATCCTCAGGCCCTTAAAATATAGGCTCTTGATACCACTTTGTTGGTTTTTTGGGGGCATAAACTAAGAAACAACACCTTAGTGTTGCAAAAAAAGCTTATAAGAGACTTGTATTGAAGGTGGAAAATGAGCTTATGTTATTCATTCATTAACTCACTATTTATAGTGATTACATGAAACAAACTAGCAAAATATCCAACTAACAATTATCCTAAAAATCTCAACAAAATATAATCTTCTTCTACTAGCAAATCTTAACTAAAATATTTGTTAACAAACCAACATGATCTTTGGTTAATAAATATCCTTATTTTTCTAATAACTAAATTATTTTGATATCAAACCCAATCTGATAAAATCTATAGAAAAAGTTGGCATATCTCAACCTCTGTTTTCAAACTCGGACCGGACCGGCCGGTCGAACCGCGAACCGGCCAAGTAGCCGGTCCGAGTCACATTAAAAAACCGGAAATTTCAAAACTCAGTCAAAGCCGGTCAAAAACCGGGTTTGATCGGGAAAAAACCGGTTTTTCCGGTTCAACAGTAATTTTTTTTAAAAAAAATTCAAACTTTTTAATATTATGTTTTGACCCCCTAAATTGTTAACTTATTGATATACCTCAAATATTTGATACTTTATAAATATTGTCCTAAAATTTGATGTTATTTTTCAATTAAATTCATAATTTTAATTCTAAACTTGTTAATATTTATTAAATAATATAAATTGCTACTTGATTGTTCTAATTTCTTTGTATTTTCTTGTTAAATATATTTGAAACATCAAATATATATGGATATACCTTTATTAATATCAATATATTATTAGATATTATATATATAATATTTTAATTTTTAAATAATTTTTATTTATGACGTCATCCGGTTCGACCCCTATCGACCCCCGGTCGAACCCATTGACCCCTGACCCCTGACCTCGGCCGAGTCGCTATCCGGTCCGGTTCTGAAAACATAGATCTCAACACTATGTCTTCCTCTATGAGAGTTATATCTGCCAATATCGGCTACACAATCCATCGAATTAGGTGGATGGAAATCAATTTTCCTCTACAAGTCTTGAAGGTCAATGTAATACTTCTTAATCAGCCCTCCAACTTGTCTCATTTGAGTCACCCTTCTCCGCAGTTCTTACACCTATGATGTATCAAATCCATCAAAGAAAGTTTTAGCAACAAAATCCTATACCTTTTTGGTAGTAGAGAGACGAATGAAGTTACCAATCAAAGATGGATCCATGGAATTTATCAACTACCCTTTCCCGATTGAATCTTCAGTCCACCACCATCGATACGTTGGATCCGTTGGTGAAGATTGAGGAAGTTCACCATTAATAAATCCCATCTTGTCTTTATCTGAGATATGCATCTTGCCAATTTGGGACGATAAAACATAGTTAGTGTCATCCAACCTGATACCAATTTGAGCTATGGAAGAATCATTGCTTGGTGTAGGTCTCCGACACCTGTTCAAGACTTGCATTATTCGTAGAGCCAAGTCTTTAAGAATTGAGTCAACTCCTACCTAGCACAATCTTGGATGATGCTATCATGGTTTAGATTCAATTTTTTATTAGAGTAATATTTCGAACAGAGACCCTAAATTCTCTACTTTGATATCACGTAAAGAAGAAAAGAAAGAATTATGGAAATATTTTCTCTATGTTTCATACAATAGTTACAAAGGTATAAGACTTGTATCTAGGTATCAGGAGATAAGATACAATGAACTTGAACAATCTTTTAGATGGTAACTATTCTAACCTATCATTATTAAATCTCTAGTTGATATACATCAAAAAATTAAAAAATATCAACAACTCACTCCAGTAGCAACGTTTTGAATGGTAATTTGAGTATATTGATCATATGATCATGGTTTTACTTGTAATTAGTGAATGGGATAGGTGCAATCTTAAAAAAAAAAAAAAACTGGATAAATAAACAAAGAAACAGTAAAAAATTTGTTAAACATGGGACTAAGCATTTCCCAAAACCATGGACCTAACCTCAGTAAATTTTGATTCACGCTCAAAAATTTAAGACTGGTCATCATAAACAAAAGTTAGTTGGACTCATGATTCGGCTTTTGTTCCTCGTGTTTTTTTCTTTTCAAGAGGATAGGGTAATTCTTGAACGGGTGGAAGATCAAGGGTTCAAAACTTACCATCTATTATCACAGTATATAGTTTCCTCACCCATCTAGATTAGGCTAGAGTAGGTCTAGGAATAGGAATAGGACTCTAAGTAACGAATGATAAAAAAAAAAAAAGAAGGTCTGGTAATTCAATCAAGAATTGGTTTTCAAAATGTTACACCGTACATTGAGCAAGACTACCTCCAAAGAGAAGGGGGGGATCTAATGTCACTATTAGGCATCAAAACATATCCATGGAACCAGCTAACTGGTGGGTGTCAAACCAGCAAAAATAAAATTCCTACTCTTAAGTCACGAATTAAGTCCACTATGGTACTGGAGCAGGGACTTAGGTTGTGCAATGGGTTACTAGCTTCACCCTGATGCCAGAGTTTGCTTGATCCGATATACCAAAGTATCTTAATTATGTGAAAGATAAAATTCGAATATAGCAGTGAGCAGGGTCGAATCCACAGGGACTTGGGAATTTATTTTGAATGAATGTAACATTAAATAAAAATGGGGGGATTGATATGAAACTACCTAATTTAATTGCTCAAATTAAAAATAAGACAATCGCAGATAAAATAAATAACAATAAATAGAAAGTAAATTAACGGAAGGAAAATCTCTAGTCAAAGGTATAATCTCCACTAATGGTTCGAATCATTGATCACAGATGCAGAGATAAAATCTTTCATTTACAAATAAACTGGTTATGGTTGTCAACAAGCTCTGACAACCTGCCTAACCTTCCTGATTCGATAACCACAACAAGCTCTGTGGTTATTGCCCTAGCCAATTAAGCAGTCCTAAACATGCTCTTAGGATTTAACCTATTGACAGCATTAATTATTAGACTGGCCACCAATTATAACCAACAAACACACACGCTCGGTTTATTTAGGCTATATCATATATTTCCGCAACAACAATTCAAAAGTTTCTACTACAATTGAATCATGTCACTTGCCACATGCACTAAAATTACCCAACAATTACGGATTGAGCACTCTTAGATGGCTGTTAATTACTCACACAATTAAACAGTGATCAAGTATTTAATTGCAAGAAATAATCATATGCACAAGTGAAATGCACATAAAACAGCTCAAAGCACAACTAATGCATAATTAACCCTCCCCCACACCTAAACCTTTCATTGTCCTCAATGGAAGCGGATAAAGATGAAAATAAAGCGATAAAGGCAACAACGCTTCCCTGAATACGGCGGAGGGCAGAGGTGAACTAAGGTTGTGGAGGGCACGGTGGGCGGAAACCCACGTGGTGGAGGTATTGTGCTAAATTCTGGGCCATGCCGGCCATTTGACGCTCCATCCGCTCCATGCGAGTGTCCATGTGCTGCATCTGAAATCGAAGAGCTGCAAGCTGGCTATCGACGGAGGAAGATGGTGGAGGTGCCGAAGAGGATGGTCCGGGGGCATCCGTAGAAGGACCACCAGCCTCCGGGTCAGCGGTTTTGGAAGCTCTGCGCTTTGGAGGAACGGAGATTGGCCCCGGGGGAGCAAACTGAAAAACGCCCGCCACCTGTCTCACAAGACCCATTTTTTCCAAACAAACCAAATCGAGGGGTTCCATAGTACAAGCACGATGCAAGTTATGATTATTTAAGTCCAAAACCCCAAGATTTACAGCCAATTGAGTGATTGCATTAATAATTAGAAAGGCCCAATCCTAACTAACAAACACGCTACGAGGGTTTGTTTAAACTAGATCGTATGCTCCCCTGCCATAAACCCAATTACGCCAGTTGCTACTAAGGTAGAGATAACGAACAATTACGGATTCAATTACCTCTATTTAGTAAAATAGCCTATATGAATAATTAATTATTGCATACTAATCAATCATACATAAGGACTATAACAATTAAAAATAGGAAGCATATAAATATCAATAAATGAAGAAAATAATTTAGATCTCACAGTAGTTATTGAACCAATTCGTCAGTTGCCCCTCGACTAGAATTAGAGAATTAGCCCTCCATTAATGGAGGACAGACCACGCGGGGATGATTTGGAAAGGTTGCCGAATCGGATCCTTCACTTCCGGTCAATGACCGAAGACAAGAACAAAGAGATTGATTACTCTCGATGGTTTCCAGAGCCCAAACATACGAAAAGTTAAATTGCTCCCTTCAATTGTATCGAGCAGGGGAAAAAAGCGTTAACTGCAAATCACAGTGGCGGCTGGCCTTTTATTGCCTTTTTCCCGAATTGCTTACAGAGACACACGAGAGTGTCTCTTTCCTTCCTTCTTCAATTTCGGTCAAAGCTAAATTGACAAACGAATCAAAGGTCCACAATTGCGGCTAGCTTTTTCTTTCTTTGTTAGCAATGCATACGAGAGAAAGGTTTCAATTGTTTTATTCCTCAATTTGGTCCAGACTCATGAAAAGCTCACAAGCATCCCCAAAGTCAACAAAAGTGGCTATTGTCTGCTGCCTTTTTCTCTGCAATGCTGTGGCCCTCCTCTCTCATTTCAGAGCAAGTTTTTTTTTCCTAAACCTAAGCCGCGCAAGAGATAATGCCATCCCCAATAGCCAAAAATTGTTACTTGTTCCAAAATTGCAACCAGACTCCCTCTAAATATATTAAAATAAAATCTATTACAATTAGATTTCTTCAGCTTCTCAAGCAGGCCCCACGTCCGATGAATTTTCTAAAAGTTGAATTTAAGCACTTTTCAGCATCTATTCCTGCAATTAGCACCAAAACAAAATATCAGTAGAATCCACCCAATTAAGGAAAATATTTAGTCAATTAATTGTGCAATAATGCCCAAAATACCCACTAAAATGCATCCTATCAATCTCCCCCACACTTGAACTATGCTTGCCCTCAAGCATAATTAACTCAGAAGTACAATTAAGATACGAAGCTAATCACAACAGTTCATACCAGAAACGGCATCCCAAATTCCCCAATAACCTCATCGGAATCAGAATATACCAAATCAACAATGCTCACAGTTCAAAGTGTACTCATTCACTCCAAAGTGTATATAAGATGGCTCTCAAATCAACACAATAGAATGACACTACCATAAGCTTGCTCATATATCATATCTCCACCACTTACTTATGAATTTAAGTGCAACAATCAAGGGACTTTGCAAGGTTGTAATGGGGCTAGGGTGAGAAGGTAGGATAAAAGGAATCAAAAGGGTGTAAAAGTGTAAAGAAAGTGATCAGAAATTCATTACACAGATGCTTTGCACATCTGAAACTTCAAGGCATCTCAACCATCATATAAGTGAAGTAAATGGGCACTTGCCACGACCTTCGACTTTTCCTTTCTCCTCTCTTTTTTCTATATTTTTTTTTCTTTTTTTTTCCTTTTCTTTTTTTTTTCAGCAACTCCCAACCAGCACCATAAGAATCAACTTTACTCGTTGCTTTCTTGCATTTTGCCTTCTTTCCACCTCTTTTTTTCTCTTTTTGTGGTTTTTTTTTATATATATATAGACATGTGCAATGCCACTCAGATACTATTCCAAAATTCTGTATAATGAAATCAAAGCACTTCTTCACACGAGGTTCAGAAAGAAAGTCTAAAAAGAGGTTTCACGGCTAAAAGCTGGGGTCTCAAGCAAAGAATAGGGGTTAAGGCTCAACTTGGCTCCCTAATGGTAGTAAATAATCCAAGGGTCGGTTTTAAGAAAGTCCAAAAATGGCTCATTCCTAGGTGCCCTATCATTTCAATGCATTAAACTCATTTAGATGTGGTCTTGACATGCATAACCAAGCAAGTTCTAGAATGACAAACCATATGCACTAATCACTCAACAAACGAAAAATTAGGCTCAAAAATTGCACAAGTGATCAAATTGATGTCAAGTCCCGCATATTCATCAATTAATTTAATACCAAGGAAAATAGAACACCCCATGGCATGAACTTACTGCTTATACTCACATCTCAATTGCATTCATCACAGTTTAAAGAAGAGAGCTACTAAGGCAAGGAAATGCACATAAAACAGCTCAAAGCACAACTAATGCATAATTAACCCTCCCCCACACCTAAACCTTTCATTGTCCTTAATGGAAGCGGATAAAGATGAAAATAAAGCGATAAAGGCAACAACGCTTCCCTGAATACGGCGGAGGGCAGAGGTGAACTAAGGTTGTGGAGGGCACGGTGGGCGGAAACCCACGTGGTGGAGGTATTGTGCTAAATTCTGGGCCATGCCGGCCATTTGACGCTCCATCCGCTCCATGCGAGTGTCCATGTGCTGCATCTGGAATCGAAGAGCTGCAAGCTGGCTATCGACGGAGGAAGATGGTGGAGGTGCCGAAGAGGATGGTCCGGGGACATCCGTAGAAGGACCACCAGCCTCCGGGTCAGCGGTTTTGGAAGCTCTGCGCTTTAGAGGAACGGAGATTGGCCCCGAGGAAGCAAACTGAAAAACGCCCGCCACCTGTCTCACAAGATCCATTTATTCCAAACAAACCAAATCGAGGGGTTCCATAGTACAAGCACGATGCAAGTTATGATTATTTAAGTCCAAAACCCTAAGATTTATAGCCAACTGAGTGATAAATGAGCCTAAGATTAATGACTTATTTTTCTTACTTAGCACAGTTCGGAGGTGGAGGGCAAACCAGCTACCGAAATTGACCCTAGTCCGAGTGACCATGCACCAAACGAGAAAGAACTCGAGCTTGGTCAGAGTACCCGAGCTATCCTTCCTACCTGAGAAACTATAGGCCATGAATCTATGTAAATAACGGTAGGCGGCGCTCTTAAGATAAGAAGCCTTAGACTGACTGGGGTCATAGCAGTGTCGGTCAACCGACAAATCTCTCCAATAATCAATGTAATGAGAGAAAAATGGCTCCGTATACTCGCACACACTGTGCATATACTCCTCACTCTGGGAGTAGGGAATATCAATGAACCCAAGAGCCAAATTAAATTCAGTTATAGATTGGGTGAACTCTCTACCCATTAATCGAAACCTCACTACCCCAGGAGTGGTAACGGAGAATTCATCAGGAATATTAAACTCAAAAGTAGCATAAAATTCTCACGTCAGTTCAGTGAAAGCAGGTAAAACGATAGAAGCATAGCTGGTCCAGCCTACGCTAGTCAAGTGCAGCGTGACCTCATCCCTCAGGTTTAGCATATCAAGTATAGGGCCATGGATGTATTTACAAGGAATAATCTTCCTTGTGCAAGCCGAGGCATACCGCTCCTTGTCGGCAGCCCGGGTGAAGGTCAAATTGCCGCTAAAGTGGGCCGTGAGGAGATATGAACCTCCCTATTCCGTCCAAGGCGGGTACGAGGCTCTCCAGGCCCAGTCGATGGGACAGGTCCACTCAAGGAGACTGTAGGCTGTGGGGTGGATGTGGATGGCTTGTTCTTGCCTTTAGTTTTTGGTTTGGTCATTTGGTCTATTGGATAGGGCAGAGGCAAGGCAAATGTGCACAAAAGAGGTCAACAGGCAGCTGATTCAGTAAAAGGTCCCAATCACAGCTTCCAATCACAGACAAGTGCACAACCAAACAATAAAATTACCCCAAAAGCTAAGTAGTACTGTGAGCAGCAAAATTTCCCAAACACTACCAATTTGACCCAAAAAGTAATTAATCATAATTAATCAAATAAACAGAGCAAAAACCCCCTCAAAAACTAAATAAAGAGGCAACTAGAGCAAAATTTTCTCCAAATATCATTGGTTGAGCACAAAATTGACCAAACAATCAACAATCCACCACAGATATATCACAGCACCCAAACAAGCACAAAATATCTGTCCTCAGCTAGCAAATCAAAAATCTGGCCTCAGCTACGAAATTAAAATTTGGCGTCAGCTAATAAAGACTAGTAATCTGGCCTCAGCTACTTAGTGACAGAAAATTAAAGAAAGAAATCACCAGGGGGAAGGAATAACCGGTAGTTGCCATGGGTGGAAAAGAAAAAGAACGCAGGTGGGCGCGGCGCTTGGCGGATGATTGCGCACCTTGCGCAGCTGGTTTTGATCCGTGCGCGCGGTGGGAAGGCAGCTGGTGGCTGGTGAAGCTGCGCGCACAGTGGGCGCCTGCGGCGTTGCTGCTCGCTGTTGCTGGTCTGGGCTGCTGTTGGCGCAAGACGAGGCGCACGGATGGGTCGCGCCTGCGGCGGCGCGCAAAAACTGCGCTCCTGGCTGCCGGTCAAGAGCGCGACTGGACTGGACGGCGTGCGATGGGTTGCCAGGCAGAGTCGCGCGTGCTGGGGGCTCTGGCCGCTTGCTGCTCTGGAAGTGAGCTGGAGTCGCGCGCCTGCCGCTGTTGGTTGCTGCGGTTGCTGGTGCGCGATCTGCCAGATCGCTTGGCGGCCCGGCGTGCGGAAGGGGTCTCGCGCGGCTGGTGCAGGGGCGAGGCCCGCGGTGGGCAGCGACGCAATGGGCGGCGGCAGTTCTGGCTCTGGTGTGGGGCGGCGGCGGAAAGCAAAAGAAGGGAAAGAAGAAAAGAAAGAAAAGAAGGAAGAAGAAAGAAAGAAAGAAGGGAAATAGGGCTACGGGTCCTTGAAAAAAAAAATTTCCTTTCTTCCTTTTGTCGTTCGGGGGCAATTTGGTCTTATCAATATATATATATATATATATATATATTTTTTTTTTCAAAGAATCTCTAGCTTAGGCGTGGGCATGCCTAACCGCTCCCTAGTCTTTTGACCACCCGGCGAAAATTCTGGATCCGTTAGCGTGACTACCTAGCGTGGGCACGTCTAACTGCTATAGAGTCCGCAGATTCTGAACGAAAATTTCTTTCCCTCAGGCGTGACCACCTGGCGTGGGCACATCTAACTGCTATAGAGTCCGCAGATCCTAAACGAAAATTTCTTTCCCTCAGGCGTGACCACTTGGCGTGGGCACGTCTAACTATTAATTTTCTGCCACCAAACATCAAGCTATTAATTGACACTAACACTTAACTAAAACTTCAAAAATGAATGAAAACTGAAACAAATAGTCTTGGGTTGCCTCCCAAGTAGCGCCTTTCTTTAATGTCTTTGGCTAGACATGGCCAAAACCCTCAAGCAAGATAAAGTGAATCTTGGAGGTGTACAACTTCTACTTCTTTAATAAAGAACCCCTCATAATAAGGCTTTAGACGATTGCCATTCACCACGAACTTTTTCTCCGTTTTCAAACTTTGGATCTCCACTGCACCATAATGAAACACATTAGAAACGACAAATGGACCAATCCAACGAGAATGTAACTTACCAGGAAAGAGTTTAAGCCTTGAGTGATACAAGAGAACTTTTTGCCCCACTACAAAAGATTTTCTTGAAACCTACTGATCATGAAAGATTTTACTCTTTTCCTTATAGATCGTGGCATTCTCATACGCTTCATTTCTTATCTCCTCTAACTCTTGTAGCTGCAATTTCCTCTGAACCCCCCCGCTACTCCTAGGTCCATGTTGCATTGCTTCACTGCCCAGAACGCCATGTGTTCGAACTCCACCGGGAGATGACAAGCCTTACCGAAGACAAGTCTGTAGGGGGACATCCCAATAGGCGTCTTATATGCGGTTCTGTATGCCCATAATGCGTCTTCTAGCTTTAAACTCCAATCCTTCCTATCCGGACGCACCATCTTCTCCAAGATCGACTTAATTTCCCTGTTTGACACTTCGGCTTGACCGTTTGCCTGCGAGTGACACGGTGTGGATACCTTGTGGAGCACGCCATATTTTCGGAACAGGACAGTGATAGTCTTATTACAAAAATGTGTCCCCCTATCACTTACCACAGCTCTTGGCATTCCAAAGCGGACAAAAATATTAGATTTTAAAAACTCTGCAACAACTCTAGAATCGTTAGTACGGGTGGCTTTGGCTTCCACCCACTTGGAGACATAATCAACCGCAAGTAAGATATATAAGAATCCAAAAGATGATGGGAAGGGACCCATAAAATCTATCCCCCAAACATCAAAAATTTCAACAAACAACATGGGGGTCTGAAGCATTTGATCCTTACGAAAAATATTTCCCACCCTTTGACACCTATCACAGGATTTACAAAATAAGTACGAATCCTTAAAAAGGGTGGGCTAGTAAAAACCACTCTCTAACACTTTGCGAGCTGTTCGCTTGGGCCCAAAATGCCCTCCACATGCAAATGAATGACAGAAATTTAAAATAGAGTGGAATTCACCTGCACTTACACATCTTCTTAGAACTTGATCTGAACATTGTCTCCACAGGTACGGGTCGTCCTAGATGTAATATTTAGCATCACTCTTCAACTTGTCTCTCTTAGCCTTTGGCCACCCTGCAGGCAATTGATTAGTCACTAAGAAGTTTACTATATCAGCATACCAGGGTGTAGACGAGTTAATGGCAAGTAGTTGCTCCTCTGAAAATGCCTCCCTCAATGGTGGCTCCTCCTTATGAGCAAGCAAGCAGCTCAAGTGATCAGCGACTAAGTTTTCTGCCCCACTTTTATCCTTAATCTCCAAGTTGAACTCTTGAAGAAGCAGGATCCATCTGATGAGCCTTGGTTTAGCGTCCTTCTTCGTCATCAAGTACCTTAAGGCTGCATGATCAGAAAAAACTATTACTTTCGCACCTAACAAATAAGGTCTAAATTTTTCTAATGCAAAAACCACAACAAGTAATTCTTTCTCTGTTGTAGAGTAGTTGAGTTGAGCTCCATTCAACGCTTTTGATGCATAGTAGATTGCATGTGCAGCCCTGCCAATCCGTTGCCCCAGCACCGCTCCCACTGCATAGTCACCCGAGTCACACATTATCTCAAACGGGATGCTCCAGTCTGGAGGTTGGATAACAGGTGGTGATGTCAATGACTCCCTCAATCTGTCAAATGCCACCTTGCACTCCTCGGTGAAGTCATATGCTACATCTTTTTGCAACAGTTTGAACAGGGGCGCTCCAATTTTGGAGAAATCTTTGATGAATTTCCTGTAGAACCCTGCATGACCCAAAAAGGAGCGCACCTCCCGCACACTTGCGGGGTAAGGTAAAGCAGAAATAATATCGACTTTTGCCTTGTCTACCTCTATACCTCTGGCCGACACTACATGCCCTAAAACAATGCCATGATCCACCATGAAATGACACTTTTCCCAATTTAAAACTAAATTTGCCTCAATGCACCTTTTTAAAATTAAAGCTAAATTATCCAGGCATTCATCAAAACTATCTCCATAAACACTAAAATCATCCATAAACACTTCAATAATCTTTTCTACATATTCGGAAAAGATACTTACCATGCACCTTTGAAAAGTCGCTGGAGCATTACACAGGCCGAAGGGCATCCTCCGGTAGGCAAATGTACCAAAGGGGCAGGTGAAGGTAGTTTTCTCCTGATCCTCTGGGGCTATCGCAATTTGAAAATAACCTGAGAAACCGTCAAGAAAGCAGTAATAGACACGACCAGCTAACCTTTCTATCATCTGATCAATAAAAGGTAGAGGGAAGTGGTCCTTCTTCGTCACGGCATTCAGGCGTCGGTAGTCAATGCACTGACGCCCTCCTGTGGGTTTCCTCACCGGGACCATCTCACCCTTTTGGTTCTCTTCAACGGTTACTCCCGCCTTTTTCGGGACCACTTACACTGGACTCACCCAAGGACTATCTGAGATGGCGAAGATGATCCCCACTTCTAGGAGTTTAAGTATCTCCTTCTTCACCACTTCCATCATCAGTGGGTTCAATCTCCGTTGCGCTTGCCTCACTGGTTTTGCATCCTCCTCAAGCCGGATCTGATGCATGCATAAAGAGGGGCTAATTCCCTTGATATCTGCTACGCTCCACCCAATCGCTTCCTTATGGTCTCGAAGAAGACGAATAAGGTCATCTTCTTGTCTTGGTGACAGGTGAGCAGATATGATGACTGGTAACGTCTCATTGTCTCCGAGAAATGCATACTTCAAGTGCTTCGGGAGAGGCTTGAGCTCCAACTCAGGTGCCTGCACAATAGAAGGTAACAATTTTGCCTGAGTTTCTGGTACAAAGAGAGAAGTAAGCTCATACCTTGGGGAGAGTGGTGGGAGCGAATGCAGTGCTCCAACAGCCCGGTATAACTCATCACTCAATTCTACATCAGGAGTTGCTCCCAACTCAAGATGTTTGGCTAATGCCACTGCCAGTGCATCAACCCCATCCAATTCAAATATTTCCTGTACAAGGGGTTCAACAACACTTAAAGCATAAACAGAGTTAGTCTCATTTGGGTACTTCATCGCATCAAAAATATTAAAATTCACAATTTTTCCATCAAACTCCATCGACAAAGTACCCTCATTTACATCTATTTTCGTCCTAGCAGTGCTTAAAAATGGCATACCTAACAAAATAGGAGACGGATTTAGTGCCCTTTCATCCCCCATGTCTAGGACATAGAAATCTGCAGGAAAAACTAACTCATTGACCTGCACCAAAACATCTTCAACTAACCCTTCCGGGTAAGCATTGGTACGGTCTGCAAGTTGGATTATAATGTCTGTGCCTTTTAATGGTCCAAGATTAAGGGACGTATAAATTGTTTTAGGCATTACATTGATTGACGCCCCTAAATCCAACATTGCCTTCCTAATCGAGGCACCTCCTATCTTGCAGGGAATGGTAAACATACCTGGGTCTCCACATTTTGGTGGGAGTTTCTTTTGGAGCATGGCTGACACGTTTTCTCCCACCGCCACTCGTTCATCTCCCCTTAACTTCCTCTTATGGGTGCACAAGTCCTTCAAAAATTTGGCATATTTCGGTATCTGCTTGATTGCGTCCAGTAAGGGGATGTTAATCTCTATTTTCCTGAACACATCCAAAAGTTCTTTTTCCTTCTCTACTTTCCTTGTCTTCGCCAACCTGGAGGGAAAAGGAGGTAAGTTAGATGTAGTAGTGGGTGGAGAAGTGAAGGTTACCTTAGGATCTTCTCGGATACGTCCTTCCTCTTCAATTTCCTTTTCTATCTCCTCCTCACTTTTGCTTTTTGAATTTTTCACTTTAGGCTCTTCCAGTTCCTTGCCACTCCTCAGTGCCATAGCACTTACATTCCTAGGATTCACCTCGGGTTGAGATGGCAATTTTCCATGAGCGTGGGACTCCAGGCGATTTATCGCAGTTGCCAATTGGCTTATTCGAGCATCCATATCCTTCATGCCTGCTCTGGTATCCTGCTGGAACTGAGTGGTGCTCAGGGTTAAGGCTCTAGTTTCTTGCTGGAGTTGAGCCATATTCGTGGTCAATGACCTAGTCTCCTGCTGGAGCTGTCTAGTCTCTTGCTGGATCTGGGCGGTAGTCGTAGCCAGACTCTTGACAATATCCTCCAGAGAGCTACTTGAATTTGCGGATGAAGGTTGAGGATTTTGCTGCCATGGTTGCTGAAACCCTGGTGGGCGATTTGAGAGTGAATTTTGCGATCGGTTCCCATAACTGAAATTGGGATGGTCTCTCCAACCGGGGTTGTATGTGTTGGAATACGGGTCATACTGCCTGCGGGGCGTGGGCACGCCTCCGGCCATGTTTACCTGTTCCGCCCCGTCCTCTTGCAAAATGGGGCACGTGTCCGTGCAATGGTCTATGCTAGTGCAGATTCCACACACCTTCGCTCGCGGTGTGTCCCTCATGGCTAATTGCCTGACAGCAGACGTCAACTCTGACAGTTGCTGCTGTATGGATGAAGTCTCTACCTCGTTGACTCTACGGGCAGGGTTGCTCTCACGGAAGCCAAATTGTTGGGAGTTCTCTGCCATGGCTTCGATCAGGTCTCATGCTCCCTTCGGTGTCTTGTTCGCCAGGGCTCCTCCACTCGCAGCGTCAATAATACTCCTGTCAGTTGACTGGAGCCCTTCATAGAAGTATTGGATCAATAGTTGTTCACTAATTTGATGCTGTGGGCATCTAGTGCACAACTTGTTGAACCTTTCTCAATAGTCGTACAAGGACTCCCCGGAGTACTGCTTGATACTGCATATTTCCTTTCTCAAACTCGCAGCCCGGGATGCGGAGAAGAATTTTTCTAGGAATTTCTTTTTCAATTGTGCCCACGTGGTGATACTACCTGCAGGTAGGTAGTATAGCCAATCCTTCGCTGCATCCTTGAGAGAGAAGGGGAAAGCTCTAAGTCTTATTTGCTCCTCGGTGACCCCAGGAGGTTTCATGCTAGAGCAAACCACTTCGAACTCCTTGACGTGTTTGTGAGGTTCTTCACCAGAAAGACCATGGAACGAAGGTAGGAGCTGAATCAACCCCGATTTCAGCTCGAAGGAGGTATTCTCAGACAGAGTTGGGAAAGTGATGCACAGGGGCTGGTGAGTCAACTCCGGGGTAGCCAACTCCCTTAATGTCTGGGTGTTGGCCATGCTAAATTCGTCTTCTACTGACTCGTTTTCAGAAGATAAGTGCCCTTCTTTTTGTCTCTTGGTCTCTTGCCTTCGCCAACGTGCTGCCTTCTCAACCTCAGGATCGTATATCAATTCACCTGTGCGAGAAGAACGGGGCATAAACTAGCAAAAATACCAAGAAAAATAAAATAAAATAAATAAATAAAACTGAACTAAAAAAGAAACAAATAATTCAGACGCCAGTCCCCGGCAAAGGTGCCAAAAATTGACAGGTGCCGAACCTATGCAATAATAATAAATAAAACCTAACTACCACCTAAAACAGTCAATAATCAATTCGAGTACTGGAGCAGGGACTCTATGTGTGCAATGGGTTACTTGATTCACCCTATTCCCGAAGAGTTTGCTTAATCCGATATACCTGAATTAATTATTTAACTGAATTCACTAACTAGTAGACAGTGGTAAGTAGGGTCGTCTCCTCAGGGACTGGAGAGAAATTTATTCCTTTTCGAATCAAGACAAATGGGGGGATTTCACGATTGAATGCTAAAAATAAAGTAACTACAGAAATAATTAATTTAAAGAAATAATTGGAGAAACTCTAGCCAAAGGTACACTTCAGAAATGGTTCATGCACTGATCATCGAATCACAGATAATTCCAACATTTATTAATAGATTGGTTATAGTTGTCTCGCACGCGCTGAACAACCAACCCTTCCTTAATTTATCGATAACTAAGGTACGACCGTTAGCTATTTCTCTAACCCAAAAACAACCCTAGGTACGACCATAGGATTTAATTTCTAGATTGCATTAATAATTAGAAAGGCCCAATCCTAACTAACAAACACGCTACGAGGGTTTGTTTAAACTAGATCGTATGCTCCCCTGCCATAAACCCAATTACGCCAGTTGCTACTAAGGTAGAGATAACGAACAATTACGGATTCAATTACCTCTATTTAGCAAAATAGCCAATATGAATAATTAATTATTGCGCACTAATCAATCATACATAAGGACTATAACAATTAAAAACAGGAAGCATATAAATATCAATAAATGAAGAAAATAATTAAAAATAATTTAGATCTCACAGTAGTTATTGAACCAATTCGTCAGTTGCCCCTCGACTAGAATTAGAGAATTAGCCCTCCATTAATGGAGGACAGACCACGCGGGGATGATTTGGAAAGGTTGCCGAATCGGATCCTTCACTTCCGGTCAATGACCGAAGACAAGAACAAAGAGATTGATTACTCTCGATGGTTTCCAGAGCCCAAATGTACGAAAAGTTAAATTGCTCCCTTCAATTGTATCGAGCAGGGGAAAAAAGCGTTAACTGCAAATCACAGTGGCGGCTGGCCTTTTATTGACTTTTTCCCGAATTGCTTACAGAGACACACGAGAATGTCTCTTTCCTTCCTTCTTCAATTTCGGTCAAAGCTAAATTGACAAACGAATCAAAGGTCCACAATTGCAGCTAGCTTTTTCTTTCTTTGTTAGCAATGCATACGCGAGAAAGGTTTCAATTGTTTTATTCCTCAATTTGGTCCAGACTCATGAAAAGCTCACAAGCATCCCCAAAGTCAACAAAAGTGGCTATTGTCTGCTGCCTTTTTCTCTGCAACGCTGCGGCCCTCCTCTCTCATTTCAGAGCAAGTTTTTTTTTCCTAAACCTAAGCCGCCCAAGAGATAATGCCATCCCCAATAGCCGAAAATTGTTACTTGTTCCAAAATTGCAACCAGACTCCCTCTAAATATATTAAAATAAAATCTATTACAATTAGATTTCTTCAACTTCTCAAGCGGGCCCCACGTCCGATGAATCTTCTAAAAGTTGAATTTAAGCACTTTTCAGCATCCATTCCTGCAATTAGCACCAAAACAAAATATCAGTAGAATCCACCCAATTAAGAAAAATATTTAGTCAATTAATTGTGCAATAATGCCCAAAATACCCACTAAAATGCATCCTATCAATTGATATGAAACTACCTAATTTAATTGCTCAAATTAAAAATAAGACAATCGCAGATAAAATAAATAACAATAAATAGAAAGTAAATTAACGGAAGGAAAATCTCTAGTCAAAGGTATAATCTCCACTAATGGTTCGAATCATTGATCACAGATGCAGAGATAAAATCTTTCATTTACAAATAAACTGGTTATGGTTGTCAACAAGCTCTGACAACCTGCCTAACCTTCCTGATTCGATAACCACAACAAGCTCTGTGGTTATTGCCCTAGCCAATTAAGCAGTCCTAAACACGCTCTTAGGATTTAACCTATTGACAGCATTAATTATTAGACTGGCCACCAATTATAACCAACAAACACACACGCTCGGTTTATTTAGGCTATATCATATATTTCCGCAACAACAATTCAAAAGTTTCTACTACAATTGAATCATGTCATTTGCCACATGCACTAAAATTACCCAACAATTACGGATTGAGCACTCTTAGATGGCTGTTAATTACTCACACAATTAAACAGTGATCAAGTATTTAATTGCAAGAAATAATCATATGCATAAGTGAACAGGAAATATATAAATACATGCAAATTAAAGACGTAGGCAAATCAATTCGATCTCACAGTTTTGTCAAACCAAAGCTTCGATTAACCTCTGACTAGATGAAGAAATTAGCCACTCCTCATAGTTGAATTGCAGCCAAAAGTACTACTCGAGTTCTTAATTGAAAAAGGAAAATAAATTGGGAAAAGGAAGGAAAAACGGAACGGAACAGAATGGCCTGCGTTAATTTTCAGAGTCTTCTCCCCTGCCGTTTTCTTCTTTTTCTTTTTTCTAATCTCTTCAGTTGAACCAGAGGTCTTGTTTTACCTAGCGTCCCCCCCAGGGCTTCTTTAGCGTTTCTTTCTTTTCTTTCCAAAAATGGGCCTCGTGTGCAATTGAAGCTCAATGGGATGCGGGCTTTGTACTGCATCAGTTGTACTGTTCTTTGCTGTAAACTAACCAAAAGCAAAAGCCCAAAACGCTTGCTAACTTGATGCAGTAACAATCATCAACACCCCATCATCCCTGATGTAGCGGTTTTCAAGTATCAACTAAGAAACTTGTATCAAGATTTTCTTAATGGAATTTCCTCAATTAGGCTTCAATTTCTCCTTTTCTGCCTCAATTGACTTGAAGTTCCTAGAAATCACACAAAAATTCAAATATAAGTAGAATCTAGCAAATTATCACAACATTTGGTCAAAATAAAGGGGAAAATATTAACAAATAAACTGCCTAATTTGCGCATTAACAAATTCCCCCACACCAAGACAATGCTTGCCCTCAAGTATTCACTACCCAAAAATCACAGTCAAGATCACAAATACTTGAATAGCTCCATAAACTTGCACAAGTGTCACATCTTCTCAACAATTTCACCAAAATGAGGATGTTAAAAACTTGACAAACCTCACATGGATAGCAGTGTATACACTCAACCACTCAAAATATGGAAAGGATGTTTATATCACTCAAATCAACAACATAGAATGATTTTACCATATGCTTGCTAATATATCAAATCTCCACCACTTTAATGAACTTGATACAAAAATCAAAGGGTCTTTTATTAAGGATGTATTGGGGCTTGGGTTAAATGTTAGACAAAATGGACCTTTAGGCTAATAATATCAAAAGAAATACCAATAGCTCATTGCATGAAATGAATCGCCCTTTTTTTTTCAATCCCCTAACTCTAAGGCACATCAACAATCGAAGCCAACTCTACATAAGAACCTTCACACAGGCATCAACCCAACTTTCTCAACACTACTACAAGGACACTTCCATATTTTTTTTGTTTTTTTGTTTTCTTTTGTTTTTGTCTTTTTGTTTTTTGTTTTTTTTTTTTTTGTGCAGCAAAACATAACTAAACTTGAAAGATAAACACAACTGCCAAATCCTTGTAGCAATACTTGATAATTTTCACGCAATAAAACTCAGGCATCCTTTTGACTCAAGGTTCAATAATAAAATTCAAATAAAAAGGCTTATGGTGCAAATTTGGGTATCAGACAAAGAAACAGTCAAGGCTCAGATTGGTTAATTAGGTGAAATATGATCAAGGTAGGCTTTTAGAAAGTCAAAAGGGGTTAAACCTAATTGCCCTCCTCATATTAATGCCTCAAATTCAAACGTGGTCTCGACATGCATAACAAAGCAAGTTCTAGAATATCAAATCATGTGTGATATCACTCATTCAAAGCAAATAGAGCAATTATAAATGTAATGCTCATTAGGCCCAAAAGCTCACAAAAAAAAAATGAAAATATGTCAAATTTTTAAACACCCTTCATTTGAATCAATAGTCAAGAAATCACATTACTTGCACTAGCAATAGAATACCATTCACACTTCCATCTTGACTGAATCAATACGAATCTCAAAAAGTCTTGAAAAATCAGAAACTAAACGAATTAACTCAAAAACTGACAAAAAATACTTAAAATTTTTTCTCTTTTTCATTTTTTTTGAAAAAAAACCAAACTAGAAATTAAAAATCAACATGATCTCCCTCCCCCGCACCTAAACATTGCCTTGTCCTCAAGGAAAAAATAAAAATAAAGTGTAGAAAGAAAGAAATACTCCCCTGAAGAAATACTAAGTTTCCGGGGGAAAAAGGAGGTTGGAAACGAACGTGCTTGAAATAAGCTGCTAGGTTCTGACCCATGCGGGACAAACGTCGATCCATCGGTTGGCTCTGCTCCGTACGAGGACCGACTGCTCGGAGATTCTGCTGATGGTTGAAGGTTCGCTGCTGATCTCGGCGAGGGCCAACAGCTGCTGCTTTATTTGATCCTATCTATCACAAAGAAATTATATCACGTAAATCACTTTTAACAAATCAACAAACACAATCAAACTACTAAAAACAATAACTCTTGGGTTGCCTCCCATGCAGCGCCTTTCTTTAATGTCTTTGGCTAGACAAAATAATGCTTCAATCAAAGAGTTCAGGCACTGCAAGGGTCACCTCCTCAACATTATTAACTTCAAATCCTTCATAAAAAGGTTTGAGACGATGACCATTAACCTTAAAAATCTTGTCAGTGTGAAAACTTTGAATTTCTACTGCACCATGAGGAAACACATTAGTCACAATAAAAGGTCCAATCCAACGAGAACGCAATTTACCAGGAAAAAGGTCTAGAGTGAAAAAGAAGTACTTTTTGACCAATACAAAAAATTTTTCTCGAAATTGCTTTATCATGAAATGCTTTTGTCTTTTCCTTATAAATGCTAGAACTCTCATATGCATCATTTCAGATTTCCTCCAACTCTTGCAATTGCAACTTCCTGTTTTCTCCACCTCCATCCATCCGCATATTGTAATTTTTAACTGCCCAATATGCCCTATGTTCCAATTCCACAGGTAGATGACAAGGTTTGCCAAAAATTAATCGGTAAGGAGACATACCTATGGGGGTCTTAAAAGCTGTACGGTAAGCCCAAAGTGCATCATCTAAGCGCAAACTCCAATCCTTTCTATTGGGATTCACCGTCTTTTCAAGTATCGACTTGATTTCTTTATTGGAGATTTCTGCTTGACCACTAGTTTGCGGATGATAGGACGTAGAAACCCGATGAGTGACGCCATATTTCTTCAACAATGCTTCCATTACTCGATTGCAGAAGTGTGTCCCTCGGTCACTGATAATTGCTCTTGGCGTGCCATACCTGACAAAAATATGAGATTTAATAAAATCAACTACAACCTTAGCATTGTCAGTCCTAGTTGCCTTAGCCTCTATCCACTTTGAGACATAATCAACTGCAAGTAATATATACATATTACCAAAAGAGGAAGGAAATGGACCCATAAAATCTATACCCCATACATCGAAAATTTCACAAACCAGTATAGGAGTAAGAGGCATTTGATCTCTATGGCTTAAATTACCTGTCTTTTGACAATTTGCACATGATTTACAAAATAAGTATGCATCACTAAACAAAGTTGGCCAAAATAAACCACACTCTAAAACCTTTCTTGCAGTTCGCTTAGGGCCAAAATGTCCACCACACGCATATGAGTGACAAAAAGATAAAATTGATGGAACCTCTTCTTCAGACACACACCTGCGAATAATTTGGTCAGAACAATATTTCCACAAGTATGGTTCATCCCACACATAATATTTAACATCACTTTTAATTTTTTCCTTTTGAGCTCTAGACAAATCATTAGGTAGCGTTCTAGTAACAAGATAATTCACTAAATCAGCATACCAGGGAGTTGTCTTTTGAACTACAAAAACATGCTCATCTGGAAAATTATCCTTCAAGGGAGCAGGTCCTTCACTATTGATCAAACGACTGAGGTGATCAGCAAACATATTTTCAGCACCCCTTTTGTCTTTAATTTCCAGATCAAATTCTTGGAGTAGGAGAATCCACCTTATAAGTCGTGGTTTGGCCTCTTTCTTGTTGAGCAAATATTTCAAAGCTGCATGGTCAGAATAAATAATGACTTTAGTGCCAAGTAAATAAGAACGGAATTTTTCTAAAGCAAAAACAATAGCTAAAAGCTCCTTTTCCGTAGTCGAATAATTGCATTGGGCACCATCCAAGGTCCTCGAGGCATAATAAATGACATAAGAAGCTCTGCCCTCTTTCTGGCCGAGTACTGCACCAACAGCAAAATTGCTGGCATCACACATTATCTCGAAAGGAAGACTCCAGTTTGGTGGTCGAACCACTGGTGCTGAAGTCAATGATCCCTTGAGCGTGTCAAATGCACTCTTGCAATTATCATCAAAATGAAATACCACATCCTTTTGAAGTAATTTGCATAGAGGATGGGATATCTTTGAAAAATCTTTGATGAAACGCCTATAAAAACCTGCATGGCCAAGAAAAGAGCGAACTTCCCGCACACTTGCGGGGTAAGGTAAACATTTGATAATTTCTACCTTAGCCTTATCTACCTCAATTCCTTTAGCAGATACCACATGGCCTAAAATTATGCCTTGGTCTACCATAAAATGACATTTCTCATAATTTAAGACAAGATTAGTCTCAATGCACCTTTTAAAAATTTTTGTGAGCTTAATTAAACATTCATCAAAAGAATTACCATAGACAGTAAAATCATCCATAAACACTTCTATGATATTCTCCACATAATTAGAAAATATACTAACCATACACCTTTGGAATGTAGCAGGCGCATTACAAAGACCAAAAGGCATTCGTCTATAGGCAAATGTACCAAAAGGGCAAGTAAATGTGGTTTTCTCTTGATCTTCAGGCGCCACTGGAATTTGTAGAAAACCTGAAAAACCATCAAGACAACAATAATGAGATTTTCCTGCCAACCTTTCCAACATCTGATCAATAAAAGGCAATAAAAAATGATCTTTACAAGTTAATGCATTTAATTTTCTAAAATCGATACAAACTCTCCACCCATTTTGAACTCGAGTGGGCACTAACTCACCTTTAGGATTTTCAATAACAGTAATTCCTGTCTTTTTAGGAACTACTTGAACAGGAATTATCCACTTACTATCCGAAATGGGATAGATTATACCTATGTCAAGAAGTTTTAAAACTTCTTTCTTCACTGCCTCCATCATTGGTGGGTTCAATCTCCTTTGAGCCTCTCTCGAAGGCTTAGCACCATCTTCTAACAAGATGCGATGCATGCAAGTGGCTGGACTTAATCCTTTTATGTCAACCACTGTCCATCCTATTGCCTCCTTGTGGTCCTTCAACACCCGAATTAGTTTTTCTTCCTCTAAAGCAGTCAATTTACTAGAAATTATTACTGGGAGTGTATCTCCATCTCCCAAGAATGCATACTTTAAATTATCCGGTAACTGCTTTAATTCCACCTTCGGGGCTTGCACAATAGATGGCAAAAGCTGTGAATGAGACAAAGGTAATTCCAAGTAAGACACATTGGAAAATTCTGGACAAAGAGAATTCAATTCAAAAATAACTTCCTGCAATTCAAAAGGAAAAACAAACTTTCCTTTTATCTTTTGCAATTTTTCCTGACAGAGACCAGTAGAAATAGCAACCTTCAACGCATCGTCATTATTAAATTCAAAATTTTGCTGCGCCAAAGAATCAATTACATCTATAACAAAAACTGAATGAGATTCACCAAGATATTTCATGGCATCATAAATACTAAATTTAATAATATCACCATCAAATTCCATAGTCAATGTGCCAGTGAAAACATCAATTTTTGTTCTAGCAGTTTTCAAAAATGGTCTCCCTAACAGTATTGGAGATGAATTAGAATTATCATCCTCCATATCAAGCACATAAAAATCTGCAGGAAAAATCAAATTATCAATTTGCACTAAAATATCCTCCAAAACTCCATCAGGATAGACATTTGATCGATCAGCCAGTTGAATTATTACGCCCGTCTCTTTTAAAGGCCCAACGTTCATCAAATTATAAATAGAACGAGGCATAACATTTATCGAAACACCCAAATCCAACATAGCTTTTTTCAATTTTAATATTGCCTATTTTGCAAGGGACAGTAAACATACCCGGGTCCTTGCATTTAGGAGGCAATTTTTTCTGCAGAACTGCCGAGACATTTTCTCCCATATGCACTTTCTCGTTTCCTTTCAACTTTTTCTTACCAGTGCATAACTCTTTCAAAAATTTAGCATATCTAGGAATTTGCTTAATTGCATCTAAAAGAGGGATATTTACCTCAACTTTTCGAAAAGTGTCCAAAATCTCCTGTTCTTGCTTTTGCTTTTTGGACTTTGCCAGTCGACTAGGAAATGGAGGCGGAGGTGTAACCACTTGTGTTGATTTTTCTCCAAAATCTGGTTGTTCCAAGGCCCTAGGTTGAGACACATTCCCCTCTTTTTCGAGCTCTTCCTCGATTGCTTGTTCAGAAATTCTCTTGCTCGGCTCAAGCAACTCTTTGCCACTTCTTAATGTGATGGCACTGGCATTTTGCTTGGGGTTGACAATTGTCTGTGAGGGTAGCTTTCCAGATAATTGGGACTCCAATCTATTGACTGTGGAAGCTAACTGGATCATTTGATTCTCCAAATTATGAATGCTAGTTTTCGTCTCCTGTTGAAATTGTTGAGTGTTAGTAGCCAAAGATTTCACAATATCCTCAAGTGACATACCTGATTTAGGAGCAGGTTGTTGCTGTGAAAGTTGAGGTATAGGTTGATATTGTGGCTGTTGTGGAAATCCTGGTGGCCTTGCTGCATAACTAAAATTAGGATGATCCCTCCATCCTGGATTATAGGTGTTTGCATAGGGATCATACCGCCTCTGAGGTGGTCCCGGAAATCCAACTACATTAGCCTGCTCAGTCGAATCATCTTGGAGTGTGGGGCACATATCTGTTGGATGACTCGAACCATAGCAGATTCCACATGTTTTCAATTGCTGCATTTGTCCTATAGCTAACTTTTCAACCAAAGAAGTTAGACAATCTAATCTTTGCTCTATTGAAGAATTACTTACCTCATTGACTCTACGAGTTGTGTTATCCTGCCTGTCTCCAAATTGTTGAGCATTTGCAGCCATACTCGATATCAAACTTCTTGCCTCCGTGGGTGTTTTATTCACTAAGGAGCCCCCACTGGCAGCATCAATAATTCTTCTGTCAGTTTGGGACAGATCCTCATAAAAATACTGGATGAGGAGTTGGTCAGGAATTTGATGATGAGGACAACTAGCACATAGTTGCTTGAATCTTTCCCAATATTCATGTAGAGTCTCTCCATTAAATTGTCGAATTCCACAGATGTCTTTCCTAATGCTTGCAGCTCGGGATGCAGGAAAGAATTTTTCTAGGAAATGCTTCTTCATGTCTGTCCATGTGGATATTGACCCAAAGGGCAGATAATAGAGCCAATCCTTAGCTTTATCGACTAAGGAAAATGGAAAGGCTCTTAATTTAATTTGCTCCTCTGTGACTCCCTGGGGTTTCATTGTCGAGCAAACCACATGGAATTCTTTGAGATGCTTGTGGGGATCTTCACCTGGTAAGCCATGAAAAGAAGGAAGTAAATGGATTAGTCCAGATTTTAACTCAAATGCAACCTCTAATGTAGGATAAGTAATGCATAGAGGCTGTTGATTTAAATCTGGTGCAGCCAATTCTCTCAATGTCCGTTCATTAGCCATGGTGCTATTTATCTCTTCCGTCTCACTAAATGAATCCACAAAATCTACTACTGAATTATGTCCAGTAGATGAGGAGGATGCCTCTGCTCGTTCTCTTGTTGCTTTTCTCAATGCACGAGCAGTCTTCTCTATCTCAGGATTATATTGCAGTTCACCTGTACGAGAAGATCTAGGCATAAACCAGTAACAATAAAAATAAAAATAAAAAATAAACAAAGAAAATAAAATTCAAAGAAAATAAATTTATTTTGACACCAAGTCCCCGGCAACGGCGCCAAAATTTGGTGGGTGTCAAACCTGCAAAAATAAAATTCCTACTCTTAAGTCACGAATTAAGTCCACTATGGTACTGGAGCAGGGACTTAGGCTGTGCAATGGGTTACTAGCTTCACCCTGGTGCCAGAGTTTGCTTGATCCGATATACCAAAGTATCTTAATTACGTGAAAGATAAAATTCGAATATAGCAGTGAGCAGGGTCGAATCCACAGGGACTTGGGAATTTATTTTGAATGAATGTAACATTAAATAAAAATGGGGGGATTGATATGAAACTACCTAATTTAATTGCTCAAATTAAAAATAAGACAATCGCAGATAAAATAAATAACAATAAATAGAAAGTAAATTAACGGAAGGAAAATCTCTAGTCAAAGGTATAATCTCCACTAATGGTTCGAATCATTGATCACAGATGCAGAGATAAAATCTTTCATTTACAAATAAACTGGTTATGGTTGTCAACAAGCTCTGACAACCTGCCTAACCTTCCTGATTCGATAACCACAACAAGCTCTGTGGTTATTGCCCTAGCCAATTAAGCAGTCCTAAACACGCTCTTAGGATTTAACCTATTGACAGCATTAATTATTAGACTGGCCACCAATTATAACCAACAAACACACACGCTCGGTTTATTTAGGCTATATCATATATTTCCGCAACAACAATTCAAAAGTTTCTACTACAATTGAATCATGTCACTTGCCACATGCACTAAAATTACCCAACAATTACGGATTGAGCACTCTTAGATGGCTGTTAATTACTCACACAATTAAACAGTGATCAAGTATTTAATTGCAAGAAATAATCATATGCATAAGTGAACAGGAAATATATAAATACTTGCAAATTAAAGACGTAGGCAAATCAATTCGATCTCACAGTTTTGTTGAACCAAAGCTTCGATTTAACCTCTGACTAGATGAAGAAATTAGCCACTCCTCATAGTTGAATTGCAACCAAAAGTACTACTCGAGTTCTTAATTGAAAAAGGAAAATAAATTGGGAAAAGGAAGGAAAAACGGAACGGAACAGAATGGCCTGCGTTAATTTTCAGAGTTTTCTCCCCTGCTGTTTTCTTCTTTTTCTTTTTTCTAATCTCTTCAGTTGAACCAGAGGTCTTGTTTTACCTAGCGTCCCCCTAGGGCTTCTTTAGCGTTTCTTTCTTTTCTTTCCAAAAATGGGCCTCGTGTGCAATTGAAGCTCAATGGGATGCGGGCTTTCTACTGCATCAGTTGTACTGTTCTTTGCTGTAAACTAACCAAAAGCAAAAGCCCAAAACGCTTGCTAACTTGATGCAGTAACAATCATCAACACCCCATCATCCCTGATGTAGCGGTTTTCAAGTATCAACTAAGAAACTTGTATCAAGATTTTCTTAATGGAATTTCCTCAATTAGGCTTCAATTTCTCCTTTTCTGCCTCAATTGACTTGAAGTTCCTAGAAATCACACAAAAATTCAAATATAAGTAGAATCTAGCAAATTATCACAACATTTGGTCAAAATAAAGGGGAAAATATTAACAAATAAACTGCCTAATTTGCGCATTAACACTAACGCACCAACTAGTAATGTTGATCAATTGTTCATGCATAATTCAGTTGTATTTTGCGGATTTCCATTCCAATCTTGTGCTTAAAGGGAAAAAAGAACCCACATGCATGTCTAGTAAGTTTTAACTTTAGATCCACTTGACTTATCACAATGAATTATATTTGTTCGATACACTGTTGTCAATATAAATGTAAAGACGGTTTTCAGTGCTATTCACAGTGCCATCATTACCCTTAATCATGTGATTGCATAACGGGCTAATTAATTGGATGACAGCAGGCTATCGAAAGCTGGATTCCTCAAGGCCATAAGTGTTAGGGTTAGTATGTATGAAGTGTTATTCTATAGTGAAATAGGTTTCATAAGAGTTGATACGGAAATCTGTAATTGAACTTTAAGATGAAACTTATCCATGTCCAGCAAGCACTTCAGAGCAGATGCAGTTATCCAGATATGAATTGGCAAAAGAATTAACAAATTATGTAGTTAGACAACGGAGATCTCTGCACCCAAAAAAACGAAAACCGAAAGTTTTAGATATCAAGAATTGCACATGGCAATGTTAAGTACCATCACGAAGATGGGCATTACATAAAGTAGTTCCACTACACTGAAATGGTAAAGTACTTGCAATCCTACTGAGCATTTAAGCAGGGCCCTATGTGAAAAGTAAAGATCAAAAGTCGAGAATTTTTTGAAATACTTTCTTGCAAATTGATCAATTTCTGATAATGACAGCAAGGTCTTCAATCAGATCTTTAAATTCTTTTGCAGAAAGCTCAGCAGATTCATTACAGTAATGCAACTCAATTCGCTCCAAAGTTGGGATTTCTCCAAGAACATAGGGGAGCTCAGCAAGAAACTCACAGGACCTCAGGATTAGGAACTGAAGGCAGGGAAAGTGATCATCTTCTGCTTCCCATTGCACAATATCAGTTTTTTCAATTAGTAATTGCTTCAGACAGCGAAATACTTCATCAGTTAGTTTCCATGTTGATCCTCGGAAGGCATAGTTTTTCAGCTTGAGCACCTCAAGGTTGGGTAACTTGGCAACATTGGTCATATCCTCCCATGGCAGATTGCTCGCGCTTAAAGTCAATTTCCTGAGATTAGATGGGAAAGCATCCCAACTTATAGTCCTGGCCTCTCTGATTTCTCTGTAAAAGGAACAGTTGAGTGCTTCAAGCTGATGCAAGTAGGCCAGATCCTTCAGACACTCACATGATCGATCCCTGTAGTAGTCTTCTTTGGTTTCACACAATCCTAGTTCTGCAAGATTGGGCATCTTGGCAAACGCATCCCTCCTGCAACAGAGAAACTGTACTGTGGATAATGTTTTTAGGTATCCCGAAGGCAACGGCTTGCGGTAAATATTGCTTGCAGCATCAGTGAGATAGCTTAGAAAAGCAACCATAGTTGTATGGAGATGCCTCAAGTTTGGCATACTCCAATATCTCACTATCAGAGTGGGGAGATCCCCGTCGTCCCTTATTGGCCATGGACCATTGATGACTAAGGTTTGGAGATTCTTGAGTCTCCAAAGTGCTGTGGGAAGCTTATAGGTAACGTTCAGTGCAAGGTACGTCAAATATTCTAAGTTAACTATTTGAGCAGGGAAAGAATCAAACTGCAAGAAAAACATGTCCAATACTCTGAGGGATTCGAATGTCAAATAAGAGAAAAAGATATCTGGAACAAAACCTGAACCCAAAGCAAAGCACAAAAAAGATTGAAGACTTCGATATGGAGGTGCTAAGTGGACATCAGCATCAGAGTTCAAGTGCAAAATGAGATGACGCTGATTGTCTTTTGCAGGGAAACTTTGGTCCTCTTGCTTTATTACTGTCATGATGTTTTGAGCTTCCCTCAGGCATAATTCCCGCAAGAGGTCATGTAGTCGACAACTTTTGATTTTGCCAACTACATTCCTTTTTCCAACCAAAACTAAACTCCTACCAATAAGATCTTCCAAGTAGGCCTCTGCCACATCTTCAAGATTACTTGAAGAACTTGCTTCCAAGAAGCCCTCAGCAATCCATAAACGAATTAACTTCCGAACTTCAATCTCATAATCTTCAGGAAAGGCTCCCATGTATAGAAAGCAAGCTTTAAGTTGTTGGGGTAAGTAGTTGTAACTCAGAGCAAGTATATCTAAACATTGTTCGGGATTGGTGAATACAACTGAACTTACACTAGCTGCAACATCCTTCCAGCAGTCAGATGTCATCACAGTTCTAGACAGAGTGCCAGCTATAACAACAATTGCAAGGGGTAATCCATGGCATTTTCTTGCTATTTGCTTTCCCAAGTCCACCAATTCAAGAGGGCAACTTTCAAGTCCAAAAACAAGCTTTTCCAGCAGTTCCCAGCTTTGCTTTGTATCCAAAAGACTCATACAATGTGGAAGACTCTTTGGACTCACATAGGTTGCTAATTCCATGAATCGGCTGGTCACAACTACTCGACTGCCATTATTGTCATCTGGAAGACACATCTGGATACAATCCCAGGCCTCATTACTCCATACATCATCCATAACAACCAGGTACTTCCTACCTTTTAGAGATTGATACAAGTCTTGAGCTAGATCTTCATTAGTCTTTTCATGAACATTATCAGAGGGCTTGGTAACAAAGCGCAAAAGATCAAGCAACAAATTTCTCAATTGGTATACTTGAGATACTCTAACCCATGCCCGACAATGAAATTGAAAATCAGTATCAGGGTGATCGAACATTTGTCTAGCTAGAGTAGTTTTACCAATACCACCCATCCCCACAATTGCTAGAACTTCTCTTCCCAGCAAGGGTTCTGCTAGTCTATCCATAATTTTCTTCAAAACAGCATCAAAACCAACTACAATATTCCTCAGATTTGAATCAGATAATGAATGTCCTTTGAGGGGAAGACTACTCTGCAGCTGCAAGGTTTTTAAACCTAGTGTAATACCCTTTATCCCTCTATTCTGTCTGATCTTTCTCCTAATGGATTGAATCTCTCCAGATATATGTGAAAAGTATTGGTGAATGCCTCTCTCGCCATCAAAGCCACTTTTAACTGCTGCTTCAAGATTAATTTTCCTATCCAGAGATTTTTCGGTGCACTTGTGAATTAGTGTATCTATTAAACAGCTCATCTCTGACAGGATAGAATTGTCTTTCATCCATTCTTTTACAAAACCTGCTGCTCTGTTGACAATATATTTGACATCTTTCTCCACTTCATTACGGCCACGCCATTTGACAGAAGAATCCTCAAATGCAGTGAGCAAGAACTGAAGATCTTTGTACAGAACCATCTGCTGGATGCCCACATCATTGAAAAAGACTACTGCTGCTCTCAGATCATGACTGGGACCATCCATTTCTCTAACTACATCAAGAAAATAACATAGTCTTGGGTTTTCCCTGGTGCTCTGAAGATCTCTGTTGGAACGGAATCTGTATGATTCTTTGTCAATGAAATCAATTTGCATCAAAATGGTAGGCACTTCATCAAGTATTTTCTGCATATTCTCTGACATTAAGTGAGTTTGGAGTAATCTTTGCATGATCTCCATGACGTCTGACACCACTGCATTAGACTTAACTGCAACAAGAAAATCTCCAATTGACCGTCCAAGAGGTTCACTCTCGAATCGTAATTGCTCCACACGAGATCTCACTAGAACTGGAGTTCCTTCTAAAACGTTTAAAAGTTCAGAGACTTTCTCAGAGAAGGCTTTGACCTGCATCTTCTTGATCTCGAGAATCAATAAAGGGAATTTCATCAGGCACTCCAACTGGTGCACCAGAGAAACAATTGCAGCCTGAGCCATCTCCCTCTAAATCTCTCTGCGTAACCACATCAGCTAAAGGGTAACTGATAGTTGTTCGATTCCAAAGAGCCCAAAAATGACAAAGATAGTCAAATTAGTGACGAATAGGAAATGAAACATCTAAAAATTGCCAGAAAATTAAGACAAAATTGATGGTGCTAGATTACCTGTTTGCAAAATAACACCAGGCCAGAGCTAGAGCCTTAATCAGACTTTGAAGCTAGAACTGGAGTTTCTTCGGGCTTGGTATTTTGCTCTCTCAGGAACCGATATGCTGTTCACCCAGAAAGACTGTCTATGATTATCACTCAAAATGGTCAAATACGATGAAAAAATAAATTATCATTAACTCCAGTGCTGAATATTTTAAGATGCTTCCATATGCATAAATCCAAGTTCGTGAGTCATGATAGCTTTGGGTAAACTATTCAAGTATTAATTGGTAGGCCAGGTAAAGATGCTTAATTAACTAAGCAATTTATTAGATGCAAATTGCGTTGTGTAGAAAGCACAAACACATGATAACGACTTATCAAGAAGTATGTAAACAAAAATCCGAACGAAATGGCATTCTTGTCCCCATTGTTTATTACAATGGCATAGTCCAAAGCTAGAGATTATGGGGCAAACACTTTGGTAATTGCCAGTGGGATTAGTTGGGGCGTACGGTATTACCAGTCCATGGCCCAGATACCCTCTGTGATGACAAAAAAAAAAAAAAAACACTTTGGTAATTGCAAGTCAATAACAAATGCACGCAAGACAATTTTGAGTTGTCACTAAAATTAGTTTAAAGTATTTTAGAGAAAATTTTCTTATTTTTCTATTTCTTTTATTAGATCTTTGTTTTCATTTTTTTTCAGATTTCGTTTCAAATTTGAAATTTTTTAGGTTTATTTTGTCAGATATTATCATATTGTCGAAATTTGAAAAAAATTAATTAGCAGATTTGGTGGTTGAAACATGCACAGATATTCTTGAAACGGTAGTGTATTATCTAATCTTTTAGATCTGTTGTATCTATTTTGTATCATGTAATTTTTACAATTAGTGCATATTTCATTATTTAATAAAACTATGATGTGTTTTATGCCAAAAAAGAGTTGAAATATTTTTTTTCCAAATTCTCTCTCTTTCCATGGTAATTTCTTAAATTTTCATTAGGATAAAGGTAAAATTTTCTAATTTTAAGTTGTGGCACATGACTATACGTGCCATCATTTCCATTAGAAATTGGACAAAATCTACCAATTGCCCACTTTTGCACAAAATTGAATAGATTGAGGACTATGTTTACTTTCAGAAATAGATTAGGGATCAAATGCGCACATGAATGATAAATTGAGGATCAAAATTATAATTCTCCCTAATTTGGAAAATTATGAAAAGGATTATGTCTGTGTTTAGAACTAACCTTGGCCAAAATAGATCAACCTAATGGTTCCCACTCCTCCATCTCCTTGAACAATTTTGTCACTCTCAATGGCCTGTGGCAAGACCTTGGGAATGAGGTTGTGATCAAGGGCAAAGGTCTTAAACAACCTTGCAGGAGGGATTGAGGAAGAGGCCTCATAATCATAAGTGATAGGAGCCATGTTGCCTTAGTTTGGTGTTTGGGTACATACAAAAGTTCTTACAGAACAAAGAGGTTTCAAGAAATGTAGTTCTTAACAAGGATTTGGGGTGCAAAGCAATGCGATGGGAGATGGTTTTTATAGATTGAAGTTGATGTGTGAATCGAAATACAAAAAAACCTTGTAGACTTCATAGTCGGTTTTGCTATGCTTTCTTTAGTTAAATTGTGATATCAAGTTTGAATAAGATGGACCCGCATTTTATTATTAATGTAATCTTCTAGGATGTTAACATTTAATCCAGTTAGAAAATGCGTTTACAAATTAAAATTGCTGTATGATTTTCTATGTGAAACCCTTGGTCGGTCTTGCTGTGCTTAGTTAGTACGGTGGTACGGCTAAGTGTAAGTAAGTGTGCATGGCACATCATATCTAATCTTGTGTGGCTATGGTTAAGACTAGAGCAATTAGAAGTTCTGGGTTCAAATTTCCAAACTCTTCAATCCCACCCTACCCAAAAATTTTTTTTTAAAAAAAAAAGGGCCTGCATTTTAAATGTTAGAATGTGCATCCTTGTTGGGTGGTAAAATAGATAAATTTGGCATTTGCTGGAATTCAATTTTACAGCACACAGTGTACATGTATCTATTGTAGCATTTAGTAAAAATCTTTCGGCAAATGCAAAATGTACCCATCAACTAAAAGGTTCCAGGCGGTTTACTGTAACAAATTTATTGCCAAAACAGAACCAGGTGGAAGAAGCTGAACTAGAAAAAACCAAAAGACAGAGGAATACACTCACGAACAAACCGTATGAAATTGCTAAAATGCTTCAAAAACCATCTAAAGAAAACATCTAAACCCTTTATTTGGCCAGCTAATTTCATGTAGTGGTACGTAGGATCTCAGTCACACATACTGTCGATTGATTCAGCGTACCCACAGGAAAGGTGCATCGGCATGCCTGTCAGAGCAGTAGAGACATGGATGCTGATCCTTGTTTCTTAAATTATCTCTAATAGTCTCCACAAGCTCTGCGTTGCTCATCATGGGACGGCGCAGGTTCCGCAATGTAGAGCAAAGTTCATCAGTAAACAGACCATAAGGGCGACGATGTTTCCCATCATCGTCGACTGCGGTTTCGTTGGACTGGCATCCACTGATAAGAATGCCACGATCAACCCTGGCATCGGGATCAACATGCCGTCGGAACAGGATGCTGGCTTGATTTCCGTAAATGTCTCTCAAGAGTGTTCTAATATCTGAACTGTCTACGTGACTCAAAGGTCTCAAATGCCGCAAAACCGATTCGATGGGCATCCTTTTGGCTCTGCGACCGCCGCCAATGTTACCGTAATTGTAGGACCTTGTGCGATAGCAAACATCTGGACGAAAGCCGGGTCCAACTTGCTCCTTTGACTGATCTATTAGCCCCCCACTGTTGCAGGAGTCCGCTATCATAACGAAATCAGCACCTTGTGGCATGTTATTTACCATATATCGAAAGTCTGCACCTGTTGACAGAAGTAATGTAGAATGTGAACAAGACACGGGTGTAAATTATATGAAACTGAGAAATCTGGGCTTTGGCATCGCTGTATTATATATATGTTTGAACTTACTGTATATGAGATTGAAATCAGAGGGGACAATTGCTTCCAATCGTTTGCAGTAGGGGCCTTCCCAGAAATCCTGATGAGTTCCGTGGCCGCTAAAATAGAACAGTACAACATCACCGGCCATTGCCCGCTTAATCATCTGACAAAGCTGATACTTTATAACAGCACCTGTGGGCTTCAGAGGGGAGTTAGGCATATCAGTGAGAACTATCACATCATTGGGATGAAAACCAAACCTATTTATCAGCAGACCTTGCATTGCGTCCACATCATTATAGCAGCCTTGTAGTTCATCCCGATCCCCCAAATAGCAGCAACCAACTAATAAAGCGTATCTACCCATCCCTCGAAAGTTTTGAGTACAAAGAAACTATATACGACTGTCAAGGAAATATGAAGTTGAAATGATTCGAGGTGAATGAGGGATGCATTAGGAGACTCATTACTTGTGGGTATTTATGGATGTCTTTCAACAAAGTGCCATTCCAAATTTGGAATCCAATTCCGTAGTCTACGGTTGCTTTTGATCAATTTTGTCAGGCTTGGTAGGCCACTTATGGTTCCCATTTCTGCAAGTGCTCTTTCTTTTTTTTTTTTTCTTTTTTTGGTAGTATTACAAGGACAAAGTAGATAGTTTGTCGCTGATCAAAGTATACGTGATTCTTGAATGGATGATGCGTGACTAAAGCATGCATTGTAAATAGTTTAGTGACTTTTTTCGCCGTTTACTCTACACTTAATTGACCAGTTATAAATCTTCAATTTTTTCAAAATTGCCTCACATTTGCACCTTTCAAACTTTTTATAACTCTTTCTCCCCTATGTTTTCTTAAGTCTCATTTCTTCAGATATACCCATGAAGAAATAAAACTATTGCTTTTATCCTATTGAAAATTTAAAAGCCAACTTGAGAAAGGGGAGAATTTAAAAAGAATTGTAAGTTAAATTTTAATGACAACTAAAAATTGTCTCATTTTCATGCATGATTGAATTGCACCGTTAACCTCTGGGTCATGACCATGTCAATTGTACTCTCTAGTAGAAATTGCCAATTTCATTAATTCGCCTCACAGTTTCTTGTGTATCTTGGGAGAGTGCTCCAAGAACCAAGGAAAATTTGGAACTGATGCTCGAATGGGGACTGGACTACAAGTGTTTGATAAGATAGATAGGACTATTTTGTATACCTATAGCCATATACAAAAGTCCTTAGTATTTACTGCATAGTTATAGGCTTTTTGAGTACATGTTGCAAACATGGATAGAAAAGAACTATAATATAATAGATGGAGTACATATTGTACAGTTCTAATGGATTTGAAAAAAAAAAAGTGGGATGCCCTTTCTCTCCCTTATCATTTCATTGCAATTTGCAAGCGACAATGATTTGCCAAATTTCTATGTTTATGGCAGCCAACGTTTGATTAGAGCCATGGCAAAACAAAAATAAAAAAGCAACGCCTTAATTGTAAAGTCTATACATGTGATTCACATGATATAGGAATCCCCTTTATTAAAACTGGAGAGCAGAAATTCTGTCTGCAGACAAAGTATCATGTACCAAGGGTGGAGCCACCTTGGGTGAGAAATTCACTTCCTTCAAGCAGAAGCAAACACGAATGGTCACTATAACAGGTGCCTTTTTCCAAATAAATAAATAAATAAAAACCAAAATAAATATTAAAATATTGATAGATGTCGAGTCTGTGCAATAATAAATACCAAAAATTGACAAGTGTCGAATCTGTGCAATAATAAAAACCTACTCAAATAAAATACAATTTTTTATATATAGTGGTGAGCAGGGTCGAATTGATAGGTGTCGAGCATGTGCAATAATAATAATATTAATCCTAGTTGCTAACAAAAAGCAGTTCCAAGTCAATTCTAGTACTGGAGCAGGGACTTTGAATGTGTAATGGGTTACTAGATTCACCCTGACTCCGAAGAGTTTGCTAGATCCGATATACCAGAATTTATTCACGAGAACTTATTAATTTATATATAGGGCAAGTAAGGTCATATCCTCAGGGATTGGAGAAAATTTGCTCCGCTCCTTTTCAAGTCAGGGATAAATAGGGGTTTTGAGAATTAAAAGCTAATGAATTATTAACTAAACTAATCGACTGCGAAAAATAATTAAGAGAGAAAGATAATGAGAAAAGCTCTAGTCAAGGATACACTTCAGAGATGGTTCAGGTAGCTGATCATTGATGCAATTATAATTATAACATTCATTAATAAGTAGGTTTTTAACTGCCGATACGATCCGACAGTCAGTCTCTCCTTACTGTTTCAATAGTCAAGGTACGACTATTAACTATTTTCCTAATTTAGGAATAATTTTAGATACGGTCATAGAATTTAATTCCCCAATTGCATTAGAAACTGGAGAAACCCTACTCTAATCAATAAACACGCTACGAAGGTTTATTTAAATTAAATTGTACATTTCCTTGATATAAACCCAATTATATCAGTTGCTACTGGGATTGGAGTAGTTAAACAATTACGGATTCAACTACTCTAATTAGCAAATAGATTACATGAGTAATTAAATATTGCGCACATATTCAATCACACACGATAATCATAACCACGAAAAGCAAAAAACATACAAATACCAATGACTGTATGAAACAATTAAAATAATTTAAATCTCACAGTTATCGTTGAACCAAATCTTCAGTTGTCCCCTTGACTAGAAATAAGAAGTTAGTTCTCCATTAATGGAGAACAATCCATGCAAAAAGAATCCCTTCAAAGCCTACAGCGGTTGTCCTCCCAAATGTCAAAAGAAAAACTAGCCAGAAAAAAAGAATAAGACAACCCTAGTAAATGACTAAGTTTCTTTTTTATATGGCCTTGCCGAAAAAGCCTTCCCAAAAATCCTCTGCCCAATCCGTATTTTCTAGGGATAAGTTAACTAATTGAATGGATGGTTTCCTGTTACAAATCAATTTCTTCAAGCTTTCCCAAACTGCTTGAGACTGATGTGGACTGCACAAAAGATAGAAAACCTCCATTAGCAGTCAATTGTTTTGGAATTTGACTTGGATTAGGAAACTAAACTCTTTCTCGATTTTCTAGCCCACGTTACAAATCACTAGGAACTCTTAATATAAGCACTTTCTGTTCCAATTTCTGAAATTAACACAAAATTCCCAAAAATCCTCTGCCCAATCCCTATTTTCTAGGGATAAGTTAACTAATTGAATAGATGGTTTCCTATTACAAATCAATTTCTTCAAGCTTTCCCAAACAGTTTGAGACTGATGTGGACTGCCCAAAAGATAGGAAACCTCCATCAGCAATCAATTATTTTGGAATTTGACTTGGATTACGAAACTGCCTAAACTCTTTCCTGATTTTCTGGCCCATGTGCAAATCACTAGGAACTCTTAATTTAAGCACTTTCCATTCCAATTCCTGAAATTAACACAAAATACCAATTGTGAGTAGAATCAATCAAGTAATACAATATTTGTCTAAAATCAAGGAGAAAATAATTATAAATTTAGCAACAAATTATGACCTATCACGAATCTGTAGGAATTGGGAAAATTTTGTTTCTTCTAGAGCACAAAGTACAGGGGAAATTTTATTAAAAAAAATGAGAATAATTAAATAATTCAAATAAAAAGGATTAAATGACAATTTATCAAAATTGAATCAATAATAAATAAACTTTAGTCAAGAAATAACTTTGGAGATAATTCACTCAATTGATCATTGATGCAATAATAATTCCATTTATTCACTAATAAACAAATTATAATTGCCAAACAAGCGATAATAGTCAACTTCTCCTTGCTGTATTGATGATTAAGGTACGACCATTAACCACTACTCTAATCAAGAAATAACTCTGATACGATCTTAAAGCTCAATTTTTCAATTTTATTATGAATTAGAGAAACCCTGTTCTAATCAAATAACACGTTCTGCTGGTTATTTTAAATTATCCCATATGTCTCCCTGATACAAATTCAATCATGCCAATTACCAGTATTTTAAAGTAATGAAACAATTATGGATTTAACTGCTCTAATTGGTTTTAAATTATTAAATTAATCTAAATTCCGAACTCTAGATATTTAAATAATATAATAACCATAAGAAATTAAATCAAGAAACATTGGAATATCAATAAATAAAAGAAATAAATATAATCAATTCGATCTCACAATTTTAGTTAACCAAATCCTTGGTTGTTCTTTGACTAGAATAAAGAGCTTAGCTCATCTCTATTAAAAAAATCTCACGCAAAATAGTTGAAGTAATTGCCATGTCCATTCTTCAATTATTGGATGAAGAGTCAAGAGAAAAGAAAGAGAAAACATTTCTCTTGTTTCCTCCCAAAAAGAAAAGATACGTTCCAACCTGTTTCTTTCTTGGAGAAAGAAAAGATTAAAAAAAAAAAGAAAAAGATAATGCTCTTCCTTCGTTTCTACTTTTTTAAGCGAAATCAAATTTCCAGTCGGCCTTGATTCTTTCCAAAACGTCAAAGAATCTCTGTTCCACACAACTTTGATTTAAAGTTGGAGATCTTCTCACATGTCAAATCCCAAACTTCATGGACGTGTAGGGCTAGATTTTGACGCGACCACAACAAAAAACAAGTCTAGTGAAAAATTATGTTTTTAATTCTTTTTGTTCCGAATCCCTGCAACCCACGTCAATTACAAAAAATAAGTAGAATTTATCAATTAATGTAATATTTGATAAAATAAAAGAGAAAAGTAATCATAAAATTAATAACAAAAATATAACCTATCAAACATGGGAAGCAAATGTGGGTTAAATAGTAATATGACCTCACTACTATAGGCGTCAGCACATGCAAGAAAAGGAAATATTGTGATCTCACAACTATGGGCATCAGCAAACATGCAAGAAAAGTAAGTTTAAAGTTTGTGGGATAATGCCAAAAATTTCCCTGAGGACTCGAAAATCTCAAATACCTGCCCTCTCAATGTAATGGACCGTATCAAAGGTCACATATTACAATTCACGGATAAAAAGAAATTTTCAAAAAACAAAAAATACAAAGCATTGTTTTTTCGTTTAAGTGAAAGAAAAAATTACTGCAGAAAATAACCAAAATTCCATCAGACAAGGTGCAATATTGGCTCCATCTTGAATGAAAAATTTTGCATGTCAGAAAAATTTTTGAGGGAATTGAGAAAGACATAGGACCGTCAATTAAAGAGCAAATGAAACCTCGAAATTAGTTAGATTCGTACAAGTAGGTATGTCAAGAAGTACTTTGGAATACAGCTGGATTATCGTCACTAGTCTACAGCTATAAATTCACACAATTCCGAAACTCTGTGTTGAAAAAGTATGGGTTGAACCAAACCATATCATGCAATAATTTGGTTCTTTGATGGAATTAGGCCTACATACATAGAAAATGGTAGATGACTACATCTATCTCTTAAAAATTAATAATAGTTTTCTATCACAATTCGTTACATATATAGTTCAAAACTATCAATTCTTTTCACGTAAAATAACTTTGCTCTTGAATAAACTTCTTCTACCGTTTATTCCTTACAGGTTTTTGTAACCTTTTACGCAAGACATGATTTGGAGTTGTTTATTCGAATCATATTTATCGGTAACATAATATCTGCACTTTCCATTTGTGTTTTGGACCTTTCGGTCTCTCAATATCAAAAAATGTATAATATATTGACCACATACAAATAACTTTACAGTCATTTATGCATACATGTAGGTGATTATATGGTACAAAATAGAATTAAGATAACACATACTTCAAAGGCGTGACTTAAAATAAAGCGCCACAAATAAAAATGTCTCAAATTGGTTCAGCAAATTAATTAACCCATATTAATTAAACCTTGAAGATTACACAGAACTATTAGTGAGCATTTTATACAAGGACCAAAATGACGTGGCTTAGTTTCCTTTTCTTCTAGTTAAGACGTTTTCGACTTATCTTATCAAATTAATAATTTTGTTTTTTGGGCCTTTGGATAATCAAATTCAGATCTTTTCAATTTAAGATACCATTCAAAATATTTTGGAGGACTTAATTAAAATTAAACTTTATAAGTGGTAGATGGCCTAAATTACGGCTAGAGCTTAGGTTTTCGCATGAAAGGAAGACTGAATAGTTGGTAGGAGCCATTGCAAACTTCAGAGTTTGGCATTGAGAATTTAGAAGTATCCCTTTGTTTTTTTTTTTTTTTTTTTGTGAGGGAGTATCCCTTTTAGTTAATAAGGATTAACGGCATTTCGGTCCTCCAATGCATGTTGATATATCATTTTGGTCTTTCAACATGTATGTTAAAATTTGAATTTGGTCTTTCAACTAGAAAAATTCTAAATTGTGGTTATAAAAGATGATGCAAGATTCTCAGTTTGATTCCTTGATAAAAAAAAAGTCTAAACAAAAAAGCTTTTTATTTAGCATGAGATCGACTTGATATTTTGCTTGTGAACCTTTGCTCTTGAGATTGAACTTCAGAGTGGTTCTTGACCTAATGGGAAATTCAGTTCAAATTGGATCTTACCAAGAATGAGTAATCACAATAAAACGACATCAATATTTTCTCCTTCATTATCATCAATCACACATTTTTCAAAACAAACAAATTCTGCATGGGGTTGCAGAGCCCATTTAAAGAAGCATTCAGGGAGAACTAAAATTGTTTATGGGTTGATTTTCTTGGCTGAAGGCGTGGTTCTTCGGAGGGCGATTGAACCATTGCTAAGGATGTGTGGATATGATTACAAAAGTGACTATGAAAGTTTTTCAGTCTTCGGGCTTGAAGATTGTTCTTCATTAAAACTACACTTGCTAAACAAGTCTTCAATCACCATAATCACTTTCATTGTTGAGCATGGGTAACAGTATCTCAAGCATACCAATTGACAAATTTGTTGCTTGGTCTTTTGTGCTGTGTTTCCAATCCCTCTGATGCAGTTCACGACAAGAAGCAGCGGAAAAGAGTAATGAACATTTAGCTAAGGCTTGTATAGATGTCTAAGAGGTAAAAGTTTCTGGTTGTTATGGATGATATATGGAGTAACGAGGCCTGGGATTGTGTCCAAATGTGTGTTCCAGATGACAAAAATGGCAGTCGAATAGTCTTGACCAGCCAATTCATGAACTTAGGAATTCCTACATGAGTCCAAAGAACAATCCTCATTGCATGTGTCCTTTGGATATGAAGCGAAGCTGGGAACTGTAGAAAAAACATATTTTTGGACTCGAAACTTGCCCTCTAGAATTGGACTTTGGAAAGTAAATAGCAAGAAAATGCCATGGATTACCCCTTGCAATAGTTGTTTTTGCTAGTGTACTCTCCAGAACAGAGATAACAGCCTACTGCTGAAAAGATGTTGGAGCTAGCGTGAGTTCTGTTGTATTCGGTAATCCAGATCAATGTTTGGATATACTTGCTCTGATTTACAACAATTTACCTCATCACCTAAAAGCATTTTCCCTATACGTGGGGGACCTTTCCTGAAGATTGTGTGATTGAAATTCGGAAGTTAATTTGTTTATGGATTGCTGAGAGCTTCTTGGAGGCTAGTTCTTCAAGTAGCATTGAGGAGGTGAAAGAGGGCTACTTGGAAGATCTTATTGTTAGGTTTGGTTTAGAAAATTAACCAACGAGAATAATAGAATTCTTAACAACTCAATAATAACAATAAAAGAAAAAAAATCAAACATAGAAACACAAAATTTATGTGATTTGGTCAAACTGACCTACGTCCACGGGTGAAAGGATAACAGATTTACTATAACAGAACTACAACAAAAAGAGAGTACAAAACAAAACAGAGAATACAAAACCTAGAAAATAATTCCTAAAATCAAAAGGCACCTAAAACTGGAAACATAAAAGAGTCTAAATAGCACTAAATACTTAATGGCCCAAAGGCTTATAACTTGCTCTTTTGGTTTGATGCCTAACTAAAACTCCTCTCTTAGATTGGGGGGTAGGCCCCCCAAAACTCTTTTAAACTGGTGCACATGACACTTGGACTAGTGTTCTTAGTACAATTAAACTCATTTAAATCCACTATATTTATAATCACCAAGAAAAAATAATTCTTTGCAAACTTTTCATGTGGGATACAAAAACAAATTCAACAAATCTCCACCTTAGCGTATATCCAACATCGACAAATAGCAGACGAATAGCAAACAAGCTCTATCTTCTCCATAAAAGTCCTAACGGATCTCAACGTACCACCAAAGTCCCAATAAACCTCAACGAGTCACCAACGAACCAAGATGCAAAAGACTTAACAGGTCCCAATGGGCCAAATCTCACAAAAGGTTTAACAGATCCCAATGGACTAAAAACTACGAATATAGTAATCTTACTCCACCTTCTTCTCAAAATCCTCAACGAGTTCCAACGAGCCAAATAACTCTTCTGAAAAACCCAATTGAGCTCCAACAAAAAAAAATTTCTTCACTTTTTGTAGCATCAAAAACCTGTTATTGTTATTAAGAACCCAAAATCTGACTATGACCTGAAACTTGAAACTCTGATACCAATTTGTTAGATCTGATCCCAAGAAATTGACCAACAAGAATAATATAATTCTTGGCAACTCAATAATGACAATAATAGAACAAACAAATCAAATAGAGATATACGAAAGTTCGATCAAACTGATCTACGTTCATGGCGAAGGGATAGCAAATTTATTATAACAGATAGAGCGTATAAAAGAGAGACTACAAAACCTAGGAAATAATTCCTAAACCTAAAAGGCACCTAAAACTGAAAACACAAAAGAATCTAAATAGCACTAAATGCTTAATGACCCAAAGGCCTACGACTTACTTTTTTGATTTGATGCTTAACCAAAACTCCTCTCTTAGATTGGGGTGTAGGCCTCCTAAAACTCTCTTGGACTAGTGCACACGACACTTGGGTTGGTGCCCTTGGCACAATTAAATTAACTTAAATCCACTATATTGATAATCACCAAGAGAAGTATTTCTTTGCAAACTTTCGACGTGAGATACAAAAACAAATTAAACACTTATTAGTAGTAGTTTTGGCTGGAAAGAGAAGCGTTGTTGGCAAAATCAAAAGTTGTAAACTACACGATCTCTTGCCAGGATTATGCCCAAGGGAAGCTCAAAAAGAGAACACAATGAATGTAATAAATAGAGAAGACCAAAGTTTTCCAGCAAAAGACAATCTACGTCATCTCGTTTTGCACTTGAACTCTGGTGCTCTGATGTCTACTTAGCGCCTCCATATCGATGTCTTCAATCCTTTTTATGTTTTACTATGGGTTCACGTTTTGTGCCAGATATATTTTTCTCTTATTTGAAACTCCAATCCCTTCAGAGTACTGGACATATTTTTTCTGCAACTTTGATTCTTTCCCTGGTCAAATAGTTAGATTAAAAATGAGGTATCTTGCACTCAATGTTACTTGCAAGCTTCCTGTCTCACTACCCAGGCTCTAGAATCTCCAAAATTTGATCATCAATGGTCCATGGCCATTGAGGGAAGACGGGGATATCCCAACTCTAACAGTGAGATATTGGAGTATGCCAAACTCCAGGCATCTCCATATAACTATGGTTGCTTTTCTAAGCTATCTTACTGATGCTGCAAGCAATAATTACCTCCAGTCATTGTCTTCGTCATACCTAAAAACATTATCCACAGAACAGTTTCTCTGTTGCAAGAGGGATGCTTTTGCTATGATGCCTATCTTATAGAACTAGCTAGGAATATGTGAAACCAAAGAAGACCACTATAGGGATCGATCATGCTGAGTGTATAAAGGGTCTGGCCTACTTCCATCAACTTGAAACACTTCACTGTCCTTCCACGGAAATCAGAAAAGCAAGGACTATAAGTTGGGATGCTTCCCGGTCTAATTTCTAAGTGCGAGCAATCTTCCGTGGGAGGAAATGACCAGTGTTTCCAAGTTACCCATTTGTTCGTAGAGTTTACAATAACAAACTTCAAAAACAACTCCAAAAATACATACAATGTCAAATACAATTTATAAAAATACAAAAAAAGTTAAAAAAAAAAAAGAAAATACTATCACCATTTCTTCTTCCACCCATTACCGTTATCACCTCTCTCCTCCTCTCTCCTCAACCGCCACCGCCATCACCGACCCTCCCCACACTCTCTCCTCTCTCTCCCTCTGTCTTCCCCTCTGTCCTTCTCCTCCCTCTTTCTCTTCCTCCCCTCTCCTCCTTCCTCGTCCGCTCTCTTTGTCTTCCTCCTCTCCCTTCCTCTGCCTCTGCCAAACCCCCTTTCCCTCCCTTTCTAGTTTCTGGTAGTGACAAAACGGTCACAACTAGAAGCCAAAAAGGGATGGGGTCTGGTAGGGGTGGAAAAAAGAAGGGGAGAGGGCGGCAAGAGAAGGGAGGGGAGGCAGGAGGAGGCAAGAGTGGAGTGAAGGAAGAGGAAAACGGAGGAGGAGGAAGGAAGAAGAAAGGAAGAGAGAGAGGGGGGAGAGAGGAGGAGGAAGGAGTGGCGGTAGAGATGAAGGAGGGAGGAGGGGAGTGATGGTAGTGGTACTGGTGTGTGGTGTTTTTTTTAAAATTTTTAAAAAATACCTTAATAAAATTTTAAATTTTAAAACGCCCTAACCAAAATTTATATGAAAGTTTTTCATATAGTATAATATTTCAAAAATAACCTCAAAAACACCTAATTCATATTGAGTCTATGTTTATCGACGATCAACATGGGAACTAACTGAAGAAATATTTCGCTGTCTGGAGCAATTACTGATTGAAGAAACTGATATAGTGCAATGGGAAGCCACAGGTGATCACCTTCACTGCCTCCAATTCCCATTCCTAAGGTCGTGTGAGTTTATTGCAGAGCTCCCTTGTGATCTTAGCGAACCCCAATTTCGAGCGAATTGACTTGCATTACTGTACTGAATCCGCTGAGAATTCTGGAAAGTGGGAAAGTAATAAAACTTTGGGAATGCAAAGCAGAGTTAGTCCAAAAATTTTCTACCTATACCTCGCATTATTAGTATTAGAGATACTTTTTGGCCTAGGTCAAGTCTTGAGAGCTACAAAATCAAAAACAAAAAATCTTCTGATCACTCGGTTTAACTTCCCCCATTTAACAAATAAAGAATAATAGATAGAATCATTGAAAATTAAAATTTTGCAACAGCCATTGAGTGTAGCTATACGAGAAAGATCATTATTTACATAATTTGGCATTCTATAAGTTGATAAAATAGACCCCTCAAATTATTAGACTATTTCGATTCAATAGACAGTGAAAAACTTCAACTAGCCTACTTGACATTTTTTAACCTTGCTAGTCTATCAGTACGTGCATTCCACGTTAGCTCATTACTCGTGTTTTAGTTAGTGAAACGATAATCACTTCAAACAAATAAAAGAAAAAGAGCTTTCATGATTTAGGCTATTCACAAGTATGTTTAGCTAAGCAGAAGGGAAGGAATTATTGGTTGAGTTGATTCAAGTCCAGAAATTTGATCTAACTTTGCTAATTTGAGTCTTATTCTAGAATAAATCAGTGCTATAAAGATTAGGACCTTGTGTCATTGCATTTCTCTAATGCATGGTTAAATGTAAATGGGCATATATCAATAGGTAGATATGAAACTCAAAAAGTATTTGCTCGGATTATTCGAGTAATAATTGCAAAAATAACTGTAGCTGGTCTTACTAAAAAACTCTTTACATTTCTGTCTTTTTTTTTTTTTCAGGACTCCTTTGAGTTGCAGTCTAGATACTTATATAAGCATACTTATGAGTGCTAATTGTTAATGATGACACAATTGTAGACATTTATAATTAACAGACTTTTTGGATTCAATAGACAGTAAAGAACTTCAACTGGCCTACATGACTTTTTTAACGTTATTGATCTTGATTTTTGACATTAAACAAATTTTTAGCAATTGCTAAAACGGTGACTGATATCTCCTGAGGAATATTCTCCAATCAATCAGTTGTTTCAAGTTTCAGACACGATTTATTACAAGTGAAATACACCTTGATTTCAGAAAAGACATGAAAGCTTCAAACAAGATTTATTATTTGTAATCGTAAGATATTACAAGCAAAATGCACCTCGATCATACACCGAAATCACACTCCCAACATTTGCAAATGACAGTCTCACGGAAAGAATTAACTGACGAAAATAGGATCCTCAATGCTTAATTTAGTCATCCAATAAGTATGTGGACATGTATGAAGTATAGCATTGATCAGTTGTATGCATCAGGATTTGGAAGAAGGTAGGCCTCAACGGCCTTGAACATGGCCAGGGCTTTTTCTTTTCCTGCCTTAATCTTTTCTTTTCCTCCCTCAAGTTGTTCTTCTGTAAACTGAATATCAGCCTTAGTGTAGTATGTACTGCTGGTTTTGCAGATTGACCCTCCAACGGCAGAAGCTTCAATTTGGACAACATAAGCGACTTTCTCAATCACATCCGCGAAGGCATCACTTTCAATTACAGTATAGCTGTAAGTGAAGTTGTCTTTGTCCAGTGCACCAACTGCGTGTTTTGCACTCTTAAATTGGCTACCTAAATATTTAACAAATTATTAGTTTTTTTTATATAAGATAGTTCACTAGTACATGAAACCAAAGAACATTCAATGATTTGGAAAATTACGGAATGATAGAGTGGATGTTTATAACTAACCTTCACCAAAGGTGATCAACTTAATGGTTCCAGCTCCTCCATCTCCTTCAACGATTTCGACGCCTTTGATGGCTTGTGGCAACACCGTGGCAATGAGGTTATCATCAAGGCTGAAGACCTTGAACAGCCTTGCAGGAGGGATTGAGGAGGTGACCTCATAATCATATGTGAATGGGGCAATGATGGTTTTTTTTATTCTTCGGAAATGGACAACGGTTAAAGAACAAAGGGATTTCAAGAAGGTTTTAGACTTCAGTAGTTCCTTAAGAGGATTTTTGGTGGAAACAGAAGTGATTGGAGATGGTATTTATAGATTGAAGTTGTAGCCTGAATCTAAGTACAAAAGGCCTAATAGACTTCATAGTCAGTCTTCTTGTGCTTTCTTTTTTGTTGAATTGTAATGTAAACTTTGAACAGAAAAGTAGGACCCTGATTTCACATAGTATAATCTATTAATCCAACTTTGTTGAATGGTGATGTAAACTTTGAGTAAAATACACCTGCACCTTGGTTGATGGTCTAGTAATTAAATTAGCATGTTAATAATAATCCAACTAAAGAATTGAGGCCGGTGATAAAGTCACACATTATTTTAATGCTAGAACAAGTTCTTCGTAAAATAAAAAAATCTATATAGTTCAGTTGACTTTGCGGTCAGTTTTGTTTGAAGAATTGGACACACATTTCTTCCTTAATTTTAAAATCTAGCAATCAATGAATAGGTACACCGACTGTATAATTCCAAACAATTTCAATCCAATGTAGTTCCTAAGTTCCCTAATCCATTGAACATTGACAAAGTTGTTGTTAAATAAATTTTAAGTGGGAGAGGTCAAGCAATAGTAGAAAAATGACTCCAAAAAGACTTGTATTGTGAGTTGAAAATAAGCTTACCTTCTTTATTTATCAACTCACTATTATTTACATGAAACAAACTAACATAATTTTCAACTAATAAATTTCCATAAAAATCTCAACAAAACTACTTGCTAACTAATTAGCATAATCTAAATCTTAACAGAAATATTTGTTACCAACTCAACATGATTCACTGTTAATAAATATTCTAATAATTACGTTTATTCAGCAACTATCTAAATTATTCTCCCACCAAATAAATCTAGAAAACAACTACAAAAGTTAGGCATATCTCAACAAAAGGTAACAATTCTAGAAGTCAATCAAAAGAGCCTTGTTTTAAAATATTTTTATTCCACACGCCATGTTGCGGGCTCTCAAGTCTCAAGGTCCATTTTGTCCAATACTTAATAATTGTCAGTATTCAGCAATCAGCACAACGAGAGACAGCATGAAGTCCACAGTGTTTTTTGTACCTTGATTTGCACAACAACTTCAGCTTAGCTTCTTGAGTAATAGCATTCATTCTGAGCAGAAACTTAACATGGATATCATGGCCGTCATCACTTTTGAATCAGAGGTCACTTCCTCAACCCCTCCTGCAAGGTTGTTTAAGGCCTTCATCCTTGATGGGGACGACCTCGTTCCTAAGGTCATGCCACAAGCTATCAAGAATGTAGAAACCCTTAAAGGGGATGGTGGAGCTGGAACAATCAAGTTGATCACTTTCAGTGAAGGTCATTCCGCACACAAACACTTAATAGCTGTTATGATTTTCTTTATCACTCTTTGTTCTTTCATTCTATCTGTTGTTAAATTGTCTTACATGATATCAGTTATATGTGAAAAATATTTTTTTTTTTTGAGGTTTTAGGGAGTTAATTTAAGAGTGCAAAGCACAAAATCGAAGGATTTGACAAAAAATAACTAATACTGTAACTGAAGGTGATGCCCCCAAGAACGTGATAGAGAAAGTCACACATGTTGTCAAAATCAAAGTCTCTGGAGATGGACGGTCAATTTGCAAAACCAGCCGAGCATGCCACAGCAAGGGTGACGTCCAGCTTACAGAAGAACAGACTGAGGGGGGAAAAGAAAAAATTAAGGCAGGAAAAGAGAAGGCCTTGGTCATGTTCAAGGCTGTCGAGGCCTACCTCCTCGCCAATCCTCATGAATACAACTAATTCAGCAGTGCTATTTGCCTATTCCTTCACATACTTGTTAATTATCTTAGATTGCTGTCTTCAAAAGCCTTTCTGGGATGATGCAATTTGTTTCGACTCTTTCGAGTTACGATCACAATGTCACATGAAATAGTACTTTGCTTGTATTTTCTTGTGAAGCTAAATGAACTTGTTTGAAATTTTTTTTCTTGAATGACAATTATTGTGATTTCATTTCCTCAACTCTGATGCAGCATTATCCAAAACCTCTCTACCATTTCCAGTCCATGTGTTCTCAAGTAATACAGACAAGTAAAGTTCTTCCGTGTTAAATTGCGAAATAGAGGTTTCGATTATCATTCGAGAAGCTCCAGAAAGATTAATAATTGCTGGAAGCATCGGAGAAGTAAATTTCCATATTATGTGTTACTCGTATGCCATACAACGTTTTAATTATATTCTGAGACATAAAGGCCAATATTTTCTTGTCTCGAGTTTGAAACATAACACCATTGTGCCTTACGAGATACCCGGAACACCACAAGATGACAAAATATCAAAGTGATTAAAACACAATTAAGATTTATAGCCATTGGCTTAGTGCAGGGATTTAGTGCATGCAGGATGGTCAACATGATATGGTCCATAGTGATTAACAGCCATCAACACAGTCCCAAGAATCAGCGTAATTCCAATTTACAAATTGCACCAATCACAATCTTACAAGTGTAAATATGTGCTCAGAGATAAATACATAAGTTCCCAATATTGAAAATGGAAAATAACTATTGTACCCTTATTTTTGAGGTCTTGATCAATTTGGTCCTTACACCTATTATCACGTACTAATTTAATCTTTTAATTTTATAAATAAAAAAAAAGGACGATTATAGGACCTTTGATGATAAATTGATCAAACTAACGGAAAAGCCATGTGAATTGCACGTGCATCGTTGAAACAACAGTTAGAAGATTAGTGTTTATATCAAGAACATAAGAGAGAGACACATATATTGGCGATCGAGTTTTGACTTATTGGCTAAAAAGATTAGCAGGCTATTAAGCCATAAGAACTTGCACTTCCCATATTAAGTTATTTTGACCAGTGTTGATGACTCAAAGTGCTATTGATTTAGGTAATGATAATTCTTTCATTTCTGAGTTAATTGTAAATTTTAATATTTAGTAACTTTATGTAAGTTATGTATGATGCTTTGTATTCGTGGAAGTAAACTCTCATAAGTATCTGGTCTATGGGCTGAGTTCGGAGCATGACATTCCCCGGCATCTTAAACAGTGAAACTTTCCCGCTATTAGCCCATTTCCAGCAAGGCTGGATCAGGAATATTCTCGATCGTGTGTTTGCTTTCCAAAACCTTACATGGACCCAAAATTAAAGTCTCAACTTCCAAGAACGTAAAATATTTGCCCAATTGATAAGTCCAAACAGCCCATGGCACACAAAATCAACGTATTTAAACTGCGGTTTCTCCACCTATTACCATAATTCCAACTCAAATCTAAAGCGTTAGATTTGATGACAATAGCTTCTCCAAACTCTCTTGGACTAGGCCCTTTTCGAAATTTTTGGAGAATGGCTGAAATTTTGCAATTGGGTTCTAATTGGAGAGATTCCCAATTAATCCTACTTAAGGAATCAGTAAAGCCGATGAGTTCTGGGTTTAGTGCTCAAAATTGAAGCCCCAAGAACTTTAAGTTTTGGATCTGTGTAACGAGTGCCCAATGGCCACCCATTATGATGTACTTCTGGTATTAGAATTTAGAAATGTAAGATTAATCAGAGAAAATATGTAAATATAAGAGAAGATAATAATTATTAGTATGTATACATATAACAGGTTGGATGGAATTTAGGTGTGTTAATGAGTGTCATTGGCACCCATTAGAAAAACTTTTTAAGTTTTAGGTTTAAGCCTCACTAATATGAGTTTCTTTTCTCAATTTATGTGGATTAGTTTTTAGTAATATTGAGTTGTACTTTCACCATTTGTCCATTATTTGTGGACTAATTTGAGTTCTGATTTATTTTTTTTTACTCCGCCATTGTGAGTCCTTGTAATTTAATCAACAATAATAATGATAATAACAGTCACTAAGGCACTATGCTTCTTCTTTTTTTCCGAAACGATAGGACTATGCTTTTTCACTTCCTAACAATATATAAGTGTGTGAATGAGATGGATGAACAGTGATTTTGGTCCCTCATTAACACCTTTACTGTGTGGATTCTTTCATCATTTCACGCGTACTTTATGTTCATGGTTTGCCAATTTCTTGGTGAATTTTTTATGACTACTGTACCCTTGGATCTCACTTTTACTCTTTTTTTATGACTATTTTTTTTTGGATCTCACTTTTACTCTTGATGAAGTAATTGGTCAGCAGAAGCAGACTTGGCTTTAGGGTGTTTTGGTTCCATCCAAGTCATCCTGACACCTACTGCATTATCACATGGCTCAGGTTACTATTTAAACACTTGGCGGTGCGGCGGACGGTGCGGTGGAGTTCTGTTCTTTCGAATCTTTCCTTGCTGCTGCGTGTGATGAATTTGAGCAGATGATGAAACAGTCAGGTCAATGAGCCATGTTATGCTACCAAACGACATCCCTTTTTTGAGGCCACATGAGACTTTGTAACTTTTGATAGCCTTTCAACATGACTTCATGAAGGCCACATGCAAATATCCTTCATGAATCAATCTGTTTGGATTGTGAATTATTAGAGATATTTTTACTGTAGCACTTTTTGTGATGTGATGTATGTGAGATAAAAAGGTAATTGAAAAGGTAAAAAGGTGTATTGGAAATTGTAATCATGATGTAAGCAAATAAATTTGGGGAAATAAAGCCCAATCCAAACAAACCATAATTGTGTAAATATTATCCAAAAACAGACTCAAAAAATTGAATTTGAGCACCCTCGCGCATCGCGCGACCGAAGCAAACTAGTTATGACACTAGATCCCAAAGTAACTAATCGGCCATGATAGGCCACAAGAAATGGTTGGGCTAATGGAATATACAATTGGGCTTTGTGTTGTGGGCGTTACGAGTAGTTACCATTGTGCTTACCATCTAAAGGTTTGACTATTTTGACCAAATAACAAGTTATATTTCGTAGTCTGATGTTCCATACTTTTCCATTCTTCATCTCATTTTCTCCTTCTTTTTTTTTTAATAATATGGTATTCTTGAATCTTACATACTCCCACAGTTTAAATGGACATGGCACCAAAATTAAGAGAATCATAGTAGAAAATTATAATCTCGACTCCCATAGTTTAAATGGACATGGCACCAAAATTAAGAGAATCATAGTTGAAAATTATAATCTCGCCTGAGAAATTAAAAACATGTAGATATCTACAATATTAAATTATTATAATTTGAAAAGAGTGCTAGAACTGTGGCTTAATTATAAACTCAAATTGGCTATGGAATTTAATATCCATCCAACCCTCTATATTTCATTGCTCAAGAAAAAAAAATTGGGAGAAGGGGTTCATGTGACAGAATTAAGTGTTTCATTAATTGACTAGTAAGCAGCGAAAACGAGGTCGTTTTGGTGTTTAGCACTGGTACTAATTAGTAATTAGTCATTTTAAGTCTGTTTTTGTTGCGTTAGGCCCCAAGTGAATCTTGTGATCTTGCTTAGTAGTGGAGCTGTCTTTGTAATTCAGATCACCTTCTTCATTTTCTCCTTTCTTCGTTTACAGATGTTTCTATCTTATCCACCTAATGAATTCTTCATCTTATCCATCTCTCCTAAATATTGTTCCATTGAATTCCAAGGTTACTAAACTATTAGTCTATTATACTACGTTGTCTTGACATGTGATGAGGAAAATACTGTGTAGTATGTGATGCTACAAGGCGTCTTTTGCTGACTTCTAGAATAGCTCTTTCGGTCAATCACTTCAAATTTAAAAAAAAAAAAAAAAAACATTTGCTAGCCACTTTCACTTTGGACCAAAGCAACTTTTACATCTGCATTTGCATGCTTCCACGAATTCTCTCAGATTGGATGCTTAATTCTTATCTTGGACTCTCTCTATTGAAGTCATCAATTTTTGTCACATTGCAATTTTTGACTTATACGTTGGAAACGAAGTTTTCCATTTCATACCTAATTTTTTTTGTACATTAGCAAGGAAAGTACACGGATATTGTGGACTTGCTTATAGACCATCATGTCATTCTTCTTTTGACTGGTAAGAATTGGAATTAGTCCCAGAAATAAAGAATATTTTCTTTAGTCTATTTTCATTAATAGTCATGGCCGGTTAGAAAAATATTCTCACAAGTCTATTGTTGCTTGGACAAAGGATCAAAATGACTTTCAATAAGTTTTTGGAGGCAAAGAAACATTATGGCCGATAGGGATGGGCAAAAGAAACTGCTAATCCATGGAATCGCTCTCTGATTCCCAATATATGAAATTGAACTCAAAATAGTTTATTTCTTGGCAAATAACAAAGTAAAAGCTCCATACAAGATTTTATTCCTTGTAATGATACAAAGGTTACAAGAAAAGCACACTTCGATCATATTATATGATCATAGTTGCAAATAACTTAAACAAACAGCTTAAAGCAAACCAAGCAAAAAAGGAAACAGACACCCTCAGTGTGTGTACTTCAATCTCGAAGATAATATAATTAGTTGTAGGCAGTAGGATTTGCGTGGAGGTAAGCCTCAACAGCCTTAACCATTCCCAAACCCATCTCTTTTCCTCCCTTGAGGTGTTCCTCACCGATCTGAGCACCACCTTTGGGGTAGTATGTGTTAGTGGTTTTGCAGATTGAACCTCCATCAGCAGAGGGTTCAAATTTGATGACACAACAGATTTTCTCGATTACATCGTTAAATCCATCAGCTTCAAGTACAGTATAACTGTATGTAAATTTTTCTTTGTCAATTCCATCAACTCTCTGTTTGGCAGTCTTATGCTCGCCACCTAAATATTTAACGCAACCAAAAAAAAAAAGTCATTAGTTTTTCCCAAATAAAAGGAAAAAAAAAAAAGGAGCAATTTGAAGACTTCAAATGTGTGAAAATAATCACTTTGTATTGATTATCTTACCGTCAAGAAATGTGGTCAACTTAATTGTGCCAACTCCACCATCTCCTTCAAGGATTTCGACACTCTTAACGCCCTGTGGCAAGATCTTGTGAAGATGCTTCTCTTCAAGGATGGTGGCCTTGAACAACCTTGCAGGAGGGATTGAGGAGGTGACCTCATAACTGGAAGTGACAGGGGCCATGATGGTTCAATTTGTTTCTTGGAAATGAACTAAAAGGAAAGAGAGGGATTTCAAGAAGGTTTTAGTAGTTCTTGAAAGAATTATGTGGTGCAAGAAGCAGTGAGGAACAAGAGTATTTATAGACTACCGAAATTATTATTTAATAGCAAGCAAAATTAGCTATCCTCTAAAGTCATGGTAAAAGATTGTAATACATACGCAATTGCCAGGAAATTCAACATCTGAGATGGAAGGCTGTTTACTTTGAATAAGGTGAACTTTGGCTCCTTGTACCCCATCTAGAATTCTCGCACAGGCTCCCCTCCCCACACCCCACGGCGGGGGCACGCCAAAAAAGAATAAAAGGACTAGTAATACCATTTTTTTTAGGGTAGGACTAGTAATGCGTCACATCCGAAATTCTTTAGTCACATAGAAGAATCTAATCAATTTCAAGGGAATCCCTCCAACTATACCTTGTGGCTGCTAAAAGAATTTAAGGCAATTAACTTTTTGACCCTCTAGCTAGCTATTAAATGTATAATGTTGATTCCTAAACTTAGAAAAGTGCATACTTTAATTAGGGGTACAAACGTGTCTAATTAAATCGAATACCCTAGTATTCAAACGTATTTAATTATTTTAATGAGTTTAAAATTTTGTTCAAACTTGATTTGTTTATTTACTAAACCGAGTTTAAACAGACTTTTTTTTATCAAGTTTCAAAGTTATCGACTATAAAATGTTGTTTAAATTTGATTTGACTAGTTGACAAACCAAATTGAAATAAACTCTTACCAAATCGCAGTTGATTCAAATGTCACGTAGTTTGATTTATTTTTCAACCCTAGCTTTAGCCATTTTGTCAATGTAAGTCGTTAATAGTAGACAACGTAGTTTTAATCTTTTACTTTCTCCAATTATGCTTAAAACTGCTATAACTTCTAGCTGCCAACCAGTGACCAACGGTTCACAACTGTTATTCCATTGTCAAATTTTGACAAAATTATTCTCTTAGACTTCGTTTTTCTCGTAGATTGAAAAATCAGCTTACATTTTCTATGCATCTCAAAAACGAAACTAGATATGAAGAATTTATCTGATGGTGATTGAAATACCTTCTTTGATTTCAACTCCGGTCTTATTTATTGGGATTCACATTAAATTGAGACCAAATTTGAAATAAAAGTGAGAAATGAAAACTAATTGTGCAATTTCATTAAAATTTGAGAATAGATTAGTAGTGGTTAGTTAGTTGTCGGTTAATGGTGCACTATGGTCATTGACGGACGGCTGGAGTTGCAGGAATCACCAGAAAGGGTTGGAAGTAGAATATTAAAGTTATGCCCTATTGATAATAATCAATTAGGATAAACGGTTTCGTCAAATTTGGTGGGCACCCTTTCACATTTAATAGTCAGGGGTACAGAAAAGAAATATCAATATGGATAAACTATGAAGCAGAGGCACCCCTTCTGGGCGCTGTCATTGGAAAACGGGCCAGTCAGTAAAAGGATAAGATGGCACTTTTGTCGGATCTGGGGCAGGGACGGTCATCAGGTGGATCGTCCCTGAGCAGTTCACGGTCAAGATTTGATTAAAAAAAATTATACGGTCCAAATTTCATCTTGTACCTCATTTTTAATAAAATGTGTGAGACTCACAAAATTTTGTTCTAAAAATACACGTTGTAAAAAGTAAGGTATACCATATACAAACAGAATTATGCCGTGTACAAAATGCACGTAACCTTCAGGATTTCCTGCCCGTGATCCCACTTTTGTCACTATCCGTGTACATTTTGCTATCTTCATCATCAGTTGTGAAAATGAAAGTACATTTTAAACTTCTTCTTCTCTAAGATTAAATTCAAAAAATTTTAAAATTCTTCTTCTCTAAAATTAAATTCAAAAAGTTTTTATTATTTTTTCTAAAAGCATTGTTTTGAAAAATTAAAAGGGTTAAGTGCACTTTCATGCACCATCTATTTCGGTGGTTCGTGTGTTCTTCAGGCGAGAAGAAGCCAATGCTAAGTACAGAAATATTGATACATGACGGGGTCTGCGGGTGCTGAGATGATCTTATCCAAAAAAAAAAAAGAAGCCAGGCCGAACTACAGTTTGCAGATAAACCTTTTAATTTTTATTTTTTTTACTTGTCCAATTTGGCCCAAGAAAGGACACCCTAGTTGCCAAATTGTGTACAAATACAGCATAAGGAAATCAGGATTAGTTATAACGTTTAAGAGCAGAAAGACAGGAGTTGATGTTAAGAACACTAACCTGAGGTCCCCTATGGGGCATGGGCACCTTTAGTGCGTGGACTTCCTTGGAAATTTGCAAATGTTGTTGATGACGTGGCAGTGAAGTGAAGGTGCTGAAGTTTGTTACCTGTGGTAGGCATGAGTTGTTTTTACTTTAATGCCCTTTTTTAAGTGCTAAGCAAATTTGCATGCTTTGTTTAAGCCATTTAGTGCTTTCTTTGTTGGCACTCTCTTGGCCAGTTGATTGTGAATTTTTTTGGCAAGACAGTGACATGGTTGATTTAGGTGTCTATTGTTTAAGTGCTAAGCAAATTTGCATGCTTTGTTTAAGCCATTTAGTGCTTTCTTTGTTGGCACTCTCTTGGCCAGTTGATTGTGAATTTCTTGTCTTTCTCACATGAGCTGCCAATTGAAAATACACTATGATAATGTCGAGTCGGAGAATACTTCATTTTTCTATGAAACTAAAAAAATAATAATGACATGATGTCGACATTATTTTCAAGTTCCAAGTTTGATAATTAACCTGGAATGACTCTCATAATTGTACCATTATTAAGTAATAAGGTCCAAAATTATTCTTCTGAATTTTTACAAGCATAAGGTCTCGAGTTTGAGACATAGTCAGAGTCGATTAAATCCCTGTATCTGTGCATTGCAATCATAATACAATAACCCCAATAATACCAATGAATAAAGACAAAGAAAAGGAAATTCACATTTCATAAAACTGCGTTTAACTAAGAATTTTTCTTAACCATGACTTAGAGGGAACTCATCATATATATAAACAATCTAATTTTTCTTTCTAAACGGTAAGAATTGGCATCAGTACGTCCTAAGAATTGAGAGAAAAAGGGAGAGAGATTTGGGTCAACTTGCATTAATAGTCTTGGCATGTAAGAAAAATGTTAACGCCCAAGAATTCTTCTTTGGATAGTGAAATAAAAAATGACTTTAAATAAGTTAGTAGACGTGAATAAACATATAGTCGAATAACTTTGTTCTTTGAGTAAATATATTTTGAACGTACCCATAATCTCATATTAAACCTTCAATATTTATTTTGATCATTTGTGGCCTAAGTTAACAATTGTTGTCACAATACATTTCCAACGCTTACTTTGGATTCGTAGCCCAATAAACCTATAATTTAATTTCGAATCACCATAATCTCATACATTGTGCAATTAAAAAGAATATGGGTGATCTGTACTTTATATTGTGCATTTCCTCCTGCTCATCACTAATAGAAGTTGACACTATCTCTGGAGAATCCAGAAAAGGAAAAAAGAAATTGAAAACCTGCTTGTGGTTCGTTACGGACATCGGTCCTCAATACACGCATGGCGGGGTGCGGTGCGGTGTGGTGTGTGCGTGTACTAATCAAGTTTCGCATTTGATTTCTAGGGATAATTTCAGAAACCTACCCTGAGGTCTAGGACAATTTCAGACAGCTTCCCTTAGGTTTCAGAAATTACACCAACCTCCCTCACTTTCACTATTTATGCTTCAAAATATGCCCAATAGGCTATCATTTCCTTCAAATACCCTAAACTACCCTCTTTACCCAGAAATTTACAAAGAAAAGAACAAGAGCTTTTGCTAAATGTTGATTGCATCCCTTGATTGCCTTCTTCCAAATTAGACTATCATGAAAGTCATGAAATCTTTTCTACAAATAAAAGATAAAAATAAGGAATTTTGATGATCGTGTGCTCTTAAGCAACACTATTAGGAAAATCAAGTAACCACCCTTATTTGAATCAAAACCAATTCCAACAACTGTGGGTGCCCAAGAAACCACAATCCAATTTATTTCCCACAACCAGAACAAATCTCGCCACTTGCTACCAAATTTGATAAAACTCAACCTCAAATTTTGTCCAAAACAACAATTCATCAAAAATCAACCCCACACTCAAATCCCCTTGCCTCTTCCTCTCATTGCAGCCATTTTTTTTCAACAAATCATTGCCTAAAGCCCAATATCCATCTATCAAACTTATGATGGTTGATATCACCAAGTTTTATCACCCATAATCAAGCAAAATCAAATAAAATAGATGCAAAATAATCAAATCCACTACACTTAGAATAGGGGAAAAGAGAGAGAGAGACGAGCCTAGTCACTTTTGCAAAGAGAAAAGGAGATGTAGGGGAAATCAAAAAAGGAGAAGGGAAGGGAATGTAACAAAGCACAAGCCAGGATTGATGGACAAAAATTGGTCTTGAAGTAGAGGAGAAAAGTTGGGGAAAGGGGACTAGGGAAGTCGTTATAGGAAGATTGGCATGGGAAAGCGCGTAAAGGTAGAAGGCAAAAGCGTAAAAGGCTAAAAGAGAAAATCAATTGATTTTTGTTTTTGCTTGGCTTTCTGAGCTTCTTTTTTCCCATAAAAAAGTCTTTTGAGTATCCTATTAGGGGTAGTAGAGTACTTTTGCACCAATAGGGAAAGTATGTGTAATTTTAAAATATTGAGGAGAGCTTCTTGAAATTATTAAAAACCTAAAGGTAGGTTTATGAAATTATCCGGATTTCTTACTATGTGCTAGTGTTTTGGTAACTAGTTGTTGATAGAAATTTCCAAAAGTGGCGGTTGGAGAATTAATTTCTTAAAAAATCCCTAAATTGCTTCCCAATTCTTTAGCCAAGTTAATTCTCTCTTATGCATTATCTCTTCTACTTCTTGGTACTGAGCATTCACAATAAGCTCAGAACCACTCCTTACGAGTGTACACGAATGAGGTTTGACGAGCATGGGTATACATACAACAATAATTTGGTCAGTCAACCATGGAGGGCAAGAAAACATGATAGGATGGAGGAAAAAAATTTATTCAGGTATACAAATTGTTAAATAATGGATATTATAAAGATCTGATTGATGGTGAAAAATTTTCCATATTGACTCCTATAAGCACAAATAGACATACATATTTTGGTTGGATTTTAACAGTGGAAAAATATCTCAAACAATGTAATTTGGATGATATTCTTTGTTGGGTTGATGCAATTAAGTTGTAAAAACATGTTTTTAAGAAAAAGGCACAATTATTCTTTCAAGTGATGCGTAAAATAATGGCAAAAAGTATTTATAAAACCTTTATCGGTCGTACTAAAATACTTTAGAGATTTTGGAAGCATATTTACTATGTTTTGCACATGATTGAAAGAAATTATGCTTTCGAACTGAAGTCTAGTTGCTGGTATTGGTTTGTGGATTTAAAAAATGATAGATTTGTTGATAATATGGCTGATACCGAAAATTTTGGATCAATTGATATTTTTGATTTGCGTACCTTGTTTGGAGAAATTAGAAGTAATGAATTTGTTGAAAAAAAATAATATGGTAATTTGACAAAAGAAGAAGAAAATTTTGATTTGATAAGAGAAGAGAACATGAAATTGCTGTTGAAAAATTCGTTGGTTCGGAGTCTCTTCAAAGTGATGGGAGAATGTTTGATTTGATAGATATGGATGACATTGGAGTTGAAAAATATTTTACTCCAAAAGAGTTGACTGACAGTATGAAATTTTTGGATGATTGTAGTAGTGGTTATTTTGAATTATTTGGTGATGATAATTTTAGCGAGAAAGCAATCTATGATTTTGTAATTTTAGGCACTTACATTGGTGGTAAATATGGTGATTCTGGTGATGAATGGGTTTATATAAGTGAGTACTTTGATCAAGAAGAAATTGTTGAGAATTTTTTTACAAAATACATAGTGCATCCACTGTTACATGTAAAGACAAAATTAATAACCAATAACAAGTTAGAGTTTCATGTCAAGTATACTACGACATAGATTTACATAGAAATTGTTGCTTGAGATGGTGTTGAACCTATCTCACTGGATAGTTTGGTTTAAGGGAGGCAATGTTGACAAATTAAACTAAGCCTAGAAATATTTATTTATTTTCTAATTTTATTTGAGTTATGTTTTTAGTAGTTGTGTGATTTAGGAATTTCTGTTTTATTTCGTAATTTCTTACGCAAGTGATTTCTTTCCTAACAAGTTTGGTAGATTATAAATAGGATATTATTTAGGTTGGTTTCTCAAGAGAAAGAATCTAGAAAAATTTGCAAGGTTTTCTATTATGGTGTGACTTTTTTCATTGTTTGAGATTTCAATAATATTGTGTGTTGAATATATTATTTTCTTCTCTCCCACATATATTTTGAGTATTTGTTTTATCCTTTTAATTCTGTAAGCTTGTATGCTTTGATTATTATTAGAACCAGCTAAATTTATTGTGGTGTGATTTTTTTCATTGTTTGAAATTTTAATAATATTGTGAGTTGAATTATTATTTTCTTTTCTTCCACGTATATTTTGAATATTTATTTTATCCCTTCAATTCTGTAACCCTGCACGCATTGATTATTATTAGATCCTTAAAATTTGGGTTCTACATTTAATATAACATCTAACCTTCACCAAATGTGCTCAACTTAATCGTTCAAACTCCACCATCTCCTTCAAGGATTTCCACACTCTTAATAGCCTGTGGCATGATCTTGGGAAGAAGGTGGTCATCAAGGATGGCGGCCTTGAACAACCTTGCAGGAGGGATTGGGGGGGTTATCTCAGCACTACAAGTGATAGGAGCCATGATGCTTTAATTTGCTTTTTCACAAATGGACAAAGATCAAGAACAGGAGGGTTTGATAGATCTTGAAAAGATTTTGCGGTGCAAATTAAGGGTGGTGAGCAATAAGTGTATTTATAGACTACTGACAGTCATGAATTCATATCTAAAAACAGCAAGTGAATTATTTTATTCTCTTAGTCATGGCTAATCATTCAAAAATTGCAATAGATACATTTTAAACCTGATAATAAAAAAATATGTACTCTGAGATGGCTGGCTGTTTGAATAAGATTTTGACTCTCAGTGCCCTTCCTAGAATTCGTTTAAATATTCAACACTTTTGGAATTGAAAATTATGGATACATTTTAATATTGTAACCAAAAAGACAGAAGACCAGCAAGGAAACAAATAATAAATAAAATTAGCATTACTTCAGAATCAAATTTCGTTGGCGACGTGAAGAAGTTCTATGAGTTTTGGTCCCAAACATGTGTTTTGATATTTCAACATTGTGACCTAATGTTTATAGTCCCAAAACTATTTCGTTAATGTCAAAATAGTCCCTAAACTTTTCATGAGTCAATTTAGTCTCTCAACTATTTTTACAAAGCTGAAATAGTCCCTAATTTTATTATAAGCCAATTTAGTCCCTCAACTATTTTTCTTAAGCTGAAATAGTCCCTCACCAATGTTTACATAGCCAATTTTGTCTTTATTTGGATGATCCATCTAATTTATCAGGTTTAGCATCGACAGCCAATGGCATAACAGGATATCCAATCATAGCCCTTATTAAAGCAATAAAAAAAATACATCTATCAAAAATCGACAACGAAATTGAATAATATGGAAAACAAAAAGAAATTGAGCTGCTTTCAGCTTTATTTCATAAAGGAGTAATCATAATTATAGCACATTTTTCCAACTTTGAGCATATTCTTGTTGTGTTATTTGCCTTTTCTCCATTAAATGGACTGAGTTGGATCCATGTGAGATTTTAGGCATCAGCTCCATTTTTTTCTCCATAAGAAACACTATATTTTTTTTGTTCTCTCTATGATTCAATTTTGTTTTTAACTTAACCAAACAGCTTAAAGCAAACCAAGCAAAAAAGGAAACACACCCTCAGTGTGTACTTCAATCTTGAAGAAAATATGTCGAAGAGTCCTTCAGTAGCATTCATTATAATTAGTTGTAGGCAGTAGGATTTGCGTGGAGGTAAGCCTCAACAGCCTTAACCATTCCCAAACCCATCTCTTTTCCTCCCTTGAGGTGTTCCTCACCGATCTGAGCACCACTTTTGGGGTGGTATGTGTTAGTGGTTTTGCAGATTGAACCTCCATCAGCAGAGGGTTCAAATTTGATGACACAACAGATTTTCTCGATTACATCGTTAAATCCATCAGCTTCAAGTACAGTATAACTGTATGTAAATTTTTCTTTGTCAATTCCATCAACTCTCTGCTTGGCAGTCTTATGCTCGCCACCTAAATATTTAACCCAACCAAAAAAAAAAGTCATTAGTTTTTCCCAAATAAAAGGAAAAAAAAAGGAGCAATTTGAAGACTTCAAATGTGTGAAAATAATCACTTTGTATTGATTATCTTACCATCAACAAATGTGGTCAACTTAATTGTGCCAACTCCACCATCTCCTTCAAGGATTTCGACACTCTTAACACCCTGTGGCAAGATCTTGTGAAGATGTTTCTCTTCAAGGATGGTGGCCTTGAACAACCTTGCAGGAGGGATTGAGGAGGTGACCTCATAACTGGAAGTGACAGGGGCCATGATGGTTCAATTGGTTTCTTGGAAATGAACTAAAAGGAAAGAGAGGGATTTCAAGAAGGTTTTGGTAGTTCTTGAAAGAATTATGTGGTGCAAGAAGCAGTGAGGAACAAGAGTATTTATAGACTACCGAAATTATTATTTAATAGCAAGCAAAATTAGCTATCCTCTAAAGTCATGGTAAAAGATTGTAATACATACGCAATTGCCAGGAAATTCAACATCTGAGATGGAAGGCTGTTTACTTTGAATAAGGTGAACTTTGGCTCCTTGTACCCCATCTAGAATTCTCGCACAGACTCCCCTCCCCACACCCCACGGCGGGGGCACGCCAAAAAAGAAAAAAAGGACTAGTAATACCATTTTTTTTAGGGTAGGACTAGTACTCCGTCACACCCGAAATTCTTTAGTCACATAGAAGAATCTAATCAATTTCAAGGGAATCCCTCCAACTATACCTTATGGCTGCTAAAAGAATTTAAGGCAATTAACTTTTTGACCCTCTAGCTAGCTATTAAATGTATAATGTTGATTCCTAAACTTATAAAAGTGCATGCTTTAATTAGGGGTACAAACATGTCTAATTAAATCGAATACCCTAGTATTCAAACGTATTTAATTATTTTAATGAGTTTAAAATTTTGTTCAAACTTGATTTGTTTATTTACTAAATCGAGTTTAAACAGACTTTTTTATCAAGTTTCAAAGTTATCGACTATAAAATGTTGTTCAAATTTGATTTAACTAGTTGACAAACTAAATTGAAATAAACTCTTACCAATCGAAGTCGATTCGAATGTCGCATAGTTTGATTTATTTTTCAACCCTAACTTTAGCCATTTTGTCAATGTAAGTCGTTAATAGTAGACAACATAGTTTTAATCTTTTACTTTCTCCAATTATGTTTTAAAACTGCTATAACTTCTAGCTGCCAACCAGTGGCCGCCCGTTCACAACTGTTATTCCATTGTCAAATTTTGACAAAATTATTCTCTTAGACTTCGTTTTTCTCGTAGATTGAAAAATCAGCTTACATTTTCTATGCATCTCAAAAACAAAACTAGATATGAAGAATTTATCTGATGGTGATTGAAATACCTTCTTTGATTTCAACTCCGATCTTATTTGTTGGGGTTCACATTAAATTGAGACCAAATTTGAAATAAAAGTGAGAAATGAAAACTAATTGTGCAATTTCATTAAAATTTGAGAATAGATTAGTAGTGGTTAGTTAGTTGTCGGTTAATGGTGCTCGATGGTCGTTGACAGACGGCTGGAGTTGCAGCAATCACCAGAAAGGGTTGGACGAAGAATATTAAAGTTATGCCCTATTGATAATAATCAATTAGGATAAACGGTTTCGTCAAATATGGTGGGCAACCTTTCACATTTAATACTTAGAGGCACAGGAAAAAAAATATTTCAATATGGATAAAATATGAAGCAGAGGCACCCCCTTTTGGATGGATAAGAGGCAGAAGCGGTCATCAGATGGATCGCTCCTGAGTTGTTCACGGTCAAAATTTGGTCCAAAAAATTTATGCGATCCAAATTATTTTTTGTACCTCATTTTTAATAACGTGTGTAGGGTTCATAAGAATTTATTTTAAAATCACACGTTGTACAAATAAAGTTATATCGTGTACAAATAAAATTATACGGTGTATAAAATACACAAAATCGCTAGAAACGATTGGACCTGCAACTGTTCTTCCCCGTGGTCCCTTCTGGACCCTCTCATTGGAAAGCGGAGCAGTCAGCAAAAAGATAAGATGGCACTTTTGTCACTCTCCGTGAACATTTTGCTATTTTCATCATCAGTTGTGAAAATTAAAGCACGTTTTAAACTTCTTCTTCTCCAAGATTAAATTCAAAAAGGTTTAAAATTCTTCTTCTCTAAAATTAAATTCAAAAAAGTTTTTATTATTTTTTTCTAAAAGCAATTGTTTTAAAAATTAAAAGGGTTAAGTGCACTTTCATTCACCATCTATTTCGGTGGTTCTTGTGTTCTTCAGGCGGAAGAAGCCAATGCTAAGTACAGAAATATTGATACATGACGGGTCTGCGGGTGCTGAGATGATCTTATCCCAAAAAAAAAAAGAGCCCTTGTTGCCAAATTGTGTACAAATATAGCATAAGGAAATCAGGATTAGTTATAACGTTTAATTTCAATATTTCCTAAGAATAGAAAGACAGGAGTTGAACACTAACCTGAGGTCCCCTATGGGGCATGGGCACCTTTAGTGCATGGACTTCCTTGGAAATTTGCAAATGTTGTTGATGACGTGGCAGTGAAGTGAAGGTGCTGAAGTTTGTTAGCTGTGTTAGGCATAGGTTGTTTTTACTTTAATGCCCTTTTTTTGGCAAGACGGTAAAATGGTTGGTTTAGGTGTCTATTGTTTAAGAAATTTGCATGCTTTGTTTAAACCAGTTAGTGCTTTCTTTGTGGCCAGTTGTGATTGTGAATTTCTTATGATCAAAGCGCTCAAATTTCTCCAATACAGCGAAGATGATGTGGGCACCTTCGCGCGACGCGTGAGGCCTAAATAAATTAGTAATGCACAAAATTTTCACCTGTCTTTCTCACTTAAGCTGACAATTGAAAATAATATGATAATGTCGAGTCCGAGAATGCTTTATTTTTCTATGAAACAAAAAAATAATAAGGACATGATGTCGACATTATTTTCAAGTTCCAAGTTTGATAATTAACTAGGAATGACTCTCATAATTGTACCATTATTAAATAATAAGGTCCAAAATTATTCTTCTGAATTTTTACAAGCATTTTGGACAAAAGTCGTCTCCAGGTTTGATGTCTCGAGTTCGAGACATAGTCAGAGTCAATTAAAAAGAAAAAATGTCAAAAGTCCATGTATCTGTGCATTGCAATTATAATACAATAATCCCAACAATACTAATGAATAAAGACAACGAAAAGGAAATTCACATTTCATAAAACTACGTTTAACTAAGAATTTTTCTTAACCATGACTTAGAGGGAACTCATCATATATATAAACAATCTAATTTTTCTTTCTAAATGGTAAGAATTGGCATCAGTCCTAAGAATTGAGAGAAAGAGAGAGAGATTTGGGTCAACTTTCATTAATAGTCTTGGCATGTAAGAAAAATGTTAGCGCCCAAGAATTGTTCTTTGGATAGTGATATACAATGACCTTAATTCTTCTTTGGATAGTGATATAAAATGACCTTAAATAAGTTAGTAGAGGTCAATAAACATATAGTCCAATAACTCTCTTATTTAAGTAATGTTGTAAAACTAAAAAAAAAAAAAACAAACTACTATAATAGGAATTGAAATATTAAAGAAAGAAGTACAGAAATGGAAAATGATTTTTTTATGATTCCAACTAATCAAAAAGTACATCCAAGAGGTGCCAAGGTGCCTCTATATATAGGTACTACAAAATTAAAGGTACATCAATTCTATTAAACACTCGTTACTACAAGAACATGAATAGCCATATGAAATGGTTCATCCAATACATGAATAGCTCTTATGGATTGAAACCGATCATCCAATGTAATTCCTTTACACAATGTAGCAATAAATTATGAATTAATTCTCTTGGGAGCAATGAATTATGAATTGATCTTCTTGAGAATACAAATGGATATCCACACTTTTAGTTGTTTCATAACACTCCCCATTGGATATCCATTATACACAGAATATGTCTTATTAAAACCTTACTAGGAAAAAATCCAACGGCACAAAAACCCTAGTGAAGAAAAAAGAGTACACTATTCTTGTGTATTGATTTCTCCCTCTGATGCAAATATCATTTGAGATTTTATAGTCGTCGCATTCCAATATTCTTCACCAATTTCTCAAATATTGCAGTCAGCAATACATTAGTAAATAAATCTATCAAATTATTATCTGATCGGATTTGTTGCACATCAATTTCACCATTCTTTTGTAAATCATGAGTAAAAAAGAATTTTGGTGAAATATATTTCGTTCTATCTCCTTTAATATATTCTCCTTTCAATTGAGTTATACAAGCTGCATTATCTTCATAAAATATAGTTGGAGGATTTTCTTTTTCGGAGGATAACCCACAACTCTGCCGGATATAGTAGGTCATTGATCTTAACGAAACACATTCTCGACTAGCCTCATGAATTGCTATTATTTCAGCATGATTCGATGAAGTGGCGGCTAATAATTGCTTTGTAGATCGCCAAGAAATGGTTGTACCTCCATATGTAAATAGATAACCAGTCTGAGATCTTGCTTTATGCAGATCAGATAAATATCCAACATCAACATAACCAAGCAATTCAAGTTTAGATTTATTTGAATAAAATAAGCCAAGATCAATTTGTTCCTTAAAGATAACGAAAAATATGTTTAATACCATTCCAATGTCGTCTTGTGGGCGAGGAAATAAATCTTGCTAATAAATTTATTGCAAATGATATATCAGGTCTTGTACAATTAGCAAGATACAGTAGTGCACCAATTGCACTGAGATATGGTACTTTAGGACCAAGTATCTCTTCATCTTCCTCTCGCGGTTTAAAAGGATTCTTATTAGGATCTAATGATCAGACCATTGGAATACTTAATGTATGTGACTTATCCATATAAAATCGCTTTAATACCTTCCGGGTATAAGCAGTTTGGTGGACAAAAATTTCACTTTTCAAATGCTCAATTTGTAAACCAAGGAAGAATTTTATTTTTCCAAAATCTTTGATCTCAATTTTTTTTTTAAATATTCAACACTATTTTGAATCTCTTCAGGAGTTCCAATCATATTTAAATCATCAACATATACAACAATTATCACAAAATTTGATCCATTTTTCTTGATAAAGACACATGGACATATTGGATCATTGGTATAGCCTTCTTTAATTAAACATTCATTGAGGCGGTACCACATACGTTCAGATTCTTTGAATCTATACAAAGACCTTTGTAATTTAATTAAATAAATATTTTAAGGATTTGATTTGCATGCTTCAGGCATATTGAATCCTTCGGGAATTCTCATATAAATATCATTTTCAAGATTTTCATATAAATATGCAGTAACGACGTCCATTAGATGCATATCTGATTTTTTATGTACTGCAAAACTCACAAGATATCTAAATGTGATAGGATCCACTACAGGTGAATACGTGTAATTATAATCAAATCCAGACCTTTGTGAAAATCCTTAGGCTACAAGTATTACTTTATACCTCACGATTTCATTTTTCTCATTTTTTTTCTCACAAATACCCATTTATATCCTACTGGCTTCACACCTTCAGGTGTTTGGACTACGGTCCAAAAACTTTTCTTTTAACTAGTCAGTCCAATTCAGATTGGATCACATCTTTTCATTTTGGCCAATCATTTCTACGTCGACATTCATCAATCGATTTAGGCTCGTAATCCTCATTCTCTACCATAATATCAAGTGCTACATTATATACAAAAATACTATCAATAATTATTTCATTTCGGTTCCAACTTTTTCCTGAAGTGACAAAATTTATTGAATTTTCTATGATTTCATTCTCATCAAGAATTGGCTCTTTAGGAGTGATCTCTTCAGGAGGTTGAATTTTGTCATTAATTGTTGATTCATGTACTCCTCTTTTCTTTCGAAAATTTTCATCTTTGGAACCAAGAGATCTCCCACGCTTCAAGCGCACTTTAAACTCATTAGCACTTGTAATTTGTCCTTCAAGGACATTAATTTTAATCAGAGCATTTTCAATAGAAATATGTGATTTAGTAACTCTTCTGGAGTCATTAAATGCATCCGGTAATTGATTTGTAATTTTTTGCAAATGTATAATCTTTTGAACTTCTAGTTCACATTCTTTTGTACGAGAATCGAGAAAATTCAATGATATTTTAAAGTGATTTCCTTTTTCGGTTGATTTTTATCTCCCCCTAATGTTGAAAAATGTGATTCATCAAAATGACAATCTACAAATCTCGCAGTAAATAAATTACCTGTCAATGGTTCCATATACTTAATAATTAAAGGTGATTCATACCTGACATATATTTCCAATCTTCTTTGCGAGCCCAATTTACGACGTTGGGGCGGTGCAATTAGAACATAAACCGAACAACCAAATATTCGTAAATAAAAAATATTGGATTCATAACCAAAAGTTAATTGTAGGGGAAAATAAGTATGATAACTTGTCGGTCTAATTCTCACAAGTGTTACTGCATGTAATATAGCATGTTCGCAAGCAGATGAAAATAGTTTAGACCTCATCAACAATGGTTTAGCAATTAATTGTAGCCATTTAATAAATGATTCGGCTAGACCATTTTGTGTGTGAACATAAGTTACAGGATGTTCAACAGTTATTCCAATGGACATGCAATAATCGTCAAAAGCATGTGACGAATATTCACCAGCATTATCTAAATAAATTTTCTTTATTGGATAGTCTGAAAATTGTGCTTGCAATTTAATTATTTGAGCAAGCAATCTCGCAAACGCCAGGTTGGGAGTAGATAATAAACATACATGTGACCATCTAGATGATGCATCAATTAGCACCATAAATTATCAAAATGATCCACATATATCTCCATGAATTCGTTCTAGAAATTTAGGGGATTTAGTCCCAACTTTAGCTGGCGATGGTCTAATTAATTTTTCATGGAAACAAGCAACACAGGAGAATTCATTTGCTTTTAATATCTTTGGATTTTTCAATGAGTGACCATGTGAATTCTCGATTATTCGTCTCATCATTATAGATTCAAGATTTCTGAAATGATCATGCCAAATGATAAAATTATTGGAATGAGTAGACTTCTGGGCTACTAGGTGATAAATTTCAATTGCACTAATTTGTACATAATATAAGCCAAAAGAAAAAGAAGGTAATTTTTCTACTACGTATTTCTGCCTAGAAATGATACTTGTGATTAATAAAAATTCTCCATTTGTCTCAGTCATTGTCCCAATATGATATCCGATTTCGCGGATATCTTTAAAACTCAATAAATTTTTCCGAGACTTGGGAGACAATAGTGCATTATTTACGACAATTTTAGTCCCTTCAGGAAGAAATAGAATGGCTCTTTCGGATCTTTCAATCAATTTTGCACTATCACTTATGGTATTAACATTTGTCTCTCCCATTTTCATACAAGAAAATTTTTTTATTTTTCAATATAGTGTGCGTAGTAGCACTATCAATGAGACAAATGTCATCATCACCATTATTTAATCCCAAATATTTGGTATCCATTTCTCAATAAGTAGACAAAAGTTACTGGAAAAATACGGCAGAATTTCGGCAAAAGCTCGTGTTTCACTTTTTTTTTAAGGTAGAGGCTCCGTTTTCACCTTTTTGTTCAAAAGTAGAGACTCGTGCTGATAACGTGTTGTAAAACTAAAAAAAAATGAACTACTATAATAGGAATTGAAATATTAGAGAAAGAAATACAGAAATGGAGAATGATTTTCTAATTATTCCAACTAATCAAAAAGTACACCCAAGAGGTGCCAAGGTACCTCTATATATAGGTACTACAAAATTAAAGATACATCAATTCTATTAAACACTCATTACTACAAGAACATGAATAGCCATATGAAACGGTTCATCCAATACATGAATAGCTCTTATGGATTGAAACCGTTCATCCAATGTAATTTCTTTACATAATGTAGCAATGAATTATAAATTAATCCTCTTGGGAGCAATGAATTATGAATTGATCCTTTTGAGAATCCAAATGGGCATCTGCACTTTTAGTTGTTTCATAACAAGTAACTATATTTTGAACCCATAATGTCATATTAAACCTTAAATATTTATTTTGATCATTTGTGGCCAAAGTTAACAATTGTTGTCACAATACATTTCCAACTCTTATTTTGGATTCGTTGCCCAATAAACATATAATTTAATTTCGAATCACCATAATTTCATACATTGTTCAATTAAAAAGAATATGGGTGATGTGTACTGTATATTGTGGATTTCCTCCTGCTCACCAATAATAGAAGCTGACACCATCTCTGAATCCAGGAAAGGAAAAAAAAATTGAAAACCTGCTTGTCGTTGGTTACGGACATCAGTCCTCAACACACGCATGGCGTGGTGCAGTGTCGTGTGTGCGTGTACTAATCAAGTTTCGCATTTGATTTCTTACGGATAATTTTGAAAACCTCCTCCGAGGTCTCGAACAATTTCAGACAATTCCCCTTAGGTTTCAGAAATAACACCAACCTCCCTTACGTTCACTATTTATGCTTCAAAATAGACCCAATAGACTATCATTTCCTTCAAATACCCTAAACTACCCCTTTTACCCCAAAAATTACAAAGAAAAGAACAAGAGCTTTTGCTAAATGTTGATTGCATCCCTTGATTGCCTTCTTCCAAATTAGACTATCACGAAAGTCATGAAATCTTTTCTACAAAAAAAATAAAAGATAAAAATAAGGAATTTTGATGATCGTGTGCTTTTAAGCAACACTATTAGGAAAATCAAGTAACCACCCTAATTTGAATCAAAACCAATTCCAACGACTGTGGGTGCCCAAGAAACCACAATCCAATTTATTTCCCGCAACCTGAACAAATCTCGCCACTTGCCACCAAATTTGATAAAACTCAACCTCAAATTTTTTCCAAAACAACAATTCATCAACAATCAACCCCACACTCAAATCCCCTTGCCTCTTCCTCTCATTGCGGCCATTTTTTTTCAGCAAATCATTGTCTAAAGCCCAATATCCTTCTATCAAACTTTTAATATGTGACATCACCAAGTTTTATCACCCATAATCAACCAAAATCAAATAAAATAGATGCAAAATAATCAAACCCACTACACTTAAAATATGGGGAAAAAAAGGAGAGAGATGAGCCTAGCCACTTTTGCAAAGAGAAAGAGAGATGTAGGGGAAATCAAAGAAGGAGAAGGGAAGGGAATGGAACAAAGCACAAGCCAGGATTGATGGACAAAAATTGGTCTTGAAGTAGAGGAGAAAAGTTGGGGAAAGTGGTTATAGGAAGATTGGCATGGGAAAGTGAGCAAAGGTAGAAGGCAAAAGCGTAAAAGGCTAAAAGAGAAAATAAATTGATTTTTTTTTGTTTTCGCTTGGATTTCTGGCCTTCTTTTTTCCCATAAAAAAATTCTTTTGAGTATCCTATTAGGGGTAGTAGAGTACTTTTGCACCAATAGGGATGGTACGTGTAATTTTAAAATATTGAGGGGAGCTTCTTGAGATTATTAAAAGTCTCAAGGGAGGTTTCTGAAATTATCCAGATTTCTTACTATGTGCTAGTGTTTTGGTAACCAGTTGTTGATAGAAAATTTCCAAAAGTGGCAGTTGGAGAATTAATTTCTTAAAAAATCCCTCAATTGTTTCCTAATTCTTTAGCCAAGTTAATTCTCTCTTATGGATTCTCTCTTCTACTTCTTGGTACTGAGCATTCACAATAAGCTCAGAACCACTCCTTACAAGTGTACACGAATGAGGTTTGACGAGCATGGGTATACATACAACAATAATTTGGTTAGTCAACCAGGGAGGCCAAGAAAACATGACAGGATGGAGGAAAAAAAATTATTCAGGTATACAAATTGTTAAATAATGGAATATTATAAAGATCTGATTCACGGTGAAAAATTTTTCATATTGACTCCTATAAGCACAAATAGACATACATATTTGGTTGGATTTTAACAGTGGAAAAATATGTCAAACAATGTAATTTTGATGATATTCTTTGTTGGGTTGATGCAAGTAAGTTGGCAAAACATGTTTTTAAGAAAAAGGCACAATTATTCTTTCAAGTGATGCGTAAAATAATGGCAGAAAGTATTTATAAAACCTTTATTGGTCGTACTAAAATACTTTAGAGATTTTGGAAGGATATTTACTATGTTTTGCACACGATTGAGAGAAATTATGCTTTCAAATCGAAGTCTAGTTGTTGGAATTAGTTTGTGGATTTTAAAAATGATAGATTTGTTGATAATATGGGTGATATCGAAAATTTTGAATCAATTGATAGTTTTGATTTGCGTACCTTGTTTGGAGAAATTAGAAGTAATGAATTTGTTGAAAAAAATAAAATGGTAATTTGACAAAAGAAGAAGAAAATTTTGATTTGATAAGAGAAGAGAACATGAAATTGTTGTTGAAAAATTCGTTGGTTGCGGACTCTCTTCAAAGTGATGGGAGAATGTTTGATTTGATAGATATGGATGTCATCGGAGTTGAAAAATATTTTACTCCAAAAGAGTTGACTGATAGTATGAAAATTTTGGATGATTGTAGTAGTGGTTATTTTGAATTATTTGGTGATGATAATTTTAGCGAGAAAGCAATCTATGATTTTGTATTTTTAGGCACTTACATTGGTGGTAAATATGGTGATTCTGGTGATGAATGTGTTTGTATAAGTGAGTACTTTGATCAAGAAGAAATTGCTGAGAAATTTTTTACAAAATACATAGTGCATCCACTGTTACATGTAAAAATGAAATTAATAACTGGTAACAAGTTAGAGTTTCATGTCAAGTGTACTACAACATAGAAATTATTGCTCGAGATGGTGTTGAACCTATCTCAATGGATAGTTTGGTTTAAGGGAGGAAACGTTGACAAATTAAACTAAGCCAAGAAACATTTATTTATTTTTTAGTTTTATTTGAGTTATGTTTTTAGTAGTTGTGTGATTTAGGAATTTCTGTTTTATTTGGTAATTTCTTATGCAAGTGGTTTCTTTCCTAACAAGTTTGGTAGATTATAAATAGGACATTATTTAGGTTGGTTTCTCAAGAGAAAGAATCTAGAAGAATTAGCAAGGTTTTCTATTATGGTGTGACTTTTTTTATTGTTTGAGATTTCAATAATATTGTGTGTTGAATTTATTATTTTCTTCTCTCCCACATATATTTTGAGTGTTTGTTTTATCCTTTTAATTCTATAACCTTGTATGCTTTGATTATTATTAGAACCAGCAGAATTTATTGTGGTATGATTTTTTTTCATTGTTTGAAATTTCAATAATATTGTGAGTTGAATTTATTATTTTCTTTTCTTCCACGTATATTTTGAGTATTTGTTTTATCCCTCCAATTCTGTAACCCTGCACGCATTGATTATTATTAGATCCTTAAAATTTGGGTTCTACATTAATATAACATCTAACCTTCACCAAATGTGCGCAACTTAATGGTTCAAACTCCACCATCTCCTTCAAGGATTTCCACACTCTTAATAGCCTGTGGCATTAAGGGTGGTCATCAAGGATGGCGGCCTTGAACAACCTTGCAGGAGGGATTGGGGAGGTCATCTCAGCACTACAAGTGATAAGGGCCATGATGCTTTAATTTGTCTTTTCACAAATGGACAAAGATCAAGAACAGGAGGGTTTGATGGATCTTGAAAAGATTTTGCGGTGCAAAGAGTGGTGAGCAATAAGTGTATTTATAGACTACTGACAGTCATGAATTCATATCTAAAAACAGCAAGTGAATTATTTTATTCTCTTAGTCATGGCTGATCATTCAAAAATTGCACTGATACATATTGAACCTGATAATAAAAAAATATGTAGTCTGAGATGGCTGGCTGTTTGAATAAGACTTTGACTCTCAGTGCCCTTTCTAGAATTCGTTTAAATATTCAACAATTTTGGAATTGAAAATTATGGATACATTTTAATATTGTAACCTAAAAGACAGAAGACCAGCAAGGAAACAAATAATAAATAAAATTAGCATTACTTCAGAATCAAATTTCGTTAGCGACGTGAAGAAGTTCTATGAGTTTTGGTCCCAAACATGTGTTTTGATATTTCAACATTGTGACCTAATGTTTGTAGTCCCAAAACTATTTCGTTAATGTCAAAATAGTCCCTAAACTTTTCACGAGTCAATTTAGTCTCTCAACTATTTTTACAAAGCTGAAATAGTCCCTAATTTTATTATAAGCCAATTAGTCCCTCAACTATTTTTCTTAAGCTGAAATAGTCCCTCACTAATGTTTACATAGCCAATTTTGTCTTTATTTGGATGATCCATCTAATTTATCAAGTTTAGCATCGACAACCAATGGCATAATAGGAAATCCAATCATAGCCCTTATTAAAACAATAAAAAAACATACATCTATCAAAAAATCGACAACGAAATTGAATAATATGGAAAACAAAAAGAAATTGGGCTTCTTTCAGCTTTATTTGTTAAAGGAGTAATCATAATTATAGCACATTTTTCCAACTTTTAGCATATTCTTGTTGTATTATTTTCCCTTTTCTCCATTCAATGGACTGAGTTGGATCCATGTGAGATTTTAGGCATCAGCTCCATTTTTTTTCTCCATAAGAAACACTATATTTTTTGTTCTCTGTATGATTCAATATTGTTTTTAATTTTTTGTCAGATATCCATTTCTTCTATCATTTTAGTAAGGGCATTGACTAAATTTCTTATGTTGCCCCTGATTGTTAGTGCACAAGGTTGATAAAATGGGTGGATCAGTCAAACAAGGGCCAAACTGGCCAAATAAATAAAGGTGAGGTACTATTTCACTTAAACAAAATAGTTGAGAGACTAAATTGGCTCATAATAAAGTTTAAGGACTATTTCAGCTTTGTAAAAATAGTTGGGGGACTAAACTGACTCAAAATAAATTTACAGACTATTTTGATTTTAGCAAAATAATTTAGGGAATAAATTGGTGTTTTGCTCTATTTTATTTCCCAATCTTTTAAAAATTTCATTAGATGATACCAAAATATTACAACTCACGTAACTTCAAGACATTCCACAAACTGGAGCTAAAATTATCTATGCACAGAGTTCGTAAGTTTGACTCTTACACATGATGACGCCTTGAAAAGCTCTGGGTCAAATCTTCACTCCCGAGTAAGAGTCAGCCTCTACGAACACTCCTTATATTGAATCCAGATTAGTATCATTGAGGGTGGAGATACCAATGCTCAAAGAAAAAAAAAGTAATGAATCCTTTTTCAAAAACGGCAAGCAAATCAATTAATTCTCTTAGTCCTGGCTGATCAGCCAAAAGTGGAAGTGGGTACACATTGAACCTGAAACTCAATAGAAACATGCACTCTGAGCTGGCTGGTGACTTTTGAATAAGGTGAACTTTGACTCTCAGTGCCATTTCTAGAATTCCTCAAGTATTCAACAATTTTGGAATTTAAATTTATGGCTACATTTTAATATTGTTCCAAAAAAGGCAAATAATTAAATAAAACTAGTATTACTTCAGAATCAAAATTCGTTAGCGATATGAAGGAGTTTAATAAGTATTTGGTTTGAAACATGAGGTTTGACATTTCAACATTGTGACCTATTGTTTCCATCTATTATATTCTCAATCGTTTGCAAAGATACGTTAGATGATACAAAAATATTACAACTCACCTAACACAAAGTTTTCACATTCCTATATTGTGGCCGACTATTTTGATATAATTCTTACTCAATCTAGTGCAAAACATACATTACGATGGCACAACAGTTTTACAATTCACCTGACGTCACAATTTTCCCAACATATTTTGTCAAGTACAAGCTTGAGTAAATTCTCAAAAAGTGGGATTTTCTAAAATTACCTTTCAAATGGTGGTGTTTTTTCCCAAAGAGTGAAAAAACGTACTTAGTAAATGTGTTGTTTCCTCAAAAGACACATTTACAGAATTCATTCTTTTATTTGTATAGGCATTTTTCCTTAAAAACGTATTTACTAAATGCGTTGTTTAAAAAGACACATTCACGCATTCGGTGAATGCCTTGTTTCAGAACTTTCATTATTTGAAAACTCTCTTTGAAAAGTATCATTATTTGGAAATTTACACGTACATGCTGTAGACAACGAAAATTTATTTAGTCAAGATTAAATAAATTAAATTGATCTTCATTACATTAAATTAAATTATAGCAGTCCATTATGTTTTGATTGACAAATTAGACCAATGATATATGGGCTATTAAATCAAATCAAATCAAATTTGTGTTACCCATTTAAATTAAAGTGGATTAATTGATTTATTAATTCACAATGGATTATTTCAATAGGCCCACTATTTAAACCTAAGTTAAATGGGTTTCTCGAGGTACAAGTTACCCAAACGCAGGAAGGTTCCGGAGAATTTTCTTGAAGACATAATCTACATATTTTGCCTATAAATAAAGGTCTTCTCTTAGTACAAAAACACATTGAAATTTCTAAATTTTGAAGAAATTCTGTCAAATTCTCTTGAGAGCATTTTCCCTTAAATTCAAATCCAAATCAAGTTAAAATAAATCCTCCTTCTATCGACGTTGAAGATTTAAAGATACAAGTGTTGGGTTTGAATTTTATTCCACCAATCATTCATTTTATTGGATTTGAGTATTATCTCACCAACCGTTATTTTGTTGGGTTTGGGTTTTATCCCACCAATTATCCCACAGTTGGTGGTATAAAATCCAAATCCAACAAAATGAACGATTGATGGAATAAAATCCAAACCCAACATCAACTATTTAACGTCATCATCAAATCAGAGGTTTTCTATGTCAAAATCGTAGGAAACACCCTCTTCATCGGTAAACAAGTCTTTTCAGCCCTTCAATTGAAGTTTTTTGAAGAGAAGAATCAGAAGATTAATATCTTTAATTCAAGAAAAATTATAACCCTTTTATTATTTGATTTAATAAATTTGATATTTATGCAAATTTTCTTATCTTTATTTTAGGCAACAAAATTTATGCTTACAAATTTTATGACACGTCCGGTGGAACCATCTCTGTCTTTCATCTCTTTTCTTTCAATAACTTACTTGTTTCAAGAATCAATGGAGTCCAAGAAGATGAGTTTTGCTCTTGAAGGCTCAGTTGCTGGCATCCCAACAACTCAGAAGATGCAGTATACTACACTTATGATGAGGAGCAAGGCTAAGAAATTAGTAGATAGGGTTAAGGCGAATGCTGTGGTTGAAAGAAAAAATTTTGAGATTTTTCCCAACAAGAAGAGAGTCCATGCTGTGGTAATGCCCATCATGATGACTAACACCACAACCGTGAAGATCAAATTTCAAATCTTGTCAAATTGTCGAAGGGCTAGCAGGGCACGTGCAAAGTCAAGATGTCAAAATAGCCAAACTAATGGCCATGGTAAAAAATATGAAAGTAACTCATCATCAAGGGAGAAAGAGAAAAAGGATACCAAGTCACGAATAATGAAGGAGTTTTCAATCTCTCCTAATAGTACCATTCATGTCGATAATTTAAAGGAGTTTATCAAGGTACGATCAAGGACAAGATTGGTGAAAATACCAAGTCATATAGCAATTATATCAAACCTTACACCACAAGAGTAAAAGTTTGAAGATGCCTGTAGGATATCAATTTTCAAAGTTTCAATAATTTGATGACAAGGATAACCCTAAACAACATATTGCACACTTTGTCGAAACTTGTAACAATGCTGGCATTGATGGTGATTTGCTAGTTAAGTAATTTGTTCACTCATTAAAGGGTAACACCTTTGATTGGTACACAGATTTAGAACCTAGTACCATTGACAGTTGGGAGCAATTAGAGTAGAAATTCCTTAATTGCTTCTATAGCACAAAAAGGACTGTCAGTATGATTGAACTCTAAAATACGTGCTAGTGAAAGAATGAACATATTATTAACTTCATCAATCGCTCGAAAAAATCTGAGCCTAAACTGTAAGGATCGAATTTTCGAGTCTTCCGTTATTGAGATGTGTATTCAAGACATGCATTGGGGATTTAGATTCATCTTGTAAGGTGTATAACCAGAAATATTTGATGAATTATCCCCAAAAACTCATAAGATAGAAATTAACCTTGATGGACAAGAGCCGCCAATTCCTGATCCTCGCAAGGCTAAGGAGAAACAAGAAGTGAGAAAAGGAGGCAAGCCCCCAATCAAAAGTGAGAAAGAGGCCATAGCTGCAAGTATAACACCTTTCAAGATTATTCTCAGAACTGCTAAGAGAGAAGACAAGAAAACCAGTACGCATCAATAGTAAGGAAAGAAAAAACCAACTCTCAAGGAGATGCAAGACAAGGATTACCATTTCCTTGAATCTGATGTTCCTGGTATATTTGATAATTTGTTAAGCATGAACTTGATCATGCTTCCTAAGATGAACCGACCTGACGAGATTAGGAATACTGATGATCCAAATCAAGTATCATCGCTTGGTTGGACATCCCATTCAAAAATGCTTTGTCTTTAAAGACGAGATGATGGATTTGGCAAGACAAGAAAAATTTTTCTTGAAAAAAACAAAGCAAGTATGAATCAAACCTCTGTTGATTCACTACAGTCCATGGAAGTCGAAAAGTTTACGATACCTATATTGCCAACCATTCAATTTGGATCATTTGATCCTATAGAAGTTGAACAAAAAATCGCCCCTTCAACTCTTCAAAAATATGAATATAAAGATGAGAAGTCGTTACAATCAGACGTAGATGATGAAGGATGGACTCTGATCACGCGAAGATAAAGACGAAACTCTTGTCCATCTAATAAGGTAAACAAGGCCTTAACAAGAAGTATAATGGTCTGGAAGAGAAAAGAGAAGAACATAGAGAAAAATAATAATAATCACAATCTTCAAGAAAATCAAGTATTCAAGCAAAAGGCGCGAGTTTCTATCATTTTAAAAGAATTCATGTCTAAAAGATTCTTTGATATTGATGTGGTCTCATGTCACATAACGCAAGTTGATGATATTGAAGAACAAAGGATGATACTCGCGAATCTCCTTGTGAGATAACTCACGTGCCTACTGGTAATGAAGAGGTGGATATCACAAATATCACATTCACTAGTGAAGACTTGTTATTTGGGTCAACATCACATAACCGTCCTTTGTTTGTGACTGTTTATGCTAAAAAGTAAAATGTGAATAAAATTTTGATAGAGAGAGGTTCTGCTGTCAATAGCCTTGTCTTAAAAACTCTAAAGGAATTTGGCATCTCTATTGATAAACTCTCCAATAAGCTGACTAATAATACAAGACTTTAATCAAGGAGGGCAAAGAAATATTGGATCGTTAAATTTAGAGATAGTTATCGATGATATATTGTCTAAAGCACTACTGTATGTAATAGATACTAAAACAATATATAATATGCTACTGGGAAGACCCTGGATTCATGAAAATGGGGTTGTACTTTCAACTCTTCACCAATATTTCAAGTATTACCGAAATGGAGTGGTAAAAAGTGTGAAAACTGATTATAATCTTTACACTGAAGTAGAAGCGGACATCGCTAATGCTAAATTTTACATCCAAAAATATAACATAAAGAATGAGTTTGAACAATCTCCATCTGTGATTAAAATCCAAGATCTCGAATCATGAAATGCAAAAGGAAGAAAGTGGTGATTCCAAAATCAAAAGAGGTAGTTCATAAAGAAATTGATGCCTCATTGTTAAAAAATAAATCAGTTGTCTTTCGATACCCTCTCAAGTCAAGATTGGGACAAGGACAATCGTCTTCAATTCCACACAAAACTCTGAAAGGATTAACTCTTTTTGTGGCTAAACTTGACGCTACGAATATACCATCGCCTTTAATCAAAGGGTTTGATCATCTTAATAAAGAGTTTGACATCAAGCAAGATATGCTACTGACGTCAAGAATTAATGAAGCTTTTGATTCTATTGCTTATAAACTTCTTATCAAAATTGGGTATGATTTCAAAAAATATCTGGTATTGAACACTTTACCTCCTCAAGCCACTAGTGATGTGACTTACGGGTTAAATCTTACTCAAAAGATGCTGAAAGAGAAAGGATATGCTGTTAAGAATTCTAAATCTGGTATTTACTGTTTTTCACCTGTACCAATTCGCATCACATTCAATAGAACTGGTAGTCAATTTATTGCTATAAGAGATGAATCTTCTAAAATAGTCAAGAAGTCACAAGTTTTTCATAAAAATAGGGATAAGGCTCTGTGAGTATTCGTCTTCAAAAGACTAGGAATACAAAGAAAATAAAAGTCTCAAAATTCTCATAAGAATAAATGGAGAATGACAAAATCACTGAAAGAATTTGAAGAATCTTTTGATTGTCCCCATAACATTTATAAGTTTGGTAACATTATTCTCTCAAGAATGAGGAGATGTACAAATCTTAGAATAATTTATGGGACTGAACTAAAGGTTAGAGAGCATACTATTGTATAAACAAGATCAAAGGAAGATGATGAAGAAAGTATTGTTTCATACAACCATATAACCATATTTGATAATAATTCCCTTGGAGAAGAAGAAGATGTTGAGATGCTCCACCTGAATTTGAAAAAGGCGTTAAGGCCACTGTAGATGACCTCAAAAATCAATTTTGGTACTTCACAGGACCCATGTCCTATATAGGTAAGTGCTTTCTTGAATTCTGATAAAGAGAAGGCATATGTCGAGTTCTTGCTAGAGTATCAAGATATTTTTGCATGAACTTATAAAGAAATGTCAGGTCTGAATTCAAAAGTAGCGGTCCACCATTTACCTATTAAAAAGGGAGTTCGGCCTATAAAGTAAGTACAATGGCGATTTAGACCCGATTTGGTCCCTTTGATCGAAGTTGAAATCAATAAATTCACTGAAGTTGGATTTATTCATGAATTTAAGTATTTCACATGAATTTCAAATATCATGCCTGTACGAAAGAAGAACGGGTAAATTTCCATCTATGTTGATTTTAGGGATCTTAACAGTGCTTGTTCCAAAGATGATTTTTCTCTACCCATCACCAAACTCATGATTAATGCAATTATTGGGTCTGAGGGTTTGTCGTTTATGGATAGCTTTTCTAACTATAATCAAATTCGAATAACACCTGAGGATAAATAACTCACTAGATTTCATACTCCTAAGGGTATTTATTGTTATAAAGTAATACCCTTTAGTTTGAAAATATCAAAACTACATATCAAAGATTAATGCAAAATATTTTTGATGACATGCTTCATAAAAATATTAAATGTTATGTGGACGATTTGGTTGTTAAATAAAAAAAAAAAAGAAATAATCACTTGGAGGATTTGAAACAAAATTTTGATCGGTTGAAAATATATCAACTCAAATTGAATCCTCTCAAATGTGCATTTGGAGTTACATCAGGAAAGTTTCTTGATTTTGTGGTCTGTCATCGAGGTATTGAAATTGATCGAGTCAAAATTGATGCTATATTGAGAATGCCTGAATCTCGCAATATTCAGAAATAAAAAGCCTTCAAGAGCGATTAACCTATCTGCGGAGGTTTATCTCAAATTTAATTGAAAGGTGTCAACCATTTAATCACCTTATGAAGAAAGGTGTACCATTCCAATGGAATGAAGCGTACAATAATACATTCAATAGCATTAAATCTTATCTCATGAAGGCGCCTGTCTTGATTGAACCTATTCATAGAAAGCCATTAATTCTTTACATTGTTTCCCAAGAACGTTTAGTGGGGGTATTGGTTGCACAAGAAAATAATGAAATGAAAGAAACTGCCCTTTATTATTTATTATGATCTCTAATAAATTAAACTACTCACCGATTGAAAAGTTGTGTTTAACTCTTATTTTTATAATATAGAAGTTAAAACACTACTTTCAAGCACACAGTGTGAGACTCATCTTCAAGGAAAATTTCATAAAATACGTGATAAGTAGACCAACACTATCCAACTGTCTAGCTAAATAGTACCTTCAGTTACAATAATTTAAAATTATTTATGTATTCCAAAAGGCCGTGAAGGGTTAAGTACTAGTAGATTTTCTTATTGATCACCTGATAATTGTTGAATGGGAGTTAAGTGATGATCTACCAGATGAAAATGTACTCCTTATTGAAATGTGCTACTCATCGTCATGGAGTTGGAGTCAAAATTGTATTTACAACATCTGATGAAGAAGTTTTGCCATACTCCTTTATTCTAAATCAACGTTGTTCAAATAATGTTGTTAAGAATCAAACCCTCATATTCGGACTTGAAATAACTGTTGACATGAAATAATTTGAGTTTCAAATCTATGGCAACTCACAATTAGTCGTTAGTCAACCCTTGGGAAGTTATGATGTTAAAAAATTCAAATTAATTCCATATCACAAGTATGCAACGCAACTTATAAGGTAACTTGAAGGTACAAGTATTGAAGATGTCCCTAAAAGAGAAAATAAGCAAACTTATGCATTAGCTATGCTTGCTTCTTCTCTGACTATGCCAAATTATGAAATATAAGTTCGTGTGTATCAAAAGTGGGTAGTTTCACCATTATTTGATAATGAAAATATTGAGGAAGGTGATGCTTATGTCGTCTCAACTTATGAAGTTGATAAAGAAGATTGGAAACAACCTGTTATCAATTATATCAAGTATCAAAAGTTACCTAAGGAGCAACGTAAAAGATTTGATATCTATCGTCGTGCCCCCGTTTCATCTTATACAAAGATACACTATATCAGAAATCATTTGAAAGTGTATTCTTGCGCTGTCTGAATAAAGATAATGCATATCAAGCTATGCAAGAGGCACATTTTGAAATATGTGAAACTCACCAATTCGGTCCCAAGTTGCATTTTTGGATTAAAAGGATGGGCTATTATTGCCCTATTATGGTCAAAGATTGTATGGAATATGCTCAAAGGTGTCAAACTTGTAAATTCCATGCAAATTACATTCATCAACCACTCGAACTATTACATCTGACTATTACTTCTTAGCCTTTTGATGCCTGGGACCTTCATGTTGTTGGACCATTGCCTAAGTCGTTCGGACAACATCTATATATATTGGTTACAACCGACTACTTCTCTAAATGGGATGAAACTATACCACTCAAGTGAGAAAAGAAGATATGATGAATTTCATTCGTGTAAATATTATTTACCGTTATGAAATTCTCCAACGCATTATCACTGATAATGGAAACCCTTCTTCAACTGTTTAATGGATAGGTTGTATGAGAAATTTAAATTCAAACATCGCAAGTCCTTTATGTATAATGTCCCTGCCAACAGTCTTGTTGAGGCATTCAATAAAACTCTGCAACTTGTTGAAAAAAGTGATGGCCAGATCAAAGAAGGATTGGCATGAAATGATAGGTGAAATTCTTTGCGTTTATCGCACCACATATAGAATTCCAATGCAAGCCACCCCTTATGTCACATATAGAATTCCAATGCAAGCCACCCCTTATGTCTTGGTTTATGGTGCAGAAGTTGTCTTGCTTCTTGAACAACAAATTCTTTCTCTGAAAATTGCCATCCAATAGGGGCTCATGGAGAAAGAAAATATTCGCTTGCTTCTTAAAGAATTAGAAACTTTAGATGAAAAGAAATTGGAAACTCAACAAAATCTTGAATGCTATCAGGCTTACCTTTCTAAAGCTATCATCATCATTCCTTTCAAATTGGTGACATGGTGTTTGCCGTTCGAAAATCAATAGTTATGACTCATCATACTAAAGATAAATTTGTTTCCAAATAGAATGGACCATATATTATCCGAAATGTTTATACAAATAACGCGTACAAGATAGTTGATAAAATGGTGTAAATGTTGACCCATAAATGAAAAATTCTTAAGATTATACACGCCATAAAAAAAATAAATGGCAACATGACGCATGAGCCTAAACTGCATGTTGCTTCATGACACATGAGTCTAAACTGCATGTTGCTCTTGGTCCATATGAGTTAAAACTGTGGACGGCAATCACCAATAATGTAGTTTATGGTTAAACTACTAAAACATTCCACCAAGTTTAAAGTGATAAGGAAATAGATACTCCTGACCTGCAAGAAATTAAACTGTGAATGGTAGGAACTACATGTGACTTTATTCCCTTTTGGGATACGCAAACAGTTTAGATGGTAACCTCGAAATTCAGTTACAACCCTATAAAGATGTCATGCAATAAAAGAAAAAAAGTTTTTCTCTTTAGGGCAATTCAAATTACTTTGCAACATACACCTAAAAGTATATTGTTCAAATTATCCAATTATTTAGACAATTACCTCTTCAAATGTGATTAAAATTATGCAAATGTTGAATTATTTATTTTGCAATTGATAATCTAAAATGGTGGTTAATGAAAGCAACAAAGGAAATTAAGAAATATCCACAAGAGAATCATGAAATAAAAAAAAATCATGATTCATGGTGAAATAAAAAAATTAATTATGCCTGTGGCTATATAATATAGGCAAGTAACAATAAATAAAATTTGAAAAAAGTAAAAGATTGTAACTAATTCTAAAGTTCAAATGATGACAGTTTTTTGCAGTTGCTTTCAAGTAGTGCTTGCATTTTGTTTAATGTTTGGCTCTCCTCAACAAGTAAAGATGGCGAATCTTCAATCTTTTGAATTTCATTTCATAAGTTGACCATCTTGCCTTGCATTTAGGTAAGCTCGTCTTGTTTCTTTTGTAGCAGTGAAAGTATTTCCATCCTATGAGTACCCATAGATTCAAACCATGTCCTTAGCTCTATTTTCTCACGGTCAATCTTTTTAAATTTCAACATGTACGTTGAGATCTTTTTTGGTTATTATTTCTCCTTACTCTGAGCATCTCTAAGATGTTGGGTAGCTATAGAAAACAACTCATTATATGATTCATTTGAAATTTTATTTGAGAAAGAAGACTTTATTACGACATAACGAATTGCTTTTGTAAAGAAAGACTTTAAAAGGCCTTACAAATTTGAAATATTCATAGCATTGAAACTTTGCATTTCCTCCATGATTTCATTTGCTTTCATCTTAAGAGCAGAAATGCGTTCCAGGATTGTTTCGGATATCAGCACCTTCAAATTATTTCAGAGCAGTTGAATGTAATCACGATGACATGTTAAGATCATAGTTTGGGGGCAAAATTCAGACACTTAAGGTGCCCTTGGCTACGGTTGTGGATAAAAAATTTTGAACTTTTTTTCTCCGGTGAAGTCACATGTTCTTTCTTCTGTAGCATGATTTGTTAAACTGAATTTTCATCATGCACCGCCTTTTTGAAATTTTCAATGGTACCCTTTTATTGAGTAGAATTAACCACTTGTTTTGTTAAAAATTCAAATGTAGTGGGTCCTTCAACGGATTCTTAGCATGATTTCCCATCTTCAATAAAAATCAAGTTTTGATCATTCAACTACAAGGAAAATATTATGAGACAAATCATGAATATGAAATTGATAAGTAAATTTCAAATGCCAAACTAAAGAAGGCAAGAAAATGTTCTTATAATATCGGCATGACTTATACCAGACACATATATGTCCAGAATGTCCTTAAAGATTTCTTTAGGGTCTAAAACAATATCATCCAAAGAGAGTCATTACCTTGAATTTCTTATGCTTTCAATGCTAGTCTGTGCTAGTAGATTGCTCATCCTTCTTATCAAAAGAGTTGCTCCTCTTCTTTTCATTGGAATTGCGAGACTCATGATTGGTGGCTTTTACAATTATTGAAGGAAGACAAAATGAATTACCATTCGAAAATTCTTCATTGAAAATTAGAATTTCATGAGTAGCAACCTTGTTGCTGGAGCTCTGCAACGCTTTCTCCTCAATCCTCATAGTCTTGGTGATTTTCTGTTTCGCCTCAAGATTGCTGCCAACCTTGACAGGATTATTCAAATTTGCAAGTTTCTTTCCTTTCGATTTCTTCTGTTTCAAATTTGGTTAGACACTCTTAATCAAAACATCATGTTTGAAAATCTGGAGATATATGCTTGTTAGCATTCAAGGGGTAACTAGAAAAAAGTACCTTTGACTCTATCTTATTATGAATAGCAATGTGTCAAAGTATTCGACTCAAGCCATAATTTGTAGAATGAACATCTGCTCCAAGTTCTTGTGGGGTGTTTTGATAAAATCCGAATTGCCTTGCAAACCTGTATGGCTCAATAAGAAAATCTCCTTCAGCATGTAAGACTAAATAATTTGAGCAAGCACTTACGAAATAACTCAGTTCTGGGTTCGCTAACTTGCCATCATCAACAAAAAATTCATTTTAATTCTTCACAAGAGAAGTTGTCCCCCAAGTTACTTTGTCTCCTTGATGAATGAGATCGCAAGCACTATTTTCATCAAAATATTGTGCACACCTTTTGCAGAATAATTGATAATTGTTGGTCCAAACATGATATTCGGAGTTGAATAATGGGTAGAGAAATAACTCGCCAGTTAAGCATACACGTAGTACACTGAAAAGATGCACGCGCACACCTTGGGATAGATGAATTTGAAATTTTATTGAATCCGTGATAGATACTCAGCAAGACAGGAACAGTAAGGCAAGTTTTACATCCGACAGCCATCATGTTAGCCATTTTGAAGGTAGATAGTCTAATATAATGGACGTCCTCATCTGGTAGAGCAAAAACGTAGAGTCAACAAGATATAAATGCTGCAAGATAAGTCTCTTCTCGTAAGTAAGACTTGTCTCCAATGATATCATATATGTCATTGTCTTGAATTAAAAATTACGTGGTTGTCCAATCTCTCCATCTGGATTTTGGGTTGCTTAAGCACTGGATGCTTTCTTTATCCTTCTCTGTTTTGGTTTTGAATACCTCACTTTGCCTTTAAACCAAAAGTTAAACTATTGGCTAGCAGAAACTCCATAATTGTAGGATTCTCCATGTTGAAGGTGGTGCAGAGCCGCGAACAAATACTCATAATTTTGCGGAATATGCCTCAACTTCTTTTCATTAACTCCAGTTAGTTCCTCTACAGATGGGATCACCTCTTCATAGATGCATCCGATAATTGGAAGTCCTCCTAATTTACACAGATCCCAAAGTAAGAGAGATAATTCTCCAATTGATGTATGCAAGGTATTAGTGTTTAGGCACCATGTCTCGCAAAATACTCTAAACACATGAGAATTTTTGTTATATGTGAGAAGCGAAGCATATAAGACATCAAACAAGTAATTTTCACGAAACACTTGTTTGTTTCTTCCAAAAATATCTTCCAACCACTCCCAATAATTCTCAATATAACCAAATTCATCACTAAATCTCAAGGAAGCACCCCAGTGTGTGTCTCCATTAGGCCTGCTGACGACTCGAGCTGCTCGTGAGCAGCTCGAGCTCGTGTTGACCGATCTCGAGCCGAGCTCGAGCCGTTCGTTAAGACAAACGAGGCGAGCTCGAGCCTTCGTTTCTTAGGCTCGACGAGCCGCTCGTTAGGCTCGAGTAAGTGTGAAATTATAAAAATACCCTTGAATCAATTAAAATTTACAACTTCCTCTATTAGGTTAGGTTACCTAATTTTCCTTCCTCACTTCCTTCGATCGATCTTCTTCCTCCGCCGACCGACTGTCCCACTAGCACTACCAAACTCCTAATTCGTACTTCTGCCACTGCCATCTCTACTAGCTCCACCTCCACCACTTCCACCAGCTCCTCAGTAACCTCTAAGCTTTCTCTGCTGACTGTCCCAAGTCCCAACTTCCAAGTCCCAAACTCCCAATTCCCTGCCACTGCCATCGCTGCTTCTGCTAGCTCCATCTCCGCCACTTTCGCCAGCTCCACATAGGCAACCCAACCAGCTTTTCCGAACCCAACCACTTTATCGAGGCTGACTGATGACCTTTCCGAACCCAACCAGCTTCCCGGTGAATTCTCATCTCCGGGCTTTGTCTAAGCTTTTCCAGCGGCGCAAGTGCGCAACCCACTGAGCTTTTCCTAGATTTTTGTAGGTATGTACTCAGCTTCTTTTTCTTTCTACTGAATGTGTCGTTTGATGTTATTTGTTGAATGGCTGCCGTAAAATTATGGCTAATTGTTCCAACTATAGTATTTTAGAGTTTAAATTTTGTTTGGATTGAGTATTCTCCGTTCTTTCAGAGATTTTGGAGTTTTTTATGCTTAGAAATACTGCATGGATGTGTCGGTGGATCGCGTGTTTCAAGTTTTATGTCAGTGGGATTCCAGTTGGTTGGATCTAGAGTTAAAAGCTGCATCTTGTTTGTCTAATTACAGTATTGGCAGTTGTGTGGGAGATTTTTGTTTGTTAATTGCGCTATTTTTTTTAAGTTGAAGTAATAGCTTGGAGATTGTGAGAATGTTAATTGCTGCTAGTTCTTGAATTAGTTTTGTTGCCTATACTGCTGAACTAAAGAAAAGTTTGCATTTTGATGGTGTGAAAAGGGAGATTCGGGAAGAAAATTAGCTCTTTTTTGTTTTTGTTTTTAAACGTTGATTGGAAGCTCTGCAACAATGAGGGAAAAGTGAAAAGTATTCGATATAATAAGAAATGAATGATCTTAAGTTGTGAAGAGTACGAAAAGTATCAAGTTGTGGCTAAAAGAAATATGGTGAGAAGTACAATACACGTATGCAGAACACATAAACACTCTTTTACCTCTGGCTGGGAAGAGAATTTGAAATGGTATTAGTTGGGATGGGTTGTCTTGTATCCAGATGTGGAGGTTTGTAATGGAATCATGTATTGGCTTGGGTCACTTAGGTGCCTCTACCATGTTGCTGTGTTATATCAGTAAAGGTCAGCTTGTATTTGTTAGCAGACTTGTCATATGGAGCAATTTGGATAAGGTTTTTATTATTGAATTTTGGATTACCTTTTATTGGTGGGTTTCTGCTACTTGTTTGATGACGGGAGTCAAATTGAATAACTCATGTTTGTTGGTATCATGAGACTAATTATTAAAAGCTCTTATATTATATAGTTTGATTAGCATGCTTGTCAATATCCTTTTCTCTTTTAATGTGATTATACTCATGAAACTTTAGGATATTTGTTGGATATGAGTTGTATGTGATCTTGTGTGTTAGAAAGTGATTTTTCCCCATTGCTGATCCATAGTGTTCAATGTTGGTGGACTAACTGATCGTGAGGAATTAGAGACAGAAATGAGTAAAGTTCCAGGACGCACTCAGGAAATTCTTGCTTCATGTCATGCCTTGGTTTTTGTGGACAACAAGCTGGTATTCTTTAGACTTCTTGTGGACATTTGGATAATTTGTATTAGTGGACATTTGTGGACATTTTAAAAATTTGTATTAGTGGACATTTGGGCATTTATGATTGTATTAGTGCATAATTTGTAGGCCTCAAGATCAAGAATATGTGAAAAATTATTGTTATCATGCTCAAATTTTATCAAAAATATGCGGACAAAAATGCTGTTTTCTTGCTTAAATTTCCAGAAAATCGAGCTGTTTTCGAGTTCGAACTCGAGCTCCTAACGAGCTAGAATCGAGCTGACTTCGAGCTTCATGCGAGCCAGAAAATCTAGCGAAACTCGAGCTGCTCGCGAACCAGAATTTGAGCTAAGCTCGCGAGCCATAAGCGAGTCGATCTCAAGTTTTCCTTTTCCTACATCGAGCCGAGCTCGAGCTCCATTTTTTGAGCTCGACGAGCTCGAGCTCGCATATAAATAAGTGTAACTCGATTCGATAACTTCAAAACTCGATTCGGCTCAGCTCGTTTGCACCCCTAGTCTCCATCTATGATTCGCCTGCCAATTATCCTTGGCTCCTTATTATGATAAGGAATTTCAAGGAGTGAACTTTCGTACCATCATCTTGAGAAAATTTTAGTGACCAATCCTTTAATTCGGAATACTTGTGAGAAAACCAATCACCAGAGTAAGTTTCTTGTATAGAGGGATGCACCAATAATTTCGTTCCTTTGTCAGCAGAGTCATCATGGCTATTAGTGATAAGGAGGTACCTTTTGTTTGAAGATGTAACTTCCTTGACCATCACCATTTCGTCAGGACCAACTTGCAATAAAAGCAAGAGAAAAAAATTTGATTACAATGGTGTGATCGAAGACAGTGAGAGAAGTAATAAATCGTCAATGTGAAGTTAAATGAAAGGGCTTCTCGAGTTTTGGTAAGCTCTCATTGAAGTGGGTAGTTGCACCTTCTTCATTGTACTCCTCAAACCATGATAGGCTCTCGTGGGAGTTTGCGATTGCACATTTTTCAACTTTTTGTGGCACCTTCTTCGTTGTACTCCTCAATCTATGATAGGCTCTCATGGGAGTTTGCGGTTGCACCTTTTTCAAATTTTTGATTGCACTATCTTCATTGTACTCCTCAAACCATGATAGCCATGATATGGCTCTCATAGGAGTTTGCGGTTGCATCTTCTTCAAAATTTTGGTTGCATCATTTTCATTATACTTCTCAAACCATGAAATGGCTCTCGTGGGAATTGGTGGTTGCACCTTCTTTCAAATTGAGTGTCCACCATATATGTTGCAACGAGAGATCTTCCTTTCATATCACAAAAAAAGAGAGGAGAGTTTGGCATTGACAAGAAGTAAATGTCATGGAGTGCGGAAATTACATTAGTATTTTGAGTTCTAAGAGCTATGGCCCTAAAATCCCCGACACAACTGGAACATCAACTTGCTTCAAATAAGGGGTGCCAACACAAGGTGCAACCTTAAAAAAAAAAAAATTCTTTCTATCTTTCCTTGGTGGTCATTGTTTTGCAAAAGAGAAAATTCAAAGAAAAAAATGGGTTGTGCGAAAATAAAATTGCGCAACAGAGAATGAATAACAATCAAAAGCAAGAAAATGGTGGCTTACTAGTGAAAATCTTGGATATGGCATGCAACCAAATAATGCTATTGGAATGCTAGTTGCCTTCTTTGACTTCAAGGTGTCTGCTAAATTCAAGCCATCAGCTGTTAAAAAAGATTCCTATGTACAAGATTTGTCTCAATTTCTGAATCGTAACATGTTGATAGGAAAGAGTGACCTGGAAAATTGCAGAAACGAAGAAAAAATCTTTTTTTTCTCCAAATTGGAAACAAATCAAGTTTTGACAGATTTCAACAAAATTTGGTGAATATCTGATACTCTTTTTTTTTTTTTCCGGAGACGACAACTGTTGTATAATCTAATCTATTCTACACTAAGGGGGAGGGGCCGGACCTAAGGAGATTCAGGGATAACTCGGAAGGGATTGAATCACCACCGGACCAAACGGATGCACAACACACCCGCCTGAATTTTTTGAAGCAAACCACTTAAATGTGGCATTTTGGATACTCGACCAACATGAAGTTGTCAAAAGACAATAAAGATGATTACCTTCAAGATGTACGTGTAAAACAGGTTTTTTTTTCCCTCAAAAAGTGTGGTAGTCTTCACACGCCCTTGTCTTAAGTGTCCTGTTTGTCACAGTTTCAAGACAAAGACATGTCTTCTGTACCTCTATATATATATATATATATATATATATATATATATATATATATATATATATATATATATATAAAGGTGCTTAGATGAATAGTATTAAGAAGTTTTATATTTTGGGCAGCTACTAAATTCAGTGATTATCGTTTAACTTTTTGGAAATCACTTGAATTTGGTTCCAAGAATAATTTCAATGGCTGGAAGTCAATTTGGGATGCTCTTGAAATTTGGCATATTCTTATCCAGAAGTTGCAAACATTGGTTTTGGAAATACATTGAGTTCCGTTTAGGAAGGGTTGAAACTCAGCAAATTCCATATTGCCAAGTGCCAAAACAAGATTTGGTGGTCAGAAACGTAAGAGCAAACTCCAAATTTCAGCAACTGGGAGTTTCTGCGCAGGAGCCCACATCGCATAATCAAATGGGAGTTTCTAATTTCTACGGGTCAAAGTTGTGGTCTAATATTGTGGGGCTGCACTTCCATTGACGACTAAATTAAGAGTTGGAAAATTCAAGAGCTTCAAGGCTTTATTCAAGTAGTAGGTGAAAGCGAAGACCCTTGACCGTTGCCTATTCAATTGGACTTTGAGGTGCAATTCTTCAATTGATGTGGACCATTCTCTTCCCAAAGAAAAAGGGCAAAAAAAAAAAGTGGATCACCCGTGCCGTATGCCGAACGCTTGAAGTCTTTAATTTAGTTTGACTTTAAGTCAGCAGTAAAATTAATACTTCAAGTCTTGCCTCCAGCAATTAACATGCAATGCCTCACCAAGTTTTGAAGTGGGGACATAGACAACGAAAATTTATTTAATTTATTTTTAGGCAAGATTAAGTAAATTAAATTGATCTTTATTAAATTAAATTAAATTAAATTATAGAAGTTCATTATGTTTTGAATTGACAAATTGAGCCAATGTTATATGAGCTATTAAATCAAATAAAAAATGTGATGCCCATTTAAATTAAAGTGATTTAATTGATTTGTTAATTCACAATTGACTATTTGGGTCGGCCCACTATTTAACTCCAAGTTTAATGGGTTTCTTAAGGTACAAGTTACCCAAACGCAAGATGGTTTTGAAGGATTCTCTTGAAGACATAGCTTGCATATGCTGATTCTAAATAAAGGTCTTCCCTCAAGGTAAAAATACATTAAAATTCCTAAATTTCAAAGAAACTTTGACAAATTTTCTCGAGAGCTTTTTCCCTCAAATTCAAATTCAAATCCAAATCCAAATCAAGTTAAATAAATCCTCCTTCGATCGGCGTTGAAGATTTAAAGATTCAAATATTTAACGTCATCATCAAATCAGCCGTTTTTTACACAGAAATCATAGAAAACACCCTCTTGATCGGAGAACAAGCCTTTTTGGCCTTTCGGTTAAAGTCTTTTGAAGAGAAAAATCAGGAGATTAATCCTATACATATATAAGAAAATCTTCGTTGTGCAAGAAAGCTTTAAGTTTCAACCGCCCTTTTTGGATATCGTTGTCAATTGAGTGGACAACTGGACAAGGTAGAGATGTTGAGCTGATATTGTACAAGTTGTTAATGCAATGATTGGTGTTAATATGACTATTTTATCCATGATGCTTGCAACGTTATCACCCATTGTAGTCTGCTCTCCTCTTATTATTTTGATGGGTCCCTTTCTTAATTGCTTAGGGGCTCATATTACCAAATGAGCCCATATGTAGAATACTAATTCCTAAATAAAATGCACCAGTATAATCCTTCGTATGCCAATCCTGAAGTGGCCGGTGCTAAGCTTAATTACACAGCACTGAATAGGCACTGAATAAGGGACCTCAGTAATCAAATCTAACATTAAATGGTCAGACCCCTGTTTCTCTTCCTCTGCCACCCAAAACCGTTTTCTCATTTGCCCCTTTGCAAATTTCACCGAAGCCCCTTTGATTATTGGTGACTATTATGAGAGGTTTTTAATTCAACTTCCACCAGTTTCACCTCCCTCTGTTAAACGGTCTCTTAATTTCTCCATGTTTGCCACCCATGTCAGTTTCTGTTCCTCTTATTATGTTGGGCTTCTTTAATTCCTTGGCTGATTAGGTTTGATTTCCGCTTATTTGCTTCTTCTTCCACTTTATTCCTCTTAATGGCTCTAATTATTAAACAGCCACCAGATGAAGTATTAGCTCCCCCACGTTTTCCACCTATGGCTTTCCTCCTCCTTCCGCATTTGCTAGACGCATAGCCTTCCATCTTCTTCCGTTTCTCTCCTTTCCTTCTATGATTGGTTGGTGTTAAATCTGTTGCTACATATAGCTGTTTCTCTGTGATATGTTTGGTCGCCGATATGGAATTTCCTTGGAATTGAGGTGAGATTCGTATACAAGTAATTTTACCCATTTGATTTTGGCTTTTGCTTTCAAAAAAAGAATTACCATGCTTTCTTAGACCTGATGTGTTTGTTCTCATCTGCATCCTTCGTCCGTTTATTAATTCCGGCCTTTCATACCAAGTTAATTATTTTTTTTGTCATGCAGGCTCAAACTCTTCTCATCAAGATCAAGTTTTATCGGTTTCTTTTTAAAAAAGGTTAGTTCATTTTCGACCTTTCTCCAAACTTGCTGGAATAGCTGTTTTGTTTTTTTTAAAAATGATTTTGTGGACTGTGTTTATCATTGAATTCATGCCTGCTTGGAAATCTCCGTTAGTTTACAATTTATGCTTGTTTGGCAATCTTCTTTTGTTTACATTGGATTTGAGTATTATGTAGTACAGTTAAAAAATCTTTTGCTCTTTCATCGCTCATAGATTTCATGACATGTGTATATACATGAAAGCATAAGCAATTAGTGTTGTAGTTGTTCCTTATTTTAAAAGAGCTGCAGTTCATTCGGTAGCAAAAAGTGGTTAATATTTGTAGGCTGAATCTGTGCTGAAGTATACTACAAATAAGCTTGTGTCTTAGGATTCATTCTTGTGTCTTAGGATTCATTCGAATTGTTCAAGTTTGTGTAAACCTCAAGTTCCAACCACTTTTGTTAGTTGACCCAACATTTCCATAGCAACCCACTATGAATCGAAACATTGATCCTTCTAAAATGTTCGACCGAAAAGCTCGACGTAACGAAAAGGCTAGACAAAGATATGCCTCTTTAACTGAGGAGCAGAAAGAAATCCAACGGAAAAAACGCCGTGATACCTATAAAAGTAAAAAAGAAAAGACAAAGACTACTTTTACCTCCTCGTTAGTATTGAGAGGAAAAGGTATCGCGCTGTATATACTACATTATAGTGAATATTTAGATGCCCACCTACCTCTATAATAACTCCCAACAAGTATGGCTGTAAACTAAACTACCTTTGCCTGTATCTCTATGCTCAGATGATGAGCACACCAGTAATAAGCAACTGTTACAGCAGGCTTTTCGCATTCAGGAACCTAACTGTGGTCATAAGCACCACAGTGAGGCAGGTTATTTTTGTAATCCCTTTTCCTTTAGGCTATTGTGATGTCATATAGGCATAACATTTTCACAATCTATTTAGTTCCTGGAGACAAAGTTGAAGGTAATCGAAGGCAGAAGGAGCATGTTTCAGAATTTTCAACATATCACAAAGGTGAACCACATAGAATTAAAAACATTTTTAATTCACAAATATCCAAAGATATATTAAAAGAGACCTACAAAATATGTTAGTTAACATCCTGTGGAAAATGTATAGGTTCTACTTCTACAGCTCGACGGATAAAAAAGTGTCAGCATTCTAAAGCGACCCAATCTTCAGGTTTAGTTATTGTTTCCTACTGCTAAGTTTAATTATTCTTTCCTCTTGAAACAAACATTACCAACCGAGATTTCTCCCTAGCTACTAGCTAAAAGTGATCACCTTATTTGCCAATATTGTAGACCAACCACCCATCTGCAACTCTTGCTATAGCTTGCTTTCTGAAGCAATGGAGGATCTAACAGGTTAGCTAACAAACTGATCACCATTGTTGATCATATAACAGTGGCGATCCCATTGACAAAAACTGATCACCATTGCATAAATAGGATATTCAGTTGAACCTAAACGTTCAAGAGAAGCTAAACATATGTCAAGACGAAGGTGTAAACAGAATTCAGGTTTATTCCTTCTACATAATAAAACAAGTTGTAAAACTTCAACATATTAAAAATCATATTAATGACATTTTTGATCCATTCATGTAGTTAAAAGCTGTGGGGAAGACCAAAATGCTTCGATTAGGAAACAAAACAATGTACGCAAACAACATAAAAGGGTGGTGACGGGAATTGAGGCATTATCTTCGATAAGCTTGGAAGCTGATAGATTACCAGAGCAACAGAATTGCAAGTACTGCGGAGCCAAAAAATTTTATTCTGAGTCTGCAAACTTTTGTTGCTCTGATGGAGAAGTAGTCTTAGAAGAGAATAAAATGCCAGACATATTAATAGAGCTATTTACTGGTGAAACTGAAGAAGCAATTTGTTTCAGAACCTATGTAAGAACATACAATAGTATGTTCGCTTTCACCTCTTTTGGAGTTAACTATGATAAATCGCTTTGCCAAAGAAGAAACGGAATATATACTTTCAAAATTCAGGGCCAAACGTATCATTTTATAAATCAATTGATTCCCCATGGAGGATCGGGAATGTTTTTGCAGTTATACTTTCATGATACTGAACATGAAATCGCAAATCGATTGGCTTTTTCAACAAAACTAACTGAGAGCATAGTGGTGAAACTCATGGAACTCATGAAAAGTAACCCTTATGCCTGCTTTTTCCGAAGCCTGAGACATGTTCCAGACTTGAACAATTATCAAATAGTCCTGAAATCTTACTGTCAAACTGATCAGCGAGTCTTTAACAAGCCAACAGTATCCCAAGTAGCTGCACTGTGGGTTGAAGGTGAAAACTCACAGGACAGCTATGCTAGACACATTCAAGTATACACAAAAGAGGGTCAAAGCCGTAGAATTCAATATTACTATGGCTGTTATGATCCATTGCAGTATCCACTTCTATTTCCCTTTGGCGAAACAGGGTGGCAACCTGGAATTCAGAGATCTGGCACTGGTAATCCAAAAAAAAGGAAAAGGTCAGTTAGAAATCATCAACAGACTGCAACTTTAACAAGCTTCAGATCTGCCGAAGATATAATAGAATCAGAAGAGAAAGGTTAGTTGTTTTTAAATATAATACAAATTTTATGAATACAATTTTAGTTTACCAAATGTAAATTGAAGCTTAAAATTTTTTGAAACAGCTTTCAAAAACTTTGAGAATTCAAAGGAGAATGTGTCCATGCGTGAATACTATGCATATAGGTTCCAGATGAGGGAGAAAAATAAACCAAGTATTCTTAATACTGCCCGTGCATTTCAACAGTATGTAGTGGACATGTACGTAAAAATTGAGAGTCAAAGGCTTGATTTTTTCCGGCATAGGCAACAACAAATTAGGACTGAGCAATTACAGGGTGTCATGGATTCTGTAGTTGAGGGCCAATGTAGAGGTTCAAAAGTAGGGCAACGAGTAATTTTGCCAGCATCTTTTATAGGAGGTCCTCGTGATATGAAAAGAAGGTATGTTGATGCTATGGCCTTAGTTCAAAAATTCGGAAAACCTGACATTTTTTTAACAATGACTTGTAACCCATCATGGCCAGAAATAAAAGAAAACTTACTGCCCACTGATGAGTCTCAAAACCGTGTTGATCTTTCTGCTAGAGTTTTTCATGCCAAATTAGAAATTTTAAAAGAAGAGTTGTTTAAAAAAGAGGTATTGGGTAAAGTAGCTGCTTACACCTATGTTGTTGAATTCCAAAAACGTGGGTTGCCGCATGCACATTTCTTAATAATTTTACACCCAGCGTCTAAATTATATTCAACGGAATCCTATGATCACATAGTTTCTGCTGAGATTCCAGACAAAAAAGAGCATCCACACTTGTTTAAAATGGTTCGCAAGCACATGATGCATGGTCCTTGTGGCGAAAAAAATGCAGATAATGTGTGTATGCAAGGTACAACAGTTAAAAAATGCAAAAATCATTATCCTAAACAGTGGGCAGAAAAAACTACACAATCTGAAAATTCTTATCCAACATATAGGCGGAGGAGCAATAGAGAAAAGGTAAAAGTTCGAGGCCATGAATTGGATAATAGATGGGTAGTTCCATATAATCCTTACTTGTTAGCAAAATTCAATTGCCATATGAATGTTGAAATTTGCTCAACAATAAAGGTAGTCAAGTATACTTATAAGTACATATATAAGGGACATGATAAAATACACTTTGCTGTGAATTCAGATGACAGATCTAAAGAGATAGATGAAATTAAGGAGTACCAATCAGCAAGATGGGTTTCTCCTATTGAAGCCATTTGGCGAATTTACAGATTTCCCTTATTTGAAACACATCCTGCTGTCATTAACCTTCAGCTACATCTTGAAAATTACCAATCTCTGACCTTCAAAGATGATGCTGATCTTAGAGATCTTTTGAAAAGTAAATTTGCTAAGAAAAGTATGCTAACTGAATTTTTCCATATGAATGCTACTGATGAGAGAGCCAAAACATTGAAATGCACATACAAAGAATTTCCTGAACATTTTGTGTGGAAACCTGGTAAACGCATATGGGATATTAGGCAACAAAGAGGTTCAATAGGCCGAATTGTTACAGCAAATCCAAGTGAGGGTGAGAGGTACTTCTTAAGATTATTGTTATTGAATGTAAAAGGGCCAACATCATTTGATGACCTGAAAACTGTCGATGGTGTTTATGTTAATACCTTTAGAGAAGCAGCAATAATGAGAGGATTATTTGAATCCAATAACCCTCAAGAGCAGTGCCTAGAAGAAGCAGCTTTATACCACATGCCATATAGCTTTAGAAGACTATTTGCTACCCTATTAGTTTACTTCACTCCTGCTGATCCAAGAAGTTTATGGTTAAAATTCAAAGAATCTATGTCAGAAGATTTCAATAGAACTTTGAATTTGTCAAACGATCAGGTCCAACATAAAGTTCTCTATGAGATTAGCAAGTTCTTAGAATCAATGGGAAAAAACATTAATATGTATGGATTAGTACCACGAATCTTAAAGTTTGATGAAATGGATAGAGGTACAAGAGACACAAATTCTGAGCTAAACTTTAAAGTCAATGAAGAAGATATTGCTGCTATCTCTAAATTAAATGAGGATCAAAAAGTAGCATTTGATACTATCATAGATGCTGTTTTTATACACAGCAAAGGAAGTTTCTTTATTGATGGGCCTGGGGGAACAGGGAAAACATTCTTGTACCGTGCACTACTAGCTGCAGTTAGATCAAAGGGATGTATAGCTTTGGCAACGGCCTCTTGTGGAGTAGCTGCTTCTATCTTACCTGGAGGTAGAACAGCCCACTCACGATTTAAAATTCCTTTAGACATGAATCCTAACAACATGTGCAAAGTAAGCAAACAAAGCTCATTGGCAAAGTTATTACAGCAAGCCAAATTGATCATTTGGGATGAAGCGCCTATGACACATAGAGCAGGAATTGAGGGAGTAGATCGTTTACTTAGAGACCTAATGGATAACTCTGAATTATTTGGGTCAAAAGTGATGGTATTTGGTGGTGATTTTAGGCAAGTTCTGCCGGTAGTTGTAAAAGGGTCAAAATCAGACTTTATCGAAGCTAGCCTTGTAAAATCTTATATTTGGCCTCATCTGCAGAAATTAAAATTGAAGGAAAACATGAGAGCAAGATTAGATCCTGATTTTAGCAAGTACCTTCTTCGTATAGGTAATGGAACAGAAAACACAGTTAAAAATGAAAGTATTCACATCTCTCAAGCATTGCTTCTTCGCTATACAAATGAAGCAGAATCCATAAATCAATTGATTACAACTGTCTATCCAAACTTCAACATATTTTCTGAAAATACATACTCATTAATTAATAGAGCAATTTTAACTACAAAAAATGATTTTGTAGATCAGATCAATGAAAAATTGATACAGGAATTTCCCGGAACCCCATTTGACTATTTAAGCAGAGATAAATGTTTAGATAATTCGCAGCAAGCAATTTTAGAGGACTTCATGAATAGCCACACTCCAAATGGTTTTCCTCCACATCGATTGACATTGAAAGAAAATGCACCAATAATGTTGTTGAGAAACATTGACCCACCAGAAGGTCTATGTAATGGAACAAGACTTCTATGCAAATCACTTAAACACAATATTATAGATGCAGTCATAAGTTCTGGTGAATTTGCTGGGAAGCAAGTATTTCTACATAGAATTTGCTTTCGTGTTGAAAATGACCCTAATTCTCCTATATCTTTTGAACGAATGCAATTTCCTATAAGACTTTGTTTTGCAATGACCATTAATAAAGCTCAAGGGCAAACTTTAGATTATGTTGGCATTTATTTGCGAGAACCTGTTTTTTCACATGGGCAGCTGTATGTTGCATTATCTAGAGCTAAAAATAGCAAATCTGTTAAAATTTTGATCACACCTCCTGTATATGATTCAAGTTTAGATTATGTGACTCCTAATATAGTTTACAAGGATGTATTGCAGCTATCTTGTCAATAATTCCAGTACTCTGTTATATGTAAATAGCAAATAAAGTACCAGTAAATGTCTTAGTAATACATTATATTTAAATTCTATGAACTTACTACTTCGGAGTGTAACTCTTGTCTTTGGAATCCTTCGATTTTGTGGTAGTTGTCTGCAGCACTCTTCAAACGTCAAAAAATGGAAAGCAACCTGGTAAACTTCACAGAACTCCAACCTCTCATGGACAACTGGACTGCCATTGTTCAAGTGATTGAAAAGCAAAAGGTTCAGGTTTCAAGAAATGGAAAACGCTACCAAAAGTTGGTGTTTGTTGATAGTCAGGTAATATAGCTTATCATTGCATACTTTGGCACTATACACAACTAATTAATTACCATAGCACTTACTGTATTCAAAATTACAGGGTCAAACTGCTCAAGCTCTAATTTATGCTGGAGATATAATGTTCTTCAGGAAGTACTTTGAACCATATCGAAGATATTATGTATCGAATGCTAGGATTCAAAATGTGTTGCCAAGGTACAGTACGTACCCAAATGAGTGCTCATGGACCATTGACAACTCCACGCTTGTCCAAGAAATCGATGAAGTGGACCCCCCTCTGATACCTAATGTGTTTAACTTTGCTGACTACGATTCAGTTTATCAGCACATTGACACAACTGATGAAATAGGTACCATTCCTGATTTACCTTAACATATAATTTACATAGTCATAGTTACACTTTTTAATATCAAACTCTGGTTATTAGATCTTATTGGAATAGCAATTCACGTGCACCCGAAAGCAATCAGAGGTGGAACACCAACTAGGGATATCATTCTTACAGATCATATGTCGCACCCAATGGTACTGACCCTTTGGGGAGAGCATGAATCAGAAGAGGGACAAGACATAGCTGATATGATCCACACCCAACCTGTGGTTGCAGCGCTTCGAGTCCGAGTGACATCTTACCATGGTACGTACTCTTTTAAAAACCATTTACAAAAATCCTAAGTTGACTGAAACCAGAAAAGGAAAAACTTATGTTGCTATTGTCAACTTTGTAGCCATGCATCTATCCACCAAATTCTCCAGCAGCATACTAATCAATCCTCCAATTCAGCAAGCCAATGACCTGCGTAACTGGTAACTTTACTTTAAAATAGTTACATTATAAATTATTCAACATTCATTACCAAAAAGGCTTACTATCCTTTACATTACAACAAATAAAATATTAGGTGCAGTCACAATCAAGAGGAAATCACGCGTTTCATTGCTGAGCGGACTTATGGTGATCGTCTCAAACTCCTACCTGTACCAGATGATGACAGAGTTATAACTATCAGCGATCTCACAGCTGTGGTTGAGGTACATATACAACTCACTCACAATCCTTTATTTCTGCATGCATGCCAACAGCCAAAAAGTCTGTAGTCTCTTCCATTACAAAATTGGCTTGTGGGTTATCGAATTGGATTATACTGACTACAAGCTTGAACTACCATTCCCTACTCTCCTGATTGATTGGTAATGAGATTTGAATGTTTTGGGCAAAAATGTCTTCAGTTTAGTTTTCATTGTATCTGTACGTTTTTGTAGAACTAATTAATGCTCCCTTTCATTTGGTTTTTCCGGATATACGGGCTTTCATCCAGTAATTTTGTCCTCGTTAATGAAATTAGTAGCTCCTGTTTTCCCATTTTACCCAGTAATTTTTTATTTACTTGTTTGTCCCATTTCTTCGTATTTTTGCATCTCTGTGACTTTGTAGGTGGAATTTCGTGTTTTAATGCTACTGCGTAATTACCATTTTTTCCCCTACTCATTATCTTACTTGTCAAATTGTACTTTCTCTCTTGTGAACCTCACTGTAGCGTAAAGCTTTTTAATTCTTTTTAATTGCTTGATGGATTCTATAGTTTTATTATGAAACTCTCGCCCATGTGAAATTCAAGAATCATATGCTTTGCATTATCTTTTATAAGAGGGTCTTCTGGGCCTAATACAATTCTTGCCTGGCGTACTAGATGTTAACAAATGGCTTAACACAATAGGTTAACAGTGCTACAAAATTGATTATCTACTTTGACTTCTATTACTATTAGCAAACTTGGTATACTTGTCCGAGCCTTTGTAATAATACAATGCTCATTCATTGCAGGCAAGGCCCTATTGGATTAGAGGCATACCAAAACTTCTAGATAGAAGTCAAAAGCTATGGTACCATTCATGCCCCCACTGCTACAAATACATCAGAGCAAGGCCAGATTGCGAGATCACCTGCACTTCATGCTACCAGCGCATCCGTCTCACTCCACGGTAAACATATACCTTAATCTAATATTAACAACCCCTGCTGCCAAAAAAGCTTCTAATAACATGAACCCAAAAACAGCTGCAGACTAACAGTGCAAATTAGTGATATGAGTGGTGCTATAACTCTTGACCTGAGTGGTGATGATGCTGAACAACTCCTCCCATTCTGCATAAGTGACATCCAAAAGCAAGAGCAGCAGGTACATTCGAACTCAAAACTACTTTGCAACATTCTGCTCACTTCAAATAAATACTTAAAGTCTCTATTCTTCCTACAGGGAAATGTCCAGTACGCCACTATAGCAGATTTCATCAAGCAGAAAAACTTAGTTTGCTTGGTCAAGAAATCAAATACAATCCACAGTTCCAGGAGCTCAGAAAAGTACAATGCCATAGTTGCCCATATCAACAATGCTACTGCAGAAGAAAACTATGTCATCAGCAAATATATCACCAACTACAAAGCTACAGCATCCACTTGGGCAGCAGCACAAGAAGAACATTCCAAAAAGAATGTTACCGACATGGCTGAAAATATGGCAATAGAAAAAGTTGATAGCATAATGGAAGGAGAAACACAAAGCAAAGGAGTGGATCAACTCAGTCCTTCTAACACAGAAGATAAGAAGAAAAAGGCAGCAGTTGCAGCAGCCCCAATGAAACTCAGAGTCAACCCCACTAAGAAACACCGCACCTAAACTGCCAAAGCCCATCCTTGAAGTTATATCCTTTGCGAATGGATCTTCATTATTCCTAAGTACTACTACTTTAACGGACAAACTTGGCTGAACTTTTCCTTTATCTGTTCTATGTAAATAGAAGTATCTAAAATAAGACTGTTTCAAATTAGGTTAAGTGCAAGGTGGTCTATTATACCTTCTTAGAAAAGGAGCCACTGAGCATTTAATCTAAATCTGAAACTATCATTGGGCCTATATCCCTGTCCGTATGGTCATGAACTCAAACATCCTGATCTAAGCTATGGTTTTTTATAATACTATGATGTGGTTCTCTATTATTTTCGTACGGCTTCTCAGTTACAACTTCCATCTTTTCTCTCTTCACTATTATTTACGAAGGTTAGATAGATCTCACCACGCGCATTATGGAGTGCGCATTGCGCGACCCACAGGCACCCCACTCCCGCGCATTGCGCGGGCCTCCCCCCCTAGTACATACTCTCTTACATAATTTAATTAAGAAGAATATAAGTGATGTGTGCTTGTACGCTGCAATTCTTGCTACTTATCAATAATAAAAGTTAGACACTGTCTCTTGCGAATCCAGAAATGGGAAAAAAATTGAAAACCTGCATCTGTATATCTATCACTTCTTCAATAGTAAAAGCAATTAGAATGTCCGGAAAATTTGATAATTTAGGGTGTAAAATGTCGAAAATAACAATCAATTATGATTTAGAAAATTAAAGAAAATATTAGGCGTGTAAAGTAGAGTTGGCCCTTTTCTCTTTTCTTTTGACAAAAGGTGGTTTTTTTGACATTGACATATATATAACTGTAAAGTAGCATTGAAATTTTAGAATTAACTCTAAACAAGAAGATCCCTGCGACTCATTTGTGTTGGCATTTCTAAGACTTATTAATCTTCATTATCGCACTAAGCATATGTATTTGCAAGCACGTAAATGATAGTAATTCGTGTCTCCATATCGATTCTCCAATATATGCTGCTGATTGGTAAGAATTCCCAATCCCATTGAATCTTGGGACTTCAAGATGAGAGATATGAAATTGAATTCAAAACAGTTTGTTGCAGCACAAGAACGAAGAAAAAGCATCAAACAAGATCACACTCTGTGATCAAGCAAAAATACAAGCAAAGCACACCTTGATCACATATTATGATCAGAGCTCCAAAATAATTCAACCATACAGCTTAAGGCAATTGAAGCTTTCGTAAAAAACAACAGTAAGCAAATATGTGTGGAAGAGTCTTGCAATAGCTTGATTAATTAGTTGTAGTCATCAGGATTGGCAAGGAGATAAGCCTCAACAGCCTTGAACATTCCCAATGCCCTTTCTGTTGCTCACTTAATTTCTTCCTCAGTGATCTGGACATCACCCTTGGTGTAGATACTGCTGTTAGTTTTGCAAATTGACCCTCCATTAGGGGAGGCTTCAAATTTGACCTCATTGGTGAATTTCTCAATTCCATCTTTCAATGCATCACTCTCAATTACGCTATAGCTGTAAACGAAGTTTTCTTTGTCAAGTTCATCAACTCTGTGTTTGGCACTCTTGAATTTGTTAGCTGAATATCGAAGTATAAAGAAGTTGTTAGCTTTTACATTCTACCAAAGATAAGTCACTACAACATTAACGAAATCCCTTGAATGAATTCAACTGTTATGAAAAATAATCATGTTGAATTTAATATCTAACCTTCACCAAATTTGCTCAACTTAATTTTTCCAGCTCCACCATCTCCTTCAAGGATTTCGACACTCTTGATGGCCTGTGGCAGGATTTTGGGAAGAAGGGTGTCATCAAGGATGGCGGCCTTAAACAACCTAGCTGGAGGGATTGGGGAGGTCATCTCAGAGCTATAAGTGATAGGGGCCATGATTCTTTAAGAACAAGAGGGATTTAATCCAAGAAGGTTTTGGTTGTTCTTGAAGAGGTTTAGTGGTGAGAAATAAGAAAATTTATAGACTACTGAGAGTAATGAATCCTTTTTCAAAAAGTGCAAGCAAATCAATTAATTCTCTTAGTCATGGTTGATCAGCCAAAAGTGGCAATGGATACATATTCTCAATAGAAACATGAAACTCTGAGATGTCTGGTGACTTTTGAATAAGGTGAACTTTGACTCCCAGTGCCATTGCTAGAATTCCCCAAGTATTCAACAATTTTGGAATTTAAATTTATGGCTACATTTTAATATTGTTCCAAAGAAAAGGCAAATAATTCCCCAAGTATTTGTTTTGAAACATGAGGTTTGACATTTCAACATTGTGATCTATTGTTTCCATATAGGGAAAAGAGTCTCATTGACCCTCCAACTCTTTACCAGGTAAAGTTTTAGCCCTCCAATAATTAACGATAAAGTTTTGGCCCTCAATCTAATAAAATAGCATATTCATGGCCCTTCTGTCAGATCCAGCAATTAAAATTGACGGAAAGCATTATCTCGTGAGATGCACGACTAAATATCAAGGGCATTTTAGTCTCTAAAGGAGGAACCTGCAAATCTAGAAAGGGAGAGCTTTGACTGACCCATCAAGATTGCAGATCTGAATTATAAATTTGAGGCTTGAAGTAGCAGAAGGGGTGGAAATTGTTGGCAGCTGCCGAATCACGATTCATCAATTTTTGGAACAGCAGGGCAAGACCGTAGGCAGTATGCGCCTGCACCACAAGCTTCCATGTCTGCAATTGTTTCTTCGGCATCAGCTTCCAGCGGGCAGTAGGAATGGAGTGGGAGAGCAATTGAGTCTGATAGTGCATCAGTGGCAGCAGGCTTAGGACTTGGGCTGCCATGTGATGGTGGGTCCTTGGATGGAATTCTTCTTGTCAACCATTAAAGACTACCTTTGGTTGATCCAGACACAAGGAAAAAGGTATGTCTGAGATTTATTGGAACACCAAGGTACTCTAGCACTTCCGCAAGTACTTTGTCAGAACCTTCAGAACCTGAACTCCATTTTATGTATTTACCTCCAACAGCCCAAGATGCAGATGGTGGGAAATTTGAGTTTTGTGAAGGCGTATGGACATTGAGATGCCCAAGCACTGCAGAATACTCGGATTGACCAAGAGCAAGCAATGAATTGTGACTATCTGGTTCCAATTGATGCACAGCAATTAACACTTTTGCTGCAGCATCCGGATCGAATAGTTCGATTTTTTCGCACTAGGGTTTTGGAGCAAAAGGGGTGGAAATTATTGGATGGAAAATAGTGGGTACGTCTCGCAAGATGATGTTTCCCGTCAAATTTAACTGCTAGATTTGACAGAAGGGCCACGAATATTCTATTTTATTAGATTGAGGGCCAAAATTTTACCGTTAATTGTTGGAGGGCTAAAACTTTACCTGGTAAAGAGTTGGAGGGCCATTGGGACTCTTTTCCCTTCCATATATTATATTCTCAATCTTTTGCAAATATACGTTAGATGATACAAAAATATTACAACTCACCTGACATAAAGTTTTCACATTCCTATATTGTGGCCGACTGTTTTGATATAATTCTTACTCAATCTAGTGTAAAACATACATTACGATGGCACGACGGTTTTACAATTCACCTGACCTCACAAATTTCCCAACACATTTTGTCGAGTAAAAGTTTGAGTAAATTGTCAAAAAGTGGGATTTTTTAAAAATTACCTTTCAAAGGGTGGTGTTTTTAAACTTCTTCCCGGAGAGTGAAAAAACGTACTCAGTAAATGTATTGTTTTCTCAAAAGACACATTTACAGAATTCATTCTTTTATTTGTGTAGACAATTTATTTTAAAGGACATATTTATTAATATGTTATTTAAAAGACATATTCACACACTCAGTGAATGCGTTGTTTAAGAACTTTTACTATTTAAAAACTCTTTTTGAAAAGTATCACCAGTTCGAAATTTCCATGTACGTGCATTGCACACACCAGACCATCCAATTTTTCACAGGCCCAGAACGTGAAGCCTTAGGGCCCTTTCAATGAAAAATCAGTTGAGTCACTGATGACAAAAAAAGCTTATGTAGTTTTATTTGTCCTCTAGCTTTTCTACTTTCGCCATCTGATTTGTGCTGAATTAAAACTTACGCGGGGTTTGAAGCAAGGCATGAAGTAAGAGTAGTAAGTATATATAATACAAAAATCAATTTGCTTAAAAATAGCATTTAAGAATCCTCGCTTAAACAGATTGGATGATGAAATTCAAGAAACTTTTATAATTAAGGAGGTCTTCCTGACCATGGCCAATATTTTCATTACACATTAAAAAAAAAATTGGGCAACATTTATCCTCTTATTAATCGTGAGAAAATTAGTTTTATAAAGGGAATCTTCCCCTACTACATCAACAATCATCTCTAATGATCTAAGCGATCATTCTACTCATCCTAAGATACTCAGCAACCCAAAAAAGAATTTCTGTATAGTTACTCAACCGCACAAGCAATCCGGATGTGATCCCCTCCTGAACGGTTCATGAAGATTCATGGCCAAGATTTCATTAAAAAATATATAAGGTTCATATTTCATCTTGCACATCATTTTTCAAATCATGTGTGGACTCACAAAAATTTGTTCTATAATTACACATTATTAAAAGTGAGTTATACAGTGTGCATACAAAATTATATATTGTGCATTTTGCATAAAATCGCTCCGAATAGTTTTTCTGATGGTTGTTTGGCCCTTGTCCCTCCAACATCAGCTACCAATTTTCTCGAGTTCAAGGAACTCTTGGCCAAGAAACAACAGATAGTTGAATAACCTTGGCAATGTCAAAGAGAATTTTGCAAGTAGTTGCCTCAAGGAGCCGAAAGACTCCCGTGTCTTTCCTGTCACAGATGCCACACAGTTAGTTACTGCAAGCACCAGTCTTCTTAGTTTTGCACCAGTCTTCTTTGGCAATGTCAACGAGAACTTTGCAAGTAGTTGCCTCAAGAAGCTGAAAGACTCCTGTGTCTTTCCTGTCACAGATGCCATACAGTTAGTTACTGTCTTTCCTGTCACACATGTCATACAGTTAGTTACTGCTAGCACCAGTCTTCTTGGTTTTGCACCAAAAGATTTCCCATAAGAATGCTTACGCCACAGCTCCATTTCTTGACTTCAAGGTTAGGGACCTCTATACATCAAACACAAGTGCGGGGCTGTAATATTTTTTTTAAAACATTTTGTAACTCCATATAAACTTCTTATACATCCTTACAACAGAGGTGTGATATTTTATTATTATTTATTTGGATCCCATATGTAATAATTGTGTCTCTATTATTTAGTTTTACAAGTAGTTCAAATAGAGTTACACCTTGTTCAAAAAATATTACATCGTTCAGAATGATTGTTACTGACAACTGTTCGTACCCTTGGTCCCACACATCTTAAAAAGCTACAATCAAAAAACAAATGGTCCAGAAATTTCCCTGCTATGCCACATAGGACACACTTGGATGAGACATTAGTCATACCCCATTTCAGCAGCCTATCCTTAGTTAATGATTTCCTTTTCAACATTAGTCACATAATAAAAGCATATTTCTGTACACTCCCTTCATCCCATACCAGTTTAAACCATTGTACTGCACTACCTTGGTGATAGATTTTCTGGCAGGTTTCACAGAGAACTCACTGGAAGAAGAGACAGACCATTTAACATGATCTGATCCATGTAACTAATCCAGCAAACTTGCTGGCGTGATTTGCTTAAAATCTCGCAGCAGAACATTAAATCTTCTACCTGTTGGCCAATTAGTTGGTCCATTCTTAATAAAGTCAGCAACTTTCTAGTATGAGTAAAGTCCTAAGTTCTTGAGCAGAAACTCAGGATACTTAAAATAGAGAGGGCCCTCAGTGTGCCAATTATCATACAGAAGAAAGGATCACTACCATCTCCCATAGATACACAGATCCACAGGTAAGCAAGTGGTCTAAGGTGCAATAGCTTTCTTTAGCACCGTGAAGCATCTGCAAGTATTTTCGTTACACATTTGCTTACTCAAATGTCAAAACCTAGTTGACATTGGGAGACTGACCAAATTCGTCCTGAACATTTTTTGCTAATGTCAATTCAGTTCCTAACATTTATTCTTGGCCAATTTAATACGTGAACTTAAATTTTGGATCCAATTAAAACCTTCTGCAGCGATCCATCACCTGAAAGTAATTTGATTCCTAATTTAACAACTAAGCAGGGGCATTTTGGTAACTTTAGATTGTCTCCTTCTTCTATCAATCTCCACCGCCTGCCACCGACCTTCTACTTCTCCAGCCCTTCTTCTACCACCCTTTTGCTAGTAAGAAAAGCAGAAGAAAACAGCTAGGACCAGGTACAAGGCAGAATTTGATTGTAAAATATTTGTAGCAGCAGTACATCTAGTATTCTAGTATAGAATTACTTGCACGTCGTGCCATAGATTATAGAACTAGAATATGCAGTTGAGAGCATGACAATTGATGATTACCGCTTTGGCCGCCTAAACCCCTTAGGCTGTTTCAAATTGCAGATTCTTCCTTGGCCTCAATCCAATCCCTTTTCTCATGTCGCCTTCTTCCTATTAGCTCCGCCGGCACCATATGTTTTTATATACAAGAATTTTTGCCCCTTAGTCATAGTAGTTGTTATATTCTGCACAATACATATACACCCCTGGTTTGCACTTTAGCAAAACGCACATTACATGTTTATAAGCCAAAAAAGGTTTGCGATTGGTTTGTGTGAATTTTGGTTGACTTGATTTTGATTAAAATTGGGTATGGGCTTTTTGTTGGTCTCTATCAAGAAGTTTAGTGGCCATGGATAAGGAGACACCACTGCGGGTTGATGTCAACTCATCAACTCGAAAGAATCCCATCATCATCAATTACAAAAGAGACGTTCATAACCTCAGCTAGGTCTTCCTGTTGATCTTTTTGGCCTATGGAGCTGCTCAGAATTTGGAGAGCACCATTAATGCTGTCAGTACTATTTTAACTTCTAAATAGTTAAATTGCAGCCTCGCGCGTTGCGTGAGGGTGCCCAATTTTCGTTAATATGCTACAACAGGGATGGTCCGATGGAAGAGTTGCATACTTGACATGTAGGAAGCTCCATTTAATGGAAGTCTTGAAAGACCAACATCCCGAAACCTTTCTCTCACATGTTCTTGCCAAGAAGGATATTTGTTGGTCTTTAATTCGCTATGAATGATAAATAGATTACATCCAGTATGAAGTTACTAATTTTTAAGACAAATATAACTAATCACGATAGCAATTGATACACTGTAGCATGGTAGCAGTTAGGCAAAACCATTTTTGGGACACGTCTCTATGTTTCTAAGGGCACAATGCCCTTCTGTTGCATCATCCACCTCTACCAGGTCTCCATGAAGTCACTGCAACGACAATAATGCAATGGCTGAGATAAAACAGCAACACGTAAGGAAAACATAAGATATAACTAAGTAATATTTTTCTTAAACAAAATATTGAAGCAACAGACCATTGAATTCATTGATAGTTGCTTCTCTTCCATGATTTATTCTTGGCCTCCCATCTGTGTAAGCTTGAAAATAAAAGAGGGAGGAAAACTGAATAATAGAACATGAATTACCTAACAATTGTTGAAAAGAATCGTGTTCTAGAGTAAGAAGTACCAGCAAGTCGGAAAAGAGCTAAACAAAAAGGGTTTTAACACAAAAGCTAAGTATATGGAAAAGATTTAGATATCTTGGAAGCAGACACATGCAGGAACAATCCATCGTCTGGACCAAGAACAGAAAGAGAGGTGCTAAGTGGTATATAACTAACTTCATTGAAAGATGCACTCACCTTTCGCTCTAGGAATTTCAGCAGCACTTGAAATCCAGAACCGAGAAAATCACAAATTTTCCTAATTTTTCCTGGATGGTTATTTGTACAGTTGAGGGTTATCTGAGTTGAGCGAGCTCTAATCTGGTCAGAAAATGTGCCACTGCCTCAGCTTGCGGATGGTAAGATCTTTCTACTGCAAGAATAAGCTTAAGAACATCCAACTCCTATTGCAAATCAAGAACTTCTTCCATTTGTTCCTAAATGTTTCCAGGCCAATTTTCTTCTTTTTCTGAGAGGCCGCTACTGACTCATTAAAATTATTCTCATCAATAACTGGACTGTGATCATTGAGCATTCCATATGAAGTAGTATAACAAAAATTTGCTTACAATATATTATCAGATGTCTTACTTAGTAGATAGATACTGTGAAAGAAAGATATTATGTGGTCTTTATGCTCTATTGGGATCGTCCGTGTTTTTGCTATGTAGGGAGAATTGGTCCAAAACCTTCTTAACCAAGAAAACTACATGATGTTTTTCTATAATCATTTAAACACCAGAATTTCATTAAGATAAGGTGACGGCATTTCCAAAATGATTTTGATTGCATGAAATAAAAAGCCTCTCAGCACAAACATTTTTCCATCCCCTAATTAGCTTTTATGAACACAGAGACAAAGGGAAAGCTCACCTCTTAGGAGTTCAATTCAAACTATTCAATCCGCTACCCCATTATGACTCCTATTTTTGAGGACCTTAATATTTAAATCAACTTTAATTCTAAAACTAATAACTCAAGAAATTAAGCCAATCCAATACTGAAAAAAATCAAAATTCCATCAATGATGCTTTCTTTTAACAGCGATGAGCCAATCAACTTTAATTCCATCAATGATGCTTTCTTTTAACAGAGATGAGCCAATCAACTTTAATTCCATCAGTGATGAGCAAGACATCCCCAAGAAAACTATTTCACCAAATAGAATTGCATATAGGCCATAAGGCATGGTTCAAAAGTGAGAGTTCCCATTACAACAATGCAGTTTTGTCCCTTATTCCCTTTGAAACATTGCCTCTCATTACACCACCAAGACTTCCATCCTATAAGAAAAGAAACTAAAGCTGTCAAAGTGACTGGTACATATACAGCTGAATAGATATAATTGGCATGTGATGATTCATTCTACTATGGTGTCTTGAAACTCAGTAGACAGTTTCAAAAACATACTCGAGCACAAGTTTAAGGTACACTTATTCTTATATGAGTAAATTTTATATATACTGTCAGTGTATATATTATCATGGTTGAATGAATGACACAATCACTTCTTATATCTCCGATCTTGCAGCAGCTTCTTTATGGTAACACAATCACCTGTTTCTAGACACTTGAAATAGATCGCAATAACAATACAAGGGCAAAGAAAGAAAGCCAATGAGGACTAAGTGACAGAAGTTTATCACTGCAAAAACCAATTATTAGTACATACACAAAGATAATTTTTTGGAGTACTTGGAACAAAATCCCAAATGAACCAGTGCCAACCACTCACTCAGACACGTAAGACTATGTCTGGTACCAAAACAAAAATTTTTTTGATATATAACCATGGTCAAAAGCAGAAAAAAAAGCACTTAAATGTGCTGTTCTATCCCAAAGAATCAGCCCTTGGCATTGAAAAAATATAGCTAAAATCACTAAATGGGGCAACATTCAACAAGGAAAATTAATTCACCTATTTTTCTTCTCCATTTTGGCCACCCTTCATAGTCATAATTATTTGGCCTGTTCCTGTTTCATTGCCACTCAAAGCGGCACGCTTCAAATCCTGCATGTACTACAAATCAATATTTAGAAACCCTAAAAAAGGAGTTTTGAATTTTTCAAAAGCTTAGAAACCCTAAAAAAGGAATTTTAAATTTTTCAAAATCCGTAAAGAATGACTATGGTTCTTTCAATCCATTAAAAATTCAGGACAAAAAAATAGGGGTGATTCTGATTCGACAGCAACCCTCCAATCTACCCCTTGTTCAAATTTTACTCTGTTTTATGCTAGTATCTTCGGACTTCACCAAATAAATGCAAGTGTGTAATTGTGTCTTAGAAATATAGAGATTTGCTTGTCATAAAGCCATTCAAAAGTTCAAGTATGTTTAATTTTTTTACCAACTATTGTCTATGATGATTGATTGAATAAAAAAACATTTCACATACAACAACAAAGTACATACGCACTCGATTGCAACATGTTGAAACTTGAAAGATACAAAGCTTTTCGTTCACAACCACATTGTTATATAATAAACAAATATGCGTGCATTTACAAACCTTGAACAACTATAAAAGCTGTTCCAATCACAAAATCAGGACAGTCCATATCCATCATGATGCAAATTGAGATCAAGCTATCAGGACTAGTGCTCCATTGTCAAATCTTGAGAAAATTGACCTCTTGGGTTTCATTTTCCATGTAGATTAAAAAAAAAATTCCCATGAATGTCACTAGGTAAAACAAGATTTGAAGAATTTATCAAATGGTAGTAGAACTATCATTTTTTGCTTCAGATATCATATGTTCTATCAAGATTTATAGTATACTGAGCTAAATTTAGATGCTACGCAATTTAAGGATGTAATTTTGTCAAATATAGATGACGGAATGGTACTGGTTAATCGCCATTCAATGGTGGTCAAATGGTCATTGAGGCAGTGGGAGTTGCAACACCCACTGAACATCATTGGAAGAAGGAGAAAATCAAAACTACATCATTTTGACATATTCAGTAAGGATTAACGGTTTAAAGTTACCAAATAACTACAAATATGAGCTTTTTTAATTTACCGAATAACTACAAATATATGTTTTTTACTTTTTCTTTTATAAGTTTCACAAGCAAAGACATGTACAAACGTAAAAGTTTGAGGGTCATTATCACACGTGCAGACGTCAAAGTTTGAGGGCCAAAACTTTTTGTCAAGAACATGCAGTCATGCATGGGGAGCACCAAATCATCGTATTTTTATGCGAGCCTAAAACATGAAGACCAGGGCCCTTTGACTGAAAATCAATTACAACATAAGGAAATCATTATACCTAGTTGTAACGTTTGCTCACACTGAAATACCCAAAAATTTTCACGTCTCTTTCTCACCATAGTTGCAAAACAAAAATAAGAAGAAGAATAACTGTAGATTCACTTAATTTAAAAATTGCATTCCATGTGCTATTGGATCCGTACGAATTAAATGTTTTTAGAGGTGTTTTTCAAAAATTTTATGTTAGTGCAATTTTTTGCATTTTTTTAATCCAAATTGGATTCAAAATAGTTTTTGTCCTTTTTTTCTTTATGACAATTGGATTAAAAATAGGTCGTTCCTGGACAATAGCAAGGCAAAAGCTTCAAACAAGGTTTACCACTTATTTTAGTACAAAAACACAAGCAAAGCACACTTTGAAGTTTGATCATAACTTCAGATAATTGAACCAAACAGCTTAAAGCAAAAGGAAACGTTGGAAAAACAACACAAATAAATATGTGGAAGAGTCCTACAGTAGGATGACTAATTAGTTGTAGGCATCAGGATTTGTGAGGAGGTAAGCCTCAACAGCCTTGAACAGTCCCAAAGACCTTTGTTTTCCTCCCTGGATTTCTTCCTCAGGGATCTTGACATCACCCTTGGTGTAGATAGAGCTGATGGTCTTGCATATTGACCCTCCATCAGGGGATGCTTCAAATTTGATCTCATTAGTGAATTTCTCAATTCCTTCTTTCAGTGCATCACTCTCAATTACACTATAGGTCATCTTTGTCAAGTGTCTCAACTTTGTGTTTGTCACTCTTAAATGGGCTAGCTGAATATTGGAGTAAAAAGAAATTGTCAGTAATTGTATACTTGTATCAGAGATAATTTAATAATACATACAAGAAAAATCCATCGAATGAAAACAAAAATCAGGAAAAGAATAAATTCTAAAACTATTCTGGAAATTTTTTAATGGTTCCAGCTCCACCATCTCCTTCAAGAATTTCAACACTCTTATTGGCTTGTGGCACAACCTTAGGAAGAAGGTGGTGGTCAAGGATAACGGCCTTGAACAACCTTGCAGGAGGGATTGAGGAGGTCATCTCAGCACTGTAAGTGATAGGGTCCATGATATATGCTTTAATTTGTTTTTGGCAAATGGACAAAGATTGAGAGCAAGAAGGGTTTCAAGAAGGCTTTGGTAGTTCTTGAAGAGGTTTTTTGGTACAAGGAGTGGTGAGAAATAAGAGTGTTTATAGACTACTGAAAGTAATGAACCCATGTTTAAAAACAGCAAGCAAGTTTTATTCTCTTAGTCAAAAAATTGCAATAGATACAAGTAATGAACCCATGTTTAAAAACAGCAAGCAAGTTTTATTCCCTTAGTCAAAAAATGGCAATAGATACAGGTTTCACCTGTAGGTTGTCTAGTTTGAATAATGGGATTTTGCCTTCAGTGCCCCCTCTAGAATTCTAAAACTGCTTCAACAATTTTGGAGTTCGAAATTTTGGCAATTAGTTGGCTATTGTAATTTGCAACCACAAAGACAAAAGGCAAAAAAGCAGAAAAAAAAAACGCCTAGTATACTTCTCACTGAAAATCATTAGGGACATAAGGGAATTTAATTTGTTATATTAGAATAATGAAATAATTTCAGAAACCTCTCCAGAGGTTTCTAATAATTCACTTGGCTCCTCTAAGATTTTAAAAATTACATCTACCTCCCTTGTCCATTTAAAATGACAATACGAACCTTAATATTTTTAATAAAACTTTCTTGTTGCCTTGGTTATGCAGAGGATGGATTTTATAATTTTTTTTACCATTTTCCTTCTTATTCATTTCTCTTATATTTCATTAAAAGTAGAGAAGAACTATTAATGTTGTCCCTAATACATATTCAAATTGAATGTTAAACTAGTAATATTTTTTTGATAACTTTTAATATTCTTTAATTTTTTTGTAGCTCTTTTTTTTGGGTATCAAAATCAAGGATAAGTCAACAATGATTAAAAACAAATAGCTCAAAATCATTACCAAATTATGATAGTTCCATCACTAAACTAGTCCATAAATTTTTATTAAAAAAATAGTCCATAAACTTTAAAAGAAACAAAATAGCACTTTTTTCTCTATCTTAAAAAGAATTTATATTCCCAATAAAGCGCTATGAAAAATACCCTATTACAACAAAATATTTATTATTATAGTTGATTATTAAATAACAAATATTAGTATGAAAAACTTGATACTCTTTTTATTTAGAAGAACAAATTGAACTTTGTAAAATAAGAGTAATTTATGGTATTCATTAAATTTTTTACTCTATATTAAAGATTTTTAATATTTTTTAATAATTTATGGGTAATATTTTTTACTCAAGAGATTTTTAATATATCAAGAGAACTAAGTGAAATAGTAAGAAACCTCAAGGAGGCATCCAAAAGATAATTATCCCTAGATATTTATCCAAAAGATTTTCTACGCAATAGGCGGCATCCCGAAAACGCCACGGGTCAAAATATGGCATTTTGGCAAGGAATCAGTCACGTAAGACTTTAGTGTTGACATTCCAACGTGCTGACTCATTTTTTGCATATAATATTGGGAAAATCATATCCTATGTGGCTGTAACTTCTAGTTTCCAAATCCAATCAATGACTATTGGTCGACTGTTGACCACAACGGCTCCATCGTCATATCTTGAGAATTAACCCCTTCAGCGTCATTTTCACGTAGATTCCAAATTTCTTTTGTTTTCCATGAATGTCCGCCAGATAAAGCAAGATTTGAAGACTGGAAAAATCATACAAATAGTCCCTTATATATTAGTTTGTATTTTGTACATCTCTCTCACATATTAAATGATACTTCCTCCGTCCCACTTTGATAGTCATGTTTTCATTTTTCGTTTGTCCCAAATTGTAGTCCAGTTTCCAATTGAACAATGTAGTTGCATTTTAATTTTCCTAAAATACCCTTATTCAATGTAAGTTGTTGTTACTATAAACCTACCACATTTAACAAGAGTTGATTCTTATTTTACTATCAATTCAAGTTCCCATAAAGTTATACTCTAATTAATGTGAGGGTATTTTAGAAAAATAGCTACCTAAATTGATTGTTCCAACACAGTTAACTAATTTTTCTTAAACTGTGTGAAAAAACAATAGGCCTATCAAAGTGGGACAGAGGGAGTAATTTTTTGTCCCTTGGAGATGAAAAATTAATATTTTTAGTCCCTCAACTCATTTCTATTTAGATTATTGCCCAAAAAAAATTCACATGCAACCCTAGCTCACAAATTTTAGGCAAAATTGGAAGATTGCAGGGAAAAAAGAAATAGCATCCCTCACATTTCTTTTTTTTTTTAAGTCCTATTTTTCTAGTAAAAAATAATGCAATCATCATGGCTGCCTCCGACCACCATAGTGGCGGCATCACCGTTGGTTGTCACCACTTTTAGTCACAAAATTTCACAAAAATTCAACACTCCATTCAGCTTTTGATGTGAAATCTAATTTCAATATTAGTTATTGCAAAAAAAAAAAGTAAGACAAAAATGGGTGAAAATTACAAAATGATGGATAGAATCTTCCAACATATTAAAAAGAAAGCCCATGTTTTCTCTATTAGCCATATGATTTTGAAAAGAAAGCACAAAACTAATATTGAAACCAGATTCTATTTGCCAACGATTTTTTGTTTTACCTGCATTCATGCATTTTTTGCCAAAAACTAATATTGAAATCAGATTCTATGTGGAAAACTGACTAGGGAATTGAATTTTGATAAAATTTTGTAATCCAAAGTGGTAATGACCGACAGCTGCACTCCCAATACGGTGGCCGACAATAGCCATGGTTGCTGCCTCATTCTTGGTTAGGAAAATCGAATGAAGAAGTAAGAAATATGAAGGACTTTTTTCCTTTTTTTTTTTGGCGATCTTCCAATTTTATTCCCAAAGTTTGCAAGGCATGAAATGCATGTGATTTTTTTGGGGCAAAAATGAGATGAGAGACTAAAAATGTATGCTTTCTATTGTGAGTAAAAAAACAAAAAAATCATCATTCCATATGTGAGGGACGTAAAAAGTACAAAATCAATAAGTGAGAAATTACTGGCTTGATTTTCCCTCGTCAAACGGTTGTAGAATTATCATTTTCACTTCATATATAATATATTCTATCAAGATTCATAGTAGACTAAGCCAAATTTAGAATCTATGCAATTTAAGGATGTAATTTTATCAAATATAGATGATGGAATAGTCAATAGTATTGGTCAATCGCCACCCAGTGGTGGTCAAATGGTCATGGAGAGGAAGTGGGAGTTGCAACTGCCACTGAGCATCATTGGAAGAAGGAGAAGATCAAAATTACTTTGTTTTGACATATTCAATAAAAGATAAACTGTTTAAAGTTATGGAATGAGTCTGCAAATCTGTATTTTTTAAGTTAAGGGGGTATCATCACTATCAAAAATATATATATAGAGAAGTAAAAGTTTGACGGTGATTTCGCAAAACATTTTGTCGAGTACATACATGGGAAACACCAAATCATCCTATTTTTATACGAGCCTAAAGAATGAAGCCAAAACCCTTTCGGGCCCTCTGACTGAAAAAACAAGTAGTTACCAACCTAAATAATTACATGTCAAGCCACTGAGCTTAGCTCATTGGCGGGCCGTAGGTGGGGAGTTCAAACCCCACCTGCAGTATTTTATTTGCAGGAAAAAAATAATAATAATTACATGTCCAATTAAATTCACACTTTGTAAAAATATATACTTTACATTTCCAATTTAATTATTTGTTCCACACCTGCAGTATTTTATTTGCAGGAAAAAAAAATTTTGATTGTATTATAAACACATTTTTCAATCAATTTTTTTTTATATCTTCTCAACCATCATTTTATCTTAAATATATCACATTACAAAAAATGCTACAGTATTTTTCCAGAATACTATTCCAAATAATCTTCTAGAGACCAAACCCAAGTCTAATTCCAAATTCAACCTTCCCTTCATTGCCAGCCAGGTCATGTTTGTAATTGCAGCTTTTAAGCATTTTAACTGTCTAAGTTCCCGAATGAAGGACCTTTGAAATATTGCGCACAATTACAACATATGGAAATCATTGTACTAGTTGTAATGTTTGCTTTCATTGAAATAACCAAAAAATTTCGCCTCTCTTTCTCACTAAAGTTGCAAAACACAAATAAGAAGAATAATTATTGTGGATTCACTGATTATAAAAATCGCAGTCTATACACTTTTATTTTTCTACAGAGGTAGAAAATAATGTGCGCATGATGTCAATAGTTATTTAAGGTTTCATTTCTGCTGATTAATCTGGAATAACTTTTAATTTCAACTGTCCTAATCAATAAAGTCTTAAGCCAAAATTTTTTCTGAACTTTTACAAGCAATTAGGCCAATAGTCATCTTCAGAGCTGTGGACTCGAATTTGAAAAGTCCAAATAACTGAGAAACACTTCAAGAAAAACAATGTGAAAAGCCCAAATATTCACCCAGTGCAACCATAGTACAGTAGCTGCAATAATGCTAACAAATGAATGAATACAAGCAAATTCATCTCTGATCATAACTGTATCTAGCTGAGAATTTACTTTTTCTTTTTTCTTTTTACAAACCTTGTATATGAGAAGGGGACGCCAATCCCGAATTTTATTAATCGAGAATTTACTTAAGCATGAACAAAAGGAAACTCATATTTATACAGTAATTTATTTTTTCTTTCTCAAAATGGTAAGCATTGGCTTCAGTCCTCATAAATTTGAGTGAGAAGGTGAGGGAAGGAAAAGGATTTTTTTTTTTTTCTTTTGGTCTCTACTTTCATTTGTCGTCTGGACATGCAAGAAAAATGATATCATGGAATAAGTTTCTACAAGTCAAGAGACATATGCCCAAAAAAAAAAAGCAAAAGAATTTTCTACTTGGAATAACTATTTTTTGAACCCAGAATCTCATATTATACCTTCAACATTTATTTTGATCATTTGCGCCCTAAGTTATCAATAATTGTCCCGGTACCTCAAACTTTTATTCTGGATCCATTGCACCCATAAACTTATTAATTAGTTTCAATATAGCTGTAATCTCTAGCATAATTCTTGAAAGAAACAAATGACGTGTACCTGTACTTGTACGCCACACTACTCTTCCTGCTTAATCATTACAATTGACACCAATTCTTCAGAACCCAAGAAAAGGGTAAATATTTGAAATACCTATATCTGTTTTATCTACTCCGTTCACCAGTGGGAAAAAATTAGAATGGATAGAGCATATTCATAACTTAGGTTGCAAAAAACGTAAAGAGAAAACTAATGAAAACATTAATCGTGCAAAGTAGAGTTGGTCTTTTTCTGTTGACAGGAGGTACTCGTTTTATACTGACATCATAAATTACATGTCATTGTCTTCTGCCGAAGTAAAGTGGAAGTGGAAGTTGAAAATCAACCCCAAACCGAACATATCTTCAATGGATTATTCTAGTTTTACATGAAAGAGGAGAAAGAGTACTTCTCATCTTTTTCAATAGATAACCTCTGTCAAGTCTTAGTCCTATTTCGGTATTTTCCAAAATTCTAGCCACAATTGGCGAAGGAGTGGGACGACTCTTAGTTAAGATCGGGTATAGAACCAAGACTGGATGCTTAATTACAAATTTACAATTGTGAATCCATTAATTAATGTTAGAGCTAGATTTTGTTGCTTTTTATCCAAACTGGATTGAAAATAGGCTTTGTCTTGTTTTTTTATGCGTATTGGATTCAAAATAACCGGACAATAGCAAGGCAAAAGCTTGAAACTAGGTTTATTCCTTATTTTAGTACAAAAAATACTAGCAAAGCACGCTTTGAAGTTGATCATCAACTTCAGACAATTGAACCAAACAGCTTAAAGCAAAAGGAAATGTTGGAAAAGCAACACAAATAAATATGTGGAAGGGTCCTACAGTAGGATGACTAATTAGTTGTAGGCATCAGGATTTGCGAGGAGGTAAGCCTCAACAGCCTTGAACAGTCCCAAAGACCTTTGTCTTCCTCCCTGGATTTCTCCCTCAGGGATCTTGGCATCACCCTTGGTGTAGATAGAGCTGGTGGTCTTGCAGATTGACCCTCCATCAGGGGATGCTTCAAATTTGATCTCATTAGTGAATTTCTCAATCCCTTCTTTCAATGCATCACTTTCAATTACGCTATAGCTGTAAATGAAGTTATCTTTGTCAAGTGCCTCAACTCTGTGTTTGGCACTCTTAAATGGGCTAGCCGAATATTGAAGTAAAAAGGATGTTTGTCAAGTGCCTCATTTCGTTGAGTACGTACATTGGGCACACTAATCATCCTTCGTTTGTGTAGACCTAAAACATGAAGTCGAGGGCCTTTTGGCCCTTTCATTGAAAAACCAATAGTCATCTCCATCTATTAAAGTACACGTTTAATACTTTTATATGAGTTATTACCTTTCCGATTGCCTTCTGAAAAATTTAAAGTAATGTTTTTGGTAGTAAAAAGAGATGATTGCACTTTGTCTCTCCATCTATTTTGATGGTTTCTCGAGTTTTCTGGTAAACGGAGATGCCGAAGCCTGAGTGCAAAAATATTAATCTTCAATGGGCCTCCCGGCCAAAGATTTTCCAATGATGAATTGGATAAACAAGTCAGCAATTTCTTTCTGACCTACAAGGAATATAGGGCCAAAATCCTCCGATAATTTTTTCTTAGCACTCTGATATTTAAATTAGTAAAGCCTAGAGAAAAAGTTAAGAAAATGTGCTTCTAGAATGAAAAACCAAATGCCTTTTGATATATATACCATTGTTTTCCTCCCCGTCACTTTGACACTTTAATTCAAATAATGTGGGAGTTATGTATAGTTTTTAAAATCATATGAGGGTTATGTACAAAAATACTAAACCATAGGGGGAGGGGGTAAAATGTGATTTGCCCTACATTATTTCTACCCACAAATATTTTCAAGTTATGTTTAAAACCTCATTTGTTATATAAACACTTCTATTACTTACAAACTTATTACATATGCTAAAGTTAAGAGGTATTTTTTATATTATTTTATTTTTGGGAAAATTATCAATATCGTCTCTCACATCTTTTTTTTTTTTTGGTCCTTCACATATCAAAAGATGTAAAATGATCCCTTGCATTGTAAAAAGTCCTTTTTTGATCCCTCACACTTGTGAATAGTCCATTTTTTGTCCTTCACATATGAAAATATGGAAAATGATTCCTCACATTTGTAAAAAGTCCTTCTTTTGTCCCTCACATTATTATAATTTAAAATAAACATATTTTAAATAAATTTAAATATATTTTTATTTTACATAATTAAGATATATTTATGATGTCATTAATTACATCATCTGTGGTTAGCTTTTCGTCTAAATAATGCACGTCTTAATCACATATATGATAAATTTCATTGGCAATATAGGAACAACACATCGTTTCCCTCCAAATAAAAAGTCACATGCCCTCATCTAATCTTATTCGCCAAATTAAACCCAATTTTGAATAGTTTTTTGAAACTCAAACCGAACAGTAACTCAGTCGAAATTATGATTCAGGGAAAAATGGATTTTACTGGTTGAGCCAGAGTCTTTGAATATGGAGAACTAGATGATGTAATAACAACATCATAAATATGTTTTAATTATGTAAAATAAAATTATACAACTAAAGGTTTAATAAAATATATTTGTAATAAATTCTAATAATGTGAGGGACCAAAAGAAAGACTATTTTGCAAATATGAGGAACCATTTTATCTTTTTTATATATCAGGGACCAAAAAGAACTTTTTGTAAATGTGAGGGACCATTTTACAACCTTTTATATATGAGGGATCAAAAAAGGACTTGCTACAAATGTGATGGACCTTTCGCCAATTTTCCCTTTATTTTTTATGGAATCAAAATATATTTATGACATCATTATTATTTTATTCAATCCTTCAATTTTGACCCCGACCCAATAAGAGTCAAACCCATTGGCTCATGACCCTTGAGTTTGGCCGAATTGCTGCCCGTCCTGGCTGTTAAAAACATATTGCTTTCTGGAACATGAACGTTATATAAGTGGTCACTACTCCAGGATTTCCTTCTGCTGTAGTTGTGCAAATTTTGTGAATGATCCTCATTAGGCCAAATTAGACAACTTGAAAGTATCTCCAACCATGAAGGGAAGTTTGCATCTGCTGCTCGCCCTGGCTTTTTTATCTAATCCATCAGTCGGATGTGCTGCTGCAGATCTAAGTAGAAGCAGACTGCCAGACCCATTGAAGATTAATATATTTGTACTCCTCTTCGGCCTCTCTATTTACTAGAAAATTTGGAGACACCATCAAAATAGATGGAGAGACAAAGTGCAATTAACTCTTCTAATTTTTTGAAACTCTTTCGGAAAAAAGTTAAACTCATATCCAACACAAAAGTTTTAGCTACGTTCCTTGTTTTCACAACTAAAGATGAAAGTAGTAAAATGTACTAGGAGAGTAATAAAGTGTAGAATCAATATGCTTAAAAAAAAAAGACGTGTAGAATCATTGAACTGATTTTACCATCTAACTAGTTGATAAGTAATCGGTTTTCCAGTAAAAGGGCCAATGCGAAAGAGGGATGATTTATAAGTAACCAGTCCTTTTTGCCAATAAATTCTAGGCTGCCGATTTATAAGTAGTGATTATTGCCCCAACAGGATTATTTAGTAAGTCCAGTGTGTGTATTTAACCAAATTTGCAAGGAAACTTGTGATGTTTTATATTTGTATCGTGATAAAGTGTGATTTGTAAAGGATTGAGAAGATATCATACGAAAACAATGGCACCAAGTTGAAATGTCCATAGTAAAAATCTAAGTCCAATGTTTGCTTTGAGATTAGACCAATCGTCTTTGAAACTTATTAAATTCCATTCTCGCTAATGAATTTTGAGTATGAAGATTTTGTTTTCTTCTTTTTATTTTTTGAGCCTGTTGTGATTTTGGTTACATAGCCAAATGCAGCCATAGTTTTTAATTCTGAAATTCTTGAAGCAGTTCAAGATTTCTAGAAGGGGCACTGATATTCAAAGTTCACCTTATTCAAACAATACAACTTCCATCTCAGAGGCAAATCTATAGTCTTTTCCAGTGCATCATGTATCTATTGCAATGCTGTGATTAACCATGACTGCAGAGGATAACTATTAATTTACTTGAGCCGATGTAATACAAGCAAACCACACTTTGAAGCTTGATCAAAACTTCAGATAATTGAACCAAACAGCTTAAAGCAAAAGGAAATATTGGAAAAACAACACAAGTAAACACAACTAAATATGTGGAAGAGTTCTGCAGTAGGATGACTAATTAGATGTAGGCATCAGGAATTGCGAGGAGGTAAGCCTCAACAGACTTGAACAGTCTCAAAGACCTTTGTTTCTTTTTTGTTTATTCATTCCCTTATTTTTTCCATTTTCTGCTACTATCTTTTTTTTCCTTTCTTTCTTTTACCGTTTTCTTTTTTTTCACTACTCTTAAGTCACTATTTTGTTTCATTTGTCTATTAGAATTACTAATTTGTATACTTATTATAATATTGTAATTATCTTTTTCTTATAATTTCATTCTGGTTTTATTTATTTACATTATTAGAAAATTCATGAAAATTTGTATAGCATACAAAACCAATATATGCCTATTATAGTAAAAAATCTATATTGCTAGCAATTGGACTATTTAAAAAAATATTAACAAACTAGAATTTGAATCACTTAATGTTTAAAAGTATATCCTAAAAAATTAATAAATAATTGTTTTATTTATTTTTTTATGTATAATTGATCAACTGCTATGTTATTATGATTTTTCAATTTGTTACTATTGTTATTAAAAATTATTTTTATTCTAAACTCTAGATGTATTGATTTAAGTAATGTATGAAATAGTTTAAGGGCATAGATAACATATACTTTGTTATAACATATATTTTATGAGAATATTACTTCCAATCACAAAAAGTAAAAAAGATAGAAATAAATAAAGATGAAGTTTAAGAAAATTAAAATTATTATATGGATAATAATAGCAAAGAGAAGAAAGTAGTGATCACATGAGAGAAAGGAGAAAATTTTAAAGAATAAAGGAAATGGATAAGTAGAAAAAGGTCAAAAAGGAGAAAAAGAAATAAAATAATGATTAATGTGGAGGGGAACTTTTGTCCTAAAACATAAAACAAGAGGGCAAAGTGCTTATTTATTAAGTTGAGGGAGTTAAGTGCAACTAAGGTTAAGTTCAAGAGGGGTTTAATGCTTGTTGATATGATGCTTTCAGCACTAAAGTTCAAGGGTTAATAACATCTTGCCCCCTCAACTATGGGGATAGTCACACTTTGTCCCCTAAAAAAATGTACACTTGGCCTCCCTACCCTAGTAAATGTTAATCCATCAAAACATGTGAAAATTTTTCTTCTCACTTTGCCCTCAATATTATTCACACTTTGTTTCTCACTTCAACATTATAAAAAAAAAATCATATATTTTGCTTTAATAATTAGCAACTCTATATATAATATATTGGACAAATAAGAAAGTTATAACAAAATTTTAATATTTAACATTAACATACTTTTGCCAAAACAAATATTGAAGAAAAACATCACGCATATAGTTCTTCAAAATAAACATTTAGTATAACATTTCATTACCATGTAAGGTTGTAAGTGTTTTTAAGATATAATTAAAAACATTTATATTTAAAAAAGTGATATAAATAATTTTGTATACCATAATATCTTTCGAACTATTAATCTTTATTCTCAAAGAATAAAAATTGAGTTTTGTAATAATTTAATAAATTTGATATTAACAAAACATGTTGGCAAAACACTATCAATAAAAAATTTAAAAGCACTTGTCAAAGACTAAGCATCAAAAGATAATGTTCAATATAAGTTTCAATATAAAAATAAAAGTTACATGCTTTTACTTAATTAAACTAAATGATATAAATATGCTTTTAAATTACAATATCTGCTCCAAGAGTAAGAAAGGGTATATGCATTTTGTTGATAAATTTAATAAATTTTTACGTAACTCATTCTTTTATTTTTGAGGTTAAAGATTTATAAGTTAATTTTGCACAATTCAAAAGATATTATGACACAAGAGATTATTTACAGGACATTTTTTAATATGAAAGTTTCAAATTCTATCTTGAAGAAAACTTACAAAAATACATTGTAAGGAAATGTTGACAGTAAAATGATTATGTGTGTGTGTGTGTGGCGTTTTTCATCAATAATGTTTTGGTGTAAGGTATGTTAGTTTTAAGCATTATAATTATATTATAACTTTCTAATCAGTTCAATATATAATATATAGAGTTGTTAATTATTAAAACAAAGTGTACATTTTGTTGGCCGAAGGGAGCACAGTGTAAATAATACTAAAGGCAAAGTTGGGGGCAAAATTTTCACATGTTTTGAGGGTGTGACATGTACTAGGGTTGGGAGGCAAAGTGTTTTTTTTTTTTTTTGGTTAATTATAAACCCCCCCCCCCCCAAAGGTTTAACCAATTTGAACTTTATCTCCTAATATCATTTTTTCTCACTTTACCCACTAAAACTGTTAGTTAATTCTAACATTGCGTAACGAAAATGTCAAAAAGACATCGATACCCCTAAAGATTAATTATAGCTAGTTTGTACTTTATTCGCTAATATCATTTTTCTTTTAATTTGTTTATTCGTTCCCAAAACTATTAGTCAACTCTACTATTTTGTACCACTCAACATAAATTTTTTAGATGCAATAAAAAAAATTAGAAAAATTTAGTAATTCAAATAAATTTTAACAACATCTAAGCATGGTATATTAAAAGAACAACTCTGAAAATTTTGAACTCCAAATCAACCATGTTTCTTTTTTTTTAGTATTATCAATGAAAAAATGTATACTTCCATATAAAAAAATCTAGCTATTGAAAGAAAAGTTTAGTTGTATGCACATTTCTAAAGAGAAATTGACAATATCCCAATCATTTTTAGACTTTTAAAAATGCTTTTTGCGTTTTAATAATAATTTCTATTTGGTTTTTCCCACTACTGAATCAAATTGGCAAGATATTCTCCTCAATCTAAAAAAAGGTGCAATTATGGAATGAAATTTAACTAGGACCGTATATATATATATATTATAATTTTTTATTATTATGTTAGGAATATTGATTTTTTAGATATTAATTGTTTTGGGTGTTATCAAATATTGGAGTTCATTAATGATTTTAGTAATAAATAAAAAAAATAATGTTAGGGGATAAAGTGCAAAACAAGCTATAGTTTAAGGAGATTTACTATAGTCAGCTCTTAGGGGTATAAATATCCTTTTGACATCACTGTTACATAATGTTAGAATTGACTAACGGTTTAGAAAATTAAGTGAGAAAAAAAATAACGTTAAAGGATAAAGTGCAAAAGTGGCTATATCTTAGGAGGAGTTTTTGTAACCCTTTTTTTGTTCAGTGGGGCAAAATACGGCTACCTCTATAGTTCTGGAGGGCAAAGTGCTATGAACCCTTTGTCCTAAAACATAAAATAGGGGGGAAAATGCTTATTTATTGAGTTGAAGAGGTAAAGTGCAACTAAGAGTAAAGTTGATAGAGATTTAAAGCTTTTAACCCTAAATACGTATTAAAATGGTCAAATTAGTTCGTTGATTTTACACTTTGTCACTCTCCTTAGACATTTTGCTATTTTTTTAAGATAAATATTTTTATTTTATTAAAACGAATAGAGAATAAAAACTACAAAGGAGACTAAACGTGACCTCTTGTACACGATTATAAAAAATAAATGACAAGAAACTCTCCATTACTAGATATTAGGAACCGTAGACAGAACTAAGAGTTTCAATCTTACGACAACCATGCTCCTTTTCTTCATGGAATCTTGCACCATAGAGGAATTCATCTAGCACTGTACTACTGTAGACATTTTACTAATTACTTTTTCATTAAGAAAATTAATTTACATAGTTAAAACTCTTACACTGTTAAAGTTCAAAAAAAAAGAGTTTATATTTTGATGGTTCTCATGTTCTTACATCGTCAAGAGGCCCGAATCCAAGAACGCAACTACTGACCTACAAAGGGTCTTTCCCAGTGTCCCCAGTAAGATCTTCAGAACGTTTGATACGATGGAGAATGGATCAGAAAGAAGAGCCAGACCGAAATGCAAAGTTTCCCTCACGTTTGGAGACCAACATTTTTAGTTTTTTGGCTGCCTAATTTGGCCCAGTGAAGTGAAGGACCATTGACTAATTTTGCACAACTACGACAGAAGAAAATCATTGGATTGGATATAGGGATTAGGGACTGTGTTTGTTTGGACTGAAATATTTTCTAAAAAATGTTTTTCACAATTTCAGGTGTTTGGTTGCCTTAGAATTGGTGAAAATATTTTACGCAAGAGATTATTTCCCCATTTTGATTCAAAATAGGAGGAACTAAGTTTTTTTCCAAAACAACGCATCCGCTGGCAAAGTTGAAACTCCTGTCATTTGTTGATAGAAGAACATTCTACCCAACAGACACACAAAACTCTAAAAGCGTGTTAAACAATTTGCTAAATCTTCACTTGTGACAAATTCATCAATGACTCCATTACTGACAAACTTTCGATGCAGATGGAATTTTCTCCTTTTTAATAACTTGATTTTTCCTTCTCCATACAGATCCTTTTTTTTCTGTTTTCTTTTGAAACCCCAATCTTTTTTGTCGAATTGCCCTTGATCTTTATCCTTGGAAGTTTATACCATCTTATTATGAAAATTGAATTTAGAGTTTGTAAATATTACTAATAGATTAAAAAAAATGTTATTTCACATATGGATTCATGGATTAGGACTTTTCAACTGGTGGTGAAGTACAGTAACATGGGCGGAGAACAACAGCGGTTGACATTTTAATGATAGAAGCACAGTTTCAAATTGCAACCAAACACCAGAAAATTATGTAAATGCAAATCTTTTCCTCGAAAATAATTTGAACAGAATGAAAATATTTTCCATCTTACCAAACATATCAATAATGCTGTTAATTTTCCATAAAATGGCCAACATTTTGGCCTCCCTTTCTTGCTGCAGTAACCCAAAAGGGCAGGGGCGGGAAAACTAATGTTAAATTGCTGATCAAGAAAATCGCAGTCTGTACACTTCATTGTCTATCTATAAAACTAGAAACATTATTCAAGTGATGTCCATAGTCCTTTAGGGTTCCAGTTTTGATGATTAGCCAGGAGTAACTTTTACACAATTGTCCAAATTAGTGTCTCAAGGACCAGACTTCTTTACGAATTTTTTCAAGCACCAAGGTCAAAAGTCCAAGCATCCCGGCCACTGAAACCATTTTGTAATGAATAAAGACAGAGAGCTCATTTTTTGTATTAAATTAAAAATGCGTCTAACTGAAACTTTTACATGAGCATCAACAGGAAACTGCAGAAAAATGAAAACTTCTAATATCTATGATCACGAATCATAGCACATGCAACTCTTCTCATCTTGCAGCAGCTCTTGCGCTCATCGATGAATGGTAGGTGGTGCTTCTCTGTTTCCTATAAGATGCATACACGTCATCATATTGGCTTACCTCATTAGGGTTGGCTGTAGCTCCAAGCCCCAATCTTCCAGAGTCACTGGCACCAGGTTTCTGCTCCACGCTTCCATCTGGATAAGTCCCAGACTCCGGGTCCAAATGTAGGTCAGGAGGAGGAGGAATGCAAGCTCCTCCCTTGCGGACAGGAGACTCCCTCTCATAGTCGTCATAATCATCTCTCGATCCAGATGATTTCATGGGCCCTTCTGAGGGGTTAACTTCTCCAATTTCTCTAAAGAACTTTGATACTCTTTCAAGAATTTCAGATGGTGATGCATTTGGAGGAGGTATGACAGTCGGTATATCCAAAGGGCTCATGGGACAGTAAGGCACCCCACTACCGATCTGCATTTTTCTTACCATTCCAGGAATAAGACCAGGCGGAAATAAGGGATATGGAGGCAGCTTTTCGCCAGCACCGGTTGCTGATGCAGGCAATTGGCTTGCTGGTTGTGCGGAAAGTGGAGTAGTTGCTGACACTGCAAATCCACTAGGAGGAACTGAAGCAGAATGAAATTGTTGGGGAGGCAATGATGGTTGCACTGGAGGGACTAGTTTGTCACGGTATTCTTGATCTGGCAAATTAGGAAATGAAGTTTGTTTATCTGGCTGCCAGGCATTCTGGTTTGCCGGATAGTGTGGTACACCTGCAAAAATGGATAACCAGCTAGAATCCATAAACCTCAATGATGAATTTCAGTTTTGGCATGCTGAAGAAAAGACCCAATTTTCTACATCATTTAACAGTCATTCTCCTCAACAATCAACTACACATGACAGCTAGAAGAGTGAATTCGGAAGGATACCCGTTGCAGTAGATGGATCCGGTGAAACAGTGCGCAAATCCCTAGGACCTGGAAAAGAATTCATTGGCAGGACACGAATCATTTCATTTTCAAGTCCACGAATTGTATCCTGATCATAAACTTCCTTGGATGCCCAAAACTGCAATATTTTTTGAAGGCGTTCCTGATTTTCTTCCTTGTTCTGAGGATTGTGGTAAATCCTTGCGAGCATGGAGCCCAAGAAAGGCCTAAACGCTAGTGCCTCATTATCAAGTTCGTGAGGACTTTGCCGCATCTGGAAGCTGCACATTTGAGTTGATCAAACACATAAATATGTGCCCCACTGGGGAAAAAACAAAGAAAGACATATTGACTTGATATATAAACTTCTCTCATTACATTGCAGGAATGAAGCGCCTGTCACTTCCCAGAACAAGCTTTTAGATATTGATCATATACTTCAGTACGAAAACAAAATTACACTACTAATTTTGGTAAGAGACTTTAGCAACAAGAAACAAGCAATTACACCAAACAATTTCAAACAACCGCACAGAAACCAGTTCTTCAGCTCAGGATCCTCTGTCTAAAATCTGTCCAATTTCCATGTCCCATACAAAACGACGACATTGCAGTTAAAATATTGATTACACTGATTGCCACCCTTCCCAACGTCTCCCCCCTTCTGGTAGAACTCTTTTTGGGTCATGCAAATTTTACAGGGCCTTATGCCGATGGAGAAATTGAAAAAATTCTTCCAATTCTTTACTCCAAATGTTACGGAAAACGCAAATCTGGAGTAGCAGGGGAATCCCACTTTGAAACAAAAAATTGATCAACTAAACGCTTCTTAAGGGGTATACATATATCAAAATTCTGGCTTGCTTTTCTCCACTAAACTTTTCTGGTATGGTGCACTGTTTTAGCTTCAATCATACTGTAAATTTAAATCAAGAATCTTACAGATGGGATGATTTTGGTGCAAAAATAGGTAGTTGGGCGTTTTGGTCTCTGACTTTCTTCAAGCCATGTAAAAGTTGCCCACCAACTATTTGATACAATGTCTGTTAAGAGTACTCATGATTTGCCATCAAATTATGGACTCTATGTTTGCAAGACTCTTTGAAGCTTCAGATTTGCATTTTTTTTCAGAAAGAATGATAAGTTCTTTTTTGGTCACGAAAGTCAAACTTGAAATATGGAAAAAAGGGGAAGCCAAAAGACAGGGAAGAGAAGGAAAGCCACATCATCATTTTCTAGATTGAAACGCCGTCATTTTGTATTGTACGGGGGAAGTTGGACAATTATATTAGACAGAGGATCCCAAGCGGGGATGATATAGTATAAAGCCTTGGATCCTTAAAATTAGAGACACAAGGGAATTATTTTTAAAAAAATTCATACTTAATGAGATATTAAAGCAGATAAAGATTCCTCAAGAAAGAAATACAAAACGAGTCAAAATAAAAATTAAATGAGCCACCCTCAGTAGCTTGCTCAGCAAGTAAGAAGGCATTCAGATTCTTCTCCAGAAGAAGTACTTGACTAAATTTCTAATATTAGTCACCAGACATAATATTAATATTAAAAAATAATAGAGAGAGTATACATTTCTAACCATACTACTTCAATACTAGCAGTTTACCATGCATAAGAGACAACAAATAAGGAAGAAACAGAAAATGCAATAATAGTGCTAGATAGAGACAAAGAAGGCGCAACTACACACACACCGTTTTCCAACCAACATGAACAAATCCACCATGAGCATCTCCACCTAAAATTATTTCTTGGACTACAACAAAGAAGGTTTTTTTTTTCCCTGTCATCTAAATCTTTGCAACAAAAATTGAAGGGTGAAAACAATACTGAGTAAAGATTTGCTAGTGACATGGAGAATAGTACCCCAAAGAAAGAAGTAGTGATAAAAGAAATTTTGTTCATAAAATGTAAATGCAAATGATCTACAGAAACAAAACTACTAAAAAGCTCTATTACTAATATTAACAAGGGTTTCAAGGAGAACATTCCCCAAGAAATGTCACACTGATGCAGGAAGAACACAACACTACTTCTATGCACTTATCTCATTCACCGTAACAGTAGTGTAGTTTAGTAATTTTTGAATTTTAACACTAAAGATTGTAGTGTAATTTAAAGTCCCTGTTCTTTATTACTATGAAAATAAGGATTCTGACTGGATTGGAACTGTGATTATAATTCTATAGTCTTCCTGCCAAATTTGTACTGTTTTCCCTGTTTTGATGATTAATAAAAAAAATCCCTTCTTAAATTCTTATTCCAAATGCTAGCGTGTATGCTACATCAGACCCCTATTCAATTTTTAAAACCAAGATTTCTGATTGTTAATTTAAATAGCTTTTGCCTTTTAGGCATCAGCCTGGACCAAAACAGACATGTTCTTGAGTGAAACACGTGCATATGTATTCACAGTCTAAGAATAGTTTTTATCTCCAGTTAGCTCACAGCTGTAACAGACTAACTTCAATAAAGTAGTTTCAGCATCATGGACTGGAATACCTTTAAATCATTAGAAATATCTACAGCAAATGGTAAAGAAGCATGCTTGAAGGAAAGTTACCAACAATGAAAAGACCACAATAGAAGTCCTAAAGGAATACTATACAGTAACAAAAACACTCAAAATTAAGAAACCAAAACTTTGGCACCCCAAACAGCCCTCGTTTTATGCAATTGTTTCTGATATCAACATCTTCATCAATCTGAACTATATGTAAATAATAAAATGCATAAAATTAAAATATCCCAGTTACCAGCAAAGGAATTTCTGACCAAAGAAGGTATACACTAATCAAATAATCAGGATCAATTAGCAATCATATAAGGTATAAAAGAACCTCAATGCAGAAAGCTGCAAGATCATTTCAAAACTATGCACATCAACAAAACCATTTTGCACTCAAATTCACATTCTAGGAACAGAAAAAAGCACCAAAAAACCCAAAAAAAAAAAGTATACCTTTCGAATAGGATGTCATTAGCAAGAAAAATTATGTGCAGTTGCCTCTCAGAATCATCCAAGGAAAACATTCTATCTCTAAGCGCCTCTGCCAGAGCAGGTATAAATGGAGACCTCTGGATGAACCAATTCTTAGCACCTTTGATAGACTCTTTGGTGCCGTTCAGATTGTTGAGAACATTATTGAGCTCCATTTCAACATCAGCAGGAAGTGGTCTAGACAAACCCCTAAAAGACCTGTAAGACTGATCATAATCTGGTCGTGTTTGACCAAGGAAAGATGGAGAATGCTGAGGGTGTTGCTGTTCATAGAATGGTGGAAAAGGAGGCTGGTGCAAGTAAGGAGCTCCCATCATTGCAGCAGAACCCACAGCAGTATTTGGGCCACTCATTGGTGGAGCATTTAAAGGTGATGGGCTCATCATGGGATTTGGAGGATGCATCATAGGCATAGAAGAGGGGGGGAAGGAAGGATTGAGGGGGCCTCCTGGAGGCCGCGTAGCCATCCAAAGTTTATATCGGTAGTAATTATGGCCTTCACCACCAAATAGAAAACCGTATTCAGGATTCTCTTGCTGTTTTTCACGGATCATAGCTTCAAACTCTGGGCCATTCTTGGCAGAATACTCAACCAGCTTGTCAATACGCTTCTGGAGTTCTGGATCAGAAGGAGGAGGAGAAGGGGGTGGTGCAGAATCATAAGGGCCATGGAAGGGTGGGGCAATAGCGTGAGGGGGCATATGTGGTGGAAAAGCAGGTGGACGTTGTTGCTGCTGCATGTGAAGTAGGTGAGGATGGGGAGGAGGGTGTGGATATTGCGGTTGCTGCATAGGACGAGGGTAAGGGAACTGTTGGAGAGAAGGATGTGGAGGAATAAAAGGAGGGCCATGAGCAGGTGGAGGAAACTGTTGGTGCTGTGGATGAAAACCAAACGGCTGCTGCTGCTGCTGCGGGATGTTAGTAGCTTGCTGCTGTTGGGCATATGCCATAGCAGCTGCATAGTCATGCCCTTGCCGATCCATCAGCTCTCAACCACCTGAAGCAAGACTAAATCAAGCCACAGAAAAATTACCTAATCGCCAAAAACAAACTAAAATTGAAACACAAAAAAAGAAACTTCCAGTTGTATGAAAGCCACATATATTTAAATTACAAAGCCAATGACATTGCATCAAATTTCTCAACTGAAAGAGCAAAAAATGTTACCTGTAACCTTTGTTAATAAACTATTCAGTAAGCTAAGTCAAAAAATTTGAAAGTTCTTCACTCGAAAACAATTCCAACCAAAAGGGTGCATGAAAAATCAATTTTTAAGCCTAAAATTGAAGGCGGATCCATTAAACCCTAAACCCTAATTTCAAAAAAGAGCCCTAGTTACTTTGAAAATTAGATACCGAAATGGAAGATGAAATCCCAATTAAACCTTGTAATTAAATCCCAAAATCACATCCCATTATCAAAACAAAAGAATTCCAAAGAGGGAAAAAAAAGGGACAGACAAATAATTGTTATAGTCCATAAAACCATTTACCAAATATATTAAAGAAACGAAAATTTTCTTCGAATGATGAAAGAGAGGTTACCCAGAAATAAAGGGCCAGTCTACTTGAGCTCCGAGTTGCTGGAAACGTTGTCCGACGGCGGTGGCCGGCGAAAATCGGGAAGCGAAGGAAAGATGGGTTGTGATGTTTGGAATTTGGGGTGGCAGTCTGGCAGAAGAGTGGCTGTGCGGGAATTGGAGGGACTTTAATTTGTCTTTTGGGGTTTAGATTACGGTTAATTGCAGTTACCTCCCATGAGATTTTTCATTTCGGTAAGTTCTATATCTTTCATTAATTAATAGAAGTGTATAAAGCTAAATAATAAATACACGACAGTTCGCATATGGTATACTCCTTGTACAAATAATTAACTTTTCCTATACTAATAATGTGAAGTTTTTTTACACAAACGGATTTACATACATAGAGTTGAAAAATGAACCACGTTCGGTTTGATAAGGATTAGTTCAAGTTTGGTTCGCTAACTAATCAAATCAAACTTAACCAATGTCTTAATAACATTCAAGTTCAATAAATGGTTTATTGAAACTTGGTTTGACAGATAAATAAGTCAAACTTGAATGAAATTTCATACTCATTAAAATAATCAAACATAATTGAACAAGGAGGTGTTCAACTTGATTATGATCGTTTACACCCCTATTTACAGGATACACATACAAAAAAATAATTAAGAAATAATTATGTGTAGTATGATGAAAATAGGAATTTTGTATTCCCTCTATACCTTTTTACTTCTTAAATCTCACCCTTTCTCTACTGAAAAAAAAAATTAAAATTTTGTATTATTTAACCTTACACACATCTAAATCCTATATATATATATATATATATATATATATAGGAGTTGTATGATTCTTGGGTGATTTTCATCTGATATTTGGAGGGGCAGTTTGGAAATAGTAAAATTGTAATAGCATTGATTAAACAAAATGCACAAGTTTCTGCTTCCTAAATTTGCATGGTTTACCTATTGTGCCCTTTGGGGGCTAATAATTTGGCTACTTTGTCATTGATTTAGCAAAGTGGGTAGAAAAGCAAAATGAACTCCCCTCAAGTATGTTCAGCTGAATTGATTACGCAAATGAAATGCATTTAAGTCAATATTAGTGCACTAAAGCTAAAGATGAATGCTTGAATTGTAACTGCAGAAGTTCTGTCTTCTTCATCCTTAAAGCTCAAGAACCATTAATTCAGCTCTTGCAACAAATGGCACTTATTTGAATAAGTAATTGCAACAGGTTGATGAGGTCATTAAAGAGTGAGAGGTGAATAATCATTTGCAATGACTGTTACAAGAGTCACTGTAGGACCACCCATCTTCTTCAACATTTACTCATCAGTTTGTAAAGTAGGTTATAATAAAGGCTTTTGTTAAGATACAACATTATGGATTCAGATGGTTTTGTTGCATAGTATCAGAGTTGGGTTTGCAGAGGTAAGCTCAATTTTGCTATTGCTTTCTGGTCTATGGGCTGTGTAGCTTCCATTAGACAATCAAAATCGTGAATAAGCCTATGTGCTTGCTATTGCACGCGGTGAAGTATGGATAGATTTTACTCTTAGATTGCACTTTCTTGTTAAAGGTATAGGGTAACTCTATATTTTCACTTGATGCATGTCATTTGTTGATTAAATATGATTACAATTGTACTTGATCCACTTGAATAGTGTGCTTGAATGAACAAGTGTGTGAATGATTGTACCACTTTGAAAATTATATTGCAATTATGCAATTTTTTTGTTCAATAGTTACGTGACTGAGATGTTGTGTGTGGACAGAAATTGCTATTTGAATAGATAAGTGCTATATTTACATGCTCTGTTATTTTTGTATTGAATTTTGTAGGCCTGATAATTGTTTAATGCAAGTTAGTGTTGTAATGAGGAATATTAATTTCCTCTCTAATTATTTGTAGATGCATGTATTGATCAAAATAATGGCTTTTAGGTGTAGTAGTTAAGCAAACAAATGGTATATCTAAATTTTCTATGTTTAGATTTAGGGCCTATGGGTTGAAATGTAAGAAGGATCAAACAAACAATATCGATAATCTTAATGTTAAGAAGTAACTTCGAAATCAATAGGCAAAAAAATGATATACATTGTTATCAACAAAAGAAAAAGATAAAAACATGACAGAAATAACGGAAATAAGTATAAAGCGTAGAGAATGCATGTTCGTTCGGTTGAAAATACTGAACAGAACAACGGTGAGTGTTCCTAATTGAACAACCCCACTCTATTTGAAAGATTAAATGTAGGGGAAAATGATACATATGATAACAACATGAGCTTCCATTTGTATTAGACATTGAAAAGAAAAGTAAGGGACCATGCCAACAACCTCTAGTTATTGCTGATTATGATAACAAAAATTAAGTAACATGTAAATGTGTTCCACTTCATATCAAATTATCCAACACAGCCAAGTTATTTAATCACACCATAGGCATCAATTCCCACGCGAAGCGTGGGACTCCCTCTATTGTATCTCGATTAGTTATGTGTACGCGTTCACACCACATTGAGTATTTGTGCAACTTATAATAGTGGAAAAACTAGATGTACACCTTAATATTGAAAAATATGTATACTTTTCGTTGGCCTGGTTTACATTTCAATTTGTATATGTGCACATATTTACTCCTGATGTACACATCAATATATGCATGTGTAAACATATGGGTTTAACAAAATTGCTGAAAATATGGAATATGATGATGCTTTCTAAAACTGTTCTTCCGTTCGTGTTTGGAAAAACGAAATATATTTTGTCATGAAACTTTGGCCAGATGACTAAATTGGCCAACATATTATTGCAAGGACTATATTATACTTGAACAAAAAGCCTGCAGACTATTAACAAAATCTCTGTTATATGAAAAAATTGAAAAGCGTTTGGATTGTTATTTTTTTCAGAAAAATTTTGAAATATTCACTCGGTATATTTTTTTAATTATCTTTTTACCTTATATATATCACATCATTATAATATATTTTTTAAAAACTTCAAAAACTTGCAATCCAAAATGAGATGATAAGGAATTCTCCCTACCGAAAAACTCAGAAAACCAAACTTAAGACACAAAAGAAAAAAAATCCAGCCTATTTGTATCATCAAAAATTGTTGAAGTGTCGCTATCATCATTAAATGTACTACTAATCCCCGGCCGACCTTCCCCGCAACAGTCTGCACGAGTTTAGGTGGATGGAACTGGAACCAAATATAAGATAATTTACAACTCAGATTTGGCCATCTCTTTTTTTTTTTTTTTTTTATTTTTACGAAAGTTAGATATATAAATCTAATCCCAAAAGAAACCTCAAAAGCCGGCAACTTTTGAGATCCTCCCAACCCCAAACCCCCCAAAAATCGATGTGGGATGGCAACCCCACAAGGACAAGCCAGTAGGCCCGCTGTTATTGGCCATCTCTGATGGTGAGTTTTAAATCATAAGTTTAAAATTTTGAAAAATTTACAAATAAAAATTTGGGTTAATTGCCGTTTGCACCCTAAACTATTCAGCAATTGAACTTGATGCCTTAAATTTTTAATTTTAGCAATCAACTACTTTCAACTTTTAATTTTTTGCAATCCACTAAAATTTGGCAATTAAAAAGACCATTATCATCCTTTGTTCCAAAATTACCCTTTTCTATGCATATACTAACAGTTACAGAAATTTTGCACAAGTAATTAGCTAATAAATAAATGATTTCAAATGAAAAAAAATAATCTACCTTCCGAATTCAATCACCAGAGTCCCACAAAAACCATCCTAAGAATTATCTCAAAAGACATACCCAAAACCTCCACCTGCTGCCCCCTACTCGTTCGTCCCAATTCCAGAGAAGAAGCAGCAACACTGCTACCTCTTCCATCTCCACACCTTTACGCTTCCAGTCTCTTGTCCTAGGGAAGGGCTTAATGCTGTCCATCTTACCGACAGGGAGCAGAACAAGGGTGGCATGCATTTTTTTCGAGCAAAAAGGTGGAGCTTAAAGGAGTTAAAATCATCTGCTGTTGAAGGATTGGAATTGAAAAAAGGGTGTTGGTCAAAAAGGTTAAAAAAAAAAGTTTGGCATTTGATCAAAAGAAGATGACCATACTGCTAGATTCAAGAGGTTATGGTAATAGTGTTGGTGGAGGTGTGCCTGTTATGGCAAGATTTGGATATGAGATATTTTGCTGTTGGTTTTCCTTTTGGTCTAATGATTTTTTGGGATTAATTCATCGTGCAAGTTATAAGAGGTTATCATAGTGGTAAAGTTGAGAGGTTATGGTGGCATTGATGGTAATGGTGATGGTGATGCAAATGTTTACGATGATGAGATTTGGATATAGAAATTTTTTTACTTTTTTTCTTTGACTTTTTTTGGTGTTAATTTGTTTGGTTTGACAAGAAAGTTATTTTTTCCTTGTCCAGTTTTTTTTTTTTTTTTTTTTTTTTTTTTTTTTTTTATCTATTTGATACGATAAGATGAAGGTAGCGGTAAGAAATTGGTGAAGAGATTACGGTGGTACGTGAAGAGGTTATGGTGGTAGTTCACGAGCTGATAGTAGTGAAATATGGACATGGGTTGTGCTTTGATTTCTTATTTTTTGGGTGTTAAAAGGTTCTCCTAGGGATTTATTTGACTTCATTAAGATGAAAATGAAATGGACATTTTTTGGATGTTTTGTAGGAAATCACGGGTAAAGTAGTACAATCATCCTTATCATGATTAGGTTTAGCTTGATTTATTAATCATGCTAAAAATTAAAAGTTGAAAGTACTAGATTGCTAAAATTGAAAGTTTGGGGTATAATGTTTGATAAACAAATTGTCGAGGGGTGCAAATAGTAATTAACCCTAAAACTTTTCAATTGACAAATTTATATAAATAAGACCGGAGGTTTCTAACAATTTCATTGTCCTCTCCTGAGGTTTTAAAAATTTTACTTACCTCCCTTGTTAGTCATTTTGGACCCAATGCTTACACCACTAATGGCTAAATGACTTTGTAACCCTTATTAGGATAATTAAACACATATGCAAAGGAAAAGAGTTACACATTTGCTAACTATATTAACTAGAATTTGAATTGTAAAAAGTTAATTAATTTCCCATCTAAAAATAAAGCCAATATCAAGTGGATCTTTTTTAATTTTTATATACTTGACAAATAAAAGAAATTAGACCTAATGTAGTTGATTAATTAAAGGATTTAGATATGAGAAATAATTAAGCGTTTACAAACTAAACTAATCATAATTGGAAACTAAAAAAAATCTAATTTGGCATCTAAAAAGGGATCCAATACCATGCATCCCTTTTTCAGTTTATGTACTTGATAAATAAAAGGAATCAAATATAAAGAGATTTCAATTGTGTTATTTTTTCTTATAATTGTGGTGATAGCAAGAATCTTAAGGTATGGAAAAAAATTATTTTGTTACATTTTGAAAGTTGTTAATTTTTGTTATGTATGATGGAAATTTTTTGTTGACCATATGTAGTAATGGCTTTATAAGTAAATTAACAAGTTAGATCAAATATTTAATTTAACTAGTATAAGAGTTCAGGGGCACTTTTGGCATATATAAATCTTCTCACACCCAAAATTATTTTTTTATTGTTACTTTTTTTTTAATTGGGCTGAATTGTTACAAGAAAATTGGTTTTAAGGGAAATTAGTAATACTTTTGTAACCTCATGGGAGGACAGTGAAACTATAAAAAATCATGAGAGAAATTTCTAAAATTATCCCAATAAGACCAAATGAAATGATTTATATCCGTTTTAAACTGTCATTAATTGTGAATTTCAAATATAAAAACTAAAAAATAATACTCCTTAATCCTAATTATTTTGTTATGTTTTAGGAATCTAAACTTTTTAAAAATAGTAGTTTGATTATAATGTTTGTATTTCTCTTTCCAATCTTACCTTCACAAATTTAAAATTTGAATTTGAATAGTAATATGCACATGATTAAAATGAGTGACAATATTGGAAAGAAAGACTAAAAGTGGTTTGGAATATTTCAAAATAAAAAGTATGACACTTTTAATGGACAGATGGAGGAAGTAATCGTAAGAATTAACAGTTCATAAATCATAATTTTCATTTGAAAACAAGTTCATATGAGTATCATATATTGATTCATATGAGTATTCGAATAGCCACTAAACTTTTGAAATCGTTGACCTTGGCTACTAAACTATTAAAAATTTGATTTTGGCTATTGAACTATTTAAAGTTTAGATTTCGAGCTATTCTGTCATATTTAATTGTTAACTATGCTAGATTTGAGTGCCTGCACACGATTCATGAGATAAAATAAAGGGGCAATTTAGGAAGTTCATATGCATCTTCTTTTTCTTATTCTTTAAACCCAAAAGGTAGTAAGATTTAACGCCATCTTGGTGGAAGAAATCCAAAATTTGCTGCTAGAAAGAAGGAGAAGGAATAGAAGAAACCCAGTTTGGGTTGAAGGAAGTACGAACAAGATTAACACCACCAAGAGCAGTGCCAACAAGATCCATGCTGCCTACATCCATGTCTCATCTACTTACTTGTGTTTGTATTATAAAGACAACAATAATAACATCATGGACTGCACAAAAATTCGGGAAGAAGGTTTGCCAAATGCACATTAGGGGAGGTTTGTACCATCTTCCTAGATATTTAAATTGTTATTATGTAAGGAACATAATGAAATTGTTTGTTTTTGAAGGATGGATGTGGACATTGGGGTTGGCTAGATGATGAGATGTGCGCTCAATCTGTTCTGATTATACCGAGTCTTTTAAGAAGGATAAACTGAATGGATGGCTGAATTAGAAAAATCTACAAGAAAGTGGAAGGCAAAAGTTACAAAATTGGAGGCCAAAATGAAGTCACTTGAAGCTGAAATTTGCAAAAATCCTTCCATTCAAAATCCTGTTCATTACAAGCTTTTGCTGATGCTCAATCCCTCCATTCATTTTGTTGTTTCATTTTTCTTGATTTGTCAGACGTTTGATGTTTGGGTTTACGAAGAAAGTGTTTTGCTTTAGAAAAGACGAAGAAATTGATACATACGAGAAGAAAGAAGTGGTACAAACACTCTTCTGAACTTCCTAAACTATCCATTTCTTTTGTCTCGTAAATCGCATAGGTACTCAGATTTGGCATAATTTACTATTGAATCTAATAGAATGATCCGAAATCTAAAATTTAAATAGTTTATTGGCCAAAACCAAATTTTTAATAGTTCCGTGATCAAAACTCAATGATTTCAAGAGTTTAGAGGCAATCCGGACAATTTGCTCTAATTTTAAGGTTGAAAAAAAAATTACAAGGTTCGAAATTTTCAACTCAAAAATACGGATACGGGGCAGGAGCGGTCCTTCTGAGGACCGCTCCTGAACGGTCCCCTCACAGAAAGAAAGGAATGGAGCAAAATAAGCCACGTCAACTGGTTGTGTTGAAGGAAAAAAACGTCACCGTTTGACGAAAGAAAAAAAATAAGATTGACGGACTCCGTTTCCTCTAAACGGAAGATTTGAAATTTTGAAAATGAAGTTGAAAATTTGAATTAGCCGCACAAAACAAAATCGAGAGAAGAAAGCAAGCTGGGTATGTCATTGTTGCTTGGCTGACGTGAAATTAGAGGAAAAGATATATGTGAATAATAAATAGATGTACCTAGTTTTGTAAGTAAATTACATGATGTAAGAAATGTATTAGAATGAGTAAAAAATGCTTGTTTGGCCCTGAAAATGTAGAAATAGTAGAAAATGCACAGGAATTGGCTTAGGCGATTGTCAGTAACGAATTACATAACGTCCAATGAAACAAAGTACCTAGAACCTAAATATAATCACCAGAGTGGATGTACATATAGTTAAAATAGACTTACATGGAGTGAAAAATACATTACAGTCCGTATAACTTAGTATACATGGAGTTATATTTGTACATAGATAATGCCATTGTACTAGAGTAAAAGTAAAGTGATGTGAATCATTAATCATATCAATGGGAGTATTAATAGAATTTGGTTTACGAGTAATGTGTGTAACATAACATATTGTAAACGGTAATACACACTTATGTTGTCGTTTACATACATACTATTCATGAACTATTGTAAATTATGGTGTTGGATGCATAATTGGTAGGAGCAGAAGTAATGAATTGTAGAGAAATTGGCAGAAGATGGGACTCATGAGTTAGGAATGGAGTTCAACATGGAAGAGGATGCGTACAAGTTTTACAACAAATATGCCTTTAAAATGGGATTTAGTGTACGCAAAGACTATTTAAATAAAGACAAAGACTATTTAGTCTATTTTATGCGGTTGTCATTAACGAATGACATAAGGTCCAGTGAGCTAAAGAATTTAGAATCAAAATATAATCACCAGCGTGGATGTACATACAGTTAAAATAGACTTACATCGTGTGACCAATACATTACAATCCGTATAAGTTAGTGTACATGGAGTTGTATTTGTACACAGATTGTCTTAGAGTAAAAGTAAGGTGATGTGAATCATTAATCATATTGATAGCGTAATAATAGAATTTGGTATATGAGTAATGTATGATTCATAACACAATATGAATGGTAATATACATATATGTTGTCGTTTATGTACATACTGTTCATGAAGTGTTACAAATTAGGGTGTTTGATGCATAATTGACAGGATCAGAAGTAATGGATTGCAGCAAATTGGCAGAAGATGGGACCCCTGAATTAGGAATGGAGTTCAACAGCGAAGAGGATGCGTACCAGTTTTACAACAAATATGCCTTTAAAATGGGTTTTAGTGTACGTAAAGACTATCTGAATAAAGACAAAGACGGCGTGACCACGTCTAGGAGATATAGTTGCTGCAAGGAAGGTGTAAAGCGCAAGTACGAAGGTGATGTGATGCCAAAGAGGACACGAGCGCCGACGAAAACAGGGTGTGGAGCTAAAATGGTTATCGTGTTGTTTAGAGGAACAATGAAGTACCGTGTGCATGACATTGTCTTAGAGCATAACCATGAGTTGCACATTGTTCAATGTGCGCACATGATGCCATCACAAAGAAAAGTGAGCGAGGCTCAAGGATTCCAAGCTGAAATAAGCGAGGACGCTGGGCTTTCATTGAAACAGAGTCATGAACTTATGGGAAAGGAGGCAGGTGGGATGGGAAATGTGGGATATACTCGGGAAGACCTGAAACGATATCTTCGTACTCGACGGGAAAGGAGTTTGAAATATGGAGAAGCAGGTAGCATGCTGAATTATTTTCAAGAGCAAACACTCGAGAATCCATCATTTTTTCATGCCGTACAGTTGGACTGTGAAGAGCAGATAACGAATATCTTTTGGGCTGATGCAGGAATGTTAATTGACTACAAATTTTTTGGAGACGTAGTCACATTCGATACAACCTACAAAACAAATAAAGAATACCGGCCACTTGGAGTGTTTGTGGGTTTTAACCAACATAGGCAAATTGTGATATTCGGTGCTGCCCTTATGTATGATGAGACTATAGATTCTTTCAAATGGGTGTTTGGTACATTTCTAGAAGCAATGTGCGGAAAGCGTCCAAGTACCATACTAACCGACCAAGATCATGCCATGGCAGCCGCTCTTTCAGTTGTTATGCCTGAAACATTTCACGGTCTATGTACGTTTCACATAAGGCGTAATTTTATGAAACATCTTGGCAATCACTACAAGGAAAATAGTGATCTTCCATACATGTTTGGTGCATGCATGTATGAGTTTGAAGAAGTGGAACAATTCAATAGGGTGTGGGAGGCGATGGTGAAGAAACACGATCTTGAAAATAATGAATGGCTCTCCGGATTGTATAGAATTCGTGATAAATGGGCAAGGTGCATGATGAAAGAAAGATGGACCGCTGGAATGCGAAGCACCCAACTCAGCGAAAGCCTAAATGCAGCAATTAAAAATCATTTGAAACTGGATCATGACCTTGTGCAGTTCTTTAGACATTTCAATCGGGTGGTTGATGAAAAGAGACATAATGAACTGATCGCAGAATATGAAATGAGGCAAAAGCTCCCCATGGTCGGGTTAAGGCAAACACCTATGCTCGTGCATGCATCAGAGACGTATTCACCAACCGTATTTGTTGCATTCCAAAATGAATATGGCGAGTCAACAGCTATGGTTATATTGAGACAGCAAGATGCAGCGATGATTGTGGAGTTTGCGGTCATGAGGTATGATGGAGGACCTGAAAGAATAGTGGTATTCAATCGGAATGATCTAAGTGTACGTTGTAGTTGCAAAAAATACGAGAATGAAGGCATTTTATGTGGGCACGCGTTGAAGGTGTTTGATACTGTGGGCATAAAAATAATTCCTCCTGAATACATTAAGAGGCGATGGACAAAAAGAGCTCGGGCTGGAGACTGTTTTGATCGGCGAAGACGGGAAGTTGTGGCTGATCCTAAAATAATGATTTCAACTCGTTATCGGGAGCTCGCTCCAGCCATGATTAAGGTCGCAACTCGAGCAGCAATGTCGGAGGACACCAGCAAAGTAGCAATCACTGTCATATCCGATTTGGCAAAGAGAGTTGAGCTCCTCCTCTCAGAAAGTGAAGAACAACCTTTGCAAAATCAAAAAAATCTGAATATGGAGGAACGGGATAAAATTGAAATTGTGAATGAAATGGGGGAGGCAGTAGTCGCAAGAGGCATTAAAAAACGAGGTGGTGGGAAGAAAAGTAGAGTGATGCGAAGTTGGATCGATAAATTTGACAGAGTAAAAAGAAAATCTAGATTATCAAGGACTACACAGACTACGGTATGGATCAAATTTTGGTACTCGGGGAACATTTATGCTAAAACTAAGTTATCGTTATGCTATTAACTAAAGTTTAGGTATCATTCATGATGAAATAATATTATTGCCGTGTCAATACTGTAGGCCTCAGAATCGGAGCCGACATCGGTTTCAATTGAGGAATACATGTTTATGGGATGTCGTTCATCTACTGACTCTGTTTCGGTTAGTATAAAACGGACATGACCGTTGCTTTTATTTGGATGTTTCTAACAGCATCAATAGTTACATTGATCTTACATTGTGTGATAATGTTGTTACGGCTGTCATCCCTCCTGATATACCTATTTTGACTGTCTTATACAATGATTTGGTCCATACGAAACTCGTAGACGCATTCAATGAGCCAGACAGTGAATGGCCCTCCAAACGCTATTGCTCCGAATATCGATGAAAGTGAAACGGTATGTATATATTTAGTAGTTAAAATAAAGACCTTCTTATTCGTGTAGTAGAGCTACCTTTTTTTTAGGGTTAGTATCAGAAACCTCCCTTGAGGTTTCTTCTAATCACACCTAGAACCCCTCATGTTTTCGAAATCACACTTAGCACCCCTGAAATGACAACTTTGGTATCATTATCAGCCCCTCATTATTTTTGTTCCACTTTTACCCTCCTTGTGAACTCTATTTATGTAACTCACATCCCTCCAACTTTTGTAACACTACAAAATCGTTCTTAAGCAGTGTAACATGTTTTGAACATTTTGTAATTTTATGTAAGCTTGTTGTACATCTTTATAATAGATTGTGTTTCTGTTATTAAGTTTTACAAATAATTCACATAAAGTTACACATTGTTTAAAAAATGTTACATTGATCTGAACGGTGATAAAAAAAATGTGACTATGGATTCTAATAATGGCAGCAATAGTTTCAATATGTGATTGTAGTTGTAAATAAACTTGCTCTTCCATTTTTATGAAAATGGAATCGTATAAATAGCTTTTTGTGCATCCTAATCGAATGGAGTTTGTAAGTTATTAATATTGCGATGCCCTATTATCAAGTAAAAATGGATTGCTAATGCTATATACTCATGAATTCCCATCATCTTTAAACATCTTTTAGATTATGTTATTATTCACTTAGAAATTGCAATTTTGACAATGGCACTATGCCCATTGCCAAAAGTCAACATCACTGGAAACTCTATAGCTATTTAATATTAGGGAGTGGGATAGGAACAATTGTTAGATCAACCATCCCTAAATCGTGTAACATTTTTTGAACATTTTGTAATTTTATGTAAATTTCTTGTACATCGTTACAATAGAAGTCTGATAAGTTGTTAGTGTACATATGAGTCCAATATGTAATAATCGTATTTGTGTTGATAAATTTTACACATAGTTCAATTAGAATTACACTTTGTACAAAAAATATTACATAATTACATAATAATTTTACATAATTTAGGGAAAACCTCAAGGGAGGTTTCCGAAATTAAGTCTACATAAATAGAGTTCACCATTGCGGGTAACAGTGGAACAAAAATAATGACTCGGCGGACAATGATACCAAAGTTGTCATTCCAGGGGTGCTAAATGTGATTTCGAAAATATGAAGGATTCTAGGTGTGATTAGAAGAAATCTCAAGGGAGGTTTCTGATATTAACCCTTTTTTTATAGTATTGTAATGGTGGGCACCTGAAAGCTGTCAAATCATGCAAATTATGTAGTTAACGTATGCTCGCTTTAATAACATATTATTTTTTATTATTCGAAGGGTCACCGTTTGGCTAATCAGGGGCCTCCTAGAAGTGTCCCTACAGAATGGATGCATCCCAGATTTTCTATTTTTTCCAAGTATAACTCTGTAAGAGATGTCTTAATGGTCTGATATATCATTTTTATTATAATGTCTAGTCCAATTTAACTTTTTAAGTGAGCAATATAGGGATTGGTAATGATTTGTTGACAGTCGATTACTTATACTATGTAATGTAGGAGGAGCGTGCAGCACTTTTAACACACTGTGATGTTGATGCATATCATGTATTTGCACCTTCACCCCAGGTGATAAACTTTTATCGTTACAGCACATATTTGTGTACTGTTGTTAATTGGAGACTTGGATATCGTATATCATTAATCGTATGGTTCATTAATAATATTGCTGATTTACCATCGTTACGCATTTCAGGGAAGAAATAACACCCAGGGATTGCAACTTCGCGCTGACGTCGCCGCCCCCGAGAATGAGATTGATGAATGATGTGTAACTATATTTTGCGAACGAGACATTAGAGTGGTTATCCCAACTTAGGAATACTGCATATGTACGTGTTACAAGCAGTTAGTAGGGTGTTACAACTTATTGACGAGGTTGTACAGGCAGCATTGATATTTCACTCTTTTCAAATTTAGACAAGTGGATTACAATTGTAATCACATCTAGTGGTAGTAATCATCAATAGTTTGTATTGGGTTATATAAAATTGTTAGGAAATTATAAAGTTGGTAGAAAATTGAAGTAACAATTTTACAATAGAATTGAACGTGTTTTTTGTGATCGGATATTTTTCACTAAATCGACCATAACAGTTGAATGGCTGGCGTGATATGTATACCATTCTACTACATTCAATTGCATACCTTAATGGCCATAATTATTGGCATAGATCGCACCGGCAAAGGTACGATGTATAAGATAACACAGTCTAAAGTATAAATTGTCTTGATTTTGTTACGATGCTAAATTCGAATTATTATTGGGCTATTTTTATTAAAACATTATCATTTAGGCCATTTGTTTTGTATCGATTGACGAATTTAGCGCCCCATTGACATGATGTATCACAGACACATCAATTGGTATTACAAGTTTTTAGGTTAATTGAATTATGGTCAAACCAGGTCACGACCACATGTTGGTAATAGGTGCGCATAAGAAAATGATTCCTTGGAGAATTAATTTGTAACGTTAAAACGAAAGTTTACAATGTCACAAAAAGGAAGAACGAACAGTACAAAATGGGTTACAACCAGTAAGGGATATGTTACTGTTACGTTACAACTAGTTACGACTGTTTAACAGGCATGATTAATATCCAAATATGTTAAGCAATTTGTTTGAGTAGAGATTATAATGAGTATAGTTTTATCGCTACCCCGATGAACATTGGACTACATCCCTTGTTATCAGTTATATCCCATACAACACCTGGGAACGCCGTCATGCATTAAACAGTGGGGTATGTACCTTTGAAAGTCATCGTCGCTTGATTCAGTAAAGTCAGATAGGTCCGGGTCCGATATAAGCATGGGATCTGCTAAAATGTGTTGAACCATACCATGTCTTTTTACGGCCTGGATCTCGTGGAACCTGTGAAGCCTACGTTCCATCTGCATAACTTCTCGCTGTAGTCTGTGTAATACACTTGCATCATTGGCTTGTGGTTCTATAACAAGATCCGCTGACCTTGTTCTGGGGATTCGGATGCCATGCCAGCGACAAAATACCTCTAATTCCATTCTTCGCTCACGAACTGGCTCCCATATGGGTTCATGGTCAATAACGAAATGGCCAGACGGTAGATGATCGCTGACGGTATTTTTAAAAATGTGACCAGCTAGTCCCAGAGAATTGTTGGTGTTAAGTGGAGCGTTCCTGAACTCGCGTTTGGTACCATATAAAATCCTCCCATCTGGTGTTTCATACTTGCTTATGGCATTCGTTGGATCCAATGATACTTTCCGTCTTTTTTGCCGAACATTTGATGGTGAGCTTGTATGAGACCCTTCGTTTGTGGATTGCATGACTACGCTAATACCTACTGCTTTTTGGTTGGATGAAAGGAAGGATCTACTGATAAAGAATTAGGTGGGAGAAAAAAAGAGGTAGAAATTTTAACAGAGCACCTATTTAAGACCATGCATAGTAAATGGTTTCTTCTGACAACACGACCAACTGCTTGCTATGTCATTTCATGTTGTTCTCCACGGGATAGTACTCATGGGTGAGTAGATGAAGGCATGGCAACCACCTATTAACGAGACGATAGACTCAACGTTTAGTCAAATGTATAGTGTGTGGATGAAATAATTGTTTAATTTGATTCGATCATGACCTGTACTCCAACAACAATTTGGGTCAGGTGAATACCCAATTATTCGAAGTCACCTTACTTTTCAAGTGTAACAATAAGTTACCACCAGTATTTACGTAAATTACAGGACGTTAATAAGCTGTTACCGCTTATTGATGTTCTTGTACAGGCACCTTGTCATTTGCCTATATGTTAAAATTTAGACAATTTGTTTACAATTGTATTAACGATAAGTATTACAGATAGTATTACAGGCACTTCAATAGGTATTACTCTTTCAGTACAGAAATGAACTTACAATTGGCGGCTTGGCTTGGTTCCACATGACCACATAATAAGTACCAGTTTCGCAGAAGAACATGATACTTCGTTGGGACAAGTAATTTGAAAGTAGGGTAACTATTATTTAAAATGCAACAAATTTTGATTACTCCATGTACATGTCGAGTTACAACCAATTATGTATATGTTACAATTGGTATTACAACTAATGAATATGCAAACGGCAGTTTTTCTGTGCATCTAGTTAGAACTACTGATATTACAGCTAGTGATACTACAACTAGTTAATATCCGATGAACTTTTCCTCTTCTCTCGTTTGCGCAATTGCGCTTGGCACAAACAATAAGTCCGGCCCTCTAACACATATAATTTCTTAGACACTTTAGTAAGTGTCCATTGAGAACATAGAGATGGTCGATTCGAACCCCAAAATAATTGATGTAGCGAGGCCTTCTCGAACATCTCATTAAATTAGCGAGATCTTCTCGAACATCATGCAACCTACTGGCTGCTATTTGGCACCCAAGAGCTTGATTTCTGTGTGAACCCTCTATTGATGACACTGCAATTGAGGTTAGAGGAGGGTTGAAAAATACTAATAATAAATTTCGTGCACGGGTTCATTGCCACCCTTCAGTAGAATGAAATAGGAAGTGTGAAGTTATTGAAAATGAAAAATGTTTGTGTAGTAATGAAAGGTGGACGAAAAAATGTTTGTTGTTGAGGGATATACAACTGCCACCGCGCCCTTTTATAGTCCGCAGGACCCTGACAATGTAGTAAAATATCACTGGACAACGCATTCCAGACCAAACAATTTTGTCGTGGCAGTGGAAGCTGTAGAGTTCGATGCAATTAATTGAATTGTGTCAAATCTGTTCACACAATAAAACAAATTAATAGGACAGCTGGCTCATGAAATGACCTATACACCAATATTAAGGGTCATGTGGATAAACAGTTACACATCAGTGACCTGTACGTTTCACTATGTACGGATTGCGTTACAACCAGTTAGGTGTATGTTACAATTTATTATAACTAATGAATTTGCAATCAGCAGCTTTTCGTTTGCTCTATTTAAAACTGAATAATATTCCAACTAGATATTCCCTGATATTACAACTAGTGATAATACAACTAGTTAATATTCGATGAAACTTTTATATTCTTTTGTTTGTGCTATTGCCCTTGACATAAACGATAATTCCTCCCACTGACACATTAAATTTCTTAGACACTTTATTAAGTGTCTATTGAGAATAGTTACAATGATCGTTTCGAACCCCAAAACATTGCACTTGCGAGGCCTTCTCGATGAAACTCATTAAAATAGTGAGATCGACATTTTTGCATATGAAGCCAACTAGTATATCACGGGAGAAGAGAATGTACACTCACATGCAGTGCTTGAACCATATCAGATAAGTTTCGTTACATACAAAGCGTCAGATTTGTAGTACCGACAGTGAATATACGTGTTACGTGCTGTTTCTAATCGTTTACAGGACTTCCACCCCTCTCAAATATGGAAGCATCATGATGGGTCACATGCTGCTAGTGAACTATTTCAAATCAATTCAGACAATAAAATAAATTTTGCAGCTGTCTTCTTGTTCTGGTCCTGTACACCAACTTTGAGAGGGGTGGAAGACAACTAATAATAAATTTTATATTCGGGTTCATTGCCACCCTTCAGTAGTATGAAATGGGTTGTGTGAAGTTGATTACAATGGAAAGTGTAAACGATAATGAAAGGGGATGAACAAACTTTTGTTGTTGTGGGATATAAAACTACAACCGCGCCCTTTAATAGTCCGCATGACCCTCACAATGTCCTAAAACATCAAGGGCCAACGTATTTCAGACCAACAATTTCGTCACGACAGATTTAACTGTAGAGTCACATGCAGCTGGTGAACTATGTCATGATTCATTTTGGACAATAAAATAAATTTGACAGCTTTTATCATGGAATGACCTGTACACCAACATTAACGGTCACGTGCATACAGGGTTACATATCAGTGACCTTACATTTCACTACGTGCATACACAGTTACAGTCTACAGGTCAGTTACAAATCTTCGACAACATTTTTTTGGCCCAAGTCAGATGTGTAACACTCTATGGCCTTGCAAAGTTTATGACCTAAATTTACTATCTCTGTGTGCGATTCGTACCTCCTCAACCGGAATAATAGTGTATTATTTCTTTTTATGTTATATAGTAAAAAAATTGACTTTTACGGTGTTATCATTTTGAGAGGGGTGGTGCATTATCAACATTGACCCTGTGACTCGACGAGATCAACAATAATATTATTTTTAGGTATAAAACCTTGTTTGGTTACCACTTGCACAGCTACAACACCTGCTGCGCCTAAACTATGCCAATTCAGAATATTTAGGTACAAAGCGTGAAATTTGTAGTACCGCCACTGTTGATAAGTGTTACGTCGCGTGGGTAATCAGTTACAGACAATAACACAAATTTTACAGCGTTTATCGTGAAATAACCTGTACGCCTACATCGTGGGTCACGTGGATACAGGGTTACACATCGTTGAAGTTAAATTTCACTATGTCCATACACAGTTGCATTATTTTTCACGACAACTTGCAAGGTTATGTAAGATAAATTATTGAATTAGTACACGGCATCTATGGTTTACTACAGCTTGCTCATCAACTGACAAAATGAGAAGCCAACAGTTGTTAGAAGCACCTACTTTGCGTTAATACCATACAGGTAATGTAAAACTATCCGCCAAACCGCTCGCGAATACGGGTCCAATCTTATACCACAGAGTCAGCGAAAAATTGCTATTAGTAGCAACAGAAGGGCGACCGCTACCGAAATCCTCATGAAGGTTTTCATTTGTCGAATATCGTGTTCGATGCCGTGCATATGGTGCGAGAACGAGGTTGAATCATGGAACACTCTTCCGGGACTGTCGAAGGAGCTTTCTCTGCTTATAGCCTGTCGATTAGGTGAGGTGGGACAGTAGTTAGTCTGAATTTGTTCGTCATCCCTCCCTATTGGACGGCACCAAGCAAAGAAAGTACATGCTTTTGTTTCACACACGAAGTACAGCAACCCCTTCGTTGGTTTCTGTGACTCGACGATCTTCAGGGCTGCCCTTCTTCCACAACTACAGTAGCGATATTGGTACCTTAGGTCAGTAGATCCGCCTCCAGTATTGCTAGATGAAGACATTAGAAAGATGTAAACCTCCCTTGGAGCAGATGTTAGGAATTGATGTTTGTAATAAGGGATGATGTAAAGGTAATGTGTGTTGAACGGGATAAGTCACAAAGCTTCAGATTTAGGTGTGTGGGAAGAGACGATATAGGAAAAAATACATTTTTCATCCCCAACGTTTAAGGTGTTCACTAATTTCGTCACTAAATTTTCACACAAAACACATTTCATCCTCATAATTTTGTAATTATGAACAATTTTGTCCCTAAAATTTATGTATAACACATTTCATCTTCATAATTTTATAATTACTACCAATTAAAGGATTGTTAACCATTTTAGACATAATATCATCACATGTCCCATTCATAATTGTATTATTAATACTTAATTCAATTATTGATTAAATTATAGAAATAACAACAAGTGTTTTTTTGATACGAGACTATATCTATTTTTTTCCTTTAAATGGTGATATGATATATTTGAGACTAAATAAATAGATTGAAAGATAAATAGATGATTGAAAAACATGTATATGATACAACAAAACAAAATCTTGCAAATAAATGACAATCTAAACCATTCATTCTTTTGTATTAATATTTTTCTCACATTTTCGTGTACCTCATTGTGATTAAGAAGAAAGTAATGGTGGCTAAAAATTTCTTAGTCTTTTTTGTACTAAAATGAGAAAGTGAATAAAGAAAAGATTTTTGAGGTTTTAGTTAATCCATTTTTTTTCCTAATGGCCATGTTGTGATTAAGTGACGCTATCCCATTCAAATTGATTGACAATCTACCAATTGTCCATATGAAGCCAAATTTAGGACATTATGAGGATGGAATGTGTTTTTATGAACTTGAAGGATGAAATTAATCAAAATTATAAAATTACAAGGATAAAATGTGTTGTGCATGAAACTTTAGGGATGAAATTGATTAACACCTTAAACATTAGGGGTGAAAAATATATTTTTGTCGACGATATAAACTAGCAAAGATGCTTCTCAGAAATTAGCAAGTATGAAATAAGTAACATGTTGACTTGGATCTAACACAAAAACATCTCAGACATCAAACGACACGTTTGCGAGCTGTTCATGGTTAATATTCGGCCAAACAAAATTAGTCCAGTTTAGATATCATCTTATACCACATTTTTTAACAATATGTCTGGAACCCTTCTAATTTTGTACGAGACTATTACACGTTGTCGAACGGGAGTTACACCATATGCAAACAGAGTTATGGAGTATACAAAATGCACACACCTTCAGCAACGATTGCACTTGGAACCTTTCCTGTGTATGTAGGCAAATTTTGCATTACTGCACCTATGAAATAGGTGCAGGTGCAACCGTCCCTGGCAATTGTGGTCATTATCAACTGTGCGTAACTTTATTTGTACATCGTGTAACTTTGTTTTCACAGGATGTATTTTCCGAACAGATAGTGATGGGCCCCACACTTGGCGCGGAAATCGAGTTACATGGTGTAATCTCAGCCGCACAAAATTTTGAGGGCAAATCTTGGCCCTTAAATCCATGAAATAGGCATGCCAGGAAGTAGGGATTGAAATCTATAGAGTAACATCCTTTCTTGGGAATCATGTTCATTTGATTTCACACCCACTTTGAGTACAAGGCGTACAGGAGATATTATCGAGACGTTTGATGAGTGTTACGGCGAGTTACTAAACAGTTACAGAAAATTGCAGCTTTTATCATGAAAGGAACTTAACAAAAACTCAGCAGGTCATGTGCGCTGGTTGAGGGTTCCGACCTTCCGTATACCGTTTATATGTGTATAAAGTTTTTTCATGCAGTATTTGTTAAAAACAAGAATTTTTTCATGCTTTATGCCTTACCTGTATATTATTTCATCACACACTTTATCATCTTGACCCCATATTTAATATTTGATGCACAAGTACTTGACGTGGCTTTACACCTTGTTCAAAGAAGTCATCCTTTTGAGCAAGTGTGGTAGTTACTGACAATAAATGGATACAGATAATAAAACCTCCAAACTTTAATGCCTGTGGTCGGTATTACAAGTTCTTGGCCAAGAGTCAGATGTGTAACACTCTATGGCCTTGGTCAGTGTATGAACCAAAATTTTGTACTAAAGTTACACGTGGTGCAAACAAAGTTACGCCGTGTGCAACCAAAGTTACGCGCTGTTGAAAATGGCCAAAACTAGTATCTCTAATATTTGATGCAATTTATTACCAGTCTGACTAATATAAAGTGCGATCAGGTGAAAGTTATAAACTTGCGCAAGATTCAAGATGTCTTATACAACAACAGTATGTGTAACTTTTTACGTGCTCTATGTAACACACTTTCAACTACGAAAGCATATATATACCAATCCATGTCAATTAATAATCCTTGCGTACAAAGCGTGAAGGCGATAAGAATGAGCAATGGCACTATCAGTGTCATAACGTGTTTCTAATAAGTCATGAATTTTGCCACTACTCTTCATTGTCCATAATCTTCGTAGTGCCGGTATTACAAGTAGTTAGCAAAAAGTCACAGACAGATTTAAAACAATTAATGTTCGGCTAATGTTATTACTGACAATATTCTAGTGACAACTCAAAACCTAACTTAAATTACAAGTAGGTGCAAATATTGGCGCTAATGTGTCCAGAAAAACAAAATCAGTAACTGTTTCAAAAAATATCCTTTGCTATTATGCATAGCAGAAACAACAAATTACATCCCTGTTGAAGATGCTCTTGCAACCATTTACTATTTACTCCCAAGCATGGCGGAAATAGTGTCTACAAACTTTGTATTATGCTCCGAACTACAAAGCCGCGCGGTGTACAGCATTCGATACTTCGTAATATTTTCCTGCCACAATTTCACCTCTGATAATCAGCACCACGATTAAGTCCAATTTATTAACCATTTTATTGCCACAAGTACGTACAAAGATAGTTACAAAATGTGACCACACCTTTGTAATTCGCATAGCCAATCTTCCACTCCAGTGTTCAAGAAAGGTCATCGTGAAAACTCCACTATCGAACCTGGTCAGATCAACATGAATCTTCTCAGGAATAAGGATAATATAGTAAAGTGATGGTAGTACACCATTGCAGTGATAAGCTATCGGGAAAAAGGACATGGAAGATCCGATATTATACCAGCTATCGGGTGACTGATGAGGGACATCAGCAACTTCGAGTTTGAAACTTGCAAAGTCTATTTTCATCCCAAATTTAGCTGCCATTATCAGTCCGAGGCCACGTTGCTGCACGAAACACGGTCAAGTAACTCAACATATGATAAAAATCAATGAACAATTCCCATAAACAATCATACCAAGCGCTTTAGAACTGTAATATCTTTGCTTTTTGCTTGTTGTGGGTCAGGGTCTAGCAGATGGACTACGTGATGCGTGACATGGAAGGAGTACACGAACCAGTAACTATCTACGCAGACAGGGACAAGAATCTGATGCAGAGCAAAAACCATTTCAATGGTAAACTACCATAATTTTCATGTTTACTAATAATTTGCCAATAAATACAAATTCAGCAATAGTTACGATAAGACATAATTGTCCATACCAACTGACACTTGGAAGGATTAGCCGAATTATCCGGGCCGCGGATCTTGAACAACTTTATAAGCTTAGCAGTTAGGATGTCATCCGACTGTGCATCGAATTTTCGAAGATTCAGGATGCCATCCTGTTAATAATCAGTACAAGGGAATATAAGTGTTAACGGTGATTTTCAGAATTAGTATAAGATTATAACATGCATTTGTGCGAAATTTTCATAATAGTTTAATGAATAACTTGCCATTAGCCAACAACAAATTTAATGCTTACAACTGCTATAGGCTCGACAATATAGCGTTTGACTCTACTGGTTGTGCTAGTCGCCCCGCCCCAGTTGATATGCCGGGCAAACATGTCGATGACCTGTTTATTCACAACACAGTGACAGAATTGATTTAGTTACTGCCATTTCAAAAACCTATCACTTTACCTTACCAAACCAACACAATGTATTATTTGTCGTATGTGTCAAATATGCCTAACCCGAGTCGAGACATGCATGCCATCACAAAGAGTCCTGAGGTCATCTCGTGTGAGAGAAAGTTGAAACATTTGAATGAGAGTCTCCCTGCCATTACGCGAGACAAAAGGAGGCGCTATTTAAATTTGCCAGTTCTTATCAACCATGAGTTACAAAAATGTAAATGCTTTATCAAGTTGTTACACTCAGTTTCAGCCAACAAATAGTAGCACTAATAAACCATGCATCCCCTAGGATGGAGAAATTTTACTACCTTCTGCTACTTCTTCATTATAATCAAGTAGTAAAAGATACGTAATTTGGGAGAAATTTTACAACCGTCTTCTAAGAAGAAGTGATGCCACTGCAAACCAACTTTAATTCTAACTGGGAGAGCATAAAAATTCAAAGGCAACATGCAAGAAATGACTGACTATTTATAAAAGGGATAATTTCAGATACCCCTATTCAGCTTTTGACAGTCTCACTCTCCTCCTTTACGAATTCAAAAAATTTCAGAAAAAGTCTTACACACCCTCCTTATCATAACTTCAGGTCCTATTTCTTACATCCTCGTGGCTAAAACGACTCAAACCCACTCACGACTTTGCTATTTTTTCGTGATTATGGGTTCAAGAATCCGTCTAACATTCTCAAAAGTAACATTTGAGTATTCTATATCTAATCTCCATTCCACATGTACAAATAATCAAGTAACTAACACCTAACAGGAAGTACATTTTGCTAGTCTTAACTTGGTGACTAACAAATAATTAAATCGAAGAAGAGGGACATTGAGTTAACCTCAAAACATGCATGAATTCATTAGGAATGGACTGGAGAGATGCACTTAACAAATAGTGGCAACTATAAATTCTTAAGTGGCTGTAGCATAACCTTATAATCGTATTATAAACACATTGGAACCTTACTTGGGATTCTGATCTACCTCCCACGCGAATGCAGCGATCCTTTTATCGTACGTGCTGACTGTTACGTGTGAAGGCAGAAGGTACTCGGCTGACCGTAGCATGCTGCTTTTCTTCGTTGCCCGAGTTGGTCTCCCCTCATTCTCATCTTCAACAGCTGCTGAAGATATCAATACATCAGAAAACATAATTCAATAATTAGTTCACACTGACAGAATAATGCTTAGGTATGCGTGTTATACAAAAAATTAATAAGTCAGCAGCAGGGCAGTAAAGTTTAACCGATTAACCGATCAGCCAAGTACTCATCAATTGATATGCAAAACTAAAATGCATTACGCAATAATTCAGCTTCAACGGTATCAGGGTTTACAGTCGACAGAACATAATACAATAAATTCATGGAAATTCGTATATCAAATTCTTGACAGCCACCAAGTTTACTAACCTTTCCTTTTGCGACTATAAGACCGCAACCTTCTCGGTGTGTTTGGCCCATCCAAAGGATGCTCAATTTGTATGGGACCTGTTGAGCAATCATGCTGCATATGTTGTGTGGCTTCATCCGTAATGCGGTCAGAAATGCTTGTTATATGGTCAGTATGTACTTCAACGTCTCGCGAATCAGGTTGGCCAATTGGTGGGGTATCATTTGCCTTGTTTCCACTGAATGAAATATCCTTTCCATCACCTGTGATGCCATCATTTTTTGCCTCCTTTCCATCACTAGTTCTCCCACTTTGCTCTTTTTCAACCGTCTTCTGCCCTATTGCTTGCCGATTTGTTGGTTCAGTCTCATCTATTGATCTGATTGACGTCACAATGTCATCGGCAGTACCACCGGCATCTTGTTCTTTTTCACTATCACCGTCATCGAGATCTTTGGAGTCCTTTCCATCCTCAGCCGATTGATATTCTGAATAATCTTCGCTTTCCATATCAAGATGTATGTGCTCTGAATCAGGCAGCCTCTGTTTCTGCTTTTCCTTTGAAACGACCTCTGTTGCTGCTGCTTTGGCCCTAGGATGAGAACACAATATTTCTGCAATCTTTAATATCCTTCTTTGACAATTCACTGTCATACTGTACACTTCTGAAAGCTCAGCCTGCTTATACATTAACAAACTATAATGAATAGCTCGTTTCGACTTAATCCAGAACAGATGAATAGGAAATTATGCATTGATGTGTATTACTTCCTTGTGGATCTCACTAAATCTGCCTTTTCACTTTCAATTGGTGAAATATTTTTCATGACTAAGTTATGAATATCCAGTTATATGTGAAAATGCCTTCAGCTGTATTTGCCACTCGAATCGAATGAGGTTATGATAGTTACTTTTATATTTTGCATGAATAATATGCGAGAATTTTTTTCACTGCTCTTTTCTGTCATAGAATATGGAAAATACGACACGATCTGTTCTATGCAAGAAATGTACCTAGCTTAGATCACAACAATAGTGTTATTTGTGACCGGTATTTGAAAAATGTTGCCACCTTTTACAAAGCTTAACAAACGATTGGGTGTACTTATTTGTCCCAAACTCCACTTACAACAAACTTTCCTATTTTTGTATGTTATGCATAGCAAACGCAAAATGATTGTATGCGGTCATGGAAGATTTATCATGATTGTATCGGACAAGATAACTTTCCCCAGTTATGAAGATTTGGCTGCTTACAAAAACATCAGTATAAATGCATAACATTTGCTCTTAAGCAACAACATTACACAATGAACTTTCTTCTAAGAAAAGTTAGGCAGCTTACAGCAATGTCATGATGACCGCTGTCCATCATTATTCCAACTAGCTCAGGGGGTAGTTCATTTATCTGTGCACCTGATTCAGCCTCTTCCTCTTCATGCGCCCCAATCTACGAAAATAAAGTCAAACCATCATTTCATAAGTACATGGTATGTGTGTCTTATACATATGAACTAGTAAGTTACAATCCTTATCCAAGCAAAAAAATAATTATCTCTCTTACTAGTTTTCCTTTTCCATAACCTCCGAGATTATCGATCTCCAATGCATCCCGCTGTGAAATTAAAGCATCTGTCCATGCCTTTGCTCTTGGTGTAACTCGAGCCACTCTATGCTTTAGTATTGTCACTCGATCGAGGTAATGCACCTGCAAGCCAATTGGCGACTGACTCATCATTTATATCATTTGCAAACAATATATATATCACGAATTTCAAAATTTTATTTATATCTAATGTTCAACAATCCTCTTTCCCGTCCTTCATACTCACTTATCATATCATAATATGTACGTTGCATAAACAACCTTCATGTGCCTAATTAAAATTTCAAAATCGTTGCATCCCCTACTAGTTAAATGACTTACTAACTTTCAATAACGTGTAATTAAACTTACCAGTAGAACAAAGATGCAGCCCCCAACATATTGGTGCTGCTTTCCGCTTTTCTTCTGTACTTCTAATATCCTATTGCATAGTACATTTCTAATGTACTGGGCCCAGTTTAATGAGGCCACCTCAGTAACCACCTTCGTGCAACCCCATAGCCGGATTTTATGCTCAGCCCGTGTAGTTGGAGCCAATAGACATCCACAAGCAAATGCAACAAATAGTCGCTTGAACTCGTCCCCACTGCTCATGGATACTAACTCCTCCGGCAGCTCTTTCCATTTGTATGTTCGGCGACTTGGTCCAGAATCTCCACCCTCACTGCTATCAGCATCTTCAACTGGTAAGGGGCCATCATTTGGGATTCCAAGGATGAAACCGATGTCTTTTGCTGTTAGGGGTAGCACACCATCTCCATGTAATTGAAAGCTGCTTAGTGTAGGATTAAAATTGTCGACCAGCCAGGTTCCTATGCCGTTCGGAATGGAGCGACACTGTATTTCCAGCAGCCCTCCAAACCCCATATCTCTGATTTGCTGTTTTTTTGTTTCATCAATGTTCGATGCTAACCAAACCATCTGATTTGGTGAACAACGAATGGTGTACTTCGGATTCTATAATCAAATTCAAGCGAAAAACTTAGTTAGTCATACACAGATTATTACATACAAACCTAAACTTCATCCATACTTTGTGCTTACCTTATACTGCTTTATTGGCGGTATAGTCTTTCCAAGTCGCGTCATTTCTCTCTTATACTCCTCTTTTTCTTTCCAATAGTTCTCTTTTCGCTTCTGTACTTCTTCCTCGCTTAATTTATCATATGCTGCTTTGACCATTTTATTATACTGCATTCGATGCATATAATCGTTAATCATTCCTAATGTCATCATCATTTTCTAATGGGTTAATAGTATAATTCCTCCCCTGACTTTTGTTCTAATCACATCTGACACCTCTCAAATTAATATTATCACACCTAGCACCCCTGGCAGTGGGATGTGACAAATTATCCTAATCAAAAGATAACAAATTATTCAAAAATCACCAACATCTACCCCATGCCACAAATAACCTTAACTCATTCAGAGGCAAAAAAAAATCTGGATAAATAATGTTATACCACAACTAAAGTTGAATGCCCATAATTTAAAAATAATCTATGCAGTATACGGAGACCAATACTCCACTACAAAACTAAGAACAAAACTGTATACCAAAACAGATAAAAAAAATCAGAAAATTCTTTTAAGAATTTTTTGATAACTATTCTGAATTATGTTATATTTTTTTACAAATTGTAACTCTAATTGAACTATCCGTAAAACCTATTATAAGAGATACGATTATTACGTATTGTACCCATATGTACACTAATGTGTTACACAAAATTACAAAATTTTCAAAACGTGTTACCCTATTCAAGGATGATTGATCTAACAACCTTATTTACCTCGCATCTCTCCAAACGATACATATCGTCGTACTCCATGGTCTACAAAATAACAAATTCGGTTACAGTTTCATACAAATCCTATTACAACCCTGATGCTATCCTATTATTTATTATATGATCATTTACGTATACTAAAAATCAAGATTTATACCTGTTTTGCTCCTACGAAGTATACTCATTTTGGGTTATGGATAAAAGAGGAACAAAAATAGAGTCTTTCTCCTATACTTCATTTTTTACTACTATTTTCAAATAGAGGGGCTGACAATGACATCAAAGTTGTCATTCTAGTGGTGTTAAGTGTGATTTTGATAACATGGAGGGTGCTAGGTGCGATTCTAAGAAACCAAGAGGGAGGTTTCTGATATTAACCCTTTTCTGATTGTGTTGATTACTTTTACCGCGCCCCAACTTTCCAAATTAATGTTTTATTTAGTTCTTATGCGTACCTCTGTTATCTTAATGCCTTTCGCTGGAACGGTGCTTTGATACTCCTTCCTACACACATTCAATATTAACCAATTAACTGTGCATTCTACTCATCAACGAATTTGCCCCTCAAAAAGTTGATTTCCGTCTCTCCTGACGGCATAAATACACAGAGTGATCAAAACGGTACAGATTTACTAGTTCAGTGACATTTCGCGCTAATAAAAAAGTTTAGTGACCAGAACCGGCACTTTGAAATAGTTTAGTGACATTTCGCGCAATTCACTCTTATTATTTTTAATAAACACCAACATTACCTAAACTTCATCCACGGATTCAGCGGTGGAACTGGTTGTCTAACTTCACTTGTCCCCGCTGCCTCTATTCCTTCATTTTCGTCTAAACTCTTGTTCCGTCTTTTGCTTCTTATCCGTGCCATCCTGTTTATACATAGCAATGAATATAATAAACATACACCAACGAAGTCTCAAATACGACATACCAATTACGCACTAACTTTTCTACTCTATTTTTTCTCTGTACTTATTCATCCACACCATGTAACACTTATCCAACACAACCGTGAACATGCACAAGAACTAATACAATTAACATACATTAATGCAGTTTCAAATGGAAGCAAATTTGAATTTCAATCTAACATTTCTCTTCACTTTCTGGCCTGTGCCTGTTAATCCACACCATGTAACACTTTTCCAACACTTTGTTGATGCAAAAGAACCAATACAATTAACATAGATCAATGCAGTTTCAAATGGAAGCAAATTTCAATTTCAATCTAACATTTCTCCTCTTTCTGGCCTGTGCCTGTTAATCCATACCATGTAACAGTTATCCAACACCATGTAACACTTTTCCAACACTTTGTTCATACACAAGAACTAATATAATAAACATACATCAATGTAGTCCCACATACGACATTCCAATTTCAATCTAACCTTTTCTCTTTTCTTTCTGTTCTATTCCTGTTAATCCACACCATGTAACAGTTATCCAACAACATGTAAGACTTATCCAACATTGTGTTCATACACGTGAACTAATAGAATAGACATACACTAATGAATATCCAGAAAAGACATACCAATTTGACACTAAAATTTCTACTCTGTTTCTTCTCTGTGCCTATTAATCTACAACAAGTAACACTTATGGAACACTGTGTTCATGCACATAAACTAATACAATAAACATATACCAATGATGACCCAAATATGACATATAAAATTCAAACGATCAATTCTATTCTATTTGTGTCCTATTCCTGTTAATCCACAACATGTAACAGTTATCTAACATTGTGTTTATGCATAGCAACGAATACAATAAACATACACCAACGAAGTCTCAAATATGACATACCAATTATACACTAACATTTCTACTCTGTTTCTTCTCTGTACTTGTTAATCCACACCATGTAACACTTATCCAACATTTTGTTCATGCACAACACCTATTACAATAAACATACATCAATGCAGTCCCAAATACCATATTCCATTTTCAATCTAACATTTATGTTCTCTTTCTGTCCTGTACCTGTTAATCCAAACCATGTAACAGTTAAAGGACAACATGTATGACTTATCTAACATTGTATTCATGCACTTGAACTAATATAATAGACATACAGTAATGACGATCAAAATACGACATACCAATTTTACACTAATATTTGTGCTCTATTTCTTCTCTGTGCCTGTTAGTCCGCAAAAAGTAAGACTTAGCCAACATTGTGTTCATACACACCAACTGCTACACTAGACATACAGATCTGAAATATCAAATACAACATACCCATCCCAAACTAACGTTTCTTATGTTAATACTTTACACTTAACACACCATATCAATGTTTCTCCATGTCACTTTTTTCTCACATACCATAACATTATTTTTAGCCAGCATGCTGTATGATCCATCCTTCACTGAATTATCTTGTGACTATTTGATAACGCAGTGTATCACACACTCAACATATTGTACATCTACTCAGCATATAGTAATTTGAACGTACACCAATTTTTTACACCTACGAACTCCCTCCCAAATCCATGCACACATTTTCTCAAGCGGTTGTGCCGCAACATTTTCCCCTCCTTTCCCACTATCTTGTTTCGACGATCAAAGGCTAACACGTAATGCTCCTATCACGCTGCACTTATCAATTACTATACACAAAATTTTGCATGTGTGCCATCCCTCTGTACAATCATCATAGTGTACACCAACAACATCCAGAAAGTAAGGTTTTTCCACTTTTTGGTCAAATTACATGCATTACTATATCATTCTAGGCTTCCTCATGTTTTACCTGACTGATTTGTGGTCGTTCACTACTTTCGAATCCCACGATCTTCCACTTTCAAACTTGGGTTCAACTTTCTTCTTCTTTTATTAAACCCCAATCACCAAAAACTTTTACTTCCGCCACCACTTCTTCCTTCTCTTTGCTCTTATTTTCCTTCAACGATGCCGCTGTTCCACAACTTTTGCCAATGTCGCACTTTGTTGCCCGTCTTCTAGTTTCCTCTTTTAGTTCCTCCACTCCAATCTTGCCCTATTTTTTTACATTTGTTAATTTCAGCAACCGCTTCATTTGGGAGGGAGTGTAAGTGGGGCTCTTCTTGGGGAACGTTTCATTTTAGGCGGGACTTTGCTTGCCATTGGTGCTGACGGTCCGTTACGGTCAACACCGTCATCTATTTTTTTTCCCTTCATTTATATTGAAACGACGTCGTTTTGGAAGTCTGCTAAAGGCTGCTGACGTGGTTCATTTCTTGCCATTCCTTTCTGCTTGTGAGGAGACCGCTTGGGAACGGTCAATCTGATGACCGTTCCCGCCCCGTATCCCAAAAATACACGCCTATGATCTATCTGACCAAACTGGGTGGTTTGATTGACAAGTCAGTACGGGTCAAAAGTCAACCGTCCTTCATTATTAGTACTAATTCCTTTTCGATTCCCTTCCCATTTCACTATTTCGGTCATACCTTGTCAGGCTTTAGCCGTCAGTTCATACCCGGGAAAACTACGTCGTTTTGGCATTGAAAACGGCGTCGTAGTGCCTGCCGGAACTTCAGCAAGAATGTTCGAGGTCAGCGGAGACTACGAGTGGAAGCCTATTGAAATAAGAGCCATTGAAGCCTTAGGTTGCGGGTTCGATTTCGCCAGTGATTCCAGACTCAAGTATGTGAAAAGGTGTCCTGATAGTAGATTGGTTGTTCTGGATGAGGAGAATAAACGGGATATGGTAATTCCGGTCAGTGGCGGCGGCGGCAGCGGAAGTAACGGCGCCGGCGTGGTGGTTCCGAATGTGTCCGAGAGTATAAGATGTGATAAAGGAGAGCATACTCGATTTAAGTCCGACGTCCTCGAATTTAATCAGGTGAAATATTAAATTCAGATATTAGTTTTGTAACTATAGGATTAACAAATTTTAATTTTTTTTTCTTGTGCATCCAAACCTGCTAATATAAGAAAATGTTACTGGCAGTATAAGTAATTTTGCAATTTAGTTAATGATACGGAAACTGTATTGAAGTTTTATTTTATTTTTCACCTGTATCAAAACCTACTAATGTAAGGAAATATTACTAACTATATAAGAAATTTTGTAATTCAGTTAAAGATACATAAGAATTTTTGTATTCAGACCTGCTAGTAAAAGAAAATGGCACTGACGTTACAAGAAATTTTGTAATTCCGTTATTAATTACAAATTCAGTAACCATAAGAAAATGTTACTCATGATATAAGAAATTTTGTAATTATATTGACAGTATAATATGAAATTCGGTTGTTAATTTTGTAATACTTGTGTTAATTGATCGGATTAATGTTTTCTAGAGTGTAAAATAATGATACATAAACTCTATTCAAATTTTATTTTATTTTATTTTTTCTTTTGCATATGTAGCGTGTACTAGACCTGTTGGTATAAGACAATGTTCCTGACAGAATAAGAATATTAATCCTAACAAATTATGCCGATGAAATATTAATCCTAAAAAATTATGTGAGTTTGGGAATCACTAGCTTAGCATGGTGTAATTGCTATTATTGTTGCAGATGTCGGAGTTGCTGAATCAGAAGTCATCCGTACAGGGGAAAGTTCCATCAGGATATTTGAATGCATTATTTGATTTAAGTGGAGCATGGATGAATGATGCTGCAGATGTTAAACATCTTGCTTTTGATGGTTATTTCATCTCATTGTACTATCTTCACCTCACAGCATCTCCATTGGTGCTCCAGGAGAAAGTAAAAAAAGCTGTGCCATCTCATTGGGATCCTGCCAAACTCTCTAGGTATATTTTTAACTCATTATGTTGCCTTTCTGTGTTATAAGATTAAAAAGCATATAATCAAGAAAGCCCATATCCCAAATCTTGTTCGATGAACTAGTATGATATTACGCATTCTCCTCTGGAAGTCTCTGTACATGTTCATTAATGCAAGATTAAAGCAGGTTGACAAAAGAGGCTATGCGCTTTGGTCATCCTATTGTTTTGTTGGTTTCAGATGCTTTATTTGATGGGTAAAATTTATTCCTTCAGTGTTTGATGTCTTTTTTGATATATAGAAACTGTGTTCGTTCAGCTGGCTTGCGGAAATTTAGGTTGTTAGTGAGATGTGGAGTCTTCCCTTTCTTGTTTGTTTTTGGGCTTTGGTTTTTTCTGTCTCTCCCTGTCTCTCTCTCTCTCTCCTTTTTTTTTTTAACTTCTTCTCTGTTTATGGAATACTTCTTGCTGTTCATATCAAAATATGGACTTGTTTCTACATTGTGATGTAATGTTAATATTACTTGGAGATTCTAATGATGTTTCCTTAGGCAGGTTCATTCAAACTTATGGAACGCATATAGTGGTAGGGATGGCTGTTGGAGGCCAGGATGTAATTTGTGTAAAGCAGAAACCATCCTCAACCATTCCTCCTTCTGAACTTAAAGGGTGTTTGGAGGATCTCGGAGATATACTGTTTTCTGATGGAATGAATCCTCTACAGGAGCGGAAGACAAAGGATGGGAAAAAGAAGGTAAGTTTGTAAATCCATCCCTTGATTTGTCTTCTGACATTGAGTTAACATTGCAATTTGACCCACCTTGTTGGTTTTGCAGATCCCTGAGGTATTTAACCGCATGTTGCAGTCACATACCATGCAATTTACAAGCATTACCGAAGCGTCAAGCAAGGATGTAAGTTACATGAAAATGTAATTCTCAATCATTTCTGTCACTCTGATTTTCACATAGTAGTGTTGAACAGGGGCTCACACTTATATGGTCAAAAAGGGGAGGAGATGTGTTTGCCCAAAGCCACTCCAAGTGGCTTCAGACGGTGGCCATCAACCCAGAGGCCACACTTTTCAAACTTGTGCCTATTACTTCTTTACTTACTGGAATTCCAGGAAGTGGCTATCTTAGTCATGCGATAAATTTGTATCTACGATGTAAGTGTCTGTGGTTTGATTTACTTCTTGGTTTTTGGTGATAAATTTGACTGTTTCTTGAAGTTTCAAACTGGAAATTTCACATTCCAGACAAGCCTGCTTTGGACGATCTACAATACTTCTTGGAATTTCAAGTTCCCAGGCAGTGGTCACCTCTTTACTGTGAGCTTCCTTTGAGACATCAGATACGAAAAGCTTCTTGCCCAAAATTGCAGTTTAGTTTCTTAGGTCCGAAGCTTCATGTTAGCTCCAGTCAGGTACCAGCTCTCTCTCTCTCTCTCTCTCATAGTTAAGAGTAGCCACAATAGGAAAGAGCAAAATGAATCTTATTTCATGTTACAAGAGGATTTTTTCAGTAGCTAGTAGCTAATGATGTATAAGAACTTGTTTTCTTGTTAGTGCATAACGTGGCAAGTAGGTCAGAACCATCATCTAATGTCCAAAGGTCTCTGTCTGGTGTACTTGTTAACTAAAATTGAAGTCGTCTGATTTTTATGATTTAAATCTCAATTTAGGGTTTAATTTTTGGATTTTTTTTGCGCTGTGCTATTGCAACCCATGTCAATTAGAAGGATATGATCAAACTAAATATACTTGCAATGGGAGAAAAGAAGTTGGTAGAAGAAATGGATTGTCAACCCATCTCAGGATGAGTCAGTGGAGAAGTTGTCTTTGACATATTTAAATCTCTAGGGAGTGGGGGAATAATACATTACTATAAACTTACTAATAAGAGTTTTACTTATGGCCCTGATCCTGCTAGTACTCTCTTGATTGGCTATACATCCAAAACACCCCAGCAACCCTTTTGTTCTAGGTCCAAAAGAAAATGAAAAAAAAATTGAGAATAAAATCATTGTCACTTGAAGAGATGGCAGATACACAGTTAAAGCATTACAGGTCTTAAAGTGCTAGACTCTGTAATCAGGGTCGATGTCAACATGAGGTTGGATTACTTAGCATGAGAGGGCCTGAGACTCATAACTAAAAAGCCATCAAACCTACTCCTGAGGGAGATACAGATTGTATAATGTTGAATTTGGACAAAGTACACAGGCTATCTTCATAAAGAAGGTTTATGTCAATTTTTTTGTTTGAATTCTGGTAGCTCGCGGTTCTTTACTGTCCAGAACTTCAAGTTTGTGGTTTGAAGTTTGATATGTTTGGTCGATTTTTTACTGTGATGGGCCAAGGACTTGTTTGAACATTCATTTCATGTTGCCTGTTGGATTACTGACACAGTATACATTAGTACTGGAAGGGAGGCCTTTATGACCAACTAAAGCATGAGTATCACTAGGTCACTTCTATGTTGTAGAAAAGTGTTACAAATATTGATGATCATGGATAAAGTGCAAAGGTGATGCCCATGCCCTATACGAGTGAGGTTCTTTATCGATTATAAGCCTTCACACTTTCCCCACAAACGGAGGTGCTACACTGCTAATGTCTAGAAGTTTAGCTTAAGCTTTTCTTAGCTATTAGCTTATTTTGAGGTGCAGTGTTTGTTGATCTGATTATTGTTTGCATTTCAGAGAAATTTGAGGACATACATGCTTGACAATGGGGATCAAAGAAGAAGTGAACTCTAGGAATTTATTGGTCCACGGTTTAAAAGTTTAATGCCCAGATAATATTTTGTCTGTGACGTTTAGCAGACTGTTAAAACCCTTATTTAGAATAAATGAGGTTGGAGGAGTATTTTACCTTTAGAGAGACAACTAAATAGTCTCAAGAATTTGCAGTTAGCTGCACAGTATTTGTCATTTTCTTAACAAGAACTCAGGTCTTACCAGTTTCCAGCTTTTCTTGTGGGTCACAAAGAACATGTAAGGACGTCACCAGAATTTATCTAATTAAGTGAAGCTTTGCTGTCATTTGAATCAGTTATGTCTTGCTATTTTGATTACATGTATACAACATTTAGCCGTCTTATTGTGCTAAGCATACCTCTTTGGACTTCGTAAAGTGAAGTCACTGATGTTTTGCTCCTTTGGATCTCCAGGTTTCCAGCAGTAAAAAACCAGTTATTGGCTTGCGGCTTTATCTAGAAGGTAAACAATGCAACCGATTGGCAATACATGTGCAGCATCTTTCAAGTCTCCCCAACATTATGGCATCTGCTTCAGCTGACGCTAGCATAACCAAGCCTTGTCAGTGGCGAGGTTCGGATGACTATGAATCTAGTCTGCAATTCTTAGAACCAGTCAGATGGAAGAGGTTTTCAAATGTGTGCTCCTCTGTTGTAAAGCATGATCCAGGATGGATAAATGGAGAATCAAGTGGTGTTTTTATAGTAACAGGTGCACAACTTATCAGCAAAGGAAATTGGCCAAGAACTGTTCTTCACCTTCGCTTGCTTTACACTCACATACCGAACTGCTTTATCCGAAAGACAGAGTGGGCAGTTGCACCAGAAGCTTCTCGAAAGTCGAATTTTCTCACAAATCTGAGCACGACTTTTACATTTACACAGCGGGCGGCGAACGATGCACCAAAACAGCTTCCAGCTGTTCTGAACTCAGGTGTATATCCTGATGGTCCTCCTGTGCCCGTCCGCTCTACAAAGTTGCTCAAATTTGTAGACACGTCGGAGGTTGCACGGGGCCCTTATGATTTTCCAGGGCATTGGTTGGTAACAGCTGCTAAGCTGGTGACTGAAGGTGGTAAAATTGGTTTGCATGTAAAGTTTGCGCTGTTAGACTTCTCTCAGGAACCCTAGTTCTTCCGTGTGTATATATATTGAAGAGATGGTGGTGACTTATTGTCTTGTGTCGTAGAGCTGTTAGCTTATCTGTGTATTCTACATGATGAATCCTACTTTTGTCTATAAGAACAATGGGAAGAAGAGAAAAGCACGCTACTTTTCTTTGTAAAGAAGCAGTTCCTGAGGACCAGGGACTGACAGACTGGTTTTAACCGACCAAATTCCTCTGGGTGAGAGTGTGATGCGACTGTATTTGCAACTTGTTCATCGAGTTAATGGGAGAAATTGTAGTTTGAATAGCTAATATTTGGTCTGTGTGCTTAATTGGTCCCCAATATTTCAATTAAAATAAACTAGTCCCCCAAGTTTGTGATTGGTCCCCAATATTTTGGCCAAAATAAATCTAGTCTCCAAAGTTTAAGCAGATTTAGGACAATTAACAAAAATGGAACAATGACTAATAGCCAACATCAAATTGCCGTTAGTCAACAATTTTGGCTTTGTATTTTTAGTTTCCAGTGTTTTGATTTTGAATCATTATATTTTTCTAATTTTTAAATAGTGATATTAAGGATTTTAGCGTGAATTGAGAGGTAAATTAGAATGAAATGGTATTAAATGAATAGTAATAATTATAATTAAACTTCTTTTTCTCTTTTTATTTTTATTTCATTTATTTATGCTAATAATATATCATATGTTTCTTTTCTTTTGCATAGTTAGTCTCAAATAATTAATTGACAATGATTTTTACTATTTTTATTATTAATGATAATTAAAAAACTTAATTAATATCCCTTTAAAATATAAGGAATATATATACTTTTTGTAAATTAAGTTGATCATTCTTTGGCATTTTAATAGGTTATAAATTGTATTTGAAATGAAGTTGACATTTCATACACATCATATGTACCATTAAATGATTATCAAGGCACACAGATATTGGAGCGTTAATTTTCAATTGGTAGGAAAGATAACAAAAAGTAAAAGATAGTTTTTCTTTTAAGAATTCCTAAAATTACTTCAAATTGATACTTTCATTCACTAGTTTTTACATATACAATGGCTAACTACAAGAATTTGAAACTTACATACACAAGATGTGCAACAATTTTTGTAGTAACTATAATAAATTTAGATTATAAAACTAGAATTCCCCTTTTCTTGTACTAGTCTATGTTTTATTTATTATTGGTATATTAATATCCAATTATAACTCATCTTACAAAGATATGATATTTAGGCTATGATCATGTTGTGCCAATATAAAGTGTTTTAACTAATAATGAGAAACAATAACATATGTATACCATATTAAATATGAGACTAACTATGCAAAAGAAAGACACATATGATATATTATTAGCATAAATAAATGCAATAAAAATAAAAGAAAAGAAGAAAAAGATGTTTAATTAGAGTTCTTATTACCCATTTAATACTATTTCATTCTAATTTATATCTCAATTCATGCTAAAACTCTTAATATCATTATTCAAAAGTTAAAAAATATAATGATTCAAAATCAAAATATTAGAGACCAAAAGTGCAAAGTCAAACTTGTTGACTAATCGCAATTTGACATTGACTATTAGTCATTGTTCCATTTTTGATAATTGTTTTAAATCTGCTTAAAATCACAAACTTTGGAAACATCAGGACCAAAACATCTCCCTCTGGTCAATTCCTCTTTAAAGCTAATCTTTTTGTTTCAGATGAATTACAATGCAATCTTTGATGGTAATCAAGGAAAAGTTTTTTACAAGTTTTGCTTAGTTTCATTAAGCTACTGTTAATCTGTAACAGACTGGTGGTGAATTTTTTGGTTTTTGTTTGCAAGTAAATATCTAGATTTCACCACTAATTGTTGAAAGAATCTCACATGAATCATAATTCAAAGAATGTTCATGGCATAATATATTGAATGGAAAATGGCTTGGAGCATCAGCAGAACCTTTAGTGGCACCAGGGTTTTGAGAATAGACCTTGCAGCACATCAGGAAGCCTCATGGGAAATGTTACCTTTAGGCACTGAATGACGAGCAACAAACGACTCAATGAGGGGGTTGACAAGGTGGGGAGCCTCATCTTGAGGACAGTGGCCAACATCAGGCAGAACAACAAAATCTTCCACAGAGTCAAATTTTTCATAGGCTCGTCCAAGCTCAAGTGGTTCCCATGGATCTTTGTCACCCCATGCTACCAATACAGGACACTATAAGGAAGCCGTGCGGAGCATTGGATGTCAGTAAACAGAAGCAAACAAATAGCAAAAATTGATTGGTAAAGAATTCATTGTCTTTACCTTCACTTGGGGGAGTAGTTCCTCAGGAAGTGGCCCTCCAGAATAACAAATGAACTCGAGAAACACATCAGCAGCACCTGGTTCAAGCCCTGGGCGAAGGATGATGTCTACTAATTCATCTGTTACCTGTGATGTATCATGATAACACTGATACAAAGAACATTAGTTGCACTGTATGATGATGTGATTCTTGACTTAATCATGTCAAATAATTTCTTATGAGCTCATAACCATAGTAAGGTATTAGAATTAAGTTATTAGCCCTTTATATATCAAATACAGCTGAAAATTGAAAGAACATGAAACTTTAGCTTCAAACACTGATGACTCGAAGCAACTAGAAGGAACCTGCTAATTCCCTAAGAAATTTTCAGAAGGTGAAAATTTTACAACTGCAGCCATTTCTGTAGAGCTTTCCTCAATAATGGTTTGAATCCCTACACTTTTCAAAGTACACTTCAAACATTTTATGTTTTGATGTCAAAGTTTGAATTTCACTGCCAATCATTCATCTAAATACAAAAAGTATAACTTTGGGGATCCTTGTCGCCTTTTTTCTCTTTAACTACAGAGACAGGCTGACATGTGAAAGTACATAGAACAGATGAAAACATGGCTTCCCATTAGAATCAATGGCTCGAAGCACATAAAGATCAGAAATCCTTTTCCAACTTGTCATGACAAGTGAGACAAATTAAAACTACACCAAACAAACAAATTTGTGGAATTGAGAGATCCTTATGTCATCATGAGAACTTCTCTTCATACAAGAAGGAGAAAGAAAAAGAGCATAACTCGTAATTCATAAAATGCAGAATTAGTAATAAGGACACAGTTGTCCAAGTACACTGACTATATGATATGTAATGACCTATGCAATTTTCCTTGAACCAATGATCTATCTCAGTCAAATGGAAAAGAAGATGCAAATAAATAATATTTCAACCCATCTGAAACCTTAATTTGTTAATGCCTCCGAGCCATGCAAAGTGCAAAGATAACCAACATTAACAATATATCCTCCTCAAGTTTTGTCAACACGTTTAATAACTGCATCATTGCAAATACTAAAATTAACAGTTTGACATTATATTTATATGCATGAGTCATGGATTAGCAGACATGCAAAACCAGATTCCAAGAATTCCATGTACATTATATGTCAAAATAGTATTTTGATGCGATTTATGGAACTTTTTCATTTCTACTTACATAGATCAGCAACTGATTAAGTTCTAAAATCATTAAACCAGTTGCTGTAGTGTTAAGCATCAAATAAGCCAAGCAATGTTGAAAATATTGGCTTCTGTCTCTCATATAATTATAAAATTTCTAAAACTCACAGTTGCAATAAGAACTGGAATGAGGACCTACAGCCTGCAGGTTTTCTTGGTTATAGAGTACAGAGAATCAATTTCAACCAATACATCTAATCCTAGAAAGTTTGGATAATTTCATCCAATATTGTAATGGTCCCTTGGAATTTACCATGAGGTTTCCCGCAAACATCAGCCACTCTCATAAACTAAAGATGAAAACTATTATAAATTTCATTCAATGGGCTTTTTGCTTTGTGTAGATTTTTCTTCTTTTTCTTCCAGCTCCTATAGACCAATAGATGATGATGAACAGGATGCATCTTTAACTTATTTACCTGGCAAAGTATACTTTTCACTGCCTCAGATGTGGCAACAGATTTGAAAAAGAACTTTCCAAGAGCAGTGTTTCTGAAAATGACGAATGAACAATTGTAATAGTTAAATGTCAAAATAAATATGTAGAACCGATAAAGGAAAAGTTTACAAGATAAGTTCATAGAGGTTACCTCAGCAAATTCTGAAATGACTTGATTAGAGGCTTTCCATACCAAGGCTGCTTCTTTATGTGAAGCATCCTGAGTGATATGTTTAAAAGAACAATCCCTCTGCAGAGTTGTGGCTGAGTAACTGCAGCCTGAAGTCCAACAACTCCTACACAATAAATGCATCAGATCACTTTCAACATAACTGACTTAAAAGAGTCCAGGGCTCCCCACAATGGAACATTAATTTTAGAAAGGCACATCAGTTCTGCTCGAAAGTACAGGAGCAGGATCATCAATGGCCAGAAATTTCAGTTTAAACATTCTTGAATAAGACAAGTTGAATTACTCAACCATAATATTATCAAACAAAATTGTTTGCGTGTCTAAGACCATATTATGACCACCTAAGATATGTTCTTTTAATTCTTGGACCCTCTACCCCAGCATGAATTTTATGGAGAGATGCCAGAATTTCTTGTCTATTAGAAGAACAGAAATGTCATCATCTCACTTTCTACTTAAGAAGTTGAGCAGCTATAACATTCAGACTGTTTTGCTATCTGTTTAGAAGGAAGTATAAGAACTAGGCCGAGAAGTTCCTACCCATATCACTGTAAGAGAGCCTTCTTTACAAAATAAAGCTTTAATATGATATCGTTCAATAGTTCATTTTTTCATGGGTGTAAATCAAATATCCTGCAATACCTTATAGGTCATTGCAGGGCTTAAAGACTTCAAACCATTTTATCATAACTACAAATTCCTAGGTGAGATATACTACTATGACTACTATTGCACAAGAAGAAGATTCAAACATTGGAGTTCAAAAGTCAGTGAGCTGACAACTTTATATGTTTAAAAATGCCTCTTCTCAAAATTTACATTTGACAATTACTGGCAACCAACAGATTAATATTGGTGCTATATTTAGATAATCATATGTTTTCTGCACTACTATAAATGCAATTTGGCTTTAGAAACTACTACTGTACTAAAGATAGAGTTCACTTAAAGAACAAAGCAATGAAGATGTTACAGCACACTGCCTAAAGCTGAACATCTTCAGAATATTACAGCTTCTCTGTATTGCAGTAATAGATAGTGGATTCACATTTTGTAGCAATGAAAACATGCAGGCATTAACTTTTGAAAGAAAATAACTTGTTGAAGTATCACCTCCAATTGAATTGCAGATGAAGAACGCTTCATCCTTGACAACATCAATACAGAAGTCATTTAGCTGGCTCCCCCAAGTCTCGAATGTATAAAAATTATGCTCCTGAAGTTCACATGGGTTTGGTTTGTCTGAATAACCATAACCAATGAGATCAACAGAAAATACCCTGTGTGACTGTGCAAGAACTGGCAAATTTTTCCTCCAATGGTCACTGTTAAGGAAAAATGGTGGTACAGTACCCAGATCAGGTGGTAATTTTTCAATGATCGACAAAGAGTTTAGACAAAATGAAAGAATTGAAGGTGGATTAAACTTTAAAGTTAAGCTGCAATTAGTTCCCAATTTTATTCTTAAAACTCAGGCTGTTCCAAATTGTCTGCAAGTGTTATTAAAAAACCTTAAAGACAACAGGAACAGATTATCTCTACTGGTGCAAAGTAATAGCCACAAGGCATTGGATACTTTATCTCCATAAGACATAACAAGTGTCATGTAGAAGAAAATGAGCTGTAGTTCTCTTTATACGGTCAATGAAATGGACTGTTTTACAAAAATTTCCCTGATGAAGATGGCGGTACCAGATTGCTTTTACCGGAGAACAAATTTTAATTTTTGTAATCTCATTGGTGAGATAAGGAGGAGACATCAGTACATTAGAGAAGAAGACTGCAGTTTTCAAATCGGTGCATTTTGTAAAAGATTTTGATGTGACTTATCTTAAATGAACATAAGATTTTTCTGTTTTCACTTTTCCTCTTATTATATTTTCTGGTATGTTCTGTTATTCCTGGTTGCTTGGTAACAGCATTTTGATTCTATAGTAGATCTTTGAGAATATATTGCCCCCTAGTAGTTACAAGCACTTTTTACTGGTATTACAAGCACTTTGTTCCAAAGTTTTTTACATTTTACTGGCCCCTTCTAAAACGCCGACCACATTAGCCTTCTTAAAAGTGCTTGAGAAGGTCAAAGATCTAATACACAAAAAGAAAGCCCTTTGGTTGTAAGACTAAATATGCATGCACCTGGACCTTTCCACCCCCTCCAGCAATAGGAGCCTTGTGCACTGGTTTTCAACTCCAAACAGTATGTTGAAAATTTCCATAACAGTTTCTAAAAGAAAATCTAGAAGAACCATTCTGCCAGTTCAGTATATCCAAGTTACTCTTAGCTAAAACTCAGACTTCAGTTTCTGGACAAAATTCCCATGGTAATCAATTACTTGGTCCATTAATATATCTTGCATTATGCTGAAAATCAAGAAGTTCCTTTCTTTTTGCCCCTTAAGTTATTTACCCAGATTTCTCACCTTAAACCAAAAAGTGAATAAAAGAACCACAGGATCACTCCAATATCTTTTCTAAACTTCATGTATAGGTGCAGCTTTGCATCGATTAAAGATTTCCTCAAGTTAATGGCAAAAAGAGACCTATATCCTAAAACCTCTAAAGAGTTAATAGAGTATACTATAAATTTCGATAAACAAACCCAGGGAAAATGCAGAAATTGTCCTGGTTGATATGCAGTTTTGCAGTTAAAACCTATATCAAATAGTTGATGGGAAGGAAAAATGTGATCGATGTAGACCTGTTTTTGCAGTTAATACCTATATCAAATAGTTGACGAGAAGCAAAAATTTGATCGATGTAGACCTGTTTGCTCCAAAACCATGAACTAAAACAAGTGCCGGTCCACTGCTTCCAGCATATTGGTAGCGAATAGAATAACCTCTCCAGTTCCATATACTACAAGGCAAGAGCAAAAGTATCAAACAAACAGAATCCACAAAACGATAGATTTACTCCAATTAACATAACAGGTCATAGCTTTCAAAATAACACAAATAACATACTTAACAAGTATTCCTTGCCTTAAACTGAATGTTCTACTTCATTCTCAGCTTTGCCTAAAAATTTGTCTATTCTCCTAAATAGAATGGGTCATAGTATTTGGTTTTGCAAAATTATTATAAACAGTTAATTGCAAGGCAAGAATATGTACCACAACCAGCAGATTTTTATATAACTTCATTACCTAAAGTTGCATCAGCTGTCATGTTTCACATACAGTCTAGCAGCCAATCACCTTCAACTTTTTTGCTTTCTCATCAAATTAAAATTCCTTTTACTTTTCTGCAGCACAAATACCCTTATCCAATAGCCAATGTCGTTTATCCCATTATTTGTTGCACTATTTTTGCAAGATGATTAAAGATTGAAACTAGCCAATGTGCTCTTGGATAAGGTACAACTAGCAGCAGTCCAGCCCTGGACATTGCAAAATCTTCACCATGCCAAAAGCTGATAGATGTTTAGAGGTACCAAAAAAATCATATGAACATCCAACAATATTTTAAGCTTCTTTTAATAAGAAACAATTAAGTCTCAAGAAGTAGAAGAGCAGAATCTGTAGATTATATAAAAGTTACCTGGTCTTAACTTCAACTTGAGGAGTAATCGCTTTAGCTGCGTCATCTATTGACGAGTCCACATCCACAAGTGAACATAAAACCAGCCCACTAGATTTTGAAATTCTAAATTCTGAAGTTATGGGAGAAATCAAGAACTTATTATGATTGCAAAAGCAGTCATGGCTTCTGTTATTAAAAGGGGTCAAAGGTGGAAGTCTCTTTGTAAGTCCGTGAAAATAGGGAACTGGAAATTCTAGCTTGGACGTGATAAATGCGGAAGAACTTGTGCCGGCCATTGTGTGTGTGAATGCGCGTTATGTGTGTGAGTGTGTGAGAAATTGTTGGACGTTGGAAATTGGCAGTTGAAAAGAGTTCACTAGCTAGCAAACACTAAAGTTTTTGAGGTAGAACAAAGGCCACCTGATTCCCACTACTTCCAGAGAAAAATAGACTGCTGTCGACCGTGAAGTCACTTTAGTGTGAATGCTTTGTGCTTAATAATCTGCCACGCAAAAGCTATTGGTATATGAATTAGACCGATTAGTTAATTTTGATTCAAAGTTTTAGAGGCAGAGAAAATTTGTTTTAAATTAAATCAAGTTGAATTATTAAAAAATTAAAGTGTAAATGATAACAGGATTCTTAATACAATGTTATAGGTGTCATTGAATTGACATAGAAAACATGTCATCGAGGATCGCAAGTATTGTGCTTTGCCCCTCCTTTCTTTTTCTTTTCTTTTTTTTCTTAGTCGTTTAATCTTGACTCAATGTGTATTTATTTAAGGGTTTTTCTAATCAACATGCAACTCGCCTAAATTCCATCCGAACTAGTGTATACAAGCATACAAAAAATTATTAATCTCCCTTATATTTACACATTTTTCTCAATTAGTCTTACATTTTTTAAAAATTTAATACATAAAATATATCTTTTAATGAATGTCCAATAAACACTGACCCTTTATTTAATTTTTGGCACAAATGGACATTGACTCTTCGGTTAATGCCTTGATGGGTACAATACGAAGGCATTCAACAGTTTACTGCTAAGGCTAACAGAGAAATATTCAGGCTACTTCAAAGGCTTTTTGCCTCTGGCTCCTGACACAGACAAGATGAGAGCTGTTTTAAAAAAAAAAAAACAAAAGTCCTCTACAAAAACTCTAAAATTATTATTCACCCCCATATTGTTTACACTCTCACGAAAAAACAAACAAATAAATAAAAGTTTACTTTGCCAAAAAAAAGGGAAACCGGGTGCCCACTTTAAAGAAAACCTATTTGAAAATTTTGATAGGGATAATTTCAAAAACCTTCCTTGAGGTTTCTCATAATATCACTTAGCATCCTTAGAGTTTTTAAAATCTCACTTCTCCCTTAAATTGACATATTTTTTTTTTGTAAATTTTAGCCCCTTTTGGGGAAAAGCAAGAGAGACGAAACTTTTCTTCCAATATTAACCTTATGTTATCCTATTTATGAAACTTACATCAACAATAAAAATTAAAATAAGACGAAAATGTAAAACTGAAAATATCTAGCAATTGACTATATTCTTTTCATAGGGGAAAAAAAAAAAACTGCATAGGTAATGTTTTGATATTTGGTCATGAGATCATTTTTTGATTAATCTTTTTAATGCTGGCCTATTTATAAATTTTTTTCCTATAAGTAGGCTTTACATGCAAATCGCATGTAAAAAATTTTAATTTAAAATACAACTTGAACTACATCATGTATTAATACATAATTCCTAAAAACATTGCTTGACTTACTCAAATCTGTTTTGCAAAATTTTCTAGGCATAAGTTACGTACCAAAATCCTATGAAGTGGTTGACGTTACTAAATTTGAATTAAACACTGCCTTTGCTGCCTTACCACCACTTGTGTATAGAAAAATATGGACTAATATTGGATGGCCATTTGGTTAATTTTGTTTATATTTTTTGGATTAAAAATTCGCTTTTAGTTTGGATCTTTGGTTAAATAATTATTAAGATGCACAGGTAATGTCATCAATTTGTGATCATTGATAGGGATATCTAACATTGTCAAGCTGATAAGAGAGGTAAGTGAGGTTTTAAGAATTTCAAAAATGTTAAGTGATATTAGAATAAATCTCAGAGTAGGCTACCAAATTATCCCATTTTGAAAACATGTAGGATGATGAGCTCAAATGAATCGAGTTTGAGCTTTCACAAAGTTAAGCAAGTTGATCTCGAGTTTTCATATCCATGTTTGATCTAGCTCGAGCAAGAGCTCCAATAGTGTTAAACGTATACAAGTTTGAGCTCAAATATAAAACTATTAGATATGGAGTTCAAGTATAATACTATTTGAGCTCGACTCGATTACCGTCTAATTGTAGAATACTCTTGAGCACTGGGTTGTCTTCTCCCTACTTGTCTACCGATATTAGTAACAATAGTAAATAATTCCTAACTTTTGAGGGAGAAGACTACTAGTAGAATGTAAGTATCTATGGTGTCAATTGGATTTTTTGAGTTGGGTTTTAGCAAGTCTAAACTTGGCTCACAAATTATTTGAATTTTTACAAAGTTTCAAGCTTATCTCACTCTATTATATGAGATTTGAGTTTAAATCAGGCTTGACCCAAACTTATAATTAAATACATAATTATATATAATCTATATTTTATAATTATTATTAATACAAATTTATATATAAATTATTAGCATTTTATTAGCATTTGATGTTGTAATATGTATAATTTTAAATTATAGAAATTATATATATTACATATTTAATTATACTCATATATGGATCGAGCTTTAATTGAATTTGAATCTACTATGGTCCAATTTTGGTTCACATTTAGTTTGAGTTTAATATTTAGATTTAAGCTCTGTCCGACCCAATTAAAACTTAGATTCAGTGAACTTTTTTCTGATTGAATGGGTGGACTTTGGGTCAGTTTGATCTCATTGACAGTCCTAATCTACGTGGTATTGCTGTAAGTTTACTTAACAAATGAAATGGAGTTTATTAATAAGATTGTCTTGGTTTGAGTGTTGTGCAGTCGGATTAAGCATAGCTGCTGATAGTTTCGTGCTTTAATGTCTATTGTATTATGGTTATCGAATTGTTTTCTTTCAGTTAATTGTTGTAGTCTTTGAGCTTGAAGCTTGAGGTTGGAAGCTAATTTCTGGTTACACATGTTGCTTTACTTGATAGCCATAATTTAGATCTGCTGGATGCCACTTTTGCTAGTCATGATTAGATCTAATTAAAGGTGTCAATCACAATCTAATTATGTTGATTTGCCCATATTCGCTCACTAATAATTCATCTAAATCCGTCCATTTATTTTTAATTGGTTCAAATGGGTACTCAATTAAATACATTTAATTGGTGGGTAGTGGGTTGATTCGACTAGTTCATTTATACCTGTTTAAAAATAATTATACATTTAAATTCAATTTTTAGTGAGTGTTAAGTAAATAAATTTGAATTTTTATCAATCTAGTAACAATTAAATATTATTTCTTGTAAAACAACATTCGAAGAAATAAAAAAAATAACTAGAATTCTAAGTGATTTATAAATGGATAATTGAGTATACTCATATCTATCTATTAAATGAGCATAAATGAGTATCCATTTGTGTTCATTTATATGTTTATTCTTTGATAACAAAACATATTTCATTAACGACTAGAAATCATCCAACACGATTGACATACATAGTTGCTCTAATAGTAGATAAAAAGACTTGAAAAATTAAAAACAGATCTAAAAAGTATCATCAATTTAAAATCATTTTCTTGTTGAATAAATCATTATTCCTTCACTTTGTGCATGTTGCAATCATCAGATCTGCTAATCAATGGTTATAAGTTCCAATAAAGATAATGAGATCTGCCGATGGTGACCCAAATCTGAAATAAATTCATATCTGGCAACCAAATTTGAAATAAATTCAAATTTAAACAACAAAACAAGGGAAAATAGCATAAAATCTCACTAAGAATTCCTAGGAGAACAAAAATTTTCACTAGAAACCCTAAAAGAAACAGAGATCTCTCATTAAGAAAATTTGGGAGAGATTTTATTAGGAAAATAACAAAAACATAACCTATGGGAGGGAGATTCGTCAGGAAAGAAAAGGAGCAGTAGAGAGAAGTTGAAAAAGAGGAGCAGTAGAAAGAAGTTGGAGGGTTTGTTACTTGGCTTATTTATGTTCATTTATTTAAATAGACATAAATGAGTTGATTTAATTATATTCATTGTTCAATTATGACTCGCCTAAACTTGTTCGAATTATCCATTTTGATATCTCTAGATCTAAACACTTTTTTTTTTACATACATTAAATTGCTATAATACTTTTTTTAATCAAAACTCCAGAAAATAGCAATTAAAATGCGCTCTATTTTTTAAAGAGAAACTTAATGAAGTTCAAATACGATAACGTCCACAAATTATTTCAAGAAATGGATTGAAATGTCCAAGAGAAAGTGATAAATTTGAAAACACTCTTCGTGGATTCAAGAAATGGATAGAATACTATCGATGTGACGTGGCAAACCAACTAACACATTCGACTGTCACGCGTATTTACAATTACTAACCAAAACGACAACATCTTGATACACTATTTATCAAAACGACACAACTTAACTGACACATCAACAAGAATCTACCAAAGGAAATAGAATAGAGGAGAATCCGAAGCCAAAATTGAATTCCTAGCCACACTTGTTGAAATCGGCGATTTATTGGCGACCGATCTCAGTTCCTCGAAAGTCACTCGGTTCACAAGGAAATTGTACATCGATTATCATAAAGTAAACCCTAATCCCCAAATTTGATCATGCAACGACAATTTCCAAGTAAGGGGTTTTCTCCTTCTTTATTGAGTTATTATGTCGTTTTTTCTAATCAAAGTGCTAATCTAATATTATCAACTGATTAAAAAATTTTTTATGTTTTTTGTTAGAGAAGAAATTATTTTTCTGATAAACATGCGAAATATCTGTTGTTCATAATTTTCACTAAAAAAATACTAAAAATTAGGTATATATAAACTTGTTTGTGGTGTTCTCAAGTTGGTACAAAAGTTATTATTATTATTATAAAAAATAAGTTATTTTTATGATTATTATAATTTATTTAGAATTTTAAATATCTTAATATTTCTTGTCCAAACTGATTAAATAAAAACTACTAAAAGTTCTTTCAACTCTATTATCAATTTTTTAATTTCAATTAAAGAACCACATCGACCAAGTTTATCAAAATTAAGAAATAAAATTAATGTGCTGTGACAATTAAAAGTCTACAAGAAAAGGGTAAATTTACAATGAGATTATATTCTCTCTTTTTTTTCAAAAAAAAAAACACTATTATATTTTGAAGTGGGTTGTAAAAGTTAGAAAAAAAAATATCCAGGAGCCAAATGAGATTTTCCAAAGTTTAAAGGCGCCAGGTGATATTTCTATAAAAGGGGCGATTGCTTCTTTTCCTCCGTAGCCATCTCCTTCCCCGAGTCCGCCTTTCATTCTTCTTTCCTCCCTTTCCTCTCCAAATTTCACCGCCACGCCTGCATATAATATTAGTATATGAAAGCCTCCTCGTCTTCTTCGCCTCGCCCTTTTATTTTTCCTTCTCCTTCTCTTGAATCTCTGCCACCCACTTGCTGTTTAGTGAAAGAGTCTCCAAACAGAGAATTTTGGGTTAAAGATTGATCTGTTATTTCTGTCTTCCTGTACAATTTCTCATCAATTGGACACGGGTAAGTTTTTATTTTTTTAATTATGGAGTATTTTTAAAAATTTTATACCCTAAAAGCCTCTTAAAATCATGGTGTAAGCCTCCGTTCATGAGTCGATACGGGTTGACTCGGCCGACTCGGCCGCTCTTTTGAACCATGATTGTCACTTTGATACTTGTGAACTAAACTGTTTATGGATACCTTTTTCATCAATGGAGAGACTGCTAATGGGTTTATAGATTCAATTCCATATTTGTTACCAAGAATGTTTTTTTTATCTATATTTGTGTTGTCAATAACAGAAGGAAATAAAAAATTTTGGTTGGGTATTGTGTTCTAATTCAATGCCATTTTCATGATATCAAAAGCAGCCTAAAAGCATTTGGTTTGGGGGGTAATTAATGGACATACTGAAGCAGGAGTTACTGAAAAAGCGCCAGAGTTTAGCTGAAGAAACAGGCGGGAAAAAGTTCTTTAAGAGATCAGAAATAGAACAAAAACGGCTGCAGAAACTCCGAGAGGAAGAGAAGCGCGAAGCAGAAGCTAAAGCCCTCCGTCAGAAGCAGCAGAAGGAGCAAAATGAGGGCTCCAAATCCAACAGCTCATCCTCAAACCGTGACACAAAATCCGAGATCCCTGAATCCTCTAAAGCCTTAACTGACGAGCAAAAAATAGACGAGCTCAATCTCCCGAGGCAAGAGGTTATCCGCCGCCTTCGTTTTCTCAAGCAACCCGTGACTCTCTTTGGTGAGGATGATGAGGCGCGGCTTGATCGGTTAAGATTTGTGCTGAAAGCAGGATTATTTGAAGTTGATGATACTGATATGACGGATGGGCAGACAAATGACTTCTTGCGTGATATTGTCGAGTTGAAGAAGCGGCAGAGGAATGGAATTCTGAGTGATAGGAAGAGGAAGGCGACTCAGGATGCGAATGAGGACAAGGAAGGGGGAGGAGGAGATGACGATTTGAGTGGGGATGAGGCGTCCTCTGGTGCAGATCATGACAAGGATTTGAAGAGAATGAAGACAAATTTTGAGGAATTGTGCGAGGAGGATAAGATTTTGGTGTTTTTCAAGAAGTTGCTGAATGAATGGAACCAGGAGCTTGATGAGATGGGCGAGGCAGAGAAGAGGACGGCCAAGGGCAAGTCAATGGTTGCTACTTTTAAGCAGTGTGCTAGGTACTTGAATCCGTTGTTCAAGTTTTGCAGAAAAAAGGTGAGTTTGATGCTTTTCTTCCTTTACACTGTCAATATTTGTTCAATTTGTTCATTGGAGTAATTATATTGTGTATTTTGTAGTTGAAGCTTTGCAGGTGTTGTTATGTTTGGAACCTACGTTTTGTGCCTTTTCGTCTTCTATTGTTTGCTTGATTAAACCATTGGAAGGATACACTCTTTAATATTAACAAACCCCAGTCGGCTTACATTAAGAGACAACTGCCTTGAGCACTCTTGTATGGAGCCAAGAGAGGCTGATATGTTTTGTTATTCTGTGGAGATTTCTTTTGGTTGTCTTTGTGTTTTATATGATGGATAACTTAAGATGCATAATAAACTAACTAGTTCTTTGATGGCAAGCTTTTCCAACCATCTTGACAAAGATGTCTTAGAACGTGCTTAGTAGTTATTAGTTGCTGATGATTGTTTACTTCATGGGCTTGATTCGATTAGTCACTTACCTGCCTCTAGTGCTTACCATACTGACTGAAAATTCAAATCCATTGTAAGAGTAAATGATGTAGAAAAACAATATATCTGCCATTGTCTGTAAAAGACAAAGGTCTGTTATCACTTATGTTGTGACTAGTAATTAACATGTCAAATTTTGATTAACAGGACTCAGTTGAGAATGATCAACAGGTTTTCTTAAAAGCAGAGAAACTCAGTGTGGGTGCAATAGGCCAGCTGCACTTTTGAACATATTGAATGTTATAGTGCTAGATCAATCTCTTCAGAGCCTCTGCCTTTTTAGTTTCCCATTCTAGCCGTTTGCCTTTCTGGGCTGCTGTTTTCATGCATTAAATTCTTGTTTTGTCCTTATTTCTTTCTCAGAAATTCTTGCATGACTGTTCTTGTTTTGGCTGGTGGGGAAGGGGATAAGGTTGGTGAAACAGAAAGTATACAGCACGTCCCTGTATTAGTATTTTAAAATTTAGTTTGGCATGACCATGTATATTGTTTATGATTTTATTTGATAAATGCTAGCCTTACTAATGTGTATGTAATCCCTCTATCCAGAGGGATGGCATTGCAGTCTGTATATGGAGTAATTGTTACTGGAAATTTCCAATCCATCGGGTGAAAATTAGCTAAAAATGTTCTATGTTCTTTCAATATTCCTTGATGACTGCACTTTTACTATATTGTGATCATCAAACATTTATGGATATAGGTTCTTCCTGATGATATAAAACAAGCATTGATGCTGGTTGTTGACTGTTGCATGATGCGAGACTATCTAGCTGCAATGGATCACTACATTAAATTGGCCATTGGTAATGCACCCTGGCCTATTGGTGTTACTATGGTTGGTATTCATGAACGTTCAGCTCGTGAGAAAATTTATACCAATAGTGTGGCCCATATCATGAATGATGAAACAACACGCAAGTATTTGCAGTCTATTAAAAGATTGATGACATTCTGCCAACGTCGTTACCCCACTTTGCCTTCCAAAGCAGTTGAATTCAACAGTTTGGCAAATGGTAGTGACTTACAGTCTCTGCTAAGGGAGGAGAGGTCGTCTAGGGCAAATCACGAGCCAGAGGAAAGGCTTCAGTTGATGGCTGCTCCAAAGGACAGCTAGTTCAGACTCACAAATCTTAGTCATTGGTGGGCTCTGTTCTTTTATTCCTCGCTGTCTTATTCTAAGATTTACCCTGTCATTGAGCTAGTTTCCATAGTCAGGGATGTGAAATGACCGAGTGATAGTACATGGTACTTCTTATGCTTTCACCGTGACAATTTCTATCTTCAAGTATTGTAATCTGTACAACCTCTTAAAAAAAAAACAATTTCTGAGTCGGTTTACTTGATCATCCTGTAGCATCCATGTTCTCTATTCTTTACGAAGAAAAGTGACTAATATCTACTATTTTGTGCTTAATTATGAGCGGTAAATAGTCTTCTCTCTCATGATCTGCAGGAATTACATGCGAGTTTATAAAGTTTCCAAAATTGCTACACATGCATGTGTCATTTGCATGAACCGATAATGGACAAAAATGCTACTTATTGAGTGCGTGTTGCCCAACCGACGATATTCATATTTTTCTTGCATATTCAAGTATAAGCTCTTTTGTTTCAAAGAAGGGGAGGGCTGGAGTTATTAGACCTGAAGGGCGAGACCAGATTTCGGATAGCTTGGAGCTAAAGGTGTACTAAATTCCAAGAACATCTTAGTTTTGAAGTATTTGGTGCAAGAGTTGCTCATTATTTTATTTAAGATCTTGATATTAACGTTCTTATTGCTGTGGACCAGAACTGTAATGTAATGTTTGAGTTTTTAGTCACCTTTTGTAAGTTACTGTCAAGATACCTTGCCTTTGTGACGCTTGGGAGTAAAGTTTCACAGGAAAGGAATATGTTCTAATGAATCCGGCTGATGGATCCTGGGTTCGGTGTCTCTGTGTGACAGGAACACTGCAAACAGAGATCCATCAAGTCATGTCTTAGTCCTCTCAGTTTGGTCATGCCAGTTTCAGCATAAAGCAGTTTAGATCCAGTGGAAGCTTGCCGCTTGATTAGCTATAGTGATCATAGACAGAAGCAATTGATCTTTCTGCAGGTGATCAGTATCCAAATAAACTTTGATTCTGGTTGTAGGACAGATTGTTCCCTGCTTATCACATTCTCCTGTTTTCTTTCTCCAAGATTAATGGTCTTTTATTAACGAAAATAAAAACAAAAAATCTCTCCAGTGTAGCATTTCCTTGCGATTGAGTTGAAGAAGGGTAAATTATATACATGGCAGAATGATTCTGCAGGAGGGAAAAAACTATTGATCTCGGGATCTTATGGTAGTATTCTACTAAAATTGGATTATCTTGCTAATGAAAAGCAATATCATGTCATGAATTTTATTACATGTTAGCCAGAGCTTGATGGTCCTTCATCCTTCATTCAGAATGTGGATTGCATCTTTATTGACCATTCTCGTAGAGGACAATGGTATCTTCCAAAATTGGAAGAAACAGGCCTCGTGCAAGTCAACTAATCATCTGGGGTTGATTTTGTTCTTTACCATGAAGCACATCATACGTGCAAGAGCAGATAACCTCAAGAATCTGAGGGCCAAGTCTTCTGAATTTCGAAGTAGTATTTGATATCCAAATAGCAATTCTGATGATCATCAATAACCTGAAACAAGAGGCACCTCATTTAGACCGGAAAGGATATTGACATGAACAATAAATGCCTGAAACAACTGCCATCTCATTTAGGTCCTGTTTGATAAGACAATTCAGCACTTAAACTTAATAAATTCAGACTTTAACATATTCAGACCGTTAGATAACCAAAATTGAATATCTGAATTAATTAATAGGTACTGAATTTTCTAGGCAAAACTTGCTCCGAAAATTAAGTGATAACTTATTCACTTATCATTGAATGTAATATGCACTCAAATGTATTAGATTTAATACTTAACAATTCAATAATTTAATGGATTCAAATTTCAGATTTCAGACTTCAATTTTATCAAACACACCCTTAGACCGAAGAGGATGTTGACATGAACAATAAATGTACAGTGTTCGAATTTCGCATCCCAGTTATATAAGAAAATAATCTAGAGCATGCTTGCATGTAATTCTCCCGGGTCTCATTAAAGGTTTCTGAGTCCATACATAAATTGAATTACCTTGGTTCTTGCACAATACAAGCCCCTTACAAAGATACCGGAAGGTGCTGTATCTTCTTCTAATTCATAGGAATAAGGCTCTTCTTTTGGGCTGAATGATCCTAAACAAACTTCAGACTTGTCAACTGCAAGAAGAAGTATTTGTAGACTGATTAGCACAATAACATTATGAACACTTTGAGGAATTTTAATCAATCCTCTTAGGATGAAGATTTGTTATACCTCTCATTCCGGCTTTCCATAGAGTATTTACATATCTAAGGCCAGTAACAATCTTGTTAGAAACAATGAAGTTGAATCTGAGGCGGTATCGGCTTCCTTCTTTTAGGATGAAGAGCAAGGCCTTAGGACTTGAAGCAAATGGCTCTGACAAGACAATTTCTGGCCGGCCCCGGCACATGATCGAAATGCTTTTTATTTCCACCTCTGGAACTCGACTTACTGTTGTATCTGGTTGAAACTGGAGGTGATAAGTTTCTCAACAATTGTAGTTTATGCACGTAAAAGTAACCTCAATATAGCATCAATGCTTCCTTAAAACTCAAGTAAATGACTAGATGAAAAAAAAAATACATGATTGCTATGATTATTAAACTTTACACTATACGTTGCAATTAACACAGTAAATTGAGCCCATCATATTAGTTGTTTAACCAAACTTTCAAGATACACATAGGTGCACTGTAACTGTAGACTTTGAGATTTTCCTCAGGTTGCAAGATTGCCACCAATGTAATTGCTTATGGTAAAAGGAATCCGGATGTTATTGAGATTGCAGAATGAATCCTGATAATACATGAGTAAATATTGTAAGGATGAAAATATGTGGATGAAATACCTCCACGAATGTTTATCTGTGCAAGATGATGTTCTTTCCACGACTGCAGATGTCTCCCATTATTCTTCAATAACAGAAGATTCATTTGAAGCAATCAGAAAAATTTTCTTACGTCAAATAATCAAAACAACCAAAGAATTTGGAGAACAATAGAGGGAGAGATTTAGGATGAAGAGTTGAATGAGTTAAACCTTGTCCTTCTCTAGCGGCATCGAGGAAGAAACTTGTAATGCTTTATTACATTTTAATGAAAGATCATCATTCTCTCGCTCATCAATATCAACGTCACTTTTGCTTCCATTCTCCTCTGCTTCTTCTTGCTTGATCTGCTCATTTTTTATGCCCTTCTTCATCCTGCTTTGGTCATCATTCTCATTGAAAGGACTAACTCTAGCGCTGTGCTTGGATGGAGAAAGCGTTTCAACAGAGGCAGACATTCTTGTTATTTAACGATCACAAATTTTGGCTCGCAAAATTGGCAAGAAACAAGGGAGACAAAGGGCATCAAGGAGAAGAAAGAAGAGGAGAGAGGGGTTAGGCGGAGGAGTAGGAAGCTGGTATAATAAGGGGAAAAGAGAATGATATATAAAGGTTCTTGTATTTGGAAAAATGTGGTGGTTATGTGGTATTATTTTCCTCCTCGTACGGTTGCTACACGGAATATGCTAAATTGGGAAGATTGTACTCCATACATTTCTTGATTTAAATGGGAGGCTAAGCAAAAAAGGAGTCGTAGGGTTTTGATGGGCATAAGACTTAAAAGAGGGAGTCTGCTCAAGTATATGTGAAAAAGGAATCTCACTTGGTGCATCTAGTTCTCGAGTTTTTTTCCCCCTTGAATAAACATATATATGGATTCCATAGCAAGACAGTATAAGCAAATTATCTGTTATTTTTTGATATATTTGGTCTATATTTATGCATACCTCTTCTCTATAGTCTTCTAATTGATCTCATCATTTGTGGTGTAGCAAATATTTGTAAGAAAAATCCGTGAAAACATGGGACTAAACATTGGCTTCCAACAGTTATGTCCTCTAAATATTCCACAGCTCTGACTAAGTTTGGAGAATGATTAAAAAGTTCGAAATTCTATTAGGGGTGGTTTACAAGGCATTGGTTGGCCATTACAATGTATGGAGACCAGAATATCTGGTTTCTCAGTCAGTAGTATCTGGTTTCTTGGATGCTTTTCAAAAGCTCTACCCTCTGCTTTCAAGAAACGAAGAATGCTTGAGGAACCATGCACGTACACGCAGCCATTGAACATATTATTAGGATAAACAGACAGTAAAAGGTGAAAGGCAATCTAGCCACACTGCTTGATTCTCTGCTGTCACTACTGACAACTGCTCATGGACAAAGACATTGCACAGCATTTGAGAAACTAAGTACGTCTTAGAAGGGAAGACAAAAGCTTCCCCCATTATTCTGGATGGCTACAATATATATATATATATATATATATATATTTTGGTTCTCCCCTGGGCAGGGGAAGGGAAATTTTTAGAATGGTAATCTCTAGCACTATGGAGAAGGGATCTGGCCATTAGCTTCGTTATTCAGGATGAATGACCATTTTAACAGGCTTTGCACCTCTGCAAGAATCAGTATATAACAGCTCCAATCTGTGTGAAGCATTTTCATGGTTCCTTTCTCCCAAAAACTTCCATGTCCTGAGGAGCTTTATGACAACTGAACTCTTGGGAAAGACCTGAGGGTTAATGGCTCTCCAGCTCATGAGTAATAACTTGGTTATGACTCAACTCATTTCCAACAGCCCTCAGGAAGTAACAGGTTTAGCTTTTACTGGGGCTGAGGACGTGTCTGCACAATGTATATGTCCGTTCCCAGTAAACATCCTTCAACATCCTGGGGGCAACCAAATTTGCGCTCCAGGAAATACCCAACAGCTCCAAGCTGCTGACCAAGCTGTTGCCTAAAAACTGCATCAACTGTCAGTGGTTTTTGGCTGTAATCTACAGTTAAATGGAAAACTTCTCCATCAGCTGGCCCAGCACCACGAACCACCAATTCCTCACTAAAGTTAGCAAATGCTAATGTGCATACTAGGGCATCAAATTTCCCAGAAGACAAACGCCATGGAGTGCCTCGTGTACCAGATGCTAGAGTTTCCCCAAGCCCAGGAGCAATCTCAGCTGCAACAGAATTACGATCAAGATCTGTAGGGTTCAGCGTGTGGAGCACAAATGACAAGACTGGTGAAAGCATTTCTTGCACCAATACAGCCATCGCTGCTTGCTTCTGAGGCACACCAGCAGCTTTACGGCTCAAAACTGCTCTACGGGTGTATAATGAGGCCCAAACATGGCTAATGGCACGTCCAAAAATGAGTGGATTTGAAAGACCGACATTTGGAATTGACTCATAAAGTCCAGCAGCAGACATTCCAGCCAAGTCCTCAACATTGGCACTGGAGCGCACATATAATCGTGCATTGGCTGAAAATACTTTTCCTAAGCTTTCCACTATGCCTTTCGGGAGCTGCTGGGATGCAATCAGCTCTTGTAGTTCATTGCAGAGTTTGTCGAGTTCACCATGAATTTCAGCAGTTTCTATCTGATCCAAGAGAGACCTGAAAGTTTCAGTTGATTTGCTTTGTTCTAATGCCAGCTCCATTGAACCAAAAGGAATAACTGCTCCAGCAGGAACTTTAAATGCAGCTGATACCCCTTGGTCACTGTATACTGTCATTAAATGAGTTGCCAGCAAGAATATTAGCAAAATAAAATTCCCTTGAAACCAGCTTTCAAAACTACTATTTTGAAGCATATCATGCCTTTTGTTGGAGTCTCTTTAAAGCAACAAAAGAAACAAACTTATGTTGTATGTAATACTTAGTTTTAACCATAAGTTCAGTCATACGTCGTATTTCAAGTATGATACACTATGAAACTGCTGATGACCGAGTCATTTTCAGAGATGTTATTCAAACATCAATGTCACCTAATATAAGCATAAGAATTCAAGATGAAAACCTAAAGTACCACCATGCAACTTCCCACAATATGCTGGCATGAGAACTCAATGTCAAATGCAACTCAGCCACAGCATATCTACCATCTTTTTGGGAATAAGGGGTTCCAATTTGAATAAACTTCACTAAACAATATACTTGAGGAAAGAACCTTGAGGTCTTCATATCACATGCATACCATCCTGTATATTGGCACCTACATGTTTTGACCTCTAGCATTCAACAGAATACATGAGTAACAAGATAGAATGGAATTTTTACTTTTTTTTACCTCTTTAAGCTAGTAGGAACTGGCAAATCACTAATTTTTCGGTTGTTCTCTTGACTTAAGGCTGCCCAATTGTCAAACCACAATCTCTTTCCTTAGTTCTTTGAATGGTTGCCATGGATCTTGCTCTAACTATTATCAGATTTGCCCCAGTATTGGTGGTATGACATCATCAGTTCTCACTCCTTTAACAATTGCTAGCCACCAAAGGACCCAGACCAGCTCAAACAGTTTTCTTTTGATTAAAGTCTGTAATTCCAATTTTAGCTAACCTTTTCTACTGCAATTTATCCATCTGACAAAATCATGCTACACCATGTGTTTAACGTTCTTTCATTTGTTAGTGTGTGATTTCCTTGTCTATGTTCCATTATTTTTGTCATCCACATCAATGACACAAAGTTTTAGGAAGCTAGTCAAAATCACCAACATTGTCCCCTCCTATGGAACAGCTCAGCTTGTCCTCTTGTGCGTACAGCAAATAAGGTACTTCGATTTTTTAAAAGGGGCAAAGCTGGAAAGTAACCTTCTAAGACATCCACTTATAGCAAGGTTACATCCTTTCCGTGAGAATATAAATGGAGTGCAGGGACTGCAAACATACTCCTCCATGCTAACATTTCCTCAAACCTCAAATCTCAAATCTCTGAAGTCTCTGCTTTAATCTGAAGATGGCACCAAGGAGAACCTGATCTAGTTTGTTTCATTATACCATCTCAACTAATGCACAGTGTGCTAATTTTAACTAATTTTCCTTTTCATGGAACTATTGTAAATTTAAATAATGAGCACAAGATAGAAGTTTTTGTCATGGAAGTTGGCACGAGCATGTTATCCTTGAGAATTTGGTCTATCCATAATAAACTTTTGGTGACTACTGAAGTTAGTCTCCGTTAAAGTGATCCTCAAAGCTTCAAAAAAAGGGAAAATTTAGAAGAGGAGGAAGATTAGACGACAAGTAAAAGAAGGCCACTGAAGTAAAAGACAAGAAGGCTGGGTGGAAGAATGAATATGAAAAGAAAGAAGGGGCTAAGGACACAACCCAAGTCATGAGGTGCAGCCAATGGTATTGATACAAAGTTTTGAACTAAACCATACTAAATCTGAAGAATAACATCATAAATTTTTGTGAAAAACAACTGCTACCTTTCTCAGAAGCTGCTGACAAGGAAGCTAGATGAGAACAGGTTGCAGCTTTTGCACCAGAATTTTGTAAATCTGCATCAGACAGTAGCAGAATGCCACCACTTGCTAGCACCTAAAAGGACCACCACCTTTTAATACTAGTAGAAAATTGATAGCTATAAGATAATACATGGGCATAGCAGATGGTAAATTAGTGGAGAAAACTTTTTTACCTTGCTGGACTCCATGTTCATCTGTGAAGAATCACTGTTTGAGGTGCTTCCAACAGTGGATGAAAAAGGAGGAGAAGATTTAGCAGGAGATTCACCAGTTTTTTGCTTGGATGATGGAGACAATTTGACACCCTCTGATGATGCCTCCAGCCTATAAGAAGATTAAAAAGTAAATCTTAGGAAACAGTGACAAGAAAAGAATGCATTTCAAAATGATGCGCATGATAGATAATGTTATAAGCCAAAAAAAAAACATATGAATACAGTCAAATTGTGTGTGATGAGACTACAAAGTTAAAGCTAACCTGACATATTTTCCATTCATATCTTTTATATCAGTAACTTTATCATCATCATCGCACGTCACAAATACAACCTTCTCCTGCATTTTCATTAAGTAATCCACTAGGCAATTAAAATGAGATTTCACCTCAAAGAATGAACTAGACAGGAAAAGGGGAGAATCTTAGACTTACTTGCCGGGCCCTTACACCTAGATGAGATAAATGAGGCAACTCTTGCAAAAGTACAATCCCAGCTATGTTACTCCCAGTAGCTGTCACCTGTCAGATGATGCAAAACTTATGTTTCGTGTTGAATAATTCAGAGGATAAGTTGATCTATATTGATGATGCAACAATAAGTACTTGAGTAAACAATTGTGATATAAGAACTGTCCAACCTCTTCATCTCCATCAGCCCTGTTAACCACAAGAATAACAGGCCCTTCTACTGATGAGGGCAGTGTCCCAGGGACAATGTTGTCCACCTAATATAAAACTAGTCAGAATAAACATATTTTACTCATCAAAAGCAGCACAAACACAAGAAACTCCATTTTGTCTTGTTCATATGCATATCACGCATTGACTTTCTTTGGTGAAGCATTCATTAGACAAAATGATTCCATTCTCCAATGCAGTTCCAGGAGCATAGTGCACAAAGCATAGAAGCTGAGAGTCATATCAAGTTCACCAGTTACCAAGACAATATTTCCCTAATCTTAGCTCCACTAGGAAAGAGCACCATGTCTATATTGCAATTACTGGTACATGTATATGCAAATGCATGTTAGTGTGCGCAATTACTTTTTTATGTTATCATACAAGTATGCATAATCAGCAGTCTTTGGGGATCAAACAGGTTCCTGAATGAGCCTCACAATGGAAATGTAAGACCTACTTAATTCCTGTTTCACGTAGCTTTGTTGTAACAAGGAACCCAAAGTGTAAGTACACCAGGTGGTTCTGCCTAATGCAAGTATGGGTGAGATAACAATCAATAGCAGCATGTACGCAACACATCATAACAGATTTACGAGAGGAATCAAACAATGATAACTAAATTGACATCGATTGTGATCTATTTGTGTTCCTTGGAACATTTTCTAATGATTCTTAAATTAAGCTGTCACAAAAACACCAAGTCTCTGATCTGCAGAAAACGAGCATGTAATGGAAGGGCTTGCATCAGTAGAAAGAGCAGTGTGTTTTACCCTGATACTGTTCAAAGCAATTGTATTGCTTTACCATAAATAGGATCCAGATAACTCAAAGATTGTCAAGTCTCGCAGCTTGCATCCGTTGCACAGTAAATAAATATGATCAAAATATTTTATTTTAATAATTTAGGGTTCCCTCACCATAAGTTTGCACAATCATGCGACTATCTTACAATTTTGATCATGCTGAGCATAGCAGGTTTGTGACAACCTGAAAACATACTTGAAAAGGATACGTACACATGTTCCCATGTCAAGTAAACATCAAGATATGTTCAACAGTTTTAACTACGAAAATATATGTTTAAGGGCATAGTTTCTCAATATTATTATTTAAGAATGATGAAAGCCACATCAGACATTAACACTTTTCCAACCATATTAACCAACAATTAGAAACTCCATTATTGTGCAAAGCAATCAATTTTTTAGTGATAGGAATGAAAACAAACATAAATGCACTTATGCACTAATTTAAGTTTTTTGCATCCATATGCACATGTAATTCTGCATAAGTCAACTTTTGGACAGGAAAATGTCATTCACCATAATTACAAAAAGGTTTAGATATTTGCTCTAGTTCTTAAAAGATTCTTCTTTCCCCACCTTAGAGAAGTTGCTAAAACTTTTAAATGAAAGGCATCCATTAAACATTTCAGAAAAGTAAAAGCTTATCTGAAAATTTTTCAGAGGTGCCAATGGAAACAACTTAATATCTAAAATCAAATGTAGAGAACATCTGAAGAAAACTTTTGGCTTGATCAGCTTAGGAAGCAGTAGGAGTCGTCTAGATATATTCTGAAGCACAATGCCATAGGTCCTTTATCTATAGAAACTATCTAGATGAATTGACAGATTTCATCCTCAGCCAACTGCCTTTTATCTAAAAGAACGTAGACAGTATAATTTCATAATCTGAGAAAGCTGAAGTACCCTGTTGCGTTGAGCTGTTCAAATATGTACTAAAGTCGTAAAATTGCCACAAAGAACAGGCATCAGTGCTTCTAAACAGGAGTCCAATGACATCTAACATGTATTTTGCTCTGACCTTGGCACCATGTCATATCAAATCCTCTCCAAACTTCCCTAGGTCTCCAATAATATGGTATCTAACAGAAGTATCTAAACAGCATAAATTAAACTACCTGCACCAGCACACCAGAGGCATCTCCAGGAACAACCACATCCCAACCCTCTGAACCAAGAGTGCTTCTAACAGCTTTTGAAAGAAGAGTACAAAGTTTTGAAACCTGAAAAATTACACTGCAAATGACATTTTACACTTACATGTTAGATGGAAAAGTTTGATTACAATGATCAAGATATATTCAAAGAAACATGCATGAGAGTATGATTCAAAGGTCAATTGGAGAGCAAACACAATTATACCCTGCACGAATCTCAGCTTCTGTGTACGTTCTAACGCTGTTTTCAGGGATCCCCAATGCTTTTCCAAGTATCTGCAAGGACATGAACTTAATAAAGTCCTAAAAGATTAATCTCTTTTTTTTTTATGTCTAAGAGATTAGTCTAATTACACCACACTCTTACAGTAATGGAAAACCATATCTCTACCAAGAAATTCCAGTATTTAAACCCTTGCATCACATATGAAGTTCTCATAGCTCATCCAAAACATGGCAAGAATTTTTATTTAGAACAACAGGACAGAGCTTATAAACCAGAGATATATATATTAAACCATGATTAAAATCCTACCAACACTATTTGCACTATCTGAAACAAGTGGATATGAAGAATAAATCAGAATGTGCAGAATTTTCAGCAGACCACCATTTAAGTTTTACCTGGACTTTCTGAGGAAATATCTGAAGGACAGCCTCAGAATATTCATCAGCCAATCTTCTGCATCTATCAATAGTTGCCTTAAGCCTCAATGCCCAAATAGTCTTACCATTTTCACCACCTTTATTAGATAAGCATAAGTTTCTTAGCAAGGGACTTAAAAGTACAAAAGAATAATAACCTAATGGAAATAAGTACCTTCTCTTTCTGGAAGGCCTCTTGCTTTCCATGCCATGAGTTCATTTCCAATTGCTCTACATTCATCTGGCTTCCAACCAGAAAGACCCAGCTGATGGATACCAACAGATAGCACTGTAAGTGGATCATTCCAAGAGCTGATATTGTTAGAGTCCACGTTCCTTGAAAGTTGATGAGCTCCTCCCAAGTTTTCAAGTGCATTGAGATACCTACAAACCATATCCACTAAACATTTATCTTTCAACAGATGGAGAATCCACTGCAGTTGCAGGATTTAAAACAGGACATTTGGCAAGCTTAAATTAGTTGTCTACTTAACTCGAAAAGCACAAAATTTTCATATTCACAGAGTGACTACCTCAATGGTAGTTTGTGAACCAAAAAGTTTCCAATGAAAGTCAAACATTTTCAAAATTTCGTAAGATGACTGAAAACCAATCATTAGAATCATTGCCCATTATCGCCAATTGAAAGTTTAACCACAAGTTTTGATCAAACTATCAAGGTGAAAAGAAATAGAAATCGGACAAGAGTCTGTTTTCGGTTTACATAGAGTAGATGCTATTGAGAACTTTGTCCTTTGCTTTGGTGTGTTCCAAGAATTCAACAAGCTTTGCCTCTTGGCTGATTTTTAATCATCAATTATACAGCATGCCAGACACTAATACCAAATAAGAGCTTAAAATCAGAATTTTCTCAAGGTTTGCACTGCTTATTATGAGTGTTTTCCTTCCATCGATTCCAATCATCAATTTTCAAAATAAAAGGTTCAAATGCACAAGCAAAAATGAATTCAAACGTATCACCATGACAACAATTTGAAGAAGGATTTTTGAAAATGAATGGTGCACCAAACAAATTTAAATGACTGTCAAATGACATTATAGCCAGTGTGAACGCAATGATACAAGCATAGGGACAATCCAACAAACAATCCTCGGAAGGATGAGATGAAGAATATTACAGAAAACTGAGTTTTCCTTCTTTAGAATTGGTGTTGGTACACCTCCCTTACATGGTGAAGAAACAAAAGACAGTTTACAAAAGTTCTTGTGCAAAATTTATAGCACTTTATAACTGTGTTTATTGCATCAACCATAATTCTAAATATTATATTTTGCTCGCAATTATTTGTACAACTGCAGTTAGCACATGTTCATCTAGAGCAGGCAATGTGATGTCTCCTTTCCACTTCATTGTGTGGAGAAAGAGTTATATATAGCCATAAACTTTTAGACAAGGACCTTTTGCTTTAGATGTAATCCAATATCACCAGTCAATTTACACTTCTTTCCTTTATCCAATGAAAACAGGCTACACCAATTAATTTGATAATCTTCCAGATTTTACTTATCTTTTAATCTGATTATCATGCAGTATGAGGATGTCACGTGGGAAATACTGCACTTTCTACTATGAATACCTCGTAAAAGCAACAAGTAGGATTCCATGCATTACCCCAAAGGAACAAGAAACTGAAATTGCGATTATATGGCTTATTGTGGAAATCTTGGGACAGAAAATTGAAATGGGAAAGAGAAAGGGATGCACCTCAGTGGATAAATCGAAGACCCAAACACAATCAGCCAACAGTATAGGTAAATGTACATGACAGGTAGAAGTCCCTAATAAAATAAAAAAATTTGTAATGGATAGCTATATCTCTGCATCTTCTCACAAGACAGTCGTACAGAGTCTCAAAAGGCAAAGGCCTCAAATGAATGTAAGAAATGCAACGTACAATTTGGTTTGACAAAATACTCAATATCTAAGAATTTCAATAAAATCATAAACCAACCACTAGAAGCAAGAACATGATTTTCAGAAACCAACCCAGAACTTCAGCTCCTAAAAAGATGAATTCCAAAGGCACTTTTTCTTATCAGATTAGGAGGAAAACAAGTAAGTACAAACAATCAACTTAGCCTTGTCTTTCAAATTTATTAGCAGCAAATGTCCCCAGTATTGCATTGTGGAAAATATTATAAGAATATCAAATTTATTACCATAGTTTTAGCAGAGGAATAGATAGTCTAGAATACGCAAGAAAAGTAGGTTCACCTGCTTAAAAGAACAAAAGCATAGTCTTCAAGCCCGATTTCAGAAAGACGCCACTAACAAAACAAGATCAATTGTGGAGTTTAGAGGATCAATTTCTGTTAAATTTTTCCTAGTGACTAAGAAGAAACAAAAATGCGAAGTAATCTTACCTTTTGGCGCATTGCTATTGCAGCATCAGGAGCATCATTTCGAAGACCACTTTTAAGACCCTTTACTATCACTTCACGAATGCTGTTTAGAGAATGAATTGTTTGGACCAACAGTCCCACCACATCATTGTCTGAAACATTACTTGTTTCATTTAAATTATCCAAGCCCTAGAAGCAAAGAAATAAATGCAAACGTTTTACTCCAATCATATGTTGGACAGGTGCTCTTCCTCAATAATTAAGTCATAATTCCAAACCGCAATTCCTAACATCTTCATATTCTGTTCTTAATGCCTTTCAAAGGAAGGACATTTCACAAAGCACTGAACTTCTCAAAAGTCAAGACTCATAAACTCTTCAATTGCCATAAACTGAGTATATAGTTGAAGCAACAGACATTATGGATTACATACGTTCACACATTCCAGAAACACTGGTAATTTTATTTTTTCTTTCTCTTCTAATAAATAGTCTTCCTACTTCTTAAGCAACAAAGATGAAATCGGTATCTTAAGGAGAGTTGCATGTCAGCAAAAAAAAAAACCCATTTTTTCGAGGTTATGATTTTGCACTTAATCAGTTTCCTATCCTCAATAGGTTATAAACCAGTTCTAATTCATGAAACGACTTCTGACTACATCGGACCAGCTAAAAAGAATTACTGGATTAGTAGGGTGTTGAACTCTCTCTTTGCCATCTACACATCGATACCAAGAAAAACACAGATAAAACAGGATATAATAACTCGTTTACAATAAGCACACTATAAACACACTCCTCTCATGCTCCAACTTCAACCAGTACTTTTCCTTTCACACTATAAATGTCTATCATGTCTAACCTCAGGTGAATTCCTAAAGAAAAAGCTGGGAACCTAGAAAATTCATGCATTAATAAGACTTATTGCTAATAGTCAATGATTGGTTTTCATCATGCAACATTCATGTACAGAGTCTAAATAGTTGTCAAATCCTACCAGAAAAATTCATAAATGTAATATGTAAATGCTTATGAAGTATAAAAAGAAGTACCTTCTTTGATTCAATAAAGTTTGACAGAGTTGATAAACCTTTTTCATCCAGTGATTCCTTGATAGCATCCAGCTGTTCTTCGAGACTGGAACATTACAAGCACACTTTAAACTTCAGCTTGAATTACAATAAAGGAAGCTGATAAAAACAAGCGCCCTCTTAAAATAATTTCAAAACATTAAATACAGGAAGCTTCAACTAAATCTGTTTTTGTAAACCAAGATTATTTCACTTTAACAAAGTTTTTTTTCAGCAGAGCATAAAACCAACTCCTAAAAGACCAAATACAACAGGCTGTAGAAATATTGTGATGTAAACAGGAAGGCTTCTCCACAAACTTTCCCAAACCCCCTTTCTCACAAAACGAAAAGAAATGAGATGGTTTTTCCTTCAGTAAATCAAGAATGAATTGAAAGCAAATCATTCGGTTGTGCAGTGGCTGCCACAGTAGCATTAAAACCTTCCTTTTTCCGCTCTCACACTTTTCCTTAGCAATTGCTTTTTCATATCATTTTCTGTTTCATTTGCTATTTGCATTCTCATATACTAATTCTCAATGGATTTGATCAATGTCTACAGCATAAAGAAAAAAATTTCAATTAGTTGCACTCCTTCAAACAAAAGTAATATACACCAAGGTTGATGGTCAGGTTGAGCTATACTCAAGAACCACAACCACAAGAAGTTTCCATGATATAGATCAAAGTTTAAAAGAGAAAGGGTTCATCAGTTTGTGCACAGTATTGGGTACCAAATCTAATGGTCAGGCTTGGATTTACTTGAAACCACAACTTAAGGCTTGGCTACATAGAAATTTAGAAAGGCAAAGAACACTTATTAGTATGAAAGACTTGATGCACAATTTTGGATACTGAATATAACATGCACTCCATAACACTTGCCCATTGAGGCATTCCAATCACATTATCTTTCCACATCCAAAAAGTTTACTTAAACTTTGTGCAAAAGCAAAGGTGACAGTGTCTTTGGGATAGAGGTGTCTTACTCATATAGGCAAAGGATTATTACTGCAGTTCATAATCTAATCTATATTTTGGAAAAGATGAAAGAGACAAGACAAGATATAGCTAAACATCGTCAAAGCAGAACATATTATGCTAGAAGATGGTCCTGTGTAATTTGTGGCATATACCAGACCTTCCAGCATTAAAGAAATCTTTGAGCTCACGATGGAAGATCTTAAATTGTTCGACAAATGCTTCATTGTACTCCCCAGGGTTCTTCGTAACTTTCTCAAGCATCACTTCTGTGGCAACCAGATCTTCAGGACCAGCATTTCGATGAAGTTTGTTTTGTATTGTATGCTTGATTTCTTGCTGTATTGCAGTCAGAGAATCAAAAAATAATCCAATATTGGAAAGAATAAAAGCACTAGAAAAGTACAGCAGAAGAGTTCAGCTATACCTTGAGCTCATGAGGGATATCATTCCGATGTGCAATATCCCTAATTCGTGTTAGAGGAACAGATGTGGTGAATTCTGCCTTGAAAGAGGGTAAACATGCATGAATCTTGCGGATGACAAGAATTTCCTGCATGAGATGCCACTTGGAAAATAGTATCACAAGAAAAAAAGAAAAAAAATCTCAAGTATGCAAAACCTGAACAGAAGACAAATCAAGAGGAAGAGATATCATCTACTCACTGACATAGAAGGAAAAAGGGGATAAACATAGAAGTTATTCTCAACGAAGTTAGCTTAAGTTTTTCCTTTCAGTACTTGCTACCCGTGTTACAGGATTAAATCAGCAGCATCAATTCAATTACAAATACAAGCAAGACTCCAGAAACAATGTCCAGAAATTAACATCTTCTGAGTAATTAAAAAATTTCCAAGAAAACAAGTTCAATCTAAGCCCAAATATGAATTTGAATTCAATATTCAACAATTTTTTAGAAGATACTCATGGCATTGATCATTCGACCTAATATCCTCATTAGAATGATATAGAGTAAATGGAAACCTCATCTTAGATGTAATACTAACCAAGCACCTTGATCCAAAAAGCAAACATGCATAAGATTCCCATGCTCTATTTTTGAAATATTATAGAAACTTTCTCAACAATAAAACTAATTTTGGCCTGTATTCCTGTTGGAAGGATAAGTATACAGGTGCAGTAGCAATTTCTTACAGCTTTACTATACATCATAAGGATTAACTGTGATTCCCAACAGTGAGGTTTACCCTAACGACAACAGTTCCAGAACCCTTGTTTCTGACCTTTCCCATTTGACAATTCAAATTCTGCTCAGATTAAGGACGTCGATAGAAAAGTCAGTTTCTTAACATTTGGCTGTTACTACTAACTGCAGTTGCTTTGCATCACCATTGTCCTAGTAAGAGAACTTCCGATAACATCAAACTTTTTACAACTGTTAAGAGATATTAACATCGAGAGGTTTTGTAGTTTGATATGCAACACAAAAGGAAGCAATTGAAAGTTACTCTAAAGTCAGAGTTGGAAAATGATGTCTAAGTGTCTCTCACAAACTGCAGCATTTAACTTGCTTCCTTGACATATTGCCCATGATTATAGACATTGTACAAGAGATAGTAATCAAGTATAATGGAAGTTGCAAAAAAGCAAAATGCAATCAAACAGTAAAATAGATATACTGCAGGAATTTTATAGGGAGTAACAAAAAGAAAAATTAAATGAGGATTTGCATAAAGTGTCAAATTACTCTGGTCTATAACATAAGAACCACAAGAGAATACTAAGGATTCACCAAAAGTTACAAAACTATTGAGCACTTTAGCAAGAGGAATAAGAAAGTAGTGAGCTTTAAATGCGAGTTTAATCATCCTATATTAGTTCCCAATTAAAAGTACTCTTATGCTAGACAAAAAATGAACATCATAAATCTGGGAGGATATACACTGAAATGTTTATAACTACCTGAGGAGAAGTGTCTTTCCCATAGGAAATCCTCTCTAGTTCACGAAATATAAGCCTGGAAATCTCAGCATGCCTATTAGGCCGATGATGACCCCCATCTTCAAAGCAAGGAATTTGCCCCGTGTTTATCCACTGAATACATATAGTGAGATTAGCGAGCAACAAACAAATTCAACTGGACTAAGAAACTACTGCTCAATAAAACATCAAAACACCTTCAAATAGATAGCTGAATATGCAAGAGCCTCCAAGCGATGCCCACTCTCAATATTTCCAACCACAATTTCACGGACGACTTCAAGCTATAGCAAGTAAAGAAACACAAATAACAGTGTCAGACCCAAAAAAGCTTTTTATGCAAATAAAAGAAGGAGAACGCAGGAAGATAATACAAGAGGGAGAAACTTCAACTGAAAACAAATGCCCTCAATTAGCAAGATTCCAATCTAAGGTGTCTTGGATATAAAAACGTGCTATTTACCTTTTCCTTTGATCAAATGTTATTATATTTTGATGAAAATATGTTCTTCAATGTGTAGTGTCGCTATAGTCGTACACTTCTTCATTCAATAATTCTCACAACCAAGGAACAAAAAAGAAAAAGACAAAAAATGCACTAAATACAAACTCTCACTAGCTGTTTCTCCCGAGTAAGCTCTTGATACTACTGACATCTTAGAAACGTACTTACTTTTAGTTGCCTTTTCAAGTTTAACCTCAATTTAAATAATTTCTTGTCTTTTGATGCATAAAAATGGAATTACAAGAATTTAAATTGACTAAATTACATTTTCTCTCCATATTGTCTTTTTTAGATAAAACTAAAGGTGCAATGTTTATTGATTACCCAAAGTTGCGTCAGAGAAGTCTTTACATCTCACAAAGTTGGTCTGAGTAGTTGATTGCCTATTTTCCGATTCTATTTACAGTGTATTTGGCATTATACTCTAATTACCTTCTTATCACTAGTAGATGTGAAAAGAACATCTCTTGCGGAAACTTTTCAGAATATAGATAAAGTGATACTTATCAACTTTTTCCAGCTCAAGACTCAAAGCAAGATGAAAAAAGCAGGGATAACATGGAACACACTAACTAGAGGCACTAGAATTAGGCCGATATACGGATGTACATATGCAAAGAGATTAATGTTATATTATCAGGAAAGGGCAATTTGCCAGTGTCTCACCTTCCTCCACCAGTTCCTTGAATTCTTGTCACCTTCTACCAACTTTAGGGCAATTCCTTCAAGACCAGATATATCCCACTTCCGCTCCTTCTCAATGTTGAGCTGCTCCTTTGAACGTACAAAAGATACAACCTTCCCTTGCCATTGTTCAACGAGAGGACTTGCCACAATCTCTGTGTCAGCCACATCATCAGCAACTGCAGAACCATTACCAGTTGCACCAACACCTCCCTCCTCCTCCTCCTTTTCCAAGTCCAATGGCAGAAATTCCACAGCTTCACCTGTCCTGTCCCAATGAAAAACCGTTTTGAAACTTCCTCCTTCTGGTAGCATTAATACCCGATTATCCCCACTCTCCCAGGCACGACTCTTGTCCTTCCTCACAATTACAAATTTGCACTCAACAGGCTCACCCCCTTTTAATTCCAATTCACAAACCCATCCATCTTCTGTCCAATCCATCATTAATTCTTTCTTCCATGAACCTAGTTCTTTTGCTGACCCTAAAAGTGCAATGTGCTCCCCAAATTCAACTTGGTGATTAAGCAAAACTTTCATCAGCACTTTTTCTTGGCCTTGCCTAGATTGCTTTGTCTTCTTCTGTTTCTTCTCTTCTTTCCTGTAAAATCAGTTCTAAATATTTAACAAGTGCTTCTTTGTTGCTTTGCACATTTTCCCCGGGCACCTCTATGATATATCAGTAATCAAAATATTTAATTGGCAACCATCCTTACGATACTCAATTCGTTATTAACATAGATAAAGACACGTTCATAAATATTTTTGTGGACTCAAAAGGCTAGCCAGTGCAGTACATACCATTACACATGTAATGCCAATATAATTGCCTCTTGCAGCCACAGAATCAGTGCAAAATCCCAATAAATCTCAGAGAAAATAAAAGGTAAAGCAATTAAAAGAATTAATTTTTTTTTACCAATTTCATAACAATGCTGCCACCCTTTTTGATCCTTCAAATTCATTACCTACTAAAGCTCAAAAAGAAAAAGGATTCAGCTATACTTGCAAGATTCTGATTCAGAAATTTAACTGATATAAACACTTCATTTCTACCCAAAAAAAAGGGAAATGCCTAATGCTTAGAAGTACCAAGCACCCAGTAGGAAAAATAATATACATAAACACATTAACAAAATTAATCAAAACAAAAAAACTTCTGTACAAAATCACCTGCTCGTTTCAACTGAAGAGACCCCAGATAGAATTCTAGACGACCTTTTATCCATGGGGAAACCGAAGTTCCTATCGACCCCTGAAATCAACAAAGATGGCTTCAAGAACTTCAAAAGCTGCAAGCTTTTCGGCCCCTCCAGCTTCCTCTGCTGTTGAGCAAATTTGAATTGCCTTCTCCTATTTGAACCAGAACAAGATGAAAAAGGAACAGAATTGCAGTGCAAAACACGCATAGAATCCATTCCAAACTCCACAATCACTACAAACACAGTTTATTCAGCGGTAAAATCAACGACCCTTTTGAGATAATAGAGTATCAGAAAAGCTCCTGATCAAGATTCTCGACTTTTTTTTATGGGGATATTAGTACTTTTGAGTAGTAGTATTATTCTTTGAGTGATGAAGTGAGAAAAGGTGGAAGTACAGTACAAATACCCATGAGGGATGTGGGGTGGTAATCAATAATGTGAATGATTATTGGAGTTGGATGGAAGTTCTTGGAACTTGGAAGAGTTGAGAGTCTCGAGACCTGTGACTGCGAGAGAGTGACAGACGAACGTGATCAAATGCGTGGAGTTGATGGAAGTTGTTGGAAGCTTTTGATTGATTGTATGTTTACTTAAGGGGGGCTGGAGGAGGACCCTTCATTTGTGGATATTATACGTAGTAGAAGTATGAAATTTGGTAAAGAAAAATTTCTTTACGAGCTTATTATCACTTTATCTTTTGAACTATATTACTATTATCAGTTTACTCCTTAATATTATTATTTTTTAGTCATTTCATTCCATAAATAATTTAATTTAAAATATTAAAAAATTTTGTACAAAAGTACCATTTTATTCTATAGTATTACTATATTGTTATTATCACTTTATCCTTTTAAATTATAGTAATACAATCACTTTAATCCCTAACATTATTTTCTATATATTTTACCTCATTATTAATCTAACCAGTATGGTAAAATTTTTTTAAATGTATTTACCTATTTTTATATATAATTTAAAATGAAAAAGTTGAAATGGTTATTCTTCCTTTCATTTTCATTTTAAGAGATCAAAAAATATAAAAATAAAAGGGTTTTCTCAAATTTCTTCTTACACACTTATTAAAACTAGAAAAAGAAAAAGAGATAGAAAAGAAGGAGATAGAAAATTAGATTTTACAAAGAAAGAAAATAAAGAGAGTCTAACATTAGTGTGTTATTTTAAAATTGGAATTGGGTGGTAAATACAAAAAATAAAATAATTTTAAAATAATAAAAATATTTAATTCTTTCTTATTTGTATTTTTTTTGAAAAAATAATTGAGCGCTCTCTCTCTCTATCTCTCCCTCCTCCTCTCCGTCCCCTTCTTTATATTTTTTTCAATATTAATAACATTGCCAATAAAAAAGAGATTAATACTTTGACTTTTTGTCTTAATACTAAAAGGAGAAGAGTCACTCTAAATTTTTTATTGTTTTATTATACAAAGAGGATGGTATTTTCTTCTAATATTTTTTAACTTGTTAAGTTAGTTTAATGGCGGGATAAATTGTTTTAAAAAAAACTCTATGGGGTAAATTGATAGTGAGACTATAGTTTATGGGGGTAAAGTGATAGTAATTATAAGTGCTAAACATGTCTTTTCATTTTAATTAACAAACTCCGTTAAGTTTGACCGTTAGTCTTGGGGGTAAAGTGACTAAAAGGTAACGTTAAGGGGGAAATTGATAGTGACACCAAACGTTAAAGAGGTAAGTGATTTCTTTTATGCACAGATTTGTAACTGTCACTCCAATTGTTCCTGCTTTTGATAAAAAAAAAAAAATTACTTTTAGGTATTAAAAGTACTTTTAAAGTGTTTGGTGAATAGCGTTTCATAAAATTAGGAGTAGAGATTTTGGTGTTAAAAGCACTTTTAGTAAAAGTTCAAATTTGGTGCTTTTAGAGTAGTTTTTGTGATTTAAAAAATAAAATATCAAATTTAATCATCTTATTCTATATTATGAACAAATAAAGAGATAAACAATTTTAAAATTTTTAAAATTACACATTATCCAATACAATAAGTATATTTATTGAATTATATTTTCAAACAATATATTTAAAAGTTTTTAAACGATTGATAAGTACTTTTATTAAAATCTCTATTGGGAAAGTATTTTTCAATAAACTACCGCAATCCTAAACGCCCTTATATCTTGTGAATTTTCCAAAAAAAATGCATGATATTATTCTATGTGTGCTTATATGAACTGGATTTGACATATTTGGAAAATACTTAATGTCCAATTTTATTGTCAGTGTAACCATTCACAAATTTACTTATTAATTTTAGTTACTTAATACTTATTAGATTTTTTTGTGCCTAATATGAATGTATTATACCAAAATTATTATGCGAGTGCACTTACTTACCGTTTTTGTTCTCTGTTATATTTAAACGCATTTTCATAAAATTAATATTTGAAACTTATCTTAATGTACACCTCGTTAGGCAAACTCTTACTCGTATTATGTTGAGTGTTGCATGCTAATTGTTAAATATTTATTATTTTTTCAATTATGCGAGTGCATCTTCTGTTCTTTCCCTTCTGTGTTGTAGGTCAAAGCAACAAGTAACTCAATTTTAAACTTTAAAAAAAATTTTGAACTGCACAACATGATTAGCCGAATAATTATGTGCTATTTGGACAGTTTGAAACAATTTTACATAAAAAAAAAAGGATTCTTGGCTTGAAACTTTTTCTTTTTTTTTTTTTCTTTTTGGGATAGCAGAATAATGAAACCTTATTTATTTATTTAACACGTAGTAGTAGTATAACTAACAACCAATTGCAAAAGTTCTCCTTGCTAAAGATTTGAATCCTATGCAATAAATAGATGTCCTTTACATTAGTGAAGCAAGAAATTGGAAACCAAAAAATGCAAAAGAAAAAGAAATACTTGAAGGGCATCGAACCAAAATATTTGCTTTCTTGATTCTACACTTTTCTATATAGAAAACTTTGTAGCTGTTAGCTAAGAGCCAGAATATTTTCCTACTTTGTGGACGAAGGGAACAATAGCAGGAAATTACCTTCCAAAAGGAAAGTCAATTGGAGAGGCTATTTAGCTAATAGAATTGTGGTAACTTTCCAAATTTCAACGCATAATGTAACTTTTTCAACAAGGAATAAGCAAAAAGGATCCTTGAAAAGAAGAGATAATCTCCATCACAAATACTGCAAAATTTAACTTCAGAAAGTCATAATTTGAATATATTGAGGAATCGAACTTGTTATTGCATGAATTCTTGACATTGGTCAGAAGTTCAAGAGGCTCTGAGGCAAAAGAAGTGTGCATGACACCCTGCCTGAAAAAAACTATGGGGAAATCAACAGTTGGTGGCAAGTCCAGAAACAAAGAATTATTGTATGTTTTCATGACTTGGTTAGTGTTTTGTATTTTAATGCTTTCAGGCCATTATTCATCCTTGATTGAACTGACAATGAGTTCCACTTCGTTTCCCATCTCTGGAAAATCCACTTTTTCCCTTCCAACTAAGAGTTTATTTCCCATCAGAAAAACCAAGGAAAATCTACCTGATGGTAAGAAAGATGGTGTACTCGATTCGTGCTCAGGTCGATATATTTATATCCATGATCTTCCTAGTAGATTCAATGTTGACATAATCAAGAACTGCAATTCCTCCCTGATTAAGTGGTTTGATATGTGCAAGTGTGTGATGAATGGTGGTTTCGGTCCTCCGGCCACGAATTCCAGGGACATCCTGCAAGAACGTAGTTGGTATGCAACAGATCAGTTCTCGCTGGAGGTCATTTTTCACAACAGAATGAAGAAATACCAATGCTTAACCAATGAATCATCGTTGGCATCTGCAATTTATGTGCCATTCTATGCAGGTCATGATGTTAGTCGGTATCTTTGGGAAAGTAACATATCCTCGAGAGATGCAGCTGGTGTTGATTTTGCTGACTGGATCAATAAGCAACCTGAATGGAAAACCATGTCGGGAAAAGACCATTTTTTTGTTGCAGGAAGGATAATTTGGGATTTCAGGAGAGAAACAAACAAGAGTTCAGATTGGGGTAATAATCTAATGCTATTGTCTGAAGTAAAAAATATGACTGTCCTGACAATTGAATCAATTCCCTGGAGCCCTACTGACATTGCAATTCCATATCCTACTTATTTCCATCCAACCAGTCAAGAAGAGGTAGAAGCATGGCAGAAGAAGATCAAGCAGCAGAAAAGGCCGTACCTTTATTCTTTTGTTGGTGCACCACGCCCTAATACGCAAGGTTCAATTCGGGGTAGGATTATCGAGCAATGCTTGGATTCGAGAGAGAAATGCAAGTTGTTGAATTGCAATATCAGTTCGAATGACTGCTATGATCCAGGTCGTGTGATGGAAATATTCCTGAACTCCAGATTCTGCTTGCAGCCTACGGGGGATTCGTACACTAGACGATCAACTTTTGACTCAATCTTAGGAGGCTGCATTCCTGTTTTCTTCAATCCGGGAGGTGCATATGGCCAATATGTATCATATTTGCCGAAGAATCACTCAGATTATTCGGTCTTCATTCCAGAGAGTGATATCAGAGATGGCAAGACAAGCATAGAAAAGGTATTGCGAAAAAAATCAGAACAAGAAGTTGTAAAGATGCAGGAGGAGGTAATAAAACTGATCCCCAAGGTCATATATGTGGATCCAAGTTCTGGATTGAATACTTCTGAAGATGCATTTGACATAGCAATCAAGAAAGTCCTTGAGAGAGTTAATACAACTAGAAGAGGCATGAAAACAGTTTAGAACTTCATATTCTCATTTTCAAGAAGAGTATAGTTTACTAACATTTTGTTTTTTTGGGGAAAGATGTTAATAGTTATTAATTTTATGCCAAAAAGAAAGGCAAATGCATTATTTTCATAAATAATTCGAAATATTGGGATTATTGGAGAACCAAAAGAATTTATTACTTTTTACAGCCTTTTTTTTTCTTTTCTGAGATTTCTTGATGAAGGTATTTGTGTTATAAAATATTGAATAGGGAACGGTCCCGTCTATACCCACAAAACAAAATAAAAAAGTTTCTTTTCCACCTCAGAAAAAAGGGGTGATCATTTAGTTGGTTTTCTTTTTTATTTTTTGGAAACCTTTTACATAATTATTAACACACTGTAATGGCAAAAACAAAATCCATAACAAACATAGAACGGATTCTAATATTTAATATGCAATGGCCAATATTTTAAGAAAAGGCTAATTTGTTCATGTTTGAACCGGAATCGGACTGAAACTAGCCCAGCAATTGCTTGAATCGGAATTGGAATAAGATTTTGGAAATCGGAGTCGGAATCATAACCGTGACTAAAGATTTAGGTTTAGGTTTACCAAAATCTTGAATTGGAACAGGAATCGGCGATTTATAACCCGCTCAAACAACCTAAAAAAATATTTACTACTTAAATCTATTTGGCCGATTTAGAGTTTAATATTAATAGTTAGTATCTAATACTAGCAACTCCAATTCTAATCCAGCAACTTGTTGTCCTATTTTATTAGTAAGTCAATATCTCATAACTAATTTAAATCCAAAATCAATCTAATCTAATCAATAATGAGATTTTTTCCATAAAATTTGTATCATTGTATCATTTTCTCTTTTTGCTTGCACATGATAATACAATAGAATTTTTTCTTTTAACATTCATTGTCATATTTTCTAAGAATTAATTTTATAATAACAAGGGTTTAAGCAAAACTAAAAGAATTGGAACCGTAATCAGAAGAAATCGAAATCGTAACCGAAATAGAATTGAGACTGAAACCGGAGGTTCAAGAACTGTAATTGTAATCGTCCCTATAACAAGGCTCTACTTTTAAAAAAAAAAAAATTGGAGCCATCGATTTTTAAATTGAAACTGCACGATTTTGAATCTGTAGTCGTGTCTAATTTAAAATGTTGTATCGATGTAGACCAAAATTACCATTGATAGTTATTGACACTTGACGCCTTTCTTACCCATCAGTTAAGCCCAACTTTGGGCCTAAGATGATGTTCACATACAACTAGGGTTAAAAAAAAAAAAAAAAAACCTAGAAACCCACACTCTAGGTGGGCTTGACTAGAGGTGTCAAATAAAATCATTTAATTAATTTTACCCATACCCGCCCATTAATAACTGAATATGGGTACATTAAATTTTTATATATGGGTATAAATAGGTTACCCAATTATACCCATTTAATTGGGTAACCATCAAACCCAATTAACCCATTTAACTTACATTCCCAAACTTCTTTGTATTTTCAGTTTTCACCGTCAATCTTCTTCTCCTCCCCACCAGCAAGCCCACTGCTTCCCCCCCCTCTTCCTCCAGTGTTTGATTACCCTCTCCTTTCTCCCCGTCTCTGCTTAATAGAAGGTTTTTGCCCTTTCCATGTCCGATTCCTGAGCTGATTGATGGATAACTTTTCTAATGCCATTAGATCCTGGAAACGCCACTTATATTTTTTAGCTCTAGTTTTTTTCCCTTCATTTGATACCATTGCATTTCTTTGCTTAATGTTCACAGGAATCTAAATATTGTGAGAAAAGTTGAAAAGCTTTGGGAGCTTGAGATACAAGAAAATTAGAATCAATCTTCAATTTTGTTTGGATGGAATTGTTGGCATAGTATTTGGACATGGGAGGAGAGAGACAGAGCATATGCTGCAGATCCTGCACCCCGGATGCAGTTGGTGGTATCTGTAGCATTGTGGAGTCTACAGGTAAGGCTTTCCTGCTTAAATTTGTGGTGGGATGCATACTTATTGGCTGTAGTAGTATTTGAATGGGATCTTAATTTTGCTGGTTCTATGACAACTCTACTGGGAAAGTTTTACTTGTTTGCATTCGTCTCCTTGCAATCTGTGAAGCTGTTTGTTATTATTGTTCCCAGTAATTGCAAATTTGAAAAACTTCCAGTGCCTAGTAATTTCTTTTTAGTCTATTCGTAACAAATTTGTTCAGCACTACTGGTAACAATTTCTTGAAGGCTACAAAATCTGCAATGACGAGGACAAGATTGTTGAAACTTGGGCTTGGCTATCAAGTCATTGAAACTGGCAAGTGCAGTCAGCACAATTAAGTCTGAGAGGGCAGGGCAGGACAAGTTATATGTAAGGCTGAGAGTCTTATATGATGGTATGGTGAATCTGTTGAAGCAGCATTTGAGGCTAAGAAATACACTATTTTGTGAGGGTGAATTTTTTCATGTAAGATGCAGTGCACATGTGCTAAATTTGATTGTCCAAGATGGTGTCAAAGTTATTTCCAAACCAGTCTCAAAGATCCGAGACTATGTGAAATATATCAGAGCTAGTGAATCAAGAAAGTTGAAATTTGCAGAGTGTATTGTTCAAGTTTCTTTGCCATGCAATAAGAGGGTGCATCAAGATGTCCCAACCAGATGGAACTCTACATTTGTGATGCTGGATAGTGCACTTGAATATAAGCTTGCCTTTCATCAGTTGCACGTGGTTGATCGCAGCTTCAGCAGATTTTACCCAACTGAAGAAGAATGGCTTAGGGTGCAGAAATTTACAACACTACTAAGGCCTTTTTATGACCTGACCACCCTTTTTTCGGGGACTAACTATCCAACTGCAAATTTGTATTTTCATGGTGTCTGGAAAATTCAAAAAGTTATCACGGAAGAGGTCAATAATTTAGACATTGAAGTGAGTGAAATGGCCAAGAAAATGAAACTGAAATTTGAGAAGTACTGGGAATGTTATAGCTTGGTTTTGAGTTTTGCTATCATTTTGGATCCGCGCTTCAAAATGGATTATGTGGTGTATGCTTTTGATTATGAAGAACGTGCTAAGGAAGTTCGGGATAAATTTTATTTACTATTCGAGGAGTATGAGAATACTTTTGATGGTGATTTGCTAGATGGATCAATAGCAGGCTGCTCTGGTGGTGATTTGGGCAATGACAATGATGATTTTGCTGAATTTGAGAGTCAACAACATGCAAACAAGAGGAATAAGTCACAAGTAGACTCTTATTTGGATGATACTCGACTCCTTTCAACTCAAGAATTGGATGTTCTTAATTTTTGGAAAGAAAACAAAAATCGGTACCCTATTCTTTCTTTGATGGCACGGGATATTTTAAGTATTCCTATCACTACAGTGGCCTCGGAATCAGCTTTCAGTATTGGTGGTAGAATTGTGGGTAAATTTCGTACTTCGCTCCTACCAGAAAATGTGGAGGTCTTGTTATGTACTAGGGACTGGTTATATGGAGTAACAGGTATGTTATACTTAACCTTTTTGTGCACATGATCTTGTATTTTACTTTTTTAGTCACTTATTGAACTTTACTTTTGATTTCAGCTTCTGAAGATGAAGAAGATAGAGAAAGACTGAGTATTGACTTTGCACCTTTAGTTGGTAAACTTACTAACCTTCATGTTGGCGGATTCCAACAATGAGCTGGAGGAGTTTTATGCTATGCTATGCAGTTGTACGAAGCTTGTGCTTGTTAAGTATCTTGATAGAGTAGCTAGTTGTGGGAATTCAAGTAGCTATTGTTTATTCTGGTAGTGAAGGTTGGCAAAAAGTTTTGGCCATGTAACCTTTCACTGTTCTATCAGTTATTTCTTTTTATTGAAAATTTATCTTTGTTTGTATGCTAAATGAAGTGATTGCTAATCCTTATCAGGATTTTTAACTATTTTTTATGTTAACTAATTTTGTTTTATTTATTATATTTATTTGTTGATTTTGTCTTATCGCTTTATTTCCTCGTAATTTATTAATTTGATCATTTTTTAGCATCACTAATTTATGACAAATTTTAGTCTCCTTTCTTACCTTTTCAAAATGAAATTTTAAATTTACACACGAAAAAATACTAGGGGTTCAAAGTTTTGGATTAAATTTTTATGTTAACTTTCATATTATTTAGTCCAAATTTTTAGATTCTCATTGTTCAATTATTAAATAATATGTAATTTTGCGACATAGCACGCGGATGAAAAAAAAATTGATAATTAAACTTATTTGGCATAATAAGTAAATATTTAAAATTAATGATGGGTGTAAAATGGTATAAATTGATAATTTAGTTTGCAAAATGAATTTATATGAGTTTGTAAAAAATTAGAATAAATGGATTATAAATGGATAATTGAGTTACCCAACTCATTTTTTGACTTACCCATTTATACCCATCTAATTAAATGGATATAAATGGGTTGACTCACTTATATCCATTACCCATTTTACCCAATCCAAACCCGCCCAAATCACCCATTTTGCCACCTCTAGGCTTGACATTGGTGACCACCATTGACCAGAACATACTTCCAAGACTCAGAACTATCATTTACAGAGGTCCTTAACTTTGGTCACCATTATAGACGAGGATAGGGGTTGGCATGGGTCACATACCCCATCAAATACACTATTTGACTGACCTAACTTACATCTTGCGAGTCAATCATTTTTTTATCTTTATCCGTCCTGCATATCAGATGATACCCGATTATCGGATACCTACTGAAAAAAGGTCGGGTCAATAGGACCTACTCATTATTTATCTTTTTTAAAAACGATTTATATTGATTTAATTTTATATTTTACATATTTATCTAAAATTTAATAAAGATTTTTTCTCCAAAAAAAAAGTCTCATGCCAAGAAACAAACATGAAAAAGAATACAAGGAAAAGGGAAAAAAATTAAAAGATTTCAAAATCAATGACATTTAAAATAGGTAGCACCTTTTTAAAAATATATATATTTTCCATATCAATTAAAATCTTTCCTAAAAGACATAAGATCGTTATTTCTATAAATAAATCTTGTAAACAAACTATAGACTATAGTCTCTCATACTTGTAGTATAATTTGTTCAATGAAATTACTTAGTTAGAACTAAAAATATTATTTTGTAATATGTATATAAAAATAAATTAATAATATATATATATGGAACGGATCTGGGCGGGTACCTGCCGGTACTCAATCTTATGATTCTAACCCACTCACAAGTAAATGGGTATCCGACTCTCTTTTGATTCGGTCAATTAATGCAGATTGGATACTCTATTTTTTGGATGGCCTACATATAAATGAGTATCCGACTCTCTTTTAATCCGATCAATTAATATAAATTGGGTACCCTATTTTTCGAATTGGACAAGATTAGATATGACGAGTTTTCGAATTAACATGTACTTTTACTTGCTCCTAGACTAGACATGCCTTCGAGACTTAATATAGTAGTTTACCGGGAATTTTATGGATCATCTATCAACACAATTCTCACATCGGTAATGCGATTCGAACACTATTGAAGGGAACCACTGAAAATGACAAGCCACAAACAGTGGCTGGTGAGAGGCAAGAAAATAATGGTAGCCAAATTTGACAGTGACAAGCCACAAACAATGACAGTAGCCAAATTTGAACAGTGACTTTTGTGAAGAAATAATTGGCCCTTATTAATTGACCTAACTTGCGTTGGCTAAGACTTGTGTGTTATTTCCTGGAAGAAAAACTTTAAGTCCAAATTTAACCAACTAAGGCCTCCTGTGAACTCTTGGCCTGTTAGCCTCTTTCCTTTTAAACCCAATATTGGCCCCTGTTGCTGAATTCCTCTCCAGTTTCCTCTTCTAAGCAAAAAAACTTTTAATCTTCTAATACATCTTTTAACCTAGAGCAAAGAAACCAATAGAGATTCGTCCATCAGATGCTAATCATCTCTCCTGACAGTGTCACTAATCTTGACAGTTCATTCTTTTTTTTTCTTGCCGCAACGATAATATTTCCATAATATACTCTATCCGATTTTAAAAGGAAAGGAAACCTAATCGATAAGAAACATCATCGAAGGAAACTATTAAAAATAACATGTCACAAATAGTGACCGATGAGAGGCAATATTTGAATTATTGATCTCTTACCCACGACCAGGACTTAAAATCTTGGTGGTGACCATTGACAGTTCATTTAACCACTCCAAAGTTATTCTTCCATCCTTAAACCAGGATTAATGAAGTGGATCTGTGCTTACCGTAGGAACGTCCTCAGAGATGGACATGTATACTGATGATTAATGCAGTGGACTTGTGAGGGAAATGAACATTGGAAGCCACACGCATGAATTAAGCGTAGAGACGAATTGGTTTCGGGAATAATTAATGTGCTAGAATTCTTTGAGAATCGAAATTTTTGTGAATTTTTGTAGAATTCTTTATAATTTGGAAAGACAACTTATATGGTCTATACAAAATTTTAAATGACTATTGATTTTTTAACTTTAGACAATATAAATATTACTGTAAGTTCATAAATTGGGCATTCTATTTTAATGTTTAAACAACAGTTACATATTTAAGTTAGAATTACTAAAAGTAATAATACATATTTATGTTGGAATTACCTAAAAGAATGACTGGAGTAAATGTTAGTTCTTTTCTGAATTTGATAGTAAGTTTTATTTGTTATATTTGATAAATTGTTTTCATTTTGTTGATACTGATTTGAAGGATTTCAAATATTATTTCTTTATTAACAATAATCATTTCTAAGTGTGGTATTGTGTTAGTATGTTAAGTTTTGTTAATATTTTTGGAAATGTTACTCATTCATATATGCCTACATGATAAGTATGTAATTTCAAATTGTGCTAGTATTTTGGATGTTGTTAATATTTTGAAAATGTAACTAACTCATAATTGCATACATGGTAAGTATATAATTCAAAGATTGAAAGTTATTTATCTAATTAAAAATAAATCAAAATATAAGAAAAAATGATGGGAAGTTGGGAGCTCTTTAAAGGGGTCTACACTAAAATTATAAATGATTTGTGTTATTAGTTTGTTATTATATTTTTTCCAACAAACGTAATAGTTTGTTATTACAGAATCGTGGGAATTGTAATTAAATTTTATGTTATCAATCTGAAATTTTGTAGATATGATTTAGATAAGTCTTGCATAAATTTGAAACTGTGAGTAAAGGTCAACTAAACATAGGGAGGATTTGGAAATAGTGGGAAGTTAGTTTGCGTACCGGTAACAAACAAAAGAATTTGAAATGGTTTGATTGTACCAAATTGTGGAGCCAATATGTGTGAATTAAAATAAATGTAAAATTCTAGGAAAAGGGATTCGGATTTTGGAGATGTGTGAAGGTTTCTAATAAAAAACCCTCCCTCTAATACATACATATATATATATATATATATATAAAGATAAGACAATAAGTAAAATTCTCTATTTGTATAACAGAATTGAAGGAAAAAATTTGTTATTTTGCATTTTTACGATAGTCATGCATTGATGTTTATCAGCTTGTCAAACCATTTGTTTAAATTTATAAAATCTTATATACAAAAAATTTTACAAATGACAATTCATGCTATTTGTCATTTGATCTAAGGAAAACATTAAACTAAGTTGGAAAGAATTATTGATAAGTTGATTAAACTAAGCCTTTTCTACCTAAAAGAAATGTTAAAATAAAGATAGCTTTTTTGATAAGGTATTTTAAGAAAAAAAATTTCCCACCTAAAATATAGGGATTTAACATGTAAATTAAACAAACTATAATCATTAGATGACATTAATTGAAATTAATTTAAAAATAAAAATAATTCAAAATCCTTGAGAAACAACACACATTAAAGTATATATATGCTATTTGTCATTTGCAACTAAGGGAAACGTTAAAAGTAGTAAATATAGTAAATTTTACTTAGAAAAAAGCTTATTGATAAGTTGGTTTATTGATAAGCTTATTGATAGTAAAATAATTCAAGTTGGATAGTGAAATTATCTCAAATTATATTTTACTTTCATCATAAACACATTTTCTAACCACTTTTTTATATTTCCAATCACTTTTTTATCTCACATCACAAAAAGTGGTTCAGTAATTATTCCAAATAATAACATATCCTAGTAAATTACTAGTATAATAGATTTCCTCGTATTTGTCCCATTAAAATCTTCACACGACTTTCATTTTTAAATTTTTTTTTTTGCTTTGGTCCAGACCGTTTCTCTCTCCACTACCACTATTCTCCCGCATGTGAGCACAATTAATGTTCTTAACACGTGTCTCGCTCACATTGTGCTCCTACGTTGGGCACCGTCAAAGCATGCCTACCATAGAATGAATTGTCTGTGAACTGTGATAAATTACCAAAGGGAAAATGGCCAGTTTCGTCTCTAAACTTTTTTCTAGAGTCGATTTAGTCCCTAACTTTTATTTCTGGCCAATTTAATACATAAACTTAATTTTCGAATCCAATTAAGGAATTCTGTGACGGCGCCACCACCTAAAAGCAATTTATCTCCTAATTTAATATTAAACAAGGGCATTTTTGGAAACTTTAAATTATCTCCTCTTCATTGTCAACCTCCGTCACCAGCCACCCACCTCCTCTTCCTCCTCTTTTCATCCACCTTTGAGTTTACATTATTGTAATTGAGAAAGTACAAGAGGAAATCTGTAAATGCAAGCGAGTGGGTTCTCCAATATTCCAGCCCTCCATTTCTGAAGAACAAAAGTTGCACGATGTTTGAGGAATCTGTGTCAATCAGTATACCTTCGATCTGGGCATCCATGAACAGTTGGTTTACTCCTGCTGTTCTCTTTGTTCTCCTCAATCTCATGATCGGTATCATTGCAATTACTTCGACTTTAGCTAGCCAGAAACTGCACCACAACCATCAGCACCAGCAAAACTCCCAAAATGATCTTCATCCTCAACAACCCAAGCTTGCTAGATCACCTTCTGTTCTCCCACGTTTGAGGTCCATAAATTTCTACCACTACAGATCCCATGTTCAATTGCAAACCATTTCAAAACCACCCCAGATTCAGACGCCCATTACGGTTTTGAATGAACCCATCAATCCCAAAACCTTGGAGAGTCTCACTCCCAGTACATTTTTGAACAAGCCCATCAACCACAAAACCTTGGAGAATCTCACTCCCAATACATTTTTGAACAAACCCATCAAGAGCAGCCAGCGCTGTTCTTGTCTTGCTTCGGCATTCGGCATTCGGAAAGACTTGATACGGAAAGACTTGTCTTGCTTCGGCTTCGGCACATTCTTGTCTTGATTCGGCATTCGAAAAATTGTGATTCGGCACCTTCTTCTTGTCTTGCTTCTGCTGAAGCCTCTGTAGCATGCAAGCAATGAAAGACTAAGAAGGAATAACCCCACAACCACAGGCCAATCGGCTGGGAAAGGCAGCTAACAAAAGCAGCAGCAGCTTCCAGTCAAGAGGTCAGGTTGGGCCCAACACTAACTACTATGCAGGGTGATCGCTGCTCTCTTGAACTGTGCATCCATTTGATGTTAGATGAAAGTACTTGATCTCCTTAGACATCACATCTTTGGAGGGTTAACGGGAAAGAGGGGTGGCTGAGAAAATTAGTCGACAAGAAAGGAAAGGAAGGAAGGGGAGGCGGTGGCGGTGGCGGTGGCGGGAAGGAGGAAGGAGGCAGAGGAAGAATTAAGAAGTTAATTAAAAATATTAAAAATCCCTTCAAAAAGTTTTAAATTTAAAAATACCCCAAATACTAATAATTTTTTTAAGGATAATTTCATATACCTCCCCTGAAGTTTCTGACAGTCTCACTCTCCTCCCTTGTGGTTTCAAAAATATCACAAACCTCCTCTGTCAAAATTTAGGTCCCATTTCTTACATCATCTTGGCCAAAAAGACTTAAATACCCTCACAAGTCAGCTAATATTTCGTGATTATCAGGACAAATACATTCCAACTCACGTAATTACTTTTTTTTACGCTATATCTAATCTCCCTTTTACATGTATACATAGTCAAATAACTAATACCTAACATGATGTACATTTTTTTTAACACCTAACAATTCCAAATTTATGCGTACCATTACACTACCTTTTATAGATATACACAGTCAAGTAACTAACATTTAACATAATGTATATATTTGTAAACTGATTGTATCTTTTAGATCACCCCGTGTAAGGTGTTTATAGGCAAATTAATATTAGTCATATAGATAAAATTACATACCCATTGTAGCTTGTAAGGAGATGCACAAGTGGGTTAAAGCACCAATAACCATTCCAAATGTATACATACCATTGCACTATGCATATTACTGCGATGACTAATTGCAATATGTATGTAAACAAATAACTGCATGTTCAACAATTTCTATGCATCGTACTTGGTCGATAACACGGTGTACATTATTTCAACCAGATTGTACATTCACTAAGTATTTATATACATGCTACTTATTGAAATAAACTACCTCTCTATTAAATATTTAATGCACTCTCATAAGCACTAATGGTTGATTTAATATGCAATTGAAACAAATAACCATCTAGTAAAAGTTTTTGATATAATATTATTGATGAATAACATATTGTATCTGAAATTATCCCTTTTTTCTAATTTATTTTTTATTTTTATTAGTTTTCATTATTTCACTAATCAGGGGCATTTCTGGAAAAAAAATTCCCTCTCTTTCCTGAAAACACTTTTTTATGTTCACTTTTGACATCATAGACTAATTTTGTTATAAAATCCTAAATCTCAGGGGAGGTTTGTGATATTTTTGAAACCATAAGAGAGGAGAGTGAGACTGTCAGAAACCTCAGGAGAGGTTTTTGAAATTATCCCATTTTTTTAATTTACTCAGTTTGATTACGCTTCATACCTGAAGTTTCAAAAATGCCTTTGTTTAATGTTAAATTAGGAGATAAATTGCTTTTAGGTGGTGGCTCGCTACATAAGTTCTTAATTGGATTCGAAAATTAAGTTTATGTATTAAATTGGCCAAAAATAAAAGTTAGGGACTAAATCGACTCTAGAAAAAGGTTTAGGGACGAAAATGACCATTTTTCCGATTACCAAATCCAAGTCACAAAAGTTGTTGTCCTCCAAGAATTGTGGACACGTTAACATTGTTGTCAGATGTTCTTGCACCAGATTCAAGAGGTTGGACAATGCGGGACATTACCCAGTGGGTAATAGGAGGAGAAAAATCTTCACGTTTCAGCATCTTATTGGCCAGGACTTGAGGTAATTCTTCCACAACCATAAAAACCCAAGAATTCACGCTTTTCACTTTTGCCGTTCATTTCACATAGTTCATTCAGTCCAATCTGCAGACTATGGAGAAACCCTCTTCATCTTCTACCTCAGAACCAGCAGCTCAACAAATCTCAGCCATTTTTCCTGATGAAGTCATCATTGAGATCCTCACATGGCTTCCAGTCAAGTCAATATTGAGGTTCAAGTGCGTGTCAAAGTGTTGGCTTTCCTTTATCTCTAGTCCACTGTTCATCAGGACCCACTTGTTAAAATCTGTTAACAAGAGTGACTATGATCAACATAGGCTCCTTTTACGTACTAGAGAGGAGTTGGCAGAGGATTTCGTTAGGTTCAACCTCAAGAACTGTGATCTTTCACCTGTCTTGTGTAATGCACCCATTGTAGAGGCGACTAACCTGTCTGATTCTCTGGGCCGTGGTGGAGATGTAGAGCGTGTCGAGACTGATTTTAGGACGGATAATTTCCATGATGTGCAAATTGTTGGTTCTTCTAATGGGTTGATTTGTGTGACTGTATCTGGAGATGTTCTTTTGTGGAACCCATCCATTAGAAAATTCAAGAAATTACCCGATTTTGGTCCTAAACCAGATGATGATGATGATGGTTATTTTTATGTGTTTGGGTATGATGAGTACGATGATGATTACAAAGTATTTGGCATACTAACTGATGAAGATGGTGCTAGGGGTCTCATTGGGCAGACGTGTTTAGATCATGGTTCAAAGTCACGGTCGCGGTCGTGGTCGCGGCCCGGAAAGTTTCACATCGGTCTCGGCATATCGGTCGCGGTCTCGGTGAAACGCAAATTTTAAAATATTTAATATTCTAAAAATTGTTAATAATATAAAAAAGTATGCTAAATAAAAATAATTAAAAAATAGCAAAAGAAAAGGCCAAGTCAATCCGTCACGGTGTGACTCGACTGATTTCTCGTCCTGATTCGGGATAACTCGGAGTGACTCGGCCGAGTCAATCCGTCGCGGTGACGACTCGGCCGATTTCTCGGCGAGTCAAGTATTTCGGTATCGTTTCGTCACGGTATCGTATCGGTAGGGGTCGAGACGGTGACGACTCTGCCGAGTCGTCTCGGTCTCGGCCAAGACTTCGAACCATGGTTTAGATGTGTATAGTCGCAATGCCGATGTTTGGAGAAGGATTGAGGATTTTAATAGTGATATTTTCTATCATGGGTTCTGTTTGGTGAATGGGAAGCTTCATTGGAGCACATCTCCTAGATTTGGTCGATGGGGGAAAATACTTAGTCTTGATTTGGCGAATGAGACATATGGAGAGGTTGAACAGCCAAAATACGGGGAGGGAACTTTTGATTGGACTCTAGAAGTATTAGGTGGATGCCTTTCCATTGTCCGTTATTATCGAAGTAGTCGTGTGGAAGTTTGGATTTTGAAGGATTATGGTGTCAAGGAATCTTGGACTAAAGTGGTTTTGATTTCTAATTTTAGTGATCCTGGCTATTTGTGTAGCTGCAAACCAGTGTTCCAATCAAACGATGGTGAAATTCTGTTTTACTACTTATCAAACCTGCCAGGTTTGATGCTTTACAATCCAAAAAGTAATTCATTGATGCATCCTCATATTACTAAACTGGAAGTTCTTGTCGGAGTGAACATGTATGTTGAAAGCTTAGTTTTGCTTGATGACCATGATGGAGGAGAAAGGCGCAGACTGTGAATTGATAGAAGAGCTGGATGTCTTAGTCTGCTGCATTACTTGTAAGTGTTGATTGACCTTTTGTTCTTCGGTTAGATAATATTCCTTCCTAATGGTCTATGCTATTTGTTCATGAATGAAGACCAATTCTGAAGATACTTGTAACATATTTACCTGGTGTTAAGTCAGTCTAAGTTTCAAATCAAATTTTAAATACTGAGAAGGAAATTACAAGAGATACAGTGTATTCAACTCTGCAGTTTAAAAACTTTGTATTATGCCTTGCTCTGCAATTCTTTTTTGAAACTAAATGAGAGACAATGCAACTGTTTTAACTTCTGGCCCTTGTTAGACCTGATATGGCTAGTCTAACCATCAATGAGTTTTTTTTTCTTTTTATGGAAATTTTTTGTGGATGTAATATTGGTGGTGCTTAACATGTATCTGGTTACCGCATGTTGTCTGAACATGATGCGGTACAGGCTTAATTTCCTAATTTTCTGCATTGAAGGAAAATAAATTGGTAAGTATTCATAATTAGTGCATATAAAAAAATTGATTCAAATTGAGAAAGTTTGGTTTTTCAGTTCATCTTTTGGTTTAGATCATTTAGACTGAAGTTGAAGAAACTTTGTTGTTGAGCAAAACAACAGAACTTAAACATGAGTATCTCTTGTTAATCAGCCGATACAAATTTGGATTTTTCATGACTTGTTTTACTTGTCAAAATAAGTGGCGGATTCAATAGCAATCTAGGAACGATATCCATAAGCACTGTTAACCAAAGAGTCGGGCACAAAAATTTTTTTTTGAAGCATTTTGTAGGTGTTCTGTGACTCCAACTTGCATTGTTTTGAAAGTACTCATCTCCCTCTTTTCTTGAATAAAACAAAAGAAAACAATGTGATGTCCTTAAAGATTCTGCATTACATATGAAAATGCATTGCATTGGACTTTTAAAGAGTGTCTCATGTAATTTCCATATGAGTGATGTCTCATAGCTTCTTATAAATAACGAAATTCTAGGACTTGTTTTATATGACAAATTGTTAATCGAATTGTACTTGTTAGATGGTCATGTTTAGATTAGCTTCATTAATAAGTGAAAGCTATTAGCTTTTGTCGCTTCTCAATATGAAAGTGTTATATTGGTGGAGGAGTTGCAGAGGACATAGTCATTTAGTGCTAATTCAGGAATGATATTTGAAATATGATTTTGTCAAACATAATTGTAGATATAGGAAAATTAGAAAACATGGGTTTTTTGGTCACTTTGATCTTTGTGTTGGTCATACTTGATAAATGCAATTATACTCCTCATTTTTCAGATTGGATTGTCCTGAAATGTCAAAGCACTTAGGGCAGATGACTTAACTATAGAATTTTGAATAAACTATAGAAATGCTGAGAATGAGAAATAAATCATTTTGTGCTGACTCTGTCCTCCTAAGAATTTCTTTCCCCTCTTCATAAGTGTTCACATCAAGGCCATAGGTTCAGTTCTTGGTGCTTCTTCTCTGCATTTCTAGATAGACTCTTTGACTAATCAAACTCTAGTTGTTGCTTCATGTTGGTAGATTAATCAACCTAGAGATTGAAATCTTATGATCCTGATCATTCGTTGCAGCTCCTATTTTTCTATAGGCCACAGACAGTGGATGTGATCCACAAGGCATCCTTTAGGTTTCCTATATAATTTCTCCACTCCTGTTTAATGAGTTGTCAGAAAAGGACATTAATCTATGAAAAGACACTACTTTGATGCCCTCGTGCCCTGTATGTAGTATCTAGCTCATCTATAGTATAATTGTGGAAGAGTTTGTCATCAGGAGAGCTTTTCCTAGGAGTCAATTTGTAACAATTTTACTTTTAAATTCTGCTATTATCACAGAAAACTTAAGAAGATACTTCATGGGCGATTTTAGACGAGCGGTTTTTGTTTTGGTGATCATTTTCAGACTTAATGGAGACATTTGGTCTTATATCTGATTCTGCATGATATTGGCATAAACATAAAGTTTCAAAAATAGAAAGTGATGTAGAATGGATGACAGGTTGTCAGCCTGTGCAATAATAAAAACTTGCTCAAACTAAAAGTAATTTCTGTAAATAGTGGTGAGCAGGGTCGTATCCTCAGGGATTGGGTATATTCACTTCTTAAGAAATTCAAAGTAACACGGGGGGTGGTTTTATAGGAGCGACAACAATTAGATAATTTAAATAAGAAAATGAAAATGAATAACGAACTAGAGATTAAACCACAATTCACTGGACTCAGAGCAACAATAATTCAAGGCCTAAATCAATTAAAACAAGGAAACAATTAAAAATAAAATAAAGTAGGCAACTAAAAAGTCAAATGGCAATTCATTAAAATCGAGGTAATATTAATTAAAAAATCTGGCCAAGAAATAACTTCAGCAATGGTTCACCTAATTGATCATTGATGCAAAGGTAATTCCAATTATTTACTGATAAATAGGTTATAACTGCCAAACAAGCGATGACAGTTAACCCCTCCGTACTGTGTCGGTGATCAAGGTACGTCCGTTAATCACTGCTCTAATTGAAAAATAATCCTAGGTACGCCCGTAGAATTCAATTCCCCAATTGCCTTACGTATTAGAGGAGCTCTATTCTAACCAAATAACACACTACCAGGGTTATTTCAGATTAGCCCGCGTATCCTCCTGACACGAAGCTAATCGTGCCAGTTGTCACTATTTCAGGACAATTAAACAATTACGGATTTAATGTCCTAATTGACAATAGGTTACCAGATCAATTAATTATCCGGATCCAAGACAATCAATTAATTGAATAGCCATAAGCATAGCAATCAAGGAATATGCGAATACCAATAAATAAAAGGAAAATATTAAATTAAATCGATCTCATAATTTTTAGGTAACCCAAAGCATCCCTCGTTTCTTGACTAGAACGAGGAAATTAGTTCATATTTGATGAACTAAACCCACGGGAAATTTCAGCAAAAGTCACGGCCTTAGTCTGCATTTCAGGAACCCGCAATTCGTCGAACAAGTAGAGAGCAAATGGAAGTCACAGGTAACAATTGAATTTCTTAATTGTTTCTAGCATCTGTAGCGCAGGGCCACTCAAAGGAAACTAGAAGGAAAAGTCAAAGAAAGCAATTCTCCATTGCTCCTGCCATGCGCAGGATTCAAAAATAAAGAAAGAAAAGTCAAAGCTCAAAGCTAACAAATGCTTTCTCCTGACATCCGTGAGTTTCCAAAGCTAAGAGTAAGTCCAAGGAAAAAGTCAAGCCTTTCTGTCAAGCTAAAGACGAAAACTAAGAATAAAGCCAGCTGCTTCATCCGAAGTCTACAAGGGAAAAAGGTATGATCCCGAGCTGGAAAAAAGCCTTCCTTTTCCTTCTGCGCAATTCTTCTCTATATCGTAGTGCTCCTTGTGGCGGCTCCAGGGAAAAGAGCACTTCGACCAAAATGACCAAAGAGGGCTTGTGTCCCTTCTTCCAAAAAATACCCTCGCAAGCCTTCTATTTTATTCCTTACCCGATGATTGTCAAAATAGCAGTGTTTGTGATATTTTTTATCTACTCCCTGAAATAAGTGCAAATTACGGAAAGTGAGTAGAATCCAGCATTTAATTCACATCGAGTCAGGTAATAGGGGAAATTAACAATAAAATAAATAATAAAATTGCAACCTATCAATGGAAGTCATGTGAGCTATCCCTTTACTAGAATAAGTTTAAATTAATGATAACATTAAAGTTGGGAGACCACTCTAATCGTTGCTTCCATATCAAGTTCGTTGATTCATCAAGTGTCGGAGGATGGGGAAGTATGCTTGTATTATGAATTATGAAGATAGATTTGCTGCTGCACCTGTGTTTTTTGATTATTCTTCCCATGTGTATCGCAAGCCTCACCAGGTGTTTAATGTGTGTGCTATAAAGCTCAAGCCAGTGATGATCAACACAAGCCTGACAATCTTCTTGTTTCCTTATTGTCGTTTGGAAGCAGGACTATAGAGGAAATGTGCTGGTGCATCCAGAGTAGTGCATGTTCCCAGGAGAAATAGGAATGGGAGATTATAGGTAGTAAGAGCAGCCTTCCTTGGCTTTATTAATCTGAATGGAATATAGCCTCCAATTATGCAGGCACTGTCTTTTTGAGTAGAAGTTTATGTACCTTTTATTTTTGAAAAAAAAGAAAGTAACATCATGGCCTATATGGAATTGACACAGCCTGTAATATTTGAACTCTGTAGTTTCTACTCTGTTGCATCTAATATTCTTGGTTTTATTCTATTTGCTCTCATCATTTAATTATTGACTCCTGAAGAGGTGATTTTTGGTGGGTAGTTGAACCGACCAGAATCAGGCTCCTCTGAGATGAATGAGATGTATCCTCGTGTCCGAAGTGAATGGCGGGGCTTCTCCCCTGGGATCACTCCGACGATCAAGTTAGTATGAGAACGAGGGAAAAGCAGTAGTATTGTCAAATGAACAGTATGCTTACTTGTTGGGAGTGTGTGGGGTATTTATAGAGTGGGAGTGGAGGTCAGGACGGAGGGTTCATGCTGGTGGGACCCATGTCCTGACATTACGGCTCTGTTCCCTGCCAGGAGGCCTGACTCTGACACTGTAGTCGCCTGGGCTGGATGACGGGGGTCCTGCGCAGTAGTCATTAAGATCACCCAGTGCTTTTCAGATAAAGCACTGGTTCTGGGTGTTGTCAGGGGTGTTGACATCATCAGCGTCCAGCCGAGGTGGTAGCCAGGGGTGCAGAGGTCATCCAAGTAGGAGACCATGGACCGAGCCGAGCTCAGGGTCCGGATCGGGGGATGACTGTGTTCGTGTAGGAGACGAAACGAGGTCACCTCGGCAACAAGGTACTGCCAAGGTGAGCACCCTCAATAAGCCCCCCAAGCCTATGGAGCTCCGGGCTAGGGAGGTACCGAGGCTTCCTTGTGCCGAAGTCATGAAGAGTCGGGGTCCCGAAACTGCTCCGGAAGATGAGGGGACGGGACACGTGGGCGAGTCAGTTGACAGGACGTGGTCACTGGTAACCGTCGCGTCGTGAAGTAGTGGGATGTTTCGTGCAGAGGGAGTGTCAGTTGAAAGGACGAGTCATTAATGAGGAGAGAGAGGGGCACGTCCTTTTGAATTCGAACGTGGTTGCCTTTTCGCATTCTTGCCGCCTCTTCGGATTCCCCCCGACTCCCTATAAATAGGGGGTCCTTTTCACCATATGGCCCATCACTTTCTTTTTCAATCTCAGACTTGTAAAAATCTTGAGCGTCGCCGAGGTCAGTCCTGCCAGCCGAGATATCAACCGAAGTCATCCACTTCGTCAGACTCCGTAGTCAACAGTAAGTATCTTTCTCTTCATCTCATCATTCACTCATGGCCAAAATGGCTAAAATCCACAAGAAAACTGTGAAACCGAGCTACCAGGCCGAGGAGGTGCCGGACACTTCGGAGGAAACGGCTTCGTCCAGCTCTGGGGGATCGACGTCCGATGCTGCGGAGGGTTCAGCCGAGGTGGAGATCGTCTAGGCAGCCTCGGTGTCAGAGTCATCCGAGATGAGTGAAGCGGGTTCCGAGGTTGTCTTCAATAACGAGCTCGGAGCTCAGATACCCCATGATGAGGGAGTACTGGAGCCAGTAGCTCCGAAAAACGCGGCCAATATTGACTTCGGCAAGATGCCGAAGTTCAGAAGTCGAGTGGGGGAAGACAGGGCTCAGAAGGTGATAAGAAAATACCCTTTCAGGCTGGGGTACATCATCACCTCGCCCGGACCAGATGACTCAGCCGAGAAGCCCCCCATGGGGACTGTGGCAGTCTACATCCAGCAGCTGGAAGCCGGGCTGAGGATGCCGACGTCGAGGTTCTTCAGGGACACTTCGCCACTTCGGCATGAGGATTACTCAGCTCGTCCCAAACGCGGTCCGCATTCTCGTAGGTTTCGAGATGCTGTGCCGACATCAAGAGGTGACCCCGACCGTGGATCTCTTCCGCCGATGTTACACCTTCAAGGCACATGGGACAGATAAGGGATGGTTCTATGTCTGCAACCGGAACAAAACCATCCCGAAGTTAGTCGTCGGCGCCCCCAGTTCAATAAAAAATTGGAAGCGTGACTTCATCTTCGTCTCGGCCGTGGACTTCCCACGGGGTTTTTGGTGGAGGCCCATCAAATCGAAGGCCGACGCCTCCTCGGGGGATCTCGAAGAGGAGTCCCTCCAGAAATTGCTGGGGTCCGGACTTCGGATCTTTAGCTGGGACCACCCCGAGGCCGTGCTGGTCGATGGGGGAATTAGCCGAGCTTTACTGCCTCCCAACAAGACTCCTTTCTTTTCCATTAAACTTAAGAAACCCTGTAATTTTTCTTTCATGGCCTTTTCTTTTACCTCGGCTATAGCAAATGATAATGTCTGTTTCTTGTGCAGTGACCAAATTATCCGACATCATCACCACGGGAGCCGAGGTGGCCAAGAGATCGAAGAGGAAGAGCTCGGATGAGACATCGGCACCTCCGCCAAAAAAGAAGTCGCAAGGGCAGTCTTCCAAGACTTCGGCGGAGAAGGGCACTCCCACCACGGCAGCCAAGAGCAGCTCGGCTGCTGCGGCCACAGGGTCCGCCTCTTCGGTGCCAGAAGGGGTGCCAATATGGGTGACCACGGCACGTCCACCTCTACATGGCCGAGGCAAACAGTTGAAGTCTCCGGTCAACGCGGTGACGGCGTCCTCACTATGGAACCGTTACCAAAGCCCCCCGGTGTTTTCTGGGAAAGAGAAATCTCACCCCGGCGAGCATTGGTGTCCGGATTGGTCGCTCAAGGTCAACGACCGATGCAGCCACCATCGGGTTGCACAAGACCTGGTGATGCAGTCCACCTTGCCGAGAGACTTGGATTTCACCAGGAAGCTGACTCCGGCCGAGATGCTCTAAAGCGTCATGGTGACCACGGCCTCTAACACAGCCTTTGTGGCCGAGATGGCACACCGGTACTGTGAGTTGCTTGAGGAGCAAGACACCGGCAAACTGCAAGATCAGATTGCCAAGCTGAAGAAAAAGCAGGTAGTGTCTGAGTCCGAGAAGTCCGAGCTTCAGAGACGGCTTCAAGAGGCCGAGACTAAGGAGGAGGAGGCCGATGCCACTATCAATAGCCTGAGTTCGGCTCTAGAGAGGAGCAGAAAAGGTCGGAGGAGGCGAACAAGACCCATGAGCAGGCTCTCGAGAGCGCGAGGACCTTGGCTGTAGAGGATTTCCGGAGGTCCGAGACCTTCATCGGGGATCTCGGCCAGCTGACGAGGCCGACCTTCATGCTAGGCTTCACGTCGGCTATTGATGATGCCGCGACTCATATACCCTCTGAGGCTTTGGAGTCCTTGAGGAACAGCGCCAACTATAACGAGGATTCCAAGGAGCTGTGTGATCGGATGGCCGAGGGCATTCAAGCCGGAAGGAACTTGGCCGAAGTCCAAGATGAGTTCAACAAATGGCTAGCTGAGCTCGACGAGGTCTTTGAGGAGGAAGGAGGAGAAGAAGTTGGGGGCGACGTCGGCGAGGAGGGTGCCGAAGAGCAAGAAGGAGAAGGAGAAGGGGCTCACCCCGACGGGGAAGAAGCCGGGGAGGCAACTGGCCAAGGGGGAACCGAGACGGAGTCTTAGCTCATAGGGCTTTATTTGTAAATCCGAGGTGGGAGGTGACTAGCATTACTCCTGACCTCGGTTTTTTGTACTTCTTCTTGTAATGTCTTTTCTTATTTGAATGAAAGATTTATTTCTTCTCACTTCGGCTCCTTTGATTTCTTGCTTCGTCCCCTATTTTGTCCCCCTTATTTTTGAATAACAAATGTGTGGCACAATCATATTGAAAAATAACAAAGCAGCTGAAGTGATAACTTAGTAAAATTTTCAAGCATAATACGGCCTGAGGTTCTCGGCGTGCCAAGTCCTCGGCACTAGAGAGCCATCTCGGTAGCTCAATTTGCAATACCCACTTAGACTAGATTCCACAACTCGGTAAGGGCCTTCCCATTTCGGGCTCAATTTCCCTTGCGGTTCAGCTCGGCTGACCGAGTTTTTTCTAAGCACCAAGTCTCCTGGCAGGAATCGCCGATGCTTGACGCGGGCATTGTAGTAGTGGGCCAGGGTGTTCTTGTAGGAAGCAATCCGAGCTGAGGCAATGTCCCTTTTCTCGTCAACGAGGTCGAGATCCAACTGTCTCTCTTCTTCGTTCACCTCGACTACATGGGCTGTCAGCCGAGGACTGGGTATAAGGATCTCAGCAGGGATGACAGCCTCAGCTCCGTAGGTCAAGGAGAAGGGGGTCTCTTGCGTGGAGGACCTCGGCGTTGTCCGATATGACCACAGAACACTGGGGAGTTCCTCCACCCAAGACGATCCAGCTCGGTGTAGTCGGGTCTTGAGGCCATGCAAGAGAGTTCGGTTGAAATTTTCCGCCTGACCATTGGCCTGAGGGTGGCCTACCGATGTAAAATGTTGTTTGATGCCGAAGTTCTGGCACCAAGCCTTAAATGGGTTCTCGGCAAACTGCCTTCCATTGTCCGAAATGATGATTTGGGGTATGCCGAAGCGGCAGATAATACATTTCCAAAAGAATTTTTGAATGGCCAGCCCTTTGATGGTCCGTAGAGGCTCGGCTTCAACCCACTTAGTGAAATAATCCACAGCGTTACCAGGAAGGTATAGCCCCCGACCGCTTTAGGGAAATGACCTATGATATCTGTCCCCCATTGCTCAAACGGTCAGGGTGAGGTGATTGGAACCATGAAATTCGAGGGTTGGTGAAGCTCAGGAGCGTGGACTTGGCAGGATGGGCAGCTGAGAACAAGATTTTGGGCATCTTGTCGAAGGGAAGGCCAGAAATATCCAAGAAGTAAGGTCTTCCTGGCTAACATCCTGTGGCCGACGTGAGCTCCACATAGGCCTTCGTGTATCTCGTGGAGGACTTGGCGTCCCGCCTCGGGTGTAATGCATCTCAGCCATGGACCAAGATATGAGCGTTTATATAGCTCTCCATCGCGGAGCGCGTACCGAGCAGATTTGCGTTGTAATTTCCGTGCCTCGGCTCGGTCCTCGGGGAGGATCCCCTGCCTTAAGAAAAGGATGAACGGGTTCATCCAAGTATCTTCCGAGTGCACGGGGCAGGCCACCTCTTCCATGTATCCCCGCTCGCTCAGCACTTCCACTAAGACGGTCTTGTTGAGATCAGAGAATGAGGTGGAAGCCAGCCGGGATAAGGCGTCAGCCCGCCTATTCTGGGAGCGGGGGATTCTTTGGATCTCGAAAGACTCGAAGTACGCGATGAGTTGGTGGACTTTGGATAGATACCGTTGCATGGTTTCGTCCTTGGCCTCATACTCACCAAGGACTTGGCAGACTACGAGTTGGGAGTCGCTGCGGACGTGGTTCCGCTGTGCACCAAGCCTGCGGGCTAGTTGGAGCCCCGCGATCAAGGCCTCATACTCGGCCTCATTGTTGGTGGCCGGGAAGTCAAAGCGGAGGGCGTACGAGCACACTTCTCCCTGGGGGCCCTCCAGGAGCAGTCCTGCTCCACTCCCATCCCCATTAGAGGACCCGTCCACATACAACATCCACAGGTGTGGGGTGGACGCTTCGGCTAGGGCGGAGGTGGACTCCCGACCTTCCGTGAAGGTGAGCTCGGCCAAGAAGTCGGCTAAGGCTTGAGCCTTTATGGCGGTGCGCGGCTCATACGACATGTCGTATTCCCCCAACTCAACGGCCCACTTAGTGAGGCGCCCGGAGGCCTCGGGCCGCACCAGTATCTGTCGGAGTGGTTGGTCGGTCCTGACAGAGATGGGATGAGCTAAGAAATAGGGTTTCAGCCGTCGGGCGGCGTGGACTAGTCCTAGCACAAGTTTTTTCACTTGGGTGTATCGAGTCTCCGGCCCACGGAGAGCTCGGCTGACATAGTAGACTGGCACTTGAGTGCCCTCATCCCGGATGAGCACAGCGCTGACAGCCTCGTCCGCTGCGGAGAGGTAGAGGTACAGCTTCTTCTCGGGCCGAGATGAAGCGAGGGTGGGTAGGCGGTGCAGGTACTGCTTCAGCTTGTCGAAAGCAGCCTGACACTCCTCAGTCCAGGCGAACTGATCGGCCTTCTTAAGCACCTTGAAAAAGGGCAAAGCTTTTTCTGCGGACTGGGATAGGAAGCGGTTCAGTGCAGCCAGACGTCCATTCAGCCTCTGGACTTCTCGGAGGTTCCGAGGTGGGGACATGTCCTGGATGGCCTTGACTTTGTCGGGGTTAGTTTCGATTCCCCGGTGGGAAACCAGATACCCCCAAAATTTTCCTGAGGTGACACCAAAGACACACTTCTTGGGATTTAACTTCATCCTTGAGTCCCGCAGAACGCCGAAGACCTCCTTGACATCTGATAAGAAGGCCGAAGTGGTTAAGCTTTTGACGAGGATATCGTCCACGTAGGCCTCCACATTTCGGCCGATCTGATTTTTGAAAAGGCGGTTGATCAGCCTTTGATAGGTCGCCCCGGCGTTTTTTAACCCGAATGGCATGGTGGTATAGCAGTAGACACCTTGGTCGGTGTAAAATGCCGTTTTTTCTTGGTCTTCCTCACTCATTCCTATTTGGTGATAGCCTTTGAAGGCATCTAGGAAGCAGAGGATCTCATGTCCCATTGCCGAGTCGACGAGGGCGTCGATCCTCGGTAGAGGGTAGCAATCTTTGGGGCATGTCTTGTTAAGGTCGGTGAAATCGACACACATCCTCCATCCACCGGCATCCTTTTTGACCATGACAGGGTTGGAGAGCCAGGTGGGGTACTGGACCTCATGGATCATCTTGGCGGGCAAGAGCTTGTCGACCTCATCCGATATGGCCTTGCTACGTTCGGGGCCGAAGTGCCTTCGTTTCTGTCGCACAGGTCGGGCCTGTGGGTTAATGTTGAGTTGATGAATCATGAGCTCGGGTGGCACTCCGAGCACTTCATCTGCGGACCACGCGAAGACGTCTCGGTGGTCCTTGATCAGGGAGACCATTTCTTCTTTCAGGGGTGAGGGGAGTCCGGCCCCTACTTGGACCACTTGGTCAGGTTTCGCTTCATCTAAGACCACTTGTTCCACCTCATCCCCGGGCTCAACCCTGTTGGCCTCTCCTGCCTTCTGAGGGTCGATGCAGTCTATGGAGAGGACCGCTGGCCTCTTTTCTTCTGACCTCGAAGAGGGCCGGGGTGTGACTGCTGCTTGAATGGTGGCGAGGTAGTATTCCCGGGCGGTGCCCACGTCGCTGCTCACCTCGGCCACCCCCTCAGGTGTTGGGAATTTAAAGCTCAGGTGGTAGGTGGAATATACAGCTCTCAAGGCGTTGAGCGTGGGCCGGCCTATTAGCATGTTGTACGGAGAGTCTACTTTGACCACTGCAAAGCTGACAGGCACAGTTCGGCAGCGGGGATGACGCCCGATGGTCACCATCAGGGACACCATACCCTCGGGGTGGACCACGTGTCCCCCGAATCCAACGAGGGGAGTCCTGACCGGAGTGAGCTGCTCCCTGGTCAGTTTCAAACTCTCGAAGGTTCGGTAGTACAAGACGTCTACCGAGCTTCCGGGGTCAACATAGACCTTTTTGACTATGTAGTTGTTGGTGAGGACCTCGATCACGAGCGCTTCGTGGTTGCTGGAAGCGGCGGGGACGGGGTCAGTGGGACCATAGGTGATGACCTCGGACAACCGAGAGCTCGGCTCGGCCACCTCCATCCCGGCCTGGCGGTAGGTCCGCTTTCGGGAGTTCTGGCTGTCTCCTCCCGTTGGTCCTCCCGCGATCGTGTTGATCACCCCGGCGATGTTGGGGCCGTAGCCCGGTGATCCGTCGCGTGGAGGCTGCTTGTCCTCCCTACGATCCTCGGGACCTCGACAATGCATGTTCGTGTCCCGCCTGTCCTCTCGGCGGGGGCCCCGGTTCTTCCGGTGGGAGACGCTTCGGTTGAAACCCCCATCCTTGCGGACGAATTGCTTCAGGTATCCTTGCCGGATCAAATTCTCGATCTCTCGCTTCAGATCATTACAGTCTTCAGTCTCGTGCCCAACATCCCGGTGGTATGCACAATACAGGTTCGAGTTCCTCTTATCTCTCCTCCCTGGAATTTCAGGAGGGTTTCGGCCGAGGTGATTTTGCCTCATCACAACCAGGACATGGGTCCGGCTGGAATTGAGAGATGTCAGCTCGGCGTCCGAGGTGGACGACCTTCCTTTTACGATCCGGTCGAAGACACTTCGGCGGTCTCGGAACTGAGTCGACGAGCCACTGGGGCCTTGTTCGACTCGGCCGGCGTCTTTTTTCCTCCGGGAATCTTGCCCGGTACGAGCGGCTTGAGCCTCTCGCTTCATGCGATTTAGATCTTCATTTCGGATTCCCTGATCTACTCGATCCCAGAGTTCCCGAAGTGTGCGGGGGTAATCCCGGTGTATCTCAGTATTGATGATTCCTGCGATCAGCCCATTGGTGAAGGCAGCTATGGTTACCTGCTCATGCTGATCAGGTATCTGCACGTTCTCCTCATTGAACCTCTGCACGTAGGAGCGCAGTGACTCGCCGGGGGCTTGCTGCAGGTTCAAGAGGTAGGCTGAAGTCTTCGTAATTGGGCGAGACGATACAAAGCGGTGAATGAACCGATCTATCAACTCATCCAGTGAGGAAATGCTCCTCGGTTCTAAACCCCAGAACCACTTTCGGGCCGTGCCCTGCAGGAAGATGGGGAAAGCTCGGCAAATTACTGCGTCGGGGACGCAATAGAGCCGAAAAGCGGAGAGGAAGGCGCGGAGGTGATCCTCGGGGTCACCTCGGCCATCGTAGGAACGCAGGGCGGGAAGTTTAAAGTTTGGGGGGACCATCTCCCCATTGATGTCATCCGTGAAGGGCGGTGCCCTCAGATATTCGGCTGCTAAGCCTCCGGGACGCCGAGGTGGGTCCTCAGCTCGTTTTCCCAGGAGGCCCCGGGAAAACGCCCGGGAAATGGAAGCGATCTTAGACGTCGCCTTAGAAGGGGCGCGTCTGGAAGTGCTCCGAGAGAGGTGCCCCTCATCGGAGTCTTCGCCGGAAGGCACTTCAGGGGACTTCGTCGGTCTCCTCTTGGAGGATTCAGCTTTTTCCTTCCCCTGCCTCTTGAAGTACCTCCCCAGTTCTTCGAAGATGTTTGGGTTATCAGCCACGAATTCGGCCATCTTGGCGATGGCGTCTTCGTTGTTGGGCTGGGTCTTTGGGGACCCTTGTTCTTCAGAAATACGGTCTTGCTGGGCTCCTGATGTTTGCCCAGCCCCGGTTGAGGTGACTCTTCCATTTCTGGAGCGCGTGGATCTCATTTTAGCAGTAATCTCGTTCCCACAGACGGCGCCAATTGAAGAGGTGATTTTTGGTGGGTAGTTGAACCGACCAGAATCAGGCTCCTCTGAGATGAAGTGAGGTGTATCCTCGTGTCCGAAGTGAATGGCGGGGCTTCACCCCTGGGATCACTCCGACGATCAAGTTAGTATGAGAACGAGAGAAAAGCAGTAGTATTGTCAAATGAACAGTATGCTTACTTGTTGGGAGTGTGTGGGGTATTTATAGAGTGGGAGTGGAGGTCAGGACGGAGGGTTCATGCTGGTGGGACCCATGTCCTGACATTACGGCTCTGTTCCCTGCCAGGAGGCCTGACTCTGACACTGTAGCCGCCTGGGCTGGATGACGGGGGTCCTGCGCAGTAGTCATTAAGATCACCCAGTGCTTTTCAGATAAAGTACTGGTCCTGGGTGTTGTCAGGGGTGTTGACATCATCAGCGTCCAGCCGAGGTGGTAGCCAGGGGTGCAGAGGTCATCCAAGTAGGAGACCATGGACCGAGCCGAGCTCAGGGTCCGGATCGGGGGATGACTGTGTTCGTGTAGGAGACGAAACGAGGTCACCTCGGCAACAAGGTACTGCCGAGGTGAGCACCCTCAACTCCCAAACTTCTCAAAAGTAAAAGAAAAATTCTACTGTTTTTAGACTTTTATGAGGACTTAGATTAGAAGATTGGCCTTCTCTTTATCAATCCTATTGTAGAAATGAAAACTCAGATTTTATTGTTAGACATGATTAACTACTTCATAAGAACATAACAAGTAATCAAAACTCGATTGCCTTCATTTTTTTTTTTTGGAAAAAGTATATTGCTCGAGGTTTTCAATCCAGGCACTAAGGTGTCACATTCGTTTGCCAGAAGTAGGTGATCCCTCTTATAGTTGTGTCTCATCATTCATACCTGTTTTTTTCAATTTTACTTTTTGAGAAAGAGAAAAATGCAATTTTAGTACTTAAACTTTGACACATGAGCGGTTTTAATCCTCAAATTTTGGACAAAAACAAATATAGTACCCGATTTTTCAATTATTGAGCACATTTAGTATCCTTGCAGGATATTTCTCAAATTACTACTGAAAAAAATTACGTGATAGTCATATGTCAGGCAACTATAGTATAAAAAAATGTAAAATATTCTTTTGGCACTAAGTGTCACACAAAATATCCTTTTGATATTAAGTATTAAGTTTAAGGACTAATAATTTTATCAAGTAAAATATCTTTCTGACACTAAGTATTAAGTTTAAGAACTAATAAATTATCAAAATGATATTTACATTTTTTGGCAATTTTTTATTAATAATTACTGGACATGTGACTATCACATGACTTTTTCAAGTAGCAATTTGAGAAAAAATCGTCAAGAGTACTAAATGTGCCCTAAAGTTGAAAGTTTAGATACCAAATTTGTTTTCATCCAAACTTTGGGGATTAAAACTGTTCATCTGTCAAAATTTGAATACCAAAATTGCATTTTTCTCTTTTGAGAAATGCTTGCGAAAGGTGAAGGCTTCTGTTTCATTTTTCACAGAATTAAGATTCGTAATTAATTGGGGGAACATGGAACAACATAAAATCAAGCAGGTGTAGAAGGATCTTTTGGAACTACAAATTTGCAGAAGGTTACCTTGATATGATAGCCCTCACTCACAACGTGCACTTTTATCGTTTACAAATCTGTACTCCTTTCTTAGTCATCACATTGAGGAAAGAAAAATAGGCAAGAATAAAAATGAAATGCCCTGTTTTAAACACAATTGTCTTTTATGGTCTTAAATTCTATTTCTTTTAGCGGCGCGTTAAATTTCAACCACCAAAAAATTCAAGTTCATACAACTAACCACCCAAAAAAAAAAAAAGATCAAAAGTGAGAAGAACAACCGAAGTGTAACTTCACAGGTGAAAAAAGGAGGAGGTCACTATAAAGGTGCAAAACTTGTTTCTTTGAATACTTTAATCAGTTGCAGTAAACCCCTAAAAAAGAGTTGGATAGTTGCTATAGTATTGGGTTACCCCTGAAGGAGTCGTTTACTCACCTTTCAATTCTTTCTGCATGCCATCAAACCCTCAAGGACTACGGACTGATGATGATGAATCAATCAGAAAAAAACCCTCATCAGCATCTGAATAGCAAGAAAATCATTCACCAGATACCATTACCCTCTTCTTTTACTAGTTCAGAATCAGCAGCTGAAATCCCAGATATTCCTAATGAATTCATTATTGAAATACTCTAATGTCTTCCAATCAAATCTCTGTTGAGATTCAAGTGCATTTCAAAATCTTGGCTTTCTTTAATTTATAGCCGGGATTTCATTAATACCTATCTGGCAAAATCTTCCAACAATGACGAGCACACTCATCATAGACTCACTTTTCGTACCATGGACTCGTCCCTGTCCAAGGGTTACTTTAGGTTCAAGCAGGTTTTACTGCACCATGCATTACATGCACAAATGACTGAAGCAACGGACATGGATAATTCCTTCGGACGCAATAAAGATTTCTTTGTGGAACCTAATCCTAGAATGTTGACATTGTTGGTTCTTGTAATGGTTTGGTTTGTGTAAATGCACATGGAGGAACTTTTTTGCGGAACCCATCCTTAAGAAAATCAAGAACGTTGCCAAGTTTCAATCCTAATTCCAAAGAAAACTGGGATTCACTTCATGGGTTTTGGTACGACGAGTCCAATGACGATTACAAAGATTCTTGGACTAAAGTGGCTTCAGTTCCTAAAATGGATGACCCTAACTATACTTTGGGCATACCAATGTTCGTATTGAATGATGGTGAAATGTTGTGTCTCTATGGGAATGGCACAGGATTGGCATTTTACAATCCAAAACATAACTCAGTCATAAATATTCAGATTACAAAACTTGGATAGTATTTTGCAAGTGAAAACTCTATTGAAAGCTTGGTTTTTCCTAATCCTGATAGAGTAGAAAGGTCCAGGGCATGAAATGTAAGAGAGCTCAATTTCATATTCTGCAGCATCACTATTAACTTGTAAGTCATGAATCTCCTACCGGTCTTGTTATTTTCTGCTACATAACTTGTAAGAGGTGATTTTCCGCCTCTCTGCTTAAGTACATTGACTCTTCATTCTTAACGGTTCTAAGTTATTGGTTGATTTATAAAGACCAAATGGAACATATTGGTAGTATAAATTGAACTTTTACTGCTGAAGGGGAGTTTCTATTGGCTAAGTAGTCCATTCAGTTTTTCATGCTAAAGTTTAGGTCAACTGAAACACCATACTGATACAAAATTTTTCCATTGAGCTATGCAAAAAAGCATATGCTGATACTGGAAAATCTTCAAAGAGGTTACATAGTGATATAATTTGGAGTGAAATCAACTATTAGACAGAAGTGAAAAAGAAAAATTGCATGTGCCTTTAGTCTTTCTTCTCCTAAGAATTTTTTGTTTTCCTCTCTTCCAAGCGTCTGCAGCAAGCCAGAGGACTTATGCTGGAGATTTTCTTATCCTCATTTTCTATATAATTGTTGTCAAATTCCTGTAATTCTTTAAGAAATAAAATCCGTTCTGCAGGTGAGTTCACTTGTCTGCCTAGCAGAATAGATTGATGGAAAAAGCTGTCCTTGCAAATTCTTACATACACTTGATATCAGGTCAAGAAAATTGGTTTAGTTTCCAGTTGTCCCTTCAAGTTGGATGTTGTTTACCATAAATCAGTTCTCCATTACAATGTTTACCAGTTCTTTTTATCTCTTACCAAGTTATCTCAGTAGTAATTTTAGATGCTTCTTCATGTCTGGTATTAGATCAATGAGCAATATTTTATCTTTCTGCCTGCACAATGGAGATCTTTGTCGCTTTACTTGATTCTGCATGATGTTTGCCATGTAACAATTGGCACAAGTTTTTGGTTTTGAAAATGGTAAACTGATGTAGAATGAAATTGATACGAGCTATGTCTTTTGAATAGGACAAGTTGAGACCTTGAGATTGTCAGAGTTTGGAGGACTGCCGATTTGTTTAGTTCCTCAGATATAAAGACCAGGTAGCACAATTGTACCATGTTCGAGGCTTTGCAGTTCCCCCTGATTCTTGCATTAGTCATATCAGATCTGTCAAAATCTTCATCAAGTTTTATCAGTCTGCTATATTGAGAAGAATCAAAGTTGTGATGATTAACAAGGATCCTGACAAGTTACAAAATTCTATGACTTCTTTTTATGTGCCTAAGATGTTGTCAAATTTACTGGTTTGATGGTCATATTTAGATCAGCTATTGATTTGTGAAATTAAGTGGCTTTTATTACCTTGCAATACATAAATCTTTTTATTGATGGAGGAATTGTGAAGGACAGTATCATTCAGTGCTAATTCAGGAATGAATATGTTAAATATGATTTTCTCAAACATCATGTGTTGATTTGTGCAATTAAGTAGCATTTATTACCTCTCGATACATAAACTTTTTTATTGATGGAGGAGTTGTGAAGGACAGTATCATTTAGTGCTAATTCAGGAATGAATATGTTAAATATGACGATAAGTTAAAGGAATATTCAATATGTTAAAGGAATGAATATGTTAAATATGACTATCATTTAGTGCTAATTCAAACAACTATAAAGGAATATTCTGGCATACCTTTGATGCTATCTGTATCTAAACCAAACCAACAATCTATTTGGACGGTGTCCAAATGACAGTTAGTGATGATTAAAACTAAACAAATATTGCAGAAATCACAGTCAAACCTAGTTGAATTGCTTATGTTGTTTGAAACTTTTTGAAGTCTATCGTCAATGAGAACAAGATGATAAGTTTGTCAAGATCTGGCCCAGAATTCCAAAGTTCAATACTAGCATAAAGTTGTAATATCTCTTTCTCCAAGACATCAAGCTTCAAAAGTAACAGAATATGGAAGCCCAACCAGATGCAGAAACTGATTATCATCAGCCACACAAGAGAAAAAATTGCACCCCCCAAATGGATTGTCCATCTTCTTCTTCTGTTTCAGACCCAGCAGTGGAAATCCCAAACATCCCTGAAGAACTGATTATTGAAATCCTGTCAAGGCTTCCAGTCAAACCCCTGCTGAGATTCAGGTGTGTTTCAAAATCTTGGAATTCTTTAATCTCAAGCCCATCATTGATCAAAACCCATCGGACAAAATGTTCAAAGAACCATGATTATACTCACCATAGGCTCATTTTTCATACTTTCGAAAAGTGTCAAATGACAGGCTTAAGTTTAACTTGAAGCTGTGTCCTCTCCATGCTGCAATATATCAGCATGATGATGATGCACCTGCCACTCATGTAACCATCATGGATGATGACTTTCTTGTTAATTCCCTGGGAAATAACCATGATTTTAACCGTGAAATAGTTATGGCAGATTTTGATGATGGTTACGACCACAAAGTATTTTTACTTGGTTCCTGCAATGGACTGCTTTGTGTTTATGTATTTGGAGACATTTTTCTGTGGAATCCATCTATTAGGAAATCCAAGAAATTACCTGGCTTCAGTCCTAAATCAGGGACTGCTGCTGCTATGTTATACGGTTTTGGATATGATGAGTCTAATGATGATTACAAAGTATATAGAATTTTGGGAAGTAATCAGACATGGGTGGATGTGTATAGCCAAAACATGAACTCTTGGGGAAGAATTGATGAATTTAAGGGTGTGTTGATTAATCAAGGGGTTTATTTTGTGAGTGGAAAGCTCCATTGGAGTGTAGGTAGTACAGGGGGGAAAATTGTTACTCTTGATTTGACGGATGGGATGCATGGAGAGGTGGAACAGCCAAAATATGGAGAGCATCATGTTGGTTGGAATTTGGAAGTGTTAGGAGGATGCCTTGCAGTATTTTATTATCATCAAAATGGCCATGTGGATCTTTGGATTATGCAGGAGTATGGTGTGAAAGAGTCTTGGACTAAAGTGGTTCTGATGATTAATTATCCTTACTCTAGCTTTCAAATGTTCCAGAAGCCAGTTTTTCTACTTAAGGACGGTGAGATATTGTTTCAATTTGGAGATGGCTTAGTGCTTTACTATCCAAAGCGCAAGTCATGCACATATCCTCGTATTGCTAATGTGAAAGCTCTCTTGGAAGTGGATGTTTATGCTGAAAGCTTAGTGTTGCTTAATGACCATGACGGAGTTGAAATTGCCTAAGCCAAGAACTGTAAGAAGAATTGAATATTATCGATTATTGTGTTACTTGTAAGTGCTGATTTCTTTCCTTTCTTATTCAATTGTATCAGCTTTCAGTCCTAATGATCTGAAATGTTTGTTCATGATTGAAGCCAAATGTCAATATATTTGTAAACTATAGATCAGGAGTCAAGTGAGTATATGTGTTCCTGTATATTCTTTCACTGCCTAGGGAGATTTACTGCTAGTTATACAGTGTATTCAGGTCTAGTGTTCTAATCCCTTAAATTTCAGTGTCCTTGCTCTTCATTCTTTTCAGAATAAAGAAGAAAGAAACGCAACCTTTTTAACTTGGGTTGCTTATGGGACCTGAACAAATTTCAATCATGTACTCGGTTCCTCTATGGTAGAGCTGTGCTAGTGTCCCTGAATATCACCATTACCAATTTCATGTGCCCTTAGCACTAATATACATCTTGAGTCTGTCTACTATAAAAACCACAGCATGATACTCAACAAGATCTTGACAATCATTTTTCTGTTTTGCGGTTTGGAAATTGGGAGCTGGATGGTAATGGAATTAGAGCTAGTATTACTGCTTTTTCTAGTGCTTTAGGTGTTTAATTCCCATTACTAGCATAAGGCTTCTTGTGTTTGATTGGATGGCTTCTGAGGACTCGAATCAAGTCATTTAGTCTGCAGATGGTGCTAATCATTTGGTGCTTAATGTTCATTTCTGGAAGCTGGGGCTGATATATGCACAATGGACCATTTTCCCGCAGGGAAACTGGAGTTAGAGATCGTAGCCTGGGTAGAGAAGCCTTGTTTGGGAATGTTTTGTATCAATAAACTAATGCTTTTGGTCATGTGATTGCTAGCTTTTCGAGTAAAAACTTCTGTACCTTTGTTTTGAAGTAGGTGGTGCTTGTGAATCTGCGATCGGCCTAATAAACATCGTAGATTAGTTGTTGGGAGTTTATTAAGTTTTTTACATGTTCTTCTTGGTTTTGTTTGATTCATGTTTGTCAGGAATCATTCCACTTCGCATCCTTAAAGTTTATGTCATATCCACTTGCACTTAAAATTCATAATTTGGACATGGTTCAAACATATTGAACTTTGGCCAATTAGTTAATGCTGCAATCATTTTGAGTGGTAAAGTCCTTTCGCCTCAACAATCATAAGGTCAAAAACAATATATTTGGTGCTCAAACTATGATTTTATTGAGTTCGGAAAGTGCCAGAAATACACCTGTAGCTGTACCGTGCTAGTGGGAAATATGCTTGGGTGTTGTAGTAATAGCTCTACTCAAGTCCCAGAATACAGCATCTAAAGAACCAGGTAAGAAGCAGACCATACGAGGCATTTTAACGTTCAGAAAACATGAGGCACTTTATCAAAAGAGTGTACTGCAACGAAATTTTGCTGTCAATTTTTCATGGAAGTGAAATGCACCAGGAGGCAATTTGTGTTTGTGTCTTTTCTGCATATGATTACTTGATTAGGTACTTGTCAGAGTTCCTTCCACCAACACCTGCAAAGGAATCTACAAATAGTTACTGATACAACAAAAAGAACCAACAAACAACAACTTCTAGCAGATAAAAAAGTAGAAAACATGAAAACTAAAAATAAGAAAGACACTATATATTCCCCTTTATTAGTTTGATGGCTTAAGCATTACAATAGAACTATGAAAAAAGAGAGAGTTAAGATTTCAGTGGCAATGAAATACTGGAGTAGAGATGATTATCTGGTCTGATTTACTACATAGCTATGACATAAACAGCTTAGAGGATTTTGTTGAGATGCCTTGATTTTATTTCGGGTCTTGTTTTGGGCCTATTTCTGGGTCCAGTCCGTTTGGTTGTATATATATACACATTATTTTTAGTCTGTAAACTATTCTGATTATAACCCTAATAAAATCTGATTTCCCCCAAGTTGTTCTTGTCTGTTCTTGTTTGTTCTTCTGTTTCCGCTGCATCTGTTATAACAAACTGGTATCAGAGCTCTAGGTTTGTCCTAGGGCTCGGTTCACGCAACAACATGTCTGCTTTGAACATCAAGATCGACAAGTTCACCGGGAGAAATAGTTTCAGTTTATGGCAGATCAAGATGCGGGCTCTGTTAAAGCAACAGGGTCTGTGGAGTCCGCTGACGAAGAAGAAATCGGATTCCGTTGATGAAGAGTCGATGAGTCTGGAGGAAAAGGCTCACTCGACAATCATGCTATGCCTGGCAGATGATGTCATCACTGAGGTCGCCGGTGAAGAAACTGCTGCGGGTTTGTGGGTTAAACTTGAAAGTCTCTATATGACGAAGTCTTTAACCAACAAGTTGCTCCTAAAGCAACGTATGTTCGGTCTGCGTATGCAGGAAGGTACTCCTCTTCGAGAACATTTAGATCAATTAAATACAATTCTTCTTGAGTTGCGTAATATTGATGTTAAAATCGAGGATGAGGATGCCGCGTTGATTCTGTTAGTGTCTCTACCGTTATCGTATGAGAATTTTGTTCAGTCTTTTATTGGCGGTAAAGATACAGTGACTTTAGAAGAAGTAAGATCAGCACTGCATAGTAGAGAGTTGCGCCATAAGGCGGCTGGTAATGTTACAGATAATCAGGCTGCTGGGCTAGTTGTCAGCAGTGGTAAAGGAAAATTGGGAAAAAAAAAGTCCGGAAACAAGAAGCAGTTTTCTAAAGGTCCCAAGCCGGATGATGTCTGTAACTACTGCAAGGAAAAGGGTCATTGGAAATCTGATTGTCCTAAGAAGAAGAAGCAGCAGGAAAAACAACACGCTTCAGCTTCAGTTGCCGAAAAGGAAGCAGAAAATTCAGAAGAAGACTTGGCCCTAATTGCAAACGAACCAACACATCACTCTGATGTGTGGGTTCTTGATTCTGGGGCGTCCTATCACATATGTCCAAACAGGGAATGGTTTACAACATATGAGCAGATAGATGGCGGAAATGTCGTGATGGCTAATAGCGCTGTCTGCAAGGCTGTTGGGATTGGTTCCATTAAGATCAGGACACATGCTGGGAAAATTGCCACACTGAACGAAGTCAGGCACGTCCCCAAAATGACGAAGAATCTGATATCACTTAGTACTCTTGACAGTAAGGGTTTCAGGTTCAGCGAAGGAAGTGGAGAGTTGTGCATCAGTAAAGGTTCATTAGTGGTCCTCAAAGGAATTAAGCATGGCACCCTGTACATCTTACAGGGTTCTACGCTAACAGGTTCTGCCGCTGCTGCTGTTGCATCTTCTGAAGATCGCAGGTCTGATATGACCAAGCTGTGGCATATTAGGCTTGGTCATATGAGCGAAAAGGGGATGCAGATTCTGTCTAAACGTGATCTTCTAGAAGGCCACAAGGTCACTGATCTTGGATTCTGTGAACATTGTACTTTCGGTAAACTACATCGCAGAAAGTTTGGGAAGGCAATTCCCAGGACAAAAGGCACACTTGATTACATCCATTCTGACTGTTGGGGTCCTTCACGAGTTGAGTCTTTGGGAGGCTGTCGGTATTTTCTATCCATGATTGATGATTATTCAAGGATGACTTGGGTAATCGTTATGAAGGAAAAAGGTGAAGTTTTCAAGAATTTCAAGCAGTGGAAGGCCTTAGTGGAGAATCAAACTGGAAAGAAGATCAAAAGGCTGCGAACTGATAATGGTCTGGAATTCTGTTCAAAGGAGTTCGATGAGTTCTGCAAAGATGAAGGAATTGCTCGGCATCACACAGTTCGACACACACCACAACAAAATGGTGTAGCAGAACGCATGAATCAGACACTTCTAGAGAGAGCACGGTGTATGCTCTTCAATGCTGGGTTGCCAAGGAGGTTCTGGGCAGAAGCAGTGAGCACAGCCTATTTCTTGATCAATCGTGCACCTCATACAGGTATAGACTGCAAGATACCTTATGAAGTGTGGTCTGGTATGTCTCCTTCTTACTCAAATTTGAAGGCTTTTGGTTGTACTGCGTATTATCATGTCAGTGAGGGCAAACTAGAACCAAGGGCTAAAAAGGGAGTGTTTCTGGGATATGGAGACGGGGTTAAAGGGTATAGAATCTGGTCACCCTCAGAAAAGAAAGTTATACTTAGCAGAAGTGTAATTTTTGATGAAAACTCTATACTTAACCCCCTTGTGAAGACTATTGTTGAAGAAAGTGCAGGTGTTGATAAACAGGTGGAGCTAGAAATCATTCAAAATGGTTTTGAATCACAACATCAATTTGATGATCATCAACAGCTATCCTTTGAAACTGAACCTCCTGCAGAAGTAGAGTCTCCAGAACCTACATCAGCAGAAAGGTTGGCACCTATATCCCATACTGCGTCAGAAACTCAGCAGCACGGTATTGCTTATGATCGTGCGAGGAGAGTGGGAGTACAAGCTCCCAGCAGGTATCGGGATTTTGTGTGTTATGCATTTCAGGTTGCTGAGGAGGTGGATTCTCCTGAGCCCTCTACCTATAGAGAAGCCATTTCAGGCAGTGAGTCAGCTCAATGGCTTGCTGCAATGGGTGATGAAATGGAGTTGTTACATAAGAACGGCACTTGGGAATTGGTCAAACGGCCAGCAGAGAGAAAGGTTGTGACTTGCAAATGGGTCTTTAAAAGGAAGGAAGGAATTTCTCCAGCTGAGGGCATCAAGTATAAAGCACGTGTTGTGGCAAGAGGGTTCACTCAAAGAGAAGGAGTAGACTACAATGAGATTTTCTCACCAGTGGTCAGACACACTTCTATCAAGGTGCTTCTAGCAATGGTTGCACATCAGGACTTAAAACTTGAGCAACTAGACGTGAAGACAGCTTTCTTACATGGAGAGTTAGATGAAGAGATTTATATGACTCAGCCAGATGGATTCCATGTTCCGGGAAAAGAAGACTATGTATGCAAGTTGAAGAAATCCTTGTATGGATTAAAGCAGTCCCCAAGGCAGTGGTACAAAAGATTTGATGGCTACATGATTGAGTTAGGCTACAACAGAAGTCAGTATGATTGTTGTGTATATCACAACAAACTTGAAGATGGTTCGATGATCTATTTGATTCTGTATGTAGATGATATGCTCATAGCTGCGAGGAACAAAGCTGATATACAGAAGTTGAAAAGTCTTCTCAGTGCAGAGTTTGAGATGAAAGACTTGGGTGCAGCACAGAAAATTTTGGGAATGGAGATTTTCAGGGATAGAAGTCAGAAGAAGCTTTTCTTATCACAGAAGAGCTATATTGAGAAGGTACTATCCAGATTTGGCATGTCTACAGCAAAGCCCTTGAATACTCCTAGTGCAGCGAATGCTCAACTATCAGTTACACTCGCACCACAGTCAGAAGCCGAGATAGAGTATATGGCTAAGGTTCCCTATTCTAGTGCAGTGGGTAGTTTGATGTATGCCATGGTCTGCACTAGACCTGATCTGGCACATGCAGTCAGTGTTGTTAGCAGATTTATGGCTAATCCTGGGAAGGAGCACTGGCTGGCCGTGAAGCGAATTTTTCGGTACTTGAGGGGTACATCTGATGTTGGTCTCATCTATGGAGGTGATATAGAGTGTTTGGTTACAAGCTATTCAGATTCTGATTATGCTGGAGATGTTGATAGTAGGAGGTCAATGACTGGTTATGTTTTTACTCTTGGGCATTCTGTAGTTAGTTGGAAAGCAACTCTACAACCTACAGTGACTCTGTCCACTACTGAGGCAGAGTATATGGCATTGACGGAGGCTGCTAAGGAGGGAATTTGGTTAAAGGGGCTAGTTGGAGATCTTGGCCTACATCAGGATCAGGCTAATATATACTGTGATAGTCTCAGTGCAATATGTCTAGCCAAGGATCAAGTTCATCATGAGAGGACTAAACACATTGATGTCCGATATCACTTCTTGAGATCTGAGACAAGGATCAAGGTGAAGAAAATTGGCACTGCTGACAATCCTGCTGATATGTTCACCAAACCGATTCCTCATAGCAAGTTCAAACATTGTTTGGATTTGCTAAATGTCCTAAGTTTCTGATGGCCCTTATGGGCATTCTGATGGTACTTAGAGATAATTCTCTGAGTACTTCTGGCACTTCATTAGTGCATCTGTTACATTCTTTCGGGGAAGATTCAAGTCAAGGTGGAGATTGTTGAGATGCCTTGAATTAGATCTTCAACCCCCGCTGAGCTGTACGGGGGCCTATTTCTGGGTCCAGTCCGTTTGGTTGTATATATATACACATTATTTTTAGTCTGTAAACTATTCTGATTACAACCCTAATAAAATCTGATTTCCCCCAAGTTGTTCTTGTCTGTTCTTGTTTGTTCTTCTGTTTCCGCTGCATCTGTTATAACAGATTTGTTTGAATAAACGACTAGTCAATTGACATAAATTTACAACTAATAGGGCCTAAAAAGAGATTATTCATCGAGTATAGCTCTCTCAGATGAGATACTAAATATAGTAAAATCAATCTTTAGGAGAACAGAATCGAATTACTAATGCTTTTGACCCGGTAAATGATTCAATTGTCTTGAGTTATTGCATTTCCTTGGAACTTTTGCTATATTCAGTAAGTTGAAGATCATGCTAGAATTGCACGTTTTTTCTGGGAAACGAGAACAAGAAGAACGACATGAGGAAGAGGCCAAACTATAAGTACTTAAGAAATAATTAAGGAGGGATGAAACTTTTATTGGAAACAATCGCGAGCTCAATGGCCAGAGCAGTCAATATCCCAGATGAGGTAATTTTATCTGATGTAGTAATCTAAGATAGTCCTGTATTACACGTCTGACAATAATGTGTAGCTGACTTCAGTATAAGTTCAAGAAAGATGTTTCTTTCAGTGTATATTTCTTCTTATTGTTCTAAAATCAAGGTTGTGATGTTTTTGATGTCCAATTGACAATGGTAACATTGTGTCTCTTTGGAGTAAGGCAAACCTATGCAGATTGAGGAAGAGAAAAGCAGAAGGAAAAGATGTACCTGAATCCTAAACACGAACTGTTACCCTTAACTAAAATTGGCATGTCTCAGTAACTTCTTCAAATCTTGTATCTCCTTTTGTCGGATAGCTTGTGAAGGAAGTCCTTTAGCTAATGACGAATATGAAATGGTAACACATTCCTCAGGAGATGTGAAATCTTGTGCTTGACTTAAAATGTGCATTATTGTCTGATAAGATTAAGCATGATTGTCACAGAGATCCTCTTATTCTCACAGGGGAAAAATGACCGCGATGAGTGCTTTTGTTATCCTTGTGAGTTGTGAGGAAAGAAGAAAAAATTTATGTGGTGCTAGCTGAAAATTCAGCGCTTATTTTACAGTAGTTTGGTTTCAGAACTAGTTGAAGATCCTGAAAAAGGTCTTTTTCAATCTGAATCTGATTACAATGAAAATCTTCTGAATCTCATTAATTAGGCAATCTTAGAATTTGGCAAGTAAGCTTGATTTTTAGAATACTAGGGATACCGTACGTGCATTGAACGTGGTTGGATGATATGTAGTTATATCATTTTGTTTTGTTTTTATAATGAGTTTACCTTTGTAATGTAGAGTTGGGAATAGAAGCAAAGGTGGGAATTGCATGTTACAAAATTTTGTAAAGTAAGCAATTCAAAGTAATCTTATTGAATGTAAGATGAAGAAAAAGAGAAGATATTAAACGTGAAATAGTAATCATTAGTGTTTTAATCTTTCTCGACTTTTATCTCCTTTTTCAATTGAGTTTTGAGCTTGGATGCATTACTTCTTGCTCCCCTTTTTTTGGTTTTGAAGGACTGTAGTGGAACATCATCGTCAATTTTAATCACCTTTGAATTTTTGTCTTTTATTATGCTTTGCCGAGCATGTTGTTTAGATGTAATAGATGGAGTGGCATTTTCTTGTTTGGTGTATTTGGTAGTTGCTCGAATGCTATTGCCACCATTGATAGATGTCCATGAGAGGAGTGCCCGATCTTATTAAGCTTGATGAGGAATTTGAACTCCTTATGCTTTGCGGCAATCATTTTCTTATACAACTTTGATTTCTCCTTGTCCTGTTGGGTTTTCAGTATTTGTAAATCAGATAGGTTTAAATTGAATGCTTAACTAATAAGAGTTGATGTGTTTATTATTTTAATAATTTTTAGGAACTTACCTTGAAAGATGTAGTGCTATCTATGTATTCTTGTATTGGGCATCCAATAAAATTACTTGCCAAGTCCTCAAATAATATTATTGTTGTTACATCTTGTCCATCGACGACTTCCATCCTTATATTGTACCTATTTTGGAAATGATATTAAGTTGTTAACTGTGCTTTTCAAGTTTGCCTTTTTAAAGTCTAGCTTTCATGTCACGTATTTAATTGAGTGACTTACCTTGATGTAAAATCTTTTGTTGGATGATTGCATTTGGGGCATTCTGCATCTTCTTCGAAGTTGATAATTTTGGTGCTACATCCTTTACAAGCATTATAGTATAGTTCGACTTTGTTCTCTATATTATTAACAATTGCGTTGGAAGTGTAGAAAGCATGCTGCAAAAAGCATTTATTTGTTATTGTTTTTATGATGTTTGGCTTTTTTTTTCAAGGAATTTTCTAAATTGAAGATTTATGAGACGATAAATTTACCTCTTTCAATGAATGTTGTTGATGAATAATATTTTTGAGTTGAATATGCTCGGCCAAGTCCATCTTGTTCTTCAAGGTTGCGGCTTCAATATTTTCACTTTTCTTTGTAGTAATCCTATATCAATTTTCAGTATTGTAATTCAAGGCATTCAATTTGTATAAAAAAAAGTCTAAAAAAATTTGTATTCATACCACTTTTGAAGTTTCAAAACTTCTTTGCAATTTGGATTGACTTTTAGAGTTGACATGAATGTTGTTGACAGTTGAAACTCTCCTAGAATATTTTAAAATGTCAAGTTGTAATTATAATATTATTTTATTTTTACTATTGATATTTTTACCTTGGTATTCAGACATTTGGATTTGTATTGCTGCAATTGCTGGTTTTTGAGATGCAACTTGTTGCAGAAATTGACCTTCATTAATTACCATATCTCCCTATAAGATGATTTTCATAGTGGCAAACCTATAGTGTCAGGATAATTTTTATATTTTAATATAAAAATGTTAGGCATAAAGTAATGATTGCTAACTTGTGAAATAGGAAAAGTATTAGGTGGCTCAATTATGAACACTCTACATATAAAGGAAAAAGTGATGCTAGATGTATGTTTTTTTTCATACTTGGAGCTTCAAACATTTATATAGTAAGAAAGCAAGCTAAAAAGTAATCTTACTTTTTGTTTATTATGGTGATTTCTCTCTTTTGAGTGTATCTACCTTGTCTTTTTGGAAGTACCAATATTTGAGCCACATTTGTAACAACTCACTCCAATGACATCTGTAGAAAATAAGTTTATTTTGAATGTAAATAAGTACAACAATTCAGCCTAACAGTGTAGAAAATTGTTAGAAGTTTTGCACAAGAAATTTGATTGATTTTGGAAGAAAATGTTACCTATTCGTTTGTTGATAAAGTCTGGTTTTTTTGCCTCTTCAAACTCGATAGGTGCATAGATAATGTTCCTTGTTGGTACATGAGAATGGTCTTCTTTGATGTGAGTGTAATTTCGTAGGACCAATTCAATCTCATTGTTGACATTTGCATACGAAGTGTTTGTTTTATTCACACTTCCATTTGAAAGTAAGTACAACTTATTGTATTGAAAATTATTTCGAAATCTTGTGATGATTTCATCAAACATGATAGCTTGAATTTTTGTTCCCTGTAAATTTATTAAAATGTAAATAAGAAATGGTAATAAATTGCAAAATATAAATAAAAATTAATAGATGAACATGAAAGTATATATTTTCTCACTTCATCATGGACCAAAATTAAATTTTGCAAAGTTGAAGAAGAAGCAGAAAAAGGAATAAATATAGTGGTGATTTGATTATTGGTCACCATAGTAAATAGACAGAATATTAGAGTTTTTTTGTAATTTTTTTTAAAAAAATTAGGAGTAAGCTTGACATGTTCACTTTTTTAAAAAATCATTTTCTAGCCAATCAGTTAATTTTAAAATTTGAAAAAACCTAATACAAAAGCAAAAAAAGAAATAATAGTAACTTGGTCCTGGAAATGGGAATAAATTACAAAATATAAATATAAATTAAGAGATGAACATAAAAATATATATATCTTCTCACCTCATCATCAACAAAAATCAATTTCTGCAAAGTTCCAGATTTCTGTTTTTCAACATAATGCTCGATATTAAATTTTCATAATAGTAAAACTCGAATTGTCCAAATCTTTTCGTTTGGCTTCAGTGAACCAATGAAACGGTTCTCTTGTATTGCCATGATACCTAAAAATATGAGCGAAAAAAACTCGAAACTGGTAGATTAGTAAAATGAAATGTGAAAATACAAGTATAGTAAGGGTTTTAAGTATAAATATAATACGTAAAAGGGTATTTGAGAAAGTAAATTAATGGTAATAAAAAAGGAAAGAAAACAAGGATAGCAGATCGCAGATGTGGCAATGTTTTCCTAACATCTACATGTAAAACCAGACAATTTCTGCTTTCCTTTCCACCTCCTCCCTCTCCTGCCCAACTCTCTCTCTCTATATTTTTTTTTGGCAAAATCAAACTATTCTATTTGTGTGTGTTGATCGATGAATTTGTATTGCATGGTTGTATTGAAGGGAATGTAAAGAGGTTTCACCAAGTTTGAGAAAGGTATGTGTATTGCACATACCTATAATACTTCTTTTGCTCTTCTTCTGTTTCTTTTCTCTTTTTTTTTGTGTCTAAGGGTGTTGGAAATTGGGTGTAGAACTTAGAAAAGATGCGATATTTATATAAATGTAATGTTGTTTTCTATGTTATATGAATTAATTTTTTCAGTTTCTGTGATTAATTCGTTGTTTAGCTTCATATGATTTTAAGATTGTATTTAAGTTTTGGTAGGGGTTTTCAGTTTTTGTTTTTTAGCTATTAATGATTGGTGTAAATGATTCGTAGTGGTATTTCAGTTGATGTTAATGATTCATAGCATTATTTCAGTTTTAGATTTTCTGTAACCTGACTGTTCAGTTTTTAATTTTTATAATGATTGTAGGGGTTGCATGATTGCAAGCCATAATTTTGAAAACTGAAAAGGTGCAACCCGCATTAGGTCAGGAGTAGTACATAGCACACCCTGATGGTGAGACTATGTTAGATGAAATTCAACTCTTTAAAGATGCAAGATAGGTTTCAGCTCAGGAAGCTATCTAGAGAATTTTTGAATTCAATCTTAATGAGATATCCCCAGCCGTCATCAATTTGCAAGTGCATCTCCCTGGAAATAATGCGCGACTTATTGAAAGAATCAAAATAAAAAAAATCTTTTCCAATGGTTAATTTTATTGGAATGTTATTCTTATCTTCTTGGTTCATTTGCTATTCATTTTATGTCATTTTATGAATCGTTTTCCCCTTTTTTTTCGGTTTTTCTTGTTTTAAGGGTTGCTATTAATGCACTATCACTTACATCTATATCCTGGATGCTATTTTTTTTGTGGAAAGTGGTTTCATGTCCCGAGAATATGCAATGGATGACATTTTCAGTATTAAATATGATATTTTTAGTTTTGGCGTTCTAGTCACTTGTGACCCTTTGTCTTACCTTGGGTGTAATAATTAAACTTTAACCCACAATTAAGATTATATGAAACCTTAACAACAAATTTAAAAAGGCATAATTGGAATAACAAAATTTCTAGTCACTTGTGACCCTTACCTGGGTACAATAATTAAACTTTAACCCACAATTAAGATTAAATGAAGCCTTAACAACAAATTTAAAAGGGCATAATTGGAATAACGGAAATTAATATCAAAATACTGCTTACACTCACACTCCAAAGTAGACTCGTGGTACTTTTTATACACTGTCACTTACAACTATATCCTGGATGCTTTTTTTTTTTGGCAGTGGTTTCATGTCCCGAGAATATGCAATGGATGACATTTTCTCTATTAAATATGACGTTTTTAGTTTTGGAGTTCTAGTCACTTGTGACCCTTTTTCTTACCTTGGGCACAATAATTAAACTTTAACCCATAATTAAGATTATATGAAGCCTTAACAACAAATTTAAAAGGGCATAATTGAAATAACATAAGTTCTAGTCACTTGTGACCCTTTGTCTTACCTTGGGTGCAATAATTAAACTTTAATCCACAACTAAGATTAAATGAAGCCTTAATAGCAAATTTAAAAGGGCATAATTGGAATAATAGAAACTAAGATCAAAATACTGCTTACACTCGCACTCCAAAGTAGACTCATGGTACTTTTTTGGAGAATTTTTTGGGCAGTGGTTTCATGTCCCGAGAATATGCAATGGATGGCATCTTCTCTATTAAATATGATATTTTTAGTTTTGGAGTTCTAGTCACTTGTAACCCTTTGTCTTACCTTGGGCATAATAATTAAACTTTAACCCATAATTAAGATTATATGAAGCCTTAGCAACAAATTTAAAATGGCATAATTGAAATAACAGAAGTTCTAGTCACTTGTGACTCTTTGTCTTGCCTTGGATGCAATAATTAAACTTTAATCCACAATTAAGATTAAATGAAGCCTTAATAACAAATTTAAAAGGGCATAATTGGAATAACAGAAACTAAGATCAAAATGCTGCTTACACTAGCACTCCAAAGTAGACTCATGGTACTTTTTATATAGTAATGATTAGGCACTATAGAGAAGATGGTCAATGTAGATTCCCTGGCTAGAATTCTTGGAACTGGCATTTGATTGAATATTCTACAGTTTACCCTCTTTATTTTTAGGTAAAATGGAAGGCATGTATAAAAAATCCAAGCACATATCCTCTCTGTTTATACTCCTCACAAAACATTTGGCTGAGCCTTTCGGCTGCTTTATTATGTTTTAATTTTTTAGGTGGGCATTTTTCCCCATCATTGACATAAACAGAAAATGGCGTCTAAATATAAAAGGCATGAAGCAACAAGGTTGATCAATTATGCGAGTAAATCCAACGAACTTTTTGTTTGGTAAGAGGTCCTTGTGATTATAGAAAAAGAGAGAAGGAAAAACAGGATTACATCAAAAATCATGTGCAATTATCTAAAGATTTAAAAAACTTCCTCTTCACTTTTGACATCAGCTCACACGCTAGCTTTAAGTCTTTCACCATGCATGGTGGGTTGACATAATTTTTCTTTGACAAATGACAAATGAACAACTTTTGTTTTCACCACTGATTCCATACAAAAAACAATTCCATTTATGGCAATATGGTTGCTGGTGTCACAACTTGTCTTACATATTGTTTTGTTTCTCTTTAAACCCATGACAAATTGTCATTTGGGTCCACGTATTTGTTAGGCATATCTCATTTAGAGTCTGAGTTAAAACTTGTAGATTCTGTTGACAGTGAATACAAGAATGCTAGGATGACAAAATACTAAGCCAAATGCTTGTATAAATGACTGAAGCCTACAGTTGAGGCTTCAAATGTCGTTGTATAAGTTAAGCTTGATTTAGACCTGTAAAAGATATGGATAACCATCAATTGGCTGTAGATGGTGATTGTTTGAAAGAACTGAAGGCTTTTGATGATACAAAATCCGGTGTGAAAGGTCTTGTTGATGGAGGTATTGCTAGTGTTCCCAAAATCTTCATTCTCCCACCTGAGGATCAGCTCGTTATGGGGATAAACATTGGCCATCTCCATGTACAACTTCCAGTCATAGATCTCAGTGAAATAAAAACTGAAGATAAAAGAAAAAGCATAGATGATGAAACAAGGCGAGCATCGGAGGAATGGGGATTTTTCCATGTACTTAATCATGGAATTCCTCGAAGTGTTTTGGATGGAATGATAGAAGGAACCCGCAAGTTCCATGAGCATGATGCTCAGCTTAAGCATCAAATATTGTTCTCGTGATTGGACGAGAATCGTGGGACGAGATTCATGGCCAAGATTTGGCACAAAAAAAAATGTAAGGTTTAGATTTCATCTTGTACGTCGTTTTTACATATGGGATCCACAAAAATTTCTTTTATAATTATACGTTGTTGAAAGTGAGTTACACCGTGTGCATACAAAGTTACATCTTGTGCATTATGCATAAAACTGCTCCGAACAGCTTTCTTAATGACTGTTCGGGCACCTTGTCGTTAGAATCGTGAGATATTATAGTAACGTTGACTTGTATCGATCAACTGCTTCTTAGCTCTTGATATTATAGTATATCAAAAGCTTCTTATTCAAGTCAGTTGATAATTAGCAGTTCTAATTTACATTTATTTACATGGACTACGTTACACTAAGTATATATGATGTCATTGGTGATTTTAGTTTCCTCTTGTAACTTTTACAAACGTTTTTCAAGATAGCAGCAGCAGTTTCCTCTGTTTCAAATATGTGAACTGGATGTTGTATATCTTCAATGAGAATAATAGTTTTCCATGAATAAGCATAGAACACTATAAAAAGGTGACAAAAAACCTAAGAAATTGGTCAAACAGTCATTGTAAGTACTGGTCACTTTTCTCCTTTCTTTGGTAACTTATATCCATGTATGTGAATCTGCCATTGGTCTATCTATCTAGCTAAGTAGATGGACTTAATTTGGACTTCATTAAGGTTTTACATGTTCCTATGTCTTTATGTTCTTGGTTTTGTTTCGTGTTTCTTGGAACCAATTCGACTTTTACATCCTTAAATTTGTGTCGTATCGTATTTTTCACTTTAAACTTGTATTTGGACATGCCACAAAGATTCAACCACTTGAAATTTGGCCAAACAATTAATGATGTCAAGAAAGAAGAAAGAAGGATTTACAAGTCTAAATATGGATCAAACATGGAGGGTGCCCATCTATACTCCTAATCTCTCTATGTGCAGCAATCAAGGTGTTAATGGCATTGAATTAGTACATAGCTATGGAATAAACAAGTCAGACGATTTTTGCGAATAAACAACTAGTGGATTGGCATACATTTGCAACCACTATGGATCTCCAATTATATGCCCCTCGGGGTTAGATCACCTGGTCTTGGGGTAGCTATTCAGGTCCCAAGGTCCAGGGTTCGAACCTCTCTTAACGCCTGGGTGCTCTTGAGGGACGGGATACTTCAAGTGCAAAAAAAATGGATATCCAAATATATTTTTGATTGAGTCTAATGGAATGAAGTCAATATTTAAGAGATCACAGGGAACACTGAAGCCTTTGATTCATGTAGAAGGAATGGGCTTTCACTGTTCTTGGATTATTTCATTTTCTCATTTCATTGGACTGTTTTGCTAGACCAATGGACCGGTGGAAACAATATCCCACTCAAATTTAAGCAAAAGATTTTCTTAGATGCTCATTTATGGCCATTCTTCCGGCTCCCAGTGGAATCAATTGGAAGTCATATGATACCTTAAAACTTAATCATCGTTGCTTACTTAACTTTGAGGAGATTATTTTTCTCAATCATTATGACCCAATATATTCAACTCAATCATCAATTAACTTTTTATCTTCTCATTAACCGTTATTTTCTTCTAAATTAATATGACGTGGTATAATGAACTCTAATGATCATGAATTTATAAGGGCACAATATGAAGCTTCAATTATTAAATCAATAAATGCATAAATAGAAAAAGAAAAATCGAGACAGAAAATTACTAATGGTCAAAGACACCAAAACTCATGGTATGATGATGTTGATGATGACGGATAGATAAATAGACAAATAGATTGATAGATTGATTGGGCCGGCGGCCGGCCATCTTGCTTTTTAACATTTTTTATGCGGGAATTGCTTCCAATCAATGATGTAAGTAGAAAATGATGTCGCGGTATAAGAAACATAAAATAAAAGGTCAGTGTTTGAAATGGAAAAAAAAAAAGAGCAATATCGCAGAGTTGATAGAAAAACGTTAACCTCAGCCGTGAAAAACAAGAAAAAGAATAATCCCAGAAAATTAATTAGCACACAAGAAATATAAAATTAACAACCGCAAGAAAGAAAAAGGAGATTGAGAATCGCCTTTGGTTTCTATGGAGCCATGGAGATTGCAAACCGGAGAAAAGAGATAAAAGTTATAGTCCTACGAAGAAGCCATGGAGACTGTAAATTTGAATAGTAAAAAGAAATTGGAGCCAGTTAGAGAAAGAAGAGAAAATTAGAAAGGAGAGAGAGACCTAAGCCCTAGCTGAATGAATCACATATTGGGTTTTACAAGTTTTTATTTAACTGACAAAGATATAATTAATCATGGTCACTCATATTAGAAAATAATTTTAACACTGGGATCCCTGAACTGTTTTGCAAAGAGGCATGAGAGCACTGTCAGATGATACGCTGAGGAACTGTTTTGCAAAGAGGTATGAGACCTAGGAATGGGTTTCAATCTTACCATTCCTTTTTGTTTTGATAGAAAAAGGCAATTTTGTTACATAATTATTAGAAATCATCCAGTACGATTTGTTTGACAAAATTACGTGGTGCATTCCAAGGAGAATCAACACAAGTACCAGTTTTAGCATAATGTGCAAAACATGAGCTATATTATTTGACTCCCTTTGCTGCCCAATTCAAATCAACATCATTCCCATTTGCACACTAAACCTCCAAAATTTATCTAGCTTTCAACTATCAACTATCTTCCTCAAAAGCCTCAATTCAAGGGACTTGGGCTATTACATAGTAATTGATTTCTTCAACAAATCTTGTGTTGTAACTCTGATTGCGGATAACCCGAAAACTAATCTCATTGTCTGCCTCTTGACATCAATTGTGAAACTCCAATTTTATGAGTACTAAAAACACTAATGCAGGATTATAGAATTTAAGGAATAAAAATCATTGCAAACATGTGGTGGGAGAGAAGAGAAGAATTAACTCGCAATAATATTGATTTCAAATGAGGAAGAAAGTCTCAACACAATAAACACCCAAAAAAAGACTCAGTTAACAAAATACTCTAAGTAATACATACATATCCTACTAGTAACCTACCAAACTTGATGAACAAGAAATAGCTAACACAAGAAATTGTCAAATAAAATACCAATTCCTAAATATAGAAACTACTAAAACTTGCCTCCCATAAAATTAAGAAGCAATTAAATAGAAACTTTTGTATTTGGTTTATTTTTCCAACACTCGACTATTCTTAGTATTTTTGAATGGTAGAAAAAGATCGTATCTATTAGTACCGAATGCTTTTATCCTTTTGTGTAAAAAACGCAGTAAAGATGCCCCTTAAGTAAATTGACATCATGTCTTGTTTATTTATTAAACATTTGACCCTGCCGTGTTCCCAAATTTTCCATAGCCTAATTAAAGGATATGCTGTTTTGTGATGCGTTTGGGTAAGCTACTTTTAACTTCGACAAAATATCTTTGCTATAGTTTCATTTTGTATTTGTGTTTGTTTTTTTTAAAATTTTAGAAGTATGATTATGGAGAGAAAGGATTAATTTAATTTCTAGAAGTGTTTCCATAAGATCTTTGTCCATTCTTGTTTATTTTAGTACAATAATTGGCTTTTAATATTGTGGGTCCTTTTGTTAGCATGATTTGCAAAAAAAAAAAGCGCTACACTATTATTCTAAATACATTACAATACGAAAAGTGTTACATTGTTATTCTAAATAATTTAATCCAAATAATCTTCTATCCAAACATTGTTTTCCTTAAAGAGTTTTACTCTGAATAAGAGTTTATTCTTGAAATAAAATATTAAAATTGGTAGGCATTCAAGTAAAAGATATCGCTTAAATGGTTAGATAAACATTTCCGAAGAAAAATTAGCTTAAATTGATAGGCATTCAAGTAAAAGATATAACTTATTGTTTATGAAGAAAAATAAGATAAATAATTCAGCATTAGTTACCTAGTTACTGTCGTGGAGATACATCTTGATCTGTTATATGTTAGGGTCTATGAGTAGGAAATTGTGTCCCGTATTAGTTCGAGAGATAGAGAAAGAGCAGTTAATATGTAAATAAGAGTTCAAAATATAACAGAATAAGTTTTTGGGTCAATGTTTGGTTTCTAACTCACATATTGAGTTCTTTGATGAACTCTTTCGAGTATTTCTCTAACAAGTGGTATCAGATATTAGAGCTTATGGTTATGAGATTAAGGCTATTCATTAACAAGTAGACTCTTCTTGGAGTTGGGCTGATGAAATTCTCTTCTTAGTAATGGATTGAAGTGTCAAGGAGTTTGGTTGCTATTGGACCAAGTGTGCCAAATGTTGGCAAGGGGTTCAGTTGGTATTAGACTAAAAAGTCAAGGGTTGGCAGGAGTCTGAAATCTAATTTGAATGTTGAAGAAAAAATGGCCCATAATTGGCGGAAGAAATGGTTTTGGATGTTAAGATGGGCTTATATCGAGTATTAAAATAGATTTGAAGAAATACTTGTAAACTTAAGCTCAATGTGAAGGGGAAGATTGTTAAGGTTCATAAGTAAGAAATTGTGTCTCATATTGGTCCAAAAAATGGAGAAAGGACTCTTAATATATAAAGGCTCGAGACCCTGATCGAAACCTAATAGTTTAACCTTTTGAATCAACATAGTGTTTCTCCCTAACAATATGTTATTCCTGCCATACAATAATTAGAAATCTTCTTCAGTTGACTTTTCCCCAACTCTCTTACAAGTTAATTGGAAATCTTCTTCGATTGACTTTTTCCAACTCTCTTACAAGCTAACCATAGACATGGCCATAGTTCCACAACCACCAGTTCCACTTTAAAAATGGTTGGTTTTGACTCTTTTAAAAGATGGAGCCCGAACCAGCCTTTATAGGGACGGTTAAAGTTATGATTTTTGAATCTCCGATTACAATTACAATTTTGATTTTATTCCGGTTACGGTTTCAATTCTTTTAGTTATGTTTAAACACTTGTTATAACATTGATTCTAAGAAAATATGACAATGAATGTTTTATTGTATTATCATGTGTAAGGAAAAAGAAAAAATGATGCAAATTTTATTAAAAAAAAATCTCATTGTTAATTAATTTAGATTGATCTTGGATTTAGATTAGTCATGGGGTATAGATTTACTAATAGAATAGGATAATGGATTGTTGGGTTAGAATTAAACTTTTGACATTAAACTAGTTAAATAGGTTTAGATAGTAAATATATTTTTTAGACGGTTTGAACGGGTTTTAAACCGTCAGTTCCAATTCTAGTTCAAAATTTTGGTGTACCATAACCCGAACTTTTAGTCATAGTTATGGTTATGGTTCCGGAAATCAAAATTCAATTTTAATTTCAATTCAACACATCGCTAGACTAGTTCCGATCCAACTCTGGTTCAAACTTGAACCGTGACCACCCTAGCAGAGCCTATTGGTCTATTTTGTAGTGGCCAATTGAGGAAGCAGCTTACGACATGATTAACTACTTGCCAATGCACGACAACAAACAGAAATTAATTAATGCAAGCAGTTCATAAATTCATAAAAATTTTTATATATGGTTGTTGTTTCTTTCATTCAGGATTCTTTTGCAAATAAAGGCAGTGAAAAGTCCCACTCATGTAGAAAGTACATCTCAAGGCTAAAAAAACGTATTAAAGAAATGTCTTCTAATTAAGTACCAGAACTTGAAAAAGAAAATGCATCTGCAAAGTACTTATTAGTTAACTAATTGATTTATTTTGCCAACCACTAATTTTTGTTCTGTGAGTCAAGGCTAATAAACTTAGACACGAACTAGTGCATTGTACCAGGAGATCCATCTGGTTCTCTTCGAGGGATTTTATATAAGTTTAACCAATGGAAATCTTGATCATGAACATTGTCAACACATTCTAAATTCTTCATTTCATAAATAATAAATTCTTCCGATATGTGCTGAGATTGTTGAGTAGGTTGTTACTGTTTCTACACTGTGGCGGTATCTCAACTTGGTATAATCCCCGTCTATAATAGTGTTCCTCCATTTTTGATGCTGTGCGCCAGCAAAATTTCACTTGCAGTTGGTTTCAATTAAACACTTGCTAAAGGACTTCTCCTTTTTCAATTTTGAGAAAACTCGAGATCGAGTTTTCTGGCTCCACCAAAGTGTTATTCTTCAGGCCATCTTTCTGCCAGTTATGTATGGTTTCGTTAGTATATATATTCATTGTTTTGACCGAGAATGTGTCGCTAATGTCATGACTCATACGTTCTTGTTACGATTCTGTGCTAAGACTATGCTGGTTGATGGAATTTTGTTTTGGTAAGCAGTTAATGGAAAATTACTATTCTCATTCACGAAATCCAACATCTGATTCACATACATGCAAGAGAAAACTGCTGCTATCTTGAAAAACAATTGTTACTGGAGGAGTAAAAATCAGAACAACAGCACACATGTTCCAAGTTCCAACATGGTTCATGTGGACTAATAATGAGTTTTGATCAGATCTTCCAAATGTCTCGATGTGACCCATCATATGGCATGGAGAAGAAGTTTTGGGCATATTCCGGAACTGTAAATTCTTTGTAGAGCGCAGGACTTTCTTCTGATATCAATTCTTTGAGTGGACCATACTTCCTTGCAGGTGTGGAAACACCACCGAAAAAGCACGGCACTGAAACTCTTGGTCCGATACGGTTTGCAAGCACCCTGTGCTCTGCACTCTTAAACCTGTCATTCGAGATAATCTGACCAAAATTTGCATATTACAACATTAGTGACCATACGGAACAGGAAGATCAACTCCCTGCCATGAGGGGTAGCGGGAAAATTGATAAGTAAGTTATCTCAAATCTCTATCAACACAAACCTGAAGAAGATCTCCAATATTAACTGTCAAACTTCCTGGGATGAGCGGCACATCTGCCCACTGGTTGTCATACAAGACTTGGAGGCCACCAATTTGGTCTTGTAGAAGAATGGTAAGGAAAGAAAAATCTGTGTGCCTTTTAACTCCCTGAGTTTTGTCTGGCTCTGGACATGGTGGGTAGTAGTGCAATAGAAAATAGCACGATTCTGCACACCCCAAAGCATTTAGATTGTCCAGTTCCAAGCCAAGAGCTTCTGATAGTAACTCAAATAGAGTTTCTCCCAGCTTGTTTACATGACTTGCGTAATCAATTACTGGACTTCTGCCATGTGGTTTATGAGTACCAATGAGAATTTTTATAAGGGTCGAATGCAAGAATAAAATACTACATAGCAAGAGGATAATTTCCTTGAAAATGAAAGTCAAAGTCTTGGAATTCCTAGACAAATTAGGATTTTAATGACAAAAGTTACCTGCACACTTCAGGCAATTCATCAGCTTCAACTTGGTTAGAAGCCGTCAATTTGATCGCCAAACAGTCATTCCAATTAGCAGTGCTTGATTCAAACAGATCCCCATTGCTAAAATATCTCACCATTCTCAACAGATCACGAGAATAGTATTGCTTCTTCACCTCAGCATCTTGCTCGTGAAACTTGTGCGTTCCATCAATCATTTCATCCAACAGGCTTTGTGGAATCCCATGATTGATTACTTGGAAAAATCCCCATTCCTCTGATGCTTGTTGAGGGTGCTCACCTCGGCAGTACCTTGTGGCCGAGGTGACCTCGTTTCGTCTCCTACACGAACACAGCCATTCCCCGATCCGGACCCTGAGCCCGGCTCGGTCCATGGTCTCCTACTTGGATGACCTCTGCACCCCTGGCTACCACCTCGGCTAGACGCTGATGATGTCAACACCCCTGACAACACCCAGGACCAGTGCTTTATCTGAAAAGCACTGGGTGATCTTAATGACTACTGCGCAGGACCCCCGTCATCCAGCCCAGGCGACTACAGTGTCAGAGTCAGGCCTCCTGGCAGGGAACAGAGCCGTAATGTCAGGACATGGGTCCCACCAGCATGAACCCTCCGTCCTGACCTCCACTCCCACTCTATAAATACCCCACACACTCCCAACAAGTAAGCATACTGTTCATTTGACAATACTACTGCTTTTCTCTCGTTCTCGTACTAACTTGATCGTCGGAGTGATCCCAGGGGAGAAGCCCCGCCATTCACTTCGGACACGAGGATACACCTCACTTCATCTCAGAGGAGCCTGATTCTGGTCGGTTCAACTACCCACCAAAAATCACCTCTTCAATTGGCGCCGTCTGTGGGAACGAGATTACTGCTAAAATGAGATCCACGCGCTCCAGAAGTGGAAGAGTCCCCTCGACCGGGGCTGGGCAAACATCAGGAGCCCAGCAAGATCGTATTTCTGAAGAACAAGGGTCCCCAAGGACCCAGCCCAACAACGAAGACGCCATCGCCAAGATGGCCGAATTCGTGGCTGATAATCCGAACATCTTCGAAGAACTGGGGAGGTACTTCAAGAGGCAGGGGAAGGAAAAAGCTGAATCCTCCAAGAGGAGACCGACGAATCCCCTGAAGTGCCTTCCGGCGAAGACTCCGATGAGGGGCACCTCTCTCGGAGCACTTCCAGACGCGCCTCTGCCAAGGCGACATCTAAAATCGCTTCCATTTTCCGGGCGTTTTCCCGGGGCCTTCTGGGAAAACGAGCTGAGGACCCACCTCGGCGTCCCGGAGGCTTAGCAGCCGAGTATCTGAGGGCACCGCCCTTCACGGATGACATCAATGGGGAGATGGTCCCCCCAAACTTTAAACTTCCCGCCCTGCGTTCCTACGATGGCCGAGGTGACCCCAATGATCACCTCCGCGCCTTCCTCTCCGCTTTTCGGCTCTATTGCGTCCCCGACGCGGTAATTTGCCGAGCTTTCCCTATTTTCCTACAGGGCACGGCCCGAAAGTGGTTCTAGGGTTTAGAACCGAGGAGCATTTCCTCACTGGATGAGTTGATAGATCGGTTCATTCACCGCTTTGTATCATCTCGTCCGATTACGAAGACTTCAGCCTACCTCTTGAACCTGCAGCAAGCCCCCGGCAAGTCACTGCGCTCCTACGAGCAGAGGTTCGATGAGGAGAACGTGCAGATACCTGATCAGCATGAGCAGGTAACCATAGCTGCCTTCACCAATGGGCTGATCGCGGGAATCTTCAATACTGAGATACACCGGGATTATCCCCGCACACTTCGGGAACTCTGGGATCGAGTAGATCAGGGAATCTGAAGTGAAGATCTAAACCGTATGAAGCGAGAGGCTCAAGCCGCTCGTACCGGGCAAGATTCCCGGAGGAAAAAAGACGCCGGCCGAGTCGAACAAGGCCCCAGTGGCTCGTCGACTCAGTTTCGAGACCGCCGAAGTGTATTCGACCGGATTGTGAAAGGCAGGTCGTCCACCTCGGACGCCAAGCTGACACCTCTCAATTCCAGCCGGACCCATGTCCTGGCTGTGATGAGGCAGAATCACCTCGGCTGAAACCCCTCTGAAATTCCAGGGAGGAGAGATAAGAGGAACTCGAACCTCTATTGTGCCTACCACCGGGATGTTGGGCACGAGACTGAAGACTGCAATGATCTGAAGCGAGAGATCGAGAATTTGATCCGGCAAGGATACCTGAAGCAATTCGTCCGCAAGGATGGAGGCTTCAACCGAAACGTCTCCCACCGGGAGAACCGGGGCCCCCGCCGAGATGACAGGCGGGATACGAACATGCATTGCCGGGGTCCCGAGGATCGAAAGGAGGACAAGCAGCCTCCACGCGACGGATCACCGGGCTACGGCCGCAACATCGCCGGGGTGATAAACACGATCGCGGGAGGACCAACGGGAGGAGACAGCCAGAACTCCCGGAAGCGGATCTACCGCCAGGCCGGGATGGAGGTGGCCGAGCCGAGCTCTCGGCTGTCCGAAGTCATCACCTATGGTCCCACTGACCCGGTCCCCGCCGCCTCCAGCAAACACGAAGCTCTCGTGATCGAGGTCCTCACCAACAACTACATAGTCAAAAAGGTCTATGTTGACCCAGGAAGCTCGGTAGACGTCTTGTACTATCGAATTTTCGAAAGTTTGAAACTGACTCGGGAACAGCTCACTCCTGTCAGAACTCCCCTCGTGGGATTCGAGGGACACGTGGTCCACCCCGAGGGTATGGTGTCCCTGATGGTGACCATCGGGCGTCATCCTCGCTGCCGGACTATACCCGTCAACTTCGCGGTGGTCAAGGTAGATTCTCCCTACAATATGTTGATAGGTCGACCCACGCTCAATGCCTTGAGGGCTGTGTACTCTACCTATCACCTGAGTTTCAAATTCCCGACACCAGCGGGGGTGGCCGAGGTGAGCAGCGACGTGAGTACGGCCCGCGAATGCTACCTCGCCACCATCCAAGCCGCAGTCACTCCCCGGACTGCGTCGAAGGCCGAAGAGAAGAGGCCAGCCGTCCTCTCCATAGACTGCATCGATCCTCAGAAGGCGAGAAAGCCCGGCAGGCTGGAACCCGGAGATGAGGTGGAGCAGGTGGTCTTGGATGAGATGAGACCTGACCAAGTGGTCCAAGTGGGAGCCGGACTCCCTTCGTCTTTGAAGGAAGAGATGATTCACTTAATAAAGGACCACCGAGACATCTTCGCGTGGTCCGCTGATGAAGTAGTCGGGGTGCCATCTGAACTCATGATTCACCATCTCAACGTTAACCCACAAGCCCGTCCTGTGAAACAGAAGCGTAGGCACTTCGGCCCCGAACGCAGCAAGGCCGTATCTGACGAGGTGGACAAGTTCTTGCCTGCCAAGATGATCCATGAGGTCCAGTACCCCACTTGGCTGTCCAACCCTGTTATGGTCAAAAAAGATACCGGTGGATGGAGGATGTGCGTCGATTTCACCGACCTTAACAAGGCCTGCCCCAAAGATTGTTATCCTCTGCCGAGAATAGACGCCCTCGTCGACTCGGCAATGGGGCATGAGATCCTCTGCTTCCTAGATGCCTTCAAAGGCTACCATCAAATAGGAATGAGTGAGGAGGACCAAGAGAAGACCGCGTTCTACACCGACCAAGGTGTCTACTGCTATACTACCATGCCGTTCGGGTTAAAGAACGCCGGGGCGACCTATCAAAGGTTGATTAACCGCCTCTTCAAGGATCAGATCGGCCGAAATGTGGAGGCCTATGTGGACGACATTCTCGTCAAAAGCTTAACCACTTCGGCCTTCTTATCAGATGTAAGGGAGGTCTTCAGCGTTCTGCGGGACTCGAGGATGAAGTTAAATCCCAAGAAGTGCGTCTTTGGTGTCACCTCAGGAAAATTCTTGGGGTATTTGGTTTCCCACCGGGGAATCGAAGCTAACCCCGACAAAGTCAAGGCCATCCAGGACATGTCCCCACCTCGGAACCCCCGAGAAGTCCAGCGACTGAACGGACGCCTGGCTGCACTGAACCGCTTCCTATCCCAGTCCGTAGAAAAAGCTTTGCCCTTTTTCAAGGTGTTTAAGAAGGCCGATCAATTTGCCTGGACTGAGGAGTGCCAGGCTGCCTTCGACAAGCTGAAGCAGTACCTGCACCACCTACCCACCCTCGCTTCACCTCGGCCCGAGGAGAAGCTGTACCTCTACCTCTCCGCAGCGGACGAGGCTGTCAGCGCTGTACTCATCCGGGATGAGGGCACTCAAGTGCCAGTCTACTATGTCAGCCGAGCTCTCCGTGGGCCGGAGACTCGATACACTCAAGTGGAGAAACTTGTGCTAGGACTAGTCCACGCCGCCCGGCGGCTGAAACCCTATTTCTTAGCTCATCCCATCTCCGTCAGGACCGACCAGCCTCTCCGACAGATACTGGTGCAGCCCGAGGCCTCCGGGCGCCTCACCAAGTGGGCCGTTGAGTTGGGAGAGTACGACCTGTCGTATGAGCCGCGCACCGCCATAAAAGCTCAAGCCTTGGCCGACTTCTTGGCCGAGCTCACCTTCACGGAAGGTCGAGACTCCATTTCCGCCATAGCCGAAGTGTCCACCCCACACCTGTGGATGTTGTATGTGGACGGATCCTCTAATGGGGATGGAAGTGGAGCAGGACTGCTCCTAGAGGGCCCCCAGGGAGAAGTGTACACATACGCCCTCCGCTTTGACTTCCCGGCCACCAACAATGAAGCCGAATATGAGGCCTTGATCGCGGGACTCCAGCTAGCCCGCAGGCTCGGTGCACAGCGGATCCACGTCCGCAGCGACTCCCAACTCGTAGTATGCCAAGTCCTTGGTGAGTATGAGGCCAAGGATGAAACCATGCAACGGTATCTAGCCAAAGTCCACCAACTCATCGTGTACTTCGAGTCTTTCGAGATCCAAAGAATCCCCCGCTCCCAGAATAGGCGAGCCGACGCCTTGTCCCGGCTGGCTTCCACCTCATTTTCTGACCTCAACAAGACTGTTTTAGTGAAAGTGTTGAACGAGCCGGGATACATGGAAGAGGTGGCCTGCCCTGCGAACATGGGAGAAACATGGATGAGCCCACTCATCCTTTTCTTAGGGCAGGGAGTCCTCCCCGAGGACCGAGCCGAGGCGAGAAAGATACAACGCAAATCTGCTCGGTACGCGCTCCGCGATGGAGAACTGTATAAACGCTCATACCTTGGCCCCTGGCTGAGGTGCGTTACACCCGAGGCAGGACGCCAGGTCCTGCATGAGATACACGAAAGCCTATGTGGGGCTCATATCGGCCATAGGATGTTAGCCAGGAAGACCTTACTTCTTGGGTACTTCTGGCCTTCCGTTCGACAAGATGCTCAAAATTTTGTTCTCAGCTGCCCATCCTGCCAAGTCCACGCCCCTGAGCTTCACCAACCCTCGAACTTCATGGTTCCAATCACCTCACCCTGGCCGTTTGAGCAATGGGGGACAGACATCATCGGTCCTTTCCCTAAAGCGGTCGGGGCTATACCTTTCTGGTGACCGTTGTGGACTACTTCACTAAGTGGGTCAGGCCGAGCCTCTGCGGACCATCTCAGAGCTTGCCGTTCAAAAATTCTTTTGGAAATGCATTATCTACCGCTTCGGCATACCTCAGATCATTATCTCGGACAATAGAAGGCAGTTTGCCGAGAATCCATTTAAGGCTTGGTGCCAGAACCTCGGCATCAAACAACATTTCACATCAGTAGGCCACCCTCAGGCCAATGGTCAGGCAGAAAATTTCAACCGAACTCTCTTGCATGGCCTCAAGACCCGACTACACCGAGTTGGATCATCTTGGGTGGAGGAACTCCCCAATGTTCTGTGGTCATATCGGACCACGCCGAGGTCATCCACGCAAGAGACCCCCTTCTCCTTGACCTATGGAGCCGAGGCTGTCATCCCTGCTGAGCTCCTCACACCCAGTCCTCGGCTAACAGCCTATGTAGCCGAGATGAACAGAGAAGAGAGGCAGTTAGATCTCGACCTCATCGACGAGAAAAGAGACCTCGCCTCAGCTCGGATAGCGTCCTACAAGAACACCCTGGCGCACTACTACAATGCCCGCGTCAAGCATCGGCGATTCCTGCCAGGAGACTTGGTGCTTAGAAAAAACTCGGTCAGTCGAGCTGAACCGCAAGGGAAATTGGGCCCGAAATGGGAAGGCCCTTACCGAGTTGTGGCGTCTATTCTAAGTGGGTATTGCAAATTGAGCTACCGAGATGGCTCTCTAGTGCCGAGGACTTGGCACGCCGAGAATCTCAGGCTGTATTATGCTTGAGAATTTTACTAAGTTATCACTTCAGCTGCTTTGTTATTTTTCAATATGATTGTACCACACATCTGTTATTAAAAAATAAGGGGGACAAACAGGGGACGAAGCAAGCATGAAATTAAAAGAGCCGAACTGAGAAGAAAATATTTCATTTAACAAAGAAGAGGCATTACAAAAAGAAGAAAAGGACCGAGGTCAGGAGTACTGCTAAGCATCTCCCACCTCGGTTTTTACATTTAGATCCCTATGATCTAGGCCTCCACTTCGGCTCCCCCTTGGCCAGTTGCCTCCGCGGCTTCTCCCCCGCCGGGGTGAGTATCTTCTCCATATCCTCCTTGCTCTTCGGCAGCTTCCTCGCCGACGTCACCCCCAGTGTCCTCTCCTCCTTCCTCCTCGAACACTTCGTCGAGCTCGGACAGCCACTTGTTGAACTCGTCCTGGATCTCGGCCAAGTTTCTTCCAGCCTGAATGCCATCGGCCATCCGATCGCACAGTTCCTTGGAGTCTTCGTTATAATTGGCACTATTCTTCAAAGACTGCAAGGCTTCGGAGGAGAGGTGAGCCGCGGCCTCATCAATAGCCGATGTGAAGCCAAGCATGAAGTTCGGCCTCGTCAGTTGGCCGAGATCCCCAAGGAAGGTCTCGGACCTCCGGAAATCCTCAACAGCCGAGGTCCTCGCGCTCTCGAGGGCCTGTTCGTGGGATTTCTTCACCTCCTCTGACCTCTTCTGCTCTTCCTCCAGAGCTGACCTCAGACTATTGGTAGTGGCCTCGGCCTCCTCCCCTTTAGCCTCGGCCTCTTGAAGCCGTCTCTGAAGCTCGGACTTCTCGGACTCAAGCACTACCTGCTTTTTCTTCAGCTTGGCAATCTGATCTTGCAGTTTGCCGGTGTCCTGCTCCTCAAGCAACTCACAGTACCGATGTGCCATCTCGGCCACAAAGGCTGTGTTGGAGGCCGTGGTCACCATGACGCTTTGGAGCATCTCGGCCGGAGTCAGCTTCCTTGTGAACTCCAAGTCTCTCGGCAAGGTGGACTGCATCACCAGGTCTTGTGCAACCTGAGGCTGGCTGCATCGGTCGTTGACCTTGAGCGACCAGTCCGGACACCAATGCTCGCCGGGGTGAGATTTATCTTTCCCAGAAAACACCGGGGGGCTTTGGTAACGGTTCCATAGTGAGGACGCCGTCACCGCGTTGACCGGAGACTTCAACTGTTTGCCTCGGCCATGTGGAGGTGGACGTGCCGTGGTCACCACTAATGGCACCCCTTCTGGCACCGAAGAGGTGGACCCTGTGGCCGCAGCAGCCGAGCTGCTCTGGGCTGCCGTGGTTGGGGTGATCTTCTCTACCTAGGTCTTGGAAGACTGCCCTTGGGACTTCTTTTTGGGCGGAGGCGCCGAAGTCTCCCCCGAGTTCTTTCTCTTCGACCTCTTGGCCACCTCGGCCGAGCTCGATGTGATAATGTCGGACAGTTTAGTCACTGCACAAGAAACAAATATTATCATATGCCTTAGCCGAAGTGAAAGCAAAGCTATGAAAGAAAATTACAAGGTATCTTAAGTTTAGTGGAAGTGAAGGGAGTCCTGTCAGGAGGGATCAAAGCTCGGCTAATTCCCCCATCGACCAGCACGGCCTCGGGGTGGTCCCAGCTGAAGATCCGAAGTCCGGACCCCATCAATTTCTGGAAGGACTCCTTCTCATGATCCCCCGCGGAAGGGTCGGCCTTCGATTTGATGGGCCTCCACCAAAAACCCAGTGGGAAGTCCACGGCCGAGACGAATATGAAGTCACGCTTCCAATTCTTTATTGAAGAGGGGGCGCCGATGACTAGCTTCGGGATGGTTTTGTTCCGGTTGCAGACATAGAACCATCCCTTATCTGTCCCATGTGCCTTGAAGGTGTAACATCGGCGGAAGAGATCCACGGTCGGGGTCACTTCTTGATGTCGGCACAGCATCTCGAAACCGACGAGAATGCGGACCGCGTTTGGGACGAGTTGGGTGATTCTTATGCCGAAGTGACGGAGCACGTCCCGGAAGAACCTTGACGTCGGCATCCTCAGCCCGGCTTCCAACTGCTGAAGGTAGATTGCCACAGAGCCCATGGGGGGTTTCTCGGCCGAATCGTTCGGCCCGGGCGATGTGATGAGATACCCCGGCCTGAAGGGATACTTCCTTATCACCTTCCTGGCCCTGTCTCTTCCCATGCGGCTCCTAAACTGCGGCATCTTGCCGAAATCCAGGTTGGCAGCATTTCTTGGAGCAACGGGCTCCAGCACCCCCTCGTCGTGGGGTATTGCAGTTCCGAGGTCGGTGTCGTATTCGACATCGGAACCGCCCTCGCTCGTCTCTGATGACTCTGACCCCGATGCTGTCCCAGCCACTTCTTCCTCGGCCGATCCCCCCACATCGGTAGGTGCCGACCCCGTGGAGTTGGATGAAGTCGCCTCTTCCGAAGTGTCTGGCACCTCCTCGGCCTGGTAGCTCGGTTTCACAGTTTCCTTGTGGGTTTTAGCCGTTTTGGCCATGAGTGAATGATGAGATGAAAAGAAAGATACTTACTGTTGACTACGGAATCTGACGAAGTGGATGACTTCGGTTGATATCTCGGCTGGCAGGACTGACCTCGGCAACGCTCAAGAATTTTACAAGTCTGAGGCTGAGAAAGAAAGTGATGGGCCATGCGGTGAAAAGGACCCCCTATTTATAGGGAGTCGGGGGGAATCCGAAGAGGCGGCAAGAATGCGAAAAGACGGCCACGTTCGAATTCAAAACGCCGTGCCTCCCTCTCTCCTCATTAATGCCCCGTCCTTTTGACTGACACCCTCTGCACGAAACTTCCCACTACTTCACGACGCGACGGTTACCAGTGACCACGTCCTGTCAACTGACTCGCCCACGTGTCTCGTCCCCGCATCTTCCTGAGCAGTTTCAAGACCCCTATCCTGAACGACCTCGGCACCACGAAGCCTTGGCACCTCCACAGCCCGTAGCTTCCGAGGCTTGGGGGGCTTATTGAGGGTGCTCACCTCGGCAGTACCTTGTGGCCGAGGTGACCTCGTTTCGTCTCCTACACGAATACATCCATTCCCTGATCCGGACCCTAAGCCCGGCTCGGTCCATGGTCTCCTACTTGGATGACCTCTGCACCCCTGGCTACCACCTCGACTAGACGCTGATGATGTCAACACCCCTGACAACACCCAGGACCAGTGCTTTATCTGAAAAGCACTGGGTGATCTTAATGACTACTGCGCAGGACCCCCGTCATCCAGCCCAGGCGGCTACAGTGTCAGAGTCAGGCCTCCTGGCAGGGAACAGAGCCGTAATGTCAGGACATGGGTCCCACCAGCATGAACCCTCCGTCCTGACCTCCACTCCCACTCTATAAATACCCCACACACTCCCAACAAGTAAGCATACTGTTCATTTGACAATACTACTGCTTTTCTCTCGTTCTCGTACTAACTTGATCGTCGGAGTGATCCCAGGGGAGAAGCCCCGCCATTCACTTCGGACACGAGGATACACCTCACTTCATCTCAGAGGAGCCTGATTCTGGTCGGTTCAACTACCCACCAAAAATCACCTCTTCACTTGTCTTATTTCATCAATTACACTATTGCTTTTATCTCCACCTTGTATGCCACTGAGATCTATGACTGGAACTTGTACCTGGAGATGGCCAATATTCTTCTCCTCGATGAGCTCTTCAGGAGGCCGAATGAAGATTCTGGGAAGATTAGTAATCCCTGCATCAACAAGGCCTTTCACCCCAGCTTTGCCATCATCAAAAGCCTTGAGCTCTTTTAAACGATCACTATCTAAGGTGGAATGATTTGCAATATCTTTGGCGTGGCAGTTATCCATCCTTTTGAGGTCAAAAGAAATCAAGCTTTACTCGAACAAGATTACTTGATAACTTAATTTTCAGGCTTCAAGTATTTACACAAGTTTATTCCAACCTAACATGTTAACCGAAAGTGTGTGTGTGTATATAGAGTATTGTATAATTCTATTCCGAATATCTTAAGCAATTTTCTAAAAGCCAAGGGTTTAGATAGATTGTTGAAGCTAGCGTTGCAAAGAATATATTACTCCGTGGCGGATACTCTCCTTAAAGGTGTCAAAATGGGTGATTTGGGCGGGTCATAATTGGATCAACCCATTATATCTATTTAAATAAATGAGTTGGCTAAGTTCAATTACTCATTTATGACTCATTTGAAATTTTACTTATTTTTTTAAAATTTTTTCACATGTTATTTAACATTAAATAATGGTATTTTATTGTTATTAGATTGGTAGGAATTTCAAATTTATCTCCTTAACACTTACTAAAAATTGAATTTAAATGTATAATTATTTCTGAATGGGTATAAATGGGTGAGTCGAGTCAACCCACTATCCAGCAATTAAATGGATATAATTCGGTATTCATTTAGACCCATTTAAAATTTAATGGACAGGTTTGGGTGGTTTATTAGTTGACGGGTTTGGGCGGGTCAATATAATTGGGTTGTGATCGACACCTCCAACTCTCCTTACGGATTTAGAATTGAAATAATTATCAGTTGTACTCTTGATTAGTACTAATAGTTTTCTTGATTACTAGTAGTATTCTTGAATTGATTTTTTTTTTAATCTCAGTTTCTTTTTTGCGTGCCAAAAGCAGTGAAAAAGCCCTTTATAATAAACAATTTAAAATCATGCCCTCTTTATTAATTAGGCACCTAATCCTGTCACCTTCACAAATTTCCCATATTCTGAAGAAATTTGTCCAGGATATTGTATATAAGCAGCATTGACTTTTAGAGAACACGAATATTTTCCATATCAGCCTGTGGATGCATCCACACGTGCGATGTAGCACTGAAGTACACCCAACTCAACCAGGATCCAAAAATATATTTTACTTGAATTCATATCGGATACGCACCAGCCATTTATGATGCTTCGCAAAAACATATTTTTTTCTGATATAATTAGTTATACCAATTATTAATTCAACTATATATCTCGCTATCATTTTCTTTTAATCTTTTTACAAGTGCTGAAGAAAAAAATCGAAATAATTGAGGAGTGGTGACTTGTTATTATCGTGGAGATGCAGATTGAAGTATTAATTAGCTTGGGCATGCAATTACTAGAAATTTTTTAGCTACTCAACTTCATCTGTTGAAGACCTTTTACCAACTCTTAGAGGCTATTGGCCTGTTTTATAGAGTCCAAATGAGGAATCATAGAATCAGCTTAGTACATAGTTCATAGCGGATAGAAATTATATGGTAAAGCACCAAACTGCAGGAGAGCACCGTGTAACATAAATCTCTTACACAATTTTGGCCTTATCAAAACTGACTTTGTAGCACAATGCATATAAGGGGATTGTTGGGAATGGCCTTAGGGTAGGAGGCTGACAAAAGAAGTCGAGATTAAGAGATACAATGCCTGCACTTATGGCTTCAAGTCCAGTGTAAAGATGAGGCATATTGGACTGGAAATGCTACTAGAAAATTTTCGGGCAAATTACACTTTACCCTTCTGGGGTTTAGTATTTTTTTACATAACTCTCCCTATGGTTTCAAAAGCTATACATAACTCTCTCACGGTTTGAATTAAAGTGTCAAAGTGACGGAAATGATCATTCATAACATAATCTTTAAAAAATGTTGAATTTACTCTTATAAATACATGACACATTAACTCCGTATGATTTATGTTTTAGCATATAACCCTGTTATAGTTTAATGTTTTACCATATAATCCCCTTATGATTTTCAAAATGTACACATAACCCCCCTTGGTTAATAAATAATTTTCAACTTTGCATAAAGGTATTTTGGACATTTTAGGTCACTCCGTTACGAATGATTATTTTCGCTACTTTGACACTTTAATCCAAATCATGAGGGGATTATGTATAGCTTTTGAAACTATAGGGGGGTTGTGTAGAAAAATACAAAATTACAGAGGGGTAAAGTGTAATTTATCCAAAATTTTCAGTAAAATCTGCTGTGAAGGTGTTCAGAGTGTCCAGATTGTTTGGGGGGAAAAGGGACAGTGCCACGGTTTTCGTTTATTGTTTGGTTGCTCCGTAGACGAAGTCTGTCTACTAAAGACAGGTTAAAAGCATAAGGTGTTAAGATTGAATCTGATCTTTGTGAATTATGTAGAGGTGATACTGAAACCATCGAACATATGTTTTTTGAATGCTCAGTGTCCAAAGCAGTGTGGCAAAAAGTACAGAGGCTATGTTTGACATCAAGAGGGATGCTACAATGGCATAGTGAACTCGATTGGATCTGCACTCATTGGCCAACTAATTCATTCTGTGATCAGGTGAAGAGGCTGGATTTTAGTGCTGCAATTTATCACCTATGAAGCGCTAGGAACCAAGCTTCATTTTGTCAAACCCCTATGACTACTGTAGCTATTGTGCATTCAACTCTCTCTGCTGACTGAGATGTAGTAGCAGGTTGGAGTAAAGTTCCACTGTCCAAAGACGATAATTGGGAGCTAGCTATGGAACTTTGGCTGCCACATAGTTGTTTTAGCTGATGGATATGGTTTAGCTGATGACTTTTTTTAATTTAGTTTTGTGAGATACTATACTCTTTCATGCTTGATCAATAGGAAGTTAAAAGTTGCTCAAAAAAATGGATTCAACTACATGGAAAATTTGTGTTTTGCCTTTTCTTCTACGTAAAAGACCAAGCAGTCATCTTATATGATACAAATCTTTTTTCATTACAACCTCAACAGTCAAGAAAATAGTACGACGAAGATTGCAGGCTGTTGGAATAAATGCAACTTAACCCTCAACACAGCAAAATCCACCATCAGGCAGATAGCTGAAAGGAATTATTTTTACCATAATATGGTTACATCTTCATGTGCACTTCCAGGTTGACAAAGGTGGAGTTTCAGAATTTTGCCAAGTGCTAATTTCAGGCCCGCATCTCTCACCCTTGACTCCAGCCGAAGCAATAGATTCGAGTTCCGCCTTATCCTCTGCGGACAGTTTTACGGATAAAGCTCCTATATTCTGATTGAGGTTCTGAATCTTGGTAGTCCCGGGTATGGGGCAAACATCGTTTCCTTGGTGATGGACCCAGGCCAATGCTAGCTGTGATGGAGTACAACCCTTCCTTGAAGCAATGGCATTGACCCGCTCATACAACTTCTTGTTGTGCTCCAAATTCTCTGCTTGAAACCTTGGCAAATACTGCATTGTGTGAATTTCAATGTTAAGCAACTGTAAAGCCAGAATCTGGAGGGGTCAAAGCCCACACAGACAATTAAAATTAGAGTAAATTTTATATACACTAATAGTGTATGCACTATCACCGTTGAATTCATGACATATATGCTAAAGTTAAATTTCAATTTTAAATTTTGCATGGTTGTTGTTCATCCAATGCTAACGGTGCATACACTGTTAGTATAGCAAAGATTAATCCTTAAAATTATATCAGAATAATTGGAAATATTGTTTGAAGTGTACAAGTGCAGAGGAATGAACAATGCAGTAAGGTGGACAGAGTACTCCAGGTGGGAAACATCAATTGTAGAAGGTAGATTCTGACATGCAATTCCCATCAAAGACGAAGGTCAATCTAGAAATCAACTATATTTTGAACCATGGAGGTGGCACTACTACTAGGAAGTAAACTAATGCCTAATGAAGCTAGGTTAAAGGATTAACCAAAAAGGAAAAACAACAGCTTGATAGGACGACTTAGAAGTTTGTGCTCGGGACCAAACAATGAGCTTGAAACCTAAGGTCCATTTTCCCTCAATATTGTAAATAAACTTTTCCTTAAAGGTGCCATAGTTTCTTCCTGTTTTCATGTCCAGGACGTTCTCGCACGGCAAAATAGAACACTACCCATTGCTCTGTCCTTTTATAATTTTCCAGCATGCAAGGAAAACTTTCTTTTAAGAAAATATCTAAAAGTTCGACAATGCTTGAGCCATCTTTTTTTTAATTCTAACTATATAAAAAGCACACAATTCCTATCCTGTATGTACAAATGGTTCAGTTTATACCAATACCCAAAATTGCATTTATTGGAATCCAAGACTACAAGACTTGTCAGATAGAAAACCTTGTTGCGTCGCAGTTGAATAAAAATTCATTAAATTTGATCATTTTAGAAAAAGCTCAGGCTTGGGTATCAAAAAGTGCAGCAACATGTAACAGATAGAAAAGAATAGGGATATTGATCAAGACTGCAACTCAATGTGGAAAAAGTTGATGACTAAGAAACTCGTATCTACCAATTGTACACATACTACACCAAAAACTACTATTCTCTTTGGATATGCACAAACCTTTCGGAAGTCACCTTCGGTCAAATTCTCGATCAGCTTTGGACCTGAAGAGAAGAATCCTTGTCCAAGTGGACTGTATGCAACAATCCCTTTGCCAAGCTCTCTAAAAGGTTACACCAAAATGAACTTAGAACTTCATATTTCTTCCAGACCGTGTAGAAAATGAAGCAGAATAAATGCACTACCTGCAAGTGGGAATGATCTCTTCCTCGACATCTCTGGTCCACAATGACCACTCCAACTGTATAGCTGTTATTGGATGAACAGCATGTGCTCTTCTAATTGTTGAAGCAGAGGCCTCGGATAGACCTATGTACTTTATTTTACCCTCTTCAACCAGTTTTTTGAGTTCTCCTACCTGGGCAAAATTGAGAATACAACAAACAAGAAAATGCTATGCTGGTTTATCTTTTTCCATACTAAGGCAGACAATTGAAATTATTCATGCATAAATTGAAGTAAAAGTAACACTAAGTCAGTGCAGCGAACAACTTTGACAAAGTATACATCCAACTGAAATCACCACTTGGTAATAGTGCAATACGCAGCCAATAGTACTTCTCAAGATGATATTGTTATTAACACTGGTTGACTTGGCTCTATTGGACCATGCAAACACAATGCTTGTGTAGCATCAATAATGACATTGTTGACTGTTTCTAAATAATACTACTCAACTGAAATGAAAGGAGTGCACAGGTCTTCTAGTTCTAAAGGAAATATGTACAATGTATAGCATCATATCCACCTGTACCTCCCTCAACAGGGCTGGCAAGCTAAAATACCTGTGCACATATACAAGACAAATATGTTGGTTCTTTTTACTTTTTGAGATGCCTGGTGCTAAATCAGCTTTACTGAAATGAAGATTAGTATGTACAGTAGTCCATAATGGTGAAGAAATTGTTAAGAACATCAAAATGAACTTTCTCTATTATCAATATATGTGCTGATTTCAGTTGGATGTGTACTTTGTCAAAGTTGTCAAAGAACATCAAATTGTCAAAATGGAGCAAACCGTGACTTCAATGGGCACGCGTGTATCGATGCGATGTTGATAATAGAGATCAATGCAGTCCACATCAAGCCGCTTCAAGCTGGCTTCACACGCAGCTCTCACATAGGCTGGATCACCGCATATGTCAAACTTTCCATCCTCGTAGGAGACTGCAAATTTCGTTGCTAGCTCCACTTTCGCTCTCATTCCTTCCTTCAAAGCCTAAAACCACACTTTCATGCCATTAATTATCAAAGACATACAAATAAACTTGAGGGGGCTAAGTGAGAGAAGCATATATATTCATGGGCTTAAGTGTGATTTACCTTAAATAGAAAATCACAAATCTACTTCTCTCAAGCAAGAGTAATTTAAAAAGGCAAATATGGTACCTTACCAATGAGTATTTCGTTAGTGTGAGGTCCATAGACATCGGAGGTGTCCAGATGGGTGATACCTCTGCTTACAGCATGGTGGATGAGCTTGATCATGTCGGGCTCGGGCTTGGGCGGGCCGTAGAAGGCTGACATGCCCATGCAGCCCAGCCCTTGAGCTGAAACTTCACAACCTTGTGAGCCCAGCTTGATTCTTGGCACCTTCACTTCTGCTGCTGCTGCTGCTGCCGCCGCTGCCATTTTCAGACAAAAGACACAGACACAGTGGAAGTTTAAACAGTAGAACGGAGAAGAGTTGACTGTTTTAGCAAGTGAATGGTGCTTTAGGAATATGGCTTTTTATGGATGAAGTATGGCCAGCTGCTCTGGTGGCATTAGGGGAGGATTAATTAATGGCCATGATTAAATATGTCAAAATTCATTGTTAAGGAAAAAAAAAAACTTCTACTAAGCAACTCGGAAATTTCGATGCGGTTCTCCTAAGTAGCAAACAATCTTAGGCCTTGTTTGGTAAGCAAGTTTTTTATCAAGCTTGTTGTTACAAGTTTTTTAACAATTTTATTGGTTCCTCAAATTGAAAAACTCTCATATTGGTCTGTCAAACCGATTAAAAAAAAAAAACTAATTAGTCATGCTCCATTTAATGTAAAGATATTTTAGAAACATATTAAGTTAGATTTACTCTTTCAATAAGATTAATTAATTTTTTTAAACTGAGTGAAAAAAAAAATCAAATTTATCAAATTGGGGCGAAAGAAGTACAATAATTATTATCAAATTCCTCGAGAAGGGCGATTTTTCCACCGTAATTGTTTTCAACGATATCGATGTGACATTCGCTAGCTGTGATTTTGAGGTACACTAATTTTAAATTGTAGGCTTGTAGATTCCGTTGGCATATACATTAATGATTAAACGGTAAGTTTGTATCAAATTCAGTTGACAATTATATAGAATTGTATATTTGTTACCTGAAAGGAAAACAAAAATTTGTGCATTTGAGCTCTAAATGGACATTTTATGTATTGAGTTGGAATTGGGTTGACCATTAATGCAGGCCCATTTGCATGTATAGTGATTGAGCTAATCTTTTAGATCTATAAGCATATGGGCAAATCCTGCCACGCCTCAAATCCGGAAACCATAGATCCAAAGTCCACCATAGGCCGGGTCTGTAACGTCATGCGTTGTATCTGTGAAACCATTAGCGTGTTTACATTGTAGATTATTTGAGATAATTTTGTTAAAAAAAAATACTGTAATATTTTCCTTTCTTGAAGGACACATGGAGCGAGCAATGTATGCTGAGTAAGCAGCACACCTCCGCCCCCAAGGGTCAGCTCGGATGGTCTGCTCCCCCTCTTTAGGGTATGGCAGACCTTCTTGGGCAACCAGGGTTCGAGCCCCCTTGTCACCGTGCTCGAGTGGAGTGGGGCCTCCTCTCCGGGCCGGAGTGGGATTAGTCGGGGCCCCGTAAGGATTGACCCGGATACCCACTCCGTCAAAAAAGCAGCACACCTCCCCTGCAGGTTCATGTAGTTATATACTTGATCACACAAAATTGCATGGATATCTCAGTTTGAAAATATTGACATTGCTTCATAAATACATATACATATGTCATTGAAAATTGAGTGGCATAAAACATATAACATAATATGAACATATTCACAGAGAAACTTGGTAAATCATGTAACTTGTCCATAACATCATTTCATCTCATAAGAATATAACTCATAATTTGCAATAGAATCATGAATATACAATCATTTTGATAAAACATGATATTATCAATATTTGATATGTTAGAGTTCAAGCTAAAAAACAAAAAGTGTTTGCACCATGATTCCAAATTGAATCCTAAGGGGCATTAAAACTACATTAGAATGTTTTCTGTCTCTTTTCATTTAACAAAATTTTTAAAAGTAACAAGCTAAAAAAAAATAACATATAAATACTATATTATGATGTTGATGATCAAAATTTCATAAAAAACTTTTAGTACCTACAGAATAACACATTTCAAGATGTTACAATTGCGTGCAAATCACGTGAATTATTACTAGTGACATTCAGAAGTATAATAGATAACATTTAGGGTCCGTTTGTTTCGGGTGAAAATGTTTTCCAGGAAAATATTTTCCTAATTTCCCGTGTTTGGTTGCACAAAAGTTACTGAAAATATTTTCACTCATCTTATGGAAAACAACTTCCCTTCCAAACTTATTGAAGTTGTTTTCCGAAATGCATGCATCCCGCCTGTAGTATGTTCCAAACTTACTGAAAACATCTTGTAGTATGTTCTTTTTTTTTTTAGTGTAAACAGAAGGACTCGAACCCAAGACCTCTTCCTTACACTCCCTCCCCTGTACCACCCAACCCAAACCAACCCTCCCCCTAGTATATTCAAAATAAAAAAAAAACCTCATCCTGCTCTTCCTATGCTAGTAATTAATTATGTATAATAGGGACATTCTTTTCTAGAGAAACTTTCAGCAGTGAAAGTGCAAGATATATGTCACAATAAGCATTGCATGTGATTGATATTTGACACTAAATGACCAGCAATTTGTTTATTGCTTAAGGAGATATTTTTTATTCATAAATATATTTCTTCAAGATTTTTTAAAGTTAAACAATGTGATAAATTTTCTTATTTTGCATGGGAAGAAATATGTAGTTATAATGTGTAGAAAGTAAAGATAGAGATAAAAATAAAAATATTTCAAAAGTTAAACAAACACCAGAAAAATGAAGTAAGAAAATATTTTCAATAAACTAACCAAACACCTGAAAATGATGAAAGGGAAATGATTTTCATGGAAAATTACTTCCACGGAAAATATTTTCCTAAAGAAAATATTTTACTTCCAATCAAACAGACCCTTAACGCATTCAATTGCAAGGAAAATTATGTTCTGCTTTTTTTACATGACCATATCTTCATTCATTACAACCTCTCTGAAGCATTCTTCTTATAACTTTACTTGCCTTAACTCTAGAGACAATAGTATGATGAAATTTATTGGAACAAATACATATCACTCAACTCTTAATATAGTGAAATCCACCATCAGGCACATAGCTAGAAGGAATTATTGCCACAACAAAGCTATGTCTTCATGTCCTCTTCCAGGTTGACAAAGGTGGAGTTTCAGAAGTTTGCCAAGTACTAATGCCAGGCCCATACCTATCACCCTTGACTCCTGCAGAAGCAATAGATTCAAGTTCCGCCATATCTTCTGCCGACAGTTTTACAGACAAAGCTCCTATATTCTGATTGAGGTTCTCAATCTTGGTAGTGCCAGGTATGGGACAAACATCATTGCCTTGGTGATGGACCCAGGCCAATGCTAGCTGTGATGGAGTACAACCCTTCCTTGAAGCAATGGCATTGGCCCGCTCATACAAGTACTTGTTGTGCTCCAAATTCTCTGCTTGAAACCTTGGCATATGCTGCATTGTATGAATTTCAAAATTTAAGCAACTGTAACGCCAGAAATGCAAAAGGGAGTGAAGCATGTGTCGTCTACAAATGAAGACAATATGAATAACTTCAAGATGATCGATAGTATTATTTGAGGTGTACAAAGTTCATGGGAAGGAACAATCCAGTAAGGTGGACTGAGTACTCTAAGAAACATCAATTGTAGAAGGTAGATCCTGAGATACATTTCCCATTAAAGGGGAAACTATAATGCAAGAAATCGGGAGGGAGCAATGAACAGACAGTACTAATTACTTCAAGATGATCAGAAATACTGTTTGAAGGGCGCAAGTTCAGGGGAAAGAACAATGCATCAAGGTGGACTGAACACTCCAAGTAGGAAACATCAACTGTTGGAGTTAAGTTCTGAGACACATTTCCCATCAGAGAGGAAACTTGAAATACAAATCAACTAATTTTTGTTTGTTTGAACGATGGAGGTACTACCATGAACGATGGAGGAGGTACTACTATGAAGTATACTTCTGACCAATGAACCTCAGTTTTAGGATTGATGGTAAAGGAAAAATCATAGTTTCACAGGACAACATAAGTTCTGTGCCTGAGACTAAATGATGAAGTTGAAGTCTAAGGTCCATTTCCCCTCAAAACTGTAAAGAAACGTTCACTTAAAAAGCGACATAGTTTTTTCCTGTTTTGACATCTTTGCACTTTAAAATTCGATACTATCCATTGCTTGTGATTGTTGTCCACTATATAAATTTCCAGCAGGCAATAACAACCTTCAATTAATATAAGATCTAAAATTTGACAAAGCTAGTGCTATATCTTTTAATTTGAACTAAATACAGAGGACACCAAAATCTGCATTCATTGAATCAACTAAAGACTTCAAGACTTGTTCGAGAGACAAAAAAAAAGCCCGTTGAATTACTATGCTTAATAGAAATTTGATTAAATTTGATCATATTACTAGCCTTAATCAAATTATTGGACATCAAAAAGTGCAGCAACATATAACAGATAAACAAGAGTAGGGATATCAAGCAAGATTGCCACTGAATGTGGTAAAAATAGATGAGTGAGAAACTTATTCGAACTATAAACAATCTATACTCAAAAACTCCATCGTTTTGGATATGCACAAACCTTTCGGAAGTCACCTTCAGCCAAATTCTCGCTCAGCTTTGGACCTGATGAGAAGAAACCTCGTCCAAGTGGACTGTATGCAACAATCCCTATGCCAAGCTCTCTGAAAGATTATACCAAAAACTGAATTGAGAACTTCATATTTCTTCTAGACCATGTAGAAAATTCAGCAGAATAAATGCACTACCTGCAAGTGGGAATAATCTCTTCCTCGACATCTCTGGTCCACAATGACCACTCCAACTGTACAGCTGTTATTGGATGAACAGCATGTGCCCTTCGAATTGTTGAAGCTGAGGCCTCAGACAGACCTATATACTTTATTTTACCCTCTTCAACCAGTTTCTTCAGCTCTCCTATCTAGAGAATTTCAATGGACAAGAAGATGCTAAGCTGATTTATTACATTCAACACTTAGGCAGATAATCGAAATATTACGTGCAAAAAGTAAAAGTTGCACTAGTTCAACGAAGACATGGACAAAATCACTAATTGATGAAAATGGCAATAAGCATCCAGTGATGGTTCTCTATGTACAGCCCACCAGAGGACTTAGTTCTACTGGACCATGCCAACATAATGCTCCTCCAATATGATTACATGGCATTGTTGACTTCTATATATAATAGTGGCTGTACATATCAATTATCAGTTGCCAATTTTGCTTGATTTCCTTTATACTTGCCTGTATTTTGAGTGATTAAACTGCAAGAAAGTTTCTACCTAATACTCAGGGAAAACAAGACAATTCTTTGCTGATTACATGAGAAAAAGAAGACAGAGAAATCGTTTCATAAAAGCTTAATGTAAGCAAGCTGCTGAAATCTTTGAATTGCTTGGAGAGGTCAATGGGGCAGTTGCAGCTGGCTTTCACAATTAGACAAAAAGCTGTGCTCTGAACAAAATGAGTACCATGTTTTTTAGATATCAATAATAAATGTCTATCCGCAGTGCTTTAGGCACCAACTGAAAATGATTGACAAGGTAAGTAAATAGCATATCATTACTCAAGCAGATAGCCTATCTCAAAGAAAGAGAATGCTCAGGTCTCTTGGCTCTAAAGAAAGCTGTACAATGTATAGCATGAAACTGAATTATTCTAAATTTGGAGTTGATCAAACTTTTGTTTCATGAAGAATGAGGTGGAGCTAAAATACAAGAAAGGCAAAATGAGCAAACCGTGACTTCAACGGGCACACGTGTATCGATGCGAGCTTGACAATAGAGATCAATGCAGTCCACATCAAGCCGCTTCAAACTCGCTTCACAAGAAGCCCTCACATAGGCTGGATCACCACGTACATCAAACTTCCCATCCTGAAAACTGACTGCAAATTTTGTTGCTAGCTCCACTTTCGCTCTTATTCCTTCCTTCAACGCCTAGAACCATGGTTTCATTATATTAATCATCAAGGACATGCACATTATTGCATGGTATAGCAAGTGGATTTGTGACTTCATGGATGGCAAAGTCCCTCTGGAGTTTTCCAACACTTCATTGTTAAGGATATCCCACTTCTTTATATAGCAAAGGATATGAAAATTATGTAATCCTTGGAGTTTAGAAGTCTGATACTCTTAAAGGACCCAATCCATTTTCTCTTTTTGTTTTATATTTCTTCAACTTAAATTTACAATCTAGCTTTTTCATTCACAAGATTTGATGCACAACATGAACGTACACAGAATCGTGCACATGCACATTAATACAAAAGTAGGGAACTGATCAATGTAGATTAATTAGTGCCCTTTTAGGAACCATTTGGATCAAAGGAAAGGAAAGATAAATAAATAAAACATCCTAGTGAAAAAGAAAGGAAAGGAAAGTAGAGGAAAATAGTTCTCATTTGTCTTATTTGGATAAGATATGGATGGGAAAGAAAGAAAACCTAAATATACTGTTTGGTAGAATGACAGACATGAAAGGAATGGTTTTCCTCCTTTTTTTTTTTTTTTTTTTTTTTTTTGAACAGCAAAAGAGGAACTTTACTTAACGATAAAATATTTACATAAGTTGCTTAGTCAAACATTCCTAGCCTGCTGTTGCATCCCACCATTCATATCTAAAGCAGGTTTCACAAATGGCAAGTTTATGTAAAATTTGGGCGCTTGAGGCATTTTACTAGAAAATCATCAACAAGATTTTCTTTCCCTCTGTTTCCGTCTACTTTTGTATGGAAATGATGTCTAAGCAAAACACAATCCATCCATTTCCTTTTCTTTCCGTTTTCCTCTCCTTTCCCCTCTCAAAATCAATCCAAATACAATCCATCCATTTTCTTACCTTTCTTTTCCCCTCTGTTCCTTCATACAATTCTTTCTTCATAATCTTTAAAACTTTACTGCTCATAAAAAGTAAATTTTACTATCTCTTATTAGAGAAATAGTAAACTTTCCATAAATTGATGAAAATTTTAACATCAAAGACGAAAATAGTACTATTTTACCAACTCCATTATGATGTAGAATTTTGAAGGAAAAAAAAAAGAAAATAAAGAGATGGTAGAAGAGTTCTAAATCCTTCTAATGGGATAGAGCTATTCAACGTATTAAAAAAGAGCTAGACCTACGACCTTCTTTTCTCAACTTTGTTGCAAGTTTGACAATTGACACCACATGGATGCCATTGTCGGAATACTGAAAATTTTGGGTGACTGAGCTATTTAGAAAACAATTTATTAAAAAAAACTCTCAATTTTTTTTCAACCACTTTTTTTTCTCTTACAAGTATATTTTTTCAACAAGAAAAAAAAACTACAATAAAATTTTCATGAACCACCTCCAAAAATGCCAAACCAAACAAAGTCTAAGTTTTTATGTTATTTCCAGCAATTGGAACTTTTGATTGGTGCCTTAAAAGAGCCCAATCTTTCTGGTTAAATAGACTAATAAAATAAACATAATTTACACTTAACCCCTTGCAATAATTCACTTGTGTCATTTTGCTACTTCCAATTTTCTTTATCATCACTTTGCCCTTTCCCTATTTTTCCCCCATGTTTCCTTCCCTTTCCTTTCTCTTAGAAGGTGACATATCTCAATTGTAGAGATAAAACTTCAATTATTTTGATTCCCGTGTATGAGAAAATTATTATTATTAATTCAAAGAGTTCTTTACCAAAGAATAACGAGACAAATTGAAAGTTAATTACTATTATACACTAAACATGTTGTCTGCTTGGTTACTTAATAATTATAGGTCCTGTTTGATAACCCAATTTAACACTTAAAATTAATAAATTCAGATCTTAACATATTTAGACATGTTTGATAACCAAAAATTGAATATCTGAATTAATTAAATGACATTGAATTTCTTAAGCAAAACTTGCTTTAAAAAATAAGTGATGAGTTATTCATTGATCACTTGATGTGACATACACTCAAACGTATCAAATTTAGTACTTAACAATTTAAGAACTTTATGGATTCAGACTTTAGATTAGATTTCAATTTCTAGACTTCAAATTTACCAAATGCACCCATAGAGAATTATATTGCTCATGTTTGGAAGGCTTGCTCAAGTGAATGTTTTAACTAGCAGAATTTTGTAAATATACAACGCATAGCTCATAATAAATCAATAACTTCATAGCAAAAATCATTTTACACAAAATTGCACCAAAATCAAAATCAAATTCATCCCATGTCTATAAAGGAGGACAAACTGAAAAGGCGGTAACATGAAAAGTTGAAGAAGAAAAAAGGAAGAACAATGTCCTATTTGACTAATAATACTTAACAATTTAAACAAATGGAGTTTAAGTGCTGACAAACAAAATTAAGGGGGCACATAGGGAGACAAATTTTGAGGTGCAGGGGATTAAGTATAATTTACCTAAATAAAATATTTACAAATATGCTCTTTTAGAAATTAAAAGTACAAGAGTTCCTGCATAGATCACAACAGCAGAAAATTTGCAAATATGGTACCTTGCCAATGAGTATTTCGTTGGTGTGAGGTCCATAGAGATCGGAGGTGTCAAGATGGGTGATACCTCTGCTAATAGCATGGTGGATGAGTTTGATCATATCAGGCTCGGGCTTCGGCGGCCCGTAGGAGCCTGACATGCCCATGCAGCCCAGTCCTTGAGCTGAAACTTCAAGACCTTGCGAGCCCAGCTTGATTCTTGGCACTTTCACTTCTGCTGCTGCAGCCGCTGCCATTTTCAGACCAAAAAACACAGACACAGTGGAAGTGGAAAGAGTACAACGGAGCAGAGTTGACTTTTTTTAGCAAGTGAATACTGCTTTAGGAATATGGCATTTTATAGCTAGGTGTCAATGGGGCTGGGCTAACCCGAGTTCGGGTCGTTTGGCCCTATAAAAAGCCCGATGAACCCAATATTTTAGTGAGACGATCTGAGATTGAACCTAAAAATTAAGTCCGAATTAAATATGAGGCGAGCTTGAACTCTATTAGGTTTAATTATCTATATATATCATATTTATATTTTGATATTATGTATAATAATATATCCAAATATATTATTATTAAATACTATATATATATTACAAAATATAAAAATATATCTAAAGACTCTTTCATGAGCTTTCTTGAGAGCCAATATTAGTGATGCATAACTGAATTTCTAACTTTTCTTATTGTTTGAATAAATTTTTGTGTTGGCATAATATTGATTGATTTCTTTTTTATCTACAAATACAAATTTTCAAGCATGTTTGGAGTCAAATCACAAGATTATAAAAAAAGTTTCTACTTTAAAGATGTATTGGCTTATAATCGCATGTTTTATTACTATTTTTCATGCATTTTGAACGAATTAAATATAAATATTGTTGAAAAAGTTTTGATTTATATACTTTTTAAGAACTATTATTTGTTCATTTTTAGTTTTAATATTATAGTCTTGTAAATGTTAATTAGTTTTACAACTTAATAGTTATAGTAATTATATTAAGAAAATTAAGGAGTAATAAGTGAGTTTGGGCTAAACTCGATTAAGGTTCACAACCTGAATATTATGTGAGTTGAGTATGAGTTTCACATTTATAAAACCGAAACTTATAGCCCGAAATCCGAAAATATTCTAAATTAAATGAGTTGAGTTTGAGTTTATGAAAGTCCGACTCATTAAGGCCGACTGACAGGCCTACCTATGGCCGGCTGCTCTGGTGGCATTAGGGAAGGATTAATTAATGGCCATGATTAAATATGTCAAAATTCATTATTAAGGAAAAAAAATTCTACTAAGCTACTCGGAAATTTGGATGCGGTTCTCCAAAGTAGCAAACCATCTTAATTTGGTTCCTCAAATTGAAAATAGCAATATATATATATATATATATATATATATGTATGTATGTATGTATCAATTTGGTCCATCAAATTGATTAAAAAAAGAAGCCTACTTAGTCATACTTTATGACCGATCTATTTTTGCACCTGAAATCTCTAGAACATCGGTCTATTTATCTTACTCTTATTTTCTAAAACGAAATCGATTTTCCTTTCTTGAAGGACACGTTGTATTAAGAGATCCATCTGGCTCACTTGAAGATAGTTTACGTAAATTTAAGGATAAATTAGTGTTAACCCTCACACTACTTTTCTTTGATACAGGCCACATAGTCCAAGATGGTTGAATATACGTGCAAGAATCAATTTGGGTAACCCAGACCTAGGCGAGGCAGTAACACCATTTGAGTGATTGCAAAGAGGTTAACAGAGACAGTTCATTTGAGAATAGTTGCATCATATGGTTTACTAAATAAAGTGAAATCAATGATGTAGATGGAGAATAAGGCGGAAATATAATAAACATCAACCAACAAGTTTGATCGATGCGAGCAAACTCAATGAATTACTTTTGTTCGGTAAGAAGTCCATATGATTTAGAAAAAGAAGGGAGGAAAAAAAAGGTCAAAATCCAAAACGGGTGCAATCATTTCAGCTTCTTACATGTGTCCACAAATCATTGCAATGCCATTGTCAAGCCACCTAACATTAAGGGAATTAATTATTAGATCAGGAGAAACAAATAAGGAACAATATTCAGGCAAACTGGATTTGTAATCAATTCCAACCAATAAACTGAATATTGAATTCTTGGAGGTTGATTTAGACAGATTTGCACGCATGCTAACTTGTAGTCTTTGACCATGCAACCGATTCACATACAAAAACAATTGTGTTTCTTTAAATTCATGGAATATTGTGTCCCCCCTACTGTTGGACATATTTCATTTATAGCCCTTGCTATTAGTTTCGTCATTCCCCCCAATTACCTGTCTGAAATACAACAATTTCGTTTATTTAACAAAAGATTTCCCTGAATATGAAGAGATTGGTGAGTTAGATGTACGCACTGTTTCAAAACAAAAGGATGAAGCAAAAGAGTGGGGAAAAAAAAAATAAATGGCTCAATTTTTTTCCTTGGAATGATTTCTCATCTTTGAGTCAGGACTGAGAGTTTTGCAAGAGTGACTGAATGGATTCTTGTGTTGGCCCTTCAAAATTCTAAAATTTTTAGAATAGTAAAAAGGAATAGTCAAGTTTGTATCTAGGATGTTCTTGTTTTGAGAATAGCCTAGTGTTTCTTTCCGGCTACTTCAATTGTTTTTATGGCAACCACAAAAACCTTTTTCAACATCTAAGCCATGAAAGGTTAGTGTCAGTATGTCGGTTGTCAAAGACCACTCATATCAAATGGCTAACTTTATTTTTCCTCCACAATGACTCAAAATCTCAATTTAGCCCTTGAAATTCAAAATATTTGGATGTGATTCTTGAAAATAGCAAAACATCTTAATTTGGTTCCTCAAATTGAAAAAGTCTCAATTTGGTCTTCTAAAGTTGTAGAAAATATTAATTGGTTCCTCAAACTGATAAAAAATAAAAATTCAAATTGATTCTCCAAACCAAGAAAGATGTTCCAAGTTGATCCTCAAAGACTATTTCAAAAAGGCATTAATATTCGACCCATTATTGATCTACTGTAGAATAGTACAATTGCAGATATCTAATTTGCGGATTGATTACTCTTACGCGGAGAGATTAAACTTTTTATACTAATGGGATTGAATGCATGTCCTATATACAAAAACAAAATTTCAATTAACAGTTAATACAAGAATGCTAAGATAACATAATGTCAGCCCAGGTGCATGTGTATGAAAAACCGAAGCTTGCATGGAGGCTTCAAGTAAGTTTGTATGAGTTAAGCTTCATTTAGACCAGACCTGTAAAGGATATGGAGAAATCGTGTGTCAAAGAAATTGCAACTCAAATGGCTTCTGCAGATGGCGATCGTTTCAAAGATCTGAAGGCTTTCGACGATACAAAAGCTGATGTGAAAGGTCTTGTCGATGCAGGTATTGCTAGGCTTCCCAAAATCTTTATTCAGCCAGCTGAAGAGCTCATTAATGGGTTAAACAATTGTCATCTCGAGGTACAGCTTCCGATCATAGATCTCAGTGAAATAAGAAGTGAAGATAACAGCAAAAGCGTACTTGCTCAAATAAAGCAAGCACGGGAGGAATGGAGATTTTTTCAAGTAACCAACCACTGGATTCCACAGAATGTGTTGGATAGAATGATAGAAGGAATTCGCAAGTTTCATTTGTTGCATCAATACTGTTCTCGTGATCGGTTGAGAACAGTGAGATGCTATAGTAATAGGGTAAAAAATAAAAAAATCCCCTCTGATAAATTTAATATACAGAAAAGTCCCTCGTGGTTTCAAAACGTACAACATGACACCTCATGTTTTGAACTAAACTGTAAAGGTGACGGAATCCGTTAAACTTAACGGAAATGACTTATTAGAACCTGAAAAAAAATTTTTATACCTAATTTTTAACAAATATACCTATTCTACCCTTTAACCCTCAATTCTCTCTATCTAGAGAATAAAACAAATGATTTTTTTGAACTGTCTTTTGCTTAATTATATCAGGGCATTTTGGTCATTTCGTCCATTTCCGTTAAGTTTAACGGATTCCGTCACCTTTACAATTTAGTTTAAAGTATGAGGTATCGTATTGTACATTTTAAAACTATGGGGGATTTTTCTGTATATTAGATTTATCACGAGAGGTTTTTTTGTTTTTTACCCTATAGTAATTTTGATCTGTATCAATCAAGTGCTGTAGAGAAGAAGTTTTCATAATAAACCTGGTATAATTTTAAAGCTATACATAAGGTCCTGAAGTTTTTTATACTGATTTCTAGTTGTGACGGACCAGTGTGGCATTGTCCGTTAACAAAGAACCAGCAACTAGACTTGCTTTTCCATTTAAAGATTTTTGGATAAATTATACTTTAACCTCTGTAGTTTAGTGCATTTTTGTATAATTGTCATGTGACAAAATGTACATTAACTCCCATGCTTTGAAGTACAGTGTCAAAATGATGAAGATTGCCCTTCATGATAGAATTACCTAAAATGATAAGATTATTCCCATTAAAAACTTAAAATGACTTTAGTGGCTAACATATATAAATATAGGTTAAATTACACTTTTGCACATTACAGATCAGTTCTTTCTAATATAACCCTCATATGTTTGAAAATCTATACATAACCTCAACCGTTAACAAATAATTGTTGTCTTTACATCAAAGCACTCCTGACATTTCGTTTGGCTCCATTGTTGAGGATCATTTTTGTTACTTTGATACTTTAGTCAAAAATACGAGAGATTTGTTTATAGTTTTAAATTATAGAAGATTTACGTGAAAAAAGTGCTAAACCAACTGAGGATAAATAAATTTAACCAAGATTTTTCCTTTTCATTAATTAGGTAAGACTTTCTTGCATGTTGGCCTAGTTACCATAGTCAAAGCGAGAAAAAGAACAGAAAGGGGACAATACAAAAAAAAAAAAAAAACTCTAATTTTCAATTGATAGTTTCTTTGAGAATTCAAGCATTGTTGCTTAATAATTTTTACATCCTATAATTACAAATAACAATTTTACGAAATAACAATTTTTTCTTTAATTATTAAGAAACTTGTAAAATGACTTTATTAGATATTTTAGTTTAACTGAATCTTTGACTTGAATGAAAATAATTACATCTTAACAAAGTCCTCAAACCTTGATACATGAAAAAGCAAAACTATAAAATACTAAGAGTCCTCAAGACTCGATTCAATTGGTAGGAACATTAACCAATTAACTGTGAAAATTCTTGGTAAACTCCATTTTTTCCCCTTCCCTCCTTGTAAGACATAGTCTCCTTCGAACCAACTTGAAACTAGCAAAGCAAATAAGATGACAGATTTCCACACTTCAGTTCAGCGTTGGGTACTTTCAGGATGGAATTGGCATCAAAATGGATTCCAGACAACGATAATGGTACTTTAATCATGCTTTTCTCAAGTTAAAAGCTGCCAGCCACAAAACCACTAGGTAATTATGCAACTATTTTGTGGCAAGATAATCATCACTAAAGCAGAGGGAATCAACTAATGATGGACATATTATCTAGTGGCTATGATAATATGCCCATCATTAGCCGAGGGAATCAGGTGAATGAGATAGTCTCAACTAATGATGGACATATTATCATAACTACTGCTGAAGTTGCACTTCAGACAATAAAAGAAAACTTTTGAGCATCTCGATTGACAAATCTTTCAAGCTGAAATCACTCATTTCTATGTCCAAAAAAAAGAAAAAAGAAGACTTTGAGGGTTGGTTTATCCCACATCTCGGGTCTAAGAAACAAGATTGTTTGTTAAGCAACTAAAATTTCATTTTGCGCCCTTTTGAATGATATTTGTATCTCAAACTTTTATTTTCGAATATTTTTTGCTTTAAAGTTATTAATAACTATGAAATTGCACCTCAAAATTTAATTTTGAATGTTTTTCACCCTAAAGTCAATAATTCATCCCAAATTACTGTGGTTTCAATCAATATTAATGTCATTGTAGGAGCAATATGTACCTATGCATTGGCTTCTTAGCTGTAAAAGTGGGATTGGTGCTTTAGAATATCCGCACACCCAACCAAAAAAAAAGAGTAAATCTTTCCTACACTGACGGTATATACATTATTATCGTTGAATTCATGACATGTGTGCAAAAGTTGAATTTCAAATTCAAATTTTGTATACTTGTCATTTATCCAATGCTGATAGTGTATACACTGTCAGTGTAGGAAAGATTAATTCAAAAAAAAAAAAAGAAAGAGTGAATGTATATGTGGTCTAGACTCTAGAGCACTTTGATTTGTAATATGAGTTGTTGGTGTAATTTGAGACACTTTGTTTTTAATAGAACTACTAGCAATTACATTTTATTATTATTATTAGTGAAACAAGTAAAACCGCAATATCTTTTCATTTATTCCAATACATGTCTTTTTTTTATATATATAAATGGTCTTGGTTTCTGTTTATATTCCTTTCCCCTTTACCACCCAATCCAACTCTCCCTTCTACTTACATATCTATCCATGCTACAAGTACCATATTAAAAGAAAAGAAAGAATGGCAATCTAGAATTCTTATTAGTAAAAGGCCATGATTGCGTTCAGGTATTGGAGAGGGCAATGATTCTTGATCATGGAATCGGATATATGACCACCTTGCCGGTAGCTCTGCCACATTGAAGATGGGAAAATGCTTCAATGGTGTGAGAGAATGGGAAAGGGCTTTTAGGGTCCATCACGGGCTTCAGCTTCTTCTCCTCTATGAGAGGTTTGAGTGTGGTTAAGACAGAACCAGTTGAAGTGACCACAAACACGAAAGCAGGGGGAACCACCGACTGGCCCCCCACGATTGTCACCACTCTTCCGCCTTCTTTTAAAGCCTTGATACCCCTATCAGCCTCACCTGCTCATTTTCGCACATTTGCAAAATGAATTGCTAGTTAGCACCAGAACTTTTACCTACTGTCCAGAACAGAGAGCAAGGGATTCATTCTTACCAACGGTATCATATACCACGTCAAATTTCTCTGGCAAATCTTCATACTTGTTGCTTTTGTAGTCGATAGCCAAATCAGCCCCTAAGGTTTTAAGTAACTCCAGTTTCCCAGCGCTACAAGTTGCTGCTACTTTGGATGCACCAAACACATGCTTTGACAGCTGCCGCAGATCAAGAAATCGTTTCAGTCATGCATGAATTTAGGTAGTACTATGATTTATCTTCGGTTCTAAGCAAAAGTTAGGCTGTCAATGGGACCCAAAAAAAGGCCATTGAGCCTAAGTCTTAATTAAACCAGCTGAGATTGGATATAAATATTATGTCCGAATAAAATATGAGTTGAACTTGGGTCATATCAAGGGTCTGTTTGATAACATAAAAAAGTGCTGAATCTGAATCTTTTCAGACATTCAGATGTTTTGAGTGTTTAATAAATGAAAATCTATTTGCTGAACTTGTTAAGCAGTGCTGAACCTGTGTGTATTTTTTTCAGCACAAGAATCCTAACTGAATGCCTAATTCTGATAAGAATCAATAGAATTATTTCAACTACCTTATCTTATCTACCAAATCTACCCTTGTTTGTTAATTATGTTCAAAATTCTTATCTAATTAAACAACCTAATATTCTCTATCTAATGATTTTTAGTTTCTATTTTCTCCCTTTTAATGACTTTCACATCTTCTCCATACTCCTCATATAATATATTTCATCTTTTATAATAATTTTATTTAAAAATAAATATTGTCATTTTCATACCTTACAATTTTAAACTAATTAAATCATAGATTCTATTTCTTTTTTGAATGAAAGGATATAAGGGCACAATTGTCAAATTAAACTTATTAAACATTCAGCTATAAATATTTATTAAACAGTATAAATAGCTTTAGCATTAAAATTCAGACATTCATAAATTTTTTTCAGTGTTTAAAATTCAGCAAATTAATTGTTTCAGTATTCAGATTTCAGAATTCAGACTTCAGAATTCAGATTCAGTTTTATCAAACGGAACCTAAGTTCAAACTCGATTAAGATATAAAATGTTAATAATTTATATATAAATTTATAGTAATTCATAATTATATAATATATATTATATATAATTATGTATTTAATTATGAGTTTGAGTCGAACCCAATTTGAGTCTAAAACTCATAAAATGCGAGTTGAGTTTGATTTTTTTAATTTGAATTCGAAACACAAAAACTTGTATAATTTGTGAGTCAAGAATGAGCTTGCCAAAATTCGATTCTAAAGCCTAATTAACACCCCTATAAAAGGTCAGTCTTCAGAACTACTTTTAATTTATCTAGCAACTCAAAAGCCAAACCTAAAATTGCTATGAAGGTTCTGCCAAATCTGAAAATTTGATTGATACATACATACACTAATTTTTTTGCTAGAAAGGTTCATTGTCTCTGCCAAGGATGACTTAGTACGGAAATGCTACCACTTGTTGTTTATTGGTTCTCAAAAATTAACACTAATTCCTTGGAGCTGACCAACTAGGTCTGATTTTTTCCAGGTGTTTTAAAGTATTGAAAATTAAGAGGAAAAAGTGAACGCATAAAATACCTGAATGGTGAAAGTTCCAACTCCACCAGCACCACCCAGGACAAGAACTGATTCACAAGCTGAAAGCCTAGCGCTTTCAAGGCCCTCGTATGCTGTTTCAACGGCAAGAGGAAGACTAGCTGCCTCGGCAAAACTCAGATTCTTGGGCTTCAAAGCTAATACCTTCTCCTCCGCTGCAGTGTACTCCGCCAGTGTCCCACATCCCTTTGGGTTCAAAGCATGCTCGTGAACGTCTCCGTATACTTCATCCCCGACCTTGAATTCCTTCACTTTGCTTCCAACTCTAACCACCACGCCCGCCACATCATATCCCGCTACAGTCTACCCGATCAAAAAACCAAAAAAAAAAAAAAAAACACAGTAAATCTACACAAGGACTATCTATCTAGTAACTAAAACAAACAACAATTTTTTCCAGAGAAAAAAAACAGGGTGTTTACCGGCGGAGGAGAATCAGTGGCCTTGAATTCACCATACATGCGTTTGAAGTCGACTGGATTCAGGGACGCAGCAACTACTTTGATCAAGACCTGGTTATCATTTACGTCAGGAACATCAACCTCGGATTCCAATTTAAGGACATCTTCGGGTTTCCCATATTGGCCATAGACCCAGGCCTTCATTTTGGAGGGGATGTTAACTGGAGTACTGGTTGCCATGGCTGAATAATTTGGCTGAGATCTGCTACTATTTCTTTCACTCTCTCTCTCTCCTTTCTAGGTTATGTATGGGATGGCAATGGCCTCATTTTTTACACACTTTGATGGTTTTAGGATTTGAAATTGTGTAAATGAAAAATTAAAGAGGGTGGTGGAGGCATTAGTTAGTGGTGGGCTCACTGCTTTTGGACTTTAAAATTGGGTGCCCGCTCCTGCGAATTATTGCATGACAAGCCGCTGTTAATGGCACAGCCGGATTTAATTTTCGCACCAATTTTTACACAAAGTATCGAACATGTCCTTCTCAAGTCCAAATGTAATTTGGATTTAATAGATACATTTTGATCATTTTAGCAAAAGTTCTTTTTGATAAAAAAAAATTTATCAATAAGATTGTTGAATTCGTCCAGCATTATTTACTTGACAAAAGTAAGGGAGGTAGGTGATACTTTTAAAAGTTTATGAATGCTCAGTGATATTAAGAAAAACTTTAGGGGAGGTTGCTGATATTATATCTTATTTAATTGACAAATTGTATATGTTACTTGTGTATGTTATTAATTTGGTGAAAATGCCCCAATGGTCCTCAAACTATTATAAAATTTAACTTTTGATCCTTCGACTATTAATTGATAAGTTTTAGCTTTCTAACTAAATAAAACATATAATTCTAATCATTCCGTCAACTTGAGTCATTATGGTTAGCAGAGATGTAGGATTCATGAGATGGGTAAAATGCTCCCGTGGCTCTTAAACTATTACAAATGTCAACTTTTGCCTTTCTAACTTATCTAGGCCTTCTGTCAACTTGAGTCGTTAATTCGAAGTGAAACATCTACTGATAAAGAATCCAAGATATGCCCAACCAACTAGTTGTTAGACAAATAAAGAAAGTTTAGATGTAGTAATGTAAAGTTTGGAGGAATCTCCCTAGAGAATTGATTATTTGAGAGATTTAGAAAATTCAATCTCGGAAGGGAACCAAGGCTTGTTGGAATATTCCCAAAAAATGAATTATATGCCAAATTTATGTCATTAAAAGAACTACATGAACCCAATTAATCTAGAACAATACCAAAAATGAGTTAAATTCCAGATGAAGACAACTCAATTTTTCAAGTTGCCTATTCTTGCTAGAATTTCTATTTCGATTTTCGGTTTTCAATTGATTTTGGTAAAGTTCAGCAATTAGAGATTTGGTAAACTAGTTTGTGAGTCAAAACAAGTTTACCCTAACACCTGTCTTATGAAGATGAAAATACCCCTCGGTTATGCCCTTGCTGCGTACATGGTGAAGTTTCCATTCAACATAATGACTCAAGTTGATGGAAGGGCTAGGATTATGTCTCTATTTGGATTCCTCAATTTTTGGAAAGTTATATATAAATAAAAATAATTCCAAAATACCACATCCATACAATATATCAAAAATAATTTCAAATATACAATATATATATATATATATATATATACACCAATACCACCACCACCACCACCACCACCACCACCCATCACTCTCCACCATCACCGCCACCACCTTATTGCCACTATCCCACACCCACACCCACACCCATGACCCTCCCTTCTTTATCCTCTCTTTCTCTCTCTCCCCCCATCTTTCCTCCCTCTCTCCTCCTCCTTCTCCCTTCTTCCCCCTCCTCTCTCTCCTTCTCCCTTCCTTTTCCCTGCCCCCCTAATTCCCCCTCCCCTCCACTGACCGCAATCTTCCTGGTCGTGACCAAATTTGATCGCGACTAGAAGGTCACGGCCAAAAGCCGCGACTCATGGCTTCTGGTCACGACCTTTCTAGTAGTGACTAAGAAGGTCACAGTTAGAGTGGTGGCTAGAGTCGCAGCCACTACTCACGAGTGGGAGAGGGGTTTGGGGTTGGGGGAAAGGAGGGGAGGGGGAAGAAGGGAGAGAAAAGAGGGAGGAGGAGGAGGAGGAGGAGGAAAGAAAGGGGAGAAGGAGAAGAAGAGAAAGGAGAGAGGGGAGAGGAGGAGGGAGGTGTAAAATTTGAAAAAAAGATACCCCAAAAAGTTGTAAATTATAAAAATAACCCAAAATATATTTTAAAAATACCTCTAAAAACAATCCAAAAAATATTTACAGTAAAAGTTTTTTATATACACAGCTAAAGTAAAGTTTTTGAAAAACACCTCCAAAAAATAACTAATCGAAACAAATCCTACATGTTTTAATTAGTTGGAGTGGTAAAATTTATTAGTTAATAGGTGGAAAACCAAAAGTTGAATTTTATAATAGTTTGAGGGCCAGTGTTGCACATGTTATGCTATTATTGTTAAATATAACATCTCAAGTTGATGGATGGATTAAGATTATATGTTTTAATTAGTTGGAAAACTAAAACTTATCAATTAATAATTGGACGATCAAAAGTTAAATTTTATAACAATTTGAGGGCCACTAGGGCATTTTATCCTATTAATTATTGTCAACAAATTACTCCTATGCACATACATAGATTGAACTTCTACAAATTGACATGGATAAACACTAAATTTTACCGAAACTCAACACCGTATTATTTTCATCATTGCTTCGGATACAGTTACAAATTTAGTGAGATTAAAATAAATTTATACCTAATATAATCATTTTTTTGTTTTGGCCAGCCAGGACACGTGCCCCACTCACCAATAGGTAGATCCATTAGTGAAAAGCACATTTTTATTAGTGGATAGATATCCTTCTCCAAAGAACTTGGCTTCCATGCTTCAATCTGATTAGTAAATAGATATCCTTCTCCAAAGAACTTGGCTTCCATGCTTCAATTTTCGACAAATTTCTTCAACATGATGAAGTAAAATGCGATTTAAAACTTCTGGACTCCTAAAGCTGCGTATCTCGGATTCAAACTTATGATCCAGCAGTATACATTTTGAACCATATGTTGTGATGAAATCCACACCAGCCTGGGTGAAGAGCCATGTAAGTCCAATTGTGGCCAAAATTTAAAAAAAAAAATGCTTATATTAGGTAAAAAAGAAATTATTCTTACCTCACTAAGTTTGTAACTGTGCCCCAACTGACCAAAAAGATATTTCTTTTAGGTGTTGAGTTTCGGAAAAAAATGATGTATTTATCTTTTCTAATTTGTATAAGTTCAATATATGTATGTGCATTAATATACTAGCAATAACACTCATGGTGTTTTGGGAAGTTGTTCAGGAGCAACTTCAGATAAAAAATGACACGATTTATGCAAGTGGAGGCCACATCCATCTCTTATGATGCAGGGATCTTCCTCAATTTCAGTCTTAAAATTAGTGCAGATAATTAAAGGAGAAACAAATCTCACCTTCGCTAGAGCTAGCAGGTAAGTATTTCATTCCTGAATTTTACTCTTTTTTTTTTAACTTTTTTAATATTTTTGATGGCATAGTGAGGAAGAAAAACAGAGATTTTAAATTATTCCACAAACAAATGGAGCAAGAAATAAAAGAGATAACAAAGTACAAAGATGTTTGGATAGAAGATTATTTGAAATAATTATTGTAGTATTTTTGTGATATAATTTATGTAAAATAAAAAATAAAAAGTGAGTGAAAAACGTGTTTAATATGCAATTAAATAACATTTAAAAAAAAAACACACACATGCATTGGAACCTAGAATTAGGGGTGGCATTCTGGTCAGAAATGAATTGACAGATTAGGTTGAGACCCATGTACAATAGACAACACGCTGACCCGAACACGACCCTCGAATCGGCAGTGGGTCAAGATACTTAACCTGAATCCAAAATTTTTGGGTTGGCAGGTCACCTGAAACATAATTTCAATTTACTAATTTACCACTATAGTTTTTAACAGAACTAATTTCGCACAAGACTAATTACATAATCAAGTAATAAAAATTTCGATAAAATAATCCCAAACCAGATCTGAAATAAACTAAAACACCATAGAAGTGTTTTATCCGAAACCAGATTTAAAATAAATTAACACACTATAAAAGTAGAAAATAATATAATACATCACTTGTCCAAGCATAATAATTCCAACTTCACACAAGTTAAACAAATTCATTTAGAATTAAGTGGTTAATGCCTTTGGGAAAAAAGAATAACTTAGTTTAGTTAGATAAAATATTTTTATATTTATTAAATTATTTTTAATTCATAAACGGGTTATCAGGTCAACCCGTGGATGATCTGAATTCCACCTATTTTCTTTTGTCCAAGCATAATAATTCCAACTTCACACAAGTTAAACAAATTCATTTAGGATTAAGTGGTTAATGCCTTTGGGAAAAAAAGAATAACTTAATTTAGTTAGATAAAATATTTTTATATTCATTAAATTACTTTTAATTCATAAACGGATTATTAGGTCAACCCGTGGATGATCTGAATTCCACCTGTTTTCTTTTTTGATTCATCGAGTTCGACCCGATTCTAAATCGAACCCGCGAAAATTCAAAAATTTCATGGTAGTTTTGTGTAGTTTTTTCAAGTCGCATTGAAAATTGTCACCCCTACCTAGAATACTTGGAATGTCATATCGGGTTTAGAAAAGAGAAAGTGAAGGAAAGAAGTGTTTGATGATTTGGGCTGAAAAATGGGTTTGCGCTCGATGGACCTTGATGAAGTTGACGGGCCTGAATTTGGAGATGTGGATCCCATGTTAGTAAAAACGTGTAGTGTTAAGTCCATCTGCTTTGGTGCCAACTGCCCCAAGAGGCTATTGGTAACCACTAAAACTGTCTTGGTGGAGGTGAGAGGCAAGGATACCATGTACTTGTCAATTAATTGTAGTTGTCACTTTCAAGTGGGTCCTCCGACGGGATTTTCCATCGATTAGGCTTCCCTTCAAGTTAGAGTAGGTTATACAAATGTTATCGTTGTAATTCACTTTAAAAATTTAGCGAACCTGTTATCTCAAATTTCTTATTTAACCCCAAAACTTGGTTATGTTTTAATTTTACCATTTTTATGTAGTAATACATACCACAAGAATATAAAAATCCAAATTTCCTAGTAAAATCATCTCCCTTGTCCTATACAACCATTTTCATATGCCCAGAACTAGTATTCAATAAATTTTTACCGTATTTTCTACACTATTATTCTATAACATATTATGACAATATATTTTTCTATAATTTTTAAAATTTTAAAATTTTTCTATAATTTTTAAATTTAAATACATTTTTCTATAATTTTTCTATTATTATAGTTATATGTATTTTAATATTAATAGTTTTTGTAAATTTTATGATTTTTTTAAATATTAAAAATATTAAAACCATAGGACTTACAACCCAGGCTCAAGGCTTTTACACTGCTTAAGTGGAGGCAAGGCGTTTTAAAACACTAGACCAAAGGCATGAAAAGTGAGAAGCCTTAGATGTTATCAATTACCGTTGTAAGGTCCTAGTGCAATCTATAAGAGAAGCGAATTGGATTGATTAACAACTAAGATATGTCAAATTTTCATTCATTTTAAACTAGCCAAATTACCCAAGTGACTACACACTTAAACAAGTAGAAAGTAAAAGAGATAAAGTAATGAAATCACATAAATGGGCAAGTAAAAAACAATAAATTAAAAAGAAAGCAAACCAACTGATATGGTACCCTCTATGGCACCTCTTTTCACTCTCAAGTTTTACCAAACTTGGAGTTCAACCTACTAAATGTTTCTTCCAATGTTGGTGAAACAAACCAATTTGTACAAAGGAAAGCTTACCTTTGCTCACACTAAGTTTTCCTACTCTAGTTATACTAAGAGATATTACAACTCTCCCTTGTTAACTCTCTCTAAATTACAATTGAATGCTCACCCAAATAATAACGAACACTTGAACTTTTCAACCTCACAAAGAACCACAAGTCTACAAGAAAAGAGTATTTTCTCATAATTCACTCTTAAAAACTTGTATTCAATGGAGGCAAAAGTTGCTCTAACATTTCAGGCCTTGGGGTATTTATAGAAGATGAAAATTTGGTCCAAGAAACTCTCCAATGATTAGAAAAAAAAAAAATAGCTATTGAAACTGTCGACCGTTTGAATCAAATGCTCTGCATCCAAATCACGCTTCTGACACCGGATCGGACGATCGATCTAAATATATACTATCTGACAGATATGTCCGAAAGAGATCAGTAGCTTCCCAAGTTTTCATTTAATTTTCGAACGGCTGATAGAGTCAGTTAACGTCTGATACTTCATTCAATGTTATTTGCTTCAATGTTCGGATGATCAACCCTGCGCTATGTGCTTGATGCTGTATTCGATGATAGAGTCCCGATTCGAAGTTGATTGTACCAAGTTTTAATCGTTAGAAGATACCTAAAGTACACATATCATTCACTTTAGTATAATTTAGCTAAGTTCAAGCACAATAATATTGTATACAATCTACTGAATAACTCAAGTTAAAACCAAAATTAATTAAGGTTAAGGTTTAGTCTTAAAGGTGGAATAATTATCCAGGTTCACTTCTTCCGTTTTCCTCGCGCAAAGCCTAAACTTTCTTATTTAGATCAGTTGAAAGCTCTCATTCAACTCTATGGCCAGTATGCTAGGGTTTTAAAATGTCAATTATACAACATATATGGCTAGATTAGAACAATAGATGATGCCTAAAGCAAATTTTAACCAAGTTCATCAAAACTCTTGGCAAGAAAACGGAAAATTTCCAGGTTTAGAGTTTTCTCCAAAAATCAGTCTTTTCTAACTTTGAACTTAACATAGACCACATGTATGTTTAGATAAAAGAGGTAAATGGTACTTGAAGTGAGTTCTTGACCAAAACCAACAAAACTTTGAAGTTGAAGCTGCAACCCTCAACTCTACTCCAACAGTCCTCAATTATCAATTATGATCGGAATTTTCAGCAAAGTTCCCTCAATGCCAACACTTAACTCACTTGGATTCAAGTCAAATGCTACATGCATGTCAATATTAATGTATTATAGGGTGTAAACAGCAACAATATGCAATTTTTCAGTCAAAATTCATGGAAAAACTGGAAAAATTCTTCCTCATCTCTCTCGGCCGAAGCTGGAAATATTCCAGCAAATAGACAGTTTGAAAGGTAAATTTTTCCGTCAATAGAACTCTTCATTTTATGCTCAAATCTAACATGCATGTTAAGTTTAATGTGTTATAAGGTGTATTGAACCACAATATAAGTTTTTACAACCAAATTCTATAGAAGAAAACTAGAAAATTTCCATCTTCTCTCTCGGCCAGCCCACCAGAATTTTCCAGTTAATTCTTGCAAAATTCTCATTCAAGTTTTTCAACTTTGCTCTAGATTTTCAGATACAACGAGAGGGTAGACATATAACTTAAATTTCTAGAAGAAAAATCCTCCAAAATTTGAATAACAAGCTGCATAACCAGTTCCTTTCTCTCGGCCAAACAGAATTTTTTTCTCCAGCAAGTAACTAGCTTCTAAACAAGATTTTCTTCCAACAAAACTCACTTTTCTTAGCTAAACCCAAAATGCAGCATGAATAATCAAGTGTAGTGGATGAATGAAAGGTTGATACAGAAATTTTACCTCCCTTTCATCCCAAATGACTGGACTTCGGCTCCTCAAAGATGCAGCCCAACCGATTTCCTCTAGTTTCTTTCCTCTCAATACAATTAATTCCACACCATAAATTGCAGAGCGTCACTCACCCTTAACCCTCTCTCTCTCTCGGATGTTTTAGAGTAAAGAAGGAAATGAACTAAGTCTACCTTCTCTCTCTCAGGTCTAACACAAATGAATGGCATGTTGGTTTCTCTCGGTTTTAAGTCAAGAAAATGGTAGGTTGAAAGATTAAGGAACCAGAAAATGTTTTCTCTCTCACTCCCTCGGTCAGGAATTTGTTTTGCATGTCAAGGGTCAAATAAGATGGTATACGCTTGGTTTAGTAGTTGGACAAATGTCCAACTCAAGCCAAGTGTCAAATGCATGAGCAAATGAAATTTTAAACCTTGCAATTTCACTCCATCTCACTATTACCTCATTAATTTCTTATCTAATTTGTATTATATTACCATGAATGTGAATCATGTATGAATTTAGAATATTCTAATATACTTAAGTATAAGGCAATCAATTAAACACTCCAAATAGTCGATAATCCAACAAGATTGCACGTTCAAATTTTCTAATGGTAGTGAATGCAATTAGGTTTAAAATTTCGAGCTCTAACCGTTTAGCTTTTGAGTACATATCTCATCGCAGACATAACTTTTCAACTATTTGGAAAGATTGTAATCTCTATAGTTTTCCATTTTCACCTTTCATTCTTTCCCTCTTTTATTAAATGTTCATGTTCTTCATGCTCTTGATTTAAGTGATATTTTGTAGCATTTTTGTGCACCTCTACAAGAGAAATCACTTTTAGTACCCATTTCTTCTTGGGTCCAATTGGGCTAGTGATATCTTTCAATGCCCAAATAATTTTCATCCTTAAATTAACATTTCCTTTCACATAACAATTACTTTTCATATGGCCGTATTAACAATAATAATTACACGTAACACCATGATTTCTAACATGAGAAGATGTTATAAAATAAAGACGATCATTTCTAAAAGTAGTAAAATTTTTGTTAACAATTGTATTCCTACACTTGTTTTTCTAAAACACCTTGTTTCTTCCTTTCAAGAAATTTACGAAGGTCATCTATTCTTTTTCTCTACAAAATTTGTTCCTTGATTTTTTTAATAAAACTTTGCTTTTTCATCTAACTTCTTTTTCAAATAATCTTTTTTGCATATAATTCAACTTCATTTTTCTTGAAATTGTCATTCTCTTTTCTCAATATTTTGTTTTCTTGAAAAAAGTTTGAAGTTCTCATTCAACAAAACATTTAGTTTGATTTTCAATTCCCCATTTTTAGTATAGGATTCCCTTAACCTATCTTGAAATTTAAGCATAAGGACTTCCATATCATCATCACTTAACCCAATTCAAAACACCATCATTTTGCTTTTTGATCATTTCTTATTTTCCTCTTGCTTTGGTGGAATTTCAAATTTGGTTATTATTTGGTCCACCTCTACTAAATCTTCTCTTATTGTTGAAGAGTTTTATAAGTTTGGATTAAAAGTTATTTTATAATTTTCATCAAACTCCATATCCTCACCATCAAATGAGAGTAAATCATTTTCTTCATGAGAAGTTCTGAGTGCATTGCTCCTTTGGACTCTAACTTTCTCTTCATCTTACACTTTTGATTTTAACTTCAACTCATAAAAGATTAGTGGATTGACAAGAGATTCAATAGATATGAAATTCAAATTTTTTGCTTTTTCTATGACTATAGCTTTGATTTCTCATTCCTTATGTAAACCATTCAAAATATTTCTATGTCTTTCACCTAAAGAATATTCCTTATCAAACACTTTAAGATTTTTAATAATATCATTGAATCTACAATACATCTTTATCAATATTTTAATGCAACTCCATCTTAAAAGATTCAAATTTGGTGACAATCAAAGATTTTTTTTTGTTCTCTAACATCATCACTACCTTCACAATTTCTTTCAATTTATTCCATATTTCTTTAGCTGACTTACAACCTTTAACTCAAGTAGATTCATTGGCATCTAAAGCATTGTAAAAAATATTCATAGCCTTAGAATTCAAAGTAAGATTAGCCTTATCTTGAGCATTTAATTCATTTCTAATTTTAGGTCTAAATCCACCCAAATTCACATCTAAAATAGTAGTTTTATAAGGACATTTATTAACAACATACCGTAACTCAATATTAATAGATTGTAAAAATAAATTCATGCATTCTTTCTAACTAACATAATTGACACCCTCTAAAAATTAAGCATTATTGGTTACCATATTTGCTCCTAAATCGATTGAATTGAATCTCTAGGATATCAAATTCTAATGCTAATTGTAAGGCTCTAGTACAACCTAAGCGAGCGGTGAATTAGATTGATTAACAATTAAGCAAAATGAGACAAATTTTTACCCAATTTAAACTAGTCAAATTACCTAAATAATCACACACTTAAGCAAGTAGAAAGCAAAAGAGATAAAACAATGAAATCACGCAAATGAGCAAAAGTAATAAATTAAAAAGAAATTAAACCAATTGAAATGGTACCCTTTATGGCAGCTCTATTCATTCCCAAGTTTCACCAAGTTTGGAGTTCAACCCACTAAGTGCTTCTTCAAATCTTGATGAAGCAAACCAACTTGTACAAAGAAAAGCTCACCCGTTGCTCACACTAAGTTTTCCTACTTTAGTTGAGTCACAAAATTTTACAATTCGTCCTAATTAATCCTCTCTAAGTTACAATTGAATACTCACCTAAACAATGAAGAATACTTGAAACTTGCAACCTCACAAAGAACTACAAATGTACAAGAAAGGAATATTTTCTCACAAAATCACTCTGAGGAACTTGTATTCAATGCAGGCAAAAGTTGCTCTAATATTTCAGGCCTTGAAATATTTATAAAAGATGAAAATCTGGTCCAATAAAATCTCCAACGGTCAAAAAAAATCTAACTATTAAAAATTAACCATTGGAGTTGTTAGACGCCCGAATCAAATGCTCTGTATCCAAACCATGCATTCAACACCCAATCAGGATCCAAATAATAAAATCTCCAACGGTCAAAAAAAATCTAACTATTAAAAACTAACCATTGGAGTTGTTAGACGCCCGAATCAAATGCTCTGTATCCAAACCATGCATTCAACACCCAATCAGGATCCAAATATTTATTTTTTAACAGATGCATTCAAAAGAGATTAGCAGCTTTCCAAGTCTTGCATTTGATTTTCTAATGGCCGATAAAGAGAGTTGACTCGGATACTTCGTCCAATTTTATTTGCTTCAATATTCACACGACCAACCCTTTAGTATGCATCCAATGCTGTATTCGATGATAGGGAATATCTCCATTGTGGTGTTTCAGACGTCCGATCAAGTAATTATGCATCTGAAGCTGCTTCTAATGTTGAGCGACAATTTTCATTTTTTTTGACTTTTCATTCTTTCTTTTTCCAAATATTTGAGCACCTGTTCTAGCAAAATTTTCATTAAAAACAGTAGTCCAAATCATCATTTTGGCTTGTTAATCATTAAAACCAAGAAGTGATCGACTTAAGTCTTCAACTGTGATAACTCCTAAGTGTTGATGTCTTTCCTTTCTTATTCAATTTATTAACTATTCAGTTCTAATCTAAATTATTTGTTCACTATTGAAGCTAAAATCGATGTATTCGTAAAGAACTAATTAGGAGCCAAGTGATTCTAACTTTTCCTTAAAATCTTGCACTAGAAAAAGGAAAAATACAAGTGGTACGAGCGTATAAATAGAGTTTGAATTCCCTGAATTGGTAGATTGTACCTTGCCCTTCATTTCTTTAAGACTCAAAAAGAATGCAACTCTTTTAACTTTCCATGCTTAACAGATCGGTCTTCTGGACATATTCATTAGTAATTCTTTTCAACACCCATCCATTGTGTAATTTCAAACATGTGTCTATATTTTGCATGTAAAGTTTATTTTCTCAAACATTGAAGATGGGGCATCTCTCTTGTTTTATGGTACATATGTACAGTAGCCTAGAGGCATCCCTAAATACTCGTATTGTTCTTCTCAGGTGTCCCTGAGTGCTTAAAATGAGGATGAAACAGCTTTCTTTTGTTGGGATACAAGACTAATAGGATTGGGATCAGTGTTTTAAAAGGCAAAAATTTTGGGCGGACATTTTATATCCATCCAAACGGGGCAAAAACTGCCCCATGAATTTTTATTTTTAAAATATAAAAATACAAAAATATTATAATATATATACACACACACTAACATCAAAAAAGATTAGATAAAATAAAGAAAAATTATAATCTTATGTCCACATGAGAAAAATAAAACCTGTTTCTATGACTAATTAGTGTGACTAATGCTATGCTATCAGCAGAAACCCAACAAACCACTGTAAACTTCAACATTGCTTGCATAAAAGGTTTGATGTCATTTCGCAAACTAAAGTTCACAATTGCGAAACTGTTTTCTAGGGCACTGGCAAATGATCTTTATGAGTTTTGACTATCAGAGCATCTTTCCTCTATTTCTTTAGAGCATCCTCAATGTGAGGCATAAAGTTTTGATACTTTACCTCTACATCATTAAATTCGAAACTTACATCCATGTTCACCAAATTAAAATTGTAAGCTAACATAAGAAAAGTTTTCAGAAATTGCAAATTTAGCTTAAAGGTCTCAACTTCCTCAAGCAAGCAAAGAGAAAATCCAGCTTGGATGTTTTTCTGGAGCTTAAAATAATGGAAAAGTGTTAAAATTTTAAAGGTGCATGTTTTCTACGCGTTAAAGGAAAAATTTGTCCGAATGTCCATGTATTCATCTTGATCCTTGGGGCATATGCCTCATGACACTAAAGCCCCATTTGACTGCCAAGGACAATTCAAGAATGCCTCACCCCTTCAAAATACTGATTGGGATCTCACAAGTATAGTTTTCACCTAACAAGATTTGTAGCTAGCCGGTTTTGATATCCTTCTCTAATCAGCACTTTCAATAGCATGTTGGAAGCAAGAAAGCCTACACCATCGGCAAGGATATTAGATCAGTTTGCCATATTTGTGACTTGGTTTTCCTTTAACTATTCTACTTAGCTAGCTACCAAACCTGGATCCATACCCTACAATCCCCTATGTCTATAGAATATGTTGTTCAGAACTTTTTTGCCCTATGGATACCTAATTCTATGGTGTCAAGAACTTTTTAGCTTTCTATTCGTGTTTACCATGATATCAAGAACTCTTCTACTTTCCATTGGTGTTTACATAGTTTTTTTTGGTTTCTTATTCACTTTAGACCTTTTCTACATTTTTGTTAGTATGATGCAGTTTACAATGACATGGCCTTGGATTTTCTTTTAAAAAGATGAGTTTTTTCACTGATAAAAAGGAAATTCAATAATCTTCAGCAGTCCTGAGATACGTAGCACATGTGTTCTTTCTCTTTTCTTGATTACATTTAATCTATTTTTTTTGTCTTTTTCACTATCGATATAATCAGCCTACCACATATTTATTTGTACAATCATGTGTCAAACATATTTATATTGGTACCTCTTGTGCATTAGGCATCTAATATTCTGGTGCACAATTTGCTAATGAAGTAGCTATTTGACAATTTATCTTACTGATACATTTTGCAGGCTGTCTTACTTACTGCTTCATATTTACAAGTTCCTTTGCGATTGGAAGATTCTCAATCATATATTCATAACTATGCACCTTCCATTGAGGGGGTGTCATGTGATTCAACTTCAAATTTGTTAGTTTTGACAAATGCAAAGCCTATAGAGTTTCCTCTCCTTTTAGAAGGGTAAGACTCAACAAGAGCAGCTTATGTGATATTCTTACTCAATAAGGTTTGCTTCTATTTCGTTGTCTTGTATTCTAATTATATGCAAAGTAAAAAAGTGAATCAGCTCTAAATAACTTAGTGTGTAGGACATCATAATTATTTCTAATTCTAAAAGTATATATCACTTAGCAAACTGAGGTATTCTGAAATGTGAACTAAAACATTTCTTTCTTCTTTTGTATATACCATTTCAAAATATACATGCTGAGTTCCTAGTTATGGTATTGACTCTTTTCTAAATTAAATATATTTTGGCAAATATCTCTCCCTTAAAATTTCAAAAAAGAAAAAAAAATTGTAGTATTTTTGCCTATTCAATAAAATTATTCATTTACAAACTGAATAGTATCTTGTTTAACTAATGAAAGATACCATGACTGACAATTTGTTTTAAGAATATGAATGAATGCTATTCCTGATTATTGTGTTGGAAGGTGCTCGTGTACTTATAGCCAAAAGGTTAATTATGGTGTGGATTGAACATTGATCAAGAGATTGAAGAGAAAAAGTGGGGATGGATTTATTTCACATTTTCTTTTTCTAGAGTATTTTTATCATAGTTATTAAACTCGGCTCGAAGAGGAGACCGGTAAAGGAGGTGGGTCAACGGGTCACTGGTTCAACCAGTGGGTGAGTGGTTGAACCAGTGGATCACTAAATATATTTAAATATTATGTCTTATAATTTTTTATATAGGATATATGATATAAATTGTAATAAACAAGGTCATAACGAATATTCATTTAATTTAATTTGCAATAGAATATTTAATTCATATAAGAATCAGCAAAACATAAATTTAATTAGTAATCCACCAAACTTCAAGTGTAAAATTTTATATGTTTAGTGTAATTATCTAGGTAACTTACGAATTTTAAGTGCAAAAAATTATTAAAAATAATATTTGTCTTTAAAATAAATTATGTAATATGTTATTTTTGAAATCTATTTTATAATTTATAGAATTTAGGGGTCATAAGTTTTTGTTAAAAGATTTCAAATAAATTTGTTTTGGAGAAATAAAAAAAATAAAGATAAAATTGACAAAACGTTCATATAGTATAAGAATGGCAATTAACTAACATGTGGCAAAGTGGTCTGGTGGTGAGCATGTCATAACCCTACCCAAAGGTCTTGGATTTGAATCCAAGCAAAGGTTTGGAAAAAAATTTTTCCTCAAAACCGATTTGTTCACAAAATCGGCCGGGTTCACGGTTTAATCTGGTTGAACCGCCGGACCGTTGAAAAGTCAACGGATCATTTGCAGAAACGATCTAATTAGCGAAGCGAACCGGCCCAGTTCAATGGCCGGTTGCCGGGTTGACCGGTCGAACCACTGGGTCGGGCCAGGTTTAATAACTATGCTTTTTATGCTTATATCTTATAATGAATTTGGTTTATGAAAATTGTTTACACTTTTGCATTTTGTTTGCCTTCTAACTCCAGAACTGTCATTTCTAGGGATAAAGCCCTTTTAATTAATTAAATACTAAAAGTACCATATATCATAAAATTGGTGAAAGTGTTTATTTTTCTTTGATAAGTTTGTTGATGCAGTTTGCTTTTAGAAGTTTGTCCGCTTAAGTTGATAACACACTTCCTTATTATTTTCCTATTATGCAGGTAACCCTGACTATGTTCTTGTTCTATGTGTAGGACTTATAGCAACTTTTGAGTTATATTGGCATCAAGAGTTTAGGACCACGCCATGTTTTAGTCAATCTGAAAAAACTTTTAAAAATCATTCCTTCCCTGGAGTATATAGATACATGTGCAAGCCTACATTAGTGTTTTGGTTTATGCAAATCAAAGATTTGTATTCTTAGTTAGGTACCCAATTTTTCGACAGAGCACCTTACAATGGATTGTAATCAATTATTTGGTAGAGAATTGCAGAATATGCATGATAGAAATTCTTATTTGTTTACTTTTTCCAGCTTGTGTGATATAGGTCTTTGATCTTCCTAGGATCATGCAATTCTTTTTTTTTTTTTAAGTTAAAATGGAGGGTCTAAGTTTACGCCCTTCATTTTAAATTCATGCATTATTATTAAGTAGACACTATTAGCCATAATATCATAAATTCAATTTATACTTTTCTAATTACTTTTTATTTTGTTCAAGTTACTTGTGACATTTTATTTAGTTAAATTTTCTAGCCTTAGTAGACCGTACAAAATAAAAGTGGTACAACTTTTTAGCTAAGCTAAAGCAGCTTTCTACGAAAATTAGGGAAACCTAACCTATCCATGGTAATCTCCCCACGGACAGTAACCGGCAAAGCACGAAAGTCATCAAAAACACCATCTTGCTCCGTATTTGCACCCAAGTTAGCTAGATAATCAGCGGACTTGTTCGCCTCTTTACAACAATGGGTTATCTCATGGAAATGCGGCTTGACACTGAGCAATTCATCCACCACCCGTTGCAGCCTCCAAGGGCAACCATGTGTCCCTTGCAATATCTGCACCAAGACAAATGAGTCGGACTCGACATGCAACTCTTGGAAGCCTCGAGCAACACATAGCCGCACCCCAAAGAGCATGGCCTTGAGCTCCGCGTGTAAACTGGTCAAGGACCCAAAAAAACAGGAATAACCGACGATGAATCTTCCTTCCCAATCACGCACAACTCCCCCACCCCCACTCACACTCGGGTTCCCCCTAGCACAGCCATCCGAATTCAACTTAAATCCTGTCCTAGGAACCGACCATGAGATCGGCAAAATGGAAACCCTTCTTTTCAGACCAACCAATGAAGCGTGAAGAACATCCCAAGAGACAAAACAACATGCTATCTCCGGAAAACTACAATGAAGTAAATCACACAGCTGTTGAAATACCTGGTCTGCCACCTCCGTCCACCCCACCTTCCTTCCATAAAAAATTCCCTTGTTTCTCACCTTCCATAACTCCCAGCAAACAAGCATAGGTAACATATGATAAACAAACTTGAGGTACACGTTGTGCCCTTTGCGCAACCACCACCGTAACACCATGTGTCTCAGCATGGAAACCATTGTCCAATCTCCTAGGCCAACCTCAAATCTACTCCAAACTGCCTTATTCAAATCCCTTGTAAAAAATGTGATTAACCTCCTCCTCTGCCGGTTCAGAACAACAATGACACTTAGACGGACCCTGTACCCCAAATCTACGCAACAGGTCCATTAACGAAATACGCAATCGTAGCAACCATAGCATGAAGAATGAGATTTTGATAGGACACCCCTTTAGCCACACGTGCGAAACTACCCAAGAACAATTAGAAGCCTGCGAAACAAGCGAGTAAGCCGAAGAGACCGAGAACGAGCCGTCCTGCGTCAAAGCCCACACCATCCTATCAGAACTACGAGCGGATGGAGGAGGGACCTTCACCACTTGCCGAACCAACTCAGGCCCAAGAACCTGATTAAGGAGCCACCTATTCCATTGTGCCTGAGAGACAAAATCTGCTACCACATGTTCATGAAAAATGTCCATCTGCTGACATATAGCCCCAGTTTCCACCAATTGTCATGCCAAAAATCCATCGATCCCTCACTGAGGACCCAGCAAATATGCTCCTCTTCCAATTGTTGGACCGAACATAACCTCCTCCAAGTGTAAGAAAGCGAAGAACCCTTTTCTGACAAACAGGGGTGCACCCCGCTACTATATTTGGCTGCTAAAAATCCAGCCCATAGGGATCTCCTTTGCCGAAAATTCCACCAAAGCTTAATGGAAAAAGCGTCATAGTATTGCTTCCTATATTTCCACAAGAAAGGGAAAAGGAATATCACAAGATTTTCACAAACTAATTTGAACATCGACATAGTTATCAAGGTTGTATTGAGTTTCTAAATCTGTGAAATAAGAGAATAGAACAGAAGATTTTAACATTCATGTGCAATGGTGCACATGAGATTTGTTTTTATTCATAATACAATTGAGAATGTTTAAGTCCATTCTATTGACAACATTTTTTTGATAATGTTGTTTCTTATTTTTGCAACCATTGGAATGGCTTAAAAAATCACTAGTTTACAAGCATGTTTATGCATTCATCTTTTTTTGGGAAATGCATGCAATTTAGAAACGTTATGCATTTCCTCTACTATTTCCTCCCCTTCTCAATAACAGCAGCAAGTTAGATTTTATTTCCGTATTTTAGAGGTATATCATTAAAGGAAGGATTTGATGCTATCATTTTGAGAAAGTTTTAAATATTATGTTTCATGTTAAAAGGATTTGATGCTGGCATTTTAAGAAAGTTTTTAATATTATGCTTAATGTTGATACTGCAAACCCATTTTCCATCATTAATCTTCAAGTAGTTGAGCTGATTTTTCCAGTAAATATTCAAATTTATACCATCTCGAACCTTTTAAATTGTAGTACATACTGATTTGACGGTATAGTTGCTCGTTTGGGAATGAAGTGAATAATTTTTTCAACTTTGCATGTATACTAAGAGAAATTTGAATTGTCTTCTCAGGATCCTCCTTGCTGAAAACCTAAGAAATGATGTCCTTTTTATATAGGGAATTCTCTAATAGCTCATAGACATTCTATACGGTACATGTCAAAGGCTTCTTGAGTTTATACTTCCATTAGCAGGATCTCAAATCCATCTATCAGTCCTAAAATTAATATTCGTACCATTTTTTGCTATCTTCCATAGCCCTATGTTCAGTTGATTCTTTGCTCTCACCATGTTTTCATCCACATCTAGGATATGTACTTCTGGGATTTACAATCCAATAAATTGGTTTTCTTAATGTATTTAACCTTCAGAAAACTACTTACCAGCTAGCTAAGATGACTAAAAATCTGTAGCATTGTTTTGCAAGCCTATGTCCTTAAATACCAATTCTCGACCATTAGCATCAATAACCTTTCTCAAAATCAACCAATACATTTTTCATAATCGCCAATGTCTCACCAAAGCTAGCCAATCTCCTCCTGATATATTTGCATAGGCTGCTAGACAGCTAGAAGCATGACATTCTGTAAGAGGACACAACCATAACTGAAGCAACACAAATTTTCCTTTTGGGTGTGTTCAACTCATATGAAGACAACTTGGCATATTTTTAAACATTAGGCTAGATTGATACAGAACTTTTTGCTATAATATTTAACCAAAACTGAATATTAGTTTCTTGCACTACATTCATAATTTGAGATAAATAATGATAGTCAGTTAGAAATTTTATGAACTACCATAAATATAATCACCAAAATACAAAATAATTAATGGTTCAGAATATGGTTGACCTCTTATATTTCGCTAGTTAATTTGCAAGACTTTAAGGAAGCAATTCAGAATTCAGATTTTGTGTCATCAGTTATAAAATTTTATCTCAATTGTCTGGTTTAATCTTTGTCAACTTTAGTAGCACCCAAACAATCTTTCATCATAAATTTACGTCTAATCCCATGTCACTTTCAATCGTTGTAATTCCAACAGATGTTTTGTTAATGCGACCATTAGAAAAGTTTCAAAAAATCGTGGTCATCTAAGTCTAGTTAGGGAAGCCCATTTATCATCAAGACAGTTGGTAAGGAATTTTCTTGTATCATTTTTTTTAAGTCAATCGACACTTATTTACAACTACTATTAAAGGGTGCAAGTTCAACTAGGCCATCGAGAATCTAGAGGGTACTAAACCACGTTCGAACTAGATAGGTTCATATGTACTCACTGACTCTAAATCCTAAAAATGCCACATGAGTGGCAAGTATAAGAGGCAAGGATCAAACCCCTAGTCTCTCACTCACAATGCATTTAATGGCCATGATTGAAAACTTCAATAACAAACCAAAGAACTGATTCTCTAGTCTCCAACTTCTCTCTACATCTTCTCATCTTCTCAGAAAACCTTTTTCTTTGGGGATCTCATTTTATTATGTTTTTCAATAAAGTCTCTTCTAAATTTTCTTAGCTAGAGTCCTTTATTTCTCCTAGGGGTTCTTAGTGAGAATTTTCGGTTTCTCCTAAAACTTTCTAGTGAGAATTTTATGCTTTTATCCTTATTTTATTGTTTGATCCGAATTTATTTCAGATCTGGAATTTTTTTTAGATCTTGGGTCTGTCTCAACAGATCTCATCATCATTATTGGAGTTTGAATCCGTTGATTAGAAGATCATGCAATTGAAACTTGTACAAAAAGGAGTTACAACAATTTATCTTATTCTAAGGCAATTTAAAAATTTCTTATATGTTTTTAGATCTGTTTAAAATCATTCAAATCCACTGTATCTGTTGTTAAATTGCATATCTATTATTTTAAGTGCATGTTTAATCTGCCACTAAAGTAGAGATGTAAATCAAATCGTGCTAGACGACTTTCAATAATTCATTAATGAAATTTGCTTTTTATCAAAAAAAATTAAAAGCATGCATCTATAATAGCAAACTATATTGCCATCTGTTCTTTTTGTCCACCATAATGATAGAGTCATGTATTGTTACAAGTCTTGAGGTTCTAGCAAGCCCTTCTTCAGTGCTACCACTCTCTCAAGAGGAAATGTCATCTCTACCTCTGAAAAAATATCAGTAATATCGAAAGTTTGAATGTGTACGCCACAATTTTTTAGGTACTTGCACATTATTTGTAGACTTTCCCCATGCTGAATTTGCAGTTCATCTTGTATATCATTATCATATACATATTTTTTTGTATATGAATTTCAAAGATCAGATTGTACATTACTACCATACATGTGTTTGTGTGTATATTATCTATGGCTTAAATCGAAACCAAATTTGGAATGTGAATTTAACATAAGTATAATCCTACAAAATCGAAAAATATAGATAAAGCTATAAATTAAGAAAATGCTTCTTTTGGAATTTTCACTTTAATTTTTTAAATTACCGACTAGAATTTAACATTTTCTTATATGTAGCATATGATAATTTGTTTTAAAAGTAATGATAAACTGCTATTACATCAACTGAGGAATTGTTTTATTTTTATTTGACACTTTTGTAATATTTTAACTTAACATTTCGTCAACGTGAAGAAGAATTCTACAGTTATGTATGAAGTTATTTCTAAAAATTAATGAACTTTAACCTCATCCTTAAGACGTTTTGTGATTTTTCTATTTCTTGTGGTAGTTAGTTTACAAAGATCATTGTTCATTCTTTTTTAGAGAAAAGATACTTCATTTTTTATATACACTTCCATCGTTGCCATACTATGCTTTATCTCTTACAAAATTTTATGGTTTTAATGGACAAGGAAGAGGTTCACTAATTTGTGGTCAAAAGACTTATTTTGTAGCATTGTTGTGACAATAAACTAAGAAAAAGAATTATGAAACATAATTTTGAAGTTATAATAAGTTGTACAAAGCTAATGACAGTCTTTTAAATATTAACAAAAGAAATAGCAAATTAGAGTATGACATGAAGTCACAATACGAAAGCTTGGATTCTAATTTGAAAACGTAGCAATTATCCGGGTGTTTTACAAATTATAATATTAGGATAAAATTATCTTAACATTATTGTGACATAAATACAAGGAAATTATCAATCTTCCTAATAGATGAACATTGTAGTTTATTATGTTTATATCTTGAAAGTAAAATAAATGTGTAGATAATATATCTAACGTACACTCATTACAGCTAATATGGTATTCAATTTAAAAAAAAAAAATTAGAAGGTCATATGAAGTAAAACAAAAAATAAAGAAAATGTATCATAAAAGTTTAGTTTGCTTGTTTTTACCCCAAAAGAAAGGAACAAAAGTGGTGAACCAGTTTCCTATCTCTACCTTGCAATTGACTCGAAGATAAATTTATCAAAAGAATAGTTTGTTAATCATACAAAAATTACACGTGCTTAAGAATCAATGATTCTTTGACTATTTCTCTTTTTCAAATAGTTATCACAAATGCAATGGTTTTATATGGAAAAGAAATAAATGTAAAACAGATTTCCATCAATGCCTACTAAACAATTTAATGGTTCATTAATGCTTGAGTCAAATTTTCAGAAACTATCAAGGCACCGCACCCCACCTTAGTACAGTATAAAAGCAGCTTTCCTTGCTCTATTCTTTGCTCCAAGTCATCCAAAAGAAAAAAAAAAGAAAAAAAAGAGAGAAGAAAGTATTTTCTGAGAATGGTGAAACATATCTTTTACCATTTTCTAGAAACAAAAGAGAAAGAGGAAGAAAATAGAAGAAGTGGTCTTCAACTTGGCCGTGCTCGTTACGAACTTGTGGAGAGAAACAATCGTTCTCCACAACTCTTGCACCTATTCCCGTGGGAAATCAAGAAAGTAATCTCAGCCCACGACCTAGAGCATCAAATTGGTCTGGAATTAAGTACAAAACAAGTGAAAGAGCACCTACTCATCCACTGGGAAGATGAAACCAAAAACCGTGTGATCAATGGAGAAAGAATTCCTATCCAAATTCTTGATTTGGACACTGGAACTAAGTGCCAAATGCTCTTCACAAAGTGGCCGACTCGTGATGTGTATTTGATTCTAGGAAGTTGGTTTAAGGAATTTGTGGCTAACAGAAATTTGAGTTCTGGAATGACCATTGGACTGTATTGGAATAAGAAATCCAAAACCCTTTGCGTATCAGTTTTGGGAAAGTTCATTTGAATGTTGAAAGTGAAAGATCAACTAGTGTTTCTTTCACTCTTTTTTTTTTCTTTTTTGTTCATGGGTTTGGGAAGTAAGAGAGGGAGTCAAAGTCTAAATGTTATTTCTCTTTTTTCTTGTTTTCTTTTTTTGGTGGCGGAGAGTGGTGTTAAGCAAAATATTATGTTGTGATGAAATATCTATTGACTTTGTATTTGAAGAAAGTTTCTATTGAAACCATCAAGGTTGTATATCTGTTTATTAGTTCTATTTCTTCTAGCCAAAAAGCCAAAGACTAGCACAAATCACAGCATTTGATGTCAACATTATTGTTAATTTAATCCATTAAGAATCACTAAATCCGATTTTCGTAAAAACTTTTACAATAATTCTATTGACCTAATAAGTTCCTCTTATTTTTGATAATTGACTACAAACATATTTATAATGAAGATATAAATTCCTATTCAAAAATTTTATAAAACAACAAAAAGAAAAAAAAGGAAAAAAATTCTAGGTGGGAGGAGTAATTGATTTTCTAGTACCTAAAAGTCAATGTTGAAGTATTTCATCTTAGTTTTATTCAAAATTTAACTCTCTAATCATGATGTATTAGGTTAGGGTCTTGTACTCTATTGGCATTTTAGACTGTTATTCTAAAAAACTTTAAGTTCACTGTATTGTATATTTAGGAATTGAGTACTAAAAACACTAAAAAATCATAGAGCAGTAGTTTCAAGAAACTACTATGTCAAGTAAAAGCTTGGTGATTAATTAGCAGTAGTTTGTGACACCTTGTTCAATCTCAATACTCCAATATATGATTCATAATTGCTCTCATAACCGTATTTGTTAGTTATGTGAGAAAAGTATCTTTCGAAGGGATATTCATTGTGTGGCAATGTGGGAATGCAAATTATTCAAGAATCTTATCTATCCTCCTGAGTTTGAGGCTAACCAAATTTTTAGAGATGCAACAGAACTAATGTCTGGTTAGAGGGGGTTTCAAGATCTTACAAAAAGTTTCAAACCTTTCTGCAGCACTAAAATATTCCCAGCTATACTAAAATATTATGTAACACTCGATTATGGATATACACTAATGCATATATCGCATTTTAAATTTGTGTATCTTCGATATTGTTAAGAAAAATAAAAGGACAAAGAATTACATCTACTATTCAAAAGTAAATTGGGAGAAAATATTCCTTTAAACTTCTAGAAGAAAACATCAAATACTAGATTTAAAAAATGAATATAGTGCAATTTGAGAAGATATACATAAGTAAAATTAATGCTTCCACGGCAATAATTTAAAACAATCGCAATTTGACTATCATGGATATTTTTTCACTTGGAACAAAAAATTAGTTTGCCTTTTTTACAAGAAATTTTGATTTTTACAAATCTAAGTATTTCTTATTATATTAAAAACGAACACTGACATTTATATTCAAAAATTAGTAGGTTGAATATGCTTATAGGTTCAAGGATTTAAATTCTAAAACAATAAACGTGTTTATCATGTATAGTTATATGGTTGAACTAATATTTTTTTTTGGACCAAAGGTTATGAGTGTTGAAATTTTATTTTATTTTTTGCAATCTTAATAATTACTATCAAGATGTACGAGTAATTACATAATTTTACTCAAACTAGTACTTTTTCACAAAATATAAAATAAGTTTTGGATTTAGAAAGCACTATTAGTGATGAGAGGAAAAGATAGAATTTTTATTTATGACTTTGACAACATTATTTTGTAAATAAGAAATTATAGTCTTTATGATTTAAGCATATATATGATAACTATAAGGACACCAGCTAGTGTTAGCATTTCAATATCGAATAATGTCGGGAAAAGGTTAAAAAAAACCTTTAGAAATTTTTTTTAGATTTACATGTGACCATCTTTGAATTAAAAATTGATTTTCAAATACAATTGATTCAAGAAAAATGAAAAGCATAAAATTATTTTAAGAAAAAGTTGACAACTTTAGAAATAATTTTGTATACAAAATTTGTTATATTTGGGAATCATATTTCCAAGCAAATCACATCACTTAATACTAGTGATATGGAAATATAACAATTGAGATTATAGTTGATTAGAAAGTCATAGGGATAACATTAAGATAAAACAATCTTAACAATTGTGCAATACAATTGACGGGCTTTTGCTATACGTACAAGTTAAAAAAATTCGATTTACACCCGTTTCACTGCAAGTATACAGGTCAAATTAGTAGTTTAGGGCATGTATCGGATCCATCCCACGAGGAAGATTGAACAATTACAGGTGTTACTAAAGCCTCTCTATTATTTAAACTATCAATGAAATATAAAAAATGAAATCTACGGAACTTATGTAAAATAACAATTGAAAACTCCTTAGGTTATGGTATCCCTAACTACTCAAGCAAGTGCTATATTTGGATCATTGAGTACTACTATCTAGGCTAGTTATGGTGTAATTTCCTTATGCATATGAAACCTACTTTTGTAGTGAATCAACTATACTTATAACTAATCCATACCTATTCTCATGATTATGAAATTAGTTACAAGTTCATTTCTTCTGTGAAATTACATGAAATGAATCACTAAAACCACATAGGTGCACCTCTACTCTCATGAGTGTACTCCCTATATTTAGTACTTCTTGAACCAGTGTTAAATCTCAATTTTGATTGCAGAAACAATACCTTAGATAATCACAATTAATGGTACCAGATTAATCATGATTTAAAGAACTAAAGTGCTAAATAACTTGCTCAAATAATAGGATCAAATAACCAAATAATAAACACTAACAATCATAGAAAGTTCAACCAAACCTAAGGCATAAACTTTAAAGATACATATTAAACAAAAAATCCAAAACTTGCATATTAACCATATTTAAGAATCCAATACAGAAGATAAAGAGTTGGAAAAGAGATAACCCATGTCACTTGAGCTTCAACTCCTCCTTCTTCATCTCCATCTTCATCCTAATCTAGCTAACATACAAGAAGGATGAACTAACTAGCTAAACTATCCTGCACTAAGGAAATGGAAGAACTACATTTCTGCACTCGTCAAGCTTTCTCCCGTATGATCCTCTTCTAATCTTGCAAGTTTTTGGCTATTTCAAGACAAAGGTGGTCAAGGAATGAGGCTTACACCTTCCTTTTACAGCTGCAAAGTGCTTGTCACATGTCTGGCATTACATGTGACTTGTTGGAGGTGAAATTGAGTTTTCCGCGTAAAAAACAACCTTCTCTGACCACAATCCGTCCAGAAATCCGGCCAAGTTCCGGCCGGATTGCTACAGTGACCTTTTGTGCACTTTCAGTTCAAACTTCACTGCTGCTCAGATTTTACCTCAATTTCAACTGAACTTTTCTTGATGATAGAAGCTGATTTAACTCTTGACCAAAACATAAAAGTTGTAGCCCTTTGAGTTAGATTTCCAATGCATCAAGAATCACCTCATTTGGATCTGTGTAGGCTGAGAAATGACCGAAATACCCTTGATTGCTCATTGCCCTGTTTTAGCTTCGACCAATAGAAATTATCTACTGTAATTCGGCTTTTTGACTTGGAAAACCTTCAAACTGGATTCAGATGTCTTCACCAAAGTTGTAGATCTATCTCTTATCTTCAAATTGGTTCAAGAATCATCTCAATCGGTCACTGTAACTCAAGTTATAGCCAAAATACGAAAATGTGTCAAAACTGTCAAAATGCACAAAATCCAAGTAAAAAGTGATATAAACCTCACTTAATCACTTAAAAGCATTTTTTACCAATTATAGCCAAAATGATTCATTTTCTTCCAATAATATAACCAAAGTGATTAAAAATAATATAAAATGGCATATAATTATTACGTAAATTAGTCACTTATCAACAATATAAGGAAGCACCTATGCTTTAACTGGATAGATATGTAATTTATATGTTTTTTGCTCCATTTAGTGAAATAGGTATATTTATAGACACAATACAACTTAAATTAATTTGGTTGCTTTTAAAAAAGGTTAGACATAAAAGCCTAAAGAAAGAAATTGTAAAAAATAATATAAATGTGTCACAAGATTTAATTGTGTTTATCCCGAAGCAAAACGGTAAAAAGGAATTAACCACCTATTATTCTATATTTCCATTTAACTTGAAAATCTACTCATTTAACAATTGGGTAAATTTTATATACATTGACAGTGTATACACTATCACCGTTAGATTTATGACACATGTGCAAAAATTGGATTTCAAATTCAAATTTTGTATAGTTGTCATTCATTCAAGACTAACAGTATATACACTATCAGTGTATGAAAGATTAATCCTTAAAAATTAGTCTATTAAACACATATATATTTATTGTTCTTAACAATCAATGCTTCTTTGACTTTGATCAATATTTTTGAAATAGTTGTTAAGATAATAGGCTTATATGAAACAAAAATAAAAGCAAAATAGAATTTCATTTGTGCTTACACAAAATTAATGGCTTTTTTTAAATAAGAAACAAACACAAAATTTTATTATTGAGGTTGTTGGAAATCATCCAGCACGATTTGCTTGAAAAATTTGGAGGAAAATAAATAATCCTTTTTGAATGGCTTATTTATTTTAGTCATATTATCACAATCTCTTAATAGATTTCATCACCTTAGTACAACATAAAAGTGGCTTACTTGTTTCAATTTTCTCTCCATAAACAAAATTTTATCCAAAGAAAAGAAATAGTATTTCCATCCTCTATTTTCAAACGATAGGAAAAGGTGTCTATTACCATTTCCTAGAAACAAAAGAGTGAGAGAAAGAAAACAATAGACATCATAGTCTTGACCAATTCTCGACCTTTAGCATCAATAATCTTCCTTAAAATCAACCAATACATTTTTCATAATCACCAATGCCCCACAAAAAACTGGCCAATCTCCTCCTGATATATTTGCATAGGCTCTTGGATAGCTAGAATAATGACATTGTGTAAGAGGACACAACTATAAATGAAGCAACACAAATTTTCCTTTTGGGTATGTTCAACACATATGAAGACAACTTAGCAGATTTAGACATCAGGCTAGACTGATACATAACTTTTGCTATAATATTTAACCGAAAATGAATATTAGTTTCTTGCACTACATTCATAATTTGAGATAAATAATGATAGTTAGTCAGAAATTTTGTGAACTACCATAAACATAATCACTAAAATACAAAATAATTAATGGTTCAAAATATAGTTGACCCCTTATGTTTTAATGGTTAATTTGCAAGGCTTTATGGAAGAAGCTCAAAATTCTGATTCTTTATCATTAGTTATAAAATTTTATCTCAATTGTCTAGTTTAATCTTTGTCAACTTTTGTGGTACCCAGACAATCTTTCATCATCAATTTTACATCTAATCCCATGTCACTTTCAATCGTTGTAATTCCAGCAGTTGTTTTGTCAATGCAACCATTAGAAAAGTTTCAAAAAATCGTGGTCATCTAAGTCTAGTTACGAAAACCCATTTATCATCAGGATAGTTGGTAAGGAATTTTCTTGTATCGTTTTTTTAAGTCAATCGGCACTTATTTACAACTACTATTAAAGGGTGCAGGTTCAACTAGGCCATCGAGAACCCGGAGGGTACCAAACCACTTTCAAACTAGATGGGTGCATATGTACTCACTGAATCTAAATCCCAAAAAAGTCACTTGAGTGGAAAGTATAAGAGGCAAGGATCGAACCCCTAGTCTATCACTTACAATGCATCTAAGGGCCATGATTACAAACTTCAATGACAAACTGAAGCACTGATTTTCTAGCCTTTCAACCATTAAATGCATGCATCTATAATAGTGAACTATATTGCCATCTCATCTCTTTGTCCACCATAATGATAGAACCATGTATCATTACAAGTCTTGAACTTCTAGCAAGCCCTTCTTTAGTGCTGCTGCTGCCACTTCTTCAAGAGAAAAAGCCACCTACACCTCTGAAAAAATATCAGTAGTGTCTAAAGTTTGAATGTATATGCTACAATCTTTTAAGTACTTGCACATTATTTGTAGACTTTCTCCATACTGAAGTTGTAGTTCCTCATGTATATCATTATCATATACATATTTTTTTGGATAAGAATTTTGAAGATTAGATTGTACATTGCTATGATACGTATGTTTGTTTGTATATTATCAATGACTTAAATCGAAACCAGATTTGGAATGTGAACTTACCATAAGTATAATCCCACAAAATCGAGAAATATAGATAAAGTTATAAATCAAGAAAATGTTTCTTTTGGAGTTGTCACTTTGATTTTTTTAATTATTGACTAGAATTTAACATTTTCTCATATGTTATGAGAGCAATGATGTACTGCTATTACATCAACTAAAGAATTGTTCTATTTTTATTTGACACTTTTGTAATATTTGAACTTAACATTTCATCAACATGAAAAAGAATTCTACTAGTTATGGATGAAGTTATTTCTAAAAATTAATGAACTTTAGCCTCATCCTTAAGATGTTTGTGGTTTCTTTTTTTTTTGTGGTAGTTAATTTACAAAGAACTTTTTTCCATTCTCTTCTGGAGAAAAGTTACTTCATTTTTCACATACACTTCCATCATTGTCATATCATGCTTTATCTCTTACAAAATTTTATGGTTTTAATGGACGATGATGAAAGTTCACTAACTTATGCCCAAAATATTTATTTTGTAGCACTATTTTGACAATAAACCAAGAAAAAGAATAATGAAACCTAATTCCAAAGTTATAATAAATTGTACAAAACTAATGATAGTTTTTTAAATATTAACAAAAGAAATAGTAGATTGGAGTATGACATGAAGTCTCAATATGAAAGCTTGGATTCTAATTTGAAAACATAGCAATTATCCAGGTGTTTCGAAAGTTATAATATTAGCATAAATTTATCTTAATATTATTGTGACATACTAATATAAGGAAATTATAACTCTTCTTTTCAAATTATATAGTGCCATTTATCCGAGCAATTGAGTCCTCTCTTAACCATGGCAGCCGAGACTGCCCCCCCTCCTCCGGGTGGGGGGCTGTCGGCCTCTTCCTCCCCCTTTAGGAAGAAGGCCTTCTCTGCGTTGTTTGAGCCACAACCGACGTCCGAGGTAGTGCAAGTTCAAGCGAGGATGACAACACACCGTGGAGAGCCTGCGGTGGTCTTCAGTGCGGCTGACATAGCAGTGGTTGCTGCTCCATTCCGCTACACTTTGGTTGGGAAGTTCTCTAAGGGGCGGCCGCTGCTGCCTGACCTGAGGAAATTCTTGTCGACTCTTGATTTGAAGGATACGGCGACTGTGGGATTGTTAGATGATAGGCATGTGTTGCTGAAATTTCAGTGTGAAGCGGATTTCCTTCGCGTTTGGGGACGAAGTTTGTGGTATGTGAATGGATCCCCCATGAGGGTTTTTAAGTGGACATCTAAGTTCCATGTGAACAGAGAGTCTTCCCTTGCTCCCGTCTGGTTTAGATTGCCCAAACTCCCAATTCACTTATTTGCTAAGCCATGTCTATTTCATCTTGTCTCCTGCTTGGGTACGCCGCTATTCGTGGATGCGGCTACGTCTTCGTTTTCGCGACCGAATGTGGCGCGGGTATGTGTTGAGGTGGATCTGCTCAAATCGATTCCGTCGAGGGTGTGGGTCGATATGGGAGATGGGGATGGTTTTTGGCAGGTTCTTATCCCTGAGAACCTCCCTAATTATTGCAGCCACTACTATCGTCAAGGGCATGGCGAGAATCATTGCCGTGTGAAGCACCCTGATTTGCGCTTGCACAAGACGCAGGAGGATCTGGTCACAGCGGTGATGGGCGCAAAGGGTCGCTCCTCACCAGCTAACACGCAGCGTACAGAGGATGAGGAGCGAAGGGGGGTGAGTGAAGGAGATGGGGTGAAATCTGGTGCGACACAGAATTCGGGTAAGAGCCATTCCGAGGGCTCACTGCACGTTGACACCCCTACTACTGCTGTGGGAGATGCATCGTGCTTACTGAACCAGCTTGGAGGGTCTACGGTTGTGCTTGTGGAGAAGGGGATAGAGGCTGCTGCTGATGCCATTCTTCACGCTATGGCTGACCGCGTGATTGGCGAACCAGAGGAAGAGCTGGAAGGGACTGCTAATACGGGAGAATTGGCGCTGGTGGAGCTGAACGTGGTAGCAGGCCCAGGCATGATGGAGCCCATAGAGGGGGCTGCTGTGCCAGGGCAAAACTGCAACGAAAAAGCTGTCAAGCATGGAAAAGCAAAGTTCGTTGTTGTTGACCAAAGGGAGGGACCATGCGATCACATTGCTGGAAATGATTGTGAGGAGTCCCATATTCTAGTGGAGCAAATATTGGGAGATGGTCAGCAGCAAATGGCCGACAATACTTCAATTAGAAATCAAAATGCTGAAAATTCTAATTGGAATAAAAGTGATGGGTCCCAAGCTTTTGAGAAGCAGAATTTGGGAGACGATAATCATCAAAAGGTCGACACCACTGACCCCGACATTGCCTTACCACTCCTTGTGGTTCCAAGTACAAGTACAAGAACAGAAACGAAAACCACGGTGCCTCAAAATCCAGTGCCAGCTTTCAAAGATGTGTTCGAAGAGGTTAAATGGGAAAAATTACATGGTACACTTCCCCGACCACATCAAATTAGTTTTATTCGTTCAAGTATAACATGCAATAACGACAAAAAAGAAGAAGAAGAAGACGATTCACAACACGACAAACACAAAGATCAAGACCAGAATCTAGTACAACAGCAATTTACCCAAGTGATTTCAAAGAAAGCGAAGAAACAGCTTTCAAAACAAGGTAAAACAATGCAAACACGTCAAGATCTCAAACCAAATTCCAATGCTCACTCGCAGTCACACAAATGTGGAGCACCCTCGTGTGGATGATTTCTTTGGATTGATTTGTTATGTCTTTACAATTCCTTTATATGTGTTTATTTTCCATCATTACATGTTTCTTTTTCTTTAACAGAGGTCAGGTTTGGCCCCCCTCTAATTTGATGTATTTTTTTTCTCGGTTTTTAATATATTAAGGGATGGTATCCTTTAAAAAAAAAAATAATAATAATAATAATATAAGGAAATTATTGATCATCCCGATAGATGATCATTGTAGTTTATTATGTCCATATCTTGAAAGTAAAATAAATATGGAAATAATAGAACTAAAGTAAACTCATTACAATTGATATAGTATTCAACTTTTTTAAAAAAAGAAAGTCATACAAAGTTAAACAAAAAATAAAGAAAAACATATCATAAAGGTTTAGTTTGCTTGTTTTTACCCCAAAACAAAGAAACAAAAGTGATGAACCAGTTTTCTATCTCTATCTTGCAATTGACTCGAAGCTAGATTTATCAGAAGAATAGTTTGTTAATCATACAAAAATTACACGTGCTTAAGAATCAATGATTTTTTGACTATATCTCTTTTTCAAATAGTTATCACAAATGCAATGGCCTTATATGGAAAAGAAATAAATGTAAAATGGATTTACATCAATGCCTACTGAACAATTTAATGATTCATTAATGCTTGAGTTAAATTTTCAAAAACTATCAAGGCATCGTACCCCACCTTAGTACAACATAAAAGCAGCTTTCCTTGTTCTATTCTTTGCTCCAAGTCATCCAAAAGAAAAAAAAAACAAAAAAAAAGAGAGGAAAGTATTTTCTGATAATGGTGAAATATCTTTTACCATTTTCTAGAAACAAAAGAGAAAGAGGAAGAAAATAGAAGAAGTGGTCTTCAACTTGGCCATGCTCGTTACGAACTTGTGGAGAGATACAATCGTTCTCCACAACTCTTGCACCTATTCCCGTGGGAAATCAAGAAAGTAATCTCAGCCCACGACCTAGAGCATCAAATTGGTCTGGAATTAAGTGCAAAACAAGTGAAAGAACACCTATTCATCCACTGGGAAGATGAAACCAAGGGCCGTGTGATTAATGGAGAAGGAATTCCTATCCAAATTCTTGATTTGGACACTGGAACTGAGTACCAAGTGTTCTTCACAAAATGGCCGACCCGTGATCTGTATTTGATCATAGGAAGTTGGTTTAAGGAGCTTGTGGTTAACAAAAATTTGAGTTCTGGAATGACCATTGGACTGTATTGGGATAAGAAATCCAAAACCCTTCGTGTATCGGTTTTGGGAGGTTCATTTGAATGTTGGAAGTGAAAGATCAACTAGTGTTTCTTTCACTCTTTTTTTCATTTTTTGTTCTTGTGTTTGGGAAGGAAAAGAGGGAGTCAAAGTCTAAATGTTGTTTCTCTTTTTTCTTTTTTTTTGGCAGCGAAGAGTGGTGCTAAGCAAAATATTATGTTGCGATGAAATATCTATTGACTTTGTACCTGAAGAAAGTTTGTCTTGAAACCATCAAGGTTCTATATCTATTTATTAGTTCTGTTTCTTCTATTTATTCTAGCCAAAAAGCCAAAGACTAGCACAAATCACATCATTTAATATCAACATTATTATTAATTTAAGCCATTATTAGTTCTGTTTCTTCTATTTATTCTAGCCAAAAAGCCAAAGACTAGCACAAATCACATCATTTAATATCAACATTATTATTAATTTAAGCCATTAAAAATCACAAAATCCGATTTTCGTAAAAACTTTTACAAGAATTCTATTGACCTAATAAGTTCATCAAATTTTTGATGATTGACTATGTACATATTTAAAATGAAAATGTAAATTCCTATTCAAAGATTTTACAAAACAACAAAAAGAAAAAATGGAAGAAGATTCTAGGCGGGAGGAGTAATTGATCTTCTAGTACCTAAAAGTCAAAATTTTGATAGCAATGGGAACTTTCGGGCTGGAAAAGTATGGTGAATGTTGAAGTATTTCGCATTAGTTTTCATTCAAAATTTAACTCTCTAATCATGATCATTAGGTTAGGGTCCTGTCCTTTTTTGGCATTTTAGACATTTATTCTGAAAAAATTAGGTTTACTCTATTGTATATTTCAGAATTGAGTATTGAAAATGCCAATAAATCATAAAGCAATAATTTCAAGAAACTATCTATGTCAAGTAAAAGCTTAGTGATTAATTAGCTAGTTTGTGTGACCTTGTTCAATCTCATCCTACGATGGATGATTCACAATTGCTCTCATAACCCTATTTGTTAGTTATGTGAAAAAGTATCTTTTGAAGGGATATTCATTGTGTGTAGGTATGTGTTAATGTAAATTATTCAAGAATCTTGTCTATCCTTCTGAGTTTGAGGCTAACCAAATTGTTAAAGATGCAACATGATTAATGTCTGGTTGGATGTGGTTTTAAGATCTTACAGAAAGTTTCAAACCTCTATGCAGCACTAAAATATTCCCAACTATATTGTCAATTGGTTATTACTTGGTTCGGAGTTAAGTGCCAAATTATGGATTTTCTTCCTAATCTTGTTTACTTGATAAAGGGTCTTTCCTTTACTTTTGTTTGATAATTTTGAGATATAAAGAAGAAAAAGAAAAAACCCCATTTGTAAATCAAGCAACTAATTTCAAATTACCTTATAACTTTTATATGAGTTTTGAGTTTTACCATCTATGGGTGGCAAAAACATTTAGTTAAACATTGGAGAATTAACTAACAATAGCACACTATGTATTTTTTTCCCCAAATAAATGAAGAAAATCATGGATGAGGACTTACTTATGTTTTCGAAATAAATAAGTACTTCTTCAATTTTGTCCATGAAATTCATGAGTAAGACATGTCTCTTACAACTCAATTATGGATGTACACTAATACATATATCACATTCTATATTTGTGTATCTTCGATGTCGTTAAGAAAAATAAAATGACAAAGAGTTACATCACCAATCAAAAGTAAATTGGGAGAAAATATTCCTCTACACTTCTACAAGAAAACATCAAATACTAGTGATAAGTATATATTTTGCATGTTTTTAGTGTATTTTATTATTTAGTTTTGGTACGTTTTAATTATTTTCATAGCTAATTAACTAGGTTTCAAGTGAATATGTATTTTGTGGTTTAAGTGCGAAAAATTGCATTTCTGTGTTCAAATGGTGAAAATTTCATATTTTTGTAGGTTTAATGATTCAACCATCAAATGACGTGAATTGAGAAGATATTTGGATAATTGTTGATGATTTGTAAAGATTTAAAGTGAATATGAAGGGCTAAATGTTCAAAATGAGAAATGCAATCAAGTTTTAAAGAAGGAAAGTTTGACAACTTTGACACCTGACAAGTATATATTTTACGTATTTTAAATGTGTTTAATTAATTAGTTTTGGTGTGTTTTAACTACTTTTATAGCTAATGAACTAGGTTTATAATAAAAATATGCATTTTATGGTTTAAAGTGTGAAAATTGCATTTCTATGGATTTTAATGGCAAAAACTTCATGTTTTTGTAGGTTTAATGATTCAATCATCAAATGGAGTGAATTGAGAAGATAATTGGATGATTATTGATGATTTGAAATAGTTTAAAGAGAATATGAAGTGCAAGAAAGGAAATGCAATCAAGAACAAAAGGAAGCAAGTTTCACAGCTTTGACACCTTATGGTATTTTGGCAATTTCTTGAGCTAAAATGATCGAATTGAGATGATTCTTGAACCATTTTGAATCTAAGAGACAGACCTACATTTTGGAATGAAGACATCGAAGTCCATTTCAGTTGTTTTCCTTGTCAAAAAGTTGAAATACAGAAACGCAAACTCTGTTGTCGAAAGCTGAAACAGAGCTCTAACTAGTCTTTGGTTTTTTGGTTATATCTCAGTCCATAGAGTTCCAAATTGGATTATTCTTTAGGCATTGGAAAGCTAACTCAAAGAGTTACAACTTTTGTGTTTTGCATAAGAGCTAGTTCGGCCTCCATCATCAAGAAAATATCAGTTGAAATAGTGTCAAATGCACAGAAGTGAAAATGCGACTTCATGAATACGTGGCTGAAGTCGCATATTCTCACCTGATTTCTGCAACTTTCTCATCAACTTGCCTTGCTTTCACACAACTTTTTCAACTCAATTCCAGCTATCAATCTTGGCTGCATCTGATCAAGAAAAGGTTGGAAAGATGGAAAGACAACTCATGAGAGTTTCAAGAGTCAAAAAGGACAACTAGAAACAATTCATTTGGCTCTTGAATCCTTTATAAATAGAGGCCTTTGGAGAAAATTTTCACAACTTTGGAAGGCTAGAGAAACTCACCAAAAATGTAGTTTTCACTAGAATTTCCGTAGTTCATTAGTTAGGATAGTATAGAGTAAGGAGTGTAGTTTTTCTTTCTTGTATTTGTAGTTAGATTTGGATGAAAATTGAGGAGCAAAGATGGAGAGTTTGAAGCTCATGTGACAAGAGTGACATCTCTCTTTTCACTTTCTCTTTTGTATTTGATTTCATGTTTAACTATAATACAAGTTTGGATTTGTTTTTCTTCATGTTTAGTTAATGTTTATGCCTAGAGTATGGATGAACTTTCTATATCTTGTTAGTGATGTTTACTTGGTTATTTGATGATATTATTTTGAGCAAGTTATTTATCACTTTTGCTTATCTAATCATGATTAACCAGCCATTAGTTGTGATTATCTAAAGGTGTTAAGTTTATAATGAGAATTGGAATTTAACACTAGTTCAAGAAAGTGATAAACCTAGGGAGTTCACTCACGAGAGTAAAGGAGCACGTTTGTGGTTTAAGTGACTTGTGTCACGTAATTTTATAGAAGAAATGAGTTTGTAGTTAATTTCATAACCACGAGAGTATGTATGGTTTAGCTACAAGTATAGTTGATTCACTATGAGAGTAGGTTTCACATAGATTAGGAAATTATGCCATAACTAGCCAAGATAATAACATTCACTTAACCGGTAACTTCATTTGCAAGCATAATAAGGAATTCCATATCTCTAGGAGTTTTCTAGTGTTAATTTTATTACTTTTACTTCATGCTTATAGTCTAAATAATAAAGGAGTTTGAAAATCACCGGTAATTGAAAATCTCCCCTGTGGGATTGACCCTTAATACTCTATACTCGCTCACGATTCGTGTACTTGCGATAAATCGCATATGGGGTATTTAGGAATTATAAATGTAAAACTTGATTGTGGATGAGATTATTGTTTATGTATACCCCACGCACGTCAATACCTTTTGGTATTTTGGTTATATCTTGAGTTACAAGTATTGAATTGAGGTGATTTTTAAACCATTTTGAGACTAAGACATAGGCTACATTTTATATCTGACATCAAAGTCCAATTCATGAGTTTTCATGGTCAAAAATTCAAAAAACTATCAGACATTTTACTTGTCAAAGATAAATACGGGATTAACCAATCAAGAGTAGTTTGGTCATTTATTAGTCTACAAAGCTCTAAATCAAATGATTCTTGATGCATTGGAAAGCTAACTCAAAAGATTATGAACTTTATGTTTTGTGAAAGAGCTAATTTGAATTCCATCATCAAAAACTTTATAGTTGAATTTGGTCTAAAAACAAAAAAATATTGAAGATTGAGCAAAACAATCCAAACCTACAATCAAGATGATCCGCAAGGCGATCCGTGAGCTTCACCTCGTAGATCTAGGCTCACGGATCCCGAATTTGGCTCTGCAACTTGTAGACCAAGTTGTAGACATTTCACATAGTTTTTTGACGAAATTTCTTGCAAGATTTTCAGCTGGATATGTACAAGAAAGCATAGTCTTCAAGAAACACCTTTTGGTGATTTCAAGACACAATTTGCCAACTTGAAACATGATTGCTTGGAGCTTTAATTCTCTATAAATAGGACCTTTGTTGAACTTGTTTGATAAATTGGGAAGGCTAGAAACTAACACAAAAATGTAGTCTTCACTAGTTTTTCTTAGATCAATAGTTTAGTAGTGTAAATTAGTGTAGCTATCCAATCTTTGTATCTAGTTAAACAAGGGAGGAGATTGAGGATAAAGATGAGAATTAGAGCTTAAGTGGCATGGGTGATATCTCTTCTATCACTTTATTTTTTATATTAATTCTCATGTTTAGTGAATATACAAGTTTGGTTCTTGTTCTCTTATTTTTTTTTTTTTTATGTCTTGCTAGCTTGTAAACCTAGGGAATGGATCAACTTCTATGATTTGTAAGTGAAGTTTTCGTGGTTATTTGAGTTTATCTCTTGAGAAAGTTATTTAACACTTTTGTTGTTAAAATCATAATTAACTTGGATTCATTAATTGTGATTATACAAAGGTGTTGTTTCATCAATAATCGTTGTGACTAACACTAGTTCATGGAAGTGTTAAACCAACGGAGTTAACTCACTAATGTAGGGTTACACATTTGTTGTTTTAGTGGTTTGTTCCATATAATTTCATAGAATTTAATGAATCTATAGTTAGTTTCATATCACGTTAGTAGGTGTGAATTAGTTATAGATATGATTGGTATACTTGTGAAAACATGTATCACATACATTTGGAAATTACGCCAAAATTAGCCTAGGTAATGAACTCATTTAATCAGTAATTTTACTTGCAACAATAGTCAGTGAATCCATAACCCTAGGAACCTCTTTGTTATTGTTGTTACTACTTTTATTTCATGTTAGTAGTATAGATTTGCTTGGTTCACTTGTGATAGTCTAAATAATGAAGAAGTTTGAAAACCTCTGATAGTTGACAATCCCTATGGGATCAATCCTAATTATCTCTATACTCGTTTTACCCGTATACTTACAGAAATTATGAGTATTGAACATTTTTTTGCAATCTTAATAATAACTATCAAGATGTTCAAGTCATTACATAATTTTACTCAAGCTAATACTTTTTCACAAGATATAAAATAAGTTTTGGATTTAGAATGCACTATTAGTGATAAGAGGAAAAGATAAAATTTTTATTTATGATTTTGACAACATTTTTATGTAAATAAAAAATTATAGTCTTAATAACAAAAGCATATATATGATAACTATAAGGACACAAGTTAGTGTTAGTATTTGACTATCAAATACTATTTTTGATTTAGAAAGCACTATTAGTGATGAGTGGAAAAGATAAAATTGTTATTTATGATTTTGACAACATTATTATGTAAATAAAAAATTATAGTCTTTATAACAAAAGCATATATATGATAACTATAAGGACACAAGCTAGTGTTAGTATTTGACTATCAAATAACATTGGGAAAAGGTTAAAAAACCTTTAGAAAAAGTTTTTAGATTTACATGTGACCATCTTTGAATTCAAAATTGATTTTCAAATACAATTGATTCAAGAAAAATGAAAAGCATAAAATTATTTTAAGAAAAAGTTGACAACTTTAGAAATAATTTAGTATATAAAAGTTGTTATATTTGGAATCATATTTACAAGCAAATCACGTCACTTAATAGTGATATGGAAATATAACAATTAAGACTATAGTTGATTAGAAAGTCACAGGGAATAACATTAAGGTAAAACAATCTTAATAATTGTGCAATACAACACAAGGAAGCATCTATGCTTTAGCTCGATAGATGAGTAATTTATAATTATTGCTCCATTTATACAATGAAATAGGTAAATTTATAGATACAAAACAACTTAGATTAACTTGGTTTGCTTTTAAAAAAGGTTAGACATAAAAACCTAAAGAAAGAAATTGAAAAATAAATAATATAAAAGTGTCATCGGATTTACTTGTGCTTACCCTAAAGTAAAGCAATAAAAGTGATTAACTGCCTGTTATTCTATCTTTCCATTTAACTTGAAGATCTACTCATTTAAAAATTAGTCTGTGAAACATACATAAACTTCTTGTCCTTAACGATTAATGCTTCTTTATTTTTGATCAATGTTTTTGAAATAGTTGTTAAGGTAATAGGCTTATATGGAAAAGAAATAAAAGGAAATTAGAATTTTATTTGTGCCTATACAAAATTAATGACTTATTTATTTTAGTCATATTATTACAATCTCTTAACAGATTTCATCACCCTAGTACAACATAAAAGTGGCATACTTGTTTTGATTTTCTCTCCATAAACAAAAATCAACCCAAAGAAAAAGGAGTATCTATTTTCAGACGATGGGAAAATATGTCTATTACCATTTCCTAGAAACAAAAGAGTCAGAGGAAGAAAGCAATAGGCATCATAGTCTTGACCTTTGCCTTTATGAATTTGAAGTTGGGGAGAAAAATGATCGTAATCCATGACTCTTTTATTTATTCCCATGGAAAATTATAAAAGCGATCACTCCCCAAGACCTAGAACTTCAACTTGGCATTGAATTAAATGCTAGACAAGTGAAAGAATACCTTTTCATGCACTGAAATTTCGAGACTAAACAGCATATGTTTTGTGGGAACAGGTTCTTCTTTTGATGCTTGATTTGAACACTAAAACTGAGTATCCACTATTTTTCTTCAAGAAATGATCTAATTGTGAAAGATACATAATATATGTTTATGGATTAATGGGGTTTGTGTCCAATAGAAATTTAACTGTGGACATGTCTATTGGAATATATTGGCACAATAAGTCAAGAATTCTCCGTTTATCAAATTTGGACAACAAAGTGATATTGAAAATGTAACATCAAATAATATTTTTATCAATCAATAGATCTGCCTAAACAATGTTTTGACTATAAGTTAATAGGGATAATTGCAGAAACCTCCCCTGAGGTTTCTGACATTTGCACTGACCTCCCATGTGGTTTGAAAAATTACACTGACCTCCCCTGAGGTTACTAATCCTTTGCAAATTCAGTCCAAACGATTAAAATGTTGTTTTAGGGAGTGAAATTAGAATTTTTTACCAAATTTGTCCTTTGTACTACATGTCCAATGAATGACAAAGTATTACAAATCAATTAACAATTAATAAACTTTAAGGAGTATAGTTTATAGGCAAATACACATTACCTATTTTAAGTACCGGCTCTTTATGGATATTTTACTTTCAAAAATTTAATTTAATACAAATATTTACTCTCAAATACAGATTTATATTTACTTTCAAATATTTAATTTTTGTTAAATACAAAAACTACCAATCTCTCTTTCGTAAAAATATTAATATAACACTTTTTTAATTTTAGTTACAAATATTTATGTATTTAACATAAATTAAATGATTCAGAATAAAATGTCCATAAAGAGCCAATACTTTACTCATATAATAGATGAAAGCCATAAAGAATTAATACTTTATGGGCCATTTCTTTTTTTTTTTAATATTTAATTTATATTAAATAAATAACCTACCGATTTCCTTTTTGCAAGAATATTACTGTAACACTTTTTGAATTTTATTTACAAACATTGATATATTTATCATAAATTAAATATTTGAAAGTAAAATACCCGTAAAAAGTCGGTACTTTAAATGAGTAATGCGTGTTTGCTCATAAAGAGCCAGTAACTATTTAAAGTACCGGTTCTTTACGGATATTTTACTTTCAAATATGTAATTTAATACAAATATTTACGCTCAAATTCATATTTGTATTTACTTTCAAATATTTTATTTTTGTTAAATACAAAACCTACAAATCTCTCTTCTGTAAAAATATTAATATAACATTTTTTAAATTTTAGTTACAAACATTTATATATTTAACATAAATTAAATGAATAAAATGGACATAAAGAGCGAATACTTTACTCATGTAATGGATGAAAGCCATAAAAAATTAATACTTTATGGGTCATTTCTTTTTTTAAAAAAATATTTAATTTATATTAAATAAATAACCTATTGATTTCCTTTTTACAAGAATATTACTGTAACACTTTTTAAATTTTACTTACAAATATTGATATATTTATCACAAATTAAATGTTTGAAAGTAAAATACCCGTAAAGAGCCGGTATTTTAAATGAGTAATGCGTGTTTGCTCATAAATTATACTCTTTAAAGTTTATTAATTATTAATTGATTTATAGTACTTTGTCATTCATTGGACATGTAGTACAAAGGGCAAATCTGGTACAAAATTCTAATTTCACTCCCTAAAATAATATTTTAATCGTTTGGACTAAATTTGCAAAGGATTAGTAACCTCAGGGGAGGTCAGTGTAATTTTTCAAACCACAGGGGAGGTCAGTGAAAATGTCAGAAACCTCGGGGGAGGTTTCTATAATTATCCCAAGTTAATATCCAAGTGACAGAAACATTGTTCTATAATAAAATATCTAGCTAGTTGTATGAAAAAAGTTATGAAATGTCTAAGTTCCTATTTCTATATCTATTTATTTGTCATAATGCTGCTAGTAAATGTTAGCTAGAAAGGCATAGATTTGCTTGAATCACACTATTCATGCTCAACAGTATTATTAATTTGTGGTTTAAAGAATGCTTATTGATTCTTCACATATTCTTATCATATATGCTCTATGGTGATGGAAGCTTATTAATCTACTCTAATATAAATTGTCAATATTTGCTACATCAAGCAGTTTGAGTTATGTTCATCGTACTTTAATTACTTCATCAACTATCTACCCTGTGATGCAAAATTTCTTATCACTTTATAAAAGATAGGTATCCCAGTTCTAAACTTTGCTAATGAAAAAAAGTTGATGATGTAGAGTCTTATTCTGACATTTATTAACCAAAAAAAAGGAAAAAACTTGCAATAATTATAGATCTTAATCATCTTGTGGTAGGTTTAACAAACTGTTGGCTGTAGACACTCGATAAACTTCATTAACATTCTAAACTTGGAATGTGCAATAATTTCAAAAATTAAGCAATGAATAATTGTAATATGACATATTGAGTAAGTTAGTATTTAATTGGGCATTCCAAACCATAGAGGTTCACCATAGAGATTTGCAAAATTTGCAAAATTAATTTGGAAAAAAAATAAAATTTGGACAATTAATTTGTTCACCATAGAGGTTTCTTGAACTAAAAAAATTATATGAATAAAGACTTCATTATCATAAGAGTATGCAGGTAAAGATGAGATAGTCATCTAGTGATATCAAATTAATTTTGATATTTTGTTTACCAAAAAAAAAAGTGTTCTGATGTTACTACTTTATCTGATGAACAAATTGGGAGATGATACCTAATGAAGGACAATTTTAGATGTAGGTTATACAACTTAATTGCAAAGCGGTCAGCCCAAGTATCAGTTGGATTGTACAAAAAATCATTGTGTTCTTACATATTAAAATGTGCAAAATTAAGATTTTATCAATTAGCAATTTTCACAACAAGTTGTTAGTACTGTTAGTGCTACATGCAGACTTGATCCATGTACAAATTAAGCATATATAATGGATTAATCTTTCTTACATTGATAGCGTTGGATGAATGATAACTATGCAAAATTTGAATTTGAAATTCAACAACTTTGCACACATGTCATGAATCAAATGGTGATAATATATACGCTATCAGTGTATATAAAATTTACTCATATATAATTATGAGAAAAGAAATAAATGACAAGATGAAAGTAAAACCAAGAGGGCAAATTATGAAAAGTGACAGATATTAATTAGTTATTTCTATTCTTAGATGCTAATTCTTTATCAAATTCCCTGACATTATTTTAATCCTTGTCATAACTAGTAAAGACAAAAAGGAAAGTTCAAAAAAATGACAAAAAGAATAAAATCAATCCCTTTCTCTATTATATTTAGTAGCAAGATAAGATATCTTCATATTTGTCTACACAATAATTGTAGTTTAGAACCTACTACTTTGGTAGTGCATCAAATTTTTCACTTAAAATTTTGTAATATAAATTTACTTCTTTATATCATCTATAAGTTAGTTACAGAAATATAAATATATATATATATATATATATATTGAGTTAGCATTGATTTATTATTTTACTAGAATACAACTAAGATAAAGATCTCCATATTTTCTTTTACTTATCGAAACATCTCTAACAATCCAAAAGTTCAAAGGTAAAGTCTTGCTCACAAGTACACAAACAAATACATATATCCCAAAGTGTTGAGCTCCTCAAGTTGTCCAACTATTGGCTTCATCAGCATTTATAAGGAACGCACTTAAAACATTTCAGAATATTTTCAAGTTGAGAAGTGCTTATAAAACCATAAAAAAGCTGTAGTTATCATGTGTGTAGAGAAATAATAACTGTGCTGGAGGAACAATTACTTATATATAGTCAAAATAGCATATTCCATCAGAAAAATTAGTTATATATAGTCAAAATAGCACATTCTTTAGTAACATGATGAATACTATAAAAACATTTTTGTTTTATGAAGAAGAAAAATAGACAAAATAAATGATAGATTTCTTCATTTACCATACCTCAAAAAAATGTAGTTTATCAAAATTAAAAGAGAATGTATTCCACATGTATTCTAGTTAAAATAACTCATATTAAACTGTATTTATTTGTCTTTTAATTTGACTTAAATTTTTTAGTTTTCTAAAACTAATTAATTTATTACATGTATATTGAATATAAAAAATCCTAAAGTCAAGTTTAATCTTGATTTTATGATTAAGCTTAATGTAGTACATTCTAGAATAATTTTGAAGTTTTAACGATTTGGATGAAAACAAGTTTCCAGAAATTTGGAAGGCGTAAAATCCAATACCTCACTTATCCAAGTTTGGCTTGATTATATTTGAGTTTTAGTACCATTGTTATTACTACATGGTTGTTCACTAGTTGATCAATGCATACAATAAAGAACAAGAGAAATGCTTATATACATCTAATTTAATGCAAAGGGTCAAAACTTTTTAAAGAAACATAAAATAAATCCTTTCTTAAGTATTTACCACTCCTATTTATGTAGAATTTTTCTTCTTTTGTTATTTTGCTAAAACTAAAAACAAAAATACTAGCCTATCATTTAATGTACTAAAAAACCTAATGTTACTAAAAAAATTAAACCTAATGTTCGATTTTCCAATTAAGATAAATATACTTTAATGACTATAATTTTGTCTTGAATATAAATATTTAGTTTAAATTTTTTTGCCATATAGCCTATAATTATTTATACAATTGCAGGTTATTCTACAAGAATGATTGAAGCAATATGTATGTTGTTATATTTTTTACATAAATGATGCCCTTTTCATTTAAAAACAAAATAAACATTATCGGGAGAACCTATATTTCTATCACAATAGAACTAAATAAGAAAAAAATAAGGGAAAGATAAGAAAGAGATATTACAACTACTAAATGCATCATCAAAACATTACGTCGCAGAGTATCAAATGCATTTTCGGAATATTAAGTTGCAATGTAAAAGATTTTTGCATGAGAGCCATTAAATATTTTGTACTCAGAAGTTCTGTCTCCCACCCAATTCCTATAGTGATGAATTAGCAAATGAACCAAACAATCCTTGAAATGAAATGATTGACAACATTACTCACTAATACATTTTAAAATATGGGATAGAATTGCAAATTTGGGGTAAATGTGATATGAGAATAACATTTCGATTTTGTCCATAAGGATTATTTTATATTTGAATTTTGATGATAGATAACATGTTTATTTATTCATGATCAAAAGAGGTTTCTATTTACGTACAAAGAAGGTCAATTCTGTTAAAAATAAGATAAATTTTAATTATAGAAGATGATAAAATGAGGTGATTTTCTTAAAACATAGGATTTTAAAAGATATGTGATTAAGTGGCTAAGATATGTCTATTTTGACCTTTTGGATTTGAGATTTTAGTAGTGATTTTGTGCCTTCTGGTAGGGGTATAAGGAAAATTTTTATGCAAAAAAAAACCCTTAAGAGTATAATAGTGAATGCAAATGGAGATGCGCTTACATAGAAGTGATAATCTGGTAGTCATTTTTGGCAAGAAAAGACAAAAGGAAAATGATAAATAAAATTTCTCCGATCAAAGATGGTTGAAACTTGAAACATAAATTATATTTATAAGTTTTATTTTTATTTTATTTTTTAGGGTACCAAATAGAAAGAAATTATGTTGGTATTAATAAGAGATGGTTGCACCCCATTGCCATTGCCTAGTAAAAGTTAGTTAAATATATAACTATGTAGATCATTAGAAAATAATATTTTTATGAATTTTTTGTATAAAATATGTTATATTTGTCTTTAGTATCTTAAATCTTAATCATTGTGATATGCCACAATAATAAGTTTGTATACAAATCAAATTCATATCATAGATATATTCAATATGGTCTCCTGTATGTCTATGGTCTCTCTAATATGTCTATAGCTTGGGTGAAAGCAGGTGGGTGGATGTTATTACAATAATAAGCAGGTGGGTTGAAGGTATAGTAATGTAAAACTCTGTTATGCCATCTTTGGAACCTTTTTATTGTAGGCTCTATAGAGCTACTCTATAAAACAATTTACTAAGTCTTGAACGTAACAAACTTTTTTGGTTAACTATACAATAAAAGAAAATTCTACCATCCTTTTTGGGAACCATACCCATAATTGTAATCCAATAAATTTTTGCCATAATATTCAACAATTTAAACTTTTAAAATTATCTAAGGGTTAATATCTCTTTTGACATATCCAACGGCAAATTAGTATTCATAGGTAAGGTACCCAAAAGATACTCTAGAACTCTCCATCAATAAATAACTCTTTATTTTTGCTAACTCCAAATTTTATCATTATCCTATTAGTCCACATGTCACTCATTACTTTTGTAAACAACTTTAACTATGTAGTTGTGAAAAAAAAATTAATATATAAAAAAATGGGTTTCTAAGAAATTTTGTTACATGTTTTATTCTAGAGGGTATATTTTTCTATCATTTTCTCAAAAATAGAGAGGAAGAGGTTGAACACAAGTATGAGCTTCAACTTCAAACTTAAAATTTAGAGATGGTGGAGAAAACATTTGATATATCTAAGCATTTAAAAATATTATTCCTATGAGAGATTTAAAAAGTTCTATAAGTTTAGTAATTTCAAACCTTATTTTCGTATAAAAAATGAGTTATAACAATACTTACAATTAGATTCTCAAGCGTATAGAGTAAGAATTGTAATAAATGTTATTTTTTATTTTTACATACCAATCAAATACATGATATTGATACCTACATGAGCATGACCAAGTCATGATGGGCAATAAATTCAAACATATTATGTATGAAAAGATGTTAATTCGATAGAATTTGTTACAAGACGAAATTGAAAAGAATGCACGATGGCCAGAATGTATCAGGATGTCATCAACCCTTCAATTTTTTAAAATGACTCTTTTTTTTTTAATCAAAGTTCAGATTTTATTCCTTTTAAGTGGATAGACAGAGCCGGAGGGGGCCATAGACCTTACCTCCCAAGAGGACAACACATGTATTAAAACTAGGATGGACCTAGCATTTTCAAAGGGAAGGGAGGCCAAGCCTGTCTAACCTAAATGCCCCTCGGGCTTGAGTAGGGAGATCTGAAAGATGATGATAGGTTCTGCCCCAGCCTTCGTGACAGCCAATATTAGATAAGCTATCAGCCACTTGATTACCCTCTCGGAAGCAATGAGTGATGCTAGCGACATGGGGCGACAGCTGAAGGAGGGGCCGGACTTCCGTATCAATACTCCACGGGCATCGAATTGCTAGCTGCACGATATGAACGAGTACCAGAGAGTCCACCTCCACGTGCACTCTCACATAGCCACGAGAGATGTACAAGTTAACCCCAAAGAGAAGGGCCCTTGCCTCAGCCTGGATGCTAGTATAGTTCCCAAAAAATGTGGAAAAAGAGAGCAGGAGCTTACCCTCACCATCACGCAAAACACCACCACCTCCTGCCTGTCCCGGATTGCCTCTGGAACAGCCATCCGTGTTGAGTTTAAGCTCGCCCATCATCGGCCTCAACCACTTCACCAACCTGAACGACTCCTGACTGCAACGAGAGCTGAGGGAATCATAGAATGCTTGCCATGTCAGGAGGGCCCAGGAGAATCCTGAGTACTTCAGATTGAAAAGATTTCGTACATCGTCGAAAATAAAACCACAGATAGCATGTGGACCGTAAACGACCCCTTCGAACCGCGCTTTGTTCCTAACCTTCCAAATATTCCAGCAAATCAAAGAAGGGATAACCAGATGACTCATGGCTAATTGGAAAATATATAATTGAACTGGAATTTCTAGTTTGAGTTTCATTGCCATGTGTAGTTTTTCAAGCATGCAACAAGCTAGTGTTAGTGTTTAACTATCAAACGACTTCGGAAAAAAGTTTTAAAAAAACTTCAGAAAAAGTATTTAGATTTACATGTGGACCATCTTTGACTTCAAACTTGATTTTCAAATACAATGAATTTAAAAAAAATGAAAAGAATAAAATTATTTTTAAGAAAAAGTTGACAATTCATAAATAATTTTAATACCTAAAAGTTGTTACATATGGGAATCATATTTACATGCAAATCATGTCACCTAATACTAGTGATAGGAAAATATAGCAATTGACATTATAGTTGAATAGAAAGTCAAAAAGAATAACATTAGGATTAAACAATCCTAACAATTATGCTACCCGATATAAGAAGCATCTATGTTTTATCTAGATTGACATGTAATTTACATTTTTTGCTCTATTTATACGGTGAATGGGCATATTTATAGACACAATAAACTTAAGTTGCATTTAAAATTGGTTACATGTAAAAGTCTAAAGAAAGGAATTGAAGAAAACAATATAAAGTGTTACGAAATTTTCTTGTGTTTACCTCAAAGAAAAGTGATAAAAGTGATGAACTACCTACAATTCTATCTTTCTGTTTAACTTGAATATCTACATTTTATTTTATATATTTTTTAAAATGTAAGCAGGAGGTATCTACATTTTATTTTTATATATTTTTTAAAATGCAAGCAAGAGGTTTCAAGCATGGGACCTCTCATTTTTACTCTCTTCTCTCGTACCACTTAACCCATCCCTCTCCACCAACTTGAAGATCTACTTACTCCAAAATTAGTCTGTTAAACACATATAGGCTCCTTGTTATAATGAGCATCCATGTTTTAGCTAGATTGACGTGTAATTTACATTTTTTGCTCTACATATGCGGTGAAATGGGCATATTTATAGACACAGTAAACTTAAGTTGCTTTTAAAAATGGTTACACCTAAAAGTCTAAAGAAATGAATTGAAGAAAACAATATAACGTGTTACGAAATTTACTTGTATTTACCCCAGAGAAAAGCGATAATAGTGATGAACTACCTGCAATTCTATCTTTCTGTTTAACTTGAGTATCTACTTTTATTTTATATATTTTTAAAGTATAAGTGGGATGTTTCAAACACGGGACCTCTCATTTATACTCCTTTCTCTCGTATCATCTAATCTATCTCTCTCCTCTAAGTTAAAAATCTACTTACTCAAAAATTAGTCCGTTAAACACATATAGGCTCCTTGTTCTCAACAATAAATGCTTCTTTGACTTTGACTTTGATTTTTTTTTTTCAAATAGTTGTTAAGATAACAGGCTTATGTGGAAAAGAAATTGAAGCAACACGGAATTCCATTTGTGCCTACACAAAATTAATGGGTTATTTATTATAGATTCATATTGTCACAATCTCTAAATGGATTTCACCATCCTAGTACAGTACAATATAAAAGAATCATGCTTGCTTCGATTTTTTCTCCCTAAACCAAATTCAACCCATAGTAGTATTGTAGAGTCATGTTGTCACAGTCTCTTAATGGACTTCACCACCCTAATACACAGCATACTTATTTTGATTTTTCCTCCGTAAACAAAATTCAGCCAAATAAAGAAAATAGTAGTATTCCCATCATCTATTTTCAAATGATAGGGAAAGGTGTCTATTACTATTTCCTGGAAATAAAAGAACGAGAGAAAGAAAATAATAGACATAATAGTTTTGACCTTTGCCTTGATGAATTTGAAGTTATGGAGAAAAACGATCATAACCAATGACTCTTGTATTTATTTCCATGGAAAATTATAAAAGTGACCGCACCCGAAGACCTAGAACTTCAACTTGGCATTGAATTAAACTCTAGACAAGTGAAAAACCACCTTCTCATATATTGGAATTTCGAGACTAAACAGCGTATGCTTCATGGGGGACAAGTTCCTCTTCTGATGTTTGATTTGGGCACTAAAACTGAGTAACCACTGTTTTACAATGAATGGTCTAACGTGAAAGATACATGATATAGGGATATGGGTTAATAGAGTTTGTGGCCAATAGGTATGACCATTGGAATGTATTAGCACAATAAGTAAAGAATTATTTGTTTATCAATTTTAAACAACTAGTTGATATTAAAAGTGTAACATTAAATAGTATTTTTATCAATCAATAGATCTGCCCAAACAATATTTTGACTATAAACTAATATCAAAGTGGCAGAAAACATTGTTCTGTAATGAAATATCTCATGAGTTGTATGAAAAAAGTTATGAAATGTCTAAGTTTAGGGTTTTTAAAACATTTGTTACATAAATAACAAAAGTAAGGGATGGACTTAGAGGTGGCAAATCAATCCACTTAATTAAATTTACCCATACCCGCTCATGAATAGATGGGTATGGGTATCTTAAATTTTTGTATATGGGTATAAATGAGTTACCCAATAATACCCATTTATTAAATGGGTATTATTGGGTAACCCATCAAAACCAATTAACCCATTTAGAATTCTCTTCCCCTAAATCTCTTCTTTTTCCCCACTGACAGGTGCCGAACCTGTGCAATAATAAATACCTACTCGAGAAAAATACAGATTTTGTATATAGCGGTGAGTAGGGTCGAATCCACAGGGACTGGGGATAATTCGTTTCTTCTAGAGTTCAAGGTATGGGGGGTTTTGGATTAAATGCTAACTAAATAAATTAACTGCAGAAAATAATTGATTAAGAGAAATAATTAAGGGAAAACTCTAGCCAAGGGTACACTTCAGAAATGGTTCATGCACTGATCATTGATGCAGAAATAATTCCAACATTTAGTAATAGATTAGTTATAGTTGTTATGCACGCGATAAACAACCAACCCTTCCTTAATTTCTCGATAGCTAAGGTACGACCGTTAGCTATTTCTCTAACCCAAAAATAACCCTAGGTACGACCGTAGGATTTAATTCCTAGATTGCATTAATAATTAGAAAGGCCCAATCCTAACCAACAAACACGCTACGAGGGTTTGTTTAAGCTAGATCATATGCTCCCCTGACATAAACCCAATTACGCCAGTTGCTACTGAGGTAGAGATAACGAACAATTACGGATTCAATTACCCCTATTTAGCAAAAATAGCCTATATGAATAATTAATTATTGCGCACTAATCAATCATACACAAGGCCATAGCAATTAAAATCAAGGAACATATAAATACCAATAAATGAAGAAAATAATTAAAACAGATTCGATCTCACAGTTATTGTCGAACCAAATCGTCAATTGTCCCCTTGACTAGGAAAACTTAGCCACGCCTCATGAGAAAATCTCCAAGTAATTCAACTGAGGTCCAGGCCATCCAAAGAGCCAAGAAAGAAAAGCAAAACTAAAACTATGGTAAAAGCTGTCTAAACTAAAACTATTGATTAATTCGAGTTCTCTGTACGTTTGTCTCCTTTTTAAAGCCAACAATGACTAAAGCTTCTTATCCCTGTGGTCCCCTGCTGAAATTGAGAATCAAACCAAAAGTGGAGCACTACCGAATTCCTTGCTTTTAGTTTCCTATTGCCCGTAGGACTCCAATCTCCTAATCAGCAAAGGAAATGCAATCTCTTTGTAGCACCATGTGGGCCCGGTTGTTTGAAATCCCAATTATCTCCAAAAAGTCCCTCATTTTTGTAGTTTTCTGTTTCACTTCCTGAAATTGAGTCCAATACCAAATATAAGTAAATATTAATAATTAAAACAATATTTGGCAAGGATAAAGGGGAAAATTAACAATAAAATAACCAACAATTAACACCCTATCACCCACCCATTTTTTTTTTCAAATTTTTCATTTTGTCATGATGTTAACTACTTTTGTTTCATTATTATTATTATTTGTTGGTTTTATTTTATTATTTTATTTTCTCTTAGTTTGTTAACTTGCTCATTTTTCGGCATTACCAATTTATGATAAATTTGAGCCTCTTTTCTTATCTTTCGAAAATGAAATTTTAAATTTATATATGAAAAAAATGTTAGGGGTTCAAAATTTTTGGATTAAATTTTTATAGTACTTAGTTCAAATTTTTATATTCTTATTATTCAATTATTAATAATATGTAATTTTGTGAAATAGAGTATAAATGAAAAAAATTGGTAATTAGGCTTATTGAACATTATAAGTAAATATTTAAAACTAATGATGGGTACAAAGAGCGGTATAAATTGATAACTTAGTTTGCAAAAATGAATTTAAATGAATTTACAAAAAATTAAAATAAATGGGTTATAAATGGGTAATTGGGTTACCCAATTCATTTTTTGACTTACCCATTTATACCCATCTAATTAAATAGGTATAAATGGGTTGACTCACTTATACCCATTACCCATTTTACCCAACCCAAACCCGCCCAAGTCACCCATTTTGACACCTCTAGGATGGAGGGTGATAGTTTTAAAATTTTAGAAATATTAAATGATTTTAAGAGTAACTTTAGAGGAGGTTTCTGATATTATCCCTTATTTAATTGACAAATTGTATATATTACCTGTTTATGCTATTAATTATTCTCAACAAATTATTCCTACGCACATACATATATTGAACTTCCATGTAGGTCCCATTTTAGTAAAACATGTAGTATTAAGTCCATGTGCTTTGGCTCACTTTAAAAATTTAAACCTGTTATCTCATATTTCTTATTTAACCCCAAAACTTGGTTATGTTTTAATTTTACCATTTTTATATAGTAATACATACCACAAGAATGTAAAAATCCAAGTTTCCAAGTAAAATCATCGTCCCTTGTCATCTGTAACCATTTTCAGATGCCCACAACTAGTATTCATTGAATTTTTGCCGTATTTTTTTCTACACTATCATTACTACCGCATATTATGATAATATATTTTTCTATAATTTTTAAAATTTTACATATTTTATTTTAGCTATATGTGTTTAAATAATGTTTTTCATAAAATTTACAATATTTTTAAAATTATAAAATATTCAAAAATTTTAAAATTCATGACAATTACAACCCATGCTCCAAGGCTTTCGTGCTGCTGGAGCAGAGACAAATGTCTTACCTCAGGCAAGGCCTTTTGCAACACTGGGCCAAAGGCATGAAAGTTCTGATGTCTTTCCTTTTTTTTTATTCAATTTATTAACTATTCAGTCTTAATCTGAATTATTTGTTCATGATTGAAGTCAAAATCAATGTATTCGTAAAGAACTAATCAGGCCGATTTAACTGCTAACTCCTATGTGTTTAGTCTAATTATAGGGTGTGTGTGTTAATTTCAGCTTCTGAAAAAAAAAAAGGTAAAGAACTAATCAGGGGTCAAGTGATTTTAACTTTTCCTTCAAATCTTACACTAGAAAAAGGAAAGATACAAGCAGTTTATTCACAAATAAAGTTTGAATTCCCTAAATTGGTGGATTGTACCTTGCTCTTTATTTTTCTGAGACTCAAAAAGAATGCTACTCTTTGAACTTCCCATGCTTAACAGATCGATCTTCTAGACATATTCGTTAGTGATTCTTTTCAACATCCATCCATTGTGTAATTTCAACCATTTATTTGCTTTTTGCATGTAAAGTTTAGTTTCTCACACATTGAGGATGGGGCTGCAAATATCCCTGAATGCTTGTATTGTCCTTCTCAAGTATAATGCTTAAATTGAGGACCAGGCAGCTCTGTTTTGTTTATGTTCTCAAATGTATGGTTTTCACCCCACAGGATTCGCAGCTGGCCGGCTTTGATATCCTTCTCTAATCTGCACTTTCAAGACCATGTTGGAAGCAAGAAAGCCTATACCATTGGCAAGGACATTGGAACTACTTGCGACATCTGTGATGCAGCTTTCCTTTACCTGTTCTACTTAGCTAGATGCCCAAACCTGGATCCCTGCTCTATAGATCCCCTACGTCTATAGAGTATGGTGTTAAGAACTTTTTTGCCCAACGAATCCCTAATTTCTATGGCGTCGAGAACTTTTTAGCTTTCCATTGGTGTTTACTATGGTATCAAGAACTTTTCTGCTTTCCATTGGTGCTTACATAGTTTTTGTTGATTTCTTATTCACTTTAGACCATTTTCTACTTTTTTGTTGGTATGATGTAGTTTACAATGACATTGTTGGTATGTTGTGTTCTACTTTTATATGACCAGATCTTTATTCATTACAAGCACTCTAAAGAAACACCGGTCCATTCTTCTTAAAACTTTACATGTCTTAACCCTCGAGACAATAGTATGACGAAGTTTTTGGATCAAATACAACTCGCTCAACTCTCAATACAGTGAAATCACCAACAGGTAGAATGCTAGAAGGAATTAATACCTCAACAAAGGTATGTCTTCATGTAGTCTTCTAAGTTGACAAAGGTTGAGTTTCAGGAGTTCGCCAAAGTACCACGGCCAGGATCATATCTATCACCCTTGACTCCAGCTGATGCAATAGATTCAAGTTCATCCATATCTTCTGCTGACAGTTTTACAGACAAAGCTCCTATATTCTGATTGAGGTTCTCAATCTTGGTAGTGCCAGGTATGGGGCAAACATCATTGCCTTGGTGATGGACCCAGGCCAATGCTAGCTGTGATGGAGTACAACCCTTCCTTGAAGCAATGGCAGTGGCCCGCTCATACAACTTCTTGTTGTGCTCCAAATTCTCTGCTTGAAACCTTGGCATATTCTAAATTGTATGAATTTCAAAATTTAAGCAACTGCAATGCAGAAATTCAAAAGGCAGTAAAGCATGTGTCGTCTACAAAAGACAACAATACGAATAACTTCAAGATGATCATAGTATTGTTTGAAGTGAACAAAGTTCAGGGAAAAGAACAGTCTAGTAAGGTGGACTGAGTACTCTAAGAAATCTCAATTGTAGAAGGTAGATCTTGATATACATTTCCCATTAAAGAGGAAACTATAATGCAAGAAATCAGAAGGGAGTAATGAACAGATGGTACTAATTACTTCAAGATGATCAGAAATATTGTTTGACGGGCACAAGTTCAGGGGAAAGATCAATGCATCAAGGTGGACTGAATACTCCAAGTAGGAAACATCAAATGTTGGAGTTAAGTTCTGAGATACATTTCCCATCAAAGATGAAACTCAAAATACAAATCAACTAAATTTTAATCTCAGTTTTAGGATAAAATGATTACATGACATTGTTGACTTCTTCTATAGTACATTTTTTTCCTCATTTAGACCTTTTTTTTTGCTTTTTGTTAATATGATGTAGTTTACACTTTACAATGATGTGACCTTGGAGTTTCTTTTGATGTAAATATTCCGAGCATAAAATGTTTATATGCTTATGTTTAATAAGTCCTGAATTGAATGCTGTTCGACAATCTATAACTCTCGTAGCAGTAGCACATCAAAAATGGACCACTATAGCATTCAAAAGTACAATATATAACCTTTAATGCATTCAACTGCAAGGAAAATTATATTCTGCTTTTACATGACCAGATATTATTCATTACAACCTCTCTGAAGAAACTCCATTCTTCTTATAACTTTACTTGCCTTAACCCTAGAGACAATAGTATGTCAAAATTTATTGGAACAAATACATATCACTCAACTCTTAATATAGTGGAATCCACCATCAGGCACATAGCTAGAAGGAATTATTGCCATAACAAAGTATGTCTTCATGTTCTCTTCCAGGTTGACAAAGGTGGAGTTTCAGAAGTTTGCCAAGTACCAAGGCCAGGCCCATACCTATCACCCTTGACTCCCGCAGAAGCAATAGATTCAAGTTCCGCCATTTCCTCGGCTGACAGTTTTACAGACAAAGCTCCTATATTCTGATTGAGGTTCTCAATCTTGGTAGTGCCAGGTATGGGGCAAACATCATTGCCTTGGTGATGGACCCAGGCCAATGCTAGCTGTGATGGAGTACAACCCTTCCTTGAAGCAATGGCATTGACCCGCTCATACAAGTTCTTGTTGTGCTCCAAATTCTCTGCTTGAAACCTTGGCATATCCTACATTGTATGAATTTCAAAATTTAAGCAACTGTGAAGGGTGATAGGTATGAAGACAATATGAATAACTTCAAGATGATCAATAGTATTGTTTGAGGTGTACAAAGTTCAGGGGAAGGAACAATCCAGTAAGCTGGACTGAGTACTCTTAAGAAACATTAATTGTAGAAGGTAGATCATGAGATACATTTCCCATTAAAGAGGAAACTATAATGCAAGAAATCAGAAGGGAGAAATGAACAGACGGTACATTACTTCAAGATGATCAGCAATATTGTTTGAAGGACACAAGTTCAGGGCAAAGAACAATGCATCAAGGTGGACTGAATAATCCAAGTAGGAAACATCAACTGTTGGAGTTAAGTTCTGAGATACATTTCCCATCAAAGGGGAACCTTAAAATGCATATCAACTAATGTTTGTACTAAAAAGTACACTTCTGACCAATGAAACTCAGTTTTAGGATTAATGGTAAAGGAAAAATGATAGTTTCACAGGACAAAATGATGAAATTCTGTGCCTGAGACTAAATAATGAAATTGAAGTCCAAGGTCCATTTCCCCTCAAAACTGAAAAGAGACTTTTACATAAAAAGTGACATAGTTTCTTCCTGTTTTGACGTCTTAGGACATCTTTGCACTTTAAAATTCGATACTATCGATTGCTTGTGATTGTTGTCCACTATATAAATCTCCAGCATGCAATAACAACCTTCAATTAATATAAGATCTAAAATTTGACAAAGCTAGCGCTATATCTTTTAATTTGAACTAAATACAGAGGACACCAAAATCTGCATTCATTCAATCAACTAAAGACCTCAAGACTTGTTCGACAGGAAAAAAAAAAAGCCTGTTGATTTGCTCTGCTTAATAGAAATTTGATTAAATGTGATCATATTATAAGGCTTAATCAAATTATTGGACATCAAAAAGTGCAGCAACATATGACAGATAGACAAGAATAGGGATATCAAGCAAGATTGCCACTGAATGTGGTAAAACTAGATGAGTGAGAAACTTATTCGAACTATAAACAATCTATACTCAAAAACTCCATAGTTTTGGATATGCACAAACCTTTCGGCAGTCACCTTCAGCCAAATTCTCGACCAGCTTTGGACCTGAAGAGAAGAATCCTCTTCCAAGTGGACTGTATGCAACAATCCCTATTCCAAGCTCTCTGAAAGATTATACCAAAAACTGAATTAAGAACTTCATATTTCTTCTAGAGCACGTAGAAAATGCAGCAGAATATATGCACTACCTGCAAGTGGAAATAATCTCTTCCTCGACATCTCTGGCCCACAATGACCACTCCAACTGTACCGCTGTTATTGGATGAACAGCATGTGCTCTTCGAATTGTTGAAGCTGAGGCCTCAGACAGACCTATATACTTTATTTTACCCTCTTCAACCAGTTTCTTGAGCTCTCCTATCTAGAGAATTTCAATGGACAAGAAAATGCAAAGCTGATTTATTACATTCAATACTTCGGCAGATAATCGAAATATTACGTGCAAAAAAGTAAAAGTTGCACTAGTTCAATGAAGTCGTGGACAAAGTATACGTCAAACTGAAATCAATAATTGACAAAAATGGCAATAAGCATCCAGTGATACTTCTCTATGTACAGCCCACCGGATGACTTAGCTCTATTGGACCATGCCAACATAATGCTCCTCCAATATGATTACACGACATTGTTGACTTCGTCTAGATATAATAATGGCTGTACATATCAATTATCAGTTGTCAATTTCCTTGATTTCCTTTATACTTGCCTGTATTTTGAGTGATTAAACTGCAAGAAAGTTTCTTCATAATACTCAGGAAAAACAAGACAATTCTTTGCTGACTGTATTAGAAAAAGAAGACAGAAATTGTTTTCATAAAAGCTGAATGTAAGCAAGCAGCTGCAATCTTTGAATTGCTTAGAGAGGTCAATGGGGTAGTCGCAGCTGGCTTTCACAATTAGACAAAAGCTATACTCTGAACAAAATGAGTACCACGTTTTTTAGATATCGACTAAAAAACTTCTATCTGCAGTGCTTTTGGCACCGACTGAAAACGAATGACAAGGTAAGTAAATAGCATATCATTACTCAACTGGATAGCCTATCTCAAATGAAAGAGAATGCTCAGGTCTCTTGCTTCTAAAGGAAAGCTGTACAATGTATAGCATGATATCCACCTGTATATCCCTCAGCAGGACTGCCAAGCTAATATAAGACATTTTCATTGTTTTCACTTTTCAGGGTGCCTGGTGCTAAATAAGATTTAGCATACTGCAGATTAGCCTAGACCATAAGGTTGACTAACTTTTCTGTGCAATTTTTGAAGAATTGAAACGCACATGAAACTGAATTATTCGAAATTTGGAGTTGATCAAGCTTTTGTTTCATCAAGAATGAGGTGGAGCTAAAATACAAGAAAGGCAAGATGGAGCAAACCGTGACTTCAATGGGCACACGTGTATCGATGCGATGTTGATAATAGAGATCAATGCAGTCCACATCAAGCCGCTTCAAACTCGCTTCACAACAAGCCCTCACATAGGCTGGATCACCACGTACATCAAATTTCCCATCCTGATAACTGATTGCAAATTTTGTTGCTAGCTCCACTTTCGCTCTTATTCCTTCCTTCAAGGCCTAGAACCATGATTTCATTATATTAATCATCAAAGGCATACACATTAATGCATGGTATAGCAAGCGGAATTGTGATTTCATGGATGGCACAGTCCTTCTGGAGTTTTTCCAGCACTTCATTGTTAAGGCTATGCCACTTCTTTGTATAGCAAAGGATATGAAAATTATGTAATCCTTGGGGTTTAGAAGTCTGATACTCTTAAAGGAGCCAATCCATTTTCTTTTTTCTTTTATGTTTCTTCAACTTAAATTTACAATCTAGCTTTGTCATTCACAAGATTTGATGCACAACATGAACGTACACAGAATCGTGAACATGCACATTAATACAAATATGGGGAACGATCAATGTAGAATAATTAGTGCCCTTTTAGGAACCATTAGGATCAAAGGAAAGAATAAATAAATAAATAAAACATCCTACTGGAAAATAGTTCTCATTTGCCTTATTTGGATTAGATATGGATGGGAAAGAAAGAAAACCTAAATCTGCTGTTTGGTAGAATGACAGACATTAAAGGAATGGTTTTTCTCTCTCTTTTTTTTTTTTTTTTTTGAACAGCAAAAGAGAAACTTCACTTAACGATAAAATATTTACATAAGTTGCTTAGTCAAACATTCCTAGCCTGCTGTTGCATCCCACAATTCATATCTAAAGCAGGTTTCACAAATGGCAAGTTCGACAGATATGAAACACATGGTTACTCAAGTTTATGTAAAATTTGGGTGCTTGAGGCATTTTATAAGAAAATCATCAACTAGATTTTCTTTCCCTCTGTTTCCGTCTACTTTTGTATGGAAATGATGTCTGAGCAAAACACAATCCATCCATTTCCTTTTCTTTCCCTTTCCTCTCCTTGCCCCTCCCAAAATCAATCCAAACACAATCCATCCATTTTCTTACCTTTCTTTTCCCTTATATTCATTCGTACAATTCTCTTTTCATAATCTTTATAACTTTAGTGCTCGTAAAAAGTAAATTTTACCATCTCTTATCAGAGAAATAGTAAACTTTCCATAAATTGACGACAATTTTAACTTCAAAGACGAAAATAGTACTATTTTACCAACTCCATTATGATGTAGAATTTTGAAGGAAAAAACAAAAGAAAAAAAAAAGAGATGGTAGAAGAGTTCTAAATCCTTCTAATCGGATACAGCTATTCAACGTATGTGCTAGACCTACGACCTTCTCTTACAATTGAGGACAAACATCTGAAAAAATGAAGAAGAAGAAGAAGAAATGAAGAATATTATTGTCTTATTTGACTAATAATACTTACAATTTAAACAGATGGAGTTTAAGTGCTGACAAACAAAATTAAGGGGGCACAACTAAAATATAATATACCCAACTAAAATACTTACAAATATGCTCTTTTAGAAATTAGAAGTACAAGAGTTTATGCATAGCACACAACAGCAGAAAATTTGCAAATACGGTACCTTGCCAATGAGTATTTCGTTGGTGTGAGGTCCATACATATCGGAGGTGTCAAGATGGGTGATGCCTCTGCTAATAGCATGGTGGATGAGTTTGATCATATCAGGCTCGGGCTTTGGCGGCCCGTAGAAGGCTGACATGCCCATGCAGCCCAGCCCTTGAGCTGAAACTTCAAAACCTTGCGACCCCAGCTTGATTCTTGGCACTTTCACTTCTTCTGATGCCGCCATTTTCAGACAAAAACCACAAGAAACAGAGGAAAGAATTGAGTGGAGCAGAGTTTATTGTTTAGTAGCTGAGGCCTGAAGAAGAAGTATGGATGGACTGGACTGATGAGGGATTAGTGTAGTCTTGATCTATGCTTTTATAGATGACCCATGGCCGCCGGCGGCTGGTGGGTCCGGCGGGAGAACAGGCGAACATAGTAGATTGTTGGCCCCGTTTGAGCTGCTACTTTTTTGGAGTTTTTTGTAAAGAAATTATACATACATAACGAACGAATGTGAGGTTAAAAAAAAAAAAAAGTGATCGAAAAACAACGTGGGGGCATATTGTTAAAAGTGTATGCCATAATCAAAGCGTTGAAAAGAAGACTCGTGACAAGATTCGCCACTGGCGACTATGTGATGTCACTGGTTACATACTTCCATGAAATTATGAAATTATCAATATTTTTGTAATGAAAAAATGACTTTAATATTGAGATAAATAAGTATATCTTCGTGATAAATGCTGCACTTTTCACTTGTCAATATATATTAACATTAGGGGCGTCAAAATGATTAACTTAGACGGGTTTGAGCGGATTCTAGTTGAGTAATAGTTATAATTGAATCAATTCATTTATATTCATTAACAAATAGATATGAGAATACTCAATTACGCATTTATGATTAATTTGAAATTCTACTTTTTTTTATATTTCACATATTGTTTGACAAGAAAAATGATATTTTATTATTATTAGATTCGTAGGAAATTCAAATTTATCTTCTTAACATTTAGTAAAATTGAGTTTAAATGTCTATTTATTTTTAAATAGGTATAAATGGGTAAGACGAATCAATCAACTATCCATCAATTAAATGGGTTTACTTATATACTCACTTTAACCCATTTAAAGTTAATGGGCCAATTTGGACGGATTATTAGTGAACGGGTTTGAACATATCAATATAATTGGATTGTGATTAACGCTTCTAGTTAACATGTATATATGAAATTATGAATTATGAATATCTATTTATTGGACAAACTGCATACAATCTTGGACTTGAAGTTATGTGGTGTTTTTTTGCCCTTTGTGCTCATATGTAAAATTTACAAGTTTTTTTTAGGTCCACTATTAAAATTTTAAAATTAACATTCACATCCTAAATAATAATACTTTCGGAAAAAAAACTTTTTAAATGTGATTTTAGAACACCAAAAAGATGAATCCTATTCATAAAAAGAATACGAGAAGGAATGAGGGGATGGCTGGTGAGAGATTAGTGTTGTTCAGATCTAATGTTTGGATAAATAACCCATGACTGCCGTTGGTGATAGATGAAAATAATTTTTGAAAAAACAAAAAACAAAAACATTTTTTTTAAAGTCAAAAACATTTTTTTTAGAAGGTTGAAAACCTTTAGTTTCTAATAGGGTGGGAGCTAACCAACAGCTCGTTGGGTGATTAGCCACCACCAAAGACTATAAATCTTAGTGGAATGGCAGGTAAAAATTCAAACATTGCCTCCCATCATTGCGCCGGCTTCTCCTAGATTCGCATACGTGCGTAGTGCACTCATTTTATCCGATGGTGGTTCAATAGCCATCAATTTTTCAATTGGACCTCTCCTTCCCCTAAAATAGAAATCAAAATAGAAGTAGAATCATAGTTATTAAACCCGACCCGGCCCGGTAGTTCAATCGATCAATCCGGTGAACCGGCCATGAAACTGAGACAAGTTCTTAATAAGATCGTTTCTACATTGAACCCGTTAACTTTTCAATGGACCGGCGATTGAATCGGCCGATTTTACAAGGAACCGATCTACGAAAAAAATGTATAAACATTGCTAGAATGGAGATACGAACATGTGATCTCATGCAAAGAAGTAGACTACCATTACCGCTAGACCAGCCAACCATTTATTAATTATTTTGTTCTTGTACTAAATATTAGAGTATTAGTTATTTGGAATCTTTTAATAATATTTTTATTATTCCCTGAACTCTATAAATTATGAAATTGACTTAAAAATAACATATTACACAAATCATTTTAAAGGCAAATATTATTCTTAATAAACTTTTGCACTTAAAATTCATAAATAAACTAGATAATTACACTGAGATAAAATTTTATACTTGAAAGTTGGTGGATTACTAATTAAATTTAGGTTGTTAATTCTTATAAAAATTAATGAATCTATAATAAATTAAACTAACTGAATATTTATTATGGCGTAAAAAATTATAAAACATAATATTTAAATATATATAGTGACCTAACGGTTGGACCACTCACCCACCGGTTAAACTAGTAACCCGTTGACCCACCTCTTTCACCGGACTCCTCTCCGGGCCGGGTTTAATAACTATGAGTAGAATAGACGTTGCTGATTGACAAAAGAAAAATAATGACAATAGGGTGGCAACTAATATTTTTTTTCGACAACGATACAATTATATAGCCTATTCTATCCTAATTTAGGGGAGCATAAAGAGGCTTTTGTTAGGTGTTAGTGGATATACAAATTCAACTAAATTAAAGAAATACTGTGACACAACCCTTAAATTTTTTTTTTTTTTTTACTACACGTGAGGTTTGAACCATCTACTCCTGCCAAAAGGTGGCAGCTAATCAATATATCCAATCCATGTTTGTGGACTACGAAACCTGGTAGACCTACAATCACATGACCGTGATAATGGTCGGAGTTGACTGTTGAAAAAATTGCGAGACCAAAGAGTCTAGAAAACAAATTTCTAATACTCATCTCCATCTGATCCATTATTAGTTTCATGTTTTCACTTTTTTGACAAGTCAAAAGAAGATCTGAAATCAAAATAAAGTAGGAGTATTTGTTACTCTCTAGATTTGCCATTTGAAAAGTACCTTTTCTAAATTGCGAATGCACCTTTACGGAATCAAATATTTTTAAATTTGAAGGCTACTTGTTTAAATTCATCTAATGTTATCTATTTATGCATATTGATTACATGTTTGCATGAAAAGTTGAATTTTGGAAAAAAAAATGACTGTAATATTAGTATAAATATCTTTGTGATAAATGTTGCACTTTTTACATGTCAATGTATATTAATATCTACATATTGACAAATTCCGTACCATCTTGTATTTGAAGTTGGATGGTGTTGGTTTTTTTTCCCCATTTGATACCGTAAAAGCACACGAAAAAAGTTAAAAGGTAGGTGCACTATTAAATTTTAAAATTACTATCCAAGTCCAGAGTTGCAACACTTTTCACCTGCTTTTAAAAAAAAAAAAGTTTAAAAAACAGTTCATCGTGTGTCAGAACATGATAGGCTCTATGATAGGTACCAATTTTTAAAAAACAGTTCATCGTGTGTCAGAACATGATAGGCTCTATGATAGGAAAATAGTAGCATTTATTAATGAGACACATATCATTGTCACCATAATTCTTATGGGACAAATATCATCACCATAATTTTTTTGATCCCAAATATTTAACATTCATTTCTTCTTCAGGAAGAAAAGCTAATTACTATCATAAATTAAATCAAACATCATACACCTTCAGGGTGTTTAAAGAAATTGGCCATGTGCGGATGCGATTATAATTTTGATTTGTCAAATGTACTTCGGGACATTTATCTTTAGGACCTTTATTTTCTTGTCCTTATCATTATTATCCCACTTCAAGTGGTAATTTTTTCTCTTGTCATGGTAAAATATATATTTACCAAAATCATAGTCATGGCATCAACCATAACTAGTAAATTGAAATTTAGTCGCATTCACTTCTGGGAATGGACTAGGACTAGTATGCAATAAGTACAAAATACTTCTCAAATTTTCTCTTAATATTGCTACTACAAGAGCATATTTGAGAAATATGTAGAGAATATTATTTTCAACTAAGAAATAATTCTAAACATAGCAGAATTATGTACTTGCAGCCATAAGTAAATTTATCATACCAGGCTTTGAAATAATGACCATCTTCTGGTGGTCAAATATTTTCGTTAAAGAACGACCATCTTCAAGTGGTCGATTCTTTTTCTTTAAATATTTCAAAGGACAAGTAGATCCTCAAATATAATTGATTTTTTATAATAACATCTCCAAAACTCAATGCATCAGAATATAATTATTTATAACAAATAATTATAAAGATAAATAAGTAGAATTAAAAGGAGAAATATTACCTCAAAGATATCAAACAATATATGTTTGTGTTTAGTGGTTGTTCAACAGTAGGTACTTGTATTTTGCGATAATTCAAATATTAGCCATAAGAAATTGAAATAAGTTTTTGAGTTAGAAATTTACCTCAAAATTTTCTTGAAGAAATATGGACAGAATTTCGACAAAATCTTGTACTTCACCTTTGTTCAAGGTAGAGCCCCCGTTTTCACCTTTTGCTCAAAAGTAGAGATTTCGTGCTGATAACGTGTTATAAAACTAATAAAATAAACTACTATAATATCAAGTGAAATATTGGAGAAAGAAGTAGAGAAATGGAGAGTGATATTCTTATATTCCAATAAGATACAAAAGTCCTCCCAAAGAGTATCAATGTACCTCTATATATAGGTACTACAAGATTAAAGTGCATCAATTCTATTAAACACCCACTACTACAAGAATATGAAGAAACCTATGAAATGGTTTCTCCACTACATGAATAGATTTATGAATTGTAACTTCTATACATAATATAGCCATAAATCATGAATTAATCCTCTTGGGAATACAAAGGGACATCCACATTTTAGTTGTTTCATAACACTCCCCCTTGGATGTCCATTACACAAAGAATATGCCTCGTTAAAACCTTATTAGAGAAAAACCCATTGGGAAAAAACCCTAGTGAAGGAAAAAGAGTACATTATTCCTGTGTATTAATTTCTCCCCTTGATGCAAACATCATTTGAGATCTTTTAATCGTCGCATTCCAATATTCTTCGCCAATTGTACTGAGATATGGTACTTCAGGACCAAATATCTCTTCATCTTTCTCTCAAGATCTAAAAGGATCTTTATTAGGATCTAATGATCTGACGATCATTGGAGTACTTAATATATGTGCCTTATCCATATAAAACCGCTTTAATACCTTCCGGGTATATGCAGTTTGGTGAACAAAAATTTCACTTTTTAAATGCTCAATTTGTAAATCAAGGTAAAATTTTGTTTTTCCAAAATCTTTGATCTCAAATCTTTCTTCAAATATTCAACATTATTTTGAATCTCTTCAGGAGTTCCAATCAAATTTAGATCATCAATATATATAACAATGATCACAAAATTTGATCCATTTTTCTTGGTAAAAACATATGGACATATTGGATCATTGGTAAACCTTCTTTAGTCAGACATTCATTGAGGCGATTATACCACATACGTCCAGATTGTTTTAGGCCATACAAAGACCTTTGTAATTTAATAGAATAAATATCTTTAGGATTTGATTTGCATGCTTCAGGCATGTTGAATCCTTCGGAGATTCTCACATAAATATTATTTTCAAGATTTTCATATAAATATGCAATAACGATGTCCATTAGACGCATATCTAATTTTTCATGTACTGCAAAACTCACAAGATATGATAGCATCCACTACACGTGAATACGTTTCATCATAATCAAATTTAGGCGTTTGTGAAAATCCTTAAGCTATTAGCTTTACACCTTTAGGTGTTTGGACTACAAGTCCAAAAACTTTTCTTTTAACCAATAAATCCAATTCAGATTGGATTGTATCTTTTCACTTTGAACAATTATTTCTATACCGACATTCATCAACCGATTTAGATTCATGATCCTCATCAACTTCTATAATATCAAGTGCTACATTTTATTAGGCTCCAATTAAATTTTCTATGATTTCATTTTCTTCAGGAGTTGGCTCTTCAGGAGCGACCTCTTCAAGAGGTTGAATTTTGTCATGACATTTATTTAATCTCCGGAGTTATTCGAAATCAATTTATACCTTATTTAGGTAGGCCGGCCTTAAATTTATTTGTAGCACTTGTGCATGTCCTTCAGGGACATCAATTTTAATCAAGGCATTTCCCGCAGAAATAGTTGATTTAATGGCTCTTTTGGAGTCGATAAATATATCTGACAATTGATTTGCAGTTTTCAGCAAATGAATAATTTCTTGAACTTCCAGTTCACGTTATTTTGTATGAGGATCGAGGAAATCTAATTTTTTTTTTAAATGATTTCCTTTCGGTTGATCTTTTCCTCCCCCTAATGTCGGGAATCGTAGTTCATCAGAATAAATAAATCATTCAATAGATCACCCATCAATATTTTACGATATTTAATCGTAAAAGGTGATTCATACCCGACATAAATATTAAATTTTTTTTTGGAGCCATATATAATATAACGGGGGTATGTATAAACATTTGTCGGCTCTCAAATATTTTCACTTTCGTTAAATCATGTATTCATTGGGATCAGTAAACTTCTGGTTTACTGCAGGTGATAATTATAAATCAAATGAGAATGAAGACAACTATATTGATAACCATTTCTCTCTCGAATGATTATTATGATATAATTAACCTTTATCTCATTTGATTTCTAAACATGATCTCTATTGTTGTCTCATTTAATATCTCAATTTGATATCCATTTCAACGGATATTCAAATTCAATAAATTTTTCGAGATATGGTAAAAAGTAGTGCTTTATTTATGATAAACTTTTCTCCTACAGGGAGAAATATAGCAGTGGCTCTACCGGAGCTTTCAATCACTTAAGCACTACCACTAATTGTGTTTGTCTCTTTTGTTGGAAAATAGTAGCATTTATTAATGAGACACATATCATTGTCACCATAATTCTTATGGGACAAATATCATCACCATAATTTTTTTGATCCCAAATATTTAACATTCATTTCTTCTTCAGGAAGAAAAGCTAATTACTATCATAAATTAAATCAAACATCATACACCTTCAGGGTGTTTAAAGAAATTGGCCATGTGCGGATGCGATTATAATTTTGATTTGTCAAATGTACTTCGGGACATTTATCTTTAGGACCTTTATTTTCTTGTCCTTATCATTATTATCCCACTTCAAGTGGTAATTTTTTCTCTTGTCATGGTAAAATATATATTTACCAAAATCATAGTCATGGCATCAACCATAACTAGTAAATTGAAATTTAGTCGCATTCACTTCTGGGAATGGACTAGGACTAGTATGCAATAAGTACAAAATACTTCTCAAATTTTCTCTTAATATTGCTACTACAAGAGCATATTTGAGAAATATGTAGAGAATATTATTTTCAACTAAGAAATAATTCTAAACATAGCAGAATTATGTACTTGCAGCCATAAGTAAATTTATCATACCAGGCTTTGAAATAATGACCATCTTCTGGTGGTCAAATATTTTCGTTAAAGAACGACCATCTTCAAGTGGTCGATTCTTTTTCTTTAAATATTTCAAAGGACAAGTAGATCCTCAAATATAATTGATTTTTTATAATAACATCTCCAAAACTCAATGCATCAGAATATAATTATTTATAACAAATAATTATAAAGATAAATAAGTAGAATTAAAAGGAGAAATATTACCTCAAAGATATCAAACAATATATGTTTGTGTTTAGTGGTTGTTCAACAGTAGGTACTTGTATTTTGCGATAATTCAAATATTAGCCATAAGAAATTGAAATAAGTTTTTGAGTTAGAAATTTACCTCAAAATTTTCTTGAAGAAATATGGACAGAATTTCGACAAAATCTTGTACTTCACCTTTGTTCAAGGTAGAGCCCCCGTTTTCACCTTTTGCTCAAAAGTAGAGATTTCGTGCTGATAACGTGTTATAAAACTAATAAAATAAACTACTATAATATCAAGTGAAATATTGGAGAAAGAAGTAGAGAAATGGAGAGTGATATTCTTATATTCCAATAAGATACAAAAGTCCTCCCAAAGAGTATCAATGTACCTCTATATATAGGTACTACAAGATTAAAGTGCATCAATTCTATTAAACACCCACTACTACAAGAATATGAAGAAACCTATGAAACGGTTTCTCCACTACATGAATAGATTTATGGATTGTAACTTCTATACATAATATAGCCATAAATCATGAATTAATCCTCTTGGGAATACAAAGGAACATCCACATTTTAGTTGTTTCATAACAAATTGTGTGATTAGAATTTTTTTCAAATATTAATATGTTGTATCACCGACTAGAAAAATTCTGTAGTCATCTTAGAGTATCATTCCTTCAATGTGCTTCTTCCAATGATGATAGTAACTGGTAATTTAAATGATTGAAATTGTAACGACCTAAATATTAAAAATAATATTTGACCAAAAGGGATTATAGAATCTGTCAACTGCTTATCCCACTAATTTTGCAGAACAATTGGTCACTGCCATATTTTGAGCTAGATCTGTGTTTTTTGTGACTATTATATTTTTTTGTTTTCATCTTTTTTTTCCTCCAAATTGGACTAATTAGATGTACGAGTAATATACAAAAACATGAATTGAATACTGCTATTAATTGCAATGTCTACTGGTTTCAGTTGATTTTTGTATTGCAAAATATTTTAAAAGAGTTATTGACAATTGAAAAGTGGACAAATAAAACGAGGAAGAGTAATTGATGGTTAAGTTTTTTTTTTTTTTTTGAAAATCGTCCAACATGATTTGATTTACATAACTCCCCTAATGGCAGGTCAAGCATGCATTAAAAATTACAGATTATAATTTAACTAATACAATAGATTTGAAAATTACAAACACATCTAATAAAATATAAAGAATTTTAAAGTTTCTCCCTTTTGTGCATATGGCAATTGCCAGATTTGTCAATAAATGGTTTTAAGTTTCAATAATGATAATGAGATATGTTAAAATAGATTCAAATTTTGAAAAAAATTTCAGATCTAACAACAAAATAAAGTTGGAAAAAAACTTCTCTCACTATGAGAGCCCCTTTCTCTCTATCCTAGAGAGAGAAATCTCCCTCCTATGGGAGTCGTGCTTTCTCTAACAACCTTTCAAAAAAATTTGAATCCCAAAATAACAGATTCTCTTCATCAAATTTTCCTTCCTATTTTAGCATCCTTTCCAAATTAGTCGTTTCAGCTAAGTACATCATCTTCTTTAGATTAGCCTTAACATTTACAGTTGATAGCCATATAGTTCATCAGTCAGTTCGTGGGTGGTTTGCGTCGTGATCGCCGTGGAGTTTTTTTTCTGTTGTTTTGTGTCTTTTGTTTGTCTGTTGCCTTTCAGGTTGCTCAGCTAGATCGCTGATCTAGGGGCGTAGCAGTGTGGTCAAGGAGACGAAGATTGGAAGACTGGAAAACGGTGACGATTTCTGGAGCTGAATTGGCTCTGCAACAATCTGGAATTGGCGGCAGTTTGGACTGTGGGATCTTCGAAGATGGAGCACATCGAAGAGGTAATGAGGAAATTCACTTTATCTGAGAATGAGAGGGAAGGAGTTTGTTTAGGGAATGAGGACTTGGAAAAAGGTGTGAAGGAGTGCAGATTGAGTCTAATAGGGAGAGTTTGGGGGGGAAAAACAACTAACATAACTGGTATGAGGAGTTTTGCTACTAATGTGTGGCCTCAGTTGAGAAACGTAAAAATTACTGAGATTAAGGTTAATATGTTTCAATTTGTTTTTGAGTCTAGAAAGGATATTGAGTTAGTGCTTAGCAAAAGGCCTTGGATCTATGATGGCCAGCCTCTGGTTTTGCTGGAATGGCAGGCAGATCTAGAGGAGAAGGAGCAGGCGTTTAGTAGGACTTTAGTGTGGGTTCAGATCTGGAATTTACCTCTTCATTAGGTAACTAAGGAGGCTGGGCGGAAAATAGGTGGAATTTTTGCAGGGGTAAGAGATGTCATTATTCCTCAGGGAGGGGGCAAGGAAGGTAAACACCTTAAAATCTTAGCTGAAGTGAACCTTAAAGAGCCTCTGCCTAGAGGTACTATGGTGAAAAGTAATTGAGGAACTAGATGGATTGAGTTTAAGTATGAAAAATGTTCGGATTTTTGCTTCTGTTGTGGACTGATAGGACATAATGAGCGAATTTGCAATAGGAAAGGGGTAAATGTGGATAGGGAAAACCAGTATGGTAACTGGTTTCGAGCCAGTTTCCCTAGGAACCCAAGGAAGAAAGGCAGGAATGATGGGGAACAGGAAACATCAGGAAAAGGGGGGTATAGGGATCAAAGCTCAGATGGGGAAACTGGGAGGCAGCTGTATCCTTTGCTTACCTACACTAAAGAATTCCATAGGGGAAATGGGAAGACAGATACTCAATCCAATGAGAAGGAGAACTGGGGAACAGCAACTAGGGGGGCCAAGGAGAGGAGTGGAAAGGGAGGCAGGAGGGTGAGGGAATTGGTAAGAATGTGGTGGGGGGGAGCAAGAGAGTATGCATAGAGGGCAGGTTTTAGAGGAGATAAAGGAGGTAGCAGAAGTAGATATGGGAGGGGATTCACTGATTCTCAAGGTAGTGGATGTGGGGAGTGCAGTGGGGGGAGGGAGTGATAAGGATAAGATGTGGGTTGATGATGAGAACAACCACTGTTTGCACAAGGGTAAGAGTATGAAGGAGAGGGAAAAGGGAGGGAGGGAAGATCAGCAGGAAGACCAGGGTAATAAAACTAGCACGGGAAAGTATAGGATCAGTAAGACTTGGAAAAGACTGGTGCAGGAGGTGAGTAAGAGGAAGCCTCTGTCTGAGATTGAAACTGTACAGAATGGCACGAAAATAGGAAAGAGAAGACAGGGAGCAGGTGGTGATGAGCTGGAAAGGAACCTGAGGGAGGTTGATGGTAAGAAGAAAGTTAGGCTGATTGAAGGGGTTGAGGATGTGGTGATGCTGACTGAGGTGGTGGAGCCCTCCCTTAATGGGGCTCACACCCCTCAATGAGAGCTCTGGTGTGGAACTGTCGAGGTGTGGGGAGCCCCTTGATAGTTCCCCAACTTAAGGAACTTGTACAAGTCCACTCTCCATCTCTGATATTCTTATCAGAGACAAAAAAGAAAAAGACCTTCATAAATAGTGTTAAGCAATGGGTAAGGTTTGATGAGCTGTTTGTAGTAGATCCCGTGGGGATTGCAGGTGGTTTAGCTGTGATCTGGAAAAGGGATATGCAGGTGAAAAGCATCTTGTTCACTAGTTTTACTATAGAGTTACTTATTGGGGATCAGGGAGGTAGTAGAGATTGGTGGTGTGTGTGTGCTTATACCAGTTCAGATGATAAGATTAGGGAGCAGCAATGGAGGGTGCTAGAGAGGAGAACACAGATTTGGGGTGATTGTTGGGCTTTAATGGGAGACTTGAATGATATCACGTCTAATGGGGAGAAGTGGGGGGTAGAATCAGGCCTGCTAGCAGTTTTGAAAGTTTCACTGGTTTCATTAATAGGACAGGCCTGATAGACGTTGGTTTTGAGAGAGTGCCTTGGACCTGGTGTAATAACAGGGACAATGAAGGAGTGATTAAGAAAAGGATTGATAGAGTGATGGGTACTAAGCAGTGGTGTGGAAACTTTGGAAAAGCTAAAGTTATTCATACTGAAACAGAAGCCTCTGATCACTGTGCCTTGGTACTAGATCTGACCCCTGTAGAAATACCAAGGAAGAGGAGATTTGCCTTTGATAAGAGGTGGATTATGCAGGAGGGGGTTGGGGAGGTGATCAAGGAGGCATGGGGAAAGGAGCAACAGGGGTCAAGGTTGTATAGAGTGCAGAGCAAAATTAAACAAGTTTGTATGAATCTGCTGCGTTGGAGCAAAAAATTGAATCTGAACTCAAAAAAGCAGATAGAACAGATTAAAAAGGAAATTAAAGAGGTGAGGGATAGTCAGGGCAGAGAGGACAGAACAAAAATTATAGGACTGAAGAGGAAGCTGGTGGAGGCTTACAAGAGAGAGGAGATATACTGGAGCCAGAAGGCAAGAATTAAATGGCTCCAGGAGGGTGACAAAAACACTAGCTTCTTCCATGCTAGTGTAATGAGTAGGAGGAAGCAGAATAGGATTAATGGGCTGAAAAGGAGAAGTGGGGAGTGGTGTAGGAATGAGGAGGAGATTAAGGAGGAAATTGGGGATTATTTTCAGCATTTGTTCACGTCTGATGATCCAACTGATTTCAGTGCTATTTTGGAGGAGATTCCACAGTCTATAACTGCTGACATGAACAGAAAGTTGACAAGGCCAGTCTCTGATCAAGAAATCAGTCATGCTGTAAATTCCATGCACCCAAACAAGTCTCCTGGACCAGATGGTATGTCCCCTATCTTTTTTCAAAAATTTTGGCATATTGTCAAGTGTGATGTTATTAGTGCAGTTCAAAGTTTTTTTCATTCTGGTCACATTCTAAAATCCATAAATGAGACCTTGATCAGCCTTATCCCTAAAACTGATTCACCTAATCTGATTACTGAGTTTAGACCTATCAGTTTGTGTAATGTCACTTACAAGATCATCTCAAAAGTTCTAGTTAACAAATTTAAAACTGTGCTAGATTGTTGCATTAGTTCCTCGCAGTCTGCTTTTGTACCTGGCAGGCAGATTCTGGACAATGTACTAGTGGCACATGAGAGTATTCATTTTCTTAATAATAAGAGAACTGGAAAAGATGGTTATATGGCTATCAAACTTGATATGTCTAAGGCTTATGATAGGGTCGAATGGGTGTTTTTGGCATAGATGATACAAAAAATGGGGTTCTGTCCAGTTTGGATTCAGTGGATCTTAGAGTGTATTACTAGTGTCACCTACTCTGTGAATGTTAATGGGGAAAAAAGGGGATTTATCAAGCCTTCTAGAGGCCTAAGGCAAGGAGATCCCCTATCCCCCTACTTATTTCTGATATGTGTAGAAGGTTTCTTTGCCCTGCTCAGAAGAGCTAATAGGCAAGGCAGAATGTCTGGAATGAAGATTGCTAATGGAGCTCCTAGCTTGTCTCATCTCTTCTTTGCAGATGATTCATTAATCTTCTGTAAAGCCAAGGTTGGGGAGGCTGTGCAGCTTATGCAGGTGTTGGAAGAATATGGACGAGCATCTGGCCAGTTGATCAACAAAGAAAAATCCTCTATCTTTTTCAGCAAAAATGTCAAAGGAAGGAGAAAGGAAGAGGTGCTTAAGGAGCTGGAAGGCATGAGAGAAGTCCATCAGAGCAAATATCTTGGGCTTCCTATGGTTATAGGAAGGTCAAAGAGACAAGTATTTGAGTTCATTAGACAGAAAGCAATAAAAAGACTTGGGGGTTGGAAGGAAAAACTTCTAAGCCAAGCAGGAAAGGAGACTTTATTGAAGTCTGTCATTCTAGCTCTCCCGGCATATGTGATGTCTTGCTGTAGGCTGCCAAAGGCATTGTGTCAGAATGTGTGTTCAGAAATGGCTAAATTCTGGTGGGGGCAGAGGGAGGATGAGAAGAAAATTCACTGGATAAAATGGAGTAGAATGACAGATATCAAAGCTGAAGGGGGCCTGGGATTTAGAGATTTACAGGACTTCAACTTGGCATTATTGGGGAAACAGTTATGGAGAATTTTGATGCAGCCTAATTTGCTGATGAGTAGAGTTATGAAAGCGAGGTATTTTGGTGGGAAATCCATATGGGATGCACAACCAAAAGGCTCAGATTCATGGTGCTGGAAGAGTTTACTGAGTGCCAGAGGAGTGCTGGAGGATGGACTAAGAAGGAGGGTGGGAGATAGGGAATCTATTAAAATCTGGGAAGATAGGTGGCTGCCAAGGATAGAGGATGGGAAGATAAGGTCTCAGAGGAAGGTTGATAGCAAGGTTCAGAGGGTTAGTGAGTTGATCAAGGATGGTAAGTGGGATAGAGAATTGCTAAGGCAGGAATTTGAGGAGAAGGACAGGTTGCAAATACTAAAGATACCACTGAGTTTGGGGAAGGTAATGGATAGGACCTATTGGGCAAAATCAAGTTATGGTGTGTATTCCGTCAAGACTGGATACAAACTAGTCAAGGAAATGAAGAGGAGACAGTGTCAGCATGGAGGAACTTTAGAACCAAGTAGCAGTAGGATGATCAAGTCTCAAAACTGGAGTTTTCTGTGGGGCTTGAGCATGCCAAATAAACTCAAACACTTCATTTGGAAATGTTTGCAAGGAATATTACCAACAAATGCAGTGGTGAAGGGAAAGTGTGGTAAGGGGGATCATGTGTGCAAGTGTTGTGGCGATAGCCCTGAGACATTAGAGCATATGTTTTTTCTGTGCTGTAATGCTAGGGCAATCTGGAAGGTGGCACCATTGAGGTGGGATGGATTGGAGGAGTTTAGGAACAATTTTTGGCATTGGTGGGAAGAAGTTAGGGGGGCTGTGACTCGAGAGAGAGAAAGGGAGCACATAACTCTTACGGTAAACATCTTGTGGCAGATTTGGAAATCCAGGAATAATAAGCAATTCAACAACAGGAGCAGTGAGCCTATAGTGGTGGTGAATAAGGCACTAATGGCATGGAATGAGTTTCAGCTGGCACAAGGGGGGGAGCAAAACATGACAATTTGGCAGTGGGAGAGCAGGAGAAGGGCAGGAGATGGGTTGCACCGCAAGCTGGCTGGATCAAGCTCAATACTGATGCAGCTTTGGACCAAAAGCGTAACAAGGCAGGGTGGAGTGTAGTGGCCAGGAACAGCTTAGGGGAATTGGTAGGATCATAGGCGAGGCCAACTGAAGGCTGTGCTGAGGCACAGGTGGAGGAAGCTCTGGCAATAAGAGAAGCTATGGTATTAGCCAAACGAATGGGATGGAGGAAAGTGGAGCTGGAATCGGACTGTAAGTTAGTAGTGGACAAGATCAATGCAAGGGAGGAGGAAGTCAGCATAGCCACAATTCAGTTGGATATTTGGAGACTGATGAAAGATTTTGATAAATGTTGTTGTTCCTATACTAGAAGGAGCAACAACTATGTAAGTCACTATTTAGCAAAGTTTGCTATAACACTGATTGATGTAGCTGAATGGAAGCTTAGCTTCCCAGCGTGGTTGCTTGAGTTAGCTCAGGCTGATCTACAGGAGCAGTTGCTCTGATTTTGTATCCGGTTATGATTTAATGCAATGTTATCGTTTGGAAAAAAAATAACAACAAAATAAAGCAAAAAAAAAAAAAGTCTCCATAGGAGTTTGTTTCAATTGGATGGATGATGTAATGTTCAAATTGGGATTGGATACGTAAGGGCAAAGGTAAGCCATTTCCTTTTCCCTTTTTTGTTTTTTTTGGGGAATGCATTCGATGTTTGATTTTCCCAAAGGAATTAAAACAAACTTGGATAGTACAAAAGTTTAATGTGGAAGATGACCCCACAATTTTTAAGTGAATTTGACCATTTATTTGTATGTAAAGTTTTAATTGTTGGATCCTGGAATAATCAGGAAGTCGTATCGGGTTTATTAAATAAAAAGGGGAGGAAGGAAGCGTTTGATGATTTGGGCTGAGAAATTGGGCTTGCGAACAAAGCACACAGGCCTGAATTTAGAGATGTGGGTCCCATTTTAGTAAAACATGTAGTATTAAGTCCTTGTGCTTTGGCTCACTTTAAAAATTTAGCTAACCTGTTATCTCAAATTTCTTATTTAACCCCAAAACTTGGTTATATTTTAATTTTACCATTTTTGTATAGTAATACATACCACAAGAATGTAAAAACCCAAGTTTCCAAGTAAAATCATCGTCCCTTGTCATCTATAACCATTTTCAGATGCCCACGACTAGTATTCGTCGAATTTTTGCCATATTTTTTTTTTCTATACTGTCATTACTACCGCATATCATGATAATATATTTTTCTATAATTTTCAAATTTTACATATTTTATTATAGTTATATGTGTTTTAATAATATTTTGCATAACTATTACAATATTTTTAAAATTTTTAAATATTCAAAAATTTTAAAATTCATGAGAATTACAACCCATGCTCCAAGGCTTTCGTGCTGCTGGAGTAGAGACAAATGCCTCACCTCAGGCAAGGCCTTTTGCAACACTGGGCCAAAGGCACGAAAAGTAAGAAGGACTGGATGTTATGGATTAGTGTGTTACATCTAAGTTCTGATGTCTTCCCCTTTTTTTTTCAATTTATTAACTATTCAGTCTTAATCTGAATTATTTGTTCATGATTGAAGTCAAAATCAATGTATTGGTAAAGAACTGATCAGGGGTCAAGTGATTTTAACTTTTCCTTAAATCTTACACTAGAAAAAGGAAAAATACAAGCAGTTTATTCACAAATAGAGTTTGAATTCCCTAAATTGTTGGACTGTACCTTACTCTTCATTTTTCTGAGACTCAAAAAAAATGCTACTCTTTGAACTTCCCATGCTTAACAGATCGATCTTCTAGACATATTCGTTAGTGATTCTTTTCAACATCCATCCATTGTGTAATTTCAAGCATTTATTTGCTTTCTGCATGTAAAGTTTAGTTTCTCAAACATTGAGGATGGGGCTGCAAATATCCCTGAATGCTTGTATTGTCCTTCTCAAGTATAATGCTTAAATTGAGGACCAGGCAGCTCTGTTTTGTTTATGTTCTCAAATGTATGGTTTTCACCCCACAGGATTCGCAGCTGGCCGGCTTTGATATCCTTCTCTAATCTGCACTTTCAAGACCATGTTGGAAGCAAGAAAGCCTATACCATTGGCAAGGGCATTGGAACTACTTGCTACATCTGTGATGCAGCTTTCCTTTACCTGTTCCACTTAGCTAGATGCCCAAACCTGGACCCCCTACGTCTATGGAGTATGGTGTTAAGAACTTTTTTGCCCAACGAATCCCTAATTTCTATGGCGTCGAGAACTTTTAGCTTTCCATTGGTGTTTACTATGGTATCAAGAACTTTTCTGCTTTCCATTGGTGCTTACATAGTTTTTGTTGATTTCTTATTCACTTTAGACCATTTTCTACTTTTTTGTTGGTATGATGTAGTTTACAATGACATTGTTGGTATGTTGTGTTCTACTTTTACATGACCAGATCTTTATTCATTATAAGCACTCTAAAGAAACACCATTCTTCTTAAAACTTTACATATCTTAACCCTCGAGACAATAGTATGACGAAGTTTTTGGATCAAATACAACTCGCTCAACTCTCAATACAGTGAAATCACCAACAGGTAGAATGCTAGAAGGAATTAATACCTCAACAAAGGTATGTCTTCATGTAGTCTTCTAAGTTGACAAAGGTTTAGTTTCAGGAGTTCGCCAAGTACCACGGCCAGGATCATATCTATCACCCTTGACTCCAGCTGATGCAATAGATTCAAGTTCATCCATATCTTCTGCTGACAGTTTTACAGACAAAGCTCCTATATTCTGATTGAGGTTCTCAATCTTGGTAGTGCCAGGTATGGGGCAAACATCATTGCCTTGGTGATGGACCCAGGCCAATGCTAGCTGTGATGGAGTACAACCCTTCCTTGAAGCAATGGCAGTGGCCCGCTCATACAACTTCTTGTTGTGCTCCAAATTCTCTGCTTGAAACCTTGGCATATTCTAAATTGTATGAATTTCAAAATTTAAGCAACTGCAATGCAGAAATTCAAAAGGCAGTAAAGCATGTGTCGTCTACAAAAGACAACAATACGAATAACTTCAAGATGATCATAGTATTGTTTGAAGTGAACAAAGTTCAGGGAAAAGAACAGTCTTGTAAGGTGGACTGAGTACTCTAAGAAATCTCAATTGTAGAAGGTAGATCTTGATATACATTTCCCATTAAAGAGGAAACTATAATGCAAGAAATCAGAAGGGAGTAATGAGCAGATGGTACTAATTACTTCAAGATGATCAGAAATATTGTTTGACGGGCACAAGTTCAGGGGAAAGATCAATGCATCAAGGTGGACTGAGTACTCCAAGTAGGAAACATCAAATGTTGGAGTTAAGTTCTGAGATACATTTCCCATCAAAGATGAAACTCAAAATACAAATCAACTAAATTTTAATCTCAGTTTTAGGATAAAATGATTACATGACATTGTTGACTTCTTCTATAGTACATTTTTTTCCTCATTTAGACCTTTTTTTTTGCTTTTTGTTAATATGATGTAGTTTACACTTTACAATGATGTGACCTTGGAGTTTCTTTTGATGTAAACATTCCGAGCATAAAATGTTTATATGCTTATGTTTAATAAGTCCTGAATTGAATGCTGTTCGACAATCTATAACTCTCGTAGCAGTAGCACATAAAAAATGGACCACTTTAGCATTCAAAAGTACAATATATAACCTTTAATGCATTCAACTGCAAGGAAAATTATATTCTGCTTTTACATGACCAGATATTTATTCATTACAATCTCTCTGAAGAAACTTCATTCTTCTTATAACTTTACTTGCCTTAACCCTAGAGACAATAGTATGTCAAAATTTATTGGAACAAATACATATCACTTCTCTTAATATAGTGGAATCCACCATCAGGCACATAGCTAGAAGGAATTATTGACATAACAAAGTATGTCTTCATGTTCTCTTCCAGGTTGACAAAGGTGGAGTTTCAGAAGTTTGCCAAGTACCATGGCCAGGCCCATACCTATCACCCTTGACTCCCGCAGAAGCAATAGATTCAAGTTCCGCCATTTCCTCGGCCGACAGTTTTACAGACAAAGCTCCTATATTCTGATTGAGGTTCTCAATCTTGGTAGTGCCAGGTATGGGGCAAACATCATTGCCTTGGTGATGGAGCCAGGCCAATGCTAGCTGTGATGGAGTACAACCCTTCCTTGAAGCAATGGCATTGACCCGCTCATACAAGTTCTTGTTGTGCTCCAAATTCTCAGCTTGAAACCTTGGCATATCCTACATTGTATGAATTTCAAAATTTAAGCAACTGTAATGCCAGAAATTCAAAAGGGAGCAAAGCATGTGTCGTCTACAAATGAAGACAATATGAATAACTTCAAGATGATCGATAGTATTGTTTAAGGTGTACAAAGTTCAGGGGAAGGAACAATCCAGTAAGGTGGACTGAGTACTCTAAGAAACCTCAATTGTAGAAGGTAGATCCTGAGATACATTTCCCATTAAAGAGGAAACTATAATGCAAGAAATCGGGAGGGAGTAATGAACAGACGGTACTAATTACTTCAAGATGATCAGAAATACTGTTTGAAGGGCACAAGTTCAGGGGAAAGAACAATGCATCAAGTTCGACTGAATATTCCACGTAGGAAACATCAACTGTTGGAGTTAAGTTCTGAGATACATTTCCCATCAAAGAGGAAACTTAAAATACAAATCAACTAATTTTTGTTTGTTTGAACGATGGAGGTACTACTATGAATGATAGAGGAGGTACTACTATGAAGTATATTTCTGACCAATGAAACTCAGTTTTAGGATTAATGGTAAAGGAAAAATGATAGTTTCACAGGACAGCATGAGTTCTGTGCCTGAGATTAAATGATGAAATTGAAGTCTAAGGTAAAATGATAGTTTCCCCTCAAAACTGTAAAGAGACTTTTACTTAAAAAGTGACATAGTTTCTTCCTCTTTTGACATCTTTGCACTTTAAAATTTGATACTACCCATTGCTTGTGATAGACAACAATAGGGATATCAAGCATGATTGCCACTGAATGTGGTAAAAGTAGATGAGTGAGAAACTTATTCGAACTATAAACAATGTATACTCAAAAACTCCATCTTTTTCGATATGCACAAACCTTTCGGTAGTCACCTTCAGCCAAATTCTCGATCAGCTTTGGACCTGATGAGAAGAAACCTCGTCCAAGTGGACTATATGCAACAATCCCTATGCCAAGCTCTCTGAAAGATTATACCAAAAACTGAATTTAGAACTTAATATTTCTTCTAGACCATGTAGAAAATGCAGCAGAATATATGCACTACCTGCAAGTGGGAATAATCTCTTCCTCGACATCTCTGGTCCACAATGACCACTCCAACTGTACAGCTGTTATTGGATGAACAGCATGTGCTCTTCGAATTGTTGAAGCTGAGGCCTCAGACAGACCTATATACTTTATTTTACCCTCTTCAACCAGTTTCTTGAGCTCTCCTATCTAGAGAATTTCAATGGACAAGAAGATGCTAAGCTGATTTATTACATTCAACACTCAGGCAGATAATCAAAATATTACGTACAAAAAGTAAAAGTTGCACTAGTTCATCGAAGTCATGGACAAAGTACACGTCAAACTGAAATCACTAATTGATGAAAATGGCAATAAGCATCTGGTGATACTTCTCTATGTACAGCCCACCAGAGGACTTAGTTCTACTGGACCATGCCAACATAATGCTCCTCCAATATGATTACATGGCATTGTTGACTTCTATATATAATAATGGCTGTACATATCAATTATCAGTTGCCAATTTTGCTTGATTTCCTTTATACTTGCTTGTATTTTGAGTGATTAAACTGCAAGAAAGTTTCTACCTAATACTCAGGGAAACCAAGACAATTCTTTGCTGATTACATGAGAAAAAGAAGACAGAAATTGTTTCATAAAAGCTGAATGTAAGCAAGCTGCTGAAATCTTTGAATTGTTTGGAGAGGTCAATGGGGCAGTTGCAGCTGGCTTTGACAATTAGACAAAAAGATGTGTTCTGAACAAAATGAGTACCATGTTTTTTAGATATCAATAATAAATGTCTATCTGCAGTGCTTTAGGCACCAACTGAAAATGGTTGACAAGGTAAGTAAATAGCAGATCATTACTCAACCAGATAGCCTATCTCAAACGAAAGAGAATGCTCAGGTCTCTTCGTTCTAAAGAAAACTGTACAATGTATAGCATGATATCCACCTGTATATAGGACCGTCAAGCTAATACAAAACATTTTCATTGTTTTCACTTTTCAGGATGCCTTGTGCAAAATCAGCTATACCATACTGCAGATTATCCGAGACCATAAGGTTGACTAACTTTTCTGTGCAACTTTTGAAGAATTGAAACGGACATGAAACTGAATTATTCAAAATTTGGAGTTGATCAAACTTTTGTTTCATCAAGAATAAGTGGAGCTAAAAAACAAGAAAGGCAAGACGAGCAAACCGTGACTTCAATGGGCACACGTGTATCGATGCGATGTTGATAATAGAGATCAATGCAGTCCGCATCAAGCCGCTTCAAACTCGCTTCACAAGAAGCCCTCACATAGGCTGGATCACCACGCACATCAAACTTCCCATCCTGCAAACTGACTGCAAATTTTGTTGCTAGCTCCACTTTCGCTCTTATTCCTTCCTTCAAGGCCTAGAACCATGGTTTCATTATATTAATCATCAAGGACATACACATTATTGCATGGTATAGCAAGTGGATTTGTGATTTCATGGATGGCACAGTCCCTCTGGAGTTTTTCCAACACTTCATTGTTAAGGCTATGCCACTTCTTTATGTAGCAAAGGATATGAAAATTATGTAATCCTTGGAGTTTAGAAGTCTGATACTCTTAAAGGACCCAATCCATTTTCTCTTTTTGTTTTATGTTTCTTCAACTTAAATTTACAATCTAGCTTTTTCATTCACAAGATTTGGTGCACAACATGAACGTACACAGAATCGTGCACATGCACATTAATACAAAAATAGGGAACTGATCAATGTAGATTAATTAGTGCCCTTTTTGGAACCATTTGGATCAAAGGAAAGGAAAGATAAATAAATAAAACATCCTAGTGAAAAAGAAAGGAAAGGACTAAGGAGAGTAGAGGAAAATAGTTCTCATTTGTCTTATTTGGATTAGATATGGATGGGAAAGAAAGAAAACCTAAATATGCTGTTTAAAGGAATGGTTTTTCTCTCTTCTTTTTTAACAGCAAAAGAGGAACTTTACTTATCGATAAAATATTTACATAAGTTGCTTAGTCAAACATTCCTAGCCTGCTGTTGCATCCCACAATTCATATCTAAAGCAGGTTTCACAAATGGCAAGTTCTACAGCTATGAAATACATGGTTACTCAAGTTTAAATTTGGGTGCTTGAGGCATTTTATAAGAAAATCATCAACGAGATTTTCTTTCCCTCTGTTTCCGTCTATTTTTGTATGGAAATGATGTCTGAGCAAAACACAATCCATCCATTTCCTTTTCTTTCCGTTTCCTCTCCTTTCCCCACCCAAAATCAATCCAAACACAATCCATCCATTTTCTTACCTTTCTTTTCCCTTCTATTCCTTCATACAATTCTCTTTTCATAATCTTTAAAACTTTACCGCTCATAACAAGTAAATTTTACTATCCCTTATCAGAGAAATAGTAAACTTTCCATAAATTGATGTAGTACTATTTTACCAACTCCATTATGATATAAAATTTTGAAGGAAAAAACAAAAGAAAATAAAGAGATGGTAGAAGAGTTCTAATCCTTCGTGTTACTTCTAATGGGATAGAGCTATTCAACGTATGCGCTAGACCTACAACCTTCTCTTCTCAACTTTGTTGCAAGTTTGACAATTGACACCACATGGATGCCATTGTCGGAATACTGAAAATATTGGGTGACTGAGCTATTTAGAAAACAATTTATTAAAAAAAACTCTCAATTTTTTTAAACCATTTTTTTCTCTTACAAGTATATTTTTCAAGATGAAAAAAAAACTACAATAAAATTTTCATGAACCACCTCCAAAAACGCCAAACCAAACAAAGTCAAGTTTTTCTGTTATTTTCAGCAATTGGAACTTTTGATTGGCGCGTTAAAAGAGTCCAGTCTTTCTGCCTAAATGGTCTCATAAAATAAACATAATTTACACTTAACCCCTTGCAATAATTCACTTGTCTCATTTTGCTACTTCCAATTTTATTTATCATCACTTTGCCCTTTCCCTATTTTTCCCCATGTTTCCTTCCCTTTCCTTTCTTTTAGATGGTAACATATCTCAATGGTAGAGATAAAACTTCAATTATTTTGATTCCCATGTATGAGAAAATTATTATTAATAATTCTAAGAGTTCTTTACCAAAGAATAACGAGACAAATTGAAAGTTAATTACTATTATACACTAAACATGTTGTCTGCTTGGTTACCTAATAATTATAGGTCCTATTTAATAATCCAATTCAACACTTAAAATTAATAGGTTCAAATCTTAACATATTCAAACATGTTTGATAATCAAAAATTGAATATCTGAATTAATTAAATGGCATTGAATTTCTTAAACAAAACTTACTCCAAAAAATAAGTGATAAATTATTCACTGATAGTTTGATGTGACCTGGACTCAAACGTATCAAATTTAGTACTTAACAAATTAATAATTTTATGGATTCAGACTTTAAATTAGATTTCAATTTTCAATCATCAATTTTACCAAATGCACCCATAGAGAATTATATTGCTCATGTTTGGAAGGCTTGCTCAAGTGAATGTTTAACTAGCAGAATTTGTGTAAATATACAACGCATAGCTCATAATAAATCAATAACTTCATAGCAAAAATCATTTTATACAAAATTGCACCAAAATCAAAATCAAAGTAATTCATCCCATATTTATAAAGGAGGACAAACTGAAAAGGCAGTAACATGAAAAAATGAAGAAGAACAATGTCATATTTGAAGTGCATGGAGTTTAAGTGCTGACAAACAAAATTAAGGGGGCACAAATGGAGACAAATTTTGAAGTGCATGGGATTAAGTATAATTTACCTAAATAAAATATTTACAAATATGCTCTTTTAGAAATTAAAATTACAAGAGTTTATGCATAGCAGACAACAGCAGAAAATTTGCAAATATGGTACCTTGCCAATGAGTATTTCGTTGGTGTGAGGTCCATAGATATCGGAGGTGTCAAGATGGGTGATTCCTCTGCAAATAGCATGGTGGATGAGTTTGATCATATCAGGTTCGGGCTTTGGCGGCCCGTAGAAGGCTGACATGCCCATGCAGCCCAGCCCTTGAGCTGAAACTTCAAAACCTTGCGACCCCAGCTTGATTCTTGGCACTTTCACTTCTTCTGACGCCGCCATTTTCAGACAAGAGCACAAGACACAGAGGAAAGAGTTGAGTGGAGCAGAGTTTATTGTTTCGTAGCTGAGGCCTGAAGAAGAAGTATGGAGTGGACTGATGAGGGATTAGTGTTGTCTTGGTCTATGCTTTTATAGATGACCCAGGGCCGCCGGCGGGAGGACTTGCGAAGATAGGAGATTGTTGGCCCCGTTTGAACTGCCACTTTTTTGGAGTTTTTTGTACCAAAAAATAAAAAATAAAAAATAAAAAATTAGGGATAATTTCATAAACCACCCTGAGGTTTCTGATAATTTCATACAGCTTTCCTCACGTTTTGAAAATTACACATACATTTACTAAAACATAGGTTTGAGTTTCACCTTGATGATGTAAGACCAAAAAAATATATGAAAGCCCGAAATTGCCCTTATCTAATTTTCAAAATATGAATAGTGATTAAAATTTTTCAAAAATCAAGAATACACTTGTATACTATAAACCTATGAGTTTTATTACTTAGCCAATGTTCTAATATTTTCCATCTCATAATTTTCTACATCTGGCCCAAGTTTTCAAACTCTTATCATTTCTTCCTTTTTTCGAACAAGCTCGTTATTTTAGATGTCAAAATCCACCATCATAATTTTTACCTTTATAATTTTTACCTCTCTATAAGTTTCTTCCATATGTTGTCTACCAAATCGTCAATCATAAAATTCACAATTCTTACCTTTTTCCCACTCAAACAATCAAGCCCCTCAATTATCAAAATGCTTCCTTTTCTGAGTAATAGAAAATTACAATTTAGTGGTCATGGGTGAAACAATTTAGTCACAATATGTAGCTTAGCCAAGAAGAATTGTTTTCATTTTTTTTTTGTTATCTTTTTTATCAATGGCTTGTCTTTGAAAAAATTATGAAGGTTATTATAGTCATTGTCTATCATCAAGGGAGGTAAGTGTAATATTGAAAAATCTCAAGAAATCTCGATGAAATTGTTACAAACCCTAGGGAGGTTTCTGAAATTATCCCTATTCTAAAAGGGGCATATTGTCAGAAGTGTATGCCATAATCAAAGCTTTGAAAAGAAGCCTCGTGAAAAGATTCACCACTGAAGACTAATGATATGTTATGTCATGTCACTGATTACATACTTCGTTGAAATTCATGTAATGTTATGTCACTGATTACATACTTCGATGAAATTATGAAATTATCAATACTTTTGTAATGAAAAAAACGACTATAATATTGAGATAAATAAGTATATCTTCCTAACCAATGTTGCACTCTTCACTTGTGAGTATATATTAACATTAGAAGCATTACAATGAGTGACTTGTACGAGTTTCAACAAATTATAATTGGGTAATAGATATAATTGAATCAATCTATTTATATTTATTTAATAAATGGATATGAAAATACTTAATTATCCATTTACACTGATTTGAAATTCTATTTTTTTTTAATTTTTCGCATGTCGTTTAACAAGAAAAATGATATTTGATTGTTATTAGATTCGTAGGAAATTCAAATTTATCTTCTTAACACTTAGTAAAAATTGAGTTTAAAAATATATTTTTTTAAATGGTTATAAATGGGTGAGTCGAATCAATCAACTATCCACCAATTAAATGGATTTAATTAGATACTCACTTAGACCCATTTAAATTTTAATGAGTGAATTTGGATGGGTTATTAGTGAACAGTTTTGAACGGATCAATATAATTGGATTGTGATTGACATCTCTAGTTAACATGTATATATGAAATTATGAATTATGAATATCTATTTATTGGACAAACTGCATACAATCTTGGACTTGAAGTTATGTGGTGTTTTTTCCCTCTATTTTAAAAGTAGGTAGGCTCATATGTAAAATTTACAAGTTTTATTTTTAGGTCCACTATTAAAATTTTAAATTATCATACACATCCTGAATAATAACACTTTTGCAAACAAAAACTTTTAAATGTGATTTTAGAACACCAAATAGATGAATCCAATTCATAAAAAGGATGCGACAAGGAATGAGGGATGGCTGGTGAGGGATTAGTGTTGCTCGGATCTATGCTTCGATGAATAACCCATGACCGCCGGCTGTTGGTGATAGACGAAAATAATTTTTGAAAAAACAAAAAACACAAACATTTTTTTTAGAAGGTCGAAAACCTTTAGTTCCTAACAGGGTGGGAACAAACCAATAGCTCTTTGGATGATTGCCCACTACCAAAGACTATAAATTTTAGTGGAATGGGAGGTCAACATTCGCCCCTCGGGTTTGGCTCGACTGGTGCTGGGGGTACCTCCTTAGGTCCTAGCACCGCGTGGTCGCGGTTCGAACCCTGTTATCGTCTTGTGTCTTTCGGGGGGCGGGGACACAAGCGTAGTGGAAATAGTCGGGCCTAGAATATAACCCGTCGAATCCCGGATACCCACCGTGTCAGCAAAAACAAAAAAAAAAAAGGAGGTCAACATTCAACTATTAATATGTTGTATAACCAACTAGAAAATTTCTGTAGTCATCTTAGAGTATCATTCCTTCAATGTGCTTCTTCCAATGATGATAGTAACTGGTAATTTAAATGATTAAAATTAAAAGTAATATTTGACCATCCAGCTAATTTAAATAATATTTGACCAAAAGCTATTATAGAATCTGTCAACTGCTTATCCTACTAATTTTGCAGAACAATTGGTCACTGCCATATTTTGAGCTAGATCTGTGTTTTTTGTGACTATTATGTGTTTTTGTTTTTGTTTTCATCCTTTTTTTTCTCCAAATGGGACTAATTAGATGTACAAGTAATATACAAAAACATAATATGAATACTGCTATTAATTATATATTCTACTTTTTTTGTCAAAAAAATATTACAAAGTAATATTCTACTGGTTTCAGTTGATTTTTGTATTACAAAGTTTCTTAAAAGAGTTATTGACAATTGAAAAGTGGACAAATAAAAAGGGGAAGAGTAATTGACGGTTAAGTTTTTTTTGGAAATCATCTAACATGATTTGATTTGCATAACTCCCCTAATGGCAGGCCAAACATCCATTAAAAATTACAGATCATAATTTAACAGATACAATAGATTTGAAAATTACAAACAAATCTAAAAAAAATATAAAGAATTTTAAAAGTGTCTATCTTCCGTGCTTATGGCAATCACCAGATTTGCCAATAAACGGTTTTAAGTTTCAATAATGATAATGAGATATGTTGAAATAGATTTAAAATTTGAAAAAAAATTTAGATCTGACAACCAAATGTGAAATAAATTCATATCTAACAACAAAATAAAGCAAAAAAAAAAAAAAAAACTCCATAGGAGTTTGTTTCAATTGGATGGATGATGTAATGTTCAAATTGGAATTGGATACGTAAGTGCAAAGGTAAGCCATTTCCTTTTCTTTTTTTTCTTTTTTTGGAATGCATTTGATGTTTGATTTCCGAAAGGAATTAAAACGAACTTGGATAGTACAAAAGTTTAAGGTGGAGGATGACACCACAAATTTAAAGTGAATTTGACCATTTATTTGTATGTAAAGTTTTAACCTTTTAACTTACCGAGACGTGCTTAAAATCTTACCTCCTTTAGTTTAGTTTAAGGGATAATTTCAGAAGCCTCCTGAAGTTTTTGCTATCACAAGCCTCCCATGAAAATTTACAAATATCCCATACTTTAGACCTTTTTCTGCATTTTGCTGGTATGATGTAGTTTACACTTTAGAATGACATGTCCTTGGAGACGCTTTTGATGTAAACATTCCAACCAAAAAATGCTGTCCGACAATCTATAACTCTCGTAGCAGTAGCACATGAAAAATGGACCACTTTAGCATTAGCACTATAACTCTCGTAGCAGTAGCACATGAAAAATGGACCACTTTACAATACATAACCTTTAATGCATTCAACTGCAAGGAAAATTATGTTCTGCTTTTACATGACCATATCTTTATTCATTACAACCTTTCTGAAGAAACTTTACTTGCCTTAACCCTGGAGACAATAGTATGACGAAATTTATTGGAACAAATACATATCACTCAACTCTTAATATAGTGAAATCCACCATCAGGCACATAGCTAGAAGGAATTATTGCCACAACAAAGCTATGTCTTCATGTCCTCTTCCAGGTTGACAATGGTGGAGTTTCAGAATTTTGCCAAGTGCTGATTTCAGGCCCGTATCTCTCACCCTTGACTCCTGCAGAAGCAATAGATTCAAGTTCCGCCATATCTTCTGCCGACAGTTTTACAGACAAAGCTCCTATATTCTGATTGAGGTTCTCAATCTTGGTAGTGCCAGGTATGGGACAAACATCATTGCCTTGGTGATGGACCCAGGCCAATGCTAGCTGTGATGGAGTACAACCCTTCCTTGAAGCAATGGCAGTGGCCCGCTCATACAACTTCTTGTTGTGCTCCAAATTCTCTGCTTGAAACCTTGGCAAACCCTACATTGTATGAATTTCAAAATTTCAAGCAACTGTAACGCCAGAAATGCAAAAGGGAGTGAAGCATGTGTCGTCTACAAATGAAGACAATATGAATAACTTCAAGATGATGGATAGTATTGTTTGAGGTGTACAAAGTTCAGGGGAAGGAACAATCAAGTAAGGTGGACTGAGTACTCTAAGAAACATCAATTGTAGAAGGTAGATCCTGCAACACATTTCCCATTAACGAGGGAACTCAAAATAGAAAACGGGTACATTTTTGAGCTATCAGGACACTTGCAGATTGCCACTGAATCTGGTAAAAGTAGATGAGTGAGAAACTTATTCGAACTATAAACAATCTATACTCAAAAACATATGTACAAACCTTTCGAAAGTCACCTTCAGCCAAATTCTCCATCAGCTTTGGACCTGATGAGAAGAAACCTCGTCCAAGTGGACTGTATGCAACAATCCCTATGCCAAGCTCTCTGAAAGATTATACCAAAAACTGAATTGAGAACTTCATATTTCTTCTAGACCATTTAGAAAATTCAGCAGAATATATGCACTACCTGCAAGTGGGAATAATCTCTTCCTCGACATCTCTGGTCCACAATGACCACTCCAACTGTACAGCTGTTATTGGATGAACAGCATGTGCTCTTCGAATTGTTGAAGCTGAGGCCTCAGACAGACCTATATACTTTATTTTACCCTCTTCAACCAGTTTCTTGAGCTCTCCTATCTAGAGAATTTCAATGGACAAGAAGATGCTAAGCTGATTTATTACATTCAACACTTAGGCAGATAATCGAAATATTACGTGCAAAAAGTAAAAGTTGCACTAGTTCAACGAAGTTGTGGACAAAGTATACATCAAACTGAAATCACTAATTGATGAAAATGGCAATAAGCATCCAGTGATAGTTCTCTATGTACAGCCAACCGGAGGACTTAGTTCTACTGGACCATGCCAACATAATGCTCCTCCAATATGATTACATGGCATTGTTGACTTCTATATAGAATAATGGCCGTACATATCAATTATCAGTTGCCAATTTTGCTTGATTTCCGTTATACTTGCCTGTATTTTGAGTGATTAAACTGCAAGAAAGTTTCTACCTAATACTCAGGGAAAACAAGACAATTCTTTGCTGATTACATGAGAAAAAGAAGACAGAGAAATCGTTTCATAAAAGCTTAATGTAAGCAAGCTGCTGAAATCTTTGAATTGCTTGGAGAGGTCAATGGGGCAGTTGCAGCTGGCTTTCACAATTAGACAAAAAGCTGTGCTCTGAACAAAATGAGTACCATGTTTTTTAGATATCAATAATAAATGTCTATCCGCAGTGCTTTTGGCACCGACTGAAAACGAATGACAATGTAAGTAAATAGCCTATCTCAAATGAAAGAGAATGCTCAGGTCTCTTGGTTCTAAAGGAAAGCTGTACAATGTATAGCATGATATCCATCTGTATATCCCTCAGCAGGACTGTCAAGCTAATACAAGACATTTTCATTGTTTTCACTTTTCAGGATGCCTTGTGCAAAATCAGCTATACCATACTGCAGATTAGCCGAGACCATAAGGTTGACTAACTTTTCTGTGCAATTTTTGAAGAATTGAAACGGACATGAAACTGAATTATTCTAAATTTGGAGTTGATCAAACTTTTGTTTCATCAAGAATGAGGTGGAGCTAAAATAAAAGAAAGGCAAGATGGAGCAAACCGTGACTTCAATGGGCACACTTGTATCGATGCGATGTTGATAATAGAGATCAATGCAGTCCACATCAAGCCGCTTCAAACTTGCTTCACAACAAGCCCTCACATAGGCTGGATCACCACGTACATCAAACTTCCCATCCTGAAAACTGATTGCAAATTTGGTTGCTAGCTCCACTTTCGCTCTTATTCCTTCCTTCAAGGCCTAGAACCATGGTTTCATTATATTAATCATCAAGGACATACACATTATTGCATGGTATAACAAGTGGATTTGTGATTTCATGGATGGCACAGTCCTTCTGGAGTTTTTCCAACACTTCATTGTTAAGGCTATGCCACTTCTTTGTATGGCAAAGGATATGAAAAGTATGTAATCCTTGGGGTTTAGAAGTCTGATACTTTAAAGGAGCCAATCCATTTTCTTTTTTTTTTTGGTTTATGTTTCTTCAACTTAAATTTACACTCTAGCTTTATCATTCACAAGATTTGATGCACAACATGAACATACACAGAATCGTGCACATGCAAATTAATACGAAAATAGGGAACTGATCAATGTAGAATAATTGCCCTTTTAGGAACCATTTGGATCAAAGGAAAGGATAAATATATAAATAAAACATCCTGGTGAAAAAGAGAGGAAAGGAGAGTAGAGGAAAATAGTTCTCATTTGTCTTATTTGGATCAGATATGGTTGGGAAAGAAAGAAAACCTAAATATACTGTTTTCCTCTTCTTCTTTTTTTTTTAACAGCAAAAGAGGAACTTTACTTAACGATAAAATATTTACATAAGTTGCTTCGTCAAACATTCGTAGCCTGCTGTTGCATCCCACAATTTATTGGGGTGCTTGAGGCATTTTACTAGAAAATCATCAACAAGATTTTCTTTCCCTCTGTTTCCGTCTACTTTTGTATGGAAATGATGTCTGAGCAAAACACAATACATCCATTTCCTTTTTCTTTCCGTTTCCTCTCCTTTCCTCTCTCAAAATCAATCCAAATACAATCCATCCATTTCTTACCTTTCTTTCCCTTCTATTCCTTCATACAATTCTCTTTTCATAATCTTTAAAACTTTACTGCTCATAAAAAGTAAATTTTACTATCTCTTATCAGAGAAATAGCAAACTTTCCATAAATTGATGAAAAGTTTAACATCAAAGACGAAAATACTACTATTTTACCAACTCCATTATGATGTAGAGATGATAGCTATTCAACGTATGCGCTAGACCTGCGACCTTCTCTTCTCAACTTTGTTGCACGTTTGACAATTGACACCACATGGATGCCGTTGTCGGAATACTGAAAATTTTGGGTGACTGAACTATTTAGAAAACAATTTATTAAAAAAAACTCTCAATTTTTTTTCAACCACTTTTTTTCTCTTACAAATATATTTTTCAAGAAGAAAAAAAAACTACAATAAAATTTTCATGAACCACCTCCAAAAACGCCAAACCAAAGTCTAGGTTTTTATGTTATTTCCAGCAATTGGAACTTTTGATTGGTGCCTTAAAAGAGTCCAGTCTTTCTGGTTAAATAGTCTAATAAAATAAACATAATTTACACTTAACGCCTTGCAATAATTCACTTGTCTCGTTTTGCTACTTCCAACTTTATTTATCATCACTTTGCCCTTTCCCTATTTTTCCCCCATGTTTCCTTCCCTTTCCTTTCTTTTAGAAGGTAACATATCTCAATGGTAGAGATAAAACTTCAATTATTTTGATTCCCGTGTATGAGAAAATTATTATTAATATTCAAAGAGTTCTTTACCAAAGAATAATGAGACAATTGAAAGTTAATTACTATTATACACTAAACATGTTGTCTGCTTGGTTACCTAATGATTATAAGTCTTATTTGATAATCCAATTCAACACTTAAAATTAATAGGTTCAAATCTTAACATATTCAAACATGTTTGATAATAAAAAATTGAATATCGGAATTAATTAAATGGCATTGAATTTCTTAAACAAAATTTGCTCCAAAAAATAAGTGATAAATTATTCACTGATCGTTTGATGTGACATGCACTCAAACGTATCAAATTTAATACTTAACAATTTAATAACTTTATGAATTTAGACTTAAATTAGATTTTAATTTTCAAACTTCAATTTTACGAAATGCACCCATAGAGAATTATATTGCTCATGTATGGAAGGCTTGCTCAAGTAAAAGTTTAGCTAGCAGAATTTGTGTAAATATACAACGCATAGCTCATAATAAATCAATAACTTCATAGCAAAAATCATTTTATACAAAATTGCGCCAAAATCAAAATCAAAGTAATTCATCCCATGTCTATAAAGGAGGACAAACTGAAAAGGCAGTAACATGAAGAAATGAAGCAAAAGAAAAGAAGAACAATGTCCTATTTGACTAATAATACTTACAATTTAAACAAATGGAGTTCAAGTGCTCACAAACAAAATTAAGGGGGCCCAAAGGGAGACAAGTTTTGAAGTGCAGGGGGTCAAGTATAATATACCCAAATAAAATATTACAAATATGCTCTTTCAGAAATTAAAAGTACAAGATTTTATGCACAGCACACAACAGCAGAAAATTTGTAAATACGGTACCTTGCCAATGAGTATTTCGTTGGTGTGAGGTCCATACATATCGGCGGTGTCAAGATGGGTGATACCTCTGCAAATAGCATGGTGGATGAGTTTGATCATATCAGGCTCGGGCTTCGGCGGCCCGTAGGCTTCTGACATGCCCATGCAGCCCAGCCCTTGAGCTGAAACTTCAAGACCTTGCGAGCCCAGCTTGATTCTTGGCACTTTCACTTCTTCTGACGCCGCCATTTTCGGACAAGAGCACAAGACACAGAGGAAAGAGTTGAGTGGAGCAGAGTTTATTGACAGGTGCCGAACCTGTGCAATAATAATAAATAAATCCTAACTACCACCTGCAACAGCTAGTAATCAATTCGAGTACTGGAACAGGGACTCTAGGTGTGCAATGGGTTACTTGATTCACCCTGTTCCCGAAGAGTTTGCTTAATCCGATATACCTGAATCAATTATTTAACTGAGTTCTCTAACTAGTAGATAGTGGTAAGCAGGGTCGTCTCCTCAGGGACTGGAGAGATATTTGTTTCTTTTCAAATCAAGATTAATGGGGGGTTTTGGTATCAAATGCCAACTAAACAAATTAACTGCAGAAAATAATTAATTAAAAGAAATAAATGAGAGAAACTCTAGCCAAGGGTATACTTCAGAAATGGTTCATGCACTGATAATTGATTCAAAGGTAATTCCAACATTTACTAATAGATTGGTTCTAGTTGTCTCGCACGCGCTAAACAACCAACCCTTCCTTAATTTATCGATAGCCAAGGTACGACCGTTAGCTATTTCTCTAACCCAAAAACAACCCTAGGTACGACCGTAGGATTCAATTTCCAGATTGCATTAATAATTAGAAAGGCCCAATCCTAACCAATAAACACGCTACGAGGGTTTATTTAAGCTAGATCATATATTCCCCTGACATAAACCCAATTATACCAGTTGCTACTGGGATAGAGGTAACGAACAATTACGGATTCAATTACCTCTATTTAGCAAAATAGCCTATATGAATAATCAATTATTGCGCACTAATCAATCATACACAAGAGCTATAACAGTTAAAAGCAAAGAACATATAAATACCAATAAACGGAGGAAATAATTAAAAGCGGTTTAGATCTCACAGCATTAATTGAACCAATTCATCAGCTGTCCCTTGACTAGAATTAGAGAATTAGCCCTCCATTAATGGAGGACAAACCGCGCGTGGAAAACTGAGAAAGGTTTGCACTTCGATTATCCCGCTTCGGTCCACCACAGGAGGAGAAAGCTCAAATTTGTATTGCTCTCGATTGTTAAGTGGAAACATACGAGAGATTGCTTTTGTTCTCCAATTCGATTCGCACAAGGTAGGACAGCCCAAGAGCAAAGTCAACAATGGCGGCTCCTTTAAGCTTTCTTCCTTTTTCCAATTGAAGTCAAGATACACGAGAGTGAAAGTTTCTCAATTGCTTGATTTCTCAAGTTGTCAAGTCAAAACATGAAGAATTCGTTTCTCACAAGTCAACAATGATGGCTTCTGTCCGTTGCCTTTTTCCCCTCCAGGCTGCGGCTCTCTCCTCTCATTCAAAAACCAAAAACGAAGACTCTCCTCTAACCTAAGCCGCGCCAGAGATAAATTACAAATTGTTACTTCTCCAAAATTGCAGCAAGACTCCCTAGAAATATATATTAAAATAAAATCTATTACAATTAGGTTTTTTCCGCTTCTCAAACGGGCCCCACTCCGATGAATCTTCTAAAAGTTGAATTTAAGCGCTTTTCAGCAACCATTCCTGCAATTAGCACCAAAACAAAATATCAGTAGAATCCACCCAATTAACGAAAATATTTAGTCAATTAATTATGCAATAATGCCCAAAATACCCACTAAAATGCAACCTATCATTTATTGTTTAGTAGCTGAGGCCTGAAGAGGAAGTATGGATGGACTGGACTGAGCGATTTCTGTAGTCTTGGTCTATGCTTTTATAGATGACCCAGGGCCGCCGCCGGCTGGTGGTCAGCGGGAGGACTTGTGGAGATAGGAGAATTATGGATGGACTGGACTGATGAGGGATTAGTGTAGTCTTGATCTATGCTTTTATAGATGACCCATGGCCGCCGGCGGCTGGTGGGTCCGGCGGGAGAACAGGCGAACATAGTAGATTGTTGGTCCCGTTTGAGCTGCCACTTTTTTGGAGCTTTTAGTACAAAAAAAAAAGTTAGGGATAATTTCAGGAACCTCTATGAGGTTTCTAACAATTTTACTGTACGCTTACTTTCTTTGATTTGATAGTTTTTGTAATAAAGTTTTAAAATAATATTAATTTGATCAAATTTTTAAATAAATATCCAAAACAAATTCAATGGGAAATGTTTAAAATAGGTACTCTGTTTCCCATTATAACAGAGAACCTATTTTTTCATAAATAAATTTATTTATCGGATAAAATAAAAATAAATCCGTTTTCCAATAAAACACCAACCATTTATTGGAAATAGCTATTTATTGGAAAACGGGTTTTTCCAATAAAACACCAGCTATTTATTGGAAATAGCTATTTATTTTTATTTTATCCGATAAATAAATTTGTTTATGGGAAAATAGGTGTTAAAGAGCTGATATTTGATGGAAAAAATGATATTTTAGGATACCAATGAATAACAGTTAAAACACATTCACAAATTTGGTATTTTAAATACTGAAAATTGGTTCCGTTTGGATTAGATTTTGTTGGGGGTGTTTTTCAAAAATAGCACTGTAGCATTTCGAACGTGAAATATAAGTACTGTACATATCTGCTATTCCTTTCCCTTTTAAACCAATCATTTTGACTTTTGTGCTTTCTGATAAAAAATTTTCATTTGTTTTTTGTGGAAATGCAAAAAAAAATTAATTATGTATAAATCGAAAAAATTACTAATTTAATTATTGGCACTTTGCTCATACGTTGAAGGACTGGTAAAAAAGCCGTGAAGAGTTGGTATTTTTATTAATGAAAACTTTTCCCGTAAATGGCCTGCTCTTTATGGCTTTCCTTCATTGTATTATCAAAGTACCATACTTTTTTGTATTTATCACGAATTCACATATTGTGACTGTGAATTAAAAATTTTTCGAGATCGTATTTTTATTAATTAGTCTTTTTTTCATACTATCGTTAGTTTGAATGAAAAATTTTACCACATCCTGGACCATCCAACTATAAATTTAAGATTAAAGTATGAATTTAAATAATATTTGACCAAAAGGGATTATAGAATCTGTCAACTGCTTATCCTACTAATTTTGTAGAACAATTGGTCACTGTCATATTTTGAGCACAAGTTGAGTGGAGCAGAGTTTATTGTTTAGTAGCTGAGGCCTGAAGAAGAAGTATGTGTTGACCTTGGTTTTGATGATTAACAAACCAAAATGTAGATTTGGGCTAATGTTTTTATGTGAGCAATTTGTTAGAACAGATTCTTGTGGCACAAAAGAAGAAGCAAAAACAGGGCACTCATGTCGGTCGTCCGAAAGGAAGCTATCGGACGTCCGAAAGGATGAAGAACATCCAGAAGGAAACTTTGTCGGACGCTCGTGAGAAAGCATCGGACGTCCGAGAAATTTCGCAAAGATTTGATGACTCTCTGACGACGTTCGGACGCAGGGTTCGGACGTCCGACAGGTGGTTTGGACGCAGGGTTCGGACGTCCGACAGGTGGTTCGGACGTCCGACAAGCCAACGGCTAGTTTTGACAGCATTTAATATTTGAGCGTTGGAGAGCCTTTTGGAGCCATTTCTCACCTTCTATAAACACCCCAAAGCACAAGAAGACACCAGACTTTTGCCAACACAAAATACAAGCTTACAAGTGAGATTTTTGAGTAGAAAGATTCTTTGTTGGTTGTATAAGGGGTTGGGAAAGTTGGGTTGTGAGGTTGCTCAAGTGAAGGTTACTCTCTAGCAGGAGTAAAACCTTGGTGAAGGTGAACCTATCACTTGGAGTGGTAAAATCTTGGTGAATGTTGCCTCATTTGTATAAAATAGTTCTTAATTGGGTGAGTGATCTTTCAAGTGTAAGTTGTTGAGGGTTAACTAGAATAGTTGTAAAACTCCTTGGCTCAACCAAAGAGTGTTTGGGGTGAGGAAGGAGTGAGCCTTCACTTGTACATCTTGGTTAGCATCGCCATCAATTGAAGAGGCTATTGGATTGATATTTGGTTTGCATTTCTTATCTTTTCTCTTTAATTAAGTTTTCTTTATTGTGCTTAAATTTGATATATCTTTGTGCATCATTGTGAAATTGTTTGTACTCATTGGGTTGCACCGGGCCTTACAGTATGGATGGACTGGACGATTTCTGTAGTCTTGGTCTATGCTTTTATAGATGACCCGGGGCCACCGGCGGCTGGTGGGTCAGCGGGAGGACTTGTGAAGATAGGAGAATGTTGGCCCCGTTTGAACTGCCACTTTTTTGGAGGGTTTTGTACCAAAAAAAAATTAGGGAAAATTTCAGGAACCTCTCTGAGGTTTCTAACAATTTTACTGTAAGGTTTGAAATATTACGCCTACCTCCTTTGATTTGATAGATTTTGTAATAAAAATTTAAAATAATTAATTTGATCAATTTTAAATAAATATCTAAAAATATCTTTGGATAATGAATTTTGATTTATTTTTCTATACAATTATGAAATTTTCTAGTATAGTTATAAGAAATAGGTGTCAAATTTTTAGGGATTAGTGTAGTCTTGGTCTATGCTTTTAGGGATAATTGCAAATATCGTCCCTGAGATTTCTAACAGTTGTACTCACCTCTCCTAAAATTTGAAAAATAGCACTAAATTTTCCTAAACTAGATTTTGATAGTAACTTCAACCCATGTTAGAAAAAGTACCATTAAAAAAGTCTTTTGGAAAGTGAGATAATAATTTTGTTCCATTTATATCATTTTTACCTCTCATGAGGTAATATTAGTAAAAAAATATTAAGGGGCTATTGGGTTAAAGGGTTTGGGAATCACAGAATGGAATAAACCCTTTATTTGTTGCTTGGGTTAAGCCTATTGGAATGTAATTTTTGGAATCATTTCTAAAAAATCTGACTTATCCCATTCTCGAGCAAATTGGGAAGTTTTGGACAAAACTCTCAACTTATTCCCTCAGACAACATTTATGACGGACATACCCTCTCTTTCTCTCCATCATACGCTGCACTCTCAATTGATATTCCTTTGCTCTCCTCATAGTCCACCACCCGATGACCTTCTATAGCCAGTTCCCACTTCCCTCGGCGGCGGCCGCCCTCTGCCCCTAGTCCCTCCTGGAGTATTGACTTCTGCCGCCCTCGCGGATGCAAAATTTAAGTTCTTATATACAATAGTATTCGTGCTACTTTATAAGCTTTGGATGTTGACTGCTGAAGACTTGTTGACTGCTGAAGACTTGGTGACTACTGCGACGTGAGGGACGAGGGAGGCACCGGAGAACGACTTCTGAGGTTGCCATTCCTTTAAACTTTAATTTCGAACTTTTTGATTGGATTTTCGTTCTTTGGTTTATTCGGACCTGCAAAGATTTCATCAATCTTTAGGAAATTGAAAGAGAGAAAAAAAAAGGGAAAAAAACTGGTAAAAATGTGAAAGGTTCAGATATATCAAACAAGAATGATGGTGGTGATTTTTAAATTAAACAAGAGGTTCAGATATATCAAACAAGAGGGAGTAACCCTTCATTCTAAAGCCATAAAGAGCTCATGTTTTATTGGAGAACGGGTTTATTTTTATTTTATCCGATAAATAAATTTGTTTATGAAAAAATGGTTACTCTATTCTTATAATGGAAGAAAGCCATAAAGAGCTGGTGTTTTATTGGAAAACGGATTTATTTTTATTTTATTCGATAAATAAATTTGTTTATGGAAAAATGGGTACTATGTTTTTATAATGGAGGAAAGCCATAAAGAGCTGGTCTTTTATGGAAAAATATGACTTTTGCGAAAGTGACCACGATTTGATTTATGAAATTATCCAAAAAAAAATTAGAATGGATTTATTTGTTTTGAAAGTTGTATAACGATCGTTAAACTTCAAATATCCATTCCTTAAACTTCAAAATCTACAAAGTCTCATATTTTTGTTAAATACAAAACCTACCAGTTTCTGCAATTATGGATGGACTGGACTGATGAGGGATTAGTGTAGTCTTGATCTATGCTTTTATAGATGACCCATGGCCGCCGGCGGCTGGTGGGTCCGGCGGGAGAACAGGCAAACATAGTAGATTGTTGGCCCCGTTTGAGCTGCCACTTTTTTTGGAGTTTTTTGTACAAAAAAAAATATTAGGGATAATTTCAGGAACCTCTATGAGGTTTCTAACAATTTTACTGTAAGGTTTGAAATATTACGCTTACTTCCTTTGATTTGATAGTTTTTGTAATAAAGTTTTAAAATAATATTAATTTGATCAAATTTTTAAATAAATATCCAAAAATACCTTTGTATAATAAATTTTAATTTATTTTTCTATACAATTATGAAATTATCTAGTATAGTTATAAGAAATAGGTGTCAAATTTTTAGGGATTAGTGTAGTCTTGGTCTATGCTTTGAGGGATAATTGCAAAAACCGTCCCTGAGATTTCTAACAGTTGTACTCAGCTTTCCTAAATTTTGAAAAATAGCACTAATTTTTCCTAAACTAGATTTTGATAATAGCTTCAACCCATGTTAGAAAAAGTACCATTAAAAAAGTCTTTTGGAAATTGAGATAATAATGTTGTTCCATTTATACCCTTTTTACCTCTCATGAGGTAATATTAGTAAAAAACAAAACAATTAGTGAAACTTAAAAGATATATATATATATATATATATATATATATATATATATGTTTTTTATAAAAAAACACAAAACACGAAGGAAAGAGTTGAGTGGAGCGGAGTTTTGTTGTTTGTAGGTGCAGCCTTGAAGATGAAGGAGAAATTTAATTTTTCATTATACATATATATATATATATATGCGTATATATTGGTAGAATGAATTATATATTTTCATTATACAAAGATAAATATAAACATATGTTTTTATAAAAAATTTATTTTTCATTTTATATATTTTATATGTTTTCATAAAAAAATTTACATTTCATTATATATTATATGTGCGTGGGGTAGAATGAAAAAAGTTTTAGAGTATACAAGAAATGAAAACCAAAATAAAAATGGAAAATGCTTACCTTTGTGCTTACCTCATTCAAGTTAGAGAATGTTGATTGATTCCTCCAAGTCTGCCAAGACTTCCAGGTCAATTACGCATCCTCGCTCAATTTGCTCACTTTTTTTTTTTTTTTAATCAATTGTCATCCTTACTCCTACACCTATTCTAATTACAGGAAGGCTCAATTGAGCTTATGAAAGATCGATGAGAACAGAATCACCACTGGATCAGACGGGTGCACAATACACCGATCTAAATTTGAAGAAAAGCCACAAGAATGACATTTTAATGGGAGGCAAGGTTACCGAAGCCTTAAGGGCTTGGTGGAGCTGGTGGTTCATTCAATTTGCCCACTTGGTTCAATCAATAACATCTTTTGACTGATTTGACTGATGTCTCGTGTAATTAATAGCGGACATTTGCTTCCTCATTGATAACAACATAGCATATGGACCAGGGAATGCCAAAAGCAAGGGCTACGACTCTAAGTGTTGACCATCTAGAGGTTGTTGTTGTAAGTATGGCAACATTGAAGTTTGAAAATTAAAATTTAAAATGTAAAATTTAAAATTTAAAATTATTAAATTTAATCTATTTGAATATGTATCGCATTAAATAATAAGTTAATATATTATTATTTATTTTTTAGATCAAATTTTATCTAGAAAGTTTTTGGTCTAATTGTGGTTCAATCACCATTAATTTTCCAGTTGGACCTCCCTTTCCCCTAGAATAGAAGTCAAATAGGTGTAGAATAGGCGTTGTTGATTGATAAAAGAAAAATAATAATAGGGTGGGACTTATCCTTTTTTTTCTGGAGACGATAACAATTGTATAACCTATTTTATTCTAAATTACAAAGGAGGGAAAATCTAAAGAGACTTGTGTTAGGAACTAATACATACACAGATCTTACTAAACTAAAAAAGTGTTTTGACACCATCTTTTGTGGTGCCAATCCACGTTATGGACTATGAAGCGTGGTAGACCTACAATCACATGAATGTGATAATGGTCGAGTTGACCCGTTGAAAAAATTGGGAAACCAAAGAATCTAGAAAACAAATTTCTAATAGAAAAATTTGTCAAATTAGTCCCTAATATTTACACAAAAAATTTTTTTAGTCTCTAACATTTAAAATCAGCCAAAATAGTTCTTAACATATAAATTATGATCCATTTTTATCCTAATACTCGTATTTGCTCATTTCTCCGACTAAAAATAGCACGTCTCTCTCATGTGGGCATATTTTCAAGGACAAAACTAGAAAACACTATTATTTTCAGTGTAAATGTGGAATTGAAGCTTCTGCTGCTGCTACTTCAGTATATTCTCCTCAAACTGAAAAGCACCCGCGTCAATTTGAGGCTTGATCCCTTTAGCGGTGTGGCTGCTGCTGTTGATCCCCCAAGGAACCACCACCATTAAACCCGGCGAGCTTGATTCCATCACCTTTCCATTAAAGCTGTGTGATCCAACTGCCAAGGAACCACCACCACCTTCTTTCTAGCAAATTGCACAGGAGGCGAAACCCGGGCATCAAGATTGTGGGTTTTGGTGGGCTACGGAAGAGAAGAGAAAAGAGATGACGTGGAAGATGATTTGGGTTGAGGAAACCAAGCGAACAAAGATGACAATGGTTTTGGAAGTGATATAAAAAATCTCGAACTTTCCCAATTTTTTAGCAATTGCTGCCCATCCCTCTCTTCTTGAAGTTCATTAGATTTATGTGGATTCAGGGTTGAGGAAGGCGATGAGATGGGGGGCTTTGGGGGGTGGGATTGGGGGTGGGGGAAATGGAAAGAAGATGGATGAGGAAGAAGATGATGATGAAGATTTTGGGGGTGGCAGTGAGGAGAGGAATCCAGCGGAACTGGGATTTGAGAGCTGTGGTTTATCTTCTTGTTCTTCATCGGAAGAGACGTAGCTCGATAGCAAAGAGTCCATGACCAGAAGCAAAAGGGGAGAAAAGCCCTAATTTCAGAACATGGAAAGAAAAATATGCGAAAATGTTATCCTTGAAAAGGGGAGAAAAGCTTGTGTTTTTCAATTTTGCCCTTGAAAATATGTCCACGTGAGAGAGGCGTGCTATTTTTAGTAAAAGAAATGAGCAAATACGAGCATTAGAACCAAAATGAATCATAATTTATATGTTAATAACTATTCTGACTGATTTTAAATGTTAGGGACTAAAAAAAATTTTTGTATAAATATTAGGGATCAATTTGACAAATTTCTCTTTCTAATACTTCTCTCTATCTGACCCATTATTGGTTTCGTGTTTTCACTTTTTTGACAAGTCAAAAGAAGATTTGAAATCAAAATAAAGTAGGAGTATTTCTTGTTCTCTAGAGTTGCCATTTGAAAAGTACTTTTTTTAAATTGCGAATGCACCTTTATGAAATCAAATATTTTTAAATTTGAAGGCTACTTGTTTAAATTCATCTAATGCTATCTATTTATGCATATTGATTACATGTTTGCATGCAAAGTTGAATTTTTGAAAAAATGAATCTAATATTAGGATAAATATCTTTGTGATGAACGGTCCACTTTTTACATGTCATTGTATACAAATTTCGTACCATCTTGCATTTGAAGTTATATGGTGTTGGTTTTTTTTCCCCCATTTGATACCTAAAAAGCACACGAAAAGTTAAAAGCTAGGTGCACTAATAAATTTTAGAATTACTATCCAAGTCCTGAGTTGCAACACTTTTCACTTGCTTTCAATAAAAAATTTAAAAAACAGTCCATCTTCTGTCCGGACATGATAGGCTTTATGATAGAAATCAATTTTTAAATGTGGCTCACCATGTGTCTGGCAAACAGACTGCTTTTATAAAAAGAAAATGGAACTAGTGAACTAGTCCACTGCATGTCAGAGATACTACGAGCCTGGATAGAAAAATACTCAACTTTTCAACAATATTTTTCGAACTTCTTTTTGGCAATATTTTAAAGAAATTTGCCCTGGGTTTGGAGTTGATTAGGTCCGGGTTGATTAATGACCTTGACTAAGATATATCAAAAATTAATATTCAAGAAAATATTCTACATAAAGAAATTGAAAACTAGTACATTTTATTTTTTTTCCTCATATATATAATGCACTTTTCATATTTGATATTCACAGAAAGTAATGACATTACTTACGGTCCAAATTAATTTGAAGTAGTGGCGATTGGATAGTACAAAAGTTTAATGTGGAAGATGACCCCACAATTTTTAAGTGAATTTGACCATTTATTTGTGTGTAAAGTTTTAATTGTTGGATCCTGGAATAATCAGGAAGTCGTATCGGGTTTATTAACATATGTATAAAAGAGCGAATGCCATGGCTCAAAAGGGATGGTTGTTTTGCTGATGTGGCCAATTATTATTGGCTAGAGTGGGTTCGTCCATGTGTGTGTGTGTGTTTGTTTTTTTTTAAATGCAGAGGCTGCAAATTGGGTCGTGCGTTTGTAAGCCTGAGTGTTTTGCTGTATGGAACCCACCAAAAGAGCAATAATTAATAGCTGTCCTTTTTCTTCAAACATTTGGGTCATTTCTCTTCCCACCGTACCTATTTGCAGCCTTTTGGTGACACCGATTGGACTAATAAATTGTGATAAAAATTGGAGTAGTTACTGAGCTCAATGTGACGGGTCATGTCTTACTCATTTGCCCTGGTTGCCATGTTCATTTATCTTCTTTTTGGGATAGCTGTGCCTTGGTAAACCACCGCTGCCGTTTGTATTCTTTGTCATTCAATTTTTGTTTCCTTTTCCAAGCCACACGATTTCTCTTTTGGCCGATGAGCTCGAGACCAGGAAAGGTTCCATCTTTCTCTTTCCTCTTTTCATTTCTTCCTCTCTTCTTCCCCTCTTTGCTTTTCTTCCACTGGAACAAGCCAACAACAGTCCAACTGTCGAATGCCCACCTGTTTGAGTTCAATTTTTTTTTCCCAGATATCATGTCTATCTGTTGGATTTATATTACAGCAAGAGAAATGGGACAAAGAAAAACGTAAGCCATGAAAAGAAGAAGTAGAAAGGGGAAAAATGGATCTTCATCAGAACATGTATGCTTTTGTTTTACATTTTTTTCGTGAAATTTAAGCTGGTTCTGTGAGTCTTTTTTTGTTTAATTTTTTCCCTGATCAGAGGAAGAAGATGAGAAGAAGAATAAGCAGATGAAGAGAAGAGAATGGATTTTCAGCCTAATCGGGTCTGTAAGTTTATTTTTTATTTTAATTTAACCCATCAATTAGCCATCAATTATTTTTTATGAAAGGAAGAATTAGCCATCCGACTCCCTTTCTCTGACCCATGCTCTCTTTCTTCTCGTCTTCTTCCTCATCATCGCGAAGAAAGCTGCACTTTTTCTCTCCAATTTCTTTCTGATAGACAACAACAAAATTGAAAAGTTGGCTGGAATTTTTTTGCTTCAAATTCTCTTATTGCTTCATTTTCTCCGAACTATGTTTATTAGTCTTTTAGTTCTTTTTCTCCTATTATTTCTGACATCTCGTGCCACTTGCCAGTGTTGTCCCCGCTGATTAGTGCTGCTCTCGTAAGTCCCTCTTCTCCCTCTGATTCTAAGCAGTTCCTTTCACGTAAGTCCCTCTGTTCGCCTCTACTGAGTTCTTGAACTGCACTCGGAAGAATTTTTAACCCATCTCGTGGTGGTAGCATTTGATGGTTAGAGTTGCAGATTATTCGCCTTTTTCACTTGACACTGGCAAACTTATATTAGGTCAAGAAACTATAGTAAATATTATGCACAAGTCCCAGAATTCGCCAACATTAGACTAGTGCATGGACGTTTATGAAGTTCAAGTTTTGATCACTGATTCGAATTTTGTTTGTTTCTTTTTAATGAGAGTTATGAAATTGAAATTATTGATGGGATTCTTTGTATTATTGATGGGATTCTATAAGAATGCATTTCTCTTTTTTGGTGAAATGTTGTTTTGTGTTTTCTACTTATTATATGCACTTTTTTTCTGTGGAAAGTTATGGAAAGAAATTAGACAAAAATATAGAAAATTTCAGACATATTTGAACTGAAAATGTTCCCAAAACCTATTTAAATGAAAAAAGACCATCATCAGTAGTCGTTAACGTTATTTTAAATGTATAGGCCTTGAAATTGCAAAGATTGTAGCTTCGTCCTCTCTGTTTTAATTTTGCCAGATTTCTTTTGTCTCTGTTTGGACCAACTAGGACACAGAAAATGTGCTGTTATCCCTATAATCCAAAGAACTGGATTAAATCAGTTAACGTTCTTTTATTTTTGCTATGGTGACACTTCCCCAGGAATTTCTTACAAATTAGCCTTGTAATTGGGAGTTTATGTGTAAGGGCTTGTATTGGAAGTTTCATGTCTATTGCCTGTTACTCTGTGACATTGTAATTGGCTCTGAATTAGCATATAATGAAAATTTTGTTCCAGACTGATCATACTTGTGCTGTTGCATTTACTGCCCTCTTTTGGAAATGTAGCCTCCATTTCATTGCTATTGCATAAGTATCATGATTGCTGTGTTTTCTGACACCTCGTGTCCTTTCCTCAGATATTTGGCCCTTTGGTATTTTTTATCTCCTATTATTTACCAGATTAGTTGTCTAATTTTTTCCCTTTTATGATGTTGTGATGTTGCAGGTACATAATCTGGAAATTTCCTCCACCATCTTCATGCGGTTTTGTAAGTTTTGTTTATCCCTTTTGAAGGTAGATTCTATAAGGTTATTTTCTCAAAAAAGTGTATTCTTTAACATTGTTTCCCATGCTTCTTGAACCTTCTCAGTTTAAGGAAGAAAATAGAAAAAGCAGATCAATGTTCCTGAAATAAAGTACTTGCTTTTCATCTTTTTTCAGTTGTCTAATTCTGTCTGAATATTTATCATGTGGGGTTCTTGAATCTTTTTTTATTTTATCATTCTTAGTCCCATTTATTGTGGTTTTGTCTACCAGTATAATCTGGTGTTTGTATCAGTGATGCTGGAGTCCTTGATTGGATTTCAAGAAATTGTAGGTTCATGGTGTACTGCCTTGTATACTAGATCATATGGTATATAATCTTGTTTTCAAGTTAAATTGGTCCTAATGACGGGTCAATGTGATTTTCATGCTAAAAAAGTCTTGTGTCGTTGATGGCTCGACTGAATTTTGGGAGTTTAGTAAGCTGTTGTAAGTAGTATTTTGTAGTGATAACGGTATTATTCACTATGGCATTTTAAGAATTGTACCTAACCACGTGGATATTTTCTCCTCCTGGTGGTTTGGTGCTTTTTCTTTTTTAAATACTTGATTGAATTATTTGATGATTTGACTTGTTGCTTATGGTTATACGTTGGTTTGTTTTGACAGCCTTGTGTGTGGAAACTCCCATGGTATTATCAGAAAGTATGACTTGATGTGGTGCAGACAATGCTTCCGCAGCAACACTAAGGAGATTGGATTAATTAAGGTAATGGATTCAAAGTTTTAAGAAAGGAATGATCATATTATTACCTTCTTAAAAAAAAAAAAACTAATAGAGCTACTATGATGTGGTTGTTGTTTTCATTGTCATGTTAATATTCATATTCATGTTAGGATATGATTTTGCATTTAAATTTTCTTGTACCTGTGGTTCTAGATACGAGTATATGCCAATTTAAGAATTTTATAGTTGGTTGTTGGCACTCTATGATACTGAGTTATGGGTCTTGTTTTTCCATTTTTGTGCCGTCTTGAATAAATTACTAAATCATTCTGATTTTTCTTGCATTTGTCATTGCAATATCAGTGAACGAAAAGGCCGGTGCCTCCTTGCTAGCGGATTTTGTTGAGCAAGCTGCCATTAGAGATAAATGGATCCCAAGTTGTTATTTTCTTTGTATTTTGAACAATTTTGGCTGTTCTAATTTACCATTGAACTTGAATTGGTATGTGAATCAACAAATTCTACCATATGCTGTTCTTTAATATAGGGTATCACATATTTTCTTGAGGTTGTCCTTGGTGTGACTATTTTGTGAATGCAATTATGGTGAATTTTTTATTTTTATTATAACAAATTGATGAATTGCAGGCAATGTTTTTAATTAGTTGGTTAATTCTCTTGAACTGAATATTTTGGATCGTATATGTTTTATGTCGATGGCATGACAGATTGGTTCTCGTTCATTGTGACCAAATCTAGATTTGTATTGGAACAGATTGCTTTTTTTTTTTATTTATTTAAATCAGATGAGGGGATCTTTTGCAAGCATTTCTTTTCATTTTGCTATTGCAATAATTACTGAAAAATGCAGAGCCAAGGTATATTCGTGCAAAAACATGAATATTCTGGAGTATTTTCAAAATAAGACTCATTTTAGCTAATGAATACTTATTAGTGGGTTTACAATTTTGTCAAGTTATTAGAGCTTTATTATGCCAGCAATACACTAGATCATTTACCTACACTACCTGCAAAAGGTTTTTTTATTAGATTTTAGGCAAGAATAATGAGTTTTCTATTAAGTTATGGTAAGGTTGAGTATGAGAAAATTTAGTCCTTGGGAAAAATGCCATATTCACATTTTTACATGGAAAATGCAATTTTTTGTTTTGTTATGTATGTACATTTATGGCCCGTATCTGTTCACATGAAATAATTGCTTAGAATAATCATTTATGCAAATTGATGTGGTCTGATGCCAAGTTTAGGATGGGTAGGGAGCTGTAATGCAAGTGTTTATTCCTTGAGCGGGACGGCTTCAATTAATGATCTGTTTTTATTTACTTGATGATAATGTAAAAAGTGAGTTACATAATGCTATAGGGGTTGAGTAAAGGGGAAAGGAGTTATATTACAATGAGGTGGATGCTTGGTAAAGGTAGTTATTTGGATATGAAAATGATAATAATGCATAATGTTTTCGTCCAAAAAGGTGATAGTAGTAATTATTTTTTTGTTAAATTTGGTTCGTGATGAAATGTAGTACTTAGTTTGCATTAATTATGGTTGATTCCATCCAAATTTGAGCTTGTTTGTATGTAATTTGCAGGTTGATGGTGCTAAAATTTCTTGTAGATTTGAACAAGATACTTAAATGAGCTTACATTTCTTCAAATTGTGAATGGTTTATGGATGGAAGTACACAATTCTTACAATGAGGTGGATGCTTGGTAAAGGTAGTTATTTGGATATGAAAATGATAATAATGCATAATGTTTTCGTCCAAAAAGGTGATAGTAGTAATTATTTTTTTGTTAAATTTGGTTCGTGATGAAATGTAGTACTTAGTTTGCATTAATTATGGTTGATTCCATCCAAATTTGAGCTTGTTTGTATGTAATTTGCAGGTTGATGGTGCTAAAATTTCTTGTAGATTTGAACAAGATACTTAAATGAGCTTACATTTCTTCAAATTGTGAATGGTTTATGGATGGAAGTACACAATTCTTACAATGAGGTGGATGCTTGGTAAAGGTAGTTATTTGGTAGTACACAATTCTTAAAGTTTTTATTACTTTCCATCTACTTGCACATAATTTTGCAGTCACACAATTGATGCTTTTCTCATTCTGGTGATGTTTTATTGTAGTATTTTTATTTTATTTTACTAAGCAGGATGGGAATTAGAAATTTTAGGATGACGTGAGAAAATGTATTTAGCAGATGAATTTGCCAACATTTAATGTCACATACTGTGGTTAACTTGTTGCTTTTCTAATGCATGACTGCTAATGTTTGAAATGCATTAGCCTGTCTCAATCCTTTTTTTTTTTTTGGTGGGGGGGGATCAAGCATAAACAATCGGTGCTTGCTAATTGTAAGTTTAGGATTTTGGCCTTTTTTTGGTGGTTTTCTCTTGGCTAATTATAATCAGCCAATAATTATTTTTTAGAAGTACTGGCTAATTATTTTTTCGATTCTTGGGTGATAGCAGTCGGAAATTTGGAGTCAATTTTATCTTTCAGCATGATTTTTACTTTTCCAGGTCTGTTGTTTTGTTTCTCAGAAATCTGGTATTTATAAAGTTCACGTTATGTTCTGAAAATTTTTTCCCTTGAGAATTTTTCTCAGTTTGCTGCAGTCAAGAAAAGAAAATATTAACTAGATTTGGCCATGTGGTATGGGTACTGTATAACTCCACTTTCTCTTTATATTTTTGTGCTTCACTCTCTCATGATCTCCTAGAAATTCCACACTCAAAGTTACTGGTTTGGTGATGTCTATAAACTATATATAGTACTGTATTTTTTCCTTCTTCGGAACCCTTTTTTTTGGTTTCTACATATCCATTTTTCCTGGTTACAAGATGAGGAATTGAGATATACAATCAACGGATGGTTTTTATCCTTTTTTTTTTGTTTTCTTTGGAGTGGTGCACGATTCACCTCACAGGGTCATAAACATATCTATACTTATTATCCCTTTTTTTCTAATGAGCTTCCTTTCGATTGATCAGCATCAAAGGGAATACCCACAACAATTGATCAGCATCAAAGGGAATACCCACAACAATACATCAAGATATTACCTGAAATACACTAATAAGCAAACACTATTTGGTTGGAAGATAGAAAAATCAATTCCAAGTGCAGTACATAAGTCCCGATTGGCCTTTATGTGAGCTACTCTATTTCATTCTGCTATGACTACTTTGATAGCTGCAAGCGCATAATAAAGCACTCCATCATCAGGAATGATGATATTGGATTGGTAAATCTGACTAAACTCAAGCTTTTCTTTTCTTTCATGGTGACTTCTCAGATTAAGAAACTCAATTGCAGAACTATGTTAACAAAATGGCACTTCTCACATGTGCAGAAACATCTCATCAGAGGTTGTTTTCATTAGGTAGAAATTGAAATGTTGATATTTTGGATAGTTAATTATAGTGTAAATTTTTGTTTGTTTAAATGGTGTTATTTTCATTGACCTTGCTATATTGTGTATGGAAGTGGTAATTAGGTTTATGGATCTAGCAAATTCAATGTTTACTTTGTTTTGATCTCTAATTTGTGGGGAATTTTATTAGATTGATATACTAATCATGAAGGAAAAAAACTGCCATAGTCGTTGCAATCTTTTAGCTCGTAGTGGTCCTTAAGGTATTACTTTCTTGTGCAATTTTTTGTGGTTATTGAATTTTAAGGTATTGGCTTAACCTCTATGATTCTCTATTCCATTATATAGGCGAATCAGCTCAGGGTACAACTATTACATAGCGATAAAGGATTGAATAATAAATCTTGTATTCCTGTATATTTTCCACTATTTGGACATTTGGATCATCAGGTGCTTAACGATAATCTTTTAGTGATAGTTTTGAGCTCATAGCCAAACAAAATAGAGCTTCTTAGTGATAGTTGGTAATCATCTTTCCGTTTTGTTCATTACCAAGCATTGTAAGGGAAAGGATTTTCATTTTTGTGTTCTACTTGCCAATGTATATTGTTGCTTCATGAATAATGTCTGTTAAAGATGTAATCACAAAATTTCTCATGACTCAGTAGTGTCCTAACTTGTGCTGAGGCTACCCTTGCCAACTATGAGTTTTACATGGTTTTGCAGCCTATATTTTCCTTCATTTATTGCATTGCCTAGAGGACAATATAAGCTCTTCCCCTCCGATGGACTGCTGCTTAAGCTTATAGATTACCTCTTAAGTAATTTTACAAGTTGGATTGTTTAGGAAATTTTCTTTTCCATGGTGTTGTCTGGTTGTAGATGATTTATGTTATTCTTACTTGCATTTGAGACTGGTAAGATTGAAGTCTCAAAACTTGAGTACTCTCTTAAATTATCTCACCTACTTATGTGCCTATAATTTGCTAAAGAAAATGACCTTTTGTTTATTTAGCTCAACCTAAGCTTTTGCCTTTCTTGGATTTCTTCTGGAGTTGGAAGCAAAAATGGCCACCTGTGAAGAACAACTGGTGAGACAAAACGTAAGTTTTGTTGTGTCATTCTGATTTAATTTTTTCCTTTAAATTGCTCTTTTGAGACCTGGTATGCTTTTCTCTTTGGTCATTTTCAATGGCCTTTGCTCTTTTCAAACTCATTCAAATTTTCTTTTTAATCATTTTTTGGCGTCTTTCACGTAGGTATTTTGTTGATCTGCTCAAAAAAAACATTCCCTATGGTAACTAAAAGATACACTTGTTTAAAATATATTTCTTCATCTTCAAAATGTATTTCTTTTTGCTTCAGTTCTTCTGTTTTTTTTTCCTTCATTGGGTTTCCAACACTTGTAGAACTAATGAATTTCTTCTCTAGGAATCAGGAACTTCTCTGCCAAGTTGGTCATTGGCCAAAATTTTGAGTTACAAAAGATCTTGGGATGCTACTCTTTTGAATGCTTTGTGTTCAATTTTTTTGTTTTTTAGCAAAGAAAATTGTCTTTGTTAAAACCTTTTGAATATTTGTTTTATGAGCCTTAAGTGGATATTAAACCAAGTATTTTCAGCAATCTTTTTTTGATTAATTGTTTCTGATTCACTGGATCTTATAAATAGTTTTCCTGTTTGTAGGTGGTTAAAGTTTTGCCCAACACAAGGATTCTCAAATATTAGATTCTAAGCACCTGCTTGAAATAGTAAGTTATTGTTTTAACACCTTAAATGTTCTATTCATTTGCCGAAAAAAGAATTAACTTACTGCATAACTGTAGTTTTGCCTCTTTAATCATAGACTATGATGTTTGGTAGCTTAGAAATTCTTGTTAGAAAATTCAGTTTTAGTTGATTTAAATATGTATTTACAAAACATGATGTTCTCTTAGATTTGTAACATCTCTCACCTAATAGTTTCTCTCACCTAATTTGGCATATCTTGATTGTATTATTGATAAAGATGTGCTGAGAAATGAGCTTCAGTTATATATCCAAACAGTGGTTTTTTCTATTCCTCGTGAGATTTGCTTCGGTTGTACATTTTCTTCTCTCAAGTTAAATTGAAAAGTTATTCTGTTTACTGATTTTATTACATGGACGCTTGTCTTGGGAGATTGGTATTGATCATCATTTAAGCTGTGAGGAATGAATGAAAAAAAAAAAAAGCATACCTAGCAAAAAACCCTTCACCATTTTTCAAGTTCTTTGGGGCATTGTGATTTCTTTCACTGGTTGGTCCTCATTGAATTATCAAAACGAATCTAATCTTTCTATGTTGGCAAACCGCAATCCTTTCCTCTTTTGAATACCTCTAATTACTCCTCAGAACCCAAACAGACCATGGCTAGGGAAAAATATGAAGTTATGATTCTATAGAGACTCGTCCTAAGGATGGCTTTTGAAAACTTATCACTGGTAGGGTTTCAAAAGGCAATCTTGGAGTTGCTGTAGTTGTAAGGAATTAATATGGATTTTGGACCATCGGATCAGTAAACGATCAGGAATAGCTTCCAATCTTCATAGATCATTATTGCTACAAACTGGAATTAGAAGTTTATGCTATTAATATTTTTAATCTTTTAAACCAATATGATACTGCTATTTACAATGTGCTATGGTTATATCTGATTGTAGGTGTCTTATCGTATTTTGGCAGCAAGTCTTGATCAAAGCATGTAAGCAGTGAAGCAAATCAGATGGTAGATTGTTTAGCTAATGTATAGGATGCTAACAACAAGATATCTTTTATTATGATGTTATGTCCCACCATCTTTTAGTTGCAAGATGACTGTTTGGGGATTTTATTTTCATTTTGTATGATTGTATATTATTTTAAAGTTCCTTTTATGAAAAAAAACTTCTAAAACTATGAAAAGCTAAGACTGTAGCTTATTTTTACTATTTAATAAAATTACAAAAACATAACTGCAAAGATAGTAATGCATTTTTATGTAACTTTTCATATTTAATATCTAAATTTGAATGATTGGGCATTTATGGGCAATATTGAAAATCACACCGCACTAGTATTAAATAAAAAGGGGAGGAAGGAAGCGTTTGATGATTTGGGCTGACAAATGGGTCCGTTTGCAAACGAAGCGCCTCGATGAACTTGACAGGCCTGAATTTAGAGATGTGGGTCCCATTTTAGTAAAACATGTAGTATTAAGTCCTTGTGCTTTGGCTCACTTTAAAAATTTAGCTAACCTGTTATCTCAAATTTCTTATTTAACCCCAAAACTTGGTTATGTTTTAATTTTACCATTTTTGTATAGTAATACATACCACAAGAATGTAAAAACCCAAGTTTCCAAGTAAAATCATCGTCCCTTGTCATCTATAACCATTTTCAGATGCCCACAACTAGTATTCGTTGAATTTTTGCCAAATTCTCTACTTGCATATTCTACATTGTAGGAATTTCAAAATTTAAGCAACTGCAATGCAGAAATTCAAAAGGCCGTAAAGCATGTGTCGTCTACAAAAGACAACAATACGAATAACTTCAAGATGATCATAGTATTGTTTGAAGTGAACAAAGTTCAGGGAAAAGAACAGTCTTGTAAGGTGGACTGAGTACTCTAAGAAATCTCAATTGTAGAAGGTAGATCTTGATATACATTTCCCATTAAAGAGGAAACTATAATGCAAGAAATCAGAAGGGAGTAATGAACAGATGGTACTAATTACTTCAAGATGATCAGAAATATTGTTTGACGGGCACAAGTTCAGGGGAAAGATCAATGCATCAAGGTGGACTGAGTACTCCAAGTAGGAAACATCAACTGCTGGAGTTAAAGTTCTGAGATACATTTCCCATCAAAGAGGAAACTCAAAATACAAATCAACTAAATTTGAATCTCAATTTTAGGAAAAAATGATTACATGACATTGTTGACTTCTTCTATAGTACATTTTTTTCCTCATTTAGACATTTTTTTTTTGCTTTTTATTAATATGATATAGTTTACACTTTACAATGATGTGACCTTGGAGTTTCTTTTGATGTAAATATTCCGAGAATAAAATGTTTATATGCTTATGTTTAATAAGTCCTGAATTGAATGCTGTTCAACAATCTATAACTCTCGTAGCAGTAGCACATAAAAAATGGACCACTTTAGCATTCAAAAGTACAATATATAACTCTTAATGCATTCAACTGCAAGGAAAATTATATTCTGCTTTTACATGACCAGATCTTTATTTATTACAACCTCTCTGAAGATACTCCATTCTTCTTATAACTTTACTTGACATAGCCCTAGAGACAATAGTATGTCAAAATTTATTGGAACAATTACATATCACTCAACTCTCAATATAGTGAAATCCACCATCAGGCACATAGCTAGAAGGAATTATTGCCATAACAAAGGTATGTCTTCATGTCCGCTTCCAGGTTGACAAAGGCGGAGTTTCAGAAGTTTTCCAAGTACCAAGCCCAGCGTCAGACTCGTATCTCTCACCCTTGATAGCCGAAGCAATAGATTCAAGTTCCGCCATTTCCTCTGCCGACAGTTTCACAGACAAAGCTCCTATATTCTGATCGAGGTTCTCAATCTTGGTAGTGCCAGGTATGGGGCAAACATCTTTGCCTTGGTGATGGACCCAGGCCAAAGCTAGCTGTGATGGGGTACAACCCTTCCTTGAAGCAATGGCATTGACCTGCTCGTACAAGTTCTTGTTGTGCTCCAAATTCTCTGCTTGAAACCTTGGCATACCCTACATTGTATGAATTTCAAAATTTTATGCTACTGTAACGCCAGAAATGCAAAAGGAAGTGAAGCATGTGTCGTCTACAAATGAAGACAATATGAATAACTTCAAGATGATCAATAGTATTGTTTGAGGTGTACAAAGTTCAGGGGAAAGAACAATCCAGTAAGCTGGACTGAGTACTCTTAAGAAACATTAATTGTAGAAGGTAGATCATGAGATACATTTCCCATTAAAGAGCAAACTATAATGCAAGAAATCAGAAGGGAGAAATGAACAGACGGTACATTACTTCAAGATGATCAGCAATATTGTTTGAAGGACACAAGTTCAGGGCAAAGAACAATGCATCAAGGTGGACTGAATAATCCAAGTAGGAAACATCAACTGTTGGAGTTAAGTTCTGAGATACATTTCCCATCAAAGGGGAACCTTAAAATGCATATCAACTATTGTTTGTACTAAGAAGTACACTTCTGACCAATGAAACTCAGTTTTAGGATTAATGGTAAAGGAAAAATGATAGTTTCACAGGACAAAATGATGAAATTCTGTGCCTGAGACTAAATGATGAAATTGAAGTCCAAGGTCCACTTCCCCTCAAAACTGAAAAGAGACTTTTACATAAAAAGTGACATAGTTTCTTCCTGTTTTGACGTCTTAGGACATCTTTGCACTTTAAAATTCGATACTATCGATTGCTTGTGATTGTTGTCCAGCATGCAATAACAACCTTCAATTAATATAAGATCTAAAATCTGACAAAGCTAGCGCCATATCTTTTAATTTGAACTAAATACAGAGGACACCAAAATCTGAATTCATTCAATCAACTAAAGACCTCAAGACTTGTTCGACAGGAAAAAAAAAAAAGCCTGTTGATTTGCTCTGCTTAATAGAAATTTGATTAAATGTGATCATATTATAAGGCTTAATCAAATTATTGGACATCAAAAAGTGCAGCAACATATGACAGATAGACAAGAATAGGGATATCAAGCAAGATTGTCACTGAATGTGGTAAAACTAGATGAGTGAGAAACTTATTCGAACTATAAACAATCTATACTCAAAAACTCCATAGTTTTGGATATGCACAAACCTTTCGGCGGTCACCTTCAGTAAAATTCTCGACCAGCTTTGGACCTGAAGAGAAGAATCCTCTTCCAAGTGGACTGTATGCAACAATCCCTATTCCAAGCTCTCTGAAAGATTATACCAAAAACTGAATTAAGAACTTCATATTTCTTCTAGACCACGTAGAAAATGCAGCAGAATATATGCACTACCTGCAAGTGGGAATAATCTCCTCCTCGACATCTCTGCTCCACAATGACCACTCCAACTACACAGCTGTTATTGGGTGAACAGCATGTGCTCTTCGAATTGTTGAAGCTGAGGACTCAGACAGACCTATATACTTTATTTTACCCTCTTCAACCAGTTTCTTGAGCTCTCCTATCTAGAGAATTTCAATGGACAAGAAAATGCAAAGCTGATTTATTACATTCAATACTTAGGCAGATAATCGAAATATTACGTGCAAAAAAGTAAAAGTTGCACTAGTTCAATGAAGTCGTGGACAAAGTATACGTCAAACTGAAATCAATAATTGACAAAAATGGCAATAAGCATCCAGTGATACTTCTCTATGTACAGCCCACCGGACCATGCCAACATAATGCTCCTCCAATATGATTACACGACATTGTTGACTTCGTCTAGATATAATAATGGCTGTACATATCAATTATCAGTTGTCAATTTCCTTGATTTCCTTTATACTTGCCTGTATTTTAAGTGATTAAACTGCAAGAAAGTTTCTTCCTAATACTCAGGAAAAACAAGACAATTCTTTGCTGACTATATTAGAAAAAGAAGACAGAAATTGTTTTCATAAAAGCTGAATGTAAGCAAGCAGCTGCAATCTTTGAATTGCTTAGAGAGGTCAATGGGGTAGTCGCAGCTGGCTTTCACAATTAGACAAAAAGCTATACTCTGAACAAAATGAGTACCACGTTTTTTAGATATCGACTAAAAAACTTCTATCTGCAGTGCTTTTGGCACCGACTGAAAACGAATGACAAGGTAAGTAAATAGCATATCATTACTCAACTGGATAGCCTATCTCAAATGAAAGAGAATGCTCAGGTCTCTTGCTTCTAAAGGAAAGCTGTACAATGTATAGCATGATATCCACCTGTATATCCCTCAGCAGGACTGCCAAGCTAATATAAGACATTTTCATTGTTTTCACTTTTCAGGGTGCCTGGTGCTAAATAAGATTTAGCATACTGCAGATTAGCCTAGACCATAAGGTTGACTAACTTTTCTGTGCAATTTTTGAAGAATTGAAACGCACATGAAACTGAATTATTCGAAATTTGGAGTTGATCAAACTTTTGTTTCATCAAGAATGAGGTGGATGGCAAGATGGAGCAAACCGTGACTTCAATGGGCACACGTGTATCGATGCGATGTTGATAATAGAGATCAATGCAGTCCACATCAAGCCGCTTCAAACTCGCTTCACAACAAGCCCTCACATAGGCTGGATCACCACGTACATCAACTTTCCCATCCTGATAACTGATTGCAAATTTTGTTGCTAGCTCCACTTTCGCTCTTATTCCTTCCTTCAAGGCCTAGAACCATGATTTCATTATATTAATCATCAAGGGCATACACATTAATGCATGGTATAGCAAGCGGAATTGTGATTTCATGGATGGCACAGTCCTTCTGGAGTTTTTCCAGCACTTCATTGTTAAGGCTATGCCACTTCTTTGTATAGCAAAGGATATGAAAATTATGTAATCCTTGGGGTTTAGAAGTCTGATACTCTTAAAGGAGCCAATCCATTTTCTTTTTTGGTTTATATTTCTTCAACTTAAATTTACACTCTAGCTTTGTCATTCACAAGATTTGATGCACAACATGAACATACACAGAATCGTGCACATGCAAATTAATACAAAAATAGGGAACTGATCAATGTAGAATAATTATTTAGGGCCCTTTTAGGAACCATTTGGATCAAAGGAAAGGATAAATAAATAAATAAAACATCCTAGTGAAAAAGAAAGGAAAGGAGAGTAGTGGAAAATAGTTCTCATTTGCCTTATTTGGATTAGATATGGATGGGAAAGAAAGAAAACCTAAATCTGCTGTTTGGTAGAATGACAGACATTAAAGGAATGGTTTTTCTCTCTCTCTTTTTTTTTTTTTTTTTGAACAGCAAAAGAGGAACTTCACTTAACGATAAAATATTTACATAAGTTGCTTAGTCAAACATTCCTAGCCTGCTGTTGCATCCCACAATTCATATCTAAAGCAGGTTTCACAAATGGCAAGTTCTACAGATATGAAACACATGGTTACTCAAGTTTATGTAAAATTTGGGTGCTTGAGGCATTTTATAAGAAAATCATCAACTAGATTTTCTTTCCCTCTGTTTCCGTCTATTTTTGTATGGAAATGATGTCTGAGCAAAACACAATCCATCCATTTCCTTTTCTTTCCGTTTCCTCTCCTTTCCCCACCCAAAATCAATCCAAACACAATCCATCCATTTTCTTACCTTTCTTTTCCCTTCTATTCCTTCATACAATTCTCTTTTCATAATCTTTAAAACTTTAGTGCTCGTAAAAAGTAAATTTTAACATCTCTTATCAGAGTAATAGTAAACTTTCCATAAATTGATGACAATTTTAACTTCAAAGACGAAAATAGTACTATTTTACCAACTCCATTATGATGTAGAATTTTGAAGGAAAAAACAAAAGAAAAAAAAAAGAGATGGTAGAAGAGTTCTAAATCCTTCTAATCGGATACAGCTATTCAACGTATGTGCTAGACCTACGACCTTCTCTTACAATTGAGGACAAACATCTGAAAAAATGAAGAATATTATTGTCTTATTTGACTAATAATACTTACAATTTAAACAGATGGAGTTTAAGTGCTGACAAACAAAATTAAGGGAGACAATATAGTTCTTTTACTAGTTTTTTGAATATTTGTCAAAAAAATAGTTCTTTAATAGAATTTTAATTAACTTGTTGGTTACAATGTTTGTAGGTAGTTATGTAGGCAATATATATTTAGATAATTGGGGTGAAAGTTAATTTGTGGTTAAGCTGATTAGCAATATGGTGGTATGATTAAGTGATCGAGAGGGTGAAGCTGGAAATCTAAAAGATGACAAAAAAAGGTTTACACCAAATTTAAGGCTCCCTTTATATATAGTATAAATATTAGGGATAATTTCAGAAACCTCCCCTGAAGTTTCTGATAATTACACATAAATACCTTTCAATATAAAAAATTACAGTGCCCTCCTCTTTCACTTTGATGTGACCAGTTGTCGTATATAATATAAAGGGCGACAAGATTTCAAGTGCAGGGGTTTAAATATAATATACCCAACTAAAATACTTACAAATATGCTCTTTTAGAAATTAGAAGTACAAGAGTTTATGCATGGCACACAACAGCAGAAAATTTGCAAATACGGTACCTTGCCAATGAGTATTTCGTTGGTGTGAGGTCCATAGATATCGGAGGTGTCAAGATGGGTGATGCCTCTGCTAATAGCATGGTGGATGAGTTTGATCATATCAGGCTCGGGCTTTGGCGGCCCGTAGAAGGCTGACATGCCCATGCAGCCCAGCCCTTGAGCTGAAACTTCAAAACCTTGCGACCCCAGCTTGATTCTTGGCACTTTCACTTCTTCTGATGCCGCCATTTTCAGACAAAAACCACAAGAAACAGAGGAAAGAATTGAGTGGAGCAGAGTTTATTGTTTAGTAGCTGAGGCCTGAAGAAGAAGTATGGATGGACTGGACTGATGAGGGATTAGTGTAGTCTTGATCTATGCTTTTATAGATGACCCATGGCCGCCGCCGGCCATCAGCCGCCGGCGGCCGGTGGGTCCGGCGGCTATTGGCCGCCGGCGGTGGGTCCGGCGGGAGAACAGCCGAACATAGTAGATTGTTGGCCCCGTTTGGGCTGCCACTTTTTTGGAGTTTTTTGAAAAGAAATTATACATACATAACGAACGAATGTGAGGTTTAAAAAAAAAAAGTGATCGAAAAACAACGTGGGGGCATATTGTTAAAAGTGTATCCCATAATCAAAGTGTTGAAAAGAGGACTCGTGACAAGATTCGCCACTGGCGACTATGTTATGTCACTGGTTACATACTTCCATGAAATTATGAAATTATCAATATTTTTGTAATGAAAAAATGACTTTAATATTGAGATAAATAAGTATATCTTCGTGATAAATGCTGCACTTTTCACTTGTCAATATATATTAACATTAGGGGTGTCAAATGATTAACTTAGACGGGTTTGAGCGGATTCTAGTTGAGTAATAGTTATAATTGAATCAATTCATTTATATCCATTTAACAAATAGATATGAGAATACTCAATTACTCATTTATGATTAATTTGAAATTCTACTTTTTTTTTAATATTTCACATGTTGTTTGACAAGAAAAATGATATTTTATTATTATTAGATTCGTAGGAAATTCAAATTTATCTTCTTAACATTTAGTAAAATTTGAGTTTAAATGTATATTTATTTTTAAATAGGTATAAATGGGTAAGACGAATCAATCAACTATCCACCAATTAAATGGGTTTACTTATATACTCACTTTAACCCATTTAAAGTTAATGGACCAATTTGGACGGATTATTAGTGAACGGGTTTGAACAGATCAATATAATTGGATTGTGATTAACGCTTTTAGTTAACATGTATATATGAAATTATGAATTATGAATATCTATTTATTGGACAAACTGCATACAATCTTGGACTTGAAGTTATGTGGTGTTTTTTTTCCCTTTGTGCTCATATGTAAAATTTACAAGTTTTTTTTAGGTCCACTATTAAAATTTTAAAATTAACATTCACATCCTAAATAATAACACTTTCGGGAAAAAAACTTTTTAAATGTGATTTTAGAACACCAAAAAGATGAATCCTATTCATAAAAAGGATACAAGAAGGAATGAGGGGATGGCTGCTGAGAGATTAGTGTTGTTCGGATCTATGTTTGGATAAATAACCCATGACTGCCGTTGGTGATAGATGAAAATAATTTTTGAAAAAACAAAAACAAAAATATTTTTTTTTAAAGTCAAAAACATTTTTTTTAGAAGGTTGAAAACCTTTAGTTTCTAATAGGGTGGGAGCTAACCAACAGCTCTTTGGGTGATTAGCCACCACCAAAGACTATAAATCTTAGTGGAATGGCAGGTAAAAATTCAAACATTGCCTCCCATCATTGCGCCGGCTTCTCCTAGATTCGCATACGTGCATAGTGCACTCATTTTATCCGATGATGGTTCAATAGCTATCAATTTTTCAATTGGACCTCCCCTTCCCCTAAAATAGAAATCAAAATAGAAGTAGAATCATAGTTATTAAATCCGACCCGGCCCGGCAGTTCAATCGATCAATCCGGTAAACCGGCCATGAAACCGAGCCGAGTTCTTGATAAGATCGTTTCAACATTGAACCCGTTCTACGAAAAAGAAAAAAATGTATAAATATTGCTAGAATGGAGATTCGAACACGTGATCTCATGCAAAAAAGTAGACTACCATTACCACTAGACCAGCCAACCATATATTAATTATTTTGTTCTTATACTATATATTAGAGTATTAGTTATTTGGAATCTTTTAATAATATTTTTATTATTCCCTGAACTCTATAAATTATGAAATTGACTTAAAAATAACATATTACACAAATCATTTTAAAGGCCAATATTATTCTTAATAAACTTTTGCACTTAAAATTCATAAATAAACTAGATAATTACACTGAGATAAAATTTTATACTTGAAAGTTGGTGGATTACTAATTAAATTTAGGTTGTTAATTCTTATAAAAATTAATGAATCTATAATAAATTAAACTAACTGAATATTTATTATGGCGTAAAAAATTATAAAACATAATATTTAAATATATGTAGTGACCTAACGGTTGGACCACTCACCCACCGGTTAAACCAGTAACCCGTTGACTCAGCTCTTTCACCGGACTCCTTCCCGGGCCGGGTTTAATAACTATGAATAGAATAGACGTTGCTGATTGACAAAAGAAAAATAATGACAATAGGGTGGCAACTAATATTTTTTTTCGGCAACGATACAATTGTATATCCTATTCTATCCTAATCTAGGGGAGCATAAGGAGACTTGTGTTAGGTGTTAGTGGATATACATATTCAACTAAATCAAGAAAGTACTATGACACAACCCTTAAATTTTTTTTTTTTACTACAGGTGAGGTTTGAACCTCACCTCCGCCAAAAGGTGGCAGCTAATCAACATATCCAATCCATGTCGTGGACTACGAAACCTGGTAGACCTACAATCACATGACCGTGATAATGGTCGGAGTTGATTGTTGAAAAAATTGCGAGACCAAAGAGTCTAGAAAACAAATTTCTAATACTCATCTGCATCTGACCCATTATTAGTTTCATGTTTTCACTTTTTTGACAAGTCAAAAGAAGATTTAAAATCAAAATAAACTAGGAGTATTTATTGCTCTCTAGATTTGCCATTTGAAAAGTACTTTTTCTAAATCGCGAATGCACATTTACGAAATCAAATATTTTTAAATTTGAAGGCTACTTGTTTAAATTCATCTAATGCTATCTATTTATGCATATTGATTACATATTTGCATGAAAAGTTGAATTTTCGAAAAAAAAATGACTGTAATATTAGTATAAATATCTTTTTGATAAAAGTGCACTTTTTACATGTCAATGTATATTAACATCTCCATATTAACAAATTTCGTACCATCTTGCATTTGAAGTTATATGGTATTGGTTTTTTTCCCCATTTGATACCTTAAAAGCACACGAAAAAAGTTAAAAGGTAGGTGCACTATTAAATTTTAAAATTACTATCCAAGTCCTGAGTTGCAACACTTTTCACTTGCTTTCAAAAAAAATTTAAAAAAAACAGTCCATCTTGTGTCAGGACATGATAGGCTTTATGGTAGGAACCAATTTTTAAATGTGGCTCGCCATGCGCAACGGATCTCTGTATCACACCCTGTCTCATTCCCTATCCCACCCCTTCTAAACTTGCCAAGTGTTCTTTTATAAACCAAATCTCTAAACCAACCCAACTCAAACCATGTTTAATTAATTAACCGATTAATCGGGCTGAGAAACTTAATCTCTATAACCAAAATCGATTAAAATAAAAACCCAAAAAACAAAATTAGAGATTAAACAAGGCACCAAAAAAAACCACAAAATTCGGGGAATTTTATTTTCATCTTTTTTTTTTCTTTCTCCAAATGTGACTAATTAGATGTACGAGTAATATACAAAAACATGATATGAATACTGCTATTAATTACAGATTCTACCGGTTTTAGTTGATTTTGTATTACAAAGTATCTTAAAAGAGTTATTGACAATTGAAGAGTGGACAAATAAAACGGGGAAGAGAAATTAACGGTTAAGTTTTTTTTGGAAATCATCTAACATGATTTGATTTACATAACTCCCCTAATGGTAGGTCAAACATGCATTAAAAATTACAGATCATAATTTAACAGATACAGTAGAATTGAAAATTACAAACAGATCTAAAAAAATATAAAGAATTTTAAAAGTGTCTCCCTTTCGTACATATGGCAATCGCCAGATTTGTTAATAAACTGTTTTAAGTTTCAATAATGATAATGAAATATATTGAAATAGATTCAAACTTTGAAAAAAATTTTAGATCTGACAACCAAATGTGAAATAAATTCAGATCTAATAACAAAATAAAGGAAAAAAAAAAATCTCCATAGGAGTTTGTTTTCAATTGGATGGATGATGTAATGTTCAAATTGGAATTGGATACGTAAGTGCAAAGGTAAGCCATTTCCTTTCCATTTTTTTGAATGCATTCGATGTTTCATTTTCCCAAAGGAATTAAAACAAACTTGGATAGTACAAAAGTTTAAGGTGGAAGATGACACCACAATTTTAAAGTGAATTTGACCATTTATTTGTATGTAAAGTTTTAACCTTTTAACTTAACAAGACATGCTTAAAATCTTACCATTGTCTGTCTTTCAGTTTAGTTCAAGGGACAATTTCAGAAGTTTTTGCTATCACAAGCCTCCCATGAAATTTTAGAAATATCCCATACCTTAGGCCTTTTTCTGCTTTTTGTTGGTATGATGTAGTTTATACACTTTAGAATGACATGTCCTTGGAGATGCTTTTGATGTAAACATTCCGACCATAAAATGCTGTTCGACAGTCTATATCTCTTGTAACAGTGTAGCATATAAGAAATGGACTGCTATAGCATTCAAAACTAGAATAGCTAACCTTTAACGCATTCAACTGCAAGGAAAATTATGTTCTATTTTTACATGATCAGATTTTTATTCAGTACAACCTCTGAAGAAACCTTTAACGCATTCTTCTTATAACTTTACTTGCCTAAAACCTCGAGACAATAGTATGACGAAATTTATTGGAACAAATACGTCACTCAACTGTCAATATACTGAAATCCACCCTCAGGCACATAGCTAGAAGGAATTATTGCCATAACAAAGATATGTCTTCATGTCCTCTTCCAGGTTGACAAAGGTGGAGTTTCAGAAGTTTGCCAAGTAACAAGGCCAGGCCCATACCTATCACCCTTGACTCCTGCAGAAGCGATGGATTCAAGTTCCGCCATTTCCTCTGCAGACAGTTTTACAGACAAAGCTCCTATATTCTGATTGAGGTTCTCAATCTTGGTAGTGCCCGGTATGGGGCAAACATCATTGCCTTGGTGATGGACCCAGGCCAGTGCTAGCTGTGATGGAGTACAACCCTTCCTTGAAGCAATGGCATTGACCTGCTCGTACAAGTTCTTGTTGTGCTCCAAATTCTCTGCTTGAAACCTTGGCATATACTGCATTGTATGAATTTCAAAATTTAAGCAACTATAATGCCAGAAGACGTTACGAATAACTTCAGGGGAAAGAAACATCAATTGTAGAAGGTAGATCCTGCGATACATTTCCCATTAAAGAGGAAACTATAATGCAAGAAATCAGAAGGGAGTAATGAACAGACGGTACTAATTACTTCAAGATGATCAGAAATATTGTTTGAAGGGCACAAGTTCAGGGGAAAGAACAATGCATCAAGGTGGACTGAATACTCCCAAGTAGGAATCATCAACTGTTGGAGTTAAGTTCTGAGATATATTTCCCATCAAAGAGGAAACTTAAAATACAAATCAACTATGAAGTATACTTCTGAGTTCTGACCAATGAAACTCAGTTTTAGGATTAATGGTAAAAGAAAAATGATAGTTTCACAAGACAACATAAGTTCTGTGCCTGAGACTAAATGATGAAATTGAAGTCTAAGGCCCATTTCCCCTCAAAACAGTAAAGAGACTTTTACTTAAAAACTGGCATAGTTTCTTCCTGTTTTGACATCTTAGGACGTCTTTGCACTTTAAAATTCAATACCATCCATTGCTTGCGATTGTTGTCCTCTATATAAATTTCCAGCATGCAATAACAACCTTCAATTCATATAAGATCTAAAATTTGACAAAGCTAGTGCTATATCTTTTAATTTGAACTAAGTACCGAGGACACCAAAATCTGCATTCATTGAATCAAACTAAAGAGTTCAAGACTTGTTCAAGAAGAAAACAAAAAAAAAACCCGTTGAATTGCTATGCTTAATAGAAATTTGATTAAATGTGATCAAGCAAGATTGCCACTGAGTGAGAAACTTATTCGAACTATAAACAATCTTTTTGGCTATGCACAAACCTTTCGGAAGTCACCTTCAGCCAAATTCTCGATCAGCTTTGGACCTGATGAGAAGAAACCTCGTCCAAGTGGACTATATGCAACAATCCCTATGCCAAGATCTCTGAAAGATTATACCAAAAACTGAATTGAGAACTTCATATTTCTTCTAGACCATGTAGAAAATGCAGCAGAATATACGCACTACCTGCAAGCGGGAATAATCTCTTCCTCGACATCTCTGGTCCACAATGACCACTCCAACTGTACAGCTGTTATTGGATGAACAGCATGTGCTCTTCGAATTGTTGAAGCTGAGGCCTCAGACAGACCTATATACTTTATTTTACCCTCTTCAACCAGTTTCTTGAGCTCTCCAATCTAGAGAATTTCAATGGACAAGAAGATGCGAAGCTGATTTATTACATTCAATACTTAGGCAGATAATCGAAATATTACGTGGAACAAGTAAAAGTTGCACTAGTTCAACGAAGTCTTGGACAAAGTATACGTCAAACTGAAATCCCTAGTTGATGAAAATGGCAATAAGCATCCAGTGATAGTTCTCTATGTACAGCCCAACGGATGACTTAGTTCTACTGGACCATGCCAACATAATGCTCCTCCAATATGATTACATGACATTGTTGACTTATATATATAATAATGGCTGTACGCAGCAATTATCAGTTGCCAATTTTGCTTGATTTCCTTTATACTTGCCTGTATTTTGAGTGATTAAACTGCAAGAAAGTTTCTTCCTAATACTCAGGGAAAACAAGACAATTCTTTGCTGACTACATGAGAAAAAGAAGACAGAGAAATCGTTTCATAAAAGCTTAATGTAAGCAAGCTGCTGAAATCTTTGAATTGCTTGGAGAGGTCAATGAGGCAGTTGCAGTTGGCTTTCACAATTAGACAAAAAGCTATACTCTGAACAAAATGAGTACCATGTTTTTAGATATTGACTAAAAAACGTCTATCTGCAGTGCTTTTGGCACCGACTGAAAACGATTGACAAGGTAAGTAAATAGTATATCTCAACTGGATAGCCTATCTCAAATGAAAAAGAATGCTCAGGTCTCTTGGTTCTAAACGAAAGCTGTATAATGTATAGCATGATATCAACCTGTATATCCCTCAGCAGGACTGTCAAGCTAATATAAGACATTTTCATTGTTTTCACTTTTCAGGATGCCTTGTGCTAATTCAGCAATACCATACTGCAGATTAGCCTAGACCATAAGGTTGACTAACTTTTCTGTGCAATTTTTGAAGAATTGAAACGGACATGAAACTGAATTATTCTAAATTTGGAGTTGATCAAACTTTTGTTTCATCAAGAATGAGGTGGAGCTAAAAAACAAGAAAGGCAAAATGGAGCAAACCGTGACTTCAATGGGCACACGTGTATCGATGCGATGTTGATAATAGAGATCAATGCAGTCCACATCAAGCCGCTTCAAACTCGCTTCACAACAAGCCCTCACATAGGCTGGATCACCACATACATCAAATTTCCCATCCTGATAACTGATTGCAAATTTTGTTGCTAGCTCCACTTTCGCTCTTATTCCTTCCTTCAAGGCCTAGAACCATGATTTCATTATGTTAATCATCAAGGACATACACATTAATGCATGGTATAGCAAGCGGATTTTGTGATTTCATGGATTGCACAGTCCTTCTGGAGTTTTTCCAACACTTCATTGTTAAGGCTATGCCACTTCTTTGTGTGGCAAAGGATATGAAAATTATGTAATCCTTGGGGTTTAGAAGTCTGATACTCTTAAAGGAGCCAATCCATTTTCTTTTTCTTTTTGTTTTATATTTCTTCAACTTAAATTTACAATCTAGCTCTGTCATTCACAAGATTTGAAGCAATCTAGCCTAATTGTCATTCACAGAATCGTGTACATGCACATTAATACAAATATAGGGAACTGATCAATGTAGATTAATTAGTGCCCTTTTAGGAACCATTTGGATCAAAGGAAAGGATAAATAAATAAATAAAACATCCTAGTAAAAAAGAAAGGAAAGGAGAGTAGAGGAAAATAGTTCTCATTTGTCATATTTGGATTAGATATGGATGGGAAAGTAAGAAAACCAAAATATTTACATAAAATATTTACATAAGTTGCTTAACGATAAAAGGAGGTTTGCATAGAATGACAGACATGAAAGGAGGAACTTTGCTTAACGATAAAATATTTACATAAGTTGCTTAGCCAAACATTCCTAGCGTGCTGTTGCATACCACAATTCATATCTAAAGCAGGTTTCACAAATGGCAAGTTCTACAGATATGAAATACATGCTTACTCAAGTTTACGTAAAATTTTGGGTGCTTGAGGCATTTTACTAGAAAATCATGAACTAGATTGATAGGGTATAATTTGTTAGTAATTTTATTATTAATTTCCTCTTTCATCCCTGATAAATATTGTGTTAATTGCTAATATTTACTCATATTTGGTATCTGGACTTAATTTCAGGAATGAAGCAGGAAACTACCAAAAAGGAAGGACTTTATGGAAAATAGGGAGACTTCTAAGGACTTCAATTCTTGGGCCCTTGGAGTGGTGGGGACCACAAGCTAGTGAAAAGCTAATAAGTCATTTGGGCTCTTCAAAGAAAGCTACGGAAAGAGACTTGGAACAAGAAGTACTTGGAAAGCTTTGTCCACATGTGCGGGGACCACGGATAAGAAGCATGAATCATTTGGACTCTAGGAAAAGAAACGTACAAGACTTTGAATTTGGTGTGGGGACCACTAGAGATAGCATTAGACTTCCTTTTGGCTTTAAAAAGGGAGAAACGTACAAGAGAACGGGGAGGAATGAATCACTAGTTTGAGGTTTTTAGTTGAGTTTTGAGTTTTCTTTTCTTAGCTCTTTCGCATGGTTGTTCTCCATTAATGGAGAACTAACCTCTTAATTCAAGTCAAGGGGACAACTGAAGATTTGGTTCAACAATTACTGTGAGATCTAATTTATTTTAATTGCTTCCTTAATTTATTTATATTTATATGTTTCCTGCTTTTAATTGCTATAGCTCGTGTGAGTGATTGAATAGATGCGCAATATTTAATTATTCACATAGGCTATTTTGCTAAATAGGGATAATTGAATCCGTAATTGTTCGTTATCTTTATCTCAGTAGCAACTGGCGTAATTGAGTTTATGTCAGGGGAGCATACGATCTAACTTAAACAAACCCCCGTAGCGTGTTTGTTAGTTAGGATTGGGCCTTTCTAATTATTAATGCAATCTAGAAATTAAATCCTACGGTCGTACCTAGGGTTGTTTTTGGGTTAGAGAAATAGTTAACGGTCGTACCTTAACTATCGAGAAATTAAGGAAAGGTTGGTTGTTTATCGCGTGCATGACAACTATAACTGGTCTATTAATAAATGTGGAATTATGTGTGAATCAATGATCAGTGTCTGAACCATGTCTGAAGTGTACCCTTGGCTAGAGTTTTCCCTTAATTATTTCTCTTAATCAATTATTTTCTGCAGTTAATTTATTTAGTTAGCATTCAATCCAAAACCCCCCATACTTTGGACTCTAGAAGAAACGAATTATCCCCAATCCCCGTGGATTCGACCCTACTCACCGCTATATACAAAATCTGTATTTTTCTCGAGTAGGTATTTATTATTGTACAGGTTCGGCACCTGTCAATTTTTGGCGCCGTTGCCGGGGACTGGCGCTAGTTATTTGTTTCTTTTTCAATTCATCTTGTTTACATTCTTTTTTTTTATTTAGTTTATGGTTTCTTACACTCCGTATTTTGGTGATATACTGGATTTTATTTCCGGGGAAGGTAATGAGGCTAGTTTTTTTGTGAGGTCTGCATATGCAGAGGCACTAAACTCTGTTAGAGAAAGAATGGCTGCTGCAACCTGTGAAATTTGTTATGCCAGGGATCATTCAACCGGTATGTGCCCCGAATATCAAGACTACCTGAGTGACTATCTCAAAAAAAAATTTGGAGATTCTTCACCTCGATCTCAAACGTGGTATGACCCTTATTCAAACCGGTATGATCAAGGATGGTGGGATAACTCCAACGTTAATTATGAAGAGGGGCCAATGAGTTTTCAGCTGCAAGAGTCTCAACAATCGTCATTCATGTCAGACTTGCCCTCACAGACCATCAATGACTCTAAGAAAGGTGAGAGTGCAATTATCCTGACAAGTGATATGGAACTGCAAGAGTCTCAAGAAGGAGGATCCAAAGATACAGTTGAAAAGGAAGTTGAAGCGGAAGACATGAGACTCCAACATCAAATTATTCAAGTGAATGAATCCAGTGAACAATTTCCAAATGCGGTGACATCTTCTCCACTCCTTAATCAATATTTTCCTAATTCCTCCTCTTCAATTCCTGTTACTGAAATTGATTTTATTATACCAGAAAATCTGAAATTTCATGACAGGAATAAGTTAAGAGTGGCAATGAAAAAATATCTTGAACCGATGAATGCGTGTGGTGGAGGAGTGAGTGGAGAATGCAGATCATTGTTGACTTGTTTAACGCCATTTACTAGTCCATGGAAGCCCGTAACTCGTGTGCTCAAAGATTACTCCATCTATGAGGGTTACCAGGATCATATTGAAGATGAAGCATTGAAACGAGCCACAAGATTTTATCCCCCGTGAACAAGCATAGCATGTCTAGCCAAAGACATTAAAGAAAGGCGCTACTTGGGAGGCAACCCAATTGTTTCTTTTAATTGTTTGTTTGATTTCGTGTGATAGTTTAAATATATTTCCCTTGAATTCGACTGATTTTGGGTTTCAGTTTTCGTTGTTGCTAATATGTAGGTGGCATTTCCTCTTGACGCGCCCGCGTGATAAAGTGCAGGAAGGGGTCAAGATTCAAAAACGCGACTTGAAGTCGCGTTTACCTGCACAGTCGCGTTTCCATTTCTGCAAGTTTTGTGCAGGAAACGCGACTCAGAAAACGCGAGTGGGAGGCGCTTTTTGCAGTCACGTTTTCATTTCTGCAAGTTTTGTGCAGGAAACGCGACTCAGAAAACGCGAGTTAGAGGCGCGTTTTCAATCGCGTTTTAAGTCCTGCAAGTTTTGTGAAGGAAACGCGACTTAGAAAACGCGAGTTGAAGGCGCGTTTTCAATCGCGTTTTATGTGGCCCAATAAAGGCTTCAGAAACGTAGGCTTTGAAGGCTCGGATGGTCACTGTTGACACTAATGTCGCCGGCATGGCACAGAGTATAGCGGCATTTATGCAGCAAGCCGGTTTCCCTCCGCCGTTTCCGCCTAACCCTCCCTTGTCTGGACGACTTCAGGGAAGTACCGTTGCCCCTTCCCTTTTTCTGCTATTATCTTTTCGCATTGAGGTCAATGCGTCATTTTAGGTGTGGGGGGGTCAGTTTGGGTGCTGGATATTTTCAGTTTTTCATTTTTTTATTATTGTTTTCCTCTTGTTTTCTGTTTAGGTGTTGTTCCTTTATCCCTTTTGGGTATTTTTCCCTTGCTGTTATCTTGGTGAATATTTTGGCAGCTCATTTATTTATTGCTAGTTGTAGTTTACACTATGAATTGAGTTTCGATGGCAAGTAAGAGCATGCTGTCTTGGTGAATTTTTTTTTGAGTTTAACGACTTGGTGCAATTTATGGCTAACTTGTTTAGGCAATGTAAATATTTGGCTGGCATTGTTGTGTGGATTGGTCTCCTGTCTACCTTAGTTCTCCATATTTAGGACATGACGCAGGCTATGATCTTTAATTACTTGATATTTTGGTGTTTATTGGTGAATAACGTATGGCTATACTCCGCTAGTGTCGCCACCCAGTAACCGGGAGTCTTCACCACAAGTGTCGGCTCTCGCGTCAAAAAGTGGCGATATCTATGAGTAAGTGGTCCTGGAGCAGTGAAAAGTTAAGTAACTGGGCTCTTTCATCTAAAAATGTTAGAGTTCACGTCAAAAGATTTAAACAGCTCGGGACTAAGCAATCCAAAAAAAAAAAAGGGAAGAAAAAGGAAAAAAAAAAAAAAGAAAAGAAAAAAAAGGGAAATCAAACAAAAAAGAAGAAAAAAAAAAGAAGAGAAAATCAGATGTGGAGAATATGTGAGTTTATGATCATGTTAGCCTGCCGATCCTTGGTTCGTATTGTTGAGATTTTGGTTGCCAGTTGACTTAGTTATTGACTGTTGCTAGTTAGTATTTGGATTTCCTAAGCGAATTAGCCATGAATTGGACAAGTCTATGAACTTAGGAGCTAACCGGGAGAGACATGTCTTGACACTTTGTTACTAGATCTTGATTTTGGGTATAAGCACAGCTGGCTATGATAATGTGAAAGCTAGCCATTGTTGAGTTGAATTTTTCCCATGCTTGAGGGCAAGCATGATTCAGGTGTGGGGGGAATTGATAGGGTATAATTTGTTAGTAATTTTATTATTAATTTCCCCTTTCATCCCTGATAAATATTGTGTTAATTGCTAATATTTACTCATATTTGGTATCTGGACTTAATTTCAGGAATGATGCAGGAAACTACCAAAAAGGAAGGACTTTATGGAAAATAGGGAGACTTCTAAGGACTTCAATTCTTGGGCCCTTGGAGTGGTGGGGACCACAAGCTAGTGAAAAGCTAATAAGTCATTTGGGCTCTTCAAAGAAAGCTACGGAAAGAGACTTGGAACAAGAAGTACTTGGAAGGCTTTGTCCACATGTGCGGGGACCACGGATAAGAAGCATGAATCATTTGGACTCTAGGAAAAGAAACGTACAAGACTTTGAATTTGGTGTGGGGACCACTAGAGATAGCATTAGACTTCCTTTTGGCTTTAAAAAGGGAGAAACGTACAAGAGAACGGGGAGGAATGAATCACTAGTTTGAGGTTTTTAGTTGAGTTTTGAGTTTTCTTTTCTTAGCTCTTTCGCATGGTTGTTCTCCATTAATGGAGAACTAACCTCTTAATTCAAGTCAAGGGGACAACTGAAGATTTGGTTCAACAATTACTGTGAGATCTAATTTATTTTAATTGCTTCCTTAATTTATTTATATTTATATGTTTCCTGCTTTTAATTGCTATAGCTCGTGTGAGTGATTGAATAGATGCGCAATATTTAATTATTCACATAGGCTATTTTGCTAAATAGGGATAATTGAATCCGTAATTGTTCGTTATCTTTATCTCAGTAGCAACTGGCGTAATTGGGTTTATGTCAGGGGAGCATACGATCTAACTTAAACAAACCCCCGTAGCGTGTTTGTTAGTTAGGATTGGGCCTTTCTAATTATTAATGCAATCTAGAAATTAAATCCTACGGTCGTACCTAGGGTTGTTTTTGGGTTAGAGAAATAGTTAACGGTCGTACCTTAACTATCGAGAAATTAAGGAAAGGTTGGTTGTTTATCGCGTGCATGACAACTATAACTGGTCTATTAATAAATGTGGAATTATGTGTGAATCAATGATCAGTGTCTGAACCATGTCTGAAGTGTACCCTTGGCTAGAGTTTTCCCTTAATTATTTCTCTTAATCAATTATTTTCTGCAGTTAATTTATTTAGTTAGCATTCAATCCAAAACCCCCCATACTTTGGACTCTAGAAGAAACGAATTATCCCCAGTCCCCGTGGATTCGACCCTACTCACCGCTATATACAAAATCTGTATTTTTCTCGAGTAGGTATTTATTATTGTACAGGTTCGGCACCTGTCAATAGATTTTCTTTCCCTCTGTTTCCGTCTACTTTTGTATGGAAATGATGTCTGAGCAAAACAAAATCCATCCATTTCCTTTTCTTTCCGTTTCATCTCCTTTCCCCTCTCAAAATCAATCCAAACACAATCCGTCCATTTTCTTACCTTTCTTTTCCCTTCTATTCCTTCATACAATTCTCTTTTCATAATCTTTAAAACTTACTCTCTCTTATCAGAGAAATAGTAAACTTTCCATTAATTGATGAAAGTTTTAACTTCAAGGACAAAAATACCAATTTCATTATGACGTCGAATTTTGAAGGGAAAAAAAAGAGAAAATAAAGAGATGGTAGAAAAGTTCTAAATCCTTCATGTCACGTGGCTACTTCTAATGGGATAGAGCTATTCAACATATACGCGTGTAGCTACAAGATTTTGAAATCCTTCTCTTCTCAACTTTGTTGCACGTTTGACAATTGACACCACATGGATGCCATTGTCGGAATATTGAAAAATTTGGGTGACTGAGCTATATAGAAAACTATTTATAAAAAAAAACTCTCAATATTTTTCAACCACTTTTTTTTTCTCTTACAAGTATATTTTTTCAAGAAAGAAAAAAAAACTACAATAAAATTTTCATGAACCACCTCCAAAAACGCCAAACCAAACAAAGTCGTTTTTATGTTATTTCCAGCAGTTGGGACTTTTGATTGGTGCCTTAAAAGAGTCTAGTCTTTTTGGTTAAATAGTCTAATAAAATAAATATAATTTACACTTAACCCCTTGTAATAATTCACTTGTCTCATTTTGCTACTTCCAATTTTATTTATCATCACTTTGCCCTTTCCTATTTTCCGCCCTTGTTTGCTTCCCTTTCCTTTCTTTTAGAAGGTAACATATCTCAATGGTAGAGATAAAACTTCAATTATTTTGATTCCTGTGTACGAGAAAAATATTATTAAATGAATCAAAGAATTCCTTACCAAAGAACAACGAGACGAATTGAAAGTTAATTACTATTATACCCTAAACACGTTTGCTTGGTTACCTAATAATTATAGGCCCTGCTTGACAACTAATTTAGCACTTAAAGTTAATGAATTCAGATCTTAATATGTTCAGAAGCATTTAAAATCAAATTTGAATATTTGAATTAATTAAATGACACTGAATTTCTTAAGCAACACTTACTCCAAAAATAAGTGATAGAGTTGTTCACTTATCATTTAGTGTGACATGCACTCAAACGTATCAGATTTAGTATTTAACAATTTAATAACTTTATGGATTCAAACTTTAGATTAAATTTCAGTTTTCAAACTTCAAATTTACCAAATGCACCCATAGAGAATTATATTACTCATGTTGCCTGCTCAAATGAATGTTTAACTAGCAGAATTTGTGTAAATATACAACGCATAGTTCATAATAAATCAATAACTTCATAGCAAAAATCATTTGATACAAAATTGCACCAAAATCAAAGTCAAAGTAATTCATTCCATGTTTATAAAGGAGGACAAACTGAAAAAGCAGTAACATGAAAAAATGAAGAAGCAGAAAAGAAGAACAATGTCCTATTTGACTAATAATACTTACAATTTAAACAAATGGAGTTTAAGTGCTGACAAGCAAAATTAAGGGGGCACAAAGGGAGACAAGTTTTGAAGTGCAGGGGGTTAAGTATAAATAAAATATTTACAAATATGCTCTTTAAGAAATTAAAAGTACAAGAGTTTATGCATAGCGCACAACAGCAGAAAATTTGCAAATATGGTACCTTGCCAATGAGTATTTCGTTGGTGTGAGGTCCATAGATATCGGAGGTGTCAAGATGGGTGATACCTCTGCTAATAGCATGGTGGATGAGTTTGATCATATCAGGCTCGGGCTTTGACGGCCCGTAGGAGCCTGACATGCCCATGCAGCCCAGCCCTTGAGCTGAAACTTCAAGACCTTGCGAGCCCAGCTTGATTCTTGGCACTTTCACTTCATCTGACGCCGCCATTTTCCGACAAAAACACAAGACAGAGGAAAGAGTTGAGTGGAGCAGAGTTTATTGTTTAGTAGCTGAGACCTGAAGAAGAAGTATGGACGGGACTGATGAGGGATGCGTGTGGGGATCATTCTATGGCAGGCACGGTTTGACCGTGCCTACCATAGGAACGTGCTCAGAAATAGGCACGTGCACGTACACTGATGATTAATGTAGTGAACCGTAAGGGAAAATGGACACTGGAGGCCACACGCGCATGAATTAAGCGTAGGGAGGAAATGATTTCGGGAATAGTTAATATTCCCATTTATCATTGATTTGAAATTCTACTTATTTTTTTAATTTTTCGCATGTCGTTTAACAAGAAAAAAATAATATTTTATTATTATTATTAGATTAATAGAAAATTCAAATTTATCTTTTTAACATTTAGTAAAAATGGAGTTTAAATGTATATTTATTTTTAAATGAGTATAAATGGGTCAGTCCAATCAATCAACTATCCACCAATCAAATGAATTTAATTACGTACTCACTTAGACCCGTTTAAATTTTAATGGGTGAATTTGAACGGGTTATTAGTAAACGGGTTTGAACAGATCAATATAATTGGATTGTGATTGTATATGAAATTATGAATTATGAATATCTATGAAATGATTTATATTCTTGCAACTCCTTATGTATGATAATAAATGTCATGAACTACAAGTTGCCATTGCCACACATTAATATTATATGTTACCGGTTAAATGTTATATTGAATAGTTATTAACATACATAGTCTATGTGTGAATGCAATTGTCTCTAATTGAACTCAATTGCTGACTTGGCATTCTCTCATTGGCTGATTGGTGGTAGTCCTCCAATTGATTCTAATTTGATGAGTTGTTGCCCTCTGATTCGTTCATTGGTGGTAGTCCTCCCAATTGTTTATGAAGATGGTGATGTGGCGAGTTTTGATTGGATGGGAGGTGGTAGTTTTCTAATTGCATGTAGGATTGTGCTAAAATTTAGCCTTTTTTTTCCCTTTCCCAACAATAAATTGTGTTAACAAAAAATTGGTATCCCAATTATTCACAATTATCAATGCTTTTTTTGGTTGCCAAATAAATCACAATTATTAATTATTATTTTTTATTTATTGTAATAATTGCTTATGCTATGCTCTAGCTGTATTAATTATTATTATGTTATCTTTATTATGTTATGCTTTTCTTTTTAGCCATTTTCTTTGGCATTTTCTCTTTTCGAGTTTTCGTTTTAGTCATTTTTTTGGTGTCTTTCATGCAGGTGTTTTGTTGATCTCCTGCTCAGAAAAAGCAATCCATATGCTAACTAAAAAGATCAGTTGTTTAAAATAGATTTTTTCATCTTTAAAATGTCTTTCTATTTGCTTTAGTTCTTCCAGTTCCCTTTTCTTCATTGGTTTTCAGCACTTGATGAATTAATACATTTCTCCTCTGGGAATCTAGAACTTCCATGCCAAGTTAGTCATTGACCAAAATTTTGAGTTACACTAGCAGCACTAAGAATAATTTGATTAGAGTTCACACTGATGTTCCTGCGCCTGATATGGGAACAAATGCACAGGTCAGTGCAAAACTGGTTTTCAACAGTATGATATGATTGGAGTACATATCTAGGTGACATTTTTGTTTTTGGAGAAAAATATAGTGATAAACACAACATTGTCTATGAAGCTCATCCAATTAACTGGATTGGAAATGTCTCGCATTTGAGCGGACAATGGCTTGGATGAGTACTATAAATTTCATGGCTATTCACCTGCAATAGTAACTGGAAAACCTGTAGTAAATTATCCAATTCCAAATGTATAAGGATCAATGTGCTTCTTTGATTTCTAAGATTTTGAACCTCAAAAAATTTCAACTTTTATTTATCGCAAGATATTCAAATTCTTGGGTGACATGATCTTGGTGGATCCCTCGGCAGAGATGCACCAACAGGGAGGGGAGTACTCTTTGCAACTAAAGCGCTGCTTAATGAATATGGAAAGAGTATCGCTAGGCAATGATTTGTTGTACAAGTAGCACTACTGGGAAGTGTACCTTCAGTTTATAATATGTTCGAATACTGTGGGATGCATTTGTAGTTTCAAGTGTACCTTTAGTTTCTGATATGCTCAAATACTGTGGGATGCATTTTGTTGAAACTACAAGCTCATTCAAAGAGCCTTCCTTGAGGACTTAGAAGTTACATCACAAAATGTCTCATGACTCGTGAGAAGAGAGAGCGAGTTAAAAAGTCAAAAATTATCGAATGTCATATGATCATAGAATTTTCTTCTTGATTTCAGGGATTTGGTAATGTCGGATCCTGGGCTGCTCAACTTATCAGTGAACAAGGGGAAAAGGTAATTCGCGCAAGTGATATAACAGGAGCCATAAAGCAGCACGGTAAGGGAATTGACGTACCAAACCTATGGAAGCATGTCAGGGAAAACCATGGAGGGGTGCTGACAGTGTTGATCCCAATTCTATTTTGCTTGAAGACTGTGATATTCTTATTCCAGCAGCCCTCGAAGGTGTTATCAATAGGTGGTTCTTCTAGCCTTAACATAGATTTTGTCCGACACTTGGTATCTTGCTTTTATGTGATTTTCTTACTTACAATACAAATGGACATTTGAATTGATTAAAGGGATAATGCAGATATTAAAGATAAATTTATACCAAATTTGCATCACTATACCTTTTTTGTATTTGTTCGTAGCTGTTTGTTCTGTTTGGATCCTGTCATGAGTTGCTTCGACTATTCTTTTTTATATTACTGACCTTTAATTTTTTAGCTTTTTCCATACACACATACATATATATGTGGTTTGTGCTTTGTTGCATGATGTAGGACATTTGTAGGCATTTTTTAAATTATTTTTGGGAAAAAATTTAATGTGCAATAATAAGAGTTTTTTAAATATGTTGTTTTCATATCATGCCGGGTGGAATTTCTCTTTTTTTTTTTGATACAGTTTAATATGGTCGAATTCTGATTTACAGATATAATGTAGAGGTTTTTGTTTGTTGATGATTGCCTGGGCTAAATTTTGTTTACTTCTTTGATGTCTAATGTTTTATGTGATAGAAATTTAGGAATCTAAAAAATCTAAATGTTTGTTTATCTCCATAGCGCTTAAGTGCCCAGAAGTTTTAGTATTTACTAAGTTTCCATAATTTTGACGTTTTTCTCTCCATTTTCTGCTTTAGAGATTAGTTATTTTAATATTTGCTTTGTTTGCATTGCTAATTTGCTCTTTTCCTCTTATTAAAAAGGAACAAAAGAAACTATTGCCATCACGAAGAGATCTCCCCTCAAATTCTGGTTTTTGACATTGACTTTCTTTTCTTTTCATTTTCTTATTTGGGCTTTTGCTTTGAACTCACCGAATTTGTGATAGTTACTCTCATATTGGTAAGAAACTTTGGCCATGATTTTTTTTATTTGCTCAAAAGTCACCAATTTTTCTAGATTGAGAATGATTCTTCCTTACACTTATCCTATTTCTTTCCGCATGTACAAAGAAATGTAATTTTTGTTTCCTTTTTATTATAAATTTAGCTTACCTTACACAATAAAATAAAATTAAAATTAAATAAATGTTTAAGTTTACATGTTCCATCTTATTTGTTTTGCAGATTAAGCGAAACTTGAGTACTGGTTGCTTTTTGTTGAGGTCGGAGCAAACAATGAAAATTTCTCGACTTTTCTTTTCTTTTTTTTTTTTCCCTTCAATTATGTTATAAATTTGCTATTCCATGTTATAGGAGCCAATATGAGGACTTTGTCAAGCTAAAGTGCATGATCATCTATCTTCATTTTTTCTCCTCTAATTTCTTTTATTTCTAGGACAAGTAAATGATTATCCAACTCAATCATGCAAAAGTTTACGAACAAAACTATCAGTTTCTCCTCAAATATATCTTTCTTTTTTTTATTTTCTTTTCATTGTATCCAAAACAAGGGACATCTTAATAATCTCAGTAATCTATTGATTATATTATCATGCATTACCTTAACAAATTACTTATTTTCATTGTTTAATAAAACTACAAAAATATAACCACAAAGATTTAAGTTCATTTTTATATAATTTTTCATACTTAATATCTAAATTTGAATAATTGGTCATTTTTGGGCAAGGTTGAAAATTACACCGTGCGAATCCTCCTAGTGCATGTAAAGTGTGTGAAAATGCTTTGATATATGTAATACTACAATTACATGGTACAACAGTAGAGTAGCTGTGACGCCCCCACTTCTCCCTAAGGCGAACCAAAGGGTATCCGCGGAACGCCTGCCCAACTCTCGTCAGGACTCAAGCAATCACCATTCAAGCTTATAGCGGTGCTAGAAATCAACAACCAGAAAAGATAAATACAATTAACGCGGAAGCGTTCAAGCTTAATGAGATATAACAATCATCCAATCCTTATATCGGGCTTCCATAATACAACCCAAAATATATAATATCCCAAAAGTCTAGACAAAAGAGTTGGAACCCTATTACAAGAGTACACAAAAGAGAAATTTCTCCGAATCTCACTCCAAACCCAAATCCTGTTAAGGAAAACAAATCTACAGGGTGAGCAAAACGCTCGTGAGGCCAAGAACACACATGCAAGCACATTGTTCAAGTAACAACCTCAATTTAACAAGTAAAGCGACAATATTGCAATAAATAACAATCTGAGCGGAAAAGTAAATAGAAACAATTCAAGGATATTGGAGCTCTCAGGAGCTAATTTCCACTTGCTTTGCCAATGTCATTCGTATACCTTCCCGCGATGACACTCCGGCAACCGGGTCGGTATTTCCATTTCGTAGATCACCACTTACTTCCCTCCGTCCACCGTGCACCTCCCGGGCTCGCAAGACATTTATAAGGCGATACTCCACGAGTATGCCAAGCAAGACCTCTCATTAGGTCGAGCTTATTTATCTCATGGCTCGCCAAGGTTTCCGACCAAACCCATACCGGCTCGAGTCCAAGGTCGGCCTATGAGTTTGGGCGTCCCCCATTTTCATTTGAGGGTCGAGGAGATTCACTCAAACGACGTATGCAGCCATAGCATATCATTTCATTTCATTCAATCATTCAATCATCTCATTTCATTCAATTAAGCCATTCATAATTCATTTAGTACATTTGAATCATGAGTCATTTATTTCAAATAAGAACGAGTGCGGTAAAATACACACTCGCCTCTATTTTCAAAATCTCCAAACAATCATAACAATCAAGCATGTATCAAGTATTCATACACTTGACACTCACCAATATAAGTAATGAGGAAGAAATGTCCCTCGGAGCTTTAGGCGTTCACTGTGGGATCCTCCTGAAGGTTCTCGTGTGCGCTTGAGCAAATAATAATAGACTATCATTCACAAACCCCCTACTATTAAAGAAGATCATACCATAGTACAATCTTAGAAAGTCTCGTGAAACGAGCCCAAATTATCCTAAATCGAGGCTCTCAAGTGGGGTTTCAAAGTACAGGAGAAATTTAGTTTTCATTTTGGAAATCAAGTATAAAACGTTCAAATAATATCGAAGGAATAAGGAGTACTTGAAAAAACTCCATTTTCTTGGAATTCGGAAAGTTTCAGTTTTGATACGATACATTAGAAAAATCGTATCTCACGCTTTACAAGTCAAAAATTGGAAAACTTGGTACCGTTGGAAACCTCTTCCAAGGTACTAAAAGTTCCTAGAATACACTTTTCTAAGATTCTAAATGGAAAACATTCAAAAATAAGCTCAAAGTCGCTGTTTTGTTTCATAAGGCAGATTTAAGTTGATTTTTGGCCAAATTTGAAAATTCGGCAAAATTCACTTGATTGGAACTAGCCTTTGAAATTAGGAACTCTATTAGAGTCACAATCCAAGTTTACAACAAAACAAGCGGAATGAGAAACGGAGTTTTGAGTACTAAGATATGGCAACTCAAAATTACCAAAATTCCCTTGTGAAACAAGGGTTTTCCAAACTCGAGTCATGAATCTTGGTAATTTAGTCGAGCAGCGAAATGGACTTGGATTGACACTAAGTTCGGCAATATAATACTCCTATATAAAGGGATATAAAGGGTATCCCTCTATCAAATTTCATGGAAAAATACCTTCGGAAAGGTAGTCAACCAAACATCCAAAGTTTCGAAAAATCCTAAGGCAAAACTGCCTTGAGCTTTTTTTTTTGTTTTCCATTCCAAAACATTTGACCAAGGAAAATCCTTCAAACATGGTTCATTTGTGTGGTAAAAGCCTAAGGAACATTCATGGTACATTTGGTTAGTGTTTCAACTCCAAGAAATTCAATTGGCAAGTCCACACCAAGTCTAGCATCAATTCTGCCCAAAATTTAGGGTTTTCAAGAACAGGGCAGGTTTCGTATTTTGATCACAAATCACTCAATTCAACTCGGAATTGAGTATGATTGGTGGCGTTGCAAAATACATTCATAAAACTATAATTTCACAGAAGAAATCGTTTTGAAATTCAGCACACAACTAGCTCAAATTCGAGCCTCAAGTTGTAGATTTTGAACTTCGTTCCAGGAAAACAGAGAAACAGGACAGTCATCTTTAAACGGTTGATACGGAATACTCGGGTGCAATTAGGAGTTGCATTTTATACCGTTGGAAAGTTGGGAATGTCTAGTTTCAAATGCCACTGACGGCACTTGATTTTGACATCGAAGCACAGAGTTATGGATGAAACAAGAAGGCTGTTTGAGCATTATGGAAAATTTTTTCCAGTTTTGCTAGCTGTGCGAGATTAATCCATTTGACCAACCAAACCTCAATATTTTTCGATGAAACTTTATACAACATCTATACAACAGATAAACATCATATACAAACCATTAAAACCTCAAAATTCAACAAAAAGAGGCACGATCATAACAGGGGCAGAATTGGAAACTTTACATCCATGCACTCCTTGAAGTTTATACTAGGTATGCACCATTAATCTACCAATTTGAGCACTAAACCAACATTAAATCCATCTTCAAGCATCATATCAGCCATCAACCCAAGAATGGGAGTTCATAGAGCCCACATTCAAAATTTTCCAACAATAACAACCCACCCACATGAATATCTAAGCTCATAAGTGTAAATCAACTTCCATAGGCCAAGAATTTGAGGATTGATCGTCACTTACTTGTGTTGGTGAACAAGGCAGAATTTCGGCCCTCTCTTAGCTCAAGAAAACCGTGAAAAGCTCCCCCTTTTTGCAGCTTAATATGATCTCCAAGTATTAAGCTAAGTGTGTGTGAAATTTGTAAGGAATTGGAAATGATTTGTGCAAGATTTTGAGATGAAAAATAATGAACTCCTTGGGTTATTTTTGCAGCTGATGGCCGGCCACTTTGTGAGGAAGAGAGAGAGTGTTTTGATCGGATTTAGCTTCCTAAGAAAGCTTTATATGTGTGGCTAGAATTGGTGCAAAAGTCAACTCTTCAATAGTGCGCGTACGCGCGCGTTTTGTGCTCGATTTCTCTCGCGTTCATTTCACTAGTGCCCTAAACCTCCAATATACTTATAATCATATTAATATTATTTACTCTTAATTGTCCCAGAATAAGGGTCTAAAGTCCCTCAATTAAATCGCGCGTGTAAAAACGCGTATCTCCAACTTTAGCGTGATAAAGCGAAATTTCCAAGAAATTCTTATAACGATAGTACTAATAACTATCACTTGAATACTTAAACATAGAAATACTTATTTTAGGACCATTGTACAAGTCTCCAATTTTCCCAACTTATGGTATTTTCAAATCAGCTAAAATCCCTAATCGCGTATTCACCATTTTCACTTAATGAGCTTTCAAAAATTAAATTTTGAAACGAGACAGTTTAAAAAAAATATAATGAAACTATAAATCCATGTAATTAGATTCAAAAAAGTTAGAAAATAATAATCAGAGTAAATGGACAATTAAATATTTAAATATGCTCGGAATGGATTTTAAAAATAATAAATTTTTGCGAGACATCACAGTAGCTGCTACCTACCGAGCAATCATCGCTCAACCCATTTTTATTACTTTTGTAGATTTTGGATATTATGAGTTAGTCTATGTCCAAAACCCAAAAAATTATTTCTACTAAATCTTTAGGAGATAAGAATTAGTAGTATAGTTGTACTTCGCTATACTATAATAGTTGATACTCGCACATGTTATCTCTACTTGATGTTTAGCATATGAAATCCTCAAATATTTATAGGTTATTTCGAATACAAAGTTATACCGCACTATAATTAGTTCCATTAATGCTATTATTTTTTAAGTAAGTATTTCTAGTTTAATATTGTCTTGTCCTTGAAAAATATAACAGATGTCTCGTTACTAACACGTGCGAGAAATATAACAGATGTCTCGTTACTAGCACGTGGCACGTGCGAGCAATGAGGCGTGACAGCTACAGTATTTCCCCCCCCCCCAAATGATAACAAGTATTCCTTTTTTTTTTTTCCAAACTATAATATTCAGAAGTACAATAGATAATCTTTAATGCATACTGCAAGGAAAATTACTATATGCTTTTACATGACCAAATCTTTATTCATTACAATCACTCTTAAAACTCCATTCTTCTTATTATAACTTTACATGCCTTAAACCCCCGAGACAATAATATGACGAAATTTCTTGGAACAAATACATGTTACTCAACTCCCAATATAGTGAAATCCACCAACAGGCACACAGCTAGAAGGGATTATTGCCATCACAAAGGTACGCCTTCATGTCCTCTTCCAGGTTGACAAAGGTGGAGTTTCAGAAGTTTTCCAAGTGCCAGCGTCAGACTCGTATCTCTCACCCTTGATAGCCGAAGCAATAGATTCAAGTTCCGCCATTTCCTCTGCCGACAGTTTCACAGACAAAGCTCCTATATTCTGATCGAGGTTCTCAATCTTGGTAGTGCCAGGTATGGGGCAAACATCTTTGCCTTGGTGATGGACCCAGGCCAAAGCTAGCTGTGATGGGGTACAACCCTTCCTTGAAGCAATGGCATTGACCTGCTCGTACAAGTTCTTGTTGTGCTCCAAATTCTCTGCTTGAAACCTTGGCATATACTGCATTGTACGAATTTCGAAATTTAAGCAACTGTAATGCCAGAAATTCAAAAGGGAGCAACACGTGTTGTCTACAAATGAAAACATTACGAATAACTTCAAGATGATCGATACTATTGCTTGAGGCGTACAAAGTTCAGGGGAAAGAACAATCCAGTAAGGTGGACTGAGTACTCTAAGAAACATCAATTGTAGAAGGTAGATCCTGAGAAACATATCCCATCAGAGAGGAAACTCGAAATAGAAATCCAATACAGTTTCATACCATCTGGACAGTATTATCAAGTGAACTTGTGACCAACCAAACTGTAGAGGATGTATATGAAAAGGGAAAAAAACAATTTCAGAGGACAATGTATAACTTTTGTGCCTAACACCAGATGATGCCATTGCAATGTAAGTCCATTTCCCCTCAAAATTGTGAAGAGAATATTACTAAAAAATGCCATAGTTTCTTCCTTTTCTCATGTCTAGGATGTTCTTCCACCATAAAATAGAACACTCCCACTGCTTGTGATATTTGACAATGCTATTGCTATCTTCAAATTCAAACTAAATACAGAGCACACAATTTCAATCCTGTCTGTACAAAAGGTTCAGTTTCTAACAATGCCAAAAACTGCATTTATTGGAATCCAACGCTAGAAGACTTGGTGGATAGAAAAAAGCTTGTTGTGCCGCTTTGTTGGACAGAAGTTAATTAAATTAGATAGTTTCAGAAAAGCTCCACCAAATTATTGGACATCAAAGGGATATTGAGCAAGATTGCTACTGACTATGCTACACTAGAAACTACTAATCTTTTTGGATATTCACAAACCTTTCGGTAGTCATCATCAGTCAAATTCTCAACCAGCTTTGGACCTGAAGAGAAGAATCCTCTTCCAAGTGGACTGTATGCAACAATCCCTATTCCAAGCTCTCTACAAGATTACACCAAAATGAACTTAGAACTTCATATTTCTTCCAGACCATGTAGAAAATGAAGCAGGATAAATGCACTACCTGCAAGTGGGAATAATCTCTTCCTCGATATCTCTGGTCCACAATGACCACTCCAACTGTACAGCTGTTATTGGATGAACAGCATGTGCTCTTCTAATTGTTGAAGCTGAGGCCTCGGATAGACCTATATACTTTATTTTACCCTCTTCAACCAATTTCTTAAGTTCTCCTACCTGGGCAAAATAGAATTTTTGTAATGGACGAGAAATTTCCCAGCTGATTTTTTCCATACTAAGGTAGATAATTGAAATTATACATGCATAAACGAAAAGAAGAACTAGTTCAGTGCAGTGGCACAACTTTGACAAAGTATACATCAAACTGAAAGCACTACTTGACAAAAATGGCAACAAGCAGCCAATATACTTCTCTAGATGATGATGATGTTAACTCACAGGTTGACTTAGCTCTGATATCATTATACCACATTATACAACATTATACAACTTTCTTGACTTCTTTTAAACAGACTAATGGCTGCACACATCAATTGTCAGTCATCAATTTTGCTTGATCTCATTCAAACTTACCTGTATTTTGAGTGATTGTACGATATGAAAATTTCTTCCTACTACTCAGGAAAAGCAAAATATATTTTGCTGGCTACACCAGGAAAAGAACTTACATAAATCGTTCCATAAAAACTTCAATTTGATAAAAACTGAGTACCAATCTGCTGCTTTATGCACTGAATTAAAAGAAGTGGCAACTGACAACTGACAAGGTGGATAAATTAGCATATGAATACTCAACCAGATTACATATTTCAAATGAAAGAGAATACACAGGCCTTCTCGTCCTAAAGGAAAGCCATAGAATCTATAGCATGTCATATCCATTGGTAACTCCCTCAGCAGGGCCGTCAAGCTACAATTTTTGTGCCTACAAGACTAACACTATGGTTCTTTTTAATTTTGAGATGCTGGTGCTAAATGAGCTTTACATTAATGCAGACTAACATGCATAGTACACCAATTGCATTTTTTAAGAATTTTTTTTTTATTTTTGTATTTTTGAAGCAATTGCAAAGGACACGAAACTCAGTTGTATGCCTATATTTGAAGTTGATCAAACTTTTATTTAATTAAGAATGTGGAACTTAAAAACAAGAAAGGAAAAATAGAACAAACCGTGACTTCAATGGGCACATTTGTATCAATGCGATGCTGATAATAGAGATCAATGCAATCCAAACCAAGCCGCTTCAAGCTGCCTTCACATGCAGCTCTCACATAGTCTGGATCACCACGTATACCAAACTGCCCACCCTCATAAGTGAATGCAAATTTTGTTGCTAGCTCCACTTTCTCTCTGTTTCCTCCCTTCAAGGCCTACAACCATGCTTTCATAACATCAATCACCGAGGACATACATATTATTGCATGTTATAGCAAGTTGATTTGTGATCCATGCATGGCACAAACTGTCAGAGATTTTCCATCCTTTTCATTTTTAAGACTATTCTACTTCTTCCCATTGAATATGGTAGCATGCAGAATGAAGATTATGTAAACCATGGACTTTAGAAGTTTGATTCAGTTAAAGGAGCCAATCCCTTTTCTTTTTTCTGTTCTTCTTTCTGTTTCTTTCAGTCTATCTTTACCATTGATAAGATTTGATGCAAAACATGAACATAGACAGAGAGTCGTACACATGAACCTGAATAAAAAAGAAAAAAAAAAAAAGGAAACTCAAATCAAATTATTAAGGTGCAGTAAATAGTGCCCTATTAGGATCCAAATGAAAACATCCAAGTGAAAAAGAAAGAATAGGAGACTAGAGGAGTACAGTTTTCCTATTGCCCTGTTTGGAAAGTAAATTATCTAATACTGGTAGTTTTCAGAAAGACTTCCCAGATAGTGAGAGTTCCTACGCATTCACTAACTACAGGTTTGTTATTTTAATTGATTATATATTCTAATTTTGAATAATCAATTTTTATGACGCTTCAGATTACAAATTTTTTAATAACCAAAAAATCTGAAATTCATAATTGGCCAAAGCACAATTTTTGCTGATTCTAATTATTTTTTATAAACACTTCCCATAATCAAATTTTGCAAAATCTAAAGCAACCAAGAACAAAGTCAAAACTAAAAGTACAAGAGCTCATGCATACCGCACAACTGCAGAAAAATGCAAATAAATATGATTAAAGTCACCTTGCCGATGAGGATTTCGTTGGTATGGGGTCCATAAGCATCAGAGGTATCAAGCAGGGTGATGCCTCTGCTAATAGCATGGTGAATAAGTTTGATCATGTCGGGCTCGGGCTTTGGTGGCCCGTAGAAGGCTGACATGCCCATGCAGCCCAGCCCTTGAGCTGAAACTTCAAGACCTTGCGACCCCAGCTTGATTCTTGGCACTGTCACTGGTGCTGCCATTTTCAGACAAAAAAGCACAGAGGAAAGAGTGGAATGGATCAGAGTTTACTGTTTTGCGAGGGAGGAGTGAGGAGGAAGGAGGTGGGGATGACGGAATAATATATAATAGTGCGGTAGGAACATGCTTTTGTGGATAAGATATCCATCGTCGGCGGGAATCGCTGTGAACTGTGGAGTAGGCCCGGGTTGATTTATGGCCTTGACAAAAGACATGTCAAAAATCAATATTCAAGAAAATATTCTATTAAAGTAGCAAATTTTACCATCCACTAATTGCCACATTAATTATTTCTTCAAAAAAATTCAAATGGATGCTTGATGCACCTGTCCGATCTGATGGTAATTCTGTTCCCATCAACTTTTTGTAGGTCCAGTTGACCCTCTTTTAATTAAATTAGAATAAAGTATTATATAGATATAATTGACGATTAACCAAAAAAAATATTCTACATAAAGAAATTGAAAAGGAGTACATACAAGTGCGGTTGGATGGGCATTATTTGTCAAACAAATTTATTTAATTACATCATAAATATATTTTTTAATTATTTTTTTATCTTACACATATCAAATCATAAAAAGTATTATAATAATTATTTCAAATAATTTTCTAACCAAACACAATTATTTTTTTTTTTCATATCATGTACTTTTCATATTATAATATTCGTGCACCCTTATTTGATATTCATGTAAAGTCATGACATTAATTGTGATCCACACCAACTTAAAATAGTGAAGATTCGTTGAGATCAAACACAACTGTGTGAGAAGTATTTTTTTTTTCAAATATAATATGTTGTATAATCCATTAGGAAAATTCTATAGTCTTCTTAGGATACCGTTCCCTCAATGCGTATCTTTCAACGATGATAGTAACCCATAATTTAAACGATTGAAACTGTAACCATCTAAGTGTCAAAAATAGTAATATTTGACCATTCAACGGTGAATTTAGGATCGAGGTATGATACCAAAAAGGAAGGTAGAATCGGTCACCGCTAAGTTCTGAGCTAGACTTGTGTTTTGTGTGTATATTTTTCCTTTCCTGAAACGGGACTAATTAGACGTAGAAGGAATATATAAAAACACTAGTATATTCTGCCATTAATTGCGGAGATCCCACTGATTTCAGTTGATTTTTTTTTGTTATCTTAAAGAGTCATTGTCAATTGAGACAAGTGGACAAATAAAACGTGGAAGAGCAATTCACACTCAAGTTCATCTCCAAAAAAAAAAAAAAAAAAAAACACTCAAGTTCATCTCGATTGGATGGATGAAGTAATTTAATTGATGGACCAGACTCACGGGACTTTGTCACAAAGCAGTCCTTAATTATTTATATTTGTCCCTAACAACTCTTTTCTTTATCATGATTAACTTGGTAATTATAGATCTTAATATCACTTAAATTTAATAGATTCAGATTTTAATATATTCAGACGTATTTAATAATAAAAAATAAAATATTTGAATTAATTAAATAATATTAATTTTTTTACACAAAATTTATTTCAATAAATAAAGGATAAATTATTTATTTAGCACTTAATGTGACATACATTCAAATGTATGGTATATAATATTTAACAATTTAGTAATTTGATGAATTCAGAGTTCAGATTTTAATTTTTAAACTTTAATTTTATTAAAAGCATCTTTACCATTCTTCCAGGGTTTTAAGCGGTTGACACGTAGAGTTGTGGAGCTTTCTTTCTGGCACTGCCTAGAAGGTTCTAGCTGGTTAACACGTAGAGCAATGACCTTTCTTTATGGCATGCCTAGAAGGTTTTGGGTGGTTAACCTTTGTTTCTGGCATTGCCTGTTGAGTGTGTTTGGATGGTAGATTATCTGTCAAAATTTATTTGTATCATTAATATATTTTTTAATTATTTTTTATTTTATATACATTATATTAAAAATATTTTATAATTTTTTTTCAAAAAATATTCCCAAATAATATACTATCAAACACATTAGAGTCTTCTACCAAAATAATATTTTTTTCAAAAAATATTCCTACAATGATTCGACTTCAAATTTTATTACTAATCTTCTGACCTTATCTCCTAATAAGAAGCAGCCTCCTGCACGTTTTCTCAATCAAATTCTCGTTACCACCATTATTAACAGAGGAGGTATCCATTCAAAATAAAAGCATAAGACTCCTCTACATGCTATTCTTCCCATATAGCCACATGCACCATGAGTTCTCGTTCAATGCACCATAACAAAATAAAAACTAAAATCATATGAACGAGAGTTTTGTACAAATATACTAATAATTCCAAATTTACTAGATTTGTATTGAGTTTTTCTTTTTTCTTTTTAATAGGAAAGATAGCATCAGAAAGGAAAAATAACCACAACTAGAACAGAGATAAACAATCAAAATTTTAGATTTTGCTTTCGTATTTGATGATAATTCCAGTTTCCCTGGATTTGTAGTGAGTTTTTCTTTTATTTTTTTCCTTTTTTTAATAAGAAAGAAAGCATCATAAAGAGAAAATTATCGTAACTGAAACGAAAATGAATAGTCAAATTATAGATTTTGCTCTCATGTTTAGAAATATTGTCAAGTTTATGTTAAGTATTCGAGAATTTTGCTTTCATATTTGAAAATATCGTCAGATTTATATTAAGTATTCAAAACTTTTTGTATAGTAAAGCGACTAACAAAGGTAAAGTTGAGTATTATAGTTAGAAAAGGAAAGATAAATTCATAGTAGAGTATTATATTTATGTAAGGGATTTTTGAGATATATTAATGGCTAACGAAGGGATTTACCCTTTTTCTCATTTCCATTTGAATTTGATCAGATGGATAATAGAAAAGTCAGTTATGAGAATAAAGTATGAAATTGAATCATTTTAGGAATATTTTTTGTGAAGGGAGTTATTTAGGCAAATAACCCCACGAGTTTGGCAGGAACGATTTTTTGTAACGCCAATTTTGTACTCATAGGCGAGATATTTTTTGTGCTACATATCAGTCAAAAGATGCAAAAAAAATTACCGGACCCCTTTCTGGCAGGAACGAAGCAATAAAGTGCCACTTGTCCGTGGTCCGAAATGAATTGGCCGAGCAAGCACTCAAAACGCGCCTGGCAAAGAGAATGCGGGAAGCATAAGAAATAATAAATGGAGGGGAATATGGCAATATATTGAAGAAGGATTTTATTTTTTACACCTTCGCAACAATTTTTATTTGTCACTATTCTAGTTGATACTGTTCATTAAATATTTTGTTCCTAGATCACCAAAATGTAGAGGAGTATTATACCCCTTTTTTTTGTCACTCCACTCTTAGTCCTCTGAAGAAGGCGTTATGTTTACCTATATTTGCAAGTATGATGTTTTACCAAATCATTCATGTGAGCGGATGTTTCAATTTCGTATTTTATTTTTGGTCTTTTCTGTGAGTCCAACTATTATTGCACACTCAGCACGATCAAATTAATATAAGTTTTACTATTAATATAGAACAATCAAATCTTTTACATGGTCTTAGTAAGTTAATGTATTTGTGAGGGACTTAATACAGTTAGATTTCATTAGGTAGATAAAATGTAATTGCAAATAATCTATTATTTTCGCTCTTTTCAATGATGTTTAGTGTTTTTTTTTTCTTTTTTTTTTTTTTTTTGGTATACGTAATCTGAACAAGATGGTTAGAAAGATTTTCTCTACTTTGCTTTACTTGTTTTTCCTTTAAAATTTAATTACAACATCACCTCAAAATTGTTACTTTTTCTTTACAAAGATGAACATCTCTTGTTAATCATGTAAAAGGATGGACTCCATGAGTGAACAAAACGATTCCAAACATATTATTAACTTTTGCAGTGCATTTTATTTTATTTTTTCACCTTGGGAATTATTGTGTATATGTGTGTTTTTTTCACCTCTTGTCCAATTCCTGTTCAAAGTTTTTGAAATTCCATTACCAACACTATAACAACTTTACATGTAAATATCGATTCCAAATTAAAAAAATTTTCTCTCTACTTTATTGATTTTTGCATTTTCTGCAGTTTTATGGATGGTTGCTGATGTTACTAAATTCTAATACGCTCATGCTAATGTTACAATTTGCGAGACTTACATCGACGCTCTCTGGCTTTAGTCTTTATTTTTAATGGTACATACCTCAGGGTGGGAATATGCAATTATCCCTTTATATACATATATCTAACTGATCACATACGGTATTCGTTGGTATTTGCCCCTCTGGTCCCTCACTTAACACATTTTCTTTTTTATTCATGTTTCCTTCTAACCCGACGCGTAGCATTTTGCTTCAATGTACATGCGCGTCGGCCTTCCCTCTCCGAATTAACGAGCGTGTGCCATGCATCCATCTATGACTATCACACTCACACATGTCCTCTTCTATCCCGCTTCCCAAGGCAGGACAAAATGGGAACCTTAAAGTCTGAGGTAGACTTTGGAAGGAAGTGGAAGTGTCACGGATTTAAATTGATTAAAATGGATTTAAATTGATTAAAATGGATAATAGGTATAAGTGAGTCAACTCATTTATATCCATCTAATGAATAAGTTAAAAAATGAATTGGGTAATCCAATTATCTATTTATAATCTATTTATTTTAATTTTTTGTGAACTTATTTAAATTCATTTTTGCAAACTAAATTATCCATTTATACCATAATTTGCATCCATTATTAAATTTAAATATTTATTTATAATGATCAATAAATCTAATTACCAATTTTTTTTCTATCAGTACTTTATGTCACAAAATTACATATTATTTAATAATTAAACAATAAGAATATGAAAATTTGAATTAAGTACTATAAAAGTTAACATAAAAACTTAATCCAAAAATTTTGAACCCCTAGCATTTTTTTTATATGTAAATTTAAAATTTCATTTTGAGAAAGTAGGAAAAGAGACTAAAATTCGTCATAAATTAATAATGCTGAAAAATGAGCAAGTTAACAAATTAAGGAAAAATAAAATAATAAGATAAAATCAACAAATAATAATAATAATGAAACAAAAGTAGTTAACATCATGACAAAATGAAAAATTTGAAAAAAAAAAATGTGTGGAGGAAGAGAGGAGGCTTGGGAGAAGATAATTTTAAATAGGTTAATTGAGTTTGATAGATTATCTAATAATACCTATTTAATAAATGAGAATTATTAGGTAACTCATTTATATCCATATGCAAAAACTTAAGATATCCATATCCATCTATTTATGAACGGATATGAGTAAATTTAGCTAAATGAATTTATTTATCACCTATAGAGAGATGCAACGTTCGACCCTGACTTGGATGAGGTAAAAGCACAAAGGTAAGCATTTTCCATTTTCATTTTGGTTTTCATTTCTCGTATACTTGTAAAATTTTTCCATTCTAGGAATATATATAATAAAAAATAAATCTTTTACCCTCAAACAAATTCAAATTTTTCCAAACATTTGGATTTTATTTGTTGGTGAATTACATTTTATACTATTTGCATTTTAAACGTTATGTGTTGTGAGTTTTGCCTAGACTTTGAGATTCAATTCTACTTGAAAGCATGAAGCTCGATTTACAAACGCCAATAGTCATCAACGTAGAGTTTAAAATATTCCTTGAGTTTGGTCTGATTATTATGTTGGCAGATGAGAGCCCCAAGTCATACAATAGTAGGAAAGAAAAGACAGGAGAAGTTTATAAATTTTGCCTCATGGGCTATTAAATAAATTGCGTTGATCAATTTGATTTTGTGATTTCACTTAATAGTCATTTGGATCAGTTCTAAAACTCAAAACTTTAGGCTAAATATCCTTACTTCAATCAAAAAGCGTGAGGAAGCAAAATATAGAGATAGCAACTCCTATCTCAACGCCGTTGTCATGTAGCTTTCCTGCCCTGCTACCGCCACAGGGGACCTTAAATTGTTTCCCCTTAACAGATTACAACATAACTAAGCTAATGTTCCAACCTCGATAAAGAAGCATGACAAGAAGTTGCAAAAACTTGATTCACCACAAGCTTCAGTCATTTAATCAAAGATTTGCTAACCTGAATAGCATCATAAAAAGAGTAGAAAATAGGAAATTAACGTACTAATCACAACTTGAACTTTAGGTTCAAAATATAACTTCGTCACACCTTTATAGTCAATTTACCCCTAAATCACCTTGGAAAACACCTAACCAAACATAGCCTAAAAATCGAATAATCTTTAAAATTTTGATAAAATCCGTGGGTAAACAATCCATACATAACAATCACTTATCAATGTATGCGTCCAAATAACACACTTTCAAGTGTTATCATCAAAAGCTCTAATGGGTGAAATATTTTTTAATAAATCATTACATCTCCAAAACGGCCACTAATGTGACAGACAAAGAGCACATTCCAGTTTTTCTCATGTTTAATCAATTCTAAAATGTAATTATATTCCACCCCCTAAAATTTAGTGCTCGTAGTACCTGAGTCCTATTTTTCACTTGTCAAATAAGGGAGTCTATTGAGAATTTCCTGTTATACATTTTGTTCTTATAAAAGTAGTCAAAAAAGAAAGAAAGAAATATACCGCTAATTCTGCATAATTCCTCAGAATATTGCCCAAAAAAAAACTGGCAAATGTGACTTTGATAGAGTCCATTTCCAAAAATATGCCTGCCATGAGATTTTTTTTTTTTTTAAATATTCCTGGCAGCCACTTTTTTTTTTAAAATAAAAATTCGCTGTGTTAGCATGGCAGGAAACAATTTTCTTTTTTTAAAAATCCTAGCCGCCAATTTTTTTTTAAATAAAAATTCAAGGGCTGCCATGTTTAAAAAAAAAAAAAAAAAAAAGGATGCCTGAGCCTGCATGTTGTCTTACAAATAGCCAGTTGCTTTGTTTTTTGTGTTTCACGGCAGCCCATTGACTTCTATATTTGTTTATCTTTCACACAAAACATTGAATATTTGATGGAGTATCATTCACAGGATTTTTTAGGTTCTATGAATAATACCCCATCAAGTATTCAATATGTTTTGTGTGAAACATAAACAATTGTAGAAGTCACCGGGCTGCCGTGAAACACAAAAAATAAAGCAACTGCCTATTTGTAAGATAACATGCAGGCTCAGCATCTTTTTCAAAAAAAAAAAAAAAAAGAAAAAAAAAAAAAGAAGAGGGCTGTCATGCTGATTCAATACAGCATCCCTTCAATTTTTTTTTTATTTCAAAGTGGCCGCCAGGAATTAAAAAAAAAAAAAACATTGTTGCCTTTAAAAAGAGATGGCAGCCCTTGAATTTTTTTTTCCTTTAAAAGCGGCTACCAAGAATAAAAAAAAAAAAAACCATAGTTTTTGAAATGGACTCTATCAGAACCACATTAGCTGGATTTTTTTGGGGAAATATTTTGAGGAATTAGCTCTTAATTGTTAGTAATTTTTCTTTTGAATTCCTTTTATTTTTATTTTGAAGTGATAATTTGACATAATCTTGTGAAGTATTCACGCAGCAACAGGTTTCAATGAGAGCAGCTAGTAATTATGTGGTACATACTTATCTTTTTTATCCCATATACTTAACCTGTATACAAAGGAGAAAGAAACAAAAAAAAAAAAGTTGAGTGTAAAAATATCTTAAATTTTCTCATAAGCAGTTTCTGTACTTCATTGTATCACAATGATGATGCAAAAAATTATATATATATTTTTTCAGCCTTATTTCCTCTGACAAAAGATTGTGGTCGTAGGACTGTAAAAGCAAGCTGTATTGAAAAAGCAATTGATGCCTATGAGCTTTTTTTTTTTTTTTTTTTTTTTGATAAAAAGAGAAAATATTATTAACTAAATCGTTGGAATTGGTCCAGCATGAATTTTTTAACAAAGTTAGGTGGAGAATTTCATAGGAATTCCATAATGTTAGAAGTGTTAGTATGAAAACCTAATTCATGTGCTACATTATTGGCACATTTAGTAATGTATTTTACATCAACAATATTTGCTTCTATCATGGACAGTCAGATATTCTCAATCAGTGGCGGAGCCTGAAAAAATTTTCAGTGGGGGCAAAAGCAGCATTAAAATTTTTTTTCCTACTATTTTGTTAGTTTTTTAAGTAAAAAAATATTCACCAACAAGTTAAAATGAAAAAGATTTTTTGAACTTATTTCAAATGAAATTTTGTGACCCACATATCCTTTTAGAATATTAGTTCATGGATCAATTTAAAAGATCACGTAATTATTTCACTTATTTCATAAAAAAAACTTTGAAGGCACACTTAAAATAATATCAAAATTCTATGCATATTGTAGGAATTTAAGGGGAGCAATGGGGCGTGCCCCCAGTCACCCCACCTTAAATCCGCTAGTGTTCTCAATCATAGCTTCCTCATCATCATGCAAGAGCAATTATATAGCTTCAAAATCATTAATAGTTCTGGCTTGAAAGAAACAGGAGATTGAAGAAGTTTTTTAATACAGAAATACATCCTTCCAAGTTCAATTTCATGATATTGACATTCACAAATGGGAATAATTGATCCATAGCTTCGCAAGGGGATCAGAAAGGGGGCATATTGTCAAAAGCAGAAGTGGATCGACAATGGGGGAACTGTAGGCACGGGCCCCTACTGCCCCGCACAGAATTCTGTTGTTACTCAAGTAATTTTGTGAATTTTTCAATTATGCCCCTATTGTGACTCCTGCAATTCTGAGAAATTTTCGATTGTGCTCCCATTTTGTTGTTTAGAAGTAAATGTAAATATAATTAGTTTTGTAACTTAATGGAAATGAAATATTACAAAATTCAAAACAATAGCCTTCTACATCAGTAAAATGAATTTTGTGAATTTTTGCAACAAAAGTAAAAATATAGAGTAATTATGTTGGCTTAGTTAAACATAATTTTCTTCTACTATGGTGAACGTCATTTTTTTTAATAAAACAATAAATATTATGTCCTTGTGCCTTACAAAACTATAGGTCTATGGTTATTTTAAAATGTTTCTTATATTTTTTTCAAAGAAAATTATTGTGTTATTATGTGATTTTGTGTTATATCGCTCATTCAAAGAAAATTTTATATTGGTTTTGGAACAACTACTTGAGAAGCTTAGTAGTTGCTCCAAGACCAATGAAAAAGTTCGAAGTGAATATACAAGAACCTCCAATAAATAGATACAATCTCAAAAAAAAATTTTACAAATTCTACGATAAGTTACAGTAAAATTTTGAACAAACACATGAAAAACTCATTTATCAAGTGGGCCGTTGTTATTATGTACTACTTTTAAGAAAGACAATGAAGAATTTTTGATATTATTTTTGTCCCTACTGATAATTATTGTCGGCTCCGCCTCTGGTCAAAAGTGTATGCCGTAATTGAAGTTTTGAAAAGAAGACTCGTGGAAAGGTTTGTCAAAGATTACTCATAAAAAGATTTGTCTTTTTTTTCTTGAAAAGATTTGTCAGGGAGGACTAAATTTGTCTAATGTTATGTCATTGATTACGTACTTCATGAAATATTCGATTATATTAAAAAAAAGGTTATAATAGTGAGACAAATAAGTATATCTTTGTAGGTATGTCCCTTTGATCTAGATCCATTAAATTCCCAAACTCAAATCTTTATGATTTTTAAAAAATAAGTTCAAACCCAGACACTCTCGAATTTGGGATACCCAATGGGTACCCGCTGTATTTTTCTAAATACCCTAAAGTAAAAATCTATTAAAAATATGTAAATTTCAAAAAGTATAAACACCATCCAATTTTTATTTTCAAATAATAAAATTAATATTCAAGAAGTTGAATGCAATATTATAAACTCAAAAAAAAAACTATTATTGACTACTTTGATTTATTTTTAAAATTTCAACTATATTTACGTCTAATCTTTTATTTATTTGCCTTTACTTTTTTCTGAAAAAGTTTGTACTAATTACAATGATAATTAGGATTAGATTGAAAAAAGAAAACAATCACGAAGTCTTACTATGTTCAATCCAATGACCATAGAATATTTGAATATTTTATAAATTTACTAATATATATATATATATATATATATATATATGGGTTTGAGTAGGGTTTTGTATAAATTTGGATTTCAATATGGATTATAGAAAATCAAACCCTCTCTAAACCCACAACTCTTTTACAGGGTTTTGGTCTGGATAAGGTCCGAATTTGAGAATTAAATTCAAATCTAATTTAATTACATTGGATCTGGGTTGGATCTAGATAAAACTCGATTCATGGACATGTTTAGTGGTGAGACAAAATAGAGATTTGGCCCTCGTCCCTTGAAAGCTCGAATTGGAAGTATACTTAGTGAGCAGGAGCCCTATATTACCATGCAGCCACGAGGCATTGGGAATATACGACCAAAGGAAGGCTATAAAGAGCATAGAAATAAGACAAAATAGACTCTCCTACGTATATTATCCTATCAAGAATAGAAAAAGAAGAAAAGAGCTACAAGGAAAAGATCGTTATACTCTTTGTTTAACTTTGTGCTAGTATGTAATATGTAAGAACCTCTGTAAGTAACTTATGGTTTAGAGGACATTTTTTAATTTTTAATGATGATTGGAGTCGAATTTATTCAAACTTTTAATTAGCAAAAAAAGAAAACAATTTTGGGCTTGAAGTTTGTTCAAAAAAAAATAAAATTTTGGAATTGAAATTATGTGGTGTTTTTTTTTCCTGCTCTTCAGAAAGTGGATATGCTCGAATGTAAAATTTACAAGGTTTTTTTTTTCCCATTAATACTCTAAGAGCACTCAATAGTCATACGAAAATATGGAAGGTAGGTGCATTACTAAAGTTTTAAAATTACATCCATATTCTGAATTATAATACTTTCGCAAAAAAAAAAAAAAACTTTTTAAATGTGATCTTTGAACGCCAAATAGATCAACCCAATTCATGAAAAAGATACATGGAAGAATGAGGGGATGGCTGATGAGGGATTACCGCTCTCCTGATAAATTTCTAATAAAACTCTAAACTAGTTTTTCAACTATTTTTTTATCTTACAAGTATTTTTTTTTTTGAAAAGACAAAAGAAAAAAACCTATAATATAATTTTTCTAAAACACCTAACCAAACAAAGCTCGAAATTTGAATAAACTTTAAAATTGTGCTTTACGTCGTGGGTGAATAGTGCATGTATAATATGATTTTGCATTTGGGTAATTACATGTTCTATTGTTCATATTCAGTGTTAGGTTTTATATTGTTTCCAGCACTTAGAACTTTTGATTGGTGCCTTGAAAGAGTCTATAATAAATGATACGTCAACGATTAATGTTAAGGAAAAATTTATACACGAAGAAATTGAAAATAAATTATTCATTTTATTTTTACTCACAGTGTACTCTTCTCTATCTGATCCATTATTAATTTCATGTTTTCACCTTTTTGATACGTCAAAAGAAGATTAGAAATCAAAATAAAGTAGGAGCAGTTGTTGCTCTCTAGATTTGTCATTTGAAAAGTACCTCTTCTAAATTGCCAATGCACATTTATGAAATCAAAATTTTATATTTGAAGGCTACTTGTTTAACTCATCTAATGTTATCTCATTTATGCATGTTGATTACATGTTTGCATGAAAAGTTGAATTCTCAAAAAAAAAAAAACTCTAATATTAGGATAAATATGTTTGTGATCAATCATGCACTTTTTATATATTAATGTATATTAACATCTACATATGAAATTATGAATACTTATTAACTTAATGAATTGCATACCATCTTAGACTTGAAGTTATATGGGTTTTTTTTTTTTCCATTTGGTACCCTGAAAGCACATGAAAAGTTGAAAGTTAGGTGCACTATTAAAGTTTTAAAATTACTATCCAAGTCCTGAGTTACAACACTTTCACGATGAAATTAGCTTCTTGTGAAAAGAATAATAATACCAAGCCCACTTGTTATTTAATAACCTTAGAGTACCAAGTATACCAATCCAATTCATAAACAAGATACAAATGTCTTTGATTGATTCAACATGCTACCGATTTTCGAACTAGAAGTTTGTTTTGATACCATATTGTTGCAAATAATATTTCGCTTGCATTATAAATATATTTTTTAATTCATGTTTTATATTCCCGACCATCTTTTTATCTCATATTTATCACAAAAGTGCTACAGCAATTATTTTAAATAATACTCTATCCAAACATATATTTATTAATGGAAACAAGTGGACAAATTCAATAAAGAGAAGTAATTGGCATCTTTTTTTTTTCTTGAAAATGAAAGCATTTAATAATATTTACACATAATTACAGAGGTCTAGCTTTAATAGTAAAGTTATGGGCTAAATTGACAGATGACCTGCTAACCTTGATAAATATAATTCTATCAAACGATTGAGACATACAAATTATATCTCGGAAATGGACCTAACATACACTTCCGAAATTCATGGATCCATAATGTATTTTAGGGGCAGAAGGGAATCTGTCTTGACCAGAATAGTGGCATTATTTAGTTGTTTAACCCATATTAAAGCATCCAAACAAGCCAGAGCTTCGATGCAAATTGGAGATGACGAATAGACCTTCTTGCTAATCGGCCATCAAGAGAGTTTTAAAACTTTACTTGAATGTAAATCAAGAGATTAAATCCTTGACCTATATTCTAAAAATCTAGGTTTTCTAGAAATGTTGTCAGTGGGTGTGTAGGCACCCGTTTGGACTGGTGATCGTTCAGTCCTCTCCAAATTGTCCTTAAAATTCTTCAGATCCCCCTTCTCTTAGTAGAGAGTAGTGTAGATCTATTATGTCAAGCCCAAAAAAAAAAAAAAGAGAGAGAATAGACCTTCTTGCTTAGTTTATGGATTATATTATGAAGTGGATCTTGGAGCACCCATCCAATACCTGCTGAGGTATCATGATTGACAACGATCCATCAATCAAAAATAACTCCATTACAAGCAACCATGTAATTTTGGATGATAATTGACAGCTAAGTCTCTATCATGAGACACGAACTTGGATAATGCAAGTGCAAAGTAAGCAATTTTCTTTGTCCTTTGGTTTCATTTTTCAAGCACTCATTTTATTGGATGTCTAATTTTCCTAAAGAAACTAAAACAAACCCTGAATAGTACAAAATTTTGAAAAATATAGTTGTACATGAGTTCAAAAGAGTCGAACGTTATATTATTTAATTTTGATTTGACTCCACATTGAGTTTAAAATATTGCCCGCGTTTGATTTGATTATTATGTTGATAAATGAGAGACCTAAATCCCGACAAAAAAAAAATCCCACATTAGATGAAAGAAAGGACAAGAAAGGTTTACAAGTTTTGCCCTACGAGTCATTAAATAACTTATGTAAGAAGTTATTTGAACTAGTTCCAAGATTCAAAACCACATCTTAATCTAAGGACGTGAGGGCTCAAACAAAAATAGAGATGGCAATGAAACAATTTTGCCACTGAAGAGGATTCCCCCGCCCCACACCCTCTTCTCATAAAAAGCACACACGCTATTTTATTTTGTTTTTTTCTTAACAGATTACAATATAACAAAGCCACTGTTCCAGCCTCGACAGAGAAGCATGACAAGAAGCTACAAAAACTTGGATTTACCACAAGCGTTAGTCATGTAGTCAAAGAATTGCCAACTTGAGCAATCAAGAGGTGATTTTCGGAGTTGACAGGCTGTACCAAAGTGCGGGAGTGATCTCCTGAAGTGGGTACTGCCTTGCGGAAGTCACCTGCTCAAATTATCAAAGGTGGGGCTGAATCCCCCGATTTTCCTTCGATGATCTAGTTAGTCTTCTTTTTGGAATGGAAAGTAGTGAAGTTTTCTTTAGAGAGTAGTTCTTACAGAGTGTATTTTTTTCTCGGGTCCCCTTTTGAGTGAGATCTCTGTATTTATAGGGGACAATTGGGAGAAAATGACGGTAGGATTCAACTTCCTAGAACCTGACAGACTGAGCATGTCAGTCTATCTTGACAGGTCGGTGTCGGGGACAGGTCTTATCAGACATCCTGTCCCTGCAGGTGTCAGTCTGTGACCTAACTTCGCCCGTCCCATCAGGCACAGTGAAACTTCAGGGTAGTGACCGCGACAGCCGGAGTAATCGGGACGGGTGGTTGAACCTCAAGTGTGTAATCCTCACCTCGGTACAAGGAGGCCGAGGTGAGGATTAACAGATCTTTATTCAGGGAAGGGGGAGCTCGACTCAGCGAAATTGGGCTGAAATGACCACCCTCAATAGGCCTCCCAAGCCTCGAGAAGGAACAGGTTATTTGTTGCCTTCTGGGGCTTTCGTGAGGGTACAACAGGTCATCAACGTGTCTGGGTGATAACACATCAATCATCAGCAAATGGGATAAAGCAAGGGGAGATGAGACGGCCGTCAGTCATTATGACAGGGCATGAAAGGACACGTGACAGGCAGTCAGAACGACGGCTGGTCATAAATGAGAAGAGAGGGTGCGTCCTGGGGGAACTCAACAGACGCGGCCCTTTCATCTCCCGCAATACCAGTATAAATAGGGGGTCCTTCCTCGCTATTAACCTTTTACCTCAAAAATTTACAGCAATCCCCTACGTGAACGTCTGAATATCCGAGGTCAGGGAGAATACTCGAAGTGTTTCAACTGCTCACCCCAACCCTTTTCTTCTATAAACAGTAAGTTCACCACCCCTTTTACTTTCTGCAATATGATTCGGATAGCCCGTACACACAAGGAGATGGTCAGGCCGAACTATGATACAACGGAAAGGCCCGACCTGATTGAAGAAGAAGAAAATGCTTCATCGACCCCGGGGAAAGAAGCAGCCGAGGCATCCGTTGGGAATGAAGCATCACAAGACCAGAGCCAAGAAGGATCTGAGGTGTTGTACAACAATAAACTCGGATCCGAGATGCCCCAAGACGAGGGAGTGCAGGAGCCAGCCACCCCTCCAGATCTCTTGATCGTAGATTTTGGCCAACTCCCTTCTTCAGCAACGTCATTGGTCAGACCGCAGCGAACGAGGTGATTCAAAAGTAGCCTTTCCGTCAACACTATAACATCTATCCACCCCGGGCGACCAAAACAGCCGAGATGCCCCCAGATGATACGGTGGCCATCTACGTTGACCAACTGAAAGTAGGGTTGAGAATGCCCACAACAAGATTCTTCTGAAATAGCCTAAGGTACTGGGGCATCAAGAACGCTCAATTGGTCCCGAACGTAGTTCGGATACTCATCGGATTCGAGATGCTCTACCGAGAGCAAGGCCTGAATCCCATAGTGAACCTTTTTCGCCGTTACTACACCATCAAGAATAATGGAAACGAGAAAGGATGGTTCTATTTCGAGAACCGAAACAAGAACGTCTGAAAATTAATGGTGGACGCTCCTTCATCAATAAAAGAGTGGAAGCGCAATTTCATTTTCGTCCCTGCCGAGAAGTTCCCCCGGGGATTTTGGTGAAGGCCTCTACTTCGGCTAAAGATCCTTTCCTGGGTCAACATAAAGAGGAGAACTTTTGTAAACTCCTCGGGTCGGGTCTCAAGATCAACAGTTAGAATTATCCTGAGGTGGTCTTTGTAAACGGCGGGATAAGTCAAGTTTTAATCAGCCCGGATCGCCCTCCTTACTTCTTTACTCGGCTTGAAAAATATTATATTTTTCAATTCATTGTCTTGTTTTGTTCTTTTTTCCATTGATTCTAAGTAGTAATATCTTCTTCTTATACAGTTGTGAGAGTGTCAGATCTGATCACCTCAGGCACAGCCGTAGTAGCCAAGAAGCAATAAAAATGAAAGGCTCTTAGTGAGACCTCAAGAATACAGAAGAAGAAGAAGGACACTCCTAGTGCCTCGGCCAGCACCCTGCTAACGGTCGTCCTCGAGAACACCTCCCGAGTTTCGGCCATTTCAGAAGGAGTGGCCACCCGAGGTGTGACCGTGACTGCTCCACCTTCGGCCGGGGCAAGCAACTTCAAACGACCGAGACTCCGATCACGAGGTCATCTCTTTAGAACCGACACTACGTGCAGTCGCAATCTGTCGGAGAGGACAAGAAGCACCCCGACTAGCACTGATGTCCAGAGTGGGATGTGAGCATCAACGACCGCTGCAAGGACCCTAGAGTGGCCCACCATCTTTTGGTCCACTCCAACTTGCCAAGAGACCACTCCTACGCCAATAAGCTCACTACTGACGAAATGCAAAGCACTTCAGTGGCGTGGGCCTCTACCTCGGCCTTTCTCTCCGAGTTGATGCAAAGACACATCAACATGGTCGAAAATCAGCTCTCAGCCGAGCTCCTGGATAAGATCTCCCTCCTGGAGAAGAAACTGAAGTTGGCTGAGGAAGAGAAGGGTGAGAGGCCCAAGCGCTTGTAAGCCGCGCCCGAAAGTTTAAGCCTACAAGTCCCTTCTTAACAATCCTAGTTTCCCCCAGTATGGCGTCGCCCAATTCCTCAAGCAGCGTGATACCATGGTGGCCGAGATGGAGCAGTCCGAGACCACCATGAACTCCTTGAAGACTGCTTTAGAAAAGGAGAAGAAGCGATGACTTGAAAAGGAGCAGTCTTCAAGGGAGGCCATTAAGAAGACTGGCAGCTCGGTAGTAGAGGCCTTTTGCTCTTCCAAGGCCTTCACTCATGAGTTCGGCGAGTTGACTCTGCTGAGTTTCATGTTTGGTTATACATCGGCTATCCAAGACGTAGCCCCCTTTCTCACCTTAGAATAGATGGACTCCTTCAAAAACAAGGCCAGCTACAATGATGATGCTAAAGAGCTTTGCGATCGCATGGCTGAGGGCATCCAGGCGGAGAAAAACCTAACTGAGGTCCGAGAGGAGCTCAATTATGAAATGGCAGAGTTCGAGCTGACACCTGAGGGTGATGGGCCCGACAAGGTTGCTGAAGAAGAGGCCAGTGCGGGGGAGGGTGAGGGCTCAGCCGAGGCAGGGGCTCTTAGAAGAGCCTTTGGTCTCGGCATTTTGTACTTCACAATTTTTGTAACTATCTCATTTAATATCAATGACTTGTTTTACTTCATTGTCAGTCACTTATTCCATTTCTACTTGTCTTGTCCCCTTATTTTCTTTAACAACACGAGATAGTGATGCTAGAAAAGTAATTAAATAAATAAAAGACATACTACAAGTAATCTTGAGTGGAATGTAAATGATTTATGGATAATACAATTTGAAATTCTCAGCATGCCAAGTTCTGAATACTAAAGTACCATCTCGGTAAGTCAACTTACAATACCCATTCTGACTAACCTCAATTATGCGATACGGCTCCTCTCACCTCGGAGACAACTTGCCTTGGGATTCAGATTGGCTGACTAAGTTCTTTCGCAGGACAAGGTCTCTTGGGCTGAACCGAAGATATCTAACACGGACATTATAGTAGCTAGTCAGTATATTCTTGTACAAGGCAACTCGAGCTGCTGCGGCATCTCGCTTCTCCTTAGCGAGGTCGAGATTCATTTTTCGCTCTTCTCCATTAGCCACGACAGTGAAAGCCGCCATTCGAGAACTTGGAGTGAGAAATTCGGCAGGAACCACTGCCTTGGACCCATAAGTTAAGGAAAATGGAGTTTCCTAAATAGCGGATCTTGGCGTGGTTCGATAAGACCACAGCATGCTCAGGAGTTCGTCAACCCAGAAAGATCCGAGCTGATGTAGCCTAGTTTTGAGGTTGTGGAGAAGTGTTCGATTAAAATTCTCGACCCAACCGTTGGCTTGGGGGTGGCCCACCGAGGTAAAGTGTTGTTTGATCCCAAGATTTTCGTACCATGCCTTGAAAGGGTTATCCGCAAACTGCTTCCCGTTGTCAGAGATGATTATCCGAGGCAAACCAAAGCGACAAACTACACACTTCCAAAAGAATTTCTGGATGGTCAGGCCATAACCCATTTCGTGAAATAATCAACAGCCGCCACCACATAAGCATAATTGTCAACGGCTCGAGAAGCGTCCAATAATATCTGTCTCTCATTGCTCAAAAGGCCATAATGATGTGATGGGGACCATGAGACTAGTTGGCTGGTGGTGCTCCTAGGCATGGTGCTGGCAGGAGGGACAGCAAAGGACTAAATTGGGCATATCGCCGAATGGTTGGCTAAAAATATCCAAGGAGCAAAGTCTTCTTAACCAACATCCGATAGTCGACGTGAGCGTCACACAATCCTTCATGTATATCCTGGAAGGCATTTTGCCCTTGCTCTACGGTAACACACCGCACCCATGGGTCGAGATAGGATCGTTTGTACAGGTTGCCGTCGCGGAGTGCATATCGGACCACCTTGCGCTGAATTTTTCTCGTTTCTGCCTTATCGTTCGGAAGGACACCCTGACCTAAGAATCTGATTAGAGGACTCATCCAGGTGTCTTCTGAACTTATAGGGTAGACCTTATCCTCTAGGTAATCCGGTTCGGTTAAGACCTCCACGAGAACAGTCTGGTTGAGCGCAGATAACAAGGTGGGGGCCAACCTGGATAGGGCATCTGCTCGCCTATTCTAGAACCGAGGTATCCTTTGGATTTCAAAGGATTTGAAGTAGGCCGCTAACTGGTGAATTTTGGAGAGATACCATTGCATGGTTTCCTCTCTAGTTTCATACTCCCCTAGTACTTGACATATGACGAGTTGGGAGTCGCTATAGACTGAAATACGTTGAGCACCAAGTCTGCGAACTAATTGTAAGTCCGCGATGACAGTCTCGTACTCAGCTTCATTGTTAGAGGCGGTGAAATCGAATCAGATGGCATATGAGCATGCCTCCCCGTGAGGGTCTTCGAGGAGCAGTCCATCTCCACTACCATCACTGTTAGATGACTCGTTCACGTACAAGTCCACTTTTGCGATTCGGCGTCATCCGGAGTGGCTTCTTGGCTCACGGGAAATGTGAGTTCGGCCAAGAAATCTACCAGAGCTTGAGCCTTGATGGCAGTCCGAGGTTCATAGGTTAGATCGTATTCCCCTCGCTCTATGGCCCACTTGGTGAGACGTCCGAAAGTCTCGGGACGCGACAGGATTTGCCTAATGGGCTGATCTGTTCTCAAACGTATGGGGTGAGTTAAGAAATTAGGTTTTAACCTGTGAGCTATATGAACCAAACCTAATATGAGTTTCTCTACACGGATGTATCGAGTCTTCGGCCCGCGGAGAACTCAGCTAACATAGTAAACCGGCACTTGGGCACTATTATCTTGTATTAGCACCGTGCTCACAGCCTCCTCAGCAGCAGACAGGTAAAGATATAACTCTCTCCTGGGCGTGGTGAATTAAGAGTGGGAAGGTGGTGCAGGTGCTCCTTCATTTGCTCAAAGGCCTACTGGCACTTCTCGGTCTAAGAGAACTTGTCAGTCTTCTTCAATGCTTTGAAGAAGGGCAATGCCTTGTAGCAAACAGGGACAAGAACCGGTTCAGAGCTGCCAGCCGACCTGTTAGTCTTTGTACATCTCGGGAATTTCGAGGTGAAGACATTTTTTGAATGGCCTTCACTTTATCAGGATTAGCTTCTATACCTCGGCGTGATGCAAGGTATCCCAAGAATTTCTCGAAATCGCGCCAAACACGCACTTCTTGGGATTGAACATCATTCGAGTGTTGCGGAGGACCCTAAGGACCTCCCTCACGTCGGATAAGAAAGCCGAGGTCTCCTTGCTTTTCAGGAGGATATCGTCCACATACGCTTCAACATTCCTACCTATTTGAGATTTAAAAATCCAGTTAACCAGTCGCTGATACGTCGCCCGGGTGTTCTTCAAGCCGAAGGGCATGGTGGTGTAACAGTAGATTTCCTGATCTGTGAAGAAGGCCGCTTTTTCTTGGTACTCTTCATTCATTCCTATCTGATGATAGTCTTTAAAGGCATCAAGGAAGTAGAGGATCTCGTAACCCAATATCCAGTTGACCAAAGCGTCAATTCTCGACAGTAGGTAGCAATCCTTAGGGCAGGCCTTGTTCAAATTAGTAAAATCTAAGCACATCCTCCACCCCCGGTGTCATTCTTGACCATAACAGGGTTGGACAGCCAGATGGAACATTGCACCTCTTTAATCATCCGCGCCGGTAAGAGCTTGTTCGTCTCCTCGGCTACGGTTTTATTGCGTTCCAGGCCGAAGTGCCTCCTCTTCTGCTTAACTGGTCGTGCACGCGGGTCGACGTTCAGTTCATACAGCATAAGTTGATGGGGTACCCCCACAACTTGTTCAGCAATCCAGGCGAAGACGTTCTGGTATTCTTTGAGAAGGTTAGCTCGCCTTTGAGAGGCTCAGATAGGCTGGTGCCAACGCGGATGGTTTGATCCGGGTTCGAAGGATTCAGAGGAATTTTTTCTACCTCATATTTGGTCTCTAGCTTTTTAGGCTTCCCGAACTGTTGAGGATCTATACAGTCTATCGAGAGAATATTAGACCTCCTACCCTCAATTTTCGGCTCGGCCGTTGAAGAAAAGGCGGCCTGCAGGGTAGCAAAATAGCATTCTCTTGCTACACAGACATCGCTGCTTACCTCGACGATGCCTGTGAGAGTTGAAAATTTAAAACTTAAGTGGTAGGTTGAATACGCAGCCTGTAGCGCATTCAAGGTGGGTCGACCCATAAGTAAATTATATGGGGAATCAGCTTTGACTGCAACAAAATTGACAGAAATGGTTCGGCATCGAGGGTGGCACCCAATGGTCACCATAAACGTAACCATTCCTTGCGGGTGGACCACGTGTCTCCTGAACCCTACTAAAGGGGTCTTTACAGATATGAGCTGATCCCTGGTTAATATCAAGATTTTGAAGGTTCGGTAATACATGACATCTATCGAACTACTGGGGTTGACATACACTTTCTTCACTATATAATTGTTGGTGAGCAACTCTATCACCAAGGCCTCGTGACTACTGGAAGCAGTTGGGACGGGGTCACTTGGGCCATACGTGATTGTCTCAGTAAGACGGGAGCTGCTCTCGACCTGTTCTGGATTAGCCTGTTTATAGGTTCTTTTTCGGGAGTTTTAACTATCCCTTCCCATAGGGCCTCTAGCTATGGTGTTGACAATCCCGACTATATTCGGCCCATAATCGGAGGACCCACCTTGGAGAGGCCTTCTCGTCTTCCTAGGATCCTCAGGGATCGGCAACTACTACGTGGTCTCTGCCTATCCTCCAGGCGTTGCTCACCTCGGTTGTCGCGGCGGGAGTCACTTCTGTTGTGGTCTCCATCTCTGCGAACAAACTGTTTCAGATACCCTTGCTTTATTAAATTCTCAATGTCTTTCTTCAAATCGCTACAATCCTCGGTTTCGTGTCCAATACCTCGATGATAAGCACAATAGAGGTTGGAGTTTCTCTTTTCTCTTTTTCCGGCCATTCTTGGGGGAGCACGTCCGAGGTGATTCTGCTTCATGAGAGCAAGGATATAAGATCGATTGGTATTTAAGGGTGTTAGGTCGGAATCAGGGACAAACGACTTTCCCTTGGCAATTCTGTCAAAGACGCTTCAGCGATCTTGGTTGAGACTCTGAAAACCGCCAGTAGTGCCAGGGTCACCTCGACTTGATTCCTTCTTCTTTCGGGAATCAGGCCCTGATCGAGCTATTTGGGCTTCTCTGTTTATGCGGTTCAAGTCCTCAGACTGTATGCCTTTCTCGACCTTTTGCCACAATTCCCGAAGTGTTCGAAGGTATTTTTTGTGCACTTCGGTGTTCAACTCTCCGACAATAAACCCATTTGTAAAGACGGCTATGATTACCTTTTCATTAGGATCAGGTATCTGCACGCTCTTATCTTGAAATCTTTGTACATAAGAACGGAGAGACTGCCCCAAATTCTGCTGTATATTTAGCAGATAGGCCGAGGTCTTTGTCGTTGGCCTGGAAGATATAAACCGATGGATAAATTTATTCACCAGCTCTCCTAGGGAGAATATGCTCCTAGATTCTAGACCGCAGAACCATTTTCGAGCAGTCTCTTGAAGGAAGACCGGAAAAATTCGACAAATAACTGAGTCAGAGACACAGTATAATCGAAAAGCTGAGATAAAAGCATGGAGATGATTCTCAGGATCACCTCGGCCATCATAAGGTAGCAACGTTGGGAGTTTAAAGTTTGGGAGGGACCCTCTCTTCATTAATGCTATCCGTGAAAGGCGGAGCTCTCATGTAATCCACCTCCAACCTTTTCGATCGCGAGGTTCGTCTTCGACTTGTTTCCCCAGGAAACCCCGTAAGATTGCCCTAGAAATGGAGGCAATTCTCGAAATAGCCTTGGATGAGGCCCGTTCGGGGTGCTCCTGTTAGAATGTCTTCCATCCGATTCTTCCTCGGATGGGACCTCGGAAGATTCATCTGGCTTTCTCTTAGAAAATTCGGATTTTTGTTTACCTTGTCTTTTGAAATATCTTCTTAACTCTTTGAAAATATTAGGATTCTCAGCCACAAACTTTGCCATTCGGGCCATGGCTTCTCCATTCGTGGGCCGAGCCTCATGAGACTCCTGTTCTTCGGAAACATTTTCCGGTTGGGCTGCAGCACTTGGCTCAGCCTCAATGGTGAGAACCTTCCTGCTCCTAGAACGTGTAGGTTTCATTCTTGGATGTCTTTGCGGTTTCCACAGACGGCGCCAATTGAAGAGATAATTTTTGGAGTTGACAAGTTGTATCCAAGTGCGGGAGTGACCTCCTGAAGTGGGTACTGTCTTGCGGAAGTCACATGCTCAAATTATTAGAGATGGGGCTGAATCCCCCAATTTTCCTCCAACGATCTAGTTAGTCTTCTTTTTGGAATGGAAAGTAGTGAAATTTTTCTTTAAAGTAGTTCTTACAGAGTGTATTTTTTTCTCGCGTGCTTTTTTGAGTGAAATCTCTGTATTTATAAGAGACAATTGGAAGGGAATGACAGTAGGATTCAACTTCCTAGAACCTAACAAACTGAGCATGTCAGTCTATCCTGACAGGTCGGTGTCGAGGACAGGTCTTATCAGACGTCCTGTCCCTGTAGGTGTCAGTCTGTGACCTGACTTCGCCCGTTCCATCAGACACAATGAAACTTTAGGGTGGTGACCGCGGTAGCCGGAGTAATAGGAACGGGTGGTTCAACCTTAGGTGTGTAATCCTCATCTCGGTACAAGGAGGCCAAGGTGAGGATTAACAGAGTTTTATTCAGAGAAGGGGGAGCTCGGCTCAGTGAAGCCCGACTGAAATGACCTCTCTCAAACAGCAAGTATCATAATAAAAGTAGAAAATAGGAAATCAACATACAAACGTCAAATTAAATTATATGTTCAAAATACAACTGCATTACATCTCTATGGTGAAATCATCCCCGATAAGTTCAAATAGCTGCACAGCCGAAACCTAATAAGCAATTTTGCACAAAAGTTAATTTGTGCCAACTCTACGCGCTAGGATTTTATTACATTCAGAAACCAGGACATAATACTGTTGTACCTCATGATTGCTCCGGAACTCAGGACATAACATGTTGTACCTGATGATTATTCCACAAGAAAAGCTAAACTAAAACAAAAGTCCACAAAGTATCAAACCAAACTTGTGCACTTTGTGGTCTTCCAACGAAGTACCAAACCAAACTTGCACTTCATGTGCTCTTCCAAGCCAAAACCAGAACAGTAAGTCCACTTAATATCAAAGTGAACTTGCTCTTCTTCATGTGCACTTCCAGGTTGACAAAGGTGGAGTTTCAGAAGTTTTCCAAGTGCCAGCGTCAGACGCATATCTCTCACCCTTGATAGATGAAGCAATAGATTCAAGTTCTGCCATTTCCTCTGCAGACAGTTTTACACACAAAGCTCCTATATTCTGATCGAGGTTCTCAATCTTGGTAGTGCCAGGTATGGGGCAAACATCATTGCCTTGGTGATGGACCCAGGCCAACGCTAGCTGTGATGGAGTACAACCCTTCCTTGAAGCAATAGCATTGACCCGCTCGTACAAGTTCTTGTTGTGCTCCAAATTCTCTGCTTGAAACCTTGGCATATACTGCATTGTATGAATTTCAAAATTTAAGCAACTGTAACGCCAGAAATTCAAAAGGGCGTAAAGCATGTGCCGTTTATAAATGATGGTATTACGAATAACTTCAAGATGATCGATAATATTGTTTGAGGTGTACAAAGTTCAGGGGAAGAACAGTCCTGTAAGGTGGACTGAGTACTCTAAGAAACATCAATTGTAGAAGGTAGATCCTGCAACACATTGCCCATTAACGAGGGAACTCAAAATAGAAAACGAATACATTTTTGAGCTATCAGGACAATATTATCAAGTGAACTTGGGACCAACGAAACTCATTTAAAGGATGTATGGAAAAGGGAAAATAGCAATTTGAAAGGACAATGTATAACTTCTGTGCCCTAGACCAGACGATGACATTGAAATGAAAGTCCATTTCTCCTCAAAATTGCAGAGACTATTATTAAAAAATGCTATAGTGTCTTACCTTTTGCCTTTTTCATGTCCAGGATATTTTTGCACCATAAAATAGAACACAGCCACTGCTCATGATAGTTGATAATGCTAGTGCTATCTTTAAATTCGAACAAAAAACAGAGCACACAATTTCTATCCTGTCTCTACAAAAGGTTCAGTTTCTAACAATCCCAAAAACTGCATTTATTGGAATCCAAGACTACAAGACTTGTCAAATAGAAAAAAGCTTGTTTAGTCGCTCTGTTGGATAGAAGTTAATTATATTATATAGTTTTAGAGAAGTTCCACCAAATTATTGGACATCAAATAGTGCAGCAACATGTAACAGATAGATAAGAATATGGATATTGAGAAAGATTGCAACTGACTATACTACACTAGGAACTACTAATCTTTTTGGATAATCACAAACCTTTCGGTAGTCATCGTCAGTCAAATTCTCAACCAGCTTTGGACCTGAAGAGAAGAATCCTCTTCCAAGTGGACTGTATGCAACAATCCCTATTCCAAGCTCTCTACAAGATTACACCAAAATGAACTTAGAACTTCATATTTTTTCCAGACCATGTAGAAAATGAAGCAGAATAAATGCACTACCTGCAAGTGGGAATAATCTCTTCCTCGACATCTCTGGTCCACAATGACCACTCCAACTGTACAGCTGTTATTGGATGAACAGCATGTGCTCTTCGAATTGTTGAAGCTGAGGCCTCAGACAGACCTATATACTTTATTTTACCCTCTTCAACCAATTTCTTAAGTTCTCCTACCTGGGCAAAATAGAATTTTTAATGGACGAGAAAATTCCAAGCTGATTTATTAAATTCCATACGAAGGTAGAGAATCAAAATTATACATCCATATACGAAAAGTAGCACTAGTTCAGTGCAGCAGCACAATTTTGACAAAGTATACATGAAGCTCAAAGCACTACTTGACAAAAGTGGCAACAAGCAGCGAATATACTTCTCTAGATGATGATGTTATTAACTCACTGGTTGACTTAGCTCTGATATCGTTATACCACATTATACAACATTATACAATTTTCTTGACTTCTTCTAAACAGACTAATGGCTGCACATATCAATTGCCAATCGTCAATTTTGCTTGATCTCATTCAAACTTACCTGTATTTTGAGTGATTGTATGATAAGAAAATTTCTTCCTACTACTCAAGAACAGCAAAATATGTTTTGCTAGCTACACTAGGAAAAGAACTTCTATAAATCATTCCATAGAAACTTCAATTTGATAAAAACTGAGTACCAATCTGCTGCTTTATGCACTGAATTAAAAGATGTGGCAACTGACAACTGACAAGGTGTATAAATTTGCATATGATTACTCAACCGGATTACAAATTTCAAATGAAAGAGAATGCACAGGTCTTCTGGCTCTAAAGGAAAGCCATAGAATCTATAGCAATCTATAGCATGTCATATCCATTGGTAACTCCCTCTGCAGGGCTGTCAAGCTACAATTTTTATGCTTACAAGACTAATAGTTTGGTTCTTTTTATTTTTGAGATGCTGGTGCTAAATAAGCTTTACCTTAATGATAGATCAACATGTATAGCACACCAATTGCATTTTTTAAGATTTTTTTTTTTTTGGTATTTTTTAAGCAATTGCAAAGGACATGAAAAGCAGTTGTATGCCTAAATTTGAAGTTGATCAAACGTTCATTTTATTAAGAATGAGATGGAGATTTAAAACAAGAAAGGTAAAATGGAACAAACCGTGGCTTCAATGGGCACATTTGTATCAATGCGATGCTGATAATAGAGATCAATGCAATCCAAACCAAGCCGCTTCAAGCTGCCTTCACATGCAGCTCTCACATAGTCTGGATCACCACGTATACCAAACTGCCCACCCTCATAAGTGAATGCAAATTTGGTTGCTAGCTGCACTGTCTCTCTCTTTCCTTCCTTCAAGGCCTAAAACCACACTTTCATAACATCAATCATCGAGGACATGAACATTATTGCATGTTATAGGAAGTTGATTTGTGATCCATGCATGGCACAATCTGTCTGAGATTTTCCATCCTTTTCATTTTTAAGACTATGCTGCTTCTTCCTATTGAATATGGTAACATGCAGAATGAAAATTATGTAAACCACGGACTTTAGAAGCTTGATTCAGTTAAGGAAGCCAATCCCTTTCCTTTTTTCTGTTCTTCTTTCTGTTTCTTCGAATACAAATTCACAGTCTACCTTTATCACTGATAAGATTAGATGGAAAACATGAACATAGACAGATTCGTATACATGAACAATAATACAAAAATAGGAACCTCATACTTAATCAAATTATTAAGGTGCAGTAAATAGTGCCCTATTAGGATCCATTTGGATTCAAGGGAAGGAAAAGAAATGAAAACATCCTAGTGAAAAAAGGAAAGGAAAGGAGATAGAGGAGTACAGTTCGCCTATTGCCTTTTCGGAAAGAAAATTCTCAAACAGGGGTACATTTCAGAAAGAGTTCCCAAATAGTGAGAGTTTTGAAACAACTAAATGTGTCTTTTAGACAATGCATTTAGTGAATGCATTTTTTAAGGAAAAATGCCTAGACAAATAAAAGAATGCATTTTGTGAATATGTCTTTTGAGGAAACAACTCATTTATTAAGTTCATTTTTCACCCTTTGAGAAGAAGTTTAAAGAACACCACCTTTTGGGAAGTGATTTTAGAAAATCCCTCTTTTTGAGAATTTACTCATTTGGATTAGATATGGATGCGAAACAAAACTTAAAGATGTTTGGTTAAATGACAGAAAAGAAAGGAATCAAATCCAAAGTCCAAAATTTGGGTATTTGAGGCATTTAAATAGAAAATCATTAAAAAGCAAAATTCCTTTCTTTCCCTTTCAGTCCACTTTTGAATGGAAATGTAACTCTGTCCACGTTTGGATGGAAATAAAACTCAAGGAAAACAACCAACCTTGCTCCTTCCTTTTCTTTCCCTCCTTAAAATGTCAATCCAAACACACTTTCTCTTGGTTAACATTCCATTAGAATAAAGATACAAGCTTTTTGGATTGACAAATGGACTTTAAGAGCCAACAAAAAAAAATGAAGGGGGACAAAATGATACAAGCTTTTAATTATCGGGGACTAAGTGTGATTTACCTGAATATAAATTTGCAAATCTCCCTGACTACTTTTCAAACTCAAAGTATAAGATCCGTTCAAGCTTTTAATTACAGGTATTACAGGAGGTTAAGTATAATTTATCTGCTTATAATTCTTCTTGGTTGATTTTTTTTTTACCGATCATAGATTCTGATTTTAAATAATCAATTTTTGTGATGTTTCAGATTATAAATTTTTTAATAACCAAAAAAGCTATAATTCATAAGTGGCCAAAGAGCAGATCTTACTGATTCTAATTATTTTCTGTAACCACTTACCATAATCAAATTATGCAAAATCTGAAGCAACCAAGAACAGAGTCAAAACTAAAAGTACAAGAGTTCATGCACACCGCACAACTGCAGAAAAATGCAAATGTGATTAAAGTTACCTTGCCGATGAGGATTTCGTTGGTGTGGGGTCCATAAGCATCAGAGGTATCAAGATGGGTGATGCCTCTGCTAATAGCATAGTGAATGAGTTTGATCATGTCGGGCTCGGGCTTTGGTGGGCCGTAGAAGGCTGACATGCCCATGCAGCCCAGCCCTTGAGCTGAAACTTCGAGACCTTGCGATCCCAGCTTGATTCTTGGCACTTTAACTCGTGCTGCCATTTTCAGATAGAAAAACACAGAGGAGGGAAAGAGTGGAATGGATCAGGGTTTACTGCTTGGTGAGTGAGGACAGAGGAGGAAGGAGGCAGGGATGAGCAAATATATAGTAGCGCCGAAGGAGGACAGCTTGGTTGGTGTGGCGTAGGCCCCGGTTGATTGCTGGCCTTGACTAAGACATGTCAAAAGTTAATTTTCAACAAATATTCTACGTAAAGAAATTGAAAACTAGTCGGTGTCTATATGAATTTATTTTTTTCCAAACGATAACAGAAGCTTCCAAATTGCATATATAGTCTGTCTATGTGAATTGCATAAGGGTTTTTCGGATAGAAGCTTCCAAATTCTCAATAGATTTTTTATTTATTTTAATTTCTTCCTATTTATTTTAATTCCTAAAATGCAATGTCAATTCCCTTTTTCAGAGATTTTTTATTTATTTCAATTCCTAAAATGTACTGTCAATTCCTTTTTCATAGATTTTTTAATTTATTTTAATTCCTAAAATGCAATGAGCTAATTTCAAAATCTTGATTGTAGACTCTCTTCTCATCATTTCAAAATTTAAATTATTTCAAATCCTATCAACTTGATGATATATGCAACTTTAACATTTGAGAGGAAAAAAGAATTTTCTGGTCCATATGTATTTTTGGTTATGTATTATCCTAATCAAAGATTACTATTGAAAATTCTTTTTTCTTTATTTCCAAGATCCGCTTTAGTTTCTAAATGTATTTTATATATATATATATATATATTTATTTATTTATTTATATATTGCATAAGGGTTTTTAGTTGGAAGCCTTCCTAGACCTCCAAACACTTAATTCCTTTTTCGTATATTTTCTATTTATTGTAATTCTTAAAATGTAATAAGTTGATTTCAAAATCTTGATTGTCAACTATATGCTCATCAATTATTTCAAATCCAACAATTTGATGATAATACACAACTTTAACATTAGAGAGGAAAAAAAGATTTTTCTGATACACATGTATTTTTGTATTATCCAAACCTAAAATTACAAATGTAAACTCTTTTTTCTTTATCTCCAGCATTCACTCTGGTTTCTACATGTATTATATGTGTTTTCTGATATCTATAGCTATATAAATTACAGAAGGGTACATATTATAATACATGTCAAAATTTGATATTCAACAAAATACTCTACATAAAGAAATTGAAAACTAGTACTTATATAATGCAAGCATGTATTTTTCTCATATCATGCTTTTCATGCAATAATGTAAGCATAAAATTAGAGAAATATCCCAAATAATCTAATATCCAAACATCATATACCCCTATTTGATATCCATGCAAAGTTATGACATGAATTGCGATCCAAAACGATTTAAAATACTGAAGATTTGTTGAGATCAAATACAATTGTGAGTGTAGTATTTTTTTTTTCAAATATTAATATGTTACATAGTCAATTAGGAAAATTCTATAGTCATTTTAGGATAGGGCTGCAAACGAGTCGAGTTGAGTCAAGTTTTGGCCTTATCGAGTCGAGTCTTGACTTAATTTCATCGAACTCGAACTCGAGTTGGAGCTCGACGAGCTGATAATTTTCAAGTTCGAGCTTGAAAAAAATAAAAATAATTATTTTATTTAAAAAAATAAATAAAATAATATTTTTTTCTTAATAAATATTAAGAATATTTATTTAATTTTACTATTAAAAAAATAAAAAATATATATATATATATATTCGAACTCGCGAGCCGGCTCGCAAGTTAACGAATTTAATGTTTTGAACTCGATCTCGAGCTCGAGTCGAGCTTGAATCGAACCGCTCGCGAGCGGCTCGATTCGTTTGCACCCCTATTTTAGGGTACCATTTACTTAATGTGTATCTTTCAGTGATGATAGTAACCTGTACTTCAAACGATTGAAATTGTAACGATCTAAATATCAAAAATAATAATTTGGATACCATATTATTTCAAATAATATTTCATTTGTATCATAAGCATATTTTTCAACTCATCATTTTATATTTTCAATCACTTTTTTATCTCATATACATCACATCATAAAAAGTACTACAGTAATTATTTCAAATAATATTTAAAATAAAACTCTATCCAAACAAACCCTTACTTGACTATTCAAATATGAATTTAAGATTAAAGTATGATTACAATAAGGAAGTGTAGAATCTTTTAACTATTTTATCCTGCTAACCCTGCAAAATAATCGGTCACCGCAAAATTCTGAACCAGACATGTGTAGGGATGGCAACGGGGCGGGGTTGGGGCGGGGGACCCCTCCCCCGTCCCCCGCCCCGTTGCCTATTAGTTCCCCCCGTCCCCCGCCCCGTCCCCCGCCTCCCGCTCCCCCCGCGCCCGCCCCGCCCCCGCCCCGCCTTGCCCCGCTTCCCCCGCGGGTGCCCCCGCGGGGTTAATAAAATTTTATTATAATTAAATTTTAATAAATAATCAAGTACTAAAATATCAACACATCACCAAATTATTATTCATTGTAATTTTACAATTGAAACTCATAAAAACAATCAAACATAAGTTATTTGAATACAATCCAATATGATGAAATAAATATAACTAAAATAGTCAAGTTTTCACTTTTAGTACAAATGCAATCACTAATTCATTATTGTGTTTGTGCTTTTTTTTGAGAAAAAAGTGTTATTCTATTAAGTGTAATTAGAAATTTAGTATAAATGTATTAGTAAATTTAGTATAACTAATTAATAAATTCTATTAGTAGACATGTAGAATTATTCATATAATTGATAATATCAATTATATTACATAAACTAATATACATTATATAATACATCTAACTAATAATATCATTATCATAAGTTTATAACTAATTAACTTACATATTATATATAATTATATATATATTTATATATATATATATATATATATATATATATATATATTTTTTTTTTTTTTTTTTTGTGTTGCGGGGGGCGGGGCGGGGGATGGGGCGGGGGTATACTTCCCCGCCCCCCGCCCCGTTTCTAAGCGGGGGGGAAAAATTCCCCCCCGCCCCCGCCCCACCCCCCGCCCCAACCCCCGCCCCGAGAGCCCCCCGCGGGCACCCGCCCCCATTGCCATCCCTAGACATGTGTTTCGTGTGACTCTCATATCTTTTTGTTTTCTTTTCTAGAAACGGGACCAATTAGGTGCACAAGGAATATTAAAAAAAAAAAAAAGGATATTAATACTGCTGCTAATTGCAGACCCCAATGGCTTCAGGTGGATTTTTCTATTGCAAAGCATCTTATAAAGTCATTGTCAATTGAAACTAGTGGACAAATCAAAACGGGGAAGAATAATTCGCGCTCCATTTATCTCACTTGGATGGATGATGTGTTGTCTGTACTTTAATTTAATTTAATTGATGGACCATAACAACTCTTTTCTTTATCATAGCAAACATATTATTGTAATTATAGATCTTAATATTACTCAAATTTAATGAGTTTAGATTTAATATATTCAGATGTATATAATAACGAAAAATAGAATATTTGAATTAATTAAATGATAAAGAATTTTTTAGATAAAATTTAATTAAAAATAATAATAACCTGTTAACTTATTATTTAACGTGATACACATTTAAATATATTAAATTAAATATTTAATAATTTAATAAATTTTAATTTTAATTTTTAAACTCCAATTTTATTAAAAGGGAGGTTGCCATCCTTACAACAACAAGCTTCTAGATGGCCAACACTTAGAATCGTAGCCCTTATGTTATGTGGTTCGTAATGAGGAAGCAAATGTCCGCTATTTATTGCACGAGACATTAACATTTTATTGTCTGCATTACAAATCCGTCAAAAGATGTTATTATTGAAACAAGTGGACAAATTGAATGAGGATGCGTAATTGACCTGCAACTCTGCGTAGACTCGGAGGGATCAACATTTGACTATGACTTGGATGAGGTAAGCACAAAGGTCAGCATTTTCCATTTTTATTTTGGTTTTCATTTCTTGTACACTCGTAAAACTTTTTTCATTCTACCCCACGCACATATAATATATAATGAAATGTAAATTTTTTATGAAAACATATAAAATATATATAATGAAAAATAATTATAAAAACATATAAATTATAAAAAATGGCCAATCCAAATGTTTATATTTATATTTATATAATGAAAATATATAATTCATTCTACCACTATATACACACATATATATAAAGGTATAATGAAAAATAAATTTCTTCTTCATCTTCGGGACCACACCTACAAACAACAAAGCTCCGCTCCACTCAATTCTTTCCTCTGTATCTTGTGTTTTTTTTTTTATATAAAAAATATATATATCTTCTTAGTTTCACTAATTATTTTCATATCTTAATGTTTTTTATTCTTTTACTCATACTACCTCACAAATGGCAAACGGGTATAAATGAAACAAAATTATTCTCTCACTTTCCAAAAGACCTTTTTAGTGGTACTTTCTCTAACATGGGCTGAAGTTATTATCAAAATCTTAAGTTCAAAAAAGATTAGTGCTATTTTTCAAATCTTAGGGGAAGTAAGTGCAATTGTCAGAAACCTCAGGGACGGTTTCTGCAATTATCCCTAAAAGCATAGACCAAGACTACAATAATCCCTCATCAGTCCAGTCCATACTTCTTCTTCAGGCCTCAGCTACTTAACAATGAACTCTGCTCCGCTCAACTCTTTCCTCTGTGTCTTGTGTTTTTGTCTGAAAATGGCGGCATCAGAAGAAGTCAATTTAACAATCAAACCTTCTTAAGGTTTTTAAAGTTGAGTGTAAAACTATCTTAAATTTTCTCCTGAGCAATTTCTGTACTTCATTGTATCACGATGATGATGCAAAAAAATATTTTCATCCTTATTTCCTCCTTTGACAAAAGATTGTGGTAGTACGACTGTTAAAGCAAGCTGTATTGAAAAAGCAATTGATGCCTATGAGTTTTTTTTTTTTTTTTGTTTGATAAAAAGAGCAAATATTGTTAACTAAATTGTTGGAATTGGTCCAGCATGAATTTTTCTAACAAAGTTAGGTGGAGAATTTCATAGGAATTCCAAGTTTTAGTATGAAAAGCTAATGCATGTGCTACATTATTGGCACATTTAGAAATCTATTTTATTCCCATTGACATTCACAAATGGGAATAATTGATCCATAGCTTCACCACAAGGGGTTCAGAAAGGGGGCATATTCTCAAAAGCAGAAGTGGATCAACGATGGGGGAACTGTAGGCACGGGCCCCTACTGCCCCCACAAAAAATTCTGTTGTTACTCAAGTAATTTTGTGAATTTTTCAATTATGCCCCTATTGTGACTCTTGCAATTCTGAGAAATTTTCGATTGTGCTCCCATTCTGTTGTTTGGAAGTAAATGTAAATATAATTAGTTTTGTAACTTAATGGAAATGAAATATTACAAGATTCAAAACAATCGCCTTCTACATCAGTAAAATGAATTTTGTGAATTTTTGCAACAAAAGTAAAAATATAGAGTCATCATGTTGGCTTAGTTGCAATAAAGTAAACATAAGTTTCTTCTACTATGGTGAACGTGACTTTTTTTAATAAAACAATAAATTTTATATCCTTGTGCCTTACCAAACTATAGGTCTATGGTTATTTTAAAATGTTTCTTATATTTTTTTTCAAAGAAAATTATTGTGTTATTATGTGATTTTGTATTATATCGCTCATTCAAAGAAAATTTTATATTGGTTTTGGAGCAACTGCTTGAGAAGCTTAGTAGTTGCTCCGAGACCAATGAAAAAGTTCGAAGTGAATATACAAGAACCTCCAATAAATAGATACAATCTCAAAAAGTTTTTTAACAAATTCTACGGTAAGTTACAGTAATATTTTAAACAAACACCTATAAAACTCATTTATCAAATGAGCCATAGTTATTATGTACTACTTTTAAGAAAGATAATGAAGAAGTTTTGATATTATTTTTGTCCCTACTGATACTTATTTTCGGCTCCGCCTCTGGTCAAAAGTGTATGCCATAATCGAAGCTTTGAAAAGAAGACTCGCGGAAAGGTTTGTCAAAGATGACTCAAAAAAAGATTTGTCTTTTTTTTTTTCATGAAAAGATTTGTCTTTTTTTTTTCCATAGACAGAAATAAATACACACACCCAATTAGATTAGAACACTCAAGAAGTCATGAAAAGATTTGTCAGTGAGGACTAAATTTGTCTAATGTTATGTCATTGATTACGTACTTCATGAAATATTGGATTATATTAAAAAAAGTTATAATAGTGTGATAAATAAGTATATCTTTGTGGGAAACGGTGCACATTTCAGATATCAATATATTTTGACGTGTGATATGAAATTATGATTTATGAATTTCTATTTATTGGACAAAATTGCATACAATTTTTTGAATACAAGTTCACTGAATTGATTAAAACGGACTATTTACTTACAAAAGATCATATGTTCAAATTCGCTACTAATGTAAAGACCGTGTTGATGTGCAACCTATAAGATACTCTGTTATTCTCTATTCCTCTAAAGGGCTTCACTCACTAGAGGGATTATAGAGAATTAACATCACATGAGAAGCTTCTACTAAGGTCTTACTTGCTTTATTTAGCAATTTCGATAATACTTGCTTTATTTAACAATTTCGATAAAATAAGCCTCTTTAGGTGCTGAGTAGGCATGTCAATGGATATAATTTGGGTTGGATCCCTTTGATCTAGACCTATTAAATTCAGTTGGACCCAAACTCAGACCTTTATGAATCTGAAAAAATAAGTCCAAACCCAAATACTCTCGAATTTGTTTATCCATTCTGTATTTTTCTAAATACCATAAAGTAAAAATATATTAAAAATATATAAATTTCAAAAAGTATAAACACCATTCAATTTTTATTTTCAAATAATAAAATTAATATTTAAGAAGTTGAATGCAATATTATACAATAACTATTATTGACTGCTTTGATTTATTTTTAAAATTTCAACTATATTTACATCCAATCTTTTATTTATTTGCCTTTACTTTTTCTCCTTTTTCTAAAAAGTTTGTACTAATTACAATGATAATTAGGATTAGAATGAAAAAAGAAAACAATCACGAAGTTTTGTTGTATTCAATCCAATAACCATAGAATATTAGAATATTTTATAAATTTACTAATATATATAATTTAATATTATATATATATAGAGGTTTGAGTAGGGTTTTGTATAAATTTGGATTTCAATATGGATTATAGAAAATTAGACCCTATCTAAACCCGCAACTCTTTTACAGAGTTTTGGTATGGATAGGGTCTAAATTTGAGAATTAAATTCAAACCTAATCTAAGTACATTGGATCTAGGTTGGATCTAAATAAAATTCGATTCATGGACATGTTTAGTGGTGGGACAAAATAGAGATTTGGCCCTCGTGCCCTTTAAAAGCTGGAATTGGAAGTATACTTAGGGGGTGTTTGTTTCACATATTAGAATAAAAAATGGAAATGGAATCATAGACTCTGGTTTTGGGATTAAACTTTTCATTCCAATATCTAACTTGGTTCACACATTGGAATTAGCATCATTCTAATTCCTGATGTTTGGTTTGATGAGTGTTTCGGAATTAAATGCAATTAAATTCCAAAATTACCCCTGATATAACAATTCTTATAAAACAAAGGGATAATTGCAGAAACTGATAGGTTTTGTATTTAACAAAAATATGAGGCTTTGTAGATTTTGAAGTTTAAGGAAGGGATATTTGAAGTTTAATGACCGTTATACAACTTTCAAAACAAACAAATTCATTCTAAATTTTTTTTTTGGGATAATTTCATAAACCAAATCGCGGTCACTTTCACAAAAGTCATATTTTCCCATATAAGACCAGCTCTTTATGGCTTTCCTCCATTATAAGAACAGAGTACTCATTTTTCCATAAATAAATTTATTTATAGGATAAAATAAAAATAAACCCGTTTTCCAATAAAACACTAGTTTTTTATAGCTTTCCTCCATTATAAGAACAGAGTACTCATTTTCCCATAAACAAATTTATTTATCGGATAAAATAAAAATAAACTCGTTCTCAAATAAAACACCAGCTCTTTATGGCTTTAGAATGAAGGGTTACAATGTCGCTGTCTCTATCACTATCAACTTTTGATTCCCTACTTCTTCCATCCCACCCAACACCAGAACGAAAAAGATTTCACAAAAGATCAAATCTTGCATGAAATGATCAACTATAAAGCTTTATTAATATGCCAACCGCAACTATGTTCAAATGCTATACTGAGTAGGTTCTTAATATACAAAAAAACAATTCGTACTAAAATCTCACAATTAATTTGCAGCAAGTCATCCTTCCTGCACTGAACAAGACTCCTGAAGCGAAGATCTTTGGGTTGAGGTTCTTAATATACTGAGCAGGTTCTTAATATACAAAGAACAATTCGTACTAAAATCTCACAATTAATTCACAGCAAGTCATCCTTCTTGCACTGAACAAGACCCCTGAAGCGAAAATCACAAATCCCTTGGATTTGGGTTGTGAGTTTTCTTCAATTTTTTTTAGAGATCTTTCTGGTGGAGATCTTGTTGAACAATTTGCCCACTGAAGATATTTGCCCACTATTAATCCATTTAGATCTACTTTAAATCTTTTTGTTTCAAGACATTTTGGATTACAGATGAAGATTATGTGATGAAGAAGAAGAGATAGGAAATTTGACGAAGAAGAAGAACAGAAGGTGCGGCGTGTGATAGAGAGAAAGAGAGGATAGGTCCGTCATAAATGTTGTCTGAGGAAATAAATTGAGAGTTTTGTCCAAAACCTCCCAATTTACTTGCGAATGGGATAACTCCGAATTTTTAGAAATAATTCTAAAATTTGCATTCCAATAGACTTAACTCAAGCAATAAATACGGAGTACATTCTTTTCCGTGATTCCCAAACCCTTTAATCAAGCAACCCCTCAGTGAGTGAGCAGGAGCCCTACATTAGCATACAACCACAAGGCATTGGGAATATACGACCAAAGGAAGGCTATAAAGAGTATAGAAATAAGACTAAATAGACTCTCCTGAGTATGTTATCCTATCAAGAACAGAAAAAAAAAAAAAAAAAAAAAAGGAGCTACAAGGAAAGGATTGTTATACCCTTTGTTTAACATTATGCTATTGTGCAATATGTAAGAACCTTTGTAAGTAACTTATAATTTAGAGGGCATTTTTTAACCCTTAATGATGACTGGAGTCAAATCTATCTAAACTTTTTAGTAGCAAAAAAAAAAAAAAAATTGGGCTTGAAGTTTGTTCAAAAAAATAAAATTTTGGACTTGAAGTTATGTGGTGTTTTTTTTCTGCTCTTCAAAAAGGGGGTACGCTCGAATATAAAATTTACAAGGTTTTTTTTCCCATTAATACTCCAAGAGCACTCAATAGTCATACGAAAATATGGAAGGTAGGTGCATTACTAAAGTTTTAAAATTACATCCATATTCTGAATTATAATGCTTTCGCAAAAAAACTTTTTAAATGTGCTCTCAGAACGCCAAATAGATCAACCCAATTCATGAAAAATATACATGGAAGAATGAGGGGATGGCTCATGAGGGATTACTGCTCTCCTGATAAATTTCTAATAAAACTCTAAATTAGTTTTTCAACTATTTTTTTTTATCTTACAATTATATTTTTTTTTCAAAAGACAAAAGAAAAAACCTACTCCGTCCGTCCCACTTTGATAGTCTTGTTTTCCTTTTTCATTTGTCCCAAATTGTAATCCACTTTCCAATTGAAGAATGTAGTTGTATTTTAATTTTTCTAAAATACCCTTATTCAATGTAAGTTGCTGTTACTATAAATTTACCACATTTAATGCATTTAGATTTTCCAAGCTTATTTATATCCGGAGGGAAACAAACTATGTCATATTGGCTACAAACCATGAGTGAAAATTTTCAAAACCATCCATATTCCCACAATTTTTCTAATGAAACTCCAACAAAAGAATATGATTTCAAGTTCCCATAAAGTTGTACTCTAATTAATGTGAGGGTATTTTAGGAAAATAGCTACCTAAATTGATTGTTTCAACAAAGTTAACAAATTTTTCTTAAACTGTGTGAAAAAAAATCAGGACTATCAAAGTGGAAAGGAGAGAATATAATATAATTTTTCTAAAACACCAAACCAAACAAACCTCGAAATTTGAATAAACTTTAAAATTGTGCCATACGTCGTGGGTGAATAGTGCATGTATAATATGATTTTGCATTTGGGTAATTACATGTTCTATTGTTCATATTCAGTGTTAGGTTTTATATTGTTTCCAGCACTTAGAACTTTTGATTGGTGCCTTGAAAGAGTCTATAATAAATGATACGTCAACGATTAATGTTAAGGAAAAATTTATACACGAAGAAATTGAAAATAAATTATTCATTAGTTTACTCACAGTGTACTCCTCTCTATCTGATCCATTATTAATTTCATGTTTTCACCTTTTCGATACGTCAAAAGAAGATTAGAAATCAAAATAAAGTAGGAGTATTTGTTATTTGAAAAGTACCCTTTCTAAATTGCCAATGCACATTTATGAAATCAAAATTTTATATTTGAAGGCTACTCGTTTAAACTTATCTAATGTTATCTCATTTATGCATGTTGATTACATGTTTGCATGAAAAGTTGAATTCTCAAACGAAAAAAAGACTGTAATATTAGGATAAATATGTTTGTGATCAATCATGCACTTTTTATATATTAATGTATATTAACATCTACATATGAAATTATGAATACTTATTAATTTGATAAATTGCATACCATCTTAGACTTGAAGTTATATGGTTTTTTTTTTTTTTCATTTGGTACCCTGAAAGCACATGAAAAGTTGGAAGGTAAGTGCACTATTAAAGTTTTAAAATTACTATCCAAGTCCTGAATTACAACACTTTCACGATGAAATTAGCTTCTTGTGAAAAGCCCACTTGTTATTTTGTAACCTTAGAGTACCAAGTATACCAATCCAATTCATAAACAAGATACAAATGTCTTTGATTAATTCAACATGCTACAGATTTTCGAACTAGAAACTATCTCAAAAGATATTAATTTATCAATGGAAATAAGTGGACAGATTCAATAAAGAGACGTAATTGACATCTTTTTTTTTTCTAAAAATGAAAGCATTTAATAATATTAACACATAATTAAAGAGTTCTAGCTTTAACAGTAAAGTTATGGACCTAACATACGCTTCCGAAGTAGATGGATCCATAATGTATTTTAGGAGCAGAAGAGAATCTGTCTTGACCAGAGTAGTGGCATTATTTAGTTGTTTAACCCATATTAAAGCATCCAAACAAGCCAGAGCTTCGATGCAAATTGGAGATGACGAATAGATGTTCTTGCTAACCAAACCAACTATTCTACTATTAGAATAGTTAGCCACCAAGAGAATTTTAAAATTCTATTTAAGTGTAAGTCAAGGGATCAAATTCCTTTACTTATATTTTAAAAATCCAAGTTTTCTAGAAATATTGTCAGCGGGTGTGTAGGCACCCGTTTAGACAGGTAATGGTTCAGTTCCCTTCGGAGTTGTCCTTGGACTTTTTAGTATAGAGTAACGTAGATCTATCGTGTTAGGTAAAAAAAAAAAAAAAAAAAAAAGGAATGGACCTTCTTGCTTAGTTTATGGATTGTGATGAAGTGGATCTTGGAGCACCCATCCAGTACCTGCTGAGGTATCATGATTGACAACGATCCATCAACAAAAAATAACTCCATTACAAGCAACCGTGTAATTTTGGATGATAATTGACAGCTAAGTCTCTATCATGAGACACGAACTTGGATAATGCAAGTGCAAGGTTCTTCTTTGTCTTTTGGTTTCATTTAAGTTTGGCTTGACTCCATATCGAGTTAAAAATATTGCCCGAGTTTGGTTTTATTATGATGTTGATAAATGAGAGGAAAGAAAGGACAAGAAAGGTTTAGAAGTTTTGCCTTATGGGTCATTAAATAACTTACATGAATCAGTTTTGAGTTTGTGATTTCACTTAAAAGTTATTTGAATTAGTTCTAAGATTCAGAACTTTACCTTAACCTAAGGGCGTAAGGACTCAAAAATAGGGATGCTAATGGAACAAAATTTTAGGCAAAGGAGGATTTCCCCGCTCTTTTATTTTTTATATTTTTTCTCAACAGATTACAATACAACTCCAGGACATAACACCGTTGTATTGTACCTGATGATTATTCCACAACACAAGCTAAACTAAAACAAAAGTTCACAAAGTATCAAACCAAACTTGCACTTTGTGGTCTTCCAACGAAATACCAAACCAAACTGGCACTTCATGTGCTCTTCCAAGCCAAAACCAGAACAGCAAGTCAGCTTAATATCAAAGCAAACTTGCTCGTCATATGCCCTTCCACGTTGACAATGGTGGAGTTTCAGAATTTTGCCAAGTGCTGACTTCAGGCCCGTATCTCTCACCCTTGACTCCAGCGGAAGCAATAGATTCAAGTTCTGCCATTTCCTCTGCCGACAGTTTTACAGACAAAGCTCCTATATTCTGATCGAGGTTCTCAATCTTGGTAGTGCCAGGTATGGGGCAAACATCATTGCCTTGGTGATGGACCCTGGCCAATGCTAGCTGTGATGGAGTACAACCCTTCCTTGAAGCAATGGCATTGACCCGCTCGTACAAGTTCTTGTTGTGCTCCAAATTCTCTGCTTGAAACCTTGGCATATGCTGCATTGTATGAATTTCAAAACTTAAGCAACTGTAACGCCAGAAATTCAAAAGGGAGTAAAGCATGTGCTGTCTATAAATGAAGGTATTACGAATAACTTCAAGATGATCGATAATAACTGCATTGAAATGAAAGTCCATTTCTCCTCAAAATTGCAGAGACAATTATTAAAAAATGCCATAGTTTCTTGCCTTCTGCCTTTTTCATGTCCAGGATATTTTTGCACCATAAAATAGAAAACTCCCACTGCTCGTGATAGTTGATAACGCTAGTGCTATCTTTAAATTCGAACAAAAAACAGAGCACACAATTTCTATCCTGTCTCTACAAAAGGTTCAGTTTCTAACAATCCCAAAAACTGGATTTACTGGAATCCAAGACGACCAAGACTTGTCAGATAGAAAAAAGCTTGTTTAGTCGCTCTGTTGGATAGAAGTTAATTATATTAGATAGTTTTAGAGAAGTTCCACCAAATTATTGGACATCAATTAGTGCAGCAACATGTAACAGATAGATAAGAATAGGGATATTGAGAAAGATTGCAACTGACTATACTACACTAGGAACTACTAATCTTTTTGGATATTCACAAACCTTTCGGTAGTCATCGTCAGTCAAATTCTCAACCAGCTTTAGACCCGAAGAGAAGAATCCTCTTCCAAGTGGACTGTATGCAACAATCCCTATTCCAAGCTCTCTACAAGATTACACCAAAATGAACTTACAACTTCATATTTCTTCCAGACCATGTAGAAAATGAAGCAGAATAAATACACTACCTGCAAGTGGGAATGATCTCTTCCTCGACATCTCTGCTCCACAATGACCACTCCAACTGTATAGCTGTTATTGGATGAACAGCATGTGCTCTTCTAATTGTTGAAGCTGAGGCCTCAGACAGACCTATATACTTTATTTTACCCTCTTCAACCAATTTCTTAAATTCTCCTACCTGGGCAAAATAGAATTTTTAATGGACGAGAAAATTCCAAGCTGATTTATTAAATTCCATACGAAGGTAGAGAATCGAAATTATACATCCACATACGAAAAGTAGCACTAGTTCAGTGCAGCAGCACAATCTTGACAAAGTATACATCAAGCTCAAAGCACTACTTGACAAAAATGGCAACAAGCAGCCAAGATGTTTCTCTAGATGATGATGTTATTAACTCACTGGTTGACTTAGCTCTGATATCATTATACCACATTATACAACATTATACAATTTTCTTGACTTCTTCTAAACAGACTAATGGCTGCACATATCAATTGCCAATCATCAATTTTGCTTGATCTCATTCAAACTTACCTGAATTTTGAGTGATTGTGCGATAAGAAAATTTCTTCCTGCTGCTCAAGAAAAGCAAAATATGTTTTGCTAGCTACACTAGGAAAAAATTTATATAAATCGTTCCAAAAAAACTTCAATTTGATAAAAACTGAGTACCAATCTGCTGCTTTATGCACTGAATTAAAAGATGTGGCAACTGACAACTGACAAGGTGTATAAATTAGCATATGATTACTCAACCGGATTACAAATTTCAAAAGAAAGAGAATGCACAGGTCTTCTGGCTCTAAAGGAAAGCCATAGAATCTATAGCATGTCATATCCATTAGTAACTCCCTCAGCAGGGCAGTCAAGCTACAATTTTTATGCTTACAAGACTAATAGTTTGGTTCTCTTTATTTTTGAGATGCTGGTGCTAAATAAAGCTTTACCTTAATGCAGATCAACATGTATAGCACACAAATTGCATTTTTTAAGACCTTTTTTTTTGTATATTTTAAGCAATTGCAAAGGACATGAAAAGCAGTTGTATGCCTAAATTTGAAGTTGATCAAACTTTCATTTTTTTAAGAATGAGATGGAGATTTAAACAAGAAAGGTAAAATGGAGCAAACCGTGACTTCAATGGGCACATTTGTATCAATGCGAGGCTGATAATAGAGATCAATGCAATCCAAACCAAGCCGCTTCAAGCTGCCTTCACATACAGCTCTCACATGGGCTGGATCACCACGTATACCAGACTGCCCATCCTGATCAATGAATGCAAATTTTGTTGCTAGCTGCATTGTCTCTCTCTTTCCTTCCTTCAAGGCCTAAAACCACACTTTCATAACATCAATCATGGAGGACATGAACATTATTGCATGTTACAGCAAGTTGATTTGTGATCCATGCATGGCACAATCTGTCTGAGATTTTCCATCCTTTTCATTTTTAAGACTATGCTGCTTCTTCCTATTGAATATGGTAACACGCAGAATGAAAATTATGTAAACCACGGACTTTAGAAGCTTGATTCAGTTAAAGGAGCCAATCCCTTTCCTTTTTTCTGCTCTTATTTCTGTTTCTTCGAATACAAATTCACAGTCTACCTTTACCACTGATAAGATTAGATGGAAAACATGAGCATAGACAGTTTCGTATACATGAACAATAATACAAAAATAGGAACCTCATACTTAATCAAATTATTAAGGTGCAGTAAATAGTGCCCTATTAGGATCCATTTGGATTCAAGGGAAGGAAAAGAAATGAAAACATCCTAGTGAAAAAAGGAAAGGAAAGGAGATAGAGGAGTACAGTTCGCCTATTGTGTTTTCGGAAGGAAAATTCTCAAACAGGGGTACATTTCAAAAAGAGTTCCCAAATAGTGAGAGTTCTGAAACAACTAAATGTGTCTTTTAGACAATGCATTTAGTGAATGCATTTTTTTAAGGAAAAATGCCTAGACAAATAAAAGAATGCATTTTGTGAATCTGTCTTTTGAGGAAACAACTCATTTATTAAGTTCATTTTTCACCCTTTGAGAAGAAGTTTAAAGAACACCACCTTTTGGGAAGTGAATTTAGAAAATCCCTCTTTTCGAGAATTTACTCGTTTGGATTAGATATGGATGTGAAACAAAACTTAAAGATGTTGTTTGGTTAAATGACAGAAAGGAAAGGAATCAAATCCAAAGTCCAAAATTTGGGTATTTGAGGCATTTAAATAGAAAATCATTAAAAAGCAAAATTCCTTTCTTTTCTTTTGAATGGAAATGTAACTTTGTCCACGTTTGGATGGAAATAAAACTCAAGGAAAACAACCAACCTTGCTCCTTCCTTCCTTTCCCTTATCTCCTCTTCTTTCCCTGCTTAAAATGTCAATCCAAACACACTTCTCTCTTGGTTAACATTCCATTAGAATAAAGATACAAGCTTTTTGGATTGACAAATGGACTTTAAGAGCCAACAAAAAAAATTAAGGGGGACAAAATGATACAAGCTTTTAATTATCGAGGACTAAGTGTGATTTACCTGAATATAAATTTGAAAATCTCCCTGACTACTTTTCTAACTCAAAGTATAAGATCCGTTCAAGCTTTTAATTACAGATATTACAGGAGGTTAAGTATAATTTATCTGCTCAAGTCTGCTCATAATTCTTCTTGGTTGATTATTTTTTATCGATCATAGATTCTGATTTTAAATAATCAATTTTTGTGATGTTTCAGATTATAATTTTTTTAATAACCAAAAAAGCTATAATTCATAATTGGCCAAAGAGCAGATCTTACTGATTCTAATTATTTTCTGTAATCACTTACCATAATCAAATTATGGAAAACCTAAAGCAACCAGGAACAGAGTCAAAACTAAAAGTAGAAGAGTTCATGCATACCGCACAACTGCAGAAAAATGCAAATGTGATTAAAGCAGTGGCGGAGCCAGAAATAATTTTTAGTGGGAACAAAAGCAACACTAAAATTTTTTATTTACTTTTTTTCTAATTTTTTAAGAAAAAAAAGTTTCACCAACAAGTACAAATGATGCATATATTCCATGAAAAACATAAAAAGACAAATTCAAAATTATTAATTTAATAATTTTATTTTAAAAAAACTAAACTATTTACAATTGCTCACTGCGAGTTTTTATATTTTGATAACTAATTTGGTTGTGAAAGTAAGAATGACGCTCGGTTGTGGAGGAAAATGGGGGACCAGTGGAGGGAAAGGAAATTGAGAAGTGGGGACAAAAGAAGTGAATGACATGATTTGATGTATTGATCAAGAAAAAGAGTAGTTAACTGCTTGATTGTGAAAGATAGTGGCTCTCGGTTGTGGGGAAAAATGGAGTACTAAAGGAGGGAAAGGAAATTGGGGAGTGGAGCTCAGAGAAAGTAAATGATATAATTGATACTTACTAGTTAAAATGAAAAGATTTTTTTTTACTTTATTTCAAATGAAATTTGTGCCTCATGTATCTTTTTAGAATTTTAATTTATGAACTAAATTAAAAAATCATATAATTCTTTCACATCCTTTTTAAGAAAATTATGGAGGTACATTTAAAATTATATCAAAATTGTACAAATACTATAGGAATTTAAGAGGCAGTGAAGGCCGGCCCAGTGCTCCACGTTAAATCCGCCCGTGGATTGAAGTTACCTTGCCGATGAGGATTTCGTTGGTGTGGGGTCCATAAAAATTCGCGGTATCAAGATGGGTGATGCCTCTTCTAATAGCATAGTGAATGAGTTTGATCATGTCGGACTCGGGCTTTGGTGGGCCGTAGAAGGCTGACATGCCCATGCAGCCCAGCCCCTGAGCTGAAACTTCGAGACCTTGCGATCCCAGCTTGATTCTTGGCACTTTGACTGGTGCTGCCATTTTCAGATAGAAAAACACAGAGGAGGAAAGAGCGGAATGGATCAGGGCTTACTGCTTGGTGAGTAAGGACAGAGAAGGAAGGAGGCCGGGATGACTGAATATATAGCAGGTGCCGAAAGAGGACAGCTTGGTTAGTGTGGAGTAGGCCCCGGTTGATTGCTGGCCTTGACTGAGACAGCTAATTTTCAACAAAATATTCTAGGTAAAGAAATTGAAAACTAGTCCATATCTATATGAATTCGGTTTTTTTTTGGATAAAAGCTTCCAAATTCTCAATAGATTTTTTATTTATTTTAATTTCTTGCTGTTTATTTTAATTCCTAAAATTAAATGTCACATCCTTTTTCAGAGATTTTCTATTTATTTCAATTCCTAAAATGTACTGTCAATTCCTTTTTTGAAGATTTTTTATTTATTTTAATTCCTAAAATGCAATGAGCTAATTTCAAAATCTTGATTGTAGAATCTCTTCTCATCATTTCAAAATTTAAATTATTTCAAATCCTATCAACTTGATGATATATGCAACTTTAACATTTGAGAGGGAAAAAGAATTTTCTGGTCCATATGTATTTTTGGTTATGTATTATCCTAATCTAAGATTACTATTGAAAATTCTTTTTTTTTTATTTCCAAGATCCGCTTTAGTTTCTAAATGTATTATATATATATATATATATATATATATATTGCATAAGGGTTTTTTAGTTGGAAGCCTTCCTAGACCTCCAAACAATTAATTCCTTTTTCGTTGATTTTCTATTTATTTTAATTTTTAAAATGTAATGAGTTGGTTTCAAAATCTTGATTGTCGACTATATGCTCATCAATTAAAAATTTTAATTATTTCAAATCCAACAATTTGATGATAATACACAACTTTAACATTTGAGAGGAAAAAGAGATTTTTTTGATACACATGTATTTTTGTATTATCCAAATCTAAAATTACAAATGTAAACTCTTTTTTCTTTATCTCCAGCATTCACTCTGGTTTCTACATGTATTATATGTGTTTTCTGATATCTATAGCTATATAAATTGCATAAGGGTACATATTATAATACATGTCAAAAATTAATATTCAAGAAAATATTCTACATAAAGAAATTGAAAACTAGGTACTTATTATAATGCAAGCTTGTATTTTTCTCATATCATGTACTTTTCATGCTATAATACAAGCATAAACTTAGACAAATATCCCAAATAATCTAATATCCAAACATCACCTATATCTATATGTACTGCAGAGAGGGTTTTTATTAAAGACCCTCTCAATAACTTCCAAACTTTTCATTATTTTTTTCTAAATTTTTGTATTTATTTTAATACATAAAATCTAATTAAAAACTTTAAAATAGTGGGTTATAACTAATCCTATCACTAGTCAAATTTAAAATTTAAAACTTTCCCACTATCTCCTTTATAAACCGTTTATAGTTTATTATTTATACTTTAAGTCCTTTTTACTCCTTAATTAAATAAAATACATTTGTCAGTCAAAATTCTCAAGGATAATTGATTAGTCTCATTTTAAAATTATTCACCCTATTATATCTTTATCACTTTAGCCCCTTTTATTCCTTCATTAAAGAGGATTAATTTATCTAGCCAAATCCTCGAGATAATGTGATTAGTCTTATTTTTTAGTTATTCACCCAATTATTTCTTTGTCGCTTTTCTTCTGGGTACAATAATCATTTGTCAACATCTTCTAATGATATACTTGATTACTCTTATTTTTTAATAATTTATGTTACAATTACTAAATCAATTTTCTTGCAGTCTTAAACTTATCCTTTTTATTTTGTATTCAACAAGCTTAGGACACTTTAATAGGTTTTCTTTTTATAATTTTTATGTTGAGTTTTATATAGGTTTGTTTTTTTAAAGTTTTAAAATTTGAATGTTGAAATTATACTCTAACATTAAATTGGAGCATGTAAATAACAATATGACATTTTATTTGCACTTAAAATAAACTCAATAGTAATATTATGCAAGCATCTAGATGACTTTTCATTTAGCACATGTACACCAAAAAGTGCATGTAAAGAAAAATTTATGTATGAATTTTAAATTAATAAAGGTGTATCTAGAAGGTTGTTTTTGGTGGTATTTTAGCAAAATTTTGATAAAAAAGGTTGTATGTCACCAAATTTACATCCGAAAGTTTACTTTTTCTCGATAATTGCAATTCTAGCTTTTTATTTGATTAAAAACACTTAAAAATGAGACAGCAACTTGGAAAAATAATTCTAACTTTTTTTATGTCCAAAAATACTTAAAAAGTGAGATGATGAATCCTAAATAGTGAAAGGATTAGAAAGATAGGACTGTAGGGTTAGAGAAGGTAAAGATTAGGGGAGAGTTATCAAATTAGATGATTCATGTGAGTTTGGGCAAGTTATAACTAGGTTAACCTATATATTTCTACTTAGTTAATGGTTCAAAATAGACGAGTCGTTAATGAATATAGTTTTATATGGATTTGGATTATCCAATCACCCATTCACGGCCCACTACTAAATTTTATTTACTTTTTCATCCACATTTTGTTTAGCAACAAAATAGTAAATCATATCAATATATCGAATTAATAAATCAATTTTTACCTTAAGAAAGAGAAAAAAACAAAAAAATCACTTAGAGGAGCCTGAATGGTTATCATAGTGAGTTTCAAATTTTGTCACTTTACGACAATTTAAAAATAATTTAGGTATTAATGCAAACAATCAATTAACATTCATGAAATTTATTAAACTTTTATGAAAGGAATGGAGGAAGTAGGATAAAATTTAAAAAATAAAATAATAGAAATTAAAGAAGAGAAAAAACGATGAATACATCATTGCAAAATTTAGAATATAATTATTAGAGTAATTTAGATTTATCCATTAATGATTGAGTTTGAATCTACGTCTAATTTAATTAAGTCAAAATAAGTGATCCCAATCTGTCAATTTCATACCCACTAATTAATGGGTTAATTTGGTCACCCATTTGAATCCAATTAAATTACATACGCAAACTCATTTGTTAATAGGTAAGCCAAGTAAATAGGTAACCATTTACATTTATAAATAGATGAAAATAATAGTAGAATAGAAGACAAGTGTGCTGTAAATTTGAGTAAGAGATAGCGTAATTGGGTGGGAGCGAGATAGAGCAAAGAGAAAATAGGATTTGATGAAACGAGAAAGGGTTGTAGGGATACAAAAAAATTGAGTAGGAAATGAAGGAAATAAAAAAGGTTATAAAGATGCAAAAAGGTTAGATTTATAAAGTGAAAAGAATAGTAGTGGAGAGTACGGGGAATATCGAGGAAAAAGGAGATTGAGAGGTGAAAAAAGTGGCACCAAGGGGAAGAATATGAGAGAAATAGATAATAATGTTGTGTTTGACCATATATTTTTTCCTCCCTCCTATATAAACCCATGCAATGCACGGGTCAAAATACTAGTATACCTGTATTTGATATCCATGCAAAGTTATGACATGAATTGCGATCCAAAACGTAATTCAAAAAGGATGACATAAAATTTTTTAAATAAAATAATTCAAAAAAGTAATAACCTATTAATTAATTAATTAACGTGACAGACATTCAAATATATTAAATTTAATATTTAATAATTTAATGAATTTAAATTTAAATTTTAAATTTTTAAAACTTCAATTTTATTAAAAAGGATGTTGCCATCCATACAGCAACAAGCTTCTAGATGGTCAACACGTAGAATCGCAGCCCTTGCTTTTGGCACTCCCTATGTATGTTCTTCGTAATGAGGAAGCAAATGTCCGCTATTTATTGCACGAGACATTTTAATATTTTATTGTCTGCACTACAAATCCGTCAAAAGATGTTAGGGTTAATTACATTTACCTCCCCTGAGGTTTGACCATATTACCAATCAATCCCTGTAATTTGTCCAAATAACGGTCTCACCCTTTGAATAATCAAACATTTAACAAAAGCCCCCTTAATGCCGAAAATGCCCTTATTGAGGCCATGTTGCATTAAAAAAAGAACATATTTTTATTTTATTAACCCTGAAGCAATCCAAAAAAATAAAAAAAAGTTTTTGCTTATTATTTTATAAAAACCATATCTTTGCTTCCATAAATAGTTTTGAATCAATAATTATTTTAAATCATAAAAATGAATATTAAGAATTAGATAAATTGAAAGAAAAATAAAAAAAGAAGAAATTATTTTAATTCCTGAAGTATGGTTCAAATTGAGGAAAACATGCCTTGTGCTCTCCGCAACGTGCCTTGAACCACAAATTCGAACCATACTTGAGGATTTAAAATAATTACTTCTTTTTTATTTTTCTTTCAATTTATCTAATTTTTAATATTCATTTTTAAGATTTAAAATAATTATTGATTCAAAACTATTTATGGAAGCAAAGATATGATTTTTATAAAATAATAAGCAAAAACTTTTTTCTATTTTTTTGGATTACTTGAAGGTTAATAAATAAAAATATGTTCTTTTTTTAATGCAATATGGCCTCAAAAAGGGCATTTTCGACATTAAGGGGGTTTTTGTTAAACGTTTGATCATTCAAAGGGTGAGACTGTTATTTGGCCAAATTACAGGGATTGATTGGTAATATGGTCAAACCTCAGGGGAGGTAAATGTAATTAACCCAAGATGTTATTATTGAAAAAAGTGGACAAATTGAATGAGGATGCGTAATTGACCTGCAAGTCTGGGTAGACTCGGAGGGATCAACATCTGACTATGACTTGGATGAGGTAAGCACAAAGGTAAGCATTTTCCATTTTTATTTTGGTTTTCATTTCTTGTACACTCGTAAAACTTTTTTCATTCTACCCACGCACATATAATATATAATAAAATGTAAATTTTTTATGAAAACATATAAAACATATATAATAAAAAATAATTATAAAAACATATAAATTATATATATATATATCTTGTCTTGTGTTTTTTTTATTATTATAAAAAACACATATATATATATCTTCTAAGTTTCACTAATTATTTTCATCTCTTAATATTTTTTATTCTTTTACTAAGACTACCTCACAAATGGCAAAAGGGTATAAATGAAAGAAAATTATTCTCTCACTTCTCAGAAGACTTTTTTAGTGGTACTTTCTCTAACATGAGCTGAAGTTATTATCAAAATCTTAAGTTCAAAAAAAGTTAGTGCTATTTTTCAAATTTTAGGGAAAGTAAGTGCAATTGTCAGAAACCTCAGGAGCGGTTTCTGCAATTATCCCTAAAAGCATAGACCAAGACTACAATAATCCCTCATCAGTCCGGTCCATACTTCTTCTTCAGGCCTCAGCTACTTAACAATGAACTCTGCTCCACTCAACTCTTTCCTCTGTGTCGTGTTTTTGTCTGAAAATGGCGGCATCAGAAGAAGTCAATTTAACAATAAAACCTTCTCGAGGTTTTTAACAATTTCATTTAGCTCCTTTAAAAATTTAAAAATTTAAAAATTATACATAGCTCCCTAGTAATTTAAAATAACAATTCTACCATTAAATATTTTAATAAAATTCCCTTATTTGATATACATATAGTTAGAATGAGTTTTAAAAGTCAATTTAACAATAAACCTTCCTTGAGATTTTTAACAATTTTATTTAGCTCCTTTGAAATTTTAAAAATTGCACATACTTCCCTAGTCATTTAAAATGACAATTATACCTTTAAATATTTTAATAAAATTTTTTTATTTGGTATTCTTATACTTAGAATGAGTTTTAAAAGTCAATTTAACAATAAACCTTCCTTGAGGTTTTTAACAATTTTATTTAGCTCTTTTAAAATTTTAAAAATTACACTTACCTCCATAGTCATTTAAAATAACAATTTTACTGTTAAATATTTTAATGAAATACCCTTGTTTGATATGCTTATACTTAGAATGAGTTTTAAAATTATTTTTTCATTCTTTTTCCTTCTTATTCCTTTTTTTTTTTTATTTTTTTTGCTAATAAAAGTGTAGAACTATCACTGTTGTCTCTAGTTTCTATTGTAATCAAATGTTGAACTAGTGATTTTTTTGACAAATTAATTTTATATATAATCCAATGTTTTGCTGATATTTCTTTTCTTTTTTTTGGTATTAAAATTAACAATAAATAAAAAATTGGTCTAAAACCACTGCTAAATTATGAAATCTCACTACTTGAAAAATTCATAAACTCTAAATAAATTATTTCAATATTTTCTTTACTATCTTATAAATTTAAATCGATAATAAAATACTATCAAAAGTATCTTATCGTAGTGATAAAATTATTATTATAATATTTATCAAATAATAGGTATAAACATGAAAAATTTGATATTTTTTCTTATCACTATACTAGATAATTTTATAATTATATAGAAAAGTAAATCAAAACTCATTACACAGGGTATTTTTGGATATTCATTTAAAAATTTGATTAAATTAATATTATTTTAAGATTTTATTACTAAGGGGGTAAGTGTAATTTTACAAACCTGAAATTGTTAGAAACCTCATGGAGGTTTCTGAAATTATCCCTAATTTTTTTTTTTGTTTTGGTACAAAAAAACTCTAAAAAAAGTGGCAGTTGAAACGGGGCCAACAATCTCCTATATTTGCATGTCCTCCCGCTGACCCACCAGCCGCCGGCGGCCCCGGGTCATCTATAGAAGCATAGATCAAGGCTGCAGTAATCCCTCATCAGTACAGTCCATACTTCTTCTTCAGGCCTCAGCTACTTAACAATAAACTCTGCTCCACTCAACTCTTTCCTCTGTGTCTTGTGTCTGAAAATGGCGGCGTCAGTGAAAGTGCCAAGAATCAAGCTGGGGTCGCAAGGTCTTGTAGTTTCAGCTCAAGGGCTGGGCTGCATGGGCATGTCAGCCTTCTACGGGGCGCCAAAGCCCGAGCCTGATATGATCAAACTCATCCACCATGCTATTAGCAGAGGTATCACCCATCTTGACACCTCCGATCTCTATGGACCTCACACCAACGAAATACTCATTGGCAAGGTACCATATTTGCAAATTTTCTGCTGTTGTGCGCTATGCATAAACTCTTGTACTTTTAATTTCTAAAAGAGCATATTTGTAAATATTTTATTTAGGTAAATTATACTTAACCCCCTGGACTTGAAATCTTGTCTCCCTTTGTGCTCCCTTAATTTTGTTTGTCAGCACTTAAACTCCATCTGTTTAAATTGTAAGTATTATTAGTCAAATAAGACAATATTCTTCGTTTCTTCTTCTTCTTCTTCATTTTTTCAGATGTTTGTCCTCACTTGTAAACTTTGAATGAATTATTTTGGATTTTGATTTTGGTGCAATTTTGTATCAAATTGTTTTTGCTATGAAGTTATTGATTTATTAGGAGCTATGCGTTGAATTTTTACACAAATTCTGCTAGTTAAACATTCGCTTGAGCAGGCCTTCCAAACATGAGCAATATAATTCTCTATGATGCATTTGATAAAATTGAAGTTTGAAAATTGAAATCTGAATTTGAAATCTGAATCCATTAAGATGTTAAATTGTTAAATATTAAATTTGATACATTTGAGTGTCTGTCACATGAAGAGATAAAGTAAATAACTCATCACTTATTTTTTGAGAGCAAGTTTTGTTTAAAAAATTTAGTGTCATTTAATTAATTCAGATCTTCAATGTTTGGTTATCAAACGAGTCTGAACATATTAAGATTTGAATCCATTAACTTTAAGTACTGAATCGCGGGATCAAACAGGACCTATAATTATTAGATAACCGAGCAAAAAACATGTTTAGGGTATAATAGTAATTAAATTTCAATTTGTCTCGCTATTCTTTGGTAAAGAACTCTTTGATTTATTAATAATATTTTCTTGTTGGGAATCAAAATAATTGAAGTTTTATCTCTGCCATTGAGATATGTTACCTTCTAAAAGGAAGGAAAGGGAAGGAAACAAGTGGGAAGAATAGGGAAAGTGCAAAGTGATGATAAATAAAATTGGAGGTAGCAAAAGAAGACAACTGAATTATTACAAGGGGTTAAGTGTAAATTATATTTATTTTATTAGACTATTTAACCAAAAAGACTAGACTCTTTTAAGGCACCAATCAAAAGTTCCAATTGCTGGAAATAACATAAAAACTTAGACTTTGTTTGGTTTGGCGTTTTTGGAGGTGGTTCATGAAAATTTTATTGTAGTTTTTTTTCTTTCTTGAAAAAATATACTTGTAAGAGAAAAAAAGTGGTTGAAAAAAAAATTGAGAGCTTTTTATTTTTATTTTTATAAATTGTTTTCTAAATAGCCTTGTTTGGATTGCCGGTTTTCGTAGAAAAATTACGTCGTTTTCCGTGATCACATTTCCCTATTACCTTTTTCCCTCACATTTATCAAATCGCTACAGTAATTTTTCCATGAAAAATCACGAAAAATGCAATCCAAACACGTAATTTTTCAATATTCCGACAATGGCATCCATGTGGGGTCAATTGTCAAACGTGCAACAAAGTTGAGAAGAGAAGGTTGTAGGTCTAGCGCATACGTTGAATAGCTCTATCCCATTAGAAGTAGCCACGTAACACGAAGGATTAGAACTCTTCTACCATCTCTTTATTTTCTTTTATTTTTTCCTTCAAAATTCTACATCATAATGGAGTTGGTAAAATAGTACTATTTTCGTCTTTGAAGTTAAAATTGTCATCAATTTATGGAAAGTTTACTATTTCTCTGATAAGGGATAGTAAAATTTGCTTTTTATGAGCGGTAAAGTTTTAAAGATTATGAAAAGAGAATTGTATGAAGGAATAGAAGGGAAAAGAAAGGTAAGAAAATGGATGGATTGTGTTTGGATTGATTTTGGGTGGGGAAAGGAGAGGAAACGGAAAGAAAAGGAAATGGATGGATTGTGTTTTGCTCAGACATCATTTCCATACAAAAATAGACGGAAACAGAGGGAAAGAAAATCTCGTTGATGATTTTCTTATAAAATGCCTCAAGCACCCAAATTTAAACTTGAGTAACCATGTATTTCATAGCTGTAGAACTTGCCATTTGTAAAACCTGCTTTAGATATGAATTGTGGGATGCAACAGCAGGCTAGGAATGTTTGACTAAGCAACTTATGTAAATATTTTATCGATAAGTAAAGTTCCTCTTTTGCTGTTAAAAAAAAAAGAGAGAAAAACCATTCCTTTAAACAGCATATTTAGGTTTTCTTTCTTTCCCATCCATATCTAAACCAAATAAGACAAATGAGAACTATTTTCCTCTACTCTCCTTTCCTTTCTTTTTCACTAGGATGTTTTATTTATTTATCTTTCCTTTCCTTTGATCCAAATGGTTCCAAAAAGGGCACTAATTAATCTACATTGATCAGTTCCCTATTTTTGTATTAATGTGCATGTGCACGATTCTGTGTACGTTCATGTTGTGCACCAAATCTTGTGAATGAAAAAGCTAGATTGTAAATTTAAGTTGAAGAAATATAAAACAAAAAGAGAAAATGGATTGGGTCCTTTAAGAGTATCAGACTTCTAAACTCCAAGGATTACATAATTTTCATATCCTTTGCTACATAAAGAAGTGGCATAGCCTTAACAATGAAGTGTTGGAAAAACTCCAGAGGGACTGTGCCATCCATGAAATCACAAATCCACTTGCTATACCATGCAATAATGTGTATGTCCTTGATGATTAATATAATGAAACCATGGTTCTAGGCCTTGAAGGAAGGAATAAGAGCGAAAGTGGAGCTAGCAACAAAATTTGCAGTCAATTTGCAGGATGGGAAGTTTGATGTGCGTGGTGATCCAGCCTATGTGAGGGCTTCTTGTGAAGCGAGTTTGAAGCGGCTTGATGTTGACTGCATTGATCTCTATTATCAACATCGCATTGATACACGTGTGCCCATTGAAGTCACGGTTTGCGCCATCTTGCCTTTCTTGTATTTTAGCTCCACCTCATTCTTGATGAAACAAAAGTTTGATCAACTCCAAATTTCGAATAATTCAGTTTCATGTCCATTTCAATTCTTCAAAAATTGCACAGAAAAGTTAGTCAACCTTATGGTCTAGGCTAATCTGCAGTATGGTATAGCTGATTTAGCACCAGGCATCCTGAAAAGTGAAAACAATGAAAATATCTTATATTAGCTTGACAGTCCTGCTGAGGGATATACAGATGGATATCATGCTATACATTGTACAGCTTTCCTTTAGAACCAAGAGACCTGAGCACTCTCTTTCATTTGAGATAGGCTATCCGGTTGAGTAATGATATGCTATTTACATACCTTGTCATTCGTTTTCAGTTGGTGCCAAAAGCACTGCATATAGAAGTTTTTTAGTCGATATCTAAAAACATGGTACTTATTTTGTTCAGAGTACAGATTTTTGTCTAATTGTGAAAGCCAGCTGCAACTGCCCCATTGACCTCTCCAAGCAATTCAAAGATTTCAGCAGCTTACTTACATTAAGCTTTTATGAAACAATTTCTGTCTTCTTTTTCTAATGTAGTCAGCAAAGAATTGTTTTATTTTTCCTGAGTATTAGGCAGAAACTTTCTTGCAGTTTAATGACTCAAAATACAGGCAAGTATAAAGGAAATCAAGGAAAATTGACAACTGATAATTGATATGTACGGCCATTATTATATATAGACGAAGTCAACAATGTCATGTAATCATATTGGAGGAGCATTTTGTTGGCATGGTCCAGTAGAGCTAAGTCATCCGGTGGGCTGTACATAGAGAAGTATCACTGGATGCTTATTGCCATTTTTATCAATTAGCGATTTCAGTTTGACGTATACTTTGTCCACGACTTCGTTGAACTAGTGCAACTTTTACTTTTTTGCACGTAATATTTTGATTATCTGCCTAAGTATTGAATGTAATAAATCTGCTTAGCATTTTCTTGTCCATTGAAATTCTCTAGATAGGAGAGCTCAAGAAACTGGTTGAAGAGGGTAAAATAAAGTATATAGGTCTGTCTGAGGCCTCAGCTTCAACAATTCGAAGAGCACATGCTGTTCACCCAATAACAGCTGTGCAGTTGGAGTGGTCATTGTGGACCAGAGATGTCGAGGAAGAGATTATTCCCACTTGCAGGTAGTGCATATATTCTGCTGCATTTTCTATGTGGTCTAGAAGAAATATGAAGTTCTCAATTCAGTTTTTGGTATAATCTTTCAGAGAGCTTGGAATAGGGATTGTTGCATACAGTCCACTTGGAAGAGGATTCTTCTCTTCAGGTCCAAAGCTGGTCGAGAATTTTACTGAAGGTGATGCCAGAAAGGTATGTGAATAGCCAAAAAGATTAGTAGTTTCTATTGTAGTATAGTCAGTGGCAATCTTGCTCAATATCCCTATTCTTATCTATCTGTTATGTTGCTGCACTATTTGATGTCCAATAATTTGGTTGATCTTTTCTACAACTATCTAATTTAATTAACTTCTATCCAACAGAGCTACACAACTAGCTTTTTTCTATCCGACAAGTCTTGTAGTCTTGGATTCCAATAAATGCAGTTTTTGGCATTGTTAGAAACTGAACCTTTCGTACAGACAGGATAGAAATTTTGTGCTCTGTATTTTGTGTGAATTTAAAGATAGCACAAGCATTGTCAAATATCATGAGCAGTGGGAGTGTTCTATTTTATGGTGCAAGAAACTATGGCATTTTTTAGTAATAGTGTCTTTACAATTTTGAGGGGAAACGGACTTACATTGCAGTGTCATCATCTGGTCTTAGGCACACAAGTTATATATTGTACTCTTAAATTGTTTTTTTTTTCCCTTTTTCTATACATCCTGAGTTTGGTTGGTCACAAGTTCACTTGATAATACTGTCTAGATAGTATGAAAATGTATTGGATTTCTATTTTGAGTATCCTCTTTAATGGGAAATGTATCTCAGGATCTACCTTCTGCAATTGATGTTTCTTATATCCAAACCACCTTACTGGATTGTTCTTTCCCCTGAACTTTGTACACCTCAAACAATACTATCGATAATCATATTGTCTTCATTTCCCTTTTGAATTTCTGGGATTACAGTTGCTTAAATTTCGAAATTCGTACAATGCAGTATATGCCAAGGTTTCAAGCAGAGAATTTGGAGCACAACAAGAACTTGTATGAGCAGGTCAATGCCATTGCTTCAAGGAAGGGTTGTACTCCATCACAGCTAGCATTGGGCTGGGTCCATCACCAAGGCAATGATGTTTGCCCCATACCCGGCACTACCAAGATTGAGAACCTCAATCAGAATATAGGAGCTTTATCCGTAAAACTGTCCGCAGAGGATAAGGCGGAACTCGAATCTATTGCTTCAGCTATCAAGGGTGAGAGATATGCGTCTGAGGCTGGCACTTGGAAAACTGCTGACACTCCACCTTTGTCAACCTGGAAGTGCACATGAAGACGTACCTTTGTTATGGCAATAATATCTTCTAGCTATGTGCCTGATGGTGGATTTCACTATATTGAGAGTTGAGTGATATGTATTTGTTCCAATAAATTTCGTCATACTATTGTCTCGAGGGTTAAAGGCAATTAAAGTTATAAGAAGAATGGAGTTTTTTCAGAGAGGTTGTACTGAATAAAGATCTGGTCAACGGAACATAATTTTTCTTGCAGTTGAATGTATTAAAGGTTATCTATTCTACTTTTGAATGCTACTAGTAATAGTTCACTTGCTTTGTACGCGATTGTAATATCTTAATTCTTAAAATAATTCCTTCAGCTATGTGCCTGAGGGTGGATTTCACTATACTGAGGCATACTATTGTGTCGAGGGTTAAGGCATGCAAAGTTGTAATAAGAAGAATGGAGTTTTTTTATGTGGTTGTAATGAATATAATTTTCTCTGCAATTGAATGCATTAAAGATTAGCTATTGGACTCTTTAAATGCTATAGTGGTCCATTTTATATGTGCTATTGCTATGACACTTATAGATTGTCAAACAGCATTCAATTCAAGGCTAATTAAACGCAAGGTTAATTACAATTACCTCTCTTAAGGTTTGGCCAAACTACCAAATGATCCTTGAAATTTGGTCAAATAGCAAATGCCCCCCAATTAGTAACTTCCGTTAAGTATCATAGATGGAATTGGTGAAAAGACAAGATAACCATAAGCATTATTCGTTGGACTAGTGCCTGTATTGTATTTTACAATAGGAACGAATTTTCAAACACCCATATATAATTTTATACTCTAACAAAATCATAATTCCTTCCTTTTTTTTTAATCTTCTTCATCTCTAACTTTCTGAAAGCTTGAATATGGCAACCATGGCAGCAGCAGTCGAAGTGGATCTTTGTCACTACCGGCCACTAACCTTCAATGGTGGATCTTTGTCAAATTTGCAACTGGAACTTGAAATTTTGTGTAAATTATGATTTGATCATCAATTTTGGCCAAAAGTGACCACAAAACCACCAAACAAGTCTAAATTGTTGTATCTCGTATTCTCATCACTACTCAAACCAAATTCCACAAAATTTTTATGAAAAATATATTCATGATAAATAGAATAAAAACCAAACAGCTGCATCTCCTATTCTCATCACCACTTAAACCACATTCTACAAAATTTGTATGAAAATTATGTTCATGACAAATAGAACACAAACCAGCCAACAAGTCAACAAGAAAACATCAAGATCCCTCTATTCAAGAGCCAATTTCATTTTAAATTTATAGATCTCTAATAACAAAAAGAATCCATTTCACTTTAGATTCGCAAATTCCTCATATTTACCATGTAGAAAATTGGCACGGGGCATTTAGCAATTATTGATTTGTACCAAGTGGAGTAGAAAAGTGACAAATCATCCATGCAATTATGTGCCTTTTTGTGCTTGAAAGTTAACACATGGTATTATCTCAATTGAACCTTGTACACACTTATTGGTTATGAAGAAGTCTTTCCAGCGAAGGTTGCTGGCAAATTATATGCTATCCCAATTGACAATCCTAACTTCAACTTTAGCCATTAAATTAAAAGGCTATTTAAATCTAAACCCACTACAAGGTGAAGCTCTCAACTCAAAAGCACTTTCATTTTTTTTTTTTTTGATTTTGGTATACTCTCTTTTTCTTTTATTTTTTCATAATTTTCATTTAATTTCTCCCATGTTTGTTATTGCAAAGCTCTTTTTTTCCCTAATATTTTATTATTGTTATGTTATTTCGAATCTTTCTTCTATGAGGTAACAACTAGTGAAATTGACTTTTCATAAAAATTTGCAACTCTTTTCTTTTTCTTTTGTGCAGTCAATTTCTTTTAGTATATTTTAGGAAACAAAGAAAAGAAAAAAATGTTATTATTACTTCAGGAAAAAGTCAAAGAAATTAGTGATGACACATGCGTACAGTTTTGTAATTATAAGGGCATTTTTGGCCTCTCATAATAGTTTTGTTGCTGACATCATACCTTGACTAACGTCTTAGGACAGCAAGGGAGTTTTTGATACACGTTTGCTTAGTCAAGGGATTAGACTATTATTTGATTTAACCTCAAGGTTTGACTGGTAGTTTGGCTAGACCTTAGGGGAGGTAAATGTAATTAACCCTAAACATAAGCATCATGAGTAAACATTTTATGCTCGGAACGTTTACATCAAAAGCAACTCCAAGGCTACAGAAAGAAAAGGTCTAAAGCATGTGATATTTCTAGAACTTCAGGGGAGATTTATGAAATTATTCCTTAAATTAAATTAAAGGACCGACAACAACTGATATTTGGTAAGATTTTAAGCACTCCTCGCTAAGTTAAAAAGTTAAAACTTTACATACAAGCAAATGGTCAAATTCAGTTTAAAATTGTGTTGTCATCTTCCGCCTTAAATGAAAATCAAACATCGAATGTATTCCCAAAAAACAAGAAAGGAAATGGCTGACCTTTGCACTTACGTCATCCAATTCCAATTTGAACATTACATCATCCATCCATTTGAAACAAACTCCTATGGAGATTTTTGTGTATTGTTTCTTTATTTTGATGTTGGATTTGAATTTATTTCAAATCTAGTTATCAGATTTAAATTTTTTTTTGGATTTTGAATCTGTTTCGATAGATCTTACCATCATTATTGGAGTTTAAAGCCGTTTATTAGCAAATCTGACTATTGCAATATGCATGAAAGGGCGACAATTTTAAAATTTCTTGTATTTTTCATATCTTTTCATAATTTTTCAGATATATTGCATTTGTTAAATTACAAATATGTAAGTTTTAGTCCATATTCAATTTACCATTAAGGTAGCTATGTAAATCAAATCATGCTGGCCGATTTTTAGCAATTCGTTAATGAAATCTGTTTTTTATAAAAAAAAAAAAAATTAAGTGTAAATTGCTCTTCGCCATTTTATTGTCCACTTTTCAATTGTCAATAACTCTTTTAAGATATTTTGTAATATAAAAATCAACTGAAACCAGTAGACTCGTACATCTAATTAGTCCCATTTAGAGAAAGAAAAAAGATGAAAACAGAAAGATATAAAAGTCACAAAAAACACAAATCTATTTCAGAATCTGGCGGTGACCAATTGTTCTGTAGAATTAGTAGGATAAATAGTTGACAGGTTTTATAACCCCTTTTTGGTCAAATATTATTTAAATTCATAGTTGGATGGTGAAATATTATTTTTAATATTTAGGTCAATACAATTCCAATAATTTAAATTACCAGTTACTATCATCATTGGAAGAAGCACATTGAAGGAATGACACTCTAAGATGGCTACAGAATTTTTCTAGTTGGTTATACAACATATTAATATTCGAAACAAAATTCTAATCACACAATTGTATTTGATCTCAACTAGCCGTCACTACTTTAAATTGGTTTGGATCGCAAGTAATGTCATTACTTTATGTGAATATCAAATATGAAAAGTGCATGATATATATGAGGGTAAAAAATAAAATGTACTAGTCTTCAATTTCTTTATGTAGAATATTTTCTTGAATATTAATTTTTCACATATCTTAGTCAAGGTCATTAATCAACCTGGACCTAATCAACACCAAACCTAGGGCAAATTTATTGAAATATTGCCAAAAAGAAGTTCAAAATTTTTTTTGAAAAGTTTAGTTCCATTTTTCTATCTAGGCCTGTTGTGTTTCTGACATGCAGTGGACCAGTTTATTAGTTCCATTTTTTTTTTTATAAAAGGAGCCTGCCATATGTGTTTCTGACATGCAGTGGACCAGTTTATTAGTTCCATTTTCTTTTTATAAAAGGAGCCTGCCATATGTCAGACACATGGCGAGCCACATTTAAAAATTGGTTCCTATCTTAGAGCCCACCGTGTAGGGTGGCAATCGGATCCAAATCAGGTTGACGGGTCGGGCTAAAATCCGGATATAATAGAAAATTCGATGGTCCGAACTTGACCCGTCAACTCGAAACGAGTCAGGATACTTAATCCGAACCCGAAAATTTCGGGTTGACAGGTCGACCCGAATGACCCGAAACTTAATTTCAATTTACTAATTTACCACTGTAATTTCTAATAAAACCAATTTTGCACAAGACTAATTGCATAATCAAATAATAAAAATTTAAATAAATATCCCAAACCAAATCTAAAATAAATTAAAACACCATAAAAGTAAAAAATAATATAATACATTATTTGTCCAAACATAATAATTTCAACTTCATAAAAGTTAAATAAATTCATTTAGGATTAAGTGATTAATGCCTTTGGAAAAAAAGAATAACTTAGTTTAGTTAGATAAAATAATTTTTATGTTTATTAAATTATTTTTAATTTATAAACGGGTTATCGGGTCACCCACGGATTGTCCCAAATTCGACCCGATTCTGACCTGAACCCGCGAAATCTCAACCTAAACCCATTAATTTCGTGTTAGGTTCGTATCGTATTTTCAGGTCGTATCAAAAATTGTCACCCCTAATCAAATTGCCATCCGTGATCCATCCACTATAATAAGGGTATTTGGAGGCATACGAAAGTGGTGGGCTCACTGCTTCTGAACCTTTACAATTGGGGCCTATTTACGTAGTGGGAATTTGTTTTAGGGATACGTACTAAGATAATTTTTTAAAAATTAATTAAAAAGAATAGAAATTTAATTATTGGAATTTCATATTGCTATCAATTTTCTCCTTCAACAAAAACATATAAATCATTTGTTTAACAAAACCTTATCGATAGTGCGTCTTAGTAGCAAATTATAGAAAAGGGTTAGCTATATTGCCAAAACAATTATGTTCTTGCCAGGGCAATTTCACTCTAAATAATAGTAATACCCTCATAGACCAAGAGTAATCATATTTTGTATTGTAAAGATCCACGGAATAAAACAAGCGCCAAAATTGAAAACTAATCTAAAGTGGGATTTGGCTCATCTCTAGTTGATTCTCTCTCTATTTTCCGCAATACCTATCTAGATGTATGACACGTATCTTCATTTATAAACAAGAGTTAGGATTAGTTAAATTTAAATTGACCTTGTCCCTTCTTAGTAATTGAAGACATGTTTCATGCATCTAAATATGCATTGTACGAAATGAAGAAAGAACTCACTAGAGAGGAGCCAAATCCGTCTAAAGTTATGTCAGCAAATTCTATCATATTTTATATTGTAGATTCACAATTAGATGATTAATCATTTTTATAGTTGAGAAAGGCCAATCTGACATCATCTTACAAATTTGTTCATTTTTCATTAGGAGAACCACGTTTGTTGTTACTTTTTTTTTTTTTCGTCAATTGTCATCCCTACTCTTACTCCTACTCTAATTACGAGGAGGCTCAACTGAGCCTACGGGGGACCGATGGGGATAGAACCACCACCGGACCAGACGGGTGCACTACAATTCTATGCACCCGTCTGGATTTGAAGCAGAGCCACAACAGTGGCATTTTGGTCGGAGGCAAGGATTCACCAAAGCCTTAAGGGCTTGATGGTGGCCACCAGCCCAAGAGCTGGTTGTTGTTACCCTTACTTTCTCATTTGCCTAAAGTTAACTAAGCATTTGCCAGCATGTGTGATGAAAGGGGGGGAGGGGCATGAGTTGGAAAGATTATTAATTAACAGTTAATATCCCTAACCTATAACAGACTAATTGTGACATGATTTGCTGTAAAAAATCATAATCTCAACCTTTGGAAGTTCTGTAAAAATATAACATACTCATTTATAGTCTTGATATACTAAGCACGAAGTGTTATCAAGTTGTAATAAAGAGAAATTTTCCATTGATTCGCAATAAATAGAAGGCGAATTTACCCTAAAGAGAAGCGAAAATAGATTACGAGTTGAAGTCCATTCTCATCAATTTATCACAAGTATTCAGAACAAATCATAGTTGAAACTAGAAAGTAGAATGAATGCAGATGCGAAACAGTTCCTGAAATTTGGGCCTTATAAGATCAATACCATGTGGATTGAGCTGAGAGGGAGTCCAGACTGTGGGATGAGTCTACTTTTCAGCTTGAGAGGACTTACGTTTTGTCCCATAAATAAAGGTATTGGCCCATTGTACAATTGTAAAATTTAAACACATTTTCTCTCCAATTTGGATAATTTATCCCTAGCTCTATATATCCTAGGTAGGAATTCAAAAATGGAAAATTAAATATTCATACAAACATATCACCTTTAAAAAGCTCTTTGGAGAGTCAATAATTTTACTAATGCGCTTTCGAGCAATTAGCTCAAGCAGCAGAAAAACCAAGTAGCAGACATCCTTCTTAAAGGAACCCAAGTCTCACACTTCATTCTTTGCAAATATTCTCCAATTTGAAGAAGTAAAATATGATTCTGAAAATTTAGCAAATCCTAAATCCAAACCTAAGATTGAGCATACATCTTCAACCAATTCTTCGATGGAGTATTATTCTATCCTGTTTTGAGCAGAGAAAAGAGATGATCATAGAGGTTTCCTTTCGACATGAATTTCTAGGCCACAAGTCTGTTGTTACTTCCCAATTTGGGCTGTCATATTCTTCCAAGAATGATTGATCTCAAACACAAATTGTTAATCAATTTTGTCAAAATGATGGAGTTTGAACCTCAAATAGAAAAAAAAAAAAGATAACAAAATACACCAACAGCAAATTGACACGGTATCAGGCGCAAAACGAAATTACACAAAATACACCAACAGCAAAATATATTGATAAAATGGTGCACGGCGTACAAACCTCATTGGTCGTTTCCACCATATCTTGACACGAAAAGAGCCATCGATCCTTTCAATTTTCACTTCAATCTTCCACAAAAGCACCAAAGAAAGTCAGACCACACAGATGACCATCACACTCCCTGATGATATATCATCAAGAAAAAATAGAGCAATAATTAGTTGTTTGTTCATCAATTTCATTAACAAAAAGCAAAAAAAAAAAAAAAAAAAGGAGCATTTAATTAGTTGTTTGTTCATCAATTTCAATGTGCTCGAGCACGCACTACAGGCAACTGAAGTAGTACAAAAAAGCTACCAAAATGTCAATATAAATTAAACTCCCTTAAATGAAAAAAAGCATGATTATTTCTACAAGCCAATTAATGGTAACGACAAAAAAAAATTACCAGATATTGCACCAGCTGATGCCCTTCAATCTATGATGATGATCTTCAGATTCTCATTTCCGTTATATTCCTGTGCTTCTTCAATTTCCCTTACTAAAGATTTGACGCCATCTCCACACTCATTCATTTTAATGGTCTCAAGAGTAGATATACGCCCTAAACAAGAAGGCATCATTTCCAATTTAGAAATGCTCCGGAGTTTTAATTGCTGAAGGCACGGGAAGTAATCATCACTGTCAGGGTCTGTCTCTATCCACTCGACAATCTGTACATATTCCAAAGTCAAGACCCTGAGTTTAGGGAATCCTCCTTCCATCAGCTCCCATTTTTGGCCCTCCGTCGACTGGGCTCGTAATTTGAGGACTTCAAGATTGGGTAGTTGTTCCATCAATGACATTTTTCTACAGGGAAGACCCAGACCGCCAAGGCTCAACTTCTTCAAATTCATGGGAAAAGAAAGCTCAACATGCTCCCATGAACCTGAGGAGTAATTGCCCAACCAGGCGAGTGATTCTAGGCATGCTAGTCGACTCATGTTGCAGCATACTCTGTTTTGTTCCCCCAAATCGAAAATTTTAAGTCGGCGAACGTTGGGAATCCTTCTCAACAAGTTCTCTCCCTCTTCGTCAAGATAAAGAAACAGAGCAGAGAGTGTGTCTAAATTGGAGAGGTTTTCAACAACGCTGTCATTGGAGGAGAGAGGAATGACGACGCCATGCCTTGCATGTACATGCTTCAACTTCTCCATGTTCCAGATGCTATCTGGCAATGAAACCGTCTCAAGAGAATTTAGACTGAAGGTTTCCAAATGTGAGAGCTTGGCTATAGATGGTGGAATGAATACCATTTCCGAAGCTCTAAGGGCTAAGTACCTCAAACAAAGAAGTGATTCAACTTCAGCTGGAAGCTCCTTCAGCCTTAGCATAATGCCCTCTAAATTCAAAACTTTAAGATGTTTGTAGATGCAAAAAAGGAAGGAGATGTCACGCAACTCAAACTTATCTCCTAGAGTAGCATCATGGAATAGCAGAGTATCTAAATGTGGACAAAAGAGCTTTGACTTTATAAAATCCTCTCCATTGGAGCAAATGGACAACCGAGGTAGGTTGGGAGGCTGATTAAAGATAGAAAGCTCATCATATCCTCGCAAGACCTGAAGAAATTTCTTTTCTTTCGCCTCGCCCTTACAGAACTCAAATATCAAATCGTGAACGTAACAAGTTTTGACTCCACCAATGGATCTGTTTTCACTTACCATAACTAAGTTTCGGCCAATCAGGTCCATCAGATATTCTTCTGCAATATCCTCTGATCTCTTTCCTTCAATTATTTCCACAAACCCTTCTGCAACCCAGAGACACATCAACTCCTTGGCACCAATTTTTTCATCCTCTCGAAATGCAGCAAAATACAGCAAGCATGCCTTCAAGTGATATGGTAAATGCTCATAACTGAGCTCCATCGACTTTTTGCATTGTTCTGCATCAGCCACTGTGGTTGAAGTGAAACTTTCAGCAAATCCTTCCCAAACACAAATATCATGCTCTATAGTTGCTAGGACTCCAGCTACAACAACAAGTGCAAGTGGCAATCCCCTGCACTTTTTGGCAATCTCCATTCCCAATCCATGCAATGCTTGAGGACAATCTTCTTCTCCAAATACCTTCTTCTGCAGTAATTCAAAACTTTCTTTCTCACTAAGCGGGTGAAGATAGTGAGGTTTCCCCCCATATTCAACCTGTGAAGCCACATTAGAAGATCGACTCGTGAAGATGATTCTACTTCCTTTCTTATCATCCGGCAATGAAATTCCCAGCTCATTCCATACCTTAATGTCCCAGACATCATCAAAAACAACAAGATACCGATTCTCCTTTAGCTTTTTGTAGAGCTTTTCCAGCAACGCATGTTCATCCAGATTTTTTAACTCATCATCCTTCCTGGAATGTTTGCCATCAGAGCACAAAATTTGAAGTAACACATTTTTCATGTTATAGGCTTGAGAAACAGTACACCAAAGACGAATGTGGAAGTTACAGATTACTGAACTATCATTGTAAACTTTTTTGGCTAAAGTCGTCTTACCAAGCCCAGCCATTCCCACAATGGGAACAATTTCCACCTGATCCCCTCCCCATATAAGTCGTTCAATTACTTTTGCTGCATCATCATCAAGACCAACCATGACTTCATGGGCTATTGGCATTTGACCTTTTGATAGCATGCGGTGGGAAGTCTTGCTAACTTCTGGTGCTTTTAAGCTATGAAAGGAAGGAATACTTTCAATAATGCTTGAGCCACTGATCTGATCCTTAAAATGCTTGATATGGATGTTGGTATTAGCCAGCACATCATAACAGTCAAGAGCCTCTGTGGATTCTGAGAAGCTGACTTCTCCCTCCTTCACTCTGTTTAGAGAATGCGAGTAAATTATAATGCCTGCCTCACTAAGAAGAGAACCAATTTTTTTGTTTTGCTCATCCATCTTCTTCTGCTGCTCCCTTAAAATGCTTCTCAAAAACCTCAGTCCTGCATAGAGTATTCGCATTTCATCTTTCATAGCATCCATAAAGCTAGAGCTGCAGCATAACAGCTCCCAGAGACAACTTATGAGAGAATCATTGAAGTTGTTTAATATCTGCTTATCCATCATTCTATCATGCAATGATTTGGAGGATCTTGTAGCTCTAAGAACTTCCATAAAAATCTCATAGACTTGAAAATCTATAGGTGTGATTTTCTGTTGTTGCTCATATATCATGCAGCACAACTCAAGATTGTGCAGATCCTCATCTTCCCAAAAAGAACACATGTAAGAGAGGCGTGCTGCGTTCAAAGCCACCACTTCAAAGTGAGCCAATAGCGAGGTAGGAATATCTGCAGTTCCTCGCAATTTGACAAAGGGAATGACGCTTTTCAAGATTGTTAGCTTTGCTTCAAGGGCTTGGACTTGAGCACTCAAAATAGCAGAAACAAACGATTCACTAATTTGCGGATGCATATAGCCATTTGTCAAATCTGCTAGATTTTGTTGGATGAGGTCTATGAATTCCAACAGTTCATCATCTGTCATACAAGAATTTGATTGCAATGACCTGCTGCTTGCCAAAGCAAAGTAAATTTGGATGATTTCTTGCTTAAGTAATTTGATCTGTTCCTCAATTTCCAAGAACATTCCATATTCGTCCGTTTCTGATGTATGGGAAAGAGAGTGAATATCCTCCTCATATTTGTGAAAGGTATCTTCGATGCAAGATAAGAAAGATGGAAGACTCACCTTCTTCACAACATTGTCAGATTCCAAGTACAGATCATTGCTTTGGCTCCACTTTCTTGCACACATAACAAATGTTTTGAGAAATTTCATGCGTTCGATTGCACCAAGAACACCGTCAGGAACATACCGGTCTTGGAAGCTGTTCAGGAGCGACTCTAGATCAAGTAAGATCCGATCGATGCTGCAAGTGGAGGCCATCTCCATCTCTTATGCAGGGATTTTCGTCAATTTCACTCTCAAATTTTAAGAGAGAAACAAATCTCACTAACTGCAGAGCTGGCAAAGTATTTCTTTCCTGAAAATTACTTATTTGTTTCTGGTGAGAAGGTGAAGAAGAGTATTGAGATAATCAACTATTCAACTAGGTGGAATTGGCATCAAGGTGGACCCCAGGCAATGATCATCAATTATTCAACTAGGTGGAGTTGGAGCTAGGCACCCAAAATCCAAATTTATCTTGAACTAATTACAAATGGAGGAAATTGAAAAAAATTAGTTGACTGTGTTATCAACATTTTATTAGGGAAATTTGATGTGGCAATCTCTCAGGATTACAGCGAAATGCATTCTTGAAACATTTTCTGTTTTTGGTTTGTATTACAAATATGAGTCTGTCTTAGTTTCCCTAGTCATTACAAGCACATTAATTGGAGTTGATCAAAATTTTGTACGCATTCAAACAGAGTAAGAAACAAAAGAACAGCAAGGTAAAAGAGAAAATGTTGGATTATCATAAAGTCATCTTGTGTTTAGTAGAGTGAAGAAGTTTTCATTGACAAGTTTATTATTTTTGGACTATTTCATACTCCTCATATTGGAGTTGAGAAGGACCACTCCATTGGCAAAGGGTCCCTGCACCCATACTGCAAAAGCGTAAAAATTTAACTTGATTTACTGCACCTACACTTGTTTTACTTTAATCATTGTAAATTTACTGAGTCTTTGAAAAATTTAAGCATTGTTACTCCATAAAGTCACATCCTATTATTACATACATAAATTCTATGAAATAACAATTTTCATTTTCGTTACTATGGAAAAAGTAAAATGGCATTAGAGGTTTTAGTTTAATGGATTCTTTCAGTTGAATGAAAATAATTACAACTGAGCCAGGCCTTGAAAGCTTGAACAGACATTCCCTATTTTCTATATTACCCGAACAGCCAAAACAAAGTTGTTAATTCCACCGTTTTGCACTCTAAAGTGGCTAATTCTTTCAAAATAGTATGGGTTCACACACTATTGGTGCAGGCATAGGAAAAAACAAACCATTACTGGTGAGGCTCGCGTGGGGGGGATGGGAGATTTCTATCCCACATCGAAAGATCGTGGGGTCTTCATCCTGGGTTTAAGGTCCATGGGAGTATCCTCCTGTCACCAATTGGTTGGATGGATGTTTCTCGTGGGTCCCACCTTAGATTGCTCGTTTGGGCCGGTGTGTTCGGTGTTACCTCTGCGTTCGTGTTAAATTAAGTGTGCGTGTGTTTCTTCTGTCTATGGAAAAATGTATATAAATATAGATTTATTTGGTTTATCTTTTCATATTTTTCTTTTAGCATGAATCTTCAAGCTAGCTCTCCAATTTTCTTCAATTGTTTTCTTTCTTGAGCAAACCACTAAAAATTTGACCACTTTCTCTTCTAATTCCCTTCTATTAATAATCATGACCATTGATCTGGGAGATTAATAACCGGGACTGACAAAGTAAAGAATTGAAGGAAAAAAATTTGAGGGCTTTAACCCTTGAAATTTTGGAAGTAGAGAATTTGAGATTTCTACAATTACTAGCATCAATTGTATTATAAAATATACGTATCATCACAGTTAGGCCTGTCAATCGGGACATATGAGTCGGACTCTTATAAGTTCAGATTCAACTCATTTAATTTGTAACACTTTCAAACTTCGGGTCATGAGGTTCAGGTTAATAAATGTGATGATCATACTCAATTCACAACATATTTCGGTTTTGAGCCTTATTCAGGCGTATTTCAAGCTCAGTTATTGCTCCTCAATTTTCTTATATAATTACTATAACTATTGAGTTGTAAAGCTAATTTAATATTGACAAGATTACCACATTAAAACTAAACATGAACAAGTAATAGTTCTTAAAAAGCACATAAATCAAGAATTTTTTAACAATATTTATATCTAATTCGTTCAAAATACATGAAAAATAGTAATAAAACATGCGGTCATAAGCCAATACATTTTCAAAAGTTGAAACTTCGTCATACCTTTGTGACTTGAATCCAAACATGCTTGATGATTTATATTTCTAGACCAAAAAGAAATCAACCAAAAAATTTGCTCAACCAATAAGAAAAGTTAGAATTTCAATTATGCAATATCAATATTGGCTCTCAAGAAAGTTAGTAGATAAGTCTTCAAATGTATTTTTGTGTTTTGAAATTTGTATATATTTAATATTTAGTAATAATATATTCGAATGTATAATTAGATTACATACATATCCTTATATATATAGCTAATTTAAGGGTTGGGCCTATATAGAGTTTGAACTTAATGAGGTCCAAACTCGACTCATATTTAATTCGGACATAATTTTTAGACTCAAAATCATATCGGCTTAGTGAAAGGTTGGGCTCATCGGATTTTTTTTGGGCAGAACGAGCCAAGCTCGGGTGGCTTGGCTCCGGTGACAATCCTAATCATAATAAATATAAACACTAAGATAATAAACATAAAGAGTAAAATGATAACGTTCAAAATTAATGAGTGCATTAATGTTACCAATATACAATGGTCAAAGAAAATGATTAAATTAAAGAAGTAAAAAATTCTACTAATTAGCAGCAGTACTTTTTTCAAGAGTCAGGACATAAATCCATACTAATTATTTATACTAATTTATCTATGTATCATAGATATATTTTTCAATTATCTTTTTATCTCATATATATTATATCAAAAAAATTGAGAAAATATTTTTAAAAAAAATCATCCGAGATAATCTCCTATCTAGACGCAAGTATATGCCCATTTTAGTGTTACTTGGGCCATTGGAAATTAATTGAAAGTCTTCTCATTAGTATTTCTTCAACATTGAGGGTGTCCATTTGGAAAATTAGAGAGAAGGGGACTGGCTGCTCTTCGGGTCAAACACGACCAGAGAACCCTCCCTTTCCTTGCTTTTTAACACAGGGTTCATGGCTAAGGCATACTCATATTTTTAAATGTTTGATATCAATTCTTCTTATTTACGTAGAAAACTTCCACGAGTTGACTGAGAATTAGGTCCTATTTGATAATTCAATTCAATTCAATACTTAAATTTAATAGATTCAGATTTTAACATGTTTAAACATATTTAATAATAAAAAATTAAACATTTGAATTAATTAAGCAGTACTATATTTTTTTTGGCAAAATATATACTAGAAAATAAGTGATAAGTTATTCACTTATCACTTAATATGACATACATTCAAATGTATTAGATTTAATACTTAATAATCACTTATCACTTAATATGACATACATTCAAATGTATTAGATTTAATACTTAATAATTTAATAATTTTAAAATTTCAATTTCAATTTTATCAAATGCATCTTGTGTCATAGTCTCAAGAGTCAGAACTTAAATGCACGCTAATACTGCTTTTGTTTGGATACCAAATTTTTTTAAATAATATTTCACTTCCATTACAAACATATTTTCAACTCATCTTTTTATATTTTCAACCACCTTTTCATCTCACATACATCACATCGTAAAAAATGCTACATTAATTATTCCAAATAATATTTTAAATAACACTCTATTCAAACAAACCCAGCTCTATTAGAAATCAATTCAACTCTTAATATTAGTCTTTCTTCCACATTCGGCGGGTCCATGTGCAGAATTCGATAGATTGAATGAGACCGGATACAACCACAGAGCTCTAGCTCAGTGGCCACCACTGGCCACCACCACTCTTGGTGGGGTGGGAGGTCAGGGGTTCAATCCTTGCCTCCCACCAAATTGCCACTTTAGGTGGCAGCTTTAATTAGTTTTTTTCGATGGAGTCTCTACTCACATCGAATCCCCCTCCCCTTTCCCCTAAATTAGGATAGATTAGGTTATAGAAATTCTACCGTTTCGACAAAAAAAAAAAAGAAAAAAGAAGGAGACCGGATAGTGTTCTGGTCAAGAATGGCCACTGGACGGTCCCTTTTCCTATTCCTTAATTGAAGCTTTAGCCTTTAAGGGGCAATGTTTTAGACGGGAGAAGATTTCATTCACAATGTGTAACCGATCTCTAGCCTTGTGATTCTAACCTGCTCCATTTTTTATATGTGAGCAACTATATTCAGGTTTTCGGGGACCTGAACAATTTTGGGCTAATTGATATATGTCACAAGAACATTTTCATATTCTCTTGTGGTTAAATTTAATAATATTATAGACAGCTAATGAGTTGATAAGACTTTTATAGTGCTATATTTATCTCTTAGATAGGACTACAAACGAATCTTGCAAGCCAGCTTTTTAGCAACGAAACTGCTTCAATATTGGTTGACTGAGCTCAAGCAGTTAGATCAAAGTATCAAATCAAGTAGTTTGATTAAGAAAACACTCCTAAACTTCATGATATGTAGACATTCTTTTTAACATTAACACTGATCATCTATTTTAAATTCCTTCAAGGAAAATATTATAATTAATACCTACTTACATATGAGCTCAATTAGATCAGATCTATGCAAGTGGAGGTCATCTCCATCTCTTATAATGCAAGGCACTTCCTCAATTTCACTCTCAAATTTTTAGTGTAGCACAAGGAGAAATATTAACAAATGTCGCATTCTCCAGAACTAGCAAGTATTTCTCTTGTGGAATATTCAATTATTCAACAAACAAACGGAGCAAGAAAGAAAAGGTTAACAAATAACAACGTAGCAGTGACAATTAATGTTGGAATCACGAGCAAGTCGCATCTCGGTTTGGAAAAGCAAAGAATTTTTTTTATTCATTACTTTATGGTTTTTGAATGAATTATTTCCCTCTCATTTTGCAGCTAAGAAGCACCAGCGTCGGCATTGTCCACTAAGAAAGGGACATACACCTAGACCTTTTTTTTAATTTAAAAGATTTTCGCTTTCCATAAGGAAAGACTTTCTTGGAATTTTCGAGAGAAAAAGAGCATATAAGGGGCCAAAAAAAAAGAAAGGAAAAAATTAAAGTCGAACAGAAATTTTTATTATCACGAAAATAGTTTCTTTCATTTTCAAGTGCAAGGGAAAAAGAGAATGATAATTTATAATTAGTGATCTATGTTAGCTTTACTTCGCTTTTTTTTCTTTTCATTGAAAATTCAAGCATTGTTGTTCAATATGCATGCTCCAAAAATCAATCCTATAATCCAAAAAGCAATACTTAGTTTTTATTTTCAAAAGAAAAAGGTAAAATGACTTCAATAGAGATTTTATTTCGATGGAATCAATAGAGTTTATACAATTACTAACAAGGGCTTTAAGCCATGAACAAAGAGTAAAGAGTAGTCGTCGTGTACCTGATAGACGACAGATTGTTTTTTAATTTTTTTTTAAAAGCAAGTGAAAAGGGTTGCAACTTAGGACTTGGACAGTAATTTTAAAATTTAATAGTGTACCTACCTTTTAACTTTTCGTGTGCTTTTAAGGTATCATATGGGGAAAAAAAACCAACACCATATAACTTCAAATGCAAGAAGGTATGGAATTTGTCAATATGTCAATGTCAATATACATTGATATGTAAAAAGTGCACAGTTTATCACAAAGATATTTATCCTAATATTGAGTCATTTTTTCGAGAATTCAACTTGTTCATGCAAACATGTAATCAATATGCATGAATAAATAACATTAGATGAATTTAAACCAAGTAGCCTTCAAATTTAAAATATTTGATTTCATAAATGTGCATTTGCAATTTAGAAAAGATACTTTTCAAATGGCAAATCCAGAGAGTAACAAATACTCCTACTTTATTTTGATTTCAAATCTTCTTTTGACTTATCAAAAAAGTGAAAACATGAAACTAATAATGGGTCAGATGGAGAGGAGTATTAGAAATTTGTTTTCCAAATACTTTGTTCACCCAGTTTTTTCAACGGGTCAATTTCAACCATTATGACAGTCTTGTAAATGTAGGTTTACCAGGCTTTGTAGTCCACAACATGGATTGGATATGTCGATTAGCTCACACCTTGCTATTATTATTATTGTTGTTGTTGTTGTTAATCAACAATATCTATTATACTCCTACTTCAACTCCTATTTTAGCCTATTCTAGGGAAAGGGGAGGTTCAACTGGACCAATTAGAAAATTGACTGTGACTGAATCACTATTGGACCAGACTGGTGCATTACGCACATGTATGAATTTTGGAGAAGTTACATACAGTGGTACAATGATGGAGGTAAGATTTGAATCTTGACCTCGTATTCCACTAAGATCTGAAATCTTTAGTGGTGGCCAACCGCCCAAAGAGTTGTTGGTTAGCTCCCACCCTATTAGGAACTAGAGGTTTTCGACCTTCTAAAAAAAAAAAAGTGTTTTTGTTTTTTGTTTGGGAAAATCGCCAATTTCGTCCCTAAATTTTTTTTTTCTGTCGATTTAGTCCCGATACATTATTTATAGCCAATTTAATCCCTAAACTTATATTTCGCTTCCAATCAAGGAGCTTAGCGGCGGAGCCACCGCACAATTTCCTTCAAGCTCCCAATTGAGCAACCCAGAAGGGGTATTTTAGGAACTTCCATTTCGGAGCCATTAACCAAAATTAACCGAAACAAAAGTTGCATAAGAAATACCCACTCAAAACCCAAAATGAAAACAAAAGAATTTCTTGCTCAGCTCTCATAGAAGAGGGGTGGCGGCCTTCAAGCCTGGCTCTTTCTTCGCCGTCTGGTTCTCCCTCATCGCTGCTCAGATCGCCTTCTTCTTCAGCTCCTCCCTCCTGCTCTCCACCTTCAATTCCGTCTCCCTCGGTCTCCTCGCCTCCTTCGCCTGCGCCCTTACCAATTTCTTGATAGGGGTCTTGGTCTCCCTCCAATTCAAGTGGATCCAAATCGAGTATCCCACCATCGTCCTGGCCTTGGAGCACCTCCTGTTCGCGTGCGTTCCCATCATGGCTTCCTCCATCTTCACTTGGGCCACAGTCTCGGCTGTCGGAATGGTCAACGCCTTGCGTTTTCTACTGGATTTTCTCCATCCCCCGTGTGTCGTCGTTCAAGATGAAGCAGGAGGTCAGCTACCATGGAACTGTAGACACCGGCTGGAGCCGTGGGTGGACCCGCTCTACTTCGGTAACTTGATCCAAAGCATCCCAACCGTGGCTTGAGTGGAGGAGCTGCTGGGCAACGACCCGTCCTGGGGTGCGGATCGGCTGCATCGAAATGTGTTGGCGCATGACGATTCCACGGTGCGACGGGGTGTCGAGGAATGGGAGAGTAATCCAAGGCTGTTTCCGCTGGGGAACTTTGACGGCGCGATGATCATCATGGGAAGCTCCCCAAGCTCCCCAAGGTTTCCAATGTATGATAATGATTTTGGGTGGGGACAACCCATTGCAGTGCGAAGCGGTAGGACCAATAAATTTGACGGCAAGATCTCGGCATTCCCAGGGCGTGAAGGAAATAGGAGCGTCGATCTGGAAGTTGTTTTAGCACCAGAGACTATGGCTGGACTTAAGAAGGATGTGGAATTTATGCAGTATGTATCCTCAATCCTGACCGACTCAATTCTAGTGACTCCTCCAGAGGCGCCTCCTTCTCCGTGCACCTGCATCATGAATATTGGACAAAATTTAAACACCCTTAAACGGATGCAGGATTGCAGCCAAATTTCCTCCTCCAAAACAGAAAAAAAAAAAACCTTAGTCGAGAAGGAGAGAACAAATAAAAGATTTTTTTTTGTTTGAAAAAAAAATTACCGAAGAAAAAGACGTACTATAATATAGGAATAGTAGCATACAATATCTGCAAATGGTTGAGATCTCAAGCGTGGTGCGTTGAAAAGACAAGAACTTTAATTTTTGTTACGGGCCCACCATTGAAATTCCAAAAATACCCCTTCTGGGTTGCTCAATTGGGAGCTTGAAGAAAATTATGTGGTGGCTCCGCCGCTAAGCTCCTTGATTGGAAGCGAAATATAAGTTTAGGGATTAAATTGGCTATAAATAATGTATCGGGATTAAATCGACAGAAAAAAAAAGTTTAGGGACGAAATTGGCGATTTTCCCTTTTTGTTTTTTCAAAAATTATTTTCATCTATCACCAGCAGCCGGCAGCTATTGGTCATTCATCAAAGCATAGATCCGAACAACCCCTCATTCCTTCTAGTATCCTTTTTATGAATTGGATTCATCTATTTACGAGTTATAAAATCACATTTTAAAAGTTCTTTTTTTTGCGAAAGTGTTATTATTCAGGACGTAAATGATAATTTAAAAATTTTAATAGTGGACCTAAAAAAACAACTTTTAAATTTTACATGTGAGCCTGCCTACTTTTAAAATAGAGGGAGAAAAAACCACATAACTTCAAGTCCAATATTATATGCAATTTGTCCAATAAATAGATATTCATAAATCATAATATCATATACATATGTTAACTAGAGGTGTCAATCACAACCTAATCATATTGATCCATTCAAATCTGTTCACTAAAATTGAGTCGGTCAGGATTGAGGACACCTCTAGATTGAGTAATCCAAATTCGGCCATTGACATTAAAGAGTCTAAGTGAATACCTAATTAAACCCATTTAATTGGTTGGGATAATTTCAGAAACCTCCCTTGAGATTTTTAGTAATTTCAGACAGCTCCCCTCATGTTTTGAAAATTACACATATCTCCACTAGAATGTAGGTTGGGTTTCACCTTGATGATGTAAGACAAAAAAGTATAAAAATGCCCAAAATTACCCTCATCTAACTTTCCTCAATATGAATAATCATTAATTTTTTTAAAAAAAATCGAGAATATACTTGTATACTACAAAAATTACGAGTTTTATTGTTTAGTCAATGTCTTGATATTTTTCATCCCCATGATTTTTTACATCCATCCAAACTTTTAAACTCTTATCACTTCTTCTTCTTACGAACAAACTCTTTGTTTTAGATACCAAAATCCACCGTCGTAATTCTTACTTTCACAATCTTTACCACCCTATAGGTTTCTTCCATATATTGCCTACCTAACCATTAGTCATAAAACTCATAATCCTTACCTTTTCCCCACTCAAATGGCCAAGTCCTCAGTTACCAAAATTCTTCTAACCTCTGCTCTCAACATTTGGGTTGGTCATCCTAAATCAGTTACTTTTTTTTTTTTTTAATTGATACAATTTTATTGAGAACAAGTTTGATGTCTATTAAGTGGAGCCAGGCATAACATCAACAAGGTGCAAGTTTGGGGTAGTAGTTTTAGTACAGTTTATCAAATTATACTTTTCCATTAACCAGTAGCTTTTTTGCACTCAATGATATGAACAATTGGGTTGTTGGCAGTGATGATGGCTTCCATCATTATCAACAACAGTAGCATATTTAAGTCATAGAAGAAGGGAGACATCTACCTTGATTAGTATATTTGAGTGATAAAAAGTTACAATTCAATGGTCATGGCTGAAATAGTTTGGCCACAATATATGACCTGGTCAAGAAGAATTGTTTTTCTTTTTTCTGTTTTCTGTTCCCTTTTTTATCAATGGCTTGTCTTTTGAAAAATTATGAAGGTTATTATAGTTATTGTCTATCATCAAGAGAGGTAAGTGTAATATTAAAAACCTCAAAGAAGGTTTAGTGAAATTGTCAGAAACCTCAGGGGAGATTTCTGAAATTATGCCTTTAAATTTTCTTAACAGTTTACAACAAAACTCAGCCACTGTTCCAGCCTCGATAAAGAAGCTTGACAAGAAGTTGCAAAAACTTGATTCGCCACAAGCTTCAGTCATTTAATCAAAGATTTGCCAACCTGAATAGCAAATATCATAACAAAAATAGAAGATAGGAAATTAACACGCTAACCACAAATTGAACTATACCTTCAAAATATAACTGCGTCACACCTTTACAGTGAATTTATCCGCCGTAACTTCAAATAGCGGCGCAGCCTAATAATTGAATGACCATAGACTGTAAAATGAGTGCATTTCTATTTTCTAGTATGATTCTATTTGGCCCAAATTAGGAGAATAAAAAATGATATACAAGCTAATTAATTACAGTCACAAATAATTAATGAATCAATTCAGTTTATTTAGAATTAATTTATAATTATTAGGTTAAATTTCTAATTATTAGGGTACACATATAATTTTATTTATATTTATTTAATTGATGCAAGGGATGGGATGGGATAGGGAATGGGGCGGCGAAGCACCACTGCCCCTGGTGCCATTTAAGACGGGGCACAAAAATCGCCCCGTCCCTACCCTTGCTCCGCTTCATCACCTATCCCCATGCAAAGATCTTAGAGGGAGCCTCCGAGAGAAAATAAGAAACCCCATGTCCCATATAAGCAGGAAAGAAAGGAAAGGTTTATAAGTGGTGATTTTACACAATTTATTTGGACCATGGATTTGGAATTACATCACATCCAGAACTTGGAACATGACTCTATTGTACTTCATGATTACTACAAAATCCAGGACGTAACACTCTTGTACCTCAAGATTACTTCCCAAGACGTCAAAGCTAAAATAAAACAGAAGTCCACGAAATCTCAGACCAAACAACCAAACTTGCATTCAATGTGTTCTTCCAAGCCAAAACTAAAATAAAAGTCCATCAAATATCAAACCAAACTTGCTCTTCATGTGCTCTTCCAGGTTGACAAAGGTGGAGTGTCGGAAGTTTTCCAAGTGTTGGCGTCAGTCGCATATCTATTACCCTTGACAGCGGCTGCAATAGATTCGAGTTCCGCCTTATCCTCTGCGGACAGTTTTACAGACAAAGCTCCTATATTCTGATCGAGGTTCTGAATCTTGGTAGTGCCAGGTATGGGGCAAACATCATTGCCTTGGTGATGGACCCAGGCCAATGCTAGCTGTGATGGAGTACAACCCTTCCTTGACGCAATGGCATTGACCCGCTCATACAAGTTCTTGTTGTGCTCCAAATTCTCTGCCTGAAACCTTGGCTGATACTGCATTGAATGAATTTCAACATTTAAGCAACTGTAATGCCAGAAATTCAAAAGCGAGCAAAGCATGTGTTGTCTACAAAAGAAGACGTTACGAATAACTTCAAGATATTCGATTATATTGTTTGAGGTGCACAAAGTTCCGGGGAAAGAACAATCCTGTAAGGTGGACTGAGAACTCCAAGAAACATCAATTGCGGAAGGTAGATCCTGATGTACATTTCTCATTAAAGAAGGAACTCAAAATAGATATCAAACACATTTTTGAACTATCAGGACAGGATTATCACAGTTAAAGGATGTATAGGAAAGGGAGAATAGCAATTTGAGAGGACAATGCACAACTTTTGTGCCCTAGACCAGACGATGACATTGCAATGTAAGTCCATTTCCCCTCAAAATTGTAAAGAGACTATTACCAAAAAAAAAAAGAGATAGTTTCTTCCTTTTTTCATGTCCAGGATATTTTTGCACCACAAAATAGAACACTCCCACTGCTTGTGATAGTTGACAACGCTAGTGATATCTTTAAATCTAACTAAATACAGAGCACACAATTTCTATCCTGTCTGTACAAAAGGTTCAGTTTCAAACAATGCCAAAAACTGCATTTATTGGAATCCAAGACTACAGGACTTGTCAGATAGAAAAAGCTTGTTGTGTCGCTCTGTTGGATAGAAGTTAATTAAATTAGACAATTTTAGGAAAGCTCAACCAAATTATTGGACATTAAATAGTGCAGCAACATGTAACAGAGAGACAAGAATAGGGATATTGAGCAACAATGCTGCTGAATGTGGTAAAATAGATGACAGAATTTCATACTAACTATACATATACTATACTAGAAACTAATAATCTTTTTGGATATTCACAAACCTTTCGGTAGTCACCTTCAGTCAAATTCTCGATCAGCTTTGGACCTGAAGAGAAGAATCCTTGTCCGAGTGGACTGTATGCAACAATCCCTATGCCAAGCTCTCTAAAAGATTACACCAAAGTGAATTCAAAACATGTTTCTTCTAGACCATGTAGAACTGACGCAGAATAAATGCACTACCTGCAAGTGGGAATGATCTCTTCCTCAACATCTCTGCTCCACAATGACCACTCCAACTGTATAGCTGTTATTGGATGAACAGCATGTGCTCTTCTAATTGTTGAAGCTGAGGCCTCGGAAAGACCTATATACTTTATTTTACCCTCTTCAACCAGTTTCTTAAGTTCTCCTATCTGGGAGAAGGAGAATTTTTAACGGACAAGAAAATTCTAGCTGATTTACTATATTCCATACCAAAGAATAGAATCAAAATTATACATGCATAAACTAAAAGTAGTACTCGTTCTGTGCAGTGGCAAAACTTGGTCAAAGTATACATCAAATTGAAAGCACCATCTTAAAAAAATGGCAACAAGCAGCCATAGTACTTCTCTAGATGACATTGTCATTAACCCCACTTGTTACTTAGCTCTGCTGGACCATGCATAACGTGATGCTCGGCCAATATCTTCTTTTTTTCAATTTTTTTTTAGGAGTGGCATTTAAGAAGAAGGAAGGGAGGAAGGGCTATTAGAACTTGAGAATTGTAAGTCTTGAGGCCTCAACTTTCGCCATTAAACCAAGACCTCCACAGCGCTTGGCTAATATCATTATATGACATTGTTGATTCTTCTAAACAAACTAACGGCAATACATATGAAAAATGTTAGTCATCAATTTTGCTGGATTTCATTCATACTACCGGTATTTTGAGTGATCATAGTGTAAGAAAATTTCTTCCTACCATTCAGGAAAAGTAAAATATTCTCCGCTGACTGCACTAAAAAGACCATACAGAAATCGTTCTACAAAATGTTCAGTGTTATAACAAATGAGCATCATGTACTTAAGATATCAAATAATGAATGCCCATCTGCATTGCTTTTGACACTGACTGAAAAGAAGTGATAAGGTAGATAAATAGCATATCTATACTGAATCAGATAGCCTATCTCAAATGAAAGACAGAATGCACAGGTCTTCTGGTTCTAAAGGAAAGGTATACAATCTATAGTACAATATCCAGCTATATCTCTCTCAGGGCCTCAGCAGGGCTGTCAAGTTAATATAAGACAACTCTTTTGGATGCTTGTAATTTTTGGGATGCCCCAAATTAGCATAGACCATAAGGGCAACAAACTTTTTTCTGCAATTTTTGAAGCAATTGCAAAAGAAATGGAACTCAATTATTCTCCACAAATTTCAACTACTTTGATCAAACTTTCATTTCATCAAGAATGAGGTGCAGCTTAAATTCAGGAAAGGAAACAAGGAGCAAACCGTGACTTCAATGGGCACACGTGTATCAATGCGATGCTGATAATAGAGATCAATGCAGTCCACATCAAGCCGCTTCAAGCTGGCCTCACACGCTGCTCTCACATAGGCTGGATCACCATGTATAATAAAATTCCCATCCTCAAAGCTCAATGCAAATTTTGTTGCTAGCTCCACTTTCTCTCTCAATCCTTCCTTCAAGGCCTAAAACCATGCTTTCATAACATCAATCATCGAGGACATACACATCATTGCATGTTATAGCAAGGCGATTTGTGATCCATGCATGGCACAATCAATCTGAGTTTTTCCATCGTTTTCATTTTTAAGACTAATATACTCCTCCTTCCTTTTGAATATGGCAGCATGCAGAATGAAAATTATGTAATCTATGGACTTTAGAAGTTTGACTCTCTTAAAGAGGCCAATCCCTTTTCATTTTTCTGTTCTTCTTCCTGTTTCTTCCAATACAAATTCACAGTCAACCTCTACCATTGATGAGATTTGATGCAAAACATGAACATATACAGACTCGTATACGTGAACCTCAATACAAAAATAAGAACCTCATACTTAATCAAATTATTAAGGTGGATTGAACAGTGCCCTATTAGGAACCATAAGGGTTCAAGGGAAGGAAAAGGAATGAAAACATCCTAGTGAAAAAGAAAGAAAAGGAGACCAGAGGAGTACAGTTTTCCTATTGTCTTGTTTGGAGTAAGACATGGATGTGATAGAAAACCTAAAGATGTTGTTTGGTTATCTGATAGAAAAGAAAGGAATCAAATCTGAAGCCTAAAATTCGGGTATTCGAGGCATTTTAATAGAAAATCACTAAAAAGAATTCCTTTCCCTCCGTTTCTATCCACTTTTGAATGGAAATGTAATTTTTTCCACATTTGAATGGAAACAAAACTCAAGCAAAACAACCAATCTTGTTCCTTCCTTCCCTTCCCTTATCTCCTCTCCTTTCCCTCCTCAAAATATCAGTCCAAACACACAGACTCTTGGTTAATATTCCATCATAATAAAGATCCAAGCTTTTTGGATTGACAAATGGACTTTAATCGCTGGCAAACAAAATTAAGAGGGACAAAATGATACAAGCTTTTAATTGCCTGGGATTAAGTGTGATTTACCTGAATATAAATTTACAAATATGATCAAGGTTACCTTGCCTATGAGGATTTCGTTGATGTGGGGTCCATAGAAATCGGAGGTGTCAAGATGGGTGATACCTCTGCTAATAGCATGGTGGATGAGTTTGATCATATCAGGCTCGGGCTTTGGCGGCCCGTAGGAGCCTGACATGCCCATGCAGCCCAGCCCTTGAGCTGAAACTTCAAGACCTTGCGAGCCCAGCTTGATTCTTGGTACTTTAACTCGCGCTGCCATTTTCAGACAAGAACACAAGACACAGAGGAAAGAGTTGAGTGCAGCAGAGCTTATTCTTTAGTAGCTGAGGCCTGAAGAAGAAGTATGGACTAGACTGAGGGATCCCTTTATGGAAGGAACGCGTTGACCGTTCCTGTCGTAGATAGCAGTACGAGAGATCGACACGTGTGCTGGACAGAAATGGAGGCCAGTCCACGCGCACGCAAGAAGAACAAAAACGAACATCGCGCGCTATACGACAAAAGTAAAATAAAAAGAAGGGATAATTTCAGAAACCTCTCTTGAGGTTTTTAATAATTCATTTAGCTCCCTCAAGATTTTAAAAATTACACATACATCTCTTTTTATTTAAAATGACAATACTACCCTTCAATATTTTAATAAAATTCCCTTATTTGGCATGCTTATACTTAGAATGACTTTTAAAATTATTTTTTCATTATTTTTTCTCTTATTCCTTTTTTTTTAAAAAAAATTGCCAATAAAACTATAGAATTATCACTATTATCTCTAGTTTCTATTTTAACCAAATATCGAACTAGTGATTTTTTATGATTTAAATTATATGTAATCTAATGTTTTTGCAGATCTTTGTTTTCTATTTTGTGGTATTAAAATTAATAATAAATCAAAAAAAAATTGCCCAAAATCACTACTAAATTATGATAATTTCACTACTCGAAAAATTTATAAACTCTAAATAAATTATTTCAACATTTTTTTTCTATCTTACAAATCTAAATCCATAATAAAATGTCATAAAAAATATTCTATCATAGTGATAAAATTATTATTATAGTTGTTTATCAAACAATAGGTATAGATATTAAAATTTTGGCACATTTTTCTTAAAATTATACTAGATAATCTTATAACTATATAGGAAAATATATTAAAACTCGTTATATAAGAGCATTTTTGGATATTCATTTAAAAATTTGACCAAGTTAATATTATTTTAATATTTTGTTATTAAAACTATCAAATCAAGAGAGGTATGTGTAATTTTTCAAATCTTAGAGGATCTTAGTGAAATTGTTGGAAATCTCCGAGGTGGTTTTTGAAATTATCCCTAAAAAGAATTGTGTTGAGTGAGGGATCGGTTGGGGCAAATACGAAAGAAGGTGGTACGATAGTGAAGTATTTGCACCATCCTTCAGTGAAGTACGGATAATGTGACTAAGCCCCCTTTTAAGGTAGTTGTGTGATTAGCTTGGAAAAACTGTTTTAGTGCTTGCAAGACAACGTTTGATTTTCACATATTCTCAGAACTAGCACTAGAAAATGGGGGTGGTTGAGGATAAATATTTTGTTTGGTTATATCATACTTTGAGAATTCCATAACAATTTGAAGTACATATGATTGCATATAAAAGAAATTGAAATTGTAATCCCAAATTTGTTTTGGATAAATATATTTTTAGATAAAAATAAAGTACGAATGCAAAAAAATAGAATAACACACAAATGGAATGGTAAGCAAAATAGCTGAATGATTGTTTAGTTAGGTTGGAGTGTGATTGTTTAGTGAATATCGTACGATTTATATGGCGGTTCTACTGGACGTGAAAAGGCGTAAGAAGTGTTGGGCGTGTGTGCGTGGCGTTACAATAGAAACGAATTGCTGAATGGGGCTATTTTTTGTTTTGATTAAAAACATAAAAAGATATTTGTAGAATACCTGAATAGGTTTTCGTCAATCCTAAACAACAATCATAAAATGACATACGTATTCATTTTCATGTCATTATTTCGTGTTAAGAAGTTAGAGGTGGCAAAATGGGCGGGATGGGCGGGATTTGCTTGGGTTTGAGATGGAACCGAGTCATATGGGTTTGGGCCCAACCTTACCCATATGTGTTTTGGGACTAACTTGGGCGGGATCATTTTGGGATGGGTTTAGATTGATCCCGCCCAATACCCAAATCCATTTTCTACATATTTTTTTTCCTTTAATTCATTTTTTATTTTTATATAATTTTAATATTTTTGATTTATTAAATTTCTTTTAGTTTTATTAAATAAACATGCAAGTGCTTTATACTCAAGATTCCCACCAAAAATTGGATTAACAAATAAAGGAAAAGATAGATATACAGCCATATTCCAACATATATCAAGATGGCCAAGATCCTGAGGATGTTGAATATTTATCCTTATCATTGTCCAAGGATGACAGGTCTAAACTAACTGAAATGCTGGAAATTCTTGTGGATAATGACTAGGAAGACTACTAGATTATATTCGCTGGTATGACTATAAAAATTGTTAAAGATAATTTTTGAATCTAAGATTCCGTTTGGATTGACTATTTTTTCAAAAAATAAGTTTTTCAAATACAATGTTACAGTAATATACAATAACTCAAGAAACATCCCATCCATATTAATATATCAAATATTTCAAAAAAATTTTATAGTAAAAATTTTTCATATACACTGCTACAATAAAATATTTCCAAAACACCTACCAAAAACAGCTAATCCAAACGGAGCCCTTGCCATTTGAGCCCAATGGGTACCCAAGTATTTCCCATCCTTTCCCATTCATTAATGGGTATAGTTGGGATGTGTCCCAACTTAAACCCAATACCAAATTATAATACCCATCCCGCCCAAAGTTCCTTTGGGCATGGGTAGCCCATTGGGACTTGGGACAAATTGCCAGCTCTATAAGAAGTTTACATTTATATTATGTGTTTTCGCGACTTCTTTCAAAGTTCAAACTTGTCGTAATTACAAATTGTATTATGTGTTTTTTAAAGTTGCAATGTGTAATTACAAAAAATGCGATTTAAAATATTAACTGACAAAGTGTTAATCCCAAACACATGAAATTTGTAGCACATTAGTATTCTGATTATCAATGACAAAGCAATTACAATTGGATTGTAGTTTGTAGAAATGTTTTGTGATTTGTAAGATTATTGGTTTGTATGTCGTTATGCAAAGTATGCCGAACACAAAATTGATAAAGGTTAATAATTTTTTGTAAAGTGGTTATGAATATCGTAGAAGTATATGACAATTAAAAGTAGTGTGGATTTTCTCCGGTTTTCAGTTATACAGAAATATAAGTGATATGAAAAAGTTTGTGATTTGCAAGTAAGTGAATGGTTAATGTGCAGACTTCACACCCAGAGGGACAAGGGGCACAAATGGTTGCAGGTGCAATCGTTTGTGGCAGTTTATACATTTTTCAACAGCGCGTAATATTTTTTGCACGTCGCGTAACTTTCTTTACACACAGAGTAACTTTAGAACAATTTTTTGTGAACCTCACATATGACGTGAAAATCGAATTACATACTGTAATCTGAGCCGCATAAATTTTTGAGACTACATCGTGACCGTGAACCTTCAGGAACGATTGTCTCTGACAACCGTTCCTGCCCCATTTCCCACCCAGAGACACCCAACTTTACAGCCTTTGCTTTTACTACATTAGGCCTCGCATGCCCTCTTTGCCAGGCACGTGGTCGGTGGCTGCTACTCCAAAACCCTTTACCACCACAAGCGATGGCACATTGGACAGAATATGGCGTGTCCATTTGGATTTTTGACACGCACACCCAGCATACGGGAAGGAACGGTCAACTCGTTCCTACCATAAAGGGCTCATATTGTCAAAAGCGTATGCACCCAATCAAAGCTTTGAAAAGAAGACTCGTGAAAAGATTCGCCATTGACGGCTATCATGTCATCTAATGTTATGTCACTGATTACATACTTTCATGAAATTATAAAATTATAATATTTTTGTAATGAAAAAATGATTATAATATTGAGATAAATAAGTACCATTAATAGGTTTGTCTGTATTCAACATTATTTTTCCAATTTTACTTGCTTACATCATCATTACAATTTTTAATACATCTTTTTATTTTTCGAATTACCTTTTTATCTCACATACATCACATCACAAAAAGTGCTACAGTAAAAATATCCCAAATAACTTACAATCCAAACAAACCTGTGATCAATATTTTTGATCACACACAGCCTAAGTATCAATATTTTTGAAATTATCAAATATCTTTGTGATCAATGGTGCACTTGTCACACGTCAATATATATTAACATTAGATGTGTCAAAATGGGTGATCTAGACGGATTTGAGTGGATTTCTATTCGGCAATGAGTATAATTGGATCAATCCATTTATACCTATTTAATAAATGTATATGGGTATACTCAATTACCAATTTATGACTCATTTGAAATTCTATTTATTATTTTTTTTTATTTTTTGTATGTTGTTTGACAAGAGAGAACGATATTTTATTGTTATTAGATTCGTAGGAAATTCAAATTTATCTTTTTAACATTTACTAAAAATTAAGTTTAAATGTATATTTATTTTTAAATGGGTATAAATTGGTGAGTTGAGTCAATCCACTATCCACCAATTAAATGGGTTTAATTAGGTACCACATAGACCTATTTAAAGTTAAAGAGCGGATTTGGGCGAGCAATTAGTAGGCGGATTTGGACAGGTTAATATAATTGGATTGTGATTGACACTTCTAATTAACATGTGTACATGAAATTATGAATTATGAATATCTATTTATTGGACAAACTGCATACAATCTTGGACTTGAAGTTATGTGGTGTTTTTTTTACAATCCTAATTCAAAACCAATAAAAAAAATAGTCAAGAACGTATTCAATTGGCCTAATTTAATTGACAAAAAAAAAAGAGCATTTAGGACTCTTCTGGTCAACAAGTAGGGAGTTTTTAGCTCCAATCGGCATAATAATCATAATTAGCTTACAATACATAGCACATCACCACCTAATACACCTCACAAATAAAGGTAGGTCCTCATCACCCGTTAAATATTAGACATAGAAGACACACCTGGCATTGTCACATAACGACACCTTAATTAGTTATATTTATCCCTAACTCTTTTCTTTATCACAACTAAACATTGTGGTAGTTGTTAGCATCCTTACAAGGTAACGCGTAGGGTCATAGACCTTTCCTTTTGGCACTGCTGAGATGTGTTATTGGTCATTAGGATACATAGGTCTGCTATGTATTAATTGCAGGAGACATTATTGATAAGTCTACAAATCATTCAAAGATGTTATCGATTGAAACAAGTGGATAAATTGAATAAGGAAAAGTAATTGACTTTAAAGGCTCAGTTAGACTTATATGTTCAGGGCTGGAAGATTGGGCACTGACTTGGATGATGTAAGCACAAAGGTAAGCATTTTCCTTTTTTTTTTTTTTTGGTTTCATTTCTGGTATACTCATAAAATTTTTCCAAACTTTTGGATTTTATTCAGTGGTGCATTACCCTTCCATAGACATCGGGGTTGCCAAAGGTGACCGATGCATCTGTTGAATAGCAAAATGGATGGGCCTGATCGTGTCAAATTCGGGCTTGGGTAGCCCGCAGAAGGCTGACAAAACCCTGCAGCCAGAGGCATGTCTACACATAAGGCAGTGGTGCCTGGCCAAAGAAAAGCTTAAACTTTAGGTATATAAATTTCATAATAATTTTGTTTTGACTCTGAAAATCTTTATATGTGCCCCCATTGAGAGAGAAAAAAATGTAGTACGTTTTAAGCAGTAGATTTTTTAAAAAAAAAAAAGAAAAAAAAACTTTCTTTTCACCCCAACAATTCATTGTATGCCAACATATTTGTGTGCAAAAATCCCAGTTTAGTTCACCAATGAGTTATCCAATCTGTCTTTAACTTTGTAACATATTATTGAAAGTCTACTTCCTCTTACTTGATATGTAGATTATATTATCTAATTCTATAAATAGAAGTAAAAGAATCTTATTCAATAGTAAGCAAATTCCTGTTTCTTTTCTAACATAGTTATCATATCGGGTGCTTAATTTTCCAAAAGTATTATTTTTTTTTTTGTAAGCTCTATGACTCCTAAAGAAATTATGACAAGCTTGCGAAATATAAAATTTCAAAGTGAAAAATGAAACAATGACGACAACTGCAACATCAAATGTTAGAAAAGAAACTAAATAGTTTGACAAACAATGAATAATTTCTTTTATATATAAATAGCAGCTAAACTAATTAGCTTACCAGCTTTTGTTGTAGATCCAAATTAACTTGCAACTACAGTTGAAGAAAAAGCTATTGATTTCAGCTCATTGCAGTCAATACTTTGTTGTCCTTTTTTTTTATAATTCAGTTACCTTTTCTTTTTGAAAAAAAACATATGCATAGAAAATGAGAATTATGAACCTTTTTTTGGGACAAATCACACTTTACCCTCTGTAATTTAGTGTTTTTATACATAATTCCCCCTATAGTTTCAAAAGCAATCATAACCTTCTCATGGTTTGGATCAAAGTGTCAAAATGATGAAATTTGCAATCCATAACGAAATCACCTAAAATGTCACAAAATACCCCTATGTAAAGTTGAAAATTATTTATCAACTACAAAAAGGTTTATATGTATATTTTGAAAATCATAAGAAGATTATATGGTAAAGCGTTAAATTATAAGAGAGTAATATGCTAAAATATAAACTCATACAGGGTTACTAATGTGTCATGCATATTATGTTTATATATTTTGATCACTTCAACCATTTTAATTTTTAAATAAGGATAATTTCAACATTTTAATAGGTTTCGTTACTAATGATAATTTCCGTTTGTTTGACATTTTATTCTAAACTATGAGGAGGTTAAGTATAACTTTTGAAACTATAGGGGGTTATGTACAAAAATATTACTAAATTATAGGGGATAATATGTAATTTGCCCAAAAAAATGAAAAAAAGATAACAGAGTCTCTTGCCAGTCAAAAACCAACCATTTTGCGGCCGTACCTTCGTACATTGTCCCTATTTTCCAAGTCCCAATTCAGCAAATTCATACATGTTTGAAAAGAACTAGCACGCAACCATGACTAAATTCAGCAAAACGAAATTACACAAAATACGCCAACAGCAAATTATCTGAATAACCTTTATGCTGCCGTGCAGATTGATCAAACGGTGCACGTTGTACGAATCTCATTAATTGTTTCCGCCATATCTTGATAAGAAAAGAGTCATCGATCCTTTCCAACTTTTACCTCCATCTTCTACAAAAGCACCAAAGAAAGTCAGACCTCACGGATGACCAATTACAATCTCAAGAGGAAAAACTAGCGTAGCACTCCCTGATGATATCATTAAGGAAAAATAGAGCAATAATTAGTTATTTGTTCATCAATTTCAATATGCTCGCGCATGCATTACAAGCAATTGAAGTACAAAAAAAATTACCTGATATTGCACCAGCTGATGCCCTTCAATATTTTTCATAAATGATCTTCAGATTCTCATTCCCATTATATTTCTGTGCTTCTTCAATTTCCCGTACTAAAGATTTGACACCATCTCCGCAAAAATTCACCGTAATTGTTTCAAGAGTAGATATAACCCCTAAACAAGCAGGCATCATTTTCAAATTAGGAATTCCTTCGAGTTTTAATTGCTGAAGGCACGGGAAGTAATCATCACTGTCAGGGTCTGTCTCTATCCACTCAACAATCAGTACATATTCCAAAGTCAAGACCCTGAGTTTAGGGAATCCTCCTTCCATCAGTTCCCACCTTTGGCCCTCCATTGACTGGACTCTTAATTTGAGTACTTCAAGATTGGGTAGTTGTTCAATCAATGACATTTCACTACAGGGAAGACCCAGATTATAAAGACTCAACTTCTTCAAATTCATGGGAAAAGACTCCCGCGAACTTGAGAAGTGGCATAACAAGGTGAGTGACTCCAGGCATGCTAGTCGACTCATGTTGCAGCATACTCTGTTTTGTCCCCCCAAATCGAGAATTTTAAGTCGGCGAACGTTGGGAATCCTTCTCAATATGTTCTCTCCCTCTTCATCAAGATCAAGATGCAGAGTAGAGAGTGTGTCTAAATTGGGTAAAATAGAGAGGTTTTCAACAACGTTGTTGTTGGAAGAGAAAGGAATAACGACGCCATGCCTCACATGTACATGCCTCAACTTCTTCATGTTCCAGATGCTATCTGGCAATGATACCGTCACACCAGAAACGAGACAAAAGGTTTCCAAATGTGAGAGCTTGGCTATAGATGGCGGAATGAATTTCATGTACCAAGCTGTAAGGGCTAAGTACCTCAAACAAAGAAGTGATTCGACTTCAGTTGGAAACTCCTTCAGCCATAGGTTAATGCCCTCTAAATTCAAAACTTTAAGATGTTTGTAGATGCAAAAAAGGAAGGAGATATTAACCAACCGAAACTCATATCCTGGAGTAACATAGAAGAATAGCAGAGTACCTAAATGTGGACAAAATAGCTTTGACTTTATAAAATCTTCTACACTGGAGCGAATGGACAACCGAGGTAGGTTGGGAGGCTCAATAAAGATAGAAAGCTCATCATACCCTTGCAGGACCCGAAGAAATTTCTTTTCTTTCGCCTCGTCCTTACAGAACTCAAATATCAAATCATGAATGTAACAAGTTTTGACTCCACCAATGGATCCGCTTTTACTTACCATAACTAAGTTTCGACCAATAAGGTCCATCAGATATTCTTCTGCAATGACCTCTGATCTCTTTCCTTCAATTTTTTCCACAAACCCTTCTGCAATCCAGAGGCGCATCAAATTCTTGGCACCAATTTTTTCATCTTCTCGAAATGCTGCAAAATACAGCAGGCATGCCTTCAAGTGATATGGTAAATGCTCATAACTGAGCTCCAATGACTTCTTCCACTGGTCTGTACCAGACACCGTGGTCGAACTTAAACTTTCAGCAAATTCTTCCCAAACCAAAATATCATGCTCTATAGTTGCTAGAATTCCAGCAACAACAACAACTGCAAATGGTAATCCCCTGCACTTTTTGGCAATCTCCATTCCGATTCCACGCAATCCTTGAGGACAATCTTCTTTTCCAAAAACCTTCTTCAGCAGTAGTTCAAAACTTTCTTTCTCACTGAGTGGGTGAAGATAGTGAGGTTCTCCACCATATTGAACCTCTGAAGCTACATTAGAAAATCGACTCGTAAAGATGATTCTACTTCCATTCTTGTCATTGGGGAATGCAATTCTCAGCTCATTCCATACCTCAATGTCCCAGACATCATCAAAAACAACAAGATACCGATTCTTCAATAGCCTTTGATAGAGCTTTTCAAGCAACGCATGTTCATCCAGATTTTGAAACTCATCCTTCCTAGAATGTTTGCCATCAGAGCACAAAATTTGAAGCAACACATTTTTCATGTTAAATTCTTGAGAAACAGTACACCAAAGACGAATGTGGAAGTTACAGATTACTGACCTATCATTGTAAACTTTTTTGGCTAAAGTTGTCTTACCAACCCCAGCCATTCCCACAATGGGAACAATTTCCACCTGTTTTGATCCGCTTACAAGTCGTTCAATTACTTTTTCTGCCTCATCATCAAGACCAACCATGACTTCGTGGGTTATTGGCATTTTACCTTTTGATAGCATGCGGCTGGAAGTCTTGCTAACTTCTGGTGCTCTTAAGCTATGAACGGAAGGAATACTTTCAATAATGCTTGAGCCACTGATCTGATCCTTAAAATGCTTGATATGGATGTTGGTATTAGCCAGCATATCATAACAGTCAAGGGCATCTGTGGACTCTGAGAAGCTAACTTCTCCTCCTTTCACTCTGTTTAGAGAAGGCGAGCAAATTATAATGCCTGCCTCACTAAGAAGAGCACCAATTTTTTCGTTTTGTTCATCCATTTTCTCCTGATGCTCCCTTAAAATGCTTCTCAAGAATCTCAGTCCTGCATAGAGTATTCCCATTTCATCTTTCATAGAATCCATAAAACTTGAACTGCAGCAGAACAGCTCCCAGAGACAACCTATAAGAGAATCATTGAAGTTGTTCAATATCTGCTGATCCATCATTCGATAATGCAATGATTTTGAGGATCTTGTAGCTCTAAGAACTTCCATGTAAATCTCATAGACTTGAAAATCAACAGCTCTGATCTTCTGTTGTTGTTCATATATCATGGAGTAGAACTCAGGATTGTGCATTTCCTTTGCATCATCCCAATAAGAAAACATGTAAGAGAGGCGTGCTGCGTTCAAAGCCGCCACTTCAAAGTGCGCCAATAGCAAGGCAGGAATATCTGCAGTTCCTCGCATTTTGGCAAAGGGAATGAAGCTTTTCAAGAACGTCAGCTTTGCTTCAAGGGCTTGGACTTGAGCACTCAAAATATACGATTCACTAATTTCCCAATTCATATAGTAATTTGTCAAATCTGCTAGATCTTGCAGGATGAGGTCTATGAATTCCAACAGTTCATCATCTGTCATACAAGAATTTGATTGCAATGACCTGTTGCTTGCCAAAGCAAAGTAAATTTGGATGATTTTTTGGATGATTTCTTGCTTCAGTGATTTGATCTGTTTCTTAATTTCGAGGAACACTGCAAGATTAACAGTATTTTGGGCATTTTTGTCTGTTTCTAATCTAAGGGAAAGAGAGTGAATATCCTCCTCATATTTGTGAAAGGTATCTTCAATGCAAGATAAGAAAGATGGAAGACTCACCTTCTTCACAACATTGTCAGATTCCAAGTACAAATCATTGCTTTGGCTCCACTTTCTTGCACACATAAGAAATGTTTTGAGAAATTTCATGTGTTTGATTGCAACACGAACATCGTAAGGAACAGTCCAATCAAGTAAGACACGATATATGCTGCAAGTGGAGGCCATCTCCATCTCTTATGCAGGGAATTTCCTCAGTTTCACTCTCAAATTTTAAGGGAGAAACAAATCTCACTAACTGCAGAGCTAGCAAAGTATTTCTTTCCTGAAAATTACTACTTCTTTGCTTTTCTTATTTGTTTCCTTCTGGTGAGTGGGTGGACCCCAGACTGTGATAATCAATTACTCAACTAGGTGGAATTGGAGGAACGTGTTGGATTAAATTGGCTTCACCCAAAATCCAAATTTATCTTGAACTAATTACAAATGGAAATTGATAAAATTAAGTTGACAATCTGTCATCAACATTTTATTAGGGAAATTTGATACGACAATCTCTCATGATCACAGGAAATTGCATTCTTGAAACATTTTCTTTCCAGCAAGTCTTAAATAGGCCAGCAAGTCTTTCTTTCCTCAAATTTACTTTCCTTTTATTTTATTGTGTTTTATTATTATTATTATTATTATTATTATTATTATTATTATTATTATTTTTGGTGGGATAGTGAAGAAGAGAAATCAGATACTCAATTGTTTAACAAACAAACGGAACAAGAAACAGAATATCAGCAAAGTAAAGAGAAAATGCTGGAATTATCATAAAGCCATCTTATGTTTAGAAAAAAAAAAAGTTTTCATTGGCTACTGTATTATTTTTCTACTATTTGATACTCGTATTGTAGTTGAGAAGGACTACTCTGGTATGTTCCATTGGCAAAGGGTCCCTGCACCTATACTACAGAAGCACAAAAATTTAACCATAGCTGCTCAATTCAGACTTGTTTTACTTTAATCTTTAATGGATTGTTTCTTCAAAAAATTTAACCATTGTTGTTGCTCCACATAGTCCCATCATATTATTACATGCATAAATTCTGTGAAGTAACTAGTTTCATTTTAGTTACTATGGAAAAAGTAAAATGACTTTAGAGGTTTTAGTTTAATGAATTCTTTCAGTTGAATGAAAACAATTACAACTGAGCTTGTACAAGCATTGCCTATTTTGCAAGCACAGAGTTGAGTCTTTTAATTCATCCATGTTTAAAATATGTCAATTATAGTTAAGCTATTATCTTATTTAGTGTGGGTATATTGGGAAGAACAAAAAATAAAGAAACATCAAAATATAAATGATCCAAGAGACTTTTATTGGGAGTATAGAGATATAAATACAAATACAGCTTTAGCTGGTTTCTTTTTATTTTTTATTTTAGCATGAATGTTCAATCTAGCTCCCTAATTTTCTTCAATTATTTTCTTTCTTGAGCAAACCACTAAATTTGATCACTTTCTCTTCTAATTCTCTCGTATTAATAATCATGACCATTGATCTTGGAGATTAATAACCATGGCCAACAAAGTAGGGAATGCAGAGAATTGTGGGATTTCTGCAATTACTAGTGTCAATTATATAATAAAATATATCATTACCTTAATAAATGTAAACGCTAAGATAATAAATATAAACAGGAAAATGATAACGTGCAAAATTAATGTTACTAGCGTGCATTAATGTTACCAATATACAATGGTCAAAGAAAATGATTGGATTAAAGAAGAGGAAATTTCTACTAATTAGTTGTAATACGTCTTACAAGAGTCAAGACTTAAATCTAAACTAATTATTTGTACAAATTTATCTTCTTGCATCATAAATATATTTTTTAATCACATATTTTTATTTCACATATATCATATCAAAAGAGTGATATAATTTTATTTTATTTTTTGTAAATTATCCCAAATAATCTCATATCTAAACACAAGTATATGCCCAATTAAGTGTTACGTGGGGCCATTGGAAATTAATTCAAGTCTTCTCACTAGTCTTTCTTCCACATTCGAGGGCAATGTTTTAGATGGGAGAAGATTTCATTCACCGATCTCTGGCCTTGTGATTCTAACCTGTGCCATTTGTTATATGTGAGCAACTATATTCAAGTTTTTGGGACCTGAACAATTTTGGGCTAATTGATATAGGTCGCAAGAACATTTTCATATTCTTTTGTGGTTAAATTTAATAATATTATACACAGCTAATGAATTGATAAGGCTTTTATAGTGTTGTATTTATCTTTTAGATAGAACAACAAACGAATCTCGTAAGCCAGCTTTCTAGCAGCGAAACTGTCTCAAGATTGGCTGGTCGAGCTCAAGTAGTTTGATCAAAGTATCAAATCAAGTAGTTTGATTAAGAAAATACTCTTAAACCTCATGATGTATAGGCATACTTTTTAACATTAGTAATGATCGTCTATTTTAAATTCTTTCAAAAAAATATTATAATTAATACTCCCTCCGTCTCATATATTTAGTCATGTTTGGGGATATGTGTTTTTTATGCATAGTGCATTCTACCAAAAAAAATTTCTTTTGCTCTACTTTTGCCTTTAATCATGTGTTGGTCAAAGTAAAAAGTAGAAAATAATCTCATCACATTTGTTTTTATGTATCATTAATGAAGGGTATAAGAAAAATTTCAGAGTATAAAATAGTGAGAAATGTCAAATGTGATAAATATTTTGTAACAGTCAAAAAAGAAAAATATGATACTTTCGTTGGGACATTGGGACGGAGGAAGTATCTACTTTCATATGAGCTCAATCAGATCGGATCTATCAAGTGGAGGTCATATCCAACTCTTACAGTGCAAGGAACTTCCTCAATTTCACTCTCAAATTTTTGTGTAGCATAAGGAGAAATTAACAAATCTCGCCATCTCCAGATCTAGCAACTATTTATTTTGTGGAACATTTAATTATTCAACAAACAGACGGAGCAAGAAAGAAAAGGTTAACAAATAACAACGTAGTGGTGACAGTGTTGGAATCACGAGAAAATCGGATCTCGATTTGGAAAAGCAAAGAAATTTTTTATTCATTACTTCATGGTTTTTGAATGAATTATTTCAGACACATTTTGCAGCTAAGAAGCACTAGTGTCGGCATTGTCCACTAAGAAAGGGACCCTGCAGCACCTAGACCTTTCCTTTAAAAAAAAAATTACTAAAAGATTTTTGCTTTCAATAAGGTAAGACTTTCTTGGAATTTTCGCCTAGGTTGAAAGAGAGAAAAAGAGCATATAAGGGTCCAAAAAAAAAGAAAGGAAAAAAATTAAAGTTGAACAAAAATTTTTATTATCGCGAAAAGAGTTCCTTTCATTTCAAGTGAAAGGGAAAAAAAGACTGATAACTTTTTATTTCATTGTTTTTTTTTTTCTGTTTGTGGAAAATTCAAGCATTGTTGTTCAATATGCATGCTACAGAAATTAATCTTACGAGATAGCTAGTTCTTATTTTCAAAAGAAAATAGAAAAATGACTTCAATAGAGATTTTAGTTTGATGGAATCTTTGACTAGAGTTTAAATACTAATTACTAACAAGGGCATTAAGCCATGAACAAAGAGTAAAGAGGAGTGAGCATCAGTCCCTAATTACATTTCATCGGTCTGAGTGTCCTTTCCCTCTAATAGCGAATTGCGAGAGGACGTGCTCACTTGTCAATCTGATCTACTATCTGAACCACATATTAAAATCAATTTGGATATCCTAAATTTACGGTTCAGATCGAATCAATGTTTAATATTTTTTGAATTTCTCCAATCAAAATAAACAACCTATGTTACGTAAACTTGCAAATTTTTATTATTGAGGGTCGGTTAACTAGTATCAACATCAATTGGGTAATCATGGTTTCTAGATCCAAACCTCAAGTCTTCCGTTTCTCACTTCCTTTTTGTAAAGTTTAGAGTCCTCTCACTCAATTAATTAATTTTTTTTAAAAAAATGTATCTAAAATGTTGCAAACCAATCAGGATTAGAGTTTTGCCACTAGGCCTTTGGCCCGGTGATCACCACCAATTTTATGGTGTTGGAGATCAATGGTTCAATTTTTGTTTCCCATCAAAATTTATTACAATATGTGGCGGCCTTAATTAGTTTCTTTCGATAGAGTCTGTACTCATATATAATCCCCTTCTCATTCCCCAAGATTAACTTACAGGAATTTTACCGTCACGACAAAAAATCATGATTAGAGTTTTAGATCGTTCAGCATGTAATTGGCATCAAAATGGACCCACGCAACGTTAGACATTGCCAGCGAAGAAGTCACTAGGCAATTATAAAAGCAAAAAAAAGATACTTAAAAGCATCTCAACTGACAGATCGTTAATTTAAAGGTCCCTCACTTCAATGTTAAAAAAAAAAGAAAAAGAAAAAAAGTCCCTCATTTCGATGTCCCAAAAACTGAATAAAAAAGGAAAAAAAAAAGTTAAAGCCGGATGAATTGCACTAAATCCCGCTCCAGAATTTGTGTAACCAAGAATGATGGCCTCCTCTCTATTATATTTGCCTGATACAAAAACTAAATAAAAAATAACGAAAATAACGAAAAAAATTTCCTTACAATCCATCCATTACACAGAGAGGGACTTTGGGTCTGACACAGCGGGATGGCAGGGACAGCCGCGCCTGCAAAAGTTTTCAGAATTTTAAAATCTTTACTATAATTCTAGTTGTCAACTAAAATTATATTATTATTTTGGCTCTCTTAAATATAATTATCAGTAATTTTATTTGTTATTTTGTTTAATTTCTTTTGATAAAGTGTCCTATACCAGACTAACAATTAACTTTCTCAAAAAGTATATGATTGGTACCTACTTACCCTACGATTAGTATTACTTTTGAATAATAATTATAAAAACATTATGTGACGTTTGGATTGCTATTTTTAAGAGTTTTTGTAGAAAAATGTATTGTAACGATTTGATATATGTGAGGTAAAAAGGTGATTAGAAAATGTGTTCATGAAAAACGTAAAAATTTTTCTATGAAAAATCACAATCCCAACTTTTTAAACCAAATTTCTTATAATGAACGAACTCTTAGTTTCTTTGGTTCCTATAACTTTAAAATAGCAATTAAGGTAATATTGTACACTTTACATGGGAAATCAAAGGGAAAAAAAAATTCAACTATCACATAAATTGAAGAAGTTTCAATTATGGTTATGAATGCCTCACATTCATAGTAAATATAACACTATAGAGTCTAATTTTTACATTTTTCTTTATATTTTGTTTTTATGTTTTAAAAATTTCTTACTCCTAATTATAATCTAATGAACTTTCACTTTACATTTAGTATATTTTATTTGCTACCATCACCGCAAAGGGTACTTGGAGGCATATGTAAGTAGGGGGCTCACCGCTTGTGAACAAATTTTTTTTTTTTTTAATAAAATGAAAGAGAGAGCTACATAAATTAAACTACAAATGAGTCAAACACAATCATTTTAAGAAATTTAATGCTTAAATGTGACCAACTGAATTTGGTGGAGTAAAACTCTCCTCCAATCACAAATGATATGAGAAAGTACATGATGGTCAGATGATTAGAAGAAAGCAAATAAATTATAATCCTCGAATCATGTTTGATAAGAAGATGAGTAAATTGGTTTTGAATAGTAATCTACAGTCCATCTCGTCGTCCATGCCTCTTCCATATTTGTTTTGCCTTTACCAATAATGTTACTGCTGAAGCCCATGATCCATTCACTTACAAACTGATATTATTCATGTTTTCTAACTGGCCTCTCAACGCTAGGCCCCAAATGAAGAAATTCAGCAGCAACGCTAACAGAGAAATTAATTAGATTTTTGGGTCTATTATAACTATCAAACAAAAATTAATTTATTCCTATAATTCCATAGAACCCAACAGACAACGGGAAAAAGAGGAAACCAAAGAGCATCAAAGCTGTTAACAGTTGAGAATTTTTTACAACCAAAATTTATCCAACTAATGAAATCTAATTGAGCCACCCAAGGGGAAATGATAGGAAAAGACGTAGACATCCAAAGACAGAGCTTTAGGACACCTCCTAATTATATGTTTAGAATCCTAGCCCGTGAAAAACGCAGGAGCTGTCTTGAATGATATTTCTAATGACAAGGAGTTCTCTCGAGGCAAGTCTGTTTTGAGAACACAACCAAAGAAAATGCTTGCCTAATCTCATCTGAATCATGCGGCGGTGTGGAATTCCAAACAATTGGGCATAAACAAACATTATCTATGGGTATAATTGAATTTGAAACCCATATCTAAAGCTGTAAACCATTTACCAAACACCGCTTAAATATCCATTCAATCATATCACCTTTAAAGCTCCCTGGAGAATCAATTATTTTACTAATTTCCTCTCCAGCAATTAACTCAAGAAACAGAACACCAAGTTGTAGACACCCTTCTCACCCTGTTAGTATGGAGGATTTTTCTACAATGGAGTTTTCTTGAGAACATAGAAAATTGCAACCCAATCCTAGATTTCGTATGTGGTGCTTGTAGTAATTTTTTGATCTTCATTTTTGTGCCCTAAAAAAATCAAGAACAAAAACAAAACTAGGACGCTTTCACAAATAAAATATCTTGTTTTCATATAATATTCATGATTCCGTTCTCGTACTATTAATTTTTAGCCTTGATTAGTTTTCTCTTTATTTACTTTATGCCTCCAATTTATTTATTAAATTATAAACTTACACATTAAACGGATCAGATAGGTCAACCCATGTTTGATCTGATTTGGACTTGTTTGCCGGGTGGTTGTTCAGGTCTAACCTGATTTTGACCCGAACGCATGAAGCGTAAATCCATACGCGCTAATTTTGTATTAGATTGGAGTTATATTTTTGAGTCATGTTGAGAATTGCCATCCTATGATTAATATGTTGATATGCACCACTATATTGGCTTCTCAGTTATGTTGGGGATTTATTTCTTAAGAATTGTAAATAAAATGAGCAAATGCATATCTTTTAGTGCACTTTCATTTGCAATATGAGTTGTTTGGACTTGTAATGGTTGGGGATTTGATGATCCAGCCAAGGAACAGAAAATATGGAAAGGAGGGAATAGAGAGAAAAAATGATAGGAAAAGGGAGACCAGAATGAATGAAAAGAGGCGGGAAGTTGTATTCTTCAATGATCAGATTTTGCATGCCTTCTTTACATCAGTATTCGCCTATTAATAGAAAGTTTCCTCCACTAACTAACAGTAACCGACTTTCTCCAAGTTGTTGCTGTTATAACAAATCCAGCAAGGCAATATCTGGCTAACAAAATTTGGCTAACTATTTTTGTCTTATTTCCTGCGGAATGATTACAATTGCCCCTTCTTGAAACAATCCTCGTCTCTAGGATTGAAGTTAGGGAATTGACTCCTGATGATAGACAAGTCTTCCTACATTGCATCTTTATTTTCAAGTCCTTCCACTGTACCAAAATCTGCTCCACCTTGTGTCCACCCCTATCAATCCATCTACAATCCAGTATAGAGGAAGGAATGATGGAGAAGAAGCCTTCATCACTTGGCTGGGGCAATATTGTACTAGCTGGGGCACCTTTTGTGGATGGTTTCAAAAGCGACACATGAAATATCGGATGAATAGCAGCTCCTGGTGGCAACTTGAGCTTATAGGCTACTGCTCCAACCCTTTTTTCAATCTGATATGGCCCATAATACTTAGCCGCTAGCTTCAAATTTTTTCGAACAGCCATAGTGGTTTGTCTATAAGGCTGCAACTTAAGGTAAACCCAATCCCCTTCAGTAAATGTCCTGTCAGTCTTGTGCTTATCTGCAAATTGTTTCATACGGTTCTGAGCATGCAACAAATTTTCCTTCAGTAGGGAGTTCCAATTCACCCTCTCAGATAACCAATCTTCTACAGCAGCTACTTGGGTGTTGTCTGGTTGTAGGCATAGCTGTTTTGGTTTATACCCTTCAGAGTGCTTGGAAAGGCGTCATCTGTAAACTTGAATGGAAATTAGTGTTGTACCACCACTCAGCTACAGGCAAGCATCTTCTCCAGTGGCCAGACTGTTGCAAACACATAGCCCTCAAGTATGTTTCCACACATCGATTTACTCTCTCAGTCTGTCCATCAGACTGGGGGTGATATGAGGATGAGAAACTAAGGGTAGTTCCCACCTGATGAAAGAACTCTTGCCAAAACAAACTTGTAAAAACCTTCTCCCTATCAGATACAATATCCACTGGCAATCCATGCAGTTTATAAATCTGTTCGAAGAACACTAGTGCAACACTCTTTGCTGTGAAATGAGACCCCATGGATATGAAATGCGCGTATTTAGTATGCCTGTCTACTACGACCATTATGACATCATGTCCCAAAGATTTTGGTAAACTTTCAATGAAATCCATTAAGATATGTTGCCAAGCCTGTTCTGGTATTGTGAGAGGCTGTAGCAAGCCAGGGTAGCTAGCATGCTCACTTTTGCTCCTCTTGCAGATGTTACAAGCTTGTACATATGCTTCCACTTCCTTTTTCATTCCCAGCCAAAAGAAATATCTCTTCAACTTTTGGTAGGTCCCTTGGTTGCCAGAGTGGCCTCCAACTGCCGAATCATGCATACAACTAATAAGTTGCCTCCTAAGTTCAGTGGTAGTTCCAATGTATACCCTCCCCTTGTATCTGATAATCCCTTGATGGTAGGAGTAATCAGGTGTACTAGAGCTGTCTATTGCGAGTGTTGTTAATAATTCTTTGATCTTGTCATCTCCATTGTAGCTCTCTGATACCTTGGACAGCCATAGAGGCTTGATTGCAGATGTAGAATGAACTCCCTTGTCACTTTCCTGATTGCTTCCTCCTGCAGAACCACCTTGCCTCTTAGAAAGAGCATCTGCTACTGTATTATCCTTGCCTATCTTGTATTGGATTTCATAGTCCAGTCCCATCAATTTTGCAAGCCATTTCTATTGGAAGAAAATTGTGATATTTTGTTCTAGCAAGTATTTCAGACTCTCATGGTCTGTTATGATGATGAAATGAGAACCCAATAAGTAATGCCTCCATTTCCTCATAGTAGTGATTAAAGATAACAACTCTTTCTCATAAATGGACAGTGACTGATTTTTTGTCCCAAAGCTTGGCTCATAAATGCTAGTGGTCTCCCTTGCTGATCAGTACTGTCCCCATGGCTGTTTGGCTTGCATCTATTTCTAACATAAAGGGCATAGAGAAGTTGGGCAAAGCTAGTACAGGAGCCTGTGTCATAGCCACCTTGAGCTGCTCAAAGGCAGATGTAGCTACTCCACTCAATACGAAACTGTGCTTTTTAAGCAACTCAGTTAGGGGCTTTGCTATTTTCCCATAGCTCTTAACAAACCTCCTGTAGTACCCTGTTGACAGGTCGTCAGCCTGTGCAATAATAAGTACCTACTCGAGAAAAATACCGATTTTGTATATAGCGGTGAGTAGGGTCGAATCCACAGGGACTGGGGATAATTCGTTTCTTCTAGAGTCCAAGGTATGGGGGGTTTTGGATTAAATGCTAACTAAATAAATTAAATGCAGAAAATAAATAAAAGGAATAATTATTGGAGAAACTCTAGCCAAGGGTACACTTCAGAAATGGTTCAGGCACTGATCATTGATTCACAGATAATTCCACATTTATTAATAGATTAGTTATAGTTGTCATGCACGCGATAAACAACCAACCCTTCCTTAATTTGTCGATAGCCAAGGTACGACCGTTGACTATTTCTCTAATCAGGAAACAACTCTAGGTACGACCGTAGGATTTAATTTTCTAGATTTGCATTAATAATTAGAAATGCCCAATCCTAACTAACAAACACGCTACGAGGGTTTGTTTAAATTAGATCGTATGTTCCCCTGTCATAAACCCAATTACGCCAGTTGCTACTGAGATAGGGATAACGAACAATTACGGATTCAATTACCCCTATTTAGTAAAATAGCCTATATGAATAATTAAATATTGCGCATCTATTCAATCACTCACACGAGCTATAGAAATTAAAAGCAGGAAACATATAAATACCAATAAATTAAGGAAGCAATTAAAATAAATTAGATCTCACAGTAATTGTTGAACCAAATCTTTAGTTGTTCCCTTGACTAGAAAAGCTTAACCATGCCTCATGAGAAAATCTCCCCGTTGGGGAATATTGTCGAGTACCTGGCGTGTGTCAGAGGCCAGTCCAAAGAAAGAAAACTAGAACTAAACTAAAAAACTAAAACTAAAGCCCTAGATATCTTTTGCTTCTGTACGTTGTCCCCTTTTAAATCAACAAAAGAAAGATGACTAAAAGCTATCTAGGTGGTCCCCACACATGTGGACAAGGCCTCCCAAGTACTTCTTGTTCCAAGTCTCGTTGCTTTCTTTGAAGCCCAAATGACCAAATGCCTTTCACTAGCTTGTGGTCCCCCACCAATTCAAGGGCCCAAGGATTGAAGCCCTTAGAAGTCTCCATATTTTTCACAAAGTCACTCCTTTTTGGTAGTTTTCTGCTTCATTCCTGAAATTGATTCCAAATACCAAATATGAGTAAATATCAGCAATTAACACAATATTTGTCAGGGATAGAAGGGAAAATTAATAATAAAAATACTAACAAATTATACCTTATCAATTCCCCCCACACCTGAATCATGCTTGTCCTCAAGCATAAGAACAACAATTGAACACCAAAATTTTGACAATGGCTATTGCTCTAACTATCATATTGCCAAGATACCCAGAAAAACATATATCAAGCATCACAGTTAAGATCCAAGAAAAATCACTCCGGTTAGCTTCTCAACCACCAACTCCTCCAATTTAAAGCAAACTAATCTAAGAAAAAGGAATGGTTGCTCACATTTATCAGCAAATGGTCCAACTATTAACCAAAATCTCGACATTAAGATCACAAACCGGCAAGCTGACTTATTCACATACTAACACAATCTTTATTTTATTATTTTTTGTTTTGTTTTGTTTTTGTTTCTTTTTTTTTTTTTTTTTTTTGAGGAACCAAAGACTTAGTGTATAGCCCTTAGAGCCTTTTGACGCGAACTCCAACATTTGATAGATGGAGGAGCCCGGTTACTCAGCTCCAATCGCTACAGGACCACGCACTCATAGCAACTACTACCTTTTGACGCGAAAATCGACACTTTAGGTGAAGATCCCCGGTTACTCAGTAGTAACTACTAGCAGAGTACAGTCAGCTCTTATTTACAACCATTCAACACAATAACTAAAAAAATAACACAAAAATAACAGCAGCCAACCTCAAATTTCCAAATATGGAGAACTAAAATTAATAACTGGACCAATTCACATGAAAAATGCCAACAATCATTCCCTATGCCTAGAAAAGTTAACCAAAAATTAGAAAAGTTAAGCAATTACCGATATCCACCAGAGAGATGTTCATGAACTCAACCACATTAATTTAATACCCTTTTATTAATAAAACTTGGCAATAGCATAATTAGAGGCAACAATCCAGCATCAAAACTTGGTATTCATTTAAGGACTGACCACTAGAAAGAACAAGAAAATAAAATAAATGAAAGATAGGCAAAAACTAACTAAAAATAAAGGAAAAGCCCCTAGAAATCGAAAACTGGAAATACTAGCACCCAAACTGACCCCCCCACACCTAATTCACACATTGCCCTCAATTTGATAAATAAACAATAATAGTAAGCAAAAGAGCAACGGTACTTCCCTGAAATCACGGGGACCATGATGGGGCCACAGCAGTGAGTGAGGCGGGGAATGGTTGAGTTGGGTTGGAGTAGGCTAAGGTCAAGAGGTTCTGAACCTAGAAGAGAATTTTGATCTCACTATTGCCGCTAACAAGTAACCCAATCAATAGAAACAAAATTGCCAACATATAGAGGAACAAGTAAATGCAGATCAGTAGAAATTCATATCCTCTAATGAAGTCAAAAATCAACCCAATAAGCTCAGGTATCTCCCAATTCAAAAGGGTAGTGCATAATAAATGGCTCACCAAATTAGCAATTTAAAGCCCTGAGCAATTTAAGCCCAACAAGTCAATCAGTACCAGAAAACCACTCCAAACAATGTAACAGTTAAACTCCACAGGCAAAGGACGTCCAACCAATTTCACTCAAGCAAACTAGGAGCAATGCGACTGATTAAACAAAGTAACGAATTTCAGCAAATGGACACATAGCCACCCAAAATTCCAACAAATGCCCCCAAGAATTCAGCAAGTCCAGTAAGAGCAGGTCAGAATATAGGCAATAACAACTTAGTCACAAGCTCTGAGCTTCCAATCAAGCAGCCAACCAAAGAGAATGAATGAATGTTAGGCAAACTACCACAACCAGTACCACTGGTGCACGCACAGAGAAGAATTAAATCAAACGGCAAACTCAATTCACTGAGAAACCCCAAACAATCAACTTAGCAACCAACTTAATTTATGGGAACAATCAGTGTAAAAATTGACAATCTGGCCTCAGCTAAGAAAGTAAAAATCTGTCATCTGCTAAACAAAAATTAAGAATCTGGCCTCAGCTAAGAAAGTAAAAATCTGTCATCTGCTAAACAAAAATTAAAAATCTGGCCTCAGCTAAGTAACAGGAAGTTGAAAAAGAAATCACCAGAGTCTTGGAGGAGGAAAAAGGCACCGCGCGTACGTCGCACGTGCTTGGACAGGCCCGCTGAGCTCCACGTGCTGGGCCGTTGCCTGGCTGCGCGCCTGAGCTGCGCGCACAAAGGGGAAGCTACTGGAGCTCCTGGTGCTGGGCTGACTCGCGTGGACTGGCGAAGTGCGAGGGGGGTCGCGCGAGGGACAGAGGAAAGCTGAGACGGCGCGGGCTGGTGGAGAGTTGGTGGCGCGGCTGGCGAAGTGCGGCGGGCTGGAGGGGGTTGCGCAGGAGAGGCTGCAGCGTTGGGCTTAGGGCGGCGTGCAATGAAGTGAGGTCGAGGTGGAGCTGGGCAGAGAGAAGCCGCGCGCGCAAGGTGGGGCAGATCGGCAGGCGGCTGCGCGCTGGGGTTGCGCGCGCTAGCAGTAGTCGCGCGACTGAGGAGGTTGCGGCCGAAGTTGGCCGCGAGCTGGTGGTGGGGTGGGGTCGATGGTTGCGGTGAAAGAAGCGGCGGCTGAAGCAGGCGTCGTGCGATGGTGGCCTGGTCGCTGGAACTGCGTGGGAGGGGTAGAGATCTGGTGGCGGAAGCACGCGGAGAGAGAGAGAGATGGCGGCGGACAGGTGGGTATGTTGGGTGAATGGGTGAAGAAGAAAAGAAAAGGGGAAAAGAGAAAGCAGCGGGGAAGAAAGAAGAAAGAAAGGAGAAGAAAAAAAAAAAAAAAGAAGAAAAGAAGGAAAGAAAGAAAAAAGAAGAAAAAAAAATGAAAATTTTTTTTTTTTTTCAAAAACTATCCGAACGTAGATCTGAAATCTGAAATTATTTTTTTTTTTGAAAGTAATAATAATAAACAATAATAATAATAATAATAACTTTTTTTTTTTTTTGGATAAAAAACATGGTTTGGGTCGTCCAATACCGCGCGGGCACGCCAAGATTGGTTTTCGTCCTCTGGTCTCAGAAAACGTAAACACCGCGCGGGCACGCCAAGATTTCACTTCCTGGTCACAGTGGAGGTGATATTAGCCTTGATACTACCCAATGGAGAAACGACAAAACGAAAGAAATAAACAACTAAAACCAATAAAATCAATATTCGGGTTGCCTCCCAAACGAGCGCCTTTCTTTAATGTCTTTGGCTAGACATAGCCTGTTTATTCATGGAGGATAAAATCGCGTAGCTCGCTTCAATGCTTCATCTTCAATATGATCCTGGTAACCCTCATAGATGGAGTAATCTTTGAGCACACGAGTTACGGTCTTCCATGGAGTAGTTGAGGGCGCCAAATAAGTCAACAATGATCTGCATTCTCCACTCACTCCTCCATCACACGCATTCATTGGTTCAAGATATTTTGCCATCTCCACTCTTAACTTATTCCTGTCATGAAATTTTAAATTTTCTGGTATAATAAAATCAATTTCAGTAACAGGTGTTGAAGAATAGGAGTCAGGAAAATATTGATTAAGGAGTGGAGAAGATGTCACCGCATTTGGAGATTGTCCACTGGATTCATTCACTTGGATGGGTTGCGGTTGGGGTTCCATTTCTTCATTTTCGACTTCTTTTTCAACTGCATCTGTAGATCTCTTATTTTGACACTCTTGCATCTCCTCATCACTAGTCAAGCAAATTGCACTCTTATTTTCTTCAAAATCAACAATGGTTTTCGAGGGCAATTCTTCAATTTGAGAAGCCACCAATCGATTTATTCTGGATGTCAATAGACATATTTGATCTTCCAGATTACTCATTGCATCCTTCATCATCTCATTTCTCATTCGTGTCTCCTGTTGGAATTGATATGTATTAGTAGCTAATGATTCAACTATTTCTTCAAGAGACATGCCTGACATAGATGATGATTCTTGAGACTCATACTGTTGAGAATTCATTGGCCCTGTTGTATAATCATAACTGGAGTTATCCCACCATCCTTGATCATACTCGTTTGGATTAGGGTTATACCACGTTTGAGACCAGGGTGAAAAATCTCCATAATTATTGAGGGGGACACTCAGATTATCTTGATATTCGGGGCACATACCGGTTGAATGATCCCTGGCATAACAAATTTTACAGGTTGCAGCAGCCATTCTTTCTCTAATAGAGTTTAGTGCCTCTGAATATGCAAACTTAGAAAAGAAACTAGTCTCATCGCCTTTCTCGGAAACAAAATCCAGTCTATCACCAAAATACGGAGTGTTAGAAGCCATAAACTATATAAAAATTAAGAGAAAAATAAATAAAAAAAAAATAAAAACAAGATGAACTCAAAAAGAAACAAATTAATCTGGCACCAGTCCCCGGCAACGGCGCCAAAAATTGACAGGTCGTCAGCCTGTACAATAATAAGTACCTACTCGAGAAAAATACCGATTTTGTATATAGCGGTGAGTAGGGTCGAATCCACAGGGATTGGGGATAATTCGTTTCTTCTAGAGTCCAAGGTATGGGGGGTTTTGGATTAAATGCTAACTAAATAAATTAAATGCAGAAAATAAATAAAAGGAATAATTATTGGAGAAACTCTAGCCAAGGGTACACTTCAGAAATGGTTCAGGCACTGATCATTGATTCACAGATAATTCCACATTTATTAATAGATTAGTTATAGTTGTCATGCACGCGATAAACAACCAACCCTTCCTTAATTTGTCGATAGCCAAGGTACGACCGTTGACTATTTCTCTAATCAGGAAACAACTCTAGGTACGACCGTAGGATTTAATTTTCTAGATTTGCATTAATAATTAGAAAGGCCCAATCCTAACTAACAAACACGCTACGAGGGTTTGTTTAAATTAGATCGTATGTTCCCCTGTCATAAACCCAATTACGCCAGTTGCTACTGAGATAGGGATAACGAACAATTATGGATTCAATTACCCCTATTTAGCAAAATAGCCTATATGAATAATTAAATATTACGCATCTATTCAATCACTCACACGAGCTATAGCAATTAAAAGCAGGAAACATATAAATACCAATAAATTAAGGAAGCAATTAAAATAAATTAGATCTCACAGTAATTGTTGAACCAAATCTTTAGTTGTTCCCTTGACTAGAAAAGCTTAACCACGCCTCATGAGAAAATCTCCCCGTTGGGGAATATTGTCGAATACCTGGCGTGTGTCAGAGGCCAGTCCAAAGAAAGAAAACTAGAACTAAACTAAAAAACTAAAACTAAAGCCCTAGATATCTTTTGCTTCTGTACGTTGTCCCCTTTTAAATCAACAAAAGAAAGATGACTAAAAGCTATCTAGGTGGTCCCCACACATGTGGACAAGGCCTCCCAAGTATTTCTTGTTCCAAGTCTCGTTGCTTTCTTTGAAGCCCAAATGACCAAATGCCTTTCACTAGCTTGTGGTCCCCCACCAATTCAAGGGCCCAAGGATTGAAGCCCTTAGAAGTCTCCATATTTTTCACAAAGTCCCTCCTTTTTGGTAGTTTTCTGCTTCATTCCTGAAATTGATTCCAAATACCAAATATGAGTAAATATCAGCAATTAACACAATATTTGTCAGGGATAGAAGGAAAAATTAATAATAAAAATACTAACAAATTATACCCTATCACCTGTCATTCCCAGGAAACCTCTAAGAGCCTTAATGTTATCAGGAACTGGCCAGGACAACATTGCCTCTACCTTTGCAGGGTCAGCAGAAACACCTTCAACAATAACTACATGTCCCAAATACTCAATTTTGTCTTGACCAAAGGAACATTTAGACATCTTAGCATATAATGAATGGGTTCTCAAGATGTTAAGGACAAGGGATAGGTGTTTAAGATGGCTATTCAGGTCTGAGCTGTAAATAAGAATATCATCAAAAAATACAAACACAAATTTTCTGATGAAAGGTTCAAATATAGAATTCATTAAGGCTTGAAATGTAGCAGGAGCATTTGTGAGGCCAAAAGGCATCACTAGGTATTCATAAAGGGCAGAATGAGTTCTAAAGGCTGTTTTAGGGACATCAGAGGGGTTCATACGAATTTGATGGTAACCTGACCTTAGATCTATTTTAGAAAATATCTTTGCATTATATAGTTCATCAAGCAGGTCATCAATGATAGGAATGGGAAATTTATCCTTGATGGTAAGGTTGTTGAGCTGCCTATAATCAATGCACAACCTCCAGCTTCTATCTTTTTTTTAACTAGGAGAGCTGGGGATGGAAAGGGGCTATTGCTGGGTTGTATGATACCAGATTGCAACAGGTTTTTGACTTGTCTTTCTATCTCTGATTTCTGCAAGTGGGGATATCTGTAGGGATTGATTTTGAAAGGTTTGGCATTAGGTATGAGGGGTATTTAGTGGTCCAATTCTCGGATGGGGGGTAAGGATGTAGGTTCCCTAAAGATGTCTTGATATTGGTCAAGCAATTGAGTAAGTGACTTTGATATAGGAGTTACCTGACTGTTCTGTACTTTGATCATGCAAGAGTGTTGCAAGGAAGTCCTGACTTTATCCCTAATATACCTCTGTGCTGCTGTCCCTTGCCTCATCCTCACTTTGGCCGTATGTGAATCACCTTACAGCAACACAGTTTCACCTTCTTTATCAAAGGACAATGTCAGCTCCTTGAAATCAAAAGTCATTGGACTGTAATGTTTCATCCAATCCACTCCAAGGATTAAGTCATACGGCTCTAAGTCCAACACATATACATCCTGAGTGAAGTTATGTCCCTGCATTTCCCATTTCATATTTGGAATCCACTGATTGCATGTTAACTCCTTTCCATCAGCTATCCTCACCTTGAAAGGCTTATGATCATGTACAGAATCAGGATGTAGTTGAGCAATGGCTGATCTAATAAAACAATCGGTACTCCTCCCATCTAGCAGAATGGATAAATCATGCCCCTTAGTGCCCTATCATTTTAATGGTATTGGAAGACATGTTTCTTGAGACTGAGTGTAGGGAGAAGACTACATCCTTGCCAGACTTATTCCCTTGATACTCAATGATTTCTCCTTCTTCCTCATCTACTTCAGTGTCGAGCAATCCTTCCTCATCTGCAAGTACTAAATGTATCCCTCTATTCTTGTAGATGTGTCCAGGGGAAAATTTTTCCCCACACCTGAAACACAGGTTGTGATCCTTCCTATATTGAAATTCTGTGGGGGAGATTCTCTTATAACTTGGAGGAGAATCCTTCTTAATACTGTTCTCAAACACCTGAGTTGCAGGTTTCTTGTGGCTCAGGTCATTAGGGTGGGTGTGTTTGTTTCCAGAAGAAATTGGTGGAGGTACCTTCATTGGTGCTTTAGTTTGCTTTAAGATGATGCTCAAGTACTGTTCTTGCCATCTAGCCTTTTCGAATGCTACCTGTAAGGTCTGAGGCATGTGTATTTTCACAGCAGGCTTGATCTCCTCCTTCAGTCCACTCAAGAAGCTAGAAACATAATATGATTTAGAGAGGAGGGGGAGTTTTACCATGACAGCAACCCTTAATTCTTCAAACTTCTCTTGATATGCTAAAACTGATAAATCTTGATACAATTTGTTGAACTCCTCTACCACATCTTCTCCCCATATATCCCCAAATCTTATACAAAGTTCTGAGCCAAAATCTACCCATTGCACCACTCCTCTATCCTTCTTAAAGCTTTGATACCATAGATCAACCTTGCCTTCCAAATGCAGTTCAACCACATCCATCTGTTGGCCTTCTGGAATCAGGTATAACTGAAAAAACTTCTCATATTTTCTGATCCATTCTCGTGGATTGGAACCTCCAAAGCTGGGGAATTCCAGTTTGGGAACTCCTATTGGGAAACGACTCTTCTCTCCCAGAAATGGATTGCTCCCTTCTAGACTTCTGAGCATTTGATTCGGATGTCGCTCAGATGAGTTAGGAGATTGGCCTAGAATTCCTTTTTCCCCCTGTAAGTTCCTCATGAAGGTATTGAACTGAGCACTCATCGTGACCATGAAATTCTTCATTTCTTCCTTTAACTCAACGCTGTTTGCTTCTACCAAAGCCTTCATGTCCACGTAGTTAGACTCCATCTTTTCCTCCAAAGCTTGACGTTCGATTGTACTGGATTCGAGGATAGCTTTGATCCTTGCATCTTACTTCTTCAATGACTCCTCAAATTCCTTTCATTTTGGTGCCTTCCGCCATTGTTGCTTAGACTGGAGCTCGCAATTCCAAGGAACGCAAGCTGTGATACCAAATGTAATGGTTGGGGATTTAATGATCTGGCCAAGAAACAGAAAATATGGAAAGAAGGGAATAGAGAGAAAAAATGATAGGAAAAGAGAGAGCAGAATGAATGAAAAGAGGCGGGAAGTTGTATTCTTCAATGATCAGATTTTGCATGCCTTCTTTACATCAGTATTCGCCTATTAATAGAAAGTCTCCTCCACTAACTAACAGTAACCGACTTTCTTCAAGTTGTTGCTGTTATAAAATCCAGCAAGGCAATATCTGACTAACAGAATTTGGCTAACTATTTTTGTCTTATTTCCTACGGAATCATTACCGGACTAATCTGAGACACTTTGACAGATTTTAGGGTCAAAATTAATAAAACAAAAATGAAAGATGCAAAGTGATAATCTATGTAAACTTAAAGCATGGAAGCGGAATTTAATAATATGGGCCTCTGCAAAACTAATAACCTTAGACGTAGGTACAATTGACACCACGAGTCAATCCGAATAAAGTTACCACAGTTTTGGGTTGTTTATTTCATAATTTAAAAAATATGAAATGAATCTGACAGGTGCCGAACCTGTGCAATAATAACAATAAAAATAGAACCTAACCACCACTAAAAGCAGTCAAAAATTAATCCTAGGTACTGGAGCAGGGACTCTAGGTGTGCAATGGGTTACTTGATTCACCCTGTTCCCGAAGAGTTTGCTTAATCCGATATACCAAAATTAATTAATTGACGAAATTTACTAAATAGTAGACAGTGGCAAGTAGGGTCGTCTCCTCAGGGACTGAAGATATTTGTCCCTTTTAAATTCCAATTGGTAAGAGGGATTTTATCGGAGTGAAACTAAAAACAATTAAGCAATCCAACTAAAAATAAATAATTAACTAGCACAAATATAGTAGGAATTAAATCAAGAATAAATAAAGTCTAGCCAAGGATACAACTATTCAGACACAATCCATTTATCCGATCATTGATGCAAGAGAGGCTCACTCAATTTATTAATAGGCTAGTTATAGCCGCCGATGAACTCTAACAACCAATTTTTCCTTAAATTATTGATAACCAAGGTACGACCATTGATCACCCTTAATCAGAAAATACTCTTAGGTACGACCGTAGGAATTAATTTTTCAATTGCATTAGTAACTAGAAAAACCTAACCCTAATCAATAACACGCTACGAGGGTTATTCAAATTAGATTGCATGTTCCCCTAATGTGTAAACACACCAGTTGCCACTAATATTAATCAATCAAACAATTACGGATTTAATTGACTAAATTGGCACGAGATTAATAAATCACATTGAACATCGGGCCCTTGACATCCAATTAATAAAATAATCCCATGAAAATTCAAGCAGACAACGTGCAAATATTAATAAATCAAGGAACGCGCGAAAACTAATTAGATCTCACAGATTTTCGGGACTGCGCCGTCGAGTTGACTCTTGACTAGATGGAAGGCTTAGCCACGCTGCATAATTAAATCACCACACGAATTAATTGATTGCAAAGGCATTGCGCTTTTACTAGGAAGCAAGAAATAAAAGATATTTTTCCCGTTGGGGAATATTGTCAAACACCTGGCGTGTGTCAGAGGCCAGTCTCAGGAAAGAAAGAAAGAAGACTCAAAAAACTGACTAAAACTAAACTAGAGCCGTCTAAAGAGTAAGTCCCCCCTTTTTGCTTCTGTACGTCCCCTCTTAAAGAGCCAAAAGAAAGATGCCTAAAAGCTATCTCCGGTGGTCTCCACACATGTGGACAAAGCCTCCAAAATTATTTCTTGTTCCAAGTCTCTCTACGTTACTTTCTTTGAAGAGCCCAATTGACTAAATGCCTTTCACTAGCTTGTGGTTCCCACCAATTCAAGGGCCCAAGGGTTGAAACCCTTAGAAGTCCCCATTTTCCCATAAAATCCCTCCTTTCTGGTAATTTTCTGCTTCATTCCTGAAATTAAATTCAGATATCAAATATAAGTAGATATCAACAATTAACACAATATCTGGCAGGGATAAAAGGGGAAATTAATAATAAAATTACTAACAAATGATACCCTATCAATTCCCCCCACACCTGAATCATGCTTGCCCTCAAGCATGGAAAAGTGCACAGACACCAAAATTTGATAATGGCCATTGCTCTATCTACCAAACTGCCAAGATATCAAGAAAAATCATATACCAAGCACTAGTGATTAAAATCCGAGAAGCATCCCCCCAGTTTGCCTCTAAACCACAAATTCCTTCAATTTTCAAATTAGCTAATCTAAGAAAAAGGAATGGCGCATAACATTTATCAGCAAACAATCCGAATATCAACCAAAGTCTCCATATTAGGTCCATAAATCGGCAAGCTGACCTCTAACACACTAACACAACCTGCACTATTTTTTCCTTTTTTTTTTCTTTTTTCTTTATTATTTTTATTGTTTTTCCATTATTTTTTTTATAATAATAATAACACAAAAAGACTTAGTCTCTAGCCATTGGAGCCTTTTGACGCGAATTTCAATATTTTTAGATGAAGGAGCCCGGTTACTCAACCCCTACCGCTATACGACCACGTACTCATAGAAAGTACTACTTTTTGACGCGAGAATCGACACTTTTAGGTGCAGATCCCCGGTTACTCAATAGTAACTCATAGCGGAGTACAGTCAAGCTTATTCACAGCTAAAAAAATGCAAGAACGCAAAATAATAGCACTAAAAACCAAAAATAGGAGCAGCTCGCCTCATTTTTGCCAAACATGGAGAACTGGAGTCAATATTGGACCAGTTCACATTAAAACGCCAACAGTCATTCCCTATGGCTAGAAAAGTTAACAAAGAAATCAAGAGAGTCAAACAGTCTGATATTCACCAAGGAGATATCTTGGACCCAACTACATTAACTCGATACACTTTTATTTTAAAAACTTGGCAGAAGTAGAATTAGAGATAATGGTCCAACATCAAATTGGACACATTCAAATGAGAGCCAAACATCAAAAACAAAGAAAGGAAACAAACGAAAGACAGACAAGTAACGAACTAGAAATAAAACTAAAAACAAAACTACTAAAAACTAAAAACTAAAAGAAAAAAAAACATAGGCACCCCCTTAGAGCCCCCCCACACCTATAGGACACATTGTCCTCAATGTGACAAACAAACAACAAAAGTGGGAGAAAGGACAGCAAGACTTTCCTGAAGTCAGGTCAAAGTGGTGGGCGAGGCGGAAATGGAGGAGGGAAACCCGCATGATGCAAAAATTGCGCCAAATTCTGCGTTATGCCGGCTACATTGAGATCGACGTTGAGCATCCGAGCCTCCAAATTCTGAACCTGCTCCCGGAGTTGTTGCCATTCAGGAGCCCCAGGTGGTGGAGGTGGTGGGGCGGTGATAGACGGTCCAGCAGCGTCCTCGGCCGACCCAGGGAATGAAAAGAGCCCCGCCTATGTCGAAGGCTGCGTACCCGGAGCTCGAACTGGTCCCGGAGGGGTGAACTGATGGAAACCATTGGGCAGACGCTCGACTACTCCCAATTTCTCTAAGCAGTCCACGTCTAGGCGCTCCATCTCGAATGCCAAATGGAGGTCGTGGTCATCCAGATTAAGAACTCCCAACTGGGTCGCCAAGTGGGTGATGTAGGACCCAAGAATCAAATGTTTGTTCTTTTTGGTCAAAACAGTCTTGAACTGTGCCGCCAACCAACACCCCAAGTTGACCTTGATATTGTTCTTCTTACTCCAAAAAAAGAAAAACTCAGGTCAAGAGAGTATACCGGAGCTGTCCTTGCGCCCTGAGTAGCTGTAGGCTAAGAATTGCTGAACATATCGGGCACCAGGATCCTTAAGAAATGAGCTCCTAGACCTAGAAGGGTCGTAGCGGTGCCGATCGACTGACATGTCCTCCCACACATCATGGTAGTGGGAGAGAAATGGCTCTACGTAATCACAGGCACTCTCCGCATACTCCCTAGTCTCAGTATACTCTCTAGTAATAAATCTAAAATGCCAGATTGAACTGGGTAATGGAGAAGTTGAACTCCCGACCCATTAGACGGAAATGAATGACATTCGGTGTTTCAACGGTGTATCTCGTAGGCAATTCGAACTCAAAGGTAGAGTAAAACTCCCGAATCAGCTCAACAAAAGCTGGGCAAGAAATATGGAAATACGGGCGCCACCCAATGGCGGTGAACATCTGCTCAACCTCCTCCCGGATACCAAGGGCAGTCAGAGAGAGTCTATCACAAGACTTACAGGATATGATACGCCTCTCACAGATCTTAGCGTATCTCTGCTGATCGGCGGGTCTGGTGAGGGTCAAGTGCCCCCCAAAGTGAGTTGGGGTATCTACCTGAGCCCCCTACCCCTACCCAAGCGGGTTCGAACACTAGAAGAGGAGGGTAGGTTGGTAGGTGTATTCACAGGAATGGAGGCTTGTGGAGGGGGTTGAGACTGAGAGGCCCTAGACCTAGAGGAGGATTTTGGTCTCACCATTTCGTCTAGCAATAAACGCAAACCAACAAGAACCCAAATATAGAGTTGCTAGCACACAAAGCAAGTAGCACAGGCAGGGCAATAGCAAAGCAGTAGTCACTGAATATGTACTCAACCACCAACAAATATGAAAATCCAGTGCCAAACATTGAGTCAATCGGGGCAGCAACTGGCACAATTGAATAGAGCAAAAATACAAATAGAGTCCCTCCAATTCAGAAATTGAACACAGCAACCAAGATGTTATCAAGAGGTCGATAAAACACTACTAATGCCAACAAGGAAGTCAGTTGCCGAATTAACTCAACTAGAATGTCAACAATCACTACCCTGGCCGAGTTGCCATCCAATTATCACCGACACTTGTAAAATCCACCCCACCCAAAAACCAAACAATTTCACCTCAAAAATTGAACAAATGTCCCCAGTAGTGCACCCGTAGCAAGAGCCCTAAGGAGTCAAAAATCTAAGCAAGAATAGTGCAGAAGCCAACAATAACAACTGAATCCCAAGCTTTCAGCTTCCAATCAGTGAGCCCATAGAGTAGATTAAAACCAGCGAAGTCAAAATACCCACAGAGTCGAGGAAACAATTGCAACAGCTGTCCCATAGTAATGAAAATTTCCAACGACGGCAAAGAAAAATAAGGAGTTGGGAAATGAGTGACAAATACCCCACTGTTGAATATTTGAAGAAGGAGGACTGGTGGTAAATCGAAGAGAGGAGAGCTCGCGCGAGGGCTTCGAGTCACGGCCAAGGAGGAACGCTGCGCGCGGGCTGGTCGTCGCTGGTGGGGCTCGGCGCGCGGACAGCGGAGCGGCGTGTGCAGAGCAGTGGCGGCGCGCAACGGCCGGCTGTCGCGTGAGGCTGAGAAGCTGGGTTGGAGGTGGGCTACTCGGACGGAGAGAGAGCGAGCTTCGGAGGAAGAGCAGTGGCGGCGCGCAACGGGCGGCAGCAATCACGGCGTCGGCGTGCTCAAGCTGGTCGTCGCTGGTGGATTTCGCAAGGGAGCTGCGGAGGAGAAACAGAGTGAGGCGCGAGGGGCTAGGGGAGCTGGTGGTCTGGTGTGGGACGGCGACGGAGCGCGCGGGTGGGGCGCGCGATGGTGGAGGCGCTGCGCGAGGTTGGCGTACACTGGAGGTAAGTTGGGGCAGAGGCGGCGGCTTACGGTGATGAATCGAAGAGAGGAGCTGGCGGCGCGCGGTTGGGAGAAGCGGCGGACGAAGGGGAGCCGCGCACTGACAGAGCGCTGGGGTCGCGGGCGGCACGCGATCGGAATGGCGGTGGGTAGCGAACAACGCGAGAGAGAGAGGGAAAGATGCGGCGGCGGGCGAAGCAGAGAAAAACAGAGGAGAAGAAAGAAAGAAAAGAGAAAGAAAGAAGAAGAAAGAAAGAAAAGAAAGAAAAGAAAAGAAGGAAAAAGAAAAAGAAATTCCTTTTGTCGAAAATTTAGGCTACGGTGAAAAGGAATTTTTTTTTTTTACTTAAATTTTTTTTTCTATAACAATTGCAAAAACCCAACCTTTAGCTCTCTGACGAAGGCACAGAATGAAAACGGGGGAGCTCTATAACCTTGAACTCTTCATGGGTCATGATGCGGGCACGTCATGAGGGCAAGAACCCCTTCGAAGGATTCTGATCGTGAGCTCTCTTGACATCATGATGTGGGCACGTCATGGGAGCCGGAACCCCTTCGAAAGATTCTGATCGTGAGCTCTACTGACGTGTCATGACAAAAAGACATCTACAAATCATCAAAAACGAAAATTAAAACCCGAAATCAGTCAAATTCAAGGAAAACATATTTAAACTATCACATGAAATCAAAACAAACAATTAAAAGAAACAATTGGGTTGCCTCCCAAAGAGCGCCTTTCTTTAATGTCTTTGGCTAGACATGGTAAAGTGTCACTGATTAGAACATGGCGGTGCTCCTAGCCTTATCATCTCCACTTCTCCATTTGGAAAACCTTCGTAATAATGCTTGAAACGGTGTCCATTGACCACAAATTTGTTCTCCGTCCTTAGATTCTGGATCTCCACTGCACCATAATCAAAGACATTAGTTACAACAAAGGGACCGATCCAACGAGAATGTAACTTACCTGGAAATAACTTCAATTTCGAGTGATACAGTAGAACTTTTTGCCCACATTCAGACGTCTTCCTAGAGACCTGCTGGTCATGAAATATCTTATTCTTCTCCTTATAAATCACAGTATTCTCGTAGGCTTCATTGTGAATCTCTTCCAATTCTTGTAATTGTAAATTCCTTTGAATTCCGCCCTCTTTGATATCCATATTGCATTGCTTAACCGCCCAAAATGCTCTATGCTCGAACTCGACGGGGAGGTGACATGGCTTCCCAAATACCAAACGATAAGGGGACATGCCGATTGGTGTCTTGTAAACCGTTCTATATGCCTATAAGGCATCTTCACGTCTCATACTCCAATCCTTTCTATCGGGTCGAATCATCTTCTCCAAAATCGACTTGATCTCTCGATTTGATGCTTCAGCCTGGCCGTTTGTCTGAGGATGATAGGAAGTGGAGACTTTGTGCAAGACACCGTACCTCCTGAAAAGTGCAGCAATCGTCTTGTTGCAGAAATGGGTACCCTTATCACTTACAATTGCTCGCGGCATCCCAAAGCGGACAAAAATATTAGATTTGACAAATTCTGCAACCACTTTAGAGTTATTAGTACGGGTGACCCTTGCGTCCACCCATTTCAAAACATAGTTTACGGCAAGCAATATATATAGAAAATCATAAGACGAAGGAAAAGAGCCCATAAAGTCAATACCCCAAACGTCAAAAATCTCAACAAAAATCTTTGGAGTTTGGGTCATTTGATCCCTACGAGAAATATTACCTACTCGTTGACACTTATCACATAACTTACAAAATGAGTAGGCATCCTTAAAGAGGGTCGGCCTATAGAATCCACTCTCTAGAACCTTACGAGCCGTTCTCTTTGGTCCACAGTGACATCCACATGCAAAAGAGTGACAATAAACTAAAATAGATTGGAATTCATTTACACTTACACATTTGCGAATGATTTGGTCGGCACCACGTTTCCAGAGGTAAGGGTTATCCCAGATGTAAGACTTTGCGTCACTGCTTAACTTGTCCAGTTTTGCCTTAGGCCATCCTGCAGGAAACTTGTCAGTAACTAGAAAATTAACAATATCTGCATACCAAGGCAAAGATAAATTAGTAGAAAATAAGTGCTCGTCGGGGAAAGCTTCTCTCAACGGGACGTCGTCCTTGGTGACTTGTACCCGACTCAAGTGATCTGCTACCAAATTTTCTGCCCCTTTCTTATCTCTGATCTCCAGGTCAAACTCCTGTAGCAACAGTATCCACCTTATCAGTCGCAATTTTGCTTCTTTCTTGGTCAACAGATACCGCACGGCTGCATGATCAGAGAAAATAATGACTTTAGCACCAAGTAAATAGGATCAAAATTTCTCTAAAGCAAAAACTACAGCTAAAAGCTCCTTTTCGGTGATCGAATAGTTCAACTGAGCTCCGTTCAAGGCTCGAGATGCGTAGTAGATCGCATGGGTTGCCTTCCCCACTCTTTGACCTAGCATCGCGCCTACTGCGTAATCGCTGGCGTCACACATGATCTCGAATAGCAGGTTCCAGTCGGGCGGTTGGATAATAGGTGAGGAGATCAATACCTCTTTCAACCTATCAAACGCCTTCTTACATGCTCCATTGAACTCGAAGGGCACATCTTTCTGCAAAAGTTGGAACATGGGCGCTCCAATTTTTGAGAAATCTTTGATAAACCTTCTGTAGAAACCTGCGTGAACCAAGAAAGAACGCACTTCCCGCACACTCGCAGGGTAGGGTAAAGTAGATATAACATCTATTTTTGCTTTATCAACCTCAATACCCCTAGACGACACCACATGACCCAAAACTATCCCGTGCTCAACCATGAAATGACATTTTTCCCAATTAAACACGAGATTAGCTTCTATACACCTTATCAAAATTAATTTCAGGTTATCTAAACAATTATCGAAACTTTCCCCATATACACTGAAATTGTCCATAAAAATCTCAACAATCTTCTCAACGTACTCCAAAAAGATACTTACCATGCATTTTTGGAAGGTAGCAGGTGCATTGCATAACCCAAATGGCATCCTCCGATATGCAAATGTTCCAAACGGGCACGTGAAGGTAATCTTCTCCTGGTCCTCGGGGGCGATAGCAATCTGGAAATACCTAAAAATCCATCCAAAAAATAATAGTAAGCTCGACTTGCTAATCGCTCTACCATTTGATCAATGAAAGGAAGGGAAAAATGATCTTTTTTCGTGACGGCGTTCAACTTCCTATAATCTATACACTGCCGCCACCCGATGGACTTTCGAACTGGTACGAGCTCGCCCTCCTGGTTTGACTCTACCATCACCCCCGCCTTCTTTGGAACCACTTGTATTGGACTCACCCAGGGGCTATCTGATATAGCAAAGATGATCCCCACATCCAGCAGTTTCAGGATCTCTTTCTTCACTACTTCCATCATAAGGGGATTCAGTCTCCTTTGAGCCTGCCGAATAGGTTTAGCATCCTCCTCGAGTCGAATCCGATGCATACATACTGCGGGACTAATTCCTTTGATATCGGCGATGGTCCATCCTATCGTGTGCTTATGGTCCCTCAAAATTCGAATCAATTTGTCCTCTTGGACTTTTGATAAACTCGCGGAGATGATTACCAGGAGTGTCTCCCCCTCACCCAAGTATGCATACTTGAGGTGTGTCAGCAGGGGTTTCAACTCTAGAATAGGTGTCTGCACCACAGATGGAAGTAACCTTTGGTGAGATTCAGGTGTAAAAACGGGTGCGAGACCATACCTTATTTTTGTGGTTGGCAACGTCTGCAATGCTCCAATCACACGTTTTAGTTCTTCATTCAACTCTACTCCAGATGTCATCTCTGACTCGAGGTGCCTGGTCAAGACGACTTCCAACTCATCCCTACCTTCAATTTCAAAAACTTCTCGTACAGCAGGGTCAATAACATTTATAGAGAAAATAAAGCCAGCATGTGATTCTGAAGGATATTTCATGGATTCGAAAATATTAAAATGAACAATCTCACCATCAAATTCCGTAGATAGGGTGCCCTTATTTATATCAATTTTAGTTCGACCTGTGCTCAAGAAGAGTCTTCCTAACAGTAAAGGTGATGGGTCGTGAGAGTGTTCATCATCTATGTCAAGCACGTAAAAATCAGCAGGAAAAATCAATTCGTTAATTTTCACCAAAACATGCTCAATCAAGCCGTCAGGGTATGCATTGGTTCGGTCAGCCAGTTGGATTATTATCCCGGTCTCTTTTAAAGGTCCTAAATTCAAAGAAACATATATAGACTTGGGCATCACATTAATCGAAGCTCCTAGATCCAACATGGCCTTCCCAATCAAGGTATTACCTATCCTACAGGGAATGGTGAACATACCTGGATCCCCGCATTTCGATGGAAGTTTCCTTTGTAACATTGCTGACACGTTTTCCCCCACCACCACTCGCTCATCTCCTTTCAACCGCCTTCAGTTGACACACAAGTCTCTCAAAAACTTTGCATATCGAGGTACTTGCTTGATCGCATCCAGTAGGGGAATGTTGATCTCCACCTTGCGAAAGATCTCCATGACTTCTTTCTCCTTGTCCTGCTTCTTTGGTTTTTCTAACCTGCTAGGAAAGAGAGGTGGATTAGTCCTAACTGCAATGATTGGATTCAAGATTACCTTTGGATTTTTGGTATCTCTGCCTTCCTCTTCCAACTCTTTCTCGATTCGTTCCTCATCCTTGTCCTTAGGAGTCACAGGGTCGGGTCCTTGGATTTCCTTCCCGCTCCTTAGGGTCATTGCGCTTACGTTCTTCGGGTTTAATTCAGGCTGAGACGGCAATTTACTTTGGGATTGGGACTCCAAACGGTTGATTGTTGTGGCCATTTGACTCATCTGATTTCTTATGTCCTGCATTTTGGAGTCCGTCCTCTGCTGATTTTGCGTAATGATTGCCAACAGTTGTTTCATCATCTCCTCCAGAGATGGGCCAGAGCTTGGGGGCGGAGGTGGTCGGGGTTGGTACTGTTGCTGGTACCCTGGTTGCTTATTTGACACGAAATTAGACTGCTTGTTCGGTGCAAAGTTGGGCTGCCTATTCCCTCCATAACTGAAATTCGGGTGGTCCTTCCAGCCGGGATTGTACGTATTCGAGTACGGGTCATAGGGCCTTCTTGGCGCGGGCGCGTGACTAGCAATATTCACTTGCTCTGCACTTTCTTCCTGAATCGCTGGGCACATGTCTGTAGAATGACCCATACCAGTGCAAATCCCGCACAACTTGGCCTGAGATGCATTTTCCACAACCAGTTGTCTAACAAACGAGGTCAACTCAGTTAGCTGCTGCTGGATAGAGGATGTCTCAATCTCATTCACCTTGCGTACTGGGACATCCTCCCTCGTACCGAACTGTTGTGAATTCTCTGCCATCCCCCCTATTAACTCCCTTGCTTCCTGAGGGGTTTTGTTCACCAGTGCCCCTCCATTTGCAGCATCAATTATGCTCCTGTCTCTGAAAAGGAGCCCCTCATAAAAATACTGTATGAGCAACTGCTCACTTATTTGGTGCTGGGGGCACTTGTTGCATAACTTCTTGAACCGCTCCCAATACTCATAGAGTGACTACCCTGAGTGCTGCTTAATCCCGCAAATTTCTTTCCTTAGACTTGTAGCCCTGGACGCAGGAAAATATTTATCTAAAAATTTTTTCTTCAATTGTTCCCACGTAGTGATGCTACCTGGTGGCAGGTAGTACAGCCAGTCCTTTGCAGAATCTTTCAAAGAAAAGGGAAATGCCCTCATTTTTATTTGCTCTTCTGTGATTCCCGGGGGTTTCATACTATTGTACACGATATCAAACTCCTGCAGATGCTTATACGGCTCTTCACCTGGTAAACCATGAAAAGAGAGTAAAAGATGAATCAGACCAGATTTTAGTTCAAATGGAGTGTTATCATTTAAGGTAGGGAAAGTAATGCATAAAGGCTGCTGATTTAAATCAGAAGCAGCCAATTCCCTTAATATTCGTGCATTAGCCATGGTTCCTTCCTCCTGGTCAGAGTCACTCGAAGTGTCTCCAAACGAATCTGTTGGTTCAACTCCTGGCTCAGGTCTCTGAGATGCAACACTGGACTGCTCCTCTCTGAGCTGTCTGGTTTCCTTTCTCGTTCTACGCGCGGTTTTCTCTACTTCAGGGTCAAAAATCAAATCACCTGTACGAGAAGACCGAGACATACACTAGAAAAAATACCAGAAAATTAGAACAAAAAATAAATTTAAAAAGAAACAAATAATAACGCCAGTCCCCGGTAACGGCGCCAAAAATTGACAGGTGTCGAACCTGTGCAATAATAATAATAAAAATAGAACCTAACCACCACTAAAAGCAATCAAAAATTAATCCTAGATACTGGAGCAGGGACTCTAGGTGTGCAATGGGTTACTTGATTCACCCTGTTCCCAAAGAGTTTGCTTAATCCGATATACCAAAATTAATTAATTGACGAAATTTACTAAATAGTAGACAGTGGCAAGTAGGATCGTCTCCTCAGGGACTGGAGATATTTGTCCCTTTTAAATTCCAATTGGTAAGAGGGATTTTATCGGAGTGAAACTAAAAATAATTAAGCAATCCAACTAAAAATAAATAATCAACTAGTACAAATATAGCAGGAATTAAATCAAGAATAAATAAAGCTAGCCAAAGATACAACTATTCAGATACAGTCCATTTATCCGATCATTGATGCAAGAGAGGCTCACTCAATTTATTAATAGGCTAGTTATAGCCGCCGATGAATTCTAACAACCAATTTTTTCTTAAATTATTGATAATCAAGGTACGACCATTGATCACCTTTAACCAGAAAATACTCCTAAGTACTACCGTAGGAATTAATTTTTCAATTGCATTAATAACTAGAAACCCTAATCAATAACACGCTACGAGAGTTATTCAAATTAGATTGCACGTTCCCCTAATGTGTAAACACACCAGTTGCCACTAATATTAATCAATCAAACAATTACGAATTTAATTGACTAAATTGGCACGAGATTAATAAATCACATTGAACATCGGGCCCTTGACATCCAATTAATAAAATAATCCCATGAAAATTCAAGCAGACAACGTGCAAATATTAATAAATCAAGGAACGCGCGAAAACTAATTAGATCTCACAGATTTTCGGGACTGCGCCGTCGAGTTGACCCTTGACTAGATGGAAGGTTTAGCCACGCCGCATAATTAAATCACCACATGAATTAATTGATTGCAAAGGCATTGCGTTTTTACTAGGAAGCAAGAAATAAAAGATGTTTTTCCGGTTGGAAAATATTGTCGAACACCTGGCGTGTGTCAGAGGCCAGTCTCAGGAAAGAAAGAAAGAAGACTCAAAAAACTGACTAAAACTAAACTAGAGCCGTCTAAAGAGTAAGTCCCCCCTTTTTGCTTCTGTACGTCCTCTCTTAAAGAGCCAAAAGAAAGATGCCTAAAAGCTATCTCCGGTGGTCCCCACACATGTGGACAAAGCCTTCAAAATTACTTCTTATTCCAAGTCTCTCTACGTTGCTTTCTTTGAAGAGCCCAATTGACTAAATGCCTTTCACTAGCTTGTGGTCCCCACCAATTCAAGGGTCCAAGGGTTGAAGCCCTTAGAAGTCCCCATTTTTCCATAAAGTCCCTCTTTTTTGGTAATTTTCTGCTTCATTCCTGAAATTAAATCCAGATACCAAATATAAATAGATATCAACAATTAACACAATATCTGGCAGGGATAAAAGGGAAAATTAATTACTAAAAAGTCCTAATTATCACCACAAATAATTGTAGAACAAGTCCAAGTACTGGAGTAGGGACCCTAGGTGTGCAATGGGTTACTTGATTCACCCTATTCCCGAAGAGTTTGCTTGATCCGATATACCAGATTAGTCTATAAGAATATTACTTTTGTGTACAATGGCAAGTAGGGTCGATTCCACAGGGAGCGGGTAAAAAATTATTTCTTTCCAAATTAGTAGAATGGAATTGGGGGATTTTCAATGGGAGGCAAACAAATAAAATAAAAATAAGAATAAAAATAAAGCGAACTAAATTCAAAACCAACTCACAAAGCACAATTCACTAAAAATAGCAATTAATAAAATTCTACCCAAAGGATTAACTGCTCAGGCACGGTCCAATCAAATGATTATCGATGCAAAGATATCTCATCCATTCATCACTAGGTTGGTTATAGTTATCAACAAGCTCTGACAACCAGTTCTTCCTTACTTTTTCGACAGTCAAGGTACGACCATTAACTGCTTCCCTAACCAGATAACAACCCTAGGTACGACCGTAGGAATTTAATTACCCAATTGCATTAAAGGTAGAAGAACCCAACCCTAACCAATAAACACGCTAAGAGGGTTTATTTAAGCTAGATCTTACGCTTCCCCATCATAAAGCCAATTATGGTGGTTGCCACGAGGTGTTAACTAAATGAACAATTACGGATTCTATTTAATTAACGTGGCAGTAGGCTATTAAATTAAATCAAATACCCGGTTGTTGATATTCAATTAATAAAATACCCATGAACAATTAATTAAGGAAATGCACGAATAGCAATAAATTGAAAGAAATAATGAAGATTCGATTAGATCTCACAGATATTATGGACCGCGCCCTCGCGTCAACCTTCGGGTAGAGGAGGAAATTAGCCGCTCCTCATCGTATCAACCTCACGTGATTTAATTGAATTCATTCAATTATTTGCCGAAGAATTGGGGTCGCAATCGCAAAGCAGAAAACCAACGCGAATTGTCTCAAGCAAGAGTAACAACTCAGGAGTCAAAGCCGTACAAGGCAAAAGTTAAAGAAAAGAAATACGTCTGACCGAAAGAGAAAAAGAAGAGAACTCAAAGCTAATCTAATTTCGGCCGACCGAGACAAAAGAAAAAGAAAAAACGTCTGACCGATCTTGCAAAAAGGTAAAACTAAGGCTAAAAGTAGTGATCCCTCTGAATCTCGCTTTTTCTTCTTTATAATGCTGCCGCCAGGAGCTCTCAGACGTCTGGCCCAATTCATTGAAACAAAAGCTAGCCTTTTGGAGTTTTTATCCCATGCTTCTCGCGGTTCACGTGGACCGGAGTCCGGCTTTCGGTAACGTCTACCTTTTAAGGCGTGGCCACGCCCTGAAATGAGAAGTCTTCTGGAAATTCACCTCAAGATATCATTTTTAATGCTAACCACCTACAATTCACACAAATATCAAATATGAGTGAAATTCCATTTCTTAGCACCATGAATAGCCAAAATTAGGACAAGATGACAATGCAAAATGTGCCAAATAACTGCTCTATCAGTAGATATCAACAATTAACACAATATCTGGCAGAGATAAAAGGAAAAATTAATAATAAAATTACTAACAAATGATACCCTATCAGAATCCCCAAATCTGAACCACCAGCCTTTGGGCTGGTGGCCACCACCTAATTGAACCCTTGCCTCCCACAAAAAATGCCACATTTAAGTGGTTTGTTTCTAAAAATTTAGGCGGGTATGTTATGCACCCGTTTGGTCTGGTGGTGATTCAGTCCCTTCCGAGTTACCCTTGAGTCGAATGAAACCGGCACCAGAATGGTTTAGAATGATAAAAATCTCTACAGAAAAATCTAGCTGTGCCGATTTCATTTGGCTTTACCCAAGGGTCAACTCTTTATTCCCTCCGTCCCACTTAAAGTGTCATACTTTTCTTTTTTGGTTGTTCCAAAATTTTTGTCATGTTTGATATTTCTAACTACTTTATACTTTGAAATTTCCTTTATACCCTTCATTAATATTGCATAAAGACAAATATGATGGGAATGTTTTTTACTTTTTATTTTGACCATGATAGGGTGTTAATTGTTAGTAATTTTATTGTTAATTTTCCTCTTTGTCCTTGCCAAATATTGTTTTAATTGTTAACATATACTTATATTTGTTGTTTGACCCTAATTACAGGGAGGGGAGCAAACAAGTGCAAAAAAGGAGACTTTCTTGAGAAAAATGCTCCACACGTGGGAAGCTTCTAAAAGATCCACAACCGGGCCCCACATTGTACCACAAACAGATTGCCTTTCCTTTTGCTAATTGGTAGTTGACTAGTAATAGGTAGTTTACTAGCACTAGAATTCCGAGACAGAAGAAACATTTGCGGGCCGGCTTTTGCTCTTGTTATCTTTTTGATTGTGGAGATTAGAGACAGTTTTAGGGCTCCTTTGGTTTTGGGGGCGTCCAATTCCTCTATTTATTTTTTTTCCTTTTTTTCGTCTCTTCTAGGAGGATGACAGGAACATAGCTTGTTTTCGAGAATTACTTTTGCAATTTTGCATGGGATTTCCTCCATGAAGATGAACTAACTCCTTTTTCTAGTCAAGGGTTAATTTGAAAATGCGGTTCCATATATTTGTGAGATCGAATTATTTTACTTATTTCTTTTATTCATTGGTATTCGTACATTTTCTGGTTTAATTGCTTATGATTGTTTTGTTATTTGAATTTCAAGGGTCCGATATTCGATTAATTTAATAATCTACTGTCATATTAATTGATTGAATCCGTAATTGTTCTATTGATTAATACCAGTGGTGACTAGCGTGATTGGTTTCATGTTAGGAAAATGTATGATCTAATTTAAACAAACCCTCATAGCGTGTTTGCTAGTTAGGGTTGGGCTTTTCTAATTTTTAATGCAATCGAGAAATTAAATCCTACGGTTGTACCTAGGGGTATTTCTTGGTTAGAGAAATAGTTAACGGTCGTACCTTGACTATCAAAAAAGTAAGGAAAGGTTGGTTGTTTATCGCGTATATGACAGTTATAACCAATCTAGTAATGAGTAATTGAATAATCTTTGCATCGATGATCAGTTGAATGAACCGTATCTGAAAAGTTGCACCTTTGACTAGAATCGTATTGGCTATTGATTAATCCTTGTTTAATTCTATTAGTAGTTTCATTAGTTAGTTAATTAGTTATTTTATATTCTTCAAAAATCCCCCATACTTTGAATTCTGGAAAAAACGAATTATCCCCATTTCCTGTGGATTCGACCCTACTCACCGCTATATACAAAATTTGTAATTTTCTTGAGTAGGTAATTATTATTGCACAGGTTCGACACCTATCAGACCATCACATAATTAAGGGCAAAAGTGAAACAAAAGAAAAAACCTTTTTATGGAGGGTACTATGTATAAAAAGCATATATCCTCAAATATGACTAAATATCTGGAATGGAGGGAGTATTATTTTGCCTCATGAATAATAGCCAACTCTTTATTATTTTGCCTGAAATTAAAAATAAGGGAAATAGTGGACAAAAAAATTTTTTTTCTTTAAAGCTGAAGGATAGCACTGCATTGTTGACAACGAAACATAATTTAGTTGATAAAACGCTTCACCTTGAGTCACATGCACTATACTGTCAATCTCTCATCGATCCCTTATATAAAGGGCATTTGGAGGCCCATGTAAGTGGTGGGCTGAGTGGTTCAAAACCTCTACAATTGGATCCGGTTCTAGAGAATTAACGCGTGCCCATATTTTTCTTAAGGAGAATTATATACCGGTCATAGACATCCTTCTTAAAGGAACCACGCTCCCATATTTCATTATTTACCGCAATTCTCCTCCTTGAAGAAGTAAAATTGTTTCTGGAAACTTTTGCACTTTCAAAAGTTGGACATCTTGGGGTTAAAAAATATGACAGAGCAATATACATGTTGAACAAATGCTGCGATAGAACTACTCTGATCTGATGAAGCCACGCAAGGACTTTCGCTATCACAATTGCAAACGTTTTTAGATCATGCTATGCCCTTAACCGTTTTGAGCAGAAAAAAGATGATCATATATAGGTTTCCATATGACATGTATTTGTAGATCAAAGGTCTGCTGTTAATCTTCTAGCTGAATCGTGTTAGATTGCTGCGGTCTCACTCTTCCAAGAGCCATGAGATGAGACATAAATTGATCAATCCAAGTAGTGTGATTTATGGAGTTTCTACCTCCTAGAAAAACAAAAGCTCGGAGAGCTACAGGTTTCTTGACGGCAAAAAGCCAACCATTTTGAAGTTTTCCAATGTACATTGTCCCCGTTTTCTAAGTCCCAATTCAGCAGATTGAATGAAACAAGTCTGAAAGAATTAGCACACAACAGTCGCTAAAATAATCAACACAAAATCCATGCACAAATTTGCTTCTTCAGCTGTCTTTTTCTTCACACTAACAGCAAATTGTTTGCTCATCAGGCATAGCTGTTAAACCATCATGCTGCATTGCTGACCAGTAACTTGATAACATGGCGCAGTGTGGAAAGAGCTCACTGATTGTTCTCACCATCTTGCAAATTTCAGTTCCATAGGAACAGCTGTTATTAATCTTGTTGTGGATCAACTGGTGGTCATGTAAGACACAATTAACTCAAGCGGAGAACCAAACCTCATCTTCTGCAGAGCTAGCAAGTTTTTGGTTCCAGATTCTTCTTCTTCTTCTTCTTTTTATCATTATTGTTATTTGGAAAGTGAGGTGGAGAACTGACATATTCAGTTATTCAATACAAAAACAGAGCAAGGAGCAAAGTACAAGACAATTGAGACAATGTTAGAAATGATCGAAATTGGCGTTAACATTTTAAATTTAAAACTCAATTGCTACTCGATTTAGGAAGTAGAGAAATCCACAGGGTGTACACAAACCGATGTGGAACCTGTTGCTGAAATCTGGGCCTCGCGAGATCATTGCAAGGTGAGTTGAGGGCGAGGAGGAGCCTAAATCGTGCAAAAGCTTTAAACGACTATAACTTTCAGTTCCGGAGGAACTTATCGGCTTATGGTATAGCCTTAGGTTCGTCTATGAGAGCCCAGTTTCGGGGTCGAATTCCGCAATTTTTCGAACCCCATTTCCTGTTTGTTTGGTAGTTTCCTTGTTTTAAGCCTGATGTTGGCAACTCTTGAAATGGTGGAATTAGATGGATCTGGCTAATCACGTTATAAAATGTATACACTAACACAATAAATAAAATATAGACAAGCACCTGTTGTTGGTTCTGATTGCATTCTTTTCGAGGCCATATCCAAGTATGTAATCAAGCTTATTATAGAGGGAACAAACACGGTTAAGAAAACTTAGATGGGATTGAAAATGTTTGCTTTGCTTTCTAGAGTGTGAATTAGCGCTTTAAAGTATCCGAATCATACTGTGTAAGCCTGTAAATAAATTGAAGGTGATCCTTGTAGAATAAAGCTACTACAAATTCATCACTCACATAGCAGATGAAGAGTACTACACAAAAAAGTCCTATTAGTTTCCAGATTGACCTCAACTTGCTAAGTGACAATAAAGTTTTTACATTTCAATTCGGTTTCTCAGGCATAAAGCTGAGGAGCATAATTGACCTCAACTTTGGATTCTTAACTGCTAACTTATTGACTTTGATATGTAAATTATTCAAAACTCTCCACCACTAAAAGTATCAACTTAGTTAAACCGTCATCATATAGCATTGTAATTGCATGCATGGAATATTGCCATCTATTTAGTATAGGTTTTTTTTTTTAGCTTAGTACAGCTTGAGAACAAGTGAGGATTTAAAATTATTTGAATCTCAATTTTTTTATTCATTTTATTATTTGTCTAGGTTAATTTTGTTCGAATTTTACTACTCTTACATCTGTTATAAATTGTTGTACTATTAACAATGGAGGAAATTGTTTAAATAATATTATTGTTTAAATGCCATTTCAGTATAAATTAATTAGCAATTCTTAAGTAAGTACTAGTTTTTGTGATTTGGAGTTGTGTATTGTCTCAGATTTGTTCGTTATCCTCTAGTAAGCATTTATAACTCTAGCCAATTATGTCTGTGTGTTTATATTTATATATACACATTAAGTTTTAAGACTTTGTAACTAAAAGTGCAGTGGTCTCCACAAAAATAATGCAAAATGATCATTTACTATGCCCCCGAGAGAGGGGGGGGGTAATCAGTGACGGAGCCAGGATTTTTTCTTTGGGAGGGCCAAAATTTTTTGGAACAAAATTACCTTAATATGTTATGTTCAAAATAATTTTCATTTATTTAAATGTATCAAATATTAATTTTAATTATAAAGGTATGACTATTTCATAAATATGTAACGTAGTCATAACTAAAATTAAGACAAGAAATAACCTTTGATTAAATATCTTGTAACATCACAAACCACCTAGGTTGCACATTATGAGAAGATGCTCCAATATGTCACTTGTGCAAAAACAAAAATTTAACTATGCAATATAAATATAATTATTTTCAATTAATAAAAGATAAAAGTTATGTTAGCATACCTTGAATTTCAACCTCTTTTCTTAAAGTAAACTGAGCTTTACGTTCTTTTATAAAACTAAATTCATCAATAATTGAATCAATACTAAATTTTTGAACAACTTCCTTTTTTTTATGTAAATTGTTAGACAATCATTCAAGAAATTATCTTTTATCTTTATTTTGATTATATTCATAATTGAAAATGTCCGTTCTATAGTTTCAGTTGACATAGGAAGAATGATAACAAATATAATCAATCTGTCAACAACAGGATAGATCACTTAATTTCTTGTTTTCACCAAGCATTCAAGTAATTATTTGTATATTTGTATATGGGTCAACAAGAGTATAGATCACTAATTTTAAATTTTTTATCAATTAGGTTAAGTTGTATATTTGTATATGGACCAATAAAGTAATTATTTTTGTTTTAACCCATTGATAATTATGAATTGAGCCTTTTATTATAATATATCAAATTGGGTCAATTTACTATGGATTATCAAATTATATGTTTAATTTTTTGAATGTTAAATAATTAGCACAATAAAAAATAAATAACTTTTTTTGAAGAAAAAATTAAATCGAAGGTGGCTAATTCATACACACACACACACAGATATATATATATATATAAACTCTCATAATATAAACTAAAATTGTAAAAAATTAGGGGGGGCCAACTTTGTCTTATACATATATTTACATATTATAAATTAAAATTTTCAAAACTTAGGGGGGGCCATGGCCCCCCTCAGCCCCCCTTGGTTCCGTCATTAGGGGTAATTTTGGTATTCAAGTTATTAGAGACCATGGGCTTTGGATCTTTATGTCATCTTTAACCAAAAAAAAAAGGGTGTGCAGTACGTGAAGCTTTTCTGAAGTGCAAATATCATTTCCTTTTTTCCAAATTGACTTCAACTTAGTAATTAAGTGACAATGAAGTTTTTACATTTCAATACGGTTTCTTAAGCAATGCACTGAGTAACATAATTACTTGGGTATATGATGACAAGGAAGCAGAACATAGTTAATTTTTTTTTTCTACTGCAAGATTTAGAGGAAATAAAGTCTACTATTAAACCGAAAGACTACTTGATTGTGTTTGGATATAAATATTTCGTAGTTAAATTAGATAGGAGATTACATAACTACACCTTAATTAGTTATATTTATCCCAAACTCTTTTCTTTATCACAACTAAACATTGTGGTAGTTGGTAGACCTTTCTTTTTGGCACTGCTGAGATGTGTTATTGGTAACTAGGATACATATGTCTGCTATTAATTGCAGGAGACATTAATAAGTCTACAAATCATTCAAAGATGTTATCGATTGAAACAAGTAATTGACTTTAAAGGCTGAGTTAGACTTAGAGGGCTGCAAGATTGGGCTCTGACTTGGATGATGTAAGCACAAAGGTAAGCATTTTCCTTTTTTTTGGTTTCATTTGTCGTATACTCATAAAATTTTTCCAAATATTTGGATTTTATTCAATGGTGCATTACCTTTCCATAAACATCGGAGTTGCCAAAGATGACTGATGCATTTGTTAAATAGCATAATGGATGAGTTTGATTTTGATCACTCCTAAAGAAATTATGACAAGCTTGCGAAATATAAAAATTCAAAGTGAAAAATGAAACAACGACGACAACTGCAACATCAAATGTTAGAGAAGAGACTAAATAGTTTGACAAACAATGAATAATTTCTTTTATATATATAGCAGCTAAACTAATTAGCTTTTGTTGTAGATCCAAATTAACTTGCAACTACAGTTGAAGAAAACGCTGTTGATTTCAGCTCATTGCCGTCAATACTTTGTTGCCCCTTTTTTTTTTTTTTTTTTCATAATTCAATTACCTTTTCTTTTTGAAAAAAACATATGCATAGAAAATGAGAATTATGAACCTTTTTTTAGGGCAAATTACATTTTACCCCCATGTGAGTTAGTGTTTTTATACATAATTCTTCTATAGTTTCAAAAGCTATCATAAACTTCTCATGGTTTAGATTAAAATGTCAAAATGATTTTTTTGCAATTCATAACGAAGTCACCTAAAATGTCAAAAATACCCTATATAAAGTTGAAAATTATTTATTAACCATAGGGAGGGGTTATGTGTATTTTTTAGGGCAAATTACATTTTACCCCCATGTGAGTTATTGTTTTTATACATAATTCTTCTATAGTTTCAAAAGCTATCATAAACTTCTCATGGTTTAGATTAAAATGTCAAAATGATTTTTTTGCAATTCATAACGAAGTCACCTAAAATGTCAAAAATACCCTATATAAAGTTGAAAATTATTTATTAACCATAGGGAGGGGTTATGTGTATTTTTTAGGGCAAATTACATTTTACCCCCATGTGAGTTATTGTTTTTATACATAATTCTTCTATAGTTTCAAAAGCTATCATAAACTTCTCATGGTTTAGATTAAAATGTCAAAATGATTTTTTTGCAATTCATAACGAAGTCACCTAAAATGTCAAAAATACCCTATATAAAGTTAAAAATTATTTATTAACCATAGGGAGGGGTTATGTGTATTTTTTAGGGCAAATTACATTTTACCCCCATGTGAGTTATTGTTTTTATACATAATTCTTCTATAGTTTCAAAAGCTATCATAAACTTCTCATGGTTTAGATTAAAATGTCAAAATGATTTTTTTGCAATTCATAACGAAGTCACCTAAAATGTCAAAAATACCCTATATAAAGTTGAAAATTATTTATTAACCATAGGGAGGGGTTATGTGTATATTTTGAAAATTCTAAGAGGATTATATGATAAAGCATTAAATTATAAGAGAGTTATATGATAAAATATAAACCCATACAGGATTACTAATGTGTCATGTATATTATGTTTATATATTTTGATCACTTCAGCCATTTTAATTTTTAAACAAGAGTAACTTCAACATTTTAATAGGTTTCGTTACTAATGATAATTTCCGTTAGTTTGACACTTTATTCTAAATCATGAGGAGATTATGTATAGCTTTTGAAACTATAGGGGATCATGTACAAAAATATTAAATCATAGGGGGTAAAATGTATTTGCCTAAAAAAATGAAAAAAGATAACAGAGTTTCTTTGCCAGTCCAAAACCAATCATTTTGCGGCAGTACCTTCGTACATTGTCCCTATTTTCCAAGTCCCAATTCAGCAAATTCATACATGTTTGAAAAGAACTAGCACGCAACCATAACTATTTTCAGCAAAACAAAATTACACAAAATACGCCAACAGCAGATTGATAAAACGGTGCACGTTGTACGAATCTCATTCATTGTTTCCACCATATCTTGATAAGAAAAGAGCCATCGATCCTTTCCAACTTTTACCTCCATCTTCTACAAAAGCACCAAAGAAAGCCAGACCACACAGATGACCAATTACAATCTCAAGAGGAAAAACTACCGTAGCACTCCATCAATTTCACTGTGCTCGCGCATGCATTACAGGCAATTGAAGTACAAAAAAATTACCTGATATTGCACCAGCTGGTGCCCTTCAATGTTTTTCATAAATGATCTTCAGATTCTCATTTCCATTATATTTCTGTGCTTCTTCAATTTCCCGTACTAAACATTCGACACCATCTCCGCAAAAATTCACCTTAATCGTTTCAAGAGTAGATATAACCCCTAAACAAGCAGGCATCATTTCCAAATTAGGAATTCCGCGGAGTTTTAATTGCTGAAGGCACGGGAAGTAATCATCACTGTCAGGGTTTGCCTCTGTCCACTCCACAATCCATGCATGTTCCAAAGTCAAGACCCTGAGTTTAGGGAATCCTCCTTCCATCAGCTCCCATTTTTGGCCCTCCATTGACTGGGCTCTTAATTTGAGGACTTCAAGATTGGGTAGTTGTTCGATCAATGACATTTTTCTACCAGGAAGACCCAGATTGATAAGACACAACTTCCTCAAATTCATGGGAAAAGAAAGCTCAACATGTTCCCGTGAACCTAAGAAGTAGTCGTCCCTTAAGGTGAGTGACTCTAGGCATTCTAGTCGACTCATGTTGCAGCATACTCTGTTTTGGTCCCCCAACTGGAAAATTTTAAGCCGGCGAACGTTGGGAATCCTTCTCAATATGTTCTCTCCCTCTTCATCAAGATCAAGATGCAGAGTAGAGAGTGTGTCTAAATTGGGTAAAATAGAGAGGTTTTCAACAACGTTGTTGTTGGAAGGCAGATGAATAACGACGCCACCCCTCAAACATACATGCCTCAAATTCTTCATGTTCCAGATGCTATCTGGCAATGATACCGTCACACCAGAAACGAGACAAAAGGTTTCCAAATGTGAGAGCTTGGCTATAGATGGCGGAATGAATTTCATGTACCAAGCTGTAAGGGCTAAGTACCTCAAACAAAGAAGTGATTCGACTTCAGTTGGAAGCTCCTTCAGCCATAGGTTAATGTTCCCTAAATTCAAAACTTTAAGATGTTTGTAGATGCAAAAAAGGAAGGAGATATTAAGCAACCGACGCCCATATCCATTGGACAAAATAGCTTTGACTTTATAAAATCCTCTCCATTGGAGCAAATGGACAACCGAGGTAGGTTGGGAGGCTCAATAAAGGTAGAAAGCTCATCATATCCTTGCAGGACCCGAAGAAATTTCTCTTCTTTCGCCTCGTCCTTACAGAACTCAAATATCAAATCATGAATGTAACAAGTTTTGACTCCACTAATGGATCTGCTTTTACTTACCATAACTAAGTTTCGACCAATAAGGTCCATCAGATATTCTTCTGCAATGACCTCTGATCTCTTTCGTTCAATTTTTTTCACAAACCCTTCTGCAATCCAGAGGCGCATCAAATTCTTGGCACCAATTTTTTCATCTTCTCGAAATGCTGCAAAATACAGCAGGCATGCCTTCAAGTGATATGGTAAATGCTCATAACTGAGCTCCAATGACTTCTTCCACTGGTCTGTACCAGACACCGTGGTCGAAGTTAAACTTTCAGCAAATTCTTCCCAAACCAAAATATCATGCTCTATAGTTGCTAGAATTCCAGCTACAACAACAACTGCAAATGGTAATCCCCTGCACTTTTTGGCAATCTCCATTCCGGTTCCACGCAATCCTTGAGGACAATCTTCTTTTCCAAAAACCTTCTTCAGCAGTAGTTCAAAACTTTCTTTCTCACTGAGTGGGTGAAGATAGTGAGGTTCTCCACCATATTGAACCTCTGAAGCTACATTAGAAAATCGACTCGTAAAGATGATTCTACTTCCATTCTTGTCATTGGGGAATGCAATTCTCAGCTCATTCCATACCTCAATGTCCCAGACATCATCAAAAACAACAAGATACCGATTCTTCAATAGCCTTTGATAGAGCTTTTCAAGCAACGCATGTTCATCCAGATTTTGAAACTCATCCTTCCTAGAATGTTTGCCATCAGAGCACAAAATTTGAAGCAACGCATTTTTCATGTTAAATTCTTGAGAAACAGTATACCAAAGACGAATGTGGAAGTTACAGATTACTGACCTATCATTGTAAACTTTTTTGGCTAAAGTTGTCTTACCAAGGCCAGCCATTCCCACAATGGGAACAATTTCCACCTGTTTTGATCCGCTTACAAGTCGGTCAATTACTTTTGCTGCCTCATCATCAAGACCAACAATGACTTCATGGGCTATTGGCATTTTACCTTTTGATAGCATGCGGCTGGAAGTCCTGCTAACTTCTGGTGCTCTTAAGCTATGAGAGGAATTAGGAAGACTCTCTATAGTACTTGAGTCACTGATCTGATCCTTAAAATGCTTGATATGGATGTTGGTATTAGCCAGCATATCATAACAGCCAAGGGCATCTGTGGACTCTGAGAAGCTAACTTCTCCTTCTTTCACTCTGTTTACAGAAGGCGAGCAAATTATAATGCCTGCCTCACTAAGAAGAGCACCAATTTTTTCGTTTTGTTCATCCATTTTCTTCTGATGCTCCCTTAAAATGCTTCTCAAGAATCTCAGTCCGGCATAGAGTATTCCCATTTCATCTTTCATAGAATCCATAAAGCTACAGCTGCAGCATAACAGCTCCCAGAGACAACCTATAAGAGAATCATTGAAGTTGTTCAATATCTGCTTATCCTGCACCCTTGGTGTACGTAATGATGCTGGGCAGTATGAAGCTCTAAGTACTTCCATATAAGTCTCGTAGACATGAAAATCAACAGCCCTGATCTTCTGTTGTTGTTCATATATCATGGAGAAGAACTTAGGATTGTGCATTTCCTCAGCATCATCCCAATAAGAACACATGTAACAGAGGCGTGCCGCGTTCAAAGCCACCACTTCGAAGTGCGCCAATAGCAAGGCAGGAATATCTGCAGTTCCTCGCATTTTGGCAAAGGGAATGAAGCTTTTCAAGAATGTCAGCTTTGCTTCAAGGGCTTGGACTTGAGCACTCGAAGCAGGAGAAATATACGATTCACTAATTTTCCGATCCATATAGTAATTTGTCAAATCTGCTAGATTTTGGAGGATGAGGTCTATGAATTCCAACAGCTCATCATCTGTCATACAAGAATTTGACCTGCTGCTTGCCAAAGCAAAGTAAATTTGGATGATTTTTTGCATGATTTCTTGCTTCAGTGATTTGATCTGTTTCTCAATTTCGGGGAACACTCCATGATTAACAGTATAATAGTCATTTTTGTCCGTTTCTAATCTAAGGGAAAGAGAGTACTGAAAGTCCTCCTCATATTTGTGAAAGGTATCTTCAATGCAAGATAAGAAAGATGGAAGACTCACCTTCTTCACAACATTGTCAGATTCCAAGTACAAATCATTGCTTTGGCTCCACTTTCTTGCACACATAAGAAATGTTTTGAGAAATTTCATGTGTTTGATTGCATCACGAACATAGTCAGGAACATCCCGGTCTACATCAAGTAAGACACGATATATGCTGCAAGTGGAGGCCATCTCCATCTCTTATGCAGGGAATTTCCTCAGTTTCACTCTCAAATTTTAAGGGAGAAACAAATCTCACTAACTGCAGAGCTAGCAAAGTAGTTCTTTCCTGAAAATTACTACTTCTTTGCTTTTCTTATTTGTTTCTGGTGAGTGGGTGAAGAAGAGTATTGAGATTATCAAGGTGGACCCACAGAGTGATAATCAATTACTCAACTATGGTTGGGTTAAATTGGCTTCACCCAAAATCCCAAATTTATCTTGAACTAATTACAAATGGAAATTGATAAAATTAAGTTGACAATCTGTCATCATCAACATTTTAATAGGGAAATTGGATACAGAAAAATGCATTCTTGAAACATGTTCTGTTGGGTCATTTCGGTAACCAATGTTGTATTAATTGGAGTTGATAAAAAATTTTGTACGCTTTCAACATGGATGGCCTATTTTAAAACTCTAAAAAATTCAAAAAATCTCATCCTCAAATGCATGCTTGTCTACTCTTATGCAAGGAGTTTCCTCAATATCACTCTCAAATATTAGTATAGAATAAGGAGAAATAAATCTCACCTTCTCCAGGGCCAGCAAGTCTTTCTTTCCTTTTATTTTATTGTGTTTTATTATTATTATTATTATTATTTTTGGTGGGATAGTGAAGAAGAGAAATCAGACACTCAATTGTTTAACAAACAAGAAACAGAATATCAGCAAAGTAAAGAGAAAATGCTGGAATTATCATAAAGTCAACTTTATGTTTAGAAAAATAAAAAATTTTCATTGGCAACTTTATTATTTTTCTACTATTTCATACTCGTATTGTAGTTGAGAAGGCCTACTCTGGTATGGTCCATTGGCAAAGGGTGCCTACACCTATACTACAGAAGCACAAAAATTTAACCATAGCAGCTCAATTCAGACTTGTTTTACTTTAATCTTTACTTGATTGTTTCTTAAAAAAAAATTAACCATTGTTGCTCCACATAGTCCCATCATATTATTACATGCATAAATTCTGTGAAGTAACTAGTTTCCTTTTAGTTAATATGGAAAAAGTAAAATGACTTTAGAGGTTTTAGTTTAATGACTTTAGAGGGCTTCTTTTAAAATTGTGGAAGCACAGAATTTGGGATTTCTGCAATTACTAGTGTCAATTATATCATAAAATATATGCATTACCATAATAAATGTAAACGCTAAGATAATAAATATAAACAGGAAAATGATAACGTGCAATAATGTTATTTGCCAGCGTGCATTAATGTTACCAATATACAATGGTCAAAGAAAATGATTGGATTAAAGAAGAGGAAATTTCTACTAATTAGTTGTAATACTTCTTACAAGAGTCAAGACTTAAATCTAAACTAATTATTTGTACAAATTTATCTTCTTGCATAATAAATATATTTTTTAATCATATTTTTATTTCACATATACCATATCAAAAGAGTGATATAATTTTATTTTATTTTTTGTAAATTATTCTAAATAATCTCATATCCAAACACAAGTATATGCCCATTTCAGTGTTACGTGAGGCCATTGGAAATCAATTCAAGTCTTCTCACTAGTCTTTCTTCCACATTCGGGGGCAATGTTTTAGGTGGGAGAAGATTTCATTCACAATGCGTAACCGATCTCTGGCCTTGTGATTCTAACTTGCTCCATTTTTTATATGTGAGCAACTATATTCAGGTTTTTGGGACCTGAACAATTTTGGGCTAATTGATATATGTCGCAAGAACATTTTCATATTCTCTTGTGGTTAAATTTAATAGTAGTATACACAGCTAATGAATTGATAAGGCTTTTATAGTGTTGTATTTATCTTTTAGGTAGAACTACAAAAGAATCTCGTAAGCCAGCTTTCTAGCAGCGAAACTGCCTCAATATTGGTTGGCTGAGCTCAAGCAGTTTGATCAAAGTATCAAATCAAGTAGTTTGATTAAGAAAATACTCTTAAACCTCATGATATGGAGGCATATTTTTAACATTAGTACTAATCGTCTATTTTAAATTCCTTCAAAAAAATATTATAATTAATACTCCCTCCGTCTCATATATTTAGTCATGTTTGGGGATATGTGCTTTTTATGCATAATACATTCCACCAAAAAAATTTTCTTTTGCTCCACTTTTGCCTTTAATCATGTGTTGGTCAAAGTAAAAAGTTGAAAACAATCCCATTATATTTGTCTTTATACATTATTAATGAAGGGCATAAGGTAAATTTCAGAGTATAAAATAGTTAGAAATGTCAAAATTTGGAACAGCCAAAAAAGAAAAGTATGACACTCTCAATGGGACGAAGGGAGTATGACACTTTTCATTGTTCTTTTTCTTTTTGTTGAAAATTCAAGCATTGTTGTTCAATAAGCATGCTACAAAAATCAATCTTATGAGATAGCTAGTTCTTATTTTCAAAATAAAATAGTAAAATGACTTCAGTCCCTAATTACATTTCATGGGTCGAGCGTCCTTCCCGTCTAATCGCTTTGTAATCCGAACCAGTTCTATTGGTTCGACAAAAAAATTAAATTATAACTGTGTCCCGGAGGTACCGGACTTAGTACCTAAGTTAAAAAAGAAATCATAGTTTTAATTGAGAATTAGAAAATAGTTAAACGTCTAAAAGACTTTATTTAAACGTAATTCATTACTTGTTAAGAAAGATCACATTACCATCAATACTTGCATATTTAAGGTAAATTTTTTTTTAAATATCACTTATTCTCAACAACAAAAGCTAAATATATTATATAATTAGCAAGTTAACACTTTTATATTGTTGAAATAGTAAAGTATGTCATCTCAAATATAAATATTTGATGAAAGATGATTAGATATTCCTCTATTAATTATAGTTTTAATGGACAAAATTATAAGTATACCCTTGTATATGAATTGGGTTGGGTATCTGCGATTTTCAAAGCCTTTGAATTGTGAGAGGACGTGCTCACTTGTCAATCTGATCTACTACCTGAACTACATAATAAAATTTGCGGTTCAGATCGGATCAATGTTTACTATTTTTTTGGATTTATCCGATCAAAATAAACAACCTATGTTACATAAACTTGCAAATCTTTATTATTGAGGACCAGGTTAACTAGTATCAACATTAATTGGGTAATCATGATTTCTAGATCCAAATCTCAAGTCTTCCGTTTCTCACTTCCTTCTTGTAAAGTTTAGAGTCCTCTCGCTCAATTAAAAAATTTTTAAAGAATTTTAGAGCGTTCAGCATGTAATTGGCATCAAAATGGACCCACGCAACGTTAGACCTTGCCAGCGAAGAAGTCAGTAGGCAATTATAAAATTATTTTGTGTCACAAGAACCACCAACACAAGAAGCTGCACCTCAGAAAAGCAAAAAAGTCCCCTTAAGGTTTGTTATCCCACATCGGATGGGGGGGTTGGGTATTTACTTTCCTGGATTGACTTCAAGAGTTATTGGCTTTTGGAGTTCAATTTGGGATTAGGGTTTAAGTAATCAACAAAAGTCTATTAATGGAGTTAGAAAGAAAAAAAAAATACACTTAAAAGCATCTCAACTGACAGATCATTAATTTAAATGTCCCTCATTTCAATGTTAAAAAAAAAAAGAAAAAAAGTCCCTCATTTCAATGTCCCAAAAACTGAATAAAAAAAAGAAAAAAAAAGTTAAAGCCGGATGAATTGCACTAAATCCCGCTCCAGAATTTATGTAACCAAGAATGATGGCCTCCTCTCTATTATATTTGCCTGATACAAAAACTAAATAAAAGAATAATGAAAATAACCAAAAAAATTTCCTTCAATCCATCCATTACACAGAGAGGGACTTTGGGTCTGACACAGCGGGATGGCAGGGACAGCCGCGCCTGCAAAAGTTTTCAGAATTTTAAAATCTTTACTATAATTCTAGTTGTCAACTAAAATTATATTATTATTTTGGCTCTCTTAAATATAATTATCAGTAATTTTATTTGTTATTTTGTTTAATTTCTTTTGATAAAGTGTCCTATACCAGACTAACAATTAACTTTCTCAAAAAGTATACGATTGGTACCTACTTACCCTACGATTAGTATTACTTTTGAATAATAATTATAAAAACATTATGTGCCGTTTGGATTGCTATTTTTAAGAGTTTTTGTAGAAAAATATATTGTAACGATTTGATATATGTGAAGTAAAAAGGTGATTAGAAAATGTGTTCATGAAAAACGTAAAAATTTTTCTATGAAAAATCACAATCCCAACTTTTTAAACCAAATTTCTTATAACGAACGAACTCTTAGTTTCTTTGGTTTCTATAACTTTAAAATAGCAATTAAGGTAATATTGTACACGTTACATAGGAAATCAAAGGGAAAAAAATAATTCAACTATCATATAAATTGAAGAAGTTTCAATTATGGTTATGAATGCCTCACATTCATAGTAAATATAACAGTATAGAGTCTAATTTTTACATTTTTCTTTATATTTTGTTTTTATGTTTTAAAAATTTCTTACTCCTAATTATAATCTAATGAACTTTCACTTTACATTTAGTATATTTTATTTGCTACCGTCACCGCAAAGGGTACCTGGAGGCATATGTAAGTGGGGGGCTCACTGCTCGTGAACAGCTTTTTTTTTTTTAATAAAATGAAAAAGAGAGCTACATAAATTAAACCACAGATGAGTCAAACACAATCATTTTAAGAAACTTAATGCTTAAATGTGACCAACTGAATTTGGTGGAGTAAAACTCTCCTCCAATCACAAATGATATGAGAAAGTACATGATGGTCAGATGATTAGAAGAAAGCAAATAAATTATAATCCTCGAATCATGTTTGATAAGAAGATGAGTAAATTGGTTTTGAATAGTAATCTTCAATCCATCTCTTGTCGTCCATGCCTCTGCCATATTTATTGTGCCTTTACCAACAATGTTCCTGCTGAAGCCCATGGTCCATTCACTTACAAACATTATTCATGTTTACAAACACAAAGAGCTCTAGGACACCTCCTAATTATATGTTTAGAATCCTTGCCCGCAAAAAACGCAGGAGCTGTCTTGAATGGTATTTCTAATGACAAGGAGTTCTCTCGAGGCAAGTCTGTTTTGAGAACAGAACCAAAGAAAATGCTTGGTTCTAGATGAGGCTTTAACTTTCCAAATCCATGCAAGAGGACTCCTAGTAGAATTAAGAATATTGCTACAAGTCAAAGCAAATTTGTATGCTGTAGCAGAACCAATCTTACCAACAGGTGAAAATTACCTTGACTATAACTCTGTTTAGGAATGGCTTGAATCCTTCGCTTGATAAAGTCAGGGAGTACAAATGATAAAATAGAGAAATCCCAAGTGCTAGAACTAGTGTTAGAAAGCACCTCCTTCACTAAAATGTTACCATCTCCTACAGACAAGGTTCATGAATGATGTTTCTAATAGGGTGATAAAAGGTGCTGCAATATGCTACCTGCATTGCTTGGTCTTGAACTAGCGAGAACTTGCAGCAGAATTTGTCGAGTTGGTCCGCCGTGTTGGCTTCATCATCAATATAAGGAAAATTCGCACTACATTCCCTCATGATTCAAGAAAACATCCAATCTTGGGGTTTACTTGGTGGATTTCACAATAGTAATTTGAACATCAACACGAAAATCGTCCAGCTAGCTGAGCCAATTTAAATGCCTGTACCCCTGAATCATTTGCGAGCTCCCTATAATTTTGCTAAACATTTTGTACAATTTTTGCATAGACGGCCGTTTTCTGAATCAACATGAATGCATTCAACTGCAACTTTGTCAAACTCAAGGATCTCATTCTCAAATGCTTGTTTAATCTCATCTGAATCATGCGGCAGTGCGGAATTCCAAACACTTGGGCATAAACAAACATTATCTATGGGTATAATTGAATTTGAAACCCATATCTAAAGCTGTAAATCATTTACCAAACACCTCCTAAATATCCATTCAATCATATCACCTTTAAAGCTCCCCGGGGAATCAATTATTTTACTAATTTCGTTTCCAGCAATTAACTCAAGAAACAGAACACCAAGTTGTAGACACCCTTCTCACCCTATTAGTATGGAGGATTTTTCTACAATGGAGTTTTCTTGAGAATATAGAAAATTGCAACCCAATCCTAGATTTAGTATGTGGTGCTTGTAGTAATTTTTTGATTTTCCTTTTTGTGCCCCAAAAAAATCAAGAACAAAAACAAAACTATGACGCTTTCACAAATAAAATATCTTGTTTTCGCATAATATTCATGATTCTGTTCTCGTACTATTAATTTTTAGCCTTGATTAGTTTTCTCTTTTATTTACTTTATGCCTCCAATTTATTTATTAAATTATAAACTTACACGTTAAACGGATCAGACAGGTCAACCTATGTTTGATCTGATTTGGACCTGTTTGCCAGGTGGATATTCGGGTCTAACTTGATTTTGATCCGAACCCATGAAGAGTAAAACCATATCTACTAATTTTGTATTAGATTCGAGTCATATTTTTGAGTCATGTTGAGAATTGTCACCCTATAATTAATATGTTGATATGCACCATTATATCGGCTTCTCAGTTATGTTGGGGATTTATTTCTTAAGAATTGTAAATAAAATGAGCAAATGCATATCTTTTAGTGCACTTTTATTTGCAATATGAGTTGTTTGGACTGATCTGAGACACTTTGACAGATTTTAGGGTCAAAATTAATAGAACAAAAATAAAAGATGCAAAGTGATAATCTATGTTAACTTAAAGCATGGAAGGGGAATTTAATAATATGGGCCTCAGCAAAACTAAAGACCTTAGACGTAGGGTACAATCGACACCATGAGTCAAGCCGAATAAAGTTACCTCAGTTTCGGGTGGTTCATTTCATCATTTAAAAAATGTGAAATGAATCCCCAAATCTAGCTGTGCCGATTTCATTTGGCTTTACCCAAATGTCAACTCTTTATCCCTCCGTCTTATTTAAAGTGTTATACTTTTTTTTTTGCTGTCCCAAAATGTTTGTCATGTTTGACATTTATAACTATTTTATACTTTGAAATTTCCTTTGTACCCTTCATTAATAATGCATAAAGACAAATATGATGGGAATGCTTTCTACTTTTTATTTTGACCAGCACATAATTAAGGGTAAAAGTGGAACAAAAAGAAAACCCTTTTTATGGAGTGTATTATGTATAAAAAACACATATCCTCAAATATGACTAAATATATAGGGCGGAGGGATTATTATTTTGCTTGAAATTAAAAATAAGGGAAATAGTGGACAAAAAAATTTTCTGTTATGAAACAATTAAATGGGAGTGAATGTCCATTAAACTCTCCTATGTTTATTAAGCTTATTTATTGCTATTGAATCCATCCAAAGATAAAAGAATATGGATGACGGTTTGATCTCCCTATACAATTAATTTATAACCCCTCAGTGTATCTATAAATAGATGTGCATTCTTGATTGTTTTGGTGTGAATAGAAGAAATATAGTTCTCTACTTTTATCGGCTTCTCCTTATTTTATTTTACCCCACATCTTGTTATTTCATTAGTTTTATAATACGTTATCAGTACGAGACTCTATTTCTGAGCAATTGTGAATCACAAGACTGTCGAGATTCTACCAATTTCGAATCAACAATTGGGTATTTTCTCGAACAACTTTTGACTACATATTGAGGTAAATTTCTAACTTATAAATATATTTTAATTTCTTATGACTAATCTTCCAAAACAAGAGTTCGTACCTCTTAATATTTCTGAAAAAAATTATTTATCATAAGTATCAGATGTTGAAATTCATCTTGAGGCAATGGGTCTTGATAATACTATTATTGAAAAAAATGAATCTTCAAACCAAGACCGTGCCAAAGCTATGATTTTCCTTCGTCATCATTTAGATGAAGGATTAAAAATAGAGTATCTTACTGTTAAAGATCCTCTTGTCCTTCGGAGAGATTTGAAAGAAAGATTCGACCACCTGAAGTTGATCGTTCTTCCAAAAGCCCGATATGATTGGCTTCACTTACGGCTACAAGATTTTAAATCTGTCAACGAATATAATTCAGTCATATTCAGAATTACTTCTCAATTATCATTAAGTGGCGAAAAAGTCACTGATGAAGATATGTTAGAGAAGACATTTTCTACTTTTCATGTCTCTAACATGCTCCTGCAGCAGCAATATCGAGAGAAAGGATTTAAAAAATATTCTGAACTTATCGCATGTCTTCTCTTGGTTGAACAAAATAATGAATTATTGTTGAAAAATCATGAGTCCCGACCAACTGGTGCAAGTCCATTCCCTGAAGCGAATGCGACTCAATTTCAAAATTCTGGTCGAGGTCGTGGACGTGGCCGTAGAGGTAGCCGTGGAGGAGGCCGTGGACGTGGTCGTGGCCGTGGACGTGATCGTAGTAGATTTGTGCCCCGTGAAAATTACAACCACGGCAAACAACAAAATATTTCTCAAAAGAGGAATAATAACTACGATCAGAAAAATGGAGAAAAGAAAAATTATGAAGAAAAATGCTATCGGTGTGGCATGGAAGGTCATTGGTCCCGTACCTGTTGTACGGCTGACCACCTTGTTGACCTTTATCAAGCATCTTTGAAAAAGAAAGACAAAAATGTCGAGACAAATGTTATCGACCAAAAGAATGATTATGATGATGGTGATGATGCTGATATGACACACCTCAATGTAGCTGATTTCTTTGAACATCCTGAAGATGTCAACAAATATCCTATGATTGTTTAGATATTTTATGATACTTTATATCTTTCATGTAATTTTCTTTCTATTTAATATTTATTTTCGCATCTTTAGTAATCTTTATTTTTGTTTGAAATTTTCTTCCTGAAAAAGAAATGAATATCAAATATTTGGAATTAAATAATAATGATGATGACATTTGTCACATTGATAGTGCTACCACGCACACTATATTGAAAATTAAAAAATATTTTTTTTATTTGAAAATGGGAGAGACAAATGTTAATACCATCAGTGGTAATGCAAAATTGATTGAAGATTCCGGAAGAGCCATTCTATTTCTCCCTGAAGGAACTAAAATTGTCATAAATAATGCACTACTCTCTCCCAAGTCTCGAAGAAATTTATTGAGTTTTAGAGATATCCGCCAAAATGGATATCACATCGAGACAATAAATGAGACAAATGGTGAAGTTTTATTAATTACAAATACCATTTCTAGGGAGAAATGTGTATTAGAAAAATTACCTTCACTTTCTTCTGATTTATATTATGCACAAATTAGTGCAGTTGAAATTCATCATTTAGTAGACCAGAAGTCTATTCATCCCAATGATTTTATAATTTGGCATGATCGTCTCGGATATCCTGAATCTATAATGATGAGACGAATAATCAAAAATTCGCATGGCCACTCATTGAAAAATCAAAAGATATTAAAAGCAAATGAATTCTCCTATGTTGCTTGCTCCCAAGGAAAATTAATTATTAGAACATCACAAGTTAAAGCTGGGACTGAATCCCCTACATTTCTAGAACGAATTCATGGTGATATATGTGGACCTGTAGATCCACCATGTGGACCATTTTGATATTTTATGGTGCTAATTGATGCATCAACGAGATGGTCACATGTATGTTTATTATCTACTCGCAACCTGGCGTTTGCGAGATTGCTCGCTCAAATAATTAAGTTGCGAGCACAATTTCCAGATTATCCAATAAAGAAAATTCGTCTAGATAATGCTGGTGAATATTCGTCACATGCTTTTGACGAGTATTGCATGTCCATTGGAATAACTGTTGAACATCCTGTAGCCTATGTTCACACACAAAATGATCTAACCGAGTCATTTATTAAAAGGCTTCAATTAATTGCTAGACCATTGTTGATGAGGTCTAAGCTTCATTCATCTGCTTGGGGACATGCTATATTACATGCAGCAACATTTATGAGGATTAGGTCGACAAGTTATCATACTTATTCTCCCCTACAATTGACTTTTGGTTATGAGCCAAATATTTCACATTTACGAATATTTGGTTGTGCAGTTTATGTTCCAATTGCACCACCCCAACATCGCAAATTGGGCCCCAAAGAAAATTGGGGATATATGTCAGATATGAATCACCTTCAATTATTAAGTATATAGAACCATTGACAGGTGATTTATTTACTGCAAGATTTGCAGATTGTCATTTTGATGAATCACATTTCCCGACATTAGGGGGAGGAAAAGATCAACTAAAAAAGAAAATTCCTAAAAAGGAAATCATTTGGAAAATTTCATTAGATTTCCTGGATCCTTGTACAAAAGAATGTGAACTAGAAGCTCAAAGGATCATACATTTGCAAAATATTGCAAATCAATTGCCGGATGCATTTAGTGACTCCAGAAGAGTCACCAAATCACATATTCCTGCTGAAAATGTTTCAATTAAAATAAATGTCCCTGAAAGACAAATCACAAGTGCTAATGTATCTAAAGCACGCCTGAAGCGTGGGAGACCTCTTGGTTCTGACAGGTTGTCGAAGCCTGTGCAATAATAAATATCTGCTCAAACTAAAAGTAATTTCTGTAGATAGTGGTGAGCAGGGTCGAATCCACAGGGATTGGGAGTAATTGTTTCTTTTCAAATTCACAGTGACAAGGGTGTGTTTTTATGCAGAAGGTGACAATAAAAGAAGTTCAAATAAAATCTAAGAAACTACTAAAACTTAAATAACAAATTACTAAAATCAAATGAATGATAATTAAGGATCTAGCCAAGGAATAACTTCAGCAATGGTTCACCTAATTGATCATCGATAAGCAAAGGCAATTCCAATTATTTACTAATAAATAGGTTATAACTGCCAAACAAGCGATGACAGTCAACCCCTCCTTACTGTGTCGATGATTAAGGTACGCCCGTTAATCACTGCTCTAATTGAGAAATAATCCTAGGTACGCCCATAGAATTTAATTCCCTAATTGCCTTACGTATTAAAGGAGCCCTATTCTAATCAAATAACGCACTACCAGGGTTATTTTAGATTAGCTCGCGTGTTCCCCTGACATAAACCCAATCATGCCAGTTGTCACTATTTTAGAGCAATTAAACAATTACGGATTTAATGCCCTAATTGACAATAGATTACCCAATCAACTAATTATCCGGATCCAAGATAATCAATTAATTAAATAACCATAAGCATAGCAATCAAAGAATATGCGAATACCAATAAATAAAAGAAAAAGATAAAATTAAATCGATCTCACAATTTCAGGCAAGCCAAAGCTTCCGTTGTTTCTTGACTAGACAAAGGGATTTAGTTCATCCCTTGTCTACTCCTATCGAAAAGAAAAGAAAAGTAACAACTCCAGATGAAAGGAAAAGTCAAAAGCTCCTCCATCCGAGCAGTGCTCCTGACTTGCGCAGGAGCAACTACTAAAAGACGGAAAACGGCCAAGTCAAAGTGTAAAGCCACCCACCCCTCCAGTAGTGCTCATTCCCTCTTTTTACATACGAGAATTGAAGATTAAGCCAAAAGCCCATAAGAGAAAAGTCAACAAAAGCAATCCAAAAGTGACCCTTCTCTGCGGCGGCCCACCAGCAAGAAGAAAACCCTCCAGCCGTCCTAGCCTTTGCGGTAATTACCAAATTGGGTTGCAGTGTTCCTTTTCCAAAAATGCCCCTGGGATAAGCTCTATTACTTGGACTCTTTTCTTGTTAAATTGGCACTTGTTATCATATTTTCGTTCTACTCCCTGAAATAAATGTAAAATATCAAAAGTGAGTAGAATCTAACAATTAATCCACATTAGGTCAGATAATAGGGAGAATTAATAATAAAATAAATGATAAAATTGCAACCTATCAATTTCCCCCACACCTAAACCATGCTTGTCCTCAAGCATAAGAGTAGTAAACGAACACCAAAATTTGATAATGGCCACTGCTCTATCCACCAAATTGCCAAGATACCAAGAAAAATAATAATCAAGCATCAATGGTCAAGTCCAAGAAACATCACTCCTGGTTAGCTTCTAAACCATAAACTCCTCTAATTTCATGTTAACTAATCTAAGAAGAAGGAATAACGCATAACATTTATCAGCAAATGGTTCAACTATTAACCAAAATCTCAACATTAAATCCATAATTCGGCAAGCTGACTTTCATTACACACTAACACAACCTTCACTTTTTTTTTCACATTTTTTTCTACTTTTCTCTTTCTTCTTTTTTTTTTTGATTCTTTTTTCAATAGTAACAAAAGATTTAGTCGCTAGCCATTTGAGCCTTTTGACGCGAACTCCAACATTGGCCAGATGAAGGAGCCCGGTTACTCAGCTTCTATCGCCACGTGGCTACGTACTCATAAGAACTACTACCTTTTGACGTGAGAATCAACACTTTTAGGTGCAGATCCCCGGTTACTCAGTAGTAACTAATAGCGGAGTACAGTCAAGTTTATTCATAGCTAAAAATCATAAAAACTCAATATAACACAAGAACCAAAAGAAAACTTGCATCAGCTAGCCTCATTTTCAAACATGGAGAACTAAGGTTAATAACCGGACCAATTCACATGAAAATGCCAATAATCATTCCCTATGCCTAGGATAGTTAACCAAAAATTATAAGAGTAAAATAATCATTGATATTCACCAAAGAGATGTTTTTGGATTCAACCACATTAACTTGGTACCCTTTTATTATTAAAACTTGGCAAAAGTAGAAATAGAGGCAATAATCCAACATCAAACCTTGGCATGTACTTACGAGCCAATCACTAAAAAGAAGAAAAAATGAACGAGAGGTGGACAAATAACAAACTAAAAATAAAGAACTAGTATAGCTGTCCCCCCCACACCTAGATCCTACATTGTCCTCAATGGAGGGAATAAAGCAATTAAAGTGAAAAGGACAATGAAACTTCCCTCTCGAGTGGCTAAGGGGTCGGCGGGAACAGCGGAGGGGCACCGATGTGGTGAGACATCAAGTCAACCAGCAAATGCCAAACTCTGTCCACCCAAATCTCAACAAAGTCTCCAATAATGTGCTAAATCCAGCAATATCAGTTCAGGACTTTAGTAATAGCAGCGCAGTCACAAGCCCTTGGCGGTCAATCAGATCTCTAACCAAATAGAGTTAACAAGTACTCGCACCCTTACCATTGGTGCAAATCGCAATTCAAAATCAATGAGATTGCTATAGCAAAGCAGATCAGTAGTAAAGCAATAACCCCAAGTGTTAATCTAGTCACAAGAAAGATTCTAAATCTCTAAAGAAGAGCAACAGGCGACTAGAATTCCAATGAATAGAGCAAGTAGAGGAACCGTAGGTGGGAACCCAGTCCACCGAAGTCAATAAACAAACGCAGGAAACAAATAAGTTCGTAAATGAGTCAACAAACAATATTTCAACTGGCATGCACTGAACTGGAATAAGCAATGTAGAGGGTATAGAAGCCTCCCAATTTAACAAACAATATTTCAGCTCACCCAAATACTCAACAAATGGCTCCAGTTGGCCAGTAGAAGTCGCAACCCAAAATCAGCAATTTCAAAGATAACAGCTCAGGGCTTGGACAATAATCACTTAGCCAACCAAATAGAAGTACCCAATTGAGGTCCAATCACCCCACCAGTACCACTGGGGTAAAACGTAGTCCAAAATCAATGAAATTGCTATAGCAGAGTAGAGCAGTAGTAAAGCAAAAACCCCCAAATAAGTATTCACCCACCAAGAAATACAAATACCCAACTTTCGACAGCCAGACTGCCCCCCCAATAGATCAATTTGAAACTAGCAACAACAGCAAGTAAATCATGTGGCACAGGTCTCCCAACTCAACATACAATTTCCAAATTACTTCAACCGAAATCTCAATAGAAACCTCAGCGAGAGTAACTATTCAAGCAGAATATTCAAGCAATTCACGTAGATGCACCCAACTTGAATAAGCAATGTAAAAGGCATAGAAGCCTCCCAATCAGACAAACGAAAGCAGGAATAGCCCCACTAAAGTGGCAATAGACGATCCAAGCAGACGATACCCAAATTAATCTCCACAACTGACCTCAAGTTACTCAGTAATAAAGCAGCAGAGTGGGTCACAATTGATCACAAAAGTTGTCCACGCACTCGAATTTGCAAAGTCACCAACAAGAGTTTCTGGATACGTTAAAGAGCAGGAGTTAAAGGAATACCTCCACCTTGACAACTATACGGAGCGATGGTGCTGCAAGGGGGAAGGCCGGTGGCGCTGCGGCTTGGTCGCGGACAGGAGCTTCCGACGCACAGGTGGGGAGCGGCGGCAGGCATGTTCTGTGGGAAGAGCTGCAGTGGTGGCGTGCGGAGCTGTGCGTGGCCGTCGCGTGGCTGCCAGCAGTTCGGGCGGCGAGGTGGGAGTTGCGAAGAGAAGAGGGAGGGCGCGAGGGCAGGTTGCGGTCTCCGTGCGGACAATAGGTGAGGTGGAGTGAGGCGTGCGAGGAGCAGAGGAGCGAAGAGGTACAAGACACGCGAGCTCCAGTAGCGGCGGCGCGCGGCTGCTTGGCATGGCTAGGTGGAGGAAGCGGCGGCAGCGTGCGCAGGTGAAGATGCGAGGAGCGAGGAGAGGGAGTGAGCTGGTCGGAGCTCTGGTGTGCGGTGGAGGTGAGCTGGGGCAGAGGTGGCGACGCGCTAGGCGTTGGTCGCGGGTGAAGGAGATGGCGGCGGGCATGAGGTGTGCTCGGCCGACAGAGAGGAAAAAGAAACAGGGGAGAAGAAAGAAAGAAAAGAGAAAGAAGAAGAAAGAAAGAAAAGAAAGAAAGAAGAAAGAAAAAGAAAGGATTTTTTTTTTTGTTTTTACGTTGACAAGTCAAGGACTAGCTACGGTTAAAGAGAAAGAAAAATTCTTCCTTTTGATTCCGTATTACTTCCTCTTTTTTTCTTTTTTATTTTTTTATTTTTTTCAAAATTTTTTTATTTTTATTTTATTTTTTATTTGTTTTCTTTTGTAACAAAAAAGAAAAGAGGTAGCTACGGTTAAAAGAATTTTTTTTTTTGAATCCTTACCTTTCCCGCGAACGTGACGCGGGCGCGTCATGAGGGCAAGAGAGCTCCCAGAAGTTTCTGATTATGAGATTCCTGCACATCACCACGCGGGCGCGTCATGACTGAAGGGCACCTATAAATCAGCAAAAACGAAAATTGAAACCCAAAATCAGTCGAATTCAAGGACAATACATCTAAACTACCACACGAAAATGAACAAACAATTAAAAGGAACAATTGGGTTGCCTCCCAAGGAGCGCCTTTCTTTAATGTCTTTGGCTAGACATTATCATGTTTTGCTCATGGAGGATAAAATCTTGTGGCTCGTCTTACTACTTCATCCTCTATATAGTCCTGATAACCCTCGTAAATAGAATAATCCTTGAGCATACGAGCTACGGGCTTCCATGGACTAGTGAATAGCGCCAAACGAGTCGATGATAATTTACATTCTCCATTCACTCCTCCCTCACTTGCATTCATTGGTTCAAGATATTTTGCCATCTCCACTCTTAACTTATTCCTGTCATGAAATTTTAAATTTTCTGGTATAATAAAGTCAATTTCAATAACAGGAGTTGAAGAATAGGAGTCAGGAAAATATTGATTAAGGAGTGGAGAAGATGTCACCGCATTTGGAGATTGTTCACTGGATTCATTCACTTGAACGAGTTGATCTTGGAGTCTCATTTCTTGCACTTCAGCTTCCTTTTCAACTGCATCTTTAAATCCGTTTTCTTGAAACTCTTGCAGTTCCATGTCATTTGGCCGGACAATTGCACTCTCATCTTCCTCAAGATTGATATTGGTTTGTGCGGGCAATTCTTCCATTTGAGGAGCTAATCGCTCTATCCTGGATGTCAATTGACGCATTTGATCCGCCAGGTCACGAAGGCTCGCTTGTGTCTTCTGATGAAATCGATTTAGCGCTTGTGTCTCCTGATGAAATCGATTTGTATTAGCAATTAGTAATTCCATCATTTCTTCAAGAGACATACCTGACACGGAGGATGATTGCTAAGACTCTTGCTGTTGAAAATCCATTGGCCCCGTCGCATAATCAAAATTGAAATTATCCCACCATCCTTGATCATACCCGTTTGAATAAGGGTCATGCTGCGTTTGATATTGGGGTGAAAAATCTCCAAAAGTATCAATTGGAGCACTTAGATTATCTTGAAATGCGGGGCATGTGTCAGTTGAATAACTTGAGTCAAAATAAGTTTCACAATTTGCAACAGCCCATTGATCATTAGGAAAAATATGAGTCTCATAACCCCATTCAGGAACAAAGTCCAGTCTATCATCAAAATATGGAATGTTAGCAGCCATAAACTATAAAAAAAATATATAAAAAAATAAGAGAAAAATAAATTAAAAATGAGAACAAGGTGAACTCAAAAAGAAACAAATTAATCTGACACCAGTCCCCGGCAACGGCGCCAAAAATTGACAGGTTGTCGAAGCCTGTGCAATAATAAATACCTGCTCAAACTAAAAGTAATTTCTGTAGATAGTGGTGAGCAGGGTCGAATCCACAGGGATTGGGAGTAATTGTTTCTTTTCAAATTCACAGTGACAAGGGGGTGTTTTTATGCAGAAGGTGACAATAAAAGAAGTTCAAATAAAATCTAAGAAACTACTAAAACTTAAATAACAAATTACTAAAATCAAATGAATGATAATTAAGGATCTAGCCAAGGAATAACTTCAGCAATGGTTCACCTAATTGATCATCGATAAGCAAAGGCAATTCCAATTATTTACTAATAAATAGGTTATAACTGCCAAACAAGCGATGACAGTCAACCCCTCCTTACTGTGTCGATAATTAAGGTACGCCCGTTAATCACTGCTCTAATTGAGAAATAATCCTAGGTACGCCCATAGAATTTAATTCTCCAATTGCCTTACGTATTAGAGGAGCCCTATTCTAATCAAATAACGCACTACCAGGGTTATTTTAGATTAGCTCGCGTGTTCCCCTGACACAAACCCAATCATGCCAGTTGTCACTATTTTAGAGCAATTAAACAATTACGGATTTAATGCCCTAATTGACAATAGATTACCCAATCAACTAATTATCCGGATCCAAGACAATCAATTAATTAAATAACCATAAGCATAGCAATCAAAGAATATGCGAATACCAATAAATAAAAGAAAAAGATAAAATTAAATCGATCTCACAATTTCAGGCAAGCCAAAGCCTCCGTTGTTTCTTGACTAGACAAAGGGATTTAGTTCATCCCTTGTCTACTCCTATCGAAAAGAAAAGAAAAGTAACAACTCCAGATGAAAGGAAAAGTCAAAAGCTCCTCCATCCGAGCAGTGCTTCTGACTTGCGCAGGAGCAACTACTAAAAGACGGAAAACGGCCAAGTCAAAGTGTAAAGCCACCCACCCCTCCAGTAGTGCTCATTCCCTCTTTTTACATACGAGAATTGAAGATTAAGCCAAAAGCCCACAAGAGAAAAGTCAACAAAAGCAATCCAAAAGTGACCCTTCTCTGCGGCGGCCCACCAGCAAGAAGAAAACCCTCCAGCCGTCCTAGCCTTTGCGGTAATTACCAAATTGGGTTGCAGTGTTCCTTTTCCAAAAATGCCCCTGGGATAAGCTCTATTACTTGGACTCTTTTCTTGTTAAATTGGCACTTGTTATCATATTTTCGTTCTACTCCCTGAAATAAATGTAAAATATCAAAAGTGAGTAGAATCTAACAATTAATCCACATTAGGTCAGATAATAGGGAGAATTAATAATAAAATAAATGATAAAATTGTAACCTATCAGGTTCCAAAGATAAAAATCCTAGAAAGAAAAGAGAATCAAATGAATTCATAATTAGTGACAAAATTCAACCTCCTGAAGAGGTTGCTCCTGAAGAGCCAACTCTTGAAGAGAATGAAATTATAGAAAATTTAATAAACTTTGTCACTACAAGAAAAAGTTGGAACCGAAGAGAAATAATTATTGATGGTACTTTTGCATATAATGTAGCACTTGATATTATGGTAGAGGACGAGGATCATGAACCTACATCGATTGATGAATGTCGACATAGAAATGATTGATCAAAATGGAAAGATGCAATCTAATCTGAATTGGATTCACTAGCTAAAAGAAAAGTTTTTGGACCTGTAGTCCAAACACCTGAAGGTGTAAAGCCAGTTGGATATAAATGGGTATTTGTGAGAAAAAGAAATGAGAAAAATGAAATTGTGAGGTATAAAGCAAGATTTGTAGCTCAAGGATTTTCACAAAGATCTGAATTTGATTATAATGAAACGTATTCACCTGTAGTGGATGCAATCACATTTAGATATCTTGTGAGTTTTGCAGTGCATGAAAAACTAGAAATGCATCTGATGGACGTTGTCATTGCTTATTTGTATGGAAATCTTGAAAATGATATTTACATGAGAATCCCTGAAGGATTCAACATGCCTGAAGCATGTAAATCAAATCCTAGAGATGTGTATTCTATTAAATTACAAAGGTCTTTGTATGGGTTCAAACAATCTGGGCGTATGTGGTATAACCGCCTCAATGAATGTTTAACTAAAGAAGGTTATATCAATGACCCAATATGTCCATGTGTTTTTATCAAGAGAAATATGTCAAATTTTGTGATAATTGCTATATATGTTGATGACCTAAATTTGATTGGAACTTCTGAAGAGATCCAAAAGGCTATTGACTATTTGAAGAAAGAATTTGAGATCAAAGATTTTGGAAAGACAAAATTCTGCCTTGGTTTGCAAATTGAGCATTTAGAATGTGGAATTTTTGTCCATCAAACTGCTTATACCCAGAAGGTATTAAAGCGATTTTATATGGATAAGGCACATACATTAAGCACTCCAATGGTCGTCAGATCATTAGATCCTAATAAGGATCCTTTTAAACCACGAGAGGAAGATGAAGAGATACTTGGTCTTGAAGTACCATATCTCAGTGCAATTGGTGCGCTAATGTATCTTGCTAATTGTACGAGGCCAGATATATCATTTGCGGTGAATTTATTAGCAAGATTTAGTTCCTCGCCTACAAGACGACATAGGAATGGTATTAAACATATTTTTCGCTATCTCCAAGGAACAATTGATCTTGGTTTGTTTTATTCAAATAAATCCAAACCTGAATTGCTTGGTTATGCTGATGCTGGGTATTTATCTGACTCACATAAAGCACGATCTCAGACTGGCTATCTCTTTACTTGTGGCGGTACAGTCATTTTTTGGCGTTCTACAAAACAATCCTTAACTGCCACTTCATCAAATCATGCTGAAATAATTGCAATTCATGAGGCCAGTCGAGAATGCGTTTGGTTAAGATCAATTACCCACTACATCTGGAAGAGTTGTGGGTTATCCTCCGAAAAGGAAAATCCTCCAACAATTTTATATGAAGATAATGCAGCTTGTATAGCTCAATTAAAAGGAGGATATATTAAAGGAGATAGGACGAAACACATTTCACCAAAATTTTTCTTTACTCATGATTTACAGAAGAATGGTGAGATTGATGTGTTACAAATCCGATCAGATAATAATTTGGCAGATTTGTTTACCAAGGCATTGCTGACTGCTACATTTGAGAAACTGGTAAAGAATATTGGAATGCATCGGCTAAAAGATCTCAAATAATGTTTGCATCAGGGGGAGAAATTATTACACAAGAATAGTGTACTCTTTTTCCTTCACTAGGGATTTTTGTCTCACTGGGTTTTTCCCTAGTAAGGTTTTAACGAGGCATATTGTTTGTGTAATGGACATCCAAGGGGGAGTGTTATGAAACAATTAAATGGGAGTGAATGTCCATTAAACTCTCCTATGTTTATTAAGCTTATTTATTTCTATTGAATCCATCCAAAGATAAAAGAATATGGATGACGGTTTGATCTCCCTATACAATTAATTTATAACCCCTCAGTGTATCTATAAATAGAGGTGCATTCTTGATTGTTTTGGTGTGAATAGAAGAAATATAGTTCTCTACTTTTATCGGCTTCTCCTTATTTTATTTTACCCCACATCTTGTTATTTCATTAGTTTTTAATATTTTCTTCTTAAAAGCCGAGGGATAGCGTGGCATTGTCGACAACGAAACATAGTTGAGTTGATAAGACCCTTCACCTTGAGTCACATGCGCTATATTGTCAATCTCTGATCCATCCCTAATATAAAGGGCATTTGGAGGCCTATGTAAGTGGTGGGCTGAGTGGTTCAAAACCTTTACAATTGAATCCGGTTCCAGAGAATTAATGCGTGCCCATATTTTTCTTAAGGAGAATTATATACCGGTCATAGACATCCTTCTTAAAGGAACCACGCTCCCATGTTTCATTATTTACCGCAATTCTCCTGCTTGAAGAAGTAAAATTGTTTCTGGAAACTTTTGCACTTTCAAAAGTTGGACATCTTGGGGTTCAAAAATATGACAGAGCAATATACATGTTGAACAAATGCTGCGATAGAACTACTCTAATCTGATGAAGCCACGCAAGGACTTTCGCTATCACAATTGCAAACCTTTTTAGATCATGCTATGCCCTTTAACCGTTTTGAGCAGAAAAAAGATGATCATATATAGGTTTCCATATTACCTGTATTTGTAGATCAAAGGTCTGCTGTTAATCTTCTAACTGAATCGTCTTAGATTGTTGCGGTCTCACTCTTCCAAGCATGGTTCAAGGACTTGGCCGAGACCGAGATGACTCGGCTGAGTCGTCACTGTCTCGGGCCCTCCCGATACGATACCGTGATGAAACGATACCGAGATATTTGACTCGGCGAGAAATCGACCGAGACGTCACCGTGACGGGTTGAAATGGCCGAATCATTCCGAGTTATCCCGAGTCAACTTGAATTCAACAAAAAACCCTTAGAAAAAATGGAAAAAAAAGGATTAAAAAACCCGGAGCCATTGGAGTAACAACTACAGCTAGATCCCAACACACGAGAAGGAGAATTCAATATTGAAATCATTCATTGGGAAATAGAAACAAATTTGCCAAAATACTGATCGTGTGAAAAGATGCGGTAATATTATTCCAACTTGGTTCATGTATCAAGTATATGTACCTTCACTTTACTTTTCTTTCAAAGGCTATCACTTCCAACTTTTCTTTTCAAAAGTTATCACTTTACTTTTCTTTCAAAACCGGCAAGCATCCAAGGTGATAGAAAAAGTGAGAGAAGGAGGTTTAGAGGAGAAATGCCCAAAAGTGAACTAGAAGACCATCTCAGTCATAGTACTCTTCTTATGAACTCTTATGCCATGGTGGGATTCGCTTGGAGTTTTGTCTTTCAAATGGGATGTCCATAATGCGATTGCCATTCTTATATTGGCTTTGCTTGGCTTTCTCCTGCAACTTTCTGGAGCTTTGGCACTTGGGTACAAAACTCCTTAAATAAAAGACTAGACTAGTCATTTTATGTGTCGGTGCAAGAGTCCACAGATTTAAAATTTTTATGCTTTCTCTCATCTCTGTTCTTATTTGGACGTTCTTAGGGAAGCGAGATAGTACCTAAAATAGCAGGAATCAACTCGGAGAACTGGGATTTGTAATTACCGATCAAGCTTCTCTTTCCTATCAGAAACAGCTAGTCGTCAACTTTAGTTGCAGCACCGGTCCTTCATTGCTCTCCCTTGGTCTTTCCTTTGAAATAAGGACTTTTCCCGTGGGTTAACAGCTATGAATTTATTTCTTTAAGTTTTCTATACTTATTAGTAAGTGTGAATTAGAAACATATTTGGATTAATTATAGCCCTTATGTAATAGGCCAAGGTTGGATTAATTATGATTGTGTCAAAAATAAAATTTAGAAATTTGGATTTATCTAGCTAATTTGTGTTGTTGGAATTTATTTTGGGCCAAACACAAGTTTAACACTTATCTCACATATAATTCAAAGTACATAATAAATTAGTTCAAATTCATTTGATATTTAGTGAAAATATTAAAATAACTGTTATATCTTTTAATATAAAATTTCTTGCTAGTAATTCATTTTACAAAATAAATATTAGTAGAAGTTTCATCTTTATTGATTTTAGCTATAATAGTAATTAATTATACTTATAATCATAACGATCCAGGTATTTGAATAAATTTCTAAAATGCAGTAATAATTTTAATAAATATTTAAAATTTTGAAGTTCTTTTAATAAATAAAAAAATGATCATTGTAGCAGGTTTACATTATAGATTAGATGTTTAACTTACTAATATAATAGAAATAAATTATTACTATTATAAAATGTTTGAAACTACTTTTTGTATTATTTTCATATATCTTTAATTATTTTGTGATGAATTAATTATTTATATTGATACGTGTAATAGTTACAATGACGAGCAAGGATATTGGTTGGGAATATGGTAAACCCGTGGGTGGGAATAGAAAAATTGTGAGACACAATTATTGTGGAAAAGTAATACATGATGGCATTACAAGGTTGAAAGAACATGTCGATCATGTCACGAGACAAGTTGAACCTTGTTCAAGGGCCCCAAGAGAAGTTTCAGATGTAATAAAAATGCATCTAAGGGCTGGTAAGATTCAAAGAGCTACAATAAAATAGAAAAAAGAAGAAATATTGAACTCTCTGCAATAAGAAAATATGTATAGTAATTTCAACATGGTTGGCGATGAGGAGGACGAAGACATTTTTGAAATTGATGAAGAAAGTAGGATGGCGTTGGGAAAAAAAAGATGAAGCAAGCAATTTTTAGACAAACAATGAAAGCATTCAGTATTTGGGAGTCGATCTTCTATGTTTATGTCAAGTATCATTTGTAAACTAAAATATTATAACAAATTTGATATCATTTTATTAAATATAATTAAATAAAGTTGTAATTTATTTATTCATTTTTTATTTGTTAAACATTGTGAATTCTAGGGAATATGGGTGTTGGCACTTCAAAACCAATGACTTCTGAAAATAGAAGAGGATTGTCACATAATTTTAGTGTCAGACAAGCGGATGAAATGACAAGCAGAGGAATTGACTCACATATGTTTCCTTCGAAACAAAAAAAACACAGTCAAATCAATGTTTGCGGGGGAAAATATAAAAGAGTTGGTAAGGCAATTTCAAAGTTTTTTCATTTCAATGCTATGCCATTTCATGCAGCTGACAATCCTTATTATCAATCGATGATTGATGAAATTGTCAAAGCTGGTTCTGGTATTAAAGGCCCTTCAGCTTATCAAATTGGAAATGAATATTTAGACGAAGAATTTGAAGAGCTTGAGAAATATCTTAGAGATATTTATGATAAATTTTACAACTTTTGGTTGTATACTTATGTGTGATGGGTGGAGCACCCGTACAAAACATCCAATAATAAATTTTATGGTATATTGTGATAGGCACATGATATACTATAGTTCAGTTGATTGTACCAATGTCAAGAAAACTGCTGAATATATTTTCAAGTTAATGGATGAGGTAGTAGAGGCTGTGGGAGAAAAAATGTTGTGCAAGTTGTGACAGATAGTGAATCTAGTATGAAAGCAGCTGGACAACTGTTGATGAAAAAAAGAAAAAATCTATTTTGGTCACCTTCCGCTGCTCACTGTATAGATTTGATGTTGGAGGATATTGGAAAAATAGATAATGTAAAAGAAACTATTACTTAGGGGAAGAAGATAACAAGTTTCATATATAACAACGACAAAGTAGTGAATCTGATGAAGACATATACAAGAAAAAGGGAACTGCTACATCCAGGTATCACTAGATTTACAGCTGAATTCATTTCTATCAAAAGTCTTCTTCGGCATTCTACAGAACTGAAAAAAATGTGCACCTCAGATGAATGGACAAAGTTCAATAACACTACCAAGAGAAAAGCAGAAGCTGTTAAAGTAGCTGAGTTGATATTGTCAGAGAAGTTTTAGTAAAAAGTTAGAAATATGTGTTCAATAATGGAGCCTCTGGTCATAGTTTTAAAAATTATTGATCAAGATAATAAGCCAACATTGCTAATTATTTATGAGGCAATGGATAGAGCAAAAATGGCTATTCAAAAGTCGGTGAAATCTTGGAAAATGATTTGGGAAGTGATTAATAATAGATGGTATAATCAACTTCATCGTGATTTACATACGGCAGGTAATTTAAAATATTACATCCAATTTAAATATGTAATATATATGTATTTATTTATTTTCTAATTTTGTTATTTTATTGTATTTAGCATATTTTTTGATCCCGATCCTTCAATATTTTGGAACTTGTAAGTTTAATCTGGATGAAGTTCGAAAAGGGTTGAAGAAAGTTATTACAGGTTGGAGCCAAATTTAGATGCACAAGTTGATTCAATAAATGAGGTATTCTTTTGATTATTTTATTTATTTATATTGATGAACAAATTTTAAAATTTTAACACCTGTGTATATATCATTTTTGTAGATCAAAATTTTTGTAGACAAAAAAGGAGGATTTGGAAGTGCTATTGCAGCAAGAGCGTTACCAAAATCTTTACCAGGTTTCAACTTAATTCATACTTACATAAACATCTAAATCATATTAATGAAGTTAATATTTTTATAATTTTAAAATAATAATAATAAATTATTATTATTACTTTGTTTGTTTAGCTGAATGGTGGCTTAACTACGGTGAAGATGCGCCAAATTTAAGGAATATTGCAATAAAAATATTGAGTCAAACTTGCACATCCTCTGGTTGCAAGCGAAATTGGAATACATGGTCATTAATTCATACAAAACTATGTAACCGTTTGGCAGTTAAAAAATTGCATAAATTAGTTTTTGTACATTACAATTTGTTATTAAAGGTGAAAAATTTGATGCATCAAAGAGATACTAATGATTTCTACAACCCAATTGACTTGAATAACATTTTTCACCAAGATTATATATTGGATAATTGGACAAGAAAAAATGAACAACCCACATTGTTTGAAGATAATCTGGATTGGTTGGATAAGGGCATTCATCAAACTGAATCAAAAAGTAGTGAATATCAAGAACATGACAATGATGGTTTTGGTAATACATTGTCCCAATATATTACCGAAAAAAAATGAGAAAGGTCTTGCTGAATCATCAAATAGGAAACAAAAAAGTAAGACTAAACAAACCAGTAAGCATACAGTTTCATCATCTTCGAATAAAAGTGACAGCGGTAATGATGACGATGACAATGGTGACAATGGAGAAGGAGGGAACAATTCTATCAAGCGTAGTGGTGGCTACAACCAAGATAGCCAACAAACAGAAGGTATGTCATGGGTTCAAGGACAAGATAATTATTATGCCACTCAAGATACTAATTATGGCTATCGTCCTAGCATAGAAGCAGAATGTCAATTCCTCAATAATTTAACTCAATTTCAAGTGAGAATACTTCTCTCACCATTCAGGGTCACAAAGATATAGAGGAGTCGATGATCAGATGCAAAATTTGGGTATACACCCAACCTATGAGCATGAATCTAGCCAAAACTGCAATACTAGTCAATTGGGATATGGTTATGACCAATCATATGGAATCACTCTTGACTATTACAATGGATATCAGCCATTTGATAAATCTGGACAAGTCGAAAGGTTTATCAGCATTCATGGTAGTGGATACTAAGAAAAAAAATAGATAAATCTCATGATGGTTCTTCTTTTGATTCCAATAACATTGGGTTTTATGGTCATGATTCTTGATAGGTTGCAATTTTATCATTTATTTTATTATTAATTTTCCTTATTACCTGACCTGATGTGAATTAATTGTTAGATTCTACTCACTTTTGGCAATTTGTATTTATTTCAGGGAGTAGAACGAAAATACCATAACAAGTGCCAATTTGGCAATTATCAGGAAAGAGTTCAAGTAGCAGGGGCATTTTTGGAACAAGAAGACGCAAGCCCTTTCTGGTAATTTGGCCGAAGACAAAAGGACGAAAATGTGGAGTTTTCTGAGGGCACGAGCCGCCAGACAGATTAGAGGCAATGAGAATAGGAAATAGCAGAGGCCATTTAGAGAAGAACGATTTTACATAGCAAACATGGAGCACTACTTTGAATTAGCTTTTGACTTTTCTTCCTTTTAGATCTTAGTAGCTTTCTTTTCCTCTATATGTCAGAAAAAGCAAAAACAATCAATTGCCTCCGGTAGCTTGCTTTTCTTATTGAATACAACGAATTGAATTTTCCCAATTCTTGGACACAATGGCTGTAACTTTACGTGGGTTTTTCGCATCAGATATGAATTAATTTCTTCACTCTAGTCAAGGAACAACGGAGGCTTTGGTTCGCCTAAATATTGTGAGATCAATTTAATTTTATCTTTTTCTATTATTTATTGGTATTCGCATATTTCTCTAATTACAGTGCTTATGCTTGTTCGATTAATTGATGGTTGACTGCCATCGTTTGTTTGGCAGTTATAACCTATTTATTAATAAATAATTAGAATTGCTTGTGCATCGATGATCAATTAGGTAAACCATTGCTGAAGTTATTACTTGGCTAGATCTTTAATTTTTATTGCCTTGATTTTAGTGAATTGTCATTTAATTTTTAGTTGGTTATTTTATTTTTAGTTGAATTGTTTTAATTGTCATCCTTTATTTAGAAACGTCCCCTGTGTTATGACAGGGTGTCGAGCCTATGTAATAATAAAAATAGAACCTAATTACCACTAGAAACAATCAATAATTAATCCTAGGTACTGGAGCAGGGACTCTAGGTGTGCAATGGGTTACTTGATTCACCATGTTCCCGAAGAGTTTGCTTAATCCGATATATCAGAATTAATTAGTTGACAAAAATTACTAAATAGTAGACAGTGACAAGCAAGGTCGTCTCCTCAGGGATTGGGGATATTTATCTCTCTGAAAATTCCACTTGAAAAAGGGGGGGTTTTATCAGAATAAAGCTACGAATAATTAAGCAATTCAAATAAAATGAATAATTAACTAACATGAATGTAGACAAGAATTAATTCAAGAATGGATAATTCTAGCCAAGGATACAACTACTCAGACACAGTCCATTTATCCGATCATTGATGCAGGAGAGGTTCACTTAATTTATTAATAGGTTAGTTATAATCGCCGAAGAAGTCTAACGATCAATTTTTTCTTAATTTATTGATAACCAAGGTACGACCATTGATTACCCCTAACCAGAAAATACCCCTAGGTACGACCGTAGGAATTAATTTTCTAATTGCATTAATAACTAGAAAAACCTAACCCCAATCAATAACACGTTACGAGGGTTATTTAAATTAGATTGCACGTTCCTCTAATGTGTAAACACACCATTTGCCACTAATATTAATCAATCAAATAATTACGGATTTAATTGACTAACTTGGCAGGAGATTAATAAATCACATTGAACATCGGGCCCTTGACATCCAATTAATAAAATAATCCCACGAGAATTCAAGCAGACAACGTGCAAATATTAATAAATTGAGAAACGCGTGAAAACTAATTAGATCTCACAGATTTTCGGGACTGCGCCGTTGAGTTGATCCTTGGCTAGGTGGAAGGCTTAGCCACGCTGCATAAATAAATCTCTACGAAAATTAATTGATTGCAAAGGCATTCCATTTTTTACTAGAAAACTAGGAATAAAAGATATTTTCCCCGTTGAAAAATATTGTCGAACAGTTGGCGTGTGCCAGGCAAGGATAAAGAAAGAAAGAAAGAAAGAAAGAAAACTAAAACTAAACTAAAACTATCCTAAAGGCTAAAACTAGAGCTATCTCTTCGGTACGTTTTCTTCCTTTTTAAAGCCAAAAGAAGTAATTGACCAATGCTATCTATCCCGTGGGCCCGCCGAAATTGAGAGTCAAATTACCAGGAGCACTGCCTGCCGAATTGCTTATTGTTTCCTATTCCCAGTAGAGCTTTAATCTCCTAATCAGCAAGCAAATACAGTCCGTCTCTTCCTCTCCTTGTGGGCCAGGTCGATGGAGCCTTCTTGAAGTCTCCCACTTATGGAGCAAGTCCCTCCTTTTTTGTAGTTTCTTGCTCCAATCCCTGAAAGTAAGTCCAAATACCAAATATAAGTAAATATTATTAATTAAAACAATATTTGGTAAGGACAAAGGGAAAAATTAATAATAAAATTACTAACAATTAACACCCTATCATGTTACTTTGGATTTCTAAAGAGACAAATATTCTCAATCTCTGAGGATACTACCCTACTTGCCCTGTCTATAAATTCATAATTATTTGCGAAAAACAACCCCATTCGAGTATATCGGATCAAGCAAACTCTTCGGAAACAGGGTGAATTAAGTAACCCATTGCACACATAGAGTCCTTGCTCCAGTATTTGGAATCGGGTTTTGGTTATTTTAACTGACAATTAGGTTTATTTTTATTATTGTACAGGTTTCGACAACCTGTCAATTTTTTGCGCCGCTGTCGGGGACTGGTGCCAGATTAATTTGTTTCATTTTGAGTTTATCTTTTTTTCATTTTTTTATTTATTTTTCTCTTATTTTTTTATATAGTTTATGGCTGCTAACATTCCGTATTTTGATGATAGACTGAACTTTATTCCTGAATGGGGTTATGAGACTCGTATTTTTTCTAATGATCAATGGGCTGTTGCAAATTGTAGAACTTATTTTGTCTCAGGTTATTCAATCGACACATGCCCCGCATTTCAAGATAATCTAAGTGCTCCAATTGATACTTTTGGAGAATTTTCACCTCGATTTCAAACATGGTATGACCCTTACCCAAACAGGTATGATCAAGGATGGTGGGATAATTTCAATTTTAATTATGCGACCAGACCAATAGATTTTCAACAGCAAAAGTCTCAACAACCATCATCCATGTTAGGTATGTCTCTTGAAAAAATGATTGAATTACTAGCTGCTAATACATATCGATTTCATCAGGAGACACAAACGAGTATTCGTAACATGGCGGATCAAGTGCAACTATTGACATCCGGGATGACAGATCAAGTGCGTCTATTGATATCCAGGATAACGCAATTGGCTTCTCACATTTGTGAAGAATTACCCTCACAGACTAATGTGAGGACCCGTAATTTTCTTAATTTTTAGGTTTTAATTTCTTTTAATTGCACGTTTTTTCACATTTTCTTTATTCAAAAATTTTAAAAATAAATTTTATGAGTAAATATAGTTTTAAAATGATTGTTCTAGTATCGGTTAGTTTTTGAGAAATTAAGAGTGTATACCGGACGTGGGACCCGCTAGTGCGGAAAGTTCGATAAAATTCGGCCAATTAGGTTAAGTGTTGGATACCGAATTTATTTTAGCAGGTGTTAAGAGATAATTAGAAGTTACCTAGATGAATTATTGTTGGAGAGACAAAAGGATAGAGATGTATTAAATGAAGTGACAAGTGTCACTTGGAGATTAATTCTTGCTTTGACCACTATTCACTACTTTACCAATTTAAGCAAAAATGACCCAAAAATCATCCTTAATTTTGCAAGCTTTGGCCGGCCCTCCCTAAGGGAAAAAGAAAAGAAAGCTCTCCAATTTCTTACCTCCAATCTTGTTCAATCTTCAATTCCAACCGATTAATCTTGAATCTTTTCCATAAAACCTCTTAGTTTAGTGATTGTGAGGTGATTAGTGAAGTGGTTTGAAAGGTTAAGGTACTAAGTGGTCTCTTTTCTTGAGTTGCTAAGGTGAGCATCTAAGGAACTCCTCTTTTGTTCTTGATGATGTATAATTAATGGTTTGTGATAGCCTAAGAGGTGTTTTTGTGGGTTATTTCATGATTTTAGTGAGATTGATGACATTTTTCTATTTATTCATGATTTTTCTGTTTTAATATGATTAACATTGTGTGGCCATGTATGATGGTTGGAAATAATCTAGAATGGAGCTGGAATGCATAAATTGTGGTTGTTGCGGAAAATTTCCGCATTTGACGGAAAATTTCAGAAGTTAGGGTTTCATGTAATCACATTCTGTCCAGTACTGTTCCTCATAGTTAGAGGCCGAATTAGTCTTGGGTTAAAACATGAACATTGTAGGGAATGATATTTTATAGTTGGCTGAAAAATTTCAGGCCAATCGGAGCAACGTAGCCTGTGAAAAGACTGAAATACCCCTGCTGCCCTGTTTCAATCCGAATATGCTAATCAGCCTCTGTAATTGGTTGATTTGATTAGGAATACTACTGATTTGATTGTCGATGTCTTCTTAATACTTATATCCCTGTCTCTTAGCTTTCAAATGGCTTTGGAATCACTTGAATTGGAGTTGTATATGCTGAGATATGACTGAATGAATCAGGACTGCCACAGTGAACTTTGAACTGAAAAAATCTGAGGATGTTTTGGTAACTTTGACCTAGTTAGGACGAGAACTAGACTAAGTAGTCTCATCAAAGTTATAGCCCTCTGTCTTAGTTTCGAAACGGTATAACTTTCACTTCAATCCAATATGCGTATGTTCGGTTAGGTCCGATACGCTAAGAAGCGGCAAATCTGCCTTTTTTTTCGTAACTTAGATTTCATTTCCGGAAATGTTTCTAGCTTGATTTTTGTATTTATATGACTTTAAGCCTAGTGAACGACTTTTGGAAATGAGATTATTTTTTATGAGTTGTTGGGACTGATTTGAGGAAATAATGAAGCCATTAATGGCTGGAAAATAGGTAAACACAAGGGATATGCTGCCCGAAATTTTACTTGAAGGTTAGTTGGATTTACTTGTGACTTGAGCGAAGGGTTTTAGGGTTGTTCATGTCTTTGATACCAACCGCTACCTTTTACTCCAAAATCACATTGTTATTTCTTTGCACTGGTAACTAATTTGATCAGGCACACGACTTATAGTTGAGTCTTATTTATGCATTTCGTGTACTGGATTCGTGAAAGTGGGAATCATAATTGTTTCACTTTGATTATTTTAGGGTTTCTTGGTGATTAAAGCTCTATTTTGGGCAAAAACTTTTGAAGTATCTGTACTGAAACCGGTGAGTGTACCACTCCCCTTATTTGTTACTTAACTTGATTTCTGCACTTGCAATCTGTGATCTGAATGATTGTACTATCTGTTTATTCTGTTTGAGACGAGAGTGTATTTTATCACACTCGTTCTCTTGTCTGTCCATATGCCTATTTACTGTGAATAATCTGTTAACTGTATCTAAATTTGTTCGGACGTCGTTTGGAGGCTGGTATCCAACGACCTTTCTGTGACCTTTGAGCTCAACACCTGTGGCTAGGACTCAAGTCGGGCCGGCAAGGGCCTGATCGATTAGATAACGAATCACAGTAGTTTGTTCTGGGAATCTTTGGGTATTGAGACTCTTGATTCCGGTATACTCGAATATTACCATTTCTGTACTGTATGGAGTTTGGGCCCCGTAGGGGTGTGTTTGGTGGACGAAAATTGGTGTAAAGTGGGGTCTACAGATATGTTGGTTCTATCTACGTTGACGGAGAGTCAACGGGTTCGAATCAAGTACTGAAAAATGGAAATCTGACTCTTGAGAGCCACCCGTATCCTTTCCCTTTGAACCACGGTATTTAAATACTTTCCTCTATATCTGGTATATGTATCTGATTGATTCAACGTGAAAGGCCATGATTTTACCCCTATATGTTTGGTACCTCATTGAGCGTAAACTCACCCCTTTCTGTTACCTTTGTTTTCCTTACAGGGAACCACTTTTTGGGAACTGTGATTTTGAAGCATGAGTTGAGCTAGTTTAGATTTTGTATAGCTCCTTAATGGTTGGAAGCCCTAATTGTATTTTGTGTAGTATGAATACCTCGGATTGCACTGTATCTGAATTTGTTCAAGACTCCAATGTAAATATATGTATAAGTGTTTAATCGACGTCCCGTACTTCCGTATGATTTGGTAAGCTCTGTTTAACCCTTGGTGGTCTCCAATTGTTCATTTTCGTTGAGTTCTCACGCGTACTATATAGGGTTTGTGTGAATCGACTCCGTAGTCCTGGCGAGAGTTGGGCAGGCAGTCCTGGCGAGAGTTGGGGCTGTCACACTAACATCAACCTTGAGGAAGATGAGAGTGCAATTATCCGATCAAATGACATGGAACTGCAAGAGTTTCAAGGAAACGAATCTAAAGATGCAGTTGAAAAGGAAGTTAATGTGCAAAAAATGAGTCCCCAATATCAACTCGTCCAAGTGAATGAATCGAGTGAACAACCTCCAAATACGGTGACATCTCCTCCATTCCTTAATCAATATTCTCCTGACTCTTATTCTTCAATTCCTGTTAATGAAATTGGTTTTATTATACCAGAAAATCTTGAATTTCATGACAGGAATAAATTAAGAGTGGCGATGACAAGATATCTTGGACCAATAAATGCATGTGAGGAAGGAGTGAATGGAGAATTCAAATTATTGTTGACTTGTTTGGCGCCATTTACTAGTCCATGGAAGACCGTAACCCGTGTGCTCAAGGATTACTCTATTTACGAGGGTTATCAGGACTATATAGAGGATAAATCATTAAAACGAGTCACAAGATTTTATCCTCCATGAACAAATATGACAATGTCTAACCAAAGACATTAAAGAAAGGTACTCATTGGGAGGCAACCCAATTTCTTTTAGTCATTTATTCATTTTTATTTGTTAGTTTAAATATGTTTTCCTTCAATTTGACTGATTTCTGGTTTCAATTTTCGTTTTTGATGATTCGTAGGTATTTATCTGACATGACGCGCCCGCGTCAATTGGGCGCGTGGCACATTGCGACTTCCTGGTGCTTAGTAAAAAGGGTTTCAATCCCCTTGAAGTACCCGCGTCAAGTCATCCAGAGAGTTTATCATCAAAAGGGATCTGGCCCTCATGGCGCATCCGCGTCAAGTCACCTAGGAAGCTTTTCACTTCGTGCTTTCATGACGTACCCACATCATATTCGCGGGAAAGATAAGTATTCAAATTTCGAGAAAAATTTTGATTTCCTTTTAATCTCTAATGTTGAATTTCAAAAATAAATTTTGTTAATGATAATACAAAAAAAATAATAAATAAAAAATAAAAATTTTTTAAAAAAATTATTTAAAAAAAAGAAAAAATTTTCTGTTTAACCGTAGCTTCTGATTTTCAAATTACAACTTTTTAACTTTACAAAAAAAAAAAACCAAAAACTATTTCTTTCTTTTTCTTTTCTTTTCTTCTTCTCCGCTGTTTCTCCTCTCCTCTTTCGACCGAAGCTTCCGCCGCCTCCCTCTCCCTCTCTATCTCTCGTGCGCCGCGCCACCACCTCGCTCTCCCTCTCTCTCCTTGTCACAACCATCCATAGCCCGCCACCGCCCTCCCCAATCACGCGCGCCTCGTCTCCCTTGCATCCCCCTCTTTCACACAACGGTGGAGATATTGACTCTTCTTAACTCCCACCTGATTAATTGGAGCACAAGTTGCTGGGTTTGATTGTTGGATTCACTCTTCTCTTCGCCTCTCTCTCCACTCGATTTCCATTGCTAATTTCATTGGCGCAATTGTTGAGATTTTGGACTGCATAGATTTTGTTTTTGCTTGATAAATTGGGAGACATTGGTGGCCATTGCTTTGTTATTGCTCTGCTCTGCGAGTTGCTTTGTTTGTTGGAAATTCTATTCCTTAGTTCACCACGTGGGTGAGAGAGTGACGAACATCGCCAATCAGGTGGCTCAAATGTCTCAGGATCTGGCCGCGTACTTCCACCACATTGGCTTCACTCCACCGTTCCCTCCTATTCCTTAGCCACTCGACAGGGAAGTTCCGTTGTCCTCTTTGCTCTCTTTGCTTTATGATCTCCATTGAGGACAATATCGGATTTAGGTGTCGGGGAGAGCTGTGGTACAGCTAGTATTTCTAGTTTTTAGATATTTTTTTCTCTTTATTTTTCTATTTTTCATTTATTTTCTTTTTACTTTTATTCGTGATCATGTCTCCTATGACTGTCAAGATTTGATGATGGTTGTTGACTCTATTTCTACTATTGTCAAGTTTTAATAATAAAAGTGTATCTAGTTAATGTGGTTGAACCCAAGAACATCTCTTTGGTGAATATTGGTGATTATTTGACTCTTCTAATTTTTGGTTAACCTTTCTAGGCATTGGGAATGATTGTTGCCATTTTCATGTGAATTGGTCCAGTGATTAACTTTAGTTCTCTATGTTTGAAAAAAAATGAGGCTAGCTGCTTTTTCTTTGTGATATTGTGAGATATTGTGTTATCTAGTTATGAAATAAAGTTGACTGTACTCCGCTATTTGGTACTACTGAGTAACCGGGGATTTTTACCTAAAGTGTCGATTCTCGAGTCAAAAAGTAGTAATTTCTATGAGTACGTGGTCGTATAGCGATAGGAGTTGAGTAACCGGGTTCCTTCATCTGGCAAATGTTGGAGTTCGCGTCAAAAGGCTCCGATGGCTAGAGACTAAGTCTTTTGTGCTATTGAAAAAAATAATAATAAATAAATAAATAACGAAAAAAAGAAGTGAAAGTTGTGTTAGTGTGTGATAAAGTCAGCTTGCCGATTTGTGGATTTAATATTGAGATTTTGGTTAATAATTGGACCATTTGCTGATAAATGTTGTGTGCCATTCCTTTTTCTTAGATTAGTTAACCTAGAATTGAAGGAGCTTGTGGTTTAGAAGTTAATCGGGGTGATGTTTCTTGGGTATTGATCACTGATGCTTGATATATGTTTTTCTTGGTATCTTGGCAATATGGTAGATGGAGTAATGACCATTGTCAAATATTGGTACTTGTTTGCTGTTCTCGTGCTTGAGGGCAAGCATGGTTTAGGTGTGGGGGGAATTGATAGGTTACAATTTTATCATTTATTTTATTATTAATTTCCCCTATTACCTGATCTGATATGGATTAATTGTTAGATTCTACTCACTTTTGGCAATTTACATTTATTTCAAGGAGTAGAACAAAAATATCATAACAAATGCCAATTTGGCAATCATCAGGAAAGAGTTCAAGTAGCAGGGGCATTTTTGGAACAAGAAAACACAAACCCTTTCTGGTAATTTGGCCGAAGACAAAAGGACGAAAAATGGGAGTCTTCTGAGGGCATGAGCCGCCGGACAGATTAGAGGCAATGAGAATAGGAAATAGCAGAGGCCATTTAGAGAGGAACGATTTTACATAGTAGACATGGAGCACTACTTTGAATTAGCTTTTGACTTTTCTTCCTTTTAGGTCTTAGTAGCTTTCTTTTCCTCCGTATGTCAGAAAAAGCAAAAACAATCAATTACCTCCGGTAGCTTGCTTTTCTTATTGAATAGAACGAATTGAATTTTCCCAATTCTTGGACACGATGGCCGCAACTTTACGTGGGCTTTTCGCATTAGATATGAACTAATTTCTTCACTCTAGTCAAGGAACAACGGAGACTTTGGTTCGCCTAAAAATTGTGAGATTGATTTAATTTTATCTTTTTCTTTTATTTATTGGTATTCATATATTTCTTGTTTGCAGTGCTTGTGATTATTTAATTAATTGATTGTCTTGGATCCGAATAATTAGTTAATTTGGTAATCTATTGTCAATTAGGGCATTAAATTCGTAATTGTTTAATTGCCTTGAAATAGTGACAACTGGCATGATTAGATTTGTGTCAGACGGATACGCGGGCTAATCTAAAATAACCCTGGTAGTGCGTTATTTGGTTAAAATAGGGCTCTTCTAACACGTAAGGCAATTGAGAAATTAAATCTTATGGGCGTACTTAGGATTATTTCTCAATTAGAGCAGTGATTAACGGGCGTACTTTAATCACCGATACAGTAAGGAAGGGTTGACTGTCATCGCTTGTTTGGCAGTTATAATCTATTTATTAATAAATAATTAAAATTGCTCGTGCATCGATGATCAATTAGGTAAGCTATTGCTGAAGTTATTTTTTGGCTAGACCTTTAATTATTATTGCCTTGATTTTAGTGAATTGTCATTTAATTTTTAGTTGGCTATTTTATTTTTAGTTGAATTGTTTTAATTGTCATCCTTTATTCAGAAACACTCCCTGTGTTACTTTGGATTTCTAAAGCGACAAATATCCTCAATCCTTGAGGATACGACCCTACTTGCCCTGTCTATAAATTCATAATTATTTGTGAAAAATAACCCCTCATTTGGGTATATCGGATCAAACAAACTCTTCGGGAACAGGGTGAATCAACTAACCCATTGCATACCTAGAGTCCCTGCTCCAGTACTTGGAATTGGATTTTGGTCATTTTAACTGACAATTAGGTTTATTTTTATTATTGGACAGGTTTCGACAACCTGTCAATTCTACTGCATTATATGGTACTAGCGATAGTGTTAACTATCGAGGGTTTGGATACTACCATCATACTCAGCGATTCATCTCCAATCCAGAAGTTCTTCTGTCTAATGATTATGGAACATCTAGTCAATCCTCACATCCAGTAAATACACCAAATGACTCTTATACACTACCTACTCATCGAGAAATGAGGGTGATTTTGAACCACATCATCGGGCCTGTTTGGAACCTGAGTTTTTTGGGAGTTTATCTAAAACTTTACTGTAGTGCACTGTAGAAGTTTTTGAAAAAATTTTGTAGAAGTTTTTGTAAGGTGAAAAATTTTGTAAAAGTTTTTGTAAGGTGAAAAAAAAAATTTTCTTTTTTTTTCCTTTTCTTTTTTTTCTTGTTTTTTTTTTCTCTTTCCCTTTCTTTTTCTTTTTCTTTCTTTCCTTTTTCTTTTCTTTCCTCTCTTTTTATTCTTCTTCTTCTTCTTCTTCTTCTTCTCCGTTACCTCCGCCACCCCCAGCAGCCTGCCAGCAACCGCCACCCCTCTCCTCCCTTTCCCCTTCTCCTTCCCTCTGCCCCGCCTTCCCCCTCCCCTCCGCCACCCTCTGCCCCTTCCCCCTTTGCCCCACCACCCCCCTCCCCCCGCCGTCCCTCTCTACCCCTTCCCCTCCCCCCGCCACCCCCCTCTGCCCCTTCCCCCTCCCCCCACCTTCCCCCTCCCCTCCGCCACCCCCAGCAGCATTGCCCCTCTGCCCCGCCTTTCCCCTCCCCCTGCCACCCCCCTCTGCCCCGCCACCCTCGCCTCCCCTGTCCCCTTCCCGCTTCTCACCATCTTTCTTTTCTTTCTTTTTTTTTTTTCCACAGAGAGCTGGGAGAGGAATGGCGCCAGACGTAGAGAGAAAAAAAAAGACAAGAGAGGATGATGGCAGGGGAGGAAGAGGGGGAGAGGAAAAAAAGGGGGAAAAAAAAAGGACCGGCACCGGCACCGGAAATTGGCGCGAGAACCGGCGACGGAGCCGGCAATGGAGGTGGTGGTGGGGGAGGAAGAAGAAGAAAAGGAGAAGGGAATTTTTTTTGGGGTGTTTTGGATATTTTAAGTGTGTAGGTTAAAAACTTTGATAAGTTTTTGGGGGTTCCTGTAGCACAAGTTGTTAAAAAACTAGTATAATAAAAACTTGGTAAAAAACAGGGCTTCCAAACAGGCCCATCATTCTACTTGGTATTAATAGGTATGAAAATATAAAGTACTCGTATATCTTTTTACATATTTGCCTTTTATTTAATATGATTTTTTTTTTGGCAGGAGAGTGATCAAAATATTCCAACTTTATGCTATAAATAAATCCTTAGTTTGTATTGTTAATGGTTGATATTACTTTTGCAATTATTAGTTTTAAAATTGTGGTCTATGTTATTTTGATTTTATTTGTGACGCCATTGTCTTAAATAATTAAAAGTACTTATTGTGTTTAATATGTATAAAAATAGTACATTTTACAAATTTTCTTTTGTTTTTTTTATTATTTTTGTTTAGCATACTTTTTTTATATTATTAACGACTTTTAGAATGTTAAATGCTTTAAAATTTGTGTCTCACCGAGACCGCGACTGATATGCCGAAACCAATGTGGAGCGTTCCGGGTCACAATCGCGACTTTGAACCATGCTTCCAAGAGCCATGAGATGTGACATAAATTGATCAATCCAAGTGGTGTGATTTATGGAGTTTCTACATCCTAGATAAACAAAAGCTCAGAGAGCTACAGGTTTCTTGACGGCAAAAAGCCAACCATTTTGAAGTTTTCCAATGTACATTGTCCCCGTTTTCTAAGTCCCAATTCAGCAGATTGAATGAAACAAGTCTGAAAGAATTAGCACACAACAGTCGGTAAAATAATCAACACAAAATTAGGGCTGCAAACGAATCGAGCTGCTCGCGAGCCGCTCGCGAGCGGCTCGAGTCAAGCTCGAGTCGAGTTCGTTATTAATCGAACTCGAGTCGAGCTCGAGCCGGCTCGAGTCAAACTCGAGCTCGAGCTCGAGCTCAGAATATTAAGCTCGTTAGCTCGCGAGCCGGCTCGCGAGCTTGGGTATATATATATATATATATATATTTTTATTTTTATTTAATAATAAAATTACGTATATTATATATATATTTTTTATTTTTTATTTTTATAGTAAAATTACGTATATATCCTTAATATTTTATTATTTATTAAAAAAAATATTATTTTATTTATTTTTTTAAAAATAAAATAATTATTTTTTATTTTTTTTTGAGCTCGAGCTCGAGCTCGAAATTTGCCGGCTCGTCGAGCTCGAGCTCGAGCTCGAGCTTGGTAAAATTTAGTTGAGGCTCGGCTCGATTAGCTCAAAGTTCGACTCGGCTCGACTCGTTTGCAGCCCTACACAAAATCCATGCACAAATTTGCTTCTTCAGCTGTCTTTTTCTTTCACGCTAATAGCAAATTGTTTGCTCTTCAGGCATAGCTGTTAAACCATCATGCTGCATTGCTGACCAGTAACTTGATAACAGGGCGCAGTGTGGAAAGAGCTCACTGATTGTTCTCTCCATCTTGCAAATTTCAGTTTCATTGGAACAGCTGTTATTAATCTTGTTATGGATCAACTCGTGGTCATGTAAGACACAATTAACTCAAGCAGAGAACCAAACCTCATCTTTTGGAGACCTAGCAAGTTTTTGGTTCCAGATTCTTCTTCTTCTTTTTATCATTATTTTTATTTGGAAAGTGAGGTGGAGAACTGACATATTCAGTTATTCAATACAAAAACAGAGCAAGGAGCAAAGCACAAGACAATTGAGACAATGTTTGAAATTATTGAAATTGGCGTTAACATTTTAAATTTAAAACTCAATTGCTACTTGTTACGTACACAAATAATGACCATGGGTATTTTGGGCATTTCTAGTCACTTTGTTATCTTCTTCTGCATTTGTTTTTCTGTTTAGCTGGTATGTAACCGATTAACAAAATTAGAAAGGTCATGCATGGGAAGCCTACGTGCGGAGCACATGCATGGCTCCAAAAATAGCAAGGAATGGCAAATGAAGTTAGTTATAACTAACTCCACTTGCTCTGCCTCTCTACTTGTATAAAGGATCAGTAGTGTTCAGGGAATATCATCAAACAGATTGTAACAAATTCCTTTCCCAAATCTCTTGTCCAAACTCTGATCATCAATAATATTCACTCCCTCGCCACCAAGAGGTGTTCTCCACTATTTTTTCATCTCTTCTGGTAGGGAGTTTTCGGTCCCTCTCTGTCTTCTGTATCAGTGGTATCAGAGTTGGGTCATCCCAGCTCAGTCCAAAATCCAGTGATAATGGCAGAAGGCACTAGGGGCCAAGAGAACAGGAAGTTCGAGGAAACCATCCGGAATCTGCTGAAGGAACAGAGGGAGCAGTTCGAACGAGAGCTGGAAGCAATCAAAAGCCTGGTTTTGGAAGTTTGTAGCCAAAGGAGTTCTGGGCAGCAAGAATCATCACACAATTCTAAGGATGAATATCCAGGAAGCCGCGGAGGCAGCTATCAGACTCCGACCAGATTCTCTCGCATCGAGTTTCCCAAGTTCGGAGGGGTAGACTTCAAGAGCTAGTTATATAAGTGTGACCAATTCTTTGAAATCGATGAAACTCCTTCAGAAACCAAGGTCAGAATAGCTGCGATGCATTTGGAGGATAAGGCTCTGCAGTGGCATCAAGTTTTCATGAAGGCCAGGATCTCTAGAGATCCACCTTCATGGGAAGAGTACGTGAGAGCCTTAGGCGCCAGATTTGGGAATTGCCTTTATGATGATCCCATGGGAGATCTGAAGAGCTTGAAGCAGACCAGGACCGTGAAAGAATACCAGGATTCATTCGAAGAGTTGCTGAATCGAGTAGCTCTTCCTGAGCAGTATGCGGTGAGCTGTTTCATAAGGGGATTGAGGGAAGAAATCCAGTTGTCAGTCAGGATGTTCATGCCTCGTGACCTACAACACGCGGTGGGCCTAGCTAAAATTGAGGAGGCCAAAATTCTGAATACTTGGAAAAACTACAAACACCCAGGACCTTCAAGAATGCCTACCCCTTACTCACCAAATGTTGGCCCGAGTAACAGCTTCGCCAGGCAGAGTAATCTGAACAGCACCCCTATATTACCCAAACCAGGGGAACAAGGGGGGAGAAATGTGGGGGAACAGAGGCGGAACTCCCGGTTCTTGAGCACTGCTGAAATGGATGAAAAGAGAGCTAAGGGGCTATGCTACTGGTGCAATGAACGTTATAGTCCCGGTCATCAGTGCAGGAGGAGGCAGCTTTTCAGGATTGAATGTGTTGAAGAGGAGACTGAGGAACAGGAACCAGAATGCTTGGAGGAGGATGAACAAGAAGAGGTGACAGAAGGTAATCTAGCTCAAATTTCTACTAGTGCCATGTGTAGCTTACTGGTTCCTAATTTCAGGACTATGAGGGTACATGGCCAAGTCGAAAAAAAAAACTTCAGTATCCTTATAGATTGTGGCAGTTCCCACAACTTCCTACATCCCAACATGGTAAGAAAGTTTGGCCTGAAAACAGTGCAAGTTGCTCCTGTTAAAGTAATAGTGGCAGATGGAAACTCTCTCACCACGACCACTCTATGCCCTGGGTTCCAGTGGAGAATGCAAGGTCAAGTATTTGAGGGAGATGTATTGGTCCTACCTGTAGGCGGTTGTGAAGTAGTACTTGGAATGCAGTGGTTATCTACTTTAGGGGATGTCAAGTGGAATTTCTCTGAGCTACGAATGGAGTTTGTTCAGAAGGGCAAGAAGGCGGTATTAAGGGGGATCAAACAACAACCAGTTCAAGTAGTCTCAAAAAAGCAAATGCAGAAGCTCCTGAGCAAACCTGAGCAAATTGAAACAGCTCAGCTGTGCTTGGTGACGGCAGAAAATGACTACAAAGAAGCGGAAGTGATAGCAGACTGTGCTTCCATGGAGCGCGAAGTAAAGGTAACTCCCTACAAACACCAACTTGAGTTACTTTTAGCAAATTACAACAAGGTGTTTGAAGAACCGACGATATTACCCCCTGCTAGAATGCATGACCACAGGATCTATCTCAAGGAGGGCACACAACCAATAAATGTTAGACCTTATAGATACCCTGCATTTCAGAAAGGCGAAATTGAAAGGTTGGTGACTGAAATGTTGGATAATGGTGTTGTTAGACCCAGTAATAGCCCTTATTCCTCTCCCGTAGTCTTGGTAAAAAAGAAAGACGGTACTTGGCGAATGTGTGTGGACTATAGAGAGGTCAACAAGGCTACGGTAAAGGATAAATTCCCTATTCCACTGATCGAAGAGCTCTTTGATGAACTGTTTGGAGCTGTTGTTTTTACTAAGTTAGATCTAAGGTCGGGGTATCACCAGATTCGAATGCATTCGGATGATATTGCTAAAACGGCATTTCGGACTCACGATGGACACTATGAATTTTTAGTTATGCCATTTGGCCTAACCAATGCACCATCAACCTTCCAGAGTTTAATGAATGACATCTTCAGGCCTTTTTTAAGGAAGTTCCTGCTGGTTTTCTTTGACGATATCTTAATATACAGTAAGTCCGGGGATGAGCACTTACAGCACTTGACAACAGTGTTTGAGACGTTGCTCAAACACCAACTCAAGGTCAAGAGGAACAAGTGTTCGTTTGCGGCTGACCAGATTGAATACTTGGGTCATGTGATTTCAGCAGGAGTCAGCGCAGATCCTCAGAAACTTGTAAGCATTCAGCAGTGGCCTACACCTGTTACCATCAAGGAGTTGAGGGGTTTTTTGGGTTTGACAGGCTATTACCGCAGGTTTATTAAAGGATATGGGATGATAGCAAGGCCCTTAACAGATCTGCTCAAGAAAAATGCCTTTGCATGGCATGATGGAGCTACCACAGCATTCGATCAATTGAAGCTTGCTATGACTTCCCCTCCAGTACTAACCTTACCAGATTTTTCCCAGGAGTTTGTAGTAGAAACAGATGCTTCCAACTTGGGCATTGGAGCTGTCTTGCTACAGCAGGGGAGGCCACTAGCATTCTTTAGCAAGGCTTTAGCACCTAAGCACCAGGGCCTGTCAGTCTATGAAAAGGAAATGCTAGCCATTGTGAATGCCATACAGAAATGGAGACCATACCTGTTAGGAGGACATTTCATCATCAAAACTGATCATCAGAGCCTCAAATATCTGATGGAACAAAAAATTTCAACACCAAGCCAGCAGAAGTGGTTATCCAAATTGATGGGGTATGACTATGTGGTGCAGTTCAAGAAGGGTAGTGAAAATGTCACAGCTGATGCTCTATCCAGGATACCTCACGCAACCGCCACCTCTTGGTCAATCCATGGTATTACTACGGATTTGCTATCTGAGATACAGCAATCATGGCAGTCAGATCCTAAGGTACAGGAAACCATTCAGCAGCTGATCTCGGGTGACACTTCCAGGGCCAAGCATTATAGTTGGGACAACCAGGTGTTGAGGAGAAAGGGAAAACTGGTGGTAGGAGCTGACAAAATGCTCAGGGACAAAATAATAAAATTTTGGCACACAAGTTCCTTCGGAGGACACTCTGGGATTCTGGTGACATTCCAGAAGTTAAAGGGGACTTTTTATTGGAAACACATGCATGAGGATGTCTACAAAATCGTTACTGCTTGTGATGTCTGCCAAAGGCATAAGGCAGATTTGGCAGCTTATCCGGGGCTCTTACAGCCGTTGCCAATACCAACAAAAATATGGACAGACGTCTCGATGGATTTTATTGAAGGCCTCCCAAAATCTCAAGGAAGACAAGTCATTATGGTGGTAGTAGATCGTTTGAGCAAATATGCACACTTCTGCGCCTTATCTCACCCTTACACCGCGATGGAGGTTGCTCAATCCTTCATGGATCACATTTTTAAGTTACATGGACTTCCTCAAACCATCGTCAGTGACAGGGATTCGATCTTTCTCAGCCAATTTTGGACAGAACTGTTCAAGCTCTTGAAGGTCCAGCTACACTTTTCTAGTTCTTACCATCCTCAGTCAGACGGGCAAACGGAGGTGGTAAATAGATGCTTGGAAGGGTATCTGCGATGTATGACAAGTGAACAACCTCGTACGTGGTATTCCTGGCTGCCCCTAGCTGAATTCTGGTACAATACGAACTATCACTCAGCTACACAAATCACTCCCTTTCAAGTGGTTTATGGCCAGCTACCCCCTCTCCATGTCCCTTATCTTCCTGGTTCATCTGTAGCAGAGGCTGTGGATAGAAGCTTGGCTGCAAGGGAAAAAGTACTGCACCTCCTTAAGCACAACCTTTAGAAGGCTCAAAATCGCATGAAGCAAATTGCTGATGTCCGTAGGTCTGACCGAGAATTCACAGTTGGGGACATGGTTTATGTCAAATTGCATCCATATAAACAACATTCCCTCAAATCATCCAGCTGTCAGAAGCTTGCTCCAAGGTATTTTGGACCTTTTCCAGTCATAGAAAGAATAGGGAAAGTGGCCTACAAACTGCAACTCCCTGATCATGCACGCATCCATCCAACCTTCCATGTATCACTATTGAAAAAGAAGATAGGATCTCAGCCGGTAGCACCCCATGTACCAGCTGCAATCAACGATCAAGGTCAACTGCTGGTCGAACCAGTTGTAATTTTAGACAGACGCATTGCGAAGAAAGGCAACCAGGCAGCAACTCAGGTTTTGGTCCAATGGAGTAATTCATTTCCAGAGGATGCAACGTGGGAGTTCTTGCACGACTTGAAACAGAAGTTTCCCGCCTTTAGTCCTTGAGGACAATGACTTTCTCCGAGAGGGAGCATCTGTTACGTACACAAATAATGACCATGGGTATTTTGGGCATTTCTAGTCACTTTGTTATCTTCTTCTGCATTTGTTTTTCTGTTTAGCTGGTATGTAACCGATTAACAAAATTAGAAAGGTCATGCATGGGAAGCCTACGTGCGGAGCACATGCATGGCTCCAAAAATAGCAAGGAATGGCAAATGAAGTTAGTTATAACTAACTCCACTTGCTCTGCCTCTCTACTAGTATAAAGGATCAGTAGTGTTCAGGGAATATCATCAAACAGATTGTAACAAATTCCTTTCCCAAATCTCTTGTCCAAACTCTGATCATCAATAATATTCACTCCCTCGCCACCAAGAGGTGTTCTCCACTATTTTTTCATCTCTTCTGGTAGGGAGTTTTCGGTCCCTCTCTGTCTTCTGTATCACTACTCGATTTAGGAAGTAGAGAAATCCACAGGGTGTACACAAACCGATGTGGAACCTGTTGCTGAAATCTGGGCCTCGCGAGATCATTGCAAGGTGAGTTGAGGGCGAGGAGGAGCCTAAATCGTGCAAAAGCTTTAAACGACTATAACTTTCAGTTCCGGAGGAACTTATCGGCTTATGGTATAGCCTTAGGTTCGTCTATGAGAGCCCAGTTTCGGGGTCGAATTCCGCAATTTTTCGAACCCCATTTCCTGTTTGTTTGGTAGTTTCCTTGTTTTAAGCCTGATGTTGGCAACTCTTGAAATGGTGGAATTAGATGGATCTGGCTAATCACGTTATAAAATGTATACACTAACACAATAAATAAAATATAGACAAGCACCTGTTGTTGGTTCTGATTGCATTCTTTTCGAGGCCATATCCAAGTATGTAATCAAGCTTATTATAGAGGGAACAAACACGGTTAAGAAAACTTAGATGGGATTGAAAATGTTTGCTTTGCTTTCTAGAGTGTGAATTAGCGCTTTAAAGTATCCGAATCATACTGTGTAAGCCTGTAAATAAATTGAAGGTGATCCTTGTAGAATAAAGCTACTACAAATTCATCACTCACATAGCAGATGAAGAGTACTACACAAAAAAGTCCTATTAGTTTCCAGATTGACCTCAACTTGCTAAGTGACAATAAAGTTTTTACATTGCAATTCGGTTTCTCAGGCATAAAGCTGAGGAGCATAATTGACCTCAACTTTGGATTCTTAACTGCTAACTTATTGATTGATATGTAAATTATTCAAAACTCTCCACCACTAAAAGTATCAACTTAGTTAAACCGTCATCATATAGCATTGTAATTGCATGCATGGAATATTGCCATCTATTTAGTATAGGTTTTTTTTTTTTAGCTTAGTATAGCTTGAGAACAAGTGAGGATTTAAAATTATTTGAATCTCAATTTTTTTACTCATTTTATTATTTGTATAGGTTAATTTTGTTCGAATTTTACTACTCTTACATCCGTTATAAGTTGTTGTACTATTAACAATGGAGGAAATTGTTTAAATGCCATTTCAGTATAAATTAATTAGCAATTCTTAAGTAAGTACTAGTTTTTGTGATTTGGAGTTGTGTATTGTTTTCAGATTTGTTCGTTATCCTCTAGTAAACATTTATAATTCTAGCAAATTATGTCAGTGTGTTTATATTTATATATACACATTAAGTTTTAAGACTTTGTAATTAAAAGTGCAGTGGTCTCCACAAAAATAATGCAAAATGATCATTTACTATGCCCCCCAAGGGAGGGAGGGGGGGTAATTTTGGTATTCAAGTTATTAGAGACCATAGGCTTTGGATCTTTATGTCATCTTTAACCAAAAAAAAAAAAAAAGGCGTGGAGTACCCGAAGGCTGAAGCTTTTCTGAAGTGCAAATATCATTTCTTTTTTTCCAAATTTACCTCAACTTAGTAATTAAGTGACAATGAACTTTTTACATTTCAATACGGTTTCTTAAGCAATGCGCTGAGTAACATAATTACTTGGGTATATGATGACAAGCAGGCACAGCATATTGCCCTCACGTAGATGTTAATTTTTTTTTCTACTGCAAGATTTAGAGGAAATAAAGTCTTCTATTAAACCGAAAGACTATTTGATTGTGTTTGGATAAAAATATTTCGCAGTTTTGGATGAATTTTCACTTAACTGGGTTATATTTAACCAGTTTAACTTTAGATTTGGTTAATTTTGGGTTGGGTCATCTCAAATTCATGAGCCAAATATGACCAATTTATTAATTTATAGATTTTGATACATAAATTCTTTCAATTATATTTTTACTTACAAAATTTTTTTTCACATACATAAACACATTTTCACACACTAAAACACTTTCACAAATACAAACACACTCATTTCTTAAGTTCTTTAGAAATATATTAGTTTTACACACTAATATACCTTCGCAAATACACACACATAATAACTGTTTAAACTATTTGGATGAACTCACTATTTTTTATACAAGTAAGGATTTTTAAACTGGATGGTGGATGAACTCCTTATTTTTTATACAAATAAGGATTTTGAACTGGATAGTGGATATAGCTTTGGTTCAAACTAAGAGACCGGAGCAACAATTTTGGTCCAAGTTAAATATAGCATGAAAAAATGGTATACCAATATACTTTTTTCCAAGTCTTGTTATTTGATTTAGCATTAGCTGTACCAAATATATTTTTAGTCTCATAAAAGATCCAATCATGCCTTAATTAAATTGAAATTTTGATGAGAGAGATACAATTCTCAACCAATTAGTTCAAGTATCACTATCCAATTCACTGATTACATACTTCCATGAAATTATGAAATTATCAACAATTTTGTAATGAAAAAATGACTATATTATTGAGATAAATAAGTATCAATATCTTTGTGATCAATATTTTTTATCACACACAGCCTAAGTATCAATATTTCTGAAATTATCAATATCTTTGTGATCAATGATGCACTTTTCACATGTCAATATATATTAACATTAGATGTGTTAAAATGGGTGACTTGGATGGATTTCTATTCAATAATAAGTATAATTGGATTAACCCATTTATACCTATTTAATAAATGTATATGGGTATACTCAATTACCAATTTATGACTCATTTGAAATTCTATTTATTATTATTTTTAGTTTTCGCATGTCGTTTGACGAGAGAGAACGATATTTTATTGTTATTAGATTTGTAGGAAATTCAAATTTATCTTCTTAATACTTATTAAAAATTGAGTTTAAATGTATATTTATTTTTAAATGTATATAAATTGGTGAGTCGAGTCAATCCACTATCCACCAATTAAATGGATTTAATTAGGTACTCACATAGACCTATTTAAAGTTAATGAGCGGATTTGGGCGGGTTATTAGAAGGAGGATTTGGAAGAGTTAATATAATTGAGTTGTGATTGACACTTCTAATTAACATGTGTATACGAAATTACGAATTATGCATATCTATTTATTGGACAAACTACATACAATCTTGGACTTGAAGTTATGTGGTGTTTTTTTTCACTCTTTTTTAAATCTGATTTTAGAACACCAAATAGATCAATCCAAATCATAAAAAGGATAAAAGAAAGAATGAGGGGATGGCTGGTGAGGGATTAGTGGTGTCCGGATCTATGCTTTGAAGAATGACCCATGGCGGGCGGCTGCTGGTGATAGACGAAAATAATTTTTGAAAAAACAAAAACACAAAAACAATTTTTTTTGTCTGGAGAAGGTTGAAAACCTTTAGTTCCTAATAGGGTGGGATCTAATCAACAGCCCTTTGGGCTATTAGCCACCATTAAAGACTTTAAATTATGATGGGATGGGAGGTTAAGGATTCAAACTTTGCCTCCCATCATAATGCCACTATATGTAGGTTATCCAAAATCCATACGGTATATAGTGCACTTGTTTGATCTGTTAATGGTTTAGTCTCCATCATCAAATTTCTAAGTAATCCAATTGGACCTCCACTCGCCCTAAAATAAGCTACAACAGGAGTCAAAATACGAGTAGAATAAATGTTATCGATTGACAAAAAAAAAAAAAAAAAAAGGGTGCGAGCTAATCGACATATCCAATCCATGTTGTGGACTACAAAGCCTGGTAGACCAACAATCACAAGACTGTCATAATGGTCGGAATTGACCCATTGAAAAAATTGGGTGACCAAAGAATCTAGAAAACAAATTTCTAATACTCCTCTCCATCTGACCGATTATTAGTTTCATGTTTTCACTTTTTGATAAGTCAAAAGAAGATCTAAAATCAAAATAAAGTAGGAGAATTTGCTGCTCTCTAGATTTGCCATTTGAAAAGTACCTTCTCTAATTGCGAATGCACATTTATGAAATCAAATATTTTAAATTTGAAGGCTACTTGTTTAAATTCATCTAATGTTATCTATTTATGCATATTGATTACATGTTTGCATGAAGAAGTTGAATTCTCGAAAAAATGACTCTAATATTAGGATAAATATCTTTGTGATGAGCGGTGCACTTTTTACATATCAATGTATATTGACATATATGCGTGCAAAAATCCCAGTTTAGTTCACCAATGAGTTTTCCAATATGTCTTAACTTTGTAACATATTAATGAAAGTCTGCTTCCTATTACTTGGTATGTAGATTCTGTTATCTAATTCTATAAATAGAGTTCAAAGAATCTTATTCAATAGTGTGCCCTTAATGAAACAATATCCTCACTCCGTCGAGCTAAAACTTGAAAGCCTTGTGAGCCAAGTTGATTCTTGGGACTTCCACTTCTTCTAATGATGCAATTTTCAGATAAAAACCAGAGAGAGAGGAAACAGTGGACAAATTGCAACAAGTGAACAAATTTAAGTCAAGATAATCAGTACAATAACACACAATTGAAAATAGGATTCTACAACAAATATAAGCTTAATTGACACTTAATTGACATTAAGGCTACAAGGGAAGCAAGCCTGTTTGGTCAAAACTCATTTCGAACTCAAAGTTGCTTGAGTCGAGTCGATTTTGAGCTCGCTTAACAACTCAGGTTATTGGCTCATTGAGTCGATTTGATTTTATGTATTTTTACTTTTTTTCTTTATTTCTAGTGAAATTATATGTATATTCCCTATATTTTTATCATTTATTAGAGAGAGATTTTATCAATTTTTAAAATTTACAAAATTATAATTTATGTTTATTTGAATTAAATAAAGCTCAAATTTGAGCCTGACTCAAATCGAATTTTGTACTAAAAGGTTGATCGAGTTTGAACTCGAATTCGAGCATGGTAAAATAAAGTCAAACTCTGCACAATTAAGTCGAAATTCAATTCGACTCAATTCATTTACAATCCTAATTCACAACCAATAAAAAAAAACAGTCAAGAACGTATTCAAGAACTTTTACCTCCATATTAATGAAAGTCTACTTCCTCTTACTTGCTTCCTCTTACTTGATATGTTGATTATATTATCTAATTCTATAAATAGAATTAAAAGAATCTTATTCAATAGTGTGCCCTTAATGAAACTCCGTCGAGCTAAAACTTCAAAGCCTTGTGAGCCAAGTTGATTCTTGGCACTTCCACATCTTCTAATGATGCAATTTTCAGGGAAAAACCAGACAGAGAGGAAATGGTGGGCAAATTTAATAGACACTAAAGTGTTGGTTAGACTTTCGGACTTGGATGATGTATGCCCACAGGTAAGCAAATTCTGTTTCTTTTCTAACATATAGTTATCATATCGGGTGCTTAATTTTCCAAAAGTATTTTTTTTTGTGAGCTCTATTACTCCTAAAGAAATTATGACAAGCTTGCGAAATATAAAATTTCAAAGTGAAAAATGAAACAATGACGACAACTGCAACATCAAATGTTAGAGAAGAAACTAAATAGTTTGACAAACAATGAATAATTTCTTTAATATACCAGCTTACCAGCTTTTGTTGTAGATCCAAATTAACTTGCAACTACAGTTGAAGAAAAAGCTATTGATTTCAGCTCATTGCAGTCAATACTTTTTTGTCCTTTTTTTTTAATAATTCAGTTATTTTCCTTTTTGAAAAGAACACTTGCGTAGAAAATGAGAATTATGAACCTTTTTTTAGGGCAAATTACACTTTACCCCCGTGTGATTTAGTGTTTTTATATATAATTCCCCTATAGTTTTAAAAGTTATCATAACCTTCTCATGATTTGGATTAAAGTGTCGAAGTAACGAAATTTGCAATCCATAATGAAGTCACCTAAAATGTCAAAAATATCCCTATATAAAATTAAAAATTATTTATTAATCACAGGGAGGGTTATGTGTATATTTTGAAAATCATAAGGAAATTTTATGGTAAAGTATTAAATTATAAGAGAGTTATATGATAAAATATAAACCCATACAGGGTTAGTGTGTCATGTATATTATGTTTATATATTTTGATCACTTCAGCCATTTTAATTTTTAAATAAGGGTAATTTCAACATTTTAATAGGTTTCGTCACTAATGATAATTTCCGTTAGTTTGACACTTAAATCCAAATCATGAGGAGGTTATATATAGCTTTTGAAACCATAGGGGGTTATGTACAAAAACACTAAATCATAGGGGGTAAAATGTAATTTGCCAAAAAAAGAAAAAAAAAAGATAATAGAGTTTCTTGCCAGTCAAAAACCAATCATTTTGTGGCAGTACCTTCGTACATTGTCCCTATTTTCCAAGCCCCAATTCAGCAAATTCATACATGTTTGAAAAGAATTAGCACACAACCATAACTAAATTCAGCAAAACGAAATTACACAAAATACGCCAACAGCAAATTATCTGAATAACCTTTATGCTGCCGTGCAGATTGATAAAACAGTGAACATTGTACGAATCTCATTCATTGTTTCCACCATATCTTGACAAGAAAAGAGTCATCGATTCTTTCCAACTTTTACCTCCATCTTCTACAAAAGTACCAAAGAAAGTCAGACCACACAGGTGACCAATTACAATCTCAAGAGGAAAAACTACCGCAGCACTCCCTGATGATATCATTAAGAAAAAATAGAGCAATAATTAGTTGTTTGTTCATCAATTTCAATGTGCTCGTGCATGCATTACAGGCAACTGAAGTACAAAAAAATTACCCGATATTGCACCAACTGATGCCCTTCAGTCTATATGATGATCTTTAGATTCTCATTTCCATAATATTTCTGTGCTTCTTCAATTTCCCGTACTGAAGATTTGACACCATCTCCGCAACGCGCCACCTGAATTGTTTCAAGAGTAGATATACGCCCTAAACAAGAAGGCATCATTTCCAAATTATAAATTCCGTGGAGTTTTAGTTGCTGAAGGCACGGGAAGTAATCATCACTGTCAGGGTCTGTCTCCGTCCACTCAACAATCTTTGCGAATTCCAAAGTCAAGACCTGAGTTTGGGGAATCCTCCTTCCATCAGCTCCCATTTTTGGCCCTCCATTGACCGCCATCTTAATTTTAGGACTTCAAGATTCGGTAGTTGTTCAATCAATGACATTTTTCTACCGGGAAGACGCAGATTGAAAAGACACAACTTCTTCAAATTCATGGGAAAAGAAAGGTCAACATGTTCCTGCGAACCTGAGAGACTGTAGCCAGCTAAGACGAGTGATTCTAGGCATTCTAGTCGACTCATGTTGCAGCATACTATATTTTGTCCCCCCAGATTGAAAATTTTAAGTCGGCGAACGTTGGGAATCCTTCTCAATATGTTCTCTCCTTCTTGATCATAAGAAAGATACAGATTGGAGAGTGTGTCTAAATTGGGTAAAGAGGAGAGGTTTTCAAGAACGTTGTCATTGCAAGAGAAACGAATAACAACGCGACGCCTTACACATACTTGCCTCAACTTCTTCATGTTCCAGATGCTATCTGGCAATGAAACCAGCCCACCAGAATATACACAAAAGGTTTCCAAATGTGAGAGCTTGGCTATAGATGGTGGAATGAATTTCATGGTCCGACCTGTAAGGGCTAAGTACCTCAAACAAAGAAGTGATTCGACTTCAGTTGGAAGCTCCTCCAGTCTTAGGTTGATGTCTAAATTCAAAACTTTAAGATGTTTGTAGATGCCAAAAAGGAAGGAGATATTAAGCAAGTCAAACTCATATCCTGGAGTAGCATTGCAGAGCAGCAGAGTATCTAAATGTGGACAAAATAGCTTTGACTTTATAAAATCTTCTCCACTGGAGCAAATGGACAATCGTGGTAGGTTGGGAGGCTCATTAAAATTAGAAAGCTCATCATATCCTTGCAGGACCTGAAGAAATTTCTTTTCTTTCGCCTCGCCCTTACAGAACTCAAATATCAAATCGTGAATGTAACAAGTTTTGACTCCACCAATGGATCTGTTTTCACTTACCATAACTAAGTTTCGGCCAATTAGGTCCATCAGATATTCTTCTGCAATGTCCTCTGATCTCTCTCCTTCAATTTTTTCCACAAACCCTTCTGCAATCCAGAGGCGCATCAAATTCTTGGCACCAATTTTTTCATCTTCTCGAAATGCAGCAAAATACAGCAAGCATTCCTTCAAGTGATATGGTAAATGCTCATAACTGACCTCCAACGACTTCTTGCACTGGCCTGCACCAGACACCATGGTCGAAGTTAAACTCTCAGCAAATTCTTCCCAAACCAAAATATCATGCTCTGTAGTTGCTAGGGCTCCAGCTGCAACAACAATTGAAAGTGGCAATCCTTTGCACTTTTTGGCGATCTCCATTCCCAATCCATGAAATGCTTGAGGACAATCTTCTTTTCCAAAAACCTTCTTATGCAGTAATTCAAAACTTTCTTTCTCACTGAGTGGGCGAAGATTGTGAGGTTCCCCACCATATTGAACCTGTGAAGCCACATTAGAAAATCGACTCGTAAAAAGGATCCTACTTCTCTTCTTATCATCAGGAAATGAAATTCTCAGCTCATTCCATACCTTAATGTCCCAGACATCATCAAAAACAACTAGATACCTCTTCATCTTCAGCCTTTGATAGAGCTTTTGAAGCAATTCATGTTCATTCAACTTTTTAAGCTCTTCATCCATGCTAGATTGTTTTCCATTAGAGCACAAAATTTGTATTAACAAGCTTTTCATGTCAAATTCTTGAGAAACAGTGCACCAAAGACGAATCTGGAAGTTAAATATAATTGAACTATCATTGTAAACTTTTTCGGCTAAAGTTGTTTTACCAAGCCCAGCCATTCCCACAATGGGAACAATTTCCACCTGTTCTGGTCCACTTAAAAGTCGTTCAATTACTTTTTCTGCCTCATCATCAAGACCAACCATGACTTCATGAGCTATTGGCATTTTAACTTTTGATAGCATGTGACTGGAAGCCTTGCTAACTTCTGGTACTCTTAAGCTATGAAAGGAGGGAAGACTTTCAATAATGCTTGAGCCACTGATCTGATCCTTAAAATGCTTGATATGGATGTTGGTATTAGCCAGCATATCATAACAGTCACAAGCCTCTGTGGATTCTAAGAAGCTAACTTCTCCTTCTTTCACTCTGTTTAGAGAAGGCGAGCAAATTATAATGCCTGCCTCAGTAAGAAGAGCACCAATTTTTTCGTTTTGTTCATCCATCTTCTCCTGCTGCTCCCTTAAAATGCTTCTCAAGAACCTCAGTCCTGCATAGAGTATTCCCATTTCATCTTTCGTAGAATCCATAAAGCTAGAGCTGCAGCACAACAGCTCCCAGAGACAACTAATCAGAGAATCATTGAAGTTGTTCAATATCTGCTTATCCATCATTCTATTATGCAATGATTTTGAGGATCTTGTAGCTCTAAGAACTTCAATATAAATCTCATAGACTTGAAAATCAACAGCTGTGATTTTCTGTTGTTGCTCATATATCATGGAGCAGAACTCGGGATTGTGCCGTTCCTCATCATCCCAAAAAGAACACATGTAACAGAGGCGTGCTGCGTTCAAAGCCATCACTTCAAAGTGAGCCAATAGCAAGGCAGGAATATCTGCAGTTCCTCGCAATTTGGCAAAGGGAACGAAGCTTTTCAAGAATGTTAGCTTTGCTTCAAGGGCTTGGAATTGAGTAATAACTTGGGGGTCCATATCAAAAATAGACAAATTGCAAGTTGTTAAATCCGCTAGATTTTGTAGAATAAGGTCAATAAATTCCATTAGTTCATCAACTGGCATGCAAGAATTTGATTCTAGTGATCTGCTGCTTGCCAAATTAAAGTAAACTTGGATGATTTCTTGCTTAAATGATTTGATTTGTTTCAAAAATTTGGGGAACACTTCATTGCCAACATAAAGTATGTCACGTGCATCAGATTTCAACATAAGGAAAAGAGAGTGAATGTCCTCATATTTGTGAAAGGTATCCTCAATGCAAGATAAGAAAGATGGAAGACTCACCTTCTTCACTACATTATCAGATTCCAAGTACAAATCATTGCAGTGGCTCCACTTTCTTGCACTCATAACAAATGTTTTGAGAAATTTTATATCCAGGTACGCAGCTCTAATTTTGGGTATTCGGTACATGACAGGGGGGTTGTCCACAAGCGACTGTAGATCAAGGAAGACACGATCGATGCTGCAAGTGGAGGCCATGTCCATCTCTTATGCAGGGATTTTTCCTCAGTTTCACTCTCAAATTTTAAGGGAGAAACAGATCTCGCCGACTGCAGAGCAAGCAAGTATTTCTTTCCTGGAATTTCCTTTTTCCGGTGGGATGGTGAAGAAGAGAAATGAGATAATAAATTATTCAACAGAAAAAACGGAGCAAGATCAAGAAAGAACAGATGAATCAAAGTTAGCGAGAGAGCGGTCAAATAATCTGAAAATGCTCATGGTTTGAATAAAGTAAAGAAATTTTATTGACTACTACTACTGCATAGTTTTTTGGAGTTTTTTTTTTTTTTGGCTATTTATCCTCACAAGGCGTTCAGTACTTGTGAACCTTTGACAAGTAGTGTATTCCATTCCCACACAATGGGGTCACTGTTTTTGCAATAATTCCAATTCTTATCGACATTCGACAATCCATAGTTTAATATGTTAAACTTTATAATTAAGAAGCCGTGTTTTGATAGCAGCTGTGGAGCAAGAGTTTGAGTCTTTTAATTCATCCGTGTTTAAAATATGACAATTTTGTCAATTATAGTTAAGCTATTATCTTATTTAGTGTGGGTATATTAGGAAGAGCCAAAAAATAATGAAACATGGATGGGAAGAAAATTCAGCTAATCCTCAGACAGTGTAAGAAGCATTTTAGCTAAAGATGTAATAGGGCTCGTCCCTTCCATCAGAGCCCCAAAAAAAATATATATATATATTTATTTATTTATTTATTTATATTTATATTTATATAGTGTCAGGACCAAAATGTCAAGACCAAAACCTAAAATCACTTTAGTGACTAAGATATATAAATATAGGATAAATACATTTTTGCATCTCGTGGATTAGTTCTTTCTAACATAACTCTCGTATGCTCCGAAAAGCTACACATAATCTCCGTGGTTAATAAATATTTTGTCTTGACATTAGGGTATTCTTCACATTTCGTTTGGCTTTACTATCAAGGACTATTTTTTTATTACTTTGATACTTTAGTCCAAAATATGAAAAAAAAATTATTTATAATATTTAAAATTATAGAAGATTTACATGAACAAGTGCTGAACCAAATGAAGCTATATAAATTTAACCAAGATTTGTGCCTTTCATTAAGTAAGACTTTCTTACATGTTGGCCTAGTTACCATAGTCCAAGAGAGAAAAAGAACAGAAAGGGGCCAAAAAGGAAAAAGGAACTTTAACTTTCAATTGATAGTTTCTTTCAAAATTCAAGTATTGTTGCTTAATAATTTTTACACCCTATGATTACAAACAACATAATTTTATGAAATAAAAAATTTTTATCTTTAATTGCTAAGAAAATTGTAAAATGACTTTATTATATATTTCAGCTTAATGGATTCTTTGAGTTGAATGAAAATAATTACATCTTAACAAAGTCCTCAAACCTTGATATATGAACAAGCAAAACTATAAAATGTTAATCAATTAACCACAAAAATCCTTAGTAAGCTCCATTTTTTCACCCTCCCTCGTAAGATTGCTTGATAAGCAGTCAAGCACCCTTTTGAATGATTTCCACTTTGCATCTCAAACTTTTATTTCTCGATAGTTTGCACTTTGTAATTACTAATTACTATGAAATTGCACCTTAAAATTTATTTTGGATTTTTTGCACCTAAGGTTAATCATTCATCCAAAATTACTGTGGCTTCACAAAATATTAATGTCATTGCAGGAGCAATATGCACCAATACACTGGTTTCTGAACTGTAAAAGTGGGATTGCCTCTTCAGAATATCCCCGAAAAAAATTAAAAAAAAATAGATAGGGAATACATTTGAGTGTTAGAGCTCTTTCACTTGCAATATGACTTGTTGGGGTGAATATGAGACAGTTTGATGACTTCAGGTTTTGAGGTGTGCACAATAAAAATTAAATGATGGATTTTGTCCTCTGCGGTGGAATTAGTTAAAAAGTTAAAATTATTCATATTAAAAGCCTAAAATGATTTTATCAACTAAAGTTGAAACTCTAAAACTTAGAAGTCCTGAAATCTAATCCTCCTTCCTCCTCTCAGCTTTTGAAAAAAAAATTCTACTTCTTCCTTGTTTAAAAAAATTTTAAAAAATATATATATGGTAAATTACACTTTTGTACCTGGTGGATTTTTTTTTAAAAACATAACCCACCTACACCTTGAAAAGTTATACATAACCATCGGGCCACTTTCCTCCTCTCAGTAAGAAGATCTCTATAGGTTGGCTTAATTTTCTTGACTAATTTTATGTCACATGAATTTAATCAAAGGTTGATCTACTAAAGGGATAAAAAAATTTTGAGCAAATTACACTTTACACCATGTGGTTAAGTGTTTGTTTACATAATCCCCATATGGTCTCAAAAACTATACATAACCCCCTCATGGTTTGGATTAAAATGTCAAAGTGATGGAATTTACAATCCATAATGGAGTCAACTAAAATAGTAAAATGTCAAAAATACCCCTATGTAAGGTTAAAAATTATTTATTAATCATAGGGGGATTATGTATATATATTAAAAACTATAAGAGGGTTATATGGTAAAACACTAAACTATAAGAGGGTCATATGGTAAAATATAAAACCACTCGGGGTTAGAATGTCATACATATTATATTTATATATTTTAATCACTTCAGCCATTTTAGTTTTTAAATAAGGATAATTTCGACATTTTTATAAGTTCCGTTATGGATGATTATTTCCATCACTTTGATACTTTAATCCAAATTATGAGGGGGTTATATATAGTTTTTAAAGCTATATGGGGGTTATGTAAAAATTAGCTATACCATAGGGGGTAAAGTGTAATTTACCTTTTTTTAAAATTAAATTCTAAAGAAGCCATCTTTTGTGTAGGACCCGTTTATTGGTTTCAAGCATGTATGAGGCATCATTTCTGCCGTTATACAGTCTAAATAACAGGACCCTTTAGAGTTTAGATATTCAGAAATACACCAGATAAACATCTTATTCAAACAGAAGCAGAAGACTTACCAGATTTCTATCCATTACAACCTCTATATTTAGTTCTTTACCTCGTATAAGATAACTGTAAAATACTGTCACTTAGGTTGCAGTTTATTGGAAGTTTGGAACAGCTACAATTCACTCCGCCCTCAACAACAGTGAAAATGCATTATTAGTAGGGCTGCAAACGAACCGACTCGCGAGCGGCTCGAGTCAAGCTCGAATCGAGCCGAAATCGAGCTCAAGATATTAAGCTCGGCTCGCGAGCTTGAGTATATATATATATATATATATATATATATTATTTTTTTTATTTTAAGTATATATATTTTTTTTATTTTTTTATTTTAAGTATATATATATTTTTTTATTTTTTATTTTAATAGTAAAATTACATATATATTCTTAATATTTTATTATTTATTAAGAAAAAAAAATTATTTTATTTATTTTTAAAAAAAATAAAAATAATTATTTTTTATTTTTTTCGAGCTCGCTCGAATCAAGTCAAGCTCGAGCTCGAACTTGAAATTGTCGGCTCGTCGAGCTCGAGCTTGAGTTCGAGTTCGAGTTCACTAAAATTATGTCAAGGCTCGGCTCGATTAGGCCAAAATTCGACTCGACTCGGCTCGTTTGCAGCCCTAACTATTAGATAGATAGCTACATGAATAATTAGCATAACAAAGGCAGTATTCATGTAGCCTTCCATGTTGACAGAGGTGGAGTATCAGAGGTTTTCCAAGTATTAAGGCCGGGCCATGACTATCACCCTTGACTCCAGCTGAAGCAGTGGATTCCAGTTCAGCCATATCTTCCGCAGACAGTTTTACAGATAAAGCTCCTGTATTCTGATTCAGGTTTTCAATCTTGGTAGTGCCAGGTATGGGACAAACATCGTTTCCCTGATGATGCACCCAGGCCAATGCAAGCTGTGATGGGGTACAACCCCTCTTTGAAGCAATGTCATTGACGCTCGTACATGTTCTTGTTATGCTACAATCATGCAACAAGAGTAGTAATTAGTAAAAATAACATTGAAAATGTACCTAGGGTTATAGAATTCCTATCTATTCTTGCAAGTGAAAATTACTAGTTAAATGAAGTTGATTATCTTAGCTAAGTCATGGTTAATTTTCTAATATACATGATACTCGCTTTCACCTATGTACCAATGATACATGTAACTATCTCTCACCTATGTTTTGTGATGAAAAAACTAGCTATAAACTCATTAAATTCTATAAAATTATTTGGTTAAAGTTATAAAGGTGTTTCCCTACTTTCACGAGAATACACAAGTTTAACACTTCCATGAACTAGTATTGGATCACAATTTTCATTGATGAAATAGCACTTTTAAATAATTACAATTAATGGTGCCAACTTAAATATAATTATAATAACAAAAGTGCTAAATAACTTGAATAAGACATAATTCAAATAACCATGAAAACATCACATAACAAGCATAGATAGTTCATCTACATTCCTAGGCATAAAACTAGCAAAACATAAAAGATATAAAAACTAGATCCAAACTTATATTATAACCAAATATTATAATCAATATAAGAAATAAAGTGCTTGGAGAGAAGTCACCCTTATCACTTGAGCTCGTAACTATCCATTTTCAATCCTTAATCTTCATCCTTGCTTAGCATGATACAAGATGGAATAATCTACTAAACTATACTAACTAATGAACTAAGAAGTTTTAGTAAAGACCACACTTTTGTAGTAGTTTCTCTAGGCTCCAAAGTTACAAGAAATGTTCACAAAAGACCCTATTTATAGAAGATTAAAGCTCCCACACAACTTGTTAATTTTGTTCCAAATTGCTTATTGAAATCATCAAAAGTTCTTGAAATCTTCAAGATTTCTTAAGCAACACAGTCGAAATATGATCAGAAAAATGGTCTAAAAAGCTATGTGAACAAGTTGTAAGTTACAGAACAACTTGCACAGCCACAATATGAATATGCAGATGAGGTCACTTTTTGATCTGTGTTTTTTCTACAGCAGGTTTGCACTTTTTTGATGAATCTTGAAAATTGTCCTGTTTTTGCACTAAGTTTAACTACAAATTTCTCAATAATGGAAGCTGAACTAACTCTAGCACAAAACATAAAATTTGTTTGAGTTAGCTTTCCAGTGCATTAAGAATCATGTCATTTGGAACTCTGGAGGCTAAGAAATGAGAAAAATAACCCTGACTAGTTAGCAGTCTTTTCCAGATCTTGGCAGCAGAAATGCATCTTTGTATTTTGACTTTTTGACCCTTGAAATGAGCGAATTCGACTTTGATGTCTAATAAGAAATATAGCCTTGGATCTTATATTTACAATGCTTCTAGAATCATCTCAATTCATCATTTATAGTTCAAGTTATAGTTGAAATAGCACAATGTGTCAGGGCTGTCAATCTTTTCTTTTTGGCCATGTGATTGCATTTCATCATTTGAATATTTTGAACTTCATGTCATCTCAAATCACTTCAAATAATCAAGAATCATGCAAATATCTTTTCACTTTAGTCCATTTGATGATTGCAATATTAAATCCTACAAGAACATGAAGTTTTTACCACTTGAATCTATAGAAATATACCTTTTCTTACTTAAACCACAAAATGTAAAATTTACTAGAAATCTACTTATTTAGCTATAAAAATGACTAAAACACACCAAAATCTAAGTAATAAAATACATTAAAAATATACAAAATAAACATTTCTCATTAACCTAAGGGTGTGAGGATCCAAAAATGACCCAAAAATAAGAATGACAATGGGACAGTTTTGGGATGGAGGAGGGATCCCCGACGCCCGTCCTGTTGTCATATAACTCTTCCTGCCCCGTCTAGCTTTCCTCACCCCCACGGGTGTCGATAGGGGCACCTTTATTTTTTTTTTCTCTTAACACATTACAACATAACTCAGCTATTGTTCCAGGCTTGATAAAGAAATATGACAAGAAGTTGCAAAAACTTGATTCACCACAAGCTTTAGCCATTTAGTCAAAGATTTGCCAACCTGAATTGCAAGTATCATAATAAAAGTAGAAAATAGGAAATTAACATATTAACCACAAATTGAACTATAGGTTCAAAATATAATTGCATTATGCCTTTATAGTGAATTTGTCCCCTGTAAGTTCAAATAACAAGTATCATAATAAAAGTAGAAGACGGGAATTAACATACTAACCAAAAATTGAACTATATGTTAAAAATATAATTGCATCACACCTTTATAGTGCACTAGTAATGAAGCACATGCTTTGCATGTGAACATGATGCTTTTAGATTTTTTTCTTTAAAATTTTTAGAAAATCGATTATTTTGAAGGAATAAATGTAATCGAGACAAAAAATGTGATATATAATATTTATATTTTTTTATATTTTTTTATGAATTTAGTTTGCCCTAACCAATACAAATGCACAAGCAATAAATCATTCTTTGTTCCAAGAGCACTTTTATTTTGTAACAATATCAATATTTTTGTCTTTTGGTTAAATTTAGATGACCGCAATTTTCATTTTTATGACATTTGACCTAAATTTTCTTTTTTATGCCATTTGAGTTAAATTTTTTAATTTTTTTGAATAATTTGTTGCTCCACTTTAAGTCGTTTTATGAATTGTTTATTAGTTTTAGTGAGATTTTCTAATAATTATTATTTTTTGCTAACGATGTATTGTAAAATGATCTATAGTGCTATTGTAATTATAATTGTATTTAAATATATTGAAATTTCATTGTTCGAATTTGAATAGCTTAACTTTGAATAGAAATGTTTTGATTTGGTGGAACTTATTTGTATTTCTCACTGATGACATGCTTTATGATTATAGAGTTTATATGATTAAAAATTGTAAGATGTTAAGATTATTTATTATATAATAGTCAAACTGAATTTAGATATATTTTTATTCACCTTTGAAGTACTCCTTGAAATTGATAATTTTATAAAAAAAATATTTTTTGGCTTAACTCACCATAACTCATAGGGATGTTTCAGCTTTTTAATTATTATTATGATTGGCATTGATGAATATAATATTCATTAATTGTAGTTTAATATTGTTAGTTGTTACAAGAATATGATTGATAAAGTTCCTTAAATTTAATCTTTATTGCAATTTAAATAAATAAATTTCCAACATAAAACTCTTTGCCTACCTCGGTACTCCATTTCCTAATATATTTTTTATTAAATTTTTTTTTCACTCAATACTAATATACGCATATTAAAAAGGTGCTCTGAAGACTTAATTTACTTGTATCCAAAAAATAAAAGGACTTGTGGTACTTTTTAAGAGACTCATAGTATCAATTTATTATATTTTGTTTCATGTTAGAAGTACTCTCTAAACTTGGATTTTGTAAAAAAAAAAAAAAAAAAAATTGTTCTTCTTTCTTTTAGTAAATAAAAAGTAAGGAATATTTCATTTTTGTAACTGCTAGCATGTTTGATAGTATTTATTAATGATGAAATGCAATGCAATTTGTCCATTTATTAGAGAGGAGTGTAATTTTGGCATTGCAAAAACTAATATCATTTTTTGCTTATATTATTAATAACTAAGATTCACCATATATTTTTTTATAATTTATAAATAAAATTGGTTCATCTTTTTTTGATTTCATTCACTATAACTCAAGGGATGTTTTTCATTATTGTAATTGTTGGCATAATTGATATTAATTATTGACAGAATATAATGAATTGGTTGTTCTTTTTTTGGTTTAATTCACCAGAATCAAGGATACTAAAGACTCATCATGCTTTCTAGATAATAACAGATTTATCCCATGTAAGTTCAAAAAGCAAGTATCGTAATTAAAGTAGAAAATAGGAAATTAACATGCTAACCACAAATTGAACTGTTGGTTCAAGTTACAACTGCATCGCACCTTTATAGTGAAGTTATCCCCTGTAAGTTGAAATAGTTGTGATGCCTAGTAAGTGATTTTGCACAAAAATTATTTGGGCCAGCCCTTGAGTCCACTATTATATTACATCCATAACACTGTTGTACCTCATGATTACTGCAAAACTCAAAAACTCAGGACATGCACCTGTCCCTTGCGGACTCGGGGCACGGACGGTTGCACCGTCCCGGACGGTTTTGGCCATTTTCAACTGCGCGTAACTTTCTTTGTACATCGTGTAACTTTTATTGCACATCGCGTAACTTTAGAATAAATTTTTGTGGGACCCACACATGGCGTGAAAATCGAGTTACAACTTGTAATTTCAGCCGCACAAATTTTTGAGGCCAGATCGTGGCCATTAACCGTTCAGGACGGTCATACTGCTGACCGTCCCTGCCTCATTTCCCTTGCGCCCTGTGATTACTCCACAAGACGTTAAACAGCTAAACCAAAACAAAAGTTCACGAAATAAATATATAGAACCAAACTTGCACTCATGTGCTCTTCCAAGCTAAAACCTGAACAAAAGTCCACGAAATATCAAAGCGAACTTGCTCTTCTTCATGTGCACTTCCAGGTTGACAAAGGTGGAGTTTCAGAATTTCGCCAAGTGCTAATTTCAGGCCCGTATCTCTCACCCTTGACTCCAGCCGACGCAATAGATTCGAGTTCCGCCTTATCCTCTGCGGACAGTTTTACAGACAAAGCTCCAATATTCTGATTGAGGTTCTCAATCTTGGTAGTACCGGGTATGGGGCAAACATCATTGCCTTGGTGATGGACCCAGGCCAATGCTAGCTGTGATGGAGTACAACCCTTCCTTGAAGCAATGGCATTGACCCGCTCATACAACTTCTTGTTGTGCTCCAAATTATCCGCTTGAAACCTTGGCATATTCTGCATTGAATGAATGTCAAAATTTAAGCAACTAGAATGCCAGAAATTCAAAAAAGGAATAAAGCATGTGTCATCAACAAATGAAGACAATATGATCATCGATAGTACTGTTTGAGCCGTAGAAAGTTCAGGGGAAAGAACAATCCAGTAAGGTGGATTGAGTACTCCAAGAAACATCAATTGCAGAAGGTAGATCCTGAGATACATTTCCCATTAAAGAGGAAACTCAAAATGGAAATCCAATACATTTTCATACTATCTAGACAGTATTATCAAGTGAACTTGTGACCAACCAAACTCAGTTAGAGGATGTATAGAAAAAGGGAAAAAAAAAAAAAAACAATTTGAGAGGACAGTATATAACTTTTGTCCCTAAGACCAGACGATGACATTGCAATGTGAGTCCGTTTCCCCTCAAAATTGTAAAGAGACTATTACTAAAAAATGCCATAGTTTCTTCCTTTTTTCATGTCTAGGATGTTCTTGCACCATGAAATAGAACACTCCCACTGCTTGCGCTATCTTCAAATTCGAACTAAATACAGAGCTCACAATTACTATCCTGTCTGTGCAGAAGGTTCAGTTTCTAACAATGCCAAGAACTGCATTTAATGGAATCCAAGACTACAAGACTTTTCAGATAGAAAAAAGCTTGTTATGTCACTCTGTTGGATAGAAGTTAATTAAATTAGATAGTTTTAGAAAAGCCCAACCAAATTATTGGACATCAAATAGTGCAGCAACATGTAACAGATAGACAAGAATAGGGATATTAAGCAACATAGATGACTGAGGATTTCATACTAACTATAAATATACTACACTAGATATTACTAATCTTTTTGGACATTCACAAACCTTTCTGTAGTCACCTTCAGTCAAGTTCTCGATCAGCTTTGGACCTGAAGAGAAGAATCCTTGTCCAAGTGGACTGTATGCAACAATCCCTATGCCAAGCTCTCTAAAAGATTACACCAAAATGAACTTAGAACTTCATATTTCTTCCAGACCATGTAGAAAATGAAGCAGAATAAATGCACTACCTGCAAGTGGGAATGATCTCTTCCTCGACATCTCTGCTCCACAATGACCACTCCAACTGTATAGCTGTTATTGGATGAACAGCATGTGCTCTTCTAATTGTTGAAGCTGAGGCCTCGGATAGACCTATATACTTTATTTTACCCTCTTCAACCAGTTTCTTAAGTTCTCCTATCTGGGAGAAACGGACAAGAAAATTCCAAGCTGATTTATTATATTCCATACTAAGGTATATAATCGAAATTATACATGCATAAACTAAAAGTAGTACTCGTTCAGTGCAGTGGCACAACTTTGACATAAGTACACATCAAACTGAAAGCACCATCTGATAAAAATGGCAACAAACAGTCAATAACACTTATCTAGACACCTTGTTACCTAACTCTATTGCACCATGCATAATATGATGCAAGGCCAATATCTTTTTTTTTTTTAATATCTTCTAACAGGAAAAGGGTGGAATTTAAGAAGCAGAGAGGAAGGAAGGGGGATTAGAACCCAAAATTTCTAAATCTTGAGGCCTCAACCTGAGCCACTAGACCAAGGCCTTCTTGGCCAATATCATTTATATGACATTGTTGACTTCTTCTAAACAAAATAACAGCTGTACATATGAAAATTGGACGCCAACAATTTTTCTTGATTTTATTCATACTACCTGTATTTTGAGTAATCGTACTGTAAGAAAATTTCTTCCTGCTATTCAGGAAAAGTAAAATATTCTCTGCTGACTGCACTAAAAAGACCACACACAAATCGTTCTACAAAATGTTCAGTGTAATAACAAATGAGCATCATGTACTTAAGATATCAAATAATGAAAAGAAGTGATAAGGTGGATAAATAGCATATCTATACTGAATCAGATAGCCTATCTCAAATGAAAGACAGAATGCACAGGTCTTCTGGTTCTAAAGGAAAGGTGTACAATCTATAGTATAATATCCAGCTGTATCTCTCTCAGGGCCTCAGCAGGGCTGTCAAGCTATTATAAGACAACTATTTTGGATGTTTGTAATTTTTGGGATGGCCGCTGCTATCAGCTTTATGATTGTGCAAATTAGCATAGACCATAAGGGCAACAAACATTTTTCTGCAATTTTTGAAGCAATTGCAAAAGACATGGAACTCAATTATTCTCCTCAAATTTCAACTACTTTGATCAAACTCTCATTTCATCAAGAATGAGGTGTAGCTTAAATTCAGGAAAGGAAACAAGGAGCAAACCGTGATTTCAATGGGCACACGTGTATCAATGCGATGCTGATAATAGAGATCAATGCAGTCCACACCAAGCCGCTTCAAGCTGGCCTCACACGCTGCTCTCACATAGGCTGGATCACCACGTATATTAAAATTCCCATCCTCAAAAGTCACTGCAAATTTTGTTGCTAGCTCCACTTTCTCCCTCATTCCTTCCATCAATGCCTAAAAGCATGCTTTCATAACATCAATCATTGAGAACATACACATTATTGCATGTTATAGCAAGTTGATTTATGATCCATGCGTGGCACAATCTGTCTGAATTTTCCCATCCTTAAGACTATGCTACTTCTTCCTATTGAACAGAAACGAAAGATGTTAGCATCAATTGGACTCTGTGTACATTGTCCACCTACTATAAGCACTAGAATTTACATCTTGAAATCTTATATATAATTTTAATTAATATACAATTTCATATCATTATATAACTTGGTAACTATTGCAAATACTAAATTACAAGAAACAGCATCTTCTCATAAAAAAATGTAACACCAAAAATTGCGTATTTATAGTAAATATTTAGTTATATGAAAAATCTACAAGTCAACACATTGTAAATATAAACTAATATTATTACTTCCCTGAACAAAGGTCTTGACTTCGCCACTAGATGGAAGTGTAACTCCGTCCACATTTGGATGGAAATGAAACTTAAGGAAAACAGCCAACCATGTTCCTTCCTTCCTTTCCATTATCTCCTCTCCTCTCCTCTCCTCAAAATGTCAGTCCAAATACATCTTTTCTTGGTTAATATTCGAATAGAATAAAGATTTCCTTTTTATGCAATAACACTGTAGTAATTTTTATATAGTAGTAATTATGGATGTATGTCACACATATACGAGATTTGAATTTCAAATTTAAATTCATGTTATGTGACATGATTTAAATCTACTAGTGTAAAAATATTGCACATTGACAGTGTATAAAAAATTTACTCACATAATAATGATAAATGGACTTCAGGCTCTGACAAACAAAATTAAGGGGGACAAAATAATTCAAGCTTTAAATTGCCGGGGATTAAATGTGATTTACCTGAATATAAATTTACAAATCCGAGTGACTACTTTTCAAAGTCAAAGAACAAGATTGGTTCAAGTTTTTAATTAAGGTATTAAAGGGGGTTAAGTATAATTTACCTGAATATAAAGCTACAAATCTACTCAACTACTTCTCTTCAAAACTAAAAGTACACGAGTTCCTGCACACTGCACAACTGCGGAAAACATGCAAATATGATTAAAGTTACCTTGCCTATCAGGATTTCATTGGTGTGGGGTCCATAGACATCTGAGGTGTCAAGATGGGTGATACCTCTGCTAATAGCATAGTGAATAAGTTTGATCATGTCGGGCTCGGGCTTAGGCGGCCCATAGACGCCTGACATGCCCATGCAGCCCAGCCCTTGAGCTGAAACTTCAAAGCCTTGTGAGCCCAGCTTGATTCTTGGCACTCTCACTTCTTCTGCCACTGACGATGCCATTTTCAGACAAAAACCAGACACGCAGGAAACAGTGCTTGAGGAGCAGAGGAAGAGTACTATTGGAATTGGAATATATCCACAAACACACCTTAAAGGCTTAAACAAGAAACATTTCAGATCCTAAGCTCTGCTATTTATTGACCCTTCTGGTGATAAAGTAGTATATTTGATTCTACTTCACCAAGTCAATTCTTAGGAAATATCGAATCAAACCATTTGTCATTATTTCAACAAAAGAAGCACGGGCTTCTTTGCTAGAACATATTTGGACGGTATTAAATATATGACAAAGTTACCTAATATTGTAATCATCATCGATCAGCACAAAGAATATGCGGCACTAGGAGAGTGTATTACTTTGAAAATTTCAACAATTTGTTTAATCAATACAAATTGCAAAAACAAAATACCCCTTTTGGCTAGGTGTAGTCTGTTGGATATAGATCTAAATTTTCAATTTTTTTGACTCCTTAGCGGTAGCGGTATCAAAATGCGGCTATGTGTCACCAGTGTGTAGGAGGAGCCAACCTTCATTTTCAAATGTGAAAGGTTGAAAAATTCTACGTTTTAATTGTGATAGGAAATAGAAAGTGAAGTAGTTGTGTACAAATTGTATTTTCTCAAACAATAACTAGGACAAGATAAAATCCGTAGAATAATCTAATGTTGAGACAAAGAAATAAGGGCAAATAACATTTTACGCCCCTATGATTTAGTATTTTTGTACATAACCCTCCTATAATTTCAAAAACTATACATAACATTCTCGTGATTTAGATTAAAGTATCAAAGTAACGAAAATGATCATGGTAATGAAACCTTTGAAAATATCAAAATTACCCTTGTTTAAAAATTAAAATGACTGAAGTGACTCAAATATATAAATATAATATACATGATGCACTAATATTGTATGGTTTTATATTTTATCATATAACCCCCTTATGGTTTAATACTTTACCATATAACCCCCTTATGGTTTTCAAAATATACACATAACCCTCCTGTTGTTAATAAATAATTTTCAACTTTATATAGGGGTATTTTTCATGATAGGGTGTAAATTGTTGGTTATTTTATTATTAATTTCTCCTTTTATTCCCGCCAAATATTGTTTTAACTATTAATATCTACTTATATTTGGTATCTGGAATTAAGTTCAGAAATTGGAGTAGAAAACTACAAAAAAGGAAGACCTTCTGAAGCAAATTACTTTACAAGTGGGAGTCTTCTACAAAGCTCCCTCAACGTGGCCCACAAGAGAGGAAACAAAAGGATTTCCCTTTTCCCCTTTTTGAGCTGATGAAGAGAGGGCTACGAGAGTCCTAGGAGCCGAAGGAAATAAGAAAGAAATTCGGAGAGCCCCATCCCTTGTATTCCTCTTTTGCTTTCAATTTCGGTGGGGACCACGGAGAATAGGGGAGGCATTAGTCATCTTTGGCTTTAAAAAAGAAACGGACGTACAGAGAGCTCTTATCAATAGTTTTAGCATAGCTTTAGTCTTAGTTTTTCTTTCTTTTTCCTTTTTCACACGCACGAGGTGCTCGACAATATTCTCCGATGGGAAAAATTTCTTTTACTTCTTGCTCTCTAGTGAAAAACGTGATACCTTTGCAATCAATTAATTTGCGTGGAGATTTATTTATGCGGCGTGGCTAAGCCTTTTATCTAGTCAAGGATCAATTCGACGGCGCAGTCCCGAATATCTGTGAGATCTAATTAGTTTTCACGCGTTCTTTAATTTGTTAATATTTGCACGTTGTCTGTTTGAATTTTCATGGGATTATTTTGTTAATTGGATGTCAAGGGCCCGATGTTCAATGTGACTTATTAATCTCTTGCCAATTTAGTCAATTAAATCCGTAATTATTTGATTGATTAATATTAGTGGCAACTGGCGTGTTTACACACTAGGGGAACGTGCAATCTAATTTAAGTAACTCTCGTAGCGTGTTATTGATTAGGGTTAGGTTTTTCTAGTTCTTAATGCAATTGGGAAATTAATTCCTACGGTCGTACCTAGGAGTATTTTCTGGTTAGGGGTAATCAATGGTCGTACCTTGGTTATCAATAAATTAAGGAAAAATTTGTCGTTAGATTTCATCGGCGACTATAACTAGCCTATTAATAAATTAAGTGAACCTCTCTTGCATCAATGATCGGATAAATGGACTGTGTCTGAGTAGTTGTATCCTTGGCTAGAATTTATCTATTCTTGATTTAATTCCTGCTATATTTGTGCTAGTTAATTATTTATTTTTAGTTGAATTGCTTAATTGTTTTTAGTTTCGTTCCGATAAAATCCCCCTTTACCAATTGGAATTTCAAAGAGACAAATATCCCCAGTCCCTGAGGAGACGACCCTACTTGCCACTGTCTACTGTTTAGTAATTTTTGTTAACTAATTAATTCTGGTATATCGGATTAAGCAAACTCTTCGGGAACAGAGTGAATCAAGTAACCCATTGCACACCTAGAGTCCCTGCTCCAGTACCTAGGATTAATTATTGACTACTTTTAGTGGTAGTTAGGTTCTATTTTTATTATTGCACTGGCTCGACACCTGTCATTTAATATTTTAGGTGACTCCGTTATGGATTACAAATTCTGTTACTTTAACACTTTGATCCAAACTATGAGAGGATTATGTATAATTTTTGAAACTATAAGGGGTTATGTACAAAAATACTGAACTACATGGAGTAAAGTGTAATTTGCTCAAGAAATAATATAAGTCAATTCAAACAAGTGCAAAAGTAGTTGGCATCTATTTCCTTTGCAACATTTGATTGGGACTTGGATGACGTGAGTGCAAAGGTGAGCAATTTCCTGACGGACTCAACTCGATAAACAAACATTTAAACTCAATCACAGCTCTAATTGCCTTCAACACTGAAGGGACTGAAGGGATTTAATTCCATGCAACCAACACACAATAGACATAATAACACTTACATAGACTAACCAATGACAGCATAACATAACATGTAGACCACCACTTAATTAATAATACTAAAACATAAAGGCTCTATTTAACTTCCTACATTTCCTATATACTAGTTTTTTTCAGCCTCACGCGATGCGTGAGGTTGCCCTGGATCTATGTTAAAGAAGATCAAATGAAGGCAAGTGAATTAATATAAAATGGTTATATATTAAATACATGATGGGTGCTAGTAACTATGGGGAATTTGACTTTAGGTAAATTGGTTATTATCGTTATTTGTTTACTCAATTTATTTATGATGCTGAAGAGATTTTTGTACCTACTGGACTTGGACTACTAATTGACTTAACGTGAGATATCGATACGATATATTAGTATTGATATATTAGTATTTCATAACTGCAAAATTATCAACGATCTAACAGTCAATGCAACGAGATTTTTTTTGCTAGAACAATAAAGATAAACTAACTGTAATAGGTTGTTACATGGTCCAAATTGGGCAAGCCAGTAAATTCCATAATAATCTTACTCTGAAATTAATGGCCTTAGAGAGTAGCCAGTAATTTTAATTCAACAAGACAAGACATCAAGACATAATTGCATAAGAGCAAACTTGATCCTACATGCGAGTATTATGAATTTGTGCATACAAGTGATGCTGGACCGGAGATATGCTTACCTTTAATTTAGAGCAGATAAAAAATGAATGATCAACAATTACCTAATCAACCAAGAAAAAGATCATTAATTGGATGGGATCTCTTGTCGTTTTACTTTCAATCTCTACTTTCACCATGCCATAGAAGTGATTAACTTGTGCTAGGTTAAACAAGTACAACTGACAGATATAATTTTGTAAAATACAGGATGACATCACTTGGTCTAAGTAAATATACCCAACAAAGACGATACACATTCATATCAAATGAAAGAAATTTGAAGGACAGATAGGCCTTTATTGAGGCCAAAACCGTACTTACAATGCGTAATCAATGCATTAGAAAAATCCCTGTAGATACCTCATATGCACTCAATTGTTCTGCAAATTCTTTCAAGTGGGACAAAAACATAAAAACTGATCACCAGAAAAACCATAATCATGCAGCAAGATGGCCATAGCAAGTCTAACAGTGGCTCCCATTTCACAACAGTTGAAACCTATAAAATTTCTCTAAAATTTTTAACACCCTTCGGTGAACCATTGCAATGATTTGAACAAACATTTGGACTCATTAGACCTCACATTATAAGGAAAAAAAGGGCCAAAAGGCAGAAATAAAGAAAGAGTTCAACTCGCAAAATTATGGAACCCGAAGCTTTTAATTGGAAGAAGAAATTGCTTTTGAGATGGCTTGCTCACAAGATCAGCTAGGTGAGAGTGCGAAAACTTCACCTTGTAAAACCATCAAATCCAGGTCTTCAATTGGAGAAAGAAACACATCCAATATGTTGCTTTTCAGATGGCTTTCTCTCAAGATTACATAGGCAAGAGAGCTTTGTGCGGCTCCCACAGACCGCTTCGGAGTTCGGACACCACCCACCGCCCACTCACCAGGGGAGCTGAAGCAACTACAACTATACAATGAAGATACAAATACACATCTGAACTCTGAAGCACAAACACAAAAGCCACCAAAGTTGACCAAACACACAACTGAAGCACGGATGCAAAAGCCATCGAAGTTGCCCATAATTTAGGCGGTGGATCTATTTTACAAATGGGGTAACAAACTCGTGTTTAAAATCCGAAAATATGTATTTATAGAATCAATTTTTCATGCTTGAAAGAAAAATTGGGACTACTGTAAAAGTTTAAAAATTATAATCCATTTCTTAAATTGCATATTTTTTTTATGAAGAAAGTTTATCCTTTTGCAAAAAAAAAAAAAAATGTTTACACCCACGAGATTCCTTCATATTTTTGGTAACAAACTCATGTTTAAAATCCGAAAATATGTATTTATAGAATCATTTTTTCATGCTCGAAAGAAAAATTGGGACTCCTGTAAAAGTTTAAAAACTATAATCCATTTCTTAAATTGCATTTTTTTTATGAAGAAAGTTTATCCTTTTGCAAAAAAAAAAAAAAATGTTTACACGACCACGGGATTCCTTCATTTTTTTTTTTTTTTTTCCAAAATAGGAGGACCCTCTGGACTTAAAAATCAACCGGGCAGCAGCTTGCAACTGAGTGCAAGGTTCCCTTGTACTAAAAGTAGAAACACCTGGTAGAGAAGGCCACGGAAAGAATGAAGGGAACAAGGCCACGCGGACAGCAGTGAACTCACCGCCTAAATTGCTAAGAATCAGAGGAAACAAGGCCACACGGACAGCAGCGAATTTCCAGCAAAGCCACTACTACCGAATGGCAAAAGACCAAAACGTCCCTCAAAGTCACAACAATCACAGGATAACCGATCCATTTTCACTGTAGCAATCCTAACTCTCGCTTTTAGTATAGTAAAGATATATATATATATATATATATTTTGTCTTTTTGCTTTCGTTTTCTGCATCGCAAGGTATTGTGGTGAATTTTTCAGTGAATTTGGAGTTCTGCCACATAATCTTCAACATCGCTAAAGTTGAGGATTCGAACCCAGGGAGGCCTCCAACAGTTGAGCGATGCATCTGTTGAATTGCATAATGGATGAGTTTGATCACGTCAAATTCGGGCTTGGGTGGCCCGAAGAAGGCTGACATAGCCCTGCAGCCAGGGGCATGTCTACGTATAAGGATGATGTAGGCCCAAAGGTAAGCAAATTCCTGTTTCTTTTCTAACATTATATTGGGTGCTTAATTTTCCAAAAGTAATTTTTTGTAAGCTCTATTACTCCTAAAGAAATTATGACAAACTTGCGAAATATAAAAATTCAAAGTGAAAAATGAAATAATGACGACAACTGCAACATCAAATGTTAGAAAAGGAGTGTTTTTCAAAAATTAGTTTTTCAAATACAATAAAAATTTTTAAAAAGTACTCTAAAAAGTAATTTAAAACTTAGTTTTAATTTTTTTAAAATTTTAAAAAATATTTCAAAATATATTCTAGAAACTCTTCTACTTGTAAATATCCCAAAATATATTCTAAAAATATCCCAAAATATACTCTAAAAACTCTGCTACAATAAAATTTTTCAAAAACACTCCCAAAAACAACTAATCCAAACGAGCTTTTAATAGTTTGACAAACAATGAATAATTTCTTTTATATATATAGCAGCTAAACTAAATAGCTTACCAGCTTTGTTGTAGATCCAATTAACATGCAACTACAGTTGAAGAAAAAGCTATTGATTTCTGCTCATTGCAGTCAATACATTGTTGTCCTTTTTTTTTTTTTTTAATAATTCAGTTACTTTTTCTTTTTGAAAAGAACACATGCATAGAAAATGAGAATTATGAACCTTTTTTTGTTCTTTTGAACTTCTAAAGAAGCCATCTATAGCGTAGGTTCCGTTTATTGGTTTAAGTTGCAGGTATGAGGCATCATTTCTGCCGTTATACGGTCTAAATAGCAGGACCCTTTAGATATTCAGAAATACACCAGATAAACATCTTATTCAAACAGATGCAGAAGTACTACTGTTGGCTTGTCCTGCGAAAAGACCAGCCAGCAATTTTTTTACATTACCAGATTTCTATCCATTACAACCTCTATATTAAGTTCTTTACCTTGTATAAGATAACTCTAAAATGAATCAACCCTCAACAGAACACTGTCACTTAGGTTGCAGTTTATTGGAACAGTTACAATTCGCTCAGCCCTCAACAACAGTGAAAATGCATTATTCAGATAGATAGCTACATGAATTATTAGCATAACAAAGGCAGTATTCATGTGGCCTTCCACGTTGACAGAGGTGGAGTATCGGAGGTTTTCCAACTATCAAAGCCAGGGGGAAGTCTGTCACCCTTGATTCCAGCTGAAGCAATGCTTTCCAGTTCAGCCATATCATCTGCAGACAGTTTTAAAGACAAAGCTCCTATATTCTGATTGAGGTTTTCAATCTTGGTAGTGCCAGGAATGGGACAAACATCGTTTCCCTGATGATGCACCCAGGCCAATGCTAGCTGTGATGGGGTACAACCCTTCTTTGAAGCAATGACATTGACACGCTCGTACATGTTCTTGTTATGCTCCATATTCTCTGATTGAAACCTCGGCAAATTCTGCATATACAGACTCTAAATGATGAGATTTGAACGTAAGGATTTTAGCTCATAATCTCTAATGACAAACTTTATATTAGTGTTTGGAGCTAAGATACTCATAATCTTTATGGTCATGGACAAACCTTACGGAAATCACCTTCAGAAAAATTCTCAATCAGCGTTGGACCTGATGAGAAGAATCCTCGTGCAAGTGGACTGTATGCTACAATTCCTATGCCAAGTTCTCTGAAAAAACAGAAGATGAAGTTACAAATGCATACTATTGTATATTGAAAGTGAAGCAGAACAATATGTAACTACCTGCAAGTAGGAATAATCTCTTCCTCTACATCTCTTGTCCACAATGACCACTCCAACTGTACAGCCGTTATTGGATGAACAGCATGTGCTCTTTTGATTGTTGAAGCTGAGGCCTCAGATAGACCTATATACTTGATTTTACCCTCTTCAACCAGTTTTTTAAGTTCTCCTATCTAGAAAAAAAAAAAAAAAGAATTTGAAGGAGCAAATACTATCATATGAAGCTCATTTAGTATTAATCATCCCAAGGCAGATAATTGGAATTTTGTAGTGTATGAGTGAAAGTATTAGTAGTCCATTGTATTGGCACAACTTTTACTAACTATACATGAAGTTGAAAACATTACATATACAATGGTATTCAATCGATTGGTTAAATTTCTTCTGTTCCATTCCTCCTATATATCATGTCACATCTTTTAGTGGATAAAGAATGACTAGTCGATGCTATAAAAATTGCCTTTGTATTGATTTAAGCCACTTGCAACATATGTTGCACAGAACTAGAATGATCGCACTTGGTGCTATTTGACAGTAGTCCCATCTGCAGTGAGTTTAAGATAGTTGCTCTGCATATGTATTTGTAATTAAAGCGACACCACAGTTCACAAGCATGCAAGATTCTATTGGAATCAGAAAGGAGATTTAAAAGCCCAAAGCTTCAATTCATGGTAAATGGACAAATTTTAGGGATCTCAAATGAATGAGCCTGAGTTCAAATAGGATTGTGAAGTAATTGGTGTCTTCTGGCTTGCCGTAGCACTGCAGAACATATTAGAACAAGCATTTTGTCATATTTGAATTGGCTTCACTCATATATCAAAGCATGTTCCTAGAGAAAAGACAGAGTGATTTGTGTAAACCAATTCAACAAGTAGATATTTGCATTTTAATCTGTTGCCATGCATCATTAGGCAACAATGTTCTATCAAATTTTTACCGTATTTAGTGCAACACATCCAAAGATGTAAAAAACTCCTTATTCCACAACTTTGTGCTGCTTAACTCATTCATAACATTGATGAACTAGTTACACTTCATCAAGCATAAAAGAAAGATAAAAACACAGAAGGATAGCAGAGCGAACCGTGACTTCGATGGGCAGACTTGTATCGATGCGATGCTGATAGTAGAGATCAATGCTGTCAACTCCAAGTCTTTTCAAGCTACCCTCACAAGCAGCCCTTACATATGCTGGATCACCACAAATCTCCAGCTTTCCATCCACAGGTCTAATTCCAAACTTTGTTGCTAGCTCCACTTTCTGTCGTATTCCTTCCTTCAAAGCCTATACTCATTCTTTCACAACATTAATCATCCGGGACACAAATTAAAACATGTTAATCTTGTAATAACTCCTTAACAGAAACTGTTGGGATTAATTTTCGTATCACCCTCCTCCATTATGAAACAGCAGAAATATATGCTCTCTTAAAAATGTCAACTTTGACTATATTATTACTAGCAGCGAACTTTAACCACTTTAGCAAAATTTTCCTACTCTTTCTGGGTACAAAAATGTAATCAATACTATATTCTATGAGACTCAGGAAAATTGGAAATTTTTTTTATTCTGGGTTTCTGAACACAAAACAATCATATACTTATCAACCTATTTACAATGCTTTTAAATCTGTATTGGAGAGCGAGTCGAAAGAGCTTTCAGTTTGCGTTTCAATTAATCCGACCGGTTCAACCTTAGTTTAAAGGTTCAATCATTATTTATTTATTTTAATATTAAAAATCTGAATAAAACTAAAATATTGGTTTTAAATAAATAAAAAAAATCAGTGAAATCCAATTGAACCTCCCAATTTTTACTAATCCAACTGGTTCTTGACCAGATATAACAGGTCAATTCAATTTTTGAGTTAACTATTGAACCGGACTGAATGTATAGCCGGTTTACGGAATCATAACCTCTCCTAATCTTACCTTAGGATACTATTTTTCTCTTGAATTTTTTCTACTCTTAGCATTTTAAGCTCCATAGTAATTACATCCAAAAATTCTTCTCTCGAACTCTTTAGAGGATACATAACATGTAGGCATATTGTTGTCTTTCCACAAACCCTAAAAGTCAAGTGGTGCCATTGAAAAATATAGAATGCTAATAAATGTCAAGGAAGATGTAATTATATAATAGAGTGCCTAATGTCAATTCCTTTATAAATTAACTGAAGATCGACAGGAATTATTCTATTGGATTTAGAGCCTCTCCGATTGAATTTTATTCACATCTATCCAATTTATGTAATTCTTATAACATTTCGTAGAATTTTGATGTAATCATGAAATTTGTTAACTTGTACAACTAAGTAGGAGTAAAATTCACTGCAAGTTTGTACCAAATGTAATAAAAACCACAACAACTAGAATTCAACTGGGGAGCACCGTTTCCTGTTTTACCACTGTATAATCTATTGCCATCATTTTAAAGTTCAAATCATTGAAGAGAGAATGATGATCAAGGTACAAGCTGAAAACCATAATGTACAACCAACAAAAGATGGTGGGATTAGTACCTTCCCGAGAAGTAATTCATTGGTATGGGGTCCATAAAAATCGGAGGTGTCAAGATGAGTGATGCCTCTGCTGATAGCATAGTGAATAACTTTGATCATGTCGGGCTCGGGCTTTGGCGGCCCGTAGAAGGCTGACATCCCCAGGCAACCCAATCCCTGAGCTGAAACTTCAAAACCGTGCGAGCCCAGCTTGATTCTTGGCACTTTCACTTCTTCTACTACTGACGATGCCATTTTCAGACAAAAACCAGACACAGAGGAAACAGTACTTGAGGAGCAGAAGAAGAGTGTCCACAACACACTAAATAAGAAATATTTCAGATCCTAAGCTCTGCTATTTATTAACCCAACCTTCATTCTCAAATGTGAAGGTTGAAAAATTCTACGTTTTAATTGTCATAGGAAATAGAAAGTGAAGATATTGTGTATAAATTTTATTCTCTCAAACAATAACTAGGACAAGATAAAGTCCCGTAGGATAATTTAGTATCGAGACAAAGAAATAATACAAAGTGGAATAGTAGCTGGCATCTGTCTCCTTTGGAACATTTGATTGGGACTTGGATGATGTGAGTGCAAAGGTAAGCAATTTCTGATGAACTGAAATCGATAAACAATCATGGCATAAATCTACAGAAAAATTCTCAACAAATCGATTAAAGAGGCAAAGGAAAATTTTCTTCTCACATACACAGCACTCGAACTTAAACTCAATCATGGCTCTAATTACCTTTTCCATGCAATCAACAGACATAATAACACTTGTATCGAATAACCAATGACAATGTGGTATGTAGACCACCACTTAATTATTAATACTAAAACATAATGGCTTGATTTAACTTCCTACATTTCCTCTTTTTTTTTCGATTTTGTCTTTTTTGCTTTCGTTTTCTGCATCGCAAAGTATTGTGGTGAACATTTCAGTGAATTTGGAGTCCTGCCACATAATCTTCAACGTAACTAAAGTTGAGGATTCGAACCCAGGGAGGCCTCCAAGTGACTACTTATCGTGCCTTTTTTTTTTCCCTTTTTGGCTTAAGTACAAGTTGTTCCTCTGTAATTATAATTTAGTAGCAAATTATCTGTGTAATCATGAAACATACACAATACCCCTGATGATTAAAGGTCAAATTTATGGGGCAAATAAAGACAATCCCTTATTGTATTTCATTATATATATTTTTTAATTTTCTCTTTCTTCTTTTCTTCCTTTTCTTTATTACGTTTAGATTTCTTTTTCTTCTTCCTCTACTCCTACTACTGCATATAAACTTTAACAATATTGTGCTAAAGAATTTTCTTTTATGGTTAAATACATATACTAAAAGTATTTAATCATTATATAAGAAATTAAAAAGCATATGCTTTATATAAAAAAATTTAAGTATTTTGCATATACTTGCAGTTTCTATTATGTATTAGTTTTTAGCTAAATGTCATGATGCATTAGTTATTAATGAGTAATATATAGAATTATGAAACATAATTTTGCAAAATATCTACATTTTAATTTTTGCAATAGTTTATGACGATATAATATTTTACATAATGAAAATACATATTTAAGCCTTAAAAGAAACTGCCAATAAGGGGTAATTGCAATTTCATTTAAGGCTTAAGTAAGTATTTTTGTTATGTCAAATATTTAAGTATCATAAGTTATTTTAAATTATAAAGTATATATTTTGTAAAAGTCTGTTGTGTAACTTCTATATTTTAAAAGATAATGCATCATGATATTTAGCTAACAATTAATACATACTAAGAAATTGTTAATACAAATGTGAAATACTTAAGTTTCTTATATAAAAATATATGTTTTTTAATTTCTTTTTTCTCATGCTTTTTAATTTCTTATAATAATGATTATGATTAAATTCTTTTAGTTAAAAACTAACAATTTGTATTGAACTATAATAGAAAATTTTTTAGCACATTATTATAAAAATTTGTATGTCATAATACGAATAGAGGGGGAGGAAAAAGAAGTCTAAATATGATAAAGAAAAGGAGGAAAAAAATAAAATGAAAAAAATTCCGTAAAGAACTTTTCGCTTAAAATTTAACTAATAATATAACATTGGAAAAAAGTGGCCAAATGAGAAAAGTGATAATGGAAAACGAAAGAGAGTAATAAATTTGGCAGTTGATCTTATTTTCTGCAAATCTGCTTCTAGACATGTTTGTTTATAACTATTTATTAGCAAATACAACGTTAAATATTTTCAAAATTTGATCAATTGCAAGACGGGAGCCCGTCTTAGGATCCACCATAAGACTTATCATTGTCTTGCACTGTTCAGAAATTGTTCAAATTTATTTGGCACCTTTACATGTTTTTGACAATTAATTGCCATCTAAATGGTGTTTAAAAATTCAAAAACTGTCTGAACACTTGGATTGATGTTGAGGAACATTCTGACCAAATGAGGCGCGTCCAAATGAGACGCAATCCGAATGAGACGCGTCCAACCATTTGGATACTGGCTTAATGGTAATAAAAGTAATTTAGAGCATTTTTCTGCATGGGTTTTTCTGATTATTCACCTAAAGAACTTAATTTTGATGCATTAAAATGACAATTACTTGACGAGGTGTGCTTCTCTTCTCGAGATACTGCAGGTTAAATTATTAAATGAGTTTTGACAAATGTATATTAATGCTTTATAGCTTCATGTACCTTTTTTCTAACGTGCTTTATGGATTTAATTATTTGGCCATTAATTAAAAACTTTCTCCAATCTGGAAGGCAATTTAAAAAAAATATATGAACATGATTTTTTTAAAAAAAAAAAATTCTAAAGAAGCAACCTATAGTATTTACAGCTCAAGTATGTATTTTTATTGGTGACACTTTTTGTCTTTTAAAATTCTAAAGGGAAGACAACAGACAACATTTAAAAATACAGCATCTCTTCACTACTTAACAAACTGAATCCCTTTCAGCAATTTATAGGTTTCAAAGAGGCATGAGGCATCATTTCTGCCGTTATATAATCTAAATAACAGGACCCTTTAGATGTTCAGAAATACACCAGATAAACATCTTATTCAAACAGCAGCAAGGGTACTGTTGGCTTGTCCTGCAACAAGACCAGCAAGCAATTTGTTTGCTTGACCAGATTTTTATCCATTACAACCTCAAGTTTTTAACTTCGTATAAGATAGCTGTAAAATGAATCAACCCTCAACACAATACTATGAATTAGGTTGCAGTTTATTGGAACAGTTACAATTCACTCAGCCCTCAACAACAGTGAAAATGCATTATTCAGATAGATAGCTACATGAATTGTTAGCATAACAAAGGCAGTATTCATGTGGCCTTCCACGTTGACAGAGGTGGAGTATCAGAGGTTTTCCAACTATCAAAGCCAGGGGGAAGTCTATCACCCTTTATTCCAGCTGAAGCAATGGATTCCAGTTCATCCATATCTTCCGCAGACAGTTTTACAGACAAAGCTCCTATATTCTGATTGAGGTTTTCAATCTTGGTGGTGCCAGGAATGGGACAAACATCGTTTCCCTGATGATGCACCCAGGCCAATGCTAGCTGTGATGGGGTACAACCCTTCTTTGAAGCGATGACATTGACACGCTCGTACAGGTTCTTGTTATGCTCCATATTCTCTGTTCGAAACCTTGGCAAATTCTGCATATATATCGTGTAAATTTCTGTCATGAGCAACTCTAGTGCCAGATTGAGAAGGAATCCCCACAAATACAAATAATGAATGCAGATAACCTTGAGATGATCCATAACCTAATTAACAAAAATTAATTCTCGAAGGTAGCGATGATTCTAACGAGTAGCTGGGACAACAATGTGAGTTTAATTGCCACATTAGACTAAATCATAAGATTTGAAGGTAGGGATTTTAGCTCATAATCTGTAATGACTAACTCAGTGTTTGGAACTAAGAAACTCGGTACACTTTATGGTCATGAACAAACCTTTCGGATGTCACCTTCAGATAAATTCTCAACCACCTTCGAACCTGATGTGAAGAATCCTCGTCCAAGTGGACTGTATGCCACAATCCCTATGCCAAGTTCTCTAAAAAACCCAAAGATGAAGTTACAAATGCATATTACTGCATACTGTATAGTGAAGTGAACCAGGAAATATGTAAACTACCTGCAAGTAGGGATGATCTCTTCCTCCGCATCTCTGCTCCACAATGACCACTCCAACTCTACTGCCGTTATTGGATGAACAGCATGTGCTCTTCTGATTGTTGAAGCTGAGGCCTCAGATAGACCTATATACTTGATTTTACCCTCTTCAACCAGTTTTTTAAGTTCTCCTATCTAGAAAAAAAACAATTTGAAGCTCATTTAGTATTAATTATCCCAGGCCAGATAATTGGAATTTTGAACATCTATGAGCCAAAGTATTAGTAGTCCTTTGTACGTACTTTTATTGAATACATGAAGTTGAAAACATACATATGCAATGGTATTCAACAGATTGGTTAAATTTCTTCTGTTCCACTCCTCCTGTATATCATGTCACAACTTTTAGCGGATAAAGAACAACTAGCTGATGCTATAATAAATGCCTTTGTATTGATTTAAGCCACTTATAACATGTGTTCCACAGAACCAGAATGGTCGCATTAGGTGCTATTTGGCATTACTCCCATCTGTAGTGAGTTTAAGGTAGTTGCTCTGTACATGTATCTGCCATTAAAGCGACACCACAACTCACAAGTCTTCAAGATATTCTAGGACTTGAAGGATGCTATTGGAATCGGAAAGGAGATTTAAAAGCTAAAAGCTTCAATTCTTGGTAAATGGACAAATTTTAGAATAGGATTGTCAAGTAATCGGTGTCTTCTGGCATGCTGTAGCAATGCAGAGCATATTAGAACAAGCACTTTGTCATGCATCAATTGGCTTCTCTTTATATACCAAAGCATATTCCTAGAGAAAAGTAGAGTGATTTGTGTGGAGCAATTCAATAAGTAGATATTTGCATTTTAATCTATTGCCATGCATCGTTATGAAAGATCAAATTTTTACCACATCTAGTGCAACACATCCAAAGATGTCAAAAACTTACCTAATTCCACAACTTTGTGCTACTTAACTTCATTCATAACATTGATGAACTAGTCACACTTCATCAAGCATAAAAGAAAGATAAAAACACAGAAGGAAAGTAGAGCGAACCGTGATTTCGACAGGCAGACTTGTATCGATGCGATGCTGATAGTAGAGATCAATGCAGTCAACACCAAGTCGTTTCAAGCTAGCCTCACAAGCAGCCCTTACATAGGCTGGATCACCACGAATCTCCCGCTTTCCATCCTCAATTTTGACCCCAAATTTTGTTGCTAGCTCCACTTTCTCTCGTATCCCTCCCTTCAAAGCCTATACTCACTCTTTCACAACATTAATCATCCAAAAGTGTAGAACTTTGACTATGTTTTTTACGAGAAACAAACTTAAACCACTATGGCTAAATTTTCCTATTCTTTGTGAGACGTTGTAGAAGTTGCAAAAGTTAAATATATGTTGTAGTCATATTTCCAATGATTAAGGTACATAATGTAATCAAAACTATATATCCTCTGAAACTCATGGAAATTGAAAGTTTCTTTTATTCGCGTTTCCTTGCACAATAATGTCTCATAGACCTTAGGAATCTGACCTTTTCTACTCTTTGCATTTTTTGGCTAGATGGTAATTGGCAATTACATCCAGAAATTCCTCTCTCGAATTCAACACAGGACATATACCATGTAGGCGTATTCTTGTCTTTCTACAAACTCTAAAAGTCAAGTGGTGCCGTGCCATTAACAAACATAGAACGCCAATAAAAAGTCAAGGAAAGTTTTAGAGATTGCTTAGAGGTGCGAGTGATTTTGGTGTTCATACAGCATTTTTTTTTATTTCTATTAAGAAATAAAAGTTTTATAATTTATGTAATTTAAATTATGTTTGAAAAAAAAAAGTTTAAAAACTGAGTCAAAAAGTTGAATCAGATTATTGATTTAACCGATTTTTAACAATTTTAACTATTTTTTTTATCAAAGCGATTTTATACTATTAACTGATTTAAAAAGGAGGACGATTCATGGTTGGACCATCCAAATCCAACAGCACTGGATAGAGGTGGAGATGATGAGGGAATGTGGCAGGGGCCCATCAAAATTTGATGATTTATTCATATTTGACTTGGAGTAGGGTATTATTGGTATTTTGACAAAAATAGCTGTGGACGTAAAATTTGAGCTGTGAATTTATCAGTTGCCTTTATATCATTCACTTTTTATCAAAGTGCTATAATTTAAGAAGTTTGTGATAACAATAAAATTAAATTTTTCATTAACTACTTAAAACTTTATTTTTTTAATTAAAAGCTCATATCTGTAATAAAATATTACTCATTAAAAATTAAAAAAAAAGTTTAAAATTTTTAACTGTCCAAGCCCGTTTTAAGCCCAAAATGTAATGTATCAAAGGATTGAGCTTAAATCAAGATATTTTAAATCTAAACGGATTAAACTCAGATTCAAGCATGATTTTTTTTTTTTTAAAGTGAAAGATCTTGAACGTAGAATTTTCTAGCTACAACTCCTTTCAGTCACCGCTAAATCCAAGACCCAAACATGATTCATATAATTGATCTTGGACTAAGCAAAACCCGATCCTAAAGGCCCGATTGACAGAGGATCATGATCATTGTACAAGTTGAAAACCGTACTCAAGATGACAATAGTACCTTGCCCAGAAGTAATTCATTGGTATGGGGTCCATAGACATCGGAGGTGTCAAGATGAGTGATTCCTCTGCTAGCAGCATAGTGGATAAGATTGATCATGTCGGGCTCGGGCTTGGGTGGCCCATAGAAGGCTGACATGCCCATGCACCCGAGCCCTTGCGCTGAAACTTCGAAACCTTGCGAGCCCAGCTTGATTCTTGGCACTTTCACTTCTTCTACTACTGACGATGCCATTTTTTGATTTTGCAGACAAAAACCAGACACGAGCAAAACCAGTGGAGGAGCAGAGGAGTAATACTATTGGAGTCAACTCACCTAGCAATTTAGATTCTATAGACTCTTATTTATTGACCCTTTGGTGACGAGGCGGTACTAGTGTATTTTACCATACTTCTTTTGCTATTCTGGGCCTGAACATGCCTCGGTAATTATAGATTTTATAGTTTATTTATAGAAATTTTTACAAATTGTCTGTCAACACGACCATCACATAAGTAACAGTATTTGAACACACAACTCATTTTTTATCAATTGAATTAACTTGTGTTGATATATTTTATCCTACTTCATGTCATGTGTCACCACTTTGTAGGAGGTTCCGACCTTCGCGTTCAATTGTGAAGGTTGAATATTCTTCACTTTTGATAGCCAGTTAGCCAAGGAAAACTACCGGTACTCTTATAAATAAATAAAAAAAAAAAAAAAACTGCCGGTGGAAGTGGTATTGCAGTCGCTGGACCCAAAGAACATTGTCCAAAAACAATGTGGTCACAATTGAAACCTTGAATAAAAATTTGGATCACAATTGAAATCTAGAACAGTCCCCAAATAAATTAATCACCCAACTAGGGATGCTGTTGGGTCGAGCCGAGCTTGAAGGTTATGGGAACTACTCGAGTTCGAACAATTTCCTGATTTCAAACTCAAACTCAACTTGATGTAGTTGAAAAAAACTCGACCTTGAACTCGTAGTACTCGACTTAAGCTCCAAAAATGAGCTTGAAAACCTTTGTTAAATTAGATCTTTTCCTTCTTAATGTTTTCAAATTAAGTTCTCTAAAAAACAAGAAAAAGAATTATGATTTATGAAATTCCTGTTTTGCCCACACAAATAATAAAAGGTCGTAGAATGGTTCATTATAAATTTCATAAGTTGGTTACCTATATTAGTAATTTCATATATATTATATATAACTTTTTTATTTTTTTTATGAAATACTAGATAGAGTTTGTCGAACTTTCGAGTATCTCATAACTAGGATTGAGGTCGACTCGCTACTTCTGTCGAGCAGCTCGAACTCGTTCAAAGCAAGTTCAAGCCGAACTGCTGATCGAGTAGCTTGCGAGCTTGAGTCAAGTTACTCAGATCAACTCCACTCCTATCTAACACCCACTCTGCCTTGGCGCACCCAATAACCCATTTAAATCAATTTGGAAGACACACAAAACAAAGCCTAATAATAGCAACTGGAAGTTGCAAAATCCAATATCCGATTTTCTCCTCAAGATTTAGCATCAGATCTTGCAGAAATTACACAAAAAATGATGTAATTAACAAATACTCGAGCACGTTATTTGTGCAGATAAGTTAGTGCGTTTGCCGCTTGCTGGTATGGTGTAGACCCGTTCTAGAGAAAATAAATATACCCGCTTCATACAGACTTGGCATCGGGTGGCCATCTTAAGTGACTTTTGATGTGAGATGATTAATTTAATTTACAAAGTCTGACGCACAAGAATAATAAATGGGATAATTTCAGAAACCTCCCTTGAGGTTTCAGAAAATATCACAAAGCTCCCTCTATATTTTCAAAATCTCTCTTACACCCTTTGAATTGACATTTTGTTAACAATGTCAGTCCCTCCAACCAAAAATATTAATAGAAAATGCATTTTGGAGGAGAGAGAGTGTTTTAGTTCCCTTAATACCCTTAAGCTGACCAAAAAAAATCTACGTAGAAAGTGAGAGGGTCAAAGTGTGAAATGTAGGGGTGCAAACGAGCCGAGCTCGAGTCGAGTTTTGGCTAATCGAGTCGAGCTCGAGTTAATTTTGTGAAGCTCGAACTCGAGCTCGAGCTGGACGAGCTCAAAATATCAATCTTGAGCTCGAGCTCGAGTCAAATTCGAGTCGAGCTCGAGCTTAAAAAATAAAAAAAATAATTATTATTATTTTATTTTTAAAAAATAAAAAAAAATGAATAAAAAAAATGAATAAAACAATAATTTTTTAACAAATAATAAAATATTATGGATATATATGTAATTTTACTATTAAAATAAAAAATAAAAAATAAAAAAATATATATAATTGAGCTCGCGAGCCAACGAGTTTAATGTTTTTGAACTCGAGCTCGAGCTCGTATTCGAGCCGCTCGCGATCGGCTCGCGAGCCGCTCGATTCACGAAACACCCCTAGTGAAATGCATGAAAATTGGACTGCAAGTGAGAAAGGTGAATGACCGTTAGGAAGGCAACAGTTAGTTCTGGCTTCCCAGCAGCAATATTAAAAGGCAGAAATAGCTTTAGAAAATGGGCAGATTGAGAGGAAATTGGTACAAGAAAATGACCAGCTATTAAAAAGTATGACATTTTACTCTTATTTATTTGTTTGTGCTATGTTATTTGTACACCTTCTTGGAACTTTAAAACTTTGTAATCAGCAATGTATAATAGAAAAATTATATATTTAACTTTATTTTGACAAAAACTTCCAAGAAAAACCATTCAAAACCACCCCAGTTTTTTCAATATATACAAAGTTAGTTTCCTTTCAACTCACCCTTGTTATAAGGGTATTATTATTGGATGTATGCATAAAAAAAATTCTATATTCCAAAGAACATTATCGTAGCCACATATTCTGATTATATGAGTGTAAGGAAGAAAATTGAAAGAAAACTAAAATAAAACAAAAATATTAAAAAAGATATCGAAAGGGTAATAATAAGGATCCTATTCTCGTTTCTAAACTTGTTATCGATGTTAGATGTCAAAAGACATGGTGTTGATTTCTTTACCGCAACTAAGGATAATAGATTAAGAAATAACTAGTGAACTAAGGCAAGTATGAAACTAAAACAAAGGTGGCCATGGGTAATTTTTTTTTAAAAAAATATTTGGTTATATTAAAAAATTATCAAGACGCTTGCACAATATCAATAATGGTTTATACTAAGTGCACATGAAAAGTCAAAACTATTATGTCTTGGCCCCAAATTCAAGTCAAATTATAAAGTCCAATGTTAAAGGAAAAAATTGAACTAGAAATCAAAACAAATTTTTTTTGTAAATGGACCAATTGTTTCCCGGGCTTTAGGCTATTACATGCTTTCTTTCTTTTTTTTTTTTTTTTTTTTGCTTTTCATATGCTAAATAATTGCTAGAGGAAATGAGGTTATTATTGATAATTTATCCATTTTGATAGTGACATGTGACACCACAATCACTTGAGGGGTGGTAAGAGAGATTTTGAAAACGTGGGGGGAGCTTAGTGATATTTCACGAAACCTCAAGGGAGGTTTCTGCAATTATCCCATAATAAATAGCTTTGAACGGACCGTCGAATCTCGCAAAATCAGCTTATGAACGCACCACCTTTCAATGAACACATTAGGATAATCAATGACATTGAGTTGTAGAATCCAGTAAAATCGGCAAATTTGCATACCTCCCTATGAAACACACCAGTGTTATAATTAGATGGCGTCGAGCTATGGAATCACGCAAAATCAGCCTATAGGCGCAATTCCTACGTGGGAATGAGAATTAGGGTGGATGCCGGCGCGGGGCTAATGAAAAGGGGTTGAAACGGGGGTGGGGTGAAGCCGGAGGAATTTTTTTCCCCGTTAAGAAACAGGGCGGGGCAGGGGAATATACCCCTACTCCATTACCCACCCTGCCACCTACAAAATATATAATTATATGTGTTTATATATAATATATAATTTAAGTAGTTACAAATTTATAATAATGATATTATTAATTATAAGTATTATATAATGTATATTAATATATGTAATATAATTAATATTATCAATTATATTAATAATTATACATATTTATTAATAGAAATTATTAATTAGTTATATTCAATTTATTAATATATTTATACTAAATTTCTAATTACACTTAACACAATAATAGTTTTTTCTCAAAAAATACAATAATGACTTAGTGATTGTATTTATTAGAAAAGCGAAAATTTTGACTACTTTAATTATATTTATTTTAGCATGTTGGATTGTATTCAAATAATTTTTGTTTGATTGTTTTTATGGATTGCAATTGTGAAATTACAATGAATAATGATTTGGTGATGTGTTGATATTTTAGTACTTAATTATTTGCTAAAATTTGACTACATTAAAATTATATGATAAATTTTTATTAATCCCGCGGAGAAAGTGGGGCAGGGCGGGGGAGCGAGGGGCAAGGGATGGGGGGGGGGAAGTAGTGGGCAATGGGGCAGGGGAGGGCACCCTCCCCTCCCTAGCTCTAAACACTCCCCGTTGCCATTCCTATTCCTGCGAACAGTGATTCTCCATTTAGTATAAATACTTTCTTGATGCCTCAACCCGTGCATTAAGGGATGTTCACATGCTAAATCAAGCCTCCTTGTTTGGAAAGGGATTTTTTTATCAAAAAAATCTTTACGTTTTCGTGAATATATTTTTCAATTACATTTTTACCTTATATATATATCAAATCACAATACATTTTTTGCAAAAAAGTTCCAGAAAATTGCAATCCAAACACACAAAATTCTATATTATTATTTAACCGTGTTTTAGTCAAGTTAATATTTTAGTAATTCTATTAGAATCAATGATGATAGTTTTATTGTTTAAAAATTAGTATTTTATTAGAAATTTTCTTATGATTTTAAAACTTATAAGACTTGATTATCAAGTCGTTTAATTTATAAATAGAGAGTCTTATTATTGTTGTCAGTTGAGAAGAGTAAAATTTGATAGTGTTATTATTATTATTTTGGTGTATGATTAATGTATTACTATTGGTATTATTCCTCTCCACCCACACATATTTTGATGTGTGTAAATTACCCCCTTATCTACATTGGTTCGATGAAATTTATTTCTCGTAGTTTTTTATTATAATTTTTGAGTTTTATATCTGGTATTAGAATTCTAGACTCAATAAATTGATCTCGAGATGCCTACAGATATTGAAAAATTGTCCCAGCTATGAGATTAGTCCTGAGTGTTTTCTTCTCTCAGAGTTAGAGCATAATAGTTGCTATGAATAAGTCAATTGCTTGAGTTGGACCATAAGGCTGGTCGTGGAGTATCTAGTCGGTGAAGATTGAATCCAAATTGTCAAATTGACTATGTGAAGACAGAGTTCGGAAAAGAATCCTGTTTATTGAATTGTGACGAAATGAGTTGTCAATAAATTGGCATCAAATTGTGCGACCAAAACAATCTATTCAGAAGGTGTGAATTATTTTAGCGAGTCAAAAGAAAATTGTGCAACGAGATAAATTTGTTCAGGTGCGTGGAATATTGCAGCAACAAAAACTTGAAGATGAATAATTCAAATTGACGTTTGTAGAATTTGCAAAAGAGATTATTATTCGTGATTGTGTTGAACTAGAATTGGGAGAGATTGACTTAAGGAAAACAATGTTGGCATACTAAATCAACCCTAAAAAAAATAGAAGGTTCTATATTGCTATTTAGTGGTGGTTTAGTGAAGTTAAAATTTTAGTAATTCTAAATCACGTTATAGCAGTTTTATTGTTTAGGAATTAATATTTTATTAGAAAATTTCTTATAGCTGTAAAACTTGTTTACTAAATCATTTAGCCTATAAATAGGAAATCTTATTATTGTCATCATTTGAGAAAAGTGAAATTTGATAGTCTTGTTATTATGGTGTATGATTAATACATTATTATTGGTATTATTGCTCTTCTCTCGCACATATTTTATGTGTGTAAATTGTCTCCCCTTCTACATTGGTTCGATGAAGTTCATCTCCCGTAATTTTTTATTATAATTTTTGAGTTTTGGGTCAAGGGACAATTGTAAAATAAATAAATAAATACTATTACCGACTTCAATACTACTTACTGGATTTGTAGGTAGTTTATTATCAAAACAGCCTTATTCTCTCACCCAACAACTTTACGTCAATTTCAATACTTTTTTTTAACGCATTTCAGTAGCATCTTTCTTTATTTGTAATAGGAAATAGGAAGTGAAGGTTTTGTGTACGATTTGTATGTATTTCTCAGCCAATGACTAAGACAAGATAAAATCTGGTGATTGCAATAACATAGAAGGGAGTTGCAACTGTTTATTTTCTTAGAAGATAATTTTAAAATTTTTTGTATTTTTTATCTTTTCATAATTTTTTGCATTTATTAAATTTTGCACATTTATAATTTGTAATGTATGTTTAACCTATCATCAATGATGTAAATCGAATCATGCTATACGATTTTCAGTAATTAGTTAATGAAATTCGCTTTTTATTTAAAGAAAAAGGGACAAGATAAAATCCATAGGATAATTTATTGTTCATTTGATTGGGACTTGGATGCTGTAAGCGCAAAGGTCAGCAATTTCTTTTTTTCTTTTTTTTTTGTCTTTTTGCTTTCATTTTCTATGTTATGGTGCCGCGGCAAACTTTTTCTAGTGACTTTAGAGTTTTGCCACATCATCTTCAACACAACTAAGGTCCCATTCAGGGTTGCAGTTTTTTCTAATAAAAAAATATTTTAGGCGTTAAAAATACTTTCAAAATATTTATGAATATCATTCCATGAAATTAGAAATAGAGTTTTTGGTGTGAAAAACACTTTTATTAAAAATTCAAATTTGATATTTTTAGAGTAGTTTTTGCAATTTAAAAAATAAAACATTAAATTTAATCATTTTATCATATATTATAAACTAAATAAAGAGATAAATACATTTAAAAATTTTCAAATTACATATTATGCAATACAATAAGCACTTATTGAACTATGTCTCCAAACGCTTAATAAATACTATTATTAAAAGCTATATTAGAAAACTATTTTTTAATAACCTACCGCACTTTTTTTTTTCGACACAGGGGTGTCCGGGTCAATCCTTACGGGGCCAAAAATTGACAGGGTGTCGAGCCTGTGCAATAATAATAAATAAATCCTAAATACCACTAAAAGCTGTCAATAATTAATCCTAGGTACTGGAGCAGGGACTCTAGGTGTGCAGTGGGTTACTTGATTCACCCTGTTCCCGAAGAGTTTGCTTAATCCGATATACCAGAATTAATTAGGTGACAAAAAATTACTGAAAAGTAGCCAGTGGCAAGTAGGGTCGTCTCCTCAGGGACTTGGGATATTTGCCTCCTTTAAATTCCAACTGGTAAGGGGGGATTTCACCGGAATGAAATTAACAACAATTAAACAATTCAACTAAAAATGAATAATTAACTAGCACAAATATAGCAGGAATTAAATAAAAAATAAATAAATTCTAGCCAATGATGCAACTACTCAGACACAGTCCATTTATCCGATCATTGATGCAAGGGAGGTTCTCTTAATTTCTTAATAGGCTAGTTATAGTCGCCGATGAACTCTAATAACCAATTTTTCCTTAAATTATTAATAACCAAGGTACGACCATTGATCATCCCTAACCAGAAAATACTCCTAGGTACGACCGTAGGAATTAATTTTCCAATTGCATTAATAACTAGAAAAATCTAGCCCTAATCAATAACACGCTACGAGGGTTATTTAAATTAGATTGCACGTTCCCCTAATGTGTAAACACACCAGTTGCCACTAATATTAATCAATCAAACAATTACGGATTTAATTGACTAAATTGGCACGAGATTAATAAATCACATTGAACATCGGGCCCTTGACATCCAATTAATAAAATAATCCCATGAAAATTCAAGCAGACAACGTGCAAATATTAATAAATTAAGGAATGCTCGAAAACTAATTAGATTTCACAGATTTTCGGGACTGCGCCGTCGAGTTGACCCTTGACTAGATGGAAGGCTTAGCCACGCCACATAATTAAATCACCACACGAATTAATTGATTGCAAAGGCATTGCGTTTTTACTAGAAAGCAAGGAATAAAAGATGTTTTTCCAGTTGGAGAATATTGTCGAACACCTGGCGTGTGTCAGAGGCCAGTCAGAAGAAAGAAAGAAAGAAAAACAAAAACTAGGCTAAAAACTAAACTAGAGCCGTTCTTTTCTTCTGTACTTTCTCCACTTAAAAAGCCAAAAGAAAGATGACTAAAGGCTATCTCCGTGGTCCCCACACATGTGGACAAAGCTTCCAAATTATTTCTTGTTCCAAGTCTCTCTATATTCCTTTCTTTGGAGAGCCCAAAAATGACTATAGCTTTGTGGTCCCCACCAATTCAAGGGCCCAAGGATTGAAGCCCTTAGAAGTCTCCATTTTCCCATAAAGTCCCTCCTTTTTGGTAATCTTCTGCTTCATTCCTGAAATTAAGTCCACATACCAACTATAAGTAGATATCCGCAATTAACACAATATTTGGCAGGGATAAAAGGGAAAATTACTAATAAAATTACTAACAAATGATACCCTATCACCGACTAATCCCCTGCGGCCTGAGTCCGGCGCCCCAACCCGACCAAGGCACGATAAGTGCACAGGCGTCCCCATAGCGCAATTTCGAACCCGGGACCTGAAGGTCCCAAGGGAACGCTGCTACCATGTGGCTAAACCCGTGGGGGCCTACACGTGACTAATTATCGTGTTTTTTTTTATGTTTTTTTTTCCTTTTTTTTTTTTGACTAAGACATCTTATAAAACTGCAATGGACACTTAGAGGTTTGAAAATCAAAACCTTTCAAATCTTGTCTCGTTACTGATATTTCACCTCATGCAAAAGAAAAACATTAATGGCACTCCCAAAATTATTATTTACACTCTTCTCACTATTTTTTTCTTTTTATTAAATTTATCGTTTCATAAGTGAAAAATGGTTAGAAAGGAGTGTGAATAATAACAATTATAGAGTTTAATGTATCTAACTATTTTTTGCGCTTGTGACTTTTACCAACATACTTAAGGCTAAATTATTTTTCAGGAGCTCTTGTTTTACTATTGATTCTTTTCAACTGGCTTTTAGTAAATTCGCTTCATTGTTTGCTTGCATGATAGTTTTTAAATACTTGATCTCTTTATACTTTGCCTCAAGATTTCCAAGACTATTTCCACCTTTCACCCCTAAATTTGTACTCCCTCTATTCCCAAAAAAATTCGTAGGACTTGTACTTTTTACCCGAAGTGTTTCCACATGGTGTGAAATTATCCTAATTTTGATTCTATGAGTAGGGTTTTGACCCAAAAAAAAAAAGATACTATGAGTAGGGGCACTTGATGGACCCACAATGACAAGAGGTGTTCAAAATGTCCAAGCCAAAAATTTAGGCAAGTAAGACACTAACGTATCTGCTGATTTGACTTTTATCGGATGTCCCCGAAGGGACGTAATTTTTTTTTCCTCTGAGCATCCGGTATTTTCACGTTAGTGAGACTAATCCGGATTCGACTGGAGAGCCCTCGCAGAATCTGACTCTTACTTGAGAGTTGCTTTGAGTATCTAGTGTTCCCACCCTTTAGTCAAACTAATTCAGATTTGATTCGGGGAACACCATAAAGTTCGACTCTTACTTAAAGGTGAAGGTCTGACCCAAAACTTTTCAGGACGTCACATACAGAAATTGAACTTGTGATCTCCAGTTGGCATTAGCAATCCAAAGGGATGTATTTGCTGTTTTGATGCCTTATGTTTATTTCATCCGTGCACTTAGAATGTAGACATATGATTTGATGGACCAACTACCAAGGTCCAAAACGGTTGTAAAAAAATTGTTTAAGCCGAAACAATTCGTAAAAATAGAACAGAATTTTTAGATCCCACTCACAATATTAAATTTGACATACAAGCTGTAATTTGAGCGTTACATTTTTTTTTTTAACAAATCGTGGCCGTTTTTGGACGGTTGCTACCTGCAATGTGCTTACCCAACTCTTGATTTGATTGTCATTTCTTGGCCACACAACTAAAGTCTCAACCACAAAATTTAGGCTTGTCTCTTGAGGGTAAAATCAGAAAAAACAAAACAAATCACTTCACTTTTTTATTTGAAAAGTGACCGAAATTTTGGAACAGATAAAAAAGAAAAGTATAACATTTTTAATGCAAACATTGTGTTTGGATAGCCATTATTTGCATGGAAATTATTTGCTTACATAACACATTTTTATTTTTTCAATAATTTTTTTATCTCACATACATCACATCACAAAAAGTGTGTGTTACAATAATCATTTCAAATAAACTCTTGTCCAAACATACTTTTCTTATTTACTATGCCTACTTGAATTCTATCAACAGAAAAGTCTAATTTTGCAACAGAGCATGAGAACTGAGGGCAGCAAATCACGCTTGCTTCGTGTTTGTTTGTTAAGCCAGATTTGCTCGAGAAGTTCGTTGGCAATTGGACATTAAATTAGAAGAGAACAAGTGCAGCTGCATGTCGGATCATTAGTAGTACTAGTAATTGAGAATGTGTGTTGCATGTTGAATAGCAAGGAAGGGTTTTAATTTTTCTTTGCCAAAAGTTGAAGAGCTATGACTTTAGCGTTGTGAAAAGTAAGCATGCACAATATCAAAGGAGTTAAACCTTTTGTGTTTTTGTGGAACCAACTTAGAAGCACTCAGCAAATGGAAAATAGAACTGAAATAAAGAAACCTAAACATGTAGTATTGTGAAAGAACAAATTTGTCTGATGTTTGTTTACTCTTTTTCTACCTTGACTTTTTTGAGTCTCTCAGGTCTCAGTCATGCTTTCCATTTTTCAGGACGGCTTTTTCTTGTAGTTAACCAGTGGGTTGTCATCATCTTCAATAGTGATTGGATTTGTTGGATCACTGGATGTGAAAGCTTCCTTGTCATCAACATCTTTTTACAGACAGCTCTATTTTGGTACTTTCCTCAATTTTCTGCAATGCATTCGCTATCGGTGACATCTTTCCAGCTGCATCTTCTGTTATCTGTTTGGTCTGATCGAGAAATCTCGAACTTCAAAGCCATCATAGTTTTGTATTAAGCTGTATTGTCTCTTCCCTGAATTGAATGTTTTAAAGATATGTAACCAGTTATGATTTAAATCATACATTGTGTGTAACTAAAATTACTTGCTTTGCCTTGTACTGTACTTGGTCGCTTACAGATTTGTTTGGATTCAGATGCTTTACAACCAATCAGCAATTCTGCTTGTTCTTCAAAGGCAGCAATGATAGCCTCTACACTATCATCAAATATCTCCACTCTTAAATGAAACCTGCATTTTTTTCACTATTATGGATAGTCAATTATGCATGTTTGTTTTCCACTTGTTTATTTGATTTAGTGCACCAACCTTGGAATGTGCAGTTGAAAGTTTTACAACTTCTGCACCAATTCTGTCGATCTGCAATGGATCGATTAAACATTTTATTGGGGAGCCTGGTCAGGAATCTTTTGTGTGGTCAACCGTCCTAAGAGAATTTACTGCAATCAGATAGCATATACTACTTGAGGAGGTGATTTTTGGTGGGTAGTTGAACCGACCGGAATCAGCCTCTTCTAAGGTGAAGTGAGGTGTATCGGTGTGTCCGAAGTGAATGGCGGGGCTTCTCCCCTGGGATCACTCCGACGATCAAGTTAGTATGAGAACGAGAGAAAAGCAGTAGTATTGTCAAATGAACAGTATGCTTACTTGTTAGGAGTACATGAGGGGTATTTATAGAGCGAGAGTGGAGGGCAGGACAGAGGTCTTATGCCGGTGGGACCCATGTCCTGCCATTACGGCTCTGCTCTCTGTCAGGCGGTCTGACTCTGACGCTGTAGCCGCCTGGGCAGGGTGACGAGGAGTCTTATGCAGTAGTCATTAGGTGCGACAGTGCTTTTCAGATAAAGCACTGGTCCCGAGTGATGTCAGGTGACTTGACATCATCAGCGTGCAGCTGAGGTGTAGGTGCCGAGGTCACCTACACGGTAGACTAGGGATCCGGCCGAGCTTATGGGATATGCCCAAGACACGGATGATCTCCGATGAGGGACGAGATGGGTTCACCTCGGACATGCGGGGTGGCCGAGGTGAGCATCCTCAATAAGCCCCCCAAGCCTCGGGAGCTCCGGGTTAGGGAGGTACCGAGGCTTCCTTGTGCCGAAATCGTAAAGAGTCGGGGTCCCGAAACTGCTCCGGAAGATGCGGGGACGAGACACGTGGGCGAGTCAGTTGACAGGACGTGGTCACTGGTAACCGTCGCGTCGTGAAGTAGTGGGACGTTTCGTGCAGAGGGTATCAGTCGAAAGGACGGGGCATTAATGAGGAGAGAGAGAGGCACGGCGTTTTGAATTCGAACGTGGCCGTCTTTTCGCATTCTTGCCGCCTCTTCGGATTCCCCCCAAACCCTTATAAATAGGGGGTCCTTTTCACCATATGGCCCATCACTTTCTTTCTTAGCCTCAGATTTGTAAAATTCTTGAGCGTTGCCGAGATCAGTCCTGCCAGCCGAGATATCAACCGAAGTCATCCACTTCGTCAGATTCCGTAGTCAACAGTAAGTATCTTTCTTTTCATCTCATCATTCACTCATGGCCAAAACGGCTAAAACCCACAAGGAAACTGTGAAACGGAGCTACCAGGCCGAGGAGGTGCCGGACACTTCGGAAGAGGCGACTTCATCCAGCTCCACGGGGTCGGCACCTACCGATGTGGGGGAATCGGCCGAGGAAGAAGTGGCTGGGACAGCATCGGGGTCAGAGTCATCAGAGATGAGCGAGGGTGGTTCCGATGTCGAATACGACACCGACCTCGGAACTGCAATACCCCACGACGAGGGGGTGCTGGAGCCCGTCGCTCCAAGAGATGCTGCCAACCTGGACTTCGGCAAGATGCCGCAGTTTAGGAGCCGCATGGGAAGAGACAGGGCCTGGAAGGTGATAAGGAAGTATCCCTTCAGGCCGGGGTATCTCATCACCTCGCCCGGGCCGAACGATTCGGCCGAGAAGCCCCCCATGGGCACTGTGGCCATCTACCTTCAGCAGTTGGAGGCCGGGATGAGGATGCCGACGTCAAGGTTCTTCTGGGACGTGCTCCGTCACTTCGGCGTAAGAATCACCCAGCTCGTCCCAAACGCGGTCCGCATTCTCGTAGGTTTCGAGATGCTGTGCCGACATCAAGAAGTGACCCCGACCATGGACCTCTTCCGCCGATGTTACACCTTCAAGGCACATGGGACAGATAAGGAATGGTTCTATGTCTGCAACCGGAACAAAACCATCTCGAAGCTAGTCATCGGCGCCCCCTCTTCAATAAAGAACTGGAAGCGTGACTTCATATTCGTCTCGGCCGTGGACTTTCCACGGGGTTTTTGGTGGAGGCCCATCAAATCGAAGGCCGACCCTTCCGCGGGGGATCATGAGGAGGAGTCCTTCCAGAAATTGATGGGGTCCGGACTTCGGATCTTTAGTTGGGATCAGCCCGAGGCCGTGCTGGTCGATGTGGGAATCAGCCGAGCTTTGATCCCTCCTGACAGGACTCCCTTCACTTCCACTAAACTTAAGATACCTTGTAATTTTCTTTCATAGCTTTGCTTTCATTTCGGCTAAGGCATATGATAATATTTGTTTCTTGTGCAGTGACTAAACTGTCCGACATTATTACATCGAGCTCGGCCGAGGTGGCCAAGAGGTCGAAGAGAAAGAACTCGGGGGAGACTTCGGCGCCTCCGCCCAAAAGGAAGTCCCAAGGGCAGTCTTCCAAGACCTCGGTAGAGAAGACCACCCCCACCACGGCAGCCCAGAGCAGCTCGGCTGCTGTGGCCACAGGGTCCACCTCTTCGGTGCCAGAAGGGGTGCCATTAGGGGTGACCACGGCACGTCCACCTCCACATGGCCGAGGCAAGCAGTTGAATTCTCCGGTCAATGCGGTGACGGCGTCCTCACCATGGAACCGTTACCAAAGCCCCCCGGTGTTTTCGGGGAAAGATAAATCTCACCCCGGCTAGCATTGGTGTCCGAACTGGTCGCTCAAAGTCAACGACCGATGCAGCCAGCCTCGGGTTGCACAAGACCTGGTGATGCAGTCCACCTTGCCGAGAGACTTGGATTTCACAAGGAAACTGGCTCCGGCCGAGATGCTCCAAAGCATCATGGTGACCACGGCCTCCAACACAGCCTTTGTGGCCGAGATGGCACATCGGTACTGTGAGTTGCTTGAGGAGCAAGACACCGGCAAACTGCAAGATCAGATTGCCAAGCTGAAGAAAAAGCAGGTAGTGTCTGAGTCCGAGAAGTCCGAGCTTCAGAGACGGCTTCAAGAGGCCGAGACTAAGGAGGAGGAGGCCGAGGCCACTTTCAATAGTCTGAGGTCGGCTCTGGAGGAAGAGCAGAAGAGATCAGAGGAGGCGAAAAAGACACATGAGCAGGCCCTCGAGAGTGCAAGGACCTCGGCTGTTAAGGATTTCCGGAGGTCCGAGACCTTCCTTGGGGATCTCGACCAACTGACGAGGCCGACCTTCATGCTTGGCTTCACATCGGCTATTGATGAGGTCGCGGCTCACCTCTCCTCCGAAGCCTTGGAGTCTTTGAAGAATAGTGCCAATTATAACGAAGACTCCAAGGAACTGTGCGATCGGATGGCCGATGGCATTCAGGCTGGAAGAAACTTGGCCGAGGTCCAGGACGAGTTCAACAAGTGGCTGTCCGAACTCGACGAAGTGTTCGAGGAGGAAGGAGGAGAGGACACTGGGGGTGACGTCGGCGAGAAGGCTGCCGGAGAGCAAGGAGGAGATGGAGAAGATACTCACCCCGGCGGGGGAAAAGCCGCGGAGGCAACTGGCCAAGGGGGAGCCGAAGTGGAAGCCTAGATCATAGGGATCTAAATGTAAAACCGAGGTGGGAGATGCTTAGCAGTACTCCTGACCTCGGTCCTTTTCTTCTTTTTGTAATGCCTCTTCTTTGTTAAATGAAATATTTTCTTCTCAGTTCGGCTCTTTTAATTTCATGCTTGTTTCGTCCCCTGTTTGTCCCCCTTACTTTTTAATAACAGATGTGTGGCACAATCATATTGAAAAATAACAAAGCAGCTGAAGTGATAACTTAGTAAAATTTTCAAGCATAATACAGCCTGAGGTTCTCGGCGTGCCAAGTTCTCGGCACTAGAGAGCCATCTCGATAACTCAGTTTACAATATCCCTTAAGGTCAGACTCCACAACTCGGTAAGGGCCTTCCCATTTCGGGCATAATTTCCCTTGTGGTTCAGCTCGGCTGACTGAGTTTTTTCTAAGAACCAAGTCTCCAGGCTGGAATCTACGGTGTCTGACGGGGGCATTGTAATAGTGTGCCAGTATGTTCTTGTAGGAAGCTATCCGGGCTGAGGCGAGGTCCTTCGTTCATCGACGAGGTCGAGATCTAGCTGTCTCTCTTCGTTGTTCACCTCGGCGGCATAGGCTGCCAGCCGAGGGTTGGGGGTAAGGATCTCGGCAGGGATGACAGCCTCGGCTCCGTAGGTCAAAGAGAAGGGGGTCTCTTGCGTGGCTGACCTCGGCGTGGTCCGATAAGACCACAGGACACTGGGGAGTTTTTCGACCCAAGATGTTCCAACTCGGTGTAGTCGGGTCTTGAGGCCATGCAAGAGAGTTCGGTTGAAGTTTTTTGCTTGACCGTTGGCCTGGGGGTGGCCTACCGAAGTGAAATGTTGTTTGATGCCAAGGTTTGTGCACCAAGTTTTAAAGGGGTTCTCGGCAAATTGCCTTCTATTATCCGAGATGATGACCTGAGGTATGCCGAAGCGGCAGACGATGCATTTCCAAAAGAATTTTTGAATTGCCAGCCCGATGATGGTCCTCAGAGGCTCGGCCTCAACCCACTTGGTGAAGTAATCCACAGCGGTTACCAGGAAGGTATAACCCCCGACGGCTCTGGGGAAAGGACCTATGATGTCTGTCCCCCATTGCTCAAACGGCCAAGGTGAAATGATGGGAACCATGAAATTTGCGGCTGGTGATGCTCGGGTGCGTGGACTTGGCAGGAAGGGCAGCCGAGAACGAGGTCCTGGGCGTCTTGCCGAACTGAGGGCCAGAAATATCCAAGAAGCAAAGCCTTCTTGGCTAGCATTCTATGGCCGACGTGAGCTCCACACAAGCCTTCGTGGATCTCGTGGAGGACGTGGCGTCCTGTCTCGGGAGTGACACACCTCAGCCATGGGCCGAGGTAGGAGCGTTTGTACAGCTCTCCATCGCGGAGAGCGTACCGAGCCGCCTTGCGTTATATTTTTCTCGCCTCGGCTCGGTCTTCGGGGAGGGCTCCTTGACCCAAGAAAAGGATGAACGGGGTCATCCAACTTTCTTCAGAGTGCACGGGGCAGGTCACCTCTTCCACGTATCCTGGTTCACTCAGGACTTCCACTAAGACTGTTTTGTTGAGGTCAGAGAATGATATGGAAGCCAGCCGGGATAAGGCGTCGGCTTGCTTATTCTGGGACCGGGGTATTCTTTGGATTTCGAAAGACTCGAAGTACGCGGTGAGTTGGTGAACTTTGGAGAGGTACCGTTGCATGGTCTCATCCTTGGCCTCGTATTCACCAAGAACTTGGCGTACAACGAGTTGGGAGTCACTGCGGACGTGGATTTGCTGGGCGCCGAGCCTGCGTGCCAACTGGAGTCCAGCAATTAAGGCCTCGTACTCGGCTTCATTATTGGTGGCTGGGAAACCAAAGCGGAGGGCGTAAGAGCACACTTCTCCCTGAGGTCATTCCAGGAGCAGTCCAGCTCCGCTGCCATCCCCATTAGAGGACCCGTCTACGTACAGCGTCCACGGGGAAGGGGTGGACACCTCGACACTGGCGGAGGTGGACTCTGGACCTTCCGTGAAGGTCAGCTCGGCTAGGAAATCAGCTAGGACTTGAGCTTTTATGGCGGTGCGGGGCTCATATGACAGGTCATATTCTCCCAACTCGACAGCCCACTTGGTAAGGCGACCGGAAGCCTCGGGTCGCACCAATATTTACCGAATGGGTTGGTCGGTCCTGACGGAGATGGGATGAGCAAGGAAGTAGGGCTTCAATCGCCGAGTTGCGTGAACTAGCCACAGCACCAGTTTTTTCACCTGAGTGTATCGAGTCTCCGGCCCGCGGAGAGCTCGGCTGACGTAGTAGACTGGCACTTGGGTGCCCTCATCCCGGATAAGAACAGCGCTGACAGCCTCGTCGGTTGCGGAGAGGTAGAGGTAGAGCTTCTCCTCGGGCCGAGGTGAAGCGAGAGTGGGTAGGTGATGGAGGTATTGCTTCAACTTGTCGAAAGCAGCCTGGCACTTTTCCGTCCAGGCAAACTGATCAGCCTTCTTGAGCACCTTAAAGAAGGGCAGAGCTTTCTCAGCTGATTGGGACAGGAAGCGATTCAGCGCGGCCAGGCGTCCATTCACCCGTTGGACTTCTCGGATGTTCCGAGGTGGGGACATGTCCTGAATGGCCTTGACCTTGTCGCGGTTGGCCTCGATTTCCCGGTGGGAAACCAGATACCCCAAGAATTTTCCCGAGGTGACGCCGAAGACGCACTTCTTCGGATTCAGTTTCATCCTCGAGTCTCGCAGGACACCAAAGACTTCCCTCACGTCTGACAGAAAGGATGAAGTGGTGAGACTTTTGACGAGGATGTCATCCACATAGGCCTCCACATTGCGGCCGATCTGATTCTTGGAGAGTCGGTTGATCAACCTTTGATAGGTCGCCCCGGCGTTTTTTAACCCGAACGGCATGGTAGTGTAGCAGTAGACACCATGGTCGATGTAGAACGCTGTCTTCTCTTGGTCCTCCTCACTCATTCCTATTTGGTGGTAGCCTTTGAAGGCATCTAGAAAGCAGAGGATCTCATGTCCCATTGCCGAGTCGACGAGAGCGTCAATCCTCGGCAGGGGGTAGCAATCTTTGGGGCAGGCCTTGTTAAGGTCGGTGAAGTCGACGCACATCCTCCATCCACCGGTATCCTTTTTAACCATAACAGGGTTGGACAGCCAGGTGGGGTACTGGAACTCATGGATCATCTTGGCGGGCAAGAGCTTGTCCACCTCGTCAGATATGGCCTTGCTGCGTTCGGGACCGAAGTGCCTACGCTTTTGTTTCACAGGACGGGCCTGCGGGTTGACGTTGAGCTGGTGAACCATGAGCTCAGGTGGTACTCCAACCACCTCATCAGCGAACCACGCGAAAACGTCTCGGTGGTCCTTTATAAGGCAAATCACTTCTTCCTTTAGAGGCGAGGGGAGTCCGGCCCCTACCTGGACCACTTGGTCCGGTCTTGCCTCATCCAGGACCACCTGCTCCACATCATCCCCGGGTTCCAGCCTGCCGGGCTTTCCTGCCTTCTGAGGGTCGATGCAGTCTATGGAGAGGACCGCTGTCCTCTTTTATCCGGCCTTTGATGCAGTCCGGGGAGTGACTGCGGCCTGGATGGTGGCGAGGTAGCATTCGCGAGCAGTGCTCACGTCGCTGCTCACCTCGGCCACCCCCGCTGGTGTCAGGAATTTGAAACTCAGGTGATAGGTAGAGTACACGACCCTCAAGGCATTGAGCGTGGGTCGACCTATCAACATATTGTAGGGAGAATCTGCCTTGACCACCGCGAAGTTGACGGGTATAGTCCTGCAGCGGGGATGACGCCCGATGGTCACCATACCCTCGGGGTGGACCACGTGTCCCCCGAATCCCACGATGGGAGTTCTGACAGGAGTGAGCTGTTCCCGAGTCAGTTTCAAACTTTCGAAAGTTCGGTAGTACAAGACGTCTACCGAGCTTCCGGGGTCAACATAGACCTTTTTGACTATGTAGTTGTTGGTGAGGACCTCGATCACGAGAGTTTCGTGGTTGCTGGAGGCGGCGGGGACCGGGTCAGTGGGACCATAGGTGATGACCTCGGACAACCGAGAGCTCGGCTCAGCCACCTCCATCCCGGCCTGGCGGTAGATCCGCTTCCGGGAGTTCTGGCTGTCTCCTCCCGTTGGTCCTCCCGCGATCGTGTTTATCACCCCGGCGATGTTGGGGTCATAGCCCGGTGATCTGTCTCATGGAGGCTGCTTGTCCTCCCTTCGATCCTCGAGACCCCGGCAATGTATGTTCGTATCCCGCCTGTCATCTCGGCGGGGGCCCCGGTTCTCCCGGTGGGAGACGCTTCGGTTGAAGCCCCCATCCTTGCGGACGAATTGTTTCAGGTATCCTTGCCGGATCAAATTCTCGATCTCTCGCTTCAGAGCATTGCAGTCTTCAGTCTCGTGCCCAACATCCCGGTGGTAGGCACAATAGAGGTTCGAGTTCCTCTTATCTCTCCTCCCTGGAATTTCAGGGGGGTTTCGGCCGAGGTGATTCTGCCTCATCACAGCCAGGACATGGGTCCGGCTGGAATTGAGAGGTGTCAGCTCGGCGTCCGAGGTGGACGACCTGCCTTTCACAATCCGATCGAAGACACTTCGGCAGTCTCGGAACTGAGTCGACGAGCCATTGGTGCCTTGTTCAACTCGGCCGGCATCTTTTTTCCTCCGGGAATCTTGCCCGGTACGAGCGGCTTGAGCCTCTCGCTTCATACGGTTTAGATCTTCACTTCGGATTCCCTGATCTACTCGATCCCAAAGTTCCCGAAGTGTGCGGGGGTAATCCCGGTGTATCTCGGTATTGAAGATTCCCGCGATCAACCCATTGGTGAAGGCAGCTATGGTTACCTGCTCATGCTGATCAGGTATCTGCACGTTCTCCTCATTGAACCTCTGCACGTAGGAGCGCAGTGACTCGCCGGGGGCTTGCTGCAGGTTCAAGAGGTAAGCTGAAGTTTTCGTAATCGGACGAGATGATACAAAGCGGTGAATGAACCGATCTATCAACTCATCCAGTGAGGAAATGCTCCTCGGTTCTAAACCCCAGAACCACTTTCGGGCCGTGCCCTGTAGGAAGATGGGGAAAGCTCGGCAAATTACCGCGTCGGGGACGCAATAGAGCCGAAAAGCGGATAGGAAGGCGCGGAGGTGATCCTCGGGGTCACCTCGACCATCGTAGGAACGCAGGGCGGGAAGTTTAAAGTTTGGGGGGACCATCTCCCCATTGATGTCATCCGTAAAGGGCGGTGCCCTCAGATATTCGGCTGCTAAGCCTCCGGGACGCCGAGGTGGGTCCTCAACTCGTTTTCCCAGAAGGCTCCGGGAAAACGCCCGGGAAATGGAAGCGATTTTAGATGTCGCCTTGGCAGAGGCGCGTCTGGAAGTGCTCCGAGAGATGTGCCCCTCATCGGAGTCTTCGCCGGAAGGCACTTCAGGGGACTTCGTCGGTCTCCTCTTGGAGGATTCAGCTTTTTCCTTCCCCTGCCTCTTGAAGTACCTCCCCAGTTCTTCGAAGATGTTCGGATTATCAGCCACAAACTCGGCCATCTTGGCGATGGCGTCTTCGTTATTGGGCTGGGTCCTTGGGGACCCTTGTTCTTCGAAAATACGATCTTGCTGGGCTCCCGATGTTTGCCCAGCCCCAGTCGAGGGGACTCTTCCACTTCTGGAGCGCGTGGATCTCATTTTAGCAGTAATCTCGTTCCCACAGACGGCGCCAATTGAGGAGGTGATTTTTGGTGGGTAGTTGAACCGACCGGAATCAGCCTCTTCTAAGGTGAAGTGAGGTGTATCGGTGTGTCCGAAGTGAATGGCGGGGCTTCTCCCCTGGGATCACTCCGACGATCAAGTTAGTATAAGAACGAGAGAAAAGCAGTAGTGTTGTCAAATGAACAGTATGCTTACTTGTTAGGAGTACATGAGGGGTATTTATAGAGCGAGAGTGGAGGGCAGGACGGAGGTCTTATGCCGGTGGGACCCATGTCCTGCCATTACGGCTCTGCTCTCTGTCAGGCGGTCTGACTCTGACGCTGTAGCCGCCTGGGCAGGGTGACGAGGAGTCTTATACAGTAGTCATTAGGTGCGACAGTGCTTTTCAGATAAAGCACTGGTCCCGAGTGATGTCAGGTGGCTTGACATCATCAGCGTGCAGCTGAGGTGTAGGTGCCGAGGTCACCTACACGGTAGACTAGGGATCCGGCCGAGCTTATGGGATATGCCCAAGACACGGATGAGCTCCGATGAAGGACGAGATGGGTTCACCTCGGACATGCGGGGTAGCCGAGGTGAGCATCCTCACTACTCAATAGAAGAAATCATGTTATCAACTGTGACAAGATTAATGGAACTGATGAAAACTGAGAAGAAAAACTGGGAACACAATGTTGTAGATAATAAAACTCAAACAGAAGAAACCATGTTATCGACCAATGACAATTCATGGAATTGATGAAGATGAAAAGAGAAACAAAATGTTGAAGTCAATATATGAAAACGTGCATGGAGCAAAAAATGAAACTCAACCATTTTTATGAAAATACTTCTATATGTCACAGTATAACTATAAAGGTACAAGCCTATCAAGCACAAACCCCCACAATAGTAAAGCAATTGCTGGTCATGTCACAAGTACCTTTGCACCAACTATGAACAACACTTTGCCGAGAGGACCTGATATGAAATATGGGCCGCTTATGGGCCATGTTTCGGGCTGCAAGAGAATGAATCTTTTAGTAATAGTTTAGTAGTTTATTTTTCAGATTTCTATTTTATTTGGTAGGAATAAGTTCGGTCCAAGACCTCATGTTGAGTTGGATCCGATTTATAGAGTCTAGACTCACTATTACTTAAGTTGGTGAATTAGCTTTTATTGGGTTATGTTGAGCCAGCTTTATAAGCTGACCATTAGTTAGCCTTAATTGTGATTGTGATTGGAGAGTCATTAGTTAGTTTCTTTTCCTTACTAGATTAGGGTTTCACTTGTAGCCTATATAAGGCACCACATTACGTCATTAAAAGGAGACACTTTTATGATAAAAATATTGAGAGAGTTTTCTCCATAGCTTTCGAGCAAACCTTGAACAACTTAGAGTTATACTCTAGTGTTCTTGTTCGGCTTATCAATTCAAGAATCGCACTTGAATTGTGGCGCCTTCTACACTTGCCTGAGGTTCGCTAATTCGTTTGATTACGGGTTGAGATAATATCAACAAGTTCGTAGTCACGGGGATTAGAGGGGTCGTAGGGTTTCCGCTGCCACCGTCTCTTGCATCTGACGTCAAATCCAACAAGCGATCTTGGGTCGCGAATCTCCTCACCAACGAGATTCGTATCAGCTGGCATCAGAGCTAGCTTGTTGGTAACATCGTTATCCCTCTTTTCGTGCCTTAATTCGTATCTATCTCGGTAGCTCAAAAAAAAAAAAAATTTTTGTGCACGTTGCATCCTGGCCGCGAGTTTCCTTTGTTTTCGAGTCTGGTCATCATTGTTTGTTTCTGTCTTGTTGTCGTCTTCAATTTCTGGAATTTCTGGGAGTTAATTGTGTCGTGTTTGATTTAGTTTGTGTGAGTATCTCATCGTTTGTTACACAAAGGAAAAAAAAAAAAGGGCTTCCTGGTCGGTGACTTCTTCCAAGTCGCAAAGCTGCGACCTTGGAATTGTGCAATCTGTCCGTGTCCGGTTAGTTCCAATTTCTATTGAGCCTTGTGCGAAATCTGCTCGTGTCTTGCTGTCTTTGTTCCCACCGTTTGTGTCCAGCAAATAAAAGAATCAACCAGTGTTGATAGTCGTGTCCCAAGTGCACATAAAATATTGAGTCATTAGGAATTTCTGTCTTGCCGCACTTACATTGATAAATCTGTTCGAATTGTCTCCTCATTGTTTGTGCGTGATAATTGTTCAGCAGCTTGCTATCTTATTTGAGTCCAATCTGAGTCAAAATATATATATATACATACATTATAGCCGCCACTAGGGTCTTCCTTTGTGGCGTTGTGTCATGTGCAAACCTGTCCAGCAATTTCGGTCACTAGTTGGCTCTAGTTTCTGTCCAGCTTCTGGTTTAATGCGTGTGGGGTCTTGTGTTGTTTGAGTCGTGTGCAAACAACCCAGCAAAAGGGTCAAAAAAAAAAAAAGAGTGTCGCATACCGTTGTCCTTGAGTCGCGTTTGCTGGAATTTTCGTTCTTGCATTACCAAACCTGTGTTGCTTATGAGCCTTGAACCCTTGTGTCGATTCTTGCAAATCCTGGAAACCAACACCGAACTTGAGTAGATTTTGTTCGTAGTCACGGGGATTAGAGGGGTCGTAGGGTTTCCGCTGCCACCGTCTCTTGCATCTGACGTCAAATCCAACAAGCGATCTTGGGTCGCGAATCTCCTCACCAACGAGATTCGTATCAGGACCATATGCAACTATATCAATGCCAATTTCCTGTATTAGATAATACTTACTGAGGGCCGTCATTTCGGCCCTTCTCGGTTCAGTGATTGGTCAAGATAACCCTCTCGGGGCCTATGTCACCTCGGCTCGTTGCCTCTCCCATGGGACTGGCCTCAGTCTTCCAATGGTAGCCGAACCGTCCCACTCTCTAGCACCTGACATCACACTGGAAAAGCTAACTTCTATATGATGGAATGACATGACAGTAACGTGACAGGATGACATGATTATTGATATGCCCTATCTATTAAGCCTAACACTATCCCTGTCAGTCATAGATCTAAGGAAATTAAAATTCATCATTCTTCCCACCGTTCTGTCCGCTATAAATACCTTCACATCCGTAGAAAAGGTATGGACTCACAAACACACACACTTGAGGTTCTTAAACCACTTTTAGTTTGCGATTGAATATCCGAACTGACTTAATCGTCGAAATAAGATCGGTGGATAAAGCCCCATACATTGCAGATCGGACAGGTGAATTTCTTCAACTAGGTCTTTCAGCCGAAAGTCACTTCTTCAAGATTGACTCGGTCCAACCATTCGGAAATCACCTCATCACTTACCACTGTGGACTCAGAAATAAAAGTCACGACTTTTTGTATGGTGTGCGGCTGCTTACAGCTTCATGGTGAGTCTGTGGCAACATCCACTGTACAAAGCTTCCCACTACTACTGAAGTGTGAAAGAATCACCTTCTTTTACTCGGCTTCTACCTGCTGAACCAAAGAATTCATCATCCTCTGTTCTTGGCTCCAATGAGCTTGCAATTACGGATTTACAGCCAAAAGAAAACACTTCAATATCAGCTCAGTACGATCATTTCCTTCTCTTTTCTTGCCTTTTTTTGCATTCTGATGACTCTAATTTTATTCCCATTGATATTCAATTGAATCCGCAATTCTTCTGAAAAGAATACAACTGTGCATAGAAAATGAGAGAGATTCAGATGTTTTCCAATTTGTTTAAAGTCTACAGATGTCATCTATGGCATTTACATTTCGAGTTCTCTATGCACTATATTATTCCAATTTTGTTGGTCACATTTTGTGTCATTGTTCTTGTCTAGTAAATAGACTTCTTACTAATTAACATAGAGCCCTTCACAGGTTTCATACAAGTAGCACAGGCATCATTTTTGCAGCTATATGGTCGACATAAGGGGTCCATAAAAATATACAGACATAGAATACAAAGGATAAAACATCATATCCATTCATTCAAGAGCTGCAAAAGATATACTCAGCATGTCCTGGTACAAGAACAACCAGTTTTTTCACACGACCCAATCTTTAATCAAATACAGAATCTGTGGTCACCACAAGGATTAACTTTTTATTGGAACAAAGCTATTAAACCCTCAAAGCAATGAAAATGGACCATCAGGCAGATGGTTATAAGAATTATCACCACAACAAAGGTCGTTTTCATGCACTCTTCCACGTTGACAAAGGTGGAGTATCAGAATTTTGCCAAGTGGCACTGCCGGACCCATATCTATCACCCTTGACTCCAGATGAAGCAAGGGATTCAAGCTCAGCAAGATCCTCTGCTAACAGTTTTACAGATAAAGCTCCAATATTCTCTTTCAGGTTCTCAATCTTGGTAGTGCCAGGTATGGGGCAAACATCACTTCCCTGGTGATGGACCCATGCCAATGCTAGCTGTGATGGGGTACAACCCTTCCTTGAAGCGATGTCATTAACGCGCTCAAACAAGCTCTTGTTATGCTCAACATTTTCTGGTTGTAATCTTGGCAAAAACTGCATCACATAAAATTTAAAATTTCTCAATAAACAGTTATGCAAGCATTTTCAGAAGGAAAAAAACCAATAAACAGTTATGCAAGTATTTTCAGATGGGAATAAAGCAGACAAATTTGCAGCTTGGTAAACTCAACTTACATAGCTTCAGGGGAATGATGGGACTGTGCAAGTTAAGACAAAAATGAATTCGGCTAGGTTCTCTCATTATTCCAAAGTCAGCAATATCTACTGCAGAATGTAGAAAAGATACCAAGACATAGAAACCAATATTACTTGAGAAATATATTAATCCAGTCATGTAGGTTAATCATCATAACTGAGTTACAGCTTAACATAACAAAGATGACTCACTCTTCTAAGATTTTCCTACACTTCATCTAGTATATTTCTAATTGCAGAACCTATAGGAGGCACAACTCTGGAACGTATTGCCAGAGCGAATAGGCCCTAGTAAGTTTAACAAGCATTTACTTAAAAGTGACTTTAACTTTCTTCAAGCTACTTATTAAGAAAGTCAAGCACCTTACCATAAAGGAAACAAGCTGTCTGTATTAATTGAGTATGAATTGATGAAAAAGTCAAAAGTTAGCAAGTTAAGAAGTGTTATATAAGCACTGATTACTCTAGCATTACACAGGACAAGAGGACTGGAAAAGAAACATGTTAAACAAGTTGAAGCACAGTTATATAGTATGTAAATCAAATCAAGATTTTAGCTTTGGCAAATGTTGGCAAGGAGACCTGCTAACAAAGTATCTTCTTTTTTCCTAGTTAGGGACAGTGAGGCCAACTATATGTCAGGCATACGTTTAACCCAAAGTCGGACTTGTTAGCTTAAGACATAAATATGTTTTGGGAGTCAATTTGGGGGTGTGGATGTCATCTATTATGCATGCCATAAGCATTTAGGCTGGCTGCGTAATTCAAAGCTCTTGCTAGAAAATTTGTGAGAGTTACAACATGCGAAAATGGCTCAAACTATGATCCCTGGACATTAGTTGCAGTCATCTGATTATAAGTTAGTGAGCTAACTGTTGTGCTTTTTTAGCTCCCAATGTATCATCTGGAAGATTAGCACTTCAATCAGTACTATCACTTACAGAACTAGACCTAAAGCCTTTACAAGGTTGAAGGATATACATTGATAGGAACTACACCTTCACCCAGAGAGGTGGTGGATCCTTTTGAAACGCTTATCTAATAAGGAAAGGGAAATAGTGCTAAAACCTGTTTAGACCCTCCAAATATAACTTGGTAGGTATTTTAAAGGTTATATCTCCAGTTTTAATAGTAATTTAATAAATGCAAGTCCTTATGCCTATGCCTTGAGGCTTCACCTTGGCCCACAAGATACAGCTCGTTGCCTAACTTCTTTGACTTAAAAATTCACTCTTGATTTGAATGAGCCTCCCCAAGGGAAGTTCCTTTGGTTAACAAAGAGTACTCTTAAGCTATTATCATAAGCTGACAAAATTGTAATGTGCCTTTGAATTAGGATAGCATGTAGAATACGCACAACAATGTCAAAAGACATGCTTTGTCCTTCTCTTCTGTTGAAATTTCAATAACTTTGATTGCATAAGGGAGGTTTAACCAAACTATTGTATTTTGAAAAGTTCAGAAAGTACAGCAAATAGACAAAGAGTAGGAACATCAAGCAAGACAGTTAGTGAATGTGATATAAGTAGATAAATGACAGATTCGTACTAACCATAGACATTCTATAGTAAAATGCACTTGATCATAATGAATGTGCACAAACCTTTCGGAAGTCATCATCAGCCAAATTCTCCATCAACTTTGGACCTGATGAGAAAAATCCTCGTCCAAGTGGACTGTAAGCCACAATTCCTATGCCAAGTTCTCTAAAAGATTGTAGAAAAATGAGTTAGAGTTGCATATTCTTTGCACACCCTAAAGATAGTAAAGCAGAAAACTCCCATACCTGCAAGTAGGAATAATCTCTTCCTCCACATCTCTGGTCCACAATGACCACTCCAGCTGTACAGCTGTTATAGGATGAACAGCATGTGCTCTTCTAATTGTTGAAGCTGAGGCCTCAGATAGACCTATGTACTTTATCTTACCCTCTTCAACCAGTTTTTTAAGCTCTCCTATCTAGGAAAAAGAGAATTTGAAGGAACAGATGCTATTATAAAAAGCTCGTTCAGTATTAATTGTCCCAAGACAAGTGAAATCTAAATGCACGTGGCCGAAGGACATAGTTCATTGCAGTGGTGCAATTTCGATCAAATACACATCAAGCCAATAACATCAAAGATGTGGTGGTAATTAGCTGCCACTAAAGGTTAGTGCTCGAAAGGAAATTGTTTTAACCCAAATAGCTGAAACGGCTCTTCTTGCAACACCAATATGAATCATTTGGCATTCTTGGTTTTTCATAAACAAAGCAAAAATTGTATCTGACCAATTTCTGTGACCAATCTTGTTTGATTTTGTTCAACTCTGTGATGGACTGAGTCAATGTATTTTGAGAAAATTTCTTTTTAATCCTAAAGAAATCAAGCAATACTGTTTCTGGGCTAAACACTAAAACAGCATAGAACAAGTTCCACAAATGTTTATAGAAAGGACAACTTGAACCATACATGTCAACTAATGACTGCCCACATTGCTTAATGCACTACAAGAAGAGAAGCCACAAGGGGGGACAGAAATGGCATATCAAATTTCAACAAGATAGGACATCTCAAATTAAAGACAAAGCACAGGTCATCATATCTTAAAGAAGGTCATACAACGTATAGTAATATGCTAATCAGGCAACAATATTTGTGCACATATAAACAATTCTTTTTCCCTTTTTCCTTTTTGGGATCAGTTGCTGGTACATATATTTCAAAACCAGTATTATCATTATCTAAAACACTATGTCAAACTCGTGGAACATGCAACTTCTGGACCAATTGCACAGCATATGAAACTCAATCTCCTCCAAAAGTTGAATGCAACCAAATTTCATCTATTCCATTTCTCCAGCATCTAGTATCACAACCAGTATTATCGTCATCTAAATTACTATGTCAAACTCCTAGACCATGCAACTTCTGAACCAATTGCACAGCATATGAAACTCAATCTCGTCCTAAAGTTGAATGAGACCAAATTTCATCTATTCCATTTCTCCTACATCTAGTACCACAACTACTAGTAGATTAGATACAGTTAATTAATGCTCTAACAAATGGCCTTTCTACTGTATTTAGGGCATAAATATCTGTTATACAGAAATAGAGTGTTTGTATAAAATGATATATCATGACAGTATCTCCATCTATAGTGAGCCAAAGACAGTTGCACCATCAATATATTTGCAATTGAATATTGCACGATTTATTGGGACTTGGAGGATATTTTTTCAGAGACGATTTAAAAGCTTCCTTTCTTGGTAAATGAACAATATTGTGGATCTCAACTGCAAAGCAGAAGGTGAAACAGGATAGTGGAGTAATTGGTGTCTTCCAGCATACTTTGGGGATGCAAAGCATGTTAAACAAAAGTCAATTGGCTTCTCTCTGGCAGAACATCAACAAAAGCATATTCACAGACACAAATTGAAAGTGGTTCTTGAACAGCAATTGACTAAGTGAATATAGCATTTTAAAATCTTGACAAATATAAAAAAATAAGCACTTCCACAGGGATAAAAGCATAAGATTGACTCTGTTTAGCTGCAGATGTGGCTTTCAGCTTAGTTATCATGTTTATAAATTTACACTTGGCTACAAAACATAAATCTGAAAATTGCCGTGCTTGACAAATAAAAATGTCCACAAAGCTGTACAAAGAAAAAATTTCCTTTTCTTCATTTTTCACATAAGTGACGTCTAGTATAAATTTCTGACTTAAAATTGGAAAAGTGACTGATATTTGCTTGCCAAAGTTCCATATTCCTATGTATTGTCAGACCTCTTAATCTGCTTCTTGGGCCTAAAAAGGTCGCAATCATACAAACCATTATAACAGTTAATCTGACTTATATGCAAAGTTTCAATTCATCAAGCATAAGAATGAACATTTAAAACACAAAAGAAAACTGGAGCAAACCGTGATTTCAATGGGAAGACGTGTATCAATCCGATGTTGATAGTAGAGATCAATGCAGTCAACACCAAGTCGTTTCAAGCTTCCCTCACATGCAGCCCTTACATAAGCTGGATCACCACAAACCTCCCGCTTTCCATCCACAAATCTGACCCCAAATTTTGTTGCTATCTCCACTTTCTCTTGTATCCCTCCCTTCAAAGCCTACATTCATTCTTTCAAAACATTAATCATCCAGGGTACACAGATTAATACATATCAATACAAACAGTTTTACCTGATCAGTTCTCAGGATAGAATATATCTCAATCTTGCCTACTTCTACAAACTAATATTATGCTATTTGTTTCCTTTATATGATGATCCTGTCTAAAGAGGCCAAACTATTTCTAACTCATAGTCTTTCACAACACTTCAGGTTTACTCCTTTTGTTAGGTCTCGACTACTTCTTCGCTATGATCTTCCCAGTGGTTCATATAGGAGCTATAGCCGATTCATTCCTCTAGTTCATTTACAGTTTCCTCTAATCCAAATTTCACCTTGGATTTTGTATAAACCATGCGAAGCAGAGACACAGAAGATACTGTTGAGTCTTTAAAAATATTTTTTTTAAAAATACTGAGTCCCAACGCAATATCAATTCCAAAAAGTTAACCAAGGAAAGGAGCTATCTAACCACTGCACTTGTACATTTGTAACTCGGGAGCTGATAAACTGGACTAAGGTACAAGTACTAAAGCATGATGTACAACAATCAAGAATCATACAGTTCGGGCTACAGTACCTTGCCGACGAGTATTTCGTTGGTGTACGGCCCGTACATCTCGGCGGTGTCGAAATGGGTGATGCCTCCGTCAATAGCATAGTGGATGAGCTTGATCATGTCGGGCTCGGGCTTGGGCGGGCCATAGAAAGCTGACATGCCCATACAGCCCAGCCCCTGAGCTGAAACTTCAAGCCCCTGCGAACCCAACTTGATTCTGGGCACTTTCACTTCTTCTCCTGCTGCTGCCGCCATTTTCACACAAGACAGAGAGGAAAGAGTTGGTGGAAGAGAGTATGGTGGTTGAGCCTGTGACGTAGTAGGTGACAGCTGAGGAACCAATTCGTTAACTACGCATTTTGTAAGCAGATTGGTGTTTATTTATTGGAGAATTGCAGCTTTTATCCTCAATGTTTGGCCAATGTGTCAAATTAGTCCCTAATATTTATAGGTGGCAAACAAACTCATTTAATTAAATTCACCCATATCCGCTCATGAATAGATGGGTATGGGTATCTTAAATTTTTACATATAAATATAAATGGGTTACTCAATAATACCTATTTAATATATGGTATTATTAGATAACCCATCAAATCCAATTAACCCATTTAGAATTGTAACCCATCAAACCTCCTCTCTTTCCCTATCCTTTTTTTTTTTCAAATTTTTCATTTTGTTATGATATTAACTACTTTTGTTTCATTATTATTATTATTATTTGTTAATTTTATCTTATCATTTTATTTTCTTTTAGTTTGTTAACTTGCTCATTTTTCAGTATTACCAATTTATAATAAGTTTTAACCTCTTTTCTTACCTTTCCAAAATAAAAATTTAAATTTACATACAAAAAAATGCTAGGGTTTCAAGATTTTTGAATTGAGTTTTTATGTTGACTTTCATAGTACTTAGTTCAATTTTTATATTCTTATTGTTCAATTATTAAATAATATGTAATTTTACAACATAGAATACGGATGGGAAAAATTAATAGTTAGGCTTATTGAGTATTATAAGTAAATATTTAAAACTAATGATGGGTGCAAAATGTGGTGTACATTGATAATTTAGTTTGCAGAAATGAATTTAAATGAGTTTACAAAAAGTTAAAATTAATGGGTTATAAATGGATAATTGGGTTACCCAATTCAATTTTTGACTTACCCATTTATACCTATCTAATTAAATGGGTATAAACGGGTTGACTCACTTATACCCATTACCCATTTTACCGAACGCAAATCCATCCAAATCACCCATTTTGACACCTCTACTAATATTTCTTTCGATCAAAATAAATTTGGTTTTCAAAATTTCAGATTTAAACAAGTTTAGAATAACTAATAGTCAAAATTAAATTCGTGTCATTCAAAAGTTTTGGCTTTAAAAATTTTATTCCTAAAGTTTGAACTTTCGATTAATATAGTCCCTTAGTTTTTAAATAAGCATAGTTATATAATAAATTGAATATGAATTGAATAAAATATTTACTATAACAAATATGTTCCTAAATCCCCACAAAAATCTCAAAAAACACTTTACATCGTAACAAAACTATCCTTAAGCTAAAGAGCGACTCTTTATTAAATTAGTTACAAACTTAAAAGCTATACATGAATAATATATAAGATAAAGCTAGCTAAAGAAGAGAGAACATTAATTTAAACGTGTAACTTTAATCTAACTACCATTATACAAATTCTTGTAATACTTGAGGACATGGACTTGAAATGGTTGTAGTTAGAAACTGTTGTACAATAACTAGTGAGGTAAATACCAGTAAAAGTGCTTTTAGACAATTTTGAAAGAAAAAAACTTTTGTTTTTTTTTCCTTATCTTTCCTTCGTATTAAAACTATACACTCCACTGATAAATTTTTAAAGCAATTATTTTAATATTCATAACATTGATAATTTTTTTGAATAATTCAAATAATTCTATAAAATATATATTTCATTTGAAACTTACTTGATAATATTGAAATGTTAAAAAAAAAAGGAGAAGAAAAAAGAAAGGAAAAGCTATTTGATTATCAGCTTAATTTACATACAGTGTATATTGCACATATTTCAAAGGAATATTTAGTTGCATGTTTAGTAATCAATGTAAGTGAAAAAAAAATTATAGAACTCATGATCTATTAATTATTCATTATGCAAAGAATAATTGCATATATTATGCCAAATTCATGACCAATAATATGTGCCAAAAAAAAAGAAAGACATGGAAAAACTAGTGGCATGAATAGATAAAACAAAGAAAATAAAACAAGCAGGAAAAAGAAGTTTAGTTGGCACTCTGTACATATGTAAGGCAATTCCAATTCAGTTTGTATCTTTTTCCATCCTAAAACCCTTAATATCATTATTTGAAACTTAAAGGACTATAATAATTCAAACTCTAAATAACGGGGGCCAAAAGTACAAACTGAGTGTAGTTTAATTACCCCCTTTACCGTTAGAAAAAAAGAATAACAAGAAGTTGATTGACCGTTAGAATTGTTAGATTTCAATCAATTATTCTAAATTTGCATAAAATTAGAAACTTTAGAAACCAAATTCGTTTTGATAGTCAAAACATTAAAGACCAATATGGCACATGGGCCATACATTGGAACTAAAAAAAATATTTCTCCCTGATTTATCTGTTTGTTTATTTTTTAACAAAGATTATAACTAATCATTGGATTTGGATGGTGAGGTTAAAATGGACTTTTTTTCTTCTCTCTCAAAACAAAAAGGAGTATTTAATTTTTTTTTCCTCAAAACAAAAGGAGTGAGATAGAAGTAGACAACCCATCCATTAGCTTGATGTTCATGAAATTGCCACTAATTTGAAAAAAAAAAATCGGAAATGTTCTCGTGGAATTCTAGCACAATTATCGACTTACGTGAATGATAATTGAATACCACATGCTATTACAAAGTTACAGATAAGGTTTATTTTTAGTTTCTGATAAATTTATTTTTGGAAAAAGATTGTGCATCATTCCAAAACAGTCGTGAACAATTGCACCAACAACCATTCTTACCCTCTTTAATTTGATTTTTGAGATTCACAATTTTCTAATCTAGAGATATGTGGAAGATTCTATATTTAGTTATTAATAAAGAATTAATTTTTAATATACTGATAATGTATATATTTTTACTATTTGATGCATAACAATTAATCTAAATCTGAATTTAAAATCTAATTTTGCATATCTATCATGTATCTAAAGTGCATACTAATTAATTAGTACGTGAATTATTAGTCCTGGTCTTATTGTTCAAAATTAGCAGCTATTTTACTTTTTTATTTTTAAATTCAATTTAACATGCACATTACTGCACGTGACTAAATTCTGTCAATAATTCAAAATAATTCTTCAAATATCCTAAATTTGCTTGAAATTGGACACATTGAGGACTAAATTTGCTCTTGCCAAAACTTTAATGGCTAAAAACTACACAGGTACTAAACATCAGGGACCGGATTTATTTTTATCTGAACTTTAAAAACTAAAACCGCACAAGTATTAAATATTAGGGACTAAAAACTATATTTTTCCAAACTTTTTAATCAATTGGATTAATTATCTATCTTGACAATTTAACTCCAACGATGTACAGAGATGCACCACTCTTCACTTCTCTTTCTTGGTGAAAGTCAGTCAATGCTTCTTATGAGTAGGTTAAACCCTTGAATTTAAATGATGTAAGCTCCAAAATAAACCGTTGGATCTAAATGATGTAAGCCCCAGCATAAGCCGTATCCTTTTTCCTATGACTTTTCTTTTATGTTGATTAGGTCAGGGTATTAGCCTATACACAAGGTTCTAAATTGAAACGCCTTATTCTTCGAAACCCGTGGGTTAAGGTTAAGCAAAACATATATAGTGGAGTAAACTATGTCAATCACTAGACTAATTTTCATTATTCTTGGCTACGATTTAATATATTATTAAGCATGTCTTCATGACTTTTCCACCATTCTTTCTGTCAATGATCCTGCTTTCTGAAGAATGACTAATCCAGTTATGATCCTACTTTCTGAAGCATGTCAATGCTCCATCACCATTTTTTCCACCAACTGCAAGCTGTAGTCAAAATATACACATTCATGGGATCTTGTTGACCTAGCTAGCTCTTGGAAAATCCGCTCTGGATAAAATACATACGTGAGATCGATCGAGACTCAATCTGATAGCACCACTGATCAGGGATACAAGGGCTTATCTAGTTGCCAAGGATTTTGCAGAAGAACATGTCATTCATTATGAAGAAGCATTTGCCCCTATTTTGTTTGGATGCTATAGTTCGAAGTTTGCTTGCTATTGCTGCTGTTTGGCAATAATTCAACATTTCAAATAGATGTAAATGTATTATTTCCTGTTTGAATTGCAATTTTCTAGAATTTTTATAGAAAATGTAGATTTGATATATGTAAGGAAAAAAAAAAGTGATTGAGAAATGTGTTCACGAAACATCTAGAAATTTTTTGGTGAAAAATGGCTTACCAAACAAGGAGCAACTCCTTGAAGATACAATCCAAAAACATCATATCTCAAAAAAGTGTCACAATATTTTCTATAAAAACTCATAAAAAATGCAATCCAAATAGGGCATTAAATTTTGAGTGGAAATTTTTATGTAGGGAAGGAAGATTTGGGTACAAGAAAATTAATATAAGAGGAAAATATAATATGAAACTATCGAGTTCGACAAAAAAGCTAGATGGGCAACGTTTGCAGGAGCCAAAGGAAAGAGTTGTGTATTGATTTGGCCATGGCAGAGAAGAGGAAAAATATTGGAGCGATGGGTGGGGGCAGAGAAGGAAGTGAAGAGAGGCGGAGCTAGTGGAAAAGGGAGGGAGAAGAAATTTGGGTTAAGTGAGGAAGGTGAGACTTAGGGGGTGTTTGATAAAATTAAAGTTTAAAATCTAAAATTTGAAATCTGAATTCATTAGCTTATTGAATTGTTAAATATTAAATCTAATATATTTGAGTGTATATCACGTTCAGTGATAAGCTAATAGTTTATCACTTAATTTTGAGAGCAAGTTTTTTCTAGAAAATTCAGTATCACTTAATTAATTAAGATGTTCAATTTTTGGTTATCAAACCATCTGAATATGTTAAGATTTGGATCTATTAAATTTAAGTATTAAATTATGTTATCAAACAGAACCTTAGAAAATACTAATTAACCGGACAAGCCTATAACCTGTTTATCTTTTGGAATAAGTCAATAACTAGAACATGTTTCTTCTCCATCTCCACCACCAAGAACTCGATCCACAAGACGTTCAACAAGTTGGCGAGTTCTCCTAAATTATGATCCGATTAGATTCACTCCAAAGGAGAATCAAGAATGGTTTAAGGCACATGAGCAGAGAGAGTTCGTTTATGAAATGCATGTAGCCCCAGAAATAGATTCAAAATTTCAAATCAGTGAGGGATTTTAACATTCTTGGTTGGGCTCCAATATTATCTCTTCCAAGTTATATCTATCCAACTTTGATCAAAGAGTTCTACGCCAATATAATGAACAAAGGTGGGCATAGTAGAGAGGTCATCAAGTCTTGTGTCCATGGGAAGCAATTGACAATCACTCGAGATACATCGGTGGCTCATCTTGGGTGCAATAGTGAAGGTCCAAGCATTGACTTGAAAAAGGAGTTTCACTCACCTAATGATGATTGGGATCCTGTTTTAGTCATGGTGCGCTTTAAGCAATCTTTTGATTACACTAGAACTTCTCAAAGATCTACACTCACAGCTAGTACATTTGAACCACGCCATCATCGGTTGATCCTACATTTGTTTTCAAGAAATGTGATTCCCAAGAAGAGTAGCATGAATGAAGTCTGCAATAGTGATCTTTATTTCTTGAATCGAATGTTCCACAATCGAACTTCTCCATATGCATAGATTCCACTCTTGAATATCATTATCAACTATATAAAGACGGTTGCTAGGCATCATACTACCACTTTTAGGTTTGGGTTCCCACTCTCTTATCGTTGCTATTTGAATAAGAGAGAGTTAATACAAAAGACATGGAAAAGGTGCATGTGAGGGTTATTTATGAGATTAATGAATATACTCTACATGAATTGAGTATAAGGGCTGCTGATATTTTTCATCCACCAAGGCCTAGAAGATCTAGCCAAGCAAGGGATCAGTAGTCTTCATTGCTCTTCAACATTTGCACCACCACTGCCACCTCCACCTTCCCAATCAAATTGGTAGAACCTTTTCAACATGATTAATTGTTTTCAAACCCGAGTGGAGGAACACTTAGATCAAATCGATGCCAATTTTGAATGCTAAGACATTCAAGTGCATCGCATCGAGGATCACTTGGGCATTTCCCAACTCTAACCATTCACTTATGCACCTTCTAGTGAGGATTAAGGATTTCAGGGCACTACGGCCACTTCTGGAGCCATTACCTCAATTTTGCTCTCTGTTTCTTTTTGCAATTGCCCTTGTTTCAATTTTAGTAGTATTTCTTTTGCTTTGTGGATTACCAATAGTAGGACTTATGTCGTGCTACTCCTGACTTATCTACAGTATTTATTAAGCAGTAGACTAGATGTTTGTAAACTCATGGTTGCACTGGCCTTCATCCTTTGTATTTAGGGAGTATTTCTTTCTTTTGTTGTTTTATCTTTCCCACACATTGAAGACAATGTGTATTCTAAGTGTGGGGGAGGAGATATTTATGCTTCATGAATTCTTATTGGCCTTGATATTGGACATGTTAGTTGTGCTTGTATTTGTGAAAATTTTGGATTTTATGTTGCATTAATTTATTATAATCCAACATAAAAAACTTGTTTAAAGTTTCTTCTACTTATGTTTCAATACTATTATACTGAAATTACAAATTAATTCTTAAAGTCCTCTAAGTCAATCTTATGTCCAAAAGTACCCATACTTGGGATAAACAGGGGAAAAAGAGATTATAAAATATTTGAATATGCCGATAAATAATAAGTAATAATTCAGATATAATAGTATTAACAAAGGTAGTGACTGAAAGATCTTTACCTGGGCAGGAATTGTCCCTACTTTTTGTGGGATTGTAATACATTAATCAACTAAAACAAGGTTGTGGGTGAGGAATTTTATTTAAAGGGTAATAATTTAGGAAACAGATTTTAAGAAAAGACAAAGAAAATTAGTTTAAAAAAGCAAGAAAAACAAAATAACAGAAGGAAATAATAAGAAGTCTTTTGTAGAACACAAACTCCAACAAAAAAATAGAGTATGAAAAATTGAAAATTATTACAGTAGGAAGAACTAATCAAAGCTTGTAACTATGAAAAGTAATTATCATTTTCACCCCTATCAACAAATCCGTAAAATTTCAGGGTATCTGATCAGTAGGGGTAAGCAAATTCGGTGCATACCGAATTCAAATTCAATTTGGTAATTTGAAATCGGGTATTTGGTAATTTAGTACAAATTCGATACGTACCGAATTCAACGAATTCTAATATAGTATGAAATAGGTAATGAGATTATGAATTTGGTAATAACCGATTTCGCATTCAAATTCGGTAAAATGAAATAAGGTACCGCATTATCGCATTCGAATACCAAATTAGTTTATAAAATTATATAATATATAGATAACTGCTATTTAGTATTAGTATATACTACTAATATATTATTATATTATATTATGTAGGTAAATGCTATTAATAATAGTTAGTATATGGTATTATCATGCACTTATAATAATAATAATAATAATATATAATAATGTACAATATATTATTTTAGTATTTGTTAATTATTATATGACTAAATAATACAAATATATAGTAATACATAACAATATAACATAACTATAATACTTTTTATTTTATACATGAGTAATATGACTAGAATTAGATAATAATTAATACATATATGTATAATACTAAATATTAAATAATAAACATAATAGTAATTAGAATTTAGATATTGGTAATTTGATACATCATTCATGTTTGAATTATTGAATATTTGAATGCGCTGTAACTTGCAAGTATTAATGTGCTCTAAATTTACATTACATATTTAACATAAAAATTCATATTCTCTATTCACTAATCTTAAGGCTTTAAATATAGACAAGACAATTAAGCAATGTAAGTGAATGTATATGAATTGCAAATCAATATATTAGTGTATTGACTTTCACAATAACATATGTAAGTAAATAAGTTTTATTTTGATTTGAAATAAATTATAAATTTGTAACTAATATAACTTATCACTTATCATTGTAATTTGTAAGTTTGTAACTAATATTACTTATTATTAATCATTGTAAATTATAAATTCATAAATTATCACTAATCATTGTACAGTCTAAAGTTTATTCTAGTTTAAATTAATCACTTTTATGTGTTCCTTAAATCATAGACTAAGGATTCTAGGTATAAGTGATCAAATAAATGCCAATTAAACCACAAACTGATTATAACATAAATAATGTGTTAAATTATGAATAAATTTGGGGATCAAATTAGTAATAATTTTTAAATCATTGAGGAGCATAATGAATGTATTATAATTTAGGAGCCCCAATTTGTAAATTAAAAATTACACAATCACTTCCTTCAGTTCAGGTGAATTTGGGAAAATTCGGGTTATGAGGTTATCACTTATCATTTAGGAGCCCCAATTTTTATTTTTTTTATAAATGAATTCAGTTACCATTTTTGAATTTAAAATCGATTGCTAAATGAATTCGATTATAGTTAATTCAAAATTAAAAATAATTTAAATATCTATAAGTTAAATAACCAAGTTCACCAAATTCATCTAACTGAATTATCAAATTTGTACTTTTTGCTCACCCCTTCCGATGATAATTACACCTTTTTGACGTATAGCTTCTTGTAATTTCCACAGCCAAACGGCGCACACAGACGCCTTACCGCATAACCCTACGCGCCTGACGCACTGAGGCAGCAATATCACAAATTCCTCTCCCACGCACCTGCCTCCTCCCGCTCAAGGTCAAACACACTCTTCAATCAACCGAATCCGAACCGAGTAAGTTTCTTGTTGTTTTTCAGATCCTCCTCCCACTAAATATCAAACACATTCAATTTCTGCTTTTCCAGATTTTCCAAAGAATATTGCCAAACAATTATCTTGAATTTCCGAAATTTAATTCTTCAGATAATTGTTTGATACATGCTGGAAAGGGTTTATTTTCTTGGGTTCGTTTTCCTTTCTGGATTTTTTAGGTTGTTTGGTTAATTGATTGAAGAGTAACAGGAAAGATGACGCTGTCGGATGAAGAAGTCACCAGATTGCACAGAATCAGAAAGACGGTGATGGAAATGCTTCAGGACAGGGGTTATTTTGTGACAGATAAGGAGATACAGATGGAAAAAAGGGAATTTATACAAAAATATGGAGAAAATATGAAAAGAGAAGACCTTGTCATTAACAAATCCAAGCGCAATGACAGCTCTGATCAGGTTTTTTTTTTAATGGGTTTAGTTTAGTTCATTCAAGGAAAATTTTCATTTTCAATAGTTGTTGTATTTTTTGACCGGAGGCTGGCTGATATGTTCTATAATTAGGGTTTTTCTTCGTCAGGGGTTAGTTTATTCAGTAAATTAAGTTCCTTTTTTTTGCTTCCAGTTTATTGTTGCATTGTTATGGTTCAATCTCAGTTTATTCTTGCATTTGTATGGTGCACCTCGCAGTTGCCTTCCCACGCCTTCTATAAACCTTAAGTGGATTTTTGCCACTTATCTCTATCATACTGTCAAACCAAGTGACGTAATGTGATTTTGTTAGTGCAAATCATGTACTTTGAAATGCTTTATTATGCCTATGTGTTGTTTTTTATTTGTTCACCTATGTTTGGATGTTGTGATCCAGATATATGTTTTTTTCCCGGAGGAACCGAAAGTTGGTGTTAAAACAATGAAGACTTACACAAATCGTATGAAGAATGAGAATGTTTTTCGAGCAATCTTGGTTGTCCAGCAGAATTTGACGCCATTTGCAAGAACCTGCATCGGTGAAATATCTACAAAGTTCCACTTGGAGGTTTTTCAGGTAACAATTTGTGCATTCAATAAAACAGTTGAATTTGCAAATCAAATGTCATCTTTTTGTTTGGCCGTATTTTTTGTAATGTGTAACTCTTTAAAAAATGATGCTTCCTCCTAATCTAGAAAATGAAACAAATTAACCCTCTGTTTTGTCATAATTTATTCTATCCAACTAGGACATTATACATTTCAGAAGTCTGATGCAAGTTCACAGCTCAATTTGTCTGGAAAAATCAGCATAGGGATTCTCTCTTTCACCTCTCTATGTTACAATAACTTGTCTGGTTTCAGATTTTAATATTTTGAATGGACTGGTTTATGCTATGTGACCAAGTATTATTTTGGTATTCAATTCCATTAGTTTCTTTGATTTACTGGCAGTGTGTTCGAGTATATTTATGTGCATATTCATGCGAAGGATGTTTAATAATTGCCTTATGTTTACCACAAAACAGGAAGCAGAGTTGTTAGTCAACATAAAAAATCATGTTCTTGTTCCTGAGCACCAGCTGCTAACCCCAGAAGAGAAGAAAACTCTGCTGGAAAGATATACTGTGAAAGAGACGCAGGTTAGAATGTTGGTGGTTTCTTTCTTTGTGCAATTGGTGTTTCTTTATCACTACTTTTGTCTCTAGCAGTAGTAAGGTGTATAGTTAATAGAGGTGGAAATTCAGCAGTCATACAGATCCATCTGCATGTATGCGTGCTTGAAGCACTGCTGTTGACATAAGCAGATAGACCATGTTCCTTGACCTCTTAGGAACTTGAATTTTTCTTTCCCTTGGAGGGCAAAAAGATTTCTTGGTTTATAAGATATTAGCATTACAACGAAGGATCAGACAGGATGTTGTGCAGCAATGATTTTTTCCAGAGACTTCTATTTTCCTGTGTTTTACTGTAGTAGTTTCTTAAGCCTTTCTTGTCCATTTTCCCTCTATATCTCTTGTTCAGTAGAAATCTTAACAAATTGTTGGTTGGAAAAAGAAATCAAGAAATCATGCATGTTTTGTTTATCATCTCCGTCTCTTCACACTTTTTGATTTCCATTTTGGTTCTCAAAATCTTGCTTTGTTAAACTTTTGGTTGCAGTTGCCTAGGATTCAGATAACGGATCCAATTGCCAGATATTACGGGCTAAAGCGTGGTCAAGTTGTGAAAATTATTCGACCAAGTGAGACAGCAGGGCGATATGTCACTTACCGATTTGTAGTTTGAACTTCATCCTCACCAATATGTTCTATGACCTTTATACCTCAAGTTGCATTTATGGCAAATATATCAACGTGGAGCCCCAATTAGCATAAAAAAACTTGTTTGTCATTTCATGATCTGTAACTTGAAATCATTCTTCGGACTACGTGGGAGATTTTCTTGAAAAGCGTAAAAGGCTCTTGATAGATTAGCATTTATGAAGTTTTCTTTTGATAATATTTTCCTAGTTTTCTAGTCTTCAAGGACTATCCCATACTATAAGTTTTTCTGCTTTAAGTCCATGTTTGTCTTGGCAAATTATTGGGGAAAGAAACGAAGGAAATGGCAGTAAAACCCTAAATCTTTTTGGTTGGCAAAAGTGAAGTGGTAATCAAAGGAAAAGGATTCATTAGAATAATTCCTCAGTTTGGATTGTGGATCATTTCAAAGAGATGAAGGTGGAAAACAATAATGAATGCCAGAATAATTCATCTTGTAGAATACTATGGATAGAGTATTATTCCAAATAATTGCTGTAGAGTATTATTCATCTTGTGGAATAATTGCTGTAGCATATTTTGTGATGTGATGTATATGAGATAAAAAGGTAGTTGGGAATATAAAAAGGTGGATTGGAAAATGAGTTTATGATGCAAGCGAAAAATTTTTTGGAACAATTTGCTATCCATACAAAGCCAACCTTTCTCTTGAAAATTTTACTTCCTTTTTGGGGGCTGTTTTTCTTTTTTTTTTTTTTTTTTGGTGGGGGGGGGAGGGTTGTGGTGTGTGGACGTCAGGTAGTCTAGATCATGAGATAATCTCTGAAATTGTATTTTTCTTGCAAGATATTTGGACATATGACATGTGAACCATCAAACATTTGCATAATTTTAAACTCTTATACTTCTTTTCTACAGGTTTAGATAAAAAACCTTACCCACAAACAAAATAATGATGTTAAAAAAAACCCTCTGCTAATAATATTTTCCTTGTGTTCTAATTTAAGAGGACTGCCTCATGTATTCTTTAAGCCCCTGTTTGGTTTTTGGCAAATCACAAGGAAACAAAATAGAGGAAATGGAGGGTGCTATCCTTGATGAGCAATGTAGTATGATGTTTAGAAATTGGCATTTCAATTAGGGGCATTGTGATTTTTTGTGGTGCTTGTGAAGTGTTGTGGTGGTAGTGTAATTTGTGATGCACTTGACACAGATTATCATTGGTTTTAATGTAGTAACAAGTATACAATTTTTATTTCGGTGTTCATAGTTTCTTACCTGATATGTAGTTACTTTTAGTTGGGTGGTTCAATGTTTTGTTGTAGCCCTGGTATGTTGAGTTGGATCCTGTTAGTTTCCTCGTTATGCTGTTTCTTCCTTGTCATGTAATCAGGTTAAGGGCATATAGGTGCTGCCATGATGAGCACATATATCTGATCTTCCTCACCTACAGATTTTGCTCTTCACTGCATTTTGTTAACACCTGATATTGTTGTGTTTATTTAGAGTCGTTATATTATTTAATGGATGTTATATTGATGGTTAAAGAAATGATCATTGGTAGTGCAAAAAAAAAACAAATAAATAAAATAAAATAAAATAAAAATCAGTAGTTTAGTGTCTAAGAAGAGTATTCTATAGGAACATATCTGAGGGAAATGTATACTACACGCAACCAAACAGTGTTTGCACCATTTAATTGGAGATGATCTACATGAACCTACTTCTCAATATATGAACTGGTTATTGCCTGTTGTGGGACCAGTTTAATGTGCTTAGTTTTGTGTCATCTGTGCTGTCTCTTCCTTGTCATGTAATCAGGTTAGGGGCATATTGGCACTGCCACTGTAAGCACATCAATGTGATCTTCTCCACCTACAGATTCTGCCTTTACTGCATTTTGTGAACACCTGATATTGTTGTATTTATTCGGACTAGTTATGTTCTCAAGGGATCTCGTATTGATGGCTACTGAAATGATTGTTGGTTGTGCATAAAAGATAAATGGAAAATCATTAGTTTCGTGTCTGAGACTTGGAAGAGTAGTCTATAGGAACATATCCGTGGAAACTGTCTATAGTCAACCAAAAGTGTCTGCACAATTTAATTGGAGATTGTCTTCATGAACATACCTCTAGATATGTGAACTGATTATTGCCTGTTCTAGGACCAGTCTAATGTGCTATGTTTTCTGTAACCTGTGCAGATATTTAGCTGTGGTGTTAGATTTATAGATCTGAAAACATGTAGGCATACATAACCCTTAGCATGAATGGGCATCTGATATGTGAGTTCTTGACTTTAGTTGGATTGCCTTACCCTTCGTACTCTCTTGGTTTAGGAATAAGAGGCTTTTGTTGAAGGTATTGCCTCTAAAGTTTTTTAGCATCATCAGTGAACTGAGGCAGCAGCAAGAGTGGTAGAAAAGGCATAAGGAAACTTGTTACAATACGTCAGAAAGGAAAAGTGTAATACAACTGTTGCATCCTATCCTTTTTTTTTGGTCTAAAATCAAGCATTATTATTGGACTTATGTATTGTATTAAGATGAGAAAGCTACTTGCCTGATTTAGGTAGCATTCGAGGTTTAGTGAATACAGACAGGTGAAATTGATGCTGTTGTAGGAGGATTTAGCTGACTGTAGCGGTAACATGGCCAATATGCTCTACGTAAACATCTTTGTGTAGTAGTACGCCTGTAATTTTAAGTTGAATGACAGGCTCTGTGTGACGTCAATTAATTTTGTGTTAAGTCTTGTCTCCTTTTGAAGTCCCAAGTTTAACGGAGGCTAATATGTAGAACAGAAAATGATCAATGCATGTTTTGGCAACATGGTTAGGGTGGCTCTGTGATTTCAAGGAGATGGTTAGGAGCAAGTGGCTCTGTGATTTCAAGGTGATAGATAGGAGCACATCTCCACTGCTTAATAGGGAGACGATTTGTGACTTAAACTGCAAACCTAGTCTTTTAAGTTTTGGAGTGTTACTTGTTACTTATGGTGCATAGAAAACAATTGGAAATTGTATAAGATTGTCTTTCCAGCACAAAATATTCCTGACCATCCTTGATGGACCACCTTTCCTACTGCAGCAGCCGAAGAATCTTTATTGTGACAACAATCTATGTGTGATATACCAATCTGTCAAAGATTTATCTCCACGTTGTGTTGGTGTAAAAATGCTAAGATGTAATTGGATGTCATCTATTTAATTAGCATGCTGACTCAACTTAATTTGAAATCTTGTTGCCCAATATGCCCAACTCTGTCCGACTCCATGGTACTCTAGTTGTGATGCTGCATGCTTAGTGATTTAGGCCGCTTGGTATTGTAGCTGCATTTTGAAGCTCTATTACTTTGTAGCAACTATTAGTAATTTGGGCCAGTTGATATTTGGTAAATAGATGCCTTGTGATGTTTCATTACTCTGTGTGTTTGAATTCTCTTCCAAAAATATTGACCCGGAAAGGAGGAGCCTAACCAACGGGAGTTGAATCACCATCGAAGGAAGCCATTAAAAGTGGTAAGTTTGGTGGGAGGTAAGATTCGAATCCTTGACCTCCCACTCCACCGAGACTTGAGTTTTTTGATGGTGATCAACAGCCTGGATGGCTGTCGGCTAGGATGGTTAAATGCGCAACCAGGTTTGCACATAGTTTTAGGCCATGGTTACTTGGCAGGATGGAAGAGTCAAACTTAAGTCCCTTGAGAATTTAAGTGGGAGTGGATAAATAGGTTATGCAACCTCATTAATTAACGCAGATTATGATTTGGGATTGATATGGTACGGTTAATTTTTCTCTTTGGTTAAGGAAAGCGGTTGCGAAAGGAAAGGATTTTTGAAATATTTCCTCTGTTTGGATCTGGATTATCCAAAAGAAATGGAAATAATAGAATCAATTCATTCTAAGTACCAGTTGGGGATTGTCTTGAAAAGTCAGCTTTTTTCTTGAAAATTCTACATTTTGTTGGCAAAAGAGGAGTGAGCTGGGTATTCTAGGTCATACCACCTTTTTATTGTCACATTACTTGATGGTATGACATGCAATTATTAGTTATCCACCTATTTCAAATTCAAATTTCGTTTCTACAGAATTTGGACCAGGAAACTAAGGCTCGAATAAAATATATTTGCAGCTAATAGACACAAAAACCTAAGGGTAGCAATGGGTCGTGTCATGTATTTATTGTGTCATTATCGTGTTCATATTAGAAAACTTCAATCCTAATTCAATCTACTAGATTTTCGCGTTGTGTCGTATCATAACCTGTTTATTAAGAGATTGATCTAATCCAACCCGTGTAAACCATTAAACACTTTATATGATTAAAATAGTTTTGATATGATATGTCATTTTGCGAAATTAGCCAACTAACCTACGTCAAAAATAGTCTAGCATTCTAATTATTTATTTTAACCTATTTTTTTTTATATGATACATTACATTACCATCTTAATCTTACCAACCTATGTCAAAAATAGTCTAGCATTTTAATTACTTATTTTAACCTATTTGATCATGTAATCGATTCAATGTTGCTGTTGTTGAAACACATGATAAATATTTTGAAATATATAATCAACACAAAATTTAAAATTTTCAAAACATTCAAAAAATAATAGATAATGAAACTTTCCAAGCATAATGTAAGCAACAAATTGGACCTTATTTGGATTGCTTTTTTTTTTTTTTGAAAAATTTCTCCATTTTCTATGAATATTCCTTCTACATATTTTTTAATCATCTTTTATTTCACATACATGACATCTTAAAAAGTGCTAAAACAATTTTTTTCCAAAAAGTTTCTTAAAAATGCAATCTAATCAACCTTTTAGGGGCATGGTCAGATAGTTCCATATATGATATAATATAAACTTGTGAGTTTTTAAAACTTCTAATTGAAGTCTTCAAGCCACATTTGATCATTATTAGTTTTTACTACATACTCAAAATAACCTTTGTAGTGTTTAATTAGTATTATAAAATAAGTACTTATTGGGTTAGCGTGTCAACCTGCAAGTTGATCCAACTCAACTTATTTATATTCGTGTCACTAATAGGTTAACTCAATAACGGCCCACTAAAGTTCAAATTGTGTCAAAATCTATTAATTTTGGTTATGCTCGAATTATATTGTCGTGTCACGATAGAAATTACCATCCTACAAAAACACTATGCTCACAATAGAAAAGGATTTAAGTCTTGAATTTATATTCACGTTAGGTTGCTAAACATACGTGAAGATCTTAATAGACAACCTTACATAAAGATAAAATTTAGACATTTGCCGCGAATCGATTATCCAAAGCGCATCCTATAGTTTATCTCTTTGCGCAGGCAATGCTTAGGTCAATCTTCTCTACCTCTCAAATGACATCTTCAATTTGAGGAGATTCAATACTCTGCACGGCTATATAGGCATCATTCCACTTGTAAAAGTGGTTCATGAATGTAATGATAAATTTGAACTCTACTTCGCAGTTAATGGCTCTTGCCAGCAGAATAGTATATCATGGGCGATTTATTATCATTAGTGTTTTTGAAAATTTCTTCTTATTATAGTATCTCATGGGCGAATATTGTCAATAGTGTTTTTGAAAATTTCTTCTTATTTGGTAGATCCCATATGAACTTCCATTACCATTTTCTGTGAACTTTTATTGATTTTTCGAGGAAGGTTTGATCATTCTTGAGTTCCCCTTCGCGTTGATATTACATTTCATTTGAATGCATGTAATTCAGTAGAGTTTAGCAATTAGCCTTGTTTAGATTGTAAATTTTTGAGAAAAATTTTTACGTTTTCAATAAATATTCCTACTACATAATCTTTAGTTATCCTTTTATTTCACATATATCACATTCTGAAAAAGTGCTATAGTAAATTTAACCCAAAAAAACCCCAAAAAATGTCAATTGAAATTAGGCTATAATTAATTTTTAGGAAAAATCGCTCAAAACTTCCCTCACATTTTATAAAATGGCTTTTTTCATTTCTCACTTTTAAAAGTGTAATTTTATATCTATTACAAACTCATATCAATCAAATTTGGTCCTTATCTGGATTTTTGACTAATGTTTTTGTCAGAAGCACGTGATCATTTTTTAGGAGCAAAATTGTCAAATCATATTTCACATAATTCAATCCATAGTCTTCCACATTTTACAAAATGAATTTTTCATCTCTTACTAATCATGTATGTGAATACATTTTTCTTTTTTAAAACACATGAATATGTCTATTTGATTTTACCTAACAATACAAATAGCATGTATTATACGTGACCATTTGATTTCATTTGGTATTAACTAGTAAAAAGTCTTGCTTTCATTGTCAAATTGGCCAATAAAGTTATTCCGGTCAAAATACAATAAAAATATGCAAATTAAGAAAAAAAAAGGAAATTTTGAAAGTTTCTCTTTTTCTCATTTTTTGGTGGCAAACTAGTTGATCATTACATGCTAGCAGATACGGGATTTGTAATGATTGTAGATAGGACTGTTGATTGGGTTATATGAAGAAACTTAATTTGCACATTCACATTGTATTTTGATCGATAATAGTTTTATTGGCTAACTTGACAATGAATGCAAGACTTTTTTCTAGATAATACCAAATGAAATCAAATGATCATGTATAATACATGCTATTCATATTGTTAGGTGAAATCAACAGACATAAACATGGTTTTCAAAAATAAAAAAAAGGTATTCACACATATGATTAATGAGGGATGAAAAATTTATTTTGTGAAATATAAGAGATAAAAAAAATCATTTTGTAAAATGTGAGAGATGAAAAAAACCCATTTTGGAGTGTTTTCAAAAACTAGTTTTTCAAATACAAATTTTTTTTTTAAAAAGTACTCTGAAAGGTAATCTAAAAATTAATTTAAATTTTTTTAAAATTTTAAAAAATATCTCAAAATATATTCTAGAAACTCTTCTACTCTTAAATATCCCAAAACATTTTCTAAAAATATTCCAAAATATACTTTAAAAATTCTGCTACAGCAAAGTTTTTCAAAAATACCTCCAAAACCAGTTAATCCAAACGGAGAGTCATTTTGTGAAATATAAGAGACTATGGATCGGATTACGTGAAATGTGATTTGATAGTTTATCCCTAAAAAATGATCACGTGCAAGATATATAGTGGATCCTGCCCAAAAGCTAGTCAAAAACTCTAGGAATCTAATTTGATCGATGTGAATTTATAAGGGGTATAAAAGTACGTTTTTAAAAGTAAGGAAAAAGTCATTTTGTAAAATTAAGCAACATTTTGAACCATTTTCCCTAATTGTTATATAATCTTTTTTTTGAAGGAATTGTTATACATTCTTTGACAAGAGCATGCATACAAAAGGTCGAGATATTCAGGTGGCCAAAACTTAGATAGACTCGATTTTCAAGAACCAATGATCCAAATTATATGGCACAATTTAAAATATTGAGTTTTTAAAGGTCCGATCTACACAAAGTATAAGGGTATTGAAGTAAGTATGGCCGTTTAAAGACGTTACGTGACAGATGACGTTTACATCAACATCAAACTTCATCAGCATCTCAGAACTTTCAGTACTGTCGTTGTTACACCTACTATTAGTACCACCAAAAGTATTTCATGCTAATCTCTAAATTTGGTCAGCCAAGACGCCTTAAAAACCCCTCCACACACCAATTTTCCCATACTACTATTCCTTCTTAACTCTTTCCACGGCTATTTCTGCAGAAAAATTTTGCAAGTGGGAACGGGGTGTGTAAAAGGCCATTGGAGTTCAAAAGCGACGGTCGTGAAATTGGTTTGCCAAATCCCTTATCATCTGATAGCTAAATCATTGCTTATACCAAATTTGTTTTGCTTTGTTGTGAATTTTAATCAAAATTGAGGCAAATCCAGGTGGATTTGCCTTTTTTTTTTTGTTTTGTTTTGTTTTTTTTGCCACTCTATGTGTTATCTTCGTAAGATTTGTCGACATTGTGTGGTTAATGGTGAAGTCTAAAGGTGTAAAGGTGTTGAAGAGATTGGATTTAGTAGTGAGGAAGGGAAAGGTGGGGATGGGGAATCAGATGCCCACTAGTGCAAGTTCGAATATAGCTCGACAAGCCGTGGCCGTGGGCATTTCCTTGTCTAACCAGTTCTATTTTCTTCCAGAGACTATAACATGGATTTAACATTTGGACTTTCTGGTTGATGAAGCAACAATGGCCTGTTCCCTTCTTCAATTAGCGTTAGTGCTATCGCCATTCAACCTATTCTATTTTCTCTATTGATTTATTGTTGGATATTTAATCCAACGTTGGACTCATACGTGAATAATTAATGGGAGTGTTTTTCAAAAACTAGTTTTTTAAATACAATAAAAATTTTTAAAAAGTACTCTAAAGGTACTCTATAAATTAGTTTAAATTTTTTTAAAATTTTAAAAAAATATCTCAAAATATATTCTAGAAACTTTTCTACTCTTAAATATCCCAAAATATTTTCTAAAAATATCCCAAAATATACGGTAAAAACTCTGCTACAGCAAAATTTTTCAAAAACACTCCTAAAAACAATTAATCCAAACGGAGATGTGTTATAGACTATCAAATAAGATTAAATCTAATTAAAGTGATCAATTACAATTTGAGATTTAATGTATCTATAGGATATGTGCCTTTGATGTATAAAAACTTAAGGGTAATATTTTATGATGGGTTGAAATAGAAATACAAAAGGTTACAAGAATGTTGTCTATAAAAAGGGTTATGGTCCTCAGACCATATACATATTCTTATTCTTGTGTTTCTAGTACCACAAAATAACTCTTTTTTGATATCCTAGCGTCATGAAAGATATTAAAGAGAAATTAAAGGGCTCACACAAAAAAATCTCATGGTTTCAAAATGTACAACACGACACCTTATACTTTGAATTAAATTGTAAAGATGACGGAATCCGTTAAATTTAACAAAAAATAAATAAAATGACCAAAATATCTTGATATAATTAAATAAAAGACAGTTCAAAAAAAATCATTTGTTTTATTCTCTAAATAGAGATAATTGAGGGTTACGGGGTAAAATAGGTATATTTATTAAAAATTAGGTATAAAATTTTTTTTAGGTTCCAATAAGTCATTTCCGTTAAGTTTAACGGATTCCGTCACCTTTACAATTTAGTTCAAAATATGAGGTGTTGTGTTATATATTTTGAAATTACAGGGGGTTTTTCTGTGTATTAGACTTACCACAAGGGAACTTTTTATTTTTTACCCTAATTAATTACGGTATACTGGCTCAAAACTTTAGTTCATAACCTATCCTCAAAAAGGTGGTGGGGAAGGAAGAATATCTCAACTTTTTTTTTTTCCATGCAATATGAATAAGTAGAATCAATTTGATAATAATCGAGTCAATATCCCCGCTAGTTCAATTAATATATCATTATGTCAAAAACTACTTCATCTTCTTATGGGGGGAAGTTAATCTTAGCAATTCTTGAGTTTCATATCACAGAGTAAAGACGCTCTCATTCTATGTGGAACGGGAGTTTAAAGAGACTGTATAAAGGATTAGCGGTATAAAAATCTGACTAAATTAAAACAATATTTTAACATTTTTTTTAAAATTTCTTTCACCGTAAATGGAATTCGAACCTCTCATCTATGTCTTAAAGAGAAACTTTATCCCTTTTTAATGACAAGTGAACCACAGCTCAGTGGTTTACAGGGTAGCTATATAGTTTTTCCCATTTCCAGCATTTCGTACCTTATCTTATGCGTGGGGCCATGAATTATGGACTCCATATTTGTTTCGAGATTCCAAAATTATAAATGCTAAATTTGTTAATAAAGGGCTTTGACCTCGAAAGCACTCATGTATCAAAACAAAATCTAGCAATAGGATGGCGGGTCGCACTGTCTTATTAATGTGGTGTAACGTATCTAGTTTGGTGTGGATTAGAGTTTAAAAAAAAAATAAACAAAACAAGAAGCTAGGTGCTGTCAAATCAGGGGAAGATACAGAATAGAGTTATGCAGAAGAAGCATTATCCATTTAAATTCTCTTGGACCAGTTCTGTTTAATTGACTGCAAACCCTTGTCTTCATTATAGTAGAACAATTTGTATTCATTATCCAATCGTCAAAATTTTTTTTTGTTTATATTATTAATAAATTATTTTTTATTTTTTATTTTATATATATCATATTAAAAATTATTATATTATTTTTTAAAAAAAATTATCTCAAATAATCAGCTATTCAAACACAATCCTTGTATTTACTAAAAGCATTAAGTGTTTGAAAAATTGGATGTAACATATGCAGTGAGAGTAAAAAGCTTCAAGAAAGTTGGAATATTAACTGCTGTCATGTCAAGGCATGAGTAGAATTACGTGGAAGCATAATCGATTCATGTCCATTGGCAAAGTTTATTCAATTATGGTTGAAAATTTTTGCATATATCACCAACTAAGCAAGAATGCGATTGAAATCATTGTATTATATCTCACGTACATCATCTTTCCCTCATTTGGATCACATGCATATTGCTCTTTAAAAAAATTTTCTCTTCTGTGCAAGGACATAGAATAAACACACAAAAAAGAACAAGTGAGCCCAGTATAAAACTATAAAATATCACTATCCCTAATTTGTATAAGCTTTTGCATAAAAAGTTAAAGCTCGCACACACAAAAATAATTGGCCCCATTTTTTAGAATTCAGAGTAGAAGAAAAAACCTTCTATCTGCTGGAAACTCTTCAAAAACAAGACGTGTGAAAGTTGAATTTTCATATCAAGTTTCTACAAACAGAACCAAAAAAAAAACTTAAAGCCAAAAAATTGTTTATTTAAACAAATGTGAGGAAAGTGGAAATGTGCTGGTAGTATTAGGTGAATTTTAACTTCCACGCTCCCAAAATGTCTAAACAGGGTGAGGAAGCCCCGGTCACTCGAGAAGGTGTTAATCTAGTGATTAAGGTTGAAATTTCTGAAAGACTTGTTTGGATTGTCATTTTTTTAAAAAAATTTTTATTTTTCTTTGAATATATTTTTAATTATCTTTCTATATTAAATATATCAAATTGTTGCAATATATATATATTTATTTATTTATAAAAACTTCAAAAAAAATATAACAATTCCCACAAACCAAAGTTCAAATCCCCTCCTCCTTTTCAGCATCTTAAATCCTCCTTCCCCTACTAAAAATGTTTTTGAAAAAAATGTGTAAACAGATTTTGAAAAACTCAAAATCACGAACCAAATTCACATCTTAAGTTTCTAAATTCAAAGAGGCTTGGAGCTACCTTTTATTCATAAAACATTGGAGCAGTTGCGATGTGTTAGATGGATTGAGTTGCGTACGATTCTTGTATTTCGTTATACTATATTTTAATGTACACTTGCATTATGTTGCATTTTTATTCGTGGACAAGTGCGAATTCTGTCGTAATGAGTACGAAATTTTAATGGAAGCTGCCCAGTGTCCCATTTCCAACACAAGTGTAGTCGGTAACGTAGACTGCGCTGAATAGCCGCTGAAATGAAATAGCCGCCAGCCGGGAGATGATGAGCTCACCGAATACATCATCATATTGCTTCTGGGGCAAAAGAAACACACTTATATCCCATTCCACTCTCTATATAACTCTCTCGACAGTCTCCTCTCCTTCACTCAAAACCTGATTCTGGAAGAAATCAGCAACCTTTGGGAAAGTTCTATTCGAAAATGGCGTCAGAAGTGAGGAGAATCAAGCTGGGGTCACAGGGGTTGGACGTGTCAGTCCAAGGCCTAGGTTGCATGGGAATGACTCATGGAGATGGTCCTCCAAAGCCTGAGGCAGATATGATCAAGCTCATCCACCATGCTTTCAATAAAGGCATCACTCATTTTGACACCTCTATCATCTATGGTCTATATACTAATGAAATTCTCGTTGGAAAGGTACAATTCCCACTTCTCCATTTTTTTTTTTGTTTTTTGTAGTTCAAGGGGTTTGTATGGAAAGAAGAAGAAATATATTGGAAGTTGGAGTTGAAGATCAACAATGTTTTGTTGAAATTTTTGGATGCTAAATACTGTAAAATGTGTAGAACTTTATTTATGCTGTGTGTAGATGACACATATACTTATTTCGGTACAACTGCAATTTCCCCTTTGTTTTGTGCAATTTTTAAGGGATGGGTTTTGTCTCTCAAGATTTTTGTATTGTTTTTTAAAACTTGGCTGCCTAGTTAATGGTTGTGAATAATGCCATTTTTACTGCTTCCCCACAAAAGTAATTTTCGCTCTCTCCGTTTTTGTTTTGTTGATAGGTTTTTGTTTATTGATATTCTTATCTTGTTCCCCCAATTTTTTCAGCTTAATACCTTTACCAACTCACCTTAGGTAGTAGCGGGAATTTTGTATTTTTTGGAATTCTTTTAGTTAGATTTTTTTTTTTTAAAAAAAAAGAATTTGACCTTGAGTTTTTCGTGGATGTAGGGGTTGAAGGGGTTGCCAAGGGAGAAAGTCCAACTTGCTACTAAATTTGGTGTGAAACCACTGGAAGGTGGAGGAACGGAAGTTTGTGGTGATCCAGAGTATGTGAGAGAGGCCTGTGAGAGTAGCTTGAAGCGTTTGGGAGTTGATTATATTGATCTTTACTATGTTCACCGGATTGATACAAGGGTTCCTATTGAAATCACGGTTCGTTTTTCCATCTCTTCAATGTTCATTAATCTCCTCTGGAATTATTGGGTCCAGCTTTTGACTCACAAGAGCAATATGTTTCTGAATAGCAGAATGCAAATCATCACTGAAGTACTCTATAAATTCCCTGTCTGTCCCTAGTCTAATTCCATCATTTGTTTTTTGTGCAAGTAAACACCAGCTCATTCTAGTTTAGAATATGTTAAATTGAATCTATATCAAATGAATCTGAGGATTACAATGATGATAAAGAAATAAGCTCAGATGAATGTAATTGCAAAGATAAAAAATATATAAATGTTATAACTACAAAGGAAGATAAAGAGTTTTTATTAGATCTAATAGAGAAAATAGATAATATAGAAACAAGGAAAATGTATTTAGAAAAACTAAATGGAATAATATTAGCAGAAGAAAAAATTCCAAAAATAACTGAACCCTTTAGTATTTCTAGATTATTAGATAAATATCCTATAGAAGGAATAATAAAAAAAGATACAACTCATTCAGTACAAAAAGAAATTAATGAATTAAAACAACAGGTAAAAATTCTACAAAAAGAAATATTAGAATTATATACAAAGGATTGAAGCTTAGAAACTAAAATTACTATATTACAAAGTCAATTAGCCTCAAGTTCAAAAATACCAATAGAACCAATTCAAAATCCCATATTAGAAATAGATGATAAAACTGAAGAAAAGGATTATGTAAATATCATTGATAAAATAAATTATCAAAAATGGTATGGATTAGTCACAGTTAAAGTATTAAATTTTCAAGAAACATTAATAACTCTATTTGACAGTGGAGCAGATACAAGTTGTATTAAAGGAGGAATAATTCCATTAGAATATTTGGAAAGAACTAATGAAGAATTATATGCAGCTAATAGACAACCATTAATAGTAAAATATAAATTAAAAGATAGAATTATATGTAATAATAATTATTGCATAAAACATAGATTTCATATAGTAGAAAACTTAACAACTGATATGATTCTAGGAATTCCATTTTTTACTCAAATATATCCATTCAATGTAAGTAGTACAGGATTAAGTATTAATATAATGGGAAAAGAACTAGTATTTCCATTTATAAGTCCTATAAAACAGAAAGAAATAAGAACATTACAAACATCCTCTATATATCAAACTATCAATGCTATTCAATGCAAAAAGAAATACATATCTGAGTTAAGAAATTTACAAAAATATATAAGAATCGAAGAACAATTACAAAATCCTAAAGTTAAACAAGACATTAATAAAATAGAAGAATTAATTAAAAAAGAAGTATGTGCAGACATTCCAAATGCTTTTTGGGAAAGGAAAAAACATATAGTAGAATTACCATATGAAAAAGGATATTCAGATAAGGATATTCCCACTAAAACTAGACCTATTCAAATGAATAAAGAATATTTAGAATTTTGTAAAATGGAAATACAAACTTTATTAGAAAAGAAATTAATAACTCATTCAAAATCACCTTGGAGTTGTGCAGCTTTTTATGTAATGAATCAAGCTGAAAAAGAAAGAGGAGTCCCAAGACTAGTTATTAACTATAAACCATTAAATAAAATGTTACAATGGATCAGATATCCAATTCCAAATAAAAGAGATTTATTAAATAGATTATTTAATGCAAAAATATTTTCAAAATTTGATTTAAAATCAAGATATTGGCAAATTATTATAGCAGAGAAAGATAGATATAAAACTGCATTCACTACACCCTTTGGACATTATGAATGGGTAGTTATGCCCTTTGGATTAAAAAATGCTCCATCAGAATTTCAAAATATAATGAATGACATATTTAATAATTATAGTGAATTCATTATAGTTTATATTGATGATGTTTTAGTATATTCAAATTCAATAGAACAACATTTTAAACACATTAAAATATTTCTAAATATAGTAAAGAAAAATGGATTAGTATTATCAGCACCAAAAATGAAATTATTTCAAACAGGAATAAGATTTTTAGGTTATATTAAACCTATAAATTTACTCCATATTCATTATTACTATTACACCATATAATACTCCTACTATAAATGTTCAAACTAGTTTATATAAAAAATGGACATTAGCAGATAATACTATAGTTACTTCGATACATCCTCCATTACAAGAAATCAAAATTAATGATTTAACCACAGCCTCCCCATTTAAAAAAAGTAGAGAAGTACAAGATAATGCAATATTAATTTATGAAGATATTAAAAAAGTATATCATCAAAATAATTATACAAATCAATTATTACATTCGGTATCCCAAAATGTTGAAAATTTAGATACAACAATCCAAACAATAGGAAGTAAATTAGAAAAAAGAATAGAAGCTATTCCAGGAATTTCCACACCTAAATTTCCTAATGATATTTCAGCTAGAAGCACCATTACCAATGTCTCTGGTTCGAGAATTCAAAGTTAAATGGTGAGATGAATTCAAACAAGAAATATGCTCACAAGAAACAGTACTCAATTTTCTTCAAACAGGCGAAAAACTCAAATGGACCATGCAGCAATTAGTGTCAGTTCAAACGAAAGAGAAAAGTCCGCTTCGAAAGGTCGCTGTCTCTTCAAGTGTTCAAAGGCCAAATACCCCTTCAAAAGGAAAAGAGCCAGACGCAGCAAATCCGACTCAAGATTTTTTCCTTTCAAAAATGATGACAAATCCAGATATGCTTCAAGAATATCTGAATTATTTGAAGGAACAAACAAAAGAAGACAAAGGAATTTCAAATCAAGGACCCATAACAGCTGGATCCACTACGGCGGAGGAATTCTCGTCATCACCCACTCAAACATCTGACCCTTTTGGTGGGCCATGCATGTAGACACCAAATTTTTGGTGTAATTTCATTTACTGTTTATTTTTAATTTTTTTTATTTATTTATCGTGTTAGTTTTATTCGATTTTTAGTTTTTAGTTTCTAGTTTTATCTTTATTTTTAAGTCTTTAGCGTAGAATTTCTTGGAGTAAAAAATGAAAAAACGGAAAATGAAGAAAAGAAAAATTAATTAGCATTTCATTGTTTTTTATCTCTTATTCCTAGTTTTTTATATTGTTGTTTTTCTTTATTTAATATTAATTTTGTTATTATTGTATTAGTTTAAAAAAAAAAAAAAAAAAAGAGAAGTCACGGCCTGCAAGCTGCATTTTTGCAGCTTGCAAAGGACAGCTCCGTGCGTGCCATTGAAGGGCAGGATGAAGGCAGGGGCAGGCCCTTCATCCTGACCATCCAGTGAAGGGTTGAGGAACTTGGATTCCCATATAAATAGCAAGAGATGCAGCAGCCGCAAAAGAGGAGGATTTGGAGGGCAGAGGTTTTAGAAAGGCTAGGTGGACGGCTGCAACCGGAGAAAAAAGAGAAAAATCAGAGAGAGTGAGAGAGTGACGGCTGCAAAGAAAGGGAAAGATCTGGGCAAGAGTCCGAGAGGGGCTGGAGAGTAAGGAACTAGAACTTACGGGCTTGAGAAAGGGGATTAAGAGAGAAGCTTCGGTTGAGAAAACAGAAAAAAGGGAAAACGGAAAGCTTCATCCGAAAGCAAAACTCCATAACCGCCGCCCACGAACCTCCAGCCACCAGTCCGCGTCTGCTGCTTCTACTGTCGTGGACTTCACCACCACACTTTACTCCAAAGCCCACTGGCGCAGCCTCCACCGCAGCTACCAACAACCATCACCCTACTTCTCCAGCGTAACCAACAAGTGACCAACGGCTTGCCCAAGGACCGGAGCTGCCACCGCTACTGGAACCGACCTTCATCGTTTGCAGGATTTCACTAAACAAAAGCTCTGTAAGTCATTTTTCTGTCTTCTTTTCCAACTACAAACATTAGAACTCCCAACTCAAAGCATGCTTCTGTGGACCGGTTATTGCCATTTTCCTGTGATTGTCCACGATGGTTGAACACATATGCTTTATGTGCTGGTTGAGGTTGCTGAGGCCAAAGCATCAGACTTTGTCAAAAGTTTCTGCCAAGAGGATTGTTTTCCAGTTTTTTACTTGTTTGGACATTGATTTTCTGTATTTTGTTGCTCCGAATCTAAGCTTGATGTTTGGTTGAAGTAGTGGCTGTGCCTGGATGGAAATTTACATAGAACAAACACAGCAATGGTAGAGAATCGTGACTGAAAAACTGCAGAATGTTGTTCTAGATGTTTGCGTTTCTTTTTATCTAATCTTTTGTGTTTGAACATAAGGATTTTGTGGCCAAAAATGGAAACGTGTTGGTAATCTAGTTACTTCAGTCCAAGCTTTTGATTGGTTAAGAAAAGATTGCATCAGATAATCCTAAAGGCTGTTATACAACCACCCATTTGCACGATAGCTTTTGTTAGCTTTGTGTTCGGTGTGTGATTGTGTATGCATGATAGTGTTTGGCATGATAAACTAGATAAGGACATGAGGTTGGGTTTTGGCTTGAGAGGTTGTGAATCTGTCCAGGCGAAGTAGTAGATGTTTAGCATGAGAAAACTGCCGAGAACTTTTGCTGCATTTTTTTTTCTTACTGTTCTGTCCGTGGCTGCTCTCTGAGTTTGCACTTCAGTTGCTAGCTTAATCTGATGTTGAATGGAAGGGAGTGGAAGGTTTGGTCTGAGTTTGTATGTTTTGAAGGCTGAAATGCTTGAGCTATGGCCGAATGCTTTGCTGGAAAATGAATTTCAGGTTACCAAATCATTTTACATGAACATCCTGTCCAGATTTTGTCTTTGTTTTTGCTGCATCAGTTCCTGTTATCTTTCTTGCTTGTTTGATCATTGAAGTTATGGGCCTTGTGGTTTAGTTTCACACTATGATTTTGGTTAACATTTTCTGTTTTGAACAAAGCTGTCCTTGTGGGTCTGAAATCTGCGTTTGGAAATGAAAGTCACCATTAGTTTTATTGCCAAAAGGCTTCACCCGTTGCCAAAGTTTCCAAATTGCAGCAATCTTCTTCCATTTTGCATAAAGATTTGCATAATTTCCTTCCATGTTTTGCTTGTTAGATATGGAATTTGTTTGTTTTGCTGCTCAACACAATGTTTGGATAGATGAAAGAGTTTTAGTCAAATGTGCCTGGAATTTGCTTATGAAATGGAAAGGTAGCCGCTGGTTTTTAGTTGCAGAAGGTGTTCATTGCAGAAAATTTTGTTTCCCACGTAGCTTGCATGAACTTGCATGGAAATTTTCTAAAACTGCACTTTGACCCCCCAAGTTCCCCTTTGTTTCACTAGGACCCAATCAATTAAAGAATTTCATCAAATTGGTCCTTGATAATTTTAATTCTTGCAACTTCATTGCTTGTTTTGCTTCAATTAATTACCATGCTTTGTCAATTGCACTTAAGTCACAACTTTGGGGGCCTTATGACCAAGTGAGCTTGTGTTTGCCTATTTTCTTTAATTTTCCCAAATAAATTGGTACCTTGACCATTTCTTTTATTTTGGAGGGTAAATTAGTAAGTTCACCTCATTAGGGCGTCAATTCAAGGGAGGTACACTCTATCCCTCATCTGCACTTCATTTTTTCCTACGTGCTCCTACGTGTTATGTGAATATGCATGTCTACTTCGCTTTACTTGCTTCCCTTTAATTCCTTGCGTTTATTTCATTTACTTTTGCTTTTTATTTAAGTTATTCATTATGGGGTATGTGTACACCTCTTGGCTTGTAATAGATAGGGCTTGGCGAGCTTTCTTGTCCATTTTCCCTTTCCCCCTTTGTCTAAGGTATTCATTATGGGGTATGTGTACACCTCTTGGCTTGTAATAGATAGGGCTTGGAGGAGCATTCGATGAAGACCTATCGAAGACGTGTGCCTAGCTAGCAAATGTAATAGTTAGGGCTTTAATTGCCTTATGTGTCTTGCCTGCTTAGTTGTTACATGTTAATTTGCTTTGTTAGGGCCTTGCATCTAGTCGAGCATGCTAAATGTTATGTGCTACGTGTTTACGAGTGTTTGGCATGTCTACTCGCTTTCCATAACCATGAATGAATGTGATGGATGAATGTACGTTTCTGCTAGTCCAACGCTAGTCGGAATTCATAGATGGGCTAGTCCAACGCTAGACCCTTAGGATTTCCCTTTCGATAGTGCATATTTGCATGTTCACTACATGTCATGCATTTTTCTTAGTTTTATCATTTGGCATGCTCCTCGAACCCCTTTTCCCCTCATTTTAGGATGTTTGCATCTCATACTAGTTATAGGGTTCATTTGCCTGGAGAGTCCCCTTAAATACGGGATATAGACGAGTGTGGCTTTTTCTAAAGCCTTAGCACGCTTGTATCCTCTCTATAAAAGGGCAAATTGAGTCACGATTTAGGTCTCCCCGTACCCAATATGCATACATTCCCTAGGATCATGCATCCACTCTACCATTTTTATACTCTTATCACACTTTCATTTTTTCCTCCTATCTTGCACACGTGCACCTTTATGTTTCTTCACTTGCACACGAACACTTTTATCATCACTTGCACACATGTACTTCATATTATCATTTCACATACCGTACCTTGCCCACTCACGTGCACATTTTCATTTACATATTTATTGTTTTTTATTACTTTTTTCAAACTCATATCCTCACATTGCATACATGCATTCCATTCATTTGCATCCCACTCGCATTATTCGTGACTTCTTCAAAGGATCGTTATTGGGCTTCACAACTAATGTGATTGGCACCACTCAACCTTTGAAGAGAAATTTCCCCCATGTCCCCCTAGGTCTAGGTTTTTGCATTCATATAGACATATCCAACACGCGATACATACCTTGGGTAGAAAAATTAGGAAAAATTGGTTTAAGTCACGCAACTAGCCTTGGCTAGGTCGAAGGGGTGCCTTGGATTTTTATCCTTGCCTTCCCCTTCGTCAAATGTGACCCCCGATCCCTCTTTTGGTTACGTAGACCCAAAAGTTCTCTAAAAGGGTTTATTTACTTTTTTCATTCAAAAACAAAAATCATTTTTGGGTGACTTGGTACACCCTAACTCTATACCAAGTGGCGACTCCATTTTTCAAGAAACCCTTTTGAACTTTGTTTGGCCAAAATCGTCGCATTCTTAAGTCCCATGGCCTTTTACTTCTCATTTCGCACACGTTCACATTCCACTATACACACACTACACACAACATCACACACATCGCATTCAAAAAGTGGGGCGCGACAGTTGGCGACTCCACTGGGGACTTCCTAAGTGGGTCCAAGCATTTGACTTAGCCATTCGTTTCCTTTTTCTACCCTTTTTATGCATAGCATTTGGATATTAGGGTTGCATTTTCCATTTTTAGGGTCTTTTTGCCTCGCGCGTGTATCCAACTATTCCCTCACTCACGTACGTGTGATTGGTTGATTGGATGTATGTTTACTTGTTTTATCTCGCGCTTGCATTGCATTTGGGGGGGGTGTCACCTTTAGAGCCTCTCGTGGTTCTCAACCCCTTCCCTCAGAATAGGAAAACACTTCATACGTGCACGTTTACTTGCTTTTATCCCATTTTATTTTATTTTTCGTGGGCGTTTCCCACACCGCCTTGTAGGATTAGGATCGATTGCCTTGGGTAGGCGGCTGGTGTGCTCTGCGCCCATAGCGCTACCTAAGGGATCACTCGAGCCACCGATCAAAGGCCCTGGGAGTGATGACCCTTCGCCTTTAGGTCTGAAGGCTTGGGAGCCGAGACTTATCGAGTCTAGTTGCATTAGTGAGCCCCAGCCTCATGCATCCATGTTAGAGTTTGCCTAGGTTAGAGTCAGCCTCACCCTTTTAAGCACGATAGGCACGAGGGAGGGGGTTCCACCCCTTTTACTTGCTTTTATTATATTTCTTTTCTTAATTGCTCCCAATGTGTTATGTGTACTATCAATTGCACTAACCATTTCTTTTGTTTTCTTGGCTTGCATTCATTTGCCTTAGCAATAAGAGGCCTTTTTGGCACTCTTTTAGTGACTCACCCACCAGATAGCTCACATGTTTAAATTTCAGTCATTACACTTAATTTTCAATAAGTGCATTTCATTTTAGACCTTTTCCCCCCGATGCATTATTTATGTCCTTTAGGCCATATTTGTCACATATTTACATCGCTTTAATAACTGGCATCATGCATAAACCATAGAAAGGGAATGCCACATAGGGAATCCCGTGTTTAGGAATAAGCCACCTTGTGTCTCGGATATTTAATCCAGTGAAACTTGCACGTTTACATTTTGTACCATCCAAAGGGGTAGTGCACAAGGTAAGGTAGGATCCGATCATTTTCATAGAGTGATCTTTGGAATATGAGCATCTAATAATCACTTTTTGGCCATTTTATCAAAAATTGGTAAAAATCCCTTGCGTGAAGGACATTAATTTGAAGAAATTCACAAGTGATTCCTCCTATTGAGACGATAAATAAACTGAGGCCAAAATTTGATTTTTAGAAGGTCATAGACTAATGCACCTCAATAATTTTGAAATAACCAATGACCGGGCAATTCAACCAATCCATTTTGCCAATTCATTCAATAAATCATCAATTCATTTGACCAATTTACCTTTTTTAGGGTCATCCGGTCGTTTTTGAATAAATCATCAATTCATTTGACCAATTTACCCTTTTTAGGGTCATCCGGTCGTTTTTGAATAAATCATCAATTCATTTGACCAATTTACCCTTTTTAGGGTCATCCGGTTGATTTTGAATAAATCGTCAATTCATTTGACCAATTTACCCTTTTTAGGGTAATCCGGTCGATTTTTAATAAATTGTCAATTTTATTTGACCAATTGGGATTTTAATGTCGAATTTCAAAATGGAAAACCTAGTCGATTTTGAGAAAAACATCCATTGCATCCAACCATTTGATCAATTGGAGTTTTGACCCTTGCTTCACTGAGAAAAGTTGTCAAAACGAATTCCAATCTCTTCGATAGGAAGTTCGTCAAGGTCAAACCCGTGCGTTTTTGCAAGTTTTTGTATCGATCAAAAGTGATCAAACGTCTTTTCTCATTCCAATGGGCCAAAATTTTCAAATTATTTTTCACTCCATAAGCTGATTGGATCCATCAGGTATGGTATAGTGCCTATCTCAGAGGATTGCATCCTCATTCTAGGCCTACCCTTGGCACAAAAAGGGTTCCCCCATAGGACATGCATCCGAATTTTCTGGATATCTACTAACTCTTGCCTTTTTCTTTTCCTTTTATTTATTTTCTTTGGAATAACGAAGCGAGGGTTGAATCTAAAGGCAATCTTTTCAAAAATTCTCAGGTAATCTTTAAACATAGCTTCTCGTCGAAGCCCCATCATAACACGATCCCGTAGTCAAGCTCAGAGGAGTCGTGTAAACATGAGTTCACAACCGGAACAATCAGATAGGTCTGCTACTACCGCCCAGCCTGAGACTACAAGTTTGGGGGTTCAGTTAACTGAAATGCTTACTAAGTTCGATGAGATGGCTACTGAGATGGCAACCCAAAGGAAGCTGATTGATGAGCTAATTAGCAGCGGAGTTCAACCTGAACCTGTACCTGACAGGCAGCCAGAGCCATTTGTCATCCCTCCGACTCAAACCACCGTTACTCCACCTTTCCTTATTCCACCCGAAGGAATTTTCACATATCCCACCATACATTTGCCGTACACTTGCCCTCCTGATCCTTCATTCTTCCCTACTTACATGCAAGGCCCACAACCCCAAATCACTTCGAATATACCTCCTAAGCCGCATACGTTTTATCACGATACAGCTGAGCCTTTCTTACCAGACCATACCATTCAAACCAAGCCAGAAATTGGGGAATCTTCCGCTCCCGTTGATATAAAGCTTCTCAAACGCCTGGACCGTTTCGATGAGTTTATAAAGAAAAGTCAGGGGTTGAACAAACAAGGAGTCTTGGATTACGATGAGCTTTGCCTTTTCCCGAATGTGCAATTGCCTGAGGGGTTCAAAACTCCGAAGTTTAACAAGTATGATGGGACGGGCAATCCCAAGACACACCTCAGATTGTTCGCCAACAAGTTGGGTAGGCCAACAGATGATGAAAATCTGCCTTTGAGGCTATTCCCAGAAAGTCTGGAGGGGGATGCACTCGACTGGTATTCCAAGCTGAAACCCGAAGAAGCGAAGACCTGGTTTGACTTGTCCAACGTTTTTGTAAGGCAGTACGAGTATAATTGCGAGCTGGCTCCGACGCGAACCACGTTGGAAGGAACAAAAAGAAAATCCTCTGAGGACCACAAGACATATGCCAAAAGGTGGAGGAAAATAGCTGCAAAAGTCGAGCCACCAATGACTGAGGACGAAATCATTCGCACCTTCATTAAAGCACACGATCCCCCGTACTTTGAGGAAATTTTTCGCATGACTGGATGCTCATTTGCCGCTATTGTCAATAAGCTGGAGGAATATGATGACTTCGTGAAAGCCGGAAAGATTGTTAATGTGTCTGCCCTGAAAACTCAAGTGGAAGTTTTGCAAAGTCAAAGTAGTAATGGGAAGAAGCAACAATTCAAAAAGCAAGAGGGGGAAACTGCTTTTGTCTGGGATCAAAACCCTACCCCAAAACCCAGATTTCGACAATACCCTACCTACTCAAACCCTTACCCTTACTATTCAAACCCTCATCCTGTTTATCACATTAATACCCCTCATCCTCGACCTCGACCAAGTTACCCAAACACACCTACAACACCATTTCATATTTCTCCACATAGTTTTCAAACTAGACCTCGCTCTCCTTATCATCCAAGACCCACATTACCCGTCAACCATAATTATAACTATCAACAAACCGCTGGCACCCAAGACCCGGCCCGATATAGAACTTTTACCAATTTAGGTCGGCCCTTGGATCAACTATATGAGCAGCTCAAGGCCGCAGGGAAAATTGGTACAATATCTCCTAAAGCCTATGCTAAAGGATTTCCTCCTGATTATAATCCTCAATCTTTTTGTACCTATCATTCCGGAGCTCCTGGACATTCTACTGCCAATTGTCGGGTACTTAAACACAAAATCCAAGACATGATTGAGGCCGGAGACATAATTTTGAGGGGGAAAGAAGAACAAGGACCAAGTATAAGTACAAACCCCTTTCCCGAACACAAGGACACCTTTGAGGCATCTACCTCCAATGATGAGATTTGAAAATCCTGAAGGAGCTCTGCACAATTTGGATGGCTGATTATCCTCCCTCTCGAAGGAAATTTCGATGAATTTAGGAGTTGTCATTTACTAAAATTCACGAAAACTTTTTCTTGCATATGTAAATAACTTAACGAAAGCATCTTTTGCAATTGAGTTTTGTCTTGTTTCTGCTTTGATTTGGAGTTTCATGAAAGGCATAATTTGTTTATTTTGTTTATTTGATTATTCTTTGAGATGGCCAAAGATGAAATTATTTGACCCTTTGAATATCATTGTTCTGGAATCCGATAATCCCTTCTTTGAGAATTTTTTCATTTAAAAAACCCTTCATTTGAAAATCTCTTCATCGAGAAATCCCTTCTTTGAGAAAGCCTTCATTGAGAAAACCCTTCATTAAGAATCCCCTCATTGAGAAAATCCTTCATTGAGAAAGTTTTCATTGAGAAAAACCATTGATAAATCCCTTCATTTGAGAAAATCTCTTTCCGGCCAGGTTGGAAGTTGATTGGTTAAAACAGTGTCATTAACGATTGATTCTGATTGATGAAAAGGAGTTGAATGCTATGTGCCATGACCAATATTGTCAAAATGCATGGCCTATGTTCATAACAAAAGGGTCCGCCACTGATATCCTGAAGAAGGGAACAAAGTGCTAATGTGATTCAAATTGACAAAGCTTATTGGATGTTCAAGAGGTATTGCCTGGAGGAGTACTCATTTTGGGCAGAGATGGAAGGACAGACATTCCCTCGACCTATCAACTCAGACATGTGTAAGAAATTCTTTATTTGATTATGCAAATTCCTTCTAGGAAATCATGCAAGAGACGAGGCAAAAGTCAGGCCATCTTCCTTTCCAATCAAAACATTTCATCCCTAGTCGTCCCTTTTGAGCTATCAGAACAATAATTTTTTCGTTTGGCAGCCCCTGAAGATTGCAAACCCCACATTGGGGCAAATTCATTTTGAAAAGAGATGATTAGAAGGGGAAAGCCCTACACTGGGGCAAATTTATTTTTGAAAAAAAAAAAAAAAAAAAGAAATGGAAAAGAAGGAACCCCACACTGGGGCAAATTTAGTTTTGAAGAAAAATGCAAAAGTGTGAAATATGCAATGAAAATGCAAAGAAAAATCCAATCAGTCTGGGGCAAATTTCCTCGGTTTTGTTCAGAAATTGGAGATAATTGCAAAATGATGCAATCTCAGGTTATTTCACCTCTCATAAGCACAAATTGCTTTCAAGCCTCAACTTTTCTTGGAAACACCCCACCTGACCTCATTACAAAAGCCCAAAGTCCTGGCTTTCGTCACTTGTTATATTTCTATTGGGAAGTTTGCTAGTCAACTGACAAATGATGTCCATGATGCCTTCGCTTAAGTCTATAAGGGAAGCGCGTTTTACTGATGTCAGCAATTTTTTCAACTTACATTTTTGAGTCGATCATGGTTGAACTCTTCCATTTGCTTCCTTAGGTGAAGACCCGAAAGGATACCTCAAAAGAAAAGAAAGAAAAGAGAAAAACACGGAAAAAGAAAAGAAAAGAAAAGGAAAAAAGAGAAAAACAAAACAAAACAGAAAAGGGTGGGGCAACCTTGGTAAAAACCCGAAAGGGCGCCAAGGTAAGGTTTTGCAGTAAGCGAGCACGAGAAGGAACGGCTGGCGACCTGGTTCATGTGGATTTCTCCTCATTTTTGTCATACTTCTGCCAATACTGAATTCCAGAACAAGGATACCCGAAAGATTCAAATATGACATCTGTTGGCCAAAGCTGTATCATTTTGTAAAACATTCTTTTGCAAATACATTCTTAGGAAACTCATTTTTTCCAAATTACTTGCATTCATGGCATTTTTTTTTTGTAGAATTTAAGCACAAATGGTTAAGTGTGCATTCTTGTGCATAATTTTTACATGACATGTGAATTTTCTTGCATACCTCATTCTTTATCATTAAATTGTGGTGAATGACAATCCCCGTGGTTTATTGCAAAAAGCATGCTTGGATTCAGTCATCTTTTGGGAACAGTTGAGCTTCAGCAAAAGCAGCTACATAGACTTCACAATATGGCAAAGCACATACCTGGTCAGTTTGAAAATCGGAAAAGCCTCAGGGTGAGAAATCCAACTCAATCGGCTGCCGCAGCGAAAGTTGATAAGGGCGTCGAAAGACTCATGTTTACACGATTCTCGAAAGAAAACGGATCAAATGGTGGTGGCAATTTCTTTGTTTTTCTCTTTCACAGGAAAATTGCAGGCACAGATGAAAGTAATCACACCTCGCACTGGAATTGGTGTCGGGAAGAGTCCTCCGGTGAACAAGGGCAGATTTGAAAATGTTGCAAGCGAATTTGATCAAAAGGTGCAACAACATGGCGATACAGAATCAACTATGGGCTCAAATTGCAAAAATTCATCCAACTGGGGCAAATTAATTTTTGGAAAGATTCTCAAAGGTCAAAAAGGAAAGTCAAATCAAGTTCATCTCGGCAGGCTCGGGTTTTATCCCATTGACCGCTTTTATTTTCGTTTGGGCACGGGTTTTATCCCTCCGACCACGGCAGGCTCGGGTTTTATCCCACTGACCGCTTTTATTTTCGTTTGGGCATTGGTTTTATCCCTCCGACCACGGCAGGCTCGGGTTTTATCCCACTGACCGCTTTTATTTTCATTAGGGCACGGGTTTTATCCCTCCGACCACGGCAGGCTCGGGTTTTATCCCACTGACCGCTTTTATTTTCGTTAGGGCACGGGTTTTATCCCTCCGACCTCGGCAGGCTCGGGTTTTATCCCACTGACCGCTTTTATTTTCGTTTGGGCATGGGTTTTATCCCTCCGACCGCTTTTATTTTCATTGGGCATGGGTTTTATCCCTCCGACCTCGGCAGGCTCGAGTTTTATCCCACTGACCGCTTTTATTTTCGTTGGGCACGGGTTTTATCCCTCCGACCACGGCAGGCTCGGGTTTTATCCCACTGACCGCTTTTATTTTCGTTGGGCACGGGTTTTATCCCTCCGACCACGGCAGGCTCGGGTTTTATCCCACTGACCGCTTTTATTTTCGTTGGGCATGGGTTTTATCCCTCCGACCTCGGCAGAACTGGGTTCTATCCCGCTGACTGCTTCATTACACTGGGGCAAATCTTTGGATAATTTTCCAAGCAAGTCTTATACAGCTTTTTCAAACATACCAACATTCTATTTTCATTGCTACTGGAGTTGGGTTTGTCCCGCCAGTAAGCATTACATTTTCATTGCCACTGGAGCTGAGGTTTATCCCGCCAGTGAGCATTTGTTTTTTCATAGCCACTGGAGCGTGTGGTTTGTCCCGCCAGTGAGCTTTTCATTTTCATAGCCACTGGAGCTGAGGTTTATCCCGCCAGTGAGCATTTCCTTTTTCATAGCCACTGGAGCCGTTGGGTTTGTCCCACTAGTGTGTCTTTCATTTGTCATTGTCATTAGCCGTGGGTTAGTCCCACTAGTGTGCACCATGATTTTCATTTTATTCGGGTCAGTCCCATGTTTTTAAAAGCTTATTCGGGTCAGTCCCATGATTAAAAGCTTATTCGGGTCAGTCCCATGATTTCAGATTTTATTCGGGTCAGTCCCGTCTATGTTTCTGTTTGGGTCTATTCCATTTATATTTCTGTCCGGGTCTATCCCGTTTACAATTCTGTTCGGGCCAGTCCCATGTTTGAAATTCCTTGTTTAGGTCAGTCCTCCGAATAGGGGCAACCGAATGGTACAGGTAAGCATTTGGTGTCTACTTCTTTGTCTCAAGTTTTTCCAAAACTCAGACAAAGAGGGGCAAACTGTAGACACCAAATTTTTGGTATAATTTCATTTACTGTTTATTTTTAGTTTTTTTTATTTATTTATCGTGTTAGTTTTATTCGATTTTTAGTTTTTAGTTTCTAGTTTTATCTTTATTTTTAAGTCTTTAGCGTAGAATTTCTTGGAGGAAAAAATGAAAAAACGGAAAATGAAGAAAAGAAAAATTAATTAGCATTTCATTGTTTTTTATCTCTTATTCCTAGTTTTTTATATTGTTGTTTTTCTTTATTTAATATTAATTTTGTTATTATAGTATTAGTTAAAAAAAAAAAAAAAAAGAAAAGTCACGGCCTGCAAGCTGCATTTTTGCAGCTTGCAAAGGACAGCTCCGTGCGTGCCATTGAAGGGCAGGATGAAGGCAGGGGCAGGCCCTTCATCCTGACCATCCAGTGAAGGGTTGAGGAACTTGGATTCCCATATAAATAGCAAGAGATGCAGCAGCCGCAAAAGAGGAGGATTTGGAGGGCAGAGGTTTTAGAAAGGCTAGGTGGACGGCTGCAACCGGAGAAAAAAGAGAAAAATCAGAGAGAGTGAGAGAGTGACGGCTGCAAAGAAAGGGAAAGATCTGGGCAAGAGTCCGAGAGGGGCTGGAGAGTAAGGAACTAGAACTTACGGGCTTGAGAAAGGGGATTAAGAGAGAAGCTTCGGTTGAGAAAACAGAAAAAAGGGAAAACGGAAAGCTTCATCCGAAAGCAAAACTCCATAACCGCCGCCCACGAACCTCCAGCCACCAGTCCGCGTCTGCTGCTTCTACTGTCGTGGACTTCACCACCACACTTTACTCCAAAGCCCACTGGCGCAGCCTCCACCGCAGCTACCAACAACCATCACCCTACTTCTCCAGCGTAACCAACAAGTGACCAACGGCTTGCCCAAGGACCGGAGCTGCCACCGCTACTGGAACCGACCTTCATCGTTTGCAGGATTTCACTAAACAAAAGCTCTGTAAGTCATTTTTCTGTCTTCTTTTCCAACTACAAACATTAGAACTCCCAACTCAAAGCATGCTTCTGTGGACCGGTTATTGCCATTTTCCTGTGATTGTCCACGATGGTTGAACACATATGCTTTATGTGCTGGTTGAGGTTGCTGAGGCCAAAGCATCAGACTTTGTCAAAAGTTTCTGCCAAGAGGATTGTTTTCCAGTTTTTTACTTGTTTGGACATTGATTTTCTGTATTTTGTTGCTCCGAATCTAAGCTTGATGTTTGGTTGAAGTAGTGGCTGTGCCTGGATGGAAATTTACATAGAACAAACACAGCAATGGTAGAGAATCGTGACTGAAAAACTGCAGAATGTTGTTCTAGATGTTTGCGTTTCTTTTTATCTAATCTTTTGTGTTTGAACATAAGGATTTTGTGGCCAAAAATGGAAACGTGTTGGTAATCTAGTTACTTCAGTCCAAGCTTTTGATTGGTTAAGAAAAGATTGCATCAGATAATCCTAAAGGCTGTTATACAACCACCCATTTGCACGATAGCTTTTGTTAGCTTTGTGTTCGGTGTGTGATTGTGTATGCATGATAGTGTTTGGCATGATAAACTAGATAAGGACATGAGGTTGGGTTTTGGCTTGAGAGGTTGTGAATCTGTCCAGGCGAAGTAGTAGATGTTTAGCATGAGAAAACTGCCGAGAACTTTTGCTGCATTTTTTTTTCTTACTGTTCTGTCCGTGGCTGCTCTCTGAGTTTGCACTTCAGTTGCTAGCTTAATCTGATGTTGAATGGAAGGGAGTGGAAGGTTTGGTCTGAGTTTGTATGTTTTGAAGGCTGAAATGCTTGAGCTATGGCCGAATGCTTTGCTGGAAAATGAATTTCAGGTTACCAAATCATTTTACATGAACATCCTGTCCAGATTTTGTCTTTGTTTTTGCTGCATCAGTTCCTGTTATCTTTCTTGCTTGTTTGATCATTGAAGTTATGGGCCTTGTGGTTTAGTTTCACACTATGATTTTGGTTAACATTTTCTGTTTTGAACAAAGCTGTCCTTGTGGGTCTGAAATCTGCGTTTGGAAATGAAAGTCACCATTAGTTTTATTGCCAAAAGGCTTCACCCGTTGCCAAAGTTTCCAAATTGCAGCAATCTTCTTCCATTTTGCATAAAGATTTGCATAATTTCCTTCCATGTTTTGCTTGTTAGATATGGAATTTGTTTGTTTTGCTGCTCAACACAATGTTTGGATAGATGAAAGAGTTTTAGTCAAATGTGCCTGGAATTTGCTTATGAAATGGAAAGGTAGCCGCTGGTTTTTAGTTGCAGAAGGTGTTCATTGCAGAAAATTTTGTTTCCCACGTAGCTTGCATGAACTTGCATGGAAATTTTCTAAAACTGCACTTTGACCCCCCAAGTTCCCCTTTGTTTCACTAGGACCCAATCAATTAAAGAATTTCATCAAATTGGTCCTTGATAATTTTAATTCTTGCAACTTCATTGCTTGTTTTGCTTCAATTAATTACCATGCTTTGTCAATTGCACTTAAGTCACAACTTTGGGGGCCTTATGACCAAGTGAGCTTGTGTTTGCCTATTTTCTTTAATTTTCCCAAATAAATTGGTACCTTGACCATTTCTTTTATTTTGGAGGGTAAATTAGTAAGTTCACCTCATTAGGGCGTCAATTCAAGGGAGGTACACTCTATCCCTCATCTGCACTTCATTTTTTCCTACGTGCTCCTACGTGTTATGTGAATATGCATGTCTACTTCGCTTTACTTGCTTCCCTTTAATTCCTTGCGTTTATTTCATTTACTTTTGCTTTTTATTTAAGTTATTCATTATGGGGTATGTGTACACCTCTTGGCTTGTAATAGATAGGGCTTGGCGAGCTTTCTTGTCCATTTTCCCTTTCCCCCTTTGTCTAAGGTATTCATTATGGGGTATGTGTACACCTCTTGGCTTGTAATAGATAGGGCTTGGAGGAGCATTCGATGAAGACCTATCGAAGACGTGTGCCTAGCTAGCAAATGTAATAGTTAGGGCTTTAATTGCCTTATGTGTCTTGCCTGCTTAGTTGTTACATGTTAATTTGCTTTGTTAGGGCCTTGCATCTAGTCGAGCATGCTAAATGTTATGTGCTACGTGTTTACGAGTGTTTGGCATGTCTACTCGCTTTCCATAACCATGAATGAATGTGATGGATGAATGTACGTTTCCGCTAGTCCAACGCTAGTCGGAATTCATAGATGGGCTAGTCCAACGCTAGACCCTTAGGATTTCCCTTTCGATAGTGCATATTTGCATGTTCACTACATGTCATGCATTTTTCTTAGTTTTATCATTTGGCATGCTCCTCGAACCCCTTTTCCCCTCATTTTAGGATGTTTGCATCTCATACTAGTTATAGGGTTCATTTGCCTGGAGAGTCCCCTTAAATACGGGATATAGACGAGTGTGGCTTTTTCTAAAGCCTTAGCACGCTTGTATCCTCTCTATAAAAGGGCAAATTGAGTCACGATTTAGGTCTCCCCGTACCCAATATGCATACATTCCCTAGGATCATGCATCCACTCTACCATTTTTATACTCTTATCACACTTTCATTTTTTCCTCCTATCTTGCACACGTGCACCTTTATGTTTCTTCACTTGCACACGAACACTTTTATCATCACTTGCACACATGTACTTCATATTATCATTTCACATACCGTACCTTGCCCACTCACGTGCACATTTTCATTTACATATTTATTGTTTTTTATTACTTTTTTCAAACTCATATCCTCACATTGCATACATGCATTCCATTCATTTGCATCCCACTCGCATTATTCGTGACTTCTTCAAAGGATCGTTATTGGGCTTCACAACTAATGTGATTGGCACCACTCAACCTTTGAAGAGAAATTTCCCCCATGTCCCCCTAGGTCTAGGTTTTTGCATTCATATAGACATATCCAACACGCGATACATACCTTGGGTAGAAAAATTAAGAAAAATTGGTTTAAGTCACGCAACTAGCCTTGGCTAGGTCGAAGGGGTGCCTTGGATTTTTATCCTTGCCTTCCCCTTCGTCAAATGTGACCCCCGATCCCTCTTTTGGTTACGTAGACCCAAAAGTTCTCTAAAAGGGTTTATTTACTTTTTTCATTCAAAAACAAAAATCATTTTTGGGTGACTTGGTACACCCTAACTCTATACCAAGTGGCGACTCCATTTTTCAAGAAACCCTTTTGAACTTTGTTTGGCCAAAATCGTCGCATTCTTAAGTCCCATGGCCTTTTACTTCTCATTTCGCACACGTTCACATTCCACTATACACACACTACACACAACATCACACACATCACATTCAAAAAGTGGGGCGCGACAGTTGGCGACTCCACTGGGGACTTCCTAAGTGGGTCCAAGCATTTGACTTAGCCATTCGTTTCCTTTTTCTACCCTTTTTATGCATAGCATTTGGATATTAGGGTTGCATTTTCCATTTTTAGGGTCTTTTTGCCTCGCGCGTGTATCCAACTATTCCCTCACTCACGTACGTGTGATTGGTTGATTGGATGTATGTTTACTTGTTTTATCTCGCGCTTGCATTGCATTTGGGGGGGGTGTCACCTTTAGAGCCTCTCGTGGTTCTCAACCCCTTCCCTCAGAATAGGAAAACACTTCATACGTGCACGTTTACTTGCTTTTATCCCATTTTATTTTATTTTTCGTGGGCGTTTCCCACACCGCCTTGTAGGATTAGGATCGATTGCCTTGGGTAGGCGGCTGGTGTGCTCTGCGCCCATAGCGCTACCTAAGGGATCACTCGAGCCACCGATCAAAGGCCCTGGGAGTGATGACCCTTCGCCTTTAGGTCTGAAGGCTTGGGAGCCGAGACTTATCGAGTCTAGTTGCATTAGTGAGCCCCAGCCTCATGCATCCATGTTAGAGTTTGCCTAGGTTAGAGTCAGCCTCACCCTTTTAAGCACGATAGGCACGAGGGAGGGGGTTCCACCCCTTTTACTTGCTTTTATTATATTTCTTTTCTTAATTGCTCCCAATGTGTTATGTGTACTATCAATTGCACTAACCATTTCTTTTGTTTTCTTGGCTTGCATTCATTTGCCTTAGCAATAAGAGGCCTTTTTGGCACTCTTTTAGTGACTCACCCACCAGATAGCTCACATGTTTAAATTTCAGTCATTACACTTAATTTTCAATAAGTGCATTTCATTTTAGACCTTTTCCCCCCGATGCATTATTTATGTCCTTTAGGCCATATTTGTCACATATTTACATCGCTTTAATAACTGGCATCATGCATAAACCATAGAAAGGGAATGCCACATAGGGAATCCCGTGTTTAGGAATAAGCCACCTTGTGTCTCGGATATTTAATCCAGTGAGACTTGCACGTTTACATTTTGTACCATCCAAAGGGGTAGTGCACAAGGTAAGGTAGGATCCGATCATTTTCATAGAGTGATCTTTGGAATATGAGCATCTAATAATCACTTTTTGGCCATTTTATCAAAAATTGGTAAAAATCCCTTGCGTGAAGGACATTAATTTGAAGAAATTCACAAGTGATTCCTCCTATTGAGACGATAAATAAACTGAGGCCAAAATTTGATTTTTAGAAGGTCATAGACTAATGCACCTCAATAATTTTGAAATAACCAATGACCGGGCAATTCAACCAATCCATTTTGCCAATTCATTCAATAAATCATCAATTCATTTGACCAATTTACCTTTTTTAGGGTCATCCGGTCGTTTTTGAATAAATCATCAATTCATTTGACCAATTTACCCTTTTTAGGGTCATCCGGTCGTTTTTGAATAAATCATCAATTCATTTGACCAATTTACCCTTTTTAGGGTCATCCGGTTGATTTTGAATAAATCGTCAATTCATTTGACCAATTTACCCTTTTTAGGGTAATCCGGTCGATTTTTAATAAATTGTCAATTTTATTTGACCAATTGGGATTTTAATGTCGAATTTCAAAATGGAAAACCTAGTCGATTTTGAGAAAAACATCCATTGCATCCAACCATTTGATCAATTGGAGTTTTGACCCTTGCTTCACTGAGAAAAGTTGTCAAAACGAATTCCAATCTCTTCGATAGGAAGTTCGTCAAGGTCAAACCCGTGCGTTTTTGCAAGTTTTTGTATCGATCAAAAGTGATCAAACGTCTTTTCTCATTCCAATGGGCCAAAATTTTCAAATTATTTTTCACTCCATAAGCTGATTGGATCCATCAGGTATGGTATAGTGCCTATCTCAGAGGATTGCATCCTCATTCTAGGCCTACCCTTGGCACAAAAAGGGTTCCCCCATAGGACATGCATCCGAATTTTCTGGATATCTACTAACTCTTGCCTTTTTCTTTTCCTTTTATTTATTTTCTTTGGAATAACGAAGCGAGGGTTGAATCTAAAGGCAATCTTTTCAAAAATTCTCAGGTAATCTTTAAACATAGCTTCTCGTCGAAGCCCCATCATAACACGATCCCGTAGTCAAGCTCAGAGGAGTCGTGTAAACATGAGTTCACAACCGGAACAATCAGATAGGTCTGCTACTACCGCCCAGCCTGAGACTACAAGTTTGGGGGTTCAGTTAACTGAAATGCTTACTAAGTTCGATGAGATGGCTACTGAGATGGCAACCCAAAGGAAGCTGATTGATGAGCTAATTAGCAGCGGAGTTCAACCTGAACCTGTACCTGACAGGCAGCCAGAGCCATTTGTCATCCCTCCGACTCAAACCACCGTTACTCCACCTTTCCTTATTCCACCCGAAGGAATTTTCACATATCCCACCATACATTTGCCGTACACTTGCCCTCCTGATCCTTCATTCTTCCCTACTTACATGCAAGGCCCACAACCCCAAATCACTTCGAATATACCTCGTAAGCCGCATACGTTTTATCACGATACAGCTGAGCCTTTCTTACCAGACCATACCATTCAAACCAAGCCAGAAATTGGGGAATCTTCCGCTCCCGTTGATATAAAGCTTCTCAAACGCCTGGACCGTTTCGATGAGTTTATAAAGAAAAGTCAGGGGTTGAACAAACAAGGAGTCTTGGATTACGATGAGCTTTGCCTTTTCCCGAATGTGCAATTGCCTGAGGGGTTCAAAACTCCGAAGTTTAACAAGTATGATGGGACGGGCAATCCCAAGACACACCTCAGATTGTTCGCCAACAAGTTGGGTAGGCCAACAGATGATGAAAATCTGCCTTTGAGGCTATTCCCAGAAAGTCTGGAGGGGGATGCACTCGACTGGTATTCCAAGCTGAAACCCGAAGAAGCGAAGACCTGGTTTGACTTGTCCAACGTTTTTGTAAGGCAGTACGAGTATAATTGCGAGCTGGCTCCGACGCGAACCACGTTGGAAGGAACAAAAAGAAAATCCTCTGAGGACCACAAGACATATGCCAAAAGGTGGAGGAAAATAGCTGCAAAAGTCGAGCCACCAATGACTGAGGACGAAATCATTCGCACCTTCATTAAAGCACACGATCCCCCGTACTTTGAGGAAATTTTTCGCATGACTGGATGCTCATTTGCCGCTATTGTCAATAAGCTGGAGGAATATGATGACTTCGTGAAAGCCGGAAAGATTGTTAATGTGTCTGCCCTGAAAACTCAAGTGGAAGTTTTGCAAAGTCAAAGTAGTAATGGGAAGAAGCAACAATTCAAAAAGCAAGAGGGGGAAACTGCTTTTGTCTGGGATCAAAACCCTACCCCAAAACCCAGATTTCGACAATACCCTACCTACTCAAACCCTTACCCTTACTATTCAAACCCTCATCCTGTTTATCACATTAATACCCCTCATCCTCGACCTCGACCAAGTTACCCAAACACACCTACAACACCATTTCATATTTCTCCACATAGTTTTCAAACTAGACCTCGCTCTCCTTATCATCCAAGACCCACATTACCCGTCAACCATAATTATAACTATCAACAAACCGCTGGCACCCAAGACCCGGCCCGATATAGAACTTTTACCAATTTAGGTCGGCCCTTGGATCAACTATATGAGCAGCTCAAGGCCGCAGGGAAAATTGGTACAATATCTCCTAAAGCCTATGCTAAAGGATTTCCTCCTGATTATAATCCTCAATCTTTTTGTACCTATCATTCCGGAGCTCCTGGACATTCTACTGCCAATTGTCGGGTACTTAAACACAAAATCCAAGACATGATTGAGGCCGGAGACATAATTTTGAGGGGGAAAGAAGAACAAGGACCAAGTATAAGTACAAACCCCTTTCCCGAACACAAGGACACCTTTGAGGCATCTACCTCCAATGATGAGATTTGAAAATCCTGAAGGAGCTCTGCACAATTTGGATGGCTGATTATCCTCCCTCTCGAAGGAAATTTCGATGAATCTAGGAGTTGTCATTTACTAAAATTCACGAAAACTTTTTCTTGCATATGTAAATAACTTAACGAAAGCATCTTTTGCAATTGAGTTTTGTCTTGTTTCTGCTTTGATTTGGAGTTTCATGAAAGGCATAATTTGTTTATTTTGTTTATTTGATTATTCTTTGAGATGGCCAAAGATGAAATTATTTGACCCTTTGAATATCATTGTTCTGGAATCCGATAATCCCTTCTTTGAGAATTTCTTCATTTAAAAAACCCTTCATTTGAAAATCTCTTCATCGAGAAATCCCTTCTTTGAGAAAGCCTTCATTGAGAAAACCCTTCATTAAGAATCCCCTCATTGAGAAAATCCTTCATTGAGAAAGTTTTCATTGAGAAAAACCATTGATAAATCCCTTCATTTGAGAAAATCTCTTTCCGGCCAGGTTGGAAGTTGATTGGTTAAAACAGTGTCATTAACGATTGATTCTGATTGATGAAAAGGAGTTGAATGCTATGTGCCATGACCAATATTGTCAAAATGCATGGCCTATGTTCATAACAAAAGGGTCCGCCACTGATATCCTGAAGAAGGGAACAAAGTGCTAATGTGATTCAAATTGACAAAGCTTATTGGATGTTCAAGAGGTATTGCCTGGAGGAGTACTCATTTTGGGCAGAGATGGAAGGACAGACATTCCCTCGACCTATCAACTCAGACATGTGTAAGAAATTCTTTATTTGATTATGCAAATTCCTTCTAGGAAATCATGCAAGAGACGAGGCAAAAGTCAGGCCATCTTCCTTTCCAATCAAAACATTTCATCCCTAGTCGTCCCTTTTGAGCTATCAGAACAATAATTTTTTCGTTTGGCAGCCCCTGAAGATTGCAAACCCCACATTGGGGCAAATTCATTTTGAAAAGAGATGATTAGAAGGGGAAAGCCCTACACTGGGGCAAATTTATTTTTGAAAAAAAAAAAAAAAAAAGAAATGGAAAAGAAGGAACCCCACACTGGGGCAAATTTAGTTTTGAAGAAAAATGCAAAAGTGTGAAATATGCAATGAAAATGCAAAGAAAAATCCAATCAGTCTGGGGCAAATTTCCTCGGTTTTGTTCAGAAATTGGAGATAATTGCAAAATGATGCAATCTCAGGTTATTTCACCTCTCATAAGCACAAATTGCTTTCAAGCCTCAACTTTTCTTGGAAACACCCCACCTGACCTCATTACAAAAGCCCAAAGTCCTGGCTTTCGTCACTTGTTATATTTCTATTGGGAAGTTTGCTAGTCAACTGACAAATGATGTCCATGATGCCTTCGCTTAAGTCTATAAGGGAAGCGCGTTTTACTGATGTCAGCAATTTTTTCAACTTACATTTTTGAGTCGATCATGGTTGAACTCTTCCATTTGCTTCCTTAGGTGAAGACCCGAAAGGATACCTCAAAAGAAAAGAAAGAAAAGAGAAAAACACGGAAAAAGAAAAGAAAAGAAAAGGAAAAAAGAGAAAAACAAAACAAAACAGAAAAGGGTGGGGCAACCTTGGTAAAAACCCGAAAGGGCGCCAAGGTAAGGTTTTGCAGTAAGCGAGCACGAGAAGGAACGGCTGGCGACCTGGTTCATGTGGATTTCTCCTCATTTTTGTCATACTTCTGCCAATACTGAATTCCAGAACAAGGATACCCGAAAGATTCAAATATGACATCTGTTGGCCAAAGCTGTGTCATTTTGTAAAACATTCTTTTGCAAATACATTCTTAGGAAACTCATTTTTTCCAAATTACTTGCATTCATGGCATTTTTTTTTTGTAGAATTTAAGCACAAATGGTTAAGTGTGCATTCTTGTGCATAATTTTTACATGACATGTGAATTTTCTTGCATACCTCATTCTTTATCATTAAATTGTGGTGAATGACAATCCCCGTGGTTTATTGCAAAAAGCATGCTTGGATTCAGTCATCTTTTGGGAACAGTTGAGCTTCAGCAAAAGCAGCTACATAGACTTCACAATATGGCAAAGCACATACCTGGTCAGTTTGAAAATCGGAAAAGCCTCAGGGTGAGAAATCCAACTCAATCGGCTGCCGCAGCGAAAGTTGATAAGGGCGTCGAAAGACTCATGTTTACACGATTCTCGAAGGAAAACGGATCAAATGGTGGTGGCAATTTCTTTGTTTTTCTCTTTCACAGGAAAATTGCAGGCACAGATGAAAGTAATCACACCTCGCACTGGAATTGGTGTCGGGAAGAGTCCTCCGGTGAACAAGGGCAGATTTGAAAATGTTGCAAGCGAATTTGATCAAAAGGTGCAACAACATGGCGATACAGAATCAACTATGGGCTCAAATTGCAAAAATTCATCCAACTGGGGCAAATTAATTTTTGGAAAGATTCTCAAAGGTCAAAAAGGAAAGTCAAATCAAGTTCATCTCGGCAGGCTCGGGTTTTATCCCATTGACCGCTTTTATTTTCGTTTGGGCACGGGTTTTATCCCTCCGACCACGGCAGGCTCGGGTTTTATCCCACTGACCGCTTTTATTTTCGTTTGGGCATGGGTTTTATCCCTCCGACCACGGCAGGCTCGGGTTTTATCCCACTGACCGCTTTTATTTTCATTAGGGCACGGGTTTTATCCCTCCGACCACGGCAGGCTCGGGTTTTATCCCACTGACCGCTTTTATTTTCGTTAGGGCACGGGTTTTATCCCTCCGACCTCGGCAGGCTCGGGTTTTATCCCACTGACCGCTTTTATTTTCGTTTGGGCACGGGTTTTATCCCTCCGACCTGGGTTTTATCCCACTGACCGCTTTTATTTTCGTTTGGGCACGGGTTTTATCCCTCCGACCTCGGCAGGCTCGGGTTTTATCCCACTGACCGCTTTTATTTTCGTTTGGGCATAGGTTTTATCCCTCCGACCACGGCAGGCTCGGGTTTTATCCCACTGACCGCTTTTATTTTCATTGGGCACGTGTTTTATCCCTCCGACCTCGGCAGGCTCGAGTTTTATCCCACTGACCGCTTTTATTTTCGTTTGGGCACGGGTTTTATCCCTCTGACCACGGCAGGCTCGGGTTTTATCCCACTGACCGCTTTTATTTTCGTTGGGCACGGGTTTTATCCCTCCGACCACGGCAGGCTCGGGTTTTATCCCACTGACCGCTTTTATTTTCGTTGGGCATGGGTTTTATCCCTCCGACCTCGGCAGAACTGGGTTCTATCCCGCTGACTGCTTCATTATACTGGGGCAAATCTTTGGATAATTTTCCAAGCAAGTCTTATACAGCTTTTTCAAACATACCAACATTCTATTTTCATTGCTACTGGAGCTGGGTTTGTCCCGCCAGTAAGCATTACATTTTCATTGCCACTGGAGCTGAGGTTTATCCCGCCAGTGAGCATTTGTTTTTTCATAGCCACTGGAGCGTGTGGTTTGTCCCGCCAGTGAGCTTTTCATTTTCATAGCCACTGGAGCTGAGGTTTATCCCGCCAGTGAGCATTTCTTTTTTCATAGCCACTGGAGCCGTTGGGTTTGTCCCACTAGTGTGTCTTTCATTTGTCATTGTCATTAGCCGTGGGTTAGTCCCACTAGTGTGCACCATGATTTTCATTTTATTCGGGTCAGTCCCATGTTTTTAAAAGCTTATTCGGGTCAGTCCCATGATTAAAAGCTTATTCGGGTCAGTCCCATGATTTCAGATTTTATTCGGGTCAGTCCCGTCTATGTTTCTGTTTGGGTCTATTCCATTTATATTTCTGTTCGGGTCTATCCCGTTTACAATTCTGTTCGGGCCAGTCCCATGTTTGAAATTCCTTGTTTAGGTCAGTCCTCCGAATAGGGGCAACCGAATGGTACAGGTAAGCATTTGGTGTCTACTTCTTTGTCTCAAGTTTTTCCAAAACTCAGACAAAGAGGGGCAAACTGTAGACACCAAATTTTTGGTGTAATTTCATTTACTGTTTATTTTTAGTTTTTTTTTATTTATTTATCGTGTTAGTTTTATTCGATTTTTAGTTTTTAGTTTCTAGTTTTATCTTTATTTTTAAGTCTTTAGCGTAGAATTTCTTGGAGGAAAAAATGAAAAAACGGAAAATGAAGAAAAGAAAAATTAATTAGCATTTCATTGTTTTTTATCTCTTATTCCTAGTTTTTTATATTGTTGTTTTTCTTTATTTAATATTAATTTTGTTATTATAGTATTAGTTAAAAAAAAAAAAAAAAAAAAGTCACGGCCTGCAAGCTGCATTTTTGCAGCTTGCAAAGGACAGCTCCGTGCGTGCCATTGAAGGGCAGGATGAAGGCAGGGGCAGGCCCTTCATCCTGACCATCCAGTGAAGGGTTGAGGAACTTGGATTCCCATATAAATAGCAAGAGATGCAGCAGCCGCAAAAGAGGAGGATTTGGAGGGCAGAGGTTTTAGAAAGGCTAGGTGGACGGCTGCAACCGGAGAAAAAAGAGAAAAATCAGAGAGAGTGAGAGAGTGAGAGAGTGACGGCTGCAAAGAAAGGGAAAGATCTGGGCAAGAGTCCGAGAGGGGCTGGAGAGTAAGGAACTAGAACTTACGGGCTTGAGAAAGGGGATTAAGAGAGAAGCTTCGGTTGAGAAAACAGAAAAAAGGGAAAACGGAAAGCTTCATCCGAAAGCAAAACTCCATAACCGCCGCCCACGAACCTCCAGCCACCAGTCCGCGTCTGCTGCTTCTACTGTCGTGGACTTCACCACCACACTTTACTCCAAAGCCCACTGGCGCAGCCTCCACCGCAGCTACCAACAACCATCACCCTACTTCTCCAGCGTAACCAACAAGTGACCAACGGCTTGCCCAAGGACCGGAGCTGCCACCGCTACTGGAACCGACCTTCATCGTTTGCAGGATTTCACTAAACAAAAGCTCTGTAAGTCATTTTTCTGTCTTCTTTTCCAACTACAAACATTAGAACTCCCAACTCAAAGCATGCTTCTGTGGACCGGTTATTGCCATTTTCCTGTGATTGTCCACGATGGTTGAACACATATGCTTTATGTGCTGGTTGAGGTTGCTGAGGCCAAAGCATCAGACTTTGTCAAAAGTTTCTGCCAAGAGGATTGTTTTCCAGTTTTTTACTTGTTTGGACATTGATTTTCTGTATTTTGTTGCTCCGAATCTAAGCTTGATGTTTGGTTGAAGTAGTGGCTGTGCCTGGATGGAAATTTACATAGAACAAACACAGCAATGGTAGAGAATCGTGACTGAAAAACTGCAGAATGTTGTTCTAGATGTTTGCGTTTCTTTTTATCTAATCTTTTGTGTTTGAACATAAGGATTTTGTGGCCAAAAATGGAAACGTGTTGGTAATCTAGTTACTTCAGTCCAAGCTTTTGATTGGTTAAGAAAAGATTGCATCAGATAATCCTAAAGGCTGTTATACAACCACCCATTTGCACGATAGCTTTTGTTAGCTTTGTGTTCGGTGTGTGATTGTGTATGCATGATAGTGTTTGGCATGATAAACTAGATAAGGACATGAGGTTGGGTTTTGGCTTGAGAGGTTGTGAATCTGTCCAGGCGAAGTAGTAGATGTTTAGCATGAGAAAACTGCCGAGAACTTTTGCTGCATTTTTTTTTCTTACTGTTCTGTCCGTGGCTGCTCTCTGAGTTTGCACTTCAGTTGCTAGCTTAATCTGATGTTGAATGGAAGGGAGTGGAAGGTTTGGTCTGAGTTTGTATGTTTTGAAGGCTGAAATGCTTGAGCTATGGCCGAATGCTTTGCTGGAAAATGAATTTCAGGTTACCAAATCATTTTACATGAACATCCTGTCCAGATTTTGTCTTTGTTTTTGCTGCATCAGTTCCTGTTATCTTTCTTGCTTGTTTGATCATTGAAGTTATGGGCCTTGTGGTTTAGTTTCACACTATGATTTTGGTTAACATTTTCTGTTTTGAACAAAGCTGTCCTTGTGGGTCTGAAATCTGCGTTTGGAAATGAAAGTCACCATTAGTTTTATTGCCAAAAGGCTTCACCCGTTGCCAAAGTTTCCAAATTGCAGCAATCTTCTTCCATTTTGCATAAAGATTTGCATAATTTCCTTCCATGTTTTGCTTGTTAGATATGGAATTTGTTTGTTTTGCTGCTCAACACAATGTTTGGATAGATGAAAGAGTTTTAGTCAAATGTGCCTGGAATTTGCTTATGAAATGGAAAGGTAGCCGCTGGTTTTTAGTTGCAGAAGGTGTTCATTGCAGAAAATTTTGTTTCCCACGTAGCTTGCATGAACTTGCATGGAAATTTTCTAAAACTGCACTTTGACCCCCCAAGTTCCCCTTTGTTTCACTAGGACCCAATCAATTAAAGAATTTCATCAAATTGGTCCTTGATAATTTTAATTCTTGCAACTTCATTGCTTGTTTTGCTTCAATTAATTACCATGCTTTGTCAATTGCACTTAAGTCACAACTTTGGGGGCCTTATGACCAAGTGAGCTTGTGTTTGCCTATTTTCTTTAATTTTCCCAAATAAATTGGTACCTTGACCATTTCTTTTATTTTGGAGGGTAAATTAGTAAGTTCACCTCATTAGGGCGTCAATTCAAGGGAGGTACACTCTATCCCTCATCTGCACTTCATTTTTTCCTACGTGCTCCTACGTGTTATGTGAATATGCATGTCTACTTCGCTTTACTTGCTTCCCTTTAATTCCTTGCGTTTATTTCATTTACTTTTGCTTTTTATTTAAGTTATTCATTATGGGGTATGTGTACACCTCTTGGCTTGTAATAGATAGGGCTTGGCGAGCTTTCTTGTCCATTTTCCCTTTCCCCCTTTGTTTAAGGTATTCATTATGGGGTATGTGTACACCTCTTGGCTTGTAATAGATAGGGCTTGGAGGAGCATTCGATGAAGACCTATCGAAGACGTGTGCCTAGCTAGCAAATGTAATAGTTAGGGCTTTAATTGCCTTATGTGTCTTGCCTGCTTAGTTGTTACATGTTAATTTGCTTTGTTAGGGCCTTGCATCTAGTCGAGCATGCTAAATGTTATGTGCTACGTGTTTACGAGTGTTTGGCATGTCTACTCGCTTTCCATAACCATGAATGAATGTGATGGATGAATGTACGTTTCCGCTAGTCCAACGCTAGTCGGAATTCATAGATGGGCTAGTCCAACGCTAGACCCTTAGGATTTCCCTTTCGATAGTGCATATTTGCATGTTCACTACATGTCATGCATTTTTCTTAGTTTTATCATTTGGCATGCTCCTCGAACCCCTTTTCCCCTCATTTTAGGATGTTTGCATCTCATACTAGTTATAGGGTTCATTTGCCTGGAGAGTCCCCTTAAATACGGGATATAGACGAGTGTGGCTTTTTCTAAAGCCTTAGCACGCTTGTATCCTCTCTATAAAAGGGCAAATTGAGTCACGATTTAGGTCTCCCCGTACCCAATATGCATACATTCCCTAGGATCATGCATCCACTCTACCATTTTTATACTCTTATCACACTTTCATTTTTTCCTCCTATCTTGCACACGTGCACCTTTATGTTTCTTCACTTGCACACGAACACTTTTATCATCACTTGCACACATGTACTTCATATTATCATTTCACATACCGTACCTTGCCCACTCACGTGCACATTTTCATTTACATATTTATTGTTTTTTATTACTTTTTTCAAACTCATATCCTCACATTGCATACATGCATTCCATTCATTTGCATCCCACTCGCATTATTCGTGACTTCTTCAAAGGATCGTTATTGGGCTTCACAACTAATGTGATTGGCACCACTCAACCTTTGAAGAGAAATTTCCCCCATGTCCCCCTAGGTCTAGGTTTTTGCATTCATATAGACATATCCAACACGCGATACATACCTTGGGTAGAAAAATTAGGAAAAATTGGTTTAAGTCACGCAACTAGCCTTGGCTAGGTCGAAGGGGTGCCTTGGATTTTTATCCTTGCCTTCCCCTTCGTCAAATGTGACCCCCGATCCCTCTTTTGGTTACGTAGACCCAAAAGTTCTCTAAAAGGGTTTATTTACTTTTTTCATTCAAAAACAAAAATCATTTTTGGGTGACTTGGTACACCCTAACTCTATACCAAGTGGCGACTCCATTTTTCAAGAAACCCTTTTGAACTTTGTTTGGCCAAAATCGTCGCATTCTTAAGTCCCATGGCCTTTTACTTCTCATTTCGCACACGTTCACATTCCACTATACACACACTACACACAACATCACACACATCACATTCAAAAAGTGGGGCGCGACAATGCGCACAAGATCCGTATGACTACTAAAAGATACTTTTCAAACTAGGCAATCTGATGCCGCGCGCTGCGCGGTAATACAAGATTTGAGCCCACTCATCTTTGGAAAAATTATATTTTATTGTATTATGGGTGTTATGTGAATATTACTAATTGACTGTGGACGTACAAAGGTTGAGGAAGAAGATCATTAGTGTTTAATATAAATTTAATGTACGAATGTCATATATGAATAATAGTTAAAGTGAATAATAACTTTTTGCCAATAAGATAGGTATAATTAGTCATGTTTAGATAAAATAAGATTTTTAATTTTTTGTTTGAAAATTTGTTTCGTTGTATTTTATACCAAAGCATTTGGAATATGATTGTTTTTTCGACAAGTATTAATCTTGTTATAAATTACTTGGTAAAGGCATATTAAACTAAGTGTTTACTTTTGAATATATAACATAGAATGGGAGAGTTTGTTCTTAATTAAACATTCATAATGCAAAATAGAAAAAACTTCAATCTCAACATTTAATTTAGTTTTGGAATATGAAATTAAGAGAAGAGGGATGGATTTGAATTAAGGTTTGATTTTTTTAAAATATAAATATAATGTCTTGTATAAATATTGTAAAATGTAGTTGTTTTGAGTTTAGTTAGAATGGATGGATATTTGAAATGTAAAAGGGAGAGAATTGATTAGAACAAAAATAAAAAAATGGTAATAGGTGATTAAAATATCTAAAATTAATGCAATATATTATTTTCTTGTACATTATATTTGTTATTTGTGTGGCTTATCTATTGGTAAATGTATTGATAACTAAGATGTTTACGAAATTAATTGGTTAATTAACGTCTGTATTTAAATGATTGGTTAAAATAAGCAATCTTGCTATGACGTGTTTGTATTAAAGGTAGCAATATAGATATGTAGATAAGAGGTCTGCCTATGTTGCAGCTAATTGCTTCAAGAATGAAGGCAGATGTTGAAGAGAAAATGTTGTGGCAACCAATATCACCTTCTCTTGAGAGGTCTCATAGTTTTTGATAGTTTCAATAGTCAAAATGACTAAAAAATTTGCTGTACTTGCTACTGATAGTTTATTTGTTGTGGTATTATTAAATAAGTAGCTGTTTGTTTGTCTAATAATTTGCTAATAACAGATTGTTGGATAAATTTTTTATGTTTATTGCAGTATATGACTTGGTAAATTAAAAGGTTATAAATTAAAAAGGAAAAATCCGTTGGTGCAATCTGATAAAGAAGGAAAAGCAAAGTAAATAAAATCTTTAAAACTTAAACTGTTGTAGCACAAAAATCTTAGTAAGAATCTATATTGTCATATAATTGGCAAAAGACATTAGTGATACATACTTAAAGAAAAGATGAATTCTCTGTTCATAGCTAAAATTTGAAAGGAATCTACAAATGAGAATACACATAATACTTATGATACCAAGGGAAAAGTTTCTCAACTCCATTTGGTTTGTAAATCTGGACTGTAAAGCTGTCAATGGACTCTGGGATGAAGACCAAAGTCTCACCTAGTTCCAACTCACGTGTTTTGACGAAAATTTCCCAATAGCTTGTGAATTGCCTTCCTTGCATTCCAACTTGAAAAGCTTTACAACCAGTTCTTAAAGTGACAACTGGAGTTTTATTGTTGTCTACGATATGTTCGAGAAACTTCGGAATTTTCTAAAGAAAAAGGTGGGGGAAAATAGGTGAAGTGTGTAAAGTAGTATATAAGAGATTAGATAAGGAAAGCATAAAAGGATTGAGCACATAGACTTACAAATTTGTCTCCGTTTTTCTTGTTATGAACTTGATAAAAAGCTATAGAATCTGCTTCAACCTCAACCATGTTTGGCTTTATTGATGAGCAAACATGTTGATATAAGATGTAGGGTTAATTCCACTTTGTCCCCTCAAACTTTGGACGATAATCCACTTAAGTCCCTAAACTTCAAAGTGGGACACTTAAATCCCTAAACTTTTAATTTGCTCCCAGTTAAGGAAAATTGTTGACAGAATCCTGAATGCCGTTGGTGGTCAAAGAGCGTGGCAAACACTCTCCGTTAATGAAGATGGGGGAATATTGTTACTGAAAATGACAAGGACATAAACGTAAATTTGGGTCGTAAATTAAGGACAAACAAAGGAAAAAAATTGCAAAGGAGGGAAAAACCCAGATAGTGGTCATTTCTTTCCTCTGTCTTGGACGAAAAAATAGAGAGGAGGGGAAAAACCAAAGTGTGTAAAAATCCGAATGATTGTTGCTGAAAAACACTGAAGATTGCAAGAATGGGAAGGAAGCGAGTCAATGTGAGAGAAAATCGTCCGGATCCGCAGCGAAACAACAAAAAGCAAAAGAGAAGACAAGTACTGGTATGAGAAAAATATTTTACAGCTTTTTGTGTACTTTAATTGAATTTAAGAATCGAAATTTGGGTAAGAATTTGGGGTAGCAATAGAAAAACATTTTAAAGCCGTAGGGATTGTTGAAAAGTTAAGGTTTTGGATGGTTGTGGAATGCATGTCCAAGGCATTATATATTTTCGATGGTACTGTTAGTGGGTCTGCATAGTTTACTGAAAAGTGAGTATTGTGGGAACCCTAATGTTCCTTCTGTTGAAGACATTGTGGTCCCAAATGCTAAAAATTTTGTAAATAATTAATGGGTTAATTATTAATGATTTTTTTTTATTTAACCAGAGTGTGGTTCAAATGACATTTGGCCCGACCCATTTTCTTTGGCGATACACCATCAGGGTGAGTTCAGAAGCTCTCCCAGCAAAGAATACGTGGGGGGAAGGGTAGACTATATAGACAACTGTAATGCTGAAAAATGGTCACTACAGGTGCTTGATGAATGTGCAGTAAGACTAGGATACCCGAAAGATGCTCGTTTTGGGTGGTATGGTAGGATTCCTGGTATGCCGCTTGAGACTGGACTATATTTTTGCATGTGTGATTGGGATTGTGATCTACTTGTAAACACATTGCCACCCAATAGAGTGGCAGAGGTTTATCTACGAGTTGAAACTGATGATAATCCAGTGAGGCTTCAAACTCAAAAAATAGATGATGGAGACATGCCTGAAGGCCACAACACTTCTACCAAGCAGGCTACAAAAGAGAAAGAAACATCTGAAATGGACAGTGACATAGCAATACTGGAAGAAGTTGACTTCAACGATGTGGACAACAGAAGGAAAAATGTGGCTGATGACAACAGTAATGAAGTTGCTGCAAACAGTCATGAGAATTTTGATTCCAAAAGTCCTAATTTGCAACAAGAGAAGGACAACAAGGGAGATAATGCAGGGGAAGAATCACAAATGGCAACTGATAATGATATGCAGGCTGATGAGACTGATGTGCAGGCTGATGACAAGTTCGATGATCCAGATTATACGAGGCAAGTTGAGGAGGATGTTTTATTTGATGAAGCCTTGAAGATTGGACAACAGTTTGGTATACATAAAGGAGCTCCTGAAGTTGGACCTTCTACCAGCAAAGACACAAGAAAGAAGAGAGCAGGTAGGAAAAGAGAAACTGTTGATGAAGTAAATGTTTGTGATGAGCCTGACATGGTTAATGTGGAGGATATGCAGTCAGAATATGAAACAGATTGTTCTACATATTTGAAGAGTGAGAGTGAATCCGAAAATGAAGATGGTCCTAAGAGGAATAAGAAGCCTAAATTTTCAGTTTTTAATGAGAAAACTGAAATGAGAAGTCCAAGATTTAAGGTAGGCCAGAGGTTTTCATCAGTTGTTATTTTTAGGTTGGCTATTAGAATCCAAGCCATTATGGAGGGAAGGGATGTCCAGTTCATAAAAAATGACACATATAGGGTACGGGTGAAATGTAGAGGCTGTGAATGGCAAATTTTTGGCTCAAAAATGCAAGGTGAAAACACTTTCCAGATCAAGACACTTAGCAAGGAGCATACCTGTGGACGTGTCTTCCATAATAGAAACATGACATCAAAACTAGCCACCAGGTTGTTTGCAGATGAGGTGAGAAAAACACCATTCATGACAGTCCAAGAGCTCATGACTAGGGTGACTGAAGAATTAAATGTAGATTTTAGTCGTAAACAAGGCTATAGGACAATGAAAAAAGTAAGAGACGTGATTGAAGGCAGTCATGAAAAACAGTATGCATTGCTAGAGGACTTTTGTGGTGAATTGAGGAGAGCAAATCCTGGATCGACAGTGTTCGTTGAGACTGATACGGATGAGGATGGGATTGTCAGATTCAAAAGGCTTTACATGTGCTTAGAGCCATTGAAAACAGGGTTTCTAAAGGGTTGTAGGCATTGGATTGGGTTGGATGGGTGCTTCTTAAAGGATACATATGGTGGACAACTACTTTCAGCTGTGGGCATGGATGGGGATAACAAAATGTTTCCATTAGCTTTGTCAGTTGTTAGAGTGGAAAATTATGACAATTGGAGCTGGTTTTTGGGATTGCTTGTACAAGATTTGGAAATTTCAGATTCCAGTAATTGGTGTGTCATGACTGACAAGCAAAAGGTATGATGAATTGTATTAGCATTTATTTATACAGTAACTTTTTATTTAATAATTGAGGTGCAACTTTTTATTTAAGCCAAGATGTATTCAAACGTGTATAGGGACTACTTCAAGCAGTTAGAGACAAAATGCCACAGGCTGAGCACAGGTGTTGTGTGCAACATCTATACACCAATTTCAAACAGATTCATAGAGGTCTGGCCTTAAAAGAAAGACTTTGGAAATGCGCAAAAGCTTCATATGTTACCCACTGGAAAGTCGAAATGGAGCAGTTGAGGCAAGAATCTGCAGCTGCGTATTCTTGGCTTGATGAAAAAGATCCCAAAACTTGGTGTAGAGCCCATTTCAGATGTGGATTGGATTGTAATATTTTGGTGAATAACATGTGTGAGTCCTTTAATGCAGTAATTTTAAAGGCCAGGTCACTACCAATCATATCTATGCTGCAGACCATTTATTTGTACCTACTAAAGAGGATGGAGAGGAACAGGAAATCAATGTCCAAGCACGAAGGTTAAGAAACATTTAATTTACTAGTATTAAGTTCAGTTCATAACTTTGAGAAATTTATGACCAATTTGTTGTTTTCATTTTGTATTCAGGTCTCCTTTGTCCAGCAATATTTGAGATACTGGAAAAGACTAAACAAGAGCAGTGTATGTGCATAGCGTCATATGCTGGAACAATGAAGTATCAGATAAGCTGTCCATTTGGGGAACAGTACATTGTTGACATAGCTGCCAAAACCTGTTCATGTAGAAAGTGGCAATTAAGGGGAATACCATGTGGCCATGCTGTAGCTGCCATCAACAGGAGACATGATGCACCAGAGAAGCATGTTTCCAACACCTACTTGAAGAATACGTATCTACAAAGTTATGAACCTGTACTTAATCCAATCAATGGTCCTAATTTGTGGGAGCACATAGATCTTCCAGCAATGAAGCCTCCGACTTACAGAAGATCTGCTGGAAGGCCGAAGAAGATGAGAAAAAAAGCTTCAGAAGAAGAAAGACGGGACAGCTGTGTCAATCCAACTAAACCTCACAAGGTTAGCAAGGTTGGCACCATGATGAGCTGCAGCTGCTGCAAAAAATACGGACATAACAAGAGAGGATGTCCGGATAAAAATAAGCAAACTACTGAGGGGACAACTACAAGTTCAGCAAAGGAGAATAGTGATATTGGAGATGCAGGTCCATCTATGCAGCCAACTACTAAAGAGGCTTGTCCAAGTGATGTGACCATTGACATTGTTGGAGTAAGTACGCAACAGTGTCACACAGGTCCATCTCAAAATTTGAATGCCAATCAGCCAAAACATGGGGCACAAGAACCAGTGACAAAGAAAGGAAGAAAATGCTCATTCTGTCGTAAGCTTGGTCACTCAAAGAATAATTGTAAGTTGAGGCAATGGACCTTTAGCAGCTCACTGGACATGACTGGAGACTTGGGATTCAAAACTGTAAAAATACGGTCTGATGATCTAGAAAACCCATATAAGCATGCTCAAAAAAGTTCTGAGCATGTGGAAAAGAGTCCTACAACAACTCATGTAAGTGGTCTCCATATATCAGATCTTTATTTATGGGTGTCACGGCTTATTGATTCATGTTATGTGCTTGTTTGCAGTTAAGCTCCAAAGCTAATGGTCGCAAACTTTATTCCCACAGCCACGGAGTAACGATGAGAGCACCATACTCATACGTGGACTTGGGGACAGCCTCTCATTCCAGCAGTGGACTTAAGCCAGCACAATTCACATGGTAGGGGAATTTATGTGTTAACCTATCTACATTACAGACAGCTGCTGGACACGCGAAGGAGTCACCTGGAATTGAAAATGTGCAGCTCCATGGGGATGGAAACCAATCTGTTAAGTTGGGAAAATTGCAGCAACATGTCAAATAGCCTTCAAGCATGAACTGACTGATGCTGGAAAAACCAACTCAAGAATTGTACAGGCATATAGTCTTTTTTGTTTTGTAGATACAATCAAATTAGGCAACTAAAAGCCTCTGTTTTGCTAGTCCAGATGTGGCAAACTTTTGTTCAACTCATATAGTCCATTGGAACTAAGATTTTTTTTGTTAACATGGAATTTTTGTTAGCCTCTGTTATTGGTAGCCTCTGTTTTGGAACTCATATAGCCTTTGTTCTGCTAGTCCAGATAGGTGAAATGCAGAGGTTGTTAATGTGGATTTTTGTCATTCCTGGTATTGCTATTGTGTATTGGATGATCTGTTGAATGATCAAAGGCTTTTGCTGAAAATTTTATGTTCTGGTACGACTATTGTTTGCTGTTGTTAATGTGACATAAACTACTTACAATAAACTTCACAAATTGGGACACTAAAATCCCTAAACAACAAATTCTGATTACATAGCAGGTCCACTATATCCTTAAATTTGATACAGTACATATAAAACCAACACTTTTAGGGAAAGTGCTGGTAATTACATAGTCAGCAAAAGTAAGAATTTCCTTCCTGCACCACTCAAAAGGTCCACTACTTAGCAATGACAGACAAAGGTGGTCCCATATTTGAGCAAACAAAACAGGCAGTCCGGCATAAGCGGTTGCTTCTTCTGGAAAACTCATTTTGGACGTTCTCCCCCAGATTTGAACAAAAACAACCACATGACAATGACAACCCAGTGGATAATCAAGTACATCCTTAGCTTCCTCACTTTCGATTGTTGGCACCTTGAATTTTTTTTCAACCTGTCCAACTCAGCTTCCATCTTGTTCATCGACCTTAGCAGTCCAGGTATTATTTCTTTTGACCTTTGACACATCTCAGGATCAACCCAATCCCAGTATATGCAGCCTCCTTGTTCCTAGTTTGACAAGAACATTATGTTTGCAGACAAGATTAGGTGGCTACAATTCGTACAAACCAAAAATAAAAAACAAGTATAAACACAAAACCCTAATTTCCCTTACTCTGTACTTGGCACATCGACAAAACCTTCTTCCTGGGTTCATGGCAGTCCATGATGTCATCATCAATGTTTGCTTTCCACAATCACAAAATTGCCTCACCATTTCTCTTTGTTTGTTGAACCATGCGTTGGGTTCTCCTTTTCTTCTTCCTGCCTTGTGGATAGCAAAATGACAACTTGGGTCTCTCAGCATACCGACCTGAAGTGCCCTTTTATGATTTGGATCGGGTCTACATTATCCATCTGAAGTGGGTTGCATGGAGGGAAACCTTCCCTCCATATTTCACCACCTTTTTTAATCTATATATGTGATTTTTGTGAATTTTCATTGTTGCCCTCGGTCAAAATCTGGTGTTTGCCACGCTCTTTGACCACCAACGGCATTCAGGATTCTGTCAACAATTTTCCTTAACTGGAAGCAAATTAAAAGTTTAGGGATTTAAGTGTCCCACTTTGAAGTTTAGGGACTTAAGTGGGTTATCGTCCAAAGTTTGAGGGGACAAAGTGGAATTAACCCTAAGATGTATTTAGCCTTTTTATCTGGTATAAATGATAAATAATAAAATTTGTGAGATATGACTATGCAGCTAATCTTTTTGAATTTGGTAGACAAGGATTAGAGCATAACATACCATTACTTCCTGGAACATGTAGCTTTAGTATATCAGAAAGTGGAACTGTCTAAAGGAATTTTGTGTTCATTTTGAGCTCTGCGAATAACATTGGATCAAACTTCAAGTCTCCATTGTGTCAAAGAAGTATCTTGTCAATTGTATGGATCAGGTTGTTTTTTGTAAATTCCAACCATCCAGATGTAAAGCTGCCATTATTAACTTCAAGGTTCCATGACTGGTTTTAAGAGCCATTATCCGCTGGTTTTAAGATAATTAGAAAACTACACTCACCATTAAATAAAAATGAGCGAAAGAGCAATAGCAGAAGGAGAAGGAATGCTGAAGAATAATGAAAGCGAGAGCAACAACAAAGCCAGAGGAAGCACAAAGAAAAAATGAACAAAAGACCGCTTCAATAATTAACATATAGTGAAAGAAAGCCTGAATTAGCAACAGCTACCTTTGACATAGGAACGTTCCCTTCAACTAAACCAGCCATCAGCAATCAATTCCGATAGCAGGCACACAAGTAGGGAAATAGCTTGTCCTGTAAACCAGCTCTAAGCTTTATAATTACATCCGGATTAAATTACCTATATAACCCGTCCAAGGATGAATGTTGAGAAAACAATAAACAAACGAGGAAAATTTCACCATGTAGGGGTAATGGAAGGAAACCCCCATAGCATGGGCTGTGTCGTACAACCAGAAAAAGAGGGAGAAAGTTTGACATTGGAAAATTGGTGGGGAAAAGATACGTACGGAAGGACTGTTACCAGATAATCTGGGTGTGGTTGTTAGAAAGGAAAGCTTTTAGTTTTCTTTGCAAGGCATCGGCTACAAGAGCCTGAATCCAAGACGCTTGTAGAAGCGGTGCTGCCTGTCAACGTGGAAGACTTTTAAAACAAGAGGAAAAACCATATGGTCAAAACTGCAACAACCAATCGGCTCTGACTAATTAAGTGCTTGGTCAGTAAAAAATTTAGTCACGTGAGATACGCATGCAAGGGACGACGAAACTCCAAGAGGCCCAAGGCTCTTTTGACTATATGTTAAAAAAAGGTGGTTGCCAACATTTCAAAAGGCTACGGATTGCTATATCCAATCCAATGAAGATTTCAAGATTACGAAGATAAGAAGATAAGAGTCAAATGAAATAAAAATGAAATGCACATTTCAATTCATGTATAAATAGATGTAGGATTTTAAAGGACAGGCATCGATCAATCTATGTGATCTGAGCCTTTTTTATTGTAAACCATCTCCTACTTCTCCTACTTTCCAATAAAGTCAAAAGCTTTCATTCATATTGGTTTCCACTTCCTACGCTCATTTTAATCCAAGAACTTTAATTACAAGTAAGTCCTTAATTCTCTCTCTCCATTTTCTTTCAACAAGCCTAATTTCAATTATTTATTTCTATTTCTATTTCATCTCTTAATGCCATAAAGATCGGAGCATCAACCCCCATATGAACTAAAGGTTTTACGGCTACTTGTACCAAACCTATGTGAATATATCTGTAACCATTATTAATGTATTTTTGTAATGAGTGGTCATTTAACAAATGTATAGTTTGAAATTGTTCGTTTACTGATCGTGTTTCTTCATGTATTTTTATAGTCATTGCTACTTTAAAATCAAATAATTCTTGTGTAGTCGGTAACGTGGACTGCGCTGAATAGCCGCTGAAATGAAATAGCCGCCGACCGCCGGGATGCCGGGAGATGATAAGCTCACCGAATACATCATCATATTGCTTCTGGGGCAAAAGAAACACACTTATATCCCATTCCACTCTCTATATAACTCTCTCGACAGTCTCCTCTCCTTCACTCAAAACCTGATTCTGGAAGAAATCAGCAACCTTTGGGAAAGTTCTATTCGAAAATGGCGTCAGAAGTGAGGAGAATCAAGCTGGGGTCACAGGGGCTGGACGTGTCAGTCCAAGGCCTAGGTTGCATGGGAATGACTCATGGAGATGGTCCTCCAAAGCCTGAGGCAGATATGATCAAGCTCATCCACCATGCTTTCAATAAAGGCATCACTCATTTTGACACCTCTATCATCTATGGTCCATATACTAATGAAATTCTCGTTGGAAAGGTACAATTCCCACTTCTCCATTTTTTTTTTGTTTTTTGTAGTTCAAGGGGTTTGTATGGAAAGAAGAAGAAATATATTGGAAGTTGGAGTTGAAGATCAACAATGTTTTGTTGAAATTTTTGGATGCTAAATACTGTAAAATGTGTAGAACTTTATTTATGCTGTGTGTAGATGACACATATACTTATTTCGGTACAACTGCAATTTCCCCTTTGTTTTGTGCAATTTTTAAGGGATGGGTTTTGTCTCTCAAGATTTTTGTATTGTTTTTTAAAACTTGGCTGCCTAGTTAATGGTTGTGAATAATGCCATTTTTACTGCTTCCCCACAAAAGTAATTTTCCCTCTCTCCGTTTTTGTTTTGTTGATAGGTTTTTGTTTATTGATATTCTTATCTTGTTCCCCCAATTTTTTCAGCTTAATACCTTTACCAACTCACCTTAGGTAGTAGCGGGAATTTTGTATTTTTTGGAATTCTTTTAGTTAGATTTTTTTTTTTTTAAAAAAAAGAATTTGACCTTGAGTTTTTCGTGGATGTAGGGGTTGAAGGGGTTGCCAAGGGAGAAAGTCCAACTTGCTACTAAATTTGGTGTGAAACCACTGGAAGGTGGAGGAACGGAAGTTTGTGGTGATCCAGAGTATGTGAGAGAGGCCTGTGAGAGTAGCTTGAAGCGTTTGGGAGTTGATTATATTGATCTTTACTATGTTCACCGGATTGATACAAGGGTTCCTATTGAAATCACGGTTCGTTTTTCCATCTCTTCAATGTTCATTAATCTCCTCTGGAATTATTGGGTCCAGCTTTTGACTCACAAGAGCAATATGTTTCTGAATAGCAGAATGCAAATCATCACTGAAGTACTCTATAAATTCCCTGTCTGTCCCTAGTCTAATTCCATCATTTGTTTTTTGTGCAAGTAAACACCAGCTCATTCTAGTTTAGAATATGTTAAATTCTTGATATCAGTGTTTGTATTGAGGAATGAGTCTTCCTGTAACTCAGCTGAAACCCCTTTTCGCACTCGTGCGTGTTGTAGCTTAATTGGCCTTTCTGTAGTGGATTGGTAGGTAGATGGACCCTTCCAAGCTTTTTGTTTGTGTGTATTTTTCTATCTGTGACTGCAACTGATATATGTAGATATGTATGTCAGACAGACTTTTCTTCTTAAAATCTTTCTACATTATGCAACTTGTAGATTGGAGCTCTGAAGAAACTGGTTGAAGAGGGTAAAGTAAGATACATAGGTCTGTCTGAGGCCTCACCAGAAACAATCAGGAGGGCTCATGCCGTTCACCCCATATCAGCTGTGCAACTAGAGTGGTCCTTGTGGACAAGAGATGCTGAGGAAGAAGTTATTCCCACATGCAGGTGAAAGTCATTGACAAGACATGCTCCAGGGAACTTTCTTCTCTGTTGGGAAACTTCTTTTAACCCTCTCATCTCACTTCTTCATGATGTTTATGAATTATGCAGGGAACTTGGCATAGGAATTGTACCATTCAGTCCTCTGGGCAAAGGATTCTTCGGAGGTGGTGCGAAGCTTATGGAGAATTTGTCCAGCAACGACTACCGCAGGGTATGTTGTTATGTGGTTACAACTGATAATCTGAGTCTGTTGCTTGTTCATCCCTCTGGTTCATATATAATATATTGATTCCTAGAATTTGTAACTCGCTGAATTTGTGGCTTCGTTGTGTTCTAGACAATGCACTTCACTTCTCTTGATTACTTTTGGCTTTGGTGTTTGCTTCTGAAATAACTGTGTAAGTTGAACTTGCTCTGAAGTATCTGTTTCAGAACTTATACAGAGACAGGTGTTGTTAAAACTGGATGACTCCAGAATTAGATTCTGGTTGGTACTTGAGAATATCCTTCCGGTTATCTTGTTAGGTTGCGTTAGGCTCCCGGAAACATTCTACTTCCCTTCGGTTGGCCAACTCGGCCGAGTCCGAGACGACTCGGCCATAACCGGAACAGTCCCCACCGTTCCGATACCGATACCTGAAATATCGATTATACCATATTCGATGTGAATCGCTCCGAATCCGTCGATATTGTCCGAGTTAGAACCGTGTAGAAAGATATCGGCCAAATCCTCGGATTCGACTCGGATATTGTCCAATTTCCCATGCTTTCTTGTTTTCTTTTCAGCCACAAGGACAAGTTTTAGGGGAAAGGGAAGATAAGGGGAGAAACATACCGTCAATTTCTGGGTGCCTTTTGCCGAGAGGGAATATCTTCAGATTAGCAGAGAGGGAAGGAGAAAACAGAGAGAAAGAAAAAGGGAAAAGAAAGAACGAGGGTCACAATTTATTTGGAGAAGCGAGTTCTTTTGGCGACCATGGTTATTTGGAGAAGCGAGTTCTTTCTTCATCGTCCTTCCTGTGAAGGAAGGAGAGGAGAAAAACAGAGGGTGACGGCAGAGGGAAGGAGACAACAGAGGGAAAGGGAAAGCGAAAGAAAGAATGAAGAAAGAAAGAATGAAGGTGACGGCTGGCTAATCTGGAGCTGAAGCTTCAATTTCTTCATCATTTGTACTGGGCGAAGAGGTTTCAATCTGGCTGTGAAAGGGAAATTACCAAGCTAAGGGACGGCTAAATCTGAGAGGAAATTGAAAAGGGTGAAAGGGAAATTGAGAAAAAGAAACGAAGAAAGGGACGGCTAAATCTGAGAGGAACAACACTAGTGAAGTCAGATTGCCACTTTGATAGTTTGATTCCCAATCTCACTCGGAGGAATCGAGAGCATCTCAATTCTTTGACAGTAAGTTTACACGGAGATGTTTCAGCGTATAAAAGGAGCCTAATTACAGAGCTTTGAGAGAGCGGCAACCATTTAATAATCCCAAAGACACCAGGCTCCCACTTTGCCAGGTTTCACTCTCTAATTCCACAGTGCGGCAGCTGTCACATATTTGGTGGAGAAGCTGGACTTTTGTACCAGACTCAGGACAGGGAAAAAAATAGAAGGAAAAATTAGAAGCACTTAAATTTCAAGTTTGGCCCAAGTTCAAGTCTGCATCTTCTTTCAAAATAACTTATCAATTTAAATTTTTTTAATTTAGTATTCAGATGTGATATTTAAATATTTGTAAATTTATGTAATGCATTTTGACAATTTTTATATATTATTAAGTATATGATTAATTTGTATTAGTAGTCTCTTATCTAAATTTTAGTTAGAAAATATATAGTGATTATTTGGATACATTTTAATGATCATAAATATAATTTATATATTTTCATGTATCTCAATTATGTTGGTTAAAATGATTTTAGGTAAATTAATTAGAAAAAGGCAAATTTGATAATTTTAGGTAATATATAGTAGGTATTTAGTAAATTTAATTTGATAATTGTGTTTTTAATGGTATTTTCTATTTTTAGTAATTTTTTCAGATTTTTTGAAAATTTTTATATATTATAATGTGTGTAGCACCCGATATTTAACCGATATGTCGCGATGGATGTGAAACAACCGAGACCGCGACGCGGCCGCGATCCGCGATGGCGAACCATGCTTCTTCTCCATTTCCAGATTTCCTTTGTGTTTTGCAGTGATGCCCTGTATCTCATTCCTGATTGACTGTTCTGTCTTGCCTACATTAACATGCATTATGCTATCTCGCCCCGCTTCATAGGCAAAAACGCCACTGACAGAGATATTTTTATTGCACCATGTTGTTCCCATCACCAAATTAAGTACAAACTTCTTGGACTCTCTCCTCGCCTTTTCTTTGTATTTGCACTGATTGATATCTAGATTTTTAGGAAGCAGAACTACATAGACACAATTTGAATGCTGACAACAAACAATATGCTACCTTTGCAGACTGTCCCTAAGTTTCAAGGGGAGAATCTTGAGCACAACATGAAGCTGCTCGAGCGCGTTGGTGAATTGGCCACAAGAAAGGGTTGCTCCACATCCCAATTGGCCTTAGCATGGGTTCATCATCAAGGGGATGACGTCTGTCCCATTCCTGGCACTACTAAGATTGAGAACCTGGAGAGCAACATCAAGGCCTTATCGGTGAAGTTGACACCGGAAGAAATGGCTGAGCTTGAATCAATTGCTTCAGCTAATGCAGCAAAGGGTGACAGATACCCACCTGCTATGATGGCACATACTTGGAGATTTGCAAATACTCCGCCTCTGTCATCTTGGAAAGCTACATAGAAAGGTGTACTGGCTCTTGGTAGCTGATTCCTCTGTACTCTTTGTTTTCTTTGAAGGTCTGTTACATGGTTTACGTGAAGCAGCTCTGTTATCTGTTTGTACTTTATTATTATGGTTGGCAATTAAACTTAGAACCCGAACCAGCTCGGACGATTGTATTGACAAGTAAAATTACGATTGAAGCTTCCTTTCCAGGAGTGAAACAGTATTGGGTTATCGTTCTAATTCTTATTACATTATGGCAATAATTTCTTATTACAAAAAATGAAAAATAATACTTATATAAAATATTTCACACCAGAAGAAATGGCTGAGCTTGAATCCATTGCTTCTGCTGATGCATCAAAGGGTGAGAGATACTCAGCTGATCAATTGGCAAGGACTTGGAGGTTTGCTAATACTCCGCCCTTGTCATCTTGGAAAGCTACATAGGAAGGTGCATTGGCTACTGGCACCTTAGGCCTGTCAACGGGCCGGGTCCGGGCCGGAATTCATTATTCCGGACCTGGACCCAGCATACTATACCGGTTTCGGACCCGACCCCTTTATCCGACAGGTCTTCTACTATATGTTCTGGATCCGGATCTGAGTCTACCTGAAAGAAATCCATCAAACTTTATAATTTCTAATAAAAATGAGAAAAAATATATTTGTAAACTAATTTCTAACTAATACAAAAAAAATTCAAATAAGAAAAAATTCAAATTGACTTTATTCAAATACATTACGCTAATCAAATTATATTGATAAATATATATTTTTTAAATTATTAATCCATTTATATCCGGATCTGGGTCTAATACGGGTCGAAATACTATATTTCGTATCCGACCTGTTTTTTGTTTGACAAAACGGATCCGGATCCGGATCTGGATAACAGAATTAAATCCCTACTCATACCCGCAATAATTTGACGGATCCAGTCCGGGTCTAGACCCGGACCGTTGACAGCCCTATGGCACCTGATTCCGATTCCTACCAAAAAACCTAAGTCCAATGTTTTTGGCTTTTCTTGGAAGTTCATTCCATGTAGTTCATGCTTGCAGAATAATGTTCGATTGTCGAACAATGATACATGAACTTTAATAAATCTATTGTCTTTGGTTAACTATTATCATCGATTATCCAATAACCATGATTATCATTTTGCAAAAATTTGTTAGCAATGTGTTGAGAAATGTTTTATGCAGCTATTTCTTTTAGGACCCAACTTAGGGCAAATTTCTACCAATATTGTCTTTGGTCGCCACATGTCTGAAATGCAGCGACCTTGAAATATTATTTTCTCTTTCATTTGTTTGTCATGTGTGGACTTTTTTTTATTATTATGTCGTGTGGAGACCGAGAAAAAAGTTTTTTTCACCGCATCCGGTTTGGACGCGGCGACTCAAAGTTTAATTACTCTAAGGTGTGAAAAACAAATAATTAACGAACCAGCTCGGACGATTGTATTGATGAGTAAAATTATGATTGAAGCTTCCTTTCCAATGATTGAAGCTTCCTTTCCAAGAGTGAAACAGTATTGGATTATGGTTCTAATTCTTATTACATTGTGGCAATAATTTCTTATTACAAAAAATTAAAAATAGTACTTATATAAAAACATTTTGACTTTCCTTTTTCCATGTTTGTCCTTATTACTAATTCTTTTTTATTTTTAAATATATTGATATTTTCTTTTAAAAATACTTGAGTATCACAAATTATCGTAAAAACATATAGAATTTATTTAGTAAAAATAACTTTATAATTTCTATAATTACATCTACAATTGTACCACTGTTTCCTAGACACTATAATATTTTTTAACTAAAAAATATAATAATATCATTGTGTAAAATAAGATTATCAAAGAATAATTTATTCGAGCGTGTAATGTCTTTTCATATCTCTCAGAAAATCAGCCTACATGTTTGACCATTTGTCTACATAGTGGACAATCTGTATGTAAATTTTTATACATTGACATTTATATAACTTTTATTACATTAATTTTATACATTTAAATGTCCCGATTTGAAATATTATAACACTTTTCTTTTATTTATATTAGACAGTTATAATTGGACATTAATATCCATAAATATCGAAAATAAATATAATTCATTAATCCATATCTATAACATGATCCTATTTGTGTTTATAGATATGGAGTTGATATGAAGTCCCCATTAGCAAGTGACCTTACAAATTACACGTAAAAGCGAACAAAATTCGAAAAAAAAAAGTTGTGAACTAATCTAACAAATTTAAATTTAAAATAAAAATTATGTTTTAAAACAGAATATAAACCTCATTACTAGCAGTTGATCAATGATCAATCAATGGCTAGGATAAAGAAATTACAGTTGTAAAATAAAATTTGTGCCTTCAAAATAGAACCTAATCCATGTTACTAACCGTTGATCGATGATCAATCAACGGCTAGGATAAAACAAATTTCAATTTTAAAACCTAAATGTTGTTACTAGTTGTTGCTTGCTAACCGATCAACGGTTAAGTTCTACAAAAAAACTTATTTGGATACGGTGACTGCAGAAATTTTAAAAAATTGGTGAAGGTATGAAATTATTTTTTCCCAGTAAAAAATTTTTTTCACAATGTTCTGACACATGACAAAAAAATGAAAACTCCGTTTGGATTGGTCATTTTTTCAAAAACAAGTTTTTCAAATACAATACTACAGTAATACACAATAATTCAAAAAACATCCTATCCATACAATATATCAAATATTTCAAAAAAGAATTATAGTAAAAATTTTTCATATACACTGCTACAGTAAAATTTTTCAAAAATACCCCCCAAAAATGGCTAATTCAAATGGAGTTGTTTCATGGTCATTGCATTTCAGAGATGCGGCAACCCTGTGCGAGGAAGAGATTTCTAGTGCTCTTGAGTTTTTATCCTAATATCACCTTGTACTCTTGAAGTTTTAGAAATCTCACGTAACTCCCCTTGAACGACAATTTATGTAACTATCACCCCTAATGTGTAAAAGCTATAATAAATAATGCATCGAAGGAGATATTATATATTATTTTTCACTTTTACCCTTGTACAATTTTATTTATGAATTTTGAAATATGAAAAAAAAAACAAGATGGAATATTAAATTAAAAATGTAAGAATTTGTAAGACAAGGATAACTTCTGAAACTACTTCAACATTATAAAAAGGTAAAAACTTCAAGAGATTGGTTGGAACAATGAGGAAATTAAGAGCAAAGATTTTATAGCAAATATATACAAAAATTTTACTGCAAAAAGGGAATTTGGAGAGAAAATTTTAGGAGATCGATTATAACAAAGATGAGTATTAAAAGCAAAAATTTTTGTAACAAAGAGGGAGAAAAATATTTTGAATGGCATTCTTGTTATTTGTTGTTAGGTGTTTTTAGCTTGTAGGATTTTTTTTTCCTTTTCCCAACCTTTGCTACTTAAAAAAAGTAGGAAAATATTGAGAGTAACATATTGTCATTTCAACACTTCTGATTGGAACATCTAGTCATATCACATTAATAGGTGATGTAAATGTATTTTTAAAACTTTAAACATGATAGGTGGTGACATTAGGATCAACCTCAAAGGTTTTTGAGGTTTCTGAAATTAACCCTTTGTATTTCCCTCCAGTGAAGGATTCGTTGTGGTCTGTGCGGAAGATACTTTCCGCTGATATATTATAGTGCACATCCTAACCACTTGCATATTTATATATATTATCTGTAATTACTCCGCTAGTAATATGCCATCTTCCAGGATGGGCAGAAAGTGATGAGCTCACCAACTACGCCATCATACCATCCAATTCTCTCATGTTAACTCTCCCTACTTTCAATACTCAACTCGAAGAGGAGAGAAGCCAGCACGGTTTTGGAAGAAATTACTAACAAAGCTTCAAAAATGGCAAGAGGAGTGAGGAGAATCAAGCTGGGATCACAATGCCTAAAGGTATCAGTGCAAGGCTTAGGCTGCATGGGAATGTCTTTTGGCTATGGCCCTCCAAAGCCTGAGGCAGATATGATCAAGCTGATACACTTTTTTTTTTCCAAACGGTATTCTCTTTATATATATATATATACTTGATAATACAAGATCTCATTTACGAAAGTGGACATTGGTCCTATTATCCTCCTGTATACTCTCTTTGAGCCACAGAGGGAAACTTTTAATATTGTTTCCACATTACATTGGAAACAAGTCTAGTTGCAAATTGTGCCATTTTATGAGCACATGTATTTCCATCTCTATAAACAAAAGAAAAAGTACAGTACTGAAACATGTCACTCAATTTCTTATATCTTCCATTATGGTGGCTATTGGTGATTCCTCCATGCCTCCCTTGTGGATTTTTTCAATGGCAGCTTTGCAATCAGATTGCATCTCTATACTTTGCCACCCAGTTTCGCTTGCCATTATCAGTCCCTATCGGATTGCATCTGCCTCTTCTATTTCAACTCCACAGCTGCTAGACTTTCTGATACCTCTTGCTTCAACAAGGTTTCCATAGCTGTCTCTCGCTATCATCCCTAAATCTGCTCCTGCTAATTTAGTAGAGACAGCTGCATCAGTGTTGATCTTCACTACGCCTGCGTCTGGTGGCCTCCATTGGTGGCTTTGCATTTGGTGACTCTTTCCTGTCTTGTGCTTTTCATCATTGTCCAGCTGTTCCTCTTGAAATTCCAGCTATTCATTCTTTGCATTATCCAAGATGGACATATGATCTCCATACTTCCCTTCATACTGTCGAGCATATCTTGCTTTCCAGATTTGCCAGATGATGTTTGCTGTTAATGTGATGTGGTCCTCTCCTTTTGGTCTTTTCCTTGCCTTTAATATACCTTCCTACCACCTCCAGAAGTTTGATACTCCATCCCATTGTATTGGGGCCAATTTCCATATAGGTTCAGCATTGCTGTAAAAAAAAGATCATGTGTTCCACTATTTCCTCCCCTTCACCACAACATTTGTTTAATAGAGAGCCTTTTCCTGTTCTTTTGTGTATCAGCTCATTCACAGGAATCCTATTGTGTAGGCATCTCCATATGAAATGTTTGATCTTTGGCTTCATCTTTAACCCCCACAAGCTCTTCCACATTTTTTCCTTATGCTATGCATAGCTAGTTTCTCCCTCGCCTTGATCCTCCTTTCTCCTCTGGCTTACCTCCTTTTTTTCCACTGCATATCCAGATTTCATTGTATATGTTCCTGATTTTGAGTATTTCCAGTAGACCATATCCCTCATGGGAAACAAACTTAGGGGCATCTGTAAGATTTGTGAAACTTCCTCCTCTGAGAAAGTCTCCTCAATTAGTTCCTTATTCCATTTTCTCTTTTTTATCAAATCTGCCACTGTTTGTAGACTACAACCTAGAGGTTTCTGCATTGCTATTTTCCTAGTTGATGACCACATGAGCCATTTGTCCCTCCATATGTTTATAGTAGTCCCATCTCCCACTCCCTTCCACGTTCCTTTTTGCAGCACCGAGCAAGAACTGCAAATACTTCTCCATACCCAAGATGCATTCCTTGGAGCTTCTCCTTCCCAGCCTGTTTGCGATAGTTTGTACTTCGCTCCTAGCACCTTACTCACTATTAATTCTAGCTGCAGTAAGTGTCTCCATAGTTGTTTTGCTAATAAAGCACTATTAAAATGCTCCAATTCCCTGAATCCCAGGCCTCCATTTCCTTTCACCTGTGTGATTTTCTCCCATCTTATCCATTGCAGCTTCCTTTCCTCTTCATTTTGGCCTCTCCAGAATTTTGCCATGTGGCCACATATTTTTGCACACAGTCCTTTAGGTAACCTGCAACATGACATTGTGTAAGTGGGTAATGCCATAATGACCGACTTGAGAAGTACCTCTTTCCCGGCATAGCTGAGAAAATTGTGCTTCCATCCTTGCATTTTGGATCTTGCTTTATCAACAATGTAGGCGAAGACTTGCTTTTTTGATCCTATTATCACTAAGGGGAGTCCCAAGTATTTGCCACTGTTTGCCTCTTTGATGTTGTTCATCTGCTCACAGGTCTGCCTTCTTTGTTGTCTGCTGCAATTTTTGCTAAAAAAAAAGCTGCAGACTTCTCATAGTTGATACACTGTCCTGAGGCTAGCTCATAGTTTGCAAGAATCCCTCGCATGGCTCTAGCTTCCTATGGGTGCGCTTTACAGCAAAATAAGGAATCATCTGCAAAGAATAAACGGGATAGAACAGGTCCATTCTTGCTCACTTTGAGACCTGTGATCTGCCTATTTGCAATTGCCTTTTCCATGAGATTTGACAATCCTTCAGAGCAGAACAAAAAGAGGTAGGGGGATAAAGGGTCCCCCTGTCTAATACCTCGACTAGGTTGCACATACCCCACCCTCTCCCCATTAAAGTTGAACGAATAGGTCACTGATGTCATGCAGCTCATAATCCGTCTTACAAAAATTGGACAAAAACCCATTTTTAACATCATTCTACCCATAAATTTCCATTTCAATCTGTCATAAGCCTTTGACATGTCAAGCTTTAGGGTCATAAAAGCAGTATTACCCTTCCTTTTGCTTTTTAAAAAATGCATGATTTCATGGGCCAAAATGATATTATCCACAATCTGTCTTCCAGGTACGAAGGCAGGCAGACTTAGAATAGCTAATGCATAAGACAGATAACTTTTTTCAATTTATTGGCTAGAACTTTTGTTATGATTCTATAGAGCACATTACAAAGACTGATTGGTCTATAGTTGGACAAAGATATTGGATTTTCTACCTTAGGAGTGAGGGTTATACTGGTCTCATTTATGCTCTTCAAAAGATGGCAGCTCTTCAAAAGATGGCAATTACTCAAAAAGCTGTGAATAGCAGACACCACATCAGTTTTAATAGCATGCCAATATCTTTGAAAAAATAAGGGTGTCATACCATCAGGTCAGGTGCTTTATTTGGGTGCATGGAGAACACAGCCGCTCTAACCTCTTTTTCCTCGACAGGTTGTATCAAATTCTGATTTAGTCTGGATCAAGCTGATACACTATGCCATCAATAGTGGCATCACTCATCCGGACACCTCTGATGTCTGTGGCCCCCATACTAATGAAATCCTCATTGGAAAGGTGTAATCAAAGCCTTATAAGCCACAATGGCCAGAACCCTTTCTTTTCTTTTGTTTTGGTTCAAGAAAGTATAATGATGGCTTAATGGAATTTTTGGTCTTTTTTTTTTGGGAGTTATTGATGGATTTTTTTTGTTCAGATTTTTATACTGTTTCTGGGTTTTTTTTTTTTTTTGGTTGCCTGGGTTTCTGTCTTATCTTTTTTGGAATTTTTGTGGAATGGTATTCTGCTTTTTGATAAATTAATTTGAATGTTGTGGATGTAGGCATTGAGGTAGGTGCAAAGGGAGAAAGTTCAAATTGCTTCGAAGTTTGCCTCAAGAATTTTGGAAAGTGGAGAACGTACAATATGTGGCGATCCAGACTAGGTGAGGGAAGCTTGTGAGGCCAGTTTGAAGAGGCTAGATGTTGATTATATTGATCTCTAATAGAGGTGGCAAATCAACCCACTTAACTAAATTTATCCATACCCGCCCATGAATAGATGGGTATGGATATCTTAAATTTTTGTATATGGGTATAAATGGGTTACCCAATAATACCCATTGGTATTATTGAGTAACCCATCAAACCCAATTAACCCATTTAAAGTTCTCTTCCCCTAAATCTCTTCTTTTCCCCCACCCATTTTTTTTTTCAAATTTTTCATTTTGTCATGATGTTAACTGCTTTTGTTTCATTATTATTATTATTTGTTGGTTTTATTTTATTATTTTGTTTTCTCTTAGTTTATTAACTTGCTCATTTTTCGACATTACCAATTTATGATAAATTTGAGCCTCTTTTCTTATCTTTCTAAAATGAAATTTTAAATTTATATATGGAAAAAATGTTAGGGGTTAAAAATTTTTGGATTAAATTTTTATATTAACTTTTATAGTACTTAGTTCAAATTTTTATATTCTTATTATTCAATTATTAAATAATATGTAATTTTGTGAAATAGAGTATAAATGAAAAAATTTGGTAATTAGGCTTATTGAACATTATAAGTAAATATTTAAAACTAATGATGGGTACAAAGAGCGGTATAAATTGATAACTTAGTTTGCAAAAATGAATTTAAATGAATTTACAAAAAATTAAAATAAATGGGTTATAAATGGGTAATTGGGTTACCCAATTCATTTTTTGACTTACCCATTTATACCCATCTAATTAAATGGGTATAAATGAGTTGACTCACTTATACCCATTACCCATTTTACCCAACCCAAACCCGTCCAAGTCACTCATTTTGACACCTCTAATCTCTATTATGTGCATTGGATTGACATAAAGATTCCTATTGAAATCACGGTTTGTTTTCGTAGTCTTCTATTTCTCTATCAATCTCTTTTGGATTAATTAATTCAGTTCGAGTTTTAGTAATAATCAATCAGAGCAATTTTTCATATACTAGCAATTTGTGCAAGTTGGACTATCATTTATGTAATCCATGATTCCCTGTTTGCAGCTCTAGAATCAGGAGCAGTTCCCAAAATTATGATGAAATGTAAAAGCATTCTACAAAATGATGCGAGATCTCGTTGAATGGGACTTTGATCAAAGTCCAACTTTTTTAGACCTCGTATTTACCAAATGAAAGCTCTATTGTATTCGCATTCCACAAATTCATTAGGACCCTCTTCTACACAACATACAACCAAAAACACCCATTTGTAGAACAATGTAGAATTTCATCATAATATTGGGAGTTTCTCCAAGAATCAGAGTTAGATAAATTTGCATTACTGCGAAATGATCTCCCAAACCCCCCCCCCCCCAAAAATAAAAACCCAAAAAGAAGAAAACCAAAAAAGGAGATCTATTTCCTCATTTGAAGCCTATGCAAGTAAACAGCAGCTAAGTCTAGTCTGGATTATACTGAATTATTGTTTTCAGTACTATTTATTTTGAGGAGTAAGTTTGCAAAACTGTAAAGTTAGTTTCAAGTGTTATTGTGTTCATTAAATTAATTAAAGGGTTCCTACCGAAATCACGGTTTGTTTTACCTTTCCCTTGATACTTATCAGTCCTTATTTTTATTCTTTTTCTTTTTGAAGATCTTACTGGTCTTTCCTGGATTAATGGCAAGTACTTGGAGGTTTGCAAATACTCCGCCTCTGTCATCTTGGAAAGCTACATAGAAAGGTGAATTAGCTCCTAGCAGTTGATTCCTCTGTAATCTTGTTTTCTTTGAAGCTCATGTTATATAAGTTTACATGAAGCTTTGTAATCTGTTTATATGATACACGGAAAGTAACAAATGAAAACAGATAATGAGTACAGTGAATCCGAGCTGGGAAATCGACCACATGAATCCCTGCAAAATAACCACAAAAGTTTTCAGGGTTTGCACAACAGTTTCTTTGATTATAATATGCTTGAAAGCACTAGGATTGATGCCCGCCCAATTCTACCTCTTCGTCCGATCTTTTACCGTGATATTCTGGCTTTTAGAAGACTAAGACGGAGAAAATAAGCCCCCAAGATTAATCTAGCGATAAAGCGGGTTCTTGGATTACATGAGATACTAGATTCGAATATTTTTTTAGACTTGAATCCCCTGTCTAACCTAGGTGCGTCGTGGAGGGTTACGGCGTATATCCCAGTTTAGTGCGTCACCTTGGGTCCTAAGTGGCTCAAGTCGAACATGTTTCGGATCACAAAAAAATAATAATAAAGTAAAAATGTGAGTGCATGTTTCGGATTATAAAAAAAATAATACAGTGAAAATGTGAGTGAGAAACCATAGGAAGAACGGTGGAGGAAAGAAAACTAAAGGAGGTAATTCAAGTTTCGGTTGCTTTTCCTTTCTATCTATATACATGTAATTGATTGTATATTATACTAGGTGGAATAATTTTAAAGGATGTTCAACTTGATATTTTCTCAAGTACTCTTAATTAAATAACTAAATTAGTCGAGGAGAATTTGGTTCAGAAGTTTTGGATTCAAATTCCTCGATTTTCTTCCTTTTTTTTTTTAAATTTCACCTTTTTCTTGTTGGGAAATTTTTTTTTTAAAAAAAGCTAATTGATTATTCTGATTAGTTGTGTGTGTTAACAAGTTATTGAGCGCTTAATTAAGAGTGAAAAAAATAAGGAGATTGAAACAGTGGGGAGGGTCAATAGAGCGGGGTTTGTGTGAACTCCCGAACTGAGTCTAAACAGTTGGTAATGAATATGCTTTGATGGTGGATATTGAAAGGCCATGAAAGAAACCCGATTCTGGTGATTAATTTATATATAGCATTGTGTCCCCACTTTGCCGGATCTTATTTTACAATTTATCCGGCCCCATTCCACGCTCTGTCCTCGCTCCACACGCAAGACAAGAGGCGCAAGGACGCGGGGCTGGAGCGGTTGTCAGAACAACCGCTCCGGAAGGTGTAACACCATTTGTACATGGTGTAACATCATCTGTACAAGGTGTAACAATGGAACAACAGCGAGTAATAATAGAACAACATTTTTGTGGGTTCCACACGGTGTGAAATCGAGTTACAAGACGTGATCTGAGCCGCACAAATTTTTGAGGCCTCATCCAGGCCGTGAACTGCCTGGGACGGTTGTCTCTGACAACCGCCCAGGCCCCTCGTCCAGAGGCGCAAACAGTTGTCAGAAAAAATATTTGGGTCAGTTTTATTTCAATTTCACATGTAATTTACTTATTCACGATGTAACTCACTTTTAATAATTTATAAAAATAAAATAAAATTTTATAAGTTTCATTCATGACGTTAAAATTGATGTATAAGATATCATATGAGCCCTACATTTTCTTTTTTTATCAAATGGGCGTCAACGTTTTTGCATGATTGCTGTCAGCAACAACTATAGTTTGTGCCTCAACTTTGAGACGTGACGCAATGACAATTATTAGATCGTTCTGAATGGTGTAATATTTTTTAAATATTTTATAATTCTAAATAAATTGCTTACACATCTTTACAACAATACAAGTATAATATTTACTGTTTTTATGAATTCTATACATAATAATCACGTCTCCATGACACTTTACAAGGTAAATTCTGTAGTGTATTCAGCTAATCAAAGACAGGTGTGGAAAGGTAAAAAATATGGCAAAGAAGCCGGCACGTGACAAGGGAATATTTCTACAAAAGCAAGTGGTGACCTATAACAGCTGCTGGCGGTTAGGAGATGTTGCGTACTGCAGAAGTTGGAAATGTATTGGGGTGTGACGGAATTAACATGAATATAATGGGCCTACGAATAAAACACCGAAGAAGAAGTGTAAGCAGTACTAAACACTGCCATGCTTGGCTTTGAAGCAACATATGGTCATTATTGAATAACGAGTTGAGAGCCTTTAAGAAGTGAAACTTAAGAAAATAAATGTTTGAAATATTAAGTTTTTTAATTATGTAATCTATTTTGATTATAGATGTTCTAATATATAGTCATTTGGAGGACTTCTAGAGCTGAAGTACTGAATCTTTTTTGGACTTTTAATAAATTTGAGTTATTTTTCTTTTGGTTTCTCACTTTTCTAACAACTTTTATCTAACATACTAAATTTGAATTATTGAAACTGATTTTAATTGTTATATTAGTAAAATATTAACATTTGTGGAAACTAGATTCATGGGAAGACAGATTATTGCCTGTTTCACATTTAATTGAATACAAATATCTCTACTTTACATAAAGCATCCAAGGCTGAGAAACAGTGGATTCCAATTGATTCTCCCGATTATGGGCATTACATCAACAAAATACTATCTATTTATGGGCATTTTATTCTGAATCATTACATTTATGTAAAATACATAAATGTTTGTAACTAAAATTGAAAAACTGTTACACTAATATTTTTACGAAAGGAAAATTGGTTGTCTTGTATTTAACATAAACTGATTTTTGTGAAAGTAAAAAACATATTGCCCATAACATACCAGTTCTTTATGATTTTTGCATTATATCAACAAAATACTAGTTATTTATAGGCATTTTATTTTGAATCATAACATAAATGTTTGTAACTAAAATTGAAAAAGTGTTACGCTAATATTTTTACGAAAGGGAAACTAGTAAATTTTATATTTAACAAATTTTAAATATGTGAAAGTAAAAAAGTTTTTGCTCATACCATACCAGCTCTTTATAAGTTCTTTGCATTACATCAACAAAATACTAACTATTTATGGGTATTTTATTTTGAATCATTACATTTATGTAAAATACATAAATGTTTGTAACTAAAATTGAAAAAGTATTATACTGATATTTTTACGAAAAGGAAACTGGTAGATTTTGTATTTAACAAATTTTAAATATGTGAAAGTAAAAAAGATTGCGCCCATAACATACTAGCTCTTTATGGGTTTTTTGCATTACATCAACAAAATACTAGTTATTTATGGGTATTTTACTCTGAATCACTATATTTATGTAAAGTACATAAATGTTTATAACTAAAATTGAAAAAGTGTTATATTTATATTTTTACGAAAGTGAAACTGGTAGAATTTGTGTTTAACATAAATTAAATATGTTAAAACAACATTACAGGTGATTTTATTAGTTACTTAATTTGTTGGAAAGAAACAAGGTTTCTTTTGCAAAATTTGTTCATTAGATTTTTTCAAATAATTAGGGTATAAAGGTAAATTTTCACAATATTTTGTTAGCAATAGGCCCCAATTTCCTCCTAGGCAGTGACGAAGCCAATATTTTTTCCTTGGGAGGGGGGGCCAAAATGATTGACAAACAAAATTATTTTAATTTGTTATGTTCAAAATAATTTTCATTTATTTAAATATATGGCATCCTAAAATATCAAATATTAACTTTAATTATAAATGTATGTCTATTTAATAAATATGTAGTATAGTCATAACTAAAATTAAGACATGAAATAACATTTGATTAAATATCTTATAGGAAAAAAATACACTTTTAATCCTCAAAGTTTGGGTGGTTGGTCAATTTCATCATCAAAGTTTCACCCCAAACACATTGCATCCTTAAAGTTTCGTAATTTTGACCAATTAAGGACAATTGAAGGGAAATGAAGAATTGATCGTTAGAACCAACGATTTTACCCATAAATGGTACTTTGTTCTTATAATGGAGGAAAGCCATAAAGAGGTGATATTTTATTGGAAAATGAGTTTATTTTTATTTTATCCGATAAATAAATTTATTTATGGAAAAATGGGTACTCTGTTTTTATAATAGAGGAAAGCCATAAAGAGCTGGTCTTTTATTGAAAAATGGATTTATTTTTATTTTATCCTATAAATAAATTTATTTATGAAAAAATGGGTACTCTGTTCTTATAATAGAGGAAAGCCATAAAGAGTTGGTTTTTTATGAAAAAATGATACTTTACAGAAAGTGACCGCGATTTGGTTTATGAAATTATTCCAAATAAAAATTTAAAATGAATTTGTTTCTTTTGAAAGTTGTATAACGGTCGTTAAAACTCCAGAGATTGACAAAAAAATTTTGGGCTTGCAGAAAGGCAGAGAGAAGAAGGAGAAGAATGGAACTTTTCATCCGTTGCAATTGTTCCGTTAAAAATGGCTCCATTCGATTTTACCCATTTTTTGTTGGATAAAACCGTTGGTTCTAACGATCAATTCTTCATTTCCCGTCAATTCTCCCTAATTGGCCAAAATTACAAAACTTTGAGGATGCCTTTCTGTAACCCCAAAATTTTTTTGCCAATAATTCAAGGGAGGAAAAAGTATATTACTATAGTTTAAGGGGTAAACTGTGTGAGAACCCGTAAATTTTCTTATTTTCTAGATTTTATTTTATTTAATTGCATGTTTTTCCCTATTTTCTTTATTAGGAAAAATTTTCTAGATAATTTTTATGAGTAAATATGATTTTTAAATCATTTTTCTAGTATAAATTAGTTTTTGAGAAATTAAGAGCGTATACCGGACGTGGGACCCGCTAGTACGGAAAGTTCGGTAAAATTCGGCCAGTTAGGTTAAGTTTTGTATACTGGGTATATTTTATTAGGTGTTAAGAGATAATTAGAGGTTACCAAATGGATTAGTGTGGGAGAGACAAAAGGGATAGCTTTGCATTTAATGAGAGTGACAAGTGTCACTTGGTGATTTAATCTTACCTTTGACCACTATTCATCACTTTACCAATTAAACAAAAATTGACCCAAAAATCATCCTCATTTGCAAGCTTCTTGGCCGGCCCTCTCTAGGAAGAAAAGAAAGGAAAAGCTCTCAATTTTCTTGCCTCAATCTTGCTCAATCTAGCAAATCAACCGTTTAAACTTCAAATCACTCCATAAAAACCCTTAGTTAGGTGATATTGAAGTAGTTGGTGAAGTGGGTTGGAAGAAAGAGGTGCTAAGTTGCTTGTTTCCTTGAGGTTACAAGGTGAGTTGTTGAGAACTTTTCCCTTTAGCCTTGGTAATGTTCAATTGATGGCTTTAGTGGCTTAATATGATGACATATGATGTGATTATGGTTTGTTTATGGTTGGAAGTGAAGTTATGATGGATTTTGATTTATTATTGTTAATTTTCTGTTTTGTATGATAATCATGGTTTGGTCATGGATTGAGGGCTTATTATAGTGTAATTTGGAGCTAATATATTTTGGATACGATTGGTTGCGAAAATTTCTGGTTAGCACAGAAAATGACAGTTTAGGGTTGTAAATTTCCCCTGTTCTGCCTGGTACTGTTAGACCTAGTTATAGGTCTAATTAGCCTTAGATTAAAACATGAAAGTTGTATAAAATAATGTTTTATAGTTGCCTGTAAAATTCCAGCCCAATCTGAGCTCAGTAGCTTGTGAAAAGACGGAAATACCCACACTACCCTAGGTAGGAGTTCGGCGGTCAGGGTTGGCAGTTCATCCAAATTGACCATGACCGTACACCCTGTTGCATACTAAACTAGATTTTCTCCAAAACATGAAAGTTGTAGTGCTATGTCTTAGCTTTCTAACGGCTCTGGAAACACCTTAATTGGACTTCGGTAGCCTGAGTTATGGTCATTTAACTAGAATGAGGTTAGCTAACCTGTTTGTGCGATTCTGGTTTGGTACATTGAAATTTTGACCTAGTTACACTACAAACTGGATTGAGTGGCCTTCTTCAACATTGTAGCCCTTTCTCTTAGTTTCGAAACGGTGTAACTTTCACCTCAATCCGGTAAGTGTAGCTTCAGTTGTTTTAGTTCCGCTAAGCAACAGCAAATCTACCTTTTGTTTTCCAACTTAAACTTCATTTCCGCACATGTCCTAGTTCGATTTTGCACTTATACGTTCTACTTGATTTTGTTCTAGTAGTATGTGGATTCGATTTATGACTCGTATTTGAGTCTCATGGTGTTTACTTGAATGTTTTAGAGCGTGCCGGTGACCCCAGGCGCTCATTGGACGGAAATTTGTGAAATTCCTTTTGTGTGATTGATGAGTGTATTACTCACATACTTGTTACTTCATGGCTTCGCTATACTTGAAATCTATGGCTTGAATGCTTGTGTGTATTGATGAGCTTGGTTGCGTTAGGGGTGTACTTTATCACTCTTACACTCAATGGCTTATGTGACTGGCTTATGTGACTGTTACTGTCTCAATTGAATGTCTTTGAATATACGTGAATTGGTGTCGTTTGGACATGTATCCAACGACTCTTACTGTTTACTCTGAGCTCAACCCCATCGGCGGTCAATTGACTCGAGCCAGCAAGGGCATGGTCGAGGAGATTGATAAGCCGTGGGGACTGTTTCTATAGAATCATTGGGTATGAGACCCTTGATTCCGGTATAATCAAGTATTACCATTGTAAACTGAATGGAATTCGGGGGCGGTAGGGGTATGTGAGGTGGATGAAAATTGGAAAAAGTGGAGTCTACGGTATTCGTTACTTCTTTAAGTGTTGACGGAGGGTCAACGGGGCGAGATCAAGTACGGCAAGCGAGGAAAAGGGCTCTTGAGAGCCGTTCGTATCCTTTTGTTGAATTTAAATGTACTGTTTGTTCGGATTACTTGTTGAACGTTTGGACTGAGCAACTTTGTGCTTATGTGAACTTTACTGATCTGCATGAGTGTACCTCACTGGGCGTAAGCTCACTCCATTGCCTTTGTTTTCCTTACAGGGATGTGAATACCTTTTGGAAACTATGAATTGGAAGCCAAGTTGAGCTAGTTTCATATACTTTTGTATAGTTCCTTAATAGTTGGAAAACCTAAATGTATTTTGTTTAACACTATCTTTTGAGTTGTAAGTTGGAACCTTACATGTATAAATGTGATTGGCACTTTTCATGTGCGGTTTCGATATTCCGTTTTCATTTCATGGTTTTGTTTCGTTTGAGCGCGCTATTACCTTCCGGAACGTTTTAGACTGTACATGATCGCGCTAGTAGTCCTAGAAAGAGTTGGACAGGCAGTCCGCTAACCCCTTTGGTATGTCTTAGGGGAAGGTGGGGCTGTTACAGGTAGTATCAGAGCCTAGGTTAGAAATGACCTAGGCAAGTTTGACTTTTGTTCCTTACGACCTGTGTGAGGGAAGTGTTAAGATACCGTTAAGTATGACTCTGCTTACGTTGTCTAAGTTATGAATCTTTTTGCTATCCTTGTAGGTCATGGCTGGAGCAAGCGGAGAGGGTAGAGGTGAGCCTCCTCAGAGGCGGCCACGAGTCATTGATTACCAGGAGAGGCCGGGAGGCCCGATCCGGCTTTGGTATACCGCTAGTTGGGCTCGTCGTTGTGACCGTTGTCGAAACCACTCCTACGTCGATCATGTGGTCGTGGCGGTGTTAGCCGAAAGGAGGAGACTTAGGCGTGCCACCGCCAGGGATCACGCGGAGCTACTTAGGCTGAGGGGCATCACGAGGATGCAAGCCGACCGGATAGGGGAGTTCCGGGAGGACATAGCTATGGAACAGGAACGCACTAACGCTCTTAGAGAGCAGTTGCAGGGGGTTAACCATCGTCTTACCAACGTCGTCCGGGAGGTTAGAGACCGTTCCGGCGGCATTATTAATGAGTGTGAGGCGCTGATCCAAGATGTGATTGGCGCCAATGCGCAGGTGGAGGCTCTTAGTGATGGAACCTCTGATGAGGGGAGCACCCCTAGTTCTAACCCCGGGGGAGAGTCAGTGGCCTTGGTAGGGAATTAGGCTAGACCGCTTTTGAACCACTTTTGATTCCATGAGAACTGTAGCTCAGGGAAAGAACCCTTCGCTAGCCGTTTTTGTATGTTGGGACTAGCTTTGTATATATAACTTTTGGTGATGCCGTTTTCTCATGGACTTCCTTGTTTGTACTTGACTGATTGTTAATATTTGACTTGTTTGACACTGATGTGTGATATGTGAATATGTTTTGAATGTGCACACATTTTTGGTTCCTTATTTAAATTTATCGTTTTCTTTAATGTTATATCTACGTTTTACCCTAGATCGACTAGATTTTATGGAAGGCACTCGTAGTAGTCGAGACCGCGGACGCCGGAGTAGGCAACCCACGTCTGAAAGGGACGTTGGGAAAACTTCATTCGGACCAAACCCTGAATCTAGGCTTGACCCCAACGTTCAAATAGTTGCTGCCATGCAGCAAATGACTAATTTATTGGCCCAAGTGGTGCAGCAGTAGGGTCAAAACCCTAATCCTAACCCTGAAAACCCTAGCAACCACGTGGAGATCGAGGACAGGGCTCTCGAGAAATTTTGGAAGTTTGCCCCATCAAAGTTCCTTAGGGGGCCCGATCCAGATGTAGCCGAAAGGTGGCTAGAGAAAATGATGAATGCCCTGTACTACACCAAGAAGAGGTATGTGACCTTCGCCGTCTTTCAGCTGGAAGGGGCGACACGTTCCTGGTGGAACGTCATCCGGCAGAAGTGGGAACGAGAGCAAACGCCCCGAATTTGGATGAACTTTATGCGAGAGTTCAATGCTAAATTCTTCCCTCCTCTAGTTCAGGAACGGAAGGAAGATGAATTTATTCGGCTGCGTCAGGGAGCTCAGTCCGTAGCAGAGTATGAGAGCCAGATCACCCACCTATCCAAATTTGCCCTCAAGTTAATCATGACCGAGCAACAGCGGATAAGGCGCTTTATTCAGAGCCTGAACTTGAAAATACAAAAGGATCTCGCGGTGGCCCAAATTAACGCTTTTAGCGAGGCCGTGGAAAAAGCCTAGCGGGTGGAAAGCGTTAGGCTGCAAGTGAGAAACTTCCAAGCAAAGAAACGAGGCTTTCCTGGGAGCAGTTCAGGGCAGGGAGATAAGAGTGCCTCTCCCAAGTTCGGACGGGGAGCCGGAGGAGGAAGGCAGTCAGGTGTAGATAGAGGGGCCCAGTCAAGGGGTGGCTTAACTGAAAGAAGCCAAGGAGGAGGCTTCCAGAGAGGATCCGGTTCGGCATTCCGTGGACCCTGTGGGTATTGCGGAAAGCCGAACCACTCATAGGACAACTGCTAGAAAAAGGAGGGAAAGTGTCTGCGTTGCGGAAGCTCAGACCACCAGCTTGCTACCTGCCCGATTCTAAAGCAAGATGGAAAGGAAAGTCAACAACCGCCAGGGACCAGATCCGGACCAGATAAGGAAAACTGGACGAAACCCAAGGTCGTGGCTCGAGTGTACTCGTTAGAGCCACAGCAGGTCCCGGAATCTTCCGAGATCGTAGAAGGTACGATCCCTGTATTCCACCGTTTCGCAAAGGTCTTAGTAGATCCTGGTGTCACCCATTCCTTCGTTAACCCTAACTTTTTGTGTGGCATTAATACAAAACCTGCTAATTTACCATACGACCTAGAAGTTAGTACGCCTACGAGGGATCATCGTTTGGTTACTAGCCTGATTTATAAGGACTGTGAGATTTGGGTAGGAGAGAGGAGATTATTGGAGGATTTGATAAGTTTGTCCATTAAGGGGTATGACGTGATCTTGGGCATGGATTGGTTAGTCTGGTATAATGCCCAACTAGATTGCAAAAAGAAAGTGATAGAATTCCGCATTCCTAGTGAAACAACCTTAAGGTTAGATATAAGGGGCAGATTAGCCTCATCCGCCCTGATCTCGGGCATCCGGGCTAGGAAATTGCTAAGTAGAGGGGCTCAAGGGTTCTTAGCCTTTTTAATCAATACACCCACCGAAAAAGTAAAGGTAGAGGATGTGCACATAGTAAAGGAATATCCGGACGTATTCCCTGATGAGTTAGTAGATCTGCCTCCGGAAAGAGAGATCGAATTCAAAATCGACCTGTTATCGGGAACGTTGCCTATTTCGAAAATCCCATATCGGATGGCCCCTGCGGAACTTAAGGAGCTGAAATTACAGTTACAAGACCTTTTGGAGCGGGGGTTCATTCAAGAGAGTATGTCTCCTTGGAGAGCCCCTGTACTGTTTGTGAAGAAGAAAGACGGCAGTTTGCGAATGTGCAGCGACTACCGGGGCCTAAACAATGTGACGATTAAAAATAAGTATCCACTGCCCCATATTGATGAGTTGTTCGACCAGTTGCAAGGAGCAATGGTCTTTTCGAAATTGGATCTTCGTCAGAGGTATTACCAGTTGTTGATTAGGAGGGAGGATATTCCGAAAACTACTTTCAATTTGAGATATGGGCACTACGAATTCGCGGTTATGCTCTTTGGACTGACCAATGCCCCTGCCGCTTTCATGGATCTAATGCATAGGATTTTTAAGCCCTACTTGGATCGATTTGTCGTCGTTTTCATTGATGACATCTTGGTCTAATCTAAGACTTGCGAGGAGCATGAACAGCACCTAAGAATTGTTCTGCAAACCCTAAGAGAGCATCGGTTATACACCAAATTCAGTAAGTGCGAGTTTTGGTTGAAAAAAATTTCTTTCTTAGGGCACGTAATTTCCCAAGAGGGTATCTCGGTTGACCCAACGAAAGTAGAGGCAGTGACCAATTGAAAACGGTCAGAAAACCCCACAAAAATTCGTAGCTTTTTAGGGTTGGCGGGATATTACCGACGTTTCATTAAAGACTTCTCCAAACTAGCAGGTCATTTAACCGACTTGACAAAGAAGTATGGTCGGTTTGTGTGGGATGCCAAGTGTGAAGCGAGCTTTCGAGAGCTAAAGAAAAGATTAATCATGGCACCGATTCTAGTTTTGCCAAACGGAATAGACGGTTTTACCGTTTATACCGACGCGTCGCGGGAAGGTCTGGGGTGTGTACTGATGCAAAACCGGAATGTGATATTTTTTGCCTCTAGAAAATTGAAACCCCACGAGCAGAACTACCCAACCCACGAGGCGGTTGTTTTCGCTCTGAAAAAGTGGAGACACTACTTATACGGGGTGACTTTCGAGATTTATGCAGACCACAAGAGTCTTAGTTACCTCTTTTCACAAAAGGAATTGAATATGAGGCAGCGACGGTGGATGGAATTTCTGGAGGATTACGACTGCACTATCAACTACCATCCGGGGAAGGCGAACGTAGTGGCTGATGCCTTAAGTCGCAAGGCTCAAGTAGCAGGGCTAATGATCAAAGAGTGGGATTTGTTAAAATCCGTTTGCGAGTGGAAACCCTGCCTTAGGAGTCATAAGGTGGTTTTTAGTAATATTAAGGTAACATCCACTCTACTGGAGCGAATTAAAGAAGCACAAAAGAAGGATTTGATGGTGCGAAAGTGGGGAGAGAATGTGGAAAAAGGGGAATCAACCGACTTCAATTTTAGTCCCGATGGTATTCTAAAATACCGAAACCGAGTGGTGGTGCCTAAAGATGAAACAGTAAGAACGGAGATCTTAGAGGAAGCCCATCGGTCCAGATACACAATCCATCCGGGTAGTAGCAAGATGTATCAAGACCTAAAAGGAACATATTGATGGGATAACATGAAGAAAGAGATCGCTTTGTACGTACAAAAATATCTTGTTTGCCAACAAGTTAAGGCGGAGCATCAAAAACCATCGGGTTTGTTACAACCCCTTGAGATACCCGAGTGGAAGTGGGAAAACATCACAATGAATTTCATTTCAGGTTTGCCGCGAACGCAATGAGGACACGATGCCATTTGGGTGATCGTTGATCGATTAACCAAATCGGCCCATTTCTTATCGGTAAACATGAAATACTCCATGGAGAAATTGGCTCAGGTGTACATGGACGAGGTCGTAAGGCTACATGGCGTTCCGGTGAGCATCGTTTCAGACAGAGATCCCCGCTTCGTATCTAGGTTTTGGCAGAAATTTCAAGAGATTCTGGGAACCTAACTCAACTTAAACACCACCTATCACCCTCAGACGAATGGACAATCGAAGCGAACAATTCAAACTCTCGAGGATATGTTAAGGACCTGCATTCTGGATTTTGGGGGTAACTGGGGTCAACATATGACCTTAGTAGAGTTTGCCTACAATAACAGCTACCATTCGTCAATTCAAATGGCTTCATACGAAGCACTTTATGGGAGAAAATGTCGGTCACCAATCTACTGGGATGAAGTCGGCGAAAGGAAAGCCCTAAATCCAACGACTATTCCATGGATGGAGGAGGCATGAGAAAAAGTCAAGTTGATACGACAAAAACTCCAAACAGCTCAAAACCGGCAAAAGAGCTACGCGAACAATCGAAAAAAAGACTTGGAATTCGAAGTCGGCGACCGTGTTTTCCTCAAGATCACACCGTTACGGAGCATCGCGGCAAGTAGAGGAAAGAAGTTTCAACCAAGGTTCGTTGGACCTTTCAAGATTCTCCAGAAAGTGGGTAAAGTAGCGTATCGGCTAGAACTACCGCACAGTCTATCCCGAATTCACGACGTCTTCCACGTCTCAATGTTTAAGAAATACTATCCCGATCCGTCTCATATCTTACAGTCGGAGGAAATCGAACTAGATGAATCGCTAACCTACAAAGAAAAACCTGTACAGTTGCTTGACCGAAAAGTTAAGAAACTGAGAAACAAACAGATTCCGTTGGTGAAGATCTTGTGGAGAAACCATGAGGTAGAGGAAGTTACTTGGGAGTTGGAAGAAGAGATGAAAAAGAAATACCCTAAACTGTTCGTGAATCAAGATGAGAAATTTCGAGAGCGAAATTCTTTGAAGGGGGAGAGTGTGTGAGAACCCGTAAATTTTCTTATTTTCTAGATTTTATTTTATTTAATTGCATTTTTTCCCTATTTTCTTTATTATAAAAAATTTCCTAAATAATTTTTATGAGTAAATATGGTTTTTAAATCATTTTTTTAGTATAAGTTAGTTTTTAAGAAATTAATAGCGTATACCGGACGTGGGACCCGCTAGTGCGGAAAGTTCGGTAAAATTCGACCAATTAATTTAAGTTTTGTATACCGGATTTATTTTATTAGGTGTTAAGAGATAATTAGAGGTTATCAAATGGATTAGTGTGGGAGAGACAAAAGGGATAGCTTTGCATTTAATGAGAGTGACAAGTGTCACTTGGTGATTTAATCTTACCTTTGACCACTATTCATCACTTTACCAATTAAAATAAAATTGACCCAAAAATCATCCTCATTTGCAAGCTTCTTGGTCGGCTCTCTCTAGGAAGAAAAGAAAGGAAAAGCTCTCAATTTTCTTGTCTCAATCTTGCTCAATCTAGCAAATCAACCGTTTAAACTTCAAATCACTCCATAAAAACCCTTAGCTATGTGGTATTGAAGTAGTTGGTGAAGTGGGTTGGAAGAAAGAGGTGCTAAGTTGCTTGTTTCCTTGAGGTTACAAGGTGAGTTGTTGAGAACTTTTCCCTTTAACCTTGGTAATGTTCAATTGATGGCTTTAGTGGCTTAATATGATGACATATGGTGTGATTATGGTTTGTTTATGGTTGGAAGTGAAGTTATGATGAATTTTGATTTATTATTGTTAATTTTCTATTTTCTATGATAATCATGGTTTGGTCATGGATTGAGAGCTTATTATAGTGTAATTTGGAGCTAATATATTTTGGATACGATTGGTTGCGGAAATTTCTGGTTAGCACCGAAAATGACAGTTTAGGGTTGTAAATTTCCCCTGTTCTTCCCGGTACTGTTAGACCTAGTTAGAGGCCGATTTAGCCTTAGGTTAAAACATAAAAGTTGTAGCAAATAATGTTTTATAGTTTCCTGTAAAATTTCAGCCCAATCTGAGCTCAGTAGCTTGTGAAAAGACGGAAATACCCACACTGCCCTAGGTAGGAGTTCGGCTGTCAGGGTTGGCAGTTCACCCAAACTGACCACGATCGTACACCCTGTTGTGTACTAAATTAGATTTTGGCCAAAACACGAAAGTTGTAGTGCTATGTCTTAGCTTTCTAACGACCCTAGAAACACCTTAATTGGATTTCGGTAGCCTGAATTATGGTCATTTAACCAGAATACGGTTAGCTAACCTGTTTGTGTGATTCTGATTTGGTACATTGAAATTTTGACCTAGTTACACTATAAACTGGACTGAGTGGCCTTCTTCAACATTGTAACCCTTTCTCTTAGCTTCGAAACGGTGTAACTTGCATCTCAATCCAGCATGTGTAGCTTCAGTTGTGTTAGTTCTGCTAAGCAACAGCAAATCTGCCTTTTATTTTCCAACCTAAACTTTATTTCCGCACATGTTCTAGTTTGATTTTGCACTTATACGTTCTACTTGATTTTATTCTAGTAATATGTGGATTCGATTTATGACTCATATTTGAGTCTCATGGTGTTTACTTGAATGTTTTAGGGCGTGCCGATGATCCCAGGCGCTCATTGGACGAAAATTTGTGAAATTCCTTTTGTGTGATTGGTGAGTGTATTACTCACATACTTGTTATTTCATGGCTTCGCTATACTTGAAATCTATGGCTTGAATGCTTGTGTGTATTGATGAGCTTGGTTGAGTTAGGAGTGTACTTTATCACTCTTACACTCAATGGCTTATGTGACTGGCTTATGTGACTGTTACTGTCTCAATTGAATGTCTTTGAATATACGTGAATTGGTGTCGTTTGAACATGTATCCGACGACTCTTATTGTTTACTCTGAACTCAGCACCATTGGTGGTCGATTGATTCGAGCCAGCAAGGGCATGGTCGAGGAGATTGATAAGCCGTGGGGATTGTTTCTATAGAATCATTGAGTATGAGACCCTTGATTCCGGTATACTCGAGTATTACCATTGTAAACTGAATGGAGTTCGGGCCCGGTAGGAGTATGTGAGGTGGATGAAAATTGGAGAAAATGGAGTCTACGGTATTGGTTACTTGTTTAAGCGTTGACGGAGGGTCAACGGGGCGAGATCAAGTACGGCAAGCGAGGAAAAGGGCTCTTGAGAGCCGTTCGTATCCTTTTGTTGAATTTAAATGTACTGTTTGTTCGGATTACTTGTTGAACGTTTGGACTGAGCAACTTTGTGCTTATGTGAACTTTACTGATCTACATGAGTGTACCTCACTGGGCGTAAGCTCACTCCATTGCCTTTGTTTTCCTTACAGGGATCTGAATACCTTTTGGAAACTGTGAATTGGAAGCCAAGTTGAGCTAGTTTCATATACTTTTGTATAGCTCCTTAATGGTTGGAAAACCTAAATGTATTTTGTTTAACACTATCTTTTGAGTTGTAAGTTGGGAACCTTATATGTAAATGTGATTGGCACTTTTCATGTTTGGCTTCTATATTCCGTTTTCATTTCATGGTTTTATTTCGTTTGAGCGCGCTATTACCTTCCAGAACATTTTAGATTGTACATGATCGCGCTAGTAGTCCTGGCGAGAGTTGGACAGGCAGTCCGCTAACCCCTTTGGTACGACTTAGGAGAAGGTGGGGCTGTTACAAACTGCAATTAAGTATGTAGTTAGTCATGATTTTATTGCATTTAACCCCAACAATTAACGTTAGACATAGCGTATTCTGGTGCAAAAAGTTCAATTATTATGAGCACTGGTTATGACAGACCGAATGAGTTTGGTAATAATAAAAATTATGATAAAAAATTAGTTTAAATGTCAAGCAGACAAAGGTACTTGAAAATACTTTCATATGAGTGCTTAATAAATAGTTGGCAGTTTGTTTTACTGTAACCAATTTTGTTTCCAAAACTTTTAATGAAAATTAAAAAATTGGAAACACTGGATAGATATGACTTTGCAAAAACTTAATATAATTATTGTGTATACGAATTCAAATTCATTTGCTTACTAATGAATTTGAATTTACATCTAATTGAATTAATTATAAATAGGTAGTCAAAATCTATCCATTTAATAGCCACTAATTAATTGATTTTATTCAGCTACCTATTTGAAACTAATAAAATCACATATCCATTTGGATTAACATGATGAATAAGAGATCAATGAAAAGTAGAGAAATGTCGAGGGGAAATACTGCATGAACAGAGAATATAGAAAGGAAGGGAAATAATGTTGTGCTTTGCTATTACTATTATTATTATATTAAAGGTAAATCCGCCAACTGCACATATAATTTAGGTATTCATGTAAAATCTTAGAAATAGCTTTATTTAGGCAAAATATGCTCTAACTGCACAAAAAATTGGCCCATTACACCAAAATTTTTTCTATTATTAAACAAATTCAATTCACATACATGTATAAGGGATATTTATGGAATAAACAATTAAGGGATATTATTATACTCCCATTTTTTCACTTCACTCATCCATGTAAAGTAATTTTTTTAATGTTAGTAAACTTCGTTGGAATTAAATTTGTAATATAAACCTTAAAGTCTTTGGAGTTTTGTATAGTTTTGCAAATGTTAGGGAGAGCCATATGAATATGTCAAAAACCTATAGGAGGTTTCTACAATTATGTCTAATTTTATAATTAGCCAAAGCAAAAGGCAAGCAAATGCATGTACTATTTTACTTCAAGTAATAGCAAGTTTAATTCAAGTAATAGTAAGTTTTTATACAAAAATAGTAATTATTACTGATAACATGGCAAATTTGATTAATAGTCAAGATTTACTGATTTATGGGATATATGTACTATTTTACTTTAAAATTTATCTCAAACTAGTATTAGGAAGTTTATTTGAAATAACGATAAAATGTTTTATCAATGATTAAAGTTTAGTACCTTAGTTAGTTAGTACTCATAATATAGTCGTATAATACAAGATTATAGGTATAATTTAAAATTTTTTTGTACTTATATATTTTAAAATACTATGAAAAATAGTATGAACTAAATCTACTCTGCAAAAAGTAAATTTCGGATATAGAGTAGTAATTTATTTTTAAAAAATTAAGTTGCATATTTATTCCAATTTACGCATGAAGATACATCGATCGGTGCTCTCTGGATGCGTCCAAACTCCAGTGAATGTCTTTAAACTAAATTCTAATTAAAATAGTATCCAAAATAAAAAAATACTACTCGTATAAAAACACATCAATATAATTTCGCTAATAGCAATTAAATTTGAAGTTTTAAAATATGCGTAAATAGTAATTTAGTTTAAAAATATAATTAGTATGAAGAGTATAATTGGCATAAATAAGTGTATTCAGTAAGTCAATATTGTAAACCTCCCCTGAGGTTTCTCTTCATTTCGCCTGACACCCCTAGTGTTTTAACAGTATCACTAACCTACTTTACTTTTGTTGTTTGTGTAGCAAGATTGGAAAAAATGCACTTTTCATCCTTAAAGATTGGGTTGATGACCAATTTCGTCCTCAAAGTTTCATCAAAAATACATTTCATCCTCAAAGTTCCTGAATTTTGGCCAATTAGGAACAATTGACAAAATAATACTCAATTTGGACGGAAAGCAGTACATAAGAAGCATGCTCCATTAGAACCAACTTTGCATTCAACAAAAAACAAGTAAAACCTGTTCTTACTTCATTTATGTCCTCTCCACTTCTTTTCTTGTTGTAGTTCAAAAAAAATTTCTAACCACTAAATCCAGTCATTTGCTGGCAAAAGGTTGACATAAATGGTCGACATCCAGTTATTCATGGATTATAGGTGACTTGGATTTGACTATCTATCCAAACGCATTAAATTAGCTCAGTCCATTTAATTTAATTTTTTATCTATCAAAAAAATATATAATAGAGGAAACCCTATTTGCAAAAAATAGAGGAAAGCTATAAAAAACTGATAGGTTGTTGTTGCTTTATCTTGTATAGAAACTACCAGCTGTTTATAACTTTTAATTTTAGGGATAATTTCAGAAACGTCAGGGGATGTTTTTGACTATTGCAAGTAGGTCCTCTCTAATTTAAAAGATTACACTTACCTTCTCTACTATAGCATTTCAGTAACAATATAAATCCACTATGCTAAATTTGTTCTAAAAATCCTAAAATACCCCTTTGTTAGTTAGAAGGGGGGAAAACTCACTCATGAATTTCTTCCACATTGCAACTATTGCAATTCGCATAACTACCACCCTAACGAAGTCAATAAGCCACCTTAATTTAATCCTCGTATTCTCATAATTTCGAAAGCCCAACTTTGCAGCTTTAAAGCTTCCTGTGCAAATCAATTATGACAATTAAAATTTGCATTCAACCTAATCTTTTTCCTCAATTTTTTTTGCCTAAATTTTGCATCTAAATTGACCAATGTCATTATTCAAATTCAATCAAAATGGATGCAAGCTTGTTAATGCTAAAATAATATAACCCCTCAAAAATACCAATATGGAGCAACCAAAAGCAACATTAGATACCACATTCTATGTCTTTAGGCCAATTTGATTACACTTCTTGTATCCCAAAATTTTTTTTTTTTTTTGCACAATTAGTATAATAGTGTAATCTTCCTCAATCTATGTTTCTTTTTTAGCCATCATTTTTATTTTCTTGTTTATATTCTGTATCACTACCATTCTTTTCATTTTTATTTAGTTTGACAACAAATATGCTTTGACAACCTATCATTTAGCAATGTCAATTCAATAATACTTACAAAAAAGGAAAACGAAAAAAAAGAGGATCTATTTCCATAATATTGAGGATTCGGGATGTATTAAATGGTTGTGTAGATGACGACTCTGAAAAAAATGTGGACTATGAAATACAAGGGAGAAAAGGTAAGAGAGAGCATCGAAGAGAGAGAATAAGAGTTTGTTTTGTATGGTAGCCGTTGTTTTAAAATGAAAGATTAGTTTTAGTTGTAGGTTTTTTTAGAAATTATCTATAAGTGAAAGATATTATAGTTATTTTACTGCATGAATGGAGGTTAATGTAATTGTTCAAAACTAAGGGCGGTGAGTGAAATTGTCAGAAACCTCGGGGAGGTTTCTGGAATTATTCCTTACTTTTATCTTGTCCAAAAATTATCACCTCTTTATAACTTCTTTTTTTTTCCCTTCTCTAGAAATGAAAAAAATACTAGCTGTGCTTAGGATTCTTTGTGAGCTTCTTTTATTTCCTACAAACTACCAGCTGTTTGTTGCTTTCATCCATTATTTTGAAAAAACTACCAGTTATTTATGAGTATGATTTTCAGTTCCAAGCTAAAATGGGCATTATATAAAAAAACCACCAACTGTTTTTATCTTCATGCTGATTTGCCTGTCAATAAGGTAAGAAGGAAAATTTTGGTAGAATTTTGCCTTAAATTTTAACAATCCGAAGTAACAACCAAACTGGATACTATAACCAAATTAATATAACCAACTAAAATCATAAAAAAAAGAAAGAGGTATAAGCTTGTCAAAAATGCATTCCAAGTGGTCCTTGACATGGTTCCTACCGAATATGGACCATAAACAAAATAATGTAAAGATACAAATTTTATAATTCAAAAGTTATAACACTGGTGTCTGCACTTCCGAATGGGTTTTATCCTTTCTTTATTGGTTCTAACAGAGCATGCTTCTCACGTGCAGCATTCCGTCCAAATTGATTGTTATTATGTCAATTGTCTCTAATTGGCAAAAATTCAGGAACTTTGAGGATGAAATGTATTCTTGATGAAACTTTAAGGACGAAATTGGTCATCAACCCAACCTTTGAGGATGAAAAGTGCATTTTTCCCTAGCAAGATTTTTAAATATCCTAACTACCCTTTTGCTCGCTAGATAGGAATATTCGTAAACCACTTTGTTTATTTGAAAAAAACTATCATCATTTACATGGTATTTCTTTTGTATTATTACTACATCATAATGCTGTACAATCACGGATAAAACTGTAAATTTGAAAAGTAAAAATGATATTTGAAAACAAATACACTTGCATAGTCATACCTCATTTGATCACAATCACAAAAACTACAAGAAAAACAAAATTCTATTTATTATAATTTAGAAATACATTACTGCATAGTTATCCATTATTCCAGGTTCAAGTGCACAGCAGTTTGCATTGACATTTGCAAGTCTAATTGTATATATGAATTTGACAGGGTGTCGAGCCTGTGCAATAATAATTACCTACTCAAGAAAAATATAAATTTTGTATATAGCGGTGAGCAGGGTCGAATCCACAGGGATTGGGGATAATTAGTTTCTTCTAGAGTCCAGCGCATGGGGGATTTTTGAAAAATATAAAATAACTAATTAACTAGCTAATGAAACAACTAATAAAAATAAACAGGAATTAATCTATAACCAATACGACTCTAGCCAAAGGTGCAACTTTTCAGATACGATCCATTCAACTGATCATCGATGCAAAGATAATTCAATTACTCATTATTAGATTGATTATAGTTGTCATACACGCGATGAACAACCAGTCTTTCCTTAATTTCTCGATAGTTAAGGTATGACCGTTAACTATTTCTCGAACCAAAAAATAACCCTAGGTACGATCATAGAATTTAATTACTCGATTGCATTAATAATTAGAAAAGCCCAATCCTAACCAACAAACACGCTACGAGGGTTTGTTTAAGTCAGATCATACGTTTCCCTAACATGAAACCAATCACGTTAGTCGCCACTGGTATTAATCGATTGAACAATTACGGATTCAATCAATTAATTTGGCATTAGATCATTAGGTTAATTCGAATATCGGGCCCTTGACATTCAAATAACATAACAAGCATAAGCAATTAAATCAAGAAACGTACAAATACCAATGAACAAAAGAAATAAATAAAATTAATTCTATCTCACAGATATTTGGAACCGCACTTTCAAGTTGGCCTTCGATTAGATGACAGGCTTAGCCACACCGCATAAATAAATCTCTACGCAAATCAATTGATTGCAAAGGCATCAAGTTTTCCACTAGGAAGCGAGAAATAAGAGATGTTTTTCTCGTTGGGGAATATTGTCGAACAGTAGGCGTGCGCCTGACAAAGAAAAAGAAAGAAAAGACTAAAACTATTCTAAAGACTAAGCCCCCCAAGCCTCTGCACGATTGTCCCTTTTTAAACCCAAAAGAAAGATGACTAATGTTATCCCTGTGGTCCCCGCCGAATTGGGAGTCAAAGAGCCAAAGAATTGGAGCTCTGCCGAAGTTCTTCCTCGTTTCCTATTCATAGTAGGACTCCTTGTACCAGCCACTCCTCATCAGCAAGAGCAAACGGAAATCCGTTTCTTCCTTCTTGTGGGCCACGTTGATGGAGCTTTGCAGAAGACTCCCACGTGTGAAGTAATTTGCTTCAGAAAGTCCCTCCTTTTTTGTAATTTTCTGTTCCATTCTCTAAAATTAAGTCCAGATACCAAATATAAGTAGATATTAACAATTAAGACAATATTTGGCAGGGACACGGGGAAAATTAATAATAAAATAACCGACAATTAACATCTCATCAGAATTTACCACATATATATAGACATACATATGTATATATATAATTATATATTTAGAAAATGTATGTATGTATACACATTGTAAAAAAAAGTAAGAAATTTAGAGAATGAAAGAAAGATTTAAAATGTAAATATGAGGGTAATATTTGAGAATTCTTCACTTTTGATATTGACATATTAAACTACTATCACGAAAAATGAAATTATACTCAGGGGAGTCCAATGATATTTCAGATAACGCCATCCGAGGTTCTACAAAGTTATTCCATTCACAATATATTTATATAAAGACATACATATCCATATATCTATATATGTATAAATGTATATTTTTAAAATGTATGAATGTATACACGTTCTAAAAAAAGTAGGAAATTTATATGTAAATGGAAAAAAATTTAGAATTTAAATATGAGAGTATTATTAGATAATTTTCACCATTGATATTGGCATATTAAACTACTGTCACGAGAAACGAAATTATACTCAGTGGAGTTCAATGATATTTCGAAAATATCACTCATCCGAGCTTGTACAAAGTTATCCCATTCACAAAAATATATATATAGACATACATGCTAGGATATATACAAATATATATTTTTGAAACATCTATTTCAGCCGCTAACTCCATAACGAATACCCTTTTCGCGGTAATTCCTGTTCATTTTATATGCGTACAGTGTTTAGTTTCTCCGTCAAGCTTGGCGCCTTTTTCAATGCCCTTAGTTTCGCTCGCGACCCTCTTCCTTTGGGAGTTCATTATTTTAGGCACTCCACCTTTTCCATTTATGCTTTCAAATCCCCCAACTTTTCATATGGCCCTTCCACTCAACTTTAACACCCAACGGCTGTTCAAGTTCCAAGTCATAAAATGCCTTTACATGTGCCAATTCAAGGCACATTCTCTATCATTTGTGGCCACAATTGCTTGCCCCGACTTTTTCCTTACCTTTCCACATCTCTTTTTTGACCAATAAACATATCACAGCAACATCCCACTTTACAAACGTACAACTACGTTCCATTTAAAAAAATGTCCTCAACTCCAGGTGGACTAGGGCTGCACTCTTGAGACGTCACTTCAAACTTTTGCCGTTTTACCGGTGCCCAGCTGAACCTCCACTTTTACAGACTAGGGGCCTGGACGGTTGTCAGACAACCGTCCAGAAACTTTTCATGGCCAAGATGTGGTGGGCCCATCATCAACGGTAAAAAAATATGGGGAACAAAATGGAGATGAGTATAGAGGATTGTAGCTCCATTAGAAACTTGACTTGTAACTCCGTTTGGTCTAGCCGTTAAGCGTACAAAAAATTCAAAATCAAAATTTGAAAATCAACATTTGGTACGATTGGCAGGCTTTAAAACTCTTTCAACTTAAAAGAGGTGGGAAGAAAATAGCGGTAGTGAATTTTCTTTGAACACAATACATTGTCGCTGCAGCTCCTTCTGTTCTTCTTCTCTCAACAAACTATTTCGCATAACATAGATATAAATCTTTGTCTTCTTCTCTTCCAACTCTTAAATAAACCCTATCAAAACGGGCATCTTATCTGAGGTGTGCACAAGATAATTGTGAAGATCCGTTGCAGCAACAATACACGCCAATTTAACTTGTGGATGACTGAGATAGATATTCATCGAGTAACAAATGCATAGCCGAGACTTGTGAGCGGCTCATCTGAAATCCACTGCATGGTGAACTCTGTCCAAGGTAAATGCTAATATTATATGTAATTTGATTGTAATAAATGTGTTATGTAGTGAAGCATGATTTGAAAATTATAAGAAGTATGTCATTATCCTTTTGCAGAGAATGGTTAACTTGTACAATAAAAATTCCGTACAGAATTTCAAAATATAAATGAGGATGTGTACAAATAAAATAACATAAGCGTAAAAACAACTTAACAATGTGACCAACTTAAATAACTACACAAACGGTATAAATGACAATGTATAGATTTTGAGAACACTGTCAAACCTTACGCTATGTAAAAGTGTATTTTACATACATGCATTTGTTATGTTATAAGTTGATATAAAGGAGGTACACATTGTTATAAAGTGTGTGCATATGATTGTAAAGTATGTAAATACTGATATTATACACAAATTGGTTATAATATTTGTTTGAAATGCATATATTATATAATGAAATATGCTTTGCAAATTATTAGACTTATGTGATTACCTATTACAGAGAAGATATATATCCATAAAAATTATTTTACAAAATGTTATAAAGTATGTACATATGTGAATACAAATAATTAAGTGCTTATGATATGAATAAGGAAATAAAAAATAAATATAATAGTTTGTCCTGAAAAAAAATAGCAAAAAATGCTTTTGTCGAATACAACACAATGGAGGAAACATTGTGTCCTAAGATCGGCATGGAGTTTCAGTCAGAAGATGAGGCATACAACTTCTACAATAGGTACGGATTAGTTGTTGGGTTCAGTGTTCGGAAAGACTACTTGAACAAGGATAAAGACGGTGTAGTTACATCGAGAAGGTACACATGTTGCAAAGAAGGTTTCAAACGATGGTACGAAAGAGATGTAAAACCAAAGAGAACTCGGGCTGAAACAAAAATCGGATGTGAAGCTAAAATAGGGATAATTTTGAACAGAGAAACAATGAAGTATCAGGTTCGAGATCTGGTAATTGAGTATAATCACACAATACACATTTCAGAATGTGCTCATATGATGCGTTCGCAAAGAAAAGTAAGTATTTCTCAAGGAGCCCAAGCTGAGATTGCAAATGATGCAGGAATATCCTTGAAACAATCCCATGAACTCATTGGAAAAGAGGTAGGTGGATTAGGCAATATTGGCTACACTCGTGATGACTTAAAACGCTATCTGAGATGGTTAGTACTGAATCTTATTTTTGGACTTACATAACTATATCATTTCAATTGACTCTACTATCATAAGCCAATTCAATTGTTGTATATTCTTCTCTTGTCAGTCATCAGAATCCTATCAATCTATCCAAAGCCAAACATCAAGCAAATGTTTGTCATCGAATAATTCTGTGGTAGTAAGTAGCTATTTTTATACTTTACATAATGTGCATTATAGTTCACTCTTAGTTATTTAGTTGTTACAAATTAATGTTTTACTTGTACACATTGGTTATTAAGGTGTGCATAATAGTGATAGGATGTTCATCATATGTTATTTATTTTTGACATAGTAATATCATATTTTGTACATATTAATTGGTACACACTACGACGATCTCTTGATTTAATAGCATTTATATGTTGTTGTTTTATGTGTACAAATTGATATATATGTTGTACGCATTAATTGATACCATGTACCACTGGTTACTTTGTTTTGAAATATCGTTATTACATTTGGACACATGATTACACCTTTGGATACAATTTTTCACAGATTATTAATTTATTTGCTCACATTTATTTTTTAAATCGTACAAGTTACAATTATTTGTCACCCGTTGTTTAATTTTGACATCATGTTATTATTTTGGTACACGGTATATTTTAGTTGGTACACACTATAAAAAGACCTTTCCAAATCTGTTGCATAGTTACTTCAATAAAAAGCCCATAAGTTTGTAGTATAACTTTACAATGTATTCATTTCTGGTCACATATGTACTGAATTTTGATTTTTGTTTAGAATACTTTCGATTGATTTTTGTTTACATATTGTTAATCCAGTTGAACACGTTGCTATACATTATGTACACATTTGCCTCATAATTTTCGTACATCATAGTATCTTAAATTTTGGACAGAATGCGTATTTAGTCTTTACTTGTAGTTATTTTGCTGTTATACACTGTGTTAGTATGACTTTGCAACTAATATAATGTACTACTAGTGATAACAATCATTCAGTGAATCAAATTTTAGATCATCCTCAGTTATTCACTCAGATATGCAGTCTTGTAGGATGGTAAGTGAGATATTGCACTTGTGTGGATAATCAAGATTTTGGACAAATTTACAGTATCTTATTCAGTACAATACTGAAATCTAGCCCGGTGAACCTAGAATCACTCCTCAAATACTGACTGCTCATAATATCCATATTCAAGATCGTAACAATCTCCCACTTTTGATTCCTAACGATCTTGTGAACAAGACAAAGTACAGCTCATTCACCGAATTCTTAATGGTCAGTAATTCTTTAAAAAAATTTATTTAAAGTTATTATTTAGAATTAGTCTAACCTTGCTACAAGACTATTGCAGGGCATGCTTTTATGAACACTGAATATTTGATTTAAATAATTTATTGCTTGTTTCAATGATTGTCAGACCCCCATTGTAGCTTCTGTGGAAAGGTTACAGAGCAGTACTCCCATACATATAAGCGACGAAAAAGTGCAAGTACCTACGATATAAATGGGTAGAAGTTAATTGCCTTCGATGAATATGTATGCTAAGAGGATGCATCTTGTGACCCTTTTGGAACTGGATTGGAACAATGTAATACTAAAATGATTGTTTTCTTTTTATATTAGATAGTAGTTTGACAATTGCAATCAATGCAGAATAGTTTTAGACCATTTACATCTCTTTAATTGATTACAAGAAATTATACATTAATCGTGGTGTGCCAACCCTGGCTACTGCAAACAAAAATTCTACATTGTACCAACAGTAATGAACTTTGCTCCCAACAAAAAATTCTACATGTCCCACTAGTAGTAAAAATCTTCATAACTAGCGAACTTTGCTCCCAACAGTAATCCTAAAAGGAGATAATTCTACACAACACAAGTACAAAATTCTACGTAACACAACTATAAATTACTAGATATTTGTCAATCATTTATTACAACTGATTTTTTCGTCGTTGGAGCAAGCAAGCACCCACATGTAAAAATAACAAATAATCTCTTGAATTCATCTCCAACCTCCATGGATATTAGCTCATCTGCTATATCATGCCAATTATACTTCTTCTTCCTAGAATAATATGGCTCGCTATCAATTCCATCATCTCTAGTATCTTCAACCGGCACTGGCCCCTCACCATGAATTTCAAGAGCCTTTGCTATATCCTCTGATGTTACAGGTAGTACACGTCCACCTTCAAGTTGTACATATGAGTGAGTTGAATTGAAATTATTCACCAACCACATGCATATAATACTTGGAAGGATGTGGCATTGGATCTCCAGTAATCCATCAAATCCTATTTCTTTTATTACAGCTATTTTCGCCCCATCAATACGACCCACAAACTTTAAAAATTTAGTTGGTGTGCACCTAAACTTGTATGCCTATAAAAACAATATAACAATATTGATAAAAATTAACAAATAACTGTCCAATACTTGCATTTGCGCTTTGAAACTTCTAAAACATTTAATTTCAAAACAATAAAATTTGATGCTACGTTCTTACTTGTTTCGCTACATCACTCTTTATGCTTTCTCCCCTGTCCGCTATAGACTTTTTGTAGATTTTCATCAGCTCCTTATATTTCTTCATATCTGCTTTATTCTTCCATACAAGTTTCTCCTCATCACTCAGTTTGTTCCATGCATTTCTAGCAGATATATTTAGCTCCTGAATTGTTATGCCTTTCCCTTTGCTTTTTGCTTGCGTGTGAAGTCAATCCTACCATGATTTAATATGATTAGATCCATCACATAGACTTTTGATTTTATCATGAGTTTTTTAACTAATTCAAAGCCCCAAATGTAGACAATAATCCTTCTATAAAGTCAGTCATATATACTTGTATGCAATGAAATCACTTGGTGGTCTCACCGGCTTTACTGGATTATTATCATGATATTTCTCAACCTGCTTGCCTTTATCTTTTGTAAGATTCATCTTCTTGGTTCCCCGACGTCCCATAATGTATTATTTGAAACTGCACCAAAATAAATGACATGACAAAAACATAAGGGATAATTTCAATATCCTATCCCCTGAGGTTTCTTCACAAAAGTATATTATCACACTTCTGTTGTTACAAATGTACAAGAGATTTACATAAAGTTACAAAATGTTCAACAATTATTACACTATTTATGGACGGTTGATCTAACAACTGCTCCTACCTCACTCCCTAATATTAAATAGTCATGGAGTTTTCAATGATGTTAACAGCAACAATGGACATTATGCCATTGTCAAAATTACAATTCCTAAGTAAACAATCAATTACCATCAATTGAATAATGAATATTATGCCATTACCTAATGAAAGGACCTCCTAAATAACCAGAAAATCAACAATTGAATAATCATACTTACAGTATGTTCTTTACCATGTGCACTATACACAGGTGAAAGAACACTATGTTTTTTTACCATGATATGGGTTTGTAAACTATAATAAGTAATAGGTACAAGAAAAATATCAATTGATACAAACAACATAACAATATGTCATGCCAACTTTATTTGACTAAACTCTCAATCCAAAATCATATAACAAATTAATAGCAATAACGGAAGAATGTATTCTGCTTAACTGTGAATATTGATAGTTATTGCATTCTCAGAATAGGTACAGAAAAAAAGCAAGCAACTAATAAAAACTCTTTTGTCACCTTTCACATGATGTTCTTATACTCCCTACAACAATTTCTTTTATATGCATTGCAATTTCTATTGTCCAAACAAATCAACAAATTGTAAGTCGAATTGCACTAGTTGTAACTATGGATTTGGGTGTATTCAAGTCAACCTGTTCGGCAGATTTTGTCTCAAGAAGCTCTCCAACAATAACATGGTTCTCTGCAATCATAATGATTTGTTCAGAAAGTAGTGAAGTAATTACAGGCATTAAATTAAAGAAAAGAGAGGTATTAAGTCCTAACCAAAAATCCTAATAACAGTTTCCAGAATGGAATCAAGAAATTCTTTTGCAGAAGCCTGTGTTGTTCCACTAGGAGACATTACAGGAGACATTACAGAGAAATTACTAGTTCTTTTCTCTTGAAATAACGAACCTCCTCAAAAGGGTTGTAAGCAAGAAGAAGACACAAAAAATAAGTACTAAACTAATTAAGCTTGCAACCTAAAGAAGAAAAATAAAAAAGATAACTTTTTTACAAGCATAATTTCAACACTTTTAACTGCTCAGCTGAGCTACCCAGTTCGAAATAAACAAAGCTCCAAAATTTCTTCAATCCACCCCACGAAAACTAATGTGAAACTTCAAGACTCACTAAAATAAGAAATTAACTCAAAAATCCCAGAAAATTTTGACCCCAATGAATTAAAAAATGTAAAGAAATGAAGAATATCAATGTTGAGGATAAACATTACAAGGGCAACAGAGGAGACAAGGGCATAGGTAGCACAGAGAGTGTAAAATATCCTATCTTGCCATTCAATGGATTCGTTGATCTTGTGCCACCAGTTGGCCTCGATTAAATTTGAATCTCCAACTATTACAACACCCCAGGGCTTTGAATTATGCAGTTTCTCCTTCTCCAAAAAAACACCGTGGGTCTTCTTTAGGAGGAATTCAGGCAGTTGTTTTGGAAATTAGCAGACAATGGAGAGATAAATGGGAGTGATTTTGTGGAGTGAAATGACAATTCTTTTGTGGAGTGATTTTTTGCATTAACAGACAACGGGTAAAGGGTTTGGGAAATGGGGAAAGTGAAATGGGGATTTCTGATAAAAATGAACTTTTTATTAATAATTTGGGCGGGATAAATTTGTTGCATGCAAACGCCATTTGACGATAATGCTCCATCCGTTTTCAAAATTTTTATTTTTTAAATTGCCACTCAATAAAACGACGCCATCTTCTTCAGTAGATATAACTCTGCGACGTGGCTTCGTTTTCACCGTTGATGATAGACCATCACATCTTGGCCATGAAAAGCTTTTGGACGGTTGTCTAACAACCGTCCAGGCCCCTGGTCCCACTTTTACCACCAGCTCACCAGACATCCTCAATGTTCGTGCCTGAAAAGTGTCCAAAGTTGCTGGAAGTGGTAGCTTTTCACTTGGTACAGATATCTGCACCATAGTCGGGTCCATGCCAGATCTTATCTGCAATTTGTCCACTAGATGAGCTCACTGACTACGTCATCATACTATCCAATTCTCTATTTAACTCTCCCTGCTTTCAATGCTATACCTGAAGAGAAGAGGAGAAAAGCCAGGAGGTGAGCTCACTGACTACGTCATCATACTATCCAATTCTCTATTTAACTCTCGCTACTTTCAATGCTATACCTGAAGAGAAGGGGAGAAAAGCCAGCAGGGTTTTGGAAAAAATTTAGTAACAGAGCTCAATAAAGACAAAAATGGCGGCAGGAGTGAGGAGAATCAAGCTGGGACCACAAGGCCTAGAGGTGTCAGCCCAAGGCTTAGGTTGCATGGGGATGTCTTTTAGCTATGGCCTTCCAAAACCCGAGCCAGATATGATCAAGCTGATCCACCATGCCATCAATAGTGGCATCACTCATCTGGACACCTCTGATGTCTATGGCCCCCATACTAATGAAATCCTCATTGGAAAGGTAAAGTCAGACCTCATAAGCCAAAATGGCCAAAACCAACTTCTCTCTCTCTCTCTGTTTTTTGTTTTTTGGTTCAAGAAAGTATAATGAAGACCAAAAGCAATTTCTGTTTCTTTTCTTTTTTTTTTTGCGATTTATTGATGGATTTTTGTTTGTTAAGATTTTTATACTGTATTTGGATTTTTTTTTATGCCTATACTAACTCAGCTGAGATGTGGTTGGAAATTTCTGTTTTTTTTATTGGGGGATTTTGCTTTTTGGTAATTTATTTTGAGTGTTGTGGAAGTAGGCATTGAAGGGGGTGGAAAGGGAGAAAGTTCAAATTGCAACGAAATTTGCGGCAAGAATGTTGCCAAGCGGAGAACATGTAGCATGTGGCCATCCAGACTATGTGAGGGAAGCTTGTGAGGCCAGTTTGAAGAGGCTAGATGTTGATTATATTGATCTGTATTATGTTCATCGGATTGACACAACGATTCCTGTTGAAATCACGGTTTGTTTTCGTAGCCTTCTATTTCCATCAATCTTTTTTTTTTTTGGATTAATTAATTCAGTTCGAGTTGTAGTAATCAATAAGAGCAATTTGTCATATAGCGGTTTGTAAGTTTTGCTATCATATATGCTAACCATGGTTCTCTGTTTGAGCTCTAGAATGAGGAGATATTCCCAAAATTATGATGAAATGTAAAAATATTCTACAAAAAGGGTGTGTGTGTGTGTTTTAGTTCATAGGGTCCTAGGATTTACTGAATGTGAGTTCAGTGAGCCGACATTTGGTCAATGCGAGCTCGTGGTGAATGGGACTTCGATCAAAATCTAACCTTTTTAGACCTGGCATTTACCATAGGCAAGCTCTATTGAGTTTGCATTTGACGAATGCATGAGGACCATCTTGTCCAGAACATACAACCAAAAACACCCTTTTGTAGAACAGTGTTGAATTTCATCATAATCTTGGGAATTTCCCCAAGAATCAGAGTTAGATAAATGTCCCCCCGCCCCCAAAACAAAAAAGGAAATAGGAAAATCTATTTCCTTATTTGAAGTCTACGCAAGTAAACAGCAGCCAAGCATTGTTTGGATTACATTGAACTATTGTTTTCAGTACTATTAAATTAATTAAAGGGTTCTACAGTAGAATATGTTCACGCACCCCCCCCCCCCCCGGGTTTTTCTTCTCTTAATTTTATTCATGTCTTTGCAATATCACTCGTGTATGTTTTATAGCTTAGTTAGGCTATAGTAGTCCTCTGCATTTTTCAGTATTCACCGGAAGTTGATGGATGTCCCCAAGCCTTTTTGCTTGTGCTTTTGTATTTGTTGTGAAATTACAAATAGATTTGCACATTAGACAGATTTGTCAATTGAAATCCTTCTATAACCTGCAACTTCTAGGTTGGAGCTCTGAAGCAACTGGTTGAAGAGGGTAAAGTAAGACACATAGGTCTATCTGAGGCCTCTCCAGAAACAATCAGGAGGGCTCATGCTGTTCATCCCATAACAGCTGTGCAACTAGAATGGTCCTTGTGGACGAGAGATGCTGAGGAAGTGGTTATTCCCACATGCAGGTAAGTCATCCAAAAGATATGCTCCCCATAATAATCTTCCATAGTTGGGAGCTTGTATTGCCCCCTCAGCTTACTAATTCAGGATGATTTTTAATTATAGGGAACTAGGCATAGGAATTGTATCATTCAGTCCTCTGGGCAGAGGATTCTTTGCATCTGGTACAAAGTTGACGGAGAACTTGACTAGTAACGACTTCCGTAAGGTATGTGCTCAAGGCTTGTGCAATGTGAAATTTTACTCCGATCGCAGATTACATCTAGTAATCTGAGTCCATTGTTGACCCCTCCTTGCAGCCCATGGGGTGTTTTCCAGAATTCGTAATACGTTGAATTCATGGTTTCCGTCGATTTACTAGAAAATATACAAAAGTTTTCTTGCGTATATCTTCCTTTGTTTTTGGTTCTCAATTAACTTTGTATGTTACTTCAACTTGCTCTGAAGTCCGTGTTTCAGAACTGAAATGGAAGCAGTTGTTCGTTAGTAAGAAAAATCTTCCTATTATCTTGTTTTTGACTAAGTTCTCTTGACTATAGATTCCTCTGTGTTTGGCTCATATGACTTTGCTATGTTACTTGAACTTTCTCTGAAGTCTATGTTTCAGAAGTGAAATGGAGTCAGTTGTTGCTATGAAAAACCTACCTGTTATCCTGTTTGGTCACTGGTCACATTTCCATTTTTTCAAGCAGTTACTGGCGACATTGTTTTATTTTCCTTTTCATATGCTTTCTGCTGTCTTTCCCTGCCACCATATCTGACAGGGCATCTTTTAGAAACAGGCAAAAGCACCACATCATTTTTTTTTTATCTTAAAGCAAAGATCTGGAACGGGCACTGTACCTCTGTATAATTCGTGAATCTCATAGTGAGTAAGTATCCACTATGGTTAAGCAGATACTAAAACAGTATCCTCTGCATTTTAAATCTCATTTTCTCGCTTAAAAACTTGAGTTTATTTGGTTTGAACTTATGGTAGCTGCAGATTAATTTCAGATATGTCATTGAACATTTACTGTTACTCTGGCTCTTGTGACCATGTGACAACTCCCTGAGATTGTACTAACATATTAGTCCAATCGCCATATTACACTTTCTTGCACTCCCTTTTTGCTTTTACCTTGGCATGTATGTGCCTGGAGTGGTAGTACAAAAGATGTCATGGCATCATCTTTTTTTTTTTTTTTTTTGTTATTTAATTCTCTGGTCGGAGGTGAGAATGTACGTGGTAAAATTTACAAATGCCTTCTTAGTAAGTGATGCTTTTATGGTAGATTTTGAAAAGCAAAGCACAGGTGCATGGGCACAATCAGTCTATATGATTTTAATGTTTACAGCAAATGTTTGCTGCGTTTGTAGAGTTTCCCAAGGTTTCAGAAGGAGAATGTTGAGCACAATAACAAGCTGTTCGAGCAGGTTACTCAGTTGGCAACAAGAAAGGGTTGTACTCCATCCCAATTGGCCTTAGCATGGGTTCATCATCAAGGGGATGACGTCTGTCCCATTCCTGGCACTACTAAGATTGAGAACCTGGAGAGCAACATCAAGGCCTTATCGGTGAAGTTGACACCGGAAGAAATGGCTGAGCTTGAATCAATTGCTTCAGCTAATGCAGCAAAGGGTGACAGATACCCACCTGCTATGATGGCACATACTTGGAGATTTGCAAATACTCCGCCTCTGTCATCTTGGAAAGCTACATAGAAAGGTGTAATGGCTCTTGGTAGCTGATTCCTCTGTACTCTTGTTTTCTTTGAAGGTCTGTTACATGGTTTACGTGAAGCAGCTCTGTTATCTGTTTGTACTTTATTATTATGGTTGGCAATTAAACTTAGAACCCGAACCAGCTCGGACGATTGTATTGACAAGTAAAATTACGATTGAAGCTTCCTTTCCAGGAGTGAAACAGTATTGGGTTATGGTTCTAATTCTCATTACATTATGGCAATAATTTCTTATTACAAAAAATGAAAAATAATACTTATATAAAATATTTCACTTTCCTTTTTCCTTGTTTGTCCTTATTACTAATTCTTTTTGATGTTTAAATATATTGATATTTTCTTTTAAAAATATTTCAATATCACAAATTATCATGAAAACCTATAGAATTTATTTAGTAAAAATAACTTATATAATTTCTATAATTACGTCTACAATTATAACACTATTTCCTGGACACTACAATATTTTTTAACTAAAAAAATATAATAATATCATTGTCTAAAATAAGATTATCAAAGAATTATTTATTTGAGCGTATAATGTCTCTTCATACCTCTCAGAAAATCACCCTACATGTTTGACCATTTGTCTACATAGTAGACAATCTGTATGTAAATTTTTATACATTGACATTTACATAATTTTTATTATATTCTTTTTATACATTTAAATGTCCCGATTTAAAATATTATAACACTTTCCATTTATTTATATTAGATAGTTATAATTGGACATTAATTATTAGAGGCTTATAAATAATATTCAAAGATGCGGCAACCCCCTATGTCGGGAAGAGATTTTCTAGTGCTCTTGAAGTTTTATCCTAATATGGCCTAGTACTCTTGAAGTTTTAGAAATCTGACATAAATTCCCTTGAATGACAATTTATGTAACATTGTCACCCCTAATGTGTAAAAGTAATATTAAAAAATGCATCGAAGGAGAGAGATTATATGATCTTTCATTTTTACCCTTGTACAATTTTATTTATGAATTTTGAAATATGAAAAAAAGACAAAAAAAGGTGGAATATTAAATTAAAAATGTGAGAATTTGTAAGTGCAATAAGGAATAAATTTAGTCGATTTGTAACTAGAAAACATATAAGTTGTTTAGTTGGGAATAAATTGTTGTCTACAAGGATAACTTCTGAAACTACTTCAACATTACAAAAAGGTGAAAACTTCGAGAGATTGGTTGGAACAATGAGGAAATTAAGAGTAAAGATTTTATAGCAAAAAGATACAAAAATTTTATTGCAAAAAAGGAAATTGGAGAGAAAATTTTAGTAGATCAGTTATAACAAAGACAAGCATTAAAAGCAAAAATTTTTGCGACAAAGAGGGAGAAAAATATTTTCAATGGCATTCTTGTTATTTGTTTTTAGATATTTTAGCTTGTAGGATTTTATTTTTCTTTTCCCAACCTTTGCTATTTAAAAAGGTAGGAAAATTTTATTGAGTTTCAATACCTTTGATTGAGACAACCACCAGCTTATTGGCTGGTAGTCACCATCAATGCATCAAATCTTGCCTCCTATTAATTTGCCACAATTAAATGTGGCCTTATTTAAAAAATCCATATGGGTACGTAATGTACCCATCTGATCCAATGATGATTCAGTTTCCATCGAATTATCCCGGAACCTCCTTAGTCCCTCCCCTCCTCATAGTATAGGAAACTATTATATCCATAAAAAAAAATACCTTTGATTGAGATATCTAGTCACGTCTTATTAATAGGCGAGATAAGTTATATTTTTAAAACTTTGACATGACAGGTAATATTAGGATGAATGAGGTTTTTGAAATTAACCCTTTTGTATTTCCCTCTAGTGAAGGATTCGTTGTGGTCTGTGCGGAAGATACTTGCCGCTGAAATATTGAATTTGTTTGGATTGTAAATTATTAGAGATATTTTTATTATAGCACTTTTTGTGATGTGATGTATAAAAAGGTAATTGAAAAGATAAAAAAATGTATTAAAAATTATAATAATAATGTAAACAAATATATTTTGACAAATAAATCGCAATCCAAACAAACTCATTATAGTACACACCCTAGCCACTTGCATATTTATATATATTATCTGCAATTACTCCGCTAGTAATATGCCATCTTCGAGGACGGGCAGAAAGTGATGAGCTCACCAACTACGCCATCATACCATCCAATTATCTCATGTTAACTCTCCCTACTTTCAATACTCTACTCGAAAAGGAGACAGAAGCCAGCAGGGTTTTGGAAGAAATTACTGACAAAGCTTAAAAAATGGCAGATAGGATCACAAGGCCTAGTTGGGTCTAGTTGGGTCTAGTTGGGTCTGTATACCCATTAGCCCCTACAACAGCCTCCTTAGGCTCCCCTCCCCCCTAGATTAGGATAGAGTAGGTTATACACATGTATCGTTGCTGACAAAAAAAAAAAAAGGATCACAAGGCCTAGAGGTGTCAGCGCAAGGCTGAGGCTGCATGGGAATGTCTTTTGGCTATGGCCCTCCAAAGCCTGAGGCAGATAGGATCAAGCTGATCCACTATGCCATCAATTGTGGCATCACTCATCTGGACACCTCTGATGTGTATGGCACCCATACTAATGAAATCCTCATTGGAAAGGTATAATCAAAGCCTTAGCCAAAATGGCCAGAACCCACTTTTTTGGTTCAAGAAAGTATAATGATGGCTTAATGCAATTTCTGGTCTTTTTGTTTTTTTTTTTTTGCGATTTATTGATGGATTTTTGTTTGTTAAGATTTTTACACTGTTTCTGGGGTGTTTTGTCTTTTTTTTTTGGGTTGCCTATACTAACTCAATTGAGATTTTTTTTTTTTTTTGTGGTGTGTTTGTTGGGGGGGGGGGGGGGGTTCTGTCTTATTCTTTTTTTGGAATTTTTGTGGGAATGGTATTCTGCTTTTTGATAATTTAATTTGAATGTTGTGGATGTAAGCATTGAAGGGGGTGCAAAGGGAGAAAGTTCAAATTGCTACGAAGTTTGCCTCAAGAATATGTTTTCGTAGTCTTCTATTTCTATCAATCTCTTTTGGATTAATTAATGCAGTTCGAGTTTTAGCAATAATCAATCAGAGCAATTTGTCATATTGCAGTTTGTGCAAGTTCTACTATCATTTATGTAATCCATGATTCCCTGTTTGCAGCTCCAGAATCAGGAGAAGTTCCCAAAATCATGATGAAATGTAAAAGCATTCTACAAAAGGGACTTTGATCAAGGTCTAACTTTTTTAAACCTCACATTTACCAAATGCAAGCTCTATTGTATTCGCATTCCACAAATGCATTAGGACCCTCTTCTCCACAACATACAACCAAAAACACCCATTTGTAGAATAATGTTGAATTTCATCATAATATTGGGAGTTTCTCCAAGAATCAGAGTTAGATAAATTTGCATTACTGCGAAATGGTCTCCCAACACCCCCCCCCCCTCCCAAAAAAAAAAAACCCAAAAAGAAGAAAACCAAAAAAGCAAATCTATTTCCTCATTTGAAGCCTATGCAAGTAAACAGCAGCTAAGTCTAGTTTGGATTATATTGAATTATTGTTTTCAGTACTATTTATTTTGAGGAGTAAGTTTGCAAACCTGTAGAGTTAGTTTCAAGTGTTACTGTGTTCATTAAATTAATTAAAGGGTTCCTACTGAAATCACGGTTTGTTTTACCTTTCCCTTGATACTTATCAGCCCTTATGTTTATCTTTTTTCTTTTTGAAGATCTTATTGGTCTTTCCTGGATTAGTTCACTGAGATTTTCAAGCAAATCTGATGGACCAGAACATGTCATTATGGAGTAGAATGAGTCTTCAAGTTTTGCAGCATTATTTATGTAATCTGTAGATTCCTATTTGAGTTTGAAAATCGAAATAAACTTGCATTATTGTGAGGTGCATTAAATTTTCCAAGATCAAATTCCATCTTTTGTTACTTATGCAAGTAGAACACGCTAATTCTGTGGTAGAATATGTTCACTTCTCTTTATTCCCCCTCCCCTTACATTTATTCGTGTTTTTGCAATATTCTTTTTTTTTTAATAGCTTAATTAGGCTCTAGTAGTCCGCTGCATTTTTAAGTATTCGGCAGAAGTTGGTGGATGACTCCAAGCTTTTTCTTTTGTGCTTTTGAATTTCTTGTGAAATTACAAAATAGATTTGTATACTAGACAGATTTGTTAATTGAAATCCTTCTATAACCTGTAACTTGTAGGTTGGAGCTCTGAAGCAACTAGTTGAAGAGGGTAAAGTAAGATGCATAGGTCTATCTGAAGCCTCTCCGGAAACAATCCGGAGGGCTCATGCTGTTCATCCCATAACAGCTGTGCAACTAGAATGGTCCTTGTGGACAAGAGATGCTGAGGAAGTGGCTATTCCCACATGTCATCCAAAAGATATGCTCCACATAATAATCTTCCATCGTTGGGAGCTTCTATTGCCCCCTCAGCTTACTAATTCATGATGATTTTTAATTATAGGGAACTAGGCATAGGAATAAGTAGCTTATCAAATTCATGGTTTCCTTATATTTACTGGATCATGTACATAAGTTTTCTTGTCTATGCTTTCCTTTTCTGGTGGTTGTCTATTGAATTTGCTGTGTTACTTGAACTTGCTTGGAAGTCCATGTTTCAGAACTGAAAAGGAAGCAGGTTGTTTGTTTGTAAGAAAAAAATTACCTATCATCTTGTTTTCTTGACTGCCTTGTTTTCAAAGTTTAGAGACTATATTTTCCATTGTGTTTGGTTATCAAATGACTTTGCTATGTTACTTGACTTCTATCTTTCAGAACTGAAAACAAGCAGTTATTTGTATCAGGAAATGCCTACCTGTTATCTTGCTTGGTCCCTGTTCACATTTCTTCTTCTTCTTCTTCTTCTTTTTATGCTGTTACTGGCCACATTCTATACAAATATAACGGAGAATGTTTTCCCGCCCCATCCCCGCTTCTGCCGCGAGTGCCCTCGTGGGGCTAATAAAAATTTGTTATATAATTTTATTGTAGTTAAACTTTAACAAATAATCAAGTACTAAAATTTCAACACATCATCAAATTACCATTTATTGTAATTTCACAATTGAAACTTGTAAAAACAATCAAACAAAAATTATTTGAATACAATCCAACATGATGTAATAAATACAACTAAAGTAGTCAAGTTTTTACTTTTAATACAAATACAATCACTAATTCATTATTGTGCTTGTGCTTTTTTTTGAGAAAAAAATGTTATTGTATTAAGTGTAATTAGGGTTTTAGTATAAATGTATTAGTAAATTTAGTATAACCAATTAATAATTTGTATGAGTACATATATATAATTATTAGTATAATTGATAATATCAATTATATTACATGTACTAATATACATTATATAATACATATAACTAATAATATCATTGTCATAAGTTTGTAACTAATTAAATTATATATTATATATATAATTATATACATACATATATATTATATATATATATTTAAAGCGGGTGGCAAGGCAGGGGATGAGCCGGGGGTGGGGCGCCCCACCCCATTTCTAAGCGGGGGTTAAAAAATTCCCCCCGCCCCGCCCCATGCGGGGCCGGTGACCGCCCCATTGCCTTCCTTAGAAATATTGTTCTCTCTTGCCACCTTTTGTTTTTGTTAATCTTAAAGCAAGGATTTGGAACAGGCACTGCACCTCAGTATAATTTTGAATCTCATAGCAAATAAGTATCCACGGCACCATTATATGGTTAAGCAGATTCCAAAACAGTATCCCTCTTCATTTTAATTCTCTTTTTCTCGCTTAGGAACTTTGGATCTATCTGGTTTAGACTCAAGGTGGCTGCAGATTCATTTCGGATTTGTCATTAAACATTCGCAATTTCTGGTTCTTGTGACCATGTGACAACTCCCTGTGATTGTAATATATCAGTCCAATAGCCATTTTACACTTTCTTGCACTCCTGTTTTGCTTTTACCTTGGCACGTATGTGCCTGGAGCAATGTTTAGAAACTGTAAAGCAGCAGTACAAAACATTGCATGGCATCATCTTTTTTTTTTCTGCTTTTCTTTTTGTTATTAATTCTCTGTTCGGATTTGAGAACGTTGGTAAAAAGTGATGCTTTTGGGCTAGACTTGAAAAAAGTACAGCTACATGGACACGATTCGTCTCCATGATTTTTAATGTTTTACAGCACCTTTGCTGCATTTGTAGAGCATCCCAAGGTTTCAGGAGGAGAATATTGGGCACAATAACAAGCTGTTCGAACGGGTTACTGAATTGGCAACAAGGAAGGGTTGTACTACATCCCAATTGGCCTTAGCATGGGTTCATCACCAAGGGGACGACGTCTGTCCCATTCCTGGCACCACCAAGATTGAGAACCTGGAGAGCAACATCAAGGCCTTATCAGTGAAGTTGACACTGGAAGAAATGGCTAAGCTTGAATCAACTGCTTCAGCTACTGCAGCAAAGGGCGACAGATGCCCAGCTGCATTCCTCTGTACTCTTGTTTTCTTCGAAGCTCACGTTATATAAGTTTACATGAAGCTTTGTAATCTGGTTATGTGATTACACTGAAAGTAACAAATGTAAACAGATAATGAGTACAGTGAATCCGTGCTGGGAAATCGACCATATGAATCCCTGCAAAATAACCACAAAAGTTTTCAGGGTTTGCACAACAGTTTCTGTGATTATAATATGCTTGAAATCACTAGGATTGAATTGATGCCCGCCCAATTCTACCATTTCGCCCATTCTTTTACAGTAATATTCTGCCTTTTAGATGACTAAGACGAAAAAAAATAAGTCCCCAGTGTTACTCTAGCGTGCTCTTGGACTAAATGAGGTTTTGGGTTCGAAACTTTTCCCAAACTTAATCTTCCTATCTAACTTGGGTGCGTCATCACCAAAAAAAATAATAATAAAGTGAAAATGTGAGTGCGTGTTTTGGGTTACCAAAAAAAAATAATTAAGTGAAAATGTGAGTGAGAAACCATAGGAAGAAAGGTGGAGGAAAGAAAACTAAAGGAGGTAATTCAAGTTTCTGTTGCTTTTCCTTTCCATCTATATACATGTAATTGATTGTATATTATACTAGGTGGAATAATTGTAAAGGATGTTCAACTTGATATTATCTCAAGTACTCTTAATTAAATAACTAATAAATTAGTCTATGAGACTTTGGTTCAGAGGTTTTTTGGATTCTGATCACTCGATTTCCTTTTTGTTTTTTAAATTTCACTCATCTCTTGCTGGAATTTTTTTTTAAAAAAAAATCTAATTGATTTTTCCGGCTAGTTGTGTGTGTTAGTCAGTTAGTGACAGCACAATTAAGAGTGAAAAAAAAAATAAGGAGATTGAAGGGCCATGAAAGAAATCCGATTCTGGTGATTAATTTATATATAGCATCACGTGCCCACTTTTTGCCGGATCTTATTTTACAATTTGTCCGGCACTCCGGCCCCATTCCACGCTCCTCACGCCGGACAAGAGGCGCTGTTGTCAGAAAAAATTATTTATGTCAGTTTTATTCGATTCCACGTGCAATTTATTTGAATTTATTCAAGATGTAACTCACGTTTAAAATTTTATAAAAATAAAATAAAATTTTGTGATTTTCACTCATTATGTTAAAATCGATATATAAAATATCACATGAACCCTACATTTTCATTTTTTATCAAATGGCCGTCAACTTTTCCATATAATTGCTGCTTGCAACAACAATCCGTGCCTCAACTCCACGAGGTGAGACAGGAATAATTGTCAGATCAATCGTTCTAAAATGATATAACATTTTTTAAATATTTTATAATTCTAAATAAATTATTTATACATATTTACAACAATGTAAGCATAATATTTTATTACTATTTATATAAATTTCATACATAATAATTATATAATTTTTTATCGTGAACTACACTCCATCGTGAATTTTACAAGTACTTCACAAACAACTACACTCAATTAAAAAAATGTCCTCAACTCCAATTGGGTTAGGGCTGCACTCTGGAGACGTCACTTCAAACTTACACCGCTTTACCGGTGCCCAGCTGAACCGCCACTGTTCCCAACAAGTGTCCTAAGCTGCTGGAAGGCAGCTTTTCATTTGGTGCAGACATCTGCACCATAGTCGGATCCGTGCCGGATCTTATCTGCAATTTGTCCACTGGATGAGCTCACTGACTACGTCATCATACCATCCAAATCTCTATTTAACTCGCCCTACTTTGTACTTTCACTACTCTTAACTGAAGAGTAGAGAAGAAAAGCCAGCAGGGTTTTGGAAAAAATTTAGTAAGAGAGCTCAATAAAGACAAAAATGGCGGCGGGAGTAAGGAGAATCAAGCTGGGATCACAAGGCCTAGAGGTGTCAGCGCAAGGCTTAGGTTGTATGGGAATGTCTTTTAGCTATGGCCCTCCAAAACCTGAGCCAGATATGATCAAGTTGATCCACCATGCCATCAATAGTGGCATCACTCATCTGGACACCTCTGATGTCTATGGCCCCCATACTAATGAAATGCTCATTGGAAAGGTAAAGTCAGACCTGATAAGCCAAAATGGCCAAAACCAACTTCTCTTCCTCTCTTTTTTTTTTTTCTGGGTTCAAGAAAGTATAATGATGACCAAATGCAATTTCTGTTTCTTTTTTTTCTGCGATTTATTGATGGATTTTTGTTTGTTAAGATTTTTATATTGTTTTTGGATTTTTTTTATGCCTATACTAACTCAGCTGAGATGTGGTTGGAAATTTCTCCCTTTTTTTATTGGGGGATTTTGCTTTTTGGTAATTTAATTTTAGTGTTGTGGATGTAGGCATTGAAGGGGGTAGAAAGGGAGAAAGTTCAAATTGCAACGAAATTTGCGTCAAGAATTTTGCCAACCGGAGAACATGTAGCATGTGGCCATCCAGACTATGTGAGGGAAGCTTGTGCGGCCAGTTTGAAGAGGCTGGATGTTGATTATATTGATCTCTATTTTGTTCACCGGATTGACAGAACGATTCCTATTGAAATCACGGTTTGTTTTCGTGGTCTTCTATTTCCATCAATCTCTTTTGGATTAATTAATTCAGTTCGAGTTCTAGTAATAATCAATCAGAGCAATTTGTCATATAGCAGTTTGTGCACGTTTTGCTACCATTTATGCTAACCATGGTTCCGTGTTTGAGCTCTAGAATGAGGAGAAGTTCCCAAAATTATTATGAAATGTAAAAATATTCTACAAAAGAGAGAGAGGGGTGGGTGGGTGGGTGTGTGTGTGTTTTAGTCCATAGGGTCCTAGGATTTACTGAATGCGAGTTCAATGAGCTGACATTTGGTCAATTCGAGCTGACAGAGTTAGATAAATTTGCATTACTGTGCAATGATTCCCCCCCCCCCAAAAAAAACACAACAAACAACACAAAAAAAAGGGAAAATCTATTTCCTTATTTGAAGCCTATGCAAGTAAATAGCAGCTAAGCATTGTTTGGATTACATTGAACTATTGTTTTCAGAACTATTAAATTAATTAAAGGGTTCCTATTGAAATCATGGTTTGTATTACTTTTCCCTTGATACTTATCAGTCTGTTTTTTAGTTCTTTTTCTTTTTAAAGATCTTATTGGTCTTTCTTGGATTAATTCATTCAGATTCTCAAGCATTACTGAGGGATCAGAACAATTCATTATGGTGTAGAATGAGTTTTTAAGTTTTGCAGTATTATTTATGTAATCTGTAGATTCCTATTTGATTTTGAGAATCTAATTGGATAAACTTGCATTATTGTGAAGTGAATTAAATTTTCCAAGATTGAATTCCATCGTTTGTAATCTATGCAAGTAGAACAGGTTAATTCTACAGTGAATATGTTCACGCCACCCCCCCCCCTCCCTTTTTTTCTCTTAATTTTATTCATGTCTTTGCAATATCACTCGTGTATGTTTTATAGCTTAGTTAGGCGCTAGTAGTCCTCTGCTTTTTTAAGTATTCACTGGAAGTTGATGGATGTCCCCAAGCCTTTTCGCTTGTGCTTCTGTATTTGTTGTGAAATTACAAATAGATTTGCACATTAGACAGATTTGTGAATTGAAATCCTTCTATAACCTGCAACTTCTAGGTTGGAGCTCTGAAGCAACTGGTTGAAGAGGGTAAAGTAAGATACATAGGTCTATCTGAGGCCTCTCCGGAAACAATCAGGAGGGCTCATGCTGTTCATCCCATAACAGCTGTGCAACTAGAATGGTCCTTGTGGACAAGAGATGCTGAGGAAGTGGTTATTCCCACATGCAGGTAAGTCATCCAAAAGATATGCTCCACATAATAATCTTCCATAGTTGGGAGCTTGTATTGCCCCCTCAGCTTACTAATTCAGGATGATTTTTAATTATAGGGAACTAGGCATAGGAATTGTATCGTTCAGTCCTCTGGGCAGAGGATTCTTTGCATCTGGTGCGAAGTTGACGGAGAACTTGACTAGTAATGACTTCCGTAAGGTATGTGCTCAAGGCTTGTGCAATTTGAAATCTTACTCCAATTGCAGATTACATCTAGTAATCTGAGTCTATTGTTTACCCCTCCTTGCAGCCCATGTAGTGTTTTCCAGAATTCGTAATACGTTGAATTCATGGTTTCCTTAGATTTACTAGAAAATATACAAAAGTTTTCTTGCGTATATCTTCCTTTGTTTTTGGTTCTCAATTAACTTTGTATGTTACTTCAACTTGCTCTGAAGTCCATGTTTCAGAACTGAAATGGAAGCAGTTGTTCGTTAGTAAGAAAAATCTTCCTATTATCTTGTTTTTGACTAAGTTCTCTTGACTATAGTTTCCTGTGTTTGGCTCATGTGACTTTGCTATGTTACTTGAACTTTCTCTGAAGTCTATGTTTCAGAAGTGAAATGTAGCCAGTTGTTGCTATGAAAAACCTACCTGTTATCCTGTTTGGTCACTGGTCACATTTCCATTTTTTTAAGCAGTTACTGGCGACATTGTTTTATTTTCCTTTTCATATGCTCTCTGCTGTCTTTCCCTGCCACCATATCTGACAGGGCATCTTTTAGAAACAGGCAAAAGCACCACATCATTTTTTTTTTAATCTTAAAGCAAAGATCTGGAACGGGCACTGTACCTCAGTATACTTCGTGAATCTCATAGTGAATAAGTATCCACTATGGTTAAGCAGATAGTAAAACAGTATCCTCTGCATTTTAAATCTCATTTTCTCGCTTAAAAACTTGAGTCTATTTGGTTTGAACTTATGGTAACTGCAGATTAATTTCAGAAATGTCATTGAACATTTGCTGTTACTCTAGCTTTTTGACCATGTGACAACTCCCTGAGATTGTACTAACATATTAGTCCAATCCCCATATTACACTTTCTTGCACTCCCTTGTTGCTTTTACCTTGGCATGTATGTGCCTGGAGTGATATTTAGAAAGTAAGTAGTACAAAAGATTTCATGGCATCATCTTCTTCTTTTTTTTTTTATTTAATTCTCTGGTCGGAGGTGAGAATGTACTCTCTTGGTAAAATTTACAAGTGCCTTCTTAGTAAGTGATGCTTTTGGGCTAGATTTTGAAAAGCAAAGCACAGGTGCATGGGTACAATCAGTCTATATGATTTTAATGTTTTACAGCAAATGTTTGCTGCATTTGTAGAGGATCCCAAGGTTTCAGGAGGAGAATGTTGAGCACAATAACAAGCTGTTCGAGCAGGTTGCTCAGTTGGCAACAAGAAAGGGTTGTACTCCATCCCAATTGGCCTTAGCATGGGTTCATCATCAAGGGGACGACGTCTGTCCCATTCCTGGCACCACCAAGATTGAGAACCTGGAGAGCAACATCAAGGCCTTATCGGTGAAGTTGACACCGGAAGAAATGAAAGAGCTTGAATCAATTGCTTCAGCTAATGCAGCAAAGGGTGACAGATACCCACCTGCTATAATGGCAAATACTTGGAGATTTGCAAATACTCCGCCTCTGTCATCTTGGAAAGCTACATAGAAAGGTGTATTGACTCTTGGTAACTGATCCCTCTGTACTCTTGTATTCTTTGAAGGTCTGTTACATAGTTTACATGAAGCTCTGTAATCTGTTTGTTTGTACTTTTTATTATGGTTGGCAATAAAACCCAGAACCCAACAACCCGTCCAAACCGCCCACTTAATTTAAAGGTTGGGTTGGGTCATTTGGGTGATGGGTTTTGACGGGATGGGTTAGTAAACCCAGCTCGTTTAGTGGGTGGATTGGGTTTTTCACTTCAGCGACTTCTCATTCTCTGCAAGATCACCACCTTTGCATCATCCCTATCATGAAGAGCTGTGGAGGTTGGGTGTTCACTGAAGGCTTCTTTTTGTTGCAGTCAGCTATACATGGAGATTCAGAAATCTAGCAGTGTTTCACAAAGCTGGTAATTCTGATACAACTAGTGTACTAGCTATTGTCTTGGGACTTTGTCAAGGAGGTTGTTGCTGGAGGGCCAAAGATTCCTGTAATAAAAGCAAATTGGGATATGATAATGGTTAGCCTGACTCGTTTCTGTTTTGGCTGATGGCTAGCTTGTGTTTCATGCTGTTTGGCAACTAGTTTGTTTGTTTGTTTGTTTGTTTGTACTTGTGGTTTCACTTTCGTGCATAATGGGATTTGATAATGGATACTTTGTTTTGTCTGCTTTGATGATTGCTTGATAATTCTACTTCCCTGATTCATTGCGAGGCAATTTTTCAACTCAATAGCATCTGTTTTAGTTACCCCTGCTTTAGTTAACTTTTCTTCTGGAAAGACTCTTGATTTTCTTTCTTACTACAATCTATCAATTCAACATTTCTCTTGAACATTTACTTTTTGATACTTGACATGTAAGTGAAGGTAAATTAGATATTCATTTGCATTGGCTTTTAATTACTAGAAATGAAGGTAAATTAGATATTCAAGCTTTTAATTATGGAAAAGATGTTTTTGTTTCGTCATTGAAATAAAATTGCTATATAAAAAAGACACACCGAAAAAAAAAGAAGATTTTTTTTTATAAAAATTTTAAAAACGTGAATTGTAAAATGCTTCTAGCTTTATGTTAGTTTTCTTTAATGTTGTTTTTAGAGGTTAAAATGCAAATGACACCAAACTTTAGGAGATTTAATGCTTTAATCCCTTATTATTTTTTGGCTTCTAGCTACAAGAAATTCAAATCATGTTAAAAGAAGGATTAAACGAGCGTCTGAATTAAATCTTTGGACATTAATTATCAATAAATTAATAAATTATCATAATATCATATAACGGATCTTATTTTTTTTCGTGATTTTTTTTGTTCAAAAGGCTTTGCGCCATATATTAACTTGAATCTTTTCGTTCGTTGGAGGGTGAAAAACTTTTTGAATCTTGAAAAATCGCATAAACATTCAAGATTCAAATTTTCATTTAGTTTCACTCCACCCAAATGCAAATTAACTTTCGGAGGGGAACGGATTTCAAACCCATAACATTGATGAGCTAAAAAGAATTGATAATTATCTTTTTTAAAATCCCCCGTAGATTAATCAGGCCTAGTACCCATTTTGGACACCAGCGAATGGTTATTTAGATGGTACTCCTGCCCTGATATCTGGCCCGAATAATAGAGAGGCTGTGATAGGAAGGCACAAACAGAAGTTTAGGTCTACACCAACATGGGATGGCCCAGGGAAAGTCAGGGATTCAATTTTATGAGGCCCAAACTGCAACGAGTAGCCGACAATGTGAAGAGAATCCTTTTGTCCATCTACTACGCTTCGTTTGCCTTTTTTTTTTTTGGTGGGGATTGGTGTGGGAGTGGTTAATAAAAGCTATTAGATAACGTCAACTTTCAAAGTTGTCTCTATCATTTGGAAGATTTAATTATAGGCATAATTTCAGAAACCTAAAAGGTATTAGATAACGTCAACTTTCAAAGTTGTCTCTATCAATTGTAAGATTTAATTATAGGCATAATTTTAGAAACCTCGCTGAGGTTTCTGATTATTTCACTGGACTCCCTCTTATTTTTTAAAATTACACTAACTTTTCTTGAGATTATTTATATTATAATATTTAGGTCCAATCAATAATTAAAAAATAATATTAGGAGAGAGTAAATAATATAATGTTATCATTGTCCCTCATCTACTATATTATTTAATTAATTTAATATCAACCCACACCTTAAAGAAAAATACTAAAATTTGTTGTATATCATTAGGGATCAAGTCATATATAGTATAAAAAAAATAGTATACCATTATATATATTTTTTTTTAGTTAATACAATATTCAAATTACTCTTTTCAATTACAGAACCATTGTCAAACATGATTAACAACAAATAATTAAAAAATTTGCGATCAAAATATTACAGAGAGCAAACTTTAATATCATAAATATTCTTGTCAACATATCAAACTTAGTTACTGAGATTTTTATGATATTAAAATTGGCTCTTTGTAGTATTTTAGTTACAGATTTTTTTTATTATTCGTTGTTGATCATGTTTGACAATGAGTTTGTAATTGAAAAGAGCAATTTGGATCTTACATTAAGTGAAATACACAGAATGATACACTATTTTTTATATCATATGTGATTTCATTCCTGATGATAAACAGTAAATGGATGAGGGATAATGGTGAAATTATATTATTTTCTCTCTCTTAATAACACTTTTTAATTGTTAGTTGGATCTAAATGTTACAAGATAATAAATCTCAAGAGAGGATAATGTAATTTTTAAAATTTAGAGGGAGGCTAGTGAAATAGTTAGAAATCTCACGGAAAGTTTCTGAAAGTATCCCCTAATTGAAAAATCTCCCTTGAATAGACAAAAAAAAAAAAAAACTAAACTTTTGTAAGGCATCAACCAACTACCCATGAAACTGGGAAAAGTTAGGTTCAATGATAAGATGGAAGGGATTTTAAGCTATGTTTTCAGAACCGGACCGGATAGCGATTCGGCCGAGGTCAGGGGTCAGGGGTCAATGGGTTCGACCGGGGGTCGATAGGGGTCGAACCGGATGACGTCATAAATAAAAATTATTTAAAAATTAAAATATTATATATAATATCTAATAATATATTGATATTAATAAATGTATATTCATATATATTTGATGTTTCAAATATATTTAACAAGAAAATACAAAGAAATTAGAACAATGAAGTAGCAATTTATATTATTTAATAAATATTAACAAGTTTAGAATTAAAATTATGAATTTAATTGAAAAATAACATCAAATTTTAGGACAATATTTATAAAGTATCAAATATTTGAGGTATATCAATAAGTTTTAACAATTTAGGGGGTCAAAACATAATATTAAAAAGTTTAAATTTTTTTAAAAAAAAATTACTGATGAACCGGAAAAACCGGTTTTTGTCCGGTCAAACCCGGTTTTTGATCGGCTTTGACCGGATTTTAAATTTCCGGTTTTTTAATATGACTCGGACCGGCTACCTGGCCGGTTCTCGGTTCGATCGGTTCGACCGCCGGTCCGGTCCGAGTTTCAAAACAGAGATTTTAAGTATGAGATTTTGGATTCAAAACTTTCCACTTAAAAATCCGTGGAGTTGATTTCTTGTCCCTTCTCGCTTCTTAATTTCCAACCCTCCTTTACCAGTTTTTTTTTTTTTTAAAAAAAAGCCATGAAGTCGAACTTTTTTGGGTTTTCTTTTTTAAGTTACCATACTTCAATTGACTGAAACCTATGGTCTTATAGGTAGGACCTTTATCACTGGTCACAACCTAACCAAATCAGTTTTAAGTGAAGGTGGACTGGCAAAAATATTGTACTTGATCAGTTACCAATTGACGCTGAACTCCACTACAAGACCTTAGCATATGCTGACATTGCAACTGCTATTAATTCTTCAGATGGTCCGAGCAAATGCACTCATTGAAACTCGTAGGTTTGAACACTTCGAGTTACCTAACCAAGATGCCGGTATAAAAGCCCCTTAATTGGAGCAATCTTCTTCAACCGCAAGTGAGGAAAAAAGAAAAAAGAATAGCAATGTGCCACTATCATTTATATAATTATATGACCTAATTGAATCCCTTAAATTTTGCTTATTTTCATGTGGCCCCCTCGAAATGTTAAACTTTTCATCAATCTATCTTGTCACTATAATTTTGCCATAATTATTTACGGAAACGGCGCTTATGGGGTAAAATAATTAGCATGCACTAATTTGGGATGGAAATTAGTAAATCAACAGATTCTAGTCTAAGGAGATCAAAAATTACAATTTACAATTCGCATTCGCTGATGATTGGATTTTTTAATTTGCTTATCCCCATATTATATTCAACAGTTAAGTTTCGTTTAAATTTCACTACCCACCACAACTTTATCATTTTTTGTAAAGGAAAAACAGCTGATTTAAGCAAAGAATACCATATAACCTAACGACAAAAAAGGAGTGAAACCGCGTAAAAAATAGTGGAAGGATTAAAGAGTTCACGAGCAAGGTTATGACATATTACGTGAAAAATGAGAGACTTTTTTTTCCTCTTTCCATCAAAAGGTGTGATGTGAATAAATTTTCTGCAAATTTTGTGAGTTCCTTAAAGGCCGCTCGAGTGATTAATGAATTTTGATAGATTATTTTTCCTTAAATACTAGAAGGATTACGGCAACAAGCAAAATTGACTCAAAATTTTAATTTTTCAAAGATGAAATTGAGAAAAAGCAAAATTGAAGAGGCTCAATTGTGACAAGTTAATTTATGGAAGTGCTAAAGCACCTAAATCCAAAAATAAAAAAAGAAAAAAGAATTAAAAGGACAGATTTTTAACAGTGAAACATATGCTTGGAAAAGGAGGAAGGCGAGGTTACGTAAGATGTAACAAATATACAGGTATAATTAGATTAAAAAGATGTTTTGACAATTTTTTTAAAGTAGGTGAGATTCGAAACTTTAACTTATGGTCCAAGCAAAAATTTAATCCCTGTACGTGATCACTGAACTAAAGCTGAGTGGTTGGGGCACTTCCACTATTTGATAGAATAAATGATTACAGACAACAAATTACCACACTTTATGTTATCTTCAGTCAAAGTCCCCTTGTTAAAGGAGGACCCAACTTGCTAGGTGCTAGTACCTATGTTGACAAGTCATGAAGAAGAAAATTTTGTTGAGATCTTTTTGCTGCTCCACTCGAATGATGAATAAGAAAACATTGGTGGTTCCAAGGACAATGAATTGTCTTAAATTGAGGAACTCAAAAGGAATTTTGCAGCATCTGTTTCTTTAAGCTCCATTGTGATTGTGTGCTTGGAGTACACTTCCAATGTTCCACCACACGTTTTCTTCAACTGCAGACATTAGGTTTGGAAAGGGCTTACCAAACTTGAGAGTCAATGTTAGTACATCATTGAAAGCAATTTTGATAGCAAATTGGATCAAAAGTTCTCCGCTTCAATAGTACTTTATTATCAAGAATAACCATTTCATTCTCATTGTCGGTTTCCCGTCGGTTCCTGTGACTCGGTTGAGCCATTCACCTAGAATAGGTTAGAATATGAGCAAGAGTAGATGCAGATAATGACAATTAATTGAAAAAAAATTCTTATTATCGGTGGTACCCTAATTACCATTGTTAGTCAATTCTTCCTAGTATTATTTTCAAACAATAACATACTTAGGGTCACATGATAAGATATGGATAGGGGTTAAGCACAATTAATCCCTTAAAGTTTACTCAATTCCTACTTTATTCCCTAATTATTTTTCTGTCTCACTTTATCTCCTATTAAATAAAATTATCCCTCCATTATTCTAATTTCTCTTTTTTATTTTTTGCCCTTTCGTATTTTTTCCTCTTTTCCACTCTAATTTTTTTTGTCTCTTTCTTCTTTTCTTGCTTCTTCTTCTTTCCTACAAGAAACTTCATTTTAGTGATATAAGGTAAAAAAGAGAAATTGCAAAGATCTATCGCTTTTCAAATGATCACAAAATATTCAAATGCTTTCCCCAAAATACCATTTTTTGACCTTTCAATTCTTTTGTTTTTCCCCTTCCCGTTCTAGTTTCTTATTTTATTGTCAAGAAAATATCACAAGACAAATTTGTTACATGATTAGTGATTATTAATTGGAATTTGTAACACATGACATCGTACAAAAAATTGAAATTAACTTTTGATGCCTTCCAAAGTTTCACCCATAAGCCCAATTACAATCTCTAGATAAAGTTTTCTGTTAAGGATGGAAGAGAGAAGAAAGAAAGAAGAGAAAAAGAAGCAAAAGAGGGGAAAGGGAGGGAAAAAGGATAAATGAAAAGTCAAAATAATGAAATGGTAATTTTGTCCTATAGAGGATAAAGTAATAATAATTAAAGGTTAGGGATAAAGTGAGAAATGGGGTATACTTTAAGGGGATTAATTGTAATTAACCCTATGGATAAGGTGTCACTTTTCTAACAAAAGAATAGATTTTCTCTGAAAAAAGTATTACGATTAAGTTGATCGGTGGCAATTTTGAAATTTACAATATGAACAGATTCCCATTTTTGGTGTGGTTTTTTTCTTTTGGTGCCATTTTAAGACACAAAATAGAGAAAACTAATATTTGATTATGTCTTCCTAATTATTCTTAAGTAACGAAGTAAAGATATTTTAAGGGTAACTTTTTAAACATTATTATGTATAAATTTTTTTTACACTAACAGATTTAGATCATGTCACATAATATGAATTTAAATTTGAAATTCAAATCTGTATATTTGACATGCATTCATAATTGCTAGAATAAAAAAAATGACCACATTGTCAATGTATAAAATATTAATTCGTATTTGAATAATATGAACTTACTGGCTAGTTTAATTTTTCCATGCATCATATTCGCGTGTTATGTAATGATATTGCTTTTGATGACAAAAAAGCTTGCAATGCAACTGAAAGATATTTCTTGCAAGAAAAGTATAACAGCTAATTTCACTTTGTACTTTTTAACTTTATCTAAATTTCAGTTTTGGTCTCTAGATTTCAAAATGGAACACTTTATTTTTTTTTAAAATATCATATCCGTCTCACTTTATTTTCTAAAGTATATAATTTGTCACATTTTAAGCTTAAAATATAAAATTTTGTCCCACTTTACTTTCATCAACAATTTTACTTAAGTTAGACAAATTTTTTTATTTTAGGGACTAAAATGTTCTATTTTGAAGTTTAGAAATCAAAATAAAAATTCAAGTATAGCTAAAGGATGCAAAGAAATTAACCCAAAGTACAATGTGCCGGAAATTTCCTATTATGGTAAAAGCTAAGCATTACCTAGAGAATGAACCTACCGTTCTTTGGGACCAGTGTTTCGAATATTGAATGTATCAATTAATTCCATCCCTCATTGTTCACTCTGACGATTCAACGGGAATGGAGATCAAAAGTTTGATGGGATATATTTACTGTACTGCCTTTTCTTTTTCTTTTTTGTTTGTGTTTGAATAGGATCCCTTTTGCAATATTTAAGAAAGTCAAGATCTTTTTTGTTCGGTGGTGAAAGAAAGTCAAGATCTTGTCAACCGCTATCTATTAAAATCACTTGGAGGAATTATGTCGTTTGACAAATCTATTGGCTTTCCCAGGTAGGGATTTTTTTGTACGAAAAAAAAGTTTGAATATATTCAATTTCAGTCATCACTATGAATCAGAACATATTTATAAAATTATAGGTCGTTAACAGAGTTTTTTATAGATCACCCATCAATACAATCCTTACATTAACAGCGAAATTTGAACACATGACCTTTTGTGAGAAAGCGATCTATTCTTGTCAACTGATCCAACTTGTGTTGCCTCTCTGTTAGGGTTAAGTTCAGGAACCTTGCATGAGGTTTTTGACAGAGTTAGATTTGAAGGGAAAAATTGACCAGAATTACTTATCTAGCTCTTGATGGTTGAAGGTACGTTTTAGAGAGGAGTAGAGTGACAGGTTGCATGTTTATTATTAAATTTATGATTATTTTTTCTTGATTTTAGCAAAATATTATATTAATTGATCGATTTTACTTATATTTGATAATTGGTATTGGTGGTAGGGATCCGGAAAAAAAAATATACGTGATTTTTAATTGGGTTTCTGTGCAATACAGCGTGGACACGTAAAAGTCTAAACTCATGTTTAGAAACTTAGGATTTGGCATGTGATCTCCAGTTGTGAATTGAAATCACAAGAATCAGATGTTTCACCAAATGGATAGCCTTTTACTCCTGCCAGGATACTAGTCTATCTATCTACTAAGACTTTTTTTTTCCGATAAGAATGTTGACTTATTGGGATTTTGATTTCATTTAGAAAGGGTAGTTTAGTAGGAGTTCGAAATGAAGGAAAAACGTTGTGATCTATATCTTTTGCTTTCTCATAGGAATAGGAACAACGTACTTTTCCCCTTTTTCCTCTTGACTTTTTATCTCACAATTGGAGAATGATCTTCTAACTTAACTATTTCGCATGGGATTTCTTTAATGGAGAAACTGGACTTTTCATTCTAGCCAAGCAACAATGAAGCATTTGATTCAACTAAAATTGTGAGATGGAATTGATTATATTTATTTCTTTTATTTACTGGTATTCATATGTTCTCTGATTTAATTTTTTATGATTATTATATTATTTGAATAACCAGAACTCGGTGTTTAAATTAATCTAATAACCTAAAACCCAATTAGAATAATCAAATCGTAATTGTTTAATTGATTTAAATTAGTGGTAACTGGCATGATTGAATTTGTATCAGGGACATATGAGCTATTCAAAATAATTCTCATAGCGTGTTATTTGATTAGAATAAGGCTTCTCTAATTCTTAAAACAATTAGAAAATTGAACTTTAAAGTCTTACCTAAAGTTATTTCTTGATTAGGACAATGGTTAATGATTGTACCTTAACCACCAATATAATAAGGAGAAGTTGATTGATATTGCTTATTTAGCAGTTATAACTTATATATGAGTGAGTAAATGAAATTATTATTGCGTCAATGATCAATTAAGTGAACCATCTCTGAAATTATTTCTTGGCTAAAACTTATTTATTATTGTTTCAATTTAATAAATTGTCATTTAGTTCTTTTTATTTGAATTATTTAATTATTCTCAATTTTTTTATAAAAATTCCCCTTACCCTGGACTTTGGAAGAAACGAATTTTTTTTCAATCTTTGTGAATTTAACCCTACTCATCGCTATATATAAAATTTATATTTTTCTTGAGTATGTATTTATTATTACACAGGGTCAATATCTATAAATTTTTGGATAGATATTTATTATTGCATATACTCAATTCCTGTCAATATTTGACGTCGTTGTCGGGGACTGGTATCTGATTAATTTGTTTTCATTTTGAGTTCATCTTATTTTCTTCAATTTCTTTTTTATTTTTCTCTTTTTTTTACTAATTTATGGCTACCAATATTCAATATTTTGGTAATAGCCAGAATTTTATTCCTATGAGGATTAATGAGGCTCGTGTCTCTTCTAATGATCAACATTTAGATACACTAATCTCTCTTGTAGAAAAATTGGCTGTTACAACTTGTGAAATGTGTTATACCTCGGATCACTTAATTGATGTGTGCCCTGCATTTCAAAATAACTTGAAAACCCCAATCAATACTTTTGAAGATTTTTCAACCATATCTCAAATATGAGATGACCCTTATTCAAACATATATGATTAAGGATGGTGGAACAACTCCAACTTTAATTATGCAACAAGGCCAATAGGTTTTCAACATCAATATCAACAGTAACAATTATCATCCTTGCCAAGTATGTCTCTTAAATAAATTATTTGAATTACTAGCTACTAATATATATCAATTTCAGCAGGAGACATAAATGAAAATTAGAAACATAGCGGATTAAATGTGTCTATTGGCATCTACAGTGATGCAATTGACTTCTCAAATTTGTGAAAAATCACCCTCACAGACCATTATCGACCTTAAAAAAGATGAAAATGCAATTACCCCGACAAGTGTTAAGGAACTGCAAGAGTTTCAAGAAAAATGATATAAAGATACAGTTGAAAAGGAAGTTCAAAAGGAAGAAATGAAACTCCAACGTCAAATCGCTTTAGTGAACAATTTTCAAATGTGGTGACACCCCCTCTATTCCTTAGCCGACATTCTCTTAACTCTTATTCTATAATTTCTGTAAATGAGGTTGACTTTGTTATATCAGAAATTTTTGAGTTTCATAGCAGGAATAAGTTAGAAGTTGCGATGGCCAAATATTTTGAATTGATAATTGCTCGTGATGGAGGAGTAAGTGAAAAATTAAGTCACTGCTTACTTGTTTAGTTCTATCTACTAGTTAATGGAAGAAAGTAACTCGTGTTCTTATGGATCACTCTACTTACGAAAGTTATCAAGATTACATAGAGAATGAAGTATTGAAACGAGTTATAAGATTTTATCCTTCTTGAACAAATATGGCAATGTCTAGTCAAAAATATTAAAGAAAGACACTTATTGGGAAATAACTCAATTCGTTTTTAGTTTATTTTGATTACTTTTATTTTGGGTTTCTTGTGTTTTGCCTGTTTAATTTTGATTTTGTTGTTTTAGTGGACAGAAGACTACTACCAGATAAGGCACGCCCATACCCAACTAATTGACAAGTTTTCATGTCATGTTTAGAAATTTTAGAAGACTACTGGTCAACAAGATGTGCCCATGTCTATGAGTCACATTGAAATTGACGAGTTAGAAATTTTTTATCAGAAAACTCCTTATGTTTTAGCTCACATCTAAAATAACTAAAGAATTTGGTGGCTATTTTTATTCTATTGGTTTCATCTCACTTTTTGCTCTTGATATTTAGCAATATGATGCCCTCCTCTCCTCTATGTTCAGAAAAGTTTCGTTGTTCCTCTTTCTATTATTTTGTTCTTTATTTCTTATATTAGGAACAATATAAGATTTAGGAGTTGGGGGTAGTATATTGGTAAAGTGCAAATGTAATCATTATGACATTTTTTGGCATTTCTGTTTAAAATTTTAAAATTTCATCTATTTTTGTCAATTTTTGAGCATTTTTGTAGTTATTCCTGATAATTAGTAGCTAGAATCTCAAATGTGACTATTGTTAAGGTTTTATATGCTAATGTGTTAAGTATGAAGTGATAAGATTTAAGGGTGTCTCTCTAACAAATGTTTGAGATTTTGTGACTTTTACAATTTTTGATTAACTTTTCTAGTTATTGTAAATATTTTATGGCATTTTTCGTATGAATTGGTTCAAGTATTAATCTTAGTTCTTCATGTTTGAAAAATGAAGCAGACTTGTGTGGTCTTTAATTTTATTTTGGTACTTATTTGTGAATTATGTTTGGCTATATTCTGTTAGTTATCGTTGCCTAGTAATCGGGGATTTTCACCATAAGTGTCAACTTTCGCGTTAAAAGGTATTGATAACTATGAGTATGTGGTCTTTAAACAATGAGAATTGAGTAGCTGACCTCTTTCATTTGGTAGATGTTGGAATTTGCGTAAAAAGGCTTGAATGGTTAAGGACTAAATAATTCTAAAAAGAAAAAAGAAAAAATGTGCTAATAGTGAAAATTATGGAAGTATATAATGATTATGTTAGCCTACTGATCCATGAGTTTTAGTGTTGAGATTTTACTTAATAGTTGAACTATTTGCTGACAAATGTTGGTTGAATATTTTATATCCTTAGATTAGTTAGTCAAGAATTAGGAGGGTCCTTAGTTTTAAAAGTTAACCGAAGAGATATTTCCTCGAGACCAGCCACTAATACTTGACATATGTTTTAATTGTATCTTGACAATAGGTGATTTGGGAGATAGCCATTATTTGAACTTAATTATTTGATTTGTTGTTCTCGTGCTTGAGAACAAGCACAGTTTAGGTGTGGCGAAAATTGATAGGTTGCATTTTTATTATTGAATTTATGATTATTTTTCCTTTGATTTTAGCAAAATATTGCATTAATTCGTGGATTCTAGTTATATTTGATAATTAGTGTTGGTGGTGGGAATCCGGAGCAAAAAGAAATTAAAGATGTAATTTTTAACTGGGTTTCTGTGCAATTCAGCATGGGCACGTAAAAGTCTAAACTCTACACGTCTGGGAAGTTTCGAATTTGGCACGTGATCTCCAGTCGTGAATTGAAGTTGCATGAATTAGATGTTTCACTAGATGGATAGTCTTTTACTCCTACTAGGATACTAGTCTATCTATTTACTAAGACTTTTTTTTTTCATATAAGAATGTTGACTTGTTGGGATTTTGATTTCATTTAGGAAGAATAATTTAGTAGGAGTAGGAAACGAAGCAGCAAAAAAATTTTACTCCCTTCCCCCTCTCTCTCCCTCTCCCTCTCCCTCCATTGGAACAAATAGTAGTAGAAACAAAAAAGAGGGAGAGGGGAGGGAAACAGGATAGAGGTCGAAACAGTAGAAACAAGAGGAGGGGGAGGGTGGAGGGGGAATGAGAGAGGGGGAGAGAGGTACGGGGGAGAGAGGACGAGAGGAAGGGAGGGAAGGGGGAGCGAAAGAAAAAAAGAGGTGGGTGGCACTAGAAACGGCGCCGACCGGTCTTGGCTGGTGACGGATGTGGTGGTGGGTTGAGGTGGAAGAAGAAAGGAGGGAGGGAATTTTTTTTTTTTTGTGTTTTAGGTATTTTGAAATGTGTAGTTTAAAAATTTTGAGAAATTATTTATCATTACTATAGTTAAAGTTGTTAAAAAACTTGTAGGAAACAAATTTGGCAAAAACTCACTTTGCCAAACAGGGCTTAGGTCTTTAAGCATTAAGATAGAGATTTATATTTTTTGAAAACCAACATTTCTTCTATTTTTTAGTTAAAGTCTATTTTTTAAATTAATTGTTCATATTAAATTTTAATGGTTCATGTAAGGGTATGTTCGAAAAGATATCCTTTCTAGTATTTTACATTAATCTTTATGCATATAGGCTCACTTCATTATATTGAAACTTAACAAAGTGTAATAATTAAAATTCCAAGAACATTGATCTATTTTATTTAAAACCTCAAGGAAGGTTTCTGAAATATTTATGTTGCTTCCTTCTCAGTGACGACATGTTAAAGCATTTATCATTGGATTTTTCTAATAACGGGCCATATGTAATATATATACATATATATTTCTTTCGTATTTAGACATTTTTCTAAATTAACTTTATTTTTATAAAAAAAATTAACTAACATCTCTCTTAAACATTTGCCTATTAAGCAACCTTTAACTACCCTAATGAAAAGTTTTACTCAAATTGTTGGATGTGGTCAAACCAAACTACTCAAAAAGGGTTGGTTTGCCTATTAAGCATCCTTTAACTCGAACCCTAGTGAAAAGTTTTACTCAAATTGTTGGATGTGGTCAAACCAAACTATTCAAAAAGGGTTGGCAAATAATTGGTTAATAGTTCTACTCGATTTGATATTAATAGAGCTCGAGTCAAAAGTTAGTACACTAACACTCTCATTCAGTTTTCATATACGTACTTAAACCAAACTTTTGGTATCAACTTAGCTAACAGATCAACTCGACTCAAGTTTACATAAAAACAATTAGGCTTTACTATTCAAACCGGCACTATTTATCAAATTTATTAGACCCAGTCAAGACATCAACTTAGCAAAGTCATGATTAGGGGTGCAAACGAGCCGAATCGAGTCGAGTTTTGAGCTTATCGAGTCGAGTCAGGCATATTTATATGAGAGCTCGAGTTCGAGCTCGAGCTCGTCGAGCTCGAAAAATAGAGCTCGAGCTCGGCTCGACGTAAGAAAAGGAAAACTCGAGATCGACTCGTTTATGACTCGCGAGCTTAGCTCGAAATCTGGCTCGCAAATAGCTCGAGTTTCGCTCGATTTTCTAGCTCGCATGAAGCTCGAAAGCAGCTCGAATTCTAGCTCGTTTGGAGCTCGAGTTCGAACTCGAAAATAGCTCGAAAATTTCTGAAACTTTAAGCAAGAATACAGCATTTTTTCCCCATTTTTTGACAAAATTTGCGCATGAAATAACTACAATTTTTCACATATTCTTGATTTTGCGGCCTACAAATTATGCACTAATACAATCATAAATGTCCAAATGTCCACTAATACAAATTATCCAAAAATTATCCACTAATACAAATTATCCAAATGTCCACAAAAATCCATTAATACAAATTATGATAACTTCACTAATGCCAGCAATGGATCTACAAACCAACCTGCAGGCAACATGCAAGAGCTCCTTCAATCCATCAAGAACTTCAAAAGATAGAAATATACTCATTAAAATGAAATTATATGAGGAAATACAGGTCTTTTAGTCCAATTTTTCAGCCAAAGCTCAAAATATTACAAGCTATCACAAATTTACAACACAAAATATTTGTTGTAGACAGCTTGATAAAAATAAATAAAAACTTTGGGGGATAAATAAATAAAAAAATAATAATAAAGTAAAATGAAGGACCAAAATCATGATCCTAGGAATGGGGTCGTCTTTTCTCCTCTGCGGACAGAACATCAAAAAGCTCAAGTCTGATCATTTCCAATCAAAATGAAAATCACAAGATCCTTCCCATGCCATTTCAATCCAAATTCATACGATGGGAGGCATAAAGCAACAACAAAAAAATGCAAGACTGCAATACATCAAAATTTCTCAGGTGCGAGGAAATGAACCTGCGGACTTAGCCGGTTCTTTAACATGAAAGAAAAAATGCAAACGAATCTTCTTTCAATAAGAATTTTCAGCCAGGCATTTCGTCGAACAGGTTAGGGGCATCACAAATTTCACTAATCTTCTACTCAATTAAATCTATATTCAGCCCCCACAATTTACAGCAAAACCAAAAGAATACAGTCTAATCAACACACAGAAAAGGCCACGAACAATCGACGTAAAATTTGAAACAACATGCTAACGGCGGACATGGCACGTTCATCAGCAAACATGCTCTGAAATCTTTCAAAGCTTATGTTCGAATGAAAACTGAAATATAATGGAGAAGATTAACTTACAGTGGTCTCTCGCGGTGAAGTTGCTGAAGTGGAGAAGATTAACTTTTTCAGATGAACCTTCCTTGCTCTGTTTTTTCGCAGCTTTGCTCCTCTGCCTTTCCTTGGAACTTGCCTTTCTTCCCAACCTGCCCTTAGCACTACAAGATCTTGGAGGTTGCTGAAGTGGAGATGGCGGAAGCGGTGGAGATGCAGCTAGCAGTAGCACCGATGACTGTGGCTGAAGTGGGAGGAAGTGAAGAAACTCGAGATGCAGCTAGCGGTAGCAGCAATGGCAGTGACGGAAGTGGAAATTGGGAGTTTGGGACAGTCGGTGGCGGAGGAAGAAGATCAATCGAAGGAGTCAGCAGAGCATAAAAGTTAACCTAAGTGAAGGAAGGAGGAAAGTTTACCAACAGTGGCTGAACATCGATTATAGCTTAGTGCGCAGAGAACATGTAAATTTTAATTGAAGCAAGGGTATTTTTGTAATTTCACACTTACTCGAGCCCAACGAGCGGCTCGTCGAGTTATCGAGCCTAAGAAACGAAGGCTCGAGCTCGCATCGTTTATCTTAACGAACTGCTCGAGCTCGGCTCGAGCTCGGTCAACACGAGCTCGAGCCGAGCTTTGACTCGAGCTGCTCGCGAGCAGCTCGCGAGCAGCTCGAGTCGTCACCAGTCCCAGTCATGATATAACTAATTAGTGATTCAACCATAAATTTTTCGATTGTACCAATGGTGTCGGTTTGTTTGGATTGAGCATTATTTACCCAATTTTATTTGTTTACATCATCATTACAATTTTCAATACACCTTTTTATCTTCTCAATTGCCTTTTTATCGCACATACATCACATCACAAAAAGTGTTACAGTAAAAATATCTCAAATAATCTCAAATAACTTACAATCCAAACAAACCCAATTATTAATATAACAAAATATTATATTTTGATTATCTATATAACCGATTGACCCACATGATTTTCTGAATTTCGCTAGTTGAACTTGCGATTCTTGAATCCCGTCCTTATGTGATCCAATTAATGACTAGATTGGATTGGTTGATTTGTTTATCGAGTTGGCCGGTTAAACCTCCGAACCAAACCAGGTTTAATAACTAGGCCATGTATAGATAAAATCATGAATCGCCTCAACCGACAAGTGTCAACACCCAAAGGCATGGACTTATTATACATAGGCTAATGGATGAACTGGCAAACTATTCTATACTACAACTTGGTACTCTGTCACCCAATTTCCTTTTTCACACGTAAAGCTCCTTAAAAGCCTCAATCCCACACAGCAGTACTAACCCCGCATTTTCCCATAACGCACATCATCACAATCACATTACGCAACCAACATATCCTCTGTGCATCCCCTCATAAAGGGTCGGCGCAGTTGTCATCAAATCAGAAAGACTTGGGCAAAAAGCCATAAAACCCACAAAGCAAAAGCCATAGAATTGAAGGGGAAAGGTTAGAGAGAGAGGAGAAGGAGAAGAAGAACAGCAGAGATGGGTGTAACCCTTGATGAGTTGAAGGAAAAGATGGCTGATTTTGCTAAAGAAAGGGATTGGGATCAGTTTCATAGCCCCAGAAATCTTCTCTTGGCACTGGTTTGTATTTGTACTTGTTTTTTTGTCGGTTTTGCCTGCAGATATATGTCACATTTTTGTTGTGTTGTGTTTAAAGAAAAGGTTGGTATTGAAGTCTTGGTCTGCCGTATTTGAACTTTGTGAAACACGCACAAAACACACACTTAACCAAAATACATTGGATTTTATTAATACTCCATCAAGAAATTTTTGCATTTTTTTCACCTACAATTTGTGTTTTGAGAAAAGGGTTTTCAGCATTTTCAGTAATTTAGTCCTAACTTTACACATCAGATAGTTGTGTCAACTGAAGGGCTTTAGTCATCTAGATTTTGGAGAAAGATTTGATCTTTTTGTTTTCTGGAAACCATTTTCTCATTTTTTTTTTATAGTTTCTTTCTTTCTTTTTTGCCATCCTTTTTGCTATTGTGGATGTAGCTGAGGACATTGATGATGACTTTCCATTGAATGGAACCCCAGGGAGCAAAAAGAGGAGTTCTTTTTCTTAGGTTCTGTATTGGGAATCAGATCAATTAGCCCTACTCCTCTGTCAATTTATGTTTTATCCAGAATATCATTATGGCACTGTAGTATCATCACTGCCTTGGCTCCGCCACATTTTTGAACTTTTATAAACATGAACTAGTACGTGGTACAACGACAATTTAGCATTATAGCCCACCTATCATAATCCTTTTTTTGTGGTTTTTTTTTTTGGTGGTGTGTGTGTGTGTGTGTTGTGGGGTGGGGGGGGGGAAGTAAGGGGTGGGTGGGGGCGCTGTCAGACTTTTTGAGGTAGTACTAGCATTTTCTTGATGTGTTTTTGTTCTCATGTTTCAGGTAGGTGAGGTGGGAGAGTTGTCTGAGATTTTTCAGTGGAAAGGTGAGGTCCCTAAAGGATTACCTGATTGGGAGGGGGAAGAGAAGCAGCACTTGGGTGAAGAGCTATCAGATGTTCTACTATATCTTATCAGGCTGTCTGACATATGTGGCGTTGATTTGGGTAAAGCTGTTCTGAGAAAACTTGAACTCAATGCCCTCAAGTACCCAGTCAACCTTTGCAAAGGTTCTTCCAAAAAGTATAAGCATATCCACAATAATGCAACAACTACCACCTCAACCAGCATCATCAATGACAGCGAGAATGGTGTAGCTGATAATGCTGTTTGATCTTTCTTTGATCTCATGTCCTACTTTTGGCCTGTAGACTCTTCTTAGCTTTCTTTACTTGATCTTCTTAGTTTGAACTAATATAGTAGTTGTATTTTTCAGTGACAGAACTGCATATGTTTTGGTTTTTGGTTCTCCATTAGACATGAGTTATGGTAGCTTTTCATGCCCCTTTGTCCTCTTCTGGATGTATGGTAATTTGTTTGTGCTCCCAAATGGTACAATGGTTCTTGTACCACTGTTATACCCAAAAAACAGAAAAGAAGAGGAAAAAAAAAAAAGAGAGAACCTTTTGCACATGTTTTGCTCTTACTTGGTCGTACCTAGTTTATTGTTGGTGGTTTGGGAAAGTTGATGTTGTCAATGAAACTGTCAGTCAATCTGTCACGTAATGCAAATGTGGGTTGGCCAGGTGATAAGATTTTTTAACTTTGTTTAAGAGGAGCTTGGATCTATTCTGATTTTTCTTATCAGCAGTCTTCTATTAGCAGGCGATTTGTAATAATCTCTATATGTATGTCATTGAAATATATGTTAGTGGCCTGCTCTTAACTCTGGAACAGGTAACCTTCCCCTCCACTTAGACCTTTTAATGTGGAAAAAAATCAGTTTTAAATTCTGTAATGTGAATTTAGTGATTCATATTGTATTACATTGTGTTTATATATATATATATATATATATATTGGTATACATTGAATCAGCAATGTACCTAATTTTATCACTTGTAGCACATTCATCTACTCTAAGAGTGCATAGACCAATTCCTTATTCCAAATAGCTGAGCCAGGATCCACTTTACTTTGGCAAAGAATGGTGGATAGCTTTAAAGTTGTGGACATATGTCTTGGTGGGGTTCTTGCATGAGCACAATCTAGGGTGATGTGCCATGGTTCTTTTAGGTTTAGTCATCAGAGATTTGGTGACTGACTTCTGAAACCCAGTCAATGTATCTGCCAATAGATATGGCTGATTTCAGTGAGATATTATCCATCTGATGTGGGATGTTTGATTCTTTTGGATTAGGTCCATCCAATTATTTTAAAAAAAAATTCTTATTTTTTCCAAAAATGGAAAGCATTTGAATAGGGCAACTGGAACAATTATGCTGAGTTTTAACAACTCAAGAAAACTACTTAGTACAACTTTTAGTAGGAAAATGGACCATTTGTATTATTTTTGGATAGTGAAAATTTATTAATTAATCTCACTTGTAGACATACAACATTATTATGTTTGATAATAAAAGTTTGATTTTGCCTTCAACACAAAGACCAATTGAACTTTTCCTACCAAGATTTATTTCGATGACAAAATATGCATTTACTGGATAGTTTTTCTTCTTGGAAAGAACCTAGTTAGTGGACGTAAATTTTTCCCTAATGTTAATACAAGTCTAGGAATCTCATTTTGTTTTTTCAAACTAACATTTTAATCTAGGACTAATTCAGTAGACGTATCAAGTCAAACACCCAAATGTTTAATAATTAAGTGAGGAGACAGCAACTGCTAAGAGCTGTCTTAGAATTTTCAAATCATTCTCCATAAATTATACTACTGATTTAGACACTTGGTTACAAGTTTCAAAATCAACGCGTTTTATGTACAAGAATGTTTGTTAATTGGACTTAGTCTCGCCTAGGTTTGCTCTAATCTTGCTAACTTGTCACATTGAACATAGGCCTTTGAAGTTCTACAATTCTGCTGGTTTTTATATAATATCAAAGGACCATGTTCAATGCATCAAGGGAGGAAGATTAAAGCATGATAGTGATGGAAGTTGTTGCTTGTTACTTTCTCTAATTGAAGGTTGAAGTCCTTTTCATCATCTTTTTGTTTCCTAACGCAATAAACTCTTTTTGGGAGTCATTGGACCTTATTGACGCTTATGGTTACTAATATTCTTGAGCTTTCAAAATTCCTTCATCCCTCCTTTATGGATCAACTTTTGCCACGCTAACACTATAAGAAACGTTTTCATCCCTCTTTTATGGATCAACTTTTTCTACGCTAATAGTGCAAGAAACGTTTTACTCAAGTAGATGTATGCCGCATGTGCAACCAAGTTGGAGATTTTAACTAGATAAAAATTTTGTTTAATGAATTTAGACTTGCTCATGTATAAAATTACGCTAACAATGTTGGAAATATTAATGCATAACTTTTCTAGTTGCTTGCAGGAATGACCCCCTCCCTTAAGACACAATTGGAATATTTTTGGGGGGGGGGGTATTAAGTAGTCCTTTTTGGCATTTTTTTCACAAGATTAAAAAAATTAGTTGGTTTTACATCTTTAATTTTTTTTTGGAGTAAAGTGACAAGCTTTTGATACGTAATACTATAATGGGTCCAAACAGCACTTCCAAGAACTAGCATTTGCTTTGGAGTTGATGCAAATCTCGGATTAGATTAGCGTAATCATCTAGTTTACTAGGATAGTTGAAAATGACAGTTGTTTAGTGCCTTTGTTGCCATCAACATGACTTTAAAAAATGTTTCACATTAATTAATAAGCTTAAGAGTGTTTAAGATATTATACTTTATAGTTTCCAAAAAAAAAAGATATTATATTTTATTGTTTCACGAGTATAGGAGCTGTACATTTTTAATGTTGTGGAATATTTGCTGTTTTCCTTTTCTTGGTCAGTGATATTTCCTAGCATGGAACCTTTATCTTGGTCGAATAGCTTTCAACAGGCGTGGGCTTACATAGTTATGCTTTGTATTAAATATTTAGTACTTTGTATTGTTTAGTTGGCAAAGGATTGATGCATAACATATATTATAATTTTCTGTTTTGGCTGTTGGGTGGGTTCATTTGTCACATAGATTCAAGTTTCCTAAGATATATACATTATGTACCATGGGCAACCGTCCCAAACAATCTACTGTTTGAATTTAGCCATAACAACAAATTTTTAAAATGTAGGTTCGAATTTAGTCATCAGTACACATTTAAAAAACGTAGATTCAAATCATGATACGTAATTCTGACGTAACTGATATGTACAATCTCACATGAACAGTAGTTGCAAATGATTTGTAATGAATCACAACCTATTTGAAAAGTGTTACATCGTTTATAAACGGTTACACTGATAACTGTTTGTACCTCTCTCTCATATACCAATACAAGATATATATATGTGTGTGTGTAGAGTTAGCAGTGATATCAACGTATAAAAACTGTATAAGAATTGCATCAAACATGCAACAGATTATGATTTGAAGATCTAGTATTTTGTTGCCTACCTAGAAGAAATGCCAGGAAGTTCTTCGTATAAAGCAAAGAAATGCTACATGTTCAGTGTCCATTACCACAAAAATGATCAATGCAATCAATCATTGATTGCTGCATATGGACCAGACATAACATAGCTTCCCAAAATTGATTTCAGTTAGCATCTTATTGATCAGAAAAGAACCTAACAGCACCTTAGAAATCACTTACAATTCGAACCCTTTAAAATGAAAAATTTTCTCCATGTTCGATATAGAGATTGTGCGCTGTGGTAAACCATTCAAACTCCTCTCATAGAAGACTAGACTTTGCATTCTTGAAAGAGAGGTCATACATGAAAGTGTTCAAAATATACAAGTTACCGACGATACAGTTTTCGTTCCAAAGTTCATACTAGTCTAAGGTGAACCTTTATATTTTTGCTCGTGCCAATTACAAAGAAGCAAAATTTGACTGGAATTGAAGTAAAAAATTATTGCTAGGATGTTTTTTCACCGGTTGAATTGACTAATATGAAGTACATGATTCACAGATTTCTTGCAACTAGGAGATGCGTAATGGAAAACCGTCTCCATCAAAAGCTTAATTGAGCAACTTTTTTTACCGGTAAAAGTTTGCGTACAACTTGGGTCTTTTTCTTCAAGGATATTGGCTCAACAAGACTTTTGGCCCCATTATATATCATACCGTTAATAGTACATTTTAGCATGAAAAAAGGAACTGTTGTATGGTATCCTACAGGTAGAAAAGTTTTTGTGAAATGGGTCTAGGTCCCAAAATGACAAAAATAAGGACTAAATATGATTAAAAAAAACGTTACAAGTGAAAGAAATATAGTTGAGGGAGGAGAAAAGATAAGCTTACTCAAACTCATGAAATATATGCACAAAACCTGCAAGTGACAAGAAATAGCATTTGAATACATAAGATCCTTGTGCACTTGTGTTGGTAAAAAGGCCAAGAATGTGGTTCTTATATAAGCTCCTCCTGTACAAAGTTATGGTGAATTTGCTCAAACAATAATTCTTTCCTTGATGATCGTTCTATTGTTTCAGTCAATCATGGTTCTTGCTGGACTTTTATGCCTGTATCATTGTATTCTTGGAGGATACGGTCATGGTACACGTTCTAACACCCGCTGCAGTGCCCTTTTAATACCCTCTTGATCTAGTGATGTTGTGAGCAGTATCTCCTGCACCTGAAGATAAGGTAAAGTTTAGAGAGAGAGGAGGTTCCTTGGGAGGTGGTGGAAGGGAGCCAGACGGATGAGAAAGTACCTGTCTCCCGGCTCGAGCAAGGAGCGTAAACTGATCTCCAATTGGTGGAACCTGTAGAATGGGGTGTTGAGCCAGTACCTTTAATAAACATAGAAAAGTGTATGGTGTGATGTGATCCGACTTACATTTGAAAGCCAAAGCTGCAGATCTTGTGATACTACTCGTTTCTCAAATCCTTGTCGATTGATTTTCACATCTTTAATGCTGGACAAAAGAAATGCAGAAAGTAAACAGCAAAGGAGAAAATTTTACTGTTAATCCTATTGCAGACCATGTGCAATCCAACATGTTTATAGAATTATAGTGTTTGGTGGCACTTTAATAGGACTCCCAAGGTATACTTCACAATCCATATGGTATATTGCTATATTTCTAGGAGATGTAGCCCTTATCAAGTTCCACATTACAGATGATTTGAATAAACTATGAAAATAGCCAAGGGAATCTCTTGAGACATCAATATCCATAATGGCACGATTTTGGACTCGAACCATACCATAACGAGTTTTGAGGATTTAACCATAGACAGAAAGATCATGAAGTAATACGACTTTTACCTCTTTGCAAATCAAGATGTCAAAAAATAAAATAAAATAAAATAAAATCAAGAAGAAGGAAGAAGAAGAAGAATAAGCAATACATCAGCATTCCAGAAGAATAAAAATGTTCTGCATACCCATCTTCCTGCAGTAGCTCTTGAAATATTATCTCCAGGCCAGGAAGAGGCTCAATTTCATAGCTATTTTCTGAGTAATCAGGACTTGATGATGCATCCTGTGTAAATTCGCAAATGAATGGCCAAACTATGCAAAAAGAATAATGTAGATAAACACAGATATGCACAACAAAAGTTACAGACCATCTCACATGTACCTGAGGCATTACTTTTTCCAGAGTTTCCAGGAGTGGATCTTCCTCAAGTTGCTTTATTGACAATGTAATTCTAGATTTGTCCCTGCATTATTTTGCAAAGTTAATATAATTAAGACTTCATATGTTTAACAATAACAATAATCTCATAGAATATGCAAGAAGAAAAAATACCGAAATATGGTTAGTAATCAGATAGCCTAGAAAGGTCCGCAAAGATTCATACTTCTACAAGGAAACAAGATTTCCTTTAATACTCGTGCATTTGAAACATCATTTGGCTAAATTTGAAGGCAATGCACCTTAAAATGGTTAAGGAGTGAGACAGCTTGAAGTAAAGCTTTACACAGTTCTCAATTGACTCAAGTGGTTGTACTTTACTTTTTCAGCTATAAGTCTAGAGACGATTATAAGTATTATTAAGTGCTAAGCAAATTTGATAAACAAAACCATTCTTCTTGTCAGCATTGGACAAAACTGAAAGAAACATATGATGCAGAATGTGGCATATTTACCTATCTATATTGATAATTTTAACCCTCACATCATCACCATCAGACAGAACATCTCTTACATCTTGAACTAAATCCCATGACACCTCTGAGACATGTACAAGACCTGTAAGGTGATAATGGCCTGCATAGTTCCAGAACAGATATAAGTACTAAAATAAGAGATATCTCAACTATTGAACATATGTGAAAGATCATTACCATCTGGAAAGCGTAAATGAAGAAAGGCACCATAATCCTCAACAGAACCAACCCTCGCTTGAAAAACATCCCCTACATTTATCTGGTGAGAAAACTTTGACCACAGAGCTTCTTTTTCCGAGAATATCAATTTCCTACTCACCTCATCTGCTTGGATTACCTAACAGGATTCGAGCTGACATAAGTTTTTTGCAGTTTCTAAGTATGGTAAGATAAGCAATGTGGAAACCATGTAGAACTGACACCTTAACTAGGGAAGAGATGTCAAACTCTTTGAATCAGTGATTCTAGTTAACTAAAAAATGTCCAATTTTCAGATGACCAGGAAGGAAAACAAGATGCTTGGCGATAGTGGCAAGAAAATGGAATTACAGGTAAAGAAATCCTTCAAAAATGAATACTCAGAAAAGAAAGAAAAAGTAAGACAGCACTTTGAGGAAAGTGTCCCTTTAATCCTTTTGCCTAAATAGCCATGATGATAAACTAATTTGTTCTTATCTTAGCTACAATTTCTTTCTGTGTCATTGCTTGAAATAGATTACTGAAATTTGTCAGAGTAATGATGGCAATATTTAGATTATTGGCAATATTCAGGATACAAGTAAAGAGTTTTGCCTCACCAACAACTGCAAAGAATGGAATGCAATCCCAGTAGCTTCACTGGTTAGAATTGAGGTTTATAGAAACAGAAAACAGATGGCATGTGATTAAAGAGATTTATCTTCTAAAACGACCCTGAATTGAGTCCTATATATTCAAGTTATTTAGGAGAAAGGAATTCTACTTAGCCTTTGTGTTGTTAGTCATAATTCCAGGTGTTGCCAATAGTGCCACTATTTTGATCAGAAAGCACAGAAATTAAAGAAAGAAGGTATCTCTGTCAAGCTGAGAGATGAATTCAAAAAGGACAGAGGACTATTGGCAAATCCTGGAACAAGGAAAATCAGGATTCTGAATTGAAATTTCAACAACAGAGAAGCTATCTCGATTTCATTGGAATGAAAGACAAACTTCTGCCGCCAAAGAGAAGGACTTAGCTAGGAGGAAACAGAATGCAATTGGAAATTCGCATTTTATAACATAGTCCAAAATAGCCACCCATATATTTTGTCCTAAAGTTCCAGAATATCAACACATCGTCATGATCAAACCTATTGCATTGAATCCGTCATAACCGAAGAATTATTCAAAAACTTTCAAAAGGTTAATTATTGAGACTCTTTTTATCTTTGGGTAATATAACTACTAAGACTCTATCCCAACTCACCATCATTTATAGACATGCTATAAAATGCATTTCAAGTTATTGAGTTTTAACTGTTTTAAGTGAAAAATTTCTATCAAGCACAAAAAAGCATCAAGAATTTGCCAATATAGTCACCTGAAAATAGAATAAAGATGTAAACTCACGCATTTCTAAACTAACTTTTGAATTTACTCAGCATACTAGATATATTTGAGCAATTGAAGAGCCCTATAAAGAAAGCCACGTATTTATCGCAGGATAAGAGTTACTTGTCATTAATTATAGAAGTTTATAGGGTTGTTTCCAGTTTCCACTATTATTCTCATTTTCATTCATAAGCGAAAAAAATTATTCTTTTTTATTTGCCTTCCATATTTGTGAACCCTGAACAAACTCCACATTCTTCCGAACTTATCTTTTCCGCTTTGTGCAACCATGACAGTCCCCTTCTCCATTTCTCTCCCTCTTTTCCTCCACTCTCTCTGTGTAGTCTCCACCACTATCACCACCTTGTGCTTCCATCACCACTGGCAGTGGCAGTGCCATTTCTTAAACTTACTTTGGCTGAAAGTTTTGTTGTCTCTATTAACCCCTTCAGATCATGTTCCATGTGCTCCATTACCATAAATATGCTGTCAACAACTATTTTGGCTTCACCATTTTATGGTTGATGAAAAAAAAAGAACATTAATTTTCCTCAAAAAACTCATAGGAAATCCTTCATTTTGTCTGCAGATCCTAACTATAGGTGGCAAACAAACCCATTTAAATAAATTTACCAATACCTACCCATGACTAAATGGCTATGGGTATCTTAAGTTTTTGCATATGTGTATAAATGGGTTAATCAATAATACCCATTTAATAAATAGATATTATTGGATAATCCATCAAACCCAATTAACCCATTTAGAATTGTCTTCTCCCAAACCTCCTCTCTTCCCCACCCATTTTTTTTTTCAGATTCGTCATTTTGTTATAATGTTAACTACTTTTGTTTCATTATTATTATTATTTGTTGGTTTTATCTTATCATTTTATTTTCTCTTAGCTTATTAACTTGCTCATTTTTCAGCATTACCAATTTATGACAAGTTTTAGTCTCTGTTCCTACCTTTCCAAAATGAAATTTTAAATTTACACACAAAAAAAATGTTAGAGATTCAAAAACAAAAATTTTTTTTGTCAACACAGGGGGTATCCCAACTTACATTGGACTAATCCCCCTGCGGGAGTGCACCCCGCCCCCAAGGATACACAACCGGTAGAAGGGGGGCTCGAACACATGATCATCAGGTTCGTAACTACAAGCATGCGACCAAAATTTTTGGATTAAGTTTTTATGTTAACTTTTATAGTATTTAGTTCAAAATTTTATATTCTTATTGTTAAATTATTAAATAGTATGTAATTTTGCGACATAGAGTACGGAGGGGAAAAAATTGGTAATTAGTCTTATTGAGCATTATAAGTAAATATTTAAAACTAATGATGGGTGCAAAGGGTGGTATAAATTACTAACTTAATTTGCAAAAATGAATTTAAATGAGTTTACAAAAGTTAAAATAAATGGGTAATTGGGTTACCCAATTCATTTTTTGACTTACCCATTTATACCCATTTAATTAGATGGATATAAATGGGTTGACTCACTTATACTCATTACCCATTTTAACCAACCCAAACCCGCTCAAGTCACCCATTTTGACACCTCTAATCCTAACCTTCTTCAAGCAACTATTTCTTCTGTTTATTATACCCAGCTCTGTAAACTACACCAAGAAAGTACCTTCATTTTTATAGTTCAGCTTCTCAAAATCATCAACACTTCTACAACCCTAAAGCATGTCGACTGTCGTTGGTGGAGGAACTACATGCTCTGTGTCTTGTGGGAGTTGCATTCTTCATCAGATTCAGTGTCTGTGTGGCTACCATGGTTCTCCCAACTCCTCAGGATAACTATCCATACTACATGGAGTTTCATTCTACCAATTCATCAGGATAACTATCTTGTTCTACCATGGTTCTTGCATGACTACATGGAGGTGGATAACTAATTGGACCACCATAACTGCCATCGTCATCAACCTCTATGTACTCATTCTAGTTCAGTCATCGAGGATAACTATACTAGAAAATCAAATACATTCACCAGAAGACCTGACCCTATTTGGTGAAGGAGATAATAAGATTTGTGAATTTTAAAGTCAATTCCCTGGAAATGACTTCACAAATATGAAAAGGCAAACCCAAAAAAAAAATCAATATGATGAAGAAAAAAATAGCATTATAAGGGGAAATTCCCCAAGTTTATGGATTCTGCACAAATTTTTGACAGGTGGACATCACTTCGAAGAACTTCATACCTTCACAGGAATTACAGAACCTGTTAAAGCTCTTGCTACCTCTTGAATGCTCTTGTTAGGTTCTGCATATTGCAGGAAAAATGTGCATCAAACAGATGACTAACTACAGTACTAGATGGTAGTCTAAAGACTAAACTTGCATGTCTTGGAAAGGAGCTGTCAGCCTGAGAATTTGGAAAGAGTAACTTTGGACGTCAAATTGTTTCTTGTTCCAATTCAAGAGATCAGATTCCTCACAGAAGAATGACAGCAAGTTCAATTCACTAACAACTGATACGGACAGATATAGAGAACAGGATATAAGATTAAACAACGTGGAAAGATATCTGATTAGATCAAGCTCCACACTCCTTGGGCACCTGAAGTTAAATAGAGCTTTTCACCAAAAATACCATAGATAGCAAAAATGTAGCAACTTATCTGGTGCAATTACAATTCATATTGTTATTCAAGCATATTCAAGTGTAGCTATCAAAGTGGAAACCCAAAAAAATATAATCTTAACTATAATGAGCAGTGCTACTGTAATATTCCATGCACTGACCCAAGAAATGTTAGTGTAGCAAGAAAAAAAATAGACGCTACAGCATACTGCTCAATATAGACCACATTGCAGTACCCCAGGTTCTTCCATATCTTCCAGGCTCTCGCCAGATACAATTAAACTCATTTTGAACTATGTCAACAAGACTATGAACCAAGACTTCAGAACGACGTCTCATCAAGATAAAGATTTAAAAAAATTAACAATTATTCGCAAACTTAATATTTTTGAATTAGTTATTACTATTAGCTGCTGCTCTAAAGCCGGAACATGCCCTGTGCAGGAACTCCAAAGTCATAAACTTAACTATTTTGTCATAAATGTGTTTTGGTGATTTAGATATTTAGAACTAGTATGTAATTTTCATTTAGTCATCATTTGTTTTGATTCTGAACATCCATGATTCTCTTTAGATGAAAAAGCTGATATTTTTCATCTATGCAGTGTATCATCACAAACAGAGGTAGGCATTGATTTGGATATTATAGAAGCTAATGATGCTGAGCTGCAGGAATTTAACTTATCTCAACTCTGTAGAAAATAATATACCAACAAATACTTGAACGAGTGGTACTACAATCTACATATTTATGTATGGTGCAAGATTATGCTCTACTCTTCTATCCCTTCTCCCTCTAAAAAGAGATATTTTGCATGTCAAAGTCAGTTTTTCCTTAAGAAGTACACAGAACAAAAAGAAAATGTAATTTGGCATTATGATATAGAAGAGGTAATTAGGCAAATAAATACCTTTACATGAGTGTGAGGGTCCCAACTGAGGGAAAGGGAGAAAACCAACAAGAGAGTAAAATCGAATCAGCAATCCTCCACCGTTGAAACCCTCAACTCTGCCTTCAAAGATGAGTCCCCGTTCATTGTAAGTACGCGCTGCCTTCCAATCAGCAGACCTCTACTTCTTTGTGGAAGAGAATAGATCAAAGAAATAATCATAAGCATTTAATGTACAACCAAACAAAACAACTTGATAAGCATAAGTTAGTTGATTGATACATCTCTTCTGCTATCATGGCAGAAATGATAGGATCAGTAGGTCAATTTACAGTTGCAAGGAATCATATGAATATTCTTCCCAATTACACCTAGTAATTGAAAAAAAAAATGTAAAGCCTGCATATTTTTTCGCCAAAAGCTATCAGGCACTACCATAAACAAAGCACAAGCTTCTTTAAACACGAGACAATTGTTCAGGATCTTCTCCAACTTTACAGATTAAGTTACCTAAAAACTTAATGCAGATAAAGCACAACAAAAACAGCACCACATTTTGATTGCAGAGTCCAGAAAACAGCATAAATATTTGGCAGTCTAGAAGTTAGCTCCTAATTCAGATTCCTTAATGAAATTAAACTCCATAATTCAGTGCAACTACAAAAAAGTTATCTTGGACCGATCCAACAATCAATCAGCAAAGGTTGCTACAGGAACCATATAATCCACCACAACATTGACATTTTACATGGCTGATAAAGTCAGCAATCCGACCTCCACCTAAATATCTTTGAAAGAGAATTAAAGATAAATCTCCATTAAAAGTATAGGAAAGAAAGCCAAACTTTCCACTAAATATGGATAATACAGTCATAACAACATCATCCCTGCTATCCAACTGACGTCATTAACTTGTATATATATACTAAAGTCACCCTTTTCGGACACCAGAATAATTGAGCTCTAACAAAAATTTCAAATCCTAATCTATCATCTTGTCTTATAATCTCAATATCCAAAACCTTGAGATGAGCAATTCCCAAAAGAAAGTAACAAAGACTACAAAAGAACACACCCGATCTTGTCTAACATCTTCCGGGGACAAAGATTGCTCCTGATCAACTCCAACTGCTTTAGCAGCGCTATCACTAGAAACTGAGACTTTAGGTGCAAAAAATGCAGCCCTTTTTGCAGAACAACAGCCAGAGAAGAAAGGAAACCTCAAAACTGAAGGAGGGTTCGTCCTACTTCCATTGACTGATGTGATTGAAGAAGAAAAATGCTGCTGCTGATGATGATAATGATGATGATTCTGGGAAGTAATGTCACATGCAAAAAGGTGGGAATGAAAGGCAATGTTGGTTCTTGAAACTGAGCCTAGTGATGCAGTGAATATAGGCATTTTGAGTGGGATTTTGGAGAGGAGTTGATGAAGATTTTGGGGGGAAATGGGGGACGGAGGGCCACTCCTCCACGGTGATGAGAGGGTGGAGTTTTTCTGGTAGATGGAATTCGGAAGGTATCGGTCATGGGTTTGGTTTTCCAGTGACGTGTTAGATAATGGACGGCTGTTTTCTGAGCAGTTTACGTTATGCACTTGTCTTCCCCGTATCCACAAGTCTATTTTCTTTTACCAAAAAAGAAAATTAAAAATAAGAATTTTCTTTTCTTTTTGAAATACAAATTAACTAGTAGAATTCTTGCCGTGCATATTTGTATTTTTTTGTTAACAAAAGTTTACATAGTCTCAAAGGGAAAAATGCACCTTTCGCCCAGAATGTTTGTTTGGTTCGTCGATCAATTTCGTTCTTAAAGTGTCATACGAAACACACTACATCTTCAAAGGTGTTCAATTTTAATCGATGAAGGATAATCGATAGAATAAAAAACAATTTAGAAGGAAATTTAGCATGTCCTTCATTGGCTAAAATACGATGATTAATGAGGCATACAAATTGAGGATTGAAGAGGATATGGTGGTGGTTGCAAAATTAGGGCTCGATGAAGTGAGGTGAAGATAGAGAATAAGTAAAGAAGGAAGAAATAAGGGTTTTTTTTTTTTTTCCATTTTACTGGCTCAAATACGATGGTTAATAGGGCATGCAATTCATGTGCTAATTTCCCGTCCAAATTACCTTTCATTCTATTAATTGTCTTTAATCGACCATAATTGAGTAACTTTGATGATGTAATGTGTTTCGTGTGAAACTTTGTGGATGAAATTTGTCAACAAACCAAACATTGAGACAAAAAAATGCATTTTTCTGAGTCCCAAAACCCACCTAAATTAATTGCTAACGGCATTGATTCATGAGTTTCGTGATAAGACTTTCAAACCCTCCTCTTTACCTCCTTCTTGTAAATTTCTGGATCTTTTCTTGAAAAAAGAAAAAAGGTCTATATTTATGTTAGCTAGCATTAATTGGGAAGTCATCATGGGGTTGTGGTTATTTGTTGCTATTAAGAAAATGATGAGAAATTTGTGTTATTGAGTTTAAGCTTGTGGATTCAAGTATTGATAATTCTCACAGTCACAATAAGTTGGATACAGTTACCACCTTATTGAGTCTCAAAATGTGAGGAGCCGTTTTGGGTCAAGCAGATCATTTAAAAAAGGAAACGATCCTTTATTTTGAGTAACTCCAATTACATTTAAATTCATTTGAATAAATTGTAAACCATTTGATCAATGATGTGAATTACTTTAACTATTGAGGTTTGGTTGTCGGAAGGTTTTTAGAGTTCTCACCTATTATAGATTTAAGATTTGAATTCTAAATCTGACAGTTGGAGATATGGAGGATGTAGGGAGGAGTGAAAAAAAATTCCATTACTTTGAATATAGTGCAAATTTAAAATATTATTTTGCAAATCTCGTGAAGTTTAAACAAATGACGAACAAAGTGTAGTTAGAATCTTATCTTTCACCAAAATTTAAAATTTAACCACTTATGACCGTCAATCTTGAAGAATAGTTGCTGTTCATGCCCCTATTTGTTTGAGTATAATCTCTCTTTTTTTTTTTCTTTCCAAAATTAGGATGGATCATCAATAAGGTAGTCTCACCCCTATCAATTTGTGGATTTCAAGTGATAACAATGATGCCTTTTGAATTTCTTTTCCCTTTAGCCAAAATGCCTAATTCACTACACAACCCCCCATCTTAGCTCAAGTTCAATGTCAAGTTGAAACATAATTTTCACTATTCCAATGGCAGGAATTCAATTACATTTTGATATTAATCAAAATTCATGTTTTATTTTAGAAAAAAAAATTATACTCCTGCATCTTTGATTTTTTTTTTTTGGTTTTTTTTTTTAATAAAATATCATAATTTCATTAAAATCCGCACTAATGCAGAAATTACACATCTTTGGTTAAATGGAGGAAAGCTTGTAGAATGTGTCTCAATTCCCAAATTTCATTTAAGAAAAAGACATCTATATGGCACCTAATAACATCACAAATTTTGGGTCATTCAAAGATCTCAATTTAGCTTCAGTATATATTAAACTACAATTACGTATGCTTTACCATTGTAATCGAGTTATTGGGTATTTTTATTAGTAATAATTAGACCATTTTACACCATTGGTATTTGTCATGCAATTTTAAGTCGCCTTAATATTAAACCAATACTTTCATAAATTAAAGCAACACAAATACCCAAAATACAACGCTAAAGGTCTTCAAATTTCAATCCAAACATCAAAACTTACTCTTTTTTTTTTTTAAAAAAAAGTAAACAGTTTCATGTAAAATGTTTCCTAGGGAAGTATTTGCTAACCTAAAATATTTGACATCAAATCACAAATATCCTAAACAAGTTTATCTGACATCAACGGGACAGGACCGTTGTCTATGCAATCATCTGACCAAGTCATGTATTTGAGGATACGGGGCAGGAGCGGTCCTCAGACGACCGCTCCTGAACGGTCTCCTCACAATAAAAAACGTGAGGAGACAAATGAGCCAAGTCAGCAAGGCTGAAGCAGGGCACAAAAACGATGCCGTTCCAAATAAAAAAATGTTGACTTCTAAACGGGAGCAGACGGAGCAAACGGAAGAGAATTGGTTTTTGAAATTCAAGTTGAAATTTTGAATTAGCCGCAGAAAACAAAACTGAGGGAAGCGTTTTCATGTGCTTGTGAAGGTAATCTACTCTGACCAACCACTCACTGAAAGCAGAAAGCTGAAGTTCAGGTGGGATTCAACCTACTAGGTGTTTCTAGGTGAAGTGGGTGTAGTCTACTCTGATGAAGGTAGCAATTGACAGAAAAGTGGGTGGAGAGGCAGGCGGCATGGAAGAAGCAAACAGAGATGAAGCCAAAGTTTATCCGTAAAACTGAATAGCAGAAGCAGTTGTGGTCTCCAATTGGGTATAAGAGTGTTGTATGTATTCTGAATGCGTGCAAGAGCGGCGGTAAGGTAGAAGCAAATAGAGGAAATTCAGCATCTCACGAAACCAGATTTTGTCCTTCAACTTAATAGCAGAAGCAGCTACGTCTCCGACTTCGGTGAAACGTGAAGCGTATTAGCAGACCAAGGTAACATGACTGAACCATGTCAGTAATTGTGACCAATAATTTATCACCCAAATGCACATCTGTTAAAGGAAGGCTGAAATTAGAGTCACTGAAGACATAATATGAAAATGATAGAAGAATAGTGAAGTTGTACTGTATTTGTATGTGTGTACCGTATCTGTGTGTGTGTGAGCATTCAGCTTTTCAGTGATGGACTATAATGGGATAGTAGTTTTTGGAAGACCTAGGGTTATGTATTCAAGTAAACCGTCGACTGGAATTAGGGAAAGATGAGAGAAATAAAGTCACATTTAACAAGTGAATGAATATACATCCTGTTGTAAATTAGTTACATGTTATAGCCACCGTATTACAATTGATATGAATCATTGTGCATCTAGTAATTGGTCCATGCTCATGGAGCAATATTAGTTTGCCCCTCTCCTGACCATATAGTGTGTATAAAATGGAGGCGTAGAGTTGAATGAGGTGAAGCAGAGGAAAAGACACATATGTGAATAATAAATGGGTGAACCTTGTGTTGTAAGTCAATTACATGATGTAAGAAATATATTACAATGAGTAGAAAGTAGGGTTATGTATTCAAGTAAACCATCGACTAGAATTAGGGAAAGATGAGAGAAACAAAGTCACATTTAACAAGTGAATGAATATACATCTTGTTGTAAATTAGTTACATGTTATAGCCACCGTATTACAATTGATATGAATTATTGTGCATCTAGTAATTGGTCCATGCTCATGGAGCAATATTAGTTTGCCCCTCTCCTAACCATACAGTGTGTATAAAATAGAGGCGCAGAGTTGAATGAGGTGAAACAGAGGAAAAGACACATATGTGAATAATAAATGGGTGAACCTTGTGTTGTAAGTCAATTACATGATGTAAGAAATATATTACAATGAGTAGAAAGTACTTGTTTGGCCCTCAAAATGTAGAAAAAGTAGAAAATGTGGAGTTGGTTTATGCGGTTGTCATTAACGAATGACATAAGGTCCAGTAAGTTAAAGAATCTAGAATCAAAATATAATCACCAGCGTGGATGTACATACAGTTAAAATAGACTTACATCGTGTGACCAATACATTACAGTCCGTATAAGTTAGTGTACATGGAGTTGTATTTGTACATAGATAATGTCGTTGTCTTAGAGTAAAAGTAAGGTGATGTGAATCATTAATCATATTGATAAGCGTAATAATAGGATTTGGTATACGAGTAATGTGTGATTCATAACACATTATAAATGGTAATATACATTTATATTGTCGTTTATGTACATACTATTCATGAAATGTTGCAAATTAGGGTGTTTGATGCATAATTGGCAGGAGTAGAAGTAATGGATTACAGCAAATTGGCAGAAAATGGGACCCCTGAATTAGGAATGGAGTTCAACAGTGAAGAGGATGCGTACAAGTTTTACAACAAGTATGCCTTTAAAATGGGTTTCAGTGTACGTAAAGACTATCTGAATAAAGATAAAGACGGCGTGACCACGTCTAGGAGATATAGTTGCTGCAAGGAAGGTGTGAAACGCAAGTACGAAGGTGATGTGATGCCAAAGAGGACACGAGCGCCGATGAAAACAGGGTGTGGAGCTAAGATGGTTATCGTGTTGTTTAGAGGGACAATGAAGTACCGTGTGCATGACCTTGTCTTAGAGCATAATCATGAGTTGCACATTGCTCAATGTGCTCACATGATGCCATCACAAAGAAAAGTGAGTGTGGCTCAAGGATTCCAAGCTGAAATAAGCGAGGATGCTGGGCTTTCATTGAAACAGAGCCATGAGCTTATGGGAACGGAAGCAGGTGGAATGGGTAATGTGGGATATACTCGGGATGATCTTAAACGATATCTTCGAACGAGACGGGAAAGGAGCTTGAAATATGGAGAAGCAGGTAGCATGCTGAATTATTTTCAAGAGCAAACACTCGAGAATCCATCCTTTTTTCATGCCGTACAGCTGGACTGTGAAGAGCAGATAACGAATATCTTTTGGGCTGATGCAGGAATGTTAATTGACTACAACTTTTTTGGAGACGTAGTCACATTCGACACAACCTACAAAACAAATAAAGAATACCGGCCACTTGGAGTATTTGTGGGTTTTAACCAGCATAGGCAAATTGTGATATTCGGTGCTGCCCTTATGTATGATGAGACGATAGATTCTTTCAAATGGGTGTTTGGTACATTTTTAGAAGCAATGTGCGGAAAACATCCAAGTACCATACTAACCGACCAAGATCACGCCATGGCAGCCGCTCTTTCAATTGTCATGCCTGAAACATTTCACGGTCTATGTACGTTTCACATAAGGCGTAATTTTATGAAACATCTTGGCAATCACTACAAGGAAAATAGTGATCTTCCATACATGTTTGGTGCCTGCATGTATGAGTTTGAAGAAGTGGAACAATTCAATAGGGTGTGGGAGGCGATGGTGAAGAAACACAATCTTGAAAATAATGAATGGCTCTCAGGGTTGTACAAAATTCGTGATAAATGGGCAAGGTGCATGATGAAAGAAAGATGGACCGCGGGAATGCGAAGCACCCAACTCAGCGAAAGCCTAAATGCAGCAATTAAAAATCATTTGAAACTGGATCATGACCTTGTGCAGTTCTTTAGACATTTCAATCGGGTGGTTGATGAAAAGAGATATAATGAACTGATCGCAGAATATGAAATGAGGCAAAAGCTCCCCATGGTAGGGTTAAGACAAACACCTATGCTTGTGCATGCATCAGAGACGTATTCACCAACCGTATTTGTTGCATTCCAAAATGAATATGGTGAGTCAACAGCTATGGTTATATTGAGACAACAAGATGCAGCGATGTTTGTGGAGTTTACGGTCATGAGGTATGATGGAGGACCTGAAAGAACAGTAGTATTCAATCGGAATGATCTAAGTGTACGTTGCAGTTGCAAAAAATACGAGAATGAAGGCATTTTATGTGGGCACGCGTTGAAGGTGTTTGATACCGTGGGCATAAAAATAATTCCTCTTGAATACATTAAGAGGCGATGGACAAAAAGAGCTCGGGCTGGAGACTGTTTTGATCGGCGAGGACAGGAAGTTGTGACTGATCCTAAAGTCATGATTTCAACTCGTTATCGGGAGCTCGCTCCAGCCATGATTAAGGTCGCAACTCGAGCAGCAATGTCGGAGGACACCAGCAAAGTAGCAATCACTGTCATATCCGATTTGTCAAAGAGAGTTGAGCTCCTCCTCTCAGAAAGTGAAGAGCAACCTTTGCAAAATCAAAAAAATCTGAATATGGAGGAACGAGATAAAATTGAAATTGTAAATGAAATGGGGGAGGCAGTAGTCGCAAGAGGCATTAAAAAACGAGGCTGTGGGAAGAAAAGTAGAGTGATGCGAAGTTGGGTCGATAAATTTGACAGAGTAAAAAGAAAATCTAGATTATCAAGGACTACACAGACTACGGTATGGATCAAAATTTGGTACTTGGGAAACATTTATGCTAAAATTAAGTTATTGTTATACTATTAACTAAAGTTTAGGTAACATTCATTATGAAATAATATTATTACCGTGTCAATACTGTAGGTCTCAGAATCGGAGCCGACATCGGTTTCATTTGAGGAATACATGTTTATGGGATGCCGTTCATCTACTGACTCTGTTTCGGTTAGTATAAAAGGGACATGACTCTTGCTTTTATCTGGATGTTTCTAACAGCCTAAATAGTTACATTGATGTTACATTATGTGATAATGTTGTTACGGCCGTCATCCCTCCTGATATACGTATTTTATTTGTGTTATACAATGATTTTGCCCATACGAAACTTGTAGACGCATTCAATGAGTCAGACAGTGAATGGCCCTCCAAATGCTGTTGCTCCCGATATCGATGAAAATCAAACGGTATGCATACATTTAGTAGTTAAAATAAAACCTTCTTGTTCATGTAATAGAGCTACCTTTTTTTCTTTAATTGTAACGGTGAGCTCCCGAAGGCTGTCAAATCATGCAAATTATGTAATTAATGTATGCTCGCTTTAATAACGTATTATTTTTTATTATTTCAAGGTCCACCGTTTCGCTAATCAGGGGCCTCCTGCAAGTGTCCCTACAGAATGGATGCATCCCAGATTTTCTATTTTTTCCAAGCATAACTCCGTCAGAGATGTCTTAATGGTCTGATATATCATTTTTGTTATAATGTCTAGTCCAATTTAACTTTATAAGTGAGCAATATAGGCACTGGTAATGATTTGTTGACAGTCGATTACTTATATTATATAATGTAGGAGGAGCGTGGGGCAATTTCAACACACTGTGATGTTGATGCATATCATGCATTTGCACCATCACCTCAGGTGACAAATTTTTATCGTTACAGCACATATTTATGTAATGTTATTAATTGGAGACTTGGACATCGTATATCATTAATCATATGTTTTATTAATAATATTTGCTGATTTGCCATCGTTACGCATTTCAGGGAAGAAATAACACACAGGGATTGCAACTACGCGTTGACGTCGCCTCCCCCCAAAATGAGGTTGATGAATGATGTGTAACTGTACATTTTGAACGAGACATTAAGTGGTTATCCCAACTTGAGAATGCTGCATATGTACGTTACAAGCAGTTAGTAAGCTGTTACAACTTATTGACGAGGTTATACAGGCACCATTGATGTTTCACTCTTTTCAAATTTAGACAAGTGGATTACAATGCAACAAAAAGGAAGAACGAACAGTACACAATGGGTTACAACCAGTTAGGGATCTGTTACTGTTACGTTACAACTAATTACGACTGTTTAACAATCATGATTAATATCCAAATATGGTAAGCAATTTGTTTGAGTAGAGATTATAATGAGTATAGTTTTACCGCTACCCTAACAAACATTGAACTACATCTCTTGTTATCAGTTGTATCCCATACAACACCTGGGAACGCCGTCATGCATTAGACAATGGGGTATGTACCTTTGAAAGTCATCGTCGCTTGATTCAGTAAAGTCAGATAGGTCCGGATCGGATATAAGCATGGGATCTGCTAAAATGTGCTGAACATTAAATTGTTTTCCAATACCATGTTTTTTTGCGGCCTGGATCTCGTGGAACCTGTGAAGCCTACGCTCCGTCTGCATAACTTCTCGCTGTAGTCTGTGTAATACGCTTGCATCATTGGCTTGTGGTCCTATAACAAGATCCGCTGACCTTGTTCTCGGGATGCGGATGCAATGCCAGCGACAAAATACCTCTAATTCCATTCTTCGCTCACGAACAGGCTCCCATATGGGTTCATGGTCCATAACGAAATAGCCATGCGGTAGATGATCGTTGACGGTATTTTTAAAAATGTGACCAGCTAGTCCCAGAGAATTGTTGGTGTTAAGTGGAGCGTTCCTGAACTCGCGTTTGGTACCATATAAAATCCTCCCATCTGGTGTTTCATACTTGCTTATGGCATTTGTTGGATCCAATGATACTTTCCGTCTTTTTTGCCGAACATTTGATGGTGAGCTTGTATGAGACCCTTCGTTTGTGGATTGCATGACTATGCTAATACCTACTGTTTTTTGGTTGGATGAAAGGAAGGATCTACTGATAAAGAATTAGGTGATAGAAAAAAAGAGGTAGAAATTTTAAACAGAGCACCTATTTAAGACCATGCATAGTAAATGGTTTCTTCCGACAACTTGACCAACTGCTTGCTATGTCATTTCATGTTGTTCTCCACGGGATGGTACTCCTGGGTGAGTAGATGAAGGCATGACACCACCTATTAACGAGACAATAGACTCAACGTGTAGTCAAATGTATAGTGTGTGGATGAAATAATTGTTGAATTTGATTCGACCATGACCTGTACTCCAAGAACAATTGGGTCAGGTGAATACCCAATTATTCATCAGTCACCTTACTTTTCCTGTGTAACAAGAAGTTACCACCAGTATTTACGTAAATTACAGGACGTTAATAAGATGTTACCTCTTATTGATGTTCTTGTACAGGCACCTTGTCATTTGCCTATATGTTAAAATTTAGACAATTTGTTTACAATTGTATTAACGATAAGTATTACAGATAGTATTACAGGCACTTCAATATGTATTACTCATTCAGTACAGAAATGAACTTGATATTGGCGGCTTGGCTTGGTTCCACATGACCACATAATAAGTAACAGTTTCGCAGAAGAACATGATACTTCGTTGGGACAAGTAATTTGAAAGTAGGGTAACTAATATTTAAAATGCAACAAATTTTGATTACGCCATGTACATGTTGAGTTACAACCAGTTATGTATATGTTACAATTGATTACAACTAATGAATATGCAAACGGCAGTTTTTCGTCTTATCTAGTTAAATCTACTGATATTACAACTAGAAATTCCCTGATATTACAACTAGTGATACTACAACTAGTTAATATCCGATGAACCTTTCCTCTTCTCTCGTTTGCGCAATTGCGCTTGGCACAAACAATAAGTCCGGCCCTCTAACACATACAATTTCTTAGACACTTTATTAAGTGTCTATTGAGAACATAGAGATGGTCGATTCGAACCCCAAAATAATTGATGTAGCGAGGCCTTCTCGAACATCTCATTAAATTAGCGAGATCTTCTCGAACATCATGCAACCTACTGGCTGCTATTTGGCACCCAAGAGCTTGATTTCAGTGTGAACCCTCTATTGATGACACTGCAATTGAGGTTAGAGGAGGGTTGAAGAATACTAATAATAAATTTCATGCACGGGTTCATTGCCACCCAGACGGTAGAATGAAATAGGAAGTGTGAAGTTATTGAAAATGAAAAATGTTTGTGTAGTAGTGAAAGGTTGACGGAAAAATCTTTGTTGTTGAGGGATATACTACTGCAACCGCGCCCTTTTATAGTCCGCAGGACCCTCACAATGTAGTAAAATATCACTGGACAACGCATTCCAGACCAAACAATTTTGTCGTGGCAGTGGAAGCTGTAGAGTTCGATGCATGCCATTGAATTGTGTCAAATCTGTTCACACAATAAAACATATTTTGCAGCTTTTGTCATGAAATGACCTGTACACCAATATTAAGGGTCATGTGGATAAACAGTTACACATCAGTGACCTGTACGTTTCACTATGTACGGATTGCGTTACAACCAGTTAGCTGTATGTTACAATTTATTATAACTAATGAATTTGCAATCAGCAGCTTTTCGTTTGCTCTATTTAAAACTGAATAATATTCCAACTAAATATTCCCCGATATTACAACTAGTAATAATACAACTAGTTAATATTCGATGAATCTTTTCTCTTCTCTTGTTTGTGCTATTGCCCTTGGTAGAAACGATAATTCCTCCCACTGACACATTAAATTTCTTAGACACTTTATTAAGTATCTATTGAGAATAGTTACGATGATCGTTTCGAACCCCAAAACATTGCGTAGCGAGACTTTCTCGAACATCTCATTAAAATAATGAGATCTTCACGAACGCATATGAGGGCAACTAGTACATCACGGGAGAAGAGACTGTAGACCCACATGCAGTGCCTGAACCATGTCGGATAAGTTTTGTTACGTTTCCAGGCCAGATTTGTTGTACCGACAGTGAATATACGTGTTACGTGCTGTTGCCAATCGTTTACAGATTTCAACACATGTTTGCAGCTTTTATCATATTTTGGTCCTGTCCACCAACTTTTAAGAGTCACGTGGATACAGAGTTACACCTTAGATTCATGTACATTTCACTGTGTGCATGCACAGTTACACTGTCACAGGGAGGTATGACAGCCCAAATTATGCAACAGTTTCTTGGCCAAGAGTCAGATGTGTAACACTCTATGACCTTGGTCGGTGTATGACCCAAATTTACTACCTCTATGACCGGTTCGTACCTCCTTCTGCTCCAATGCTCTATAGGAGATTTCAAATTCGACCAGAAATTTTATGTATGTTGTAACTCAGAACGAACAAAGAGGTAAATAATAACTTACGAATTGTAACAATATATGAACAGTTTGTCAATCGTATGGACAAAATTTGTTGAACTATATTTTTAGTATCGATACATAAAATAATAAGTGTTACGTCGTGTCACTAATCAGCATCAGAAAATAAAATACCAATTGGGCAATTTTTATCATGGTAAGACCTGTATTGCAACATTAAGGGTACCGATGTGAATACTGAGTTACACATTAGTGACCTTAATTTCGACATTGTGCATACACAGTAATACGCAAAATATTGTGCACAAAATCTCACAATGAATGTCAGTTTTTTGGCCCAGAGTCAGATGTGTAAAACTGAATGGCGTTGGTCATTCAATGACCCACAATGTGATAGTACCCATCAGTATGACCGACACATGCACGGTTCATGGTCCAGATTGGACCTCAAAAAAATGTGCGGCTCAGATAACAAGTGGTAACTCGATTTCCGCGTCAAGTGTGGGGCCCACCACTATCTGTTGTGAAAATACAACCAGTGGAAAAAAAGTTACACGGTGAACAAAAGAAGTTACGCGCTGTTGATGAAGAGGAAATTTGTCAGGGACGGTTGCACCTGCAACCGTCCCTGCCCCGAGTCCGGCAAGAAACGATATAAGCTAGTAACTAAATTCTGGACAATTAGTAAGTATAGAATAAGTAACATGTTTTTTTAAGACATACACAAAACTCAAAACATGTAATTGACTGTTACAATTGGGTTTACGTATCACTAATCCAATAAATAAATTGATAATCAAATTTTTTGAATAAATGTAATAAACTACTGACCCGATTCGACACATGCATGCCATTTTCGAGTGTGTTCAAATAAACTATTTTATTTGAATGTCATTCGTCATTTGTCACAATAACTACACTGACACAACCTATAAGCACACTATAGCATGCAATCATCAAACATGGAGTTTTGTATTAATTTTCACACTCTAACTTCCCATTGAAGCATTTTGTAATAGTCTTTATTAACATTCAACTTCCCAATAACTATTTTGTAACAACCTACAAATACTTCGTAAAAAATGTCAATTTTCAAATATGGAGTTTTGTAAAAATTTTCAAACTATCCCCTTGCGAGTAACTGTTTTGTAACGGTTTTCGAACATACTGTAACTTCCCAATAACTATTTTGTAATAATTTACAAACACTTCGTAACCAACAGACTTCAAATATGGACTTTTGTATTAATTTTCAAATTGCAACTTTCCAACTAACTATTTTGTAATACTTAGCGAGCACACTGTAACTTTTAAAAAACTATTTTGTAACAACCTACAAACACTTTGTAATTAACAGTTTTCAAATATGGAGTTTTATATTAATTTTCAAACTGCAACTTCCCAACTAACTATTCTGTAACATTCTACGAACACACTATAACTTTCCCAAAACTATTTTGTAACAACGTACAAACACATCGTAACTAACAGTTTTCAAATATGAAGTTTTGTATTAATTTTCAAACTGTAACTTCCCAAATAACTATTTTGTTGCAGTCATACAAAACACTGTAACTTCCCAATAATTCTTGACTAACAACCTACAAACACTTTGTAACTACCAGCAGTTATATATGAAAGTTTTGTATTAATTTTCAAACTGTAACTTTTCAATAACTAATTTTGCAACAAACTAATTGGGCGCTTGTTCTATAGTTACACATTGTTCAATGTAGGTTCTAGTATAGTTGGCACAGAGTCACGACGAGCATCTTTGAACCATAGATTCACGACACAATTGAACCAATTAATGCTCCGTTAATGTTATTACTGACATTATTCTAGTGTCAATAGAAAATCTGAATTAAATTCAGAATTTATGGCCACAAATGATAAATAAACAGCACCACGATAAAAATTGCTAATCAGTATTGATGCTAATGTCTCCAGAAAAACAAAACTACTGTCTCAAAAGAAAGGTCCTTCTGAGTAGACTCCATAATAAAATTAGTTACAGCAATCCAAAAGCTGTAATACACATGTAATAATATACAAAAGCACGTCAAATGCAATTTTGTGAATTTCTTTCTCTCCCAGTCATGAATACTTATAAATCAGGCATTACCAACATTCAACTGCGCCCGTTTAGGTACTTGCAGGTTTGCGAAGCTGTCCGGAAACTTTGAGTTCGCCGCTGAGTTACACAATCGAGCTGTGTACAGCACTCGATACTTGCCAACATTTTCCTATCAGCACAAGAGGTAGGAATTAGCATAGTTGAGTGCCGAGGTAACAAGCATTAAATCAATTTCAGATGGATTGTAGGGAGAAAAGGAATATCAATTGTAATACCTGTGTAAGCCGAACAGCCAACCTTCCGCTCCAATGCTCTAGGAATGTCATAACGAAAACACCACTGTCACACCTGGTCACGTTGTCTTCTCATTAGTCAGTTATGGTATATATGTTGGACAAAAAACTTAGTACACGCTCTAACAATAATGACAGGAGAAGTCAAACTATTTACACTTTGTTGGGTGAGTGATGAGGGACATCGGCAACAGAAAATCCGAAACTGGAGAAGTCAATTTCCTTGCCAAACTTTGCCGCCACAACCAAACCCAGTGAACGTTTCTATATCACCAAAGATTATGTAAAACTGATTACAATCCACTAATGTGTCACTGTCATGTCGTGTAATGCATTTAGCAATTTGTCCAACATACCAGTCGATTCAGTACACTAATGTCTTTGCTCTTTGCTTGACTGCTATCAGGGTCTAGCACGTGCACTTCTTTCTCTGAGACACCGAAGCTGTAGACAAACCAAGACCCCTCTATGCATACTGGCACAAGTATCTGCGCCAAATGAGGTATGAAAAAGGTCAGACAGGTCATTCTACATAACCGAGTATGACTATGTTTTGAATGTTTAACAGTCACATAAGAAGTTTTGGATTAAAACTGATAATTGCATACCCAATCACAATTTGCAGGATCAACCCCCGTATTGTTATTGCGAACCTTGAAGAGCTTTAGAAGCTTAGCAGATAAGCTGGCATCAGAGAGCTTGTCGAATTTTCCCATTTTTAAAATTCCTTCCTGCAACCAATAACATAGCCGAGTGAAAGGTGCATAGAAGACATTAATAATGGTGTGTTGGATCGTAATACCAATTCAGATATGATGATGAGCATCTTTAACACAACTGTAGGATGCAATCCAAATTTCAAACTCACAACTGCAACAGGTTCTACGATGTAGCGTTCAAGCTTCCTAATTTTGGCAGTTCTTCCACCCCAATTCATGAGACGGGCAAACATATCAATCACCTAATCAATGGCAAATGGTGATCAAAACATATAATTGAGTGTTGCTTGGGTGAGTTTACGTATGACTATTCCAATCAATAGATACATAATCAAACTTTTTGACTAAAAGTAATGAACTACTGACCCGATTAGACACATGCATGCCATTTTCCATAGTCTTCAAGTCAAGCCGAGTCAGCGAAAATTGATACATTTGAACAAGTATGTCCCTATCACATCCAGGACACAATTAAACGATTTACTAATAATTATTACTCCTACTCCAAAACACGAAAATCTGACTAATGTATATGAACTCCAATCTCATCCATATTCAATCTATTTTTCTATGCCATCTTCTTATGAACCACACGCGTACTTATTGTAGTGAATGGATCACAAGATCGAATTAATAGTTTTGTCAAGAATCTTACTTGGGATTTTGGTCCCGATCCCATGCATATGCAGCAACATTTTTTTCGTATAGGCTAACTGTCACAGGTGCTGGTAGAATGAACTCTGCTGACCGCAGAACAGTGCTCTTCTTTGTTGCACGTGTAGACTTGTGCTTCACCTCAACGTCAAGGCCTCCTACAAAAGACAAATAACATGCATTTCATATGACATTCATTTGTTGTCGTCTAACAAATTATAAGGTATTTTGCTTCATTCTTCAGACACAATGCAATTAGCAGTCATCAAACACCAATCGATAATTCACTAAATGCAATGTAACTGTCATAAGAACTATTTGTACAACTCTTCAAACACACTGTAACTAACACTTTTCAAACAGTTGTGATAAATTTTCAAACACACTAACTTCTCAATAACTAATTTGTAACAGACTTCAATCACACCATAACAGTATGCTAAACTAACCGTTTCTAAGAGTTTTCAAATGCACTTTGACCAATAAATAAGTGAGTATCAACCTACAAACACACATTTAAACAGCAATCATTTAATATGGAGTTATGTTTGAATTTTGGAAACTGTAACTTATCTATTAATTATAATGACTAACAGTCTCCAATAACATTCAACTTTCATCTAAATCATCACTCATGTAACAAGTTACAAACACTTCGTAACTAAAATTCTTCAATTACATCACCTGCATTAATTATGAAATAGCTTTCCGGTAACTATTGTACAATAATGTAAAATAAATTCCGTGACTAACGATCCGCGAATATGGAGTTGTGTATTCAATAGAGCAAACTGTAACTTTCAGGTTACTATTTCGTGACAAACTTCAAGCACACTGTAAACATTCTTCAAACATACTAACTTTTAATCTATAAGTTTCCACATTTTTTGGTAACAATTTTTAAACACACTGTAACTTTTCAATAACTATTTTGTAACATTTTTCCACTGCAATGTAACTAACATTTTTCGAAACACACTAACTTCTTAACATTAATAAAGTCATACTTTCATAATATGCCTAATTACGTTTGTTACATCAACTTCATATGTGTTTCATATCGGACAGGGTATGACAGTATGCTTAACAAGTTTTCGATGATGACAAGCCAGAGTTCAGACCCGTGTACGTAGCATCATGATGGTATAAACAAAGTTACCGTATATGATAATAGATGTTACAGTCATAGTACATGAATTACAACCTTATGAATAATAACAGTATACCAACCTTTCCGCTTTCGACCATATGATCGCAACTTTCGTGGCATTTCTTGCTCAAGCAGATGTGACGTCGATGCACTGGCGTGCAAAGGTGGTTGCACCGTACATTGACCCTCTTCGGCAGGTTCTATGACGTTTGACCTGTATTGCTCCTGCTCTTGCTCTTGAAGCTGTATAATGCTTCCTTGCGCAGTTGTTGTCATGGTGGTTCCTTGTTCCAATCCGCGACTGCTGTTATCGGGTACGACTGAAGAGGTAGGAATTGGATTCTCCATGTCCATTACATCTTCATTCAGCTCTGGATCTTGGATACCTTCAATATTTGTCCTCGTATTGGCATCGTCTTTCTCGGCCTGCGCTGCATTATGCTCGTCTTCATCAGACCCTTCCGCATCAATTTCTTCAGCATCATCATCCTCGTCGTCTGCCCCTTCTTCGGCAGATTGAAATTCCGGCTCTTCTTCGGTATCAGGACTCTTGTGCATTGTATAGTCCTCCTGTACAGGTTTTTTTCCTTTGTCCAATGCTTCAGTCCCAGAAGTGGAAGCTTTTGCTCTCGGCTGAGAGGAGAGGATTTCTGCAATCTTCAATATCCTTCGTTGGCTACTAACAGCAATGTTATACAGCTCATTTAGCTCAGCCTGCAGTTAGATGATGAAATTATCAATCCATAAATGAGCCACATGCTCTCAACAATTTCATACAATACAGGCATATACAATAGTACATTTACGCAAAGGTTCTTAATTTAACATTTGAATTGCGGCCATAGGTTCTATAACTGTAACTTATATACTAAAAAATAAAATGATCACCCGGGATCATTGAAACTTCATACATTTATAACATGATTGGCCAAGAGATCACTATATTTCTGTATTTCCATTCATGTGACTTAATTTTTAATAACTCTCTCGAGAGGGATGTAATATTGGGATTGGTATCACATATCTTCCCAATACTACAACATGAATGAAGTTGATAGGCCTATCAATAACCAATAACGTTGCTTACAATATGCAGTAATTACGTCTAATCAAACAACAAATTTCATTAAATCATGGAACAGACCCACTTACACCGATATCGGCGTGCCCGCTGTTCATCAGCATTCCTACCAAATCAGGGGGTAGTTCAGTACTCTGCCCATCATATTCATTATCTTCCGGATCATGTTGTCCAATCTTTAACAACAAATTAAACCAACCATTTCAATAGAAAAGCCACGCAATACATAGACCACTACCTTTTATATGAAATGAGATCAATAATATATAACATTTTACCAGTTTTCCTTTTCCATAAGCTCCAAGATTTTTAATCTCAAGTGCATCCCTTTCAGAGATCAGAGCATCTGTCCATGCCTTAGCTCGCGGAGTAGTCCTCGACACTTTATGCTTCAGTATTTGTACCCGATCAAGATAATGAATCTGCAATACAATACAGTAATTAATTCAACTGTAGATAAACTTGACCACACTGTTAAAACATCATCGTAGACGCATTCATTTGAGCATAATCTAATCAATCCATCGCACTGAATTTGATAAAATGTGGAAATACAGACAGTAGTTATGAAGGCTCGCAAAACTAATTGACTCTCTGGTGCACTGTGTAACAATTAGAGCATATTTTCGTCATGACTACAACTATCTAATCTTACCAGCAGAACGAAGATACAACCGCCAACGTATTGGTGCTGCTTTTCACTTTTCTTTTGCACCTCTAGCACCTTATTGCATAGTACGATCCTCACATACTCAGCCCAGTTCAATCTGGCTACCCTATCAACCAATTGCGTACAGTTCCAAACCTTTATTTTGTGCTCGGCTCTAGTGGTTGGAGCCAGTAGACATCCACAACAAAATGCCACGAATAGTCTTAAGAATTCTTCCCCTGCATTCATGGCTACCAACTCATTTGGGAGCTCATTCCATTTGTATGTCCTACGACTTGGTCCACTTCCCCCAACCTCGGTTGTATCGGTGTCTTCAACTGGAATGGGACCTTCGTTCGGGATCCCCAGGATTAAATTGATATCCTTTGACGTTAAAGGTAGCACACCATCTCCACCAACATTTAAACTGCTCAATGTCGGATTAAAGTTGTCAACAAGCCAGGTAGCTATGCCACTAGGAATCCAGTGACACTGTATGTCTAGCAGCCCTCCAAATCCTATGTCTCTAATCTGCTGCTTCTTAGTTTCATCGATTCGTGAAACTAAACTTGACATCTGCTTTGGCGAGCATCGGATAGTGTACTTCTGATTCTACACCATTTTTTAGATATATGCATTAGACTAATATAAGTTTCATTAAATGTTTGATGAATCATGCCGTGTATTTACCTTGATTTGAACCCGTGTTTTTCGCAATATCGGCTTTCCTAGACGTTCCATTTCTTTCTCATACTCTTCTTTCTCTTTCAAATATTCCTCCTTTCGCTTCCTCATTTCTTCCTCACTCAACTTATTATATGCTGCCCGGACAATGTCATTGTACTGCATTGAATAAATAAAATCAAAAAACACGTTAGACTAAACACAAAATAATTGCTCGTTTCACTATTTTTCCCTTAGGCACCCCATCGGTTCAATGATTCTTCAGTTTATTTTGCTAGGACAGCATACCTCAGTCAGCTTAACACCCTTCGCCGAAACCGTGTGTTGATACTCTTTCCTGTCCACATTCAAAACTCCAAAGTTATATGTGCTATTTAGTACCATTATTTTTCCCTCATATTCAATAATCTTACCTGAACTTCATCCATGGATTCAATGGTGGGACTGGTTCTGCGACCTCGCTTGTTCCCGCTGTAATCAGTTCTTCCTCCCCACCTAAACGATCATTCCTTTTACTACTTCTTTTCCTTCTCATCCTTCCCCTGAACAGTCAACATTGTAATGCTGAATAATGATGCCAAGTCTAACCGGCCAAGACCTTACGCAAGCACTGGCCACTTACCTATTCGATGAAGTGGGTGCTGCACCGTGTTCTGTACCACCACTTGTTTCGGCGAGTTCTTCTCTGTCTGCTTCCTGAAGTGTGCTTCCTGCTCGCGTTCTTGCCATTGTAAACTAATGTTTTTAACAAACATATTGCACTTCAGTTCCAAAATTTTTTTTCCAACCACAGTCAGAACATATCATGAAGTACTGCTAAACATAATATATGAGCATCAAATATTAGTCACGCTAGTTATAGTACAACCTGTAACATTTTTTCTCACACTCAGTAACTCATTCTTCACAGTTTGTTATTTATTCCAACTGCCACTAATCTACATAATCTGTTGTTCTACCTATCAGATTGTACTTCATCCATCAATTTCTTCTTCTATTTATTATGCTACTGTACAATACCAATGCAGTAGAATAAGGGGCCATCCAAATTTATAGTATCTTCATGAAATTCTATAGACCAGTTCTATTATTGTAACTTCTGATCTATTACGTGTAACAACTATCAAAGATGATGTCCAACCACAACAATTATTGTACAAGTAATCTTCCTTTTCACAATTTGTTTGTCTCAATACCAAATTTTCTGGTTAATTATCCCTCATTTAGTCATTTCATAATCTATTCCCCTGCCTATCAAGTTCAATTCAATCACATTCTCCTTTATTTATCACCCTCTTCAACAATATGAATGAAGCAACAAACCCGTTAAACAATTTTACGTCATTGTTCATCCAATTTTACAGTGCACTTCTCCTAGTGTCACTATTAAATGACTGCGTGTAATGACTATCCAACATGATGTGCACCTACAATAACTAGTAAGATTCTTAACCGTTATTCCACACTAACTATGCTAAACCTCATGATTTGTTATTCCGTCTGTCTCATATTGCCAACTTATAACCTACTCTCGCACTCATTCACTTCCAACCTAGAAACTTGTCTCTCTTTATGCAAGTAAACCAATAACCTGTAACATCAATGTAAAAGAAAATATGAGAAGCACAACTGAGTACAAAACATTAAAACTCTGTTATTTCTCTGTACCTGTTAAACCACAACATGTAACAATTATCCAACACTGTGTTAATGCACATGCCCTAATACAATAAACTTACACCAATCAAGACACAAATACGACATCTCAATTTCAAAATAACATTTTCATTAGCAAGTATGAGACGCACAACTCAGTACAAAACATTTGAACTCTATTATTTCTATGTACCTGTTCAACCACAACATGTAACAATTATCCAACACTGTGTTCGTGCACACGAACTAATACAATAAACTTACACTATTCAAGACCCAAAAACGCCATCCCAATTTCAAAATAACATTTTCATTAGCAACTATGAGACGCACAACTCAGTACAAAACATTTGAACTCTATTATTTCTATGTACCTGTTCAACCACAACATGTAACAATTATCCAACACTGTGTTCGTGCACACGAACTAATACAATAAACTTACACTATTCAAGACCCAAAAACGCCATCCCAATTTCAAAATAACATTTTCATTAGCAACTATGAGACGCACAACTCAGTACAAAACATTTGAACTCTATTATTTCTATGTACCTGTTCAACCACAACATGTAACAATTATCCAACACTGTGTTCGTGCACACGAACTAATACAATAAACTTACACCATTCAAGACCCAAAAACGCCATCCCAATTTCATGATAACATTTTTTCAATTATAATCTGCATCCATTTTTTCAATACTAACTATCGAACCCATGCACACATTTTCTCAAGCAGTTGTGCCGCACGATTTCCCCCTTCTTTCCCACTCTCACTTGTCATGCTCAAAAACTAACTTATAATACTCCTATCATGCTGCACTTACTCATTACTATACACAAAATTGTGCTCACGTGATATCCCTCTAAGCGATCATCCTACTGTACGCCAACAACATCCACAAGTAAGGTCCTTCAACAAGCATGTCAAATCACACATGTTACTGCATCATCGTAGGCCTCAAAAAAATTTGAATACCTGACTGGTTTTCGGTCATTCACTACTCCCGCGCCTACGATCTTCCGCTCTTCAACCTTGGGTTCACCTTTCTTCTTCTTATAACAAATCCGAATCACCAGAAATTTGTCCACCACTCCACCGCTTCTTGCTTCTCCTTGCTATTTTTTCAGTATCCAATGTTGCACTTCCACAGCTTTTCGCAATGTCACGCCGGAGAGTGTTGCCAATCTCGTATTTTCCCCTCTTATTTCTCCCTTCGTGGCTTTTCGCATGCAACTGCTTCGTCTGGTTTGGGTGGGAGTCTAAGTGCCGCTTTTCATTTTGGTTTGGGCGGGACTTTGCTTACTAGTGGTCATAACGTTCCGTTTCTTGCCGTTACGGTCAGCAGAGCATAACCATTTTTTTTATTGTCTCACTTAATAAAACGACGTCGTTTTGGGCCAAACTGAAGCCTTTTGACGTGGTTTATTTCTGGCCTTACCTTTCTTTCTGTGAGGGGACCGTTCAGGAGCGGTCCTTCTGAGGACCGCTCCTGCCCCGTATCCGTACCATTTTTTACTAGTATTAAAAACGCCAACATCGTTTATGATGGAAGATACACCTCCCCCTACTTGGGCCCCACCACTTACACTTTCTTCTTCTTCTTCCTCTTTGTCCCCTCCGTCTTTGCACTTTTGTCATTCTAACACGAACTCAAAACTCAAGAAAAGAAAAGAAAAAGAGAACTTTTTAACCAAAATTCAACTGCAAAACTTGCTATGGATTCATCAGATGAAGAGGGATCAGAGGAGTATTTGTTCAAGATAGTGATAATAGGGGACTCAGCAGTGGGAAAATCCAACTTGTTGTCTAGATATGCAAGAAATGAGTTCAACCCGCATTCTAAAGCCACAATTGGGGTGGAGTTTCAGACTCAGAGCATTGAGATTGATGGCAAAGTAGTTAAAGCTCAGATTTGGGATACTGCTGGTCAAGAACGCTTCCGGGCTGTCACCTCTGCTTACTATCGTGGTGCTTTTGGCGCGCTTTTGGTTTATGATATTACTGGAAAGGATACTTTTGAAAGCGTGAGAAAGTGGCTTGATGAGCTCAATGGTATGTGTGCTTTTCCTGCTGATTTTTGAAATATTGGGATGTGGGATTCCAATGATGTTTTATGTTTTTACCCTTTTTTTTTGTTGAGAATTTGGATGTTTGGATTATATCAAAGTTTTTGTCTTTACCATATGCGTTTCTTTCCAGGAATTGAGATGTTTGATTCTAGGAAAGGTTGATGTTTCTGGTTCCAATCTTTTTTTAAGGGGTGGGATGTGGGGTTGCTGGAAAGTTGAAGTTTTGATACGCATTTCTTTTCCAAGATATGGGATTATAGGAAAATTGTTTATCCTAGGAAAGTTGAAGTGGGATGTTTGATCCTAGGATGTGGATTCTAGGAAAGGGATTTTTGTGAGTACGTTTTTGTGGTGCTTAGTAGTGATAGAATTTTGACTGTGAAGTGAACTGGTATAGTTGGTTTTTTTACTTGTATTTAGTATCTTTTGCCTATCGTGGTAATATGATGAGCTATGCTAGAACGAAGATGTTGATTTATATGCATTGCAAATGTGTGTATATATTAGGTATGGACGGGAATGATTACAGGAAAGTGGATGTAGACAGGGTAAAGTTATGGTTTTTGTAGCTGAAATTTGAACCAGGAGGGGGTCGTGTATTCGGTGAGGAGAGGAGGTAGTTTGAATTAAACAAGTAATGGAGGGCTTGCATTTAGATAGGACATTGTTAGGCTAAGTTCTGCTAGATTTTCTGTTCTTTCCTGTTTCAATCCTCAAACGTGGTTGAAAGTGTCTAGGTTATGATCAGAGAAAGAAAAGAAAGGAGGAAGGCAAGCAAAAGTTTTGATCTTCGCTCAATTTTGACAAATACTTTCCTAAAATTATGCGTGTGTAGCAGGGCAGGCAAGTGAATGAACAATTCTTTTCTTAACCGGAAATGTTCGCATACTATTCAGTAGCTGGTAAATTGGTGTTGAATTCAATCATATTCTTTACCATTTAACTACAGGCAGAGGGAAGAAAATGAAACAGGACTACTCTGTAATATTGTTCTGGAACTTATAAAAATGTGCATCATGTAAGTACTTCGCGGAAAACTGTCTAACATCCAACATGAAGAATTTTGGGGCACACTTGAATGGTATTCATCATTGGAATATAAGCAATCAATTTCAAGGTAGAAAATGTACTTGATGATCAAAATTGGTTAAGAGCAGGAAAAAGCATGATAATGAAGGCCATAAACCTGTAAGCATTACTATATCTGATACAATTATGATATGGAATCTTGAGTCAGACCAAGGTAAAGGTCCTGGAGAGAGTCACAGTACAATGTGGCACTTGATCTTTGCAGTTATGTGATTATTCGTTAAGATTGTGGTCTTGCTTTAACCATTCTTTGGGAGGTAATGCACTTATTTTATCATGTTGAATCTGGAATTGAGACTGAACTTAATATATATACATATATACAAGCTACAACCAGATCAATATAGGAGTGATACTTAGACAACTCAAATGTATTGAAGTAGTGGGGATGTTTTTCACTTGGAGGAACTTTGTATCTGAAAGTACTTGGGCCATGCAATTTGTATGCTGCAGGGATCTAGGATTTGAAAATGTTGCCAACCATGAAGACTGCAATGAAATTTATGGCTTGTTACCCACTATGTTGTATGATGATAACAAGGGCTGTCTAAGACATATAGGCAACTCTCTGCACTATAGTTTCATTTCTCAATGGCTGCATTAGAACTCATTATTGTGCTTATTGCCATTTGAAATGATGTATGCAATTTCACGTTAAGCATGTTTGACTTTGTTGCAGTCTGTTTAGGCTCACAAACTCGCTTATTTCTCATTTTTTTAATTTTAAACATTTTAGCACATATAACATTCTAGTGTTTTGTGTTTTGGGTTTTTGAAACCATTGAATTATGTTTAATGTATAATGGTGCAGCGCATTCTGATTCGACTGTGGCAAAAATGCTGGTTGGAAACAAATGTGATTTGGAGAGTATGAGGCAGGTTTCTGTTGAAGATGGGAAGAGTCTAGCTGAGGCAGAAGGATTCTTTTTCATCGAAACATCAGCTTTGGATTCCACTAATGTTAAACAAGCTTTTGAGATTGTAATCCGCGAGATTTACAGCAATGTGAGCCGGAAAGTCTTGAATCCAGATATGTCCAAGACAGAATTGTCTGTCAACAGGGTAAGCCTTGTAGATGATGGTGCAAAGGGATGGGGAAATTATACATGTTGCTCAGGATAAAAAATCTAGAGGTGGGTGGTTGGTTTTCAGGCAATTTGCCTGAACTGGAATTGGCGTGGCGTTTTTCATGATTGATTTTACATAGTCCAGATAAGATAGCCTTAGCAAAATCAATTTTCTGATCAGATAATTTACACTCACATGATACAGAAGAGAATGTGAACTACAGATACGTAGTCCTTGAGTAACTCTTACTCCTTCCTATTGGAATTCATTAGTATTTGTGGAACTTTTGCCAAATTCAGTCGTATAATATCTTGCTAAATCCAGAAAATTAGGAAGTAGTTTATGATTAATCCTTCAGGGACATGAATACTTGAATGGAAAATTTCATATTCACTTGATTTGCAATGGGATTTTAATGCTTTTAAGCACATCTATGCATTCACTGCTGTTCCAAGATTTGGGACCTTATACAATGACAAGTAGCCTGGATTTATTGCAAAAGCAGGGTCCATAATAACTAACCTTCACAGTTGATCTATGTTCCTTGGCCAAAATGTAGGGTGTCCATTAATGTCAAGAATTTGTCTATTTATAATATCATTTTGGGGAAATAAATATATTGAGTGAGGCAAAAAATTATAGATATCGTATCGATTTTCTTTTTAATAATTTCGGAGTTGATGTTAGCAGTTATATAAATCGTTACTAAAAAAGAAATTTATCTACTTTTCATTCCACATTATACAACAATGAGTCAAAAAGATTTTGGCAAATTATTATGCTCAAAAAGATTTGAACCCTTTAATTCGTAAGCAAACCAAGACAAATTAACTTTAAGTTGTTGGTTTTTTTTTTTTTTTTTTTTAATGTTGTTCCTTCGAGTTGAAACTGAGCCAGAATTGACAAAATTTTATCAGTAAAATCATCTTCTTTGTTGTGAGTGAAATCAATTTTCAAGAAATTGGTATTAGAATTGCTGACCAATTCAACTAAACATTGTCATTATTAGCTTTTGCCGTGTGAAATATTTAAAATCAATTTCAATTATCTAATCCCCTAAACAAAAAGCAACGTCAATCTGCCTTTGTTTCACTTTGCTGATTGATGACAATCCAGCAATTTATTATTCCTATGACTAACAAAACGTAATTAGTACTATAATGATAACTTTTTAGGGGATTAATTCTTCTAGAACTGAGGGTAAAGAAAAGTAGTTGTGGGCATTGCAATGAACAGCAAGGCCATAATGGTGCAGAGCGTGCAGAAGTTATTTATGACAGTCCCTTTTACTTGTAGCCTTTCACATCTCAACCTATAAAGGTTTTTTTCAGGGTTTAACTTGCTTACATCCTAAACATGTGAGACAATGATTATTACTTATTCTGCTTGCAGGGCGCATGATCATTGCCAATTACTACTGGTAGTTAATGTTAATTGGTGCTAATATGATACTTTTGTAGCAGAACTTGCAATAATAAATAAACTTGGAAGAAATTTCTTCAAGACTCAAATCAGCAATAAGTAGAGGAAATTAGCAGACATTGAAGAAAAAGTGCCACCAAAATACAGGAAAATTGCCTAGTTATACGTGTGGAAAGGACCATAATAGGTTTCTTGCCTTAATCTTCACAAGCACACAGAAACAAAGGAAAATTTTGAACATGTTCTCTTGTTTCATGGGCATAGTTATTACTAGTTAAATTACTCTTGTGATAATTAGTGTGGAGACTTCTGCATCTTCTTCAGAGATCCTTTTTCATATCTTGCTTTCTCAATTCCAAACTTTCGTGTATAAAGCTGCCACATTTCTCATTGCACTTATTCCTCATGTATAAGGTTTCCAAATAACTCACTGCAATTATACTATCAATTGTTTTGGACACAATGAAATTTGATATAATCAGAAGCAAGCATCATTAAGGGGATGAGAATCACAAGTTTTGGACTGTATACTGTGAATTACATCAATAAACACAATAAGGCTTCAATAAGCTGCAGACATGAAGAAGGCTAACCATGTATAAATAATTTAGTAATTACATAAAAATGATAAGTGACAAGATACACTCCTCAAATTACATGACAATAGGAAACCAATTCAACAGTAGAGGAATATAGTAAGCATTTGCAGCATTTTAAATACCAAGGCAAAATTAAGAAGTTAGTGGCTGCTGTCCTCCATTTGAATCTTTCTGGCCATCATATAGCTTAATGGATATGCCTGATTTGCCTGGTTTCCTCTTCAAGATCACTATCCAAGTGATCACCTCCAAGGAGATTGCAATTCCTCCCAATACAGCAAGAAAGAAGATGTAAGCCAATTTCCATTTCTTTGGTGGATCCAACATTTCAAGGCCTTTAAACACATTGATAATGCCAAGGACCAGCACTCCATATCCAACACCATGGTGATAGATGTTCCAGTAGAATCGGTACTTATGATCCCTTTTAGGTCTCAAGAAAAGGGCAAGAATCTACATGCCAAAGGTAGGATATTCAAGCATGTATAAACAAAGTATTGTCAGCAACATGAAGAAAATTGATGAGGAAAAGTTGAATGAAGTGAAATTGGAAAATAAAATGCACAATTCAGATTATGAATTTAAGCTGAGACAGGAAAAGGAACAGAAGAACAATATGATATCAACAGGTTACCTCATTTCCAGGATCAAGTCAATGTCCAATATTTCAGAAGGGGCAGCAAGTAGGCAAATTGATGACATTTTCATGTCCATTTTTCAACTTAAATTTTGTGATTTCTGATTTTTATGTTTTTATTCAATTTTAGTTCTTTTAGAGTAGTTGCATTTCAGAAACTAGAAATGTTGTCCGTAGAATTTAGTCAAGAAAGGTACCTGAAGTGTTGCAAGACAAAAGAGGGTGATCCCAAAATCACGATGAATTGTGTATTCAACTCCCTTGGATTGGCTTCCTAGCTTTAATCCAGTTGCCCAACCAGCAACTCCAACAATGTAAGATGACATTTGGCATGAAATGTGAACGTAAAACCAGGCCGGATCAGCAAACGTCCTCAGATATCGAGCCATCATGATCCCAATTGGAAACAGCATCCCCCAACTCACTGTATTGAGGGCTCCATGGATCTAAGTCATACATAATAACAAAATTTAATGACTTAGGATATACATTTTGCAGTAATAAAGACGAGCAAAGCTCTGTAGCTGATCTATTCATAGCTTTTGCTGCATGCTATTCATGGATAAAAGGAACTGAGGTTAAGTGCATAACAAGAAAATTCTACCGAGAAAAGGATAAAATTTATGTGAGGAGGTTTGTACTTGTTAACATGAAATATGATCTTAGCACAAAAGTGGAGGTTGGTAAACTCACTTGTTTACTCCTTAAGCCAGAATTTTCTTGGCTTGTACTGGTTAAGCTTTGGCCCTTCCTCAAATCAAGCTTATCCTTGGAACTTAAATTCTCTGGCTGAAAAGCATGAATTGCAGGAAATGTTCCATTCATAACAGAAGCTCCCACTTGCCAGACCTGATTCAATGTTGTCATTCCATTTGGCAAATTTATGGTTGCGAAAATCATCATCAACCCTCTGTGGTATTCAGCCTCTAATCTGGAGACATCGTACATAATCTCAGCTTGCTCAACGGACTTATATGAGTTCAAACGGAATGTCTTGACTATCATGGAATCACCGCCAGGTTTCTTGAATGCAATTAGTGCCTGTGTGCCGATCATTCCAGTTCCATTAGGATTAATACCCCATGCAATCCATCCATCAGGTCTAGCAGGAAAGGCTGCAAATGCTAAACTAAGAACACTATTACTGGAATCATATGTCCAGTGAATATGAGAGTTCAGCTGTGGTAAGTCATTACAGTGCTGGAAAATCCTGTTTCTACCGAACTTCTGAGAAGTGCAGGTAGCAGAATATGAAGGTTGGATTTGGAACAGCAAAGATAAAGTGCATAGTGCCGGAATTAGTGTTTGAAACAATGCCATATTGTGGGGTTCAAATTAAGGAACTGAATCTGTTTTTCTTATATAAGATTGTGAGAATGCACTTTTTGGAACTTTGAGGAGGAAGTTTTTGAATAAAGCTGGGCGGTCTTGTGGAGTTTCTGGTGGATTTGCACTTACCAACTACATCGGTAGATGCTGATATGGACAAAAGAAATGAACAACTTGAATTAAAACAAGAAGGCAGACCTTGGCATGAATGACACTGTTGCATGTGGACTAGCTTTTTCTTCACTGTAATGATATGGTGTAGGGTCATTTACATGCGAAACTGAATATTCTTTTTCTTTTTTAATTTTTTTTTTTGTTGTCTTTGAGCTGTCTAATGTTTTAACTTACACCTTTCAAGTCATCTTGATCATTTGGTAGGCAGGATGAGGGGGAATTTATGGCGAATAATTCTTCTTCAAAATGGTTGTTTAAATATGTCCATCAAGTGAATTTCTTAAAAATTAGGACAAACTGTTTAAGGTTAGTAAAAAGTAGATTGAAAACGTTGTGCATGACATAACATAACATAATTTGCTCCCAAAAAAAGAAAAGAAAATGGGGTTACAGACTCTTGTCAACATATATGTGGGAAAGGAACCATCATCTGAAAGTTGCACAGCTGGAGGGGCAGACAGTTAATACTTTTTTTTCTTTAGAATTTTGCGCAATTTGTTGCTTATTGAATCAACATGAATGTAGATTAGTGGGGTATTATTTACTCTTCCAAGAAATGTGGACTTGCAAATGTATAGGCTCAGATTTCACAAAGACAAGAACTATGTATGGGGAAGAAAGTGCCTTACTATGCTTTACTGTTTCAAAATAGAACCTCTCGATCATTGCCCTTGATATGAAAACAAGGAACAACTAAGAAGAAATTTAAGTGTTCTGTACTATTCATCAATCCCAAAATCCTGGTTCCAATTGTTGGACCACAATGGATTGGACTAAGGAGGCAGGAGTGATTACTTAGGGGACCTCTCTTTTTCTTAGCATTTCAAATGAAAGTAGATTTCATGGTTTACTATTGATGAATCCTGCTCAACCCACAATTTGACTGATACTGCCCAGACAATGAGCAAAGCATGCAAAGTTTGCCTGAAATTAAGCTTTAATCCTGCATGCTTTTAAGGAGATCATCAAGAAAGAAAAAGTTAGGAGAAGTGTAATGACTAGGGTTCATGCCATCACGCGGGAATAATAAAAAATAAGCATATACTTACAAAAGGCATTCCAAATGGTACTTTGCTTTCCTGTATTTGGCGCCACAAGGTTCTCAAAGCTTTGGTTCCAATCTGATGGCTCTAAAATGAAAGGAAAAACCCTTTTTCTTTTTTGTTGTTTTCTTGGGCAAATGTGATTTAGTAAACCTTTCAAGTACTTGAGACAAATTTGACGCAATTTTTGCAAGAAAGAGCATGAGAAGTCATTCAGAAAAGGAACAATTGTAGCCAGCAGTTGCCAAATAAGAACATAATAATTTATCTCTAACAATTTGTTTATCTGAGCATTCAAAAAGTGACACCCTAATGAAGAGGAATGCTCAGTTTACAGTAGACTGGAGATTTAACGGAGTTTGGATGGCTCCCTACCTCCAATCCAGGCTTGAGAGGCATCCAAATTGCTTCTGTCAGAACAGACAGTTTACATGGTCGACAGAGTTGAAAATACCTTTTAACAGCTACAGAAAAGATAAGTAGGAACTGTGTGTGCACGCAGTTGCATATGCACAAATTGTACATGCTCAAGGGAATATGTGGCTAAACACCCACAAGATAAGCAATTAGGCAGATATCTATGATCCTATCAAATTAAGAATTGCATTATGCTAATTCTAGAAACGCTTCAGAAATCTCGGAAGCTCATTTTAGGATCTTGCTTTATCCTGCTGCCTCGGCCTCTTCCCCTGCCTTTACCCCTTCCTCGCCCTCTTCCTCGTCCCCGCATTGAAAATGATTTTCCATGCTTCATCTCCACGAGTGAATGCAGTAGCTCATCACACAAAATGCACCCACTATATAAAGTGGCTCCATCCTTCAGAGGAGTTGTTTTCTTGTTGAAATCCACCTCTATAATAGTGGAGTCGCACTCAGGACACCTACTAGGGGTGGTGGTGATTCTGTGAGCACCTTCAGGAAGGTAAACAAGGCAATTGCACATGTTGCAATGAAGTCTCCATTTTGGAGCACTGACGGGGTCGAGGACCAGCGTCCCATTGCATTCTGGACAGCCACAAACTCCTAATGCTATCAGAGAGTGCTGGCATGTAGGATGTGGACAAAGGATACAAGGCATCCCAGCTCCCTTGCCCAACTTTTCTGAACCCCCACTCTTAGTGGTGCCATATAACGTGCCAATGCCTTCAAATGGAGGACTGTTATAACAGTAAGGACAAAGAGAAAAGGACTTGCCCTCAGGGCCAGGCATGGAAAAGATCAAAAGCTCAAAGTTATCAAGAGGGCAAGTAAGTTCCTTGTACAACTGCAGAAGAAAATTTTCCGAAGTTAAAATTTATGAAAGACAGGTTTATTATAGGATTTAGGCAAATCATACAGAAGAGAGACTTTAGATGAATAAAATAGCAGGAGGAAGGTATTCTATTTATCCAATCATCTATCCCTAGAAGCTCACAACATATTCAATCGCCTTGTCATCCTAAAGAGAAAAAGAAAAAAGATCACCAATGAGAAATAAAACAAATCTTTATCTATTCATTCTATGTCTAAACCTGGCAAAGTCATCATAAATGACTGAAATTAAGATGACAGTTTCAAAATGTACTATCAATCAGGAAAAGTGATGAAGTTGAGTTTGGAAAAGAATAAAGCAATTATTCGACACAAGATCTAACCCTAACCTACTTGTGAACGAATTTTGTCATACATCTACTTGTACTTAAGGAGTACTATGCGTGAGGTTTTCCCTAATAGAGGACAGCAAATATTGCAGAAGTCATAAGGGAAATATGCAGGAGGGCTTAACATTTATGATGAAAAGATTAACTTTTGTGTTAATCCAAAAGGGGGTCTAAGATCAGAAATCCTCGATGGTCACTCGGATACCATCCACATGAGGACTTTATCTAACAACCAGTGGAGGTTCAAGGCACTTCTGATGACAAGAGTTATCGTGACTTCTTTTCAGCACTTCAAATACTCATTATTTTAAAATCCTTACCTCCCTCGTTCTAGCTTTTCAGTTCCGTATCTGTTTTGCTATTTAATTGATGCAAACATAACAACAATATGGATTGACTAGTATCACATAAGGTATTTTTTAACTGGATTCACTAGCATCATATAAAGTATCCTTCTGTCCTTTGCCAGGTTTTAGAACATTCTGAAAGTACGGCAAGGAAATTCAGTCCACCATATTATCCTCACATCACAGAGTTAGGAAATTGGATTTAGAATGCTGATCTGTTACCTTGATTGTACCTTTCTGAGGAACATAATAAACTTCCTCACATGTACCACAATAGAGCCGTGATGGCTGCATTGCTATGTACTTCATGTATCTCAAGCATTTGCCACATTTGCTCAGCGAACGTCCAGACTCAGAAAGTGGAGAAAACTGTGCTTCAAACAAGGCATCCATATTTTCAATCTGCATCAAGAAGGCATTATGTTCTAGAGGAAACCTTTAAAGGAATTAAATGACAAACAAGTCCCCATTCTTGTGGCATACTGCGATGCTAAACTGGACAGGGGATAAAGAAACTTTTGCTTGATGCAGATTCCTTTTTCCTCAACTAAAGAAAGCAAAAAATTATTTGATCAACAAAATCATAAGAATCATGAATACAGAGCTTCAAGTCATGTAGGCTTTAAAAGTTGGCAGGCAAACTAGTACTTACTGTTTACTTGAAAGAATAACTTTGCCATCAATGAACACGACTTACCACATATTTAGGCTTGTACTAAGAGATTCTAACTTTTACACGCAACCCAAAGGAAAAAGAAATAATGTAGAATCTACATCCAGTTCACATCTAGGAAAAGAACTTGCTCTTAGAAAAACCCTAGGGAAGAAAACTTCAAAACTGGTTCTATGTTATCTAATGGACTTGACTCACAAGAAACTTTGGCGGATCGAATCAACCAAACTAAGTGTAAATTAGAAAACAGACAGAAGACAACTAAGGTGAAACAATAACTTTCTGTCTCATCACCTGCTTTACGAAGTAGCTGAACTTCCTTTTGAACTGTTCAAGTACATGCTGTACAACCAAAGCATGGTGTGCTTGACCTTTGGCAACGAGAGAGATTTGGTGCTCAATAAAGCTACGGATGTCTGGTAAACATAAATCTGAATCTATACATTGATAGCCTCTGATCAGAGTGATACCAAGAGCAGTAGGAACCAATCTTCTCCCTGCTTGTACCTGCAGTGTTATACAACAAAGTACACTAACTTCAATAGCATGACATGAAATTATTACAATATGCAGAGAGTTGTTCATCTAGATTGGCATGTGTTGGAAATTAAAGATCTATTGACAAACCTGTACATAATTCCGTTCACAGATGTTGTTAATATGTACAGGAATGGACGCATCTGTACCTATTCCATTCTTCTCCATCAGTGAGATCAACTCACTCTCACTTAAGTAATCTGGAGGCAGAGTATTGCCCTACATGTTTCCAGAAAAAGATGTTCAGGTAACAAAAAAAAAAAGAGAATATAGTATTACTAAATGAGGAAAAATCCCTCCAGAAAAATACAGCTAGAAAAAACAGTAGTGATGATGTAATTGAAGATGTTGGACCAACACACAATATGACGAGACTAACAAAAATAAAATAAATTCAAAATACTATCACTCTAAGACAACACAAAACATCAATATACTAACTTATAGCTATAAATCCATACACACAACTATACGTGTCTGTACTTGTAAAACTTGTCTCTGTTGACATGGAAAAGAAGATACATCAGCACTTCCCAATGCGTTAAAAATGCCAGCAAACCCCAGGCCACTAATCCATGAGACATGCAGACATATGATGAGCTTGTTGTATTACTCTGCCACTTATTTTAAATGATTGAAAAAGAAAACAGTATAAGGGACCATATGTAAGTAGCAGAAGTTAGTTACAAACAAAAGAATGGAAAATCAACTAAAAAGGAAGTTGTATCTGATAAGATAAACATGATTGCCTGAAATAGCATAATAAGTTCTAATGCTTCAATGCAATACCTCGTCAAGTTCAAGTCTTGAAATTGTTAATTTTTCCCCTTCAGTAAACTGAGGAAGATTCTTCTCAGAAACTGCCAACCATGGCATAATTGATGTGAATCCTTTCTGTATAACATTATATCCATTACAATGAAACAATTCTCCTCCAGCTTCAAATTCTATTTTTATCCTGAAGAAGGAACATGATTGCATGTCTTATTTTCAACATCAAAATATGCACATAAACACTTGAGAAGATCAAGACTTTTAGCAAGACATTCATGTCAAGTGATCAAAATTACAACACACTAGCTCAACTATCTTTGTCCATTAAAAATTCTCCAGTAATTGAATTCAGATAAGCGAGGCAATGCTTAAATTATGTCAAAGTATTCGAACATGGAGGATTGAGACTCATTCAAGAACTGAGCTATTTAATAGGAAATTGACAACTACATGATGCACTTGAAAAGTTGGTGCCACCATTCATTTTATGTGCACCAAACCATCTGCTTAGAGCAAGGACCGTTCACAAGAAGCCTTCTCATCATCTCCCAGAGGGTGAGCAGTTTAACAGGCTATATTGTGTGATTAGTCAGTGATAAAGGTCATATCATAAATTCCTAACCTGTTACGTGAGAGAAACACACACACAACATGAAAAGACCACACAATTTCTGACTAAAACCCACACAAACTATACATGTTTTATTCTAGTTCATTGTATTTAGCAGTGAAGTTTACAGGAAATAAAGTGTACTCCAAAGTTCCTTCACATTCACATGTATGAAAATACACTTCGAGTTGTGATACTTGGATGCTTGTCAAAATATGTGAATAACACAAGTTAGATATCAATGTATCAATGATTCGGTTGTTTAGATATAGCTGAAAAAGGAAGAACTTTTAACAGTCTATGGAAAGTCTATGGTGATTGAGCACATTCAAAGATTGAAAAAAATAAATTCATCAGCATGCCAGGCCAACATTTGGCATTAGAATATTAAAAAGTTCAGAAACTTGTTGAAACAAGACAATGCTGGAGAATTGGACAAAAGTGGCACAAATAGTAATCCTTAGAGAACAAATGTGAGACTAGATTATGAGATAGACTTTAGCTATCTAAAACCAAGAATACAGCTCTTACCTTCTGTACTTGCAGTCAGCAGACAATGTCCCTAGAAAATGTTGACAAACATACTGATACAACCTCCATGCATCGTGCCCTAGCATATCCTCGGTGGCTGAACGCATAGGTGTGATTGGAGGATGATCACCCGCATCAGTTCCTGATCGTGGCTTTGAATAACCATCAGCCAAAAGCTTCTGAGCATGGTCACCCCATATTTGATTATGAGCTTGTCCTTCAAGGGTACCTTTAAAGTCAAATGAAGAAGGATATGCTGTGCTCTCTGTTCGAGGATAGCTAAAGAGCACCAAGAAAGAATGAAACAAGCATTAGTCAGGAGGATCAGCAATATGAGGTACAGATATATTAAAACTTGAACAAAGTGCTATTTACAGAAATTGCATACATTTGCCCATATGGAGTGTTATATTATTGAATAGAATGAGATTGGAAAAAAATTATTACGAAATTAACTGTTTCCTTTCAACAAAATCATAACCTAACCTAAATTTTCTTGAAACAAGAGAAGGAGAATCAGGACAGTTTCAGAAAGTGTATCAGAAGCCAATAGATCAATTAGATATGATAGCTAAGTTTTTGCAGGTACGCAAGTTGAACACATAGTGTACCATAGGTAGTATGGCTTTTGAATGCAGTCACAACTAAATCATTTCGAGTTGGCAACAGCTGCACCTAAAGAACTAGAATGAATAGTGTACTATAGGTAGTTTGGCTTTTGAGTGCAGTCATAACTAAATCATTTCAAATTAGCGACAGCTGCACCTAAAGAACTAGAACTAGTGCAAGCATAGAATAAGGATTTGCATCAGTTTTCTATCATTAAACTCTCTCCCTCATAACCAACCTACATAACCATCAATCTGGCACTGTCCATTTGAAAGCAAGTATACTGCATCTAAGTTTTGGAGGTCACAGTTAAAGCAATTAAACACTTCTTCAGGTAGCAGTATGAGCATATGTTGGTTTTTTAAAAAATAAGCAGAAACCTAATATATATATATATATAGCTCTTGTCGGGAAACTTCAGATAGAAGTTAAATAGAGAATTTACTTGACTAAAAGCCATTTATGCTATAAGCTTATACATCTAAAATTAAGCTTATAAGTGAATGACTACATTTATACAGCTACTATGTATAGTATTTCAAAACAAACTAGGAGATTGAAATACCGAGATGAGAAGGAAAAACCTGATGAAACCTTGGGTGTATAAGCGCTCAGCTAATTGCATAGCCAACTGAGGTCCGAAGCCTAATGCGCTTGAAGCAACCTGGAAGTGTTAAGATGTCATTATTTTCATACACGACTCCTTCAGGATACCGTGGAGAAGATCAAGTAAACCTAGACATATGTTTATATTTTTATTTTTAAGGTTCCCAGGTAATAACCTTTTTTTTTCCTTCTCCTAAAACACAAGGTATTAGCCCCTTCATTTTGCGGCACTACTTGACTTTGAAAAGGATACCTATACCAATAAAGGGTTCTCTGATGCTTCTGTTCCTCGTAGGGATATCAAACAAGAAATCTCTCAAGTCATTGCTGAAAAACTTCACTGTTACCACCAAGGCACCCCCTAATGTGTATAAGAAAGAATATGTCTAGTCCTAAAGTATAGACATTTGAAGGAAGAGAGTGGAGAACAATGATATATGATAAAACACCTATTTTTGGATAAACTGAAGTTGCAATTAAATTTCTGATTCTCTGTGTTTCAAGGGATACTTTTAATGTCTAGATGGGAGTTAATCCGTCAGTTTGAACTTGGTCCTTCTATTCCTCAACTGTCGTAGAAGGGCCAGTGAACGATGATGTTACTATTAAAAGATGGCAGCTTTTGCTTTCAGACACAAGAATCATAAAATAAAACAGGACAGCCTCCCTCTGCTGTCTTGTTACGGTAAGCATTTGCAATCAAAATGATAGAGAAAAAAGAATATGACAAGGAAGAGGTCATTGGATAAGTTAACCATTTGATCATTTTCATTTGGTTTCTGTCAATGCTTCAAAATTTACCGCTCTCATAGAATATCTGCCATTTCAAAAAAGTAGAACACGTAAAAAAAAAAAAAAATTGTAGACCACGTGGATCTTGTCACTGGTGACTGATAAGCACTAGTTTGTAAACTAAAGTAATATCCCTTCCAGCAGTGATTTATTTTAGCTGCCATCAATGAAGCATTGAGACTGATATAAGGGTCTATCAATATTATGCACTACTGTTCTCCACACTTTAGCCTGTAAGTCTTGTTCCTGGCCTCTCTCATATTTCCTCTTTCTAGCTTCTAATTTTTCTGCTTTTTACTGTTCTAGTGTGTATAACCACTTTTAATGTTATTTTGTACACTGAGCAAATTATTGGACCCATTCTAACGAGAAGACAACAGTGTGCTCTTAAATTAGTAAACCTAGCATATATAGACCAAAGAGATCAAAGAAAAGAAAGTGCTATAAACTACTTTTTATCTGTTATCACTCTTACCTTCAGAAGGTTCACTGTATTAAGACCAGAAGGACGAGTTTTACATTCATATTTCTCTGATATGGTTTTGACTTTTAGAATTCCATCTTCTGCTACTAAGTTGCGAAACATGACAGCAACCTGAGATCAGTGAAAAGTACGGCAAACATGAGCATGGAAAAAAAGAATAGTTATTACTGCAAAAATCAAATTAGAGTGATCCTCACATCAATGTCAAAAAGCTTATTGCGAGCCCATTCCAGTTTGAGTTCATAGCCCTTGTGTAATATATGAGGATGCAAAACCCAAAACTTTTCTGGTTTGAAAGAGGTAATTTGTAGGTACCGTTGCACGCAAAATCCAAGGGTAGGCGTTTGACAGGGACCATAACTGAAAGAACAATATAATACTACTAAGTTTACTACTAAGTTGTGTGAAAAAGAGGACTTAACTGCAACAGTTGAGTTTATAGATCGCATCTTCAAATAGTAATGCTGATGAAGACATAGAACAATAAAAGAATGTGTAAAATCAAATAGATGACATCCTAAATGCTGCACCTAAAATGGGTTGTATTACTTCAGAAGTTTAATAGTGACATAGTTACAGCATATAGTAATCAATTCGAGAGGAAAGAATAATCCATTGAAAGAGATTTTATGTCTTTGACAAGCCCTAGGGCAATAGTTTATGTTACAATAGATAAAGTTTGCAAAAGTGTTGAGACTATGAAAGACAATTCAATTGAGTTTATAGAACTCACAAAAAAACTCAAGCAGAGTTGACTATTAAACTAAACTATATTAAACAACACAATTCTGTGCTCCTGTGTTAGAAAGAAGAATGAGCGCTGTGCTGTAGGGCACAATTGTGAAGAACTATAATGCTGGCACTATTTCACCAAATGGCTGGCCTGCAAACATAAGAGGACCTAGCAATTGTTTGCGGGTGTTGAGCAGTGCCCTTATTTGGTTTTGATAACATCAGTATAAAGAGTTAAATCAAAGTAAACCCCTCCTGATTTCCAAGAAAGTCAGACGAGAACTTTGTTGTGCTTTGGACTGAATTGGGAAAAGGATAGAAACCCTCCAAACTGATGGATATTGAACTACACAGCTTGAGATGCAATTATCAACATCAAAAAAGGATTTATAAAGAGCCATACAAATGTTTTTTCCCACGAACCCTAAAGCCTTACAGTTTTCTTTCCGTTTCATATCTATTATTTTGATGCTTTTCTTGTTGTTGTTCTACCTCCTGTACCTCCATCTAAATCCCATATTAACATCTCTCTACTTTAACCTTTCAGCCATTACCAACCGGACACCCTGTGTACCCAATCCTTCTACTCCTACTCTCTCTCTCTCTCTCTCTCTCTCTGTGATTAGGCCAAAGCTTATTCATCAGAGAACTGCATCCACATAACGCATCAATCCAGAATCATTCAAGCTTTGGCTTTCACAGATTTTGACTCCCCACCAAACAAGGTTCAGCAAGCGGCAATGATTTTTGATCTGGGAGTGCATGTATTTAGGAACAATGCTTTTAGGATTCACAATTTTTGGCATTAATTGGTTACTTTTTGGGGCAATTTTTGGGGTCAAGTCATGGTGGGTTCATAAATAACGCAATGAGATGAATTTTTTCTGCAAAGCCTGTGAAGTTTGGAGTAAAAATTGAAGAGGAGTTGGTGGACCTACCGCTGTTCATGTCCAATTACGGCATTTTGAATGACAGTTTCAGAAAAATAAAAGCTGATTTGAGATCAATGCAAAAAATGAAGCAGACCATGTAATATAATCCAAAAGTTGTTAGTGGAAAAGGGTGGCCATGGTGGTAAATGGCTGTCAGCCACCAATGGCTGCCAACAGTGCTGCTGCAATTCCATGGCTGCAAGTTCTTTGGTTTCTGACAAAGGAGATGGGAGGAAGAAGAAGCAAGACAGAAAAGAACAAAGGGAAAACAAAGTTCAAGAAATTGTTCGTAAGGCTTGGAATGGAAAAAGGAAAGGAAAATATAAGAAATGAAATTCTAAAGAAAAATATTGAGGTTGGTATAGACATTTAAAAAATTGTTTTGAGTCAGTTTTGAACGATTCCCTCCATTTTCCATTTTAATCCATAGCACCAGGATATACGTACACTAAAGGGAATTATCTGACTTTTATGGAAACCACAATGGGTTTTTTGTATTCTCACCCAGCATAATTTTTCAGGCAACTTTTAGACGGTTAAGAGAGATTGAAGACAGATGCACTATCAAGTAAGCTAAGAAAAGAACTAACGATATGACTCTGGAATCAAGATTGCCATATTTCCCATTGAAGTAACTAGTCTGGAACCGAGTGAAAGCAACTCCAACTTTCAAGTCAATTTCTTGACGGGCATCTACAGCCAATGCTTCATCTCTGTTGGGTTCAACAAGGTTCTTCATGGCCTTAGAAATATCTTTCTCGGTGACAGATGAAAATCGCGCACGATGAACTCTTCGATCATCATTTACATGAAATCCAGTGGATTCAATAACTGGAACAGAAAATACAGGAACAAAATAAACCCTCGAGTAAAACAGACAAACTTTGCCGGGTGTACAAGTACTACACACCAGCCATGTCTCATCACCATCAAGAAAAAAAATTAACAAAGAGCAGATTCATTTAACAATCGTGCATCATGTCTAAACCAATCCAGGTAAACAACACAATTAGTTTAAAAACCCAAGAACAACACAATTTCATACGCTAGTCCCAGTACAAAATGAAGAAAAATTAACTGAATAAGTTTGTTAGGACAAACAATAAACATGTTGCATACAAGCACAGCAATGATTTGATAATTAATAGTATAAACTAACAATCTCTAAAGATTAATGATGTTTGATATATAATTGCTCCCATCAGAACAATAGTAGTTCTAATCCATGGAAGTATAATTCGTGAGCTCCTACTCAAAGTAAAATTTAAACAAATGTATAATTTGCTGCAGCAATCCCAGACTTCTCGTGTCAAATGATACTTCAGAATACTTTGCTTAATGTCAAAGATGAAGGCAAAGCTGAAGATATTTGTGGAAGTTAACTTTTAAAGTAGTTTCTGTGCTAACTCTGAACATGTGAGTCTGCAACCTATTCATTGTTGTGCATCATTAATCAGATTTAGCTACTACTATTGACAAAAACATGTCTTACCTATTCCTGTTATTAAGGACCAATATCACTTGTGTTATATCTCACTTCAAATGCCTTTCTCAATCTAGTGGTAAGTTCAGACTATCTCCAGCGAACCTACTGGTGGGCAGTATAATTAGAAACTTGAACTGCACCTTACTGTTTATGCATATACATAGACTGCTGAGGAAGATAGGGCTGATTCTTACAATGTGGACTGGGAAGGTACTAAAATTAATACCTTAAGCAACAGGGGACTGTTTCTTATCCAGGGAAAGATATTTGGAGGAACAAAGCTCCCCTCAAAGTTCGATAGCTCATCTGCATTTTGGATCTTGTGTAAAAAGAAGAGGAAAACCCCCTTTTGTTAAGCATGTTGAATCTATCAATATACATTTATGACAATGAAGCCGCAAGGAAGTTGTGGTAGATGTTTTTCAATCGACATCCAATCAGTTGGTAAGAGCATCGAAAAGAAGATGCCTAATTGCTTAGTGCAGCTAACAGGATTTTGAGATAGCTGGTTAATTGCAGGAGATAGCATATTGCCCCAATTTGGACCACACATAAAGAGCATAACGGGACATGTTTTTTAGCACAAGACACCACTGAATGAGGTCAAGTAGAACTTCCATGTTTTAATTTTCCCCCCTCTAGGGGTGAAACGAACAAAGTTCCCTGAGCAGCAATCAATCCCCAGTTCCTTAAATTCTTTAACCTGCTGGTTATGATATCCACACTGAATTCTGCCTGAAGAATGGCTCTTCGCAGATCACTCACTGATAGTAGTTTTCTTTGTTTTGACAAACTCAACCTCTGTACTGCTTGTTCAAAGTTGCCTCAGAACAGCACTTTCAATGTGCACCACATAATGGAATATAATTGCAATCATTTACTATCATTCATCAAGTATGAGAATGAATTACAAAAACACAGCTAACCACATACCTTCAAAGCATATGTTTTCTCCTTCACGGTCACAATCCAACCATAACACCAGGTGCCCACAACCACGAGCTTCTTGGCTTAAATGCCTACAAATGTGAGCCTTCCTTCAGAAGATTAGTAAGCAATCTTCTAATGCATAGCAGGAATATATATATAACAAGTCACATCACCAAACTAATAGTTTCTACACTCTTCAGTTCATGGTTAAGATTTGATTGGGGATGCCCTCAATTAAAAGAAAAGCGGGGATGAGGCCACAAACCTTTTGTCTGAAATAAATATTCCAAATATAATATAAATATGGATGTCAGATTCAGAATCAAAAGTTTAAGGGAAAATCATTGCCATTTCACCATTTAGTGGCATGAAAAATCCATTCATAAGTTAAATTTCTAAACAGAAACTGTCCAGCAAACACCAAAATATACTACCATCAAGAAAATTTTTTACGCTTTAGAAATCGAAAAAGAAGCAGAAGATATAGTAGAGTTGGCTCTTATTTCTAATAATCTAGCTACTTTTACTTGATAAAAAGGAGAATTAATTCTATAAACTGTGACCTGAATATAAACTACAAACAATACAAAGCTTCTAGTATTGCAAGTAACCATTAACTAAACTAAAATAATAGAGAAAGATGTTGATGCTGTCTAATTTTTCTTTTTCTACTTTGTCTTTGAGCCATGTATTACCATCAAAACTCATGCCAAGATTTCCTACACCATGAACACCTCTCCCCTGGCCTGAGAAAAGCAAAACCCCAAAAAAAAAAAAGTAATTGCAAGTATACAGAGGGAAATTCAACCAAGCTAGTAGAATGATATAAAAAAGTTGCTCTAGCTCAGTTTATGAGATGCCAATCATAGAAAGAATCTCACATCATTTGGTGTTTTTAAGATGTATACTGATAATTTAGTGAAATTACAAGCCATTTAGAACCACAAAGATCCTCCAGCCTTATGAGGATTAGAAGAATGATATGAGCACTGGATGTAGAAAGCTCACATCTTCTACAGACGTATTTGCATAAAACTACTCAAGTTTCATATATAACTGACTACAAACACTTCTTTTCAAAATGAGAACAGGCAAGAACATGACTGACGACCTTTTTAAACACCCCAAAAGCTATTATATCAAATTTTGTTGTCAGTACTCAAACTATAGAGAAAGGGACAGACAGGAAAAACAACCGTCTTTTCACAAGTATTCATTTTGAGTTGAAATATAACATAATTTTTTTGTAGATGGAAAAAAAAAGCACATTTCCCGATTTCAAACAAATATAATGCAAACAACAATATTCCCGATTTCTAGATATATAAAGATTCTATTGCATGAAAGCAAATAGAAGAAATTTGAGATGTAGTTTCAGAACCAAATGCAATTAGGGATCAACTGGAAAGATTTTTTTTTTTTAATAGTAGTTTCTTAATTTGCAATCATAGATCAGTAGCTAATCCAGCTTTATGTGCCACAGAGATAGAAGGATAGATCAATATTCACAGTAAGAGCAATATTTGCAATTCAGCTGACAAACTCACCTTTGGATTAGTTTCTGTCTTACGAATTGGTGCTTCAAAAAGATCCAGAGGATCTGTAGTTGTCCAGTCTTGATAAGTTGCTGGGAAGTCTACACTAGATTTTCGCAAGAGATCACATTCAATAATGACATCAATCAGCAAAAGCAAAAGCTTTGGGGGCAGTGATGCTATGGAAAGTGTGAAAAGTGCATCAGGAGATATGGGATGTAATAAGACAGGAAGAGAAGCAGAGTTTGGCAAATGAAAACATCAAAGGTTTAGATAAACATAGTCCCACACCGTCAAGGGGTTCTTTTTCTTGATTATAACATCTGAATCCCCAAAAGAAATACAATAACCGACATTTGACAACCCAGACATCTAAAAGAGTGGACAAACACCAACTGCCCAAAACACTTTGCTCACATATTTTTAGCATATGAAACATTGTACACTTAAAAAGTTCTCAAGACAATTGAATTAGCATGATAGAACTGGATAATAAAAAGCCAGGGATTATTATCTTCTACACCAACCTGAAAACATGACCAATCACAGAAGTCACTTTAAAATGAGCCCGAGATCCCAAAAACATCCCATCAAACTCATGGACCTCTGTGGTACCCCTCCGTGTTGACATCTGCACATATCACTCAGTGAACACCAGACCCTTTTTTAAACTTATTTATTCTTTGCACAACACATTGCAGCGGATATACAATTAGAAGAGCATGACAAACAAACAGAAATGAATAAAGTTGAAGGTCTGTACACTGCAACAGGTTGCCATCAACAAAAGTTATTGAAGAGATCACAGAAATTACACAGGTATAATGGACATTCAAGCTGATACAAGTAAGCTGACTAACTCAAGTTCTCCACCCCTCACAGGAAACTACAACAACAATATCAACAACAACCTTTTTATGCATTACAACTTTACTCCAAATAAAGGAATGCTTAATGGTGTGGATCAAAGCCTTGCAACAAAGAATGTCATAATCATTATAGCATGAACACTGACAGGTAATCATCGAACTCATAGCACAATTGTCAACCAACAACACTTAGTTGAATAAGATGAAAGAAAGAAAAAAGATAGCTTGAAATGGTATTTTATCTATTTTGTAGTATAATATCAACATATAAGTAAAATGACCGAAATGAGAAAGAAAAAACACCATCAGAAATGCAAGAGCTGAACGCTTTCAAACAAATGAATCAAAAGTATCAGAATAGTGCATTTATGGTTTTGGCATCCATTTTACGTAATATCACCCACCTCAAAAGTAAAATGGAGAACCAAAATAATTCTTGTTAGTTCTATATCTTGAGATAAGATTTAATCCCTTAACAATTTAAAACTGTGATCATATGCATATTTAACAGTCCTAATTCTTAGAAGTAATTGTCCGTTCATCACACTCAATTCTAAATGACAACAGCAGAGATGACCAGTTGGCCATGTTTGGTTCAAGCAACTATCTGTATTTCATCCAAGAAAAAGCATTTAATAATTTTAGAATACTTAAAAGGACAGCAGATTTTTAATATATTCTTGAACTTAAAACAAATTTAACAGATTCACAAGGTTGCAATGGTTATATGAAATGCACCTAGATTCTGGCACCCAAGAAGCAACTGAGGGTGTACTATTTTTCGTTACTTCATTCTGTTAATTGGATTAAGCATGAAGTTTCGTAGCACCTAAGAATATCACTTATAAACCAAAAATGACAATATTGACACCAACAAAAACCTCATAACCTGGATTGTCAGGCCACTAAAAAGTGAAGGACTTAACTGCAAGTAAGCAAATCAGAGGTAGGACAAATGGAAGCATACATTGTATGCACAGAGCTGAAAAAAAAATAGTACATTTGTCCCCTGTCAACCCCAGTCCCACTTCTTCAACCTCCGCACCTAATCTTCATGGGCACCATAAGAATTGTAAAAGCAAAGCCCTAAAAATATTTGCGCTGATAACAACCATGAAGTGAAAAAATTTTGCACATGCTAAACCTCCATGAAAATTTCCAGTCACAATTGTCTATTTACATAATTATGTAGGGCTTAAAAACAAACAAAGCAACTGTATATTGAAATCACACTCGGCTCGATAAAGAGTTCATTTAAGCCTGGTTTGCCAAATGATAAAGCCAAATATCGATAAAGTTTAGTGCTATTTGCAGCCTCAAACTTAAATTCCATAAGTAGAAATTTTGAACTTATGTGCAAGCAATTCAAACTACTCTAGCTTGGATCGATAAAATCTCGTTTCTGTTCAACTAAAAAGAGATAAAAAGCATAGCTTGAACGCAATTTCAAACTCATTAAACTAGAAAAACATGCTCGAACAAGTTCTTGGGCTCATTAAACTGAAAAACAAGCTTGCACACTGAGAAGTGTTCAACTTGATTAGAATTGTTTGTACACTAAATTTACACACCAAATTCAGTATATCAACAAAGTGGGACCATTTTATGCCATATCTTATACATTTCGGACACAGGTGGCTTACACATTAATTTTTCTATCCCCTTCATAGAATAATTCCTTAAAATAACAAGATATATAAGTTTCAGCTCAGAAATAAGATAACCAGTATGCAAAAGTCCGAAAGTAAAACCCAAGCTAAAAAAATAGATGCAAAAAAAAAAACCGCTAATTAAGGAAAAAATTTGGTAAAAGAACGAAATGAATACACATACCTGACCATTAGAGAGTACTGATGCAATTGACAAAGCTATGCTTGGTTTTTCTGCTACCTGAAAAAAAAATTGCCAAAATTCATATAAAACAGCTCAAAATTAGGGCAAAATTAGTAGATATACAACTGGAAAAAACTGAAGGCAGAATTCTACTGACCATCAGAACTTTGGGCGCCATGACGAAGCAAAATCTGACGCAGCACTTCTCTTTTCTTTTCTTTTTTTTCGTTTTTCGGTTTTTATTTTTATTTTTGGGCCGCGTGGGAGGAAGGAAAGCTTGTGGGTGGTCGATTTTCCATGGGGAATTACTAGTGGGCTAGCCCCGGGTTGGATTAATTACATTTAGACCCCAAAATCTTGAGGATGTCACGTTTTATTGCCTGAAACTTCAGAAATATAAACTTTTGTCCCCTCAACTTAAAGGGTGTTTGCACTTTCATGACTAATACCTAATGAGCAGTTAAGCCTCAATTTTCGGGAAAAAAAAGTTTCTTCATTGTGTAAGTTCGGCCCCTAAACTTACTAAATTCTTTTGTTTTGACAATCAAAAGTTTTGTACTACTAATAGTAAGGCTCAAAATATTTTGTGAAAGTCATCAGTGTACTCTTTCAAAAGTTTTTAGCTTAGCCCTTTGTTAAGTTTAAGTATTTAAAGCTCAATCTTAAAATTTTTCAACACAAAAATCAGCAAATTTTGGAAAATCCTGACAATCTAAAACAAACAGAAAAAGATCATTTGAATATGTTTGATTATGTCCTTTTAATTCAACAGAATATGTAAAGATTTTGATTTGTCTTTTTACTTTATGTTCAACCTGCTTGATTAATATTTTGTAGTGATTCCAATTGAATAGTATAATTATTTCTATTTTTGATCAAACAAATTTATTAATTTAGTTACCTATAATTTATTTATTGGACTTAGTATTGAGCTTGGTGCTGCGTACCTCAACTATCGATCGTGGATTTGGAGGGGAACTCTTTAGTTAAGAGAGGTAGTACTACCAACCATACATGTTAGTGTTAGAGATGGGACTCATACTTCATTTTGATGTGATTATTAGCATATTATAGGTCCCTGATATAAGCATTTTTCTAAGAAGTTGTTACTCTCAAATGCAACAAAGATCATACAGTGAATAAGTTTATCGTTGATGATTGTCAAAACTGCTTATTGATAGGAAATTCAATACAAATGTAAAGAAATTGAACGAGGCGAGAGGGAAAGTATAAATGAGAGATTCAGAATTTGAGTCGTCTTAATTACACTATAAAAAAAATGAAGGAGGCAACTCTACCTCTTAATTTATAGGCAAACCAAGTATTGACTATTGAGAATGTGGATTGCACGTGACGTTGGCGTTTAGACTATTAAATCTGCAGTTACAATCTTGAGATGAGGAAGGCTAGTAGAGTAAATTTGTAGGGCTGTAAATGGGCTTCATTCGGGCTCAAAGCCGATTCATTGTTTTGGATACTGAATACCCTCTAGATCTATTTATCCAAATACAACCCAAATCCGATTTATTTTTTATATTCTAAATAGGGTAGAATGTGAGTTTACATTTTTTGACTTGTTTTGGACCTAAATAGAAATATATAAAGAGTTGAAAGCATTAAACTTCCCGTAAACTTTATCCTCAGTTACACTTATCCTAGAATTATTTCTGTGTAGTTAGGGTTTACGCCGCCATTTCACCGAAGTAATAAGCATTCATTATAAACTGTTACTAACCATTTGTGTTTTTTTTTTTGAAAAAAATGCCATATTAATTAAGTAATTATTGAAAATTTTCTCATTGTATTTGTACGCATGCTATTAGCAACGTTTGTTTTTTTTTTTTTAAAAAAAAAGAAATACTAAAAGTGTTGAAATAATTGTATTGAATTGGTTTTACGAATCATATATATATATATATATATGACATGGATCGGAATCTGAAAAAAATCAGATCGGAAACTGCATATTAAGTCCCGTAGAATACAAGGATGTGGATATGAAAGAACACCTACTAACTGGACCGGATTCGGATTTACCAATTCTGCATGAATCTGACTGTTTTTACACCCTATGATGGGTATAAAAAGCGTATACGGAAAAGTTGGTACATGGCGAGGTTCTTTTTCAAACTTTGATTTCTTTGTGGGAAAAAGAATATTTTTTGAGACAAATTTGAAAGCAGAGGTTGATAAATTGGATAAAAGCTGTGTAAGTGAAATGTGGCTCAAAGCAGCAAATTGCAGATTATGCGGTAACACGAAAGAGAAAGCTAAGTACCCATCATTTGACAGTTTTCATTAAATGGAAGAAAAGAAAGGAAAAACGAAAGATTTGGGGAATGCACAGTGCAGCTATATATATAGTGGCTAAAATTTTTTTGAATATGTATTTTAATTTTTATTTTGTCCCGGATAATTAAAATCGCTAGCTATTGTGGCACTTATTATGAAAATTGTTTGATAAAAAAAAATAAAAAAAAGGAAAAAAAATAGAGAGAGAAAACGGCTGTGGGAACTTAATTATAGGAGAAGTCGCAGTTGACCTCAAATGGCTTTAAATTTCATTCCTCAACGTTTTGCAAATTTTAAAGCCACGTTTTGGAAATGTAAAATTCCAATTTCCGGAAACGCAACAAGAACCGCAAATCTCTTTAATTTTGCTTTTTTTTTCAGATTAAAACACTTACCCAAATAGTGCCTAAAGTAAGAAAGTATCATGTTGGCCTTTGCTACACAGATACATTTGGCTTTTGAAGAAGAGCTGCTTAGCCTATTATTAGATTAATTAATTAATTAATTAATACTCATTACTTCTGCAAAACACACACATTATTGTGCAAAAACGCGTACATGTATACGATTAATCCTCCTACCTCCTCTCCACTTCTTACGTTCTGCAGCGAGATCCCTATCTCGCTGGGAAATAGAATTTTTTTAAAAAAAAATTTAGGGTGTACATGTGAGTAATTGATACAACACACATATATAGAAAGACAAAAAGAACAAGAAATTCTCTTCATTGAATACAAAGACACACAATCTTGCATAAGCAACTCAACCAAAAAACAACATGAAAGAAAGCAAGAAAAGAACCAAAGAAAAACGACAAGTACTTGAGTTAGCAAGCTTAATTGCTCTGATATCGGCAAGTTAAAAAAAAATGAAAGTGGAAATTAATGCATAGGCAGGCAAGCTAGGCATATATGTTGGTTGGCAATCGCTCTTGACCATGTTCAAACAGCCTCACATACACCCGCTTGGCATATTACTTCTTGGCTATCTTGAAATGTTTATGGTTGCTGCGGAAGGACGCCAGGTTGTTGTTTCGTCAGATCAGAAACGGGAAGTCCTGCAGGTAGCGTTAAATCAGCTGCAGTTTTTTGCAGTCCCTCACGTAAAAGAGCTTATGCAGTCTCAAAGATTATACATATACATGCATGGAAGATAATTCTTTTTCATCAGCGATTAATTAATCATCTTGCCAATGCCATGTCTTAAGCATTGTCTAGGCCAAATTGGAAATGGAGGAGCTAATACGTCTAACGGGCCAGCAATAAATCCAAAACCAATTCGTTTCACTTTTCTTTCATTCTTTGCTTTTCCCGTTACCTTAATGAGTTTTGATGGACAACTACTAGTCAGTCTCGAACTTTGCAAAATGTGATTCCTCCTCTACATGAAACACGCCATGTCCTATTAAAACGAGATGATATACTAAACTTTTAGCTACCTTGTCGTAGATTCGTAAGATCGGAAACGGGAAGTCCTGCAGGTAGCTGGGCAGGATCGGTATCGGGAAGTCCTCCTGGTAACTGCAGAAGTTTTCTTGGGACTGCTGTCTTGAAAGCTTCTACTGCCTGAGTTGCTTGTGACTTAGGCAATGATACCGCTGCATGCAAATTAATCATTCACTTATTAACGTCCATCCACACACACACACACACAGAGAAAGCGAGAGAGAGAGAGTTCAAGCTACCAATAGCAAAGACGAAGAGCATCAGGACCAGAATGGGTTGAACTGATGAAGTCTTCACCATTTTTTTCCCCCTTGCTGATTGTGATATTATTCTTACCAGAAACCAATACTTGAATCTATTTGCTGGGATATGAATACGCTGTCGCAGCTGAGTGAATGAATTTATAGGCATAAACTCAGAGTTAAATATTCTGTTAAACACAAGAAATTATGGCTCAGAAATTAAGCACCATAATTAATGTTGTTGCATTATTTCTAAGACAGGTCAGCCCATGTGAATTAGTGGATCTCAATATCTCATATTGTAAGTTCTTGACTAACCCAATTAAAGGCCTGAGCTGCAATAACAAGAGATTAACAAATCCTCGGGGAATCTACTTCCAGGCTGACGAGCTAATTGATATGGTATAATTTGGGCTAATTTCTTAGATTATATGTAAAAAAAAAAAAACAATCCGTCAAATGTACCTCTGAAATGGGATGTTTCTCATTTTATACGTGCCGTGCTGACTCAGCACGGCCGCATAATAAATTTGGTTTTTTTTTTTTTTTAAAAAGTCAGCTGGTCAAAAAGTAACGAATGTCTGTGAGACAGCCAGTCCAAAAAAAAAAGGTGTCAGGCGCATGACAAAGGCCGACAAGGTCATGTGAAAATCGTAGGCAAATTATTGAGAATAAAATTGGAGTAGAATCCAAAAATTTTCATATGAATTTAGCACAATAATTACAATAAAGTTTTAATGTTGAACCAAGATTAAAATCCACGTCTTAGTAAACAAATTATTGGACTAAGAAATTTCAATGAAACACCTAAATTATTTACTTTTCCTTGCTAACAATCTTTTCTTACCTAGACTAACTTGAAATATGTAGTAAAATAGGGTTGCTAAGATTCTTGTATTGAATTTATTCCTTTTCTTCTTCTTTTTCCTACTTCTTTTATTTCAATTATCATTCAAAGTGATCATATATTCTTTTGTTATATGTTTTCAATTAGAATTTTATTATGAACTGAAAATTAATCAATTTAAAGTGACAATTTTTTCTATCAAAAAAGTATTTTTGTCACTTAAAAACTTTTAATGGAGAAAAATTGGTCATTTCATCAATTATTTGGATGGAGTTAATTTTCTTATTATTTTCTACTTGACTAAGGATGTAAAGTGCCTATTAAAATAGTTTATGGTGTAAAATGCAACTAGTTTTATAGTTTCTAGAGGTTTTCTGCATTTAACCCTAGAATGTCTTGTGCCATTTCTAGCAAGAAAGAATTCTGAACATATCCTGGTTGAATGCAAATTTGATATTTAATTTTTTATCTAAGATTTCTTAAATATCTGATTTCTCATATTTGGACTGGAATTTATTACATCTTTTACATCGGATCTAAGTTTCTATTTGGTCTTGTATTCTTTCATCACGTCTAACAAGTAAAACACGTGCACAGATTTATTGGGTTGTACTACTAATAATCAAGATGGATGGAATATGTTTTGATGTTGCAATGTTATTATTATATTCATTGATTTTTTGCATCAATTTATTTTTAGATTTGCTATATTAGTAATACCTCACGTGCTTTGCACATGATTATATTCTTTCAAAATTTTATATGTCCTTTTCAATAAGGTATTTTGTGAAATATTGATTGTTAACACGTTAACTTTATAATTTTTTCTTTAAAGTGGTTTTTGAAAATATTATTTACATTGAAACTATGGATCTAATATAATTTTAAAACATTTTTTGAACTATTGTAAATAATTTATAACTCAAACTTTGACGAATCAAATATTGATCTATAATATTTAACCAAAATAATTGAATACTCATATTTTTGTTATAGTAAAAAAGTAATACTATGCTTTTTATACAAAAAAAGTGTTAAAGGAGAACAATATACCGAGACATTGAGCGTCGGAGCAGCCAATAGTATTAATATTTTGAGTGTTCACTTTTGTTAATAATGGGACAAAAAAAATTCCACCTTAATTATTCCTAATCGGCTGTTCATCTTCGTAATTGCAACTTCATCAGCAAAGATGCAGGTGGGTTTATCCTTTTCATTCTTTTCTTTTAATCCTATTTGTAATTTTTTTTTCGTTTATGTTGATTTGTAGTTTTTGTTTTCTTTGATTTTGATTCATATTTTCTTTGTATTTGTCAGTATCAATCTATTTCAATAGTATTAATATTTTTTTTACCAACTCTGGGTGGATAAAGAGTTTTAGTTAGGAAGTTTTTTGTTTTATACTTATTGTCATCGTTATACAAATATAACTAAAGATAACTGAAGGTTCTTTTGTATTAATAATTACCACCGTAATTGAAACACAATGAATTACACAATAAAGTGTAAACTTGATTTCATTCAAAATGTAATCAAACATAAACAAAAAAAAAAGGAACTAAAATAACGTATTAAGCATTTTTTTCTTTAGTAACATATTACATCCTACATTTGATGCATGGATTTATTTCTTTTTTTTTTTTGTATCATTCTTGAAGGTGCCAAAAACTATTATTCACGAGACTGAAGTCACACCATCTACTTAAGATTACTCGCAAATACTAAAGAAAGAAACCGTAGTTGGAAACCGGATTCTTTGTATCATTCATGGTTTACATTATTTTTGTGTCTCACTGACAAGCTGACTTTAGAGCCGCTGCAAACCGTAGTATTCCAAGACTTGTAATATTTTGTCTAAGCAACATTGGCAAAGTGGCATGTCGGGAGGTGGAGGCAGCAATTTTTCCTGCGGATGCTTTCCATTTTTAACAATGAAGGTTATTTCCATCCCCCCGCTTATGTGACGTTCTAAATGGCAATGCATCAACTATTTTTTTTTCAAATGTCATACGCAGACGTGCTGACTGGGCACATCTACGTCTGACACAAACAGACTGCCATTACTTTCAAATGTCAGCAAATGTCAGACGGCAGACGTGCTGATTGGGCACATCTGCAGCCGACACAAATCAGTCAGCCTCCTTCTTCGAGTGATTGGTCTGAGGGGAGTGCCAGGACCAGCATATCTCTTCGTTCCTCAACTTCCCATTTTTTCTACCGGAAGGAATGTGACATCCCGTCTGGTATGCATTGCAATTTATATCGCATTTCACCTTTATGTCAATCAGCAACAGTTTCTTTTCCCGCTTCGACTATATTTTTCCTCATCTCCAAGCATGTTACAGCAGTTCCGTACGTGAATTTGAAATTCAAATTCATGAACAGTGTACGGAGTCCGGCTCGCTGCGCTAAAGCGCCAGGGTGGGGGCCATTGATTTGTGTCGGCCGCAGACGTGCCCAGTCAGCATGTCTGCGACTGACAACTGCCGCCTTACTGAAATTTTTGCAGACGTCTGCAGTGAGATTGCGGGGATATTTTTAATTATGCTGCCGTGCTGACTCAGCACGGCAACTATAGAATGAGAAATACCCCGTGTCAGAGGTGCATTTGGCGGTTGTTTTTTTTTAATACAAATATTCTAAGAAATTAGCCTATAATTTGCGTCTGTAATTCGACAGACAATAAATGAATAAGATAATTACTATTATTTGTTGTTAAAAAGCTGTAATATAAAATTTATTTTATGTGGAGGAATTTACTCATAGTACTCAATTTGGGGTTTGTCTAACGAGCATTCAATGATGTAGTTTAGATGTAAAATTTATGAAAAAGTAAAGTTAATAGAGAAAGTCTCCTTCTCTCTAGAACTCTTTTCTCCTCCTTTTTTCTAGAACTTTTCCCGTCAAAATCTCCTTCATATTTCCCATGGGAGAGAGACCAAATTTGATCTTTCTCCATGAAAGGGAGCCATTTCTTTAGTTTTTAGTTTTTCTTTTGTTTGAATAAATTCTCTTCTAAAATCACCTAATGAGAATTTTTTCTCTCCTAGATTATTCTAATGAGAGTTTTATTGTCTTCTGGGTTTTTCCTTATGAGAGTTTTTTTTTAAAAATTTTGGTCTTTATTTTTTTGGGAAATTTCAAGTTTTGTATGTATAGGAGATATGCAATTTCTCTATTATTGTCAAATCTAAATTTCTCTTTGGAGTTGAATCGGTTTTAATTAGATCTAACCGTCAGAAAATATGCATAGATGTATTAGGTTACAATGATTCATTCAGAAAGAAGATATGTAGGAGTATCAATATTATTTTTATTTGTATTAATTTCTTAGATCTGTCGTATCTATTGATTTCATATCTATATGTTTCCGTGTCATGTTTGTTTGATGTATTTTCTACCATTAATACAAATTTATTGAATGAACGATTTTTTCTATCGAAAAAGAGTGTGTATAACTATAAGAGAGGGTAGTAATTGTTAGTGTATACATTCACATGATAGATTGGGTACGAATTAAGCATGTTAATGAGTGTACCCATGAGAAAAACCCTTTAATTTTAATGTATTTCACCATATAACCTAATTGAATTAATAATTATTACCAGTTAGTTATATTGAAGATTAATGATTCAAGAATTACGCCTAACATTAAATTTCCAGTAGATCCAAAGTTGGAAAAGTAGCCCATAACTTGTGTCACAAAATGCCAATTCCAGATGTTGTAGCGGTAATTTCGTACAAAATCACATTCATAGGGTACACCAATCGCTTCAAAAAATTGGTAGGCATAAAAGTTCTAGGTATTCCGTAGGTCACCAGTTCGAACCTTGTTGTGTTGAATTGCTGTGCATCCTTGGGCGGGGCTCTGTACAGCCTCAAAGGATTAGTCCGACAAAAATGCTGGGATTCCCCTGTATGACCAAAAAAAAAAAAAATTTCTAGGTGTCACTCATATGTTAATCCAGCTCTTGCTTCTTTAAAAAAAAATTTATCTAATATAGCCCCATGGACGGGACCAATGTTAATTAAAGCGCAAAGTGTCAACTTTCTTGAAAATAGGTAATAGAATTTGCAAAGTGACTACAATAGGGAGCCAATAATTATAGTGATAATATTAGTAATTAACTATTCCTCAGAAAAATCCTTTTACATTTTTAAAGGAGCCAGACTATTCGATAATTTTTGTTGAAAAACATTTTTACTTGGTTTTAGGTTGAAGTCATTTGGATAAATATTATGCAAGCATCAGCATTCTATTTGGGATCCAAAAAAAAAAAAAAAAATCTGACCAGCCAGATTCATGTTCTGTTGTGATTTGGGTGGATACCCGTTAGCCAGATTCTGGATCTAGGGATGGCAACGGGGGCGGGCACCCCCAGGCACCCGGCCAGCGGGGGGTCATTGGGGCGGGGGTGGGCCGGGGGCGGGGGGAGGGGGAATTCCCCCCCCCCCCCGTTTAGAAACGGGGCGGGGGTATACTCCCCCGCCCCACCCCTGCCCTGCCACCCGTTTGAAAAACTATATATATATATATATATATATATATATATATATGTACATAATTATATATATATAATGATATTTTCAATTATACTACTAATTATACATGTCTATTAATAAAAATTATTAATTATTTATACTAAATTTATTAATACATTTATGTTAAATTCCTAACTACACTTAATACAATAACACTTTTTTCTAAAAAAAACACAATAATAATTTAGTGATTGTATTTGTATCAAAAGTGAAAACTTGATTATTTTAGTTATATTTGTTTTATCATATTAGATTGTATTCAAATAACCTTTGTTTAATTATTTTTATGAGTTTCAATTGTGAAGTTATAATGAATAATAATTTGGTGATGTGTTAATATTTTAGTACTTGATTATTTGCTCAAATTTAATTATAATGAAATTATATAATAAAATTTAATTTTAGTATTTCCCCCACAGGGGAAGCGGGGCGGGGTGGGGGAAGCCGAGGGCGGGGGACGGGGCGGGGGCGGGGGGAATTAAAATGCAACCGGGCGGGGGTTGGGGGAGGTGTCCCCCGCCCCATTGCCACCCCTACCTGGATCGATGGTAGTATTACATTAAACAAGTTCCCATTTTAAAGATTTTTTAAACACCATGTGTATGGTTAATGCCTGTTCAATCATCTTCACCATTTTCCCCTCGGTTAAATGATCTGACCAAACCAATACATTTATACACACATGTAGCCGAATGAATTCGTAGCCATGAACTGAGAGTTGAAAATTCTGTTAAACAATAAATAAGTCTAAGAAAACAGCATTAATGCTGCACTAATTCTAATTAGTCAGGTCTATCCATGTGAGAGGGATCTCATGATCTCATATTGTAAAGCTGCTACTTGAGGAGGATCTCATGATCTCATATTGTAAAGCTGCTACTTGAGGAGAAAGTAGCAGCTTTACAATATGAGATCATGAGATCCCTCTCACATGGATAGACCTGTCATTGCAGCAGAGCTCAAGAGGTCTGGAAGATGGCACGAGTACAGTGGGATGGTTTAACTGAACAGACAGGAAACTTCATAACTTGGTGGACTGCTATGCTGGATGCCACATGTAGGACAGAGGGCAGGGAACATATAGAGCTAACTGTGAACATCCTATGGCAAATATGGAAGAGGAGAAATGAATGGAAGTTTAATGCAAAACGTAAACATCCTTGGAAAACAGTTAAAAAGGCTCAACAAGAATGGCACAAGCAAGCAACAGCTTGGAGTAAGGAGAACATGACCCCTGAGGGTGCTGAAAGAGATAAAGAGGAAGAAGAACCAGAGGAGGGAGGATGTGATGAAATGCAAATCAGAATCTCAACTCATGTGCAAGAACCAACTAATAGAATTGGCACAGGGATTATAGCAACTAACTTCAACCACCAGCTGGTGGCAGCCTGGGCACTTATTGACAGGAAAGCAAGGAATCAGTTGCAGAATATTGCTGAAGCTGTGAAGATGGCCATTATAAAGGCCAGACAACAACAATGGCAGAAAATTACAGTCTACATGCCCAGCTCTCAGCTGTTGAAAGGGTTAACGGAAGGAATAGCCAAGGATATCAAACTGGCTACTTTGACTGATGATATTAACAATCTAAGAGCTTTATTTCAGAAATGCTCCTTTTGTTTAGATAGGAGATTAGATTCCAGATGTGATTTGATTAGTGGTTATGCCTTAGGCATATTTCAAGATGAGGAATGGATCAATCCTCAGTGTATCTAACACTCTTGTATAGTATTACTTGAGCCTTTGCTCATATAAGTGTATATCCTTTTGTCTATCAATACAAAAACTACCGTTACTGAAAAAAAAAAACTGTAAGAGAGGGTAATAATTGTTAGTGTATGCATTCACATGATAGGTTGGGTACGAATTAAGCATGTTAATGAGTGTACCCATGAGAAAAACCCTTTAATTTTAATGTATTTCACCATATAACCTAATTGAATTAATAATTATTACCAGTTAGTTATATTGAAGATTAATGATTCAAGAATTACGCCTAACATTAAATTTCCAGTAGATCCAAAGTTGGAAAAGTAGCCCATAACTTGTGTCACAAAATGCCAATTCCAGATGTTGTAGCGGTAATTTCGTACAAAATCACATTCATAGGGTACACCAATCGCTTCAAAAAATTGGTAGGCATGAAAATTCTAGGTATCACTCATATGTTAATCCAGCTCTTGCTTTCTTAAAAAAGAATTTATCTAATCGAGCCCCATGGACGGGACCAACGTTAATTAAAGGCGCAAAGTGTCAACTCTTCTGAAAATGTGAAATAGAATTTGCAAAGTGACTACCCATGAACTGAGAGTTAAATGATCTTCACCAATTTTCCCTCAGTTAAATGATCTGACCAAACCAATACACATATACGCACATGTAGCTGAATCAATTCGTACCCATGAACAGAGAGTTGAACATTCTGTTAAACAATAAATAAGGCTAAGACAACAGCATTAATGCTGCACTAATTCTAATTAGTCAGGTCTATCCATGTGAGAGGGATCTCAATATCTCATGATCTCATATTGTAAAGCTGCTACTTGACTTAATTAAAAAAATCTGAGCAGTAATAATTTGAGATTAATTACAGAATTATCATTTCATTGACTGGATCTCGTACTAGTGTATCCCAATCCAGCCACTTCCAGTTAAACGAGCTGATTGATTACTCAAAGAAACTTTTTTTGGGTTGTAGCCAACAGGGTAGATAATAAAGTGATGAAGACACTTTATTACTCGTAAAGTAGTTGTGGTTTTGGAGTTGTACATAAATTAACAATCCCGAATTACCTACTTGCTTTACGTGACTTACACAAACATATTGAGTTTAGCAACGATTTTAGGGAACCAATGGAACAAGAGTTTTGTCTACCATAATTTCACGTAGGTTAAAAGTTGAAAAATTAGCCAATACAATGTGTTAAAAATCGTGCATTGCAATTTTACATTGTAATCTCATGCACAATCACATTCATAATGTACTCCAATAGTTCAATTAACTAAAAGTTAGTAAGTAAGAAAACTGTCACACATATATTGACTTTTGTCTTTTGGAATGACTTTTTCTACCATATGTCCTGGCATATAGAAAAATTTGGGGCAGGGGGAGGGGAGACCCGTTATTAAAATTTTACACTGCTTTCCCATAACATATATTTTTATTTTAAAAATTTAAATGTTTGCAAACAAAAATAAGTTTTTTTTTTCAAACAAACAAGCAAAAATAAGTTGGTCCCCACCTTACATTTAATCAAGGGCAACATGCAGTTTATCGCGTTGTAGTTTAACGATTTTTTACATAACTCCTATATTATTTCAAAAGTTATGTATAACCCTCTCATTATTTGAATTAAAGTGTTAAAATGACAAAAATGATCATTTGTAGCAGAACCCATGAAAATGATCATTGAACTAATGCTGAATGCGAAGGGAAAAGCTTTTTTTTTTTTTTTTTTTGCATTTGTGAAATTAAATTGGCAAAGTGACTAAATAATGTGAAGTGCATATTAATGAGTGTCCATTGAGAAATATCTTCTTAAATTTTTCGATGAAGTGGAGACTCGAGTAGTGCATATTAATGAAGTGGAAAGTCTGGCTGTGAAGACTGATATTTACAACTAATTAATCTCCTTGAGCATTGCCTTATGAATTCAAGCTCTCTGAAAAATTCCAAGAGGGAGAAATTCATCTCAATAGTTTCTGTTTGTTGTTGCATTGTATTTGTAGAAAATGTGGAAATGACACATCCTACTTCAATAGCCACAGTTCTAATATGTATCCTGAGGATTTTGTTCTTTCTATGTGCATTACTGTTTGCTGGTGTTTTACTGCAGAAATTTCCATGTGCATTATACTTCAAATCTGTTCATTCATTAGAGCATTCGGGTCAAATTTTCAGTACAGAAGACCCTTTGGATTCTTCAGGAAAGAGTGCAAGAGCTCTACCATGATTTCAGCACTCATCTTGGAATTGGATTAAGAAGTGCATTGAAATTGATGTTCATAAATTTCTTTGACAGCTAAGCAATTGTTTCAACACTAGTAAGCCAAGTATTTCATCGCCTTCATTCTGCGCAAGACAAATTGTTCAAACTCATACTTAAGTTGATCCAGAAGACTATCCAATTTTACATCCTCATAGTTATATCTCCAACGTTCTGTAGTCCTAAGAAATGTTAACTCTGCACTAAGGGTCTGGATTCTAGGTAGTCTAGGTAATGAAAAATCCTCATTGTTCTTCTAAATACTAGCAGGGATTTTTTTTTTCTGCTTTCAGCTGATCTGATTTTCAAGTAATTGAAAGGAATCTGCCAGTAAATGAACTCAAAAAATCTTAGTTAGAATCAAGACCATACCACAAATCCATTTGTTTAAGTCTGCCTTTTTGGTCTTCCTCTGTTTGGCTGTCGACTGAGGTAGATTAACTTCTAAGAGACAAGAAGCACAACTGACCATTGATAAACCTGATTGAAGATTAACTTTGAACGTCTGCATATGAGATTTAACCAAACTAGTGCCCCTTGATATTCTCCAGTCTACTTCAAGAAGATGTTGCTGAGATTAAGTTTCATAGCTCTCTAGCGTGACATCTTTGCTTAAACAGAAAATTGTTTGCAAACTGTTTGCATATTAACCAGAATATTGAGAGAAATGCTCTTGTTCTTTGATTGATGAGAAAGAGGATAAATAATGAATCCATTTAGGGTCAATCATTCTTTCGTTCCTTCTCATCTCAATTATTGAGACTGATTGTAGTACCATGTATGGTTTGTTATTGATAATTTTGCATCTGCTACGCTTGATTTAAAGTAGATATTGAAGGTGATTTGACAAAATTAGCTACCTTTAATATTCACGGTAAATTTTGTTAGAGGAAGAAAATTCACAAAGCCTACCGTTTAAAAAAAAAAAAAAAAAAGGTTCCTATTAACATCTTTGAAGCTGTAGGATCAATAGGTCACTATTTTTAAGACGTGGATGATGAGCCGAAAATTTGTCGAACTAGTTGTCATTGTAATCTGGGTTTAGTCCATTTTTGCAATATCCATGTTGACTTTGTTATTATCCTTGCTGCTGAATCATTACAGTGACTATTTAAAAGTGTGCATGAATTCCATGAAGTTTTGTATGGTTACAGTTGTTGAAACAAAAATTGTTCATTTGACAAATGTCAAAAATCCCAACATGTATGCTCAAAGACTCAAAGCTAGAAGCCTAGAACACGAGACGATCGCACAAGTGAAGAGGATTTGTTCAGCATTTGGCCACATTTAATCACTTTTTTTTTTTTTTAAAATAAATCCTAGCTTGTTGAGAAATAAAATCAACCTTGCAGAACTGGATATTCAGATCAATTAGATTGTTTTCTTAGTTCAAAACTTGCATTTGATTTTAAAAGCAGTTTGCTTGAATGATTGTTCCGGGCTTCTTGTCCTCATGATCCTGATTCATTTTCTTGACTTGTAGTTGGCTTGTAAATGGCAATGCCATATGGCCATATCCCAACTATACCTGACGAAAACAATTGAAGACAAGAAGAAAGATATGAATCTAAGGTAATTGCATCCTTTTTGGAATTAATCCTATCTCTCTCTCTATCTTTTTTTTTTTTTTTTAAATCATAAGGACTTCGTACCAAATAAAACATGACAAACTTCATCAATTTCCAATTTATATCATTGATGGGAAGCAATTTCCACCTAAAAAACATCAAAATGGAGGCCGGCCAGCCCACTCAATGGGGAATCTTGTATCATCCACATTGGATGCAAGACACAAGCCAAGGGTTCCAAGCTTTCTAGACAACTAATCTGATGTGACCATCTGCTTTATAGTTCCTAATATTTTTAAAATCAAGCTCAATTGCCAAATGGTACCATTACAAATTCAATAATAATAATAATAATAATCTGCAATCGTGTAGGACAATCACAAAGGCTAGGATTAAATTTTTGTGATGAGATCTAGAAGATGATTTTCCAATTCTTTTTTTCTTTAATGATAATCCAATTCAAATAAAATATGACCTTCTTTTTTCAAGAGCTCCAAATGGTCTGAAACAATGCAACTGGAATGATTGCTGGATTCTCTGCCAACATAATAGTAAACCCAATGATTTGGTTCCCTTCTTTCTTCAAAAGGCTACCATTAGCACCCATTGTCTTCATCTTCCAAAAGTGAAATTTTAAGTATTTGAAACTAAGCAAGTCAGAGAACTTCCATCTAGAAAGAAGAAACAGGTCACGGATATGGAGAAGCTACATGCAAAAAAATGCCGTCGCGTGGTGCTAGTTCCATTCCCACTCCAAGGGCACTTGAATCCAATGCTTGATCTAGCCAACATCCTTCATTCCAGGGGCTTCTCAATCACAATTGTGCATACCAAATTCAACTTTCCCAATCCTGCGGACCATCCAGATTTTCAATACGTGCCAATTTCAGATGGTATATCCAACTGGGATATCTCCGCTTCCAATCTTGTTCGTTTAGCATCCACTATCAACACAAATTGTAAAGATTCATTCAGGAAATGCTTAACTCAAATGATGCAGCAGCAGCAGGAAGAGAAACAAAATGATCAGGTTGCGTGCATCATCTATGATTTTCTCATGCATTTTGCAGAAACTGTGGCGAATCAAATGAGTCTTCCTAGTATCATTCAAAGAACAAGCAATGCTGCCGCATTGCTAGCCTTCTGCAAACTTCCCAGGCTTAGAGCGGAGGGCTATGACTGCTTGCAAGGTATGCAATACCAAATAAATTACTCAATTTAAGGATGAATGCAACATTTATTGATGTTTCCAATGTAGTACTAACAGTAAACAAATTATGCTAGATAATTCTGAACAGAGATAGCAATGTCATATTACTAGTCTCTATCATATCATATTTGACATGATCTCTTTGTCACAGATTCTACATCAGACGAGTTGGTTCCAGGACTTCATCCATTAAGGTTCAAGGATCTACCAACTGCCAGCATGGGCAGCTTAGATAACTTTTTACAATTGATTGCAGTTGTATGCAACACAAGAACTTCTAGTGCCATCATTTGGAACACCACGGACTGCCTTGAGCATTCCTCATTGACACAGCTTCAGGAGCATTACAATGTTCCATTTTTCACGTTAGGCCCTATGCACAAGATGGCTCTTGCAAAATCAAGCAATTTAGTCATCAAGGATGACAACAACTGCATTGAATGGCTTGAAAAGCAAGCTCCACATTCAGTGATTTATGTAAGCTTGGGAAGTATCGCAACATTGGATCAGAAAGAACTAACAGAGATGGCATGGGGTCTAGCTAACAGTGATCAACCGTTCCTCTGGGTTATCCGGCCTGGCTTAGGCAGTGGCTCAGAAGCACATTTGCCCGAGGCGTTTCAAGAGCTTACCGGTGACAGAGGCTGCATAGTGAAATGGGCACCCCAAAAGGATGTCTTAGCACACCCTGCTGTAGGGGGATTTTTGAGCCACTGTGGTTGGAATTCAACTTTGGAAAGTATAAGCGAAGGAGTACCAATGATTTGCAAGCCATATTTTGTCGACCAAAAGATGAATGCAAGATACCTGAGCCATGAATGGGGCATAGGCATAGAACTGGATGAAGTGATGCAGAGAACAGATATTGCAAAAGCTATAAGAAGAATCCTAGTTGAAGAAGAAGGCTCAAGAATGAGGCAGAAAGTGATTGCTCTCAAGGAACAGATCAAACATTGCATCAAGGAAGGTGGTTCTTCTTACAATTCTTTGAATAAGTTAGTGCAGTTCATATCATCCCTCTGATTTTCATACCAGGGCAGTGGTAGCTAATAAAGATTTAAGCCTACTTTGCATTTCTTGATGGGAAGGGGATTTTCATTGGTTTGGCTGGGAGCCAACATTTTACAGATTTGTCGAGTTTTGGATTAGCAGCATATTGGATTCTCTATTGCACATGTATTGGCATCAGATGCCAAAATTAATTACTGGTTAGAACCTCTGTCGAAATCCCTTCTTCAGTTTATTAAGCAATTTGTACTGGACTATCTCAAGCAATTTCAATAAATTTCTGTCCCGTTATCAAAATATAAATTTAAACTGATAAATTTAAAACTAAATATTAAATAGCAATATAATTGTTACATCATTAGTATGTCAACCGTTGCTTAACCTATAATAGTACAACGGATCTTCTGTCCTAAACCCTGTCTCACATCCTATCCCACTTCTTCTAATTTTACCGAGTGTTCCTTGATAAACCAAACTCTCAAACAACCCAACCCGAACCATGTTAAATTGATTAATTGATTAACCGGGCAAAAAACCTTAATTCTCTGCAACCAAAATCGATTAAAATAAAAACTGCCCCACAAAATCACAATTATCAATTAAAAAAAGCCCTAAAACTCAGTGCACAACGGAAGTCCTCTCGTCATCATCTTCGCCATTGAAACAGACCCACTTGACCGGAAGGTTGTGCAATACTGTGGCAGTTTTGAATTGAATGCGCACGAGAGGAAAGGCGGCCTTTGACAAAACACCTGCACCTCACTTCCGTGTTGCGTCTGCAAGAGTGTAGGAATCCAAAGGTGAACCTGCACTTCCGTTGCAAACCCACCAAGAAGACTTTTCCCGCACAAACACGGATGCACAAACACTCCGCTTCTGGAAATTTGGAGTCCTGGGTAATGGGTACTTCCGCTCGAGAGATGAAGGTGAAGGTGAAAAAGATGGGTTATACCGCTCCAGAGGTGTGTTATACTGCTTGGTCGAGAAAGATGGAGGTGAAAATATGGGTTGTTTGAGTCAAAAGTCATCAGAGTATGTGCTCTCAATGGGCAATTGGACGAAGCTCACCACCTGTTCGATCAAATGCCTAAGCGTCATGAATCAACTTTTCCGTGGAATTCACTGATAGCCCCCTTATGAAATCTTGTCTATTACTCATCTTCTGATTTGTCAGCTGACTGGTGAGAGTCCAGGTGTTTATCCATTGATGTTCAAAGTTTTTTGAGTTCTGGAATTCTTGTCATCATAAAATAACTGAACAATTGCAAGTATGATGTTAAGCATGAAGGGAAAAAAGGGCAGGATGGAGCCAACAAGACAAATACCAATCAAGTTCTGCTTTGAGTTGCATTTGACAGTTGCATTTTGCCTTTCTGAAAGTGCTGGAGATTTTTGGTAATGATATCTGTAGTAAAAAGGGAAAGAGATGTACTTGGGTAACTGGCATTGACCAGACTAAAGTTTTTATTCAGCTCAATAAACTAAATTACTTCCTCTTTTTGAGAGTCAAGTCCTTGTATATGTGTCTACCACGGCTCTATGGAGAGGAAACATGTCTATGAAACTATACTGAAGTAGCTTGCTGGATTTCTAAAATCTATTTAGGACCATGATAATCTAATAGAAATAAGAGGTCATTGTAGTGTGCTGCCATATATCTGTTTTCCTAGCTGATTTACTCTTTTGGTTTCGTTAATTGTCTAGTAAAAGGTAACTGTTTCTCAGTCAATGACATGCTGAGGCATTTCCTTAGTTCACTATTTCAATCACATTCAGTAAAATGAGTTGGTTATTTAAGGTGACTCTCATTTTACCCCCTTAATTGTCTTATTAATGCCTCGTGATACAATTAGGTACCTGTACTTGAGCAAATTGGTCACAATCCCTGGATCATCTGGTGCTTTCTTGCGCCTTTTTCTTGATCAGGTGATTAATTGAGTTTTGCAGGACCCATGTGATGGCATGTTTAAGCTATCATTTGATGACAATACTTTTACCTCATCAGTCTTTTGTCTCACAAAGCTTGTGTATTGCAGTTTCTTTTCTCTCCCATTTTCATTGGATTTTTCTTATCTACATTGGTAAGACTGGAGGGAAGGCCATCACAAGTAATTCCTAAGCTTGAGCAGGTATTATCAGTAATTGTATCTTCATCATCTTCCTTTTTGGCATAGCTGGAGGGAAGGCCAATGATTACCGTTTTGGCATAGCTGAACATTGAAGTTTGCCCTGGTCCATTGCAGTACATTTTCAGAATCCTGATTTGTACTTGTCTAAGCATGAATTTTGTAACAAAGATAAGTTTGAGCAAGGTTGATTAAGAAGGTTTGAAAATTGAAATTGAAATTGCAACCAGGGAAATTGCAAAAGCCACATCCTCCCAAGTTTAGAAGGTGAATCAACCTAAGGTTCAAAAGCCAAGTATAATATCTTGGTATGTATCCGAGAGGGATGGTCCCTGGAACCGTAAAAAGCACCTTCAGCATATATATCACTAACCTATGCTACAAGCAGATCAAATAAGTTGGACAGATTGGTCAAATTAATATTTAAAGTGCCTCTTTGAAGTTAGGTTTAAAACTCAAAATTCTTAGGATATCCGCTTTGTGTACACGCACAGGAAAAATTTCATCAGTTTTTTATGAGCTCAGATGTCAGAATCAAGTAAATTTTGTAAGTAAAAAATTTTATTCACCTCAATTCTTTATAAGGCAAGTCAAAAGTGGAAGTCTGAACACAAAGATTCCCCATTCACAAAGCAGGCATAAGTTAAAACATTGCTGAATCAGAATTTGTAACTGTGGGGCAAGCTTAAGCAGATTTATCAAAAATGTCTAATCATAGAGCTAGTTGCCAGCTGCAAACATATGCAATTACAAGAATCAGAAACAAACGTCCAACACAGTACCCCACTTTGAGATTCAAGATACTATACATGCATACATATATCGGGTGCTGAATGTATAAGCATCACTACAGAAACTTTATGCTATTCAAATCCATTAACAAATAGAAGCGCAAGCCACGAAATCCCACGAGATCATCCATTTTCTTAGCAGGTAAATGTGCTGTTTATCCTATAGACCAATTAAGAACGGCATGAGAAAGGATTAGGAAATTTCTGACCCTGCTTAATGTAGAGAGCTACCTATTGTTTTAAGTAACAGAACCGCTACAGAAAGATGAAATGCAACCACAAAAACAGAAGAAAAAGGATGACCTTGAGATTTGTATAATTTCTTTGGCAATCTCTTGACTTGTTGCATCAACTAATATATCTCATCTTCTACAGTTTAGTCAAAAGAACGTTTATTAACAGAAATTTAAATACAAATATCAAAATCAATCTAAGTATAAGCACAAAGTATTATTCCACTGAAAGGCCTAACTAATCCATGAACGCAATCCCATAGTCTCGTCCTCCATTTCTTCGGAAGCATCTTTATTCAAATTTCCCATTTTCAATTTCATCTGTAGCAACTTGTTGATCAATATCATCATTATTGTCAAGTTCTTGTGCCTACAAAAACAAATGCTAAGTTAGCAAATATATTGAATTATAAATGTAAATTATCAAACTAATATATATAAGATTAAGTAATTAATCAAAAATTTTTCTTACTTGGACAAAACTTATTGATGCATGTTGGTGTGCTATTGAAGTTGAAGACATCAAATCATAGCCTTGGTAGAAGTTAGGGTCCAACGTCTGCCCAAAAAATAAGATATAAAAGATCACACATACAGACAATAATCTATCAACTTGCAAAACTAAAATACTTGGAAAAAATTAAGATAAATAAGAAACAACATGCAACTAATGGTTGACATAATATCTACAAAAAGCATACTATTCACTTACTTGTAATAATTGTGTCATGTTCTTAGTATTTTGCCTATTGCAAATGTCTTCTATTGGAATTCCAAATTCCTGATATAATTAAAGAGAGAGACAACCACAAATTAAAAATATCATTGACAAAATATATCTTCAATGTAGTTTAGTCATCTAAACAATAAAATATTCAAATAAAAATTTAGAGTGAATTACATATCTACTATACTGTACAAGACAAAAATGACGAATAACTAAACTTGTTGCGGTGGTAATTCTCGAACAAAACCTTGAATTGTAGAAGAATCCATACTTGAATGAACAACATTATTTCCAGATTCCTACAATCATTGTTATCCAAATAATAAATAAGGATCCTAATACTATTTCCATGCTCATGATTCATCGTCGAACTAAGGAACCAAAAAAAAAAAAGTAATAGTCAAACAATAAAATAGCATTATTCACATAAACTAAATAAATTGTCAAACCTGTAATCTTTTTGATGAAGACTTCTCTTTCACCCTGTACTTGCGTTTCTTAGTAGCCATTTCTAGTGCACTTTTTGGTCTCTTGCTCAACTTGTAAGTGACTCTTTCTTTCACTTTGATGCCTTTTATTTTACTATAGTCGATTTCAGATGGATTAGTATCAACATCTTGATACACGCTTTCCCTCTCTTCAATACACACCTCTTTCATTTTCTTTTTCCCTTGGCAACATGCATCCATTTGTTCTAACATTTTCCAAAATCCTTCTTTAGCAATTTTATAAGCTTCATCACATTCAGAAGCTTTTGTCATTAGCTGCATATATAGATAGGATAACTCTTTGTAACGAAAACTTAATTTTGCCTTTGACCCCATTTCCTGGCTACTTTCACTGGAAACACATACATTTCCTGTTTTAGTTATCAAGTCATCTTCATCTACTTGAATGGCATAATAAAAATTTGGATCCTCTAATTGCATCCTTTGTAAGTACTCTAGGACTCCTCCTGTGTCACCTTGCATCATTGGTTTCGATCTTTTGGATCGTAAGTAGTTTTTTAAATCATCTCGAATGAATCCAAGATTTTCTCGTCCACCAACTTGTTTCGACATCAGTTCAATTGATTGTTTTGGTGCAATTCCGCAACTTCGGACCATATCTATTTCAGCTTCATGTGCCATTGTCATGTGTCTATGAGATCTAAATAAATGAGTTTTGCTCGGAGTTGATAGCTCATGATTATGTTCAGCAACAAAAAGCACAACACGGTATTTTCCAGCTTGTCTACAACTGATTTTCATCCTTGCACCACAATCACATCTTGTTTCTGGACGAGGACACTTAACAATCATATTACGTTTGTCTTTTGGCCTTTTTCCTTCACGGGAGCAGCAAAAAACCCTGTCCAACATAATATCACCATTTTTGTCTTTATGTCCCTTACTTAGTCGAGTTCCAAAACCAGATACTTTGGCATATTTTTGGTAAAAATTTCTAGCTGCTACTTCAGTATCGAATTCCATGCCAAGTTTCGGGACCATGTCATCTGGTATAGCCAAAGGAAGAAAAATTTGATTTCCTTGATTGCCATCAGTAATACAAAGAGGTAAGGCATTATTATTTATCTCCTGCAAGTCAACATCTTCAAAGTCCAATTTACGACATGATTGGACTTCATGAGTTGGCAAATCATTCTCCATATCTTTGCAAACACAGACTGTGCAAAATGAACATAAATTTATGTATCTTAGCATCAATGTCAGGGGCAATTGATTGTACAAATATAAGGATGTTGTAGTGGCCAAAAATCTACCTTCGCAATAATAACTAGTCTTTTCATACGAGCAACAAAGATATTTTTAATCTATCCAAAATGGTCTCCTACGCAAGCGTGTTATCCATTATCTAATGAAACCTGTTAAAAATAGATAGTCAATAGAAATAGATTCACATCAATTAATAACGTACCCGAGCCAGAGTAGCAGCAACTATAAAATAGATAGTCAATAGAAATAGATTCATATCAATTGATGACGTACCCGAGCCGGAGCAGCAGCAACTACACGAGAAGTGTCCCTTAGAACGCGAAGATGGATATGATGGCTGACAAAATAGAATCACGTGGAAGAATACTTCCAAGCGCACACAATTCCCACGATAATTGAAAGAAACGGCATGTTGATTTCCTCCTCAGCTCTGGTTAATAGAAGATGTTGTCCAATGCTCCGCTAGATTACATGGACCACAAAAAATGTTAATTGGAAAAAGAACAAGTCACTTCAAATGAGGAAATTCTTAATTGCCACATGCCCAATGATACTCATTCGAGGAACTATGCACTTAAGAAGCTTTTTCGACTGGACATGCACCATATTATGTGTACTTCTACGGAGAAGTTGAGTGGATAATGGCAGCAATAAAAATACTACACGGTACTTGGGATCATGGACTTTACTCTTCAAGCAAAACACAACTAACAATCACAACCAAACGAGCAGTTAATTTTGGACTAAGTAGCCATAGGCTCATAGCTAAGCATCAGAGAAGACAAACAAAAGCAAATGGAAACTGTTTTGCAATAATATTCAACTCAAATGAAAATGCAAAAAAAAAAAAAAATAGCACTAAGATTAATCCAACCCAAAGGAATATATATCAAAATTCAAGAACAAATAAAAGAGAAAATCCAATCAGAAAAACCATCCGTTAATAAATCGCTCTCCCCCATAGATCAACGCACGTAGACAACAAAAGCCAAAGATTAACATGCACAATAATTTATATCTTTACAATCAACCTCAATTCACCAAACTCCAGCAATTAGACAGATTTCAATTGGCCATGAATTCATGAAAACACCCTTTCATCCATTTGGTACTATTTTTGTCAAAATAAAAGAGGAAAATTAAAACCAATCCTAATAAAAAAAATAGTTCTACCTAGCAATACAACCTGAACAAAATTCTTACAGTATTTCTTAATGTATAACTTGCCCAAAATTTGCAACTATAAGCTTGGAGTTCCCTTTGTGTCTTCATCCTCAAAAACCTATAGTAGCTATTGAGAGGATAACTATTTATTCAATCCTCAGTGATTACGATAACAACTCTGGAAAGTGTGGAGACAAATGAGATAATTGAGAGCCGTACTTTAAGAACCAAACATCGGTAATAACCATGATGAGCTAACACCATAAATGGCATAAGTGGTTATAGAGTTTATGATAATACACCATAAACCATAATCGGTAAGTTTAATTTTTGTCAATGAGCCAGTACGCAAACAACAAAAGCTAAGTTAACATAGCATCCAAAAATAAAACTTCATCTCTCGAGCGGAAGTACCCATTACCCAGGACTCAAAATTTCCAGAAGCGGAGTGTTTGTGCTTCCATGTTTGTGCGGGAAAAGTCTTCTTGGTGGGTTTGCAACGGAAGTGCAGGTTCACCTTTGGATTCCTACACTCTTGCAGACGCAACACGGAAGTGAGGTGTAGGTGTTTTGTCAAAGGCCGCCTTTCCTCTCGTGCGCATTCAATTCAAAACTGCCACACTATTGCACAACCTTCCGGTCAAGTGGGTCTGTTTCAATGGTGAAGATGATGACGAGAGGACTTCCGTTGTGCACTGAGTTTTAGGGCTTTTTTTAATTGATAATTGTGATTTTGTGGGGCAGTTTTTATTTTAATCGGTTTTGGGTTGGGTTGTTTGAGAGTTTGGTTTATCAAGGGACACTTGGCAAGATTAAAAGAAGTGGGATAGGGTGTGAGACAGGATTTGATTTATCAATGATTTGCAAGCCATATTATGTCGACCAAAAGATGAATGCAAGATACCTGAGCCATGAATGGGGCATAGGCATAGAACTGGATGAAGTGATGCAGAGAACAGATATTGCAAAAGCTATAAGAAGAATCCTAGTTGAAGAAGAAGGCTCAAGAATGAGGCAGAAAGTGATTGCTCTCAAGGAACAGATCAAACATTGCATCAAGGAAGGTGGTTCTTCTTACAATTCTTTGAATAAGTTAGTGCAGTTCATATCATCCCTCTGATTTTCAAACCAGGGCAGTGGTAGCTAATAAAGATTTAAGCCTACTTTACATTTCTTGATGGGAAGGGGACTTTCATTGGCTTGGCAGGGAGCCAACATTTTACAGATTTATCGAGTTTTGGATTAGCAGCATATTGGATTCTGTATTGCACATGAATTGGCATAAGATGCCAAAATTAATTACTGGTTAGAATCTCTATCGAACTCCCTTCTTCAGTTTATTGATCAATTTGTACTGGACCATCTCTAGCAATTTCAATAAATTTCTGTCCCGTTATCAGAATATAAATATAAATTGATAAATATAAACTAAATATTAAATAGCAATATAATTGTCACATCATTAGTATGTCAACCGTTGCTTAACCTATAATAGAGGATAAGAAATCCAAAAAGAAAAAGAAGTTTAGAGCTTGAAGAATAAAAAATGGGTGCCTCAGTTTCAAGAAATTCAGTTCCAAAATTTAGAGTCCTTTCCATCGGCTTGGGTATTCAATCTTTTTATTTTTAATTTTCTTTTTGGCATTGTCCATACTATTTTTAATTTTCATCATATTGGATTCTAGAGTGGCCACCATCCAACTGGCACTTAATCCCACCAAAAACTACACCTCTTTAATTTTGTTTTCGAATTGAGACATTTAAGTAAAAAGTGCCTAAATTAAGAGTTATCTGGCTCATTATATGGGGTATATATATATATATATATGGTTTCAAAGAAGCACAGCCTGAGCCTAGGGTGTTTAGTAAATTGGTTTCAATCCTTACTACAAATTTCACATTTAGTAATACTCATACATGGTGTTTGCTACGGCCAATCAGAATGAGTTAATGGTAACGACAGATTTTCCATGGATTTACCGATTAATCACCTTTGACTAGTCTATCATATCAATAGTGATGGTGTTTTGTTTATCCACTAGAAAAATAATCTATTAGTAGTAAAAGAAAAGGTGAAACTGTGAAAATTAGTGCTAGCTAATATAAATGCCTGTTCAGTGGAACATTTTTCTTATGGATGCCTGTTCAATATCTTTAGAGTGAATTTCCAAATTTGATTTAGAACGGAATTGCACATGGATGCCTTCTGAAAAATTTAATGTTTTGTTTACCCAATAGTAAAATAATTTATTAGTAGTGAAAAGAAAGATGCAACTATGAAAATTAGTGTTAGAGGAACATTTGCAAAAAGATAACTTAGCAAAGTATCGGGGGGCATTTGCCATTCACACATTTAGCCTCTCATTTTTCTCAATTGCTTTCCTTAAAATGTGCCAGATAATTTGAAAAATTCTTTACAGATGGTTTTTAGTAAGTAAATTGACTCTTTTTTTAATAATTCTTTTGAAAAGAAACTGTATAGCATAAATATATATATATATTTCTTTTCTGTGGAAATTGTTTTAAGCAAAATGTTGGTTTATCTTGTTCAGACATTGCCGCTATTTGGCAACAAAGAGAGAGCAGGCCTTTTTAATTTCCATCACCTTTTAATCTTACTTCAACACTATGTATAAAACTTCTATCATTTTCAGATTAAACTTTTCCTGCTTAGGCTATTTTATTTTTTCCAAACTTCAACTTACGAGTTCAACATTTAGGTTTAGGACATCAAAAGTTTAAAGTGGAGCAAATCTTGTGCTCCATCTTCATTGATACTATTCAATGTTGAACAAGAGTTTTTGCTACTGCCGCTCTTGGCAAATAGAGTATTTGCTTTTTTTTTTCCCTTAAATTTATTTAGTATAGTAAATGGTATATTAGGATGCACTTATAAACTTTTATGGTCGTTCATCAATTAAACATTAAACACTTGTTATTTAATTGTTAAAGTAAATCTATATTTGATTAATGTTATACAATATTCCTCGATTGGTTATGAGATACTTAGTGCCCTAAAATAATTTTCTAATATAGAAATTCAATATTGATATTACATAGAAATCCTCAATAATGTTAGAAGTGCATCAAATTTGGAGACACTCTATAATCTTAATTAGTTTATGAAAAGGACATTGTTGAAAAAAAAATTAAAAACATTATATACCCAAATCAAAATTGCTCTTCATCTTCAATGATGGTGGGCTTTGAAGGGCAGACATGGGATGAACGGCAATAGAGGGTGGTGGCGGGGTTTGGTTGCATCAAGCGACCCCTATTCACCAGAAAGAAAAAGAAAAAAAAAAAGCAAAGAGATAAAAGTTTAAAAAAAAAAAAAAAGAAACAAAGGAAGGAGGGAAAAAAGAAGAAATGAAAAAAGGAAAAGAAAAAGAGAAATACAAAATTATCGACTCTGTTTGGATTAACTATTTTTTGAGGTGTTTTTTAAAAACTTTACTGTAGCTGTGTATACGAAAAACTTTTACTATAGATTTTTTTTGGATTGTTTTTAGAGATATTTTTAAAAAATATTTTTGAGTATTTTTATAATTTACAAATTTTTTGGGATTTTTTTTTAATTTTACACGATCCACCCCTATCCCTCCCTTTTCCTCCCCCTCCTCCTCTTCCTCTTCCTCCTCCTCCTTCATTCCTTTTCCTTCTCCTTCTCCCCCCTTCTAGGGGTGTGCATCGAATTCGAATTCGGTAATTCGGAAGTTTGAATTCAGAATTTTTCGAAATTTGACATAGGAATTACCGATCGATTTCGATTTCGAATTCACCAATTCTGATTTCGATTTCGATTCTGAATTCAATTCGGAATTCGGTAAATTCCGAATTCACCGAATTCGGAAACCTTTTCTCCCTTTATAACCGAATTCCGAATTCACCTAATTCGGAAACCTTTTCTCCCTTTATAATTTTATTTGGTTAGATGTATTGTTATATAATATAAATTTTATATTGCATATATTATAAAAAATATTATTATATATAAATATATTATAAAAAATACTGGCTCTGTTTGCATATATTAATATTTATTTATTTATATATATAATATTTTTTATTTCAATTTTATTTTATAATATGTATTAATATATGTATTTATAATTATATATATATTTATATATGTATATTAAATATATATTAATATACATATTATATTTATAAATTCTATTAATATATATTTATATTATACATATAAATATATATTAATATACATATTATAAATATATTAATATAATTATATTAATATACATATTATCAAACAAAATTGAAATAAGTATATTTATATATATTTATAAATATATATAAATATATTTTAAACAAAATATTAATATTTATATATAAATATATATATTTATTTCAATTGATATAATATATATAATATACATATTAATATACATAATTGAAATAGACATATTAATATATATATATTAATATACATATTATAAAACAAAATTGAAATAAAAAATATTATATATATAAATAAATAAATATTAATATATATATATTATAAAACGAAATTGAAATCGAAAAATCTGATTTCTATTTCCGATTTCAAAAACTCCATTACCGAATTTGAACGAAATTCGCATAATTTGAAATCGAAAATTCCTATTTCAGTGCTGAATTCCGAATTACCGATTTCGAAAATTCTGAATTCAATTCAAATTTGATCGGTAAATCGAAATTTTTCGGTTTTGCACACCCCTACCCCCTTACCTCCTTCCCCCCAACCCCAAACCCCTTTCCCACCCGTGGGTGGTGGCTGCGACTTTTGCCACAACCACGACCGTCTTGGTTGCAGCTTCTGGTCGCGAGAAGATTTGATCGTGACTAAGAAGGTTACGGTCAGTCGAGGGAAAGGAAATTGGGGGGCAGGGAAAGGGAAAGAAGAAAGGAGGAAAGAGGAGGAGAGAGAGGAGGAGAAAAAAAAGAGGAGGAGAGAGGGAGGAATTGGAGTGGGCGAAGAGAGGGAGGAGAGAGGATAGAGAGTCGTGGGTGTAAGGGTGGTGGCGGTAAGGTGCTGGTCGTGGTGGTGGAGAGTGATGGGTAGTTGTATATTTTTTTGTATATTTAGAGTTGTTTTTGATATATTATATGGATATGGTGTTTTTGGAGTTGTTTTTATTTGTGTATTATTATAGTATTGTAGATGAAAAAATTGTTTTTTTCAAAAAAGTCTGAATCCAAACAGAGCCATCAATTCACCCTTGATTGTACCACTCTTGCACTGCGCGTGTTTGGCGAGTGTACACCAAATTCTGTCAAGTTGAATGATATCTATCCATATTCCAGAAAAGTCCAAAGTATAAGGAAGTTGTGCAGGTGTTTTAAACAATGAGAGCCCCTCAAAAAAAAAAAAAAAAAAAGAAAAAGAGGGCAACCCTATACCACAAGGGGAATTTTTCATATTTTACGCTAAAAAGAAAGCAGCGGCAAAAGAAAAACAAAAACTCTAGTACAACCATAACTTTTTTTACGTGGGTGCATGAATCGTGGAAATTTCAAATGCACTCTTATGTAAATTGTGAAAGTAAATTATTAATTATTTATTGATTTGCATAAAAAGTCTATCATTCGCCAACTCCCTTTGTAGTAGCGGCTGCCCACGGGGCTTGGCCCTAGTCGGGGTTTCTATCCTACATCGGTGCTGGGGGGTTGGGGTTTGGGTAGATAAGTCTCCTGAGAGCCTTCAAAAGTTGTCGGCTTTTGAAGGTATTCTCGAAACTTAGGTTTGTCTAACAAATTTCTTGCTTTCGTAAGAAAATGCCAACTCCCATTGGCAGGTGTTTTTAGAACCAAACTAGATCAGTCAGTTCTACTAGTTCAACCGCGGACTTACTAGGGCTTCAGCCTTCAGTCTGATTCATCCAGATAGCCGGAAATAACAAAAAAAAGGTAAGAACTAGTAAAAAACCGGTGAATCGTATGAAATCGGTTAAATTGATCAGATCCAGCGTTATGTGATTTTTTATTTGAACCCATCTAATTCTTCATTTTGTGAATATTGGGCTATTGCATTTGTGCTATTGGGCTACCAAAGCCCAAAATACAAATTAACAGCTTCAATATTTAACTTTGTGGGCCAAAAATAAAAAACCCAAATCAACAACAAAAAAGCAGCAAAACCCTCAAATCTCATCATTTCGTCCATGCCCGTCCCTCTCCATGCTCACTCAGACCACCCACAACATAGAAGCCATTCAAAGCCACCTAACAACCGTGCCACCTACAATGATCATCTTCTACCTTTATTTTCTTTTCTTCTAAATATTCCTATATTTTATATTTATGTGGTGTTAAAATATACAAAAATATAGATCTGAAAAAAAAATTTTTTAGCATAGAAGGCTTGTAGACGATGATAAAGACATGATTGAAAATGGAAAAGAAGATGTTGATGAAAATTGGTACTTTAGAGCTTTGTTCTCTTCCATTTTTTTCTTTTTTTTTTTTGGAGTGACTATCTTGTCGTTTTGAGCACAAGTTTGAAAAATTTAGACACCAGATTATTGTTCAATTTGTGGTATCGACGAATTTTTTAAAAATTTTTATAACTCCTCAATTTTTTAGCTATTATACAATGAACTTTTTCTCTTTCGTTTTTGAGATGAATAGCAGCTTCCTTGTTTCTTTGAAATCTTCCACTATTTTAAGAATTTCTTTCTGTATTGCATATAGTTCTTAATTTTTTATATTTAAAATAATTAATAAATCAGAGAACCTTTGAGCCGGCCGATTGAACCGGCCGATTGAACCGGTTGGACAGAAAATAATTCGAATCGGACATTCTACAAGTTCGTTCACCAATCCGAGTTTAAAAATATTATCCATTGCTGAAATAAAGCTAGAAGATAAATAGCAACGATCTATCTTTTCCCTGAACAGAAATCAACATTGATCATTTTATTCACATAAGGCTCTCGTTAGCCATTAAAAGATACAAAGCTAGCTTGCTTAGCAACAAATTGATCTATGATCAACTTCAACACGTACGTTTGAAAGGACATCGACTCGGACACTGAGATATACGGGATTCCCCAACAATCCGATAAAGAAAACTTCAACAATTTGAAACTCTCACTGGAATAGCAGCAAGAGGTTCAGCTTTCTCAAGTGAAAGCCCAAACTTATCTTTCATGTCCATATCTTTTGGTTCCATACCATTAGGCAGTTTCCAATCAGAATTATGTACAAGAGTAGCCAACAACAATTTCACCATTCTCACTGCCAGCGGCAATCCAGGGCAAATTCGCCTTCCAGAGCCAAAAGGGATGAGGGATAAATCCCTTCCCCTGAAATCAATGTCTGAATTCAGAAACCTTTCTGGTAGAAATATGGTGGGATCTTTCCAGTAAGCTGCATCCCTCGTGATCGACCATGCATTCACCATTACTTGAGTATGTTTTGGAATGATGAAACCACAAAGTTGCACGTCTGTCTCGGCAGAATGGATGAGAAGTGGTGTTGTGGGATGGAGTCTCATTGTTTCTTTTAGGACTGCATCTAGATAAGGAAGTTGCATGATGTCTGCCTCCTTGACACTAAACCCTGAGCCAACATTTTCTACAAGTTCTTGCTTTACTTTTGCCATTTTCTCTGGGTTGTGAAGAAGCTCTGCCATTGCCCATTCGATTGTGGCAGTAGTGGCATCTGTACCTCCTATAAACAAATCCTGTTGGTTGCACAGAAATATTGTCAATATTCACAGAATAATAATAGGGAAATGTATGGATTACATAGGAAAGTCAACGTCAAATATATCTAATGTCATATCTCATAGTGACAGATACATAGATAAGAATTATGCATTCAGGGTAACAAAAAAGGCTAGTAGATGAATGCAAGGTGCAATTTAAGTTACTAATCTTGTCAAAGAAGATCAAATAAAAAAAAGGAAAAAAAAAAGAGTAGTGGATGAATGCATCACTAATTACCATGAGCAGTAGTCTAACTTCGGGGAGATCCAGTTCATCCGGGCCATATTGTTCACTATGATCAAGAAGAGCGTCCAAGAAATCTCCTGATCTTTCTATGCCAGAAGCCCTTTGTTTCATCCGGCGATCAATATTGTTCTCAATTAGCGAGTGCAAACCATCATAAGCAGGCTTAATATCTCTTCTAATTCCCTGAGGATCAAATGGCTTCAGAATAGGAAAAAAATCAGCGAGATTTGGTTTGCCAACAAGCTCCAAAATCCTCAGAATCAAATCTTTTAGTTCTTTAACTTCTTTTGAATTTGGATCAAGTATGTCAGCTGAAAATATCATGTTGGACAATAAGCTCAAAGTTGTACCGAACACTAATCTCCCAATATAAATAGCTTCTCCAGCTTCTCGAGCTTCGAAGACACGTTTAAGCATGTTTTCCATCATTTGGCACCGTAATTCTTGCAATGCATCCAATCTTTGTGAGGTAAAAACTCGACTGTTCAAAAGCTTCCGTAGCTTTTGCCATTGTGCACCTTGAGAAATCCAAATTATGGAACGTTGGTAATCAGTTTCTGCAGTTGCTGCATCCACGATTGGCCTCATCCAGAAAGCTTGATCATTCTTTTGGAGAATTTCTCTAGCCATCTCAGTCGAAGATGCAACTACAGTTGTGACACAGCCAAGTTTGATTGTCATGAGTGGACCGTGAATCTTGGCTAACTTGGTTAAGGACTCGTGGGGTCTGTCACCTAATTTGAGGAGATTCCCAATAATTGGGAGGCCTTTGGGGCCCGGAGGAAGCCTCTTCTGGTTGTTGATTGATCGTTTTGCCATGTAAAGCAAGATGGAGGTAATGCAGAACAAGAGAGGTGACAGGAGAAGTAAACTCTTAATCTCCATGGCCAACTTTGAGGATACTAACAGGAATATTTGGTTATGCTAGTTGGGTGTCAAACCAAGGCCTTAAATAAAAGATGACATGAAGTGTTGATTGGTTATTTTTTCCTCAAAGAAAGAGGGGCCTGATCCAACCACCGCGTGCTTGCTTGCCTCATTTCTGGGTCTGAAGGATGCTTTCTAAGACCGGACGAAGACAAAATTAGAGAAGTTTAGCAAGTTAGGAGGGTGATGGCTGTTTTATTAGCTGGGGAACAGCAAAGCAATACGAATGATACCAACAACTATGTACTATAGAACAAGGATGCAAAACTTAAAATACATGAAGTTACATAACTTGCATATAATATAAGGGCTTAAATAATTGGTGACATACTTTTAAGATGATTGTACAACACTCTTTTCAGTGCATATATCTGTAAAATGCACACAAAAAAAATAACAAAATTAATAATGCACTTCAAAATTTACAGTCAATTTTATCCATTGAAAGAATGAGTGTATAATCAATTGTTTGAACCCCCACAAAAAAAAAAAAAAATTTGCTCTTACTCCTGTACCCAGAATTTGCAATGTAGCACATTAGCCTATGTCTCTATATCTATCTGGCATCTTTCCTTCTGAGTTCTGGCAAACCGAACAAAGCATGTTATAAGTTTCATTAGCAGTACTGTGTGTAGTGTGTAGATTGTGGTGTTCAGCTCTAGAGTAGTAAAAAGGTGTCAAGGGATTTTTTTCTTTTGCTGGGCCGGGGGAGGTCAGGTGTTGAAGATGATAGAAACCTCATTAGGGAGAATTGTACATAGTCTTCAGCACAATAGGGTGATTGATATATTTACAAACATCGTCATTTCTTCAAAAGATAAGGAGGGGTCTGATAAAAGATATTCGGATAGACCGAACACATGCGGCAATATTACACTTAATTTCTCTGCCTAAATTCCAAGTGACAATTGGAGAACTTGGCCAGGAGCTCCAAATGTTTTAAAAGGCATTTTTGAGGCAAGTCTTGTTTGGGAGTGATTGAATGAAGTGCCAGTGTATAGGTTAGAGTTGATAGTTAATGTATAGGTTAGAGTTGTATTTGTCATGTTGTGATTTTATTTTTTAAGACAACAATAATGTTTCATAGTATTATAACATTTTTCATATGTACGCCACTGCGAGTGCTGTTTTATAAGTAGTATCATTGTTGTATGCCACTGCGAGTGACATGTTTGTTTCTTTGGTTAGTTATGCGGCTGTGTAGATCACTGGGTTTGGTTGGGGGATTCTGTTCCCGTGGCAATGTGGCATCGTTTTGTGAATGATAGAAACAAGCTGGCAAATATGTCAGGTCTCCAGTTTTTTATTGAGCGGGTACTGTTGAGTTGACTGAAAGCAGATGATTGACCAAGGCCTTGTTATAATAGATTCGGATTTTAATATGTTGAGAGATGTTTGATAATAAAAAATTAAATATTTAAATTAATTAAATAATATTGAATTTTTTAGAACTCAGACTTATTTTACTTTTTGCAATAGTAGTTAAACTTGTTCAACATTTATAATAATTTATTATGTATTTTAAGAGTATATTGTTTTTCTCTCCCTTTTTTTTGTTGTTGTTCTCCGATTGTTACTTGCTTCTGTTTGTTACTATTTCGTGTACCTAGAATAGAGTTTTAAATTTGTTTTAATTGCATTCTTGTACTTCTCTCTAACTTGTTTTATTTCATTGTTAATAATTTCTCATTAATATTATAACATAACAAATTTTATGTCTCTTAATCACATTTTCAAAGTATAATATAATCTAGCATTCAATAATTTAAATACATAGAATATTACAACTTACAATAAAGTAGATATGAATAGTAAAAGTTTTAAATAAGTTGTGACAAAAATAAGTTTCAATCAATTAGTAGTATTAAAAAGTATAAAGTAAACAAATTTTTTTAGCTAATAGTATACAATTTATTATCTAAAATTCGCAATACAAGCAATATAAAATATTAATCTATTTATGATGTGTTTTCAAAGAGTTTAAGAAGTGAGTGTGTGTTTGTGTGTGTGAAAATATATTTACTTATGTGATGTGTTTATGTATGTGAAAAAAAAAATCTTTTTGCATGTGTAAATGTATAAGAGAGAATTTATGAATTACAATGTAATAATTAATATGTTGAATCATATTTGGATCATGGGTTTGAGACGACCCAATATGACCTAATCCAAAATCAATCGAATTTAAAGTTGGGCGGGTTAGATATTACCCATTTAAGTACAAATCCAATATCAATCCGCGACCAATTGTCAGGTATAACTAAGAGTGTTCGCATAATATAGTAAGGGTCTTTAGGACAAGAAACTAAGGCATTGTTTGGATTGCCATTTTTTCAAAAACTTTTTATATTTTTCCTGAAAATAGTTTTCAATCATATTATTATCTTGTATATATCAAATCGTTACAGTATTATTTTTTTTTTTACAAAACTCTAGAAAATAGCAATCTAAACGGATTCTAAATGTCTTAGCTAAAGGAGCCTTTGTTACAGTAGGGAAATTTATATTAGAAATTCTCTGCACGAAAACGAGTTATTCCTTTGGAGAATCCTATTTAAATTGAAGCTAAGAGGGGCCATTAGAGATTCTCACCTATCTTATAATCCTTCTCTCTAGGCATCAAGTCATAGGAAATTTCATCCTAAAAAGGAAACTTACGAATGTCACCAGCCGTTAGTTACCTTTTTTTTTTTTTTTTGGGAAGAAAAGAATTAAAACATAAAGATCCAGGACGTGGCAAAGTAGATTTCTCAATGATTTAGTGATTTAGTTTTCTCTTTCCAATAATACTCGTATTACATATTTTCTTGACCTAGTTGTACCTTTTTTATGGATTCCTATTCAATATCTTTTGAGGTTATTTATGTAATACCGATTTTGACATCATATTTTAGGAATAGAACTCCATTAGAGTGACTTTAACGTTTTGTTTATCCAATAGTAAAGTAATTTATTAGTAGCAAAAGGAAAGGTGCAACTACGAAAATTAGTACTAGATAATATAAATGCTAAATAGCTAGAGAAATTAGTGGGAAGTTTGTGTAAGGACAACTTAGCAAAGTATTCAAGGCCATTAGCCATTCGCATGTTTAGCCCCGCCTTTTTCTCAATTGCTTTCCTTGTTATGTACTAGATAATTTGGCAAATTCATTACAAATGGTTCTTAGTAAGTAAATTAACTCTTTTTTTTAACTCTTCTAAAAAAAACCTTATGGTATAAATATTTATTTCTCTCTTGTGGTATTCTTTTTAGCAAAATATTGGTTTATCTTATTCAGACGTTCCCACCATTTGGCAATAAATAGAGAGCATGCCTTTTTTTTTTATCTCATTCATCTTTTTATCTTACTTTGACATTGTATATAAAAATTTTACCATCCTTTTAGGTTAAACTTATCCTATTTAGGCTATTTCATTTTTTTTTCCAAGCTTTAACTTATGAGTTCAACGTTTAGATTTAGAATATCAAAGGTTAAAGTGGAGCGAATCTTGTGCTCCATCTTCATCAATACTATTCAATGCTGAACAAAAGTTTTTGCTACTGCAGCTCTTGGTAAATAGAGTAGAATTTGCTCTTGTTTCCTTAAATTTTTTTGGTACAGTAAATGGTATATTATAATACACTTATGATAAACTGTTATGGTCATTCATCAATTAAATATTAAACAGTTGTTATTTTAATTGTTAAAGTAAATTTATGTTTGATTAATATTATTCAATATTCCTTGATTAGTTATAACATAGTTTAGTGTCATAAAATGTTGGGTTATTATCACTTTACCCCCTTAAACTATATCACTACTATCAGTTTATTTCCTAACATTATATTTTAATCACTTCACCCCCATAAGTAATTCAACTGAACATGTTAAGAAATTTTGATCAAATATACCCCTTATTCTATAGCATTATCACATTGTTATTAGCACTTTATCCCTTCAAATTACAGTGATACAATCGCTTTAATTTCTAACATTATTTTTTAGGCATTTTATCTCATCGTTAATCTAACTAGTATGGTCAAAATTTTTTAAATATATTTACCTTTTTTTATATAATTAAAAATAAAAAGGTTGGAATGGTTATTCTTCCTTTTTTTCACTTTAAAAGATCCAAAAACATAAAAATAAAAGAATTTTCTCAAATTTCTTTTTTCACACTTATTAATACTAGGAAAAGAAAAGGAAATAGGAAAGAAGGAGATAGAAAATTAGATTTTGCAAAGAAAAATATAAAGAATAGTTTAACATTATCGTATTAGTTTAAGGTTGTCGGAATTAGAATTGAAATTTGGTGGTAAATAGAAAAGTGAAATGATTTTAAAATAATAAAAGTATTTAGTTCTTTCTTATTTGTATTATTTGAAAAAAGAATTAAGCTCTTTCTCTCTCCCCCCTCCCTCCCCTCCCCATCCCCATCTTTTTATTTTTTTTAATATTAATAAGATTGTCAAGAAGAAAGAGATTAACACTTTGACATTTTTTATTGATACAAAAAGAAGAAGAGCAACTCTAAATTTTTATTGTTTTTATTATACAAACAGGAGGGTAATTTCTTCTAAAATTCTTTAGCTTGATATTAATGGTGGGATAAATTGCCTAAAAAAATAACTCTAGGGGTAAATTGATAATGATATTACAGTTTATGGGGATAAAGTGATAATAATTTGAAGGGATAAACATGCCTTTTCACTTTGATTAACAAACTCCATTAAATTTGACCGTTAGTTTTGAAGGTAAAGTAACTAAAAGGTAACGTTAAGGAGGAAATTGATAATAACACCAAACGTTAAGGGAGTAAAGTGATAATAACCCTGAAATTAGGGGTGGCAATGGGGCGGGGGTGGGGGGGGACACCTCCCCCAACCCCCGCCCTGTTGCATTTTAATTCCCCCCGCCCCGGGCTTCCCCGCCCTGCCCCGTTTCCCCCGCGGAGGCACCCGTGGGGTTAAAAAATTTTATTATATAATTTCATTATAATTAAATTTGAGCAAATAATCAAGTACTAAAATATCAACACATCACCAAATTATTATTCATTGTAACTTCACAATTGAAACTCATAAAAATAATTAAACAAAGGTTATCTGAATACAATCTAATATGATAAAACAAATATAACTAAAATAATCAAGTTTTCACTTTTGATACAAATACAATCACTAAATTATTATTGTGTTTTTTTTAGAAAAAAGTGTTATTATATTAAGTGTAGTTAGGAATTTAACATAAATGTATTAATAAATTTAGTATAAATAATTAATAATTTTTATTAATAGACATGTATAATTAGTAGTATAATTGATAATATCATTATATATATATAATTATGTACGCATATATATATATATATGTTTTTCAAACGGGTAGCGGGGCGGGGGGTAGGGCTAAATGGGGGGAAAAAGTTCCCCCCCGCCCCCGCTCCAATGACCCCCCGCGGGTGTCCGCCCCCATTGCCATCCCTACCTGAAATGTTTTCTAATATAGAACTTCAACATTGATATTACACAAAAATCCTCAATAACATTAGAAGGACATCAAATTTGGAGACACAACATAATCTTCATTATTTTATGATAAGGGCATTGTTGGAAAAAATTAAAAATAGTATATACCCAAATCAAAATTGCTCTTCATTTTCCATTGTTTCATAGACAATAATGACCAACTTATTTCAACCTTGTATTTCATTATTTTATATTCTCTATTTTTTTTTGGGTAAAAGGAAAATGTTTAGAAAAAGGGGAAGATTACCCTATCTAGGGCATGTCATTGGTGCACCTTTTAATATTGATAGTGGTTTTACAATAAACTATATCAATTGCCAAAACCTTGAATAACCTAACATAATAAAGATAAGTAACCAGTAGGCTTATTTATGAAATATTTTGTATAAAATGAAACAATCTCAACTCTCAAGCATGGTTTCTATATTGATATTATCCCCTTGATATTGAAAACGAAGAACTACTCCCAACTTAAACCAATGGTGGGCATTAACAATGTTCGTCTATCTCTATACATGAAGAACTAAAAGGTTTTGGATTTTGATTTTTCTTCTTCTTTTATTCGAGACAGAGGTTAGCATTACTCAAGATTAGGAAGACCAAACTAAAAATAAATATCTTAGAAACATAGGTTAAAAGTAAATTCAATCATTTTTTCCTTCTTTATTAATCTCCAATGATTTGCTTACAAAGATAACTTTCTTATATTGTTAGACAAGATTATGGTTCAAATTATTCAAATATCCAACAAAATAATTACAAACAAGAAAATAATAAATAGATGAAATTTCATAAAGATGCATACTTTTATGTTATTTTCCTACAACCTTGCATGTACCTTATTATTATTTCTTCACAAAGATTTCAAAGTTTAGGAAAAGCATTGAAACTTATTTTGTTTGATATCAATAATAACCTGTGGAATGTATGATTTAAAATTGGTAATAGTTGTCTCAATTGATCGTCTAATTACAAATTTTGGGTTTTGACTCTCTCTCAATTCCCTTTTGTTTCTCTAAGAGCTTCATTTTTGGCATTATCAATATCAATTTCTTATATTGGTGTATGAAAATAGTATTTATTGTTATAGATATTAATTACAAAAATTTTCATGTAAAAATAACATATTAATTTGTCATGTGGATTTGAATTAGTAACAAAGAATCTGTTTTTAATTTCCTCATGCAATATTTGATTTGTAATAAAATTACAAATTTTCCTTATGAAATATTAGATTTGGAGTAAGTTATGTGAATGTTAATTTTTCAAAGTGGGAAAAATCGTTTAAAACATTTCTCATATATTTGTAAAATGACTTTTTTGTCCCTTACTTTTAAAATTGTAATTTTACATCCCTTACAAATTCACACTGATCAATTTGGTCCCTTCCTAGATTTCCTACTAATTTTTTACGGAATCCATCTTGCGCCTTGCACATGATTATTTTTTAGGGAAAAAGTTGTCAAATCACATTTCACATAATCCGATCCATAGTCTCTCACATTTCACAAAATGAATTTTTTCATCCTTTATTAATTATGTGTACAATTAGTTTTTTCTTGTTTTTGAAAATCGATGCATATGTCTATTTGATTTCATCTAAACAATATGAATAACATATAATATAAGGTAAAAAAAAAAAAAGCCCTTGTGATAAAACCTAATATATAGAAAAACCTCTCGTGATTTTAAAACGTACAACACGACACTTCATGTTTTGAATTAAATTGTAAAGGTGGTGGAATCTGTTAAAATTAACGGGGACGGATGAAATGATAAAAATGCCCTAATATAACTAAGAAAAAGGCAATTTAACAAAATCATTTGTTTCATTCTCTAGAGAGGGAGAATTGGGGGTTAAAGGATATAATAGGTATATTTGTTAAAAATTAGGTATAAAAAATTTATTTTTAAGTTCCAATAAGTCATTTTCGTTAATTTTAAAGGATTCCGTTACTTTTATAATTTAGTTTAAAGTATGAGATGTCATTTTGTACGTTTTGAAATCACAAAGGACTTTTCTATATATTAGATTTACCACAAGAGTTATTTACCCTATAATATATCTTTATTTGATTCACTTGAACAAATTAATTGTAGTTGTAGGTGAAATCAAATAGAGATATTACATGCTATTCGTACTGTTCAGGTGAAATCAAAAGGACATATACATTGGTTTAAACAAAAAATTATTCATACACATGATCAATAAATGATGAAAAAATTCATTTTGGGAAATGTGAAAAATGAAAATTTTATTTTGTAAAATGTGAGGGACTATAGATCGGATTATATAAAATATGATTCGATAATTTTACCGCTTAAAAATGATCACGTGATCCAATGTGAATTTGTAAAGGACGTAAAATTACACTTTTAAAAATAAGGACGAAAAAAGTTATTTTACACTTTTAAAAGTAAGGATGAAAAAAGTTATTTCGCAAAATGTGAGTGACGTTTCAAATGATTTTCTAAAAAAAGGAAGGAAATTAAACAAGAGAAAAAAAAATAAATGCTCTTTTCTTAAATAAAATTGCAAACAAATTTGTGAAGCAAAACCATAGTTGAATGCCCAATAAAATAATGTAGTCAATTTTGATATCTAAAAGATGGGTTGTTTATACTACCCAGAGAAACTGACTCAATCAATGCATTAATTGGGGTCATACGATAAAAAGAATGTCTCTAAAGCAATCGAAGAGTAAGGGAATTTAGAGGAGAAGAAATATAGAATGTGAGCTCAAAAGATATAGGGAAAGATAGCCGAATGATATAAAAATTGTACTGAAATACTGGTTCACAACTTTCATCTTCTTCAAAGTTATTAATACTTTTCCTGTACATTTCTGATAATTTACAGAATCTTTTTCAGGATCGAAAATCAAAAAATGCACCAATTCCTAAGAGTTTATATTCCAAAAAATATGTAGAAAGGCTGAAGATATAATAATAAATGACATCAAGTACACGTGGTCTAAATCCATAGAGGTATTATTCTTTTTAAACTTATTAGATTCTGAGGCCCTTCAATTTCTTAGGTCATTATAGAAGAATGTACATTCTTAAAAAGAAACAAATTCATACAAACATGACCAACAACTGCAACGCACGTGTTCCCGTACCAGTACTCCAGAAGCTATAAAAAACGGGGGTTAATCACATTTTATCCCCTTAAAGAATACCTCATTTCTCAGTTTACCCCTTAACCTTTAATTTTGCTCACTTAACTCCCTTTAGGACAAAATTGCCCTTGTATTACTTTGACTTTTTAGTTACCTTGTTTTCCTTTCTTTTGTTTCTTTTTCTCTTTCTTCTTTATTTAATTCTTCCTCTTTCCCACAAAAAATTTCACCTTAATGATTGAAATTAAAAAAGAGGAATTGCAAAGATCTATTTTCTTCTTAAATGATTAAAAAAATATTCAAATCACTTTCCTAAAATACAATTTTTTTAGCCTTTCAATTCTTTTAATTTTGGGTTTTCCTCTTTCCTTTCTAGTTTCTCATTTTATTTTCAAGAAAATATCATAAGATGAAATTGTTTTCCTTTCTTTTATTTCTTTTTCTCTTTCTTCTTTCTTTCATCCTTCCCAATAGAAATTCCATGTCAACGAAAATTTTTGTTTTGAGTTTATAATTGCATATTTTTGGGTGAAGGTTTAAAAGACATCAAAAACTAATTTTGATTTTTTGTATGATGCCACGGGTTACAAATTTCAATTGATGATTATTAATCAGGTCACAATTTCATCTTAAGATATTTTCTTGAGAATAAAATAAGAAACTATAAAGGAAAGAGGCAAACCCAAAATTAAAAGAATTGAAAGGCTAAAAAAATTATATTTTAGGAAAGTGATTTGAATATTTTTTTAATTTTTTAAGGAGAAGATAGATCTCTGCAATTCCTCTTTTTTAATTTCAATCATTAAGGTAAAGATTTTTGTGGGAAAGAGGAAGAATTAAATAAAGAAGAAAGAGAAAAAGAAATAAAAGAAAGGAAAACAAGGTAAATGAAAAGTCAAAATAATGCAAGGGCAATTTTGTCCTAAAGGGTGTTAAGTGAGCAAAATTAAAGGTTAGGGGGTAAACTGAGAAATGGGGTATCTTTTAAGGGGATAAAATGTGATTAACCCTAAAAAACGGCTACTATAGAAAAGCGGGCATTTATTTTTGGGAAAATTTCACTTTACCCCCCTGTGATTTAGCATTTTTCACATAATCCCTCTATGGTTTCAAAAGCTATATATAACCCCCTTTATGGTTTGGATTAAAGTGTCAAAGTAATGGAAAGGGTTGATCACATTTTATCCCTTTAAAAAATATCTCATTTCTCAGTTTACCCCCTAACCTTTAATTTTGTTCACTTAACCCCCTTTAGGACAAAATTGCCCTTGCATTATTTTGACTTTTCATTTACCTTGTTTTCCTTTCTTTTATTTCTTTTTCTCTTTCTTCTTTATTTAATTCTTCCTCTTTCCCACAAAAATCTTCACCTTAATGATTGAAATTAAAAAAAAGGAATTGTAGAGATCTATCTTCTCCTTAAATGATTAAAAAAAATATTCAAATCACTTTCCTAAAATAAAATGTTTTTAGCCTTTCAGTTCTTTTAATTTTGCATTTTCCTCTTTCCTTTCTAGTTTCTCATTTTATTCACAAGAAAATATCATAAGATGAAATTATTTTCCTTTCTTTTTTTTCTTTTTCTCTTTCTTCTTTCTTTCATCCTTCCCAATAGAAAATTCCATTTCAACGAAAATTTTTGTTTTGAGTTTGTAATTGCATATTTCTAGGTGACGGTTTAAAAGACATAAAAAATTAATTTTGATTTTTTGTGTGATGCCACGTGTCACAAATTTCAATTGATGATTATTAATCAGGTCACAATTTCATCTTAAGATATTTTCTTGGGAATAAAATGAGAAACTAGAAAGGAAAGAGGAAAACCCAAAATTAAAAGAATTGAAAGGCTAAAAAAATTGTATTTTAGGAATGTGATTTGAATATTTTTTTAATTATTTAAGGAGAAGATAGATCTCTACAATTCCTCTTTTTTAATTTCAATCATTACGGTGAAAATGTTTGTGGGAAAGAGGAAGAATTAAATAAAAAATAAAGAGAAAAAAGAAATAAAAAAAAGGAAAACAAGGTAAATGAAAAGTCAAAATAATGCAAGGGCAATTTTGTCCTAAAGGGGGTTAAGTGATTAAAATTAAAGGTTAGGGGGTAAATTGAGAAATGGAATATTCTTTAATGGGATAAAATATGATTAACCCTAATGGAAATAGTCACTCGTAACGGCGTCATCTAAAATGTCAAAAATACCCTTATGTAAAGTTGAAATTTATGTATTAACTAAGAGGGGTTATGTGTATATTTTAAAAATCATAAGGGGGTTATATGGTAAAATATTAAATCATAGGGGGATTATATGGTAAAATATAAAAATTATACGGGGATTATATGGTAAAATTTTTAGAAGTTCCATTACGAGTGACTATTTTCGTTACTTTGACACTTTAATCCAAACCATGAGGGGGTTATGTATAGCTTTTGAAACCATAGGGGGGTTATGTAAAAAAAGGGTAAACCACAGGGGGGTAAAATGTAATTTATCCTTTATTTTTTCTGCTTTTTCCTCATGATCAGATTTTCAAGCAGATGAAATTAAAGAATCTGGAAGTAAATGAACTCAAATTATTTTAGCTAGAATCAAGACTATACCTGAAATCCACTTGTTTAAGTCTCGCTTTATCCCTCTTTCTCTTTCTAGATGTAGGTGAGACCAATTAATAAAATCTGATTGAATTAATAATTTCTTAAAATCTCTCTAGTCTCTTCTAATTTAAAATCATGGTGTGAGGTTCATCTTCCTCTGTTTCGAGCATGAAATAGATGAAATAAATTAAAAAATGGATGTTCAATAATAAAATCTTCTTTGAACTGTCCATATCCGTCCATTCTGCCGAACCATATCACATCCTGGATATGGTGAATAGGATGAATTGAGATAAATACCTGGATTGACTTTGAAGTGCCCAATAGCTCAAGCCTAGGCGTCTACATTGAAATTTAACCAAACTAATTTCCTTGAAATTCACGAGTCTTATTCAAGAAAATATTGCCAATTTTAGTTTGACAGCACGCATGACATCTTTGCTTGAACATAGACTACAAGGTGTAAATTGTTTGTAAATTAACCAGATTATTGAGAGAGCAATACTCTTTTTCTTTGAGTGATGAACAAGAGAATACTCTTTTTCTGTTTAGGTTGAATCTTTCTTTTGTTCCTTTTCTTCTCAATTTTGACTACCTTTAGTTGTCACAAAAAATTTTGTACTCAGAGGGAGAAAAATCACAAACCTTTCGTGAAAATACAATTAAAAAAATCACTAATTACTATATAATTTTCGTGAAGATGTCAAATCAAGAGTGCAACCAAGCATTTTAGGATGTGGATATGAGCTCCAAATATGTTAAACTAGTCGTCAATTTTGTTATTTGCGTTTAGTCCTTTTTTTGCAATAACCATATTGAGTTTGTTTGTCATTATGTTATTTTTTGTTGAATCACTTTAGTGATTTTTCGAACAAAGAAAAGACACAAGATAAATTAACATAATGTAAGCCTAGATCATTCTTTATTTGATCTACCAATTTTCATGCACATTAATTTTAGCAGTCATGCAGAATGATAAGCTTTTATGAAACCCTTTTTAATCAGAGGGGCAAATTACACTTTATCTCCCTGTGGTTTAGTGTTTTTTACATAATTCCTCTATGATTTTAAAAATTATACATAATCCCCTCATGATTTGGATTAAAGTATCAAATTGATGGAAATGATCATTCATAACAGAGTCACCTAAAATGTAAAAAAATACCTCTATGTAAAGTTGAAAATTATTTATTAACCAAGGGGGAGTTATGTGTATATTTTGAAAATCATAAGGGAGTGATATGGTAAAGCATTAAATCGTAAGGGAGTTATATAGTAAAACATAAAATCATACGGGGTTAGTGTGTCATTATAAGGGTAATTTCGACATTTTCAAAAGTTCCGTTACGAATGACTATTTCCGTCATTTTGACACTTTAATCCAAATAATGAGGGGGTTATGTATTGCTTTTGAAATCATGGGAGTTACGTAAAAAATACTAAATTATAGGGGATAAAGTGTAATTTGCCCTAATCAAAAAGACAAAGAAAGAGTTGAATGATAAACGTATAAAAACTCTCCTTATCCTTATCCGGAGGTGATACTGCCAAGAAAGTCTCTTGTTTCCTTCTCTGTTAGATTACTGTAAAATTGACTAGTTCAGCAAATGATAGCTACAGATAATATACATGAAGAAATAATTGTCTTAGTTTTGAGTATGCAGCCAAGAAAAGAACACGATAAGCTTCCCCGAGCGAACAGATAAACAGGGTTACCAATTCTGACCAGTAATCCTAAAATCTGTGATTAGCAACATAGATCAAGTCCATTAAATTTGGATAACAACTTGAACTATTCTTTCCAAAAGTCCAAAAAAGAGTGCTAATCACGGCTGAAATGCCTACCAGAGCATGAAATTAAGGAGTGCTAATCACTGCTGAAATCTAACAAGTACCCTCAAAGGAGAACTACTAATACAAAACATGAAAAGCCCGCCCGAGCATATTTCAGAGCATCAAAGAGATTATTGATGCTATTATGATGCAGGTAATCAATTTGCGGATCTAGCAAATTCCAGGTAATTAAGTAATCCTAGAAGTTCTATATCCTGTTATAATAAATCGTCTGGATCTATCTACAAGAATAAGAGGACAAAGAAAGCATTACTATGTTATCGCCCCAATGCAAATAGAGCATTAACCAGCATGGCAGCTGCTGAAATTTTGACTTCTTTTACAAGCTCCATTGTTTTTTTCGAGTATTTAAAACTAACAAATTAGTGAACTTCCAGGCTATCTAGGAAGAAGAAGCAGAGAGCGATATGGAGAAGCTACAAGTAGAAAGATGTCGTCGTGTGGTGATAGTTCCATACCCAGTTCCAGCTGGGATGTCTCCCCAAAGAATCTTGTAGGTCTAGCATCTACTATCAACACAAACTGCAAAGAATCATTCAGGGAATGCTCAAGTCAAATGATGCAGCAGCAGCAGCAGGAGGAGAAACAAAGTGATCAGGTTGTGTGCATCATCTATGATTTTCTAATGCATTTTGCAGAAACAGTGGCGAATCAAATGAGTCTTCCCAGTTCCTTGCATCATTCCCAGGGCTTAAAGCTGAGGGCTATAAGCCTATAACTCCTTGCAAGGTATGCAACACATAAAAAATTTCCAACGTCGTGCGGCCAATGTGTGAGAGAATGTGATTTTGTTAAAACATAGGGGCCAATGTCGAGGGAAAAGGGTATCTCCATTTTTTTTTTTTTTTTTTGGGAAGTAGGCCGGAAGGTGGGGGTGGGAGCAATTATGAGTAAAAACTCAAATTTTTATAAACTTGTCAAGCCCATAAATGTGGCTTCTCAGTTGGGATTAACTTCGGAGTTTGGACTGCCTATTAGCTCAAGCACTGGCGTCTGCACATGGGATTTTAACCAAACTAAAGGCCCTTTATATTCTGTAGTCTAGTTCAAGAAAATACTTGCCAAAGTCAAGTTTCACAGCTAGCCTGACATCTTTGCTTGATATTCTGTAGTCTAGTTCAAGAAAATTCTTTGCAAACTAACCAGATTATGGAGAGTAATGCTCTTGTTCTTTGAGTGATCAACAGGAGGATAAACGATGATTCTATTTAGGATCAGTCCTTTTGTTCCTTCTCTACTTAAACATTTTTTAGACAAATTAATAGTTGGGTTAATAACACTTTGCCCCCCGAACCTATGGGATGGTAACACTTTACCACCTTGAACTTCGGAAATATGCATTTTGCTTTATACTTTTAATTTTGGCAAATCCATATACATATTTTTCTTTCCAAATAAGCCCCAATCTTCTTATTTTCTCAATGGTTAACTTTTAGATTGTTGCATTTTCTTATTAGATATTCATCAAAATATTCTACTACTACATGATGTAATGTTGGACAGTAGTTTAATTAAGTTATTGTGTAGATTTATGTATAATTTTGCGTCGGTTTAAATAGGACTCCACTCGCGTCCTGCCCCCGTCTTATATAAAATGTATTATAGCACTAATATGTATGTATATATTGCAATTTAAAATTAACAAAATAGCATTCTGGTGTGATAAAAATAATGTGCCCTTTCTTGGCAAGATAAGGCGGTAGTTAGGAGAGTTTTTTTTAATTTAATTTATACTATAATCTAACACCATAACATGTAACAGCAGAATATTATGGTGAATACATAACAGGAAAATACAATATAAAAGTTGACTATTCAGATTTTAGGAAACTTGGGGATAATTTGGAAAGAAAAAGAGGCACATAGGCTGGTCAAAATTAAAAGTACAAAACATAATTCATTTTGGGGGTATAATGTATATTTTAAAAATACAGGGTAGTAAACTATTACCGCCCTATAGGTGTGTTTGGATTGCATTTTCCGTCATTTTTCATGAAATAATTACTGTAGCGATTTGATATATATGAGGAAAAAAGGTGATAGGGAAATGTGATCACGGAAAACAACAATATTTTCCGACGGAAACAAGCAATCCAAGCATGGCCCCCTTAATACTTTCTATGGAGCAATCCTTTCTAGAGTAATTAAGTACGGTCATTACAGATTGCTTCTGCTACACCTGAGTTGAATCTGATCTTCAAGGTGATTTGAGCATATTAGCTAGCTACCTTTACTGGTGGTCACAATAAAGTATTTGGAAGAAGAAATTTCACATATTTTTCAATAAAAAACAAATAGAAGAAAACCACCTGATTGCTGATAAAATTTGTGAAGCTGTAAGATCAATGGTTCAACCACTTAAAGAAGTGACCTATGAGCTGAAAATTTGTCAAACTAGTTGTCATTCTCATGTGGGTATGGTCCATTTTGCCTGTATTTATATCGAATTTGTTTGTTAGTGTTGTCGTTGCTGAAGCATTACAGTGATTCTTTCCAAAATGGAAAAGACAAAATAAATTAAAATAATGTAAGCTTTGCTCTTCTTTGTTTAGTCTACCAATGTCCATACACATTAATCTACGTGACACGCAGAATCATAATCTGCTATCAACCCTATTTTAATCATTCCTTCAAAAAAAAACCCTATTTTAATCAGAAAAGGCAAAGAAAGAGTTGAATGGTAAGCAGATGAAAAACTCACCTAATCCTTATCCAGAGGCAATACTATCAAGAAATTTAGTCTTTTTTTCCTTCTCTATTATTTTTTTTTTTTTTTTTTTTGTCATCACTGGGGTATCCGGGCCTACACCCGACTAGTCCCACAGCGCCCCAGCAGAGCGGGCCCGACCGATGCTGAAGAATTTAACAGCTGGGATGCTGCCTGGGATCGAACCCAGGTGGAACTCAGCTAAGGAGCCTCCTTCCACCAGCAGACCAACCCAGCGCGGGCTTCTCTATTAGATTACTATAAAATTGACTTGTTCAGGAAAATGACAGCTACAGATAATGTAAAAGTAGAAAGCCACCAAAATAACGGTCACAATTTTGATTATGCGAACCAAGAAAAGAGGACAAAAATTTTCCACTAGCTAACTGACAACAAGCTTACCAATTCTGACCAGCAATCTTAAATTTAATGATCAGCAACATTGTGCAAATCCATTGAATTTGGACAACAGTTTGTGAATTATATATGGCTCCGTTTCTTGAACTGTTGTTTCCTAAAGTCAAGTCCAAAAAGGGTGCTAATCACTGTGGAAGACTTAAAAAATCCTGAAATGAGAACTACTAATAGAAAACATGAAAAGCCAACCAGATCATGTTTCAGAGCATCAAGGAGATTGTGGATGCTAGTCTCATCCAGACACTCAACTTGTGGATCTAGAAAATTGCCAGGTAAATAATCCAATCCCTAAGTTGCATATTGTCTTGTAATATTTCATCTGGATCCAGAAGAATAAGAAGACACAGAAAGAATTACTTTGTTGTTGTTCAAAAGCTAGTGCAGCATTAACAAGGACCAGCAAGGCTGCAGTTGGAATATTGTCATCTTTTACAAGCTGTGGTGAAATTTTAAGCATACGAAACTGAGCAAGTCAGTGAACATCCATCTAGAAAGAAGAAACAGATCCGGAATATGGAGAAGCTACAAGCAGAAAGATGTCGCCGCGTGGTGCTAGTTGCATACCCACTGCAAGGGCACTTGAATCCACTGCTTGATCTGGCCAACATCCTTCATTCCAGGGGTTTCTCAATCACAATTGTGCACACCAAATTCAACTTTCCCGATCCTGCCAACCATCCTGATTTTCAATTTGTGCCGATTTCAGATGGTATATCGAGCTGGGATGTCTCGCCTTCCAATCTTGTACGTTTAGCATCTGCTATCAACACAAATTGTAGAGAACCTTTCAGGGAATGCTTAAGTCAAATGATGCAGCAGCAGCAGGAGGAGAAACAACATGATCAGGTTGTGTGCATCATCTATGATTTTCTCATGCATTTTGCAGAAACAGTGGCGAATCAAATGAGTCTTCCTAGCATCATTTTTAGGACCAGCAATGCTGCTGCATTGCTTGCTTTGTGCAAACTTCCCAGGCTTAAAGCAGAGGGCTTTAACTGCTTGCAAGGTATGCAACACCTAAAAAGTTTCTGAAAGCTATCGGGGATTCCAATGTAGTACTGAAAGTAAACACATTATGCTACATAGATCTGTATGCATATAACAATGTTACATCACTAGTCTATATTATGTCTTACATTTGATATGATCTTTTCTTAGGCCTAGCCTCCAGATCAATGAATTCATCAAAGTTAATAGCAGCTTTTTCTTGACAAATTCTATTTATAAGATGCATTATTGAATCAGAATAAGACTAATCTTTATCACAGATTCTACATCGAACGAGTTGGTTCCAGGACTTCATCCTTTAAGGTTCAAGGATCTACCAACTGCCAGCATGGGTAACTTAGAGAATTTATTACAACTGGTTGCAGTTGTATGCAACATAAGAACTTCTAGTGCCATCATTCAGAACACCATGGACTGCCTTGAGTATTCCTCATTGAGACAGCTTCAGGAGCATTACAGTGTTCCACTTTTCACATTAGGCCCTTTGCACAAGATGGCTCTTGCAAAACCAATAAATTTAGTAAGCAAGGATGACAACACCTGCATTGAATGGCTTGAAAAGAAGGCTCCAAACTCAGTGATTTATGTAAGCTTGGGAAGCATCGCGAGAATGGATCAGAATGAATTAACAGAGATGGCATGGGGTCTAGCTAACAGTGATCAACCGTTCCTCTGGGTTATCCGGCCTGGCTTAGGTGGTGGCTCAGATGCACATTTGCCCGAGGGTTTTCAAGAGCTTACTGGTAACAGAGGCTGCATAGTGAAATGGGCACCCCAAAAGGATGTCTTAGCACACCCTGCTGTTGGGGGATTTTGGAGCCACTGTGGCTGGAATTCGACTTTGGAAAGTATAAGCGAAGGAGTACCAATGATATGCAAGCCATATTTTGTCGACCAAACGGTGAATGCAAGATACCTGACTCATGAATGGGGCATAGGCATAGAACTGGATGAAGTGGTGCAGAGAACAAATGTTGCAAAAGCTATAAGAAGAATCCTAGTTGAAGAAGAAGGCTCAAGAATGAGGCAGAAAGTGATTGCTCTCAAGGAACAGATCAAACATTGCATCAAGGAAGGTGGTTCTTCTTACAATTCTTTGAATGAGTTAGTGCAGTTCATATCATCCCTCTGATTTTCATATCAGGGCAGTGGAAGCTAATAAAGATTTAAGCCTACATTACATTTCTTGATGGAATTGGGGATTTTCATCGGTTTGACATGGAGCCAACATTTTACAGATTCATATTTTGGATTAGAATCTGTATTGCACCTGGATGGCATCAGATGCCAAAATTATTTACTGATTTGAATCTGTTTCAAACTCCCTCCTTGAGTTTGCTAAACAATTTGTGCTGGACTGTTTCGAGCAATTTTGATAAACTTCTGTCTTGTTATCAAAATATAAAATTAAATTGATAAATATAAAACTGAATATTGAATAGCAAGATAATTGTCGCATCATTAGTATGTTAACCTATAAAAGAGATTTAAGAAATCAAAAATGAAAACGAGCGTTAGAACGTGAAGTTTCAAAAATGGATGCCTCAGTTTTTCCAAAATTTAGTCTCCTTTTCATCGACTTGAGTGTTCAATTTTTTTTTTTTTTTGGCATTGTCCATACTATTATTTAGGAGATAACAACTCCTTCATCTCACCAATGAACTAGGCTGATCAATTCCCATAATCTTTAAATTTTATTTACCAGTTTATGCAAAATTTATAAGAGAAATAAAATGTACAATGTGGATTTCAACGTCTTTAAGGTAATTAAAATATTGAATTGTTTTGCTGATTTAAACCATAACTTTGTCTCTTTAAAATGAAAAATACTATATTTAAGCTCATATTTAGATCAGATTTATAACTACTTTTTACTTGCAACATCAAGTCATAAATTTTGAGTTCACTAAATCGTTGAGAATCTTAAGCCTTATAAGCGACTTATAGTTCCGAAAATTTTTTTAACTCGTGGTGGTGATTGAAACAGAATCCACTAAAAATTTTTCATACCAAAGAAAAGAAAAAGAAAAAATTAATACTATTTGATCATTGTCACATCACATTTGCCTATTTGTACCTACCTACAATCTATTCCCTTAGACTCAAGGTCCCCTCGGCCAATTGTCTCTCGATAGCTCCGTCGTTGATTAACTTGATTGATCTAATTCTAACCAGATCCTTGCTTTTCCCCAGCAAAAGTAACCTCCATTAGAAACAAATTAAGCTTTATATATACATGTGTGTATATATATATATATATATAGAGAGAGAGAGAGAGAGAGAGAGAGAGAGGACATGGGCCAAGGTCAGGTTTAAGCGTCCTTTGAGAATCCAAACAGAATGTTTGAGCCAAGTCTATACGGCGAGCTTAGGAGAACGAAATTGTGAAGGCGCGGAAGTTTGGGCCATTGACTTGCTTTGGATGTTAGAAGAAACAAATTGAGTCCAAAAGTGTTTTTATTTCTTTTTCATGGATCAGCCTGCTTCAACATCTTGTACGATGAGTTTATTTATGCACCACAACTAAAACGAGAAGGGCCCATATTTTTCTTAATAACTACTTATAAGATTGATTTTAATTTCTTTGACCGAAAACATGACATCATAAATACTCATTGAGGTGGGATAATTTTTAAATAAGCTGTGGCCACTTATATTAAATTTTTTCTACCTATATTGATTGTCTCTCTTTTTCTCTTATTAATTTGTTATACTACAAGTGCTTAGATTTATCCACCTCATTTTCAGTGGAATTTTGGATTATAATGCACCAAAAGACAGCTAAGAATTACTAGAATGAAAGAGATTGATAATATACTTTTTTGTAAAAAAAAAAAAAAGAAACCGCCAAGGGAAAAAAGAAAAGGATAGATAGGAGAAGAAGGATAGATGACACAAATTCTACAAGTATCTAGGTGCACTAAATAGACCAATTAACAAATACTAAAGTCAAAGAAATGGAAAACTTAGTAGTTGGGAATTCACACATTTGGAATAATAATTTAGGGTGACTTTTGAGGTGTATTGGTAATTAAAAATTGTTACTACCCGTAAAAGCAGGGAAGTTTGCCGGTTAATCCTTAATTGTCAGAAAGTATCGTCAACTACTTGTCTAGAGCCCAAGAATATTCCCCCCCCACACTCCTTCCTATTCATAGGCTTCTTTTCAACCCTTATTTTATCCCTTACCTTTGTAGTGCTACACAATCCATGTCTCCACTTTACTTCTCTCAAAACAAACAATAGAAAATTGCATTGACCACAAGAAGAAATAACTTAGCTCAAATTTCAAGGTGCTACATTATTGAGATTAAACAATGGCATGATTTTAGTCGGTTTTTTGGATAATTTTTTTTTTTAAAAAAAAAGTGTTGTAACAACATAAAGTCCACTAGTTTATTTTTATCTCTACCAAGAGCAAATTTTCAAGGCAACTTGTGCAACGTAAGTTAAACTAATTAGGATTACAGAGTTTTACAGAGTAATTAGTGTATTCGTAGAAAAATGATCGAGTTACGAATATATTTCTCTGCTATTCAAAGAAAAAGTAGTGTTATTTTTGCTAATGAAGAAAGAGGGCGTGTAGTTATTGCCTAGTTGTGCCATGTCCTACGCTCAATTATTATTAATTTTTTGTTCCCTTATAAGAAAGTTCATTATTTGCTAATCATAGTGTATTAGTCTCAATCAACCAAAGAAGAAATTGCTCCAAATGCATGGCAAGGCTTTTGTAGATGAAGAAATAGACGTAGCTCGCCCATATGGGCCTACTTGTAGCTTGGTTTTGTGTAATAGCCTAATATCGCTGGGGCTGATTGGGTTAGTGTAAGGTTTGTCCCTAGCAGTTCATGGTCAAGACTCAAGAGTGGGCCACAATTGATATTTAAATGTGTGTACTTACAATTTCGAATTATAAATTGAATCCCAAGTGTTTGTGTTGTCTTTTTTTTTTTTTTTTTTTGGGTTCAAGGCTTGTAATTTTTCACATAAAATCGATTCTAATATTTACATTAGAGGATTTAGATCCCATTTGGATTATTATTTTCTGAATATTTTGTAAAAAATGTACTATAACCGTTTGATATGCGTGAGATAAAAAAATGACAACGAAATGTGTTTATGAAAAAGGTAAAGATTTTTTTAAAAAAATGACAATTCAAATAATTAAGGCCTTAGTCTTTAATTAGTTTTTAATTTTAGAATGTCAGATATGTAGAAAACTATATGTACACTGAGTTTTTTTTAAAATTTTAGAATATCAAATATTTGCATACCTATTTGCTTTTATTAACATAACTACGTATATTGAGTTGAAGAAATTAATTACAAACTCTTTTATCATATAGAAAGTACATACAAAAGCATTTCATCAAATCGCAACATAATTTAGCAATTACGAGAAGTTCCAATTCTGATGAGATTACCACTTCACATTAAATCGTGCAGCAAGATAAATTATCCACCAAAAAAGTTTTCAAATTTTAAAAAAAAAAATCGATTTTTTGTAAAGTTGTCTGAACATTTACAAATCTCATGGATTTGATTAGAGCTTAATTTTTTTTTTCTACTGATTAATTTACAAATCTCGAAATTCGGACACATAAACATTCATTGAACTCTTTCTTTTGGACTTGTGAGTTGTGATGTATCTTTCCACACACTTGGTTAGATAGTAGAAAACCTATAAGTTCACTTTGCCAGTAATTATCTAAGTCGATAAAGAAAACTTATATAGCTTTTCTATAGCTTGTGGTTGAGGCCTTTTCCACTTTGGCATTTTGGAAAGACATCTCAAATTGAAATATTCCTTCCAAGAAACCTCAGATTCCCTCCATCCATTTTCATTTTCGGACGGTAAGAAATTAATGCATTTTAAAACTAACCCTTAACCCTGGTATATATATAAGTAAATTTTCAAGTTCTTCATCAAATACATTCATCTATCAAAATTTAATTATGGATTTTTAAATAAACATTCATTTAAGCCTGACACATTTGTCGCTTAAGTTAAATTATATTACATTAAAAAAATTGGTTAATTATTAACCTTAATCATTAAGCTCCTGCTGTCTTTGATTCCTTCAAGGCTTTGATTGGAAGAGACTTCCACCCTTCTTTTTTTGCAGATTTTAATTTTAGTATAATCTAATGGAAAAATGTTAAAAGAACTTTAAGTGTCAGTTACCAACTCTCCAATAAATTGTTAAATAGTGGAAAAATATATTTACCTCGGTTTTTGTGCAGTTTGACCAATGAGAAGGCTACACTTGTCCATTTAGATTTTATTTATTTGGTCAAATATAGGAAGTTGCATATGTTGGTGTGTTTCAATGATTGATGGTCACGTTAGCTCTGTAGATGTGTGGTATTTATTGAGGACTTGAATTAGGTAGGGTTTGGTAACAAACGAAGTTTTCTTTCTCATTTTCTTTTTTGGAGAAAAAAAACTAAAAATATATTGCTTTTTCATTTGTCAAATTAGGTAGATATATTGCTTTTCTCTTATTTTCGGCATTGTAATTCATCTAAGATGATAATTGCAAACAACATGAAAAGTGACAAATCCATATATATGAAACCACAGGAACCCCTATTCTTTTGAAGAATGGAAATTTTGAGAGTTAAATTGAAGTTTTTATTTCACGTTTCTCTCTGCTTTTTTTTTTTTTTTTTTCCTTTTCCCTTCAAATTAAGTTTCTCATTGACCTAATATCAATAGATTGCTTTATAATTTGTGTTTGAATATGGCCTAAGTTGATATTTACTCAACCAAGGCATCAATTCCCATGCAAGAAAAATCTACTTATTTACCAAAAATAAATGAATAAACTCACTTACTTCATAAGCAAATATATATACATCTAGGCCAAAAAGAATTCCTCATAACTTTCAATATATATCTTCGAAGAAATGAAAAAATCCTTTAAAACTTGTTCATTCCTTCTCTACCGTGGGAGAGATATAAATGGCCTCCGCTGCCGACATAGACAGAAGCATCTTTGAAGCTTGAAATTGAAGTGAATAAATAAATTAAATCAAGGATGCATGAAAACCATTTGCCAGTTCTTTCTGTGTACTTCTTCATTATTACATTACATTGGAGTTTTATACACACACAGTACACACACTATACAGGCGACCAATGATGCTTATTCAAATTTGGATATTCTATGCATTGAGGGAGGGGGCAATGGACCAGTGGATAGAGGGCGGTGGAAGAGGGTGGCTGGCTAGCTAGTCAACAGGGGAAAGAGATGGGAGTAGAGTGATATTTAGGAGGTTTGTTAGATCGTGCCTTTATTATATTTGGGGAATTTGGACTCATCTATGTATGCCTACATGCATGCATGCATTTCTTTGGCATAAATTATTTCTTGGACTGAATGTTTTGTTCCTATTGCAAATAGCTCCAAATTCTTCCATCTTAATTTTGTAGTTTTTTTTTTTTTGCCTTTTTTTTTGGTGGTCTATTTTGCTTTCCTTCTCTTTGTATAGATTTGCCAAAAGTAGAAAAACTTGGGTAAAATTTCAGAAGTATTAAATAAATTTCTGAGTTTAACAAGAAGTGTAGGTGCTTTACTCGATTTTGCTCTGAATTCCTATGAGTTTATGCTAGTAGACAAAGGTAATTTACATCTAAGCATATAAAGATGTAACAAAAGAAATCATCCATCTAAAGTAGAAGCGGAATTTAGTAGGGTTGCTATTATAAATAGTAATTAGGCTAGAGGTGTGGAATTTGGATTTTCGGATAAAGAAGTCATAAGCGCGCATATAACGTAGGTGGAGAGTTAAATTGAATGATAAGATGAGAGGAATTGTGATCTTGGATTCAGACCCTCCTATTTAAAAAAAAATGTACGTAACGTCTTATAATGTCCAATTTCCAATATGGTATTGGGCTCTTATATTTTATATCGGGTCACTTTTTCTGCAAAAAAAAAAAAAAAATTTTTTTCTAGAAAATGGCTCCAAATTTTTTGTTGGTAAATGAAAGTAAATGAAAAAACTGTGTGGAACAATGAACTTAGCAGGCTTAATCGAGGAGTGAATGATAATTTTGAAATTTTATAGAAATTTTATTTCTTTTTTTAATATTTTATCCAGTGCCATGATGGCTCAATGTAGAGAAACATTGCTATTTTCAGATTTAAATTTCCATTGAACAATTGTCTTTGGCTGTCTCGGCCTCTTGTATTTTCTTAATCAACCTAACAAAGAAACTTGCCACAACTAATTTCTTTAGATTTAACCTAGGTGAATGTTCAAACTCAATAGCTTTTCTAAAATTATTACCCAAGTTCTTAAATTGTTTTGCTAGCTTGAGTATAAAGTTTCTTTTTTATATATATTTAGAAGAAAATCATAAGATATTAAGGCAAAATTGAAACGTAATTATTGTACGGAGATTTATTCCTGATTCTGTAGGGTCAATTTTGGTTTGCAAAACTTTGTTAATAAATAAAGGACTGATGCATGTGATATTTAATATATATCGGACCTAAATTAGTTGTATTTGTTGGAATTGACTGTCTTGTTGAAGAGTACACATCTTAGCATGAAAAATAAAAGCAAGTTCCTGGTCTTTCTTTAATTATTTTTTTCCCTTTGGATCGGAGATTAATTAAGTAAAACAGAATAATTGACCAAGTTAGCTAAGAATTCATTAAGGTCAGACATCTAAAACTTCATTAAGAGTCTTACTTGGATTAAAAGATATTAATCTCTGTATTAATACTTCTTTTAATCTCTGTAATAATCTAGATATTATTATTAAAGTTTAATGACTTTAGACCACTCCAAATTAAGTGATCACATTTATCAATTTCAATTTACATGGAAGCTTTATTCTGAAAGCGTGAAACATAACAACCTTACAGCTGATACTTTTAACTTTTCAATGAAATAGAGAGAGGAAAAAGAACAGGTTGTTAATTGTGGATGCTTTTGTACTTTCAAAGCTTTCCACTTCAATTCACTTGGTATCCACCACGTATTGAAATTGGATTTGTCTAGCCGAATAGGCACCGACCGGGCTAAAGGGCACCAAGTGTTAGTGTGTTGAAATTTGAAAAGATAAAGTTAGATTGAGTGAAAGGAAAAAAAAATTACAATTAATTTGAGAAAATATTTAAATTTAAATAAACAATAAATTCGAGTGTGCAAATAGTAAATTGTGCACAATAAAAAGGCAGCTATTTGGCACTTGTGTGACAAATTCTTAACATTACTTAGTTAAATTTTTTGTATTATTCAGTTAATAGTTATTCGATTTTAAGGAAATAAAAAAGAACTAAAATATGATGTTTATGAAGAAAAAATAACAATAGAATAAAAAGTGGAATAGAGATCGAGTAGCACAGAGAGTAGAACAGAAGATCCGTTGTGGGTCAAATTGGCTAAAATGGGAGCGATGCGTACATTTTTTTGACTTCAAATTATGCTAAAATCACAAACGTCAAAAGAACTAAAATGGCACTAACTCAAAATCAAGAAAACCAAGTGCACTTTATCTTTACAATAACAGAAAGAATGACACTAATTTTAAATTCTAAAATTTACAAGTATAATATTTTTTGTGTTTTTCCAACCATCAAAACTGTTGCAGAAAGATCCAAAATGCCCAGAAATTGTTAAAATGGCTCCAATCTTTTTTTTTTCAAAGTCGAGAATGGCTTGAATAGCATTCCCTCCTGATTCATTCATTATATAATGTAGAACAGCTACATACATCTGATCAATCCGCGTAAAAATCAAATCATAAATCAACGTTTTGGCTTCAATTTCTTGAGCTTGCCGACTGACTTGCTGACCCGACACAAATGTTATTACTCAGAATTTCTTGAAGAAGCGTTGATCTTTCCTGGATGAGGGGCCTTTGCAGTTGAGTACAGGTGTAAATAGATTGCAAATTTTTCAACTAAAATTTCATTGTGGAATTTTTGTAAAAAGTCTTATTTACATGCAGACATATAAGAGTTGTGCTTTTATATTCATTACTTCTACTACTGTCACCAGCTAGCTATTGTAGTGCTTCTCATCCGGTCTTTCGTGTTGCTTGACAACTCTAATAAATTAAACTATCCGAGTGTTCTTTGCTTTTCACTCAAATCGGTGGGTCAAACCGGTCTGGTGATTTCTTTTTCAGACTAATTTCATTTTGCACCTCTAAACTTGTATCATTTTTTCACTTATATTTTAAATTTTGATTTAGACATTTTACGTCCTAAATTCTTAATTTTAGACCGTTTGCACCTAAGCTTCAAGTTTGTCCTTTTTAAATTTAATCGAAGATAATGTTAGCAAAATTAACGAGACAAAGGACGCTGTAAAGTAATGACAATATATCATTTTGTTCTAATTGCGATTCCTTTTGATCACTTTCAGCATGTTATCATTAATTTATATAATCTCAATTACTAATATTATTAGTAAAATCAATGAAATAAAAGACCGTATAAATTAATTACAAAATATCATTTTGTTCTATCTGCTATGCATTTGCTCCTTTGACTACTTTCAACAAATTATTATTGATTCGTAGGGTCTTCTATACTGTTAACTTGCTAACGTTGTCATTAATTAGACTTAGATCCGATAAATTTCAAAATTTATGGTACAAAGTGTCTAAAATTGAAATTTCGGATGCAAAGTAGAGTTAGTCCCTTTTTTTTTTTTTTTTTTTTACCGAACTGATCCGATTGGTCCAATCTAGATTTTAATCCTTTCGGGGGGAAAAAAATCAAATTTCTATCTTAATCTTTGGGTATTATTATTTGATGGTAAACATACCCCTAATTGATCTTGTAGTTTTGCTCATTAAATAACCTTCTTTCGTTTGTCTGCATTTTCTACTACTACTTAAAAAGGGCAGTAAAAGAATGGAAGTGATATCAAGAAAATGCCAATGCATCTGACATGAGCAGGAACGTAAGAATGACAATTACATTTCTGAACTCTTTAATATTATCAACTGCACATTCCTAACAATAGCTGTATCCTACAACTTGTTTAGAAGAATCACATTTCTGCCATTATCTATTTTTTAGTAATTGTGGGGCCTTTGAGACCCTCTAGATTCCTTTTTTCTCATTACCCCATTATATAATATGGCCATCTCAGATCACTGTTTTTTTTTTTTTTTTTTTTTTGGAGTTCTTTTAATAGTCTAAGAAGAAAAAAAAAAAAAAGGAAGGCCACAAAGTATGAAACAAACAATAAGTTAAAATGGGCAAAAATAAAAAAAAAGAGTTTATTTAAATATGCACTTTCACTTTCTCCACACTGCATCTATACTTCCAAAAGCTGGTGGGGACAGACACAGACACAACTCACTCTCACACTATGTTTCTGTCACAGATACAAACACAAGAACAAACAACAAAACCCTATTTTTTTTTTTTTTTGGTCAAAAAAACAACAAAACCCTATTGTTAAACCATTAATCAAACACTTCTTTACACTAATCATCCTAATTAACTGTGCACTAATCATTGATTACACCAATCTTACTGAGAACTGTGGCAGTGTAACATAGCAGTGTGTTAGTATAAAGCAAAGCAAGTAATGATTTACAAAACCACCTCCAAAACAAAAGAAAAAACAACCAAAAAAAAATTCAAAAAGAGGCTCAAATGATCTTTCCTGTCACTTTCCTCTCATATATAACAAAAAATGAAGAAAGGAAAAACCCTAATAAACCAGACAAAACAAACAAACTCATATATGATATAACATAGGCAGACAGAAAGGATAAAGAAGTAAGTATACGTCAAGAGATCTTAAATTCGAGTCTTTCTGATACCGTTGTTCGTTAACACGATAAAGAACTAAGTTATTTACATCAGAGATCTTGATTTTAAATTTTGCTACTAATGTTGCCTGTGCACAGACAAAAAATAGAAAAAAGTTTACATCAAAGGGACTTTAAATTTAAGTCTTGCTACTACTACTATTGACCGTGGGCAGGATAAATAATTAAATTTATATCTCGAGATTTTAAATTTATGTCTTGTTACTACTGATGGTCGTAGATGAACAGAATTTCATGAATTGAGAACATGAGTTAGTTCTAGATACATGCAACCTGAGTAGATAAGTGGAGTTTTAGATACACGCAACTTCAGTAGATTTCATGAATTGAGAACGTGAATTAATTCTAGATGCATGCAGCCCTCCCAGAAACACAACCGGGCCGAAAAGGAAGAAAATGTGCTCCCTTACCCTCATGGCATGGCCGCTATTTAGGTTTTAAGGCATTGTGATTTGTGACTCAAGAAAATACAGAACTTTCATCACCACAACGGAGGAAACATCAGCTAGTTTGACATTTACGGCCCGGCATTACAGTAATATTACACCACCCCCACCGCCCATTACGGAGGTCTTCGGAGGAGATTTTTTTTTTTCTTTTGAATACTTTGTACAGAACACATAAATGCATTAATTGTAGGATTTTTTTTTAATTAGTTCTTAAAATAAGAAAGGTCAAACAGACAAATCTTTTCTTTATCTTTCTTTCTCGCTTCCCGTTCACTTTCCTCCATTAATCTCTCCCTTTTCTCTCTTGCTTTCTCTCCCCTGCTTTTTGCTCTCTGATCAGCACATATTAACCATCTACTACTACTCTTTTTCTCATTTGAGTGGATTTAAAGAACAAAGTTGTCAACTTTTTCCTTCCAACTTCAGCTTTAGTATCACTTTCTGTTACCTTGTTCGTTCCAAGAAAACATCACATTCACACAGTTTATGCCTTATATTCTTCCTTAACTGAAGTACTAATAATAAGTAACAAACTGCTGGATTGTCTTTGTTTGGGATTCTTGATATGGAGAGGGAGAATCTTCAAATGCCTTATGGGAGTGGAATTGGAGGATTTCACAGCAATGAGCTGAATTGCAGCAGCTCAGAAGTGCAGTTTCAGAATTGCTTTTTTAATCCCAGTTGGGACAATTCATTGGATCAGAATGATCCCTTTGAGTCTGCATTGAGCTCAATGGTGTCGTCTCCAGCTGCGTCGAATGCTGCCGGAGGAGGAGGAGGAGGAGGAGTTCCTGGCAGTAGTAATGGAGGCGAGAATGTTGTGCTGAGAGAACTAATTGGTCGATTAGGCAGCATCTGCAACTCTGGTGAAATTTCACCTGAGTCTTATATGGGAGGTGGAAATAATAGTACTAATACTTCTTGCTATAGTACTCCTCTGAATTCCCCTCCTAAGCTCAATCTGTCAATGATGGATCACCAGATCAGAGGGAACTTGCCAATTCCTGGCCACCATTTGCCTTCTCATTCAAGTTTTACACCATTTCCAACGGATCCCGGATTTACTGAGAGGGCTGCAAGATTCTCTTGTTTTGCCAACAAGAGTTTAGGTGGCCTAAATAGCCAAATTGGACCACTGCATGATTCTGAATTGCAAAACAGAGTGGTGCAGAAGTTGGATTCTGGAAAGCTTTCCAGAGTTTCAAGTAATCAGTCCCTCAAGGTTAATTCTGGATCTCAATTGGATGTTCAGGACAGCAAAGATGGCTCTTTGCAGGATGGTATCTCAGCTTCTGATAGGAAATTCAGTAAATTGTCAGGGTCTTCGACACCTGAAAACACAGAATTTGGTGATTCCAGGGAGAATTCTTCAGTCTCTGAGCAGATCACAACTGGGGAAACTGGCAACAATGGCCAAAATGATGCCAATTCCAGGAAGAGGAAGTCAATTTCTAGGGGGAAAGCAAAAGAACCACCCTCTTCCTCCAACTCTGCCAAAGATGCCAATGTAATGAAAGCTTCTTTACTGAATTCTTCAATTTTGTATATTTTACTTTGCTTTTGGAAACTAAATAGAGTTTATCAAATGCAGGGTGCATCTGATAGTAATGAATCAAATGCAAAAAGAAGCAAGTCAGGTGAAGAAAATGCGGATGAAAAAGATGCCACAAAAGCCATGGCAGACACAAATGGCACTGACAAAGCTGCAGGGGATGGAAATCAGAAACAAAACAAGGAGAATTCTAAGCCACCAGAGGCCCCTAAGGACTATATTCATGTTAGAGCCAGAAGGGGCCAGGCTACTGATGCACATAGCCTAGCTGAAAGAGTATGAATTATACCAATAATGATATTTTAACCATTTTTACTCGAATCTTTTTGCTGTCAGATCTCAACTTACTGATCACTTTTTGGATCTTAACCTTGCAGGTTAGAAGAGAGAAAATCAGTGAAAGAATGAAGCTCTTACAAGATCTTGTGCCTGGTTGCAATAAGGTACTTCAGAGGATGCTAACTTTGCAGCTGTCTGGAAACAAATCACTTGTACATGAGATTTTTCTGACAAAAACAGTAAAAGTGCAGAATTTTAAACAGTTTCTTGAACTTCTGTTATAGGTGACTGGAAAAGCTGTTATGCTTGATGAGATCATAAACTATGTCCAATCTCTGCAACGCCAAGTTGAGGTGAATTATATATCCTGATTCCTAACTAAATAATCCTGAGTTTTGCTGAATAAGATCTTTCTTGAATTTTACTAACTTGTTGAACTGGTTTTGATCTTGCAGTTTCTTTCAATGAAATTAGCAACAATCAATCCAAGAATGGAATTTAATGCAGAAGCACTTGTATCCAAGGATGTAAGTTGTACAATTTTTGAGTACATAGTTTCTATTTGTAAACTTCAACTTTAGAATCTGGCCTCAAACATCTTCATCTTATAACAATTTCAGGTCCTACATCCTCGTGGATCTTTACCTCATAACATGTATTCATCAGAGGCCTCAGCAGCAGGATTCCCTTATCCAATGCAATCTCAAAATGGGACAAATTTGCCAAGTGCAGCCATTCCTAATGGCCAAGATGTTCCCTTCTCAATGAACCATCTGAGTGCTGCTATCAGTCGAAATCAAGGCATTCATTTGCCACCTTTGGATAATTTTGGTGAAGCAGCTTCTCAGGTAATGAAGGAATTCTTCACTTGATCATCAAAGAGAATGAAGAAATGTGTGATCTTGATTCCTAAAAATTGTTGGTCAATTTAATGTTTTTCAGATTCCATCTTTCTGGGAGGATGATCTCCATACTGTTGTCCAGATGGGTTTTGGCCAAAATCAGACACAGAATTTTCATGGTTAGTTAATTGATTTGATGCTTTTCTTTAAGAAACAAAATCTCAAATTTACATGGTCATGTCAAGATTGAATAGTTTGAACGCAAATTCTTAATCTGCGGCTTGTTAAATTGCAGGTATAATGCCCACAGCTCAAATGAAGGTTGAGCTATGAAAGATATTTATCAGCATTACTGATTTCAATTGAAGCCCCGAGTGAGAGAGGCTTCTGTACATAGGCGTATGTGGCAGTTCAAACAAATTGGATCCAATTGAAGAGAAAATCAATTTTTCTCCTCCATTCTGATTTTGTACCTGGCTATTTATTTCAGCAGATATATATTTTTTGGAGAATATTTACATTCCCTTGTAAAATTCAAGAACTAATTGCACTGTAGTGTCCAGTGTAACATGCTGTAGCATGGTGAGAATTGTGTTGAAGGGCTGATAAGAGGGGAGCTAGATTATGTATCCTATTATTGCAACCTTTTTTTTACATGTTCTCTTACCATTCTGAATTTAATGACTAATTTATTTATTGAAAAACCTTATTATTGTAATGTATCATTTATTCCCTCCTTTTCTTCTTCCTGATTGTTGCTCTTTTTTTTTTTTTTTTCCATTTCTTCATTTATTTCTTCAGTCTTGAAAAATCACTAGTCTCATCAGAGGGTCAATTTTTTTTAAAAAAAAAAGAAGAAGAAGAAGAAAGAAAATCCCCATTCTGATTTTGCTTTGTTAATTGCTCCCAATTTCGCAAGACAATTAAACAAAGGCTCATGTTTTGAATAATGCTACTAATTACCTCCATTTGGGAGCAGTAATCAGTTACTTTTAACCAACTGACAATATAGCAATTACTGAGATTAATCACAAATTGACAGAGTTATTTGCTAGTTTGTCAACAAGGGCAAAACTAGAGGTTGAAATTTGGGAAGGCAAAACTAGTAAAGAAGTTGTATTTAATGGGGGGCATCCTTACATTTTGCAAAGAACTTCAGGGGAAAAGCATAATATTTAGAAGGATATAACTGAAAACTTTTGACATTTTAAGGGGACATAAAATGGTTTCAAATATCTTAGGGGGACAAAAATTTAATTTTGAGGACATGTGCAAGAACTTTTAATTTTTTTTAGTGGGATATATAAGAATTTTGAGGATATGTAAATGAACATTATTATTACCTTTTTAAAAAAAAATTAAAGTTAAGTTAGGCAAAATGCCTAAATATAAATGGATAATAGGTGTGAGTATTTGCATTCAAACAATTAAGTTAAAAAAAAAAATTGGCACACTAAAAACAGACCATTTGGAGCCTATTTGAATAACCCCTAAAGCTTTCTTTTTGGACCTTATCCTCGAATGGAAATAAACCACAAAAGATATCATCATAAAAGCGTTATTTCATTATTGTCAATATGAATTAAGTGGTGATAGGTGCAGATTGGAATTCCTGTATTGCTTTAAATATTTTTTTCCCCCAGCATATGTCTTAATCAAGAAAAGTTTTGCTTGTAGGACATAATAATATATGATTTAAACCTTAAATCGCGTGACTTGTGGAGGACTGGATTCTTATTTGTAACCAGCTGTTAGTGGGGACAAATTGTCACTTGAGTCCAGTTGGTTGATTTAAGTATATGTTGACAGTACTTGTAGTTGTAATAGTTGTACTACACTTGAGCTGGACCCAAAAGGCACTTTGACAACCCCTCTAATTCACTGTTTATAGTCTAATCTGATGAAGATTTTTAGTGTACTGGCCTCAACTTTCAAGTATCATCTTGGAAGGAAGAGAGGCTAAATTATATGCCAGTACCCTACAAGTTTGTGGCTTTTATTCATTTTCATATGTGCCCACCAGACTTTATTCTTTATCTAGTCCCTCAACTTTCCTAACTTAATTAAGAGCTAATAGTACTTGAATTTAAGAGTTAATAGTACCCAAACACACTCAATTATTTAAGAGTTAATAGTACTTGAATTTAACCATACTTGTCAATTAGTTTTTAGTCACTCTCGATCTCGTAGAAATTTAGAATGTTTTCACCTATTAACATACTTGGATTTCGTCTCATCTGACTGATCAGGGTTCGAACTTGACTGTCAGGTTTAGAGGCAGTGAGGGATTAGGTGAGGGGAGAAGGTTAAAAGGGGAAAAAAAAAGACATACATGGGTTTTTCGTATAATCTCGTTGATTGTGGAGACTTTGTCCATTTGGACTTGTGTTTGTGCCCATAATTAAGACAAAGAAGCCCATCTTTTACTGATACTGAAATGGTGAAAAGAAGATTTGAATTCAATCATTCACTTTTGACATTCTTGGGACAATTGATGCCAAGAACATTTGTTTCTTTGTGATGGCTCTGCATGATTATTCTATTTTGCATGATTGAGGGGTTAATTTAGTGCACACCTCTGACAGTTCTTGGAGGGGAATTTTCACCCTCTGAGAATAAAAGAACATTATAAATGGTACAAGACAGCAAAGATAGTTGATTTTTTCCTAAGTAACCTTAATGATGGATGGGAGCATTGTAAATCCAGGTTGGCAGTAATGAAGTTATGACTTGGCCAAGGAATCAGAGAACATTTGAAATCCAATCTACTTTACAAAGTAATGGAAAAGAAAGTTCAGTGGATAAGTAGAAGAATAAAGCAGTGGATTTTAGATGGAGACAGGTACTATTTAAAGATTAGACAAAACCTTTCCTCCATTAAGGGGCTGCCAAAGAAACCAAAAAAAACTTTTATAAATGACAAGAAAAATAATGTGCAGCCTTTACCTTGACTTCTTTGGAGGCTGATGAATATGTTCTTCTTACAAAGTTGCATTTTGTATGAAAATTGCATTTTGTACCACAGGAAAAGAAAAGGATACCATGTTTTGAAGAAACCCCAAAAAAACAGAGTCTACTAATTTGCACATTTTCTGTGAAATTTTATTGTGTTCGTTTATTCCCATCTTTTTCCAGCCCATTCACTCTTTTTTATTGGTTTTTTTTTTTGTGGTTAATCACGTACTCAATTTTCCTTTTTGTTTCTCTACCCTCTTACCATTACCAACTGAAAATGAGAAAAAGTGAGATCCCGTTTGGATTGCTATTTTTTGAAGTTTTTACAGAAAAATATACTGTAACGATTTGAGATATATGAGATCAAAAAGTGATTAGAAAATGTGTTTACAGAAAATATAAAAAAATGTCCTTAAATGATCTAATTTCTGTGAACGAAAGAAAAATAGTGAAAAAATTTTCCAAGAGCATGAAATTATTCTTAGTGTCAAACGTATTTTTCGTATCTTAAAGCCATTTTGCTAAGTCGATTTTGAAAGAGCTATTTACAATGAAAACTTACGCCCACTATCAGTAATTGTTTGTTCAAGTGGAATGATAATCCAAATTTTGTTGAGGACAGATTAGATAGAAAGTTGTCCAAACATTTGATAAATACATCTCAACTGTCAATGATTTACCAGAAGTTTCCTTTTAGTATGTGTTTTCTCTTTAAACCTTGAAAAGATTGTTTTTAGCCCAGCATAGAAATTTCTGATGGAAGACAGCTATACAGCAATTTGGACTAACAAATTTTTGTTTTTGGGGTTCCCAAGATTATACAGAAAGAAGTAATTGGTGTATGATGTCTATATAACCTAAGAGAATAAGTGAATTCTTTTCTTTCATACTCTTTGATAATTTTTCCTAAAGTTTTTCTAATCTCAACCCACAGGTAATTATTAACTTTTGTAAGAGTCTGGTGGATTGGTTAGACAAGATTCCCATCAACAAGAAAGTCAAGGTAAAAAGGCAATAAAAGGATGGCAAGTATGGTAATGAATCTCCTCTTAGAATCCTAAAAAAAAAAAGTCAATATGGTTGGTGAAAACAAAAACAGAATAGGAAAATCTACAGTCAATTTATCAAATTTATTGAGGGTGTCAACCTAACAACAAATCAACAGAGCAAAAAACAGTTGATTTTTGACTTCAACATCAAGGACTTGTATTTTCTTATGGTTTTCCCTGATTTTACTCCTGACATTATGAAGAAAATTGGTCCACATTGATAGAGGGCATGATGGAATGTGTTTTCTTGGTGGGGTTAAAAATAAACTTATCATTAGAAGGGGGTCCAATTACCAGCCTGTCACTCTTCTTCACATTGGTGTACATGTCACACCCACCCTTTTCACTTTATGTCCTTTTCTTTCAGCTTAAGAAGCCTTGGCCTTAACATATATTGGTTGGTATGATTTTGATTAGGATGAGAGGAAAGACAGGCTGTGAAAAACCATTCATCATTTTGATTTCACAAATCAGATCATGCAACCCCCACTCAACAATAATTAACTGCCTCTAACTAACAAATAGATGCCTTGAAAAGACCATAATTGAAGTTTTGGTGAGAGTAAACTGCTTTATCATCATGTTTTACTAGTGTGTGATTTGCTGCAGTAATTCCTTTATCATCATGTTTAACTAGTGTGTGAATTTGCAACAATGATGTGTTATTTCATTTTGTTTTTACTATAAAATTACCGCGTTTAATTATCTTACAGTGTTGTGTAATCAGTAATGTAATGTGATTATCACACAAGTTTATACAATATTGTGCTATATTCTGTCAAATCTTTCAAATCTCACCAACATCTTCAAACCCTCTAGAAATAGTGATTACATGGCCCGTTTAAAAAATTAGATAATTTTATAAGTACTAAACAGGGGATATGATATTTTTGTGCTAAATAATATCAAAGGCATGGCAAATGCACATTTAAGCTACAAAAGAGGACGATTTTGGACCATACTATATATCATTTTCTTGTACAGTTTGCTGTCCTTTGGCAAGAATCATTTGTGTGCAGGAAGAAGTCTCAGTCTTCATTATTGATATCATCAGCTAATTAATACTATACAATAGGCATGCAAATTTTTTTCCCACAACAAGTCTGAAATTACAGCAAATATGCAATGTACTTTTATCAAATCTTCTGAATGGCATTTAGATAAAGATCATGACTTTCTTATGAATTTTTTTTTTGAATCAAGTTCTGGGTTTCATTAGAATAACCCATCAAAGTAAATTTTTCTACAGATTAGTAGTTTCACAAAATTGTATCGATTAATTTTATATACATTGTAAGTGTACACACTATCAGCATTCGATATATAACACATGTACAAAATTTGAAATTAGCTCATGTGTCATGTATCCAATCGTGATAGTATAAACACGATAATGTTCTTTCTTTTGTATTGTGTGCATGTACATCATAAGTTGAAAGGTCTAAAATTAAAATTCCAAGAGTGTGAACAAAACTTTTTGATATTCAGATGCAGGGAATTGGTAAGATTAAATTGGTTACCTCCGTAGACCGAAAATGGCCCTTACCAATATGACGAACCTCGCCTTGACAGATATTCGTTACATTCATTATTTGCATCACCTAACTCATATGTGGGGTATGCCAGAATTTGATTCACCAAAGATCTCTATATACAAAACACTTTTTTCTTTTTTTTTTTTCTTCCTTCCTTTCGAGTGTAATGGTTGGCATTGTGAGAATATCACTTTCAAGACCATTTCTACCATTGAATTAGGGTATAACAGGTTATTCTCTTGTCCTCCTGCAATAAAGGAAAATTGGATATATTTCATTCCCATCCAAGAATTGAATGGCTCGGGTTGAATTGCCCTCGTCTGCTTCATTTTCCCATCTTCTCTTAGTTATAATTTGCCTCTGATCAGATGGTCCACTGGTAGGGAGAGATACTAGTCATAGAAGACAATGCCACAAGCCTCTTGTCTTATGGTCGTCATGACATGATAGACTCCTACAATCAGGAGGCTGCCGAAGTGAACAAGTACTTGTGGCCTGTCTGCATTTGGCTTCCATAGTTTTTCTTCACGCTTAGAAGCCAAGAATACTCCTATCATCCACTTGAAGATTGCCCCCCATCCTCTTGACACATAAACCAAACAAATAAATGATCTAAGCTACTAGCAAACTTCAGTTTTTGCTTTTGAGATCTTTCCACAGGCCCACTTACCTGTACTGCTAGGACCACCCTATCCATTCAAATCTCTTTACAAAATTCTTCCTTTCATATGGGGAATCATAAAAAGCCCTGGTATAGGTAAGAGAAGAGCGACCACATAATTAGAGTGCAATCAAAGCTTGTTGGTTCAGAACTTAGGCCTTTTTACTATAGAAATCGCCACGATACAAAAATTGCAGAAGGCCTTGCTTTCCCACGTCCGTATTAGCACTGCATTCTGTTTGAAGCATTCCAATTCTCCATTTTCACCTTCACTGAGAGCTGAACTTTGTAAAGATTCTAATGGTAAAAAGTTGAATGTAGGCTTAAAGTCACAGATGCAGCTACACATTTGCTGATTAGCTTCGCTCTGTCGTGTGACACTAAGAACATACGCAATGTAAGAGCAAGAATGGTTCGGCTACAGAGTTGAAGAGTGAAAGAATGAAATGGAATATATCATTATATCTTCTTTCCCAACAGAGTTGTAATTGACTTCACACTTGGTGAGACAACTTGAATTACATGTGTAAATCAACAACACACTTTAAGATCTGTATAAACAAAGCTATTATTACTACATACAACATTGGCATTGCAAAGGTAAGATGCCTAAATATTGCATCGGTCGTACCCAGAGAACCATGAAGATGGTTCTAATTTAGACAACTCCTCTTCTTTGGCATTATAATATGGTTCAAACTCCTCACGCCATTGCTCACCGGTACTCTGTGTCTCTCCAGCATCGCCTGTTACCAGTTCAGATACATCATAGACAGGCTTTACTGCTTCTTTAGGTAGATGAGAATCTGCAAGTAACTGATTGAATACACGGATCTCCTCTTCATGTTTTCTCATCAATTTTTCTATCTTTTGGTAAGCTTTCTCAGTTTCTTGCTGTGCCTCTGTGGCTCGCTTCTGCACATTCATAAAATTAATTAGAATGATTGTGGATGTAAATCAAATCCACAAATAATAAATGATAATAAGTTCAGAGCTCAAACATGCAGCATGTTAGCTTAGTATTCTCTAGAAGGGAACATCAGTAAGGTCAAACACCCAACAAATATAACAAAGGAGGTAAATATCAATTACCAGCACAAAAAAGAAATCAACATGTCTAGTTAACAACATGCGTAATGATTCTGATGATAAAAGGAAACACTATGTAGCTTAGGTACTTAATATGTCACAATCCTGTAAGATGAAAATGTAACAGTATACGAATTCAACCTTCCCTCGTCCCCAGAAAACAACCTCCAAGCCCAAAATGAACAACTAACTACCAACTGATTATTTTCCTTGCTAAACTGGTATTGAAAATCAGACACTTGTGCACATTAAGCCATCACAACAATTGACAATGCCAAGTTCTGGTACCTCCAGGGAAACTGAGAGGCATTTCATCCACAGAAACAGTGCAATCCGTTCGACTCTACCCTGCATCCTTAATCTCCTCTCTCTCTCTTCCAACCAATTCACAGCAGCCAGTCCACCAACCCCCAGCAAAGGAATCTCAATCTGTTTCCTGAAAGCCTCATGACCGGTTCTCACTCTTTCTTTCTGAAAATAGCTTAACCCAATGCCATTTACACCTTCTTTACTAACCCCACACACAGATCCTTCTTCAAATGCCAATTCGCAGCAGCCTTAACCTCCTCTCTCTTCCCGCCAATTTGCAGCAGCCAGCCCACCAACCCCCAGCAATGGAACCTCAATCTGTTTCCTGAAACATCTCGCAGCCAGTTCCCACTCTCTTTCAGAAAATAGCTTAAGCCAATGCCATTTCCTACACCTTCTTTACTAACCCCACACACAGATCCTTCTTCCAACGCCTGATTTTAATGTGCCTATAGTGGATTTTTCAAATTTGTGGTAGTTTATCAGAAAAAGAAAAAAACCACTAGGAGTTTGACATTATTAATTCCCTATCTAAATTGAATATGAAATTTATGTCTGGTGGGTTATACTTTTGGGGTCAGTGTAAATGCCAGAATCCTTTTGCACCAATTAGGCATTTGTTGAACTGGAAAGAAAAAATCCCACACTATCTTGGGTTGGGGAAGAACAGATGTTATTTAACATATTTACACTTAAAGGCTCCATGTGCTACTCAAGGTCTTATTTATTCATTAAGAACAACAGGTAAATTGGATGAAATAATTAGAAATTTAATATCAGAAGTTGAATGACCACTTCGGAAAAACAAATAATTCAGTGCGGAAAACCAATACATATAATAATTTAGTCACTCATTGTGCATTTTGATCATTTTCATTTTGTGATATCAATAATGGCAAATGAAAAGCTACTCTGAACAGATGATGCACCTCCTAATCTGCCATAGCTTGAGGTCATATGCTTCCAGCCATGTACAATTAATAGGGATAATGGTGCAAGCTTGAAAAGAAGGAAGAAAAGCATTTGGAGCAGAAGTATTGTTGAGGTAAAATAATAAGAACCACAAACACTGATAATGCATTTAAAAGAGCTAGCCTCAATGAAGAAAAACTCGCTATATTTTTTTGGTAAATTCTATCTGTTCATTATGCACCAAAAATGTTGCATCATCCTGTCAAATCTAGTTCACCACCACCTCCACCATTTATGCATGCACATCACATCAAAAAGGATCATACTAATAACAAGAAACGCATAAGAAAAAAGAAAAAAACACATTAAGAAACCTCACTAGTATCTACTCATAATCCAGAGTTCAACACCCATTTGATAGAAGATGAAAAAAAGGTTACATTTTCTTTTCTTCCTTTCTGTTTTTCTTGAGGATTTTTTCCCTTTGGTTAGAATTAGTATCCTGCTGGATGGGTCAAGCGACCACCAGAGAACCTCACTGTAAAATAAAGGCAATGTTGAAGAGCCATGGTAGAAGGCTAAGAAACTTGATGCGTGCCTAGATCATTCTGGACAACTTAGCACAATTTCTAAATGTACCTTCCAATGATGCCAATAAAGGAGAAACAAGGAGAAATGATCCATGCACCAAGGAAAAATGAGAGGAAAATGTCAACTCAGCATGTAAATTGCAAACTCACCTCAGCCACAGCAGTTGCTTCTTCAGCATCTTTAAGCCGTACAAGTAATTCACCAGCAGCCTGTACAGCTTCAGCAGTATCCCTTAGTTGAGCCTGAAGACCTCTGTTTTCATCCCAGAAATATCTCCTCTCCCTTTCCCTTTCAACCTTGAGCACTGAAATTTCTGCAGCAAGAGCATTAATGAACTTAGATTCAGCACCTCTTATTCCTGCCTTGGCAGCAGCTTTCTTGACATCTTCTATTCCATCCTGAATCTTCCTATGCCATGCAAGTAGCTGCATGTGTTTTTCTTCAAGTTCAGCATACTGTTCAAGCATGCGAGCATGTCCCTCCATTGCCATCCGCATTGCTTCTTTCAGCTCTTCTGAACATTTCTTCTCTGAATCTAGTTCTTGCTTTTCCTTTGCCAGTAGTGCCTGGCTAACTTCTAGTTCTGATCTCAATTCTTCAACCAGAGAAATCCACTTACTCTCTGCTTCAGTCCACTGAGCCCTTTCCTGTTCAAGCCTTTCTTCTGCGCTCTCTTCCTTAGACTCTGGAGCTGTGCACAAAGTTGAAGCCAAGCTAGGCTGACATGAATATGTTAACTGTAATAAAGGACTTCTTTTTCTTGACAATTTTGGCGAAGTATCTACATATAACTGCAGTTGGTTTCTCAAGTCTTGGATCTCTTCCAGTAAAACATCCCTCTCACCCAAATCAAAGAAATTTCGATATCTTTCCAACTCATCTTGAGTTCTTTTCAACTCAATTTTTGTCCTTAAAATTTCTGGATGGTTTTCATACTTTTCCTTCAGAAGCTGCAAGTACAAAGTACAAGGTGGAAAGATATACATGAGAAGAGAAGACCATATTAATATGTTGCCTGTAAATGCAATATGTATGTCTCAAATGCTGCAAAACCTTGTGCTCATGAGTCAGAGACAATAATTCATCCTCCATGAACTCTTCAGTGGGTAGGACACCATCCACGAGGCTCTCAAGGCGAAAAATCTTATCTTCCCGTGTTTGACTAATTATTGCATTGCATTCTCTCTCATGTTTGTATTGCTGGACCTAGTCAAGGATTCAAAATGGGAAGAATAAGAATAAGCTCCTTAGTTTTGTAAGGCTCTAATTTATTATCCTAACCTACCAGCCGGTTAAGGTGCATGATCTCAGAATTTTGTTTTGCACATATCTCTTCCAGTGCCATCTCTCTGCGTATTGCTCCTGCTAAGACCTTTTCAACAGCCTGGAAGAAAATAGAAGTGAAATTGACATGCAATAATAGAAGAACACAATTGTTAGCCGTCACTATAAGACCTTACAAATCATGACATACTTTTGGAACCTGTGTCTTGAACTTGTCACTGGATTGTGATCCGTCGATGGGAACTAGCTGCAAATTCGAGCTATCATTGGCATCTTTAAGTTCTTCATGGGGATTCCTCCTCTTACATTTGCTGCACAAAGTCAAAATTGAGTGCTCTTGCATTGATTCAGTTTCAGAAATGTGTGTTTGAACACCGGCATCAACTTTGGCAGTTGGCACAAGTCCTTTGACATCAGCAAATCTGTTTGAGAATCTGAAAGTGGACCTCCTCATAGATGCACTTTGGTGATGACGACCATCCAAAATTTCAAGGCCACGTTGGAGACTAGCAGCCAATTGCCGAGTTGGTTTGGAACTTCTACGTCTTTGACCTGACATATTTAGACAGATGCTATTTGAGGGCTTTGCAAAGGATAAACATGGAGGTTCCGGCTCCAAGTTATCGTTAGCCAAATCTTTGCAGGAAGCAGTTAGTGTTGATGAAGTTCTTAGACTTTTCCTACTACTATTAACAACTTTCGGTGAAACGCTTGGAGTTGGAGATTTTGGAGGTGGAGACACATTGCATGGGACAATGCTGAGATCAGTGGAAGCTTTTGTATCCTCCTCAAAGCACGTTGGAGATGTGCAAGGTGTGCCGTTGAGTTTGTTGTCCAACTCAAATTTCTTTGATGTATCTTCCTCTGCTAGTCTTCTTGATAGATCATCATTCCGTGAACTCAAGACAGAAATGTCAACATTTTCCTCATTAGGCCGTTCAGACAAAATTTTGTCAAGTCCATTGACTGGTGAGGTGATCAGATTATCTTCAGCATTTCTTTCACTGCAGTTATCGTAATTTTGTTTCTGAGAGTTGGAATAATCTGGCAAGTTTGCTACTACACCACTGACTTCGTGCTTGTCCACTTGTTCATCTACTTCTTCCATGTTAACATCGTCCTCCAGAACTGGTTCTCCACTAGATGTCTTACATTGTGGTCCCTCACACATTCCATCATCAAAGCCCACAAGCTGAGCAGTTTTTATTACAGAGTCTGGTTGGTTGACATCCAAACCAATGCTTTGCTCATCACCAGCTGATTGGAGACGAAGTTCTTCATCTTGGTCAACAATTTCCATTTCCTCATCACTATCATCATCTCCATGACGTAAAGCCATTGCACAATTACGGCTAAAATTCAGGAGATTCAAGCTTCTTCTAATATTCCACCCTTTCGAATAATTTCCATCTTGGTTAGTCTGATTTGCATTGGCCCTCATGCGCAGCAGTTCATCCTTTTTTTTTCATGGAAAAACAGAAATTGCATCAGCATTGCCAAACCTCACTGTTGCAATATGTAATTGGTTGCTATTCTAAAAATGTATTTCACTATCACTAAAAGATGTCTGAAGGCAGATAAACGTTGTACCTTCAACTGCCTGATGACTTCCCTAAGCACATTTACGTCATCCTGCATTTCTTCATTAATTGTTGCCTTGTTCTTGATTGCCTTTGCACGCTGTGCAAATCTTAGTGTGCTAAAGGTCTCACTCTTACACCTTTGTGCTGGAGAAATAGCACATATCATTGCAAGTTTTGCATTTCCTCCGAGAGATTCCTGCAACAGAAATGTCAGCTTGGAATCTCTGTACGGGATGTGCCTCTGCTTTCCTGTCTGTGAAACCTCCGCAAGAATGTTTATTAAGTTCCTGACATAATTAGAAATAATAACAATTAAGAAAAAGAGATAAATTAACCTTTGCAAAAATTTGTTAACAGTTCATCCGTCAAAGCCTTTATTTTCCACATGGAGACTAAGCATGAGTTGTGTTTTTTTTTGTCAAAGCCTTTATTTTCCACATGGAGACAATTTATTTTCCATAAATTGTGTTTTCAGCATGATAAACTAAGCATCAAATTCCTATTAAGCTGAGCCACATACGTTTTTCCAAACAAGGGCATTCTCACAATAGTAGCTTCAGTAGCAGAGATGTATTACTTTGTGGGATCAATGAAGCCTTAGACAAGTTATAAAGGAACAAGGACAAAGCTCTTGTATTTATACAAGCCCACTGCCTGTATTGATTTCTGTTAGACTCAATTTGGCTTGTAACATATTATTATTGAGGAAAAGTACACAGCTATGACAGTGTACTATCTATCATGTAGACAGACCAAAGGTAGCAAATGGATACACACTTAAACTAAAGAACAAATATAATAGATAAATGAAGTAAACCAAAGGTGGTTAGGTAGTGCTCAACTTAAAGGAACCAATGTTGACAATGTAAGTGATGATCCAAGAACTGAAGACAAACAAATTGCGAAGTCTTACCCCAGCTGTGAAAGAGATCGATTAATATTTCCGGCCTCCTTCAAGCGCTCTCCTGCTGCACCTGTGAGCTTCTGTCTTTCAGATCCAGCAAGATCAACAAGATTTATTCTACTTGTTTTCAAGCAGCTTAACCCATCAGAGATGCTCTGCACAAATCAACGCATAGCTAGAAATCAGAGAGCATAAATTGTAAAGTGCTGTTCATGATAATATGATAGTAGAGAAAAGAAATGATAAGGAAAAAAAAAGAAGAAAAATAAATGATGATAATAGAGCGAAGGCTCGGTGGAGGAGTCAATCACCTTGCATCGTGATTCAACAACACAAGTAAATACACTATGGGAGCGTGAACTGTCCGAGTTTATACTAGTGGAGCCAGTTCTCCTATTTGACAATCCCTGCAAACATTTAGTAAATCATTAAATTAACAGTCGCTACAGATTATTTTTCATCCTCCAATATGATACCCAAGAAGCAGCAAAATTAGTATGATACATCCCTGGAAAGGTTTAAACAAGCCTATGCAATTGAAGGATGCCGAAGCCAGATATGACCTACTAACTAAGGCTAAGATTGTCAAACTGTTCTTCTCTGTGTTAGTCAGATCTAGATCTTTTACTGAGATAATGTATACATAGATTGTGTTAATGCACTTAAGCACATATATAGAAAAGAATTGTTCAAATATTACTTTAGGAACCGAAAAGCATACTTTACGTTAAACATGCAGGAAAATATAGCCGAAAAAAGTAATTAAGTTTCCTAAAGACTCGTGCATTTTTCACCTTGATCTTTTCATAAATTGTCCAAAGCAGGAGAAGAATAACTAAAGGACAAAAAAAGAACCCATACTTCAGAAGAAAATATAAGAGTCTTCCTCATCTTTCACTTCTAACTGCCAGAATAAAAGTCATAGCAAACAAATAGTTCAAAGTTATGTAAGATACTCCTGGATATTACTGCAAGTACTTCTGTTCCCCATGTTTGCAATAAGAAAAGGATAGAACTCAATATATGGTTGTGTGATCAGAAAATTGGTCCTTCCTAGCAAGTTTCCCAATAATAATTGTCCCTCAATTTACACCATCAGATGCCTCTAGATCATCTTAACTTAAATAACATCAACCACAGATATGGTAAGTTTCATTTCTTCATAATTTATCATAGAAAACAGGTGAAGAAAGTGAACATACCTTAATCAAAAGCTGTATTACATCCTTCATTGTGGACACATATTCCTCAGTCAAATTGTCAACATAAACACCAGTTTTAACATCTTCTCTGATCTGGATTGGTAACAAAAGTTCAGAACCAGTAGGAAGTGAATTACAACAACTGGATCCTCCTTTGCATAGGAAGAGAATTGTTTGACATGTTTACCTGAAGGTTTTTTTGACTGGATTCCAATAAATCAGTTATCTGTTCATTGTAAATCTGTATGCAAATGTCACAAAGTAAGTATAGTGAAAATGGTTCACTCCATGGACAAGTCCAGATAAGGTTGCTTAACCTCAAGAAAAGAACATCGACACTGATACATGAGCTGTTTGTCTGCATGCTTAGTTTGCTCCTAACACAGAAAAACAGAATCTCCATTTATTTTAAGTACAGGAAGTACAAAGAAACAAATCACTTAAATTTCAGTGGAAGAAGGACTTTTACCTCACTAATTCGCGAAAAAAGCCGCTGAAAAACACGAGGTGTTAGGCCTTGTTGATCATTTGATATATTTTCTTCTAAGGCATTGGCTGGTCCCCATATTGTATAAGTCTTTCCACTACCCGTCTGTCAATTTAGTTTGTGATAATCACTAATTAAAAGTCACAGTGACATAATATAAAGAACATCATCTAATTTCAATCGTGCGTAAGCAAGTGCAATTTCGGGCATAGAAAACACATCCATAGATGCAGCAGCAGTGGAAAAAAGTCAATAACTAAAGAATACCTGTCCATAAGCAAATACAGAGCTATTAAAGCCAGCAAGGCAATTTTCCACAAGAGGAGCTCCAACAAGCTCGAATATATCAATCTGAAATTCACAAGGAAAATTAAGAATACTTTCTTTTCAGAAAATTATCTAAGTTTTCCAAATAAAAAGTATCAGCAAACTGAATATCTTGCCTGTGCTGACTCATAGTCAGCAATAGAGTCAAATGTGAAGGTGTGTCCTGCAATTGACAAAGAATCATTAGAGATCTTTTGGACAATCATTTCTCCCTCTTCCTCATCCTTGTTTAGTGGCCTCATTCGCACTATAACCTGGATTATGTAACACCAAAGAAATAATAAGCAGCAATTAATTATTAGGATCAATTTTAGGAACCTACAATAGTGAGAAAAGAATTAGAGCAACAAAAAAACAAGCATTAAAGTTGTTCAAATATTTAACTTGAAGTAATATGTCAACTATATAAACTTTACAGGAATAAAAAGGTTTCTGAGCGCTAGAATTCAAATTCCTTGGCCACAATTTTGCAGCATTAATCCTATACAGACTTAAGATTAAGCAAATAAAATACCGAACAAGGATTTAACTATCTAACTGGTTGACTGACAATCTTCCACTGAACTAATTTGGAATCTTCTCCAATATCTCAGCCAACCAGAAAACAATGTTGACAAAAAAAATGAGAATCAGCAATTTAGAACTGATTAATTAGAATTAAAATGAGTTATCTCCTACTCCCTCAACTCCACGGTGATCTTCTTTCTGCATGAAAAGAAAAGGCTTATTCAATTCTATGACTGAAGGTTTTATTCCAAGCCAAAGTCTCCAGTTAAGCACAAGCTTACTTTTTTCAGCTAATAATAATTCAAAAACATCGAAAACAAAGAAAAAAAATAAGAACTTACTTTTACTCCAGAATCAGTAGAAGCCGGATTTGGCCCTTTCTCAGATCCCGAAGCCTCCATACTGTGCTTCCTCTTAAGCGGAGGCCGAGGCGGAAGTGGAGATCTAATCTTCGCCGCTGCCACCACTGTCATGGGCGATGGCGATGGTTTTCTTGGATCTGACGGGGAGAAATACTCCACCGCAGCAACTTGATTCAAATCCGCCATCTGCGGTGGCGCATTCTCCTTCGAACTACTCGATTTCTGTCTCCGATGGCCACTACTATTGCTGCCAGAAACGCCTGGAATTCTCTGCTTCATCGAACTAGGGTTTGGAGACGACGGAGGCGGAAGACCAAACGCTGACGTTTCACTCTGGTGACTGTGGTTTTCTTTCAAGATTGTATTTCTTGGCTTCATATCCGGGGGAAAATGGTGAAAATTATACAAAAGAAAAGAAACACGCGCACACACAGTGAAACTGCAGAGAGTGTGGAAGAAACTGTGTGTAGTGTGTGAGAGAGAAGGCGGGTGATTGGGGACAGGGGTTAGGGTTTGGTGATTCAGAGAGAGAGAGAGAGAAGAGGGGAAAATGAAATTGGAAGAGGAAGAAAGAAAATTAGCCGTTAGAAAGAGGGAAATTGGGACAATTTGAAAAGGGGAGAGATTCGTTTTAGTATTTAATTTTTTTCCCCTTATTTGAAAATTGGGTAATATTAACTTAAGACTTAAATCAAGGGGACGAATTTATGAGAAATAGCCCTAATATTTGGCCAATTTACACTTATGTCCGACGTGAACTGGCGAAGTCAACTTCTTGAAACAGAGCAGGTGAAAACGATGGTGCCTCAGGTAAATTAAGGAATCAGTAGTATCCCCAAGGTTTTTTGAAATTATATACTACATTACAACCAAAGGTTTTCTTTCTTTCTTTTCTGATTTTTCAATTTGCCATTATAGAATAAAAAAAGGACAGAAAATGGCATACAATTTTTCAATATTTATTCTTCAAGGAACAATATGATCTCCACATAGACTTTGGCCTCAACTCATGTCTTGATTTGTTTAAGTTTCTCGTACATATACGAAGTTAATCCAAAGTGCTTAGAAACGATATGATGTGATTAATGTGACATTCTAAATCAATTTGACATTCTACGGTAATAAGTAGTGCCAAGCTAGAAAATCCTATAACGTCAAGCTACGAAAACTAATTCCAATGGCTAATAACTCCTCAACCAGTATACATACCTCTCTTCCCCTATAAATACTAGGAGTGACAATTCCTGACACGATCCGAAAACACGATACGAACCTAACACGAAACTAATGGGTATGGGTTGAGATTTCGGGGGTTGGGGTCAGAATCGGGTCGAACTCGATGAACCCAAAAAGAAAACAGGTCGATTTCGGGTCAACCCGTGGTGACCTGATATGACCCGTTTACGAATTAAAAATAATTTAATAAATATAAAATTATGTTATCTAACTAAACTAAATCATTCTTTTTTTTCAAAGGCATTAATTACTTAATCTTAAATGAATTTATTTAACTTGTATGAAGTTGACATTATTATATTTGGACAAATAATATATTATGTTATTTTTTATTTTTATGCTGTTTTAATATATTTTATATTTGGTTTGGGATAAAACACTTTTACGGTGTTTAATTTATTTTAGATTTGGTTTGAAATTATTTATTTAAATTTTTATTACTTGATGATGTAATTAATTTTGTGAGAAATTAATTTTATTAGAAATTACAGTGATAAATTAATAAATAAAAATTAAGTTTCAGGCCGACCCGCCAACCCGAAATTTTCGGATTCGTGTCAGGTATGCTGACCCGTTTCGGGTTGACGGGTAAGGAGTTTTTTTGTTATACTTGGACCTCAACCCGACCCGCCAATCCGAACTTGATCCAATTGCCACCCCTATTAAATACCTCTCTTCCCCTGGGTAACAGGCAGTAGAAAATCATCCTCTCTTCTCTTCAAGACTTCAATCGAGGCTCCTAACACTTCGGAACTTGAATTATGGGGAAAAGTCCTATTCATCTCTTTGCCTTTACTTTTGTTGTGCCAAAGGATTTCAGGTCGGAGCTACTGAGCTTTCAACACTATGATGAAAAAATTTCTATAATTATTTAAAGTTCTCTATGTCCTTGCTCGCACATTAACCTTTATAGAAAATTCTATAATCCTTTAGGGAAACATTCTCTCAAATTATTTCGCTTAATGCTAATCTTGATTCATATTTTCCTGTATGTACCTATGAATGTCGATTTACCGAAACTTACAATGCAGAGAGACAAAATTCAATGAGTAAAATTGGAGAATTCTATTTTCCTTCTCTATCCGTACTAATACACAAGCTGAAATGTTAGAAGGGGAACTGTCAATATGTTTGTTTACTTAGGGAAGAGACTAATCTCTGCTCAGAGGTGCAATAAAATAAATTTAAACTCTCATAGAAAGCCAATTATCCCCTCGGCAAAAATAAAGGGCACCAATTTGTCTCGTAACGTGTCCTATCCCGAGGACTCGATAAGATTAGGTGACCGTGAAATCTATAATTTGATTCTCAAACTCGCTATTCTCTTTTCCCCTTATAAACCTAACTTATATAAATATATACCACTTGAATCTGCAAATAATCGAACACCTTGGACCTTGATCCAAGGAGTTATCAAAATGCCAAGTAACTGAACCTGATATGGGGACAATTACTGGTCTAACGGGCCGACACGATTTCTTGCATTTCAACAAAATGTAAATTTGTTTGTTCATAATATAAATCAATTTGAATATAATATAATTTAGTGTGTGTATATATATGTGTAATTACCGGCTAAACACACGGAAGGGTAAGATATACTAGGCAAATTCTGTGCGACAGGCAAATGTCTTAAGAGAGTTTCAAACTTTAGTTGGTAGGAAGGCATGACACCAACTCTATCATTCCGAATTTGTAGGAGATGTATGTATGTATATTTTGACCTCTCGTATATTGCTAAAATCAATGCACATCTTATAATCTAACTTGTATATTTCTTTTTTTTCTTTTCCTTGAATTCCAAAATAAGTGAGTGACATGTATGACTTCAACGTTATTGATTTCCAGATATGGTGAGGAAATAATGATATGAAAATTGAAAAACAAAGGACTTAGGGTGTCAAACGGAATAGAGTTTTCCAATCTACATTAATAAGAAGGTAAGCAAACAACCCTACTCGTGGTAAGCAAAATAGCAAATGGATCAAAGTATTGAGTATAGATGTCTAGGACAGATAGGCTTAAGAAAACAAAATCAATAACAATATCTAAAAGATTAAAATAATGGAGACACAAATTAAAGAGCGTTAGAAGAACAAAAATTCAATCTTCATAAAATTTTCCCATCCATCCTCAAATTAAGGAGAGCTCCCAAACATGAAATGTAACTTACTTTTACATGAATTTAACTAAGCAACTCTTCTTCAAGAACCAATTAAACAGAGCTTGTGAAACTAGGAATCTAAGCTTAAATCCTCAAGGCTCAAGGTATCTGCTACGTACTCGGGCCTTGCTTGAATTCAAAGATGCATTATCATTCCATTCTAAAGCAAAAGTAATCTGCATCTTCCCACTCTCAAAACTCACTGATTCATCCAGCAAAGTGTTGCAGTCCAGAGGCGGCTGCTTGATAACTACTTTCTTTAGATCCTTCTGCCATAACTTAGTGCAAGGAGATTTGCAGGACTCCTCATCCCGTCTGTCAGCCAGCAAGTTGAGCAAGTATTTGATCATGAAGTTGCCAGTACTTAGATGTGCCTTCGTTTTCGGCAAGACTAAAGTCTTAGGATGACATGCCAACAACAAACCATCAATAAGATTAATACAGCTATGTTCATCAATGTTTGGTGACCACTTGGCCACCGTGTATAACTGGAGTTCCTCAACTTGAACAGGAACACAAGTACTCGCAATCATCGCAATCAATCTGTCTTCTATGCTCTCTTGGAAGCTATGTTTAGCGTGAGGGAGTTCGATTCCCAGTGATATTCTAGACGGAACCAAATTCAACATCAGCTTATACAACCTCAGAAACCACGAGTAGTCAATGAGATGAGGGCAGCATATAGATATACAAGACCTCATATTGCTTGAAGCACTTGCAAAAGATAAATTTGGGATGATTTGATTGCTATATGAGAAAGATGCAAGGCTTGGAGCATCAATATCTAATTCTTTGGGCGTTTCTGAATTTGAAAACCAGTGTATGTGCTTCAGCGAGTGGCTTGTTAGATTTATTCTTTCCAAGCCAGCAAAGCTACCTGATTCTATAACTCTCAGATACTCGAGACGAGGAAATTTAGTCACGAAGTCATCGAACAATTGACCATTTCTGATACATCTGCCACTATATAGTGATAAGCTCTTCAAATTTGGAGATGTGCCCAGTTGAACAAAATTCATCCAATGCAAAGACAACAACTCAACATTCTCAAGACAAGGTGCTTGATCAACTTTGATATTTAAATCATTCCTTACATATATACGAAGTTTTTCGAGGCTGCAAAGATTGATCAACTCGATTTTGTTCAAGCCCCTGCAATCAATGATCACCAAATCATTGATCGAGGGGCAACCCGCAATTAAGCAATGAAACATCTCGTTAGTTATGTAGACTTCTTCAAATTTTAATACCTTGATATTCTTGCACATAATATTCCTTTCACTATATATCTGCATTGGGAATCTACAATTTTTAACCCGTAACTCTGTTAATGATTCAGCCTTAGGTAATATGTCACAAACAGGCAGAGTGTACGATGAATACAGACCTTGATGCAAAGTGACTTGAAGGACTTTGACACCAAATTCTACAGCAAACCCAAGCCATGTGTTGATCAGGTCACAAGCCACATAATCGTCCTTGATCAAGGTCATGGAAAGATTGAACTCCTCTATATGATGATCTTGGTAATCATGTTTCCGCAACAAAGCATAATTGCTAACATGGGCCCTGAACTTCTCTTCACAACTCGAGCAATTTCCTGGATGCTTAAGTGAGCAATTTCGTTGATCCTCGAAAAATTTACAAACAGGGTTCTTTATTTGGTGGAAGTACCGATCATCAAAATCTAATCTGGGGTTTGTGCGCCATGCCTTCAGCCAAGCCTTGGATAAAAGGCTTGCTTGGGTTCTCTGTTTTGTGTTGAGAAAAGAGAATATATGGTGGATTATGCCTTCCGGCAAGTACAGCGGCACTTCTTTTTCCATGGTTCTGGCTCTTGAATTGATACAATTAACTTCGAGGGGATGAGTTGAAAGTACAGTAAAAAGAAAAGATGTGGAGGTTTTCGTATACTTTGGAAGTTTGCAAAATTTTTCTTTTAGGAATCCTATAATGGGATGCCCTATAATGCGTCTATTCCGTTTCCTATTAGGACTCCAAGTATAGCATTGCAAGAAAACTCAAGGGTTTCAAACACTTCAGCCACCTAAACTTTAGCATGTTTATCACTTTAGTGCCTACTTATAGTTTTTTATCATTTATTTATTTATCTTTGGGTTCAGTGGAAAGCTGCAATTGTACAAGGAGAAGGGAAAATAGGAGGTTTCATAGTGGAACTTTTTATGACTTAACCTCCTCGACAAAAGGTCTAAGTTGACAGGATATGTAATTTTTGAGTAGAAAATCAAATATGTTATTTGACTATCAAAAGGGTTTTTTACACTTTATACCCTTGACTTTTGGTATTTCTATCACTTTAGTCTCTTAAAATATTTTTATCAGTTAACTTTGAGAAAGTTGAATAAATATTAGATCAAAATAGAAAATTTCATTAGAAGAACATAGAACAAAAATACTCTATTCAATATCTCTAATCTATCTGATTCTAGGGTTTTTAATTTTAATGATGGTAATTTATGTCACTTCAAAATTCATTTGTTGAGTCCTTGAGTTGCAAAATGACTAGGGCTGGCAATCAATCGAGCATTTCAAATCCCACTTGTAGTGAAAAAAAATTCAAAGGAGTGCTGCCTTTGATATAGTTAGGTTTGTACACCTGTTAATCTTTTACACAACCTCTTTAGATTCCCCTCTCTATAGAATATGATAGATTAGGTTATAAGAATATAATCGTTATAACAAAAAAAAAAGTGGCTAGTCAAATACTTACTTGAGCTCGAGTTTGACTGAGTTGAAATTGAGCTTGAGCTATTTTAACCCCTTTTTTGGTCAGGGTCAAACCTTAAGGCATGCAGTTTAAAAGCTTTGTCAAGCTTTTCTTTCATATAGTATAATAATAATAATAATAATGAAATTAACGAAGTCTCCATTAGTAGTAAGGCCAATTATTATCGAGGAATTCTCAATTTGAGCTCACTTTGTTTTCTCAAGCAAGCTCTAGCACGAGCTCAACCTCCTTAAATTTTATTCAAGTCGAGCTCAAGTGCCTAAATATAGCATTCATCTAGCTTGAGTATATGAGTATTCAGAATCTACTCAATTCATTGCCACCTCTAAAAATAAATATCCACCTAAGCGAGTGACACAAATTGACATGGGTTTATTCATTTTTAGCTATAGGTGGAAAATAGCTAGATCTTGGTATCTCACAAGTTGAGTTATTATCCAGTTTAATCAGATTGTATAATTTTTATAATATTTTGTGTAAACCGAAACAACTTTGATGTAAAACTTAAGTTTGTAACTTATACAACTAAATTTATGCAAAAACAAGATTACACCAAAATTGTACGAGTTTTTACCCAATGTAACAATTAATTCGGACTAGAACTTGTAAGGCCTCAAATCTGGAAATAACCATATGAAAAACAAGTATTCTAGGACTCAAAAGGGGTAGAGTTTTCCACTGTACATTAATGAGCACGGCCGGCGAGTTCATTGGTATATTACCTTCTTCGTGGTGAGAAATAGATGGACGCAGGAGTATAGATTAGATGACGAGTTTTTTGCCAAAATAATTCTCTTTCTAAAAAATATTCTCAATGTGATTTATTTTCAAAATTTATTCCTATAATGATGTTATTATTGCTATGTAGTTATCCTGATTGTCAAGTAGCATAACAAGAAAGGAAAGCTTCAATCTAGTAGTAAATATATAAAATCTATAATTTCCAACATGAACTGAAAATTAAAAGTTTTTTTTATTATAGAGGCACAAGAAGATTGCATAGCTTTGATAATTTCTTTATAATTATTTAAAATAAATTCCACCACTATCAACCTTGCTACATTTGGTCTTTGCATATTTTTTTTGAGATGTATCAAACCTATTGTGCATATTTGTTTCAAAAAATAAATTTGGAAAATACAAAAATTGCATTGATAATTGTGTGTAATTGTGACAGTCCCACCTTCCCCTAAGGCGAACCAAAGGGGTTAGCGGACTGCCTGCCCAACTCTCGTCAAGACTAACGGTGCAGTCTAAAGCAATCTATTGCGTTCCGGAACTTATAACGCGCTTAAACAAGTCAAAATGGCAAAATAACCCAAAATAAAAAAAAATAAAATCCGGAGTCGGCCATGAATAGTAACTAACCCGTCAGAACCCAATCAAACATCAAAATACATATACAACATAACATTTAGCATTTACAAGCCAAAATGGCATACCAAAGTGATACAAAAGTTACTACATGTAAGGTTTGCCAAAATCAAAAGTGAAACGGCCCTAAAGGTACATTTAGGGTTTCGATTCATAAGCTATACAAAAGAGACATTCATTTAGCTCATTCGGCAACCAACTAGCAAGAATAATTCCAAAATAGTCATATGCCTGTAAGGAAAATAAAAGGAACGGTGTGAGCTAATTGCCCAGTGAGATACTATCACTTAAGTAACCAAGTTCATATAAACATAAAGCTTTTCATTTCAATTCACCAAAAGTAAACAAAGGCACACATTAATGGTGGTGATAAAAGGATACGGATGGATCTCAAGAGCCCTTTTCCCTTGTTTGCATTTCTTGATCGGACGTCATTGACTCTCCGTCAATGTTCAAAAGTAACCAACCGTAGACTCCACTTTACTTCCATTCCTTCCACCTAACATTCCCCTACCGGGCCCGAAATCCAAACACTTGCATTGTGGTATTACTCGAGTAAACCGGAATCGAGAGTCTCTCATACTACAAGATTCCATATAACAATTCCCCAAGGCACATCAATTGGAACGACCAAGCCCTCGCCGGCTTGATTCAATCAACTACCAATGGGGTTGAGGTCAAAGATAACAATTGTAGTCGTTGGATACTCGTCCAAACGACACCAAACCATGTGCTTTCATTTCATGTAACATTTCATATAACATTTCAAGAACATGATAAACAATAAGTGAGAGTGATAAAGTACGCTCTCACTTCAATCAATTAACATTCCACGTATCAATTTCAAGTATCAAAGCCATATAGAAACACACAAGTGAGTAGTACACTCACCAAACTTGCAAATGGTGTTTCATGCACTTCCGTCAAAAGAACGTCGTGAACCACCGTCACGCCCTAAAACATGCAAAAAGGTACAATGAGACTCGATAACGAGTCATAAACCAATGCCAAATACGACCCCAATAGGGTTCCATAAGCATATACAAGCATTAAAGGAAACCAGAAAATCCGGAAATGGAAATAAGTTTTAACCCAAGAAAAACAGTTTTGACGTCATTTTGCAGTTTTGGTGCCAACGGCACTACCATTATCGGATGGAGGTGCAAGACCCACCGTTTCGAAGCTAAAAGATAGGGCTACAACATTACAGAGGGTCACTCAGTCCAGTTCCTATAGCAACCAGGTCAAAAATACCATACACTACACCAGAATCGCAAAAACAGGTTCACAAAACGCATTCTGGCGTAAACATCATAAATCAGGCTACCTAAGTCCAAATCCAGTAATTCCAAAGCCATCCGAAAGCTTAGAAACAAGGATACATTTCATCAGAAGACCTCAACAACCAATTCCGAAGCAATTCCAGCCAAAACAACCAATTACAGGCGCAATTCTTACATTCGGGTAAAACCAGGACAGCAAGGGTAATTTCGACTTTTCTCATTCTACGCTACTCCGATTGACCTGAAATTTTGTAGGCACCTCTAAAATATCATTCCCTACAACTTTCATGTTTTAAACCAAGGCCAATTAGGCCTCTAACTAGGAGCTATAAAACCAGGCAGAATGTTCCCAATAAAACCCTAACTTTCTAAAATTTCTTCCAAACCAGAAATTGGTTGCAATTAACCACTTTTTCCACCTTCTAGAGTCATTATATACCATTTCCAATCATCATAGATAGCCACACAATCATGTTTATATTAAAACAGAAAAATCCCCAAAAATTATAAAAGTTCATCAATTCAACCACAACTCAAAATATAATCCATAAAATGGCATCTCATACTACCACTAAGCATGATTTAAGCATCAATAAAGGGAGGAGAGTAGTTCTTCACAACTCACCTTAGAAACAAGAGAGAGAGAGAGCAATAAGTCCTCTTAGCTTTCCAAATAACTCCACACAACACCTCACTATCACTCCCTTAAGTGGTTTTATGGAGCACAAACAAGATTGGAAGGTTGAGTGAGTTGATTGAAGCAAGATTGAAACCAAAAACTTGAAAAGTTTTCTTTCTTTTGTTGCTCAAGGAGCTCGGCCAAGATGAAGAGAAAATGGTGAAGTTTTGGTTATTTTTTTTTATTTATTTGGTCAATGGTAAGAAAATGAATAGTGGCCTTACAAGTCCCTCCAACCAAATGGTGACACTTGTCACTTATTTAATGCAAGTCTATCACTTTGTTTCCTCTCACACCAATCCAAATTGCAACATCTACTTATCTCTTAACACCCGGTAAATTACATCCAGTATCCAAAACTTAACCTAGTTGGCCGAATTTTTCGGAACTTTTCGCACTAGTGGGTCCCACGTCTGGTATACGCTCTTAATTTCTCAAAAACTATTCAATATTAGAAAAATCATCTAAAAACTATATCTGTTCATTAAAAATATCTAGAAATTTTCCTAATCACGAAAATGCAGAAAACAAGTCATGAAAGATAATAAAACCTAGAAAATGGGAAAATTTACGGGTTCTCACAGTAATAGCAAGAAAAAGTTATAAAAAATTCAAGACTATTGTAATTGCTTCTGTTATCCTTCCAACTTCCTGAAAAGAACTCTTACAAAAAGTAATCAAGCTACAAAATTCAGCTAGACTGCCTGCATAAAATAAAAAATTCATTAATTAAGTAAATGTTGTCATATTATCTAATGCAAGAATTACCTGAATTTTTACAAAAAGTAGTCAAGCTACAAAATTCAGCTTGGCCGCTTGCACAAATTTTTTTTTTTTAAAACAATCATTAATTAACTAAATATTGTCATACTATCTAGTACAAGAACTACCAGCATTTGTCCGCAATTAGTAAGGCCATTTTTTACATGTTATTTTTAAGGGAAAATGGCCAATTTAGTCCCCAAACTTTTTTTCCGTTGATTTAGTCCCTGTATATTATTTATAGCCAATCTGATCCCTAAATTTATACTTCGGTTCCAATCAAGGAACTCAGCGGCGGTGCCACCGCATAATTTCTCTCAGGCTCCTAATCGAGCAGTCCAAAAGGGGTATTTTAGGAATTTCGATGATGAGGCTCTAACAAAAATTAACCTGCAGATAAAAACACGTCACAGGTATGGAAAAATTTTCCCTTTTCCCCCTCAAAATCTTCTTTGTAAAACCAAGTTTTCTGTTTATTTAACCAAAACGGGTGAAAACTATAGTCAAAATGAAACCAAATTTTTATAACCAAAGGTATTGATGTAGCCTCTGCACCCATTGTAACCCTGTCGAACGTCTTCATACCTGTACAATTATAGTCAAAATGAAACCAAATTTTTATAATTTCTGTGCAACCTATTTGATCAGTCATCATAAAGCAGAATTCCATCTTGCCTTTTTTTTTTGGGTCAAAGCAAAAAGTCACCCCAGAATTATATTAAACTTAAACATATTCCTTGTTCATCAATCAGCACTACATTCGGAGTTCCAATTGACTTGGCACAATAACTACTGCCCCCTAAAGACCAGCACAAAGGAAGGGCTAAGTGGAGCACAACATCCTATGGCCTAGAAGATTTTGCTTTCTGCTTCCTTACTCAATATGAGTATGAAACCCACAAATTAAAAAAAAAAATTGCTTACATATCTGTGGATGGATTGTCAGGAGATTAATCATATGCTCATTAGATAAAAATGAAAACCCAATATCTATATCTATATGTATTCAAGAAGGGATTTTTAGCAGAAACTCTCTTAATGGCTTCTAAACTTCTTATTCTTTTTTCTAGATTTTTGTATTTATTTTAATACATAAAAAGTAGTTGGTTATAACCCACCTTATCACCAATCAAATTTAAATTTAAAATATTTCTACTATCTCTTAAATCATCCTACAACCACTCCTACAAATCCTCTAATCATCATCCCACGTTTCCCACTCTAATTAAGAGTCCACTCCAACTATCTCTTAACTCATCCTACAACCACTCCTACAAATCCTCTAATCATCATCCCACGTTTCCCCCCACATTTCCTCTCACGTTTCCCACCCCAATTAAGAGTTCACTCCAATTAAAAGTCCTCCAATTTAACCACCCCAATTAAAACTCCTCCAAACATAGCATCCTCCTTCAATTTTCTTGCATGCTCATTCATATTTTTTGGTTAACCAAAATAAGAATCTATTATCTCTTTCATTTTTCTTGTGGTGTCAATCTTAGTCTTTAACGTAATTTCACCATGGAATATGTCCGCCTACAAACATTTCAACAACAACTAAATTTCAAACTCGTAATATTGCAAATGAGGAAACATTTGCTTAAAAAACGAAACATACACCACAACGATTCTGCACGCCAGTTGGAAAAGCTACAACAAGTTCGCGCTGACGAAAGAGAAATCTCAAATCAAATTCGAAGGACAAAATCCAGGCTACATCGATTAAAATGTCGTTCGCATCAAATTAAAAATTTCGGTACCATGTATTCTTTAAATATTGGCATTTCCATTGTAATTTCAAATATTATTCCCAATACTGTAATATTTTTTATTATTTTCAATAATATAATATGTCTATAAATTTTTTCCAACCCTTTTACTGATCGACTTAATTAACTTATCGAGTTAATTCCCCCACCCTCTCTCTCAGTTTCTTATTTGTTTTTGGTTCTCTATTGATTTTGTAAATGTATTGATTTTGTTTCTTTTGTGAGCAGTTATGGAAGAGATTATGTGCAGAGATTTCAGCGGAAATCAATCTTCTTGCGGAGAACTGGAAGTATATTCTTGTCGGCTTAATTTTTCAGGTCGGTCCCTCTGCCCCTCCTTTTTGTCATGTTTTGCTTTGCTTTTAAGGTGATTTGGTCTTTTACTCTCTTGATTTTTTCTCCTTTTATTTTCTGGGCTAGCGGATGGTCCCCTCTGAAAATCAAAGAAAAGGCAAAAGAGGACAATGATTTACAATCTTTAAATATGATATTTGTGCTAATATTTGGCTTATATACGAAACAAGTCAATCACTTTACCCAACTAATACCAAAACCCTTTGAATTGGAGCATCATTAACCACATAGAAATCTCGCCTATATGGAAAGTGTTGGTGAGTAGACGAGTCCAAATACTTCTTAGCGAGTCCCAAGTCGATGATATACACCTACAATGACTGAGCGTCAGGATGAATCAAAAGAGACCACAATATTAAAAGTGTTTGTACGTTCAAGCAAGATTATCAAATTGAATGCTCAATATTTGTAAGTATTTCATTTTTACAATATTCAATTACATTCATTTATAGAAATATATCATCCCCTTTTTTAATATAAATTTTTATTTTTTTTTCAGGATCCATCTTCCGAAAAAAGACAGTTCTTGAATGATATATACATTCTATTATATTTCAAACTATTGTTAAACAGATATTATATTTTAATTTTGTTGATACAATTTTTTTACCTTTATTTATTCTCCATTTTATTTTTATTTTTTCAATAATATCAGAACCGTGCGTAGCACGGGTATTCACACTAGTGTCCTTGTACTGAGTGCTCGTGATACCTGGTTTCTTTTCCTTCAGCCTAGGAAGCTTCATCCTTCAAAAGCATATGAATATATTTAAAAAGGGCAAAGAGAATGAGCACTGCTTGACCAATTCAGGTTTTAGGCAGACAAACTTGAGTCTGGGATAATAGGATGAAAGAACTTTTTGGAAGCTAATAAGAGCATCAAACCTCATAACAAAATTTTTGAAGATTTGACCAATTTAAAACATCTAACTAACAGCTTCTCTTTTCTAGCAATGCCAACAATGGTCCACTTTAAACTATGTTTCAAATTCTTACTTGGCTAGAAAAGTCTAGATAACTTGCACCTGAACAGCAATTTCTTTCATATTACATCGGCAGCGCAAGGCAACTTCATATGACTACGTTTCGATATGGAAAAAAAGGAATAAAAGAATAACAACAGCAATAAGACCGTTGCGATAAATTGTGTTTTATAACTAATTATAATCCAAAGAATCCAGAAGAACCAAACCAGAGGAATCCTTTTATTATTCTTAAAAACAACAAAATAAGATGTGCAAAAAGTTTGCGTCACCGTATTAATGAGCATTTGAGCTATAGTTAACAAAGACATGAAATACTAAATGATCATAATAAAAGCTGCCATAATTTAAGGGGAAAAAAATGCTGAGAGCATTTTTATACATTAGAAATGCAACCTAATAACAGGATACCTCAGAAAAGTCCAAAAAGTTGATACCTTGATCAATATTGAAAAAGGTATAGTAATAAGGTAACAAATACAAAAAAAGGAAAAAAGATTAGAGGAAAAAGTTCATGGAAGATAAAAAGCAGGGAATCTTACGTTTTAAAATTTTTTTTTTCAATCAGATGAAGCCACCAAATTCTTCTTCTGACAAACATTTATGCAAAAAACAACACATTATTTTAAGTCAATCACGTCATGTCTGGGATTAATTTGAGGATGTTTGGAAATTTATGAAGATTGCCCTTTGATTTTTGTCCCCATTGTTTAACTCCAATTTAAACAAGCAACCCCATGAAGTAGTAGGCTTCTTCTCCTGTCGCCCTCTCTCTCTCACGAAACTTCTCCTCCCTCCCGAAATCCTTCACATCGAAAAGAACTTCGAAAAACTTCACATCAATGTGATGGATGAAAATAAAAATTTAACGTTACAAAAGAAATCTTGTGCTTTTGGTTTTCATTTTCTTGTGCGAGTTTATGCTAAAAGTTTTGGGAGGAGAATGATTTTCATGTGTAAGGATTTGGTATATGGGAGAAGAGGGAGAAATTAGAGAAGTAACAATTGATCCAAGAATTACGAGTGTCAGCACATTAAGTAGTTGAACTTTTTGTCTTTTTGGCTGCCTAAAATCAACTGAAGTGTTTTGTCAATTTCAGCGTAGCATGTGTTCAACATCCCCCATTTTATTTTCTCAAATTCAAGTCTTTTTCTATTTTATTACTTACGCAAGATATTTGTGTACTCCTTCAAAAAGTTTTTTTCTTCTTTGAAAAAGTATATTTTGGTTTGTATACTTTTTTTGTTTTAAAAAAAATTATTTTAAGACCACCTTCTTGCCAAGCTTGATCAAAAAATGTTTTGAATTTTATAGTATTGATGATAATATTTTTAATTTTCTCCCGTTAACTAACCTCATGCAATATACATAAACAGAGCCAGAAATGTAACTTTGAGGAGCAAATTAAATTTATAGATATTTTTTAAATTCTAGTGGGGGACAAAAATAATAATTCATAAAGGACATTGATTGTTGAATTTTTTTTTTTTAAATTTTTTGAGGGAGAAAAACTAGATTTTCTAAGGTTTTGGGGGACCGCCCCCCTAAGACCGTCTATGGTGATATAGGATCACCATATCAACAGATAAGAATGCCTTCATTTTGATGTGCTAATCATGTGTTGCTTGGAGTCTTCATTTTTTATTCTTGGGCTTTTGAGAATTAATAGGTTCATAATTCATTTTTTGGGTCACCTTTTTTTTTTTTTGGAGAAATTTGAGTGAAAACATGCAAGTATTTCGAAGAGTATGATTAAAAAGACTAAGAGGTTCTAAATTATATCTAACCCGAACATTTATCTCGCACCTAATTTTCCATTGTGTTGTTAACTAGCTATTTTGGGATTAGTGACAATTTGCTAGTAATTTTGTCTCTCAACTAAATCTTTCCTACCAGATCAACAACTCGTGCAGAATTAGTGTTAATCAAAATGGAGAATGAACTCATAAGTTCGTGACCAAGATTTTGAAATTACTCCTTTAGGAAAACGTTTGACGTTTTTGTATAGTAAAATTTATTCATTTAAAGGGTATAATTTTGTCCTCAAACCAATTTTGCTCAGAGTTAATCATGATCCCGGGCAATTCCTGTGCATTTGGTCCAAGTCTTGTGCATGCATTTTACTCAAAATTGATCATACTCCGTTGTATTGTCCAGTTTTACACATCCTGCATGATATATAATTTCTAGTCTTGAACAACTTTTATTATTACTATTATTATTTTTCTTTTGCAGGGTGCTTTTGTTCGAGGAAACATAATATGGTGCTGGAGATAACATCAAATTTGGGCTTCCAATGGAGTAATAACGCTTCCGTGGAGTAGTAGAAATTGGTAAAAGGTCTAAAAGATAAAAATAGGAGCCATTCATAAAATGTTTTGGTAGCTATTTAGGTGGGGAGTTAGGATCCTCTCCATTGAATTTCTCTCTATTGTTCTCTTCATTTATTTTGTGTCTAAAATTTTATAACTCAATAAATTCATCCGATTGTGTCATTCTTTTATATATATATATATATATATATATATATATATATATATCTATATCAACATATTAAAAAAATGATATTCTTTTACAAATACTTTAGCATTCAACTTACACGAAACCTTTGAATGGTGAAAAATAAATTAAAATTGTAATAAAATTTTTAATGATTAATCCAAGGGCAAAACTTAGTTAATTTCATATGAAGTTTTATGTATAATTAATACAAGTAGTGAAATATATTATGAATGGTGTTGATTTTTAAAAATAAAATTTAAATTCATTTTTGGGCGGGGGAGCTCAAATTCAGCTCATTTTTAGGCGTTGCATATATTTAGGTCGCTATATATTTAACCAAGTTGATTTTGGCTACGGAATTTTAAGTCAAGGATAGTCATCTAATTTACGCAGCCAAGAGGTTAATATCTAATCTAGCTTGTGTATGATATTTTTAAGCTAATCAAAGATGAAACCAATAACACAATTGCCACTGCATCGTGGTTTGCCAAAATTTGCTAGAACTTTGGCTGCCAATTCCATTTGGGACGATGAAACGAGGCCTACAAAAATTCCTTCAAATTTTGAACTTGGATCAAATGTATGTATATCTCATTCTTGTCTTATCTTCCTCCCGTCATTATCTCCAACATTGTTGGTGCTAGCCCTTTCATGGCTGAGCTCAAAACTTGTGCATGTCATTTCAACAAAGAAACTGCTAAGGCCCTCAGCAAATGCATACCAGGGTTGAAGAAATTGATAGAGGCTACGATTTACTAGTCCTAAATCCTTCATTTCGATAGAGTGTGATGAATTCTGCACTTGCATTCGGACTTGATGGTAGTTGCTTATACGTTTGGTATCAGGTTGGATCCTTGAGCTTAAATTTGTGCATGTATATTTTCTTTTAATGGATTTTAAATTAGTTTAACTTTATTGCTTTGTGTAATGGCCTCGGGTACAGCCGTGTTATGTCCCATATATGGGGCATGACATAAGGCCTATTAAATGCAGGTTTCATCTAGCAAGTCTCACTCTCAACTCAAGTTTTGAGAATAACACGTATATTTCAAGGTGCTACATTGCCTTAGTTTAAATACAATAGAGAAATTAAGCAATTCTAACTTCTCTCTATTGCTCATCTTCTCCAACTTCTCTCTACTCTACCATTTCTTTTCCCTGAATCTCTTCCTCTTCGGGAGGAAAATCACCATGATCTCCTTGGTCTCTCTCTCTCACAGGTTTCGCTTTATTATTTTTCTAATAAAGTCCCCCTTAAATTTTCTTAGTGGGAGATCTATGTGTCTCCTAGGATTTCTAGTAAGAATTTTTGTTCTCTTAGGAGTTCCTAGTGAGATTTTGTGTTATTTTTCCTTGTTTTGTTGTTTAAATTTAAATTTACTTTAGATATGGTTGTCAGATTTGAATTTATTTCAGATTTGGGTCTATGTCGGTAGATTTGATCATCTTTATTGGAGCTTATAATTGTTGATTAGCAGATCTGACGATTGCAACATGCACAGAGTGGGCTGCAGCAATTTATTCTATGAGGAGATAATTTTAAAATTGATGATATTTTTTAGATCTATTTTTAATTTCTCAACTCTTTTGTATCTGTTAAATTGCAGATCTAAAATTTTAGTGCATGCATTATCTGTCATTAGGGCAACGATGTATATCAATCATGCCGGACGATTTCCAGCAATTCATTAATTGAAATATGTTTTATTATAAAAAAAGGATTGTAATTATTCCTTGCATGCAATTACTGTGCTCTACATTAATGGTTTATCTAAATTGAAAATTTTAGTGGTGGAGAGTTTTATATATTTTGCATGCCAAAGTCAATAATTAAAGTTAGAAGTTCGGATTCAAAAAAATATTTTTTGAACAAAATTCATAATCTTTCAGTGTAATAATAGCAGACTTTATTTCCTCTAAATCTATCAATAGAAAACGTGACATCTACGTCGGTGCAATATGCTTTTTTGTCACTATATTCCCAAATAGCTATGCTATTCAATATTTTGCTTAAGAAACCAAATTTAAATATTAAAACTTCATTGTCACTTAATTACCACGTCGATGTCAACACGATGCCTCATGCAATGTATAATTAGGAAAATTTGCGTAAAATATTTTTCTAATTCACAAATTAAATTAGCAGTGGCTTTATTTCATAAGGATCACCTCGAGTGTATTTGGAGCTTACTTTATAGGGATAAATTCAGAAACCTCCCTTGAGGTTTGTGACAATTTCACTCGGCTCCCCTGAGGTTTCAATAATTACATAGACCTCCGTTTATCCAATCAAATGACTAAAATGTCCTCCACTTAATAGTTAATTCATAAAGGGAAATTTAAAGTCAAAAAATACTTCTTATTATTCTATTTGTCATTTCCTAATCCCAAAAAACAATCTCCATCAATTTTCTAATTTTCATCTCTTCCTCCCTCTTTCATATTCTTCTCTTTTTTTCTCATACAACCGGTTCTCCCTCTCATCAAATATCGCGCTCTATTGTTACCGACCACACCACTATCAATTTTTTTACCATCTCCAAAATTTATCTATATTTTTTGTCTTCCTATCTCTTTCTTACTATAAAAATTATAGATCCTTTGTTTTCCACTAGTTTTACTCTTTACAAATGTTAGCCAATTAGAGTTACCAAATTGACAATGTGTAGATTGTGGATTTTACTGTCAAACTAGGGGAAGATGAAAAGGGTAAGAGTGATATAGGGAAAAAATAAAATTGAGAGTTGGAACATAAAGAAGTGACTAATATGTTTGTTAAGCAAAACGTCTAGCAATCACTCATTTGTTCTTTCTTTCATTTACTGATTGATTGTGGTTTTACTATAAAGGTAGAATTTTATCTCTATTTCTAAGAATGCTAGAGCAATGATGAATTATGTTCTTAGGGACATGGGGGTATTTCTTAGTTTAGTATTGGTAGTGGTTGTAGTGAATTGCATTAGGCAAGAATTAGCAAGTAATGAATTTTGAGATGAGTTGGAGTAATTGGACTTTGTTTGTTTTAGTGAGTATGATATATACAAGAAATAAAAGATCAAAACCTTGTTTTTTTGGCCTTGTTCTCTAAAGAAGGGTATTTTAGGATATTTGTGAAAAATTATAGGCTATTGGGTTTATGTTGTTATATAAACATTAAAAGTAAGGGAGGGAAGTGTAATTTTTAAAACTTGAAGGGAGCTCTCTGTAATTGTTGGAAACCTCAAGGGAGGTTTCTGAAATTATCCCTACTTTATAGTACTATAGTGCACTATAATTTTAGAAACTAAAGAAAACATTTTCAATCCCGTGCAACTTTTTTTAACAATGCTTGTTGAGATCCAGTAACTTGTTCCATCTATAGTAAGCTTGATTACAATTACTTGTCTATCACCTTGGAAGGTGATAATCCTATAGTTATTTACTTATGTAGAATAGATTTTAGAGTAAATTACTCAGGACTCCTCTATACTTTTGCATAATATCATATGAACCCATCGTTTTAAAATATTCACGAAACTCCCTGTAATTTTTATGTAAAGTGAAAAATATAGACAAATCTACAGTAATATTTGTTTGGTCTTGCACATCTAATGTGAAGCACAAGTTGAAGCTTGACGAATAGGAATGGCAATAGAGCAAGAGAGGACCCTGCTGTCATATAATAATTCCCCCTGATCTTGCCCCATCAGCTACTCGCCCTACTCCCTCCATGGGGGCACCTTTTTTTTTTTTCCCTCTTAACACCCATTTGTCTTTTTTAGCTTGAATCCATTTTGAATATGTGGGAAAACATCTGCGAGTATACCATTAGGATGAATCAGAACCTCCAGATTAAAGCATTAGAACTACAGGAAGTAAATCAACAAGAAAAGTAGGGAAAGAGGAGAACTAGAGAAAAGATTTAAGTATATTAGTCTTCCATTGTGAGCACTCATCCCCCTTGTCATCGTTAGACAAGACTTGGCTTTCGAGAAGTAGAGGTTGACAAGAAATTGAACCCAATAAAACTCGAGTTCAAGTCTAATTAATCGAGCTCATATGTAAATAGATATTAATTATAATTTTTTAAGGGGGTTTAAAATAGATGATCAATGCTATTGTTAAAAAGTATGTCTACGTATCATGAAGTTTGGGAGCATCTTCTTAATCAAACTACTTAATACTTAAATCAAACTGCTTTAGCTCAACCAATACTGATTCAATTAGCTACTGATAAGTTGGTTTATGAGATTGTTTGTAGCCCTATCTAAGAGATAAATACAATACTATAAAAACCGTATCAATTTATTAGCTTTGTACAATATTGTTAAATTTAACCACAAGAGATTATGAAATATTCGTGCCACATATATCTTTTGATTTAAAAATTCTTCAGGCCCCAAAAACCTGAGTATAGTTGCTCACATAAGAAAAATGGAGCAAAGTTAGAATCACAAGGCCAGCAATCGGTTACACATTGTGATTGAAATCTTCTCCCATCTAAAACATTGTACCTTAACTGCTAAAGCTTGAATTAAAGGCCAAGAAATGGTACAGTCCACTACCATGTTGACCAGAACAATATCCGGTCTCCATCAGTCTATCGAAGTCTCCACCTGGACCCCTAAATGTGGAAGAAAGGCTAATGTTTGGAGCTGATTTCTAGTAGCCCCAGTAACAGTAAATGCTTGTATTAGGCTATTAGCGTGCATTTCGGTTCTGACTCGAGACTACTACCACAAATTCTCAGTCAACTCGTGTTTTTTCTTTTTTGTTTTTTGGGGGAAAAATCCGAAGCGATGCCAGCCCCAAATTCGTGGAAGTTGCTTTAGGAGACTTTCCCACTTCTTTCCCTGATTTACTTACTTCAACCTCTGTACATGAATATAGGGATCACTCTCTCATTTGCACTAATAACTGTCTTGCACAAGTTTTGTTTCAATTTGCATGGCTACGGCCATTAATTCAAGGCTTGTAGCCCTTGTGTTTCTGCTAGGAATATTTACTTTGGGAAGTGGTAACCCACGCGATGTTGATTGCTTGAGATCTATAAAGGAGTCCTTGGATGATCCATTTCACCGTTTATCTAGCTGGGTTTTTGACAACAGCAGGGAAGGCTTTATATGTTCCTTCGTGGGTGTTGAATGCTGGCATGACGAGTATAAGGTTCAAACTATTAACCTAGGCGGAATGGGACTAAAAGGTAAGTTTCCTAGAGGCCTAGCCAATTGCACATATTTAACGGCTATAGACCTTTCAACAAATAGTCTCTATGGAACCATTCCTTCTGATTTATCAAGTATTGTCAAATTTGCTACAAGTCTTGACCTTTCTTTCAACAATCTTTCGGGTGAAATTCCTGCAGATCTTGCAAATTGTTCATATCTAAATTCCATACAACTCAGCAACAACCAATTAACAGGTCAAATTCCTCCAGAAATTGGCCTATTAGATCGCTTGAAGATTTTTAATGTTTCCACCAACCTTTTATCTGGCCCAGTCCCTAATTTTATTAGCGCAACTATGCCTTCTGAAAGCTATGCAAATAATTTGGGGCTTTGTGCTGGTCCTTTAGAGCCTTGTAAGTCTAATTCAGAAACAAAGAAACAGGAAAAAATCCTCTTCACAAGTGGTTTTGTGGTTGGATGGGTACTTTCTACCATCTTGGCTCTTGTTCTTAACTTGTTTATTGTGCCTATCCTAAGTGCAAGAAAACTAAAGAGCAAGAATGCGAAAAAACAAAAGACTACAGCTTCTCAAGGACCACGACTTTTAACTTCGAATTGGAGAATCCAAGACTCTAAGGTAACTTCATTCCCTATAATCCAATGCTATCGCACTCCTTGTTCCAAGAAATAAAATATTCTTTGATCAAGAAAGAAGATTCCTTTTTTTTTTTTTTGTGGGTAAAACGTAAAAGGTTTGATCATTCAATTCATTCTAGTTTGAGCATAAACTTGCTAGCACACAGTTTTGTTTTAGTATAGACAGACAATGAACTTTAAGTTACACGGGTGTATATATGGATTAAATTGAACATCATATGTCTAGTTTTGTTTTCTTTTTTTGGTTATGATTAAGCAGCTAACTGTTTTCTTTCTTTTACCACTTCAAGAGTGCTCTCCATTTTTCAGATCATATTTACAACCAAAATTTTTTCGGCATAAGTGAAGCTCCTTAAGGAGTATATATTTTGCAGTAATACTGTGTGCTCTAATGATAGATTATGGCACTGGAAAAACATGTAACAAGAATGAGTTTCGAAGAACTCGGCAAGGCAACTGATGATTTCCACTGTATGAATATAATTGGAAAGGGGAAACTGGGGACAATGTACAAGGCAATACTCCAAAATGGTTGGTTTCTTGCCGTCAAGAAACTCCATAACTCATATGATTTCGATCAAGAATTCATGTCTGAGCTCATGACTGCTGGAAGGATGAGACATTGCAATTTCGTACCACTCATAGGCTTCTGCTATGAAATTAACAGCAGACTTTTGGTCTATAAATACATGTCGAATGGAAACCTCCATGATCTCCTTTTTTCTGCTCAAAACGGCAAGGTCAAGTGCATAGAATGGCCTATGAGGGTGAAAATAGCAGTTGGGATTGCGAGAGGACTTTCATGGCTTCATCAGGTTGGAGTAGTCCATAGCAGCATTTGTTCAAGATGCATATTGCTTGATCATAGTTGTGAACCCAAGATATCCAACTTTGGAAGTGCAAAACTTTTGAAATCGAACTTTACTTCTTCGAGTTGGAGAACTGTGGTAGATAATGAAGTATGGGAGTCGGGTTCGTTTAAGAAGGATGTCTATGAGTTTGGAGTTGTGCTTCATGAGTTAATTGCTGAAAAGGAATTTAACCAAATGAATGGTTGTCTGAAGAGTTTTGAGGGTCTTGATATGGCCGAATGGATATTTCAGAACTCCAAACCATATGATTCAGATGAGATTAGGCAAGCATCTGAGGACGAGATCCTTGAGTTTGTTAGAGTTGCAGTTGACTGCATTCAATCTGATCCGGCAAGAAGGCCATCCATGCTAGAAGTGTACAAAACATTGAGCAAAATCACTGGGAGATCTGAACTCGCAAATGATTAATTTGGCTCTCTATGCGTGGATGATTTTTTGTTTTGAACATCAAAATTCATAGTATTGTAAGATCCACCAAATAAACTCCAATGTACTTGTGATTGCTAGGGAAACTAATACCCAGACACAGCGTATCACTCTAATCCTAAGATAAAAGCAAACAACATGGAGTGTGTTTAAACCGGAGATTATTTGAAATAATATTTTGAAAAAATATTGTAGCATTTTTTGTCGTATAATATATATGAGATTAAAAGATAATTAAAAGAATAAAAAAAATTGAATGAAAAATGTGTTTACTATAACGCAATCAAATAATTTTTTTTTGCAAATAAAATAATATCTAAGGTTGCTGAAATACTCGAACACAAAATATTTCAATTTGCTTTCAAGTAAAAAGTGTAATGTAAGCAATAATGTCAACAGAGTCGATACGCGAATTGGAAATTAAAAGGAAGAAAAAATTTACATCTTTAGGTCGCTTTCTTTGCTGGCTTTCATCTTTTTTAGCCTATCACAAAGAGTTAACCGTGGAATCGCCATTACAAGCCAAGATGAGACAGTCAAGTGATTTGTGCAATAATGTCATTAACAACATTGTCACGTAATATTTCTACCTTGCAAGCCTTATTTTTCTTCATTTCTTTAAGCTTTATGAACCCGTTATAGACTTTGAAATCCGTGTGTAATGTAATTTGAAGGACTTGTTCAAACTAGATTAATGGGCATTCAGACTTCTCGTGGCATCAAGATATGTTGAAATAAAATTGGAAGTATTATAATTGCTATCATGTGGGGATTGGGATAGTTACGTTAATTTGAATCTTCCTGTCATACCGTGGAAATGCTAGTGAAATATGCAATTAATGTTGCCGTGAATCCATAAGAATGAGGCTATAAATCTTATTTTGGACCCTTACACTATAAACGCATTCCTATTTTGGTTCTTAAATTTAAATTTTGGATGCTTTACTTCCTTTAAGTATGAAATTTATCCACTTTAATTCATAAACTTCATTTTTAGACACTGTATCCCTTCAATTATCAACTCCTTTCCATAGAATCGTCAAAACTAATGAAACGGTAGGTAAGTGATGCTTAACATCCAAGAACTAAAATGGAAAGGAGTTCCCGTTTTAGGGGAGACAAACTATCCAGAAATAAAGTTTAAGGAATAAAGTGGGATGAGTTTTATACTTTAAAGGGTGCAGTGTTAAAAAATGAAGTTTAAGGTATAATATGAAGTACATCTAACGTTCAAGGGATCAAAACAAAATTTTACCTAAGCATTGCCTCCCAAGATTAATGGGCATCCATACTTCTCGTGGCATCAAGATATGTTGAAATTAAATTGGAAGTACAATAATTGCTATCTATCTATACGAAAGCATGATATGTGGGGATTGAGATAGTTATGTTAATTTGAATATTCCTTTCATACAGTGGAAATGCTAGTGAAATATGCAATTAATGTTGCCATGAATCCATAAGAATGAGGCTATAAATCTTATTTTGGACCCTTACACTATAAACACACTCCTATTTTGGTCCTTAAATTTTAATTTTGAATATTTTACTTCCTTTAAGTATGAAATTTATCCACTTTAATTCGTAAACTTCATTTTTAGACATTGTATCCCCTCAAATATCAACTCTTTTCCATAGAATTGTCAAAACTAATGAAACGGTAGGTAAGTGATGCTCAACATTCAAGAACTAAAATGAGAAGGAGTTCGCGTCTTAGGGGGGGGGGGAACTATCCAGAAATAAAGTTTAAGGAATAAAGTGGGATGAGTTTTATATTTTAAAGGGTGAAGTGTCAAAAAATGAGGTTTAAGGTATAATACGAAAGTACATCTAAAGTTCAAGGGATCAAAACAAAATTTAACCTAAGAATTGCCTCCCAATGCCTAAAAGTATTGGCTATATACAAACTTAGGCCTGTTTTCTTACCCCGATCATATATTTTCCGTTACTTCCGGTGCTTGGTTAGAAATAATTCATGAGTTTAAGATTGAATTATATTGTTCCTCCATCTGGAGAAAGATGCATCAACACATGTGTAATAGTATGACCATATTCTTTTATGTAAATAATGCCCAAATAGAAATCAAACTTTAAATTGTACGTATTACTCGTGAAGCCAGTATTAAAGAGCATGAAAAGAGACTATTCCGTGGGCGTGCTTGACCGGAACAAATGGACCCTCCTTGAACGTGGAAGAAAGATTAATTATTAGACTTAGAATTAATTTTCAATAGCCCAAGTAAGACTATAAGGGCATAGACTTTGTCAGTCATGACACTTGAAAAAGTACTATTATTAATTAGGAGACTTCTCTGTTTTATCATGTTATTATCTTAGTATCTATATTTGTGTATGGTGCTTATGTTGGATGTGGGACAGCCCATTTATGCAAGAAAGCAACGCTTTAGGGTTCCTCAAGCTTAAATACAAATAGCAGCCGCAAGATGCTTTCGGTTCTGGTTTGCGAGAAAAAGAGCCAGCCGCCACTTTTGAGAGACACAAAGAGAGAGAAATAGCTAGAGAGAGAGAAACTTCAAGGTCTCGATTGGAAGGTGATTTGAAACTTGATTGAGACGAAATTTTACACACGCGATCCTCTTGTCAAGATCTACTCATTACCGGTTCAGATTTCAGATTTCCTCTTCGTTTGGTAACACCTTTCCAAACTCACTTCTTTGACAGTTGTAATTTTTTGAAGTGATTTTGTAGCAATTTCATTTGGTTGGTGGTGGTGATATTATTGTCGTCTCAATATTTCGAATAGACCTGTGTATTCTCATTATTGTGATAGTGGAGATTTTGACTGGACTAGGTCCCGTGATTTTTCCCAATTGGATTTTCCACGTAAAAATCTTGGTGTCCTGTGCTTTCTATTTTTCTTGCATTTTATTATCACTGCTGGCATTATTACTTGGTGATTTGATTTGTTCCTGTTTTAACTGGTACTTGGGGAAAGAGAAATTTGTCCTGAACTAACTCTGATATTGTGCGCCTGTACTGGTAACAATTATCCATCTAATTCGACTACTTCAACGGTTGAAGCCCTGATTCTATTTTCTTTTTCGCGTGCGTTTACTTTAACAGTCATGGTCATTAACGTTGGAAAATAATAGTCATGATTATTAACCTCGTTGGTCAAATTTTGGTGGTTTGGGACTTGAATGTGAGTAAGAAAGAAAACAACCGAAGAAAATTGGAGAGGTAACTTAAACATGTTCTTGCTGAAGCAAAAAAAATCCAAAAAAAATCAACTAAACATGAATGCTATAAATGTTATTGTTGCGATAAAAAAAAAAAAACTAAACATGAATGCTAAGAGTATTGCCCAACGGAGAACCAGAGAAGAGATTTTAGTGTTTTTGTTGCTCTAAATTAATTTGTTTTCTTCCTAAATTTCAAAGAAAACACAAATGGAAACCTATGACTGATGCTTTTTCTTCTATTTCTTTTTTTTTCCCTTTTGTTCTTTCTGCTTATCTTGGTAATTAGATACCAGAAAACCTCAGTAACCAAGCCAACGTGCAAATATTGCTTTTGATTTTTATGAGCTGAAAGTCTTATAGACCCTGTTTGATAGCTTAATTCAACATCTAAAGTTAATGGGTTTAGATCTTAACGTGTTCAGATATGATTGATAACAAAAAAATAGAACATGTGAATTAAGTAAGTGGTATTGAATTTTTGGTAAAATTTGTTCCAAAAAATAAATAATAAGTTATTTACTTTCTCACTCAATGTGATATATATACTCAAATGTGTCAAATTTAGTATTTAACAATTGAGTCACTTAAAGAATTCAAACTTCATATTTCCCAATATGGCCCTCCTCAACTACACAATGAGTATGAATGAGTCCAAATCAACAAAATTACTTTAAAATGTTGGCTAAATCTGACATGAACCAACCAAAAAGAAGAAAACAAACAAATTTTCTCGGCTCACTTAAGAACGAAATTTAGTTGAATAAAACTAGCATAATGTTCTGCCAACATGCAGCTGAAATATCAGCGTTTAAGAACCCGGAGCAAACCCCTTTCTCAACAATAAGAAAACAAATAAATGTAAGGAAACTAGCATACAAAGTAACAAACAAGAAAGGAGGACTTCTCAAAGTCTCCCTCGTGCATCAAGTTGAGGCTCCATATCTCGCTTGGTGCGTATACAAGTAAACTTGGCTCCCATTCTCTTATAAATCTAAAGGGCACGGTACTATACTATCCAGTATCCACCACCAACTCACTTGGGCACTCTCCTTCCTACAGTATAGGAGTAGGGTAAGATAAATCTCGATGCTTAATTCGGAAAAAAATATATGAAAACGAGAAAGAGTCTTGAAGGTGTCTTAAGGGCATTTACAATGGAAGAGTGTAATTCATATGCTATATCATTAATTTATTATCCCCTCTTTCATTATATTATCACTCACTGTAGATTACACTCTACATAGTATAATAGCGTGGACCCATAATTAAATCATGTATTTATTTTAATAGTTCTCAACACATATCTCGTAAATAAATAGATCTATTTTCTGAAAAATAATTACATTTATTTTGGAAAAATATTATTAACTTTTGTTGAAAATTTTGTATTCTATAAATTTTTTATTTTCTAAAAAAAATAATATTATTAATTTTTGAAAACTAATAGTATATATTTTTATGGATTTCAAAAAATGCATTGTTATTTGCTAAAAATAATTAGGTAATTATTAAACAAATACCCAACGCTTTAAAAAATTAGATAAGAGGTTAAAGAAAACAAATGATGCAGTAGGAGAAATGATGGAGTGGGAGAGTAAGAAATTGAGAAAACGTTAACAATATTTATAGACAAAATTTTGACAATTGAAAGTGCAAAAAGAATTACTGTTGCAAACTGGTGAAATTGAAACAATGCTACCATTATTTTACCATTGCAAACATGTTGAAAATTGGATTCAAGGGACCACTGCAAAGTTTTGAATAATTGGATAAAATGAAACCATTGCAAAGCTTTGAATAATTGGACAAATGAGACCCACTCTTTCGGCTTTTTTTGCTTCAATTATGCATGTAGTGATTGTTATGCGTGTAATAGGCATTATAATCTTACTAAGGGAGAGTTTACAATGCATCGGTGTAATAAAGGGTAATTGTGGATACCCCAAACAATATTTGACCCCAAAATTAGGGTTCAATGAACTAAATTGTACGGCTTTCGAACACCAAATACTAAGCCTTTTGAACATCAAATAAAAAGTCCAAAACTTCCCCAATTTAAAGTTGTGCTGCGTTGTGGACTTTTTCTCACTTCAGCCCACCTCTAAACGGATCCTGTGTTGCCCAATAATTTTCAGCAACCTAGGTGAAGTATATTACTGGTTTTGTTATAATCATTCCAAATCATGTACTTTCATAGTTTGGAGTTTATTCTCGTTGCCCAGTATGTTGATTGTAGCACTTCAAAGTTGATTATAAGCAGGGATAATTTCATAAACCTCCTCTAAGGTTTCAGATAATCTCACTAAGCTCCCTTGAGGTTTTAAAAATTGTACTTACCTCCCTTGATTTTACAGATTTGGTAATCAAACCTTAGACCTGGTCAAAAATTTAAATGAACTTGCTAAAATGTCCTTGGTTTATATAGTTTATATTGCTTTCCAAAACAATTGTAAGATATATAGCATAACTATAAAGAAAAAGCATCAAATTTTCAATACCTATATTTATTATTTAATAAACAATTATTACAATAGTTTCATCACTATGATAGGCTACTGTACATAGTGCTTTACTAGGGGTACATATTCCCTGAAGGTTGGAGAAGAAAGTATTATCATAATTGTTTTAGAGTTTGTAGATTTTTGAAATGTTAGAGATATCAATAATTTAGTAATAGTTTTGGACAGTTTCTTTTTAAATCACTGTTGTTTTTGGTGCGAAGAAAAAAAAATATCAACAAAAAATTAGATCACATTCAAAGTTGTCCAAAAAAGGTCACTAATTCAACATTTGGTAATGATAGCGACTAGAATCAATATTTATAGTTTATAGTTATGCAGTTTTACTTGTAAACTATGAACAAAAAATGAGGAATAAGAAGAGAAAAAAAAAGAAAAAATAATTATAAATCCCATTCTTTCTATATGTACCCAACAAGGGAGCTTCATTAAAATGGTAAGGTTAACATTGTCATTTTAAGTGGGTAAGGAAGGTAAGTGTAATTTCTAAAATCTCAAGGGATCTCATTGAAATTGTTAAAAATCTCAGAGGAGGTTTGAAATTATTCCTTAAATTCAATCACAAAAGAATATGAAAATATTCATGCGACATATACCAATTGGCCACGAGAAAAGAGATGGGTTGGATGGTTCGAAAAAAATATATAAATGAGAAATTTAAATTCAAACCCTCTCTCACTGTATCATTTGAGTCTCCAAAAACCTGAGTAGAGCTGCTCACAAATAAAAAATGGAGCAAGTAAGAATTACAAGGCTAGAGGTCGGTTGCACAATGTGAATGGTATCTTCTCCTATCTAAAACATTGCCCCTTAATTGAAGGCCGAAACTTGAATTAAAGAACAAGAAAAGGGATCGTCCACTAGCCATGCTTGACCAGAACACTATTCGGTCTTCACCAATCTATCGAATTCTCCACGTGGATCCCCTGAATGGGGAAGAAAGACAATAAAAATGTTTAAGAGTTCTAATAGCCCAGTAACTAGTACATGCTTGTATTAGCCTGCATTTCGGTTCTAACTCTTCAGACTATTACCACTAATTCTTAGTTGACTCGTGGAAGTTTTCCACTTAAATTCTAAGAATTGATATCAAACATTTAAAAATAGGTATGTGGCATTATACCCTTAAGCCCTGTATTAAAAAGCAAGGAAAGTGATGGTTCCCTAGCCAGTTTCCCATTTCTCTCATTTTCCAATTGGACCCCCCAGAATGTGGAAAAAAGACTAATGACTAATGAGAAGACTAGAATTAATTTCCAATGGCCCAAGTAACACTGAAATGGGCATATAACTTGCTTTTGAATATGAGATTATTTGGAATAATTTTTTTAAAAAGTATTATATTATTTTTTTGATGTGATATATATGAAATAAAAAAAATGATTGAAAAATGTGTTTATGAAATAAGTAGATAATTTTGTACAATAATGAGCGTGCATTTAAGTCCTGACTCTTGAAAAGAAGTACTACTACAAATTAGTAGCAATTTTCACTTCTTTAATCCAATCATTTTCTTTGACCATTGTATATTGGCAACATTAATTTTGCAGGTTATCGTTTTACTGTTTATATTTATTATCTTAGAGTTTACATTTATTATTGTAATGCATATATTTTATGATATAATTGACACTAGTAATTGCAGAAATCCCAAATTCTCTACTTCCACAATATCAAGGGTTGAAGAAGCCCTCAATTATTTTTTCTCATACCTTTTACTTTGTTGGTCATGGTTATTAATCTCCAAGATCAATGGTCATGATTATTAATACGAGATAATTAGAAGAGAAAGTGATCAAATTTAGTGGTTTGCTAAAGAAAGAAAACAATTGAAGAAAATTAGAGAGCTAGCTTGAAGGTTCATTATACTTAGATCATTTATATTGTGACGTCTCTTGGATCATTTATATTTTGATGTTTCTTTGTTTTCTGTTCTTCCTAATTATAAAGTTTAACATATTAAACTGTGGATGCTTGAAGCAAAAAAAAAAAAAAACATATTAAAACAGGGACGCGCAAGAATGGAATACAATCATTCCGAATAATTCTATGAAATCGGACCCACTACTTTATTGAGGCAATAATATCATCAAAGTGTCTTAAATCACCCTAACCACTGCTGTTATTGTCTTAAAACATAGACTTTTATGTGATCCCTAATATCAAATTTCCCTAATAAAATGTTGATGACAGAGTCAACTAATCTTGTTTATCAATTTCCTCCATTTGTGATTAGTTCAAGATGAATTTGGATTTTGGGTGCCTAGCTCCAATTCCACCTAGTTGAATAATTGATTATCATTGCCTGGGATCCACCTTGATGCCAATTCCACCTAGTTGAATGGTTGATTGTCTCAATACTCTTCTTCACCTTCTCACCAGAAACAAATAAGCCATTTTCAGGAAAGAAATGCTTTGCTAGCTCTGCAGTTAGTGAGATTTGTTTCTCTCTTAAAATTTGAGAGTGAAACTGACGAAAATCCCTCGAAAAGAGATGGAGATGGCCACCACTTGCAGCATCGATCGTGTCTTACTTGGTCTAGAGTTGCTTCTGAACAGATTCCGAGACAATTTTTCTCTTTCGCATGTTGGTGGTAATCTTCTTTTGGATGTTCGTGATGCAATCAGACACATGAAATTTCTCAAAACGTTTCTTATGTGTGCTAGAAAGTGGAGCCTTGTTCATTTGTACTTGCAATCTGACAATGTTGTGAAGAAGGTGAGTCTTCCATCTTTCTTATCTTGTATCGAAGATACCTTTCACAAATCCGAGGAGGACATTCTGTCTCTTTGCCTTAGATTAGAAATGGAAAAATATGAATGGGTTATTCACAATTCTATTTTTGCTCGTGGAGTGTTCCGCGAAATTGAGAAAAAGATCACATCACTCAAGCAAGAAATCATCCAAATTTACCTTGCTTTGGCAAGCAGCAGGTCATTTCAATCAAATTCTTGTGTGACAGATGATGAACTGTTGGAATTCATAGACCTCATCCTGCAAAATCTAGCAGATTTGACCAATGACTATATGAATTGGCGAATTCATAAATATGATCCTTTGAGTGCTCCTTTGACTGCTCAAATCCAAGATCTTGAAGCAAAGCTGACATTCTTGAAAAGCTTCATTCCCTTTGCCAAAATGCGAGGAACCGCAGATATTCCTGCCTTGCTATTATCTCACTTTGAAGTGGTGGCTTTGACCGCAGCACGCCTCTCTTACATGTGGTCCTTTTGGAAAAATGTTGAGTACAGAAGTACTTGCAGCTTCAAACTCCTCAGCATCAGAGCGGTTGATTTTCATGTCTACGAGATTTATAAGGAAGTACTTGCAGCTTCAAACTCCTCAGCATCATTACATACAGCAGTGATGGATGAGCGGATATTGAACAACTTCAATGATTCTCTGATAAGTCGTCTCTGGGAGTTGTTATGCTGCAGGTCTAGCTTTGTAGATTCTATGAAAGATCAAATGCGAATACTCTATGCAGGCCTGAGGTTTTTGAGAAGCATTTTAAGGGAGCATCATGAGATGATGGATGAACAAAATGAAAAAATTGGAGCTCTCCTTGGTGAGGCAGGCATTATAATATTCACGCCCACTCTGAGCAGAGTGATAGAAGGAGAAGTTAGCTTCTCAGGATCCACCCAGGTTCTTGATTTTTGTGATATGCTGGCTAGTACCAACATCCATATCAAGAATTTTAAGGATCAGATCAGTGGCTCAAGTACTATAGAGAGTCTTCCTAATTCCTCTCATAGCTTAAGAGCACCAGAAGTTAGCCAGACTTCCAGCCGCATGCTATCAAAAGGTAAAATGCCAATAGACCATGAAGTCATGGTTGGTCTTGATGATGAGGCAGAAAAAGTAATTGAACCACTTATCTCAAGTACTATACAGAGTCTTCCTAATTCCTCTCATAGCTTAAGAGCACCAGAAGTTAGCCAGACTTCCAGCCGCATGCTATCAAAAGGTAAAATGCCAATAGCTCGTGAAATCATGGTTGGTCTTGATGATGAGGCAGCAAAAGTAATTGGACGACTTAGATGGGGATCAAAACAGGTGGAAATTGTTCCCATTGTGGGAATGGCTGGGCTTGGTAAGACAACTTTAGCCAAAAAAGTTTACAATGATAGTTCAGTAACCTGTCACTTCCACATTCGTCTTTGGTGTACTGTTTCTCAAGAATTTAACATGAAAAATGTGTTACTTCAAATTTTGTGCTCTGATGGCAAACATTCTAGGAAGGATGAGTTTCAAAATCTGGATAAACATGCGTTGCTTGAAAAGCTCTATCAAAGGCTATTGAAGAATCGGTATCTTGTTGTTTTTGATGATGTCTGGGACATTAAGGTATGGAATGAGCTGAGAATTTCATTCCCAGATGACAAAAACCAAAGTCGGATCATCTTCACGAGTCGATCTTCTAATGTAGCTTCACAGGTTCAATATGGTAGAGAACCTCACAAGATTCGCTGCCTTACTGTCGAAGAGAGTTTCGAATTGCTGCAGAAGAAGGTGTTTGGAGAAGAAGAAGAATGTCCTCAAGCATTGCATGAATTGGGAATGGAGATTGTCAAAAAGTGCTGGGGATTACCCTTTGCAGTTGTTGTTGTAGCTGGAATTCTAGCAACTATAAAGCATGATATTTTGCTTTGGGAAAAGTTTGCTGAAAGTTTAACTTCAACCATGGTGTCTGGTACAGACCAGTGGAAGAAGTCATTGGAGCTCAGTTATGAGCATTTACCATATCACTTGAAGGCATGCTTGCTGTATTTTGCTGCATTTCCAGAAGATGAAAAAATTGGTGCCAAGAAGTTGATGTGTCTATGGATTGCAGAAGGATTTGTGGAAATAATTGAAGGAGAGAAATCAGAGGATATTGCAGAAGAATATCTGATGGACCTAATTGGCCGAAACCTAGTTATGGTAGGTAAGAACAGATCCATTGGTGGAGTCAAAACTTGTTACATTCACGATTTGATATTTGAGTTCTGTAAGGGCAAGGCGAAAGAAAAGAAATTCCTTCAGGTCCTGGGAGGATATGATGAGCTTTCTACCTTTAATGAGCCTCCCAACCTACCTCGGTTGTCCATTTGCTCCAGTGTAGAAGATTTTATAAAGTCAAGGCTATTTTGTCCGCATTTAGCCAGTCTGCTACTCTTTGATGCTACTCCAAGATATGATAAGTTGTTTAATATCTCCTTCCTTTTTTGCATCTACAAACATCTTAACGTTCTGAATTTAGAGGGCATTAACCTAAGGCTGAAGGAGCTTCCAGCTGAAGTCGAGTCACTTCTTTGTTTGAGGTACTTAGCCCTTGAAGCAGAGGACATGCAATTCATTCCACCATCTATAGCCAAGCTCTCACATTTGGAAACCTTTTGGCTACATTCCAACTTGGTCGTTTCATTGCCAGATAGCATCTGGAACATGAAGAAGTTGAGGCATATACATGTAAGAGGGCGCGTTGCTATTCATCTGCCTTCCAACGACAACGGTGTTGAAAACCTCTCCACTTTACCCAATTTAGACACACTCTCTTGCTTGTGTCTTTTTAAAGAGGGAGAGAACTTATTGAGAAGGATTCCCAACGTTCGCCAACTTAAAATTTCCGATTATCACACTGGAAATGGAGTGTTGAACATGAGTCAACTAGAATGCCTAGAATCACTCACCTGGTGGGGCAATTACTCCTCAGGTTCATGGGAACATGTTGAGGTTCCCTTTCCCATGAATTTGAAGAAGTTGAGTCTTGAAAATCTGGGTCTTCCCTGTAGTAAAATGTCATTGATTGAAGAACTACCCAACCTTGAAGTCCTCGAATTAAGACTGCAGTCAATGGACGGCCAAAGATGGGAGCTGATGGAAGGAGGATTCCCTAAACTCAGGGTCTTGACTTTGACATATTTTAAGGTTGTGGAGTGGACAGAGACAGACCCTGACAGTGATGATTACTTCCCGTGTCTTCAGCAATTAAATCTCGACAGTACTCGTATTTTGAAAATGATGCCTTCTTGTTTAGGGCGTATATCAACTCTTGAAACGATTGAGATCGACCATTGCGGAGATCGTGTCAAATCTTTAGTACGGGAAATTGAAGAAGCACAGAAAAATTATGGAAATGTGAATCTGGAGATCATCATAGATTGAAGGGCATCAGCTGGTGCAATATCTGGTAATTTCCCTTTTTGTCATTACCGTTAATTGGCTTGTAGAAATAATCATGCTTTTCATTTTTAAACAAGTTTAATTTATATTTACCATTTGGTAGCTTTTTTGTACTTCAGTTGCCTGTAATGCATGCACAAGCACATTGAAATTGATGAGCAAACAACTAATTATTGCTCTATTTTTTTTTTTTAATGATATCATCAGGGAGTGCATGCTACGGTGGTTTTTCCTCTTCAGATTGTAATTGATCATCTGTGCGATCTGGCTTTCTTTGATACTTTTGTGGAAGATGGAGGTAAATGTTGGAAAGGATTGATGGCTCTTTTCTTGTCAAGATATGGTCGAAACAATCAATGAGATTATTCAGATATTTTGCTGTTGGCCTATTTTGTGTAATTTCGTTTCGCTGAATTTAATGATGGTTTTGTGCTATTTCTTTTCAAACACGTGTCAATTTGCCGTCAAGGAACTTTGTTATCTTTTTTTTTTTTTTTTTTTTCTATTTGAGGTTCAAACTCCATCATTTTGATAGAATTGATTAACAATTTATGTTTGAGCTCATGATTCTTGGAGGCATATGATAGCCCAAGTGGGAAACCTCTATGATCATCTCTTTTCTGCTCAAAACAGGTTTAAGGTAAAAATTGCAATGGGGATTGCAAAAGGCATTACGTGGCTTGATCAGGATAGAATTGGTTGAAGATGTATGCTCAATCTTAGGTTTGGATTTAGGATATCCAACTTTGAGATTTGCTAAATTTTTAGAATCATATTTTACTTCTTCAAATTGGAGAATTTTTGCAAAGAATGAAGTATGGGACTTAAGTTCCTTTAAGAAGGATGTCTGCAACTTGGTTTTTCTGCTGCTTGAGCTAATTGCTGGACAGGGCATTAGTAACATAATTGATTCCCCAAAGAGCTTTGAAGGTGATATGTTTGTATGAATATTTAATTTTCCATTTTTGAATTCCACACCATATGTTTTAGATGATATACAGAGCTAGGGATAAATTACCAAAATTGGAGAGAAAATGTGTATAAATTTTACAATTATGTTATGTCAAGTGAACCTAGACAACCGAGGTACAATGAATTTTGGCTAATTAAGGTATAATCAAAAGAACAAAAAAAAGAGATTTGGAGATTTTCATGGTTAAAAAAAAAAAAGACTAACTTCATTGTCACTTAATTTGTGTACATTTTCTGTAACTATGATAATACTTTGTTTGGAAATAAATCCCCAGCATAACTAAGAAGCCAATATAATGGTACATATCAGCACATTAATCATAACTTTACATTAAAAGTGTGTGGAGTTACAAAGAAAAATTTTATTTAAGAAAAATTGCGTGGAAATCCGTGACTTTACATTAAAATATAAGCATATTAACGGAATCAGTTTTGTGACGTTGGAAATTTCTGTTTAACTTAAAGTCCTTATTTATTTTTCCTATACCCGGCAATTTGGCAGGTTGGGCGGTTTTTGGGCGATTTGATATTGGGTTTTCATTTAAATGGATGACACCCAATCCGCTCAACTTTAAATTGGGTTAATTTTGAGTTGAATCATATTGGGTTATCTCAAACCTATGATCCAATATATTAATTAATAGAATTTGATACATAAACTCTCTCAAATATATTTTCACATACACAAAAAAAAATTCACACACATAAACACATTTTCACATAGATAGACATATTTTTACACACTAAAACACTCATAGACACACACACTCACTTTTTAAATTCTTTTGAAATACGTTATTTTTACACATGCAAACACATTACAATACACACTAATATACTTTCACAAATACACACACATACTAGCTATGTAAATTACTTGGATGAACTCACTATTTTTTATACAAGTAAGGATTTTCAAATTGGGTATAGCTTTGGTCCAAACTAAGAGACCGAAGCAACAATTTTGGTTCAAGTTGAATATAGCATGAAAAATGGCATACCAATATACAATTTTCTAAGTCTTGTTACTTGATTTAGCATTAGCTATTCCGGACATATTTCTAAGAAATCTGCCAAATTCATGAACTATTAGCTATTCCGGACAAATTAGCCAAATGAAGCCCAGCGACCATGTAATGAATTTGGACCGTAACAGCTTTTGGAGTTCTGTGAGTGTCCGGAATAGCTAATTTGGCAGATTTGGGACAACTTGGCTAGCGGATGTTTTGCTTGATCCAACAAAGCTGGTCATTTTTTTTTTTGTTTCTTGATTTTAATTTGTTAATTTATTTTTTTAACTTAAGTTAGGTAATGGGTGCCCAACACAAATACTCAAACCACCCAAAATATATATGAGTCTTTATTACCCAACCCAAAACCCAACTTATCCAATCCAACCTCTCAAATTAGTGAGGGGGTTGGATGGGTTGTTGGGTTTTGGGTATAATTGCCAGCTCTAATTTTACCTACTCAATGGTTGCATCATGGTAAGACGGGGAATTAATTTTTATTCTACACGCTTTGGACGGTAAAATCATCAAAGTGTCTCAAATCACAAAAAAAAACAGAGCCCAGGTGCGGATGCAGGGTCCTTCCCAGAAATATGAGGATAAATATTCCAAAAACAATAAAAATTTCTTTCCTTGAATCTTTCAAAACGAAAGGCAAATGTGGGGTGCAGGTCCTTTCTTCTCAACAACCTAACGAGTATAAAAAAAACTCCAAAAGAAATACTAAATACTTGCTTGCTCTGCAGTCGGTGAGATCTGTTTCTATAAAAGGTGAAATTCCCGTAAACTTGCAAATTGTACATTTCTAAATACTCTACTACTCAACAGCAACCAATTAGCAGGTCAAATTCCAGCAGAAATTGCCCTGTTGGATCGGTTGAAGACTTCTGATGCTGCCAACATCCTTCTATCTGGCCCTTAGTAGATCGACCTTTGATTAAATTCATGTGACATAAAGTTAGTCAAGAAAATTAATATCAGAATTGATGGAGATCTAATGCAGAGGATGGTAAAGTGGCCCGATGGTTATGTATAACTTTTCAAGGTGTAGGTGAGTTATGTATATATATAAAAAAAAATCCATAAGGTACAAAAGTGTAATTTATCCTATATATATTAATTTTTTTTTAACAAGGAAGAAGTAGGATATTTTTTTTAACAAGGAAGAAGTAGAATTTTTTTTTAAAAGTGGAGAGGAGGAAGGAGAATTAGATTCCAAGACTTTTTTTTTGATAGAAAGTGACAAAAATATTATTAATCTGAGATGATGTCCGCAGCAAGCGCGGTAACAATAAAATCTGGAGATGATTCCAAGACTTTTAAATCTTAGAATTTCAACGTTAGTTAATAAAATCATTTTAGGCTTTTAATATAAATAATTTTAACATTTTAACTAATTCCAACGCAGAGGACGATATCCATCATTTTGATACTGTGCTTCAAATCGTGGAGTCATGTACATTTTACCACACGATGATTATACGAAAATGCACTAAATTGTAAGGGTTGACACTATAATTTATTCGTTTGTTTGTTGATGAATATAATTAGGAAGGAGGCTGATCATTCCAGACCATTAAACTGTCTCAAATCCTAAAGTCATCAAACTGTCTCAAATTCACCACAACAACTCATCTTGCAAGTGAAAGTGCTCTAACACGCATATGTATTCACTCTTTTATTTTATTTTTTTTGAGGGATCTTCTGAAGAACCAATCCCACTTTTACAGTTAAGAAGCCAGTGTATAGGTGCATATTGCTCCTACAATGACATTAATATTGTGTGAAACCACAGTAATTTTGGATGGATTATTAACTTTAGGTGCAAAATATCCAAAATAAATTTTAAGGTACAATTTCATGGTAATTAGTAATTTTAAAGTGCAAAATATCCAAAATAAATTTTAAGGTACAATTTCATGGTAATTAGTAATTTTAAAGTGCAAACTATCCAGAAATAAAAATTTGAGATGCAAAGTGGAAATCATTCAAAAGGGTGTCAAGTGAAATTGGTTGCTTATCAAGCAATCTTACAAGGAGGGAGAGTGAAAACAAGGAGTCTACTAAGGATTTTTGCGGTTAATTGATTAACATTTTATAGTTTTGCTTGTTCATATATAAAGGTTTAAGGACTTTGTTAAGATGTAATTATTTTCATTCAACTCAAAGAATCCATTTAGCTAAAATATCTAATAGAGTCATTTTACAATTTTCTTAGCAATTACAGCTAAAAAAATTGTTATTTCGTAAAATTATGTTGTTTGTAATCATAGGGTGTAAAAATTATTAAGCAACAATACTTGAATTTTGAAAGAAACTATGAATTTTGAAAGAAATCTAGCTGATTTCTAATTACCGTGAAATTGCACCGCTTTCATTTTTGGCTTCAACATCACACGTATTGGGTTAGACGCACTCAATACTTTCATGGTAATTTCAAAATCCATTAGTCGTCTTGTCCAGACCTACCCATTACACGCATCATCAGAATGATGCATTTAATGAACATTACACGGCCACAATGGCTGGCGGTGTAATAGACCCGTGTTATGACAGGCGTAGTACGCATCATTACACTCCATTGCAGATGCCCTTATCTTCATAACTCATCTCCACCTTCCCGAGTTGATCCCGCCTCGGCTGTACCCCCAAGCCTGGTCACTTAACGTCTGACACTTACAAGCATAGCTGATTAATGTTAGGCAAGTTGACATGGCTGTCGCCGTCATCCTGCCCAGACCTGCCTCTGACACCGCCGCCCTAGACTGATGCCCTACAGGTGACAGGGAGTAGATTCCATCATTTCTCTTGTAGGTTTCTCTACTATAAATACTCTCCTCCTTTTTTGTGGGCACATGAGGGAGAGACTCCAACTCAGTTTAATCTGGCCCTCATTCATAACTCCAGTCCAATTAGTCTTCCTTTTACTCTTGATTTCTTACACAACTGACTTTAGCATCGGATCTAGATCGGGGGACAAAACTCCGGCTGTGTCTCTATCTTAGCAGGTATACTTGTGCTGTCAACTCGGTTCGTCTGTCCAGAAATCACCTCGTCAGGAAACATTCTCTCAAATTATTTCTCTCAATGCTAATCTTGATTCATATTTTAAATGATTCAAACTATGATGATCTAAAGGTCAAAAATACTTATTTCACATTTACCATCTAATTGGTGAATAATAACTTCGAAATATGATACCGAAACGAGACTCCAGAATCAGCATTTACACGTAAAAGAAAATGTTATTGCACTTTATGGCAATATATGCACATCCCTTCGCACAATTTGCTAGCCAGAACTAAAAAGCATCTGTATGTACCTATAAATGTTGATTTACTGAAACTTACAATGCAAAGAGACAAAATTTATTTAGTATTTGACAATTGAGTCACTTAAAGAATTCAAATTTCATATTTCCCAATATGACCCTCCTCAACTACACAATGAGTATGAATGAGTCCAAATCAACAAAATTACTTTAAAATGTTGGCTAAATCTGACATGAACCAACCAAAAAGAAGAAAACAAACAAATTTTCTCGGCTTACTTAAGAACGAAATTTAGTTGAATAAAACTAGCATAATGTTCTGCCAACATGCAGCTGAAATATCAGGGTATAAGAACCCGGAACAAACCCCTTTCTCAACAATAAGAAAACAAATAAATGTAAGGAAACTAGCATACAAAGTTACAAACAAGAAAGGATAACCAATCCAGCTTTACTCGAGTTGGCCAAGGAGGACTTCTCAACGTCTCTATCGTGCATCAAGTTGAGGGTCCAAACCTCGCTTGGTGCATATACAAGTAAACTTGGCTCCCATTCTCTTATAAATCTAAAGGGCACGGTACTATACTACCCAGTATCCACCACCAACCCCTTCACACAACTCACTTGGGCACTCTCCTTCCCACAGTATAGGAGTAGGGTAAGATAAATCTCGATGCTTAACCCGAAAAAAAATATATGAAAACAAGAAAGAGTCTTGAAGGTGTCCTAAGGGCATTTACAATGCATTGCACTCTTTAGAGTGTAATTCATATGCTATATTATCACTTTATTATCCCCTCTTTCATTATATTATCACTCACTATAGATTACACTTTACATACTATAATAGTGTGGACCAATAATCAAATCACGTATTTATTTTAATAGTTCTCAACACATATCTCGTAAATAAATAAATCTATTTTTTGAAAAGTAATTTCATTTATTTTTGGAAAAAAATTAGTAACTTTTGTTCAAATTTTTGTATTCTAAAATTTTTTTTATTTACTAAAAAAATAATATTATTAATTTTTGAAAACTAATGGTATATATTTTTATGGATTTCAAAAAAATACATTGTTATTTTCCAAAAATAATTAGGTAATTATTAAACAAAAACCCAACACTTTAAAAAATTAGATAGGAGGTTAAAGAAAACAAATGATGCAATAGGAGAAATGATGGAGTGGGAGAGTAAGAAATTGAGAAAATGTTAACAATATTTATAGACAAAATTTTGAGAATTGAAAGTGAAAAAAAATTACTGTTGCAAATTGGTGAAATTGAAACAATGCTACCATTATTTTACCATTGCAAACATGTTGAAAATTGGATTCAAGGGACCACTGCAAAAGTTTTGAATAATTAGATAAAATGAAACCTTTGCAAAGCTTTGAATAATTGGACAAATGAGACCCACTCTTTCAGCCTTTTTTGCTTCAATTATGCATGTAGTGACTGTTATGCGTGTAATGGGCATTATATTCTTACTATGGGAGCGTTTACAATGCATGGGTGTAATAAAGGATAATTGTGGACACCCCAATCAATATTTGACCTCAAAAGGGCCAAAATTAGGGTTCAATGAACTAAATTGTACGGCTTTCGAACACCATATAATAAGCCTTTCGAACACCAAATAAAAAGTCCAAAACTTCCCCAGTTGAAAGTTGTGGTGTGTTGTGGACTTTTTCTCACTTCAGCCTACCTCTAAACGATCCTGTGTAGGGGTGTGTAAAATCGAAAAATTTCAATTACCGATCGAATTCGAATTGAATTCGGAATTTCGAATTCGATAATTCAGTAATTCGGAATGGAAATCGGAATATCCGATTTCGAATTGGTTGAATTCGGGTCGAATTTGGTAATGAGATTTTTCAAATCGGAAATTCCGATTTCAAATTCACAATTTGAAATCGAAATCAGAATTCGGAATTCCTATTTTGATTTCAAATCTGTTTTCATATATATATATATATATATATATATAATATAACATTTATATTATAATAATAATTTTTATATTCATGAATTCGGTGAAATCGGAATTCCTATTTCGATTTCAATTTCGTTTTCACACATATATATAATATTTTTTATATATATGTAATTTAATATTTATATAATAATAATAATAATAATTTTTATATTCATGAATTCGGTGAAATCGGAATTTACCGAATTCCGAATTGAATTCGGAATTAGTGAATTCGAAATCGAAATCGATCGAAAATTCTGATACCAAAATTTCGAAAAATTCTGATTTCAAAGTTCTGAATTACCGATTTCGATTTCGATTCACACCCCTAATCCTGTGTGGCCCAATAATTTTCAGCAACCTAGGTGAAGAGTATTAATGGTTTTGTTATAATCATTCCAAGTCATGTACTTTCATAGTTAGGAGTTTATTCCTGTTGCCCCCTATGTTGATTGTAGCACTTCAAAGTTGATTATAATTAGGGATAATTTCATAAACCTCTAAGGTTTTAGACAATTTCACTGAGCTCCCTTGAGGTTTTAAAAATTGTACTTACCTTCCTTAATTTGACACATTTGGCAATCAAACCTTAGACCTGGTCAAAAATTTAAATGAACATCCTAAAATGTCCTTGGTTTAATCGTTTATATTGCTTTCCAAAACAATTGTAAAATGTATAGCATCAAATATAAAGAAAAAGCATCAAATTTTCAATTCCTATATTTATTATTTAATAAACAATTATTACAATAGTTTTATCACAATGACATGATAGTGTACATAGTGCTTTACTAGTGATACATATTCCCTGAAGGTTGGAGAAGAAAGTATTATCATAATTGTTTTAGAGTTTGTAGATTTTTGAATGTTAGACGTATCAATAATTTAGTAGTAGTTTTGGACAGTTTCTTTTTAAATCGTTGTTGTTTTTTGTGCAAAGAAAAAAAAATCAACAAAAAAATTAGATCACATTGAATGTTGTCAAAAAAAGGTCACTAATTCAACATTTGGTAATGATAGCAACTAGAATCAATATTTATAGTTTATAGTTCTGCGGTTTTACTTGTAAACTATGAACAAAAATGAGGAATAAGAAGAGAAAAAAAGAAAAAATAATTATAAATCTCATTCTTTCAATATGTATACCCAACAAGGGAGTTTCATTAAAATAGTAAGGCTAATATTGTCATTTTAAGTGGGCAAGGAAGGTAAGTGTAATTTCTAAAATCTCAAGGGATCTCATTGAAATTGTTAGAAACCTCAGGGGAGGTTTTTGAAATTATTCCTTAAATTTAATCACAAAAGAATATGAAAATATTCATGGGCATATATCAATTGGCCAAGAAGAAAGAGATGGGTTGAATGGTTCAAGGAAAAAAAATATAAATGAGAAATTTTGAATTCGAACCCTGTATCATTTGAGTCTCCAAAAACCTGAGTAGAGTTGCTCACATATAAAAAAATGGAGTAAGTAAGAATCACAAGGTTAGAGATCAGTTACACATTGTGAATGGTATCCTCTCCCATCTAAGACATTGCCCCTTAATTGAAGGCCGAAACTTGAACTAAAGAACAAGAAAAGGGATCGTCCACTAGCCATGCTTGATCAGATCACTATCCAGTCTTCACCAATCTATCGAATTCTCCACATGGACCCCCTGAATGTGGAAGAAAGACTAAAAAATGTTTAGAGTCAACTTGATTTTTAATAACCCAGTAACTAGTATTAGCCTGCATTTTGGTTCTAACTCTTCAGAGTATTACCACTAATACCACAAATTCTTAGTCGACTCGTGGAAGTTTTCCACTTAACATGAACCCTGTACTTAAAAGCAAGGAAAGGGATGGTTCTCTGACCCGAAGAACAACCAGTCTCCCATCTCTCTCATTTTCCAAATGGAACTCCAGAATGTGGAAGAAAGACTAATGAGAAGACTAGAATTAATTTCCAATGGCCCAAGTAACACTGAAATGTGCATATACTTGCGTTTTAACATGAGATTATTTGAAATATTTTTTTAAAAAGTATTATATCACTTTTTTGATGTGATATATATGAAATAAAAATGTGATTGAAAAATGTGTTTATGAAATAAATAGATAATTTTGTACAAATAATTAGCATGCATTTAAGTCCTGACTCTTGAAAAGAAGTACTACTTCTAATTAGTAGCAATTTTCACTTCTTTAATCCAATCATTTTCTTTGACCGTTGTATATTGGTAACATTAATTTTGCAAATTATCATTTTACTGTTTATATTTATTATCTTAGAGTTTACATTTATTATTGTAATGCATATATTTTATGATATAATTGACACTAGTAATTGCAGAAATCCCAAATTCTCTACTTCTACAATTTCAAGGGTTGAAGAAGCCCTCAAATTTTTTTTTCTCATACTTTTTGCTTTGTTGGTCATGGTTATTAATCTCCAAGATCAATGGTGATGATTATTAATACGAGAGAATTAGAAGAGAAAGTGATCAAATTTAGTGGTTTGCTCAACAAAGACAACAATTGAAGAAAATTAGAGTGCTAGCTTGAAGGTTCATTATATTTTGATCATTTGTATTTTGATGTCTCTTGGATCATTTATATTTTGATGTTTCTTTATTTTCTGTTCTTCCTAATTATAAAGTTTAACATATTAAACTGTGGATGCTTGAAGAAAAAAAACATATTAAACTGATTGCCTCGTGATAAGAAGGTGGAATTATTGCAGAAACAGAGACGCCATTTGTCAAAGGTCCACAAGCACTGAGTCTGAGTCCGCCACTTTAATTATGATCCTACAGCTTTGGACAATAAAATCATCAAAGTGTCTTAAATCACCCTAACCACAGCTGTTATTGTGAATGAACGTCGACTAAAACATAGGCTTTTATGTGATCCCTAATATCAAATTTTCCTAATAAAATGTTGATGACAGTGTCAACTAATCTTTATCAATTTCCTCCATTTGTAAAATTAGTTCAAGATAAATACGTGCCTAGCTCCAATTCCACCTAGTTGAATAATTGATTATCATTACCTGGGGTCCACCTTGATGCCAATTCCACCTACTCTTCTTCACCTTCTCACCAGAAACAAATAAGAAAAGCAAAGAATTGTAGTTTTCAGAAAAGAAATACTTTGCTAGCTCTGCAGTTAGTGAGATTTGTTTGTCTCTTAGAATTTGAGAGTGAAACTGACGAAAATCCCTCCATAAGAGATGGAGATGGCCTCCACTTGCAGCATCGATCGTGTCTTACTTGTTCTAGAGTCGCTCCAGAACAGCTTCCAAGACCGGTATGTTCCTGTCGATGTTCGTGTTGCAATCAAACACATGAAATTTCTCAAAACATTTCTTATGTGTGCAAGAAAGTGGAGCCAAAGCAATGATTTGTACTTGGAATCTGACAATGTTGTGAAGAAGGTGAGTCTTCCATCTTTCTTATCTTGCATCGAAGATACCTTTCACGAATATGAGGAGGATATTCACTCTCTTTCCCTTAGATCAGAAAAGGATAAACAAGAAATTGAGAACTATACTATTGGTAGTTATTATAGCATGTTCAGGAAACTTGTGAAACAGATCAAATCACTGAAGCAAGAAATCATCCAAATTTACTTTGCTTTGGCAAGCAGCAGGTCATTGCAATCAAATTCTTGTATGACAGATGATGAACTGTTGGAATTCATAGACCTCATCCTACAAAATCTAGCAGATTTGACAAATGGCTGTATGGATTGGAAAATTAGTGAATCATCTATTTCTGCTGCTTTGGATGCTCAAGTCCAAGCCCTTGAAGCAAAGCTGACATTCTTGAAAAGCTTCATTCCCTTTGCCAATATGCGAGGAACTGCAGATATTCCTGCCTTGCTATTGGCGCACTTCGAAGTGGTGGCTTTGAACGCAGCACGCCTCTCTTACATGTGTTCTTATTGGTATGATGCTGAGGAAATGCACAATCCTCAGTTCTACTCCATGATATATGATCAACAACAGAAGATCAGAGCTGTCGATTTTCATGTCTACGAGATTTATAAGGAAGTTCTTAGAGCTACAAGATCCTCAAAATCATTGCATGATAGAATGATGGATAAGCAGATCTTGAACAACTTCAATGATTCTTTGATAAGTTGTCTCTGGGAGCTGTTATGCTGCAGCTCTAGCTTTGTGGATTCTATGAAAGATGAAATGCGAATACTCTATGCAGGACTGAGGTTCTTGAGAAGCATTTTAAGGGAGCGGCAGCAGAAGATGGATGAAGAAAACGAAAAAATTGGTGCTCTTCTTTGTGATGCAGGCATTATAATTTGCTCGCCTTCTCTAAACAGAGTGAAAGAAGGAGAAGTTAGCTTCTCAGAATCCACAGAGGCCCTTGACTGTTATGACATGCTGGCTAATACCAATGTCCATATCAAGCATTTTAAGGAGCAGATCAGTGGCTCAAGCATTATTGAAAGTATTCCTTCCTTTCATGGCTTAAGAGCACCAGAAGTTAGCAAGACTTCCAGCCGCATGCTATCAAAAGGCAAAATGCCAATAGCCCATGAAGTCATGGTTGGTCTCGATGATGAGGCAGCAAAAGTAATTGAACGACTTATATGGGGACCAGAACAGGTGGAAATTGTTCCCATTGTGGGAATGGCTGGGCTTGGTAAAACAACTTTAGCCAAAAAGGTTTACAATGATAGTTCAATTACCTATAACTTCCAGATTCGTCTTTGGTGCACTGTTTCTCAAGAATTTAACATGAAAAGCTTGTTAATACAAATTTTGTGCTCTAATGGAAAACAGTCTAGGATGGATGAAGAGCTTAAAAACTTGAATGAACATGAATTGCTTCACAAGCTCTATCAAAGGCTAAAGACGAATCGGTATCTTGTTGTTTTTGATGATGTCTGGGACATTAAGGTATGGAATGAGCTGAGAATTTCATTCCCGGATGACAAGAAAGGAAGTAGAATCATCTTCACGAGTCAATCTTCTAATGTGGCTTCACAGGTTGAATATGGGGGGAAACCTCACTATCTTCGCCCGCTCAGTGAGAAAGAAAGTTTTGAATTACTGCAGAAGAAGGTATTTGGAAAAGAAGATTGTCCTCAAGCATTGCATGGGTTGGGAATGGAGATTGCCGAAAAGTGCAGGGGATTGCCACTTGCACTCGTTGTTGTAGCTGGAGTCCTAGCAACTATAAAGCATGATATTTGTGTTTGGGAAGAATTTGCTGAAAGTTTAACTTCAACCACGGTGTCTGATGCAGAACAATGCAAAAAGTCGATGGAGCTCAGTTATGAGCATTTACCATATCACTTGAAGGCATGCTTGCTGTATTTTGCTGCATTTCGAGAGGATGAAAAAATTGGTGCGAAGAAGTTGATGTGTCTCTGGATTGCAGAAGGGTTTGTGGAAATAATTGAAGGAAAGAGATCAGAGGATATTGCAGAAGAATATCTAATGGACCTAATTGGCCGAAACTTAGTTATGGTAAGTGAAAACAGATCCATTGGTGGAGTCAAAACTTGTTACATTCATGATTTGATATTTGAGTTCTGTAAGGGTGAGGCGAAAGAAAAGAAATTTCTTCAGGTCCTGCGAGCATATGTTGAGCTTTCTACCTTTAATGAGCCTCCCAACCTACCTCGGTTGTCCATTTGCTCCCGTGGACGAGATTTTATAGAGTCAAAGCTATTTTGTCCATATTTAGGTACTCTGCTATTCTTTGGTGCTACTCCAGGATATGAGTTTGACTTGCTTAATATGTCCTCCCTTTTTTGCATCTACAAACATCTTAACGTTTTGAATTTAGAGGGCATTAACCTAAGGCTGAAGGAGCTTCCAACTGAAGTCGAATCACTTCTTTGTTTGAGGTACTTAGCCCTTACTGCTCGGCACATGAAATTCATTCCACCATCTGTAGCCAAGCTCTCACATTTGGAAACCTTTTGTCTAAATTCTGATGCGACGGTTTCATTGCCAGATAGCATCTGGAACATGAAGAAGTTTAGGCATATACGTGTATCGTTCGATTGCATTATTCCTTTCTCTTCCAATGAAAACCTCTCCACTTTACCCAATTTAGACACTCTCTCTACTCTGCGTCTTTGTCTTGATAAAGAAGGAGAGAACATATTGAGAAGGATTCCCAACGTTCGCCGACTTAAAATTTACAATCGAGTGGGACAAAATACAGTGTGCTGCAACATGAGTCGACTAGAATGCCTAGAATCACTCACCTTGCGGAGCTGCATCTTCTTCAATTTGCTGGAACATGTGGAGCTTTCTTTTCCTATGAATTTGAAGAAGTTGTGTCTTGAAAATCTGGGTCTTCCCTGTAGAAAAATGTCATTGATTGAACAACTACCCAATCTTGAAGTCCTCAAATTAAGAGACCAGTCAACGGACCGCCAAAACTGGGAGCTGATGGAAGGAGGATTTCCTAAACTCAGGGTCTTGACTTTGGAATTTGCAAATATTGTTGAGTGGACAGAGACAGACCCTGACAGTGATGATTACTTCCCGTGTCTTCAGCAATTAAAACTCCAAAGAATTTTTAATTTGGGAATGATGCCTGCTTGTTTAAGGAGTATATCAACTCTTGAAACAATTGAGGTGAGTTTTTGCAGAGGTAGTGTCAAATTTTTAGTACGGGAAATTGAAGAAGCACAGAAAAATTATGGAAATGAGAATCTGAAGATCATCATCATAGATTGAAGGGCATCAGCTGGTGCAATATCTGGTAATTTTTTTTGTCGTTACCATTAATTGGCTTGTAGAAATAATCGTGCTTTTTTCAGTTAAAGGAGCTTAATTTATATTTACCTTTTGGTAGGTTTTTTGTACTTCAGCTGCCTGTTATGCATGCACGAGCACATTGAATTTTATGAACAAACAACTAATTAAATGCTCTTTTTTTTTGGCTTTTTGTTAATGAAATTGATGAACAAACAACTAATTATTGCTCTATTTTTTCTTGATGATATATCATCAGGGAGTGTGGTCTGGCTTTCTTTGGTGCTTTTGTGGAAGACTGAGGTGAAAATTGAAAGGATCGTGCACCAAAGACAGGCTCTTTTCTTGTCAAGATATGGTGGAAACAATCAATGAGATTTGTACACCGTGCACCATTTTATCAATATGCACGGCCGCTTAAAGGTTATTCAGATATTTTGCTATTGGTGTATTTTGTGTAATTTCGTATTCAGATATCAATGAAATTTGTACACCGTGTACTATTTCTTTTCAAACATGTGTCAATTTGCCGTCAAGGAACTTTGTTATCTTTTTTTTTTTTTTTTTTTTTTCTATTTGAGGTTCAAACTCCATCATTTTGACAGAATTGATTAACAATTTATGTTTGGGCTCATGAGATCTGAATAATTTTAAAAGTCTCTGTTTCTCAAGTTATAGATGGTAATATCCCGACCGTGCAATTATGTGATATATGATGACGGTCACTAAAATTGATTCTGCTAAATTAGTTTTGAGTTGTAGCAATATTCTTAATTCTACTGGGAGTCCTCTTGCATGGATTTGGAAAGTTGAACCAAGCATTTTCTTCGGTTGTGTTCTCAAAACAGACTAGCCTCGAGAGAACTCCTGGCAAGGAGTCTAAACATATAAATTAGGAGGTGTCCTAAAGCTCCTTTGTCTTTGGATGGCTACATCCTTACCTATCAATTCCCCTTCTTTGGGTGGCTCAATTGGATTTCATTAGTTGGCTAAATTTAGGTTGTAAAAAATTCTAAACTGTTAACCGCTTTAATGTTCTTTGGTTTCCTCTTTTTCCCGTTGTCTGTTGGGTTCTATCGTACGATAGGAATAAATTTTTTGTTTGATTGTTAGAAGTAATGCAAGTTTATGTAACACAGGCTGTTTATTTTGATCAAAGAAACTCAAAAAATCGTAAACATTGATTCGATCTGAACTGCAAATTAGGATACTCGAATCAGTTTTAATATGTGTAGTTCGGGTAACAACAAATTGGATTAACAAGGGAGTACATCCTGTCGCAATTCAAAGCCTTTGAAAATCGCAGATACCTGACCCAATTCATATGCAAGGATATGCTTATAATTCTGTCCATTAAAACTAAAATTAATAGAGGAATATATAATCATCTTTCATCAAATATTTATACTTGACTATCTCAACAATATAAAAGTCTTAACTTGTTTAATTTGCTAATTATATAGTAATATATTTAGCTTTTGTTGCTGAGAATGAGTGATATTTACAGACATGTTTTTAACTATGAATATGCAAGTATTGATGGTTATGTGATCTTTCTTAACAAATAATGAATTACATTTAAATAAAGTCTTTAAGGTGTTTAATTATTTTCTAGTTCTCAATTATGAAAATATGATCTCTTTTTTAACTTTGGTACCGAGTCTAGTACCTAACCTTTGGGTTCGTGAACCGCTTTGCCAAATATCTGGTCATTCAAGTACTCTATAACCGTGGACACAAATCTGTTAGGCGGAAAGGACACCCGACCCGTGAAGCGTAATCACAGACGGATGCTGACTACTCTTTACTCTCTCTTAATGGCTCAAAGCCCTTGTTAGTAATTATATAAACTCATGTCAAAGATTCCATCAAACTAAAATCTCTATTGAAGTCATTTTACCTTTTTCTTTTGAAAATAAAAACTAGCTATTGATTTTTGGATTATAGGATTGATTTTTGGAGCATGCATATTGAACAACAATGCTTGAATTTTCAAAAAAAAAAAGAAAAAATAAGCGAAATAAAGCTAACATAGATCACTAATTATAAATTATCATTCTCTTTTTCCCTTTCACTTGAAATGAAAGAAACTATTTTCGTGATAATAAAAATTTCTGTTTGACTTTAATTTTTTCCTTTCTTTTTTTTGGCCCCTTATATGCACTTTTTCTCTCGAAAATTCCAAGAAAGTCTTACCTTATGGAAAGCAAAAATTTTTTAAATTAAAAAAAAGGGACTAGGTGTGGGGTCCCTTTCTTAGTGGACAATGCCGACACTGGTGCTTCTTAGCTACAAAATGAGAGTGAAATAATTCATTCAAAGACCATAAAGTAATGAATAAAAAAATTCTTTGCTTTTCCAAACCGAGATGCGACTTTCTCCTGATTCCAGCACTGTCACCACTACGTTGTTTTTTGTTAATCTTTTCTTTCTTGCTCCGTTTGTTTGTTGAATAATTGAATATTCTACAAGAGAAATACTTGTTAGCTCTGGAGAAGGCGAGATCTCTTAATATTTCTCCTTATGCTACACTAAAATTTGAGAGTGAAATTGAGGAAGTTCCTTGCATTATAAGAGATGGAGATGACCTCCACTTGCATAGATCCCCATCTAATTGAGCTCATATGTTAGTATATATTAATTATAATATTTTCCTTGAAGGAATTTAAAATAGATGATCAGTATTAATGTTAAAATGTCTGTCTACATATCATGAGGTTTAAGAGTATTTTCGTAGTCAAACTACTTGATTTGATACTTTGATCAAACTGCTTGAGCTCAGCCAGCCAATATTGAGGCAGTTGTCGCTGCTGCTAGAAAGCTGGTTTACGACAATGTTTTCAGAACCGGACCGGACCGGCCGGTTCGACCGGTTGGACCGCGAACCGGCCATGTCACCGGTCCGGTCTAATGTTAAAGCCGGAAGTTCATGGAGAACCGTTGAAACCCGGACGAACCGGACGAACCGTGCGAACCGTTAAGAACCGTGAACCGGCGGTTTTTTAAATTTTTCAACAAAATATCAAGAATGGTGTAGCTAAGATTCGAACCTGGGTCTCCAAGTTTAAATATGACAATCTTACCGCTAGACTGTACTTAAGTTTGTTGAGAATTCTACTTGACTAAAAAATATATTAAAACATCAAGTTCTTCTCTTATTTTTTTTTTCAATTTTTTCTTCTTAACCATTTTTAATCCAAATATCCACAACAAGATTTTCTCAAGTCTTCACCATTATTATCAGGTTATTATCTTTAGCAGATTGTAAACAAGTTGAAAATTTCAACTTTTCTTGTTTTCCAACATTTTAGTAAGTTTAATTTTTTTCTTTTCAAGGTTTTTTTCTATATTATTATCTTTAGTTGATTTTTTGCATTTTCTTCTTTTTCCCCTCAATTTTCATATGTTTCCCTCATTTTTGTTTTATTTTTATTCGATTAATTAAGGATGAAATTTTTGCAAAAGTAGTGCACATCCGTGTAGGAATTGGGTAGGAATTACAAATAATAACATTGGGTTGGTCAAAAATATGGTAGTTGGCACATAATCGAAGCTATTGATAATTGAATTTAAAATAATTAATGGTATAGGATCATTGAATTTAATATAACATGTTAATTAGTAATGTTTAGTAGCAATTAATTTTTTATGTGTTTAACTGTATATTTGTTTTTCAAAAATTTTTAGTTTTTTTTAGTTTGAGCAATTAGATTTATATTTTTATAATAAAATTTTAACTTTTTCAACTTAAGTTGATGAAATTGTGAAGGTGGTGTGGTTGCTTATCATGCCACTGATAAAAGTTTGCTATTCAAATAGTTTGTCTTAACTTGAACTCTTTTATGGATTTTTTTAAGGGTTGTAAAAGAATTTCAATATTTAATTTATTTATTTTTTGTGTTTTTATTTGTGATAATTGGTGCACATTTGGATTGTATCTATTTATGTTTATAATGAATTTATGAAAACTTGTGGTGAATTATGATATTTTAATTATATTTATCATTCCATGTTTTGTGTATAACTTTTAGAAAATTTATTATTATCATAACTTAAATTAAGTTATGTTGGTAAAGTTCAAGTGTAGAATGAAACCTGCTTAGTACTTAAAACTTAAAAAAAAAAAAAAAAAAAAAAAAAAAAAGTGAACCTTTGAACCGGCCGGTTGGACCGGTCGGACCGGTCGAACCCCGAACCGGCCACCTCTCCGGTTCACTGACCGGTCCGAGTTTAAAAACATTGGTTTACGAGATTCGTATGTAGTCTTACTTGAGAGATAAATACAATACTATAAAAGCCTTTGACAGGTTGTCGAAGCCTGTGCAATAATAAAACCTGCTCAAACTAAAAGTAATTTCTGTAGATAGCGGTAAGCAGGGTCGAATCCACAGGGACTGGGAGTAATTGTTTCTTTTCGAATTCTCAGTGACAAGGGGGTGTTTTTATCTCAGGGGTGACAATTTAAACAATTCAACTAAAAGTAAAATAATAAAAATAAAATAGCTAACTAGAAATTAAATAACAAATTACTAAAATCAAATGAGTGATAATTAAGGATCTAGCCAAGGAATAACTTCAGCAATGGTTCACCTAATTGATCATTGAAGCAAAGGCAATTCCAATTATTCATCAATAAATAGGTTATAACTACCAAACAAGCGATGACAGTCAACCCCTCCTTACTGTGTCGGTGATCAAGGTACGCCCGTTAATCACTGCTCTAATTGAGAAATAATCCTAGGTACGCCCATAGAATTTAATTCCCCAATTGCCTTACGTATTAGAGGAGCCCTATTCTAACCAAATAACACACTACCAGGGTTATTTTAGATTAGCCCGCGTATTCCCCTGACACAAACCTAATCATGCCAGTTGTCACTATTTTAGAGCAATTAAACAATTACGGATTTAATGCCCTAATTGACAATAGATTACCCAATCAACTAATTATCTGGATCCAAGACAATCAATTAATTAAATAACCATAAGCACTGCAACCAGAGAATATGCGAATACCAATAAATAAAAATAAAAGATAAAATTAAATCGATCTCACAATTTTAGGCGATCCAAAGCATCCATTGTCCCTTTGACTAGAGCGAGAAAATTAGTTCATACTTGGTGCGAAAAACCCATGCAAAATTGGAACAACAGCTGCAGCCATTGTTCTTGCTCGCGCGAATTCAACTCAGCCGAAGGGATAAGGAAAAACGAGAAACTACGGAAAGCGATTCAATCTCTAAATTGCCGTTGACATGTCAAGGGAAAAGCTACTATAAAGCTAAGAAGAAAAGTCAACAAAAGCCACATTGGCTCCTGACATCCGTAAGAAGAAAACCAAAAGAAGTAAGGAAGGACTACAAAAGAAAAATCAAAAGCAAGCCTAAGCTACAGCCGACCTCTCCTCTGCACAATTTTTCTAATTCCTATCTACTGTCTACTCTAATGCTTGCGGCGGCTCCCTCCTCTGGAGAGGAAGAAGTGACCCCCTGCGTTCCTTTTTCTTCTTTTTATATTGTCTTCCGTGAATTACCAAATAGGACTTGTATCTCCTTGTTCCAAAAATACCCCCGACGCCTGCCCTTTGAGCTCTTTCCTGATAATCATCAAATTGGCTCTTATTATGGTATTTTCGATCTACTCCCTGAAATAAATGCAAATTACGAAAAGTGAGTAGAATCTAATAATTAATCCATATCAAGTCAGGTAATAGGGGAAATTAATAATAAAATAAATGATAAAATTGCAACCTATCAGCCTTATCAATTCATTAGCTGTGTATAATATTATTAAATTTAACCACAAGAGAATATGAAAATGTTCTTGCGACGTATACAATTAGCCCAAAATTGTTTGGATCCCGAAAACCTAAATATAGTTGCTCACGCATATAAAAAATGGAGCAGATTCGAATCATAAGGCTATACATTGTGAATGAAATCTTCTTCTATCTAAAACATTGCCCCTTAAAAGGCTAAAGATTGAATTAACGAACAGGAAAAGGGAGTGTCCAGTGGCCATTCTTGACCAGAACAGATTCCGGTCAGCAATCTATCGAATTCTGCATATGGACCCCCCGAATGTGGAAGAAAGACTAATGTTAAGAGTTGACTTGATTTCTGATAAGCTGTAACAGGATATGCTTGTATTAGCATGCATTTCGGTTCTGACTCTTGAGACTATTATCATTAATTCTCAGTCAACATTTAAAAATATTTAAGAATTGATATCTAACATTTAAAAATATGGATATGCCGTGCTTGACCCGAAGAACAACCAGTCCCCTTCTCTCTCATTTTCCAAATGGACCCCCCGAATGTAGAAGAAAGACCAGTGAGAAGACTTAAATTCATTTCCAATGGTCCAAGTAACACTGAAATGGGCATATACTTGTGTTCGAATATGAGATTATTTGGCATAACATTTTTAAAAATATTGTATCACTATTTTAATGTGATATATGTGAAATAAAATATGATTAAATAATATTGTTATAATACAAGTAAATAAATTTATACAAATAATTAGCGTGCATTTAAGTCCGGGCCCTTGAAAATGAAATACTACTACTAACTAGTAGAAATTTCCACTTCTTTAATCCAATCATTTCTTTGACTATAGTATTTTGGTAACATTAATGCACGCCGGTAACATGAATTTTTGAACGTTATTGTTTTACTGTTTATATTTATTATCTTAGAGTTTACATTTATTATAGTAATGTGTATATTTTATGATATAATTGACACTAATAATTGTAGAAATCTCAAATTCTCTGCTTCCACAATTTTAAGGGTTGAAGAAGCCCTCTAGTTTTTTTTTTTTTTTTGTCAGACTCTTTACTTTGTTGGTCATGGTTATTAATCTCCAAGATCAATGGTCATGATTATTAATACGAAAGAATTAGAAGAGAAAGTGATCAAATTTAGTGGTTTGCTCGAGAAGGAAAACAATTGAAGAAAACTAGAGAGCTAGCATGAAGATTCATGCTAAAATAAAAAAAGAAAAGAAAAGAAACCAGTTAAAGCTATATTTGTATTTATTTCTCTGTACTCCTCCCAATAAAAGCCTCTGGGATCATTTATATTTTGATGGTTCTTTATTTTTTGTTCTTCCTAATATACCCACACTAAATAAGATAATAGCTTAACCATAATTGACAAAATTGTCATATTTTAAACACGGATGAATTAAAAGACTCAAACTCTTGCTCCGCAGCTGCTATCAAAACACGGCTTCTTAATTATAAAGTTTAACATATTAAACTGTGGAATTATTGCAAAAACAGGGGCCCCAAGTGCACCGAGCCCACCACTTGCATTTGTCTCCAAGTGCAACTTATATTCCACCACTTGTCAAAGGAATTTTCCTTTCCACCCCCTGTTAGTGTTGCTGCTGAATTTCCTCATTTGGGGCCTAGTGTTGAGAGGCCAATAAATACCAAGAGATGGATTCGAGGATTGTAATTTACTTGCTTTCTCCTATCATTTGTGACTGGCGGAGAGTTTTACTCTGCCAAATTCTTTTTTTTTTTTTTTTTTGTCAACACAGGGGTGTCCGGGTCAAGACCCGAAGGCGGCCCGACTAATCCCCTGCGCCTGGAATACTCTGCCAAATTCAGTCCGTCACATTTAAGCATATCTACATATAGGCAAATAGGACTGCGGTCTTCCTGGCAAATGTAGGATATAACCAATTGGAAGAGTTTGCTTTGCATGTAGAACCAAATAATCTATTTGGGAATATTTGTGTGGAAGATGTAAGAAGCATTAAATTTCCTTCCTAGAATATTTGTAGTTTAATTTATGTAGCTCTCTTTTTCATTTGAAAAAAGACAAAAGAGCAGTGAGCCCCCCACTTACATACCCTTTGCGGTGACGGTAGCAAATAAAATCTACATTGGTAACACTAATGCACTCCGGTAACATTTAATTTTGTACATTATCATTTTACTGTTTATATTTATTATCTTAGCGTTTATATTTATTATGATAATGCGTATATTTTATGAGTAGCTCTCCTTTTCATCAATGTTTTCAGAACCGGACCGGACCGGCCATGTCACCGGTCCGGTCTAATGTTAAAGCCGGAAGTTCATGGAGAACCGTTGAAACTCGGACGAACCGTGCGAACCGTTAAGAACCGTGAACCGGCGGTTTTTTAAATTCTTCAACAAAATATCAAGAATGGTGTAGCTAAGATTCGAACCTGGGTCTCCAAGTTTAAATATGACAATCTTACCGCTAGACTGTACTTAAGTTTGTTGAGAATTCTACTTGACTAAAAAATATATTAAAACATCAAGTTCTTCTCTTATTTTTTTTTTCAATTTTTTCTTCTTAACCATTTTTAATCCAAATATCCACAACAAGATTTTCTCAAGTCTTCACCATTATTATCAGGTTATTATCTTTAGCAGATTGTAAACAAGTTGAAAATTTCAACTTTTCTTGTTTTCCAACATTTTAGTAAGTTTAATTTTTTTCTTTTCAAGGTTTTTTTCTATATTATTATCTTTAGTTGATTTTTTGCATTTTCTTCTTTTTCCCCTCAATTTTCATATGTTTCCCTCATTTTTGTTTTATTTTTATTCGATTAATTAAGGATGAAATTTTTGCAAAAGTAGTGCACATCCGTGTAGGAATTGGGTAGGAATTACAAATAATAACATTGGGTTGGTCAAAAATATGGTAGTTGGCACATAATCGAAGCTATTGATAATTGAATTTAAAATAATTAATGGTATAGGATCATTGAATTTAATATAACATGTTAATTAGTAATGTTTAGTAGCAATTAATTTTTTATGTGTTTAACTGTATATTTGTTTTTCAAAAATTTTTAGTTTTTTTTTAGTTTGAGCAATTAGATTTATATTTTTATAATAAAATTTTAACTTTTTCAGCTTAAGTTGATGAAATTGTGAATGTGGTGTGGTTGCTTATCATGCCACTGATAAAAGTTTGCTATTCAAATAGTTTGTCTTAACTTGAACTCTTTTATGGATTTTTTTAAGGGTTGTAAAAGAATTTCAATATTTAATTTATTTATTTTTTGTGTTTTTATTTGTGATAATTGGTGCACATTTGGATTGTATCTATTTATGTTTATAATGAATTTATGAAAACTTGTGGTGAATTATGATATTTTAATTATATTTATCATTCCATGTTTTGTGTATAACTTTTAGAAAATTTATTATTATCATAACTTAAATTAAGTTATGTTGGTAAAGTTCAAGTGTAGAATGAAACCTGCTTAGTACTTAAAACTTAAAAAAAAAAAAAAAAAAAAAGTGAACCTTTGAACCGGCCGGTTGGACCGGTCGGACCGCGAACCGGCCACCTCTCCGGTTCACTGACCGGTCCGAGTTTAAAAACATTGCTTTTCATCTGAAAAAAGACAAAAGAGTTGTTCACCTCATTGTGTGGGGATGAAATACAACAATTCCCAATAATTCTATGAAACCCGACCCACCACTTGCACGTATTCCACTTTAGATTTCGGAAGGTTTTTCCCTTATTGATTTAGTTATTTGTCAAAGAGTCAGTACCTTTGTTAACGTGCAATGCCATACCACTTCTCAACAACGAAATGAGTATTTAGGAAAAAAAAAAAAAAACTCCAAAAAACTATGCAGTTGTAGTCAATAAAATTTCTTTACTTTATTCAAACCGAGATCATTTCCAGATTATTTGACCGCTCTCTCTCGTTAACTTTGATTGATCTGTTCTTTCTCGATCTTGCTCCGTTCGTCTGTTGAATAATTTATTATCTCATTTCTCTTCTTCACCTTCCCACGAGAAAAAAAAAAAAAACTCAGGCTGCTTGCTCTCTGCAGTCGGCGAGATCTGTTTCTCCCTTAAAATTTGAGAGTGAAACTAAGGAAAAATCCCTGCACAACAGATGGACGTGGCCTCCACTTGCAGCGTCGATCGTGTCTTCCTTGATCTAAAGTTGCTTGTGGACAACCTCAATGTCATGTACCGCAAAATTGGATATGCGCACCTGGGTGTAACATTTCTCAAAATTGAAGCTGCGTACCTGGATATAACATTTCTCAAAACATTTGTTATGTGTGCAAAAAAGTGGAGCTACAGCAATGATTTTCACTTGGAAACTGAGATTGTTGGTAACAAGGTAAGTCTTCCATCCTTTTTATCTTGCATTGAAGATACCGTTCACCAATATGAGGAGGACATTCACTCTCTTCGCCTTATGTTGGAATCTGATGCACGTGGCATACAAGATGTTGGCGATGAAGTGTTTTTTAAATTTTTGAAACAGATCAAATCATTTAAGCAAGAAATCATTCAAGTTTACTTTACTTTGGCAAGCAGCAGATCATTGGAATCAAATTCTTGCATGCCAGTTGATGAACTAATGGAATTTATAGACCTCATTCTACAAAATCTAGCGGATTTAACAACTATCGATTTGTGTATTGTTGAAATGGATCCCCAAGTTAGTGTTCAAGTCCAAGCCCTTGAAGCAAAGCTAACATTCTTGAAAAGCTTCATTCCCTTTGCCAAATTGCGAGGAACTGTAGATATTCCTGCCTTGCTGTTGGCTCACATTGAAGTGGTGGCTTTGAACGCAGCATGCCTCTCTTACATGTGTTCTTGTTGGGATGATGCGTTCTGCAATCCTGAGTTCTGCTCCATGATATATGAGCAACAACAGAAAATCACGCCCATTGATTTTCAAGTCTATGAGATTTATATGGAAGTTCTTAGAGCTACAAGATCCTCAAAATCATCGCATAATAGAATGATGGATAAGCAGATATTGAACAACTTCAATGATTCTCTCATAAGTTGTCTCTGGGAGCTGTTGTGCCGCAGCTCTAGCTTTATGGATTCTATGAAAGATGAAATGCGAATACTCTATGCAGGACTGAGGTTCTTGAGAAGCATTTTAAGGGAGCAGCAGGAGAAGATGGATGAACAAAACGAAAAAATTGGTGCTCTTCTTAGTGAGGCAGGCATTATAATTTGCTCGCCTTCTCTAAACAGAGCGAAAGAAGGAGAAGTTAGCTTCTCAGAATCCACAGAAGCCCTTGCCTGTTATGATATGCTGGCTAATACCAACATTCGTATCAAGCATTTTAAGGATCAGATCAGTGGCTCAAGCATTATTGAAAGTCTTCCTTCCTTTCACAGCTTAAGAGCACCAGAAGTTAGCAAGACTTCCAGCCACATGCTATCAAAAGGTAAAATGCCAATAGCCCATGAAGTCATAGTTGGTCTTGATGATGAGGCAGCAAAAGTAATTGAACGACTTATATGGGGACCAAAACAGGTGGAAATTGTTCCCATTGTGGGAATGGCTGGGGTTGGTAAGACAACTTTAGCCAAAAAAGTTTACAATGATAGTTTAGTAATCTGTAACTTCCACATTCGTCTTTGGTGCACTGTTTCTCAAGAATTTAACATGAAAAGCTTGTTAATACAAATTTTGTGCTCAGATGGAAAACAGTCTAGAATGGATGAAGAGCTTAAAAACTTGAATGAACATGAATTGCTTCATAAGCTCTATCAAAGGCTGAAGATGAAGAGGTATCTTGTTGTTTTTGATGATGTCTGGGGCTTTAGGGAATGGAATGAGATGAGATATTCATTCCCAGATGACAAAAACAGAAGTAGAATCCTCTTTACGAGTCGATCTTCTAATGTAGCTTCACAGGTTCAATATGGTGGTGAACCTCACTATCTTCACCCACTCAATGAGAAAGAAAGTTTTGAATTACTGCAGAAGAAGGTTTTTGGAAAAGAAGATTGTCCTCAAGCATTGCATGGATTGGGAATGGAGATAGCCAAAAAGTGCAAGGGATTGCCACTTGCACTTGTTGTTGTAGCTGGAGTCCTAGCAACTATAGAGCCTGATATTTGTGTTTGGGAAGAATTTGCTGAAAGTTTAACTTCAACCACACTTTCTGATGCAGAACAATGCAAAAAGTCGTTGGAGCTCAGTTATGAGCATTTACCATATCACTTGAAGGCATGCTTGCTGTATTTTGCTGCATTTCGAGAGGATGAAAAAATTGGTGCCAAGAAGTTGATGTGTCTCTGGATTGCAGAAGAGTTTGTGGAAAAAATTGAAGGAGAGAGATCAGAGGATATTGCAGAAGAATATCTAATGGACCTAATTCATCGAAACTTAGTTATGGTAAGTGAAAACAGATCCATTGGTGGAGTCAAAACTTGTTACATTCACGATTTGATATTAGAGTTCTGTAAGACTGAGGCGAAAGAAAAGAAATTTCTTCAGGTCTTGCGAGGATATGATGAGCTTTCTACCTTTAATGAGGCTCCCAACCTACCTCGGTTGTCCATTTGCTCCAGTGGAGAAGATTTTGTGAAGTCAAAACTATTTTGTCCAGATCTAGATACTCTGCTATTCTTCAATGCTACTCCAGGATTTAAGTTTGGGCTGCTTAATATCTCCTTTTTTTGCATCTACAAACATCTTAATATTTTGAATTTAGAGGACATTAACCTAATGTTGAAGGAGCTAACAACTGAAGTCGAATCACTTCTTTGTTTGAGGTACTTAGCCCTTCGTACAGCTCAGCCCATGGAATTCATTCCACCATCTATAGCCAAGCTCTCACATTTGGAAACCTTCCGTCTAAATTCTTACGCAACGGTTTCATTGCCAGATAGCATCTGGAACATGAAGAAGTTGAGGCATGTACGTGTACGGCGTAACTGCATTATTCTTTTCTCTTCCAATGACAACGTTGTTGAAAACCTCTCCACTTTACCCAATTTGGACACACTCTCCAGTCTGTGTCTTTATCTTGATCAAGAGGGAGTGAACTTATTGAGAAGGATTCCCAACGTTCGCCGACTTAAAATTTTCAATTGTGGCGGACCAAACAGAGTATGCTGCAACATGAGTCGACTAGAATGCCTAGAATCACTCACCTTGGAGGGCTACAAGTTCTCAAGTTCGCGGGAACATGTTGAGCTTTCTTTTCCCATGAATTTGAAGAAGTTGAGTCTTGCCGGTCTGGGTCTTCCCTGTAGAAAAATGTCATTGATTGAACAACTACCCAATCTTGAAGTCCTCAAATTAAGAAGGTGGTCAATGGACGGCCAAAGATGGGAGCTGATGGAAGGAGGATTCCCAAAACTCAGGGTCTTGACTTTGGAAGCTGTAGAGGTTGTGGAGTGGACAGAGACAGACCCTGACAGTGTTGATTACTTGCCGTGCCTTCAGCAATTAATACTCGGCAATATTTCTAATTTGGAAATGATGCCTTCTTGTTTAGGGCGTATATCAACTCTTGAAACGATTGAGATGGAGGATTGCGGAGATGGTGTCAAATCTTCAGTACGGGAAATTGAAGAAGCACAGAAAAATTATGGAAATGAGAAGCTGAAGATCGTCATCATAGATTGACGGGCATCAGCTGGTGCAATATCTGGTAATTTTTTTGTCATTACTGTTAATTGGCTTGTAGAAATAATCATGTTTTTTCTTTTAAACGAGTTTAATTTATATATACCTTTTGGTAGCTTTTTTGTACTCCAGTTGCCTCTATTGCATGCACGAGCACAGTGAAATTGATGAACAAACAACTAATTAAATGCTCTTTTTTTTTCCTTTTGTTCATGAAATTGATGAACAAACAACTAATTACTGCTATATTTTTTCTTGATGAGATATCATTAGGGAGTGCTACGGTACGTAGCAGTTTTTCCTCTTGAGTTGTAATTGACCATCTGTGTGGTCTGGCTTTCTTTGGTGCTTTTGTGGAAGATGGAGGTAAAAGTTGGCAAGGATCGATGGCTCTTTTCTTATCAAGATATGGTGGAAACAATCAATGAGGTTTGTACACCATGCACCATTTTATCAATATGCACGGCAGCATAAAGGTTATTCAGATATTTTGCTGTTGGTGTATTTTGTGTAATTTCATTTTGCTGAATTTAGTGATGGTTGTGTACTATTTCTTTTCAAATATGTGTCAATTTGCCGTCAAGGAACTTTGCTATCTTTTTTTTTTTTTTTTTTTTCTATTTGAGGTTCAAACTCCACCATTTTGACAGAATTGATTAACAATTTATGTTTGAGCTCATGATTCTTGGAAGAATATGACAGCCCAATTTGGGAAGTAACAACAGGCTTGTGGTCTACAAATTCATGTCGAAAGGAAACCTCTATGATCATCTCTTTTCTGCTCAAAACAGGTTTAAGGTAAAAATTGCAATTGGGGTCGCAAAAGGCATTACGTGGCTTGATCAGGATAGAATAGTACCTCTATGATCGAAGAATTTATTTATTGAAGATGTATGCTCAATCTTAGGTTTGCATTTAGGATGTCCAACTTTGAGATTTGCAAAATTTTCAGAATCAAGTTGGAGAATTTTTGCAAAGGATGTCTACAACTTGGTTTTATGCTGCCTGAGCTAATTGCTGGAAAGGGCATCAGTAAAATAATTGATTCTCCAAAGAGCTTTAAAAGTGATATGATTGTTTGAATATTTAATCTTCTATTTTTGAATTCCACACCATATGTTTTAGACGATACATGGAGCCAGGGGATAAAATATACAAATTGGAGAGAAAACGTGTCTAAATATCACAATTGTACAATAGGCCGATGCCTCTATTTATATAGGCTATGTCAAGTGAACCTAGACAACTAATACAATGAATTTTGGGCCAATGAATATAGAATCAAAGGGAAAAAAAATGAGATTTGAATAATTTTAAAAGTCTCTGTTTCTCAAGTTATAGATGGTAATATTCCGACCGTGCAATTATGTGCTATATGATGACGGTCACCGATATCTTGGGTTGGAAATTTGCACTTGCTACTAAGATTGATTCTGCTAAAGCACCTGCTAAATTAGTTTTGAGTTGTAGCAATATTCTTAATTCTACTAGGAGTCCTCTTGCATGGATTTGGAAAGTTGAAGCCTCATCTCGAGCCAAGCATTTTCTTCAGTTGTGTTCTCAAAACAGACTAGCCTCGAGAGGACTCCTGTGTTTTATCCCGTTGTCTGTTGGATTCTATCGTATGATAGGAATAAATTTTTGTTTGATTGTCAGTAATAAAGATTTGCGAGCTTATGTAACACAGACTGTTTATTTTGATCATAGAAACCCAAAAAATCGTAAACATTGATTCGATCTGAACCACAAATTTAGGATACTTGAATCGGTTTTAATATGTGTAGTTCGGATAGCAGCAGATTGGATGGGAATTCCCTATGTTAAGATTAGCTTCATGATTCAAAATCATCATCAATAAAGCTTGTTAATATTTGAAATTCACGAAGTCGGTTGATATTACAAGCTGTAGCTTCGCTCACTTTGATGGTAGATCCCCGACATTTCTTGCTCGGTTTATTAAAAAAGATCGCCCCATTTTATGCATGCAATACGTAAAAAGACAAGATGTTCTTGCTATTTTTTTTGCCAATAGTGCGAGGTGTAGCTCTAATTAATTGACGATTCTATTCCTCTGTTTTGTCTTATGTTTGTAGTTGAGCTAAGCTAGTTGCAGTAAATTTCAATTGGTTAGATATCTATCTTCAGCATCCTCTTTAAGATTTTTAATCGAATAATGGTGATGATAAAGGCCATGTTCCTCACCTACATTTGAGCCATTGGTGCTGTGAAATTCTTGAATTTAATCTGTGCATTTTGTATTTCAACATATTCATGCTTTTTGAAGGGCTGCAATTCGTACATATATCTGTGTAAATGAAGTCTGACGCTATGCTCGGACTCTACGGTGCATTGTTCATTGATTGTAGCACTTATCGTTTGCTGGTATTAGTAGTAATATATCTATTTCCGCTGCAAAAAATTTATAAATGCCCTTCAGGTTATCGATTTGCTTTGCCATGATTCATCTTGTCCTGATTACCCCATTGAGAGTATTTACGGTGACATATTTCCTGAAAATTTTCTTGTCATGCTCGGTTCATAGAGAGAACTTAGTGTTAGTATCCCCTGAATATGTTCTCTAAGTCAATGAATTAGCATCTTTCTTGATACATGTAATACTGAATCATGATGCCGTTTTCCTCCCTTTTGGCAGGCTGAAGGCTTCTACTTTTGTGAGAACCAAGACAGCTTCAGTTTTGTTGATATGTACTTTGTGAGTAAAGGGCTTTCCTAGAAGAGTTTAAACATTATGCATAGGATGTAACTAGAGGAGGAGTTTCCTAGCAATAGCATATCCATAACCTTTTATTTGGAACTGCTGCATAACTTTTCAGTTGAAAATTGGCAACCTGTAGAGATTGGTTACTTCGCTCATTTTGCAGTGCAGTTAGCCTTTTGGAGCGTGTGATTTGAAATTTTTGAATCAGTTAACTTTCGGAATTATCCATAAGAATGGGGAATGGGCAACTAAATAAAAGCCATCCATATTATATTTCTCCAGTTGTTTAAAGTATATACAAAAATTGAAATTAAATTGATTAAATTTTACCGTTTGATCAAATTTTACAACTTTCATCATAATTTTGACCCATTTTGCACCTCAAAATAATTTGAGCAAATTGAATGACAAAACATTCGTAAATGAATTTCATTTTTTGAGTATGTTGATCTCCTTGTGACAGGTGTCGAACCTGTACAATAATAAATACCTACTCGAGAAAAATACAGATTTTGTATATAGCGGTGAGTACGGTCGAATCCACAGGGACTGGGGATAATTCGTTTCTTCTAGAGTTCAGAGTATGGGAGGTTCTTGGATTAAATGCTAACTAAATAAATTAAGTGCAGAAAATAATTGATTAAAAGAAATAATTAAGAGAAACTCTAGCCAAGGGTACACTTCAGAAATGGTTCAGGCACTGATCATTGATTCACAGATAATTCCACATTTATTAATAGATTAGTTATAGTTGTCATGCACGCGATAAACAACCAACCTTTCCTTACTTTCTCGATAGTTAAGGTACGACCGTTAACTATTTCTCTAACCCAAAAACAACCCTAGGTACGACCGTAGGGTTTAATTTCTAGATTGCATTAATAATTAGAAAGACCCAATCCTAACTAACAAACACGCTACGAGGGTTTGTTTAAGTTAGATCGTATGTTCCCCTGACATAAACCCAATTACGCCAGTTGCTACTGAGATACAGATAACGAACAATTACAGATTCAATTATCCCTATTTAGCAAAATAGCCTATGTGAATAATTAAATATTGCGCATCTATTCAATCACTCACACGAGCTATAGCAATTAAAAGCAGGAAACATATAAATACCAATAAATTAAGGAAGCAATTAAAATAAATTAGATCTCACAGTAATTGTTGAACCAAGTCTTCAGTTGTCCCCTTGACTAGAATTAAGAGGTTAGTCCTCCATTAATGGAGAACAACCATGCGAAAGAGCTAAGAAAAGAAAACTAAAAACTATGCTCAAAGCCTAAACTAAAACTATTGATTGATTGATAAGAGTTCTCTGTATGTTTGTCTCCTTTTTAAAGCCAACAATGACTAAAGCTTCTTATCCCTGTGGTCCCCTGCTGAAATTGAGAATCAAACCAAAAGTGGGGCTCTACCGAAGTCCTTGCTTTTAGTTTCCTATTGCCCGTAGGACTCCAATCTCCTAATCAGCAAAGGAAATGCAATCTCTTTGTAGTACCATGTGGGCCCGGTTGTTTGAAATCCCAATTATCTCCAAAAAGTCCCTCATTTTTGTAGTTTTCTGTTTCACTTCCTGAAATTGAGTCCAATACCAAATATAAGTAAATATTAATAATTAAAACAATATTTGGCAAGGATAAAGGGAAAAATTAACAATAAAATAACCAACAATTAACACCCTATCAATTCCCCCCACACCTAAATCATGCTTGCCCTCAAGCATAAGAACAGCAATTGAACACCAAAATTTTGACAATGGCTATTGCTCTAACTATCATATTGCCAAGATACCCAGAAAAACATATATCAAGCATCACAGTTAAGATCCAAGAAAAATCACTCCGGTTAGCTTCTCAACCACCAACTCCTCCAATTTAAAGCAAACTAATCTAAGAAAAAGGAATGGTTGCTCACATTTATCAGCAAATGGTCCAACTATTAACCAAAATCTCGACATTAAGATCACAAACCGGCAAGCTGACTTATTCACATACTAACACAATCTTTATTTTATTTTTTCTTTTTCGTTTTTCTTTTTTCTTTTTTTTTTTTTTTTTTGAGTAACAAAAGACTTAGTCTATAGCCCTTAGAGCCTTTTGACGCGAACTCCAACATTTGACAGATGGAGGAGCCCGATTACTCAGCTCTAATTGCTACGGGACCACACACTCATAGTAACTACTACATTTTGACGCGAGAATCGACACTTTAGGTGAAGATCCCCGGTTACTCAGTAGTAACAACTAGTGGAGTACAGTCACCTCTTATTTATGATAACATACCACAATAACTAGAAAATACCACAAAAATAACAGCAGCCAGCCTCAAATTTCCAAACATGGAGAACTAAAATTAATAATTGGACCAATTCACATGAAAAATGCCAACAATCATTCCCTATGCCTAGAAAAGTTAACAAAAAATTGGAAAAGTTAAGCAATTATTGCTATTCACCAAAGAGATATTCCTGAACTCAACCACATTAACATAATACCCTTTTGTTAATAACACTTAGCAATAGCAGAATTAGAGAACAATCCAACATCAAATTTGGTATTCAAATAAAAAATTGACCACTAGGAAGAAAGAAAAGGAAATAAACGAAAAATAGAACAAATAACAACGAAAATAAAGGAAAAGAAAAAAATTAAAAGCTGAACACCAGAAATACCAGCTGTACCACAGCTCTCCCCCCCACACCTAAATCCGACATTGTCCTCAATGGAGATCATAAAGTAAAGAAAGCGAATAGGACAACTACACTTCCCTGAATACGTGGTGGAAGGTCTCGGGCGGCTATGGAAGAGGTGGGAACGGTGGAGTGAAAATGGTGCTACGGTAGTGCGCGGCAGTGAAAGATTGTAGAGGGAAGGAGAGCTCCGACGTGCGTCTTGATCCAGGCGAACTAGAGTGCAACAGAGAATATCAAACCAGCAAATTTCCAGACAATGCAGCAGTTTCAATCAATGGCCGAGGACGTCCAACAATGTGCTTGAACGCAGTCAATTCCAACGAATATGGCGATCAAACAGACTAGAAGCGGTAATAGAGTCTAAATAAATCAACAAATCTCAACAAATGAACCCAATTCTACCCAAAATCGCAACAAATGTCCCCTAAAATTCAGCAAGTCCAGTAATAGCAGGTTAGAATTTAAGCAATAACAACTTAGTCACAAGCTCTAAGCTTTCAATCAAGCAGCCAACCAAGGAGAATGAACAAATGCAGTCAAAATACCCCAACCCGTACCACTGGTGCCTCGCACAGATAATGAAGCAACAAAAAGGACCACCCCAATCAAGAAAATGAAAACTTCAGGCACCAAAGGACTAGGCGAAAGTCTCAACAAAGCAGCTATTACAAACAATAAGCAATGGTGGTCCGAATATTAGTCAATGCAGAAATAATGCAACTCAAAATCTCTGCAAGTGCTCCAATGAGCTTAGCAATGGAAATCACAAAACCGGAAACTCCCCAAACAAGGTACTTAGAGTCAACCAATGGCAATACTAATTCAACAAACCAACCCAGAAAATTACTCAACTAAGGGTGCAATAGGGGTCTCCAGCAGCCAAAACCCCAAATAAAGCCCAACAATTCGATCAATACCAGAAAATCACCCCAAACAATGTAACAGTTAAACTCCACGGGCAAGGAACGTCCAACCAATTTCACTCGAACAAACTAGGAGCAGTGTGAGTGACTAAACAAAGCAACAAATTTCAGCAATTGGACACAAATCCACCCAAAATCTCAACAACTGCCTCCAATTGGACAGGCAAATACCCAATTAAACCTACCAAAATAGCACTTGGGCCAAGGAACAGGCAATGGCAACAACCAATGGTTAGAATTCGAGAACAGTTCAGGCACCAAAACTCAAGAATCAAATAGGCAGGCCAGCACAGAGGATTAAGAAATGGAAAGCAGCACTGCAACCAGTACCACTGGTGCACAGACAGGAAAGAATTAAATTCAATGGCAGCAACTCAACCGCAAGAACTTAAACTATAAAATTAATCAACCAGTACCACTGGTGAGTCACAGGGAAAAATTAATCAACCGGCCAAAAATTCAAATAATAGCAGAAAATATCCCCACTATGTCAGCAATTACACCCAACTCTGTTCAAAATTTACCCTAGAAAATGCCCAAATTATCACCTTCTTTTAGCCATCAAGAAATCCAACTACAAATTCCAGAGAGTGAAACTAATTGGGGAAGAATTCACAATACCTCCACCTGTCTAAATTGGACAGGTGGTGACAGTCGCGCGAGGTTGGCGGATGAGAGACGTGAAGCTGGTGGGAGCTGCGTGGGTGTGGTGGTCAGCAGCGGCCGTTGATGGGTTGTGCGGAGGAAGGAGGCGGCGCGCAACACAGGAGGAGCTGGGGCTGCGGGCTGGTGGACAAAGCTGGAGAAGAGCTGTTTTGGGGGGGGGGGGAAAGACACGGGCAGGCAGGCGCGCGCGCGGGTGGAGCTGTCCTCAAGCTGTGGGAGAGGACGAAGCTGCGGACTGCAGCGGCGAGGTGGAGACAGGGCCGCGTGGGCGAGCTGGTAGTGCGCTGGCGGCGCGCAAGGGTCAGCAGCGGCCGGCGGCGAGGGCTGGGGTTGCGCGCGCGAGGGAGCTCCTGGGAGGAGGAGACGCGCGGCTGGCGGAGTTGGATGAGAGCTTGTGGTGGTGGCGATGGCGTTGGTGGAGCGTGAGCTGCGACAGCGGCATGAAAGAAAAAGAAGGAAACAGAGGGAAACAGGGGAGCGGTGGAGAAGAAGAAGAAAAAGAAAGAAAGAAAGAAGAAGAAAAGAGAAAAAAAATAGTTTTTGGGGGTTTTTTTTCAATTTTTTTTCCGAATTTAAATTTTCCAAATTTGAATTTTTGAAGAAAAGGAAAGAAAAGAAAAATGCTTTTTGAATTTTTGAATTTTCTCAATGTGAAATTTTAACTCCTTTTTTTTTTTTTTTTCAAAGAATCTCTAGCTTAGGCTTGGGCATGCCTAACCGCTCCCTAGTCTTTCGATCATCCGGCGAAAATTCTCGATCCGTTAGCGTGACCACCTAGCGTGGGCACGTCTAACTGCTATAGAGTCCGCAGATCCTGAACGAAAATTTCTTTCCCTCAGGCGTGACCACCTGACGTGGGCACGTCTAACTGCTATAGAGTCCGCAGATCCTGAATGAAAATTTCTTTCCCTCAGGCGTGATCACCTGGCGTGGGCACGTCTAACTACTAATTTCCTGCCACCAAACATCAAACTATTAATTGACACTAACACTTAACTAAAACTTCAAAAATGCATGAAAACTGAAACAAACAGTCTTGGGTTGCCTCCCAAGTAGCGCCTTTCTTTAATGTTTTTGGCTAGACACTTTCATGTTTTATTCATGGAGGATAAAATCGTGCAGCTCGTTTCAGTGCTTCATCTTCTATGTAATCCTGATAGCCCTCGTAAATAGAGTAATTCTTGAGTACACGAGCTACAGTCTTCCATGGACCAGTAGATTGCGCCAAACAATCAAGCATTGATTGCAATTCTTCTTCCACTCCTCCATCAAGAGCATTCAACGGTTCAAGATATTTTTCCATTACCACTCTTAACTTATTCCTGTCATGAAATTTCAAATTTTCTGGTATAATAAAATCAATTTCAGTAACAGGAATTGAAGAATAGGAGTCAGGAAAATATTGATTAAGGAGTGGAGAAGATGTCACCGCATTTGGAGATTGTTCATTGGATTCATTCATTAGAATGGGTTGCGGTTGGGGTTCCATTTCTTCCTTTTCGGCTTCTTTTTCAACTGCATCTGTAGATTTCTCATTTTGACACTCTTGCATCTCCTCATCACTAGTCAAGCAAATTGCACTCTCATTTTCTTCTAGATCAACAATGGTTTTCGAGGGCAATTCTTCCCTTTGAGAAGCCAATCGATTTATTCTGGATGTCAATAGACATAGTTGATCTGCCAGATAACTCATTGCATCCTTCATCATCTCATTCCTCATTTGTGTCTCCTGTTGGAATTGGTATGTATTAATAAATAATTCACCCAATTCCTGAAAAGACATACCTGACATGGACGATGGTTGTTGAGACTCTTGCTGTTGAAAATCCATTGGCCCGGTCGCATAATCAAAATTGGAATTATCCCACCATCCTTGATCATACCGGTTTGAATAAGGGTCATACTGCGTTTGATATTGGGGTGAAAAATCTCCAAAAGTATCAATTGGAGCACTTAGATTATCTTGAAATGCGGGGCATGTGTCAGTTGAATAACCTGAGTCAAAATAAGTTTCACAATTTGCAACAGCCCATTGATCATTAGGAAAAACATGAGTCTCATAACCCCATTCAGGAACAAAGTCCAGTCTATCATCAAAATATGGAATGTTAGCAGCCATAAAAAAAATAAAAAAAAATAAATAAGAGAAAAATAAATTAAAAATGAAAATAAGGTGAACTCAAAAAGAAACAAATTAATCTGACACCAGTCCCCGGCAACGGCGCCAAAAATTGACAGGCACCGAACCTGTGCAATAATAAATACCTACTCGAGAAAAATACAGATTTTGTATATAGCGGTGAGTAGGGTCGAATCCACAGGGATTGGGGATAATTCGTTTCTTCTAGAGTTCAGAGTATGGGAGGTTCTTGGATTAAATGCTAACTAAATAAATTAAGTGCAGAAAATAATTGATTAAAAGAAATAATTAAGAGAAACTCTAGCCAAGGGTACACTTCAGAAATGGTTCAGGCACTGATCATTGATTCACAGATAATTTCACATTTATTAATAGATTAGTTATAGTTGCCATGCACGCGATAAACAACCAACCTTTCCTTACTTTCTCGATAGTTAAGGTATGACCGTTAACTATTTCTCTAACCCAAAAACAACCCTAGGTACGACCGTAGGGTTTAATTTCTAGATTGCATTAATAATTAGAAAGACCCAATCCTAACTAACAAACACGCTACGAGGGTTTGTTTAAGTTAGATCGTATGTTCCCCTGACATAAACCCAATTACGCCAGTTGCTACTGAGATACAGATAACGAACAATTACAGATTCAATTATCCCTATTTAGCAAAATAGCCTATGTGAATAATTAAATATTGCGCATCTATTCAATCACTCACACGAGCTATAGCAATTAAAAGCAGGAAACATATAAATACCAATAAATTAAGGAAGCAATTAAAATAAATTAGATCTCACAGTAATTGTTGAACCAAGTCTTTAGTTGTCCCCTTGACTAGAATTAAGAGGTTAGTCCTCCATTAATGGAGAACAACCATGCGAAAGAGCTAAGAAAAGAAAACTAAAAACTATGCTCAAAGCCTAAACTAAAACTATTGATTGATTGATAAGAGTTCTCTGTATGTTTGTCTCCTTTTTAAAGCCAACAATGACTAAAGCTTCTTATCCCTGTGGTCCCCTGCTGAAATTGAGAATCAAACCAAAAGTGGGGCTCTACCGAAGTCCTTGCTTTTAGTTTCCTATTGCCCGTAGGACTCCAATCTCCTAATCAGCAAAGGAAATGCAATCTCTTTGTAGCACCATGTGCGCCCGATTGTTTGAAATCCCAATTATCTCCAAAAAATCCCTCATTTTTGTAGTTTTCTGTTTCACTTCCTGAAATTGAGTCCAATACCAAATATAAGTAAATATTAATAATTAAAACAATATTTGGCAAGGATAAAGGGGAAAATTAACAATAAAATAACCAACAATTAACACCCTATCACCTTGTGAAAATAAAACTACTGACATAAACATATCGTTGTGAAAAAATTTAATTTTATAAATATAAAAAAATAGATGAATGGAGAAAAAAAAAAGAAATGGACAGAATCTCATCCCCTGATATTGGAGTAATTTTATTTGACTTGTCTCATGGTGTCAAATCTGTTCTCGTGCTTAAGGTTTACATAGATTATCACTGTGCATCTTTTATTTTTATTTCACTAATTTCGGACCCTAAAATCCGTTTAATTTTTCTCAGGTCACCCCAAACAACTCATATTGCAAATGAAAGTGCGCTAAAAGATATGCATTCCCTCATTTTATTTACAACTCTTATGAAATAAATCACCTTACATAACTGAGAAGTCAATATAATCATAGTTATACACCAAAAGTGTGTCAAATTTTAAATATTTAGCATGGATTAGCAACTTTAGGGAGCAAAGTGTCCAAATAAAACTTAGAGGCACAACTTTGACATTAATTAGTGACTTTAGGGTACAAAGTGAGAATCATTAAAACACTTCCTCTAGTCAAAAACATTTTAGTTCCTCTTGGTGGCCTATTGGTTTCAAACAATCCTGCCAAAAACATTGAACTCTATGGTCTTCAAGATTGGGAGTTCATATATATATATATATTGCAATTGATGTTTGCAGTAGTAATAAAGTATAAGTATATTAAAGGAAACGTAGATGACTAACTCATCTGTTCTTCTTTTTTTTTTTTCCCTTTTCCCCTTTTCAGTTGAAAATAAAAAGGAATTAGTTTGTGATGTTGGACATTTCTGTTTCAAATTAAAGTCTTTGTCCATTTTCTCTCATTAACTAATGTAACAAGGCCAACTTGCAACAAAGTCATACCTAATGAAAAGGAATAAATCTTTCAAAACGAAGAACAGGTCTAGGTGCAGGGTCATTCGCAGCAATATGAGTATGAAATAGTCCAAAAACAATAAAAATTTCCGTATTTAAACGAGAAGACTTTCTGATTATTTGAACACCGTCTCATTAACTTTGGTTGATCTTTTCTTTCTTGTTCCTTTTGTCTGTTGAATTATTGATTATCTCATTTCTCTTCTTCACCTTCCCACCAGAATATAATTTTTTTTTTTTTTAAAAGCAATTTTCTGGAAAGAAATACAACTTGCTAGCTCTGCAGCAGGTGAGATTTGTTTCTCCCTTAAAATTTGAGAGTGAAATTGAGGAAATCCCTGCATAAGAGATGGACATGGCCTCCTCTTGCAGCATCGATCGTGTCTTCCTTGATCTAAAGTTGCTTGTGGACAGCCTCAATGTCGTGTTTCGAACACACACACTTGAAGCTACGTACCTGGATATAACATTTCTCAAAACATTTGTTATGTGTGCAAGAAAGTGGAGCCACTGCAATGATTTGTACTTGGAATCTGATAATGTAGTGAAGAAGGTGAGTCTTCCATATTTCTTATCTTGCATTGAAGATACCGTTCACAAACACGAGGAGGACATTCACTCTCTTTGCCTTAGATTAGCAAATCATGGAGTTGAAATACGTTGTGCTATCGATAATGTGCTTTTTAAATTTTTTAAAGAGATCAAATCATTTAAGCAAGAAATCATCCAAGTTTACTTTACTTTGGAAAGTAGCAGATCATTGGAATCAAAATCTTGCATGCCAGTTGATGAACTAATGGAATTTATAGACCTCATTCTACAAAATCTAGCGTATTTAACAACTAGCTATTTGCATATTGTTGCTATGGGTCCCCAAGTTAGTGCTCAAGTCCAAGACCTTGAAGCAAAGCTAACATTCTTGAAAAGCTTCAATCCCTTTGCCAAATTCCGAGGAACCGCAGATATTCCTGCCTTGCTGTTGGCTCACTTTGAAGTGGTGGCTTTGAATGCCGCACGCCTCTCTTACATGTGTTCTTGTTGCGATGATGAGGGACGGAAGAATCCTGAGTTCTCCTCCATGATTTATGAGCAACAACAGAAAATCACACCAATTGATTTTCAAGTCTATGAGATTTATATGGAAGTTCTTAGAGCTACAAGATCCTCAAAATCATTGCATAATAGATTGATGGATAAGCAGATATTGAACAACTTCAATGATTCTCTGATAAGTTGTCTCTGGCAGCTGTTGTGCTGCAGCTCTAGCATTATGGATTCTATGAAAGATGAAATGCACACACTCTATGCAGGACTGAGGTTCTTGAGAAGCATTTTAAGGGAGCAGCAGGAGAAGATGGATGAACAAAACGAAAAAATTGGTGCTCTTCTTTGTGAGGCAGGCATTATAATTTGCTCGCCTTCTCTAAACAGAGTGAAGGAAGGAGAAGTTACCTTCTCAGAATCCACAGAGGCCCTTGACTGTTATGATATGCTGGCTAATACCAACATCCATATCAAGCATTTTAAGAGTCAGATCAGTGGCTCAAGCATTATTGAAAGTATTCCTTCCTTTCATAGCTTAAGAGCACCAGAAGTTAGCAAGACTTCCCGCCGCATGCTATCAAAAGGTCAAATGCCAATAGCCCCTGAAGTCATGGTTGGTCTTGATGATGAGGCAGCAAAAGTAATTGAACGACTTATATGGGGACCAAAACAGGTGGAAATTGTTCCCATTGTGGGAATGGCTGGGCTTGGTAAAACAACTTGATAGAGTGCAGTTTAGTCGGTCTTCTCACGTGCTTTTCCTATTTATTTGGACTAAATACTGCACTAATCGGTGGATTTTACTGAGATTTTGTGTTCTATACGAATTGCAGCATTTAGGGGCAAAAGGCGCTGGAAAATTAACTTTTGAAGCCTTCCTGTCAGTTAGACGTGGGCACGCCTAAGTATGATGTCCAAAGCCGGATTTGCGGGATTGTTGGCCACGTGCAAACTTCCAAATATTTGGAGATTCCTTCGCGGGTGACAATTCTGGAACAATGCTGACTTAGCCAATTTGCACGTGAAGAGTCATTTGGCAACAAGACTTCAATTGGATTTCAATTGATTGGGTTCCTTCTTTGACTAAACGTGCTGACCCACAAAAGCAGGAAGACTACTGGGTCTCTTTTGGAGACAGCCGCACGAGGACTCTATAAATACAATCCCTTCGCTGGCTTCAGGGGATCTCTCGCTCTCTCTCTCTCTCGGAGAGCCTTTTGGTCTTTTGGCCAATCTTTTGTTCCCTTCAGTTTTTCTCTTATCAAACACTAAGGCGGCTATTATTTTTATTCTTGCACAGCTGGTTCTCCATTATTGGAGAACTAGCTTCTCAATTCTAGTCAAGGGGACAACTGAAGATTTGGTTCAACAATTACTGTGAGATCTAATTTATTTTAATTGCTTCCTTAATTTATTGGTATTTATATGTTTCCTGCTTTTAATTGCTATAGCTCGTGTGAGTGATTGAATAGATGCGCAATATTTAATTATTCACATAGGCTATTTTGCTAAATAGGGATAATTGAATCCGTAATTGTTCGTTATCTTTATCTCAGTAGCAACTGGCGTAATCGGGTTTATGTCAGGGAAACATACAATCTAATTTAAACAAACCCTCTTAGCGTGTTTGTTAGTTAGGATTGGGCCTTTCTAATTATTAATGCAATCTAGAAATTAAATCCTACGGTCGTACCTAGAATTGTTTTTGGGTTAGAGAAATAGTTAACGGTCGTACCTTAACTATCGAGAAAGTAAGAAAAGGTTGGTTGTTTATCGCGTGTATGACAACTATAACCAATCTATTAATAAATGTGGAATTATCTGTGAATCGATGATCAGTGCATGAACCATTTCTGAAGTGTACCCTTGGCTAGAGTTTTCCCTTAATTATTCCTCTTAATCAATTATTTTCTGCAGTTAATTTATTTAGTTATCATTTAATCCAAAACCCCCCATACTTTGGACTCTAGAAGAAACGAATTATCCCCAGTCTATGTGGATTCGACCCTACTCACCGCTATATACAAAATCTGTATTTTTCTCGAGTAGGTATTTATTATTGTACAGGTTCGGCACCTGTCACAACTTTAGCCAAAAAAGTTTACCATGATAGTTCAATTATCCATATCTTCCACATTCGTCTTTGGTGCACTGTTTCTCAAGAATTTAACATGAAAAGCATGTTAATACAAATTTTGTGCTCTGATGCCAAACATTCCAGGATGGATGATGAGTTTCAAAATCTGGATGAATATGCATTGCTTGAAAAGCTCTGCAAAAAGCTAAAGAAGAATCGGTATCTTGTTGTTTTTGATGATGTCTGGGACATTGGGGCATGGCATGATCTGGGAATTGCATTCCCGGATGACAAGAATGGAAGTAGAATCATCTTCACGAGTCGATCTTCTAATGTAGCTTCAGAGGTTCAATATGGTGGAGAACCTCACTGTCTTCACCCACTCAGTGAGAAAGAAAGTTTTGAATTACTGAAGAAGAAGGTTTTTGGAAAAGAAGATTGTCCTCAAGCATTGCATGGATTGGGAATGGAGATCGCCAAAAAGTGCAAGGGATTGCCACTTGCAATTGTTGTTGTAGCTGGAGTCCTAGCAACTAAAGAGCATGATATTATGGTTTGGAAAAAGTTTGCTGAAAGTTTAACTTCGACCGTGGTGTCTGGTACAGACCAGTGGAAGAAGTCATTGGAGCTTAGCTATGAGCATTTACCATATCACTTGAAGGCATGCTTGCTGTATTTTGCTGCATTTCGAGAAGATGAAAAAATTTGTGCCAAGAAGTTGATGTGTCTCTGGATTGCAGAAGGGTTTGTGGAAAAAATTGAAGGAGAGAGATTAGAGGACATTGCAGAAGAATATCTGATGGACCTAATTGGCCGAAACCTAGTTATGGTAGGTAAAAACAGATCCATTGGTGGAGTTAAAACTTGTTACATTCACGATTTGATATTTGAGTTCTGTAAGGGCAAGGCGAAAGAAAAGAAATTCCTTCAGGTCCTGGGAGGATATGATGAGCTTTCTACCTTTAATGAGCCTCCCAACCTACCTCGGTTGGCCATTTGCTCCAGTGGCGAAGATTTTATAAAGTCAAAGCTATTTTGTCCATATTTAGGTAGTCTGCTATTCTTCAATGCTACTCCAGGATATTTTAAGTTTGACTTGTTTAATATCTCCTTCCTTTTTGGCATCTACAAGCATCTTAAAGTTTTGAATTTAGAGGGCATTAACCTAAGGCAGAAGAAGCTTCCAACTGAAGTCGAATCACTTCTTTGTTTGAGGTACTTATCCCTTGCATCTCGGATCATGGAATTCACTCCACCATCTATAGCCAAGCTCTCACATTTGGAAACCTTCCATCTAGATTCTTACCTGACGGTTTCATTGCCAGATAGCATCTGGAACATGAAGAAATTGAGGCATGTATGTTTGAGGGGTGGCGTTGTTATTGGTCTTTCTTCCAATGACAACATCGCTGAAAACCTCTCCACTTTACCCAATTTAGACACACTCTCTACTCTGTATCTTTATCATGATAAAGAGGGGGAGAACATATTGAGAAGGATTCCCAACGTTCGCCGACTTCAAATTTTCAATCATGGGGGACAAAATAGAGTATGCTGCAACATGAGTCGACTAGTATGCCTAGAATCACTCACCTTAGATGGCGATTGCTTCTCAGGTTCGCTGGAACATGTTGAGCTTTCTTTTCCCATGAATTTGAAGAAGTTGAGCCTTTCCAATCTGGGTCTTCCCTGTGGAAAAATGTCATTGATTGAACAACTACCCAACCTTGAAGTCCGCAAATTAAGACAACAGGCGATGGACGGCCCAAGATGGGAACTGAAGGAAGGAGGATTCCCTGAACTCAAGGTCTTGACTTTGTCCAACTTAGACATTGTGGAGTGGACAGAAGCAGACCCTGACAGTGATGATTACTTCCCGTGTCTTCAGCAATTAAAACTCGGCTTAATTTTTTATTTGGAAATGATGCCTTCTTGTTTAAGATTTATTCCAAGTCTTGAAACAATTCAGGTGAAGGTTTGTGGAGATGACGTCGAATCTTTAGTACGGGAAATTGAAGAAGTACAGAAAAATTTCGGAAATGAGAATCTGAAAATCATCATCATAGATTGAAGGCCATCAGCTGGTGCAATATCTGATTTTTTTTTTTTTGTCATTACTGTTAATTGGCTTGTGGAAATAATCTTTTTTTTTCTTTTAAACGAGTTTAATTTATATACACCTTTTGGTAGCTTTTGGGTACTTTAGTTGCTTGTAATGCATGCGTGACCACATTGAAGTTGATCAACGAAAAACTAATTATAGCTCTTTTTTTTCTTTTTTTAATGATATTGATGAACAAACAACTAAATTATTGCTCTATTTTTTTCTTAATGATATCATCAGGGAGTGCTATGGTAGTTTTTCCTCTTGAGATTGTAGTTGCTCATCTGTGTGGTCTAGCATTTTTCCTCTTAACAATTTATGTTTGAGCTCATGATTCTTGGAAGAATAAGACAGCCCAATTTGGGAATTAACAACAAACTTTTGATCTACAAATTCATGTCAAAAAGGAAACCTCTGTGATCTTCTCTTTTCCTCTCAAAACAGGTTTAAGGAAAAATTTACAATTGGGATCGCAAAAGGCATTGCGTGGCCTCATCAGGATAGAGTACTCCATCGTAGAATCGGTTGAAGATGTTTGCTCAATCTTAACTTTGAATCCAGGATATCCAACTTTGAAATTTGCTAAATTTTCAGAATCATATTTTACTTCTTCAAGTTGAAGAATTTTGGCAAAGAATGAAGTATGGGAATAGAAAAAATTTTTAAAAAAAATTTGTGTCGCAAAATACAATGAATTTTGGGCTAATTAACATAGAATCAAATGAAAAAAATGAGATTTGAATAATTTTAATCGTCTCTGTATCTCAAGCTATACTAATACATGGTAATATTCCAACCATGCAATTATTGTGCTATGAGAGTTTTGAATAATGTACTTGTCACAGTTAATAAATTAGAAGTTCAGATCCAAAATAAATTTTTCTAAAAATATACATATATATATATATATATACATATATATAATCTTTCAGTTTAATAGCAGATTTTATTTCCACTAAATCTTGTAGCAGAAAACATAACATCTATGTCGGTGCAACATGATCTGCTTGCTTGTCATCATAATCCCAATTAACTATATATGCTACTCAGTATTATGCTTAAAAAACCGTATTGAAATGTAAAAAACCGTATGATCTTTCCCCCCTTTTTTCAGTTTTTGGGACATAGGAACGAGGCACTTTTTTTTTTCTTTTTTTAACATTGAAATGAGGGACATTTAAATTTTTATTTTTATTTTTGCTTTTCTGAGGTGCAGCTTTTGTATTGGTTGTTATCCTGACACAAAATAATTTTATAATTGCCAAGTGACTACTTGGCTGGCAATGTCTAACATGAAATTCCCATGATTATCATTGCCTGGGGCCAATTTGATGCCAATTCCATACTGAGAGCTCTAAAACTCTAATCATGATTGGTTCGCCATATCCGTTAACATTTTAGATACATTTTCTTTAAACTTTTTTTAATTGAGTGAGACGACTCTAAACTTTACAAGGAGGAAGGGAAAACTTGAGAGTCGGATCTAGAAATCATGATTACCCAATTAATGTTCATACTAGTTAACCTGGCCCTCGATAATAAAGATTTGCAAGTTTATGTAACACAAGCTGTGTATTTTGATCAGAGAGATCAAAAAAATTGTACACATTGATTCGATCTAAACCGCAAATTTAGGATACCCGAATTGCTTTTAATATGCAGTTCGGGTAGCAGATCGGATTAATAAGGGAGTACGTTCTATCGCAATTCAAAGACTTTGAAAATCGTGGATACCCGACCTAATTCATATGTAAGGATATACTTATAATTTTGTCCATTAAAACTAAAATTAATAGAGGAATATATAATCACCTTTCATTAAATATTTATATTTCTGGTGATATACTTTACTATTTCAACAAGAATTAATCTTGTACAGTGATAGTGTATACATTTTCACCATTAGATGTATATTACTTAATTTCAATTTTAATTTCAATATTATTTTTGTTTATATGACATGTATCCAATGATAATAATAGATACACTGTTAGTGTATACAAAATAAACTCTTTCAACAATATAAAAGTGTTAACTTGTATAACTTGCTAATTATATAATATATTTGGCTTTTGTTGTTGAGAATAAGTGATATTTAAAAACTTTTTACTATGAATATGCAAGTATTGATGGTTATGTGATTTTTCTTAACAAATAATAAACTATATTTAAATAAAGTTTTTTAGATGTTTAATTATTTTCTAATTCTTAATTATGAAAATATGATTTTTTTTTAACTTAGGTACCGAGTATGATACCTCCGGGAACGTGAACCCGCTTTGCCAAATACCCGGTCATTCAAGTACTTTGTGACCGTGGACACAATTATGATTTAATTTTTTGTCAAATTAACAGAACTGGTTCGGATTACAAAGCTGTTAGGCGGAAAGGGCACCCGACCCATGAAACGTAATTAGGGACTGATACTTTCTCCTCTTTGCTCTTTGTTCATGGCTTAACGCCCTTGTTATTAATTATTTAAACTCAAGTAAAAGATTCCATCAAACCAAAAAGAGAAAAAAAAAAACAACGAAATAAAGATGACATAGATGACATAGATGACTAATTATAAATTATCAGTCCTTTTTTCCCTTTCACTTGAAAATGAAAGAAACTATTTTCGTGATAATAAAAATTTCTGTTCAACATTAATTATTTTCCTTTCTTTTTTTTGGCCCCTTACATGCTCTTCTTCTCTCTTTCAACCTAGGCGAAAATTCCAAGAAAGTCTTACCTTATGGAAAGCAAATTTCTTTTAAATTAAAAAAAGGTCTAGGTGCAAGGTCTCTCTCTCTCTCTTAGTGGACAATGTTGGCATTGGTGGTTCTTAACTACAAAATGAGCATGAAATAATTCATCCAGAAACCATAAAGTAATGAATAAAAAAATTCTTTGCTTTTCCAAATCGAGATGCAACTTTCTCATGATTCTAACACTGTCACCGCTACATTGTTATTTGTTAATCTTTTCTTTCTTGCTCAGTTTGTTTGTTGAATAATTGAACATTCCGCAAGAAAATATACATTCCACTAGCTCTGGAGAAGGCAAGATTTGTTAATATTTCTCCTTATGCTACACTAAAAATTTGAGAGTGAAATTGAGGAAGTGCCTTGCATAATAAGAGATGGAGATGACCTCCACTTGCATAGACACGATCTAATTGCGCTCATATGTAAGTAGATATTAATTATAATATTTTCCTTGAAGGAATTTAAAATAGATGATCACTGTTAATGTTAAAAAGTATGTCTACATATCATGAGGTTTAGAAGTATTTTCTTAATCAAACTACTTTGATCAAACTGCTTGAGCTCAGTCAACCAATATTGAAGCAGCTTCGTTGCTAAAAAGCTGGTTTGTGAGATTCGTTTGTAGTCCTATCTAAGAGATAAATACAGCACTATAAAAGTCTTATCAACTCATTAGCTGTCTATAATATTATTAAATTTAACCACAAGAGAATATGAAAATGTTCTTGCAACGTATATCAATTAGCCCAAAATTGTTCAGGTCCCAAAACCTGAATATAGTTGCTCACACATAAAAAAAGGGAGCAGGTTAGAATCACAAGGCCAGGGTAGTTACGCATGGTGAATGAAATCTTCTCCCATCTAAAAACATATTGCCCCTTGGCTAAAGCTTGAATTAAAGAATAACAAAAGGGACCGTCTAGTAGCCATTCTTGACCAGAACGGTATCCGGTCTCCATCAATCTATCGAATTCTGCACATGGACCCGCCGAATGTGGAAGAAAGACTAATGTTAAGAGTTGAATTGATTTCCAATAGCTGTAACAGTATATGCTTGTATTAGAAATTTAGCATGCATTTCCGTTCTGACTTTTGAGACTACTGTGACTAGAGTGTTTTTGGTAAATTGAAAATTGAACTCTGAATCTATTAAATTATTTAATTATTAAATATTAAATTTGATATATTTGAATATATGTCACATTAAGTGTTAATGATAAATGAATAATAAGTGTTATTACTTATTTTTTAGATAAAATTTTGTCAAGAAAATTCAGTGGTACTTAATTAATTCAAATATTAATTTTTTGTTATCAAATGCATTTGAACATATTAAGATCCGAATCCATTAAATTTAAATGTTATATTGACTCATCAAACAAGACCTAATTCTCAATCAACTCGTGAAAGTTTTCTATATGAGTAATAAGAATTGATATCAAACATTTAAAAATATGGGTATGCCTTACCCATGAACCCTGTGTTAAAAAGCAAGGAAAGGGAGGGTTCTCTGCCGTGCTTGACCCGAAGAACAACCAGTCTTCTTCTCTCCCATTTTCCGAATTGACGCGCTCAATGTTGAAGAAAGACTAATGAGAAGACTTTCAATTAATTTCCAATGGCCCAAGTAACACTGAAATGGGCATATACTGGTGTCTGGATAGGAGATTATTTCGGATAATATTTTTTAAAAGAATTCTGTAGCTCTTTTTAATATAATATATATAAGATAAAAAGGTAATTGAAAAATATGCCTATGATACAAGTAGATAAATTAGTATAAATAATTAGCGTGCAATTAAGTCTTGACTCTTGAAAAGAAGTACTGCTACTAATTAGTAGAATTTTTTATTTCTTTAATCCAATCATTTTCTTTGACCATTGTACGTTGGTAATATTTATGCACTCCGAAACATTAATTTTGAACTTTATCATTTTACTCTTTATATTTATTATCTTAGTGTTTATATTTATTATGACAATAGGCATATTTTTTAATACATTTGACTCTTGTAATTGTAGAAATCTCAAATTCTCTGCTTCCAAAATTTCAAGGGTTGAAGCCCTCAAATTTTTTTCCTTCAACTCTTTACTTTGTTGGTCATGGTTATTAATCTCTCAGATCAATGGCCATGATTATTAATAGAAGGGAATTAGAAGAGAAAGTGGTCAAATTTTTAGTGGTTTGCTCAAGAAAGAAAACAATTGAGGAAAATTGGAGAACTAGCTTGAAGATTCATGCTAAAAGAAAAATATGAAAAGAAAAACCAAATAAATCTATATATGTATTTATATCCATACTCTCTATAAAAGTCTCTTGGATCATTTCTATTTTGATGTTTCTTCATTTTTTGATCTTCCTCATAGTCCCACATTAAATAATATAACGTCAGGGTTATTAACTTTTTCTTAATAATATTTCGCTTACATCATAAAAATATTTTTTGATTCATTTTTTTATATTTTTAATTATTTTTATCTCGTATACATCATATCATAAAAAATGCTATAGTAATTATTTCAAATAATACTTGATAGGTTGCAATTTTATCATTTATTTTATTATTAATTTCCCCTATTACCTGACTTGATATGGATTAATTATTAGATTCTACTCGCTTTTCATAATTTGCATTTATTTCAGGGAGTAGATCGAAAATACCATAACAAGAGCCAATTTGACAGAAAAGGAGGATCAGTAGATGTCCGTAGTTCAGGGGCATTTTAGGAACAAAAAAAAGACGTGAGCCCTTTTTTGGGTAATTTGGGCCGAGGACTTCTTCTATCCCTGGGGGGCCGCCCGCACATGGGATCGACGCAGGAGAATAGATTAACAATTTGATATGAATTGGAATTGCAGAGGATCAGGACTACTTTTGTTTTCTTTCGTCCAGTAGCTTAGCTTTGATTTTTCCTTTGCTGGCTTTGGGGGATAGTAGCGTGTCTCCTTGGATGTCAGGAGCACTTAGGAGTTGTTCCCTTTCACTTTTCCCTTAGTTCTCTTTTTATATTTTCTTTCCTACGCATGTCAGAAGAGCGGAGCTTAGCCTTTGACTTTTCTTTTCGTCTTCAGTTGCTCTTCCGTAGGAGTAGACAAGAGATGAGTTAAATCCCTTTTTCTAGTCTTCAGTTGCTCTTCCGTAGGAGTAGACAAGAGATGAGTTAAATCCCTTTTTCTAGTCAAGGAGCAACGGATGCTTTGGATCATCTAAAATTGTGAGATCGATTTAATTTTATCTGTTTCTTTTATTTATTGGTATTTGCATATTCCCTGATTGCAGTGCTTATGGTTGTTTAATTAATTGATTGTCTTGGATCCGGATAATTAGTTAATTTAATAATTTATTGTCAATTGAGGTATTAAATCCGTAATTGTTTAATTACCTCAAAATAGTGACAACTGGCATGATTGGGTTCGTGTCAGGGGAATACGCGGGCTAATCTAAAATAACCCTGGTAGTGTGTTATTTGGTTAGAATAGGGCTCTTCTAATACTTAAGGCAATTGGGGAATTAAATCTTATGGGCGTACCTAGGATTATTTCCCAATTAGAGCAGTGGTTAACGGGCGTACCTTGATCACCGACACAGTAAGGAGGGGTTGACTGCCATCGCTTGTTTGGTAGTTATAACCTATTTATTAATAAATAATTGGAATTGCCTTTGCTTATCGATGATCAATTAGGTGGACCAATGCTGAAGTTATTCCTTGGCTAGATCCTTTGATTTTAGTAAATTGTTTTTTTTTAATTTCTAGTTGACTATTTTATTTTTATTATTTTACTTTTAGTTGAATTGTCACCCCTGATATAAAAACACCCCCCTTTGTCACTGTGAATTTGAAAAGGAACAATTACTCCCAGTCCCTGTGGATTCGACCCTGCTCACCGCTATCTACTGAAATTACTTTTAGTTTGAACAGGTATTTATTATTGTACAGGGTTCGACAACCTGTCAATACTCTATCCAAATAGACTGACAAAATTATCATATCATATTTTACACATGGATGAATTGAAATACTCAACCCTTACTCCACATCTGCTATCAAAGCAAGGCTTCTTGATTATAAAGTTTTAACATATTAAACTGCAACGGATCTTCTGTCCTACACCCTGTACCACTTTCTATCTCACTTTTTATTATATTGTTATTTCTCTTACATAATTATCATGTTTTATTTCTTTTTTATTTTCTTAACATCCAATAACTATTCATTGAGTAATACATAAAATTTAACAAACTCAAAAAATCAAAATACATAAAAATGAGATTTTTATGAATTTTTTGCTGTATTTTTTAATTTTCTATTATATATTGCTTTTTTGAACCTATTGTATTTATTTTTTATTCAATTAATAGTTATTAAATTTTAAAGAAACAAAAAAGAACTAAAATATGATGTTTATGTAAGAGACATAGTAATACAAAAAAAAGTGACACAGAGTGTGAGACAGAAGATCTATTGTGATATTAAACTGTGATAAGAAGTGGAATTATTGCAAAAACCGGGACCCCATTGTGTGGGAATGGAATACAAATAACTCGCAATAATTCTATGAAAGCAGACCCACTACGTGTCAAAGGTTCAGAAGCACTGAGCCCACCACTTGCATATGTCTGACAGGTCGTCAGCCTGTGCAATAATAATAATAAATATAGAACCTAGCTACCACTAAAAGCAGTCAATAATTAATCCTAGGTACTGGAGCAGGGACTCTAGGTGTGCAATGGGTTACTTGATTCACCCTATTCCCGAAGAGTTTGCTTAACCCGATATACCATAATTAATTAATTGACAAAATTTACTAAATAGTAGACAGTGGCAAATAGGGTCGTCTCCTCAGGGACTGGAGATATCTGTCTCTTTTTAAAATCCAATTGATAAGGGGGGGGGGGATTTCACCGGAATGAAACTAAAAACGATTAAACAATTTTGACTAAAATGAATAAATAACTAGCACAAGTATAGCAGGAATTTAATCAGGAATAAATAAATTCTAGTCAAGGACGCAACTACTCTGGCACAGTCCAACCATCCGATCATTGATGCAAGAGATGTTCACTTAATGTATTAATAGGCTAGTTATAGTCTGACGACCAATTTTTCCTTAAATTATTGATAACCAAGGTACGACCGTTGATTACCCCTAATCAGCAAATACTCCTAGGTACGACCATAGGAAGTAATTTTCCAATTGCATTAATAACTAGAAAAACCTAGCCCTAATCAATAACACGCTACGAGGGTTATTTAAATTAGATCGCACGTTCCCCTAATGTGTAAACACACCAGTTGCCACTAATATTAATCAATCAAACAATTACGGATTTAATTGACTAAATTGGCACGAGATTAATAAATCACATTGAACATCGGGCCCTTGACATCCAATTAATAAAATAATCCCATGAAAATTCAAGCAGACAACGTGCAAATATTAATAAATTAAGGAACACGTGAAAACTAATTAGATCTCACAGATTTTCGGGACTGCGCCGTCGAGTTGACCCTTGACTAGATGGAAGGCTTAGCCACGCCGCATAATGAAATCACCACACGAATTAATAAATTGCAAAGGCATTGCGTTTTCTATAAGGAAGTAAGGAATAAAAGGTGTTTTTCCCGTTGGGAAATATTGTCGAACACCTGGCGTGTGTCAGAGGCCAGTCAGGAGAAGGAAAGGAAAAAAACTAAAGACTAGGCTAAAAACTAAAACTAAAAGAAAAACTAAAACTAGAGATGTCTTCCTTCCCTACGTTATCCCTATTTAAGAGACAAAAGAAAGATAGACTAAAGCTATCTAGGTGGTCCCCACACATGTGGACAAAGCCTCCCAAGTACTTCTTGTTCCAAGTCTCCTTACGTAGCTTTCTTTGAAGAGCCCAAATGACTTATAACTTTGTGGTCCCCACCAATCCAAGGGCCCAAGGATTGAAGCCCTTAGAAGTCTCCATATTCTCCATAAAATCCCTCCTTTTTGGTAGTTTTATGCTTCATTCCTAAAATTAAGTTCAGATACCAAATATGAGTACATATCAGCAATTAACACAAAATTTATCAGGGATACAAGGGGAAATAAATAATAAAATTACTAACAAATTCTACCCTATCAATTCCCTCCACACCTGAATCATGCTTGCCCTCAAGCATAATTATCTCAGAAGTACAATCAAGATACGAAGCAATTTACAGCAGGTCATACAAACAACGGCACTCCAAATTCCCCAATAACTTCATCGAAATCAAAATATGCCAAATCAACAATGCTCACAGTTCAAAGTGCACTCATTCACTCCGAAGTGTATAGGATATATATATAAGATGGCTCTCAAATCAACACAATAGAATGACACTACCATAAGTTTGCTCATATATCATATCTCCACCACTTACTTATGAATTTAAATGCAGCAATCAAGGGACTTTGCAAGGTCGTAATGGGGCTAGGGTGAGAAGGTAGGATAAAAAGGAGTCAAAAGGGTGTAAAGGTATAAAGAAAGTGCTCAGAAACTCACTATACAGATTCTTGCACATTGGGCACTTCAAGGCATCTCAACCATCACACGAGTAGAGTAAATCGGCACTTGCCACGACCTTCGACTTTTCCTTTCTTCTCTTTTTTTCTATTTTTTCCGTTTTCTTTTTTTTTTTCAACAACTCCTAACCAGCACCATAAGAATCAACTTTGCTCGTTGCTTTCTTGCATTTTGCCTTCTTCCCACGTCTTTTTTCCTTTTCTCTTTTTGTGGGTTTTTTTTTTTAATAATAAATTAATTACAAAGGCCTCTCAGATACTGTTCCACAATTCTGTATAATGGAATCAAAGCACTTCTTCACACGAGGTTCAGAAAGAAAGTCTAAACAGAGGTTTCGCGGCTAAGAGCTGGGGTCCCAAGCAAAGAATAGGAGTTAAGGCTCAACTTGGCTCCCTAATGGTAGTAAATAATCCAAGAGTTGGTTTTAAGAAAGTCTGAAAATGGCTCATTCCTAGGTGCCCTATCATTTCAACGCATTAAACTCATTTAAATGTGGTCTTGACATGCATAACCGAGCAAGTTCTAGAATGACAGACCATGTGCAATAACCACTCAAACAAACGAAAAATTAGGCCCAAAAATCGCACACGTGGTCAAAATTTATGTCAAGTTCAGCATATTAATCAATCAATTCAGCATCGAGGAAAAATGGAGCACTCCATGGCATGAACTTGCTATGTATACTCATATCTCAATTGCATTCATCACAGTTTAAAGAAGAGAGCTACTAAGGCAAGGAAAATGCACATAAAACAGCTCAAAGCACAACTATTGCATAATTAACCCTCCCCCACACCTAAACCTTTCATTGTCCTCAATGGAAGCGGATAAAGATGAAATAAAGCGAGAAAGGCAATAACGCTTCCCTTAATACGGCGGAGGGCAGAGGTGAACTAAGGTTGTGGAGGGCACGGTGGGCGGCTGATTCAGTAAAGGGTCCCAATCACAGCTGCCAATCACAAACAAGTGCACAACCAAACAATAAAATTACCCCAAAAGCTAATTAGCATTGTGAGCAGCAAAATTTTCCCAGAATACTACCAAATTGACCCAAAAATCACTTAATTAAATAAACGCAGCAAAATACCCCCAAAAACTAATTAAACAAGCAATCAGAGTACAAACTTTCCCCAAATATCTCTGATTGAGCACAAAATTTCACAAATAGACCACAATCAACCACAGATATATCGCAGCAACCCCAAATAACACACAATTTCTGTCCTCAGCTAGCAAATCAAAAATCTGGCCTCAGCTAAGAAAGTAAAATTCTGTCATCAGCTAATTAAATACTAATAATCTGGCCTCAGCTACTGAATGACATAAAAATAAAGAAAGAAATCACCAGAGTGTGGACGAGGCAGTGGGTGAAGTAGAGAGTAGGGGTGGCAGAGAGGTGGAGGAAGGCAGCGCCGCGCGTGAAGGGCACGCGCTTGGGCTGGACTGAGCAGAAACGGAAGGCGCTCTGCTGCGCGCCTGGGTTGTGCCTGGAGAGGAACTGGAGTCGCGCGCAGAAGGCTGGTGATGGCTGCTGCGGAGGTTGCCCGCTGTGGCAGGCAGCGGCGCGTGGCGTGGGCTGTGCAGATCGAGAGGGTCGCATGCCAGGACGACGCAGCGTGAAGCTATGGACGGCGCGCAGCAGGTCAGCGAGCTGGTGAAGCTGCGCGCGATGGGGAAGATCCGCAGCGTCGAGGAAGCAGGGCTGTGGCGGCGCAATCTTGGGAGTGCTGGTGATGCTGCGAGGTGAAACTGGAGCTGGAGGGAGGCGCAGCCGAGGCCGCACGGCTGCAGAGGTGGACTGGAGATCGCGCGCCTGGACGGCGCCCCTGGGCTGCAGATCGCGCGCAAGGACGACGCGCCTGGGCTGCAGAGGTGGCTGAAACTCGCGCGCGCCTGGGCTGGAGCTTGCGCGCAGAAGGCTGCTGGTGGCGTGCAGCTGCGCTGCCGGAGTGGCGCGCGAGCTGGTGGCGTTCGAGCGGCGGCGGCGATTCGGGCAACAGGGAGGGAGCAGAGGAGGAAGAAAAGAAGAAGGAAGAAGAAGAAAGAAAGAAAAAGAAAGAAAAGAAGGAAAAAGAAAGTTTTTTTTTTTTGGCTCCATTTGAGCTACGGTGAGAAATATCCTCTTTTTTTATTTTTTTTTGGTTTTTTTCTTTTCGCTCTACGAAAATTAAATTATTTTTTTTTATTTTTTTTTTTTTGTAAACAAAGAACTCCTGTCTTAGGCGTGGTCACGTCTAACTGCTATAGATTCCTCAGAACCTGCACGAAAATTTCTTCCCCTCGGGCGTGACCACCTGGCGTGGGCACGTCTAACTACTATGGAGTCCGCAGATCCTGAGCGAAAAATTCCTTCCCTCAGGCGTGACCACCTGGCGTGGGAACGTCTAACTGCCATAGAGTCCGCAGATCCTGAACGAAAAGTTCTTTCCCTCAGGCGTGACCACCTGGCGTGGGCACGTCTAACTACTAATTTCCTGCCACCAAACATCAAACTATTAATTGACACTAACACTTAACTAAAACTTCAAAAATGCATGAAAACTGAAACAAATAGTCTTGGGTTGCCTCCCAAAAGCGCCTTTCTTTAACGTCTTGGGCTAGACGTTGTCCAAAACTTTGCTTAAACTAAGCTAATCGAGTCCTCCAAGTGCATCATCTCCACCCGTTCAGTTGGAAAACCTTCATAATATGGCTTGAGGCGGTGACCATTCACTACAAATTTCTTCTCAGTTTTCAAACTTTGGATCTCCACTGCACCATAATGAAAGACATTAGTCACAACAAAAGGGCCAATCCAACGAGAATGTAATTTACCTGGAAATAATTTCAATTTGGAGTGGTATAGTAGAACTTTTTGCCCACACTCGAATGTCCTCCTTGAGATCTGTTGGTCATGAAAAATCTTATTTTTCTCCTTATAAATTACCGCATTCTCATAGGCTTCATTGCAAATCTCCTCCAACTCCTGTAACTGTAACTTTCTTTGGATTCCGCCCTCCTCAACATCCATATTGCATTGCCTAACCGCCCAGAATGCTTTATGCTCGAACTCCACTGGAAGATGACACGACTTCCCAAATACCAACCTGTACGGTGACATTCCTATAGGGGTCTTGTATGCCGTCCGATAGGCCCAGAGTGCATCTTCCAACCGTTGACTCCAATCTTTCCTATCGGGGCGCACCATTTTCTCCAAGATAGACTTAATCTCCCGATTCGACACCTCCGCTTGACCATTGGTCTGAGGGTGGTACGACGTTGAGACCCTGTGGAGTACACCATACTTGCGAAATAACGCAGCTATGGTTCTGTTGCAGAAGTGCGTTCCCCTATCACTGACAATAGCTCTTGGCATTCCAAATCGCACAAAAATATTAGACCTGATAAAATGTGCAACTACTTTCGAGTCATTAGTTCGAGTGGCCTTAGCCTCCACCCATTTAGACACATAATCAACTGCCAGCAAAATATATAGAAAACCAAATGAAGTAGGAAAAGACCCCATGAAATCTATACCCCAGACATCAAAAATTTCCACAAAAATCAACGGGACTTGGGGCATATGATCCCTACGGGTTATATTACCTACCCTTTGACAGCGATCACATGACTTACAAAACACATAGGCATCCTTAAATAATGAAGGCCAATAAAATCCACTTTCTAAAACCTTATGAGCAGTCCTCTTGGGTCCAAAATGACCTCCACAGGCAAAAGTATGACAAAAAGCTAAAATCGATTGAAATTCCATTTCACTTACACATCTCCTCATCACCTGATCCGCACACCTCTTCCACAGGTACGGGTCATCCCAGATAAAATACTTGGCGTCGCTCTTCATTTTATCCCTCTTCGATTTCGGCCAACCTGTAGGAAAATTACCAGTTACCAAATAATTGACCAGGTCAGCATACCAAGGCAATTGAGAAGTTAAAGAAAATAAATGCTCTTCAGGGAATGCATCCCTCAATGGTTCACTATCCTCTCCAACGGGTATACGACTCAGATGGTCAGCTACTAAATTCTCTGAGCCTCTTTTATCCCTTATTTCCAGGTCAAATTCCTGTAGTAGCAATATCCACCTGATGAGCCTTGGCTTTGCATCTTTCTTGGTCATCAGGTACCTTAATGCTGCATGATCAGAAAATACAATCACTTTAGCACCTAACAGATATGACCTGAATTTTTCTAGAGCAAAAATAACTGCAAGAAGCTCCTTCTCAGTGGTGGAGTAATTCAACTGGGCTCCATTCAATGCTCGGGATGCATAGTAGATGACGTGAGCTGCCTTCCGTACTCTTTGCCCCAATACAGCCCCTACGGCGTGATCACTGACATCGCACATGATCTCAAATGGTAGACTCCAGTCAGGGGGTTGGATAATTGGGGGTGAAGTCAACAATTCTTTCAACTTGTCGAATGCTTTCTCACATTTGTCATCGAATTCGAAGGTCACCTTCTTTTGTAAGAGTTGGAACAACGGGGCCCCAATTTTTGAAAAATCCTTGATGAACCTCCGATAAAAACCTGCATGTCCAAGAAAAGAGCGCACCTCCCGCACATTCGCGGGGTAAGGTAATGCAGATATAATGTCTATTTTCGCCCTGTCAACCTCGATGCCCTTAGACGATACAATATGACCCAGGACTATCCCGTGTTCAACCATAAAATGACATTTTTCCCAATTAAGCACAAGATTAGTTTCTATACACATTATCAGGATCAATCTGAGGTTATCTAGACATGTATCAAAGCTATCACCATACACACTGAAATCATCCATAAAAACTTCAATAATTTTCTCCACATATTCAGAAAAAATACTTACCATACACCTCTGGAATGTTGCAGGTGCATTGCACAACTCGAATGGCATTCGTCTATAGGCAAAGGTCCCGAACGGGCACGTGAAGGTTGTCTTCTCTTGATTCTCTGGTGCAATTGCTATCTGAAAATATCCTGAAAATCCATCCAAAAAGCAATAGTAAGCCCTACAAGCTAGACGTTCAACCATCTGGTCAATGAAAGGGAGAGGGAAATGGTCCTTTTTAGTGACGGCATTTAGCCTACGGTAGTCTATACACTGCCTCCATCCAGTGGGTTTGCGCACTGGCACGAGCTCACCCGTTTGGTTGGCCTCTACCGTCACTCCTGCTTTCTTTGGGACTACCTGGACCGGGCTCACCCACGGGCTATCTGATATTGCAAAAATAATCCCCACATCTAACAATTTCAAAATTTCCTTCTTCACCACCTCCATCATGAGGGGGTTAAGCCTCCTTTGAGCCTGTCGTACAGGTTTGGCATCCTCATCTAGTCTAATCCGGTGCATACAGATGGCCGGGCTGATTCCCTTAATGTCCGCAATTGTCCAACCTATCGCCTCTTTATGCTCTCTAAGGATCCGGATCAGTTTCTCCTCCTGGGTTTTTGACAGTGCCGATGAGATAATCACCGGAATGTCTCATTATCACCCAGATATGCATATTTCAGGTGCTCTGGTAGAGGTTTCAACTCCAGTACAGGTGCCTGCACCACAGATGGCAATACCCTCTGGTGAGGTTCGGGAGTAAAAATAGGTAAGATTTCATACCTTTTCGTGGTGGTCTGCAATGAGTGTAATGCACCTATTGTGCATTTTAGATCTTCACTCCACTCCACCTCAGGAGTTGTTTCCAACTCGAGGTGCTTGGTCAAAGCTACCTCCAACTCATCCCTGCCAACAGTTTCAAATACTTCCTGCACCGCAGGGTCAATAGCACTCACAGAGAAAACTGAGCTAAAGTTGGAGTTTGAGGGATATTTCATAGTATCAAAGATATTAAAGTGCACAGTTTTCCCATCAAATTCCATGGATAAGGTACCCTTATTAACATCAATTTTTGTTTGTGCTGTGCTCATAAATGGTCTACCTAACAACAAAGGTGAGGGATCGGGGGAGTGATCATCATCCATATCAAGTACATAAAAATCAGCTGAAAACACCAAATCATTAACTTTCACCAACACATCTTCAACCAACCCATCAGGATATGCATTAGTGCGGTGAGCTAATTGAATGATTATTCCAGTTTCTTATAATGGACCTACCTTTAGAGAAGCATATATAGATTTAGGCATGACATTAATTGATGCTCCCAAGTCCAACATGGCCCTTCTAATCATAGTGTTCCCTATCCTACAGGGGATAGTAAATATATCTGGGTCCCCGCACTTGGCTGGAAGCTTTCTCTGCAGGACCGCTGACACATTCTCCCCAACAATAACCCGTTCATCTCCCCTCAATCGCCTTCGGTTGACACACAAGTCCCTTAGAAATTTGGCATATTTTGGCACTTGTTTGATTGCGTCTAACAGGGGGATATTTATCTCAACCTTGCGGAAAACCTCCAAAATCTCCTTTTCCTTATCCTGCTTTTTTTATTTTTCCAACCTGCTAGGAAAAGGAGGCGGGTTAGTTTTAGCTGTAATTACTGGGTCGGGAAGTACCTTTAGATCTGCACCATTGCTGTCCTCCCTTTCAAGCTCATTTTCGATCTTTTCCTCATCTTTATCCTTAGGGATCACAGGTTCAGGCCCCTGAATTTCCTTCCCGCTCCTTAGGGTCATTGCGCTCACGTTCTTCGGATTTAATTCGGACTGAGATGGCAATTTACCTTGGTTCTGGGAATCCAAACGGTTGATTGTTGTGGCCATTTGACTTATCTGATTCCTTATATCCTGCATTTCGGAGTCCGTCCTTTGCTGAGTTTGCACCATGGTTGTCATCATTTGTTGATTTTGCGCCATGGTTGTCATCATTTGTTTCATCATCTCCTCCAAAGATAGACCAGAACTTGGGGGCGGAGGTGGTCGGGATTGGTATTGCTGCTGGTACCCTGGTGGCTTATTTGGCACAAAGTTAGACTGCCTGTTCGGTGTAAAGTTGGGTTGCCTATTCCCTCCATAACTGAGGTTGGGATGATCTCTCCACCCGGGGTTGTAGGTGCTTGAGTAAGGGTCGTACTGCTTCCTTGGCGCGGGCGCGTGGTCAGCCATATTCACATGTTCTGCAGTTTCTTCCTGAATCATTGGGCACATATCTGCAGAGTGACCTATACCAGTGCAAATCCCGCATACCCTGGCTTGTGATGCATTTCTCACAGCCTGTTGCCTAACAAACGCGGTCAACTCAGTTAGCTGCTACTGCATGGATGGTGTCTCTACCTCATTCACCCTGCGTATTGGACAATCCTCTCTCGTACCGAATTGTTGTGAATTCTCTGCCATCCTCTCTATCAACTCCCGTGCTTCTTGAGGGGTTTTGTTCACCAGTGCCCCTCCACTTGCAGCATCAATTATGCTCCTGTCCCCGAAAAGGAGCCCCTCATAAAAATACTGTATGATCAACTGCTCACTTATTTGGTGTTGGGGGCACCTGTGCAACAAGTTCTTGTACCGTTCCCAATACTCATAGAGTGACTCCCCTGGATGCTGCTTGATTCCACAAATTTCTTTCCTCAGACTTGCAGTCCTGGATGCAGGAAAGTATTTATCCAAAAATTTTTTCTTCAATTGGTCCCACGTGGTGATGCTACCTGGTGACAGGTAGTACAGCCAGTCCTTCGTAGAATCTTTCAAGGAGAAGGGAAATGCCCTCATTTTTATCTGCTCTTCTGTAATGCCCGGGGGCTTCATACTGCTGCACACGACATCAAACTCCTATAGATGCTTATACGGCTCCTCACCTGGTAAACCATGAAAAGAGGGTAAAAGAGAAATCAGACCAGATTTTAACTCAAATGAAGTGTTTTCACTCAAACTCGGGAAAGTAATGCACAAAGGCTGCTTATTTAAATTAGGGGCAGCCAACTCCCTTAATGTTCGTGCATTAGCCATGGGGATTTCTTCTTTGCTCCGAGTCACTCGAGGTGCCACCAAATGAATCTGTTGGTTCGACTCCTGACTCAGGTCTCTGAGATGTAGCACTGGAGTGCTCCTCTCTGAGCTGTCTGGTTTCCTTTCTCGTTCTACGCGCGATTTTCTCTACCTCAGGGTCAAAAATCAAATCACCTGTACGAGAAGATCGAGGCATACACTAGAAGAAAACCAGAAAATTAGGACACAAAATGAATTTAAAAAGAAACAAATAATAACGCCAAATCCCCGGCAACGGCGCCAAAAATTGACAGGTCGTCAGCCTGTGCAATAATAATAATAAATATAGAACCTAGCTACCACTAAAAGCAGTCAATAATTAATCCTAGGTACTGGAGCAGAGACTCTAGGTGTGCAATGGGTTACTTGATTCACCCTGTTCCCGAAGAGTTTGCTTAACCCGATATACCATAATTAATTAATTGACAAAATTTACTAAATAGTAGACAGTGGCAAATAGGGTCGTCTCCTCAGGGACTGGAGATATCTGTCTCTTTTTAAAATCCAATTGATAAGGGGGGGGGGGGATTTCACCGGAATGAAACTAAAAACGATTAAACAATTTTGACTAAAATGAATAAATAACTAGCACAAGTATAGCAGGAATTTAATCAGGAATAAATAAATTCTAGTCAAGGACGCAACTACTCTGGCACAGTCCAACCATCCGATCATTGATGCAAGAGATGTTCACTTAATGTATTAATAGGCTAGTTATAGTCTGACGACCAATTTTTCCTTAAATTATTGATAACCAAGGTACGACCGTTGATTACCCCTAATCAGCAAATACTCCTAGGTACGACCATAGGAAGTAATTTTCCAATTGCATTAATAACTAGAAAAACCTAGCCCTAATCAATAACACGCTACGAGGGTTATTTAAATTAGATCGCACGTTCCCCTAATGTGTAAACACACCAGTTGCCACTAATATTAATCAATCAAACAATTACGGATTTAATTGACTAAATTGGCACGAGATTAATAAATCACATTGAACATCGGGCCCTTGACATCCAATTAATAAAATAATCCCATGAAAATTCAAGCAGACAACGTGCAAATATTAATAAATTAAGGAACACGTGAAAACTAATTAGATCTCACAGATTTTCGGGACTGCGCCGTCGAGTTGACCCTTGACTAGATGGAAGGCTTAGCCACGCCGCATAATGAAATCACCACACGAATTAATAAATTGCAAAGGCATTGCGTTTTCTATAAGGAAGTAAGGAATAAAAGGTGTTTTTCCCGTTGGGGAATATTGTCGAACACCTGGCGTGTGTCAGAGGCCAGTCAGGAGAAGGAAAGGAAAAAAACTAAAGACTAGGCTAAAAACTAAAACTAAAAGAAAAACTAAAACTAGAGATGTCTTCCTTCCCTACGTTATCCCTATTTAAGAGACAAAAGAAAGATAGACTAAAGCTATCTAGGTGGTCCCCACACATGTGGACAAAGCCTCCCAAGTACTTCTTGTTCCAAGTCTCCTTACGTAGCTTTCTTTGAAGAGCCCAAATGACTTATAACTTTGTGGTCCCCACCAATCCAAGGGCCCAAGGATTGAACCCCTTAGAAGTCTCCATATTCTCCATAAAATCCCTCCTTTTTGGTAGTTTTATGCTTCATTCCTGAAATTAAGTTCAGATACCAAATATGAGTACATATCAGCAATTAACACAAAATTTATCAAGGATACAAGGGGAAATAAATAATAAAATTACTAACAAATTCTACCCTATCAATGTCTCTAAAGTTTCAACTTTGTAATGACTAGGGAAACTAATGCAGATTCATATTTGTAATACAAACCGAAAACAACATTAGTTATCAAAATGACCCCAACAGAAAATGTTTCAAGAATGCATTTCTCTGCAATCACGAGAGATTGCCATATCAAATTTCCCCATTAAAATGTTGATAACAGAGTCAACTAATTTTATCAACTTCCTTTTGTAATTAGACATGAGCAAATAATATTGCTAATGACCCACGATTTATTTTCACACTAACTTTAGCTAAAATGACAAAATTGTAGTATCTTTTAAATCCTCAGATGCCCAACTCCTAGCTGTAGTATTATCAGTGTCTGGGGTCCACCTTGATGCCAATTCCACCTGGTTGAAAATTGATTATCTCAATACTCTTCAGAAGAAGAAAAGCAAAGGAGTAATTTTCAGGAAAGAAATACTTGCTGGCTCTGCAATTAGTGAGATTTGCTTCTCTCTTAAAATTTGAGACGAAAATCCCTGCATAGGAGATGGTCTCCACTTGCAGCATCGATCGGGTCTTACTTGATCTGGAGTTGCTGCTCCGAAGCCCTTGTGTTATTGTTACTTACAGAGCTGCTCGTATTCGTGATGCAATCAAACGCATGAAATTTCTCAAAACATTTCTTATGTGTGCTAGAAAGTGGAGCCAAAGCAATGATTTGTACTTGCAATCTGACGATGTAGCGAAGAAGGTGAGTCTTCCATCTTTCTTATCTTGCGTTGAAGATACCTTTCACAAATACGAGGAGGGCAAATTACATAAGCAGATCAAATTACTTGAGCAAGAAATCAAATTACTTAAGCAAGAAATCATCCAAAATTTACTTTGCTATGGCAACCAGCAGGTCATTGCAATCAAATTCTTGTATGACGGATGATGAACTAATGGAATTTATAGTCCTCATCCTACAAAATCTAGCAGATTTGACAAATTGGTATATGGATGGGAAAATTAGTGAATCATCTATTTCTGCTATTTCTGCTGCTTTGAGTGCTCAAGTACAAGCCCTTGAAGCCAAGCTAACATTCTTGAAAAGCTTCATTCCATTTGCCAAATTGCGAGGAACTGTAGATATTCCTGCCTTTCTGTTGGCTCATTTTGAAGTCGTGGCTTTGAACGCAGCACGCCTCTCTTACATGCGTTCCTTTTGGGAAGATGAGGAGCTGCACAATCCTGAGTTCTGCTCCATGATCTATGAGCAACAACAGAAAATCACACCTATTGATTTTCAAGTCTATGAGATTTATGTGGAAGTTCTCAGAGCTACAAGATCCTCAAAATCATTGCATGATAGAATGACGGATAAGCAGATATTGAACAACTTCAATGATTCTCTTATAAGTTGTCTCTGGGAGCAGTTATGCTGCAGCTCTAGCTTTGTGGATTCTATGAAAGATGAAATGCGAATACTCTATGCAGGACTGAGGTTTTTGAGAAGCATTTTGAGGGAGCAGCAGGAGAAGATGGATGAAAAATACAAAAAAATTGGTGCTCTTCTTTGTGAGGCAGGCATTATAATTTGCTCGCCTTCTCTAAACAGAGTGAAGGAAGGAGAAATTAGCTTCTCAGAATCCACAGAGGCCCTTGACTGTTATGATATGCTGGCTAATACCAACATCCATATCAAGCATTTTAAGGATCAGATCAGTGGCTCAAGCATTATTGAAAGTCTTCCTTCCTTTCATAGCTTAAGAGCACCAGAAGTTAGCAAGACTTCCAGCCGCATGATATCAAAGGGTAAAATGCCCATGGCCCACGAAGTCATGGTTGGTCTTGATGATGAGGCAGAAAAAGTAATTGAACGACTTGTAAGCGGATCAAAACAGGTGGAAATCGTTCCCATTGTGGGAATGGCTGGGCTTGGTAAAACAACTTTAGCAAGAAAAGTTTACAATGATAGTTTAGTAATCTGTAACTTCCAGATTCGTCTTTGGTGTACTGTTTCTCAAGAATTTAACGTGAAAAGCTTGTTACTACAAATTATGTGCTCTGATGGAGAACAGTCTAGGATGGATGACGAGTTTCAAAATCTGGATGAACATACGTTGCTTGAAAAGCTCTACAAAAAGCTAAAGGAGAATCGGTATCTTGTTGTTTTTGATGATGTCTGGGACATTAAGGTATGGAATGAGCTGGGAATTTCTTTCCCGGATGACAAGAAAGGAAGTAGAATCATCTTCACGAGTCGATCTTCTAATGTGGCTTCACAGGTTGAATATGGGGGGAAACCTCACAATCTTCGCCCACTCAGTGAGAAAGAAAGTTTTGAATTACTGTTGAAGAAGGTATTTGGAAAAGAAGATTGTCCTCAAGCATTGTGTGGAATTGCCATGAAGATTGCCAAGAAGTGCAGGGGATTGCCACTGGCACTTCTTGTTGTTGCTGGAGTTCTAGCAACTATAGAGCATGATATTTTGGTTTGGGAAGAATTTGCTGAAAGTTTAACTTCGACCAAGGTGTCTGGTACAGACCAGTGCAAGAAGTCATTGGAGCTCAGTTATGAGCATTTACCATATCACTTGAGGGCATGCTTGCTGTATTTTTCAGCATTTCGAGAAAATGAAAAAATTGGTGCCAAGAATTTGATGCGCCTCTGGATTGCAGAAGGGTTTGTGGAAAAAATTGAAGGAAAGAGATCAGAGGTCATTGCAGAAGAATATCTGATGGACCTTATAGGTCGAAACTTAGTTATGGTAAGTAAAAGCAGATCCATTGGTGGAGTCAAAACTTGTTACATTCACGATTTGATATTTGAGTTCTGTAAGGGCGAGGCGAAAGAAAAGAAATTTCTTCAGGTCCTGCGAGGATATGATGAGCTTTCTACCTTTAATGAGCCTCCCAACCTACCTCGGTTGTCCATTTGGTCCAGTGGTGAAGATTTTATAAAGTCAAAGCTATTTTGTCCACATTTAGATACTCTGCTGCTCTACAATGCTACTCCAGGATTTGATAAGTTTAAGTTGCTTAATATCTCCTTCCTTTTTTGCATCTACAAACATCTTAAAGTTTTGAATTTAGAGGGCATTAACCTAAGGCTGAAGGAGCTTCCAACTGAAGTCGAATCACTTCTTTGTTTGAGGTACTTAGCCCTTGCTGCTTGGAGCATGGAATTCATTCCACCATCTATAGCCAAGCTCTCACATTTGGAAACCTTCTGTCTGGATTCTACGGCGGTTGTTTCATTGCCAGATAGCATTTGGAACATGAAGAAGTTGAAGCATATACGTGTATCGCGTGGCTGCTTTATTCCTTTCTCTTCCAATGACCACATTATTGAAAACCTCTCCACTTTACCCAATTTAGACACACTCTCCCATCTGCACCTTTATCTTGATCAAGAAGGAGAGAACATATCGAGAAGGATTCCCAACGTTCGCCGACTTAAAATTTTCAATCGTGGGAGACCAAAAGGAGTATGCTGCAACATGAGTCGACTAGAATGCCTAGAATCACTCACCTGGAGGGGCGATTACTTCTCAGGTTTGCGGGAACAAGTTGAGCTTTCTTTTCCCATGAATTTGAAGAAGTTGTGTCTTTCCTGTGTGGGTCTGCCCTGTAGAAAAATGTCATTGATTGAACAACTACCCAATCTTGAAGTCCTCAAATTAAGAGAGCAGTCAATGGAGGGCCAAAAATGGGAGCTAATGGAAGGAGGATTCCCTAAACTCAGGGTCTTGACTTTGGAATGTGTAGTGATTGTTGAGTGGATAGAGACAGACTCTGACAGTGATGATTACTTCCTGTGCCTTCAGCAATTAAAACTCATCAAAATTTCTAATTTGGAAGTGATGCCAGCTTGTTTAGGGTGTATATCAACTCTTGAAACAATTAATATGAGTTTTTGCGGAGATGGTGTCAAATCTTTAGTATGGGAAATTGAAGAAGCACAGAAATATAATGGAAATGAGAATCTGAAGGTCGTTTATGGATAATATTGAAGGGCATCAGCTGGCGTAATATCAGGTAATTTTTTTGTCATTACCATTAATTGGCTTGTAGAAACAATATGCTTTTTTCAGTTAAAGGAGTTTAATTTATATTTACCTTTTGGTAGCTTTTTTGTACTTCAGTTGCCTGTAATGCATGCACGAGCACATTGAAATTGGAGAAAAAACAACTAATTATTGCTCTATTTTTTTTCTTGATGATATCAGTGGTCATCTGTGTAGTCTGGCTTTCTTTGATACTTTTGTGGAAGATGAAGGTAAAAGTTGAAAAGGATAGATGGCTCTTTCCTTGTTAAGATTTGGTTGAAACAATCAATGAAGTTTGTACGGCAGCATAAAGGTTATTCAGATATTTTGCTATTGGTGTATTTTGTGTAATTGCGTTTTTGCTGAATTTAGTGATGGCTGTGTGCTATTTCTTTTCAAACTTGTGTTAATTTGCCGTCAAGGAACTTTGTTATCTTTTTTTATTTAATTTTTTTTTCTATTTGAGGTTCAAACTCTATTGTTTTGACAGAATTGATTAACAATTTATGTTTGAGCTCATGATTTTTGGAAGAATATGATAGCATAATTTGGGAAGTAACAACAGACTTGTGATCTACAAATTCATATCGAAAGGAAACCTCTATGATAATCTCTTTTCTGCTCAAAAACAGGTTTAAGGTAAAAATTGCAATGGGGATCGCAAAAGGCATTACGTGGCTTGATTAGGATAGAATAGCACTCCATCGAAGAATTTATTTATTGAAGATGTATGCTCAATCTTAGGTATGGATTTGCTAAATTTTCAGAATCATATTTTACATCTTCAAGTTGGTGAATTTTTTGCAAAGAATAAAGTATGGGACTTAAGTTCCTTTAAGAAGAATGTCTGCAGCTTGGGGTTCTGCTGCTTTGAGCTAATTGCTGGAAAGGGCATTAGTAAAATAATTGATCCTCCAAAGAGGTTTAAAGGTGATGTGGTTGTTTGAATATTTAATCTTCCATTTTTGAATTCCACAGAATATGTTTTAGATGATATATGGAGCTCGGGATAAAATATCCAAATTGTGGAGAAAACATGTCTAAATATCACAATTGTACAATAAGTCGATGCCTATATTTGTTTATAGGTTCTGACAAGTAAACGTAGACAATAATACAATGAAATTTGGGCTAAAAAAAAGAGCAACTAACTGAATTCTTCGTGGTACGAAGAACCAAAAAAGTAATCTCTCTCTTTCTAAATACATGAATGCAATTTAATTGGATAATACAGGAATCACCTTCTACCAACATCAGGCACTAAAACAAAAGAAACACAAAAACGAAATTGTAGAATATGACAACAAAAACAAACAGGAAAGGGGTTCTACGGCGTCCTAAATTGTAGCATATGACGCCAAAACTGGACTCTAAAAGATGAAACGTAAGACCACATGCTCGTCTCGAGCTGCAAAGTAGACTCATTTAATGTTTGTGGGACATTTTGGACTCTCTCCCACCCCAACCCGACTTGTGTTGATCTTGTAAGGCCCCAATTTTAGCAACCGTTTCACGTCTGAATTCCTCTAGTTTCTTGTCTCAACTATGAATACTTATGATGAGTTCGATGAGAATGGACTTCAACTCGTAATCTGAAAAGGGGTAAATTCGCAGGTCTATTTATTACAAATCAGTGGACGAATTCGAATTCTCTTTGCTACTACTTGATAACACTTTGTGCTAGTATATCAAGACTATAAACGAGTAACTGTTTGTTATATTTTTACACAACTTCCAAGGGTTGTGATTATGATTTTTTACATCTCAATTAGTCTTTTATGGTTTAGGGATATTAACTGTTAGTTAATAATCTTTTCAAGTGATGCCCCTCTTTCATCACATATTGGTGGGTGTCAAACCACCAAAAATAAAATTTATATTATACCTATTACCAAAACTGAATGAGTATAGTGGTGAGTAGGATCGTCTCCTCAGGTAACTGGTAGACTTATCACACACAGATAATTGGGGGATTTTTGGAAGGGAAATAAAATAAATAAATTAAAGATGCAGGATTACTAAACAATTGCAAGAAGTGCAATAACTAAAGAATGTAATAAACAATTAATTGACACAACCTAATCAAGGAGATAATCTCGGCACCGGTTCACGCAATTGATCATAGATACATGAATTAATCCACACGTTCGCAAATAAATTGGCTCTAACAATTTAGCAACCGCTAAACTCCCAATCTCTTCTTAATTTTACAGTAGTTCAGAGACGCTCTTAAACTACCCTCTTGTAAAATAGATAACTCCAGAGACGCTCGAAGGATTTAATCTAATTACAGTTTTAGGAATTAGAGAGACCCAATTCTAGTTAACAAACACACATGTGGGTTCATTTAAACTAGATTAATTATTCCTACGACCCAGATTAGACTGCTTGTGACGCAATGAAATTGGTACCATTTGCCACTAATTTAAGACATTCAAGTGATACGCACCGCTGTCCTAACTGACAATATATTATTTAGACAATTAAACAACTGGTCATATTGATCCAATAAATCCAAACAATAATAGATTGTTCAAACAAAGAATAATTAAATACTCACAAAGGCAGAATTTGGAATAAACAAAATGATCTCACAATTATTCATGCTCCGGGCCTTGATTACTCTTCAACTAGATAAACGATTTAGCCTTGCCTCATAGTTAGAGGTGTCAAAATGGGTGACTTGGGCGGGTTTGGGTTGGGTAAAATGGGTAATGGGTATAAGTGAGTCAACCCATTTATACCCATTTAATTAGATGGGTATAAATTGGTAAGTCAAGAAATGAATTGGGTAACCCAATTACCCATTTATAACCCATTTATTTTAACTTTTTGCAAACTCATTTAAATTCATTTTTGCAAACTAAGTTATCAATTTATATCACTCTTTGTACCCCATCATTAGTTTTAAATATTTACTTATAATGTTCAATACACTTAATTACCAATTTTTTTCATTTATACTCTATGTCACAAAATTACCTATTATTTAATAATTTAATAATAAGAATATAAAAATTTGAACTAAGTACTATAAAAATCAATATAAAAACTTAATCCAAAATTTTTGAACCCCTAACATTTTTTTCATATATAAATTTAAAATTTCATTTTATAAAGATAAGCAAATAGGTTAAAATTTATCATAAATTGGTAATGCTAAAAAATGAGCAAGTTAACAAACTAAGAGAAAATAAAATAATAAGATAAAATCAACAAATAATAATAATAATAATAATAATAAAACAAAAGTAGTTAACATCATGACAAAATGAAAAATTTGAAAAAAAAAAGGTGGGGGAAAAGAAGAGACTTGAGGGGGGGGAAGAGAATTCTAAATGGGTTAATTGGGTTTGATGGGTTACCCAATAATACCCATTTAATAAATAGGTATTATTGGGTAACCCATTTATACCCATATACAAAAATTTAAGATACCTATACCCATCTATTCATGGGCGGGTATGGGTAAATTTAGTTAAGTGGGTTGATTTGCCACCTCTACTCATAGTCATGACAACAAAGCAATTCAAAGTTTTCATGGAGTTTTTGTTGATGAAAAGTAAAAGGGTATCGCAGCCAGTCTAAGACTTGCGTTGAGAAGTAAAAGACAAAGACGAAAGATGAAAGACCCTAGTCTACTGCTGTCCTATTTAAAGTGTTTCCGCCGCACACTTGCTTTCCGACATAGAGTTTGTTTCTCAAAAGGATTGCTTCCTTATTTCCCTAATTGAATTGTTGCCAAAAGTCTTCTCTGCAACGGTTTCCTAATCCCATTTAGGTTCAAAATGTATCTCCAAAGAAAGGAAGTAGCTCCAGGGATAGGACCCACGGTCTGTCTTTTTCACGCAGCTCTGCGTTATCTGGCGTGGGCACGCCAGAGAATGCCTAGTCTTCTGGAATTTGCTTTTTTTTTTTTTACCACTTTTGACACCAATTGCCTGCAATAGACGCAAATACCAATTATGAACAGAAACCCATTACTCTGGACCATAATTAGCCAAAATTAGGACTAAACATCAATGTAATAACACTCAATTATTGACAGGTGCCGAACCTGTACAATAATAAATACCTACTCGAGAAAAATACAGATTTTGTATATAGCGGTGAGTAGGGTCGAATCCACAGGGACTGGGGATAATTCGTTTCTTCTAGAGTCCAGAGTATGGGAGGTTCTTGGATTAGATGCTAAATAAATAAATTAAGTGCAGAAAATAATTGATTAAAAGAAATAATTAAGAGAAACTCTAGCCAAGGGTACACTTCAGAAATGGTTCAGGCACTGATCATTGATTCACAGATAATTCCACATTTATTAATAGATTAGTTATAGTTGCCATGCACGCGATAAACAACTAACCTTTCCTTACTTTCTCGATAGTTAAGGTACGACCGTTAACTATTTCTCTAACCCAAAAACAACCCTAGGTACGACCGTAGGGTTTAATTTCTAGATTGCATTAATAATTAGAAAGACCCAATCCTAACTAACAAACACGCTACGAGAGTTTGTTTAAGTTAGATCGTATGTTCCCCTGACATAAACCCAATTACGCCAGTTGCTACTGAGATAAAGATAACGAACAATTACGGATTCAATTATCCCTATTTAGCAAAATAGCCTATGTGAATAATTAAATATTGCGCATCTATTCAATCACTCACACGAGCTATAGCAATTAAAAGCAGGAAACATATAAATACCAATAAATTAAGGAAGCAATTAAAATAAATTAGATCTCACAGTAATTGTTGAACCAAGTCTTCAGTTGTCCCCTTGACTAGAATTAAGAGGTTAGTCCTCCATTAATGGAGAACAACCATGCGAAAGAGCTAAGAAAAGAAAACTAAAAACTATGCTCAAAGCCTAAACTAAAACTATTGATTGATAAGAGTTCTCTGTACGTTTGTCTCCTTTTTAAAGCCAACAATGACTAAAGCTTCTTATCCCTGTGGTCCCCGCTGGAATTGAGAATCAAACCAAAAGTGGAGCTCTACCGAATTCCTTGCTTTTAGTTTCCTATTGCCCGTAGGACTCCAATCTCCTAATCAGCAAAGGAAATGCAATCTCTTTGTAGCACCATGTGGGGCCGGTTGTTTGAAATCCCAATTATCTCCAAAAAGTCCCTCATTTTTGTAATTTTCTGTTTCACTTCCTGAAATTGAGTCCAATACCAAATATAAGTAAATATTAATAATTAAAACAATATTTGGCAAGGATAAAGGGGAAAATTAACAATAAAATAACCAACAATTAACACCCTATCAATTATCACCCTATCAAATCCCCCCACACCAAGACAATGCTTGTCCTCAAGCATCTCGGAGCTCAAAAATACAATCACAGTTACACATATGCAGCGCCATGCGAGTACAAATATCCTATCCTCCTAACAATGTTATCAAATTCAGAAATTGCAATACTTAACCCTCTCTTATAGAATGTTATATGATTACTCACTACACCAACATAAAACACAAAGAGTTACTCTCGCCACACAATAAAATGACGTTACCATATGCTTGTTAATATATCACATCGCCACCACTGAAGCCAAATTTAATGCAAAAATCAAAGGGTCTTGATACAGGTTGTAACAGAGCTCTGGCACGGGTTGAATCATACAAGTAATTTAGGTTCATTAAGTCAAAGGAAACACCATTGACCCCACTGCATGAATTCCAATTTCATCCTTCATTCCAATGTTTTTAAACTCGGACCGGCCAGCGAACCGGAGAGAGGGACGGTTCACGGTCTGACCGGTCGGTTCAACGGTTCAATGTTTTTTTTTTTTTAACAGTTCACAATTCTTCACTCTATAGTCTACACTGAAACTTAACGGCTAATGTACAATCTAACATGATTATTAATAACTTAAGTCCCAAAAATACATTCACCAATGTAACTTAAAATTAAATTTAAGTTGAGACAATAATAAATTTTCTAAAAGTTATACATGAAACCTGACATGATAAATATAACTAAAATATCATAATTCATCACAGGTTTTCATATATTCATTACAAACATAGATAGATATAGTCCAAATGTTCATCAATTATCACAAACAAAAACACAAAAATAAATAAAATAAATGTTGATATTCTTTTACAATTCTCAAAAAGTCCAAAATAGAGTTCAACTCATATTCAAGGCAAACAATTTGAATAACAAACTTCCATTATTGGCATGACAAGGCAACAGCACCTCCTTCACAATTTTATCAATTTAACCTGAAAAATTAAAAAATTTATTACAAAAAATATAAATCTAATTGGTGAAACTAAAAAAAAGTCAAAAAATTTCTAAAGACAAAGATACAACCAAACACAAAAAGAATCAATTGCTACTAAACATCACTAATTAACATGTTATATTACCAATCATTATCTTCATCATCATCCAAAAGGCGCCTACGCTGAAATGCTTCCAAATCAATAGCATTATCTTCCCCAACTTCACTTTCATCATCTAAATAAATAAATAAATAAACAATTAAGAATTTTTTCATATTTATAATAAAATTCAAATTAAAAAATGCACTTTTAGCACCTCATATTACAAGTTAAAAATATATTTATTTTAATATTAAAACCAACCTTCAACTAGTTGAGAATCATCTTTAGGAAGTTCTTCGAGTTCTTCCTCCAATTCATCACAATTAAGCTCGCCATCTTGTTCTTCTTCTATGACCCAAAATTCCGTTTTATCAATAGATTCATCAATGGGATCATAAGATCTCTTTCGGTGATCAAACCTACAATAAAATACATTAGTTACAAATCTAATATTACTTTATAAATAAAATGTAAAGAATAAAGTAAAAAATCAATTATACTTATGTTGCAAACGCAAATTGTAGTGCACATAAACAAGATCATTAAGTCTTTGGTGCTCCAACCTATTCCTTTTGTCAGTGTGAATGCGTTCAAAACGCTCCAAATACGTTCACACTTAGAAGAAGAAGCTGTTTGACTCAAAATTCTAATTGCAAGCTTTTACAAATTCGGAGCATCACAACCATATAACTTCCACCAATTTTCTATCACAATCATATTAAAATATTAGATCAAATAAAGAATAAGTTCACAAGTTTTAGATATTAAAAAAATATAAATAACCTGGCCGATCAGATTTGCTAGTAAGAATAGCAAGTTTGCGTCCAAAACTCCCTTGTCTTTCCCGATACATTCCAACCTCTTGCGATAATTTTTCAGGGTTGCACCAATCCACTTTTGTTTCAATGTAATCAAGCAAGCCATTTATAACCTCTGGATGTGTACAAAATGTGGCACTCTCATATTGAAATGAAATGTGCCGTCTGCGCTTTCTTAATGCTAGGGTTTTTTATTTAATCTGATTTTATTTTTTAGTTAAGTACAGTTCTACACAACAATAGCTCGTCCTTCGGCTGTGGTTTAGTGGCAAGCGTACCTTATTGTGGTCTCAGAGACCGGAGTTCGAATCTAGCAGCCTCCATTCTTGCTATTATTTTGAATTTGAGGTTATATTATTCAAAAATTTGAGAACCGCCGGTTCCCGGTTTATACGGGTTTTAACGGTTTGTACGGTTCACCCGGTTCGTAGCGGTTTTCCATTACCTTCCAGGTTTGATACCGGACTGGACCGGTGACATGGCCGGTTCGCGGTCGGACCGGTCGAACCGGCCGGTCCGGTCCGGTTCTGAAAACATTGCTTCATTCCATTGATCTTTCCAAAGTCTAACCGTAACTTTTCACAAAAATTAGCAATTGCAAGCACAACTAAGAACTTCACCCATTTTTCTCAACAGAACACACATAGACAAAAACACTCTTTTTTCTCTTTTTTTTTTCTTTTTTTTCTTTTTTTTTTGTTTGTTGTTTTTTTCTCTCTTTCTTGGTGTGCTCCTTTTTTTCTCTTTCTCCTCTTTCTCTCTCTTTTTTTTGTTTTAAATATGCCGAACTACATGGGGATATAGACACACTTGCTAATTTCAATCATCTCCTTTCAACCCAATTCGAAATCATCATGCATTGAAATCAAGGCATTCCTTTGACACACGGTAGAAACAAAGAGAGTCGAACACAAGAGGTTTAGGGGTGACAAAATGAGTTTTTAAACAAAGGAAAGGTCCAGGTTCAACCATGGTCAACTAGAGAAGATCTGATTAGGGTTGGTTTTTAAAAAACTAAAAATGGTGAACCTAAGTGCCCTTATCATTTTAATGCATCAAATTCAGGGATGTGATCTTGACATGCACAACAAAGAAAGTTCTAGAACAATCAAATTATGTGTGATATCACTCAATGAAAGAAAATAGAGCAGTTATCAATGCAATGCTCATTGGCTCGACAGCTCACAAAATGGTTACTAATCACCAAGTCTTGCAAAATTCATCATTCAATTCTATCTTCTTGAAGACAAGACATTTAACCACATCATATCATTGCTCATGCTTGTAGAGTAATTGCAATCATCATCATAGCATCAAGTTCTAGACATTTTCAACTGTAGCCAAATGAACTCATCATATATCTATTTTTTTCTTTTTTTGTTTTGTTTTATTTTTTTTCAATGTAAAGAGCTAGAACTACTCCCCCCCACACCAGAAACCTACATTGTCCTCAATGGAGCAAAGAAAAATAGAAACCAAAAAGAAAGGAATTAGAGCTTCCCTGAAGGGCGAAAGAATGCTACGAAAGCACTATAGGGAAGGAGGATACGACGGCTGAAAGCCAACATGGGCAAAGAAGGCTGCCAGTTTTTTGCGTCTGAATGGAAGAGTGGACTTGCAAGGCTCTCTTTTTTCTTTCTCGTATTGGTTGGAAGGCGTGGACATGCCTTGGAACCCATAGTTTTCTGTTTATCAAACTCTAATTCCAGTAAAACATCACAGAACACACCCAAGACCTACAATAAAGATTTTTTATCAATAAGAATCCAAAATAACCTGATCTTGAACACAAAATATGAAATAAAAACACAAAAAAATGACTAAAAATTGAAACTCTTGGGTTGCCTCCCAAGTAGCGCCTCTCTTTAATGTCTTTGGCTAGACATTGCCCTGTTTATTCACGGAGGATAAAATCTTGTGCCTCGTTTCAATGCTTCATCTTCTGTATAGTCCTGATAACCCTCGTAAATAGAGTAATCATTGAGCACACGAGGTACGGTCTTCCATGGATTTGTAGATGGTGCCAAACAAACAAGTAATGACCTTAATTCTTCACTCACTCCTCCATCACGAGCACTTATTGGTTCGAGATATTTTGCCATCGTGACTCTTAACTTATTCCTGTCATGAAATTCAAAATTTTCTGGTATAATAAAATCAATCTCACTAACAGGAATTAAAGAATAAGAGTCAAGAGAATATTGATTAATGAATGGAGGAGATGTCACTGCAATTGGAGATTGTTCATTGAATTCATTCACTTGAACAATTTGATATTGGAGTTCCATTTCTTGTATCTCAATTCCATTTTCAACTGCATCTTTAGATTCTTCTTCTTAAGACTCTTGCAGTTCCATGTCATTGGCCAGGATAATTGTACTCTCGTCTTCTTTAAAGTCGTTGATGGTCTGTGAGGGCAATTCTTCATAAATTGGAGAAATCAATTTATTCATTGTAGATGCCAATTCACGCCTTCCATCTTGCATCTCTTTAATCATCCTTTGTGTCTCCTGTTAAAATTCATGTGTGTTAGTAGCTATTTAACCATTTCTTCAAGAGACATACCTGACATGGGTGATGGCTGTTGCTGTTGATATTAATGTTGAAAATTGATTGGCTCTGGCGTATAATTAAAGTTGAAATTGTCCCACCATCCTTGATCATATCCGTTTGAGTAAGGGTCATACCACATTTGATTTTGAGGTAGAAAATCTCCAAAAGTGTTTATTGAAGCACTCAGGCCATCTTGAAATGTGGGGTATATATCGGTTGAATGATTTGAGGTAAAATAACTTTTACAATTTGCAACAGCCAATCGATCATGAGAAAAAACATGAGTCTCATAACTCTTTCTAGAAATAAAATCCAATCAATCACCAAAATACGGAAGATTAGCAGCCATAAACTATTTAAAAAAAAAATAAGAGAAGAAAAGAAAAAAATAAAAATAAAAATAAGATGAACTCAAAAAGAAACAATTTAATCATACATCAGTTCCCCGGCAGCGGTGCCAAAATTTGGTGGGTGTCAAACCACCAAAAATAAAATTTATATTATACCTATTACCAAAACTGAATGAGTATAGTGGTGAATAGGGTCGTCTCCTCAGGGAACTGGTAGACTTATCACACACAGATAATTGGGGAATTTTTGGAAGGGAAATAAAAGAAATAAATTAAAGATGCAGGATTACTAAACAATTGCAAGAAGTGCAATAACTAAAGAATGTAATAAACAATTAATTGACACAACCTAGTCAAGGAGATAATCTCGGCACCGATTCACGTAATTGATCATAGATACCTGAATTAATCCACACGTTCGCAAATAAATTGGTTCTAACAATTTAGCAACCGCCAAACTCCCAATCTCTCCTTAATTTTGCAGTAGTTCAGAGACGCTCTTAAACTACCCTCTTGTAAAATAGATAACCCCAAAGACGTTTGAAGGATTTAATCTAATTACAGTTTTAGGAATTAGAGAGACCCAATTCTAGTTAACAAACACACATGTGGGTTCATTTAAACTAGATTAATTATTCCTACGACCCAGATTAGACTGCTTGTGAGGCAATAAAATTGGTACCATTTGCCACTAATTTAAGACATTCAAGTGATATGCACCCCTGTCCTAATTGGCAATGTATTATTTAGACAATTGAACAACTGGTCATATTGATCCAATAAATCCAAACAATAATAGACTGTTCAAACAAAGAATAATTAAATACTCACAAAGGCAGAATTTAGAATAAACAAAAAGATCTCACAATTATTCGTGCTCCGGGCCTTGATTACTCTTCAACTAGATAAACGATCTAGCCTTGCCGCATAGTCATGACAACAAAGCAATTCAAAGTTTTCATGGAGTTTTTGTTGATGAAAAGTAAAAGGGTATTGCCGCCAGTCTAAGACTTGCGTTGAGAAGTAAAAGACAAAGACGAAAGATGAAAGACCCTAGTCTACTGCTGTCCTATTTAAAGTGTTTCCGCCGCACACTTGCTTTCTGACTTAGAGTTTGTTTTTCAAAAGGATTGCTTCCTTATTTCCCTTATTGAATTGTTGCCAAAAGTCTTCTCTGCAACGGTTTCCTAATCCCACGTAGGTTCAGAATGTATCTCCAAAGAAAGGAAGTAGCTCCAGGGATAGGACCCGCGGTCCGTCTTTTTCACGCAGCTCTGCGTTATCTAGCGTGGGCACGCTAGAGAATGCCTAGTCTTCTGGAATTTATTTCTTTTTACCACTTTTGACACCAATTGCATGCAATAGACGCAAATACCAATTATGAGTAGAAACCCATTACTCTGGACCATAATTAGCCAAATTAGAACTAAACATCAATGTAATAACACTCGATTATCGACCTACGACATATGCTGGCTAAGGCTTAGTTAACTTTAACCAAATGAGAAAGTAAGGTTAACAAGTAACAACAATGTGGTTCTCCTTGTAAAAACTAGGACACGCGCAAGCTATAAGTCTTACCTAATGAAAATGAACAAATTTGCAAACGATGTCAGATGGGCCCTTCTCAACTGTGAAATGATTGATCATCTAATTGTGAATCTACAATAGAAAACATGATAGAGTTTGCTGATATCACTTTAGACGGATTTGGTCCTCACTAGTGAATTCTCTCTTCATTTCGTACCATGCATATTTAAATATATGACACACGTCTTTAATTACTATGAAAGTATATGGTCATTTTAAAATTGACTAATCCTGACCTTTGTTTATAAATGAAGATACGTGTCATATATCTAGATGTGTATTGCGAAAAATGAAAAAAAAAATCCACTAAAGATGAGCCAAGTCCCACTTTAGATTGGTTTTCAATTTTGGTGCTTGTTTGATTCTGTGGATCTTTACACTACAAAATATGTTTACTCTTAGTCTGTGAGGATATTACTATCATTGAGAGTGAAATTGCTCTGGCAAGAACATAATTGTTTTGGCAATATAGCTAACCCTTTTCTATACTTTCCTACTAAGACATACTATCAATAAAGTTTTGTTAAAATAATTTATATGTTTTGTTGGAGGAGAAATTTGATAGCAATATGAAATTTAAATAGTTAAATTCCTATTCTTTTTAATTAATTTTAAAAAATTATCTTAGTACGTATTCCTAAAACAAATGCCCACTATGTGCAACGCGTATGCTCCTATGCTAATTTCATCAAAATAGATCTTATAAATTTTAGTTATAAACTTATCAATTTTCATTTGAAGCTTAAAAATACCGTGTAAGATAATTTTTATAAGCTTTTCAACGGTGTTTTGTTATATATGCGACCAAAAGTATATTCACGACATCGTTCTTCCTCTAACTTTGTTACTCTAACCTAGCCATTGGAGCTCATTTATCCATATCCTCGGCAAAGTCATTGCTCGACCCAAATGCTCGGGAGATTAACTATTAGTCAAACTAGAAGGAACCAGACTGTGCTTGGCCCATCTATAAAATTATGGTTAAAATTTATTACACTATAATTTGCTTTCAAATAAAAAATAATTATAATTATCAAAAAATGAGCCTAAAAAGGTTTATCTTTAGTGGAATGTTCCAAAAGTTCGCTCCAAGTTGTGTATTATAATGTAATAGAGATATATACTATATTGTATGGACAAACAACAACAAAGAATTCAAAAATCAAGCACATGAGAAATGCAAAATCGGTTCAATATTATAAATGACATATGCTTCATAAAACTGAAGTATCATGCTATTATAATTACAAATGCATAAAATTTCACCACTATTTTTTTTCAAACAAGACACCATTATGTAAAAATTTCTATCCTACAAATTCACAATAAAACTTGGAAGAAAGTTGAATGGAAGGCTTTTCAAAGCATATAAAGGGTACAAAAAATCAGTACCAAAGAATTAGTAAAAGAAGTACAAGATTCAATTATGAAAAGGAACTAAAACATCAAAATTGCAATAAATAAATTTTGCATTTAGATTTAAGACAAACCGCAATAAAAGGAAAATTGATTAGCAGAACCAAAATAATGGAAAGCTTAATGAATATCAAGGAGATCAAGCCAAAATAAATAAATGCACCAAGGTAATGGAATAAAAAGGTTAAAAAAAAGAAAAATGATAAAGGCTAAATAAAATACAGCTAATAAAAAAAGTTAAAAAATACAGTTAATAAAAAAAAGTTAAGTCCATATTTGGCAGTGTGAAATGAGGGAAGAATAGGAATAAACAGAAAATGGAATATACCAGACAGTAGGAGTAGTGGAGGTATAAGGTCTATTGCCTATGTTTCTCCTAAAAAAAAAAGATGATCATGATTCATGAAATATCCATTCCTGTGCGAGAAAAACATACATTCAATTAATTATAGAGGGAAAAGGAAAAAATGCATTGATTGAGTAGAATGAGAAAAGGCAGAGAAAAATTAGGATGAAGGAAAAAAAGAAAAAAAAAAGCAAAATACTAGATTAAAGAGTTAAAACTGATGGAATAGGAATTGATAATATAAATCAATTAATTATTTCGACACCTCTCCATGGTCAACAATAATCATCTAAAAAAATAGTAAGAAAATAACTTTAGTATACTTAATTATAAAGAAAAAATATGAAGGGGGGAAAAAGAAAGATGAAGAAAAAAGAGGGAGATGAAAGTTAAAAGCAGATGCAGAAAGAGGAAGAAAAGAAGAATTGGAAGGAGAGAAATTTATGACTTTTGACTAATCAAAAAAATAGTGGAACAAAAATTTCAATTACAAATAAAAATTGACACTTGTCAAAATAATAGATTATACGCTTGGCAAAAAAAAGAGGTTGTTACAGTAACTTCTCTTTCTTTTTAGGGTAAAAAACAAAAAAGCCCCATGTGATAAGCCTAATACACAAAAAAACCCTCATGATTTTAAAATGTACAATACGACACCTCATGCTTTGAACTAAATTGTAAAGGTGACAGAATCCGTTAAACTTAACAGAAATCGACGAAATGACCAAAATGCCCTGATATTAAGCAAAAGACGGTTAAAAAAATCATTTGTTTTATTCTCTAAATAGAGAGAATTGAGGATTAAGGGGTAAAATAGGCATATTTGTTAAAAATTAGGTATAAATTTTTTTAAAGTTCCAATATGTCATTTCCATTTAATTTAACAGATTCCGTCACCTTTACAATTTAGCTCAAAGCATGAGGTGTCGTGTTGTATATTTTAAAAAATGAGAGATTTTTCTGTGTATTAGACTTACCACATGAGGCTTTTTAATTTTTTACCCTTCTTTTTATATACAAGGTGGATGAGAAAGTAAAGATAAGGAAAAAGCATAATTCTTCTTGAAGAAAACTGGGACACGAATCAAATTCTATGGAACCAATACCTTGTGAGGGTTCAGAAGCAGTGAACCCATCACTCTATGTTTTTTTTTTCTCCGAAACGATAATTGTATAACCTATTCTATCTTAAACTAGAGAAGAGGGATAGTATAACCTACTCTAGTCTAGGGAGAGTCTAAAGAGGCTTGTATTAGGGACTAGCAGATACACAGATCTTTATTAGACCAAAGAGATGCTTTGACACCATCCTAAGATTTTTTTCGCTGCAGTTAGGATTTGAACTCCCACCTACAACTACTGAGCCAAGCTCAATGGTTCACCACTCTACGATTATTAGAGTGACAATTTAATAATGTGTGCTACCTTTAACTTTTTCGAGGGAATTTTCATTATTTTTGGTTCCCATAATTTCTATTGGGAAACTTATCACTTGTATTTTTTTTCCGTTTTAATAAGCAAGCAACCCATTACTCGTGCTAAAGAAACTATTATTGCGGTGTTGTAAGCTCCTATCTAATTTAACTACAAAATATTTTTATCTAAACACAATCAAGTAGTCTTTCAGTTTAATAGCAGACTTTATTTACTCTAAATCTTGCTGTAGAAAAGCATAACATCTACGTGGGGGCAATAAGCTCTACTTGCTTGTCATCATATACCCAAGTAATTATGTTACTAAGTACATTGCTTAAGAAACAGTATTAAAATGTAAAAACTTCAATGTCACTTAATTACTAAGTTGAGGTCAATTTGGAAAAAGCAAATGATATTTGCACTTCAGAAAAAGTTCAGGTACTCCACACTTGTCCTTCCCCTCTTTTTTGGTTAAAGAAAATATAAAGATCCAAAGCCTATGTTCTCTAATAACTTGAATACCAAAATTACTTCCCCCCCCCCCCCCCCAAAAAAAAACCACCCCGGTATGGTAAAGGATCATTTTGCATTATTTTTGTGGAGACCACTGCACTTTTAATTACAAAAGTCTTAAAAACTTAATGTGTATATATAAATATAAACACACAGACATAATTGGCTAGAGTTATAAATGTTCACTAGAGGATAACGAACAAATCTGAAAACAATACACAACTCCAAATCACAAAAAACTTGTACTTACTTAAGAATTGCTAATTAATTTATACTGAAATGGCATTTAAACAATAATATTTTTTAAACAATTTCCTCCATTATTAAAAGTACAACAATTTATAACGGATGTAAGAGTAGTAAAATTTGAACAAAATTAACCTAGACAAATAATAAAATGAGTAAACAAATGAGATTCAAATAATTTTAAATCCTCAGTTTCTCAAGCTATACTAAGTTAAAAAGAAAAAAGCTATACTAAATAGATGGCAATATTCCATGCATGCAATTACAATGCTATATGATGACGGCTTAACTAAGTTGATACTTTGAGTGGTGGAGAGTTTTGAATAATTTACATGTCAAAGTCAATGAGTTAGAAGATAAGAATCCAAAACTATCTTTAAAAAAAAAAATTCATAATCTTTCAGTTTACCAGCAGACTTTATCTCTTCTAAATCTTGTAGTAGACATAATAGGTCGAAATTAATAATTTCTAGAGTAATTATGCTCCTCAGCTTTATGCCTAAGAAACCGAATTGAAATGTAAAAACTTGATTGTCACTTAGCAAGTTGAGGTCAATCTGGAAACTAATAGGACTTTTTTGTAGTACCCTTCATCTGCTATGTGAGTGCTGAATTTGTAGTAGCTTTATTCTACGAGGATCACCTTCAATCTATTTACAGGCTTACGCAGTATGATTCGGATCCTTTAAAGTACTAATTCACACTCTAGAAAGTAAAGCAAACATTTTCAATCCCATCAAAGTTTTCTTAACCGTGTTTGTTCCCTCTATAATTAGCTTGATTACATACTTGGATATGGCCTCGAAAAGAATGCAATCAGAATCAACAACAGGTGCTTGTCTGTAACTATGATAATTTAATTTGTGTACATTTTCTGTAACTATGATAATACTTTGTTTGGAAATAAATCCAGAGCATTACTGAGAAGCCAATATAATGGTGCATATTAGCACATTAATCAAAACTTTACATTAAAAGTGTGTGGTTATAAAGAAAAATTTTATTTAAGAAAATTTCTGTTTAAGGAAATCCTTAACTTTACGTTAAAACGAATCAGTTTTGTGACGTCGGAAATTTCTGTTTAACTTAAAGTCCTTATTTATTTTTCCTACTCAATGGTATTGGTTGCATCATGGTAAGAAGTGGAATTAATTTTTATTCTACACGCTTTGGACGGTAAAATCATCTAAGTGTCTCAAATCACAAAAAAAACAGAGCCCAGAAATATGAGGATAAATAGTCCAAAAACAATAAAAATTTCTTTCCTTGAATCTTTCAAAACGAAAGGCAATTGTGGGGTGCAGGTCCTTTCTTCTCAGTAACCTATTGAGTATAAAAAAAAAAAAAAAAAACTCCAAAAGAACTACTACTAAATACTTGTTTGCTCTGCAGACGGTGAGATCTGTTTCTATTAAAGGTAAGATTTCTGTAAACTTGCAAATTGTACATTTCTAAATACCCTACTACTCAACAACAACCAATTAACAGGTCAAATTCCAGCAGAAATTGGCCTGTTGGATCGGTTGAAGACTTCTGATGCTGCCAACATCCTTCTATCTTCATGTGACATAAAATTAGCTAAGAAAATTAATATTAGAATCGATGGAGATCTAATGTAGAGGATGGTAAAGTGGCCTGACGGTTATGTATAACTTTTCAAGGTGTAGGTGAGTTATGTATATATATAAAAAAAATTCCATAAGGTATAAATGTGTAATTTATCCTATATATATATATATATATATAGAATTACATAAGGTACAAGGAAGAAATAGAATTACAAAGGTGTAATTTATCCTATATATATATATATATATTAAATTTTCTTTAACAAGGAAGAAATAGAATTTTTTTTTTTCAAAAGCGGAGAGGAGGAAGGATAATTAGATTCCAAGACTTCTAAATCTTAAAAGTTCAACATTAGTTAATAAAATCATTTTAGGCTTTTAATATAAATAATTTTAACATTTTAAGTATTTCCAACGCAGAGGACGATATCCATCACCCTAATCACTGCTGTTATTGTGAATGAAAGTCGACTAAAACAAAGGCTTTTATGTGATCCCTAACATCAAATTTCCCTAATAATATGTTGATGTCAGAGTCAACTAATCTTTATCAATTTCCTCCATTTGTAATTAGTTGAGATAAATTTGGATTTTGGGTGAAGCCAATTTAACCCAATACGTGCCTAGCTCCAATTCCACAAAGTTGAACAATTGCTTATCACTGCCTGGGGTCCACCTTGATGCCAATTCCACCTAGTTGAGTAGTTGATTATCTCAATACTCTTCTTCACCTTCTCACCAGAAACAAATAAGTAATTTTCAGGAAAGAAATACTTTGCTAGCTCTGCACTTAGTGAGATTTGTTTCTCTCTTAGAATTCGAGAGTGAAACTGACGAAAATCCTTGCATAAGAGATGGAGATGGCCTCCACTTGCAGCATCGATCGTGTCTTACTTGGTCTAGAGTCGCTCCTGTACAGATTCCGAGGCCGCTCTGTTCCTTGCGATGTTCGTGATGCAATCAAACACATGAAATTTCTCAAAACATTTCTTATGTGTGCTAGAAAGTGGAGCCAAAGCAATGATTTGTACTTGGAATCTGACAATATTGTGAAGAAGGTGAGTCTTCCATCTTTCTTATCTTGCATCGAAGATACCTTTCACGAATATGGAGTGTTCCTCGATATTCACTCTCTTTCCCTTAGATCAGGAGTGTTCCCCAAAATTGAGAAACAGATCAAATTACTTAAGCAAGAAATCATCGAAATTTACTTTTCTTTGGCAAGCAGCAGGTCATTGCAATCAAATTCTTGTATGACAGATCATGAACTGTTGGAATTCATAGGCCTCATCCTCCAAAATCTAGCAGATTGGACAAATGGCTATATGGATTGGAAAATTAGTGAATCGTCTATTTATGCTGCTTTGAGTGCTCAAGTCCAAGCCCTTGAAGCAAAGCTGACATTCTTGAAAAGCTTCATTCCCTTTGCCAAAATGCGAGGAACTGCAGATATTCCTGCCTTGCTATTGGCGCACTTTGAAGTGGTGGCTTTGAACGCAGCACGCCTCTCTTACATGTGTTCTTATTGGGATGATGCTGAGGCAATGCACAATCCTGAGTTCTACTCCATGATACATGATCAACAACAGAAGATCAGAGCTGTCGATTTTCATGTCTACGAGATTTATAAGGAAGTACTTGGAGCTTCAAACTCCTCAGCATCATTACATACAGCAGTGATGGATGAGCAGATATTGAACAACTTTAATGATTCTCTTTTAAGTTGTCTCTGGGAGCTGTTATGCTACAGTTCAAGTTTTATGGATTCTGTGAAAGGTGAAATGCACATACTCTATGCAAGGCTGAGGTTTTTGAGAAGCATTTTAAGGGAGCATCATGAGATGATGGATGAACAAAATGAAAAAATTGGAGCTCTCCTTAGTGAAGCAGGGATTATAATATTCTCGCCCACTCTGAGCAGAGTGATAGAAGGAGAAGTTAGCTTCTCAGAATCCACCCAGGTTCTTGATTTTTGTGATATGCTGGCCAATACCAATATCAATCTTAAGCATGTTAAGGATCAGATCAGTGGCTCAAGTACTATAGAGAGTCTTCCTAATTCCTTTCATAGCTTAAGAGCACTCGAAGTTAGCCGGACTTCTCGTCACATGCTACCAAAAGGTAAAATGCCAATACCCCATGAAGTCATGGTTGGTCTCGATGATGAGGCAGCAAAAGTAATTGAACGACTTATATGGGGACCAGAACAGGTGGAAATTGTTCCCATCGTGGGAATGGCTGGGCTTGGTAAGACAACTTTAGCCAAAAAAGTTTACAATGATAGTTCAGTAATCTGTAACTTCCACGTTCGTCTTTGGTGTACTGTTTCTCAAGCCTATAACGTTGACAGGTGCCGAACCTGTGCAATAATAAAAATAGAACCTAACCATCACTAAAAGCAAGTCAATAATTAATCCTAGGTACTGGAGCAGGGACTCTAGGTGTGCAATGGGTTACTTGATTCACCATGTTCCCGAAGAGTTTGCTTAATTCGATATACCAGAATTAATTAGTTGGCAAAAATTACTAAATAGTAGACAGTGGCAAGTAGGGTCGTCTCCTCAGGGACTGGGGATATTTGTCTCTTTTAAATTCCAATTGGTAAGGGGGATTTCACCAGAATGAAGCTAAAAGCAATTAAATAATTCAACTAAAACTAAATAATTAACTAGCACGAATATAGCAGGAATTAAATCAAGAATAAATAAATCCTAGCTAAGGATGCAACCACTCAGGTACAGTCCATTTATCCGATCATTGATGCAAGAGAGGTTCACTTAATTTATTAATAGACTAGTTATAGCCATCGAGGAGCTCTAATGACCAATTTTTCCTTAATTTATAGATGACCAAGGTACGACCATTAATCACCCCTAACCAGAAAAGTATTCCTAGGTACGACCGTAGGAATTAATTTTCCAATTGCATTAATAGCCAGAAAAACCTAACCCTAACCAATAACACGCTACGAGGGTTATTTAAATTAGATTGCACGTTCCCCTAATGTGTAAACACACCAGTTGCCACTAATATTAATCAATCAAACAATTACGGATTTAATTGACTAAATTGGCACGAGATTAATAAATCACATTGAATATCGGACCCTTGAGATCCAAGTAATAAAATAATCCCATGAAAATACAAGCAGGCAATGTGCAAATATTAATAAATTAAGGAGCGCGTGAAAACTAATTAGATCTCACAGATTTTCGGGACTGCGCCGTCGAGTTGACCCTTGACTAGATGGAAGACTTAGCCACGCCGCATAATTAAATCACCACACGAGTTAATAAATTGCGAAGGCATTGTTTTTTTACTAGAAAGTAAGGAATAAAGGATGTTTTTCCCGTTGGGGAATATTGTCGAACACCTGGCGTGCGTCAGAGGCCAGTCCAAGGAAAAGAAAGCAAGAAAACCAGAGACTAGGCTAAAAACTAAACTAAAAGGTAAAAACTGGCTAGCCCACTCCTTCTGTACGTCTTCCCTTAAAAAGCCAAAAGAAAGAAGCCTAAAAGCTCTTTCCTGTGGTCCCCACACATGTGGACAAAGCTTCCAAATTACTTCTTGGTCCAAGTCTCTCTACGTTGCTTTCTTTGAAAGGCCAAAATGACTAAATGCCTTTCACTAGCTTGTGGTCCCCACCAATTCAAGAGTCCAAGGTCCTTAGAAGTCTCCATTTTCCCATAAAAGTCCCTCCTTTTTGGTAATTTTCTGCTTTGTTCCTGAAATTAAGTCCCAATACCAAATATAAGTAAATATTAATAATTAAAACAATATTTGGCAAGAATAAAAGGGGAAATTAACAACAAAATTACTAACAATTAACACCCTATCAATTCCCCCCACACCTGAATCATGCTTGCCCTCAAGCATGGGGACAATTCAACTCAACAATGGCTAGCTTTCACGTTATCATTGCCAGTTGTGCTTATACCAAAATCAAGATTTAATGGCTAAGTGTCAAGACATATCTCTCCCGGTTAGCTCCTAAGTTCTTAGACCTGTCCAATTCATGGCTAATTCGCTTAGGAAATCCAAATATTAACTAGCAACAGTCAGTAATTAAGTCAACTGGCAACCAAAATCTCAACATTACGAACCAAGGATCGGCAGGCCAATATGATCATAAACTCACATCTTTTTCACATCTTTTTTTTTTTTTTAATAAATTACTCCAACGCAAATCGTCCAGATTAGAAATTGCTTAAAATTTTTTTTTCTTTTTGGAATTCGAATTTCGAAAATTGTAATTGCTAAAATACTTTTTTTTTTTTTGAGTCGTCAAATATGGCGTGGGCACGCCAAGATTAGAGAGCATCCACTGCCTTCGAGAGTTACATTACGCACTTTAACGCGTGCCCTCCTCGCGTGGGCACGCCAAGATTCTATTTTCTGCCTGCGTCGCGAGATGTTGAGAATTTACCAACACGGCGCGGGCACGCCATATTTTACAAACATCCTCTGCCCATGGGACTTGGACTTAGACGCTTAACGCGTGCCCTCCTCGCGTGGGCACGCCAAGATTACCTATCCTGATCAAAGTTAGAAAACATCAAGAGTGACTAGTACCCACGTGAGAAACAACCTAATTAAATAATTAAGCACTAAAAAAACAAAATTAACAATTGGGTTGCCTCCCAAAAGTGCCTTTCTTTAACGTCTCTGGCTAGACGTAGCCCCAAAAATTTGCTTAAACTAAGCAAGCAGGGTCTTCCAAGTGCATCATCTCCACCCGTTTAATTGGAACCCCTTCATAATACGGCTTGAGACGATGACCATTCACTACAAATTTCTTCTCAGTCTTCAAACTTTGGATCTCTACCCATGGGACTTGGACTTAGACGCTTAACGCGTGCCCTCCTCGCGTGGGCACGCCAAGATTACCTATCCTGATCAAAGTTAGAAAACATCAAGAGTGACTAGTACCCACGTGAGTAACAACCTAATTAAATAATTAAGCACTAAAAAAACAAAATTAACAATTGGGTTGCCTCCCAAAAGCGCCTTTCTTTAACGTCTCTGGCTAGACGTAGCCCCAAAAATTTGCTTAAACTAAGCAAGCAGGGTCTTCCAAGTGCATCATCTCCACCCGTTTAATTGGAACCCCTTCATAATACGGCTTGAGACGATGACCATTCACTACAAATTTCTTCTCAGTCTTCAAACTTTGGATCTCTACTGCACCATAATGAAAGACATTAGTCACAACAAAAGGACCAATCCAACGAGAACGTAATTTACCTGAAAATAACTTCAATTTGGAGTGATACAGTAGAACTTTTTGCCCACATTCGAATGTTTTCCTTGAAATCTGTTGGTCATGAAAAATCTTATTCTTCTCCTTATAGATTGCCGCATTCTCATAGGCTTCATTGCGAATCTCCTCCAACTCCTGTAACTGTAACTTTCTTTGGATTCCGCCCTCCTCAATATCCATATTGCATTGCTTAACCGCCCAAAATGCTTTATGCTCGAATTCCACTGGAAGATGGCAAGACTTACCAAATACCAACCTATAGGGAGACATCCCTATAGGTGTCTTGTAAGCGGTCCTGTATGCCCACAAAGCATCTTCCAACCTTGAACTCCAGTCCTTCCTATCAGGGCGGACCATCTTTTCCAAAATAGACTTTATTTCCCTATTCGAGACTTCAGCCTGGCCATTGGTCTGTGGATGGTAGGAAGTGGAAACTTTATGAAGTACACCATATCTCCTGAACAAAGCAGCAAGTGTCTTGTTGCAAAAATGCGTCCCCCTATCACTCACAATTGCCCGTGGCATTCCAAATCGCACAAAAATGTTAGACTTTATGAAATCTGCAACCACCTTAGAATCATTAGTGCGGGTGGCTTTTGCTTCCACCCACTTCGAGACATAATCCACTGCTAGTAAAATGTATAAAAATCCACAAGAATTTGGGAAGGGACCCATGAAATCCATACCCCAAGTATCAAAAATTTCAATGAAAAGCATGGGCACCTGTGGCAGTTGATCCCTTCGGGATAAATTGCCTATCCTCTGACATTTATCACATGTCTTACAAAACACATAGGCATCCTTAAACAATGAAGGGCAATAAAATTCACTTTCTAAAACCTTATGAGCAGTTCTCCTGGGTCCAAAATGACCTCCACAGGCAAAAGTATGACAGAAAGTTAAAATCGATTGAAATTCCATTTCACTTACACATCTCCTCATCACCTGATCCGCACACCTCTTCCACAGGTACGGGTCATCCCAGATAAAATACTTGGCGTCGCTCTTCAATTTATCCCTCTTCGATTTTGGCCAACCTGCAGGAAAATTACCGGTTACCAAATAATTGACCAGATCAGCATACCAAGGCAATTGAGAATTTAAAGAAAATAAATGCTCTTCAGGGAATGCATCCTTCAATGGTTCACTATCCTCTCCAACGGGGATACGACTCAAATGGTCGGCTACTAAATTCTCTGACCCTCTTTTATCCCTTATCTCCAGGTCAAATTCCTGTAGGAGCAATATCCACCGTATGAGCCTCGGTTTCGCATCTTTCTTGGTCATCAGGTATCTCAATGCTGCATGATCAGAAAATACAATCACTTTAGCACCTAACAAATATGTCCTGAATTTTTCTAAAGCAAAAATAACTGCAAGAAGCTCCTTCTCAGTGGTGGAGTAATTCAACTGGGCTCCATTCAGGGCGCGGGATGCATAATAGATGACGTGAGCTGCCTTTCCTACTCGCTGCCCCAATACAGCCCCTACAGCATGGTCACTGGCATCGCACATGATCTCAAATGGTAAATTCCAGTCAGGGGGCTGGATGATTGGAGGTGAGGTCAACAATTCCTTCAACTTGTCGAAGGCTCTCTCACACTTGTTATCAAACTCGAAAGCTACATCCTTTTGTAGAAGTTGGAACAACGGGGCTCCAATTTTTGAAAAATCCTTGATGAACCTTCGGTAAAAACCTGCATGTCCAAGAAAAGAACGCACCTCCCGCACATTTGCGGGGTAAGGTAATGCCGATATAATGTCTATTTTAGCCTTGTCAACCTCGATGCCCTTAGACGATACAACATGACCTAAGACTATCCCGTGGTCAACCATAAAATGATATTTTTCCCAATTAAGCACAAGATTAGTCTCTATACACCTTATCAGGATCAATTTCAGGTTATCTAGACATGTATCAAAACTATCACCATACACACTGAAATCATTCATAAAAACTTTAATAATTTTCTCCACATATTCTGAAAAAATACTTACCATACACCTCTGGAACGTTGCAGGCGCATTGCACAACCCAAATGGCATTCGCCTATAGGCAAAGGTCCCGAACGGGCACGTGAAGGTTGTCTTCTCTTGATCCTCTGGGGCAATTGCTATCTGAAAGTATCATGAAAATCCATCCAAAAAGCAATAGTAAGCCCTACAAGACAAACGTTCAACCATTTGATCAATGAAAGGGAGAGGGAAATGGTCCTTTTTGGTGACGGCGTTCAGCCTACGGTAGTCTATACATTGCCTCCATCCAGTGGGTTTGCGCACTGGCACGAGTTCACCCGTTTGGTTAGCTTCTACCGTCACTCCTGCCTTCTTTGGGACTACCTGGACCGGGCTCACCCACGGGCTGTCTGATATTGCAAAAATGATCCCCACATCTAGCAATTTTAAAATCTCTTTCTTTACAACTTCCATCATGAGGGGGTTGAGGCTCCTCTGAGCCTGCCGAACAGGTTTAGCATCCTCTTCCAGTCTAATCCGGTGCATACAGACGGCCGGGCTGATCCCCTTAATGTCTGCGATTGTCCAACCTATTGCCTCTTTATGCTCTCTAAGGACCCGGATCAGTTTCTCCTCTTGGATTTTTGACAATGCTGACGAAATAATCACCGGGAGTGTCTCATTGTCACCCAGATACGCATACTTCAGGTGCTCTGGTAGGGGGGTTTCAATTCCAAAACAGGCGTCTGCACCACCGATGGCAATACCCTCTGGTGAGGTTCGGGAATGAATATAGGTGAAACTTCGTACCTTTTTGTGGAAGTTGGCAATGAGTGTAATGCTCCTATCGTGCATTTTAAATCTTCACTCCACTCCACCTCAGGAGTTGTCTCTAACTTGAGGTGCTTGGTCAAAACTACCTCCAACTCATCCTTGCCAACAGTTTCAAATACTTCCTGCACCGCAGGGTCAATAGCACTCACAGAGAAAACTGAGCTAAAGTTGGAGTTTGAGGGATATTTCATAGTGTCAAAGATATTAAAGTGCACAATTTCCCCATCAAATTCCATGGACAAGGTACCCTTATTAACATCAATTTTTGTTTGTGCTGTGCTCATAAAGGGTCTACCCAATAACAAAGGTGAGGGATCGGGTGGCATCATCCATATCAAGTACATAAAAATCAGCTGGAAACACCAAATCATTAACTTTTACCAACACATCTTCAATCAACCCATCAGGATATGCATTGGTTCGCTCAGCTAATTCAATAATTATCCCAATTTCTTTTAATGGACCTAATTTTAGAGAAGCATAGATAGATTTAGGCATGACATTAATTGATGCTCCCAAATCCAACATGGCCCTTCTAATCACAGTGTTCCCTATCCTACAGGGGATAGTAAACATACCTGGGTCCCCGCACTTGGGTGGAAGCTTTCTCTGCAGGACCGCTGACACATTCTCCCCAACAATGACCCTCTCATCTCCCCTCAACCTCTTTCGGTTGACACACAAGTCCCTTAGGAATTTGGCATATTTTGGTACTTGTTTGATCGCGTCTAACAGGGGGATATTTATCTCAACCTTGCGAAAAACCTCCAAAATCTCCTTCTCCTTATCCTGCTTCTTTGATTTTTCCAACCTGCTAGGAAAAGGAGGCGGGTTAGTTTTAACTGTAATTATTGGGTCTGGAAGTACCTTTGGGTCTGCACCATTGCTGTCTTCCCTCTCAGGCTCATTTTCGATCTTTTCCTCATCTTTATTCTTAGGGATCACAGGTTCAGGCCCCTGAATTTCCTTCCCGCTCCTTAGGGTCATTGCGCTCACGTTCTTCGGATTTAATTCAGGCTGAGACGGCAATTTACCTTGGTTCTGGGAATCCAAACGGTTGATTGTTGTGGCCATTTGACTTATCTGATTCCTTATGTCCTGCATTTCGGAGTCCGTCCTTTGCTGATTTTGCATAATTGTTGCCTCCGTCCTTTGCTGATTTTGCGTAATGGTTGCCATCATTTGTTTCATCATCTCCTCCAAAGATGGACCAGAGCTTAGGGGCGGAGGTGGTCGGGGTTGGTACTGCTGCTGGTACCCTGGTTGCTTATTTGGCACGAAATTAGACTGCCTGTTTGGTGTAAAGTTGGGCTGCTTATTTCCTCCATAACTGAGGTTGGGATGATCTCTCCACCCGGGATTGTAGGTACTTGAGTAAGGGTCGTACTGCTTTCTTGGCGTGAGCGCGTGGCCAGCCATGTTCACCTATTCTGCAGTTTCTTCCTGAAGCATTGGGCACATGTCTGCAGAGTGACCCATACCAGTGCAAATCCCGCACACCCTGGCCTGAGATGCATTCCCTACAGCCAGTTGCCTAACAAACGAGGTCAACTCAGTTAGCTGCTGCTGCATAGAGGATGTCTCTATCTCATTCACCTTACATATTGGGACGTCCTCTCTCGAACTGAATTGTTGTGAATTCTCTGTCATCCCCTCTATTAACTCTCGTGCTTCCTGAGGGGTTTTGTTCACCAGTGTCCCTCCACTTGCAGCATCAATTATGCTCCTGTCTCTGAAAAGGAGCCCCTCATAAAAATACTGTATGAGCAACTGCTCACTTATTTGGTGTTGGGGGCACATTCTGCACAACTTCTTGAACCGTTCCCAATACTCATAGAGTGACTCCCCTGGGTGCTGCTTGATCCCGCAAATTTCTTTCCTTAGACTCGCAGCCCTGGATGCAGGAAAATATTTATCTAAAAATTTTTTCTTCAATTGGTCCCACGTGGTGATGCTACCTGGTTGTAGGTAGTATAACCAGTCCTTTGCAGAGTCCTTCAAGGAAAAGGGAAATGCCCTCATTTTTATCTGCTCTTCTGTAATGTCCGGGGGCTTCATACTATTGCATACGACATCAAACTCCTGCAGATGCTTATACGGCTCCTCACCTGGTAAACCATGAAAAGAGGGTAAAAGAGAAATCAGACCAGATTTTAACTCAAATGAAGTGTTTTCACTCAAACTCGGGAAAGTAATGCACAAAGGCTGCTGATTTAAATTAGGGGCAGCCAACTCCATTAATGTTCGTGCATTAGCCATGGGGATTTCTTCTTGCTCCGTGTCACTCGAAGTGTCACCAAATGAATCTGTTGGTTCAACTCCTAACTCAAGTCTCTGAGATGTAGCATTGGAGTGCTCCTCTCTGATCTGTCTGGTTTCCTTTCTCGTTCTACGCGCGATTTTCTCTACTTCAGGGTCAAAAATCAAATCACATGTACGAGAAGACCGAGGCATACACTAGAAAAATATCAAAAAATTAGAACAAAATTGAATTTAAAAAGAAACAAATAATAACGCCAGTCCCCGGCAACGGCGCCAAAAATTGACAGGTGCCGAACCTGTGCAATAATAAAAATAGAACCTAACCACCACTAAAAGCAGTCAATAATTAATCCTAGGTACTGGAGCAGGGACTCTAGGTGTGCAATGCGTTACTTGATTCACCCTGTTCCCGAAGAATTTGCTTAATCCGATATACCAGAATTAATTAGTTGGCAAAAATTACTAAATAGTAGACAGTGGCAAGTAGGGTCGTCTCCTCAGGGATTGGGGATATTTGTCTCTTTTAAATTCCAATTGGTAAGGAGGGATTTCACCAGAATGAAGCTAAAAGCAATTAAACAATTCAACTAAAACTAAATAATTAACTAGCACGAATATAGCAGGAATTAAATCAAGAATAAATAAATCCTAGCTAAGGATGCAACTACTCAGGCACAGTCCATTTATCCGATCATTGATGCAAGAGAGGTTCACTTAATTTATTAATAGACTAGTTATAGCCATCGAGGAGCTCTAATGACCAATTTTTCCTTAATTTATAGATGATCAAGGGATGACCATTAATCACCCCTAACCAGAAAAGTATTCCTAGGTACGACCGTAGGAATTAATTTTTCAATTGCATTAATAGCCAGAAAAACCTAGCCCTAACCAATAACACGCTACGAGGGTTATTTAAATTAGATTGCACGTTCCCCTAATGTGTAAACACACCAGTTGCCACTAATATTAATCAATCAAACAATTACGGATTTAATTGACTAAATTGGCACGAGATTAATAAATCACATTGAATATCGGGCCCTTGAGATCCAAGTAATAAAATAATCCCATGAAAATACAAGCAGGCAGCGTGCAAATATTAATAAATTAAGGAGCGCGTGAAAACTAATTAGATCTCACAGATTTTCGGGACTGCGCCGTCGAGTTGACCCTTGACTAGATGGAAGACTTAGCCACGCCGCATAATTAAATCACCACACGAGTTAATAAATTGCGAAGGCATTGTTTTTTTACTAGAAAGTAAGGAATAAAGGATGTTTTTCCCGTTGGAGAATATTGTCGAACACCTGGCGTGCGTCAGAGGCCAGTCCAAGGAAATGAAAGCAAGAAAACCAGAGACTAGGCTAAAAACTAAACTAAAAGGTAAAAACTGGCTAGCCCACTCCTTCTGTACGTCTTCCTTTAAAAAGCCAAAAGAAAGAAGCCTAAAAGCTATTTCCTGTGGTCCCCACACATGTGGACAAAGCCTCCAAATTACTTCTTGGTCCAAGTCTCTCTACGTTGCTTTCTTTGAAAGGCCAAAATGACTAAATGCCTTTCACTAGCTTGTGGTCCCCACCAATTCAAGAGTCCAAGGTCTTTAGAAGTCTCCATTTTCCCATAAAAGTCCCTCCTTTTTGGTAATTTTCTGCTTTGTTCCTGAAATTAAGTCCTAATACCAAATATAAGTAAATATTAATAATTAAAACAATATTTGGCAAGAATAAAAGGGAAATTAACAACAAAATTACTAACAATTAACACCCTATCAAACATGAAAAATGTGTTACTTCAAATTTTGTGCTCTGATGCCAAACATTCCAGGATGGATGATGAGTTAAAAAATCTGGATGAACATGCGTTGCTTGAAAAGCTCTACAAAAAGCCAAAGGAGAATCGGTATCTTGTTGTTTTTGATGATGTCTGGGACATTAAGGCATGGAATGAGCTGGGAATTTCATTCCCGGATGACAAGAAAGGAAGTAGAATCATCTTCACGAGTCGATCTTCTAATGTGGCTTCACAGGTTGAATATGGGGGGAAACCTCACTATCTTCGCCCGCTCAGTGAGAAAGAAAGTTTCGAATTGGTGCAGAAGAAGGTGTTTGGAGAAGAAGATTGTCCTCAAGCATTGCATGGGTTGGGAATGGAGATTGCCAAAAAGTGCAGGGGATTGCCACTTGCACTTCTTGTTGTAGCTGGAGTCCTAGCAACTATAGAGCATGATATTTGGGTTTGGAAAGAGTTTGGTAAAGGTTTAACTTCGACCATGGTGTCTAGTACAGACCAGTGCAAGATGTCGTTGGAGCTCAGTTATGAGCATTTACCATATCACTTGAAGGCATGCTTGCTGTATTTTGCTGCATTTCGAGAAGATGAAAAAATTGGTGCCAAGAATTTGATGCGTCTCTGGATTGCAGAAGGGTTTGTAGAAAAAATTGAAGGAAAGAGATCAGAGATCATTGCAGAAGAATATCTGATGGACCTTATTGGTCAAAACTTAGTTATGGTAAGTAAAAGCAGATCCATTGGTGGAGTCAAAACTTGTTACATTCACGATTTGATATTTGAGTTCTGTAAGACTGAGGCGAAAGAAAAGAAATTTCTTCAGGTCCTGCGAGGATATGATGAGCTTTCTACCTTTAATGAGCCTCCCAACCTACCTCGGTTGTCCATTTGCTCCAGTGGCGAGGTGATAGGTTGCAATTTTGTCATTTATTTTATTATTAATTTTTCCTATTACCTGACTTGATATGGATTAATTATTAGATTCTACTCACTTTTCATAATTTGTATTTATTTCAGGGAGTAGATCGAAAATACCATAATAAGAGCCAATTTGATGATTATCGGAAAAGAGTTCAAATAGCAGGCAATCAAGGGCATTCTTGGAACAAGGAGATGCAAGACCTTTTTGGTAATTTTGACCGAACACAGCAACTAGAAAAAGGGCAAAGAAAGCAAACCTGGGGGGGTCTTCTTCTTCCCCCTGAGGGGGCCGCCGCACAAGACCAGACAGTAGCAATAGGCCATTAGGATAGGAACTATTAGATTGCAGAGAACAAGCACTTTCTTTTTCTAGCTTCACTTTGACTTTTCTTCCTAGCTTTCCATTGCTTTTCTCCACGCATGTCAGGAGGAAGCAATTTTTAGTTTTAGCGTTTGACTTTTCCATTTCGTCTTCTTGTGGTTCTCTAGTCCGTATGTGAAGACCAAGTGAAAACATTGAATTCCTTCCTGTAGCTTGTCTTTCTCCTTGATTTCTCCGAATTGAATTTGACGATGGCCGCTACTGTTGCATCAGCTTTGTATGGGGTTTTTCCATCAACGATGAGCTAAATCCATTTTCTCTAGTCAAGGAGTAACGGATGCTTTGAGTCATCTAAAATTGTGAGATCGATTTAATTTTATCTTTTTCTCTTATTTATTGGTATTTGCATATTCTCTGGTTGCAGTGCTTATGGTTGTTTAATTAATTGATTGTCTTGGATCCGGATAATTAATTGATTTGACAATCTATTGTCAATTGAGGTATTAAATCCGTAATTGTTTAATTACCTCAAAATAGTGACAACTGGCACGATTAGATTCGTGTCAGGGGAATACGCGGGCTAATCTAAAATAACCCTGGTAGTGTGTTATTTGGTTAGAATAGGGCTCCTCTAATACGTAAGGCAATTGGGGAATTAAATTCTATGGGCGTACCTAGGATTATTTCTCAATTAGAGCAGTGATTAACGGGCGTACCTTGATCACCGACACAGTAAGGAGAGGTTGACTGCCATCGCTTGTTTGGTAGTTATAACCTATTTATTAGTAAATAATTGGAATTGCCTTTGCTTATCGATGATCAATTGGGTGAACCATTGCTGAAGTTATTTCTTGGCTAGATCCTTAATTATCACTCATTTGATTTCAGTAATTTGTTATTTAATTTTTAGTAGTTTCTTAGATTTTAGTTGAATTTCTTTGATTGTCACATTCTGCACAAAAACACCCCCTTGTCACTGTGAACTTGAAAAGAAATAATTACTCCCAGTCCCTGTGGATTCGACCCTGCTTACCACTATCTACAGAAATTAATTTTAGCTGAGCAGGTTTTTATTATTGCACAGGCTGACAACCTGTCAATTTTTGGCGCCGTTGCCGGGGACTGGTGCCAGATTAATTTGTTTCTTTTTGAGTTTATCTTGTTTTCATTTTCTTTAATTTATTTTTCTCTTATTTTTTTTTATTATTTTTTTATGGCTGCTAACATTCCATATTTTGATGATAGACTGGACTTTGTTTCTGAATGGGGTTATGAAACTCATGTTTTTCCTAATGATCAATGGGCTGTTGCAAATTGTGGAACTTATTTTGATTCAGGTTATTCAACTGACACATGCCCCGCATTTCAAGATAATTTAAGCGCTCCAATTGATACTTTTGGAGATTTTCCACCCCAATATCAAACGCAGTGTGACCCTTATTCAAACGGGTATGATCAAGGATGGTGGGATAATTCCAATTTTGATTATGCAACCGGGCCAATGGATTTTCAACAGCAAGAGTCTCGGCAATCATCCTCCGTGTCAGGTATGTCTCTTGAAGAAATGATAGGTTTACTAATTGCTAATTCAAATCGATTTCATCAGGAGACACAAGCGAGCCTAAATCGATTTCATCAGAAGACACAAGCGAGCCTTCGCGACCTGGCGGATCAAATGCGTCAATTGACATCCAGGATAGATCGATTGGCTTCTCAAATGGAAGAATTACCCGCACAAACCAATATCAATCTTGAGGAAGATGAGAGTGCAATTGTCCGGCCAAATGACATGGAACTGCAAGAGTTTCAAGAAAACGGATTTAAAGATGCAGTTGAAAAGGAAGCTGAAGTGCAAGAAATGAGACTCCAAGATCAACTCGTTCAAGTGAATGAATCCAGTGAACAATCTCCAAATGCGGTGACATCTTCTCCACTCCTTAATCAATATTTTCCTGACTCCTATTCTTCAATTCCTGTTACTGAAATTGATTTTATTATACCAGAAAATTTGAAATTTCATGACAGGAATAAGTTAAGAGTGGCAATGGAAAAATATCTTGAACCGAAGAATGCGTGTGATGGAGGAGTGAGTGGAGAATGCAGATCATTGTTGACTTGTTTAGCGCCATTCACTAGTCCATGGAAGCCCGTAGCTCGGATGCTCAAGGATTATTCTATTTATGAGGGTTATCAGGACTATATAGAGGATGAAGCAGTAAGACGAGCCACAAGATTTTATCCTCCATGAGCAAAACATGATAATGTCTAGCCAAAGACATTAAAGAAAGGCGCTCCTTGGGAGGCAACCCAATTGTTCTTTTTAATTGTTTGTTCATTTTCGTGTGGTAGTTTAGATGTATTCTCCTTGAATTCGACTGATTTTGGGTTTCAATTTTCATTTTTTCTGATTTATAGGTGCCTTTCAGTCATGACGCGCCCGCATGGTGACAGCAGGAAGCTCACGATCAGAAACTTCTGAAACTTCTGGGAGCTCTCTTGCCCTCATGACGCGCCCGCGTCACGTTCGCGGGAAAGGTAAGGATTCAAAAATATATAAAAAAAAAAAAAAAGAGGAAGTAATACGGAATCAAAAGGAAAAAATTTTCTTTCTCCTTAACCGTAGCTAGTCCTTGACTTGTCAAAGTAAAAACAAAAAAAAAAAAAAAAATCCTTTCTTTTTCTTTCTTCTTTCTTTCTTTGTTTTCTTTCTTTTTCTTTCTTCTTCTTTCTTTCTCTTTTCTTTCTTTCTTCTCCCTTGTTTCTTCTTCTCTGTCGACCGAAGCCGATCCACACGCGCGCCTCCTGCTCCACCTACACCCCGCGCCACCGTCTTCATCGATCTCCCAGCCGCACGCCGCCATCCACGGCCGCCACAGGCGCGAGCTTCCTCTACGCGTGCGCCGACGACGCGGGCCGCCGCCGCTGGAGTCCAATTGCTGTCTGCTGCATTTCTCTCCCTGCTCTCTCTCTCTCCGCGCGGGTTGCTCTCTTCCATCCCAGCCCAGCTCCGCCACCACCAGCTCGCACTCGGCCCTCCTCGCGCGAGCTCGCCTCTTCCTCCCGCAGCGACGTGAGCCGCCAGCGCCTCCACTCCCGCAGTCCTCGCCGCCATTGCGCACCTCTGCTCTCCGTCTCCCTCTCGTTGCCGCAGCAGCCTAGCTCTCTTGTGCACGGCGAGCCAACCAGCTGCTGCCCATGGCTAGCTCTCACGCCGCGAGCCTCCCTGTCCTCTTCCTCAGCGCAGCCAACCTATCAGACGGGTCGCTCTTCAGGTCAGCCAATAGGCTTCGACCCAACTACAACCAGCAGGCACCCCACCCTTTTCCTCTCAACTCCGTCGCGGCTCCTGTTCTCATCACACGCTGCCAGCCGCTAGCCCATCGCACATCGCCGCCGTCCGCTCCTTTGTGGCACCATCGCATCCTGTTGGCGTTCAGGTGTAGGTATACCTCCACTTCAGCCGTAAGTTACGATTCTGAAATTTGGAGTGTGTGGGTCACTCTTGAATTCCATTGAGGTCCGTTCTACTGCTTTCGTATTGCATAACTTGAAGTGATTTGTTGGGATGTTATTGGGCGTCGACTGCACGACCTCTAGTGCAACTTTAGTGGCACAATTTCTAGGTTGTTTGTTGAAGTTGGTTGCATCATATTGACTTGTGGGGGATGTTTTGCCTTTTTATTCCACTTGCCTTACATATTGACTTCAATTGAGTTCATTTGCTGAGTTTGTTGGAGCCTTTGTTCAAAGTTTGGAATTGTATATTCTACTGTTGGCTGATGCATTGGGGGCCATAGGTAGCATTTACTCTGCTCTGTTATATCTATTTCATTGATTGTGGACTACGTTTTACACCAGTGGTACTGGTTGGGGTATTTTGCCTAGCATTTGTTATTTCTAATTGGTTGGCTGCCTGATTGAAAAGAGAAAACTTGTAATTGTGTGGTTATTCTCCAACTTCTATACTGCTATTACTGGAATTGCTGCTTTTGAGTTGAGAAATTAACTGTCTACTTGGAGGCTTTGTTGAGATTTTGGGTGGACAGAGTTTTGCATTTGCTGGTTGAATTGAGTATGATGTCTCAGAACTTGGGCGCGTACTTCCACCACATTGGTTTCCTCCACCGTCCCCGCCTACCTCTTGGCCACTCAAAGAGGGAAGTTTCGTTGTCCTCTTCACTTTAATTGCTTTAATTCCTCCATTGAGGACAATGTAGGATTTAGGTGTGGGGGGAGCAGTTATGGTGCTAGTGTCTTTCATTCATTTCCTTTTTCTTCTTTTTAGTGATTAGCTCGTATGTGATGCCAAGTTTGATGTTGGATTGTTGCCTCTATTTCTGCTTTTGCCAAGTTTTTAAAATAAGAATGTATCAAGTTAATGGGGTTGAATTCAAGAACATCTCTTTGGTGAATATCGATGATTGTTTTACTCTTATAATTTTTGGTTAACTTTCCTAGGCATGGGGAATGATTATTGGCATTTTCATGTGAATTGATCCGGTTATTAACTTTAGTTCTCCATGTTTGAAAATGAAGCTAGCTGATGCAAGTTTTATTTTGGTTCTTGTGTTATATTGAGTTTTTGTGATTTTTAGCTATGAATAAACTTGACTGTACTCCGCTATTAGTTACTACTGAGTAACCGGGGATCTGCACCTAAAAGTGTTGATTCTCGCGTCAAAAGGTAGTAATTCCTATGAGTACGTGGTCACGTGGCGATAGAAGCTGAGTAACCGGGCTCCTTCATCTGGCCAATGTTGGAGTTCGCGTCAAAAGGCTCAAATGGCTAGCGACTAAGTCTTTTGTTACTATTGAAAAGAAGAATAAAAAAAAAAAGAAGAGAGAAAAGTAGAAAAAAATGTGAAAAAAAAAGTGAAGGTTGTGTTAGTGTGTAATAAAAGTCAGCTTGCCGAATTATGGATTTAATGTTGAGATTTTGGTTAATAGTTGGACCATTTGCTGATAAATGTTATGCGTCATTCCTTTTTCTTAGATTAGTTAACCTGAAATTGGAGGAATTTGTGGTTTAGAGGCTAACCGGAGTGATGTTTTTTTTGGATCTTGATCACTGATGCTTGATATATATTTTTCTTGATATCTTGGCAATATGGTAGATAGAGCAACAGTCGTTATCAAATTTCGGTATCTGTTTACTGTTCTTATGCTTGAGGACAAGCCTGGTTTAGCTGTGGGGGGAATTGATAGGTTGCAATTTTGTCATTTATTTTATTATTAATTTTCCCTATTACCTGACTTGATATGGATTAATTATTAGATTCTACTCACTTTTCGTAATTTGTATTTATTTCAGGGAGTAGATCGAAAATACCATAATAAGAGCCAATTTGATGATTATCGGAAAAGAGTTCAAATAGCAGGCAATCAAGGGCATTCTTGGAACAAGGAGATGCAAGACCTTTTTGGTAATTTTGACCGAACACAGCAACTAGAAAAAGGGCAAAGAAAGCAAACCTGGGGGGGTCTTCTTCTTCCCCCTGAGGGGGCCGCCGCACAAGACCAGACAGTAGCAATAGGCCATTAGGATAGGAACTATTAGATTGCAGAGAACAAGCACTTTCTTTTTCTAGCTTCACTTTGACTTTTCTTCCTAGCTTTCCATTGCTTTTCTCCACGCATGTCAGGAGGAAGCAATTTTTAGTTTTAGCGTTTGACTTTTCCATTTCGTCTTCTTGTGGTTCTCTAGTCCGTATGTGAAGACCAAGTGAAAACATTGAATTCCTTCCTGTAGCTTGTCTTTCTCCTTGATTTCTCCGAATTGAATTTGACGATGGCCGCTACTGTTGCATCAGCTTTGTATGGGGTTTTTCCATCAACGATGAGCTAAATCCATTTTCTCTAGTCAAGGAGTAACGGATGCTTTGAGTCATCTAAAATTGTGAGATCGATTTAATTTTATCTTTTTCTCTTATTTATTGGTATTTGCATATTCTCTGGTTGCAGTGCTTATGGTTGTTTAATTAATTGATTGTCTTGGATCCGGATAATTAATTGATTTGATAATCTATTGTCAATTGAGGTATTAAATCCGTAATTGTTTAATTACCTCAAAATAGTGACAACTGGCACGATTAGATTCGTGTCAGGGGAATACGCGGGCTAATCTAAAATAACCCTGGTAGTGTGTTATTTGGTTAGAATAGGGCTCCTCTAATACGTAAGGCAATTGGGGAATTAAATTCTATGGGCGTACCTAGGATTATTTCTCAATTAGAACAGTGATTAACGGGCGTACCTTGATCACCGACACAGTAAGGAGAGGTTGACTGCCATCGCTTGTTTGGTAGTTATAACCTATTTATTAGTAAATAATTGGAATTGCCTTTGCTTATCGATGATCAATTGGGTGAACCATTGCTGAAGTTATTTCTTGGCTAGATCCTTAATTATCACTCATTTGATTTCAGTAATTTGTTATTTAATTTTTAGTAGTTTCTTAGATTTTAGTTGAATTTCTTTGATTGTCACATTCTGCACAAAAACACCCCCTTGTCACTGTGAACTTGAAAAGAAATAATTACTCCCAGTCCCTGTGGATTCGACCCTGCTTACCACTATCTACAGAAATTAATTTTAGCTGAGCAGGTTTTTATTATTGCACAGGCTGACAACCTGTCAATTTTTGGCGCCGTTGCCGGGGACTGGTGCCAGATTAATTTGTTTCTTTTTGAGTTTATCTTGTTTTCATTTTCTTTAATTTATTTTTCTCTTATTTTTTTTTATTATTTTTTTATGGCTGCTAACATTCCATATTTTGATGATAGACTGGACTTTGTTTCTGAATGGGATTATGAAACTCATGTTTTTCCTAATGATCAATGGGCTGTTGCAAATTGTGGAACTTATTTTGATTCAGGTTATTCAACTGACACATGCCCCGCATTTCAAGATAATTTAAGCGCTCCAATTGATACTTTTGGAGATTTTCCACCCCAATATCAAACGCAGTGTGACCCTTATTCAAACGGGTATGATCAAGGATGGTGGGATAATTCCAATTTTGATTATGCAACCGGGCCAATGGATTTTCAACAGCAAGAGTCTCGGCAATCATCCTCCGTGTCAGGTATGTCTCTTGAAGAAATGATAGGTTTACTAATTGCTAATTCAAATCGATTTCATCAGGAGACACAAGCGAGCCTAAATCGATTTCATCAGAAGACACAAGCGAGCCTTCGCGACCTGGCGGATCAAATGCGTCAATTGACATCCAGGATAGATCGATTGGCTTCTCAAATGGAAGAATTACCCGCACAAACCAATATCAATCTTGAGGAAGATGAGAGTGCAATTGTCCGGCCAAATGACATGGAACTGCAAGAGTTTCAAGAAAACGGATTTAAAGATGCAGTTGAAAAGGAAGCTGAAGTGCAAGAAATGAGACTCCAAGATCAACAAGTAATTATGTTACTCAGTACATTGCTTAAGAAACCGTATTGAAATGTCAAAACTTCATTGCCACTTAATTACTAAGTTGAGGTTAATTTGGAAAAAGCAAATGATATTTGCACTTCAAAAGCTTTAGGTACTCCACACCTGTCCCTTTTTTTGGTTAAAGATGACATAAAGATCCAAAGCCTATGTTCTATAATAACTTGAATACCAAAATTACCCCAAGGTAGTGTTCTTATTTAACTGTTAAATCAAACAACGAATTATTCACCTTGTATAAAATTATAGAGGGATTACGTGGATAAATACGAAAATCGTGAGGGGGTAAAATAGATATTTATGCAAATCATAAAAGTATTAAGTGAATAGTGTAATTTTATCATACGCGCTTTTAAAGCACGTGTGGTCGAATCGCCATAACTAATTATGCATTTCGTCCATTTTCCACTTTATATAAAATGATAGGGATTACGTGACTATTTTGATACCTTAGATGGATTATCTGACATTGTGCAAAAGTATAGGGGAGTTATATGCAATTTACCCTACAATTTGCTAAGTGACTCAAACTCTTGGTTTTCAAAAGTGCAGATTATCTACTTTTCTTTTTCATATGTTCTAGCATCAGGGGAGTTATATCTAATTTATCCTACAATTTGCTAAATAACTCGAACTCTTGGTTTTCAGAAGCGTGAGTTTATCAAGTTTTCTTTTTCATATGTTCTTGCATCAGGATAGTTCGAATTTGATGGCTTCACATATAGATATAATTGGCCCTTACTTAATTTGTGTACATTTTCTGTAACTATGATAATACTTTGTTTGGAAATAAATCCCCGGCATAACTGGGAAGCCAATATAATGGTGCATATTAATCATAACTTTACATTAAAAGTGTGTGGAGTTATAAAGAAAAATTTTATTTAAGAAAATTTGTGTAGAAATCCTTAACTTTACGTTAAAATATAAGCATATTAACGGAATCAGTTTTGTGACGTCGGAAATTTCTGTTTAACTTAAAGTCCTTATTTATTTTTCCTACTCAATGGTTGCTTTGGACGGTAAAATCATCAAAGTGTCTCGAATCACAAAAAAAAAAAAACAGAGCCCAGGTGCGGATGCAGGGTCCTTCCCAGAAATATGAGGATAAATAGCCCAAAAACAATAAAAATTTCTTTCCTTGAATCTTTCAAAACGCAAGGCAAGTGTAGGGTGCAGGTCCTTTCTTCTCACCAACCTATCGAGTATAAAAAAACTCCAAAAGAAATACTAAATACTTGCTTGCTCTGCAGTCGGTGAGGTCTGTTTCTATAAAAGGTGAAATTCCTGTAAACTTGCAAATTGTACATTTCTAAATACCCTACAACTCAACAACAACCACTTAACAGGTCAAATTCCAGCAGAAATTGGATCGGTTGAAGACTTCTGATGCTGCCAACATCCTTATATCTTGCCCTTTAGTAGAACGACCTTTGATTAAATTCATGTGACATAAAGTTAGTCAAAAAAATTAATATCAGAATTGATGGAGATCTGATGCAGAGGATGGTAAAGTGGCCCGATGGTTATGTATAACTTTTCAAGGTGTAAGTGAGTTATATATATATATAAAAAAAATCCATAAGGTACAAAAGTGTAATTTATCCTATATATATATATATTAAAATTTTTTTTTAGCAAGAAAGAAGTAGGGCTTTTTTTTTTTTTTTTTTTTGCAAAAGCGGAGAGGAGGAAGGAGAATTAGATTCCAAGACTTCTAAATCTTAGAATTTCAACGTTAGTTAATAAAATCATTTTAGGCTTTTAATATAAATAATTTTAACATTTTAACTAATTCCAACGCAGAGGACGATATCCATCATTTTGACACTGTGCTTCAAAGCTTGGAGTCATGTGCATTTTACCACACGATGATTATACGAAAATGCACTAGATTGTAAGGGGTTACACTATAATTTATTCGTTTGTTTGCTGATGAATATAATAGGAAGGAGGCTGATCAGTAAGGGGGTACTCTATGATCATGGACACAGTTATGATTTAATTTTTTGTCGAACCAATAGAATCGGTTCGGATTACAAATCTATTAGGCGGAAAGGACACCTGACCCGTGAAACATAATCACAGACTGATGCTTAAGGCCCCCTGTTAGTAGTTATATAAACTCAAGTCAAAGATTCCATCAAACTAAAATCTCTTTTGAAAATAAAAACTAGCTATTGGTTTTGGATTATAAGATTAATTTTTGGAGCATGCATATTGAACAGTAATGCTTGAATTTTCAACAAAAAGAGAAAAAAGCAAAATAAAGCTAACATGAATAACTAATTATAAATTATCATTCTCCTTTTCCTTTTCACTTCAAAATGAAAGAAACTATTGTCGTGATAATGAAAATTTCTCTTCAACTTTAACTTTTTCCTTTCTCTGTTTTTGGGCCCCTTATGTGCTCTTTTTCTCTCAAAAATTCCAACAAAGTCTTACTTTACGGAAAGCGAAAATTTTTTAAATTAAATAAAAAGGTCTAGGTGTAGGGTCCCTTTCTTAGTGGACAATGCCGACACTGGTGCTTCTTAGCTACAAAATGAGAGTGAAATAATTCATTCAAAAACCATAAAGTAATGAATAAAAAAAAAATTCTTTGCTTTTCCAAACCGAGATGCAACTTTCACGTAATTCCTACCCTACTGTCACCACTACGTTGTTATTTGTTAGTCTTTTCTTTCTTGCTCCGATTGTTTGTTGAATAATTGAATATTCCACAAAAGAAAAACTTGCTAGATCCGGAGAAGGCGAGATTTGTTAATATTTCTCCTTATGCTACACTAAAATTTGGGAGTGAAATTGAGGAATTTCCTTGCATTATAAGAGATGGAGATGACCTCCGCTTGCATTGATCGGATCTGATCGAGCTCATACGTAAGTAGATATTAGTTATAATATTTTTTTGAAGGAATTTAAAATAGACAATGGGTACTAATGTTAAAAAGTATGCCTACATATCATGAGGTTTGGGAGTATTTTCTTAATCAAACTACTTGATTTGATACTTTGATCAAACTGCTTGAGCTCAGCCAGCCAATTAAGGCAGTTTTCGCTGCTAAAAAGTTGGTTTACGAGATTCGTTTGTAGTTCTACCTAAGAGATAAATATAACACTATAAAAATCTTATCAGTTCATTAGCTGTGTATAATATTATTAAATTTAACCACAAGAGAATATGAAAATATTCTTCCAATGTATATCAATTAGCCCAAAATTGCTTAGGTCTCAAAACCTGAATATAGTTGCTCGCACGTAAAAAAAGGAGCAGGTTAGAATCACAAGGCGAGACTGGTTACGCATTGTGAATGAAATCTTCTCCCATCTAAAAACAAGAACCCCCGAATTAAAGGCTAAAGCTTGAATTAAAGAACAAGAAATGGGACCGTCCAGTAACCATTCCTGACCAAAACAGTATCCGATCTCCATCAATCCATCGAATTCTGCACATTGACCCCCCGAACGTGGAAGAAAGACTAAGAGTTGAATTGATTCCTAATAGCTGTAATAGTATATGCTTGTATTAGTATGCATTTCGGTTCTAACTCTTCAGCATTTAGTAAAATTGAAATTTGAATCTATTAAATTATTTGAATATGTCGCATTAAGTGTTAATGATAAGTGAATAGGTTATCATTTTTTTAAGAGTAAATTTTGTCAAAAAAATTCAGTGCTGCTTAATTAATACAAATGTTAATTTTTTGTTATCAAACGCATTTGAACATGTTAAAATCTGAATCCATTAAATTTAAGTGTTGAATTGAATTATCAAATAAGACCTAATTCTCAATCAACTCGTGGAAGTTTTCTATGTGAATAATAAGAATTGATATCAAACATTTAAAAATATGGGTATGCCTTACCCATGAACCCTTAGTTAAAAAGCAAGGAAAGGGACGGTTCTCTGGCCGTGCTTGACCAGAAGAACAACCAGTCTCCTTCTCTCTCATTTTCCAAACGGACACCCTCAATATTGAAGAAAGACTAATGAGAAGACTTTCAATTAATTTCCAATGGCCCAAGTAACACTGAAATGGGCATATATTTGTGTCTGTATAGGAGATTATTTCGGACAATATTTTAAAAAAAATTCTGTATCACTTTTTTGATGTGAAAAGGTAATTGAAAAATATGCTTATGATACAAGTAAATAAATTAGTATAAATAATTAGCATGCATTTAAGTCCTGACTCTTGAAATGAAGCACTGCTACTAATTAGCAGAATATTTTACTTCTTTAATCCAATCATTTTCTTTGACCATTGTATATTGTTAACATTAATGCATTCCGTAACATTAATTTTGAACTTTATCATTTTACTCTTTATATTTATTATGACTGTCAATGGGATCGGGCCAGCCCGACCTTGGCGCGTTCAGCCCGAAAAAAGTCCGATGAACCCGACCTTTCACTGAGCCAATTTGAGTTTGAACCTAAAAATTATGCCCAAATTAAATATGAGTCAAATTTGGTCCTCATCAGGTTTAAACCCGATATAGGCCTGATCCTTAAATTAGCTATATATATAATTATATATCCAAATATATTATTACTAAATGCTAAATTTATACTAATTACGAAACACAAAAATACATTTGAAAACTTCTCTACTAACTTTCTCGAGAGCCAATATTGATATTGCATAACTGAAACTTTAACTTTTCTTATTGGTTGAGCAAATTTTTTGGTTGATTTCTTTTTGGTCTAGAAACATAAATTTCGTTTGTATCATAAATATATTTTCTAATTCAACTTTTATATTCCCAATCACCTTTTTATCTCACATACATCACATCATAAAAAGTGCTATAATAATTATTTCAAATAACATTTCAAATAATACTCTATTCATATTTCAAACATGGATGAATTAAAACACTCAACCCTCACTCCACATCTGCTATCAAAACAAGGCTTCTTAATTACGAAGTTTAACAAATTAAATTGTGGATAGTCGATTTTTTCCTACTCACTGATTGCCTCATGACAAGAAGTGGAATTATTGCAAAAACAGGGGCTTACAATAATTGGAGAAGGGGCAGGAACGGTTACTGTTATTGCAGGTTCATGGTTAAGATTTGGTAAAAAAAAAAAATATAAAATTCAGATTGCATCTTATATAGTATTTTTCACACTATACATTAGACTTACAAAATTTTATTCTATAATTACATACTATTAAAAATAAATTACACCGTGTTATCCAGAGTCACACGTTGTGCATTTTACACAAAAACTTCACGCCCTGCCCCCGTCCGCAATAATTCTGGTCTGTGGAGCCGGACCCCATTGTGTGGAAAGAGAATACAATAATTCCCAATAATTCTATGAAACCGACCCGCTACTTATCAAAGGTTCAGAAGCGCTGAGCCCACCACTTGCATATGTCTGCTAATACAACTTATATTCCACTTTATATTCCTCTCTATTATAAATGTATGATAGAGAGGGGCTGATCCGTCTGGACCATTCTTGGTAGGGATTAATCCTACCTTTAATTTAGTTATTCTACATGCTTTGGACCGTAAAATCATCAAAGTGTCTCAAATCACCTAAACTACTACTGTTATTGTGAATGAAAGTCGACTAAAACAGAGGCTTTTCCTCGTACGAACGAATCATTATCTTCTGTTAATGAGAAGCTAGCATACAGCTCCATGTTATTCCTAAACTTGCACCAATAGTGTGTGAAACCATACTATTTTGAAAGAATTAACAACTTCAGAGTGCAAAACGGTAGAATTAACAACTGAAAGAATCCATTAACAACTTTGTTTTGGCAGTTCAAGCTTTCAAGGCCTGGCTCAGTTGTACTTATTTTCATTCAACTGAAAGAATCCATTAAACTAAAACCTCTAATGTCATTTTACTTTTTCCATAGTAACTAAAATGAAAATTGTTATTTCATAGAATTTATGTATGTAATAATCCACGTTGAAAGAGTACAAAATTAATGTGTTTGTAATACAACATTGGTTATCGAAATGACCCAATAGAAAATGTTTCAAGAATGCATTTCTCTGTGATCATGAGAGATGGTCATATCAAATTTCCCCAATAAAATGTTGATGACAGAGTCAACTAATTTTTATTAATTTCCATTTGTAATTAGTTCAAAATAAATTTGGATTTTGGGTGAAGCCAGTTTAACCCAATACGTGCCTAGCTCCAATTCCACCTAGTTGAATAATTGATTTTATCAACTTCCTTTTGTAATTAGACATGAGCAAATGATATTGCTGATGACCCACGATTTATTTTCACACTAACTTTTGCTAACGTGACAAAATTGTAGTATTATCAGTGTCTGGGGTCCACCTTGATGCCGATTCCACCTTGTTGCCAATAATTGATTGTCTCAATACTCTTCAGAAGAAGAAAAGCAAAGAAGTAATTTTCAGGAAAGAAATACTTGCTGGCTCTGCAATAAGTGAGATTTGCTTCTCTCTTAAAATTTGAGACCAAAATCCCTGCATAAGAGATGGAGATGGTCTCCACTTGCAGCATCGATCGGGTCTTACTTGATCTAGAGTTGCTGCTCCTGAACATCGTCCGAAGCCGGTATGTTCCTTGCCGTGATCGTGTTCGTGATACAATCAAACGCATGAAATTTCTCAAAACATTTGTTATGTGTGCAAGAAAGTCCACCCAAAGCAATGATTTGTACTTGCAGTCTGACAATGTAGCGAAGAAGGTGAGTCTTCCATCTTTCTTATCTTGCATTGAAGACACCTTTCACAAATACGAGGAGGACATTCACTCTCTTTCCCTTAGATCAAAAGCGGGTAAAAGATTACTTAAGCCAGAAATTCAGAAACAGATCGAATTACTTGAGCAAGAAATCAAATTACTTAAGCAAGAAATCATCCAAATTTACTTTGCTTTGGCAAGCAGCAGGTCATTGCAATCAAATTCTTGGATGACAGATGATGAACTAATGGAATTCATAGACTTCATCCTACAAAATCTAGCAGATTTGACAAATGGCTATATGCATCGCAAAATTAGTGAATCATCTATTTATGCTGCTTTGAGTTCTCAATTCCAAGCCCTTGAAGCAAAGCTAACATTCTTCAAAAGCTTCATTCCCTTTGGCAAATTGCGAGGAACTGTAGATATTCCTGCCTTGCTGTTGGCTCACTTTGAAGTGGTGGCTTTGAACGCAGCACGCCTCTCTTACATGTGTTCTTTTTGGGAAGATGAGGATCTGCACAATCCTGAGTTCTGCTCCATGATATATGAACAACAACAGAAAATCACACCTGTTGATTTTCAAGTCTACGAGATTTATATGGACGTTCTTAGAGCTACAAGATCCTCAAAATCATTGCATGATAGAATGAGGGATAAGCAGATATTGAACAACTTCAATGATTGTCTGATAAGTCGTCTCTGGGAGTTGTTATGCTGCAGCTCTAGCTTTGTGGATTCTATGAAAGATGAAATTGAAATTCTCTATGCAGGATTGAGGTTTTTGAGAAGCATTTTAAGGGAGCAGCAGGAGAAGATGGATGAGCAAAATGAAAAAATTGGTGCTCTTCTTAGTGAGGCAGGCATTATAATTTGCTCGCCTTCTCTAAACAGAGTGAAGGAAGGAGAAGTCAGCTTCTCAGGATCCACAGAGGCCCTTGACTGTTATGATATGCTGTCTAATACCAACATCCATATCAAGCATTTTAAGGATCAGATCAGTGGCTCAAGCATTATTGAAAGTCTTCCTTCCTTTCACAGCTTAAGAGCACCAGAAGGTAGCAAGACTTTCAGCCACATGCTATCAAAAGGTAAAATGCCAATAGCCCATGAAGTCATGGTTGGTCTTGATGATGAGGTAGAAAAGGTAATTGAACGACTTGTAAGCGGATCAAAACAGGTGGAAATTGTTCCCATTGTGGGAATGGCTGGGCTTGGTAAAACAACTTTAGCCAAAAAAGTTTACAATGATAGTTCAATTATCTATAACTTCCAGATTCGTCTTTGGTGCACTGTTTCTCAAAAATTTGACATGGAAAGCTTGTTAATACAAATTTTGTGCTCTAATGGAAAACAATCTAGGATGGATGAAGAGCTTAAAAACTTGAATGAACCTGAATTGCTTCACAAGCTCTATCAAAGGCTGAAGACGAAGAGGTATCTTGTTGTTTTTGATGATGTCTGGGACATTAAGGTATGGAATGAGCTGAGAATTTCATTTCCCGATGAAAAGAAAGGAAGTAGAATCATCTTCACGAGTCGATCTTCTAATGTGGCTTCACAGGTTGAATATGGGGGGAAACCTCACAATCTTCGCCCACTCAGTGAGAAAGAAAGCTTTGAATTACTGCTGAAGAAGGTATTTGGAAAAGAAGATTGTCCTCAAGCATTGCATGGATTGGGAATGGAGATTGCCAAAAAGTGCAGAGGATTGCCACTTGCACTTGTTGTTGTAGCTGGAGTCCTAGCAACTATAGACCATGATATTTGGGTTTGGGAAGAATTTGCTAAAAGTTTAACTTTAACCATGGTGTCTGGTACAGACCAGTGCAAGAATTCATTGGAGCTCAGTTATGAGCATTTACCATGTCACTTGAAGGCATGCTTGCTGTATTTTGCGGCATTTCGAGAAGATGAAATAATTGGTGCCAAGAATTTGATGCGTCTATGGATTGCAGAAGGGTTTGTGGAAAAAATTGAAGGAGAGAGACTGGAGGACATTGCCGAAGAATATTTGATGGACCTAATTGGTCGAAACCTAGTTATGGTAAGTGAAAACAGATCCATTGGAGGAGTCAAAACTTGTTACATTCACGATTTGATATTTGAGTTCTGTAAGGGTGAGGCGAAAGAAAAGAAATTTCTTCAGGTCCTGCGAGGATATGATGAGCTTTCTATCTTTAATGAACCTCCCAACCTACCTCGGTTGTCCATTTGCTCCAGTGAAGAGGATTTTATAAAGTCAAAGCTATTTTGTCCATATTTAGGTACTCTGGTATTCTTTGATGCTACTCCAGGACGTAATAAGTTTAAGTTGCTTAATATCTCCTTCCTTTTTTGCATCTACAAACATCTTAAAGTTCTGAATTTAGAGGGCATTAACCTAAGGCTGAAGGAACTCCCAACTGAAGTCGAATCACTTCTTTGTTTGAGGTACTTAGCCCTTACAGCTTGGAAAATGAAATTCATCCCCCCATCTATAGCCAATCTCTCACATTTGGAAACCTTTCGTCTAAAATCTGGTGAGAAGATTTCATTGCCGGACAGTATCTGGAACATGAAGAAGTTGAGGCATGTACATGTAAGGCGTGTTTGTCTTCCTTCCAATAAAAACGTTGTGGAAATTCTCTGCACCCTACACAATTTAGACACACTCTCTACTCTGTGTCTTTTTCGTCGAGGGGAAGAGAACATATTGAGAAGGATTCCCAATATTCGCCAACTTAAAATTTTCAATTGTTGGGGAAAAAGAAGAGTGTGCTGCGACATGAGTCGACTAGAATGCCTAGAATCACTCACCTTAGGGGGCTACAACTTCTCAGGTTCACGGGAACATGTTGGGCTTTCTTTTCCCAAGAATTTGAAAAAGTTGTGTCTTTCCAACCTGGGTCTATCCTGTCGAAAAATGTCATTGATTGAACAATTACCCAATCTTGAAGTCCTCAAATTAAGACAGCGGTCAATGGACGGCCAAAAATGGGAGTTGATGGAAGGAGGATTCCCTAAACTCAGGGTCTTGACGTTGGAAGATGTAGAGGTTGTGGAGTGGATAGAGACAGACCTTGACAGTGATGATTACTTCCCGTGCCTTCAGCAATTAAAACTCCACAGAATTTCTTATTTGGAAATGATGCCTGCTTGTTTAGGGCGTATACCAACTCTTGAAACCATTAAGATGAATGTTTGTGGAGATGGTGTCAAATCTTTAGTATGGGAAATTGCAGAAGAACAGAAAAATTATGGAAATGAGAATCTGAAGATCATTTATGGAAAATATTGAAGGGCATCAGCGGGTACAATATCAGGTAATTTTTTTTGTCATTACCATTAATTGGCTTGCAGAAATAATCTATATTTAGCTTTTGGTAGTTTTTTTTGGTAATGCAGGCATGAAATTGATGAACAAACAACTAATTATTGCTCTATTTTTTTCTTAATGATATCATCAGGGAGTGCTGCGGTAGTGCTCATCTGTGTGGTTTGGCTTTCTTTGGTGCTTTTGTAGAAGATTTGAGGTAACAGTAGGCTCTTTTCTTGTCAAGATATGGTGGAAACAATGAATGAGGTTTGTACACCATTCACAATTTTATCAATCTGCATGGCAGCATAAAGGCCATGCAGATAATTTGCTGTTGGCGTATTTTGTGTAATTTCGTTTTGCTGAATTTAGTAATGGTTGTGTGTTATTTCTTTTCAAACATGTGTGAATTTGCTGAATTGGGACAGTGTACGAAGATACTACGCAAATGGTTGGCCTTTTGCTCTCAAGAAACTCTGTTATCTTTTTTCATTTTTTTTCTATTTGAGGTGGAAATTCCATCATTTTGACAGAATTGATTAACAATTTCTATTTGGACTCACGATTCTTGGAAGAATAAGACGGCCCAATTTGGGAATTAACAACATACTTTTGATCTACAAATTCATGTCAAAATGAAACCTATATGATCTTCTCTTTTCTGCTCAAAACAGGTTTAAGATAAAAGTTGCAATTGGGATCGCAAAAGGCATTGCGTGGCTTGATCAGGATAGAGTAGTACTCCGTCGTAGAATTGGTTGAAGATGTATGCTCAATCTTAATTTTGAATCCAGGATATCCAACTTTGAAATTTGCTAAATTTTCAGAATCATATTTTACTTCTTCAAGTTAAAGAATTTTGGGCAAATTACATTTTACCCCCCTGTGGTTTACTCTTTTTTTACATAACCCCCCTATGGTTTCAAAAGCTATACATAACCCCCTCATGGTTTGGATTAAAGTGTCAAAGTGACGGAAATAGTCACTCGTAACGGAACTTCTAAAAATGTCGAAATTACCCTTATAAATACATGACACATTAACCCCGTATGCTTTTTATATTTTACCATATAACCCCCTTATGGTTTAGTACTTTACCATATAACCCCCTTATGATTTTCAAAATATACACATAACCCCCTTGGTCAATAAATAATTTTCAACTTTACATGAGGGTAATTTTGACATTTTACATGACGCCGTTACGAATGATCATTTTCGTCACTTTAACACTTTAATTCAAACCATAAGGGGGTTGTGTATAGCTTTTAAAACCACTGGGGGGTTATGTGAAAAAATGCTAAACCACAAGGGGGTAAAGCGGAATTTACCCAAGAATTTTGGCAAAGAATGAAGTATGGACTTAGGTTCCTTTAAGAAAGATGTCTGCAACTTGATTTCCTGCTGCTTGAGCTATTTGCTGGAAAGGACGTTAGTAAAAATAATTAATTCTCCAAAGAGCTTCAAAGGTCATATGATTGTATGGATATTTAATCTTCTATTTTTGAATTCCACACTATAAAATATCCAAATTGTAGAGAAAACATGTATAAACTTCACAATTGTAGAGTAGGTCGATGCCTATATTTATTTGTAGGCTATGACAAGTGAACCTAGACAACTAATACAATGAATTTTGGGCTAATTAACATAGAATCAAATGAAAAAAAAAATGAGATTTGAATAATTTTAAAAGCCTCTGCTTGTCAAGCTATGCTAATAGATGGTCGTATTCCAACCGTGCAATTACTCTGCTATATGATAACGGTTCAACTAAGTTGATACTTTTAGTGCTGGAGGGTAGTGACAATGTACTTATCAAAGTCAATAAATTATAAGCTCAGAATCCAAAATAATTTTTTCTAAAAAATATATATAATCTTTTAGTTTAATAGCAGATTTTATTTCCTCTAAATCTTGCAGCAGAAAACATATAGTATCTATGTTCTGCTTGCTTGTCATCATAATCCCAATTAACTATATATGCTACTCAGCATTATGCTTAAAAAACCGAACTGAAAGGTAAATATTTCATTGTCACTTATCAAGTTGAGGTCAATTTGGAAACTAATAGGACTTTTTGTGTAGTACTCTTCATGTACCATGAATTTATAGTAGCATTATTCTACAAGGATCACCTTGAGTCTACTTCACACTATAACTTTAGAAGGTAAAGCATATAATGTAATTTTTTTCAACAATAGTTGTTCAAGGTAACTTGTTACATCCATAGTTAGCTTCATTACATACTTGGCCATGGGACTAAGTTCCTTTCCATTGCATTGCAAAAAAATTCTCTCCATTACACCCTAATAAAATAAATTTAAAAGTTATTTTTGAAAATCAACACTATTCATAATGTATTTCATCACTCGTATTAGTTACACACAAAATTTTGTATAAATTTGATTAAGTTTTCTTGCTAATTAATCATTACACATTTTGTTATAATTTGGACTCATTTTTCACCATTCAAATGTTTAGTGTAAATTGAATGCGAAAGTATAAGCAAGAGTACCATTTCTTAATATGTTAATCTAGAGATGAGAAGTGGAGAGAACAATGGAGAGGAATTCAATGGAGTGGATATTAACCCCTTGGCTATGGCCTAGAAAAATGATAATCGTATACTTGTTTCCTTGTTTAGACTAGCTTTTTTTGATGAGAATGATGGATAAATATGTTAATGGGGTTACCAAGGGAAGGCATTGACAGGTTGTGAGCCAATAAAAAATAAAATATCTACTCTGAAAAATAAGAGTTTGTATGCAATGGTAATTAGAATCATCTCAATAGAGATTGGATTGATTTATTTCCTTTCAAAGCAATGAATAAAAGGGGTGATCTTGGAGATTAAACTAACTAATTAGTTTAAATACAAAATAAACATACGAAAATTAACCAAGATTAAATTAACAATGATGGAGCTCCAGCAACAGTCAAAAATAGTTCATGCAATTGATTCTTGATACAAAGATAATTCAAATATTCGTGAATAAAGTGGTTATAATTGTCAACAAACTCTAACGACCAACCTTTCATTATTTTGTCGACCATTAACAATTTTTTATAGGATTTAATCTTTTAAGAGTATTAAAGATTAGAAAACTCCAATTCCAATCAACAAATATGTTACGAGGGTTCGTTTAAATTAGATTGTATATTTCCCTGACAAAAAGCCAATCATGCCAGTTGCCACAAATATTAAAATAGTCAAATAATTATAGATTTAATTGTCTCAATTGGCAATAAACTATTGTGAATAATCATATATTGTGTACCTATTTAATCACACACGGTAATCATTACAGGCATAATACAGGAAATATACAAATAAATAAACAAAAAATAAAAATAAATTAGATCTCACAATTGTCGTGAACCAATTCTTCAATTATTCTTTGACTACCAAAGTACGATTAACCACACCCCGTGGAGAAAGTACCTAAAGAGAAAAAATATCGGCGTTTTTGTGTCTTGGGAGAAGAGGAAAGAAAAACTAGCTACTCTAATCCTCTTCTTTAAATGAGAGTAAGAGTTGAGAATATATCGATCTTTCTATTCAAAAAAATGTTGCTCCTAACAAAAGAATTATCTCTTCTCTAATAAAACCTTCCAGAAATAAATTATTCTCCTACATAAAGTTGGAATAAAAATCCTTACTAATTATCCATCCAAATGTGATTCCCAAAGAAAATAGGACTCTTGGTTTTTTGCCATAGTTGTAGAGAATCAATGGATCATCTACTTTAATTGCTGAAATTAATCTAGAGTTCCACAGCTTCTGAATATCGCAAGTATTTTAACACACGCCCATGCTTTAAAGTAAATAACCTCCACAGCAACTCTTTTTAGCCCTTTTTCATTCCATAATCCTATGACACCATCAAAACACAAAACATAAGTAGAATCCACAAAGTAAAACAATAATATATTAAATCAAAGGGAAAATTGACATAAATTGTATATTAATTTAGCACACTAGCTATCAAGCATTCATCAATCTACAACGAGAAAAGAGAAGGAAAAGGAAAAGGATGCAATCAAAACAAACAACAGGTGCTTGGATCCATCTAATTCCACTATTTAAAGAAAAAGGAAAAACAAAACTAAAATTAAAAAGGCTCACTAAGAATTCTAAATAGAGAGGAAAATTCTCACTAGATAATTATAGGAGAGGCTAAAACTAACACTAGAAAAATCCTAAAATAGACTTATTATTTAAAAAAAAAAAGAAATAAAGCCATTGGAAGGAGAGAGATCAAGAGAACAATTAGTCTCCTTCGCGAAGAGAAAGATGTTCTGTTTGACAACTAATACAATAAATCAAAAAAAAAAAAGAAAAAGAAGAAGAGATTTGAATTTTAAATCCTTAGTCTTTCAAGCTATACTAATAGATTGTAATATTCCATGGCGGTTTAACTAAGTTGATACTCTTAGTGGTGGAGAGTTTTGAATAATTTACATATCAAAGTCAATAAGTTAGATGTTTAGAATCCAAAACAATCTCTCTTTTTTTTTTTTTTAAATTCATATAGTCTTTTAGTTTAATTTTGGTGATTTGACTCCCATCATATAGTATGATTTGGATAGTTAAAGTACTAATTTACAGTATAGCATTAGAATCTAAGGCTAGCATTAGAATTTTGCTTGTTCAAGATAACTTGTCCCGTCTGTAATTAGCTTGATTACATACTTGACTAAGGCCTTAGAAGATTGCATTTCAGTTGGTCTTGTTACAAAGGACCATTTTTTATTTTTTTGACATTTTAGTTTAAATTATGAGAGGGTTATGTTTGTATGTGTGTCTATATATATATATATATACATATATATATATGTATAAGTTTTAAAATCATAAGAGAGTTATGTAGAAATACTTTAAATTACAAGGAAGTAAAGTGTAATTTACCCATAAAATTAGTGCTGTGTTATTCTAAATTATTTTTCTCTTTCTAAACCCGAGAACAAATTTTAATTGAATAAAACTCGAATGATCTTTTGCCAACATCAGGCCTGAAATAAGGAAACATGTATAACCAAAAAAAAGAGGAGTTCGAAAAGGTGTTCAAAATTGTCCTGAATGCCCCCAAAATTGTTCTTAGGATACGAACCTAAGGCTAAATCACAAGCCCGCATGTTCCTACCGAACTTTATGCAGTTATCGACGTTTGAAGTTTACTGACTTGTGCGACGGTGAGGCCCATATTGCCGCAACTTGTCCCACATCTGTTACTCTCTAAATTAGTACGCGTATTTCTCTACTTTCTAAATCGGGTAGCCATTGAATTTTAAATTGCTAACGCCGAAACCAAAAATTTCTAACACAGCTTTGTTTGGATAGAGTATTATTTCAAATAATTATTTAAAATAATTACTGTAGTACTTTCTGTAATGTGATGTATTCGAGATAAAAAAGAGGTTGAAAATATAAAAAGGTAGATTGAAAATTATGTTTATGATATAAGCAAAAAAAATTTTTGAAAAAATTGGCTATCCAAACAAATTGTCGACGTGTCTTGCACCTTACTCTGTTTGTGCGTTGAATAATTGAATACTTGCTAGCTCCCTACAAGATGAGGTTTGGTTCTTCTTTAGCTGCACTAAATTAAGAGAGTGAAATTGAGGAAGATCCCTGCAAAAGAGATGGAGATGGCCTCCACTTGAGTCAATTGCAATTAGGATTAAGGTAAATTTGGGATTCCAATGGAGTGACAATGCTTCCGTAGAGTAGTATAAATTGGTAAAGTTAAAGATCTAAGAGATAAAAATAGGAGCCATTCGTAAAATGCTTTGGTAGCCATTTAGGTGGGGAGTTAGGATTCTCTCCATTGGATTTCTCTCTATTGTTCTCTTCATTTGTTTATGTCTAAAATTTTATAACTCAATAAATTCATCCGATTATGTCATCCATTTTTTATATCTATATCAACATATTAAAAATACTTAGTTAATTTCAACTTGCACAAAACTTATGAATGGTGAAAAATGAGTTAAAATTATAACAAAATTTGTAATGATTAATCCAAGGGCAAAACTTAGTTAATTTCATATGAAGTTTTATGTACAATTAATACAAGTAATGAAATATATTATGAACGGGATTGATTTTTAAAAATAAGTTTTAAATTCATTTTTAGGTAGGGGAGCTCAAATTCATCTCATTTTTAGGTGTTGCATATATTTAGGTCGCTATGTATTTAACCAAAGTTGATTTTGGCTACGGAATTCTAGGTCATGGATAGTCATCTAATTTAAGCAGTCAAGAGGTTAGCATTTAATCTAGCCCGTGTATGATATTTTTAAGCTAATCAAAGATGAAGCCAATAATACAATTGCCATTGCACCTGGTTCATGACAAAATGTGCCAAAATTTGCTAGACTTTGGCTGCCAATTCCATTTGGGACGATGCAACAAGGCCTACAAAAATTCCTTTAAATTTTGGACTTGGATCAAATGTATGTATATCTCATTCCTGTCTCATCTTCCTCACCTTATTATCTCCAACATTGTTGGTGAAACTAGCCCTTTCATGGCCGAGCTCAAAACTTGTGCATGTCATTTCAACAAAGAAACTGCTAAGGCCCTCAGCAGATGCATACCAGGGTTGAAGAAATCGATAGAGGCTACGATGATGGTAAATATGATGAACCCTACAATCGCATCCGTAAGCTAGGATGGATAAGGTGTGATACCTAAATCCTTCATTTGGGTAGGGTGTGATGAATTCTGGCATCCTTACGAGAATAAGGTTCAAACTATTAACCTACGTGGAATGGGACTAAAAGGTGAGTTTCCTAGAGGCCTAGCCAATTGCTCAGCTTTAACGGCTATAGACCTTTCAACAAATAGTCTCTATGGAACCATTCCTTCTGATTTATCACGTATTGTCCGATTTGCTCCAAATCTTAACCTTTCTTTCAACAATTTTTCGGGTGAAATTCCTGTAAATCTTGCAAATTGTTCATTTCTAAATGCCCTACAGCTCAGCAACAACCAATTAACAGGTCAAATTCCTCCAGAAATTGGCCTATTAGATCGCTTGAAGATTTTTAATGTTGCCAACAACCTTTTATCTGGCCCAGTCCCTATTTTTATTAGCGCAACTATACCTTCTGAAAGCTATGCAAATAATTTGGGGCTTTGTGGTGGTCCATTAGAGCCTTGTAAGTCTAATTCAGAAACAAAGAAACAGGACAAAATCCTCTTCACAAGTGGTTTTGTGGTTGGATGGGTACTTTCTACCATCTTGGCTCTAGTTCTTAACTTGTTTATTGTGCCTATCCTGAGTGCAAGAAAACTAAAGAGCAAGAATGAGAAAAAACAAAAGACTACAGCTTCTCAAGGACCACGACTTTTAACTTCGAATGGGAGAATCCAAGACTCCAAGGTAACTTCATTCCTTATAACCAAATTGAGTACATAAGCTTGTGTAAAGATCCGTACTATTTCCAATTCTATCGCACTCCTTGTTCCAAGAAATAAAATATTCTTTGATCAAGAAAGAAGATTCCTTTTTTTTTTTTTGTGGGTAAAACGTAAAAGGTTTGATCATTTAATTCATTCAAGTTTTAGTATAAACTTGCTAGCACACAGTTTTGTTTTACTATAGACAGACAATGAACTTTAAGTTACACCGGTGTATATATGGATTAAATTGAACATCATATGTCTAGTTTTGTTTTCTTTTTTTGGTTATGATTAAGCAGCTAACTGTTTTCTTTCTTTTACCACTTCATGAGTGCTCTCCATTTTTCAGATCATATTTATAACAAAATTTTTTCGGCATAAGTGAAGCTCCTTAAGGAGTATATATTTTGCAGCAATACTTTGTGCTCTAATGATAGATTATGGCACTGGAAAAACATGTAACAAGAATGAGTTTCGAAGAACTCGGCAAGGCAACCGATGATTTCCACTGTATGAATATAATTGGAACGGGGAAACTGGGGACAATGTACAAGGCAATACTCCAAAATGGTTGGTTTCTTGCCGTCAAGAAACTCCATAACTCATATGATTTCGATCAAGAATTTATGTCTGAGCTCATGACTGTTGGAAGGATGAGACATTGCAATTTCGTACCACTCATAGGCTTCTGCTATGAAATTAACAGCAGACTTTTAGTCTATAAATACATGTCGAACGGAAACCTCCATGATCTCCTCTTTTCTGCTCAAAACGGCAAGGTCAAGTGCATAGAATGGCCTGTGAGGGTGAAAATAGCAGTTGGGATTGCGAGAGGACTTGCATGGCTTCATCAGGTTGGAGTAGTCCATAGCAGCATTTGTTCAAGATGCATATTGCTTGATCATGGTTGTGAACCCAAGATATCCAACTTTGGAAGTGCAAAACTTTTGAAATCGAACTTTACTTCTTCGAGTTGGAGAACTGTGGTAGACAATGAAGTATGGGAGTCGGGTTCGTTTAAGAAGGATGTCTATGAGTTTGGAGTTGTGCTTCTTGAGTTAATTGCTGAAAAGGAATTTAGCCAAATGAATGGTTGTCTGAAGAGTTTTGAAGGTCTTGATATGGTCGAATGGACATTTCAGAACTCCAAACCATGCGATTCGGATGAGATTAGGCAAGTATCTGAAAATGAGATCCTTGAGTTTGTTAGAGTTGCAGTTGACTGCATTCAATCTAATCCGGCAAGAAGGCCATCCATGCTAGAAGTGTACAAAACATTGAGCAAAATCACTGGGAGATCTGAACTTGGAAATGATTAATTTGGCTCTCTATGGGTAGATGATTTTTTTGTTTTGAACTTCAAAATTCATAGTATTGTAAGATCCACCAAATAAACTCCAATGTACTTGTGATTGCTAGGGAAACTAATACCCAGGTATAGTGTATCACTCTAATCCTAAGGTAAAAGCAAATAACATGGAGTGTTTTTGGATAGGAAATTATTTGAAATAATATTTTGAAAAAACATTGTAACATTTCTTGTCATACGATGTATGTGAGATTAAAAAATAGTTAAATGATTAAAAAAAAATGTGTTGACTACGATACAATCAAATAATTTTTTTCGCTGATAAAATAATATCTATGGTTGCTGAAGTACTCAAAACACAAAATATTTCAATTTGCTTTCAAGTAAAAAGTGTAATGTAAGCAATAATGTCAACAGAGTCAATACGCGAATTGGAAATTAAAAGGAAGAAAAAATTTACATCTTTAGGTCGCTTTCTTGACTGGCTTTCATCTTTTTTTAGCCTATCACAAAGAGTTAACCAGACTAATGACAGAGAATGTGACGGCACTAGTGCATGAAATCGCCATTACAAGCCGAGATGAGACAGTCAAGTGACTTGTGTGTAATGTAATTTGAAGGACTTGTTCAAACTAGATTAATGGGCATCCATACTTCTCGTGGCATCAAGATACATTGAAATTAAATTGGAAGTACAATAATTACTATCTATCTATACGAAAGCATGCTATGTGGGGATTGGGATAGTTACGTTAATTTGAATCTTCCTTTCATACCGTGGAAATGCTTGTGAAATATGCAATTAATGTTGTCATGAATCCATAACAATGAGGCTATAAATCTTATTTTGGACACTTACACTATAAATGCATTCCTATTTTGGTCCTTAAATTTAAATTTTGGATGCTTTACTTCCTTTAAGTATGAAATTTATTCACTTTACTTCGTAAACTTTATTTTTAGACACTGTATCCCTTCAAATATCAGCTCCATTCCATAGAATTGTCAAAACTAATGGTAAGTGATGCTCAACGTTCAAGAAGTGGGATGAGTTTTATGCTTAAAAGGGTGAAGTGTCAAAAAGTGAAGTTTAAGGTATAATATGAAAGTACTTCTAACCTTCAAGGGACCAAAACAAAATTTAACCAAAGAATTGCCTCCCATTGCAGAAAAGTATTGGCTATATACAAAACTTAGGCCTATTTTCTGACCCGATCAAATATTTTCCGTTACTTCCGGTGTTTGGTTAGAAATAATTCATGAGTTTAAGATTGAATTATATTGTCCCTCCATCTGGAGAAAGATGCATCAACACATGTATAATAGTATGACCATATTCTTTTATGTAAATAATGTCCAAATAGAAATCAAAATTTAAAATGTACGTATTACTCGTGAAGCTAGTATTTTGTTTTTATTTTTGCCGCAAAAATAGAATTCCTATAACCTAATCTAGTCTAATCTAAGGAAAGGAGAAGGGCTATAACCTAATTAGGGAGACTAGATATGAGCAGAGACTCCATAAAAGGTCAATTAAAACCGCATCATATAATGGCAACTTAGTGGTGACCACCAGGCCAAAGCCTAATGGCTGTGAAGCCGGTATTAAAGAGCTTGAAAAGAGACCATTCTGTGGCCGTGGTTGACCCGAACGAATGGACCCTCCTTGAACGTGGAAGAAAGATTAAATATTAGACTTGAAATAATTTTCAATAGCCCAAGTAAGACTATAAGGGCATAGACTTTGTCAGTCATGGCACTTGAAAAAGTACGATTATTAATTAGGAGACTTCTCTGCTTCTCTAGTCCCAAGCTTTTCTGCAAAAATTGAATCTGCAAAAATTGAATATCATTCTCCTTATTTGTAAGAGTAACTGGCTGACACTAGTTAAATTTGTTTCATTTTTGCAGGACTGCGGGTTGGGGTTCTATGCAATTGGCACATGAATGATTAAAAAAAAACTGATGGTTGAATAAGTTTAATTTGAGGATGAACAAGATTATTGTAGGACAACTTTCGACCGATAACAAAATTTGTTGTGTTTTATCATGTTGTTATCTTAGTATCCTATATTTGTGTATGGTGCTTACATTGTAGAAGCCAATTATCTATCTAATTCGACTACTTCAACGGTTGAAGCCCTGATTCTATTTTCTTTGTCGCGTGCGTTTACTTTAACACTCATGGTCATTAATGTTGGAGAATAATAGTCATGATTATTAACCTCGTTGGTCAAATTTTGGTGGTTTGGGACTTGAATGTGAATAAGAAAGAAAACAACGAAGAAAATTGGAGAGCTAACTTAAACATGTTTTGTTTTTTTTTCCACTTGGGGGGTGTCCCAGCCTTTTTTGGCCAGACTAATCCCCTTTAAGGCCAGCAGAGCCCTGCCCAAGGATGCCAACAATTTTATCACAGTGGGGGTCGAACATGGAATCTTATCGTAAAAACGGACTTACCAGTACCGGCTGAGTTGCCTGTGGGGGCCAAAACTTAAACATGCTCTTGCTGAAGAAAAAAAATACAAAACTAACCAACTAAACATGAATGCTACAAATGTTATTATTGCAATAAAAAAAAACTAAGAGTATTGCCCAATGGAGAACCAGAGAAGAGCTTTTAGTGTTTTTGTTGCTCTAAATTAATTTGTTTTCTTTCTAAATTTCAAAGAAAACACAAATGGAAACCTATGACTGATGCTTTTTCTTCTATTTCTTTCTATTGTTACTTATTATTATTATTTTTTCCCTTTTGTTCTTTCTGCTTATCTTGGTAACTAGATACCAGAAAAGCTCAATAACTAAGCCAACATGCAAATATTGCTTTCGATTTTTATGAGTTGAAAGTCTTTTAGGTTCTATTTGATAGCTCAATTCAACATCTAAAGTTAATAGATTTAGATCTTAACGTGTTCAGATGTGTTTGATAACAAAAAATAAAACATCTAAATAAATTAAGCAACACTGAATTTTTTAGGCAAAAATTGTTCCAAAAAATAAGTAATAAGTTATTCAATTATCATTCAATGTGATATATACTCAAATGTGTCAAATTTAATAGATTAACATCTGCAATCTCAATAATGATAGTACATCATCCCAGTGTTGATATTTACAGTAATGAGATTCCCAGATATACTCTCGCACGCTATGTACATCATAAGTGTATTCTTCTTGACGTTACTATAACGTCCATCCATCAAGGTTCCGTAATCCTTAAACTTAGGAAAGGAATTTATTTTATCCAAAAAATGTGATGTACCTATTTATGAATATCCTACACCCCTCATTACACCCCTTCATAATGATTTTCTCCCTCATTAGTATGTGAAAATGGTTTAGCTTGTCATTGCGAACATGAAGGTCCACTTTGAATTTGCGATTTTTCATTACCACACCGAACATATCTTGAAAATTGGGCTTACACTAACCATTGGACCCACGGTCCAAAACGATAAACAAGCCCAATATGCTATCAATTAGCCCACACTTCATTGTGCTGCATGGCCATCATCTATTAAGGCAGTATTACTGCCAATCAGCACACTTCCATCGATGTTAATGGAAACCACTTTGCACTTGTTGTCATATTTATGTTTGGGTCCTTGGTCCAGTTCCGGGAGATTCATGTAATCGTGCCACATGGCATCACATGTCACGCTTCGTTAAGGTCAAAGGCCTCATTTATGTGACAATGACAGGTTGTCGAAACCTGTACAATAATAAAAATAAACCTAATTGTCAGTTAAAATAACCAAGACCCGATTCCAAGTATTGGAGTAGGGACTCTAGGTGTGCAATGGATTACTTGATTCACCCTGTTCTCGAAGAGTTTATTTGATCCGATATACCCGAATGGGATGGCTTTTTTTCACAAATAATTATGAATTTGTAGATAGGGCAAGTAGGGTTGTATCCTCAGGGACTGGGAATATTTGCCTCTTTAGAAATCCAAAGTAACACAGGGGGTGTTTTTGTATAAAAGATAACAATTAAGACAATTCAACTAAAAATTAAATGACAATTCACTAAAATCAAAGTAGTAATAATTAAAGGTCTAGCCAAGAAATAACTTCACCAATGGTTCACCTAATTGATCATCGATGCACAAGCAATTCCAATTATTTATTAATAAATAGGTTATAACTGCCAAACAAGCGATGACAGTCAACCCCTCCTTACTGTGTCGGTGACTAAAGTATGCCCGTTAATCACTGCTCTAATTGAGAAATAATCTCAGGTACGCCCGTAAGATTTAATTCCCCAATTGCCTTGCGTATTAGAGGAGCCCTATTCTAACCAAATAATGCACTACCAGGGTTATTTCAGATTAGCCCGCATATTCCCCTGACACAAGCTTAATCATGCCAGTTGTCACTATTTCAGGGCAATTAAACAATTACGGATTTAATGCCCCAATTGACAATAGATTACCCAATCAACTGAATATCCGGATCCAAGACAGTCAATTAATTGAATAATCATAAGCACGGTAATCAGAGAATATGTGAATATTAATAAATAAAAAGAAAGGATAAAATTAAATCGATTTCACAATTTTTAGGCGATCCAAAGCATCTGTTGTCCCTTGACTAGGTAAGGGAAATTAGTTCATTCTTGGTGAACAAAGCTCACGCAAAATTGAAGAGAAAGCAGCGGCCATCAATTGGGTAAATTCACGTCGTTGGAATACTGTCGAAAACGTAAAGCTACAGGAAGTGGTTCATTGTTTTGTTTGGTCTTGACATCCGAAAGAAGAAAAGCCACTGAGAGGCCAAAAGAAAAGTCAAAGTCTTAAAGCTACAAGTATTCTCCTCCTGAGGAAGCACTACTAAGAGGTACCAAAAAGAAGAATTAAAAGCTATCTATCTAAAAAGAGTGCTAGCCCTCTGCAACTTTTTGTTTCTTATCTAAGTAGCCTTTGATGCTCCTGTGCGGCCGCTTGCCCAACGGTGAGAAGACTTTCGTCTTTTTTTTTTCTCGGCAATTACCGAAATAGGCCCAAGTTTTTCCGTTGCTAACATTGCTCCTGGGGTAACTCTATGACTTGGACTCCTTTTCTGTCAAATTGGCACTTGTTATTATATTTTCATTTTACTCCCTGAAATAAATGCAGAATACTAAAAGTGAGTAGAATCCAGCAATTAATCCACATCGGGTCAAGCAATAGGGAAAATTAATGATAAAATAAATGATAAAATTGTAACCTATCAGACAAGTATCGAGTCTATATAATAATAAATATCTATTTAAATAAAATATAGAATTTTTGTATATAGTGATAAGTAGAATCGAATGCACAGGGATTAGAAAAATTTTATTTTTTCTAGAATCGAAAGTAAGGGGAGTTTAATAAAAATAGGAATAATTAAACAACTTAAATAAAAAGGCCTAACTGATAATTTATTAAAAATGAAGCAATAACCAATAAATTCCAATCAACAAAATAACTTTGGAGATGGTTCGCTCAATTGATGATCACTGCAATGATAATTTCATTTACTCACTGATAAACAAGTTATAATTGCCAAATAAACAATGACAATAAATTTTTTTTTACTGTATTGATGATTTAGGTACAATTGTTAATCACTTCTCTAATCAAGAAATAACCCTAGATACGATCATAGAGTTCAAATTTTCAATTGTCTTATGAATTAGAAAAGCTGTTCTAACCAAAAAAACATGCTATGAGGGTTATTTTAAATTAATCCATGTATCCCCCTGATACAAACCCAATCATGCCAATTACCACTAGTTTAAAATAATTAAACAATTACGGATTTAACTACTTCGACGTGCGTGGAATGAGGACATGCAGGGTTCCCCCTTGCATATCTTGTGTTCTAAATTGCTGGCGACACGGCGAGGCATTCAGGATTGGAATAAGCAGTCATTTGGGAATGTATTTGATGCGGTCCGGGAGGCAGAGGCGGGAGTAGTTAGAGCAGAGGCGGCTGTGGAGAATGAAGCATTGGAGGAGGCGCAGATTGAGCTATAAAGAGCTCAAGCGGAACTTACGAGGTCATTAGCAATCGAAGAGCAATTTTGGTGGCAGAAGGCAAGAGTGAAATGGTTTCGTAGTAGGGACCGGAACACCAAATACTTTCATGCGGTGGTTAAGTAGATGACAAGTTGTCGAGTCTGTGCAATAATAATTATCTACTCAAGAGAAATACAGATTTTATATATAGCGGTGAGTAGAGTCGAATCCACAGGGACTGGGGAGAAATTTGTTTCCTTTCGAGTCAAGTCAAACAGGGGTTTTCAGAATTAAATGCTAACTAAATAATTTAACTGCAGAAAAGTAATTAATTGAAAGAAATAATTAGGAGAGCTCTAGCCAAGGGTACACTTCAGAAATGGTTCATGCACTGATCATCGATTCACAGATAATTTCACATTTATTAATAGATTGGTTATAGTTGTCATACATGCGATAAACAACTAACCTTTCCTTACTTTCTCGATAGTTAAGGTACGACCGTTAACTATTTCTCTAACGCAAAAATAACCCTAGGTACGACCGTAGGATTTAATTTCTAGATTGCATTAAAAATTAGAAAGGCCCAATCCTAACTAACAAACACGTTACGAGGGTTTGTTTAAATTAGATCGTATATTTTCCTGACATAAACCCAATTACGCCAGTTGCTACTGGGATAGAGATAACGAACAATTACGGATTCAATTACCTCTATTTAGCAAAATAGCCTATATGAATAATTAATTATTGCGCACTAATCAATCATACACAAGAGCTATAACAATTAGAAGCAGGAATCATATAAATACCAATAAATGAGGAAGCGATTAAAATAAATTCGATCTCACAGTAATTGCAGAACCAAATCTTCAGTTGTCCCTTGACTACAATTAAAAAGCTAGTTCTCCATTAATGGTTAATGGAGAACCAGCCGTGCAAATAATTGTTCCTGGCCAAAATCGGCCAACCAGCCAAAGCAAAACAATTTTTCTCTTTTTTCTTCCGTCTAAAGTAGATCCCCTGAATTTGTTGCTGGCTCCAGTCCTAATCCCGCGGGCTCCGGCTTTTTCTCCCTCAAATCCGTGCAAAGCAAATCAAAGACAAGGAAATGCTAACTATTGCCTTCTTTTTCGTCTCTAGCTACGAAGATGCTTAATTGGTTGCTGCCGAATTTGCCTCCCAATTACCTAATTGATTGGCTTCCTAATACCAATCCAACTCTTAAAAAGATTCCTATTACAATTAATTTCCTCCACCTCTCCTTTTCCTTGAGAATGATTCACCAAAAATAAGGAGAGTCCTATCAGCTAACAAACTAGGAAGTTGACTCAGATTGGGAGACTGTCCAATATCAATCCCGACCTTCTGGCCTTGAATGTAGGTCCCAAACGTACCATCATTAAATTAATTGAAAAATTATCACTTTTAATCACGTTTTGCTCATTTTCCTACAATTGGCACCATTAACCAAATATAAGTAGAATCTATCAATTAAAATAATATTTGGTTAAAATCAAAGGAAAAAATAATTATAAATTTAGTAACAAATTATGACTTATCAGCAGAGGAGAGTGCACGAAATGATACACAGAATTAGGAAGGCAGATGGGCAATGGGTGGAGGATGACGATGCAATAGCAAATGAGCCGATCGCTCACTTTTCGGATCTTTTTTTTGGAGACACGACCTACGCTTCGAGTGGACTACTACATTTAATTCCATCCTTGATCACGGGGGAAGACAATTCGATGTTAGAGAAGGCGCCGACATTGGAGGAAGTCAAACGAGTTGTATTTGCAATGGATGGGGATAGTGTTGCAGGCCCGGATGGGTATAGGGTAGGTTCTTTACATTTGCGTGGGACATCATTGCTACTGATGTCCATAGGGCAGTGGTGAGTTTCTTTTGTGGAGCAGAGCTACCTCGGTTTGTAACGTCTACCTCTATAGTGCTTCTTCCAAAAGTTTCGAATCCCCAAGATTTCTCCAAGTTTCGATCGATCAGCCTTTGTAATTTCTTTAATAAACTGATATCTAGGATATTGGTGGACCGTGTAGCTCCGATTTTACTAAAACTCATCCCCCCTCAACAGACGGGGTTTGTCAAAGGGCGAGCCATCACGAAAAATTATTTGTTAGCCCAGGAGCTGGTGAAGGACATTAGTAAGAATTCGAGGAGGGGTAATGTGGCTTTAAAACTGGACATGACGAAGGCATATAATCGCATGTCTTGGATGCATATTATTGCTATTCTGCGGAGATTTGGCTTTGGGGAAAGATTTATAGACATGGTATGGCACCTAGTTTCGAATGTCTGGTTCTCGATTCTAATTAACGAGGTGTCTCATGGATTTTTTAGATCTAGCAAGGGTGTACGGCAACGAGATCCCCTATCCCCCATACTTTTTATTATTGGGGCGGAGATGTTATCACGCGATTTAAATAATTTAACTCAACAAGTGGGTTTTTTGGGATTTAGGGTCCCAAGGGGTTGTCCTACTGTTACGCATCTCGCTTTCGCAGACGACGTGCTAATTTTTTCGAATGGGTCTACCGCTGCGTTAAAAAACATTATGCAAGTTTTGGGGAAGTATCAGCAGTCATCGGGTCAATTGGTGAATGTCCAAAAAAGTGGGTATCTAATGCACTCGGCTATATCCTCGACTTGCAGAAGGGTGATTGAGCGAGTTACACGATTTTCAAGGCAAGTTTTTCCATTTCGATATCTTGGTTTCCCTCTATACATCGGCAGGAGTAAACCGTCATACCTTGAGGAGGTTGGTCAGGCTATGCTGCGTCGAATCGTCTCCTGAAAATCTAAGTTTCTTTCCTAAGGAGGGAAACTTACCTTGGTCAGGCATGTTTTGATGTCCATTCCAGTACATTTGCTGACAGTGACTGTGATACCAACCTTGGTGTTCAAAATGGTGGAAAAGGTATGTGCAAATTTTCTTTAGGGTGAATCGGAGGCAAGGTTGAAATACCATTGGATTGGATGGTCTCAATTGTGTTACCCGCTTGGGGAGGGAGGAGTGGGGATTAGGCGTTTAAGTGATGTGTATGCGGCATTCTCTTGCAAACTGTGGTGGCAGTTTAGGACGGGCTCATCGTTTTGGGCAAGTTTTTTACGGGCTAAATACTGCAGAGATCTTCACACATGTCAGGTTGAGCTGAGTCGGCAGGCCTCGGGGACATGGCAGAGGATGTTCAGTGTCAGTCGGCAAGTGGAGTTGTCTATGGTCTGACTGATCCAGGAGGAAATTTGTCATTTTTGGTATGATAACTGGCTGAGAACTGGCGCATTGTTTCTTAAAACCACAATGCATCCAACCCTATCTTTCAAAGATTTCATTACACATGGGAAGTGGGATGCAAGTTTGCTCTCCCAGGTCATTACTCTTGACCTTCTCCCTTCGGTTTTACATCATTCGGTTCCCCAGCATGGGCGGGTGGATGAGGTCGTTTGGAGCTTGTCGTCATCTGGCAAATTCTCTCTATCATCGGCGTTCAAGGAGATATGGCAAGGCCGAAGCTCCTTGATTGTTCTCTCTCTCATCTGGCATTGTCGCATTCCGACAAAGGTGTCCTTCTTCATGCTGCGCTTGTTGCTCAGACGACTGCCAACCCCAGACGTCTTCGGTAAGATGGGATTTCATATGCCTTCCAAATGTTTCTGCTGTCATAATGGAGCAAATGAGACATTGGAGCATCTCTTCTTGGAGGGACAGATCGCGATGGAGGTATGGACCTATTTTACTGACTTAAATGGGCTCCAGACTGTCGTGTCAACTTTGCGGGCTCGGGTAGTGGATTGGTGGATGGTGGGTCCGAGAGCTGAGAAAAGGCGCATACTCTTCAGGATTTTACCTTGTTATATTTGTTGGCACATATGGAAGGCAAGGAACCAAGCAGTATTTGATGGGATTCAGATGTGCGCGGTCACTATCCGACAAGCCATTATGTCAGACGTTGTGGCAGAACTGGAAATTCATTTTAATCATAGACTAGGAAGGGTCACGTTTCCCCAACTATATGACTGGTCGGGTCAACAAGCGAGCGGTGTCAGCTATCAAATTGTACGGTGGCAGGCAAAGAAACAGGGAGGTTTAACGCTGAATACGGATGGGTGTTCCAAAGGCAACCCAGGTTGGAGTGGTGGGAGAGGGATATTTGCGGGATTCTTCAGGCAGCCCCGTATTCGCTTACTCGGCATTCTTTGGGAGAAGATCCAGTTTGCATGCGGAAGCTCTGGCAATGCTAACGGGCTGTAGCTATGTGTAGAGAAGGGTTTCAGCAGTGTTGACATCCAATCGGATTCTCAGGTATTAGTGGGGATTGTACAACGCCGCTTGCGATGCCCGTGGCAGATTCGTCGAGAAATAGAGCAGATCTGGCAAATGGTGGGAGATGTAACGCAGGTTTCTCATTGTTTTTGAGAGGCTAATCGTGTGGCAGACATTCTGGTTAGCGAGGGTGTTTATCATCAACAACGTGCATGTACTGTCTATGAGCATATCTACAGTTATCCAAAACTAGCTAGGGGGGAATCCCGCCTGGATAGGCTAGGCATATCAGCTGTTAGGAGGACATCAAGGGGGAGAGATTGACCGCTGATATTCAAGGATCATCCTTCACATTGACTGGAAGAGCTGAAGTTGAAAAGAGAAGATTTAATCTTAGTTTCAGATCTTAAATGCTTAAAATTTTCACTATGATGTAAATTTGTTGTTGAATTGTGGGTTGATGGCAGGGAGTTTCGACCCTTTATAAGAGGAAACTCTATCGAAATTTTTTATATAAAAAAAAGTATGTTCAAAAAAAAAAAAAGGTAACCGCTACTTCATCTCTATGGAATAGAAGGCGCTCAAGTCACCTTCTTGTGCAAAAAATATATATATATCAGGCACCCTTAATATTTAATTAATATAACAACCGTAAGAAATAAAATCAGAAAATATTTGAATACTAGTAAATAAAAAGAAATAAATATAATTAATTCGATCTCACAATTTTAGATGAACCAAATCCTTCGTTGTTTCTTGACTAGAATGAGAATCTTAGTTCATCTCCAAGGAAAAAGCCATGCGCCAAGTATTGGAATTAATTGTCAAGACCATTTTCCAAGAATACAAGATGAAGTATTGAAAAAAAAAAAGGAAAAGACAAGTCGTTCTAATTACTTGCCTCGTTGTTCCGCGAAAGAAAAGATAAAGAAGCAAAACATGCCTTTTCTTATTCCATTTCCTACTACTACTAAACTACTATTACTTATCCAACCAAAATTCAAATCTTAATAAGCTAAAAAATCATCTTCAAAAAGTCCTACAAACTAGTCTAGTCTAGTATTTCAACAAAAGTAGGAGGCTATCCATTCGATGGAGAATCCGACTTTCACTTCTTCAATTTAAAATAAGAGATCACGTGCCAAATCTCGAGCTTCCGAAAGTGCAAGTTAATGCTTTGACATGCCTACGTCGAACAGTATAAAATTTAGTGAAAATCACGTCTTTAATCCATTTTTTATCCAAATCCCTATGTCCAATACCAATTACTAAAAATAAATAGAATATACCAATTAACGCAATATTTGGTAAAATAAAAGAGGAAAACAATCATAAAAGTTATAGCAAAAATGCAACCTATCATTATGATACTCGTTTGTGTGAAAGGGCGCTTCCTACGGCGCAAAAACAGCCTTGTGCGTCTTCCAAACATTGGCCCTGCGCTGCCACTGGCACCTATGCTGTTGAACAGCCTCCTCCTTTGCGGAATAGGTCTCACCAGAGTCCTGAGAGCAGCGTATTTTTTTGCAACTCAACTAGCCATTTTTCGGCACAACCATGAGCAGATGTCGAATCGCACACTCCAATTTATGTCACATTATTTCAGTGCATAACCTTTATGTCAATCACCAACAATTTCGTTCCCCTCTTCAACTGTAGATTCCTTCTTCTTCAAGGATACAACAGTAATTTTTATACTCTACTAGGCCAATTTCATTGGCCCAATAAATGTGTGAATAGTAAAATGGTCTGACCCACGGCGCTTTGGGGGCCAAAGAGATCGCGAGATCAAACAGTATATCGACCATAAGGATCTCCTTCCCAGCCTTTGCTTCGTAAATCGTGCAAAGGGTCTGCAAGCTATCCCTCCTCATCGATCACTGCGCAATTTGATACACTTCCTAGATTCTGATTAATAGCACCGGCAAAGTGAGGGTGTTCATATTTGACACAAAACTAGAAGGACAAAATTAGTTGTAGGCGGAGAACGTCTTTCCGGTGACATGTCCAATCATCCTGCACTATTACGGCACATTGTATTCCTCACTTAATGACGAGAAGGGTCCACGAGTAGCCAAGTACAAGCTCTAAGACTTCAACATCAAGATGGGGATTAATTTCTGTAAGATCAATGTCTACATGAATTTGGCTACCACTAAAGTACTAGACAAGATCTAATTCTAACCACCGAGGGCGCAGATACTTTCTGATCAATTCACCGAGGAACATATAGACCTGTGACACTGCAACTATACCTCCCAGCAGCCTACACTTTGTCAATCCACATCAACATTAGTCAGGTCCGCTACCTCTCAACTCCTAATTGGGCAAAGTAATTTGATGTCCCAGGTCTTTGCATCCATATTTGATGTTGGGTTTGGGCTCGTGATGACGGATTTGATCCAGGCCTATCGGCATCCCAAGTGGGCTACAATATTTCTCCATATTTGATGTTGGGTTCGAGATGATGGATCTGATCAAGAATCTGATTTAGGCCCATCGACATCGCAAGTGGTAGCAATGTGGGCCATAATATTTCTGTGGAGCAGTTGGACCATGTCGTGGCCTAATCAATATCAATAGTCATGTCAACTATAAAGGTTCAGAATCAACCCAACTTCAAGTTTGAGGTCAAACTTCCAATTTAATTAGTCCAATGGACCACATATCGGCCCAATTATGTATTTATTAATGTTCCACTGCGCTTGCCCATGTAATAGAAAAGGTTTATCGTTCAATAGATTGATTGTTCTATTATATATTTGTTGCACACAATATTTCATGTTTTTTTTAATTAAATAGCATAAATTAATAGATTTAGTCAATATATAACCGCAATCTCACTAATGATAGTATATCATCCAGGTATTAATATTTACAGTGGTGGGATTTTTGAGTATACTCTCCCACACTATGTATATCATAAGTGCATTCTCCTTGACGTTATTGTAATGTTCATCCGTCAAGGTTTCGTAATCCTTAAACTAGACTTGTCAATCAGGGCTACTAAGCCGGGTTTTCATAAGCTCGAGTTCAACTCATTTAATTTGTAACATTTTCGAATTTTAGACTATGAGTTTCGGATTAATAAATGTGAAACTTATACTCAATTTACATAATATGCGGTTGTGAGCCTTATTCGAGTTTAGCCCAAACTTACTTATTACCACTTAATTTTCTTAATATAATTATTATAACTATTAAGTTGTAAAACTAATTTAATATTTACAAAACTATAACATTAAAACTAAACATGAAAAAGCAATAGTTTTTATAAAGTATATAAACCAAAAAATTTTCAATAATATTTATATCTAATTCGTTCAAAATACATGAAAAATAGCAATAAAAAATGCAGTCATAAACCAATACATTTTTAAAGGTTGGAATTTCTTTATAGTCTTATAATTTGAATCCAAACATGCTTGATGATTTGTGCTTCTAGATCAAAAGGAAATCAACTAATATTATGGCAATACAAAAATTCACTCAACCAATAAGAAAAGTCAGAGATTCAGTTATGTATACTAATATTGGCTCTCAAGAAAGTTAGTAGAAGAGTCTGTAAATGTATTTTTGTGTTTTATAATTTGTATATATTTAGTATTTAGTAATAATATATTTGGATATATAATTATACATAATATCAAAATATAAATATTATTCCCTCCGTCTCATTAAAAGTGTCATACTTTCCTTTTTGGGATGTTCCAAAACAATTGTCATGTTAGAAAAGTCAAAGCACCTTTTAACCTCTCTTTCCAATATAGCCCTTCTTTTTAATAATATACATGTTATCAGTCAAATTTAAATTTTGAATTTGTGGGAGTAAAACTTGAAAGAGAAATACGAACATCACAATCAAACCACTATTCTTAAAAAGTTGGATTTCCCAAACACAACTAAATAAATAGGATGGAAGGAGTATATATATATATATATATATATATAGGTAATTAAAGGGTCGGATCTATGTTGGATTTGAGCCTAATGAGGTTTGAGCCTATAATTCAGGGTCAGATCTACAAATATTATATATTTTTGTATTTTGTAATTTGTATATATTGGGTTTGAGCCTATAAGTCGGGTAACATTAATATTGCACATTATTGTTTTATTGTTTATATTTATTATCTTAGTATTTACATTTATTATGATAATACGGATATTTTATGATATAATTGACACTAGTAATTGCAGAAATCCCAAATTCTTTGCTTCCACAATTTCAAGGTTGAAGCCCTCAAAAAAAAATTTTCTTGGACTGTTTACTTGTTGGTCATGATTATTAATCTCCCAGATCAATGGTCATGATTATTAATACAAGGGAATTAGAAGAGAAAGTAGTCAGATTTAGTGGTTTGCTCAAGAAAGAAAACAATTGAAGAAAATTGGAGAGCTAGCTTCAAGATTCATGCTAAAAGGAAACTACTCTTCATGAAAGTCGCTTAATTCCTTTATATTTTTGTGTTTCATTATTTATTTTATGAAAGTTGCTTAATTCCTAATATACCCACACTAAATAAGATAATACCTTAACCATAATTGACGAAATTGTCATATTTAAAAGATGGATGAATTAAAAGAATCAACTCTTACTTCATATTTGCTATCAAAACACGGCTTCTTAATTATAAAGTTAAACATATTAAACTGTGGAGAGTCGATTTTTTCGACTCAAAATTCAGTATGTTTGGTTATCAAGAATTTCAAAAAAATTTTAAATTTTATTCGGCTTACATCATAAACATAATTTTCAAACACTTTTTTATTTCATATGTATCACATCACAAAAACTGATGCGATAATTATTTCAAATAAATATTTCAAATAACCTCCCATCCAAACAAACTTTGCAGCCTCGTGATAAGCAGTGGAATTATTGCAAAAACAGGACCCGTTGTGTGGGAATGGAATACAATAATTCCCGATAATTCTATGGAACGGGACCCACTACTTGTGAAAGGTTCACAAGCACTGATATTAATGGCAGAAGAGGAGTAATTAGCATTTAATGGATTTTAAAAAAATTAATAAGAATATATGGAGTTAACTAATTGAGGGTAATTTTGACATTTGAGAAAATTTTCCTTTGACAGGAATATTATTACACTGGAAATATCACCAGCTCGAGCCCACCACTTGAATATGTTTGCAAGTACAACTTGTATTCCACTTTAGATTTCGGAAGGAATTTTTCTTTCTCACCCCATGTTTTTCCCCTATTGATTTAGTTATTTTCAATTTGAGGGAATATAAATGCATAATGGGATAATTTCACAAACTTCTCTTGAATTTTTTTAAAAATTACAGAGAGCTCTTCTTAGGTTTTAAAAATTACTTATACCTCCCATATTTTTACTATTTATGGTGCAACAAGCTAGATTTTCTCTAGACAATTCTAAATTGCCCTTTTCTACAAAACTGAAAATGAAAAATATAGTATAGTCAATCACTTTCTCTTCCACACTTTGTACAAACCCACTATCTTAATCCCTAACAACTATGTAAGCATAAACTCAAGGTCCAAATCCAAGTAACCGCCAAAGAGATCCCACCCCTTACCCCCAAATCAACAACCAATTTTATACCCCAAACTTAAATGTAAATGTCCTAACATCTTTCCAATACAAGCTAATCTAGTCTAAAATCACCATTTGATAGGTTGCAATTTTACCATATATTTTGTAATTAATTTCTCTTATTACCTTACCAAATGTGGATTAACTGTCAGATTCCACTCACTTTTGGAAATTTGTAATTATTGCAGGGAGTAGAATAAATTACCATAAAAAGGTGCCAATTTGACGGTAGCTAGCAGAAGAGTTTGAGTGGTAACAGGAGACACGAGACCAATGAAAGACAGAATTGAAGATTGTTTCCTTATCTTCTGATAATGACAGTACAGCGGATGAGAAGCAGTTGAACTCTTTCCTTTTATTTCTCTTGGCAACCGTATAGTAGAGGACTTTTAGGGAGGAAACTTTTTGGCTTTGGACAATTTCATCTTTTAGTGGCTGGGAGTCCATGTATGTTAGACATTTAGGTAGAAGCAATTAGGCATCTTTTGACTTGGTGGTATTCCGTTGTTCTTATTCTACCGTTTTTCATCTCAATTTCAGTGACAATGGCTGCGACTGGTTCTACAGTTTTGTGTGGGTTTTTCTTATCAAGGATGAACTAAATCCTTTTTTCTAGTCAAGGAACAACAGAGGCTTTGGTTCATCTAAAAATTGTGAGATCGAATTAATTTTATTTATTCTTCTTATTTTACTGGTATTTGCATATTCTCTGTTTGCAGTGTTTATGGTTGTTTTGTTAATTAAATATCCTGGGCTCGGATATTGAATTAATTTAGCAACCTAATGTCAATTGGGGCGTTGAATCCGTAATTGTTTAACTGCTCTAAAATAGTGACAACTGGCATGATTAGATTTGTGTTAGGGAAATACGCAGACTAATCTAAAATAACACTGGTAGTGTGTTAGTTGGCTAGAATAGGGCTTTTCTAATACGTAAGGTAATTGGGAAATTAAATTTTACGGGCGTACCTAAAATTATTTCTCGATTAGAGTAGTGGTTAACGGGCGTACCTTAGTCATCGATACAATAAGGAGGAGTTGACTGTCATCGCTTGTTTGACAGTTATAACCTATTTATTAGTTAATAATTGGTATTATTAGTTGAATTGTTATAATTGTTAATAATTATTGTTATCTCTGCATCGATGATCAATTAGTTGAACCATTGCCTAAATTGCTTCTTGACTAGAGCTATCCAATACTATTTGAGTTTTTACCTTATTGCTATTTAATTGTTATTTAATTCTTATTCAACTGTAATATTTGGTTAGCATAGTTTATTGTTAATTTTCTTAAAATCTCCCCATAACTTGAACTTTAGTAGAAACGAATTACTTCCAATCCATGTGGATTTGATCTTACTTATCCTATATACAAATTAACAAGTTCTTGGGAATAAATTCTGGTATACCGGATTAAACAAACTTTTTGAAATCAGGATGAATCTAGTAACCCATTGCACATCCAGAGTCCCTGCTGCAGTACTAGAATTGACTCAAAACTGCTTTTGTTGGCAACTAAGTTTATTTTATTATTGTACAGGCATCAACAACCTGTCAATTTTTGGCGCCGTTGTCGGGGACTGGTGTTAGTTAATTTTTTTTTTTTTTAAGTTCATTTTCGTTCTAATTTTCTGATACTTTTCTAGTGTATGCCCCGTTCCTCTTGGGCAGGTGAATTAATTTTTGATCATGAGATAAAGAGGACTGCGCATAATGCCAGCTCGAGCGATTCTGATCAAGAAGGTGACGCCATGACTAATGCTCGAATTTTAAGGGAATTGGCTGCTCCAAACTTAAATCAACAGTCATTATGCATTACCTTTTCAAATTTAGATGAAGAAACTCCTTTTGAATTAAAGTTTAGTCTAATTCACCTTTTACCTTCTTTTTATGATTTTTCGGGTGAGGATCCTTACAGGCACTTGCACGAATTTGATGTAGTATGCACAAGTATGAAATCTTCGGCGATTACTGAGGAGTAGATAAAAATGAGCATTTCCCTTTTCTCTCAAGGATGCGGCAAAAGATTGGTTCTATTATTTGCCACTAGGTAGTATAACAACTTGGAGACAGTTAAAGAAAAAGTTTTTGGAAAAATATTTCCCTGCGTCAAGAGTCGCCAATCTGAGGAAGGAAATATGCGGCATTACACAGCATCCGGGGGAGTCTCTCTACGATTACTGGGAGTAATTCAAGAAATTATGCATCAAATGCCCTCAGCATCAAATAAGTGAGCAGTTGCTCATCCAGTATTTTTACGAGAGGTTATTTTTCAGAGACAGGAGTATAATTGATACTGCAAGTGGAGGGGTGTTGGTGAATAAGACTCCTCGAGAAGCGTGAGAGTTGATCGAAGGGATGGCTGAGAACTCGCAGCAATTCAGTACAAGAGAGGATGTCCCGACACGTAGAGTGAATGAGGTAGAGACATCCTCTATCCAACAACAGTTGACTGAGTTGACATCATTTGTTAGGCAATTGGCTGTGGGATTTGCATGGCTATGGGTCACTCTACAGAGATATGCCCATTGACTCAAGAAAAGAATACGGAGCAACTAAACATAACTGGCCACACGCCCGTGCCAAGAAAGTCATATGACCTGTATTTGAACACATATAATCCGAGTTGGAGAGATCACCCTGACCTCAATTATGGAGGGAATAGGCGATCAAATTTTGCACCGAACAGACAGCAAGGGTATCATCAGCAATACCAACCTTGGCCAGCACCATCACCATCTCCAAGATCAGGGCCGTCTTTGGATGAAATGATGAAGCAGTTAATTGCTAGCCAAGCGTAATTTCAACAAAAGATGGAATCTGACTTGTAAAGTCAAATGGGTCAGATACAAGCAGTGCAAAATCAAATAGTACAGATGTAAGCAATGCAGAGTCAAATGAGTTAGATGGCAATAGCAATCAACCGTTTGGAATCTCAAGTTTACGGAAGACTTCCATCTCAGCTTGAAGTTGACCCAAAGAACATGAGTGAGTGCCATGACCCTCAGAAGTGGAAAAAAAATTAAAAGGCCTACAGTTCTGGAGGATAAGAATCAAGATCAAATTCAAAATGAGATGGAAGATGAAATGCGTGAATTGGCATCTACACTGAGCAAATTGAATTCTCCAATTTATGAAGAATTGCCCTCACAGACCATCGTCGACGTTAAGAAAGATGAGGATGTAATTATTCGGACAAATGACATGGAATTGCAAGAGTTTCAAAAAAATAGATCTAAAGATGCAGTTGAAAAGGAAGTTGAAGTGCAAGAAATGAGGCCTCATCATCAACTCGTTTAAGTGAATGAATTCAGTGAACAATCTCTAAATGCGGTGACATATTCTCCATTTCTTAATCAATATTCTCCTGACTCTTATTTTTCAATTCATGTTAGTGAGATTGACTTTATTATACTAGAAAATTTTAAATTTTATGACAGGAATAAGTTAAGAGTGGCGATGGAAAAATATCTTGAACCAATAAATACACGTGATGAAGGAATGAGTGAAGAATTTAGATTATTGTTGACTTGTTTGGCACCATCTACTAGTCCATGGAAGACCGTAGCTTGTGTGCTCAAGGATGAATCTATTCACGAGGGTTATCAGGACTATATAGAGGATGAATCATTGAAACGAGTTACAAGATTTTATCCTCCCTGAACAAACATGACAATGTCTACCCAAATATTGGTTTTGTTTATTTTTCGTTGTTCAATGCTTTAAATTTGTCGTTTTTCACTTGGGTACTAATTGATCTTGATGTTTTCCTCAACTGTGACCAGGACAAGAAAACTTGGCGTGCCCACACGAGGAGGGCACGCATTAATCTCATAAGCCCCAACCTCATGGTCAGGAGACTTTTGTAAAACATGGCGTGCCCACGCGATGTTGATAAAACCTTAACATCTCGTGACATTGGCAGGAAGTGGAATCATGGCATGCCCACACGAGGAAGGCACGCGTTAAATTGCAAAAAGTGACTCTCAAGTCAGAATACTTTTTCCAACCTTGGTGTGCCCACGCCGTGTTTGACGGCCCAAAAAAAATAAAAAATAAAAAATAAAACCAAAAACTATTTTTTTTCTTTTCCCTTCTTTTTCTTAGTTTCTTCTTTTTCTTTCCTCCTCTTTTCTTTCTATCTTCTTCCCCTTTTCCCCTGCTCTCCCCTGTTACTCCTTCTCTTTCGGTCGCAAACCCTTTTGCTGCCGCCGTCCTGTAATCACCAAGCGCCACCCGCCGTTTCCCCCTCACTCTCTCCCTCCCCAGCCGAACGCTCCATCGTCGCCAGTGCCGTGCCCGTCTCCCTCTCTACACCACTACCACTCCCGTTTTCTTCATTAGGACAACGGTGGAGGTATTTAAAAATCCATTCCCAATTTTTGGTATTGTTTGGTGTTGTTTGGGTTGGCCGTTTGAAATATTTCATTAACTGTGAGATGCCCAGCGGTACTAGTTGGGGTATTTTGACTAGATTTGTTAATTCTATCTGATTGGCCGCCTAATTGACAATTAAGAGCTTGTGGCTGAGTTGTTATTGTCAAATTTCTGAACTGCTATTGCTGGAATTGTCGAATTTTTGGGGCATTCTCTACGATTTTTGGTTAGTTAACATTTATTGAGTATTTGGGTGGACAAATTTTGTATTTGACTATTGAATTGGGGAACACCAGTGACTATTGATTTGCATTTGCTGGTTGCTATCTTTGTTGGATATTCTGTCTTTTGTTGTTTGGAGTGATAATTGGCGACAATAGTGCGTGGTGCCACTTATGAGCACAAGTTCATCACGTAGATGAGCGAGTGATAAACATCACCCATCAAGTGACTCAGATGTCTCAGAACCTAGTCGCCTACTTCCATCATATTGGCTTCACTCCACTGTTCCCGCCTATCTCTTAGCCACTCGAGAGGGAAGTTTCATTATCCTATTTGCTCTAATTGCTATATTACCTCTATTGAGGACAATGTCGGATTTAGGTGTGGGGGGGACAGCAGTGGTACTAGTATTTCTAGTTTTTAGTTTTAGATGTTCTTCCTTGATTTTTAGTTTGTTATTTGTCTATTTTTCTTTTTTTTTCTAGTGATCAGTTCTTCTGTGACTATCAAGGTTTGATGTTGGTTGTTTGGCTCCAATTCTACTATTGTCAAGTTTTAATAATAAAAGTGTATCAAGTTAATTTGGTTGAGTCTAAAAATATCTCTTTAGTGAATATCGATGATTTTGTGACTTTTATGATTTTTGATTAACTTTTCTAGACATAGAGAATAACTGTTTGGCATTTTCAAGTAAATTGGTCCAATTAGTAACTTTAGTTCTCCATGTTTGAAGAAATAAGGCTAGCTGCTGCTATTTTCTTTGTGATATTTTGAATTATTTTGTTGTCTGACTGTGAATAAAAGTTGGTTGTACTCCGCTAGTTGTTACTACTGAGTAATTAGGGATCTTCACCAAAAGTGTCAATTCTCACGTAAAAAAGTAGTAATTTCTATGAGTACGTGGTCGTGTAGCGATAGGAGCTGAGTAACCTGATTCTTTCATCTGACAAATGTTGGAGTTCTTGTCAAAAGACTCTAATGACTAGAGACTAAGCCTATTATTACTTCAAAAGAAAAAAAAAAGAAGAAAACAGATCATAAAAACAAAAAGATGTGTGAAGGTTGTGTCAATATGTGATTAAAGTCAGCTTGCCGATTTGTGGATTTAATGCTGAGATTTTGGTTAATAGTTAGACCATTTGCTGATAAATGTTGAGCGATCATTCCTTTTTCTTAGATTAGTTTGCCTTAAATTGGAGGAGTCCGCGATTTAGAAGCTAACCGGGGTGATGTTTCTTGGATCTTGACCATTGATGCTTGATATGTGTTTTTCTTGGTGTCTTAGCAATAAGGTAGATGGAGCAATAGCCATTATCAGGAGTTGGTGTCTGTTTGCTGTTCTCATACTTGAGGACAAGCATGGTCTGGGTGTGGGGGGAATTAATAGGTTGCAATTTTACCATATATTTTGTAATTAATTTCCCCTATTACCTTTCCAAATGTATTCATTTTCATATTCCACTCACTTTTGAAAATTTGTAATTATTGCAGGGAGGGGAATAAAATATCATAAAAATGTATCAATTTGACGGTAGCTAGCAGAAGAGTTTGAGTGATAACAGTAGACACGAGACCAATGGAAAACAGAATTGAAGATTGTTTCCGTATCTTCTGATAATGATAGTACGGCGGATGAGAAGCAGTAGAACTCTTTTCTTTTATTTCTCTTGGCAACCGTATAGTAGAGGATTTTTAGGGAGGAAAAATAACAACCAATTTTGACCCCTTTTTGGCTTTGGACAATTTCATCTTTTAGTGGCTGGGAGTCCACGTATGTTGGATATTTAGGTCGAAGCAATTAGGCATCTTTTGACTTGGTGGTATTCCGTTGTTCTTATTCTACCATTTTTCATCTCAATTTCGGTGACAATGGCCGTGACTGGTTCTACAGCTTTGTGTGGGTTTTTCTTATCAAGGATGAACTAAATCCTTTTTTCTAGTCAAGGAACAACGGAGGCTTTGATTCATCTAAAAATTGTGAGATCAGATTAATTTTATTTATTTCTCTTATTTACTGATATTTGCATATTCTCTTTTTGCAGTGTTTATGGTTGTTTTGTTAATTGAATATCTTGGGCCCAGACGTTGAATTAATTTAGCAACCTAATGTCAATTGGGGCGTTGAATCCGTAATTATTTAACTGCTCTAAAATAGTAACAACTGGCATGATTAGATTTGTGTCAGGAGAATACGCAGGCTAATCTAAAATAACCCTGGTAGTGTGTTATTTGGTTAGAATATGGCCCCTCTAATACGTAAGGCAATTGGGGAATTAAATCTTACGGGCGTACCTAGGATTATTTCTCGATTAGAGTAGTGATTAACGGGTGTACCTTAGTCATCGATACAGTAAGGAGGAGTTGACTGTCATCGCTTGTTTGACAGTTATAACATATTTATTAGTTAATAATTGGAGTTATCTCTGCATCGATGATCAATTAGTTGAACCATTATCGAAGTTGCTTCTTGACTAGAGTTGTCCAATACTATTTGAGTTTTTACTTTATTGCTATTTAATTGTTATTTAATTCTTATTCAACTGCAATATTTGGTTAGTGTAGCTTATTGTTAATTTCCCTAAAATCCCCTCATAACTTGAACTTTAGTAGAAACGACTTACTTCCAATCCCTGTGGATTCGACCCTACTTGCCCTATATACAAATTAACAAATTTTCGGGGATAAATTCTGGTATATCGGACAGGGTGAATCTAATAACCCATTGCACATCCAGAGTCCCTACTCCAGTACTAGAATTGACTCGAAACTGCTTTTGTTGGCAACTTGATTTATTTTTATTATTGTACAGGCATCAACATCCTGTCACCATTAAAACACTCGCATGTTTTTAAAAATATTAACATCTCAGAAGTAGAGAATAAATTCCACCTCCACAGAAAATTCATAACCAACAATTACTAATGCAACAAAAGAAATCCTTATGCAATTATTGATATTTTACAAAGATTTTTTCTTGATAACAAACAAAATACAACAAATTTCACATCTTTGGTCCTTCTTCCTATAACAATCATCAAATTCTTTATTTTTTTTTATCACCGTGAATATCTTCATTTTCTTCTGGTTTGATACACAATCTTCTATTGATTTTGCAATTTCAATTTGATGATCCATAAAACTAAAGATAATAAAAAGGAGCATAGCATTATAATAATTAGGAAAGAGAGAAGTAGAAATAGACAAGCAATAGAGAAATAGGATTCTTTTTTGTTATTGTAAATCTATTGCCTTAAATAATGAATTATGTACCTAGTAGATGACATTATAGGGACTTTACTATATCAAGGGAGCTAAGTGTAATTACTTAAATCTAAGGGGAGCCGAGTGAAATTGTTAGAAATCTCAAGGAAGGTTTTTCAAAGTATCCCATGTATAATAGGGAGGGGGCTGATCCATCTAGACTATTCTAAGTGGGGATTAATCCCACCTTTAATTTTTTATTCTACAAGCCTTGGACCGTAAAATCATCCAAGTGTCTCAAATTACCCAAACTACTACTGTTGTTGTGTATAAAAATCAACAAAAACATAGGTTTTTAATCATAGGAACTAATTATTATCTTCTGTCAAGTATATAGATCCATGTTATTCCTATACTCATACCAATGGTGTGTGAAACCATACTATTTTGAAAGAATTAGCAATTTTAGATTGCAAAACGTCCAAAACAAAAGTCAAAGGAGCGATTTGGCATTAATTGATAACTTTCAAGTGCATATTACTCAAAATAAAAGTTTAGAATGCAAAGTGAGAGTCAACGCAAAAATCAAGTGCAAAGTGGAATAAGTTCTTAGTAGCACTATTGATTTACAATTTGGGGTTAACTGCTACTAACCTCCTATGATTTTATCTACTACCACATAACTTTTTTAATGTTTTAAAATATCCATTGCACCCTCTATGGTTTGATGTAAACTAGAAACTTAATGGAAAATAGTCGATGTAACATCATTCATTGAAATATTAGTAGTACTCTTATTTAAATGCTTAATCAAACAACGAATTAGTCATCTTGTATAAAATTATAGGGAGATTATGTGGATAAATACAAAAATCACAAGAGGATAAAGTGAATATTTTTGTAAATCATAAGGGAGTAAAGTGGATAGTATAATTTTATCACACACTTTTAGAGCACGTGTGGTCTAATCGTCATTATGCATTCCATCAATTTTTCATTTTACATAAAATCACAAGGGAGTTATGTGGTTATTTTGAAAGCTTAGGTCAATTATCTGACATTATGCAAAACTATAGGGGAGTCATATGTAATTTACCCTACAATCTGCTAATAACTCAAACTCTTGGTTTTCAGAAGTGCAGTTTATCAAGTTTTCTTTTTCATATGTTCTAGCATCAGGATGGTTCGAATTTGATGGCTTTATATATAGATATAATTGATCCTTACTTAATTTGTGTACATTTTCCGTAAGTATGATAACACTTTGTTTGGAAATAAATCCCCAGAATAACTGAGAAGCCAATATAATGGTGCATATTAACACATTAATCATAACTTTACATTAAAAGTGTGTGGAGTTATAAAGAAAAATTTTATTTAAGAAAAATTGTGTGGAAATCCGTATTTTACATTAAAATATAAGCATATTAATGGAATCGGTTTTGTGACGTTGGAAATTTCTGTTTAACTTTAAGTCCTTATTTATTTTTCCTACTCACTGGTTGCATCATGGCAAGAAGTGGAATTAATCTCACCTTTAATTTTTATTCTACACGCTTTGGGCCGTAAAATCATTAAAGTGTCTCAAATCACAAAAAAACAAAGCCTAGGTGCAGATGCAGGGTCCTTCCCAGAAATATGAGGATAAATAGTCCCAAAACAATAAAAATTTCTTTCCTTAAATCTTTCAAAACGAAAATCCTGGGTGCAGGTCCTTTCTTCTCAAAAAAACTCCAAAAAACTATGCAGTAGTCAATAAAATTTCTTTACTTTACTCAAGCCAAGATCATTTCCAGATTATTCGACTGCTCTCTCGTTAACTTTGATTGATCTGTTCTTTCTTGCTCCGTTTGTCCGCTGAGTAATTGATTATCTCATTTATCTTCTTCAACTTCCCACCAGGAAAACAGAAATTTCAGGAAAGAAATACTTGCTTGCTCTGCAGTCTGTGAGATCTGTTTCTATAAAAGGTGAGATTCCTGTAAACTTGCAAATTGTTCATTTCTAAATACCCTACTAGAAACCCTTCATGAATATAATAGGAAGGCGGCTGATCAGTCCAGACCATTCGTGGTGGGGCTAATTTTGGATGAATTATTAACTTTAGGTGCAAAATATCCAAAATAAATTTTAAGGTGCAATTTCATGGTAATTAGTAATTTTAAAGTGCAAACTATCCAGAAATAAAAATTTGAGATGCAAAGTGGAAATCATTCAAAAGGGTGTAAAGTGAAATTGATTGCTTATTGCAAGCAAGCTTACAAGGAGGGAGGGTGAAAACAAGGAGTCTACTAAGGATTTTTGCGGTTAATTGATTAACATTTTATAGTTTTGCTTGTTCATATACCAAGGTTTGAGGACTTTGTTAAGATGTAAGTATTTTCATTCAACTCAATGAATCCATTTAGCTGAAATATCTAATAAAGTCATTTTAAATTTTTCTTAGCAATTACAGATTAAAAAATTGTTATTTCGTAAAATTTATGTTGTTTGTAATCATAGGATGTAAAACTTATTAAGCAACACTACTTGAATTTTGAAAGAAACTATCAATGAAAGTTAAAGTTCCTTTGACCCTTTCTGTTCTTTTTCTCTCTTGGACTATGGTAACTAGGCCAACATGTAAGAAAGTCTTACCTAATGAAAGGCACAAATCTTGGTTAAATTTATTTAGCTTCATGTGGTTCAGCACTTTTCATGTAAATCTTCTATAATTTTAAATATTATAAATAAATTTTTCCATATTTTGTACTAAAATATCAAAGTAACAAAAACAGTTCTTGACAATGGAGCCAAACTAAATGTCCAGATAAAATATTTATTAACCACAAAGATTATGTATAACTTTTCGAAACATATGAGAGTTATGTTAGAAAGAACTAATCCACAAGATGCAAAAATGTATTTATCCTATATTTATATATCTTAGTCACTAAAGTTATTTTAGGTTTTGGTCTTGACATTTTAGATAATTCCACCATGGAGGACAATATATATATATTGGAGGTGTGATGGAAGGGATAAGCCCTATTACATAGCAGCTAGTGTGGTTTAGTTACACCCATTACATCTTTAGCTAAAATGCTTCTTAAACAATAAGGATTAGCGAGGAAGTTCCCTCCTATCTGCCGACATAATTGACAAGTACTGAGGATAAATAGTCCAAAAAACAATAAAAAAAAATTCTTTCAGAACGAAAAGCCAGAGTGTGGGGCAGGTTCTTTCAGACCGGTTCTTGTCACCTTATGTGACGGTCTTCATTGACCAGTTTCGATGGAGTCTTTACTCACATCGAGTCCCCTCCCCCTCCCCCTAGAATAGGCTAGCTTAGGTTATAGGAATTCTATTGTGTCGACAAAAAAAAAAAAAGTCAATAAAATTCCTTTTACTTTATTCAAACCAACATCATTTCCAGCTTATTTGACCGCTCTCTCGTTAAATTTGATTCATCTGTTCTTTCTTGGTCTTGCTCCGTTTGTCTGTTGAATAACTTATTATCTCATTACTCTTCTTCACCTTCCCACTGGAAAAAAGAAATTTCAGGAAAGAAATACTTGCGTGCTCTCCAGTCGGCGAGATCTGTTTCTCCCTTAAAATTTGAGAGTGAAACTGGGGAAAAATCCATGCTCCGTTTCGGGTACAATGCGTTTGGAGAACTCAATTTTGGAGTGCCTAGAGTCACTCACCTTAGGTGGCTACAGCTTCTTAGGTTCACGGGAACATGTTTAGCTTTCTTTTCCCATGAATTTGAAAGAGTCGAGTCTTGAAGCTCTGAGTCTTCCCTGTAGAAAAATGTCATTGATTGAACAACTACCCAATCTTGAACTCCTCAAATTAAGACAGCGGTCAATGGACGGCAAAAAATGGGAGCTGGTGGAAGGAGGATTCCCTAAACTCAGGGTCTTGACTTTGCAATCTCTAGAGATTGTTGAGTGGATAGAGACAGACCCTGATAGTGATGAATGATGATTACTTCCCGTGCCTTCAGCAATTAAAACTCCTCAAAATTTTTAGCTTGAAAATGGTGCCTGCTTGTTTTGGGCGTATATCTACTCTTGAAACAATTAAGGTGAGTTTTTGCGGAGATGGTGTCAAATCTTTAGTACGGGAAATTGAAGAAGCACAGAAATATAATGGAAATGAGAATCCGAAGATCATTTATGGAAAATATTGAAGGGCATCAGCTGGTGCAATATTAGGTAATTTTTTTTTTTGTCATTACCATTAATTGGCCTGTAGAAATAATCATGCTTTTTTCATTCAAAGGAGTTTAATTTATATTTACATTCTGGTAGCTTTTTTGTACTTCAGTTGCCTATAATGTGTGCACGAGCACATTGAAAGTGATGAACAAACAACTAATTAAATGCTCTTTTTTTTGGCTTTTGTTAATGAAATTGATGAACAAACAACTAATTAAATGCTCTTTTTTTTGTTTTTTGTTAATGAAATTGATGAACAAACAACTAATTACTGCTCTATTTCTTCTTGATGATATATCATCAGGGAGTGCTACGGTACGTAGCAGTTTTTCTTCGAGATTGTAATTGATCATCTGTATGGTCTGGCTTTCTCTGGTGCTTTTGTGGAAGATTGAGGTAAAAATTGAAAGGATCGATGGCCTCGAGAGAACTCCTGCGTTTTTTGCGGGTAAGGAATCTAAACACATAATTAGGAGCGTGCTAAAGCCCCATGTCTTTGGATGGCTACATCTTTTCCTATCAATTCCCCTTCTTTGGGTGGCTCAATTAGATTTCATTAGTTGGCTAAATTTTGGTTGTAAAAAATTCTCAACTGTTAACCACTTTAATGTTCTTTGATTTCCTCTTTTTCCCGTTGTCTGTTGGGTTGTATGGTATGATAGGAATAAATTTTTGTTTGATTGTCATTAATTAATAAAGATTTGCAAGTTTATGTAACACATGTTGTTTATTTTGATCAGAGAAATTCAAAAAATTGTAAACATTGATTCGATATGAACCGTAAATATAGGATACTCGAATTGGTTTTAATGTGTAATTCGGATAGTAGCAGATCGGACCCAATTCATATGTAAGGATATACTTATAATTTTGTCCGTTAAAACTAAAATTAATAGAGGAATATATAATCATCTTTCATCAAATATTTATATTTGAGATGATATACTTGACTATCTCAACAATATAAAAGTCTTAACTTGTTTAACTTGCTAATTATCTAGTAATATATTTAGCTTTTGTTGCTGAGAATAAGTGATATTTACAAACTTGCTTTTACTATGAATATGCAAGTATTGATGCTTATGTGATCTTTCTTAACAAATAATGAATTATATTTAAATAAAGTCTTTTAGTTGTTTACTTATTTTCTAATTCTCAATTATGAAAATATGATTTCTTTTTTAACTTTGGTATTGAGTCTTAGTACCTCCGGGTCCGTGAACCGCTTTGCCAAATATCCGGTCATTCGAGTACTCTATAACCGTAGACACAGTTCTGATTTAATTTTTTGTCGAACCAATAGAACTGGTTCGAGTTACAAATCTGTTAGGCGGAAAGAACACCCGACCCGTGAAGCGTAATCTCGGACTGATGCTGACTCCTCTTTAGTCTTTGTTCGTGGCTTAAGGCCCTTGTTAGTAATTATATAAACTCAAGTCAAAGATTCCATCAAACTAAAATCTCTATTGAAGTCATTTTACTATTTTCTTTTGAAAATAAAAACTAGCTATTGATTTTTGGATTATAAGATTGATCTTTGGAGCATGCATATTGAACAACAATGCTTGAATTTCGAACAAAAAGGAAAGAAAAACGAAATAAAGCTAACATAGATGACTAATTATAAATTATCATTCTCTTTTTCCCTTTCACTTGAAAATGAAAGAAACTATTTTCGTGATAATAAAAATTCCTGTTCGACTTTAATTTTTTCCTTTCTTTTTTTTTTGGCCTCTTATATGCTCTTTTGCTCCCAAAAATTCCAAGAAAGTCTTGCCTTGTGGAAAGCGAAAATTTTTTAAATAAAAAAAATGGTCTATGTGTAGGGTCCCTTTATTAGTGGACAATGCCGACACTGGTGCTTCTTGGCTACAAAATGAGAGTGAAATAATTCATTCAAAAACCATAAAGTAATGAATAAAAAAAATTCTTTGCTTTTACCAAACCGAGATGTACTTTCTCGTAATTCCTACACTACTATCACCATTACGTTGTTACTTGTTAATCTTTTGTTTCTTGCTCCGTTTGTTTGTCTAATAATTGAATATCCCACAAGAGAAATACTTGCTAATATTTCTCCTCATGCTACACTAAAATTTGAGAGTCAAATTGAGGAAGTTCCTTGCATTATAAGAGATGGAGATGACGTCCACTTGTATAGATCGGATTTGATCGAGCTCATATGTAAGTGGATATTAATTATAATATTTTTTTTGAAGGAATTTAAAATAGATGATCAATAATAATGTTAAGAAGTATGCCTACATATCATGAGGTTTAAGAGTATTTTTTTAATCAAACTACTTGATCTGATACTTTGGTCAAATTGCTTGAGCTCAGCCAGCCAATATTGAGGCAGTTTCGCTGCTAAAAAGTTGGTTTGCAAGATTCGTTTGTAGTTCTACCTAAAAGATAAATATAATTCCGTAAAATTCTTATAAAATCATTGCGAGATTCGTTTTTAGTTCTACCTAAAAGATAAATATAATTCCGTAAAATCCTTATCAAATCATTAGCTGTGTATAATATTATTAAATTTAACCACAAGGGAATATGAAAATGTTCTTGCGATGTATATCAATTAGCTCAAAATTGTTCATGTCCAAAAATCTGAATAGAGTTACCCACACATAAAAAAGGGAGCATTGTGAATGAAATCTTCTCTCAACTAAAACATTGGCCGTTAAAGGATAAAGCTTGAATTAAAGAACAAGAAAAGGGATCGTCCAGCAGCCGTTCTTGACCAGAACACTATCCGGTCTCCATCAATCTATCGAATGCTGCACAAGGACCCCCCGAATGTGGAAGAAAGACTAATGTTAAGAGTTGAATTGATTTCCAACAGCTGTAACAGCAGATGCTTCTATTAGCATGCATTTCGGTTCTGCCTTTTGAGAGTAGTGGGAGTAGGGTGATTTTGATAAGATTTGAAATTTGAATCTATTAAATTATTTAATTATTAAATATTAAATTTGACATATTTGAATACATGTCACATTAAGTATTAATAATAAATGAATAGGTTATCACTTATTTTTTAGAGTAAATTTTATCAAGAAAATTTAGTGCTATGTAATTAATTCAAATGTTAATTTTTTGTTATCAAATACGTTTGAACATATTAAGATCTGAATTCATCAAATTTAAGTGTTGAATTGAATTATCGAACAAGACCTAATTCTCAGTCAACTCATGGAAGTTTTCTATGTGAGTAATAAGAATTGATATCAAACATTTAAAAATATGGGTAAGCCTTACCCACGAACCCTGTGTTAGAAATCAAGGAAAGGGCAGTGCTTGACCCGAAGAATGATCAGTCCCCTTCTCTCTCATTTTCCGAATGGACACCCTCAATGTTGAAGAAAGACTAAGGAGAAGACTTTCAATTAATTTCCAATGGCCCAAGTAACACTGAAATGGGCATATACTTGTGTCTGGATAGGAGATTATTTTGGATAATATTTTTTTATAAAAATTCTGTATCACTTTTTTATATAATATATATGAGATGAAAAGGTAACTGAAAAATATGCCTATGATACAAGTATATAAATTAGTATAAATAATTAGCCTGCATTTAAGTCTTAACTCTTGAAAAGAAGTACTGCTACTAATTAGTAGAATTTTTTACTTCTTTAATCCAATCATTTTCTTTGACCATTGTATATTGGTAACATCAATGCACTCATTAATTTTGAACGTTATCATTTTACTCTTTATATTTATTATCTTAGTGTTTATATATATTACTATTAGGACGGTCAATGGGGCCATGCTAGCCCGAGGTCGACTTGTTAGGTCCAAAAAAAGATGGATGAATCCGACCTTTTACTAAACCGATCTGAGTTTGAATCTAAAAATTATACCCGAATTAAATATGAATCGAGTTTGGGCCTCATTAAGCTCAAATCCAACTTAAGCTCGACCCTTAAATTAGCTATATATATAATGATATGCATATAATATAATTATATATCAAAATATATTATTACTAATACCAAATATATACAAATTACAAAACACAAAAATATATTTGAAGATTTCTCTACTAACTTTCTTGAAAGCTAATATTGATATTACATAACTGAAACTTTAACTTTTCTTATTGGTTGAGCAAAATTTTTGGTTGATTTCTTTTTGGTCTAGAAACATAAATCATCAAGTATGTTTTGATTCAAGTCAGAAAAGTATGAAGAAGTTCCAACTTTTGAAAATGTATTGACTTATAACCGCGTGTTTTATTAGTATTTTTCATATATTTTGAACGAAATAGATATAAATATGTTGAAAAATTTTTGGTTTATGTACTTTTTAAGATTTATTACTTGTTTATGTTTAGTTTTAATGCTATAGTCCTGTGAATATTAAATTAGTTTTATAACTTAATAGTTATAGTAATTATATTAAGAAAATTAAGGAGCAATAACTGAGCATGAACTAAGCCCCAATAAGACTCAAAATCCGAATATTTTATGAGTTGAGTATGATCATCACATTTATTAATCCGAAAGTCACGGCCCGAAATTCAAAAGTGTTACAAATTAAGTGAGTTAAAATTGAACTTATGAATGCGCGACTCACATGACTTGAGTGGCAGTCCTAATTATGATAAAACAAGTCTGAACTGAGCAATTGGTTAAATTTTTAAGCTTTTGCAGTATAGGTGCAGGAACCCTTTGCTAATGGAAAATACCAGAGTGCGCCTTCTCAACCCCAATATGAGTATGAAATAGTCCAAAAATAATAAACTTATCAATGAAAACTTCTTTGCTCTGCAGAACACAAGATGTCTTTATGATAATTCCAACATTTTCTCTTTTACCTTGCTGATCTTTTGTTTCTTACTCTGTTTGAAAGCGTACAAAATTTTGATCAACTCCAATTAATGAGCTTGTAATGACTAGGGAAACTAATACATATTCATAGTTGTAATACAAACCAAAAACAACATTAGTTATCGAAATGACCACAACAGAAAATGTTTCAAGAATGCATTTCTCTGTAACCATGAGAGATTGCCATATCAAATTTCCCCATTAAAATGTTGATAACAGAGTCAACTAATTTTATCAACTTCCTTTTGTAGTTAGACATGAGCAAATAATATTGCTAATGACCCACGATTTATTTTCACACTAATTTTTGCTAAAATGACAAAATTGTGGTATCTTTTAAATCCTCAGGTGCCCAACTCCTAGTTGTAGTATTATCATTGTCTGGGTTCCACCTTGATGCCAATGAATAATTGATTATCTCAATACTCTTCAGAAGAAGAAAAGTAAAGAAGTAATTTTCAGGAAAGAAATACTTGCTGGCTCTGCAATTAGTGAGATTTGCTTCTCTCTTAAAATTTGAGACGAAAATCCCTGCATAGGAGATGGTCTCCACTTGCAGCATCGATCGGGTCTTACTTGATCTAGAGTTGCTGCTCCTGAACATCGTCCGAAGCCGGTATGCTACTTACATTGCTCCTCGTGTTCGTGATGCAATCAAACGCATGAAATTTCTCAGAACATTTCTTATGCATGCAAGAAAGTGGAGCCAAAGCAATGATTTGTACTTGCAATCTGACGATGTAGCGAAGAAGGTGATTCTTCCATCTTTCTTATCTTGCGTTGAAGATACCTTCCACAAATACGAGGAGGACATTCACTATCTTTCCCTTATATCAAAAACGGATAAAGATCACTATTCTATTGTTAATCGTGGAGTGTTCCCCGAAATTGAGAAACAGATCGAGTTACTTAAGCAAGAAATCATCCAAATTTACTTTGCTATGGCAAGCAGCAGGTCATTGCAATCAAATTCTTGTATGACGGATGATGAACTAACGGAATTCATAGACCTCATCCTACAAAATCTAGCAGATTTGATAAATGGCTATATGGATGGGAAAATTAGTGAATCATCTATTTCTGCTGCTTTGAGTGCTCAAGTACAAGCCCTTGAAGCCAAGCTAACATTCTTGAAAAGCTTCATTCCATTTGCCAAATTGCGAGGAACTGTAGATATTCCTGCCCTGCTGTTGGCTCACTTTGAAGTGGTGGCTTTGAACGCAGCACGCCTCTCTTACATGTGTTCCTTTTGGGAAGATGAGCAACTGCACAATCCTGAGTTCTGCTCCATGATATATGAGCAACAACAGAAAATCACACCTATTGATTTTCAAGTCTATGAGATTTATATGGATGTTCTTAGAGCTACAAGATCCTCAAAATCACTGCATAATAAAATGATGGATAAGCAGATATTGAACAACTTAAATGATTCTCTGATAAGTTGTCTTTGGGAGCAGTTATGCTGCAGCTCTAGCTTTATGGATTCCTTGAAAGATGAAATGCGAATACTCTATGCAGGACTGAAGTTCTTGAGAAGCATTTTAAGGAAGCAGCAGGAGAAGATGGATGAACAAAATGAAAAAATTGGTGCTCTTCTTAGTGAGGCAGCCATTATAATTTGCTCGCCTTCTCTAAACAGAGTCAAAGAAGAAGTTAGTCTCTCAGAATCCACAGAGGCCCTTGACTGTTATGATATGCTGGCTAATACCAACATCCATATCAAGTATTTTAAGGATCAGATCATTGGCTCAAGCATTATTGAAAGTATTCCTTCCTTTCATAGCTTAAGAGTACCAGAAGTTAGCAAGACTTCCAGCCGCGTGCTATCAAAAGGAAAAATGCCAATACCCCATGAAGTCATGGTTGGTCTTGATGATGAGGCAGAAAAAGTAATTGAACGACTTGTAAGCGGATCAAAACAGGTGGAAATTGTTCCCATTGTGGGAATGGCTGGGCTTGGTAAAACAACTTTAGCCAAAAAGGTTTACAATGATAGTTCAATTATCTATAACTTCCAGATTCGTCTTTGGTGTACTGTTTCTCAAGCCTATAACATGAAAAATGTATTACTTCAAATTTTGTGCTCTGAAGGCAAACATTCCAGGATGGATGATGAGTTAAAAAATCTGGATGAACATGTGTTGCTTGAAAAGCTATACAAAAAGCTAAAGGAGAATCGGTATCTTGTTGTTTTTGATGATGTCTGGGACATTAAGGTATGGAATGACCTGAGAATTTCATTCCCTGATGACAAGAAAGGAAGTAGAATCATCTTCACGAGTCGATCTTCTAATGTGGCTTTACAGGTTGAATATGGGGGGAAATCTCACAATCTTCGCCCACTCAGTGAGAAAGAAAGTTTTGAATTACTGCTGAAAAAGGTATTTGGAAAAGGAGATTGTCCTCAAGCATTGTGTGGAACCGCTATGAAGATTGCCAAGAAGTGCAGGGGATTGCCACTTGCACTTGTTGTTGTTGCTGGAGTTCTAGCAACTATAGAGCATGATATTTTGGTTTGGGAAGAATTTGCGGAAAGTTTAACTTTGACCATGGTGTCTAGTACAGACCAGTGCAAGAAGTCATTGGAACTCAGTTATGAGCATTTACCATATCACTTGAAGGCATGCTTGCTGTATTTTGCTGCATTTCGAGAAGATGAAAAAATTGGTGCCAAGAATTTGATTCGTCTCTGGATTGCAGAAGGATTTGTGGAAAAAATTGAAGGAAAGAGATCAGAGGTCGTTGCAGAAGAATATTTGATGGACCTTATTGGTCGAAACTTAGTTATGGTAAGTAAAAGCAGATCCATTGGTGGAGTCAAAACTTGTTACATTCACGATTTGATATTTGAGTTCTGTAAGGGCGAGGCGAAAGAAAAGAAATTTCTTCAGGTCCTGCGAGGATATGATGAGCTTTCTACCTTTATTGAGCCTCCCAATCTACCTCGGTTGTCCATTTGCTCCAGTGGAGAAGATTTTATAAAGTCAAAGCTATTTTGTCCATGTTTAGGTACTCTGCTATTCTTTGATGCTATTCCAGGATATATTAAGTTTGAGTTGCGTAACATCTCCTTCCTTTTTTGCATCTACAAACAACTTAAAGTTTTGAATTTAGAGGGCATTAACCTAATGCTGAAGGAGCTTCCAGCTGAAGTCGAATCACTTCTTTGTTTGAGGTACTTATCCCTTAGAGCAGAGCGCATGGAATTCATTCCACCATCTATAGCCAAGCTCTCACATTTGGAAACCTTTTGTCTGTATTCTCATCGGATGGTTTCGTTGCCAGATAGCATCTGGAACATGAAGAAGTTGAGGCATGTACATGCAAGGAGTGGCGTTGTTATTCGTCTATCTTCCAACGACAACGTTGTTGAAAACCTCTCTACTTTACCCAATTTAGACACACTCTCTACTCTGCATCTTGATCTTGATAAAGAGGGAGAGAACCTATTGAGAAGGATTCCCAACGTTCACCGACTTAAAATTTTCGATTTGGGGCGACAAAATACAGTATGCTGCAACATGAGTCGACTAGAATGCCTAGAGTCACTCACCTTAAGGAGCTACGTTTTCCCAGGTTCGCGGGAACATGTTGAGCTTTCCTTTCCCATGAATTTGAAAAAGTTGTCTTTCCCGTGTGAGTCTTCCCCGTAGAAAGATGTCACTGATTGAACAACTACCCAATCTTGAAGTCCTTAAATTAAGTGATCAGGCAATGGACGGCCAAAAATGGGAGCTGATGGAGGGAGGATTTCCTAAACTCAGGGTCTTGACTTTGGAATTTGTAAAGGTTGTGGAGTGGAAGGAGGCAGACCCTGACAGTGATGATTACTTCCCGTGTCTTCAGCAATTAAAACTCCGCGGAATTTCTAAATTGGAAATGATGCCTTCTTGTTTAGGGCGTATATCTACTCTTGAAACAATTCAGGTGAGTTTATGTGGAAATGGTGTCGAATCTTTAGTACGGGAAATTGAAGAAGCACAGAAAAATTATGGAAATGAGAATCTGAAGATCATCATCATAGATTGAAGGGCATCAGCTGGTGCAATATCTGGTAAATTTTTTTTTTGTCATCACCATCAATTGGCTTGTAGAAATAATCATGTTTTTTTCTTTTAAAAAAAGTTTAATTTATATATGCCTTTTGGTAGCTTTTTTTTACTTTAGTTGCCTGTAATGCATGCACGAAAACATTGAAATCGATGAAAAAACAACTAATTGTTACTCTTTTTTTCATTTTTTTTTTAATGATATTGATGAACGAACAACTAATTGTTATTGCTCTAATTTTTGTTGATGATATCACCAGGGAGGGACTGCTACAGTAATGTTTCCTGTTGAGATTGTAATTTGTTGTCTATGGGGTCTGTGGCTTTCTTTGGTGCTTTTGTGGAAGATTGAACAAAAAGTTCAAAGGATTGGTGGCTCTTTTCTTGCGGAAACAACGAATGAGGTGTCAATCTGCATGTCAGCATAAATGCTATTCAGATAATTTTCTGTTGGCGTATTTTGTGTAATTTCGTTTTGCAGAATTTAGTAATGGTTGTGTATTATTTCTTTTCAAACATGTGTGAATTTGCTGAGTTGGGACTTGGAAAATAGGAACAGTGTACGAAGATACTACTGCAAAACGATTGGCTTTTTGCTCTCAAGAAACTCTGTTATCTTTTTTCATTTTTTTTTTTCTATTTGAGGTTGAAATTCCATCATTTTGACAGAATTGATTAGCAATTTATATTTGAACTCATGATTCTTGGAAGAATAAGACAGCCCAATATGGGGATTAACAACATACTTTTGACCTACAAATTCATGCCAAAATGAAACCTCTATGATCTTCTCTGTTCTGCTCAAAACAGGCTTAAGGTAAAAGTTGCAATTGGCTTCATCAGGATAGAGTAGTACTCCACCATAGAATTGGTTGAAGATGTATGCTCAATGTTAACTTCGAAATTTTCTAAATTTTCAGAATCATATTTTACTTCTTCAAGTTGGAGAATTTTTGCAAAGAATGAAGTATGGGACTTGGGTTCCTTTAAGAAGGATGTCTGCAACTTGGTTTTTCCTGCTGCTTGAGCTAATTTCTGGAAAGGACGTTAGTAAAATAATTGATTCTCCATTTTTGAATTCCACCCAATACGTTTCAGATGATATAAAGAGCGGGAGATAAAATATCCAAATTGTGGAGAAAACATCAACCGTGCAATTACTGTTCTATATGATGATAGTTTAACTAAGTTGATACTTTTAGTGGTGGAGAGTTTTGAATAATGCACTTATCCAAGTCAATAAATTAGAAGTTCAGAATCCAAAATGATTTTTTCTAAAAAAAAATATATAATCTTTCGGTGTAATACCAGATTTTATTTCCTCTAAATTTGCAGCAGAAAACATAGCATCTCAGTATTCCCAATTAACTATAGCATCTCAGTTCTGCTTGCTACTCAGTATTATGCTTAAAAAACCGAACTGAAAGGTAAAATTGTCGTTGTCACTTATCAAGTTGAGGTCAATTTGGAAGCTAATTGGACTTTTTGTGTAGTACTCTTCATGTGCCGTGAATTTATAGGAGCATTATTCTACAAGCATTAGTCTACTTCACACTCTAACTTTAGAAGGTAAAGCATATAATGTAATTTTTTTCAACAATAGTCGTTCAAGGTAACTTGTTACATCCATAGTTAGCTTCATTACATACTTGGCTATGGGACTAAGTTCCTTTCCACTGCATCGATGATGTATTTCATCACTCGTATTAGTTACACACAAAATTTTGTATAAATTTAATTAAGTTTTGCTTGCTAATTAATCATTACACATTTTGTTATAATTTTGACTCATTTTTCACCATTCAAATGTTTACTGTAAATTGAATGCCAAAGTATATGCAAAAGAATACCATTTTTAATATGTTGATCTAAGAGATGAGAAGCAAAATAACACAACCAGACGAATTTATAGAGCTATAAAATTTTAGATAGGAGAGAACAATGGAGAGGAATCCAATGGAGTGGATATTAACCCCTTGGCTATGGCCTAGTAAATTGATAATCGTATACTTGTTTCCTTGTTTACACTAGCTTTTTTTGATGAGAATGATGGATAAATATGTTAATGAGGTTACCAAGGAAAGGCATTGACAGGTTGTGAGCCAATCAAAAATAAAATATCTACTCTGAAAAATAAGAGTTTGTATGCAGTGGTAATTAGAATCGTCTCTACAGGGATTGGATTGGTTTATTTCCTTTCAAAACAATGAATAAAAGGGCTGATCTTGGAGATTAAACTAACTTATTAGTTTAAACAGAAAATAAACATACGAAAATTAACCAGAATTAAATTAACAATGATAGAGCTCTAGCAAAAGAAATAATATAAAAAATGGTTCATGCAATTAATTCTTGATACAAAGATAATTCAAATATTCATGAATAAATTGGTTATAATTGTTAACAAACTCTTATGACAAACCTTTCTTTATTTTGTCGACCGTTAACAATTTTCCTAATTAGAAGACAACTCTAAGTACGATCATAAAATTTAATCTTTTAACAGTATTATAGATTAGAAAAGTCCAATTCTAATCAACAAATATATTACAAGGATTCGTTTAAATTAGATTGTATACTTCCTTGACAAAAAATTAATCATGCCAGTTGCCACAAATATTAAAACAGTAAAATAATTATAGATTTAATTGTCTCAATTGGCAATAAACTATTGTGAATAATTAAATATTGTGCACCTATTTAATCACACACGGTAATTATTACAGGCATAATATAGGAAATATACAAATAAATAAATGAAATATAAAAGTAAATTAGATCTCACAATTGCCGTAGAACCAATTCTTCAATTTTCCTTTGACTACCAAATTAGGATTAACCACTCCTCGTGGAAAAACGTACCTAAAGAGAAGAATATCGACCTTTTTTCATCTTGGGAAAAGAGGAAAGAAAAACATATCATCTTTCTCCTCAAAAAACATTGCTCCTAACAAAAGAATTATCTCTTCTCTAATAAAACCTTCCAGAAACAAATTATTCTCCTACATAAAGTTTGAATAGAAATCCTAACTAATTATCCTTCCAAATGTGTGGTTCCCAAAGAAAATAGTACTCTTGGTCTTTTTCCAAAGTTGTAGAGAATCAGTGGATCATCTACTTTAATTGCTGAAATTAATCTCGAGTCCCACAGCTTCTGAATTTCACAAGTATTTTAACACGCACTCATGCTTGAAAGTAAATAACCTCCACAGCAACTCTTTTTAGCCCTTTTTCATCCCAAATTTCTATGACACCATCAAAACACAAAACATAAGTAGAATCCACAAAGTAAAACAATAATATATTAAATCAAAGGGAAAATTGACATAAATTGTATATTAATTAAGCACACGATCAAGCATTCATCAATCTACAACGAGAAAAGAAAAGGAAAAGGATGCAATCAAAACAAACAACAGGTGCTTGTCTATATTTGTTGTGCTTGGTATATACATTTTATAAAGTCATTACCTAGATCCATCTAATTCCACTATTTAAAGCAAAAGGAAAAACAAAACAAAAATAAAAAATACACTCACTAAGAATTCTAAATAGAGAAGAAAATTCTCACTAGATAGTTATACGAGAGGCTAAAACTCTCACTAAAATAGACTTATTATTTAAAAAAAAAAAAAGAAATAAAGCCATGGGAAGGAGAGAGACCAAGAGAACAATTAGTCTCCTTTGTGAAGAGAAAGATGTTCTGTTTGAAAACTAATACAATAAATTAAAAAAAATGAAGAAGAGATTTGAATTTTAAATCCTTAGTCTTTCAAGCTATACTAAAAGATTGTAATATTCCATGCGTGCAATTACCGTGGTATATGATGGCTGTTTAACCAAGTTGATACTCTTAGTGGTGGAGAGTTTTGAACAATTTACACATCAAAGTCAATAAGTTAGAAGTTTAGAATCCAAAACAATCTTCTTTTTTTTTTTTAAATTCATAGTCTTTCAGTTTAATTTTGGTGATTTGACACCCATCATATAGTATGATTTGGATAGTTTAAAGTACTAATTTACAGCATAGCTTTAGAATCTAAGGCTAAAATTTTTAATCCTTTTTTTTTTTAACAATGCTTGTTCAAGATAACTTGTCCCATCTGTAATTGGTCTGATTACATACTTAACTATGGCCTTAGAAGATTACATTTCAGTTGGTCCTATTACATAGGACCATTTTTTTTGATACTTTAGTTTAAATTATGAGAGGGTGACAGGTGTCGAACCTGTGCAATAATAATTACTAAAAAGTCCTAATTACCATCACAATTAATTATAAAACAAATCCAAGTACTGGAGCAGGGACCCTAGGTGTGCAATGGGTTACTTGATTCATCCTGTTCCCGAAGAGTTTGCTTGATCCGATATACCAGAATTGTCTATAAAAATATTAAATTTCCGTACAATGGCAAGTAGGATCGATTCCACAGGGAACGGGTAGGAAGTTGTTTCTCTCCAAGTCAATAGAATAAAATCGGGGGATGATTAATGGGATGAAAATGAAAATAAAATAAGTAAAATTCAAAAGATAACTTCACAAGTACAATTTACTAAAAATAACAATTAATAAAATTCTATCCAAAGGATCAACTTTTCAAGCATGATCCAATTAAATGATCATCGATGCAAAGATATTTCATTCATCCGTCACTAGGTTGGTTATAGCTATCAACAAGTTCTGACAACAGTTCTTCCTTACTTTTTCGACAGTCAAGGTACGACCATTGACTGCTTCTCTAACCAGAAAACAACCTAGGTACGACCGTAGGAATTTAATTATCCAGTCGCATGAAAGCTAGAAGAACCCAACCCTAACCGATAAACACGCTAAGAGGGTTTATTTAAAATAGATCTTACGTTTCCCCAACATAAATCCAATTACGGTGGTTGTCATTAGGTGTCAACTAAACGAACAATTACGGATTCAATTTAATTAACGTGACAGTAGGCTATTAGATTAAATTAAATATTCGGCCGTTGATATTCAATTAATAAAATAACTATAAACAATTAATCCAAGAAACGCACGAATAGTAACAAATTGGAAGAAATAATGAAAGTTTGATTAGATCTCACAGATGTTATGGACCGCGCCCTCGCGTTGAACTTTAGGTAGATGAGAAATTTAGCCGCTCCTTATCATATCAATCTCACGTGTTTCAATTGATATCATTCAACTAAATTACCAAAAAGTTGCAAAAGAAGGAATAACGAGGAGACAGGTGAAAGTCTCGCGTCTCTTTTGGGTTTCGTCTTCGTACTGGAGCCGCAAATGCAAGAACCAAAGCTAACGAAAGTTGTACAAAGCCAGAGTAAAAACCAAGGAGTCAAAATCGTACAAAGCCAAAAACTAAAGAGAGGTCTCCAACGTCTGACAAAATGGGAAAAGGAAACTAAAGCTAAGCTAATTGATTGCACGTGATTCTGGCTTTTTAGCCTTTTGAAGCCGCCGCCCAAAAGAAACGTCTGATTCCCCAATTGAAACTAAAGCTAATCTCCTTATTAGACGTGAATCTGGCCTTTTGTGCGAATTCACGTACAACTCGCCGAAAAGAGAGGAAGAGCCGTTTTATTCTACTTCCCATTTGAGAAGGGTTTTAATCCCATGCATCTCTGCGGCCCACGAGCTCTTTTTGGTTTCCTGATGTTTCACTTGTTTTACCAATCCCGCGGGTCCGTCCTTTAGGTGTACCCCTTCAGTCTCTAGCGTGGGCACGCCATGAAATAAAGGGTCTTCTGGAAATTTGTCTCACGAGATTATTTTTAACACCAATCACCTACAATTTACACAAATATGAAATATGAGCAAATTCTCAACTCTTAGCATCATGAGTAGCCAAAACTAGGATAGAATAATAGTGCAAAATATGCCCAATAATTGCTCTATCAAATCCCCCCACACCTAGATAATGCTTGTCTTCAAGCATTACGAAGCTCAGAAATACAACCAAGAAAGCAAAGGTTATGCAGAAATTTACACTAGCACCAGCATTTCAGATCCCTGACAGTGTCGCCAAAATTAGAATACACCGGACAAGTAGTTATCCAAAAAGTATGAACAGGAATATTCGTCACCTACAAGAGAATGTGTAAATACAAGGAACGCTCAAATCAACATCACGGAATGACATTACCATAGGCTTGCACATTTATCACATTTCCACCACTCAAAAGTCAACTAAATACACAAATCAAAGGAACTTTGATAGAGTTGTAATGGGGCTTAGGTGAAAGGCGGGGTAAGAAGGTAAAAATAAGGCGTAATGTGTCAAGAGAATGTTCGATATCCACCACATACCCACAATGCTTCATCGGAGGAATTTCACAAACAAGGCAGTTTCATTCGCTATACCCACTGTGCAGGTGTCGCCAAATTCTCTTCTTTTTTTTTTTTTTGAAAACTAGGCCGTCTTGCAAGGCGTGGGCGCGCCCTGTAAGCCAGAGTTTGCTGTTCACCATCTTATTGACAATTTCTCCCCCTTTTTTCGTCTTTTCTTTTTTTTTCCTTTTCTTTTCTTTCGATCTCAGATGTACAGAAACAGCACCATACAGCATCTATTCTGACAACACTTACGACCATAGATTTATTCGTCTTGCACAAGTAATGAATTTCAGACATCTCTTAATGACACAAGGTTGAACAAGATAGTCTAAAAAGGTCATGGGTTATCAAACACGGCTAACAAACAAAAGCGAAGGGTAAAAGCTCAAATTGATTCACTATTGAGAGACAAGATGAATGCATGGTTTTTAGAAAGTTAAAGGAAGTTAAATCCTAAATGCCCTTATCATTTCAAATGCATCCAATTCAACAAAATGTGGTCTCGACATGTACAAAATAGCAAGTTCTAGAATGCCAATACCATGTGTGATACTCACTCAATCAAACAAAAATAGAGCAAACAAGAATAATGTACTCATGCATGACTCAAAAGCTCCCAAAAGTTACAAGAATTGGTCAAGTCCAGCACACTCAACATTCAACGATATTGTCCAGGAAAAACAAAATGCCCAACTAGCATATTTGACCACATACCTGTGCACCATGATTGTATAATTCATCATAGCAAAATGCTCTAACAAAAGTGAACTAACTACCCATTTTTTTCTTCTTTTTTTAAAATTTTTTTCTTTTTTTTAGCACGAAGAAATGATAGAAACAAAAAGAAATAATAAAAGGAAATCACCCTCCCACACCTAAAACCTACATTGTCCTCAATGTATAAAGTGCGAAGATAAAGGGGGCGAAACTTCCCTGATTACTGAGAGGCTGCAGCTAGACACTAAGGGGGAGGAGGATGAGGCGGAGTGAATCCAATATGAGCAAAGAAAGCAGCTTGATTCTCTGCCTGAATACGAGCAAAGACCTGCATCGCTGCAAGACGGGCACATAGTCTCTCAATTCGGTCGCCCAGGTCATAGATAGAATCTTGGAGGGAATGGTACTGGGAATCCCAAGCAGGAGGAGCATGGTAGGAGGATGGACCCGCCTGATCAGTGTGGGGCGACAAATCAGTAGGAGGGACAGGCGGAGGAACCTGAGGTCATGACCCGCCCTCGCCAGGAGGCGTCATCTGGTACACATCTCCCATCACTTTGAAGATAACTCCCATTCTCTCCAAGCTACGCAAATCCAATGGTTCAAAATCGCAAACTAGAGTGAACTTGTGCTCTTTATCAAGGTCGAGCAATCCCAGCCGAACGGCCATGTGAGTAATAAGCAAGCCCATAATCACCGGCTTATGCCGCTTTTGAATGACTGACTGCATCTGTGTGGCTGCCCAACACCCAAAGTTGACCTGTACCCTGTTGCGCATGCACCAAAGAAAATAAAATTCAGCCTTGGCAAGGGTGCCGGAGGCGTCCTTCCGGCCTGAGAAATTGTAGGCCAAGAACCTCTGGATGACCTTCAAGACTGGATCCTTAAAATAGGAGGCCTTGGACTGACTCGGATCATAAAGTTGAGGGTCCGTGGACCACTCCCTCCAAATGTCAATGTAATCACTAGAAAAAAATCGAGTGTAATCACACGCACTATTTATATACGCCCTGTAGGAAATGGTATCCTCACTAACAAACCCCAAAAGCAGATTAAAATCATTAATGGACATATCCTGTGGGGTACCTTTTAATCTAAATTTAATCACCCCTTCTCATCCAAAGTGATGAATTCATTTTTAGTGAACGCAAAAGTGGAGTAGAATTCATAACACAACTCCTCAAACGTAGGATAGGCAATGGTCAGTTATGGCCCCCACCCAATTGCCGAGAACAACTGTTCAACCTCTCGGGCAATTTGGTGTCTACTTCTTTGTCTCAAATTTTCCCAAAACTCAGACAAAGAGGGGCAAACTGTAGACACCAAATTTTTGGTGCAATTTCATTTACTTTTTATTCTTAGTTTTTATTATTTTATTTTGTCGTGTTCGCTTTTTAATTTTTAGTTTCTAGTTTTATTTTTAAAGTTTTGGCATAGAATTTCTTGGAAAAGGGAAAAATGAGAAAAATGTGAAAAATGAGAAAAATAAAAAGGGAAAAATGGAAAGTTGCATTTTGTCGTTTCTAGTTTATTTATTTAAGCTGTTTTTGTTATTATTATCAATTTTGTTTAATTATTTGATTAGTTGAAAAAAAAAAAAAAAAACTAGAAACGCGGCATGCAAGCTGCGTGTTGCCGCAGCTTGCAAACAAGGGGCTGGGCAGCCCCTTTGGCTGCAAATATGGGGGAGATTGTTTTAGGGTTGAGTGCCTCATATAAATAGGATGGAAAGCTACAGCCGCAAGGGGGGAAGTTTTTAGAGAGCAACACAAAAAACAGCAGAGGAAAAAACAGAGGGAGCGAGAGAGAGAGCTAAACGGGTGAAGGTTAGAAACAAAAGGGAGAAGAAAAGGGTTCAGGCAGAGGTTTTCAAGAGGAAGGGGAAGATTCTGAGGAGAACCAGAGAAAGAACCCAACTCCACCATCATCGTCTTCGATTGTCATCAAGAAACCAGCGAATACTGCGTGAATTTTCGAGATTTTGCTCACGGTAATCTCTTGCTTGTTGTCTACCCTTCTGCCTTTTCTGTTTCATGTCCCCCAAGATTCTGTTATTCTTGTTTGTGAATGAAAAACCAAGTCTTGTGGATATGCATGAGCTGTGTTTTGAATTTGTTTTGTGGAAAGTTGGTGAATCTAAAAAGCCGTCAGCTTTGCATTTTCTGCACCAAAAATCTGATGCATATGGTCCGTGGTTCTGTCTTGGATGATAACGGGTAGTACAAAGACTTGATTTTTTTTTCCCTCTTTTTGGTTGAATCTTTATTGCTGATTGAAACTTGTTGTTGCTGTATGAGGTTGCTAGCTTTCAAAGCATCAGAAATTGCCGACACTACCTCCCAATTTGCATGTCCATACGCTTGTTTTGTTTCTTTTGTCTGCAATTTCTCTGGGGCCATCTGATTCTGTTTCTTTATGCTTTAAGGTTTGTCTTCCTATGGTATAAAATCATAAGCTTCATCAGTCTAAAGTTTATAGAATCGTTGCATAGCAACCCAGCAGTTCCACGCGCATTTCGTTTTGTTAACTCCCATTTGGATAGAAATTGCTTCATCATTTTGGGTTGAATCCATTTCACGGCTTTGTAGCACTTCATGCTTAAGAGTCTTGTTGAGTCCTCCATCTGGAATATATGAGAATCTTATGTCGAGCTAGTTCTAGATTAGTATAGCCGAGAGCTCTTCTTGATCATGTTTCAGCCGTGTAAGCGGATTTTTTTCCTCTTCTGAGTGACTGAAGTTCTTCCTGCTTGCTTACTTTTAAGGATTTACTTCTTGTCCCTGGGTTGCATTGGTCCTTTCTTTTACTTTGGGTGTCACATGGTGCAATGGGCATGTAATGAAAGATTTTTTTTTCCTAAAAACCAAAAACTAGAGAGTAAATGTAGTTCTGCTGCTTCTTGTTTTTTCGGTCTTTTGGTTTCTGTTATAATCAAGCAAAGCTACCTGTTTGGTTTGGGGTCCGAATTTACTTGTCTACTTCATTTGTAATAGTTTATTTGTGTAAATTATCTATGGAAAAGGAATAACGCCAATCTTGGTGGTTCTCATAAGAAATAGAGGAAGTTGCAACCACTTTTGATTCTTCGATGCTTGCATGGTCCTTTTCGTCCAATTTGTGTGCTTAAATATAAGGATTTTGCGGTCAAAAAGTGAAAAATGCTTGGTAATCTTGTTACTTTAGTCCAGATTTTTGTTGTGTGAGCCGTTGGTTATGTTCGGATTGCATTCAAAAATTCACCAGAAAATGTTCGTTTAGGCTCATCAATCCAGACTTTCTGTTTGAGTTGTGTGATAAAGGCGTGATATTTGATGGATTGAATGATTGGAAGTGGAACCTTGTGGAATTTGATGTTTGTTAGTGATGCTTTGGGTTGGTGAATGCCGCACATTATGATGATGTGAAACCAGAAATGCAGAAATCTTCTTTCGTATGCATGCTTTGCATGAAGAAATAATTGCAAAAGTTGCAAATCAACCCCTTGGCTTCTAACTCATGCTGCTATGACCCAATCAATTGAATAATCTTCTCAATTTGGTCCTTGGTAGTTTTAATTTTACAAATTCATTGCTTGTTTGTTTCAATTGTCTACCATGCTTCGCTTCAATTGCACTTAATTCATGACTTTAGGGGTTTCATGACCAAGTGAGCTTGTGTTTGTTTACTTTTTCAAATAAATTGGTACCTTGACCATTTCTTTTATTTTGGAGGATAAATTGGTAATTTCACCTCATTAGGGCATCGATTCGAGGGAGGTACATTCTATCCCTTATTTTGCACTTCATTTGACCCTATGTGCTCCTACGTGCTAAGTGTGAATTGCATGTCTACGTTGCTTTCCTTGCCTTTCTTTAATTCCTTCCTTCATTTCATTTATTTTTGCCTTTTTATTTAAGTTATTCATTATGGGGTATGTGTACACCTCTTGGCTTGTAATAGATAGGGCTCGAAGAGCATCTGGTCCATTTCCCCTTCCCCTTGGTTGCTTGTTTTTGTTGCTACATGTTTAATTGCTTTATTAGGCTCTTGCATCTAGTCGAGCATGCTAAGTGTTATGTGCTACTTGTTTATAAGTGATTCGCATGTCTACTCGCTTTTTTATAGTGTGGATGAATGGAATGGATGAATGTACGTCACCACACTAGTCCAACGCTAGTTGTGGCTTCTTTTATCGTTTCCACTAGTCTAATGCTAGTAGGAATTCATAGAAAGGGCTAGTCCAATGTTAGACCCAATAGGATTTTTCCTTTGTTTTTTCATTAATGCATTATTTGCCTGTTCACTACATATCATGCATTTTTCCTAGTTTTTCAATCATTTGGCATGCCCCTCTAATCCCTTCCCATCATTTTAAGGTTTTTGCATCTCATGCTAGGTATAGGGTTCATTTGCTTGAGGTCCCCTTAAATATGGGATATAGACGAGTGTGGCTTTTTCTAAGCCTTAGCACGCTTGTATTCCCTCTATCAAAGGGTAAATTGAGTCACGATTTAGGTCTCCCCGTGCCCAATATGCATGCATTCCCTAGGCTCATGCACTTTAAATCCATCCTATCATTTTATATCTTCATTATACTTTTATTTTTACTCCCAGTTGCACACGTGCACCTTTATATCCCTTCACTTGCACACGAACACTTTCATCTTCATTTGCACACTGACACTTTCGCACTTTTCTTTAAATTGCATATATGCATTTTGCCCACTGGCACTTGGAATATATTTTTACATTCAAGGACATTTTTTTTGCACACTTCCACTCACACTATTGTTTTTATTACTTTTTCACACAAACTCACATTTTTCATGGCATACATTCATCCACTCATTTTTCACGTCATTTTAGGTTTAGGTGTGATCTCTCCAAAGGATCATTATTGGGCTTCACAATTAATGTGATTGGCACCACTCGACCTTTGAAGAGAAATTTCCCCCATGTCCCCCTAGGTCTAGGTTTTTGCATTCATATAGTCATATCCAACGCGCGATACATATCTTGGGTAGAAAAATTAGGAAAAATTGGTTTAAGTCACGCAACTAGCCTTGGCTAGGTCGAAGGGGTGTCTTGGATTTTTATCCTTGCCTTCCCCTTCGTCAAATGTGACCCCCGATCCCTCTTTTGGTTACGTAGACCCAAAAGTTCTCTAAAAGGGTTTATTTACTTTTTCATTCAAAAACAAAAATCATTTTTGGGTGACTTGGTACACCCTAACTCTATACCAAGTGGCGACTCCATTTTTGATAAAAACCCTTTTTGAACTTTATATGGCCAAACCGTCGCATTATCAAGTCCCATGGCCTTTATTTTCATTTTGCACACGTTCACACACACACTACACACTCACATCTAACACCACACTACACACAACACACATCATCAAAAAGTGGGGCGCGACAGCGATCGATTGGCTGCGACGGACGGAAAACAAGAAAAGGGGAAGAAGAAAGTGAAACCAAGACAAAACAAAGGAAATGGAAGAGTCAAAACTGAATCAACGAACATTGACAAGACTTGAAAAGACAACGAAAAGCGAAAAGTGGAAAAGTAGGGTTAGAGAGGTCCTAGTCAATTTTGACTTTTGTTGTCGCACAGGTTGGAAGGCGTGGGCACGCCTTGGGGGCTGTAGTCTTCTGACCGTCGCATCTTAACAAAGTCCAAAAGAGTTCCTTCCAGGGCGTGAGCACGCCTTGGAACTGCTAGTCTCCAATTTGCACAGTTGACCTGGCGTATCCCTTCTAAGGCGTGGGCATGCCTTGGAACCCCTAGTCTTCTGTTTATCACCACAAAAACAATCAAAATAGAAAAATAGAACTGGAAAATCGCAAAGTAATGAAAAATGACCACAACTAATTCTGTATTCCTTAGGTTGCCTCCCAAGCAGCACCTTTCTTTAATGTCTTTGTCTAGACATGGCCATCAGCTGGTTAGACCTCACGACTTGGATCATCAAGAGATATAACCTCCACTTGCTCACTATTAAACCTTTCATAATAAGGCTTAAGACGGTAACCATTGACTACGAACTTCTTCTCCGTCTTCACACTTTGGATTTCCACTGCACCATAATGGAAAATATTAGAAATGACAAATGGACCGATCCAACGCGAACGCAACTTATCGGGGAAAAGCTTAAGTCTCGAGTGATAAAGGAGGATTTTTGCCCTACTATAAATGACTTCCTTGAGACTTGTTGGTTATGGAAGACTTTGCTTTTCTCCTTATAAATTGCTGAATTCTCAATAGCTTCATTCCTTAGTTCTTCCAACTCTTGTAATTGGAACTTTCTATGTCCTCCGGCATCCATAAGGTCCATGTTACACCGCTTAAGCGCCCAAAATGCTTGATGTTCAAATTTCACTGGGAAGTGGCACGGCTTTCCAAAGACTAACCTGTATGGGGACATCCCAATCGGCGTTTTATATGCGATGTGGTAAGCCCAAAGAGTATCTTTCAACTTCAAACTCCAGTCCTTTCTATCAGGGCGCACCATTTTCTTCAGGATTGACTTAACCTCCCTATTTCACACTTCGGCCTGACCATTCGTATGTGGATGGTAGGGAGTGGACACTTTGTGGAGGACGCCATACTTACGAAACAAAGCAGCGATCGTCTTATTGTAAAATTGGGTGCCCCTGTCACTGACTATAGCTCTCGGCATTCCGAAACGGACAAAAATGTTAGATTTAATAAATTCTGCAACTAATCTCGAATCATTAGTCCGGGTGGCCTTTGCCTCCACCCATTTAGAAACATAATCGACAGCAAGGAGAATGTATAAGAAACCAAAAGACGAGGGAAAAGGACCCATGAAATCTATACTCCAGACATCGAAAATTTCAACAAACAATATGGGGGTTTGACTCATTTGGTTTCTACGAGAAATATTTTTCACCCTTTGACACTTATCACAAGATTTGTAAAACAAATATGCATCTTTAAAAAGAGTAGGCTAATAAAAATCGCTCTCTAACACCTTACGAGCTGTTCGTTTTAGCCCAAAGTGCCCCCCACATGCAAATGAATGACAAAAAGTCAAAATAGAATGGAACTCACTGGCACTTACACACCTTCTTATCACTTGATCAGAACACTGCCTCCACAAGTAAGGGTCATCCCAAATATAATATTTGGCGTCACTTCTCAACTTATCTCTCCTCGCATTTGGCCAACCTGAAGGCAATTGATTCATTACCAAAAATTTACAATGTCAGCATATCAGAGTACCGATGAATCCATGGCTAGCAATTGCTCCTCGAAAAATGACTCTCTCAACGGCAGATCCTCCTTATTCATGAGCAACCGGCTCAAATGATCAGCCACCAAATTCTCGGCTCCGTTCTTATCCTTGATCTCTAGATTGAACTCCTGCAGGAGCAAGATCCACCTGATCAGCCTCGATTTTGCATCCTTCTTCGCCAACAGGTACTTCAAAACTGCATGATCAGAGAAAACAATTACTTTCGCACCCAATAAATATGACCTAAATTTTTCTAGTGCAAAAACAACGGCTAGTAATTCTTTCTCCGTCGTGGAGTAATTAAGTTGGGCTCCACTCAATGCTCTCGATGCATAGTAGATCGCGTGCGCCGCCTTGCCTATTTTCTATCCCAACACGACCCCTACGGCATAATCACTTACGTCGCACATAATTTTAAACGGCCGGCTCCAATCTGGGGGTTGAATGATGGGTGGCGATGTCAACGACTCTTTCAATTTATCAAAGGCCACTTTGCATTCATGGGTGAACTCGAATGTCACATCCTTTTGCAGCAACTTGAATAGGGGTACTCCAATCTTTGAGAAATCCTTGATAAATCTCCTGTAAAATCCTGCGTGGCCCAAAAAAGAACGTACTTTTCGTACACATACGGGGTAAGGTAGAGCAGAAATAAGGTCTATTTTACCTTTATCTACCTCTATTCTCTTAGCCGACACAACGTGCCCTAAGACAATACCATGCTCTACCATAAAGTGACAGTTCTCCCAGTTAAGAACCAAATTCGTTTCTATGCACCTTTGCAGAATTAAAACTAGATTATCAAGGCATTCATCAAAACTATCCCCGTATACGCTAAAATCATCCATAAACATCTCGATTATTTTTTCTACATACTCTGAGAAAATACTTACCATGCACCTTTGAAAAGTTGATGGAACATTGCAAAGACCGAAAGGCATCCTACGGTAGGCAAACGTACCAAATGGGGCAGGTGAACGTGATCTTTTCCTAATCCTCTGGTGCTATCGCGATCTGGAAGCACCCTGAAAAATCATCCAAGAAACAATATTAAACACGACCAGCTAATCTTTCTATCATCTGATCAATAAAAGGGAGAGGAAAATGGTCCTTTTTTATTACAGAATTTAGCCTCCGGTAGTCAATGTACTGACGCCGGCCAGTAGTTTTCCTAATCGGAACCATGTCACCGTCCTGGTTCTCCTCCACAGTCACTCCCGCCTTTTTCGGGACCACTTGAACGGGGGCTCACCCAAGGACTGTCCGAGATAGTAAAAATAATCCCCACCTCTAGGAGTTTAAGTATCTCCTTTTTCACAACTTCCATCATCAGGGGATTCAACCTCCGTTGTGCCTGTCTTACCGGTTTCGCATCATCCTCGAGCCTTATCCGGTGCATGCATAGGGACGGGCTTATCCCTTTGACATCTGCTATGCTCCTCACTTTTACTTTTCGAATTTACCAATTTAGGTCCCTCCACCTCTTTGCCACTCCTTAATGTCATGGCACTTACATTCTTGGGATTTGTCTCGGGTTGTGATGGTAATTTCCCATAACGTGGGACTCCAGACGATTAATGGCAGTTGCCATTTGACTCATTTGAGTCTCCATGTCTTTCATGCCTGCTCTGGTGTCCTACTGGAATTGAGTAGTGCTCGCGACTAGGGTCCTAGTCTCCTGTTAGAGTTGAGTGGTAGTCGTGGCCAAGCTCTTGACAATTTCCTCCAAGGAACTTCCTGAGTTGGAGGACGAGGGTTGAGACTTTTGTTGCCAAGGTTGCTAAAATCCTGGTGGATGATTGGAGAATGAATTCTGTGGCCTATTACCATAGTTGAAATTGATGTGGTCTCTCCAACCCGGATTGTATGTGTTGGAGTATGGATCGTACTGCCTCCAGCCATGTTCACTTGTTCAGCCCCATCCTCTTGCAACATAGGGCATGAGTCAGTAGGGTGGTCCACTGATAGGGTACATTTTACTGGGGTATTTTGGGCATTATTGCACAATTATTTGACTAAATATTTTTATTAATTGGGTAGATTCTACTCATATATGATTTTGGTGCAAATTGCAGGATTTGATGCTAAAAAGTGCTTAAAATCAAAGTTTAGAAGATTTGTCGTACGTGGGGGCACTCCAAGCAGTGGGGTCCGCTTGAGAAGTTGAAGAAACTCAATTGTAATAGATATTATTTTATTCTATTTTGAGGGAGTCTTATTTTTTCTGAAAAAAATAACAATTTTCGAGAGGGAAAAATCCCTTCCTTGAACTTCGGACTACAATAGAGGGGGGATTTATTTTTTCTCGTGTGGCTTAGGTTTTCGGCTCAGCTTGCTTTTGGAATTGGGACTAGGGGCCGCAGCTTGAGAAACGATCAGAGGAGACAAGAGCCTCCATTATTGACTCTATATTGTGTTTGATTTTCTTGTTGACTTTGAAAATTGCTCTTTCAATTGCATTGACCGACATTGGAAATCAAGCAAAAGCTTTTCTCGTAGCATTGTGGGCAATTAGGAGGCAGCCACCATTGTGGACTTTGTGGATTTGTTTCTTTACTCAATTTTGACCGAAATTGGAAAGCAACATTAGACCATCGTATTTGTATGCTTTGGAGGAAATTGGAAGCCATAAAAACTTCCTTGCGCTTTCTCTTGGTGTTGACCGAAGCAGGGGAAAATTGATCTGCAAACTTTTCCAAACTCCACACGCGCAGTTTGTCCCCCATTAATGGAGGGCTAAGTCCCCAAATCTAGTCAAGGGGGCAACTGACGAATTGGTTCAGCAATTACTGTGAGATCTAAACCGTTTTTAATTATTTTCTTCGTTTATTGATATTTATATGTTCCCTGATTTTAATCGTTATAGCCTTGTGTATGATTGGTTAGTGCGCAATAATTAATTATTCATATAGGCTAATTTGCTATATAGGGGTAGTTGAATCCGTAATTGTTCGTTATCTCTATCTTAGTAGCAACTGACGTAATTGGGTTTATGTCAGGGAAACATACGATCTAATTTAAACAAACCCTTGTAGCGTGTTTGTTAGTTAGGATTGGGCTTTTCTAATTATTAATGCAAGCTAAAAATTAAATCCTACGGTCGTACCTAGGGTTATTTTTGGGTTAGAGAAATAGTTAACAGTCGTACCTTAACTATCGATAAATTAAGGAAGGGTTGGTTGTTTATCGCGTGCATGACAACTATAACTAATCTATTAATAAATGTTGGAATTATCTGTGAATCGATGATCAGTGCATGAACCATTTCTGAAGTGTACCCTTGGCTAGAGCTCTCCTTATTATTCTTTTTAATTAATTACTTTTCTGCAGTTAAATTGTTTAGTTAGCATTTAATTCTAGAACCCCCTATTTGTTTTGACTTGAAAAGAAATAAATTTCTCGCTAGTCCCTGAGGAGACGATCCTACTTGCCACTGTCTATTAATTAGTGAAATCAGTTGAATAATTGATTCAGGTATATCGGATTAAGCAAACTTTTCGGGAACAGGGTGAATCAAGTAACCCATTGCACACTTAGAGTCCCTGCTCCAGTACTCGAATTGATTATTGATTGTTTCAGGTGGTAGTTAGGTTTTATTTATTATTATTGCACAGGTTCGGCACCTGTCACCCACATTTGTGCAGATTCCACAGGCCTTTGCCTGGTGCCCATTTCCCACAGCAAATTGTCGAATGAAGGAAGTTAGCTCCGATAGCTGCTGCTGAATGGACGACTTCTCTACCTCATTAACCTTACGGGTAGGGTTACTCTCACGGAAATCAAACTGTTGAGAGTTATCTGCCATCGATTCAATGAGTAGTCATGCTTCTCTTGGTGTCTTGTTCGCCAACGCTCCCCCACTCGCAGCATCAATGATACTCCTATCGGACGCTTGGAGTCCCTCATAGAAATATTGGGTCAATAGTTGTTCACTAATTTGATACTGTGGGCATCTAGTGCACAACTTATTGAATCTCTCCCAATAGTCATGTAAAGATTCTCCAGGATATTGCTTAATGCTGCATATCTCTTTACTTAGACTTGCAGCCCGGGATGCAGGGAAGAATTTTTTCAAGAATTTCTTCTTAAATTGGGCCCATGTTGTGATACTACCTGCAGGTAGGTAGTATAACCAATCCTTCGCTGCATCCTTGAGGGAGAAAGGGAAGACTCTAAGTTTAATCTGTTCCTCAGTAATTCCTGGAAGTTTCATACTGGAGCATACCACATCAAACTCCTGGATGTGTTTGTGGGGTTCCTCACCTGAGAGGCTATGGAACGTGGATAGGAGGTGAATTAATCTTGACTTCAATTTGAATGAGGTATTTTCAGCTAAAGTTGGAAATGTAATGTACAAAGGCTGCTGGGGTAATTCCGGAGCAACCAACTCCCTTAGTGTTCTTGCATTCACCATAGGGATGTCCTCTTGGCCTGGATCACTTAAATTTTCACCACTTGAATCTGTTGATTCAACCTCAGGATCCAGTCCCTGAGATGCAGTGCTAGATTGCTCCTCTCTGAGCTGTCTAGTCTCTTTTCTAGTTCGGCGCGCAGTCTTCTCTACTTCCGAATTAAAAATCAATTCGCCTCTACGAGAAGAACGAGACATAAACTAGAAATGTGCCTAACAAATTCAAAGAGAACAACTTAGAAAGAAACAAAATTAACCAAAACACCGTTCTCCGGCAACGGCGCCAAAAATTGACAGGTGCCAAACCTGTGCAATAATAATTACTAAAAAGTCCTAATTACCACCACAATTAATTATAAAACAAATCCAAGTACTGGTGCAGTGACCCTAGGTGTGTAATGGATTACTTGATTCACCCTATTTCCGAAGAGTTTGCTTGATCCGATATTCCAGAATTGTCTATAAAAATATTAAATTTATGTACAATGGCAAGTAGGGTCGATTCCATAGGGAACGGGTAGGAAGTTGTTTCTCTCCAAGTTAATAGAATAAAATCGGGGGATGATTAATGGGATGAAAATGAAAATAAAATAAGTAAAATTCAAAAGATAACTTCACAAGTACAATTTACTAAAAATAACAATTAATAAAATTCTACCCAAAGGATCAACTTTTCAAGCACGATCCAATTAAATGATTATCGATGTAAAGATATTTCATTCATTCGTCACTAGGTTGGTTATAACTATCAACAAGTTCTGACAACCAGTTCTTCCTTACTTTTTCGACAGTCAAGGTACGACCATTGACTGCTTCTCTAACCAGAAAACAACCCTAGGTACGACCGTAGGAATTTAATTAATCAGTTGCATGAAAACTAGAAGAATCCAACCCTAACCGATAAATACGCAAAGAGGGTTTATTTAAAGTAGATCTTACGTTTCCCTAATATAAATCCAATTACGGTGGTTGTCATTAGGTGTCAACTAAACGAATAATTACGGATTCAATTTAATTAACGTGACAGTAGGCTATTAGATTAAATTAAATATCCGGCCGTTGATATTCAATTAATAAAATAACCATAAACAATTAATCCAAGAAACGCACGAATAGTAACAAATTGGAAAAAATAATGAAAGTTTGATTAGATCTCACAGATGTTATGGACCGCGCCCTCGCGTTGACCTTTAGGTAGAGGAGAAATTTAGCCGCTCCTCATCATATCAATCTCGCGTGATTCAATTGATATCATTCAACTAAATTACCAAAAAGTTGCAAAAGAAGGAATAACGAGGAGACAGGTGAAAGTCTCGCGTCTCTTTTGGGTTTCATCTTCGTACTGGAGCCGCAAACGCAAGAACCAAAGCTAACGAAAGTTGTACAGAGCCAGAGTAAAAACCAAGGAGTCAAAATCGTACAAAGCCAAAAACTAAAGAGAGGTCTCCAACGTCTGACAAAATAGGAAAAGTAAACTAAAGTTAAACTAATTGATTGCACGTGATTCTGGCTTTTTAGCCTTTTGAAGCTGCCGCCCAAAAGAAACGTCTGATTCCCCAATTGAAACTAAAGCTAATCTCCTCATTAGACGTGAATCTGGCCTTTTGTGCCAATTCACGTACAACTCGCCGAAAAGAGAGGAAGAGCCGTTTTATTCTACTTCCCCTTTGAGAAGGGTTTTAATCCCATGCATCTCCGCGGCCCACGAGCTCTTTTTGGTTTCCTGATGTTCCACTTGTTTTACCAATCTCGCGGGTCCGTCCTTTAGGTGTACCCCTTTGGTCTCTGGCGTGGGCACGCCATGAAATAAAGAGTCTTCTGGAAATTTGCCTCACGAGATCACTTTTAACACAAATCACCTACAATTTACACAAATATGAAATATGAGCAAATTCTCAATTCTTAGCATAATGAGTAACCAAAATTAGGACATAATAATAGTGCAAAATATGCCCAATAATTGCTCTATCAGAGGGTTATGTGTGTGTGTCTATATATGTGTGTGTGCATATATATATATATATATATAAGTTTTAAAATCATAAGAGGGTTATGTAGAAAAACTTTAAATTACAATGAAGTAAAGTGTAATTTACCCATAAAATTAGTGCTATGATTTGTAAATTATTTTTCTCTTTCTAAACCCAAGAACAAAATTTAATTGAATAAAACTCGAATGATATTTTGCCAACATCAAGCCTGAAATAAGGAAACATGCATAACAAAAAAAAAAAGAGAGTTGGAAAAGGGGTTCAAAATTGTCCTGAATGGTAGAATCTGACCCAAAAACTGGGCTCAGGGATACGAGCCTAAGGCTCAATCACAAGCCCGTAAGTTCCACCGAAATTCATGTAGTTATTTGAAGTTCCCACACCTTGTAATGATCTTGTGCGGCGGTGAGGCCCAAATTTCAGCAACTTGTCCCACATCTGTAACTCTCTAAATTTTTTTTTTTTCCAAACGATAAAAATTGCATTACTTGAAAACAGAAGAAACAAGGTTTGGAGCAAAGGCCCCTACATCCATTTTGGCTATACTACTCAGCCAACTTGGAAAAGACTCCTTCCAAGCAATCTCAGAAACTAATTTTAAGGCAAACTTTGCCAATTGATGGGATACATTATTCCCTTCTCTTTTGACAAACGAAAACAGGCAAGAACTGAAGTCCTTGCTGAGTGCCATAATATCAAAAAGGACAGCACCTGCTAAATGGTCATTCAACTTTCCGTCTCTAATCTGATCCACAATTCTCTTGCAATCAGTTTGAATAATAATGTTTCTCCAACCATTCTGCTTGGCCAACACAAGCGCATGCCGGATAGCTCTTGCCTCCTCAACAATTGGAATGCCCCTCCTGTCTTCACACCCAGCCCAAGCTCCTCTTAACTTCCCTTCCATGCATCTAGCCACAACTCCCCAACTGGCCTTTGCACCAATCTGTTTGATAGCTGCATCAGTATTTAAACATATAACATTTTCTGGAGGTGGCTCCCATTTCACAGGTCCTCTTTCAATTCCCCTACCCTTTTCGTCATCCTCCATCTTTACTATGGAAACATTCTGGAATTCTAACCATTCCTGAACAGCCTCATTACTTGTCAAGCCTGGATATCTCCCTTCCCTATTAAATTGAATCAAATTCCTGGACTTCCAAATCTGCCAAAGCACATTAATGGTCAGCTCAATGTGTTCCCTTCCCTCCTTTCTAACCTGTGCTTCCATCAGACTGCCCCACCAATGCCAAAAACTATATCTGTATTCATTCAACCCCTCCCAATTAATTGGAGCAACCTTCCAAATCAGTTCCGCATGCTTACAGAAAAAGAATATATGCTCAAGAGTTTCTGTCCTTTCTCCACAGCAACAACACCTATCATCTCCTTGTCCAGTCCTTCTCCTAACTGTTTCATTTACTGGCAAAATTCGCTGCAGGCATTTCCACACAAAGTGTTTCAGCTTATGTTTAACGTTCAACCCCCATAGCAATTTCCACACCCCTGACTTAAATTCATTCCTACTGCTACTCCCCTGTTGCTGGCATACCCCCTTTTTTTTCCTCTGCAAGTCTTTAGCCACCGGATAGCCAGTCTTTACAGTGTACTCCCCTGAATTAGAAAAACTCCATACTAGCCTGTCCTTACCACCACACTTACTAATTGGAATATCAAGTATTCTTTGACAATCCTCCTCCTCAAAAACTTCTCTAATCATATCCACATTCCAATTCCCATCAGAAATCAACTCATGCACTCTTTGTATATGACACTGTTGAGGTTTACATGATCTGATTTTCCCATACTCCTGATCTAACAGCCACTTATCCTCCCAAATATCAATCTGCTTGCCATCCCCAACTCTCAACCTCACCCCTTCTTCCAGCAACTCCCTAGCACTGAGAAAACTTTTCCAAACCCAAGAATCCCCAGCATTGATATTCATTTCCCAAAAGAAGGATCCTCTAAAATACTTCCCCCTAACAATCCTACTGACTAACAGATTTGGCCTTGTCAAAATCCTCCATAATTGCTTTGCAAGCATTGCTGTATTGAATTGCTGCAAATCTCTAAAACCCAACCCCCCTACCTTTAACCTCAGATAACTTCCCCCACTCCATCCAATGAATTTTCCTAATATCATCCCTATCCCCCCACCAAAATTTTGCCATTTCTTTACAAATGTCCACACATAAACCTTTTGGCAATTTGCAACAATTCATGGCATAAGCTGGTAAAGCTAAAATCACAGATTTTAAAAGAACTTCCTTACCTGCATTGCTCAACAACCTTTCCTTCCATCCCCCCATTCTTCTAATGACCCTTTCCTTAATGTAGCTGAACACTTATTTTTTTGGTCTTCCTATAACCAGTGGTAGGCCCAGATATTTGCTCTGCTTAGCTTCCATCATGCCTCCCAAAGTATCCAAAATTTCTGCCTTTTCCCCTTCCTTTGTGTTCTTACTAAAAAAGACAGAAGACTTTTCAGCATTTATAATTTGTCCAGAAGCCTTCCCATACAGCTCCAACAGCTTCATCACCTTTGCAGTTTCCTCTTTGTTAGCTTTACAGAAAATCAATGTATCATCTGCAAAAAAGAGATGAGACAGTGCTGGGCTATGCTTGGCAATCTTAAGACCAGAAATTTCCTGCCTATGAGTAACCTGGATAATCCCTCAGAAACAAGCAAAAAAATATATGGAGATAGAGGATCTCCCTGCCTAATCCCCCTTGTAGGTATTACTATCCCCCTTTTTTCCCCATTCAAGTTAAAAGAGTATACTACAGATGACATACACTTAAAAATCCAGTCCCTCCACTTTTGACAGAAACCCATCTTTTCCATTATTTTAAGCACAAAAAGCCACTCAACTCTATCATAAGCTTTGGACATATCAAGCTTCAAAGCCATAAAAGCATTTGTTCCAAACCTTCTGTTATTTAAGCAATGAATAAATTCATGAGCAATAACAACATTATCAATGATTTGTCTTCCTGGGACAAAAGCAGATTGGTTTTGGCTGATACAACAATTGAGAACAGGTTTTAATCTGAGGACCAGAATTTTAGATATAATCCTATAGACAACATTACACAGACTGATTGGTCTAAACTGAGACACCAGAACTGGGGAATCGACCTTAGGAATAAGAGTGATGATAGTTTCATTAATAGCCTTTAATAACTGGCCAGAGTGAAAAAAGCTAGAAATAGCATTGATCAAGTCAGCTTTAATCACATTCCAATAATGTTGAAAGAAAGCAGCAGTCATACCATCAGGCCCTGGTGCTTTGTTTGGTTGTAGGGAAAAAACAGCATTTCTGACTTCCAATTCTGAAACAGGTCTAACCAGCATTTCATTCATTTGGTCTGTGATAACTAGAGGAATATCCCTCAGTGTTGATTCAATCTGCTGAGGATTACTGGAAGTGAACAACTCCTGAAAATACCCCTGAATCTCATTTGCAACTTCTTGCTCTGAATCACACCAAGTACCATCACCCTTTTTTAAGCATGAAATATTGTTCCTTCTCCTTCTTTCTGCAACACTTGCATGAAAAAATTTCGTATTTTTATCCCCCTCCTGCAACCATTTAATTCTTGCTTTCTGCCCCCAAAACACCTCCTCTCTCTTATAAGCCTCTTCCAATCTCTTCTTGAGCTCCCTGACCTTTCCAATCCTATTTGCATGCCATTTCTGCCTCAACTCCCTTATTTCATTCTTAGCATTATTGTTCCTCTGCCTGTTCCAGTTCAAAAGAGCAAACCTACAGCTCTTTATCTTTTGGTGTAACTTGAAACATCTAGAACCATCTTGTTGCCTTCCCCATTCTCTACTAATGAGTTCACCTACCTCTTTATGTTTTAACCAGTTCCTATCAAAAAAGAACCTTCTTTTCCACTTCCTCCCACATGAATCAGTATCTAAAAGCATCATAGCATGATCAGAGGCCTCATTCTGGATATGTAAGCATTTAGCCTTCTCAAATTCCTTTCTCCATTGTCTACTACATAGTACTCTGTCCAATCTTTCCTTTATTTCCTTACCCTCTTCCCAATTGTTTGACCAAGTCCATGGAATTCCTTCAAAGCCAATGTCAATAAGCTGATTTTTGTTTACAAAATCCCTGAACGTATGAAAACTCCTTTCTGGCCTTCTACAGCCCCCCCCATTTCTCATCATTAGATAAAATGTCATTCATATCCCCTGCCAGTATCCAATTCTGGCCCCATAAACTTTTCCTACCCTCTATAACCTTCCACTGCTTTTCCCTAATCTGGTCCTCACTACTAGCATAAACACATATCAGCCACCATCTAGCCCTAGCCCCAGTCCTTTCCATTAGCAATTCAATAGTAAAATTAGTATATAGTACCTTACAGATTTGCAACTCATTCCTCCACAAAACTGCCAGTCCACCAGCCCTCCCAACTGGATCAACCACAAACAACCTGTCATACCTTAACTGTAGTCATACTTTATTCATAACATCCTTCCTGTTTTTTGTTTCAGACAAGAATATCAACTCTGGGGAGTGGAGTTTGACACTCTCCTTAAGCTGGGGAACTGTCAAGGGGCTCCCAACACCTCGACAGTTCCACACCAGAGCTCTCATTGGGCTTTGGGAGCCCCATTAAGGTAGGACTCCACCACCTCAGTAGATAATTCCATCCCTACTCCAGTATCATCTATCTTATATTTTTTTTTGCATTCATTCTCTTTGTCCATTGCCCCACATAACTTCCTTTTGCCACCCTCATTATCAACTTCCATTACCTCATTTTTGTTTCTCAGAATTGCTCGATTGCCCACCTCACGAACTAGTCTCTTCCATCCTTTATTTCCCTTGTTCTTACCAGCTCCCCTCCCTAAGAAAGTGGTTTGATCCAGTTTTTTATCTGCAGGATCTGACCCCTTCCCCTTACTCTCACACACCTTGTTGTCTATAATTGATCCATCAATCCACATAGAGTCATCCAAACCTTTGTCATTCACAACCTCCCTCTGACACTCATTCTGTATCTTTCCTGTAATTCCTATGCTTGATTCTAGATTAACATTGCTGCTTCCCCCCAGATCATTCCCCCTCTTTTTACAAACAACATTCAGAGGAGTCTCCCTCTTAGCACCTTCCATAAAAGTCCCTTGTTTCCTGTCCTGAACCTCCTCCTTCGCAATCTCCTGAACAGTTGTATCTACACTAACCTCTACCAACTTCCAAGGAAGTAGGAATTGGTCCTTTTCCTTTTCTCCCCACCCCCTGTTTAGAGATACATCCTCACCCCCGTCCCCTTCCTGAGTACATGGAACATCCTGTCTTCTGTTTGGATTTCTTGCAGTACTGGCCTTCAACCAAGCACCATACTGAGCTTCCTTACCACTATTAACAACCTTCAAACTGCAATTTCTCTCACTATGCCCCATTATCCCACAGCAATAACAAAACTCAGGACATTTCTCATATCTAAATTCAATCCATCTCGCACTTCCCTCCAACTTCACTGTAGTACCCCTCAGAAGAGGTCTTGACAAATCCATCTCCACCAGGATTTTTAAATGTTTCCCCTCCTTACCACCTCCATTTGGAATTATAACTTCCTTAACAGAGCTAAAGACCCCTCCAATCTTCCTCCCAATTTCCTTAGTAATCCAGTGGATAGGTAAATTCCATAACTGGATCCAAATCCAAGTCTTATTAAAGGCTTCATCCCTACGTTCTAATCCCTCTTCCCATGGTAGAACAACTAAAGGCAAATTATCATATATCCACGGTCTTCCCCGCATCACTCGCTCCATGTCCTGACTATTAATGAAGATAAACTGAAACAGATTTACCCCAATCTCTACTACTTTTAACTTCCTCGCAAAAGGCCACATGTTATTCGCAAAACTCTTAATACCTGAAATATTTGCATATTTCTCCCCTATCACTTTACCAATAATACTCAACTTACATTCAGCCACTCCATGAACCACATCCGATCCATCCAATTCAACACCGTCACCCTCAGCTTCAGTCAGAACATATTTCCTCAACACTTCTTCCAGTTCCTCAGTCATTTTGATCAAACCAAAGCTATTCCCCAGTCACCACAGACACAAAGAAATTCAAACACCAGTAGCCTGTCCAAAAAAACAGAAACCAGAAAAACTATGACAGAAAAAATTCAGGATCCCAGCTAAACCAAATGAAAAAGACAAAACGAAGCCAATAAACTAGAATATATGAACGGAAAATGGAAACACACACAGATCTGTAACAGATGAAAGAACCTGGGCTAAGATTGTAAAAAAACTCAGAGAAAACACAAAAAAACCACTGCGACTGAAAAGAAAACAATAAGCACAAAACAGAGAGACGACGACAACTGAAAAAGAAGAAACAAAATTAGAACGAAAAACGATCGAAGCTTTGCTCAAAACTTCTACCGCCAACGATCGGGACTCCAAACCAGATTTCACACAGTGGACTCCAAACCAGGAAGATAACATCATCATGATACCGCATTATTACTCCATTGAATTCACCATCGAAGAATCAGGCAAAGGATCTGAAATTTGTTTTGTTTTCTGCTTTTGGGTTTTTTTTTTTTTTTTTTTAAAGAAAGTACGGGAATTTTGAAATTTTGAAAAAACCTAGTAACACCTACTAAAGGTGAAAAAGGCTCCCCACTTTGAGAGAGAAAAATAACCCACCTACAAGAGGGACTAGTCACTGCTTTAGTGAATTGTAACTCTCTAAATTAGTACGTGTATTTCTCTACTTTTTAAATCGAGTAGCCATTGAATTTTAAATTGTTAATGCCAAAACCAAAAATTTCAAACACAGTCTCAATTTTCTTGTGCTTTTCTCCTGGCTCTGTTTGTGCGTTGAATAATTGAATACTATATCAGTTCTCTACCTCAATTTCCAAATAATAATAATAATGATAGAAAAGAAGAATCCGGAGCCAAAAACTTGCTAGCTCCCTACAAGACGAGGTTTGGCTATTCTTTAGCTGCACTAAATTAAGAGAGTGAAATTGAGGAAGATCCCTGCAAAAGAGCTGGAGATGTCCTCCACTTGAGTCAATTGTGTCTTCTTACATGACCTCGAGTTGATCCGCAACAACATTAATTAAAGGTGTTCCTGTGAAACTGAAGCTTTGCAGAGACTCCTATTAATTATAAATTCTGCTTTCATCCTTTAAGTTTACACAGATTATCACTTTGCATATCTTATTTTTATTTTAGTAACTTCGGACCCAAAAATCCGTCAAAGCGTCTCAAATCACCCCAAACAACTCATGTTGCGAATGAAAGTGCACTAAAAGATATGCATTCGCTCATGTTATTGACAATTCTTAATACATAAATCCCCAACATAACTGATCGGAAGCATATCAGCATATTCATCATATACTTACATTAAAAGTGTGTCAAGTTACGAATATTTGGGATAGATTAGTAATTCTAGGGTGTGAAGCATCTAAATAAAACTTAGAGATATAATTTGATATTAATTAATAATTTTAGGATAATTAATAATTTCGACCAAAAAAAATTAATAGTTTTAAGATACAAAGTATTCAAAATAAAAGTTTAGAATATAAAGTGAGAATCTTTAAAACACTTCCTCTAGTCAAAGTGATTTTAGTTCCTCTTGGTGGCACTACTATTGATTTCAAACAATCCTGCTAAAAAATTTGAACTCTTTGGTCTTCAAAATTGGGTGTTTGTAGTAATTGATGTTTGTAGCAATAACATATAAGTATATTAAAGGAAACGTAGATGACTAAGTCATCAGTTCTTTTTTTTTTTTTTTTTTTGGAAAATGAAAAGGTTAGTTTTTGATGTTGGAAATTTATGTTTAATTTAAAGTCAAATTTAAATAAGGTAACTAGGCCACCATGCAACTAAGTCGTACCCAATGGAAAGGAATAAATTTTTTAAAACGAAAAACCGAGTCTACATGCAGGGTACTTTACAGCAGTATGAGTTTGAATGAGTCCGAAAACAATAAAAATTAGGTAAATTACACTTTACCCTTGTAATTTAGTATTTTATTACATAATCCCCTATGGTTTCAAAAACTATACATAACTCTCTCATAATTTGGATTAAAGTGTCAAAGTGACGAAATTTATAATTCACAACGGAATCAACTAAGATGTCAAAAATATCATTATATATAGTTTTTCTAAACTCAAACCCTAAAAGAAAAAAAAATTTTTTAACCAATTGGGGCACAGCTACAAACTCAAAGAGGTAAAAATAAATTTATGCCTGATATAAGCCTTTTTTTTTTTTTAATCCTGGTCAGTCAGCCAGGCACGAGCTCCTACTGGCCAACGGGTAAATCTGCTGGTAAGAAGCACAACATCAGAAGTCAGTAGACATCCTTCTCCAAGGAACCTGACTTCCATTCTTCAACTTTTACCACAACTCTTCTGGAGAGGAAATGCGGTCAGGAGGTTCGATCCCTCCATCTTTGCTCAGGGAGAAAATTCTGTTTTCATGCTTTACACAGATTATCAATTTATCACGTTGCATCCTTTATTTTTTATTTTACTAATCTCATGCTTTATAAAGTGTCTCAAATCACCCCAAATAACTCATATTGCAAATGAAAGTGCACTAAAAGATATGTAAAACAAATTATCGGTTCTTTTTTCTTTCTTTTTCCTATTAGTTGAAAATAAAAAGTAATTAGGCTTGTGATAAATTTCTGTTTAACTTAAAGTCCTTTTTTTGGGGCCTCCTGCCGTTCCATTTCTCTCTTTAAATAAGGTAACTAGGCCAACTTGCAACAAAGTCTCACCCAATGAAAAGGAATAAATCTTTTAAAACGAAAAGCAAGTCTAGGTGCAGGGTCTTTCACAGAAATATATGAGTACAAAATAGTCCAAAAACAATAAAAATTTCTTTACATATTTGAGATGCCTTTCTGATGATTCCAACACTCTCTTGAAAACATGTCTTCGTTAAAAATATATATATAATAATAATAATTTTTTTTGGCCCCTTCTGTCCTTTTTCTCTATTCAACTAAGGCAACCAGGCCAACATGCAAGAAAGTCTTATCTAATGAAAAGGAATGAATCTTTTAAAACGAAAAATAAAGTCCAAGTAATAGGTATAGGCATGTCAGGTCCGCTTCTTAATAGACAATAGAGATGTCAAAATGAGTGATTTGAGCTGGTTTTGGTTGGTTAAAATAGGTAATGGATATAAGTGAGTCAATTCATTTATACCTATTTAATTAGATGAGTATAAATGTATAAGTCGAAAAATGAGTTGGGTGACCCAATTACCCATTTATTTTAACCTTTTGTAAACTCATTTAAATTTATTTTTGCAAATTAAGTTATCAATTTATACCCCCATTTGCACCTATCATTAGTTTTAAATATTTACTTATAATGCTTAATAAGCTTAATTACCAATTTTTTTCTATTCATACTCTATGTCGCAAAATTACATACTATTTAATAATTGAACGACAAGAATATAAAATTTTGAACTAAGTACTGTGAAAGTTAACATAAAAACTTAATCCAAAAACTTTGAACCCCTATCATTTTTTGCATGTGGAAATTTAAAATTTCATTTTGGAAAGGTAGGAAAAGATGCTAAAACTTGTCATAAATTGGTAATACTAAAAAATGAGTAAATTAAGAAACTACGAGAAAAGAAAAGGATAAGGTAAAAGTAGTTAACATTATGATAAAATGAAGAATCTAAAAAAAAATGGGTGGGGAAGAAAGGATATTTGAGGGAAGACAATTCTAAATGGATTAATTGAATTTGATGGGTTGGGTATTATTGGGTAATCCATTTTATACGCATATGCAAAAACTTAAGATATCCATATTCATTTATTCATGGATAAGTATGGATAAATTTAGTTAAATAGGTTTGTTTGCCACCTATAATGGACAGTGCCGGAGTAGTCCTTCTCAACTCCAATCCACATATGAAATAGTCCAAAAATAATAATTTTTGAAGTTATTGTAACTAAAATTATTAATGAAAACTTCTTTACTCTTCTAAACATAAGATTACTTTATGATAATTCCAACATTTTGTCTTTTACTTTACTGATGTTCTGTTTCTTGCTCTGTTACTTGTAATGACTAGGGGAACTAATACAGATTTCTCTGTAATCATGAGAGATTGTCCATTAAAATTTTGATAACAGAGTCAACTAATTTGATCAACTTCCTCTTGCAAGATAAATTTGGATTTTGGGTGAAGCGAATTTCTTAATGCATTCTCATAATATGTGTGAGAGACATGGTCAAATAATATTGCCATGACCCGCGATTTATTTCCACAGTAACTTTTGCTAAAATGACAAAATTGTGGTATCTTTTAAACCCTCAGATGCCCAACACCTAGTTGTAGTATTATCATTATCTGGAATCGATGAACAAACAACTAATTATTGCTCTATTTTTTCTTGATGATATCATCAGGGAGTGCTACGGTAGCTTTTCCTCTTGAGATTGTAATTGGCCATTTGTGTATTCTGACTTTCTTTGGTGCTTTTGTGGATGATTGAGATAAAAGTTAAAAGGATCGATGGCTCTTTTCTTGTCAAGATACAGCGGAAACGATCAATGAGGTTCATACACCGTACACCATTTTATCAATCTGCACGGCAGCATAAAGGCTTAAAAATTATGACTTGTTTTCAAATTTGTGTGTGAATCTTGCGTAATTTTTGTGTTGCTGAATTTAGTGATTGTTGTGTGCTTTTTCTTTTCAAAAATGTGTCAATTTGTAGCATTGGTACTTGGAAAATAGGGACTTCGTACCAAGGCAAGAAGCTCTGTTAGCTTTTTTCCATTTTTTTTCTTTCCTGAGCTTGAAACTCCATCATTTTGACACGATTGATTAACAATTTATGTTTGAGCTCATGACTCTTGGGCAAATGAGACCGCGCGATTAAGAAGGGTGTCTACAACTTTGGTGTTCTGTTTCTTGAGTTAATTGCTGGAAAGGAAATTAGCGAAATAATGGGATAATATCAGAAACCTCCTCTAAGATTTCTCTTAATATTACCTGGCACTCTTGAGCTTTTAAAAATGTCACTTATCTCTCCTAGTAATTGTGAAAAGACTATAATAACCTTCACTTGACACATAATTTACAACATATCAAATAAATGGAACTCAAAAATTTTTTTAAAAAAAAGAAACAAAAGTCACTTTCTTCTTTTTCCCTTTTTCCATCATTCTCTCTTACTCATTTTTTGGATGACTATGCAATATTTTATTTATAAATTATAATAAATTGAATTATGTTTATCTTTTACTTTTGTGATTATGATAAAGTGGGGTATGATTTATTTGCTTATTTTGAGATGATTTTTGTAATGATTGGTATAGTTTAATGGTTTGAGAAAGGGTATGTTGGAAAAAAATATAAATTCATAAGAAATCAGTTTTGAACAAATAGAGTTAAATTGATACAAACATATTTCTTTTCAATTTTTTATTATTTTTCAAATTATATTTTTATGGGACATAGTATTGTGATGTAGTAGTACTATAAAAGATTGTTTTTTAGGTGATGGTTTTTTTCATGGACCCTTGTCTCTAGGAGAAGATAACATTTTAGTGAAGGAGGTGTTTTCTAACACTAGTTCTAGCACTTGGGATTTCTCTATTTTATCATTCGTACTCCCTGGCTTTATCATGCAAAGGATTCTAGACCCAAAAATCTAATTAATTTCTCGGTTAGAGTTGCTGCTGAGTTTTCTTCATTTGGGGCCTAGCGTTGAGAGGCCAGTCAGAAAACATGACTGTTTGTAAGTGAATGGATCATGGGCTTCAGTAGGAACGACAAGGGATGCATTGTAGATTACCATTCAAAACCAATTTACTCATTTTCTTATCAAACATTGATTCGAGGATTATAATTTACTTGCTTTCTCCTATCATTTGTGATTGGCGGAGAGTTTTACTCTGCCAAATTCAGTCGGTCACATTTAAGCATATCTACATATAGGCAAATAGGACTACGGTCTTCAAGGCAAATCTAGGATATAACCAATTGGAAGAGTTTGCTTTGCATGTAGAACCACCTAATCTATTTGGGAATATTTGTGTGGAAGATGTAAGAAGCATTAAATTTCCTAAAATGATTGAGTCCGACTCATTTGTAATTTAATTTATGTAGCTCTCTTTTTCACTTTGGAAAAAAAAAAAAAAAAAGTTGTTCACAAGCAGTGAGCCCACCACTTACATATGCCTCCAAGAGCCCGTTGCGGTAGCAAATAAAAAATACTAAATGTAAAATGAGAGTTCAATAAATTATAATTAGGAGTAAGAAATTTATAAAATATAAAGGAAAATATAAAAATTAGACTCTATACTGTTATATTTACTATGAATGTGACGCATTCATAATCATAGTTGAACTTCTTCAATTTATAGGATAGTTGAATTTTTTTTCCTTTGATTTCCTATGTAATGTGTACATTGTTATCTTTGTTGCTATTTTAAAGTTATAGTAATCAAACAAACTAATAGTACGTTCGTTATAAGAAATTTGGTTTAAAAAGTTTGGATTGTGATTTTTCACAGAAAAATTTTTACGTTTTTCATGAATATCTTTTTCAATCACCTTTTTACCTCACATACATCAAATTGTTACAATATATTTTTCTACAAAAACTCTTAGAAATAGCAATCCAAACAGGAATTATTATTCAAAGTAATACTAATCGTACGGTAAGTACATACCAATCATATACATTTTTAAGGAAGTTAATTGTTAGTTTGATATAGGACCCTTTATCAAAAGAAATTAAACAAAATAACAAATAAAATTTACTTATAATTATATTTAGGAGAGCCAAAATAATATAATTTTAGTTGACAACTAGAATTATAGGAAGGATTTTAAAATTCTGAAAACTTTTGCAGGGCGGCTGTCCCTGCCCATCCCCCTGTGTCAATTAAATTTTAGTTTAAAGATCTGCCAATCTTGTGGGACATAATCATTGAACTTGCTCATTAATTATTCAAGAGGGTTAGGTTAAAGCATCTTTGCCAATGTTCGTGTGGTATAAAATTTAATTGCTTTCGGCTGACCCTAAGCTGTACTAAGCTTTAAAAAAAAATATTGCTATACTAAGCTCCAACAAAACTTTCTGCTGAAGCGTATATATAAAACATGACAAATATCTTTCCCGCACTTATATTCTAGCATATAAACACGAACCAATCACCTTTCCTGAACAGCTAGACATCTGTTTAAGCACAAAACTAGCCCATGCAGGACTATACATTTCTGCATCCTTAAACAATTACATTTCGTTTTTAAGTTTCCTGATTCTATACTGAAATCCGCATTGATTAGCCGCCGTGCTAACTCTCATAATTCCTCATCTACTTCCTTAGTCATTTTCTTTGACGATTGTATATTGGTAACACTAATGCACTCCGGTAACATTAATTTTGTACATTATCGTTTTACTGTTTATATTTATTATCTTAGCGTTTATATTTATTATGATAATGCGTATTTATTATGATACTGGTAATTGTTGAAATCCCAAATTTTCTATTTCCACAATCTCGAGGGTTGAAGAAGCCTCAATTTTTTTTTCTCGGACTCTTTACTTTGTTGGTCATGGTTATTAATCTCCCAGATCAATGGTCATGATTATTAACACGAGAACATTAGAAGAGAAAGTGATCAAATTTAGAGGTTTGCTCGAGAAAGAAAATTAGAGAGTTAGCTTGAAGATTTCACCACGCAGGACAACGTATGTCATTTTGACACTATATATATATATATATATATATATATATATATATATATATATATATATATATATATAGGGGTGTGATGGAAGGGATGAGCAACTAGTGTGGGTTTAGTTACACATCTTTTTTTGACCGCTCTCTCTCGTTATAACATTTCTCAGAACATTTGTTATGTGTGCAAGTTTACTTTACTTTGGCAAGTAGCAGATCATTGGAATCAAATTCTTGCATGCCAGTTGATGAACTAATGGAATTTATAGACCGCATTCTACAAAATCTAGCGGATTTAGACAACATTAGAAAATGTTCCAATAATGCATTTCTCTGTAATCATGAGAGATTGCCATACCAAATTTCCCCATTAAAATGTTGACAACAGAGTCAACTAATTTTATCAACTTCCTTTTGTAATTAGACATGAGCAAATAATATTGCTAATGACCCACGATTTATTTTCACACTAACTTTTGCTAAAATGACAAAATTGTAGTATCTTTTAAATCCTCAGATGCCCAACTCCCTAGTTGTAGTAGTATCAGTGTCTGGGGTCCACCTCGATGCCGATTCCACCTTGTTGCCAATAATTGATTGTCTCAATACTCTTCAGAAGAAGAAAAGCAAAGAAGTAATTCTCAGGAAAGAAATACTTGCTGGCTCTGCAATTAGTGAGATTTGCTTCTCTCTTAAAATTTGAGACCAAAATCCCTGCATAAGAGATGGAGATGGTCTCCACTTGCAGCATCGATCGGGTCTTACTTGATCTAGAGTTGCTCCTGAACAGCTTCCGAAGCCGGGATGATCCTTACCATGATCGGGTCTTACTTGATCGTGTTCGTGATGCAATCAAACGCATGAAATTTCTCAAAACATTTGTTATGTGTGCAAGAAAGTGGAGCCACTGCAATGATTTGTACTTGGAATCTGATAATGTAGTGAAGAAGGTGAGTCTTCCATCTTTCTTATCTTGCATTGAAGATACCGTTCACTCTCTTTTCCTTGTGTTGAAATCTGATGCACGTGACGTACGTTATGTTGGCAATGAAGTGTTCCCCAAATTGTTGAAACAAATCAAATCATTTAAGCAAGAAATCATCCAAGTTTACTTTACTTTGGCGAGCAGCAGATCATTGGAATCAAATTCTTGCATGCCAGCTGATGAACTAATGGAATTTATCGACCTTATTCTACAAAATCTAGCGGATTTAACAACTAGCGATTTGTGTATTTTTGATATGGATCCCCAAGTTATTGCTCAATTCCAAGCCCTTGAAGAAAAGCTAACATTCTTGAAAAGCTTCATACCCTTTGCCAAATTGCGAGGAACTGCAGATATTCCTGCTTTGCTATTGGCTAACTTTGAAGTGATGGCTTTGAACGCAGCACGCCTCTCTTACATGTGTTCTTTTTGGGATGATGAGGAATGGCACAATCCTGAGTTCTGCTCCATGATATATGAGCAACAACAGAAAATCACAGCTGTTGATTTTCAAGTCTTTGGGATTCACATGGAAGTTCTTAGAGCTACAAGGTCCTCAAAATCATTGCATGATAGAATGATGGATAAGCAGATATTGAACAACTTCAATGATTCTCTGATAAGTTGTCTCTGGGAGCTGTTATGCTGCAGCTCTAGCTTTGTGGATTCTATGAAAGATGAAATGCGAATACTCTATGCAGGACTGAGGTTTTTGAGAAGCATTTTAAGGGAGCTGCAGGAGAAGATGGATGAGCAAAACGAAAAAATTGGTGCTCTTCTTAGTGAGGCAGGCATTATAATTTGCTCGCCCTCTCTAAACAGAGTGAAGGAAGGAGAAGTTAGATTCTCAGAATCCACAGAGGCCCTTGACTGTTATGATATGCTGGCTAATACCAACATCCATATCAAGCATTTTAAGGATCAGATCAGTGGCTCAAGCATTATTGAAAGTCTTCCTTCCTTTCATAGCTTAAGAGCGCCAGAAGTTAGCAAGACTTCCAGCCACATGCTATCAAAAGGTAAAATGCCAATAGCCCATGAAGTCATGGTTGGTCTTGATGATGAGGCAGGAGAAGTAATTGAACGACTTATATGGGGACCAGAACATGTGGAAATTGTTCCCATTGTGGGAATGGCTGGGCTTGGTAAGACAACTTTAGCCCAAAAAGTTTACAATGATAGTTCAGTAATCTGTAACTTCCACATTCGTCTTTGGTGTACTGTTTCTCAAGCCTATAACATGAAAAATGTGTTACTTCAAATTTTGTGCTCTGAAGGCAAACATTCCAGGATGGATGATGAGTTTCAAAATCTGGATGAACATGCGCTGCTTGAAAAGCTCTACAAAAAGCTAAAGGAGAATCGGTATCTTGTTGTTTTTGATGATGTCTGGGACATTAAGGTATGGAATGAGCTGAGAATTTCATTCCCGGATGACAAGAAAGGAAGTAAAATCATCTTCACGAGCCGATCTTCTAATGTGGCTTCACAGGTTGAATATGGGGGGAAACCTCACTATCTTCGCCCGCTCGGTGAGAAAGAAAGTTTTGAATTACTGCAGAAGAAGGTATTTGGAAAAGAAGATTGTCCTCAAGCATTGCATGGGTTGGGAATGGAGATTGCCGAAAAGTGCAGGGGATTGCCACTTGCACTCGTTGTTGTAGCTGGGGTCCTAGCAACTATAGAGCATGATATTTGGGTTTGGGAAAAATTTGCTAAAAGTTTAACTTTAACCATGGTGTCTGGTACAGACCAGTGCAAGAAGTCGTTGGAGCTCAGTTATGAGCATTTACCATATCACTTGAAGGCATGCCTGCTGTATTTTGCTGCATTTCGAGAAGATGAAAAAATTAGTGCCGAGAATTTGATGCGTCTCTGGATTGCAGAAGGGTTTGTGGAAAAAATTGAAGGAAAGAGATCAGAGGGCATTGCAGACGAATATCTGATCACCACAAGAAAATTTCCCTATTATGGCATACTTGTTAGGGCACTATGAAGTAAATGCCTCAAATAAACACTTATTAAGGCATTAGGTAGTTTTTGTTATATTAACACTTATTAATTAAATAAAAAAAGACAATGTTTAAAGGACAAATCTTATAAGAAAAACTGAAAATAAAAGAATATAAAGAAAAAATTTGTAAAGGCATTTTAGAGATGTGCCTCAACAACTATTAGAAGGAAAAACAATCCCAAATTGTCCATGAAAAGAAGCGGCAAATTGTTTCATGAAAAAACTGAAAAATGCCCCAAATTGGCGCCTAAGCTAGAGTACCGGCAAAATTGTCCCCAAATCCCAAATCCCCAAATCCCAAATCACAAATGCCCATCTTTCTCCCTCACTCTCCCTCTCGGTCCTCTACCAATCTACCATCTCCAAAACTTTCATTTTTGATTGACCCATCTCTTTCCCTCACTCTCTCTCTCTCTCGGTCCTCTACCCTCAAATTTTCCCAAAAATCATTGCCGGCTCTCACTAGCTCTCTATCCTTCCAATCTCTTTTCTTTTGATTTCTCAAATTCATGTTGATTATGGTGGATCCTAACTCAATCTCATGAAGTTGCTCCTAATTTTGTTGATTGCATGTTGTGTCGATTGAAGGATTGTAGGACTATCATCACTCACTCTATTGTGTTTGAAATCAGAGGTATGTTTATATACTCATTAATTCTAAAATTATTGATTTTGGGAATCTTCAATGCAAATCGGCTTGTTTTGAATTTGTGTTCCACTTACATGATATTTCCATTTGCATATGAGATATGGTACAGCTCTCCTTTTTTTTTTTTGGTTAAATTTGGGTCCTGCTCTACAATAAGTTATTCCCGCTGTTAAAACTTAAAAGTGCCAGTTTGGATGTTGTGTTATATTTGACTTTATTTTTATTAGGATTTCTTTTTTCTCATGCAAATGCGGGTTCCTGGAATTGAATCGAGTCATGTCACAAGATTCTGGAAGTGTTGGCTCATCATTGAACAAGTATATATAATTGAATATAGAGAGAGTCAGGTGTCCGTAAAATATGATGAACAAAATGCATTGATGAGGAATAAAATTTCGGCCAACCGAATATGCAGCAGAAAGGCCAATTGAAAATGATCATATTTCAAGAATACTATAATCAGTATTCCTCTTTGCTAGCTAGATCTCCTTCCCCTCCTCTTCCCTCTCGCCCTATTATTATTGATCACAATATTCTGGAGAGTGACAACGGCATATGTCCTACGGGTATCCTGTGGATTAGGGAACCAAAAAATGTGTATTAAAAACAATTTAGCAGAGGAAAATAATTTGATGCAAGTCATTTTCCAGATGGTCTGCGACAGATCATCATCAATATGTATAACTAGCTAGCTAGCTAGTCGAGCCTGCCCAGATGATACTATACGATATATCCCAGCTGGAACCAATCAAATGAAATGAATGGCAAGTATCCAACAAATAGCATTTTTAGAGCATTGTTTTGAAATGAATTTTGAAAATTCTTGTAAGAACATAAAATTTGTCATAAGCTAGCAAGTTTAGATCAGGAAATGAAGTTCGTCATAAGCTAGCAAAGTTTGCCATCAAGCTAGTTATCAATGATATAAAGTGGGAGTCTTGTTTCCTCAATGAATTTGCATGGAAGGATTTTAGGGCAGTTGTCCTTTTTTATAATTAAAACTTGACTATCAAGTGTTGTGTAATTAACATTGCCATCTGATCGAAAAATAAAAAGTAACCTTTGGATTCTGTAAGGGCCAGCTATACTTGTAATTCTATGGTACATGAGCTGCAAATTTGGACTCCGCGGGAAAAGTTGCTTCCTCTTGAAAAAACTGTGCAGTATATCTTCGTCAAACTGTAAAAATGGTGGTGTAAATTCCACAACATTCAGGAATGACTGTGCAACTAATTCTTTAAACACTCTAAACATTATGTGATGGTTTAAATTTCAAATTAGTGCCCAAAAAAATCCATTCTAAGTAGGATGGTCCATACCTACAGAGATGTTTCTATCAATTGCAATTATTTGATGGATCTGTAACAATTTAATATATTCTGGAACTCTATAACGGATACATTTTTTTCCTCACACAAAATTTCTTTAGTTTTTTTTTTATCAGCATATATGGTTATTTGATAAGGACAGGAAGCTAATTAAGTTCATGTCTAACATCAAGATTAAGCTATTTTTTGTATTTTTATCAAACAGCCATCCGTGTAATAAGACGAAACAATAATAGTTTGTAGATTCATAAGCAGAGTTGTTAGCCGTGTGTTTGTGTCCGGTTTCTCTTTGTGTCCGGTTCCTCTTTTCTAAACCGTAATTAAGACCTCTGTTATAATTTGTTGAAAGCTTAAGCAATTGGTGAAAAAATGCAATAGGTCCTGTTTTAAAATTTATTCAAGCTAGTTGCTTTTACTTTATTTTGGACAGGTTTATATTTGCTGGTAAGTATTTGACGGAGGAAAAGTATTAGACTTTGGCACTCTTGAGCAGGTACATTACTTTATTGGTCTAATTTTATACGTTCACATGCCTGATTAGTCTTGTTCTAATTTTCTTTTGAATATAGCAGTTGGTAATTTATTTTTGAATTTTGCTATTAAAAGTGTTCATACATTATAAAGGTTTGCTGATATGAAATTGAGTATTTTAGTCTAATTTAATCTATCTTGCAATAAATTACAAAATTATTGGTTATTTTAGCTATTATCTCATATAAAATGCATTATTTCAGGTACTCACTCATTAACACTCCTTTATGTTGTTTGATGAGTAAATATTTGATAACTCTAATAATATGGATAAGAGTTGGATGTGGAAAGATAGAAGAAGTGGTGAATTTGAAAAGGGTTTGGAATTATTCTTAAACTATGCCTTTAAGCATTCAAGTCATGGGAATGGAATGATTGCTTGTCCATGTTCAGAATGTAAATGTGGAGTATGTGTGTCTAGGGCAGATGCAAAAATTCATTTGAAGGTGTTTGGATTTCTTAAGGGATACACACAGTGGGTAGCTCACGGGGAATTTGTATACTCTTCTGCACCGATATAGACCTCAGACAATGTTCCTCATAACGTATCTGATATAGGTGATGACATGAATGGTCTAGTTCATGAAGCCTTAGGAATACCTCAACAAGATCCTGCTATGGCTGGTACATTCAAATCTAATCAGGAACTACCTAATTCAGTTGCTGAAAAGTTTTATAAGTTAATTGACGATCTCAACAAGAACTCTACCCTGGTTGTAAAAAGTTTTCCAAGCTTTCGTTCATAATTCGCTTGCTTCACTTGAAGTGTCTGGGTAAATGGAGCAACAAAATCTTTGATATGCTTCTTGATTTGTTGATAGAAGCATTTCCTGAAGCCATGGAAAAATTGCCTAAATCTTACTATGAGTCCGAAAAATTAATGAAAGAATTAGGACTTGGATATGAAAAGTATGATGCTTGTCCTAATGATTGCACTTTGTATTGGGGGGTAAATGCAAAAAGAACTTGTTGTGAAACATGCAAAGAACTTAGATGGGAAGCATCAGAAAATGATCCAACCGGTGAGAAAAGAAAAGTCGCACGTAAGGTTTTATGGCATTTTCCACTAAAACCCAGGTTGCAGCGTTTATTTATGTCATCTAAAACTGCAAAGCATATGAGATGGCACTCAGAGGGTCGTACTAAGGATGGTTATATGAGACACCCTGCTGATTCCCCAGCTTGGAAAACTTTCGATTATCAGCATACAGATTTTTCTAAGGATCCTCGTAATGTTAGGTTGGGGTTGGCTTCCGATGGATTTAATCCATTCAAAAGTATGAGCTCCACTCATAGTACATGGCCAGTGATTTTGATACCTTATAATTTACCGCCTTGGATGTGTATGAAACAACCATATTTAATGTTGTCATTGTTGATACCAGGTCCACATGCTCCTGGTAATGATCTTGATGTATATTTACAACCTCTAATCAAAGAATTGAAAGAATTGTGGGAGATGGGGATCAATACATATGATGCATCTTACAAACAAAACTTTCAATTAAGAGCAGCATTATTATGGACTATTAGTGATTTTCCTGGCTATGCAATTTTATCCGGTTGGAAAATCAGTGTATAAGAGTGGAAGAGCTTCAGAACACAGGTATTAGTAAGAGTATTTGATATTTTTAAGTATATTAATTATTGCATATACACTAATAAATGTTGTTCTTATTTTTTTAGATGATGAGACTGATGGTGATGTGGAGGCAAAAAAAACACGAGGGCCAACATATATGACAAGTGTTTGGGGTCAGCCTACATCTCATCGTTATAAAGTTAAATTCAACAAACTTGGCAAACCAGTGGGCAAAAATAAATCAAGATTTACAGAGTTCTTGGGTACAATATCAAGAAATGGTTCATATGCCCCAATTGATGTCCAAGATTGGCGAAAAATTGACAAGTCTCGGAAGAAAGACATGTTAAAGATTGTCAAGGTAATAAAGCTTAAGTCAGTTTATACATGTATCAATATTTGTTAGTTATTTATGATATGATGGGTGAAATCTAAGCACATGAAATATATTGTAGGAAAAATTTGATGTCCCTCCTAGTGCAAAAATTTGGATTCTTCGTGCTTTGGGCAAGTATTGGAGGAATTGGAAGGCATGGATTAAAGCCACATACTACAAGCCAAATATACAAGTTGAAAGTCAAATGCTCAATTTAGATGTGAGAGTGGTAAAAGATCAATATAAAGTTATTGCTGATTATTGGGAGTTAGAAGATACAAAGGTATATGTATATTCCCTTTATGTAATAGTATATCAGATTATTTTGGAGTTATTTCTAAATTATTTGTATGTGATATAGAAAATTAGTGAAAAAAATAAAAAAGCAAGGGCAATGAAGACCACGAATCATAATACCGGGAAGAAATCATTTGCCCAGATTCGAGCAAACATGGTAAACATTTCTGGCTATTCTATTATGCTTCATTTAATATTATTTCAATTTGTTTAAACAAAAATTCTTTTTGATACAGAAGAAAAAATTAGGCCGCAATCCATCACGAGTTGAAATGTTCAATCACTGCTACACTGATAACAAAGGAAACCCATCTAGTAGTGCAGTAGCTAATATTATGGTAAGTAAAATCTTTCATTATACTGTTTACTTGCTTTAAAATATGTTAGAAAGATCTATCCATTACTTTCTAATCTATATTAGGATTGTACAAATGTAATCATTGTTTTACTCTTTACACTTTTGCAGCTTGCAATGAATGAAAAGGTTAGTCAATTGCCTCCTGAAACTGAAGATTCTGTTGGAAAAAATGATGTATTTGCACAAGTAGTTGGGCAAGACAAGCATGGGCATGTACGAATGTATGGTTTTGGTATATGTCCAACTGATGTGTGGGGTGATGAACCTAGTCGAAGTGGATCTCAGCGACTAGTGTTGGATCAAAAACATGAAATATTAGAGATGAAGGCAAAATTTGCTCAGCAAGAGGAACAACTTAAAGATCAAGCAAGAGAACTTGCTAACCTGAAAGCTTATTTAGAGCAACAAAATGGTCATAACTTTATGAATCAATCAAGAATCACTTCAACATCATCTAATCATATGTCAACCTCAAGTTCCAGTCTTAGCCCTCTTAAAGTAAGTTTTTTAATACATTTGTTCGGTAATGGCAGTTCTCTTTGCTTGATAATGATCTGATACTTAGATATGTTTTGCTATTATAATATGAAAGCATTTTTAGTTTAGTTATAATACTTAGACATGTTACTCTTGAGTAGTTGTGGACTTTCGTAGAAGTATAGTTCATAGTTTAATTTTCTTACTATAATGTACTTACTACACAACATGAACTGGAATTTCGATATGACTGCTTTGCTTATGGCTAGTTTTCTGATGTTTCGGGTTTTGCATTTTCATGTAGGAAGGAAACTGGATTTCTCTTTTTAGCTTAAATGAGCCAACAAAAGTTGTAGCAGTTGGACGGCTTCAATCCCTTGATCCTTCTACAATAGTTGGGGGCCAGCCACTAGGTTCGAATTGGTGTGAAGTGCTAGTTCAAGTTGTGATTGAACGTGATGAGCATTTGATTAGGCCTTATGTGCCTTTACAAACAATTGCTGATTCATTTGGTGCTCCTATAGCTTGGCCAACAAAACTAGTATGTTTTTCCTTTTCTAGCTTTCAAATTATGTTAACTATTAATATCTCATATGTTTGTCTCATTCGATAATTATGATAGATTTTAATACATAATATACTTATGCTATAGGTAAAAATTTGCGAAGATTGATGTGCTGAAATTCAAAAGTAGACAAGGTGTTGCAGCATATGGATACTTATCCATTTATATGGAAGTGCTCTAACTGTAAAAGGACAAAGTGTTGCTGCATATATTACAAGAAGTTGGTCGACCAGTGGTTTAGTTGATTTTAATTTATCTGGTGCTATTTAGGTGAAATCGTGGCAAACAGTCAGTAGGACATTCTAGCTGTTTCATGAATGTTGCCTCAAATATTATGTTTTTTTTGCAAGGATGAAAGTTTAATTGGTTGCTTGAAAAACTACTAGAAGTTATGAGTACTTTAATTGTAATCACTGGTTATGAACTTATGGTGATAATTTGAAAGTGGTTTTTCAATCAAATATTGTTGGTTTTGGTCATTGATATCTAAGATGTCCAATATGAATGTATGATTATATTGATACAATAGGAATGTTATATTCACCGTAATACCTGTGGCTGAGCATAAAAAAGAAAAAAAATCCAGTCTATTGAGGCACTTGTAAGTGTCGCAATAAGGGTTTCTTGTAGTAGAGATTTTCTTGTTATACAGCAGGTTTTTGAGGCATTTTAAAACACCGTTAAAGGTTAATATAGAGGCATATGCTAGTATCTACATTAAGATATACCGTGACATACTTGCATGCCTCAATAACAACCTTTTTTTGACATTTACTACTGTCTCAAGAATGGACTGTTAAGGCATTTATAAGCGTCAACTTAAAGTTAAGATGGCATTGTTTTGTGCCTCTAAAAAGTTGAGTTCTTGAAAGTTGAATCCCAATTAAGGCATTTTTAAGTGTTGGCATTATATCCTTGTTTTGGCACTTCTAGATGTCTGAATTGTTTTCTATGTCATGACACTTAATTGTGCCTTCAAAAGCTTTTGTGACATAGGTTTTACATGGCACACTAAGCATGTGCCTCAATATATTAAGTGCCTCAACAAAGTGCGATTTGCGATATTTTGATGTGCCTCTATAAGCTGTTTCTCTTGTAGTGTTCGTAGTTAAATTAGACAGGAGCTTACAACATCACAATAATAATTTATTTAGCACGAGTAATGAGTTGCTTGCTTAGTATAAGGGAAAAATACAAGTGATAAGTTTCTCAATAGAAATAATCTGAACAAAAAAAAAAAAAATTCCCTCGAAAAAGTTGAAGGTAGAACGGCATTATCAGAATGTCATCCTTGATCCATCCACTGTCATAAAGGGCATTTGGAGGCATATCAAAGTGGTGGGCTCACTGCTTCTAAACCTGTACAATTGGGCCCTATTTATGTAGAATTGTTACAATTGCTTGATTCGGGTCCCTGTTTTCCTCAAGAAGAACTATGGCTCCGTTTGGATTAGTTGTTTTTTGAGTTGTTTTTCAAAAACAGCACTGTAACATTTTGTTTTTGAAATACAAGTCCGTTTAGATTAGTTGTTTTTTGGGTTGTTTTGCAAAAACTATATGAAAAACCTTTACTTTAGATGTTTTTTAGATTATTTTTAGAGGTATTTTTAAAACATATTTTTGAGTATTTTTATAATTTATAATTTATAATTTTTATATTTATATACATTCATGCATTTATAATACATTTATAAATATTTATAAATAAATATATTTATATAAAAATATATAAATGTATTATAAATGTATTATATTATATATAATACATAATATAAATATATTTATAAATGTATATTATTATAAATTATAAATTATAATTTATAATTTTTATATTTTTATATAAATATACATTTATGCATTTATAATACATTTATAAATATTTATAAATAAATATATTTATATAAAAATATATAAATGTATTATATTATATATAATACATAATATAAATATATTTATAAATGTATATTATTATAAATTACAATTTCTAATTTATAATTTTTATATTTTTATATAAATATACATTTATGCATTTATAATACATTTATAAATATTTATAAATAAATATATTTACATATTTATATAAAAATATATAAATGCATTATAAATGCATTACATTATATATAATACATAATATAAATATATTTTTAAATGTATAAGTGTATATCATTATAAATGTAAAAATTATAAATGAATATTATACAAATGTATATATTAATATATTATAAATATATATTAATATTATGTATAAATGTATTAATATAGTTAATATAAATGTATAAGTGTATTAATATTATGTATAAATGTAAATTAATATTATGTATATTAATATAAATGTATAAATGTATTATAAATGTGTTATATTATATATAATACATAATATAAATGTATATTATAAATATGCACTAATATATATATTACGCATAAATGTACATTTACATAAATGTATAATATATATAATATATAATATATATTATATTATATATAATTTATATAGTATATAATATTTATGAAAATATATAAAAATATTTTTTAAATAAAATAAAGTATTTATAATATGTATAAATAAATATGTAAATATATAATATACATTGATATTAATTATAAATATTATAATATTATAAATATGGTGTTTATATAATATTTCAATTTGTAATATTTATTGTATATTTCATTATATAAATATTTATATAATATATAATATATAATTTATAAATATATAATATATAATTTTCAATTTGTATAATATACATAATATTATATATATAATATAATATACATAATATAATATATTATACTAATATACATTTATACATTATTACATATTTTGTATATTATATATTATACATAACATTATTATACATTATTATCACAATAATGTACATAATAATATTATACATTAATAATGTATATATTATAATATAATTTACATAATATATTATGTATAAATATTTATACATTACTGTATACAATATTACATATTATGTATATTATATTATATTATGTATAATATTAATGTATATAAATATTTATATAATATATAAATATATAATTTTCAATTTGTATATTTTAATTTATATTAATATAATATATATATATAATATACATAATTGAAATATACATATGGAGTTGTTTTTGATATAATGTTTGGATATGGTGTTTTTAGAGTTGTTTTGGAAATACACATTTACTATAGCATTTGAATGTGAAAAACAGTTCTTTCCTCACATTTATTTTCTCATTTGACCAAGATGGCGTTTGGTTAGAGAGTTTCGGAACGGAGAATTAGAATAAATCCCATAATTATTATTTGGATTACTACTATCGAAATCGAGATTTTGGAATCATACCTAAAAATTTAGAATTCCTTAATTCCCTAGTAATTTGGAGGATTTTGGATAAAACCCAACTCTAATTCCCATTTAGAAATGGGAACCGTCCCGCCACCCATTAAAAAAATTAATATATAATAATATACATATATATAATTATGTATATAATATATATTATAATTATAATATTTAATTATAATTATATACTTTATTATAATATTAGTATAATTATATAATATATTTATAATTATTATATAGGCATATATAATATATTATATAAATATATTATAATTATTTACTTAAATGTAATTATATTTATATAAAATATATTATAAATTTATTAATATTATATAATAATATATTTATATTATTTATATATTTATAAATGTATATTTTATATGCATATAATTATAATATATACATGTATATAATAATAATATATTATATAATTATATTTATTTTTGTTATTATAAATATAATAAAAACTATATTTAACATATAATATACTTTATAATATATAATATTAGTATAATTAATATTTATATATAATTATATATTTATATTTTTATTATAATATATACATATATACAATATACATTATAATTAGAATATTTTATTATAATATTAGTATATTATAAAAATATATAATATAATTATTTAGTTAAATATAATTATATTTATATAATATATATTACAAATTTATTAATATTATATAATAATATATTTATAATATATATGTATATTTATAAATGTATATTATATGTGCATATAATTATAATATATACATGTATATAATATTAGTAAATTATATAATTATAGTTATATTTATTATTTTAAATATAATATATATAATTATTATTATATTTAATATATAATATACATTATATTTATATAAAATATTAGTATAATTAATATTTATATATATTATATACTTATAATTATATTTATATTATAAATTTGTATAATTATATTTATTGATATATATAACATTTAATTTAATTAGTTACAAACTTATAATAATGATATTATTAGTTATATGTATTATATAATGTATATTAATCTATGTAATATAATTGATATTATCAATTATACTAATATTTATACATATTTACTAATAGAAATTATTAATTAGTTATACTATATTTACTAATACATTTATACTAATATATTTAAATAGTGAAAATTTCTTATATCCCATTTACAAAGAGTCAACGAACCAAACATCAACTATAGTAATGATCTACATTCCTGGCACTGAACCAAACAAATATATTGGAATCATTGATTTCATTTCAAATTCAGGATGAATGATTTTGAATCCGAATCTGATTCCAACATGCGAACCAAATGCTACATAAAAGTTAAATCTCCCGAGGATATGGGCCGAGCAATGACTGCCCAAGATAGGGATAAAAGAGCTCTAATGACCAGGTCGTGAACATTTTTTTGGTTGCATATCTAACAAATCACCGCTGAAAACCCTATCAAAATTATCTTACATGGTGTTTTTAAGCTTCAAATGAAAATTGATAAGTTTATAACTAAAATTTATAAGATCTATTTTGATGAAATTAGCATAGGAGCATAAGTGTTGCACATAGTGGGCATTTGTTTTAGGAATACGTACTAGGATAATTTTTTAAAATTAATTAAAAAGAATAGAAATTTAACTATTTAAATTTCATATTGCTATCAATTTTCTCCTCCAACAAAACATATAAATTATTTGTTTAACAAAACCTTGTCGATAGTACGCCTTAGTAGCAAAGTATAGAAAAAGGGTTAGCTATATTGCCAAAACAATTATGTTCTTGCCAAAGCAATTTCACTCTAAATAATAATAATACCCTCACAAACCAAGAGTACCCATATTTTGTATTGTATAGATCCACAGAATAAAACAAGTGCCAAAATTGAAAACCAATTTAAAGTGGGATTTGGCTCATCTCTAGTTGATTCTCTCTCCATTTTTTCGAAGTACTCATCTAGATGTATGACACGTATCTTCATTTATTAACAAGAGTTAGGATTAATTAAATTTAAATTGACCATGTCCCTTCTTAGTAATTCAAGACATGTGTCATACATTTAAACTAGTGTGAATACCCGTGCTACGCACGATGCTTACGTTATTGAAATAAATTAAAAGATTATACTATTTTAATTTGAAAAAAGTTAAAAAAATTATACCAACATAATTAAAATTTAATATTTGTCTAACAATAGTTCAAAGTATGACAAAATCAGTAGATCATTCAAGAATTGCGTTTTTGCGAAAGATGGATTTTAAAATAATAATAAAAATTTATATTAGAAAATGAATGATATATGGATAGAAATAAATGTAATTGCATGTTTTATTTGATTTCAAAATAAAATGCTTACAAACATTATGCATTAGATTTAATAATCTTGTACAAAGGTGTAAACATTTTTTACATCAATCAACTTTTTGTATGAAAATTAATATTAGTGGTTTAATTAATTCTATTAAAATTTGTAGAGTTCGTACTACAAAAAAATGTTGAGTGAGACTTGTACTTCTGGGAAGTGAACTTGCTGAACCTTTTTAAAATATTTCATTGGGATCACTATGGTATGAAATTCGTTTTGTAATCAATTATTTTTTTCTTTGTAATCTTGCAGGTTTGGAATTAAGACGTCATTGAAATTAAATGATGGAACCAATGGGGGCTAATGGAGGCCATAGCCCTCCTCCCCAAGTTTTAAAAATTTTAATTCATATTATATAAATATTTGTGTAAAATAAAGTTGGCCCTCCTAATTTTTTTACAATTTTAGTTTGTATTATGAGAATATATATATATATATATATATATATATAAGTATATATGTGTGCGTGTGAATTAACTACATTTGAATTAATTTTTGTACTTAAAAAAGTTATTTATTTTTTATATCCCTTTATAATTAAAGTTAATAATTGATATTTTTAGATGTCATATATTTAAATAGATGAAAATTATTTCAAAATAAAATACTTAAAAACATTAAGCATTCGGTTTGATAATTTTGTACAAAGATACGAGCATTTTTTACATCAATCAACTTTTAGTATGAAAATTAATATTGGTGATTTAATTAATTCTGTTGAATTTTGTGGAGTTGATACTATAAAAAAATGTTCAGTAAGACCTGTATTTTTTAGAAGTAAACTTGCTAAACCTTTTTAAAATATTTCAATAGAATTAGTATAGTATAAAATTCGTTTTGTGATCAATTGTTTTCTCCTTTGTAATCTTGCAGTTTTGGAATTACGATGCCATTGAAATCAATGATGGAACCAATGGGGGCTAATGGGGGCCATAGTTCCCCCCTCCCCCAAGTTTTAAAAATTTTAATTCATATTGTGTAAAACAAAGTTAGTTTTCCTAATTTTTTACAGTTTTAGTTTATATTATGAGAATATATATATATATATATATATATGTACATATGTGTGCGTGTGTGTGTGAATTAACTACTTTTAAATTAATTTTTTTTAAAAAAATTATTTATTTTTTACATCCCTTTATAATTAAAATTAAAATTTGATTTTTTAAATGTCATATATTTACATAAATAAAAATTATTTTGAACATAACACATAAAATTAATTTCGTGATACTACAAAAAAGTGTTCAGTGAGACCTGTATTTCTTAGAAGTGAACTTGCTGAGCCTTCTTAAAATATTTAAGTGAGATCACCGTAGTGTAAAATTCGTTTTGTGATCAGTTGTTTTCTCCTTTGTAATATTGCAGGTTTGGAATTAAGACGTCATTGAAATCAATCATGGAACCAATATGGGCTAATGGGGCCCATAGCTCCCCTCTCCCCCAAGTTTTAAAAATTTTAATTCATGTTGTGTAAATATTTGTGTAAAACAAAGTTAGTCCTCCTAATTTTTTATAATTTTAGTTTATATTATGAGAATATATATGTATATATGTGTGCATGTGTGTGAATTAACTATCTTTGAATTAATTTTTTTATTAAAAAAGTTATTTATTTTTAACATACCTTTATAATTAAAATTAAAATTTGATATTTTTAGATGTCATAAATTTAAATAGATGAAAATTATTTTAAACATAACACATTAAAATAATTATGTCAGGAAAAATTTTAGCCCCTCTAGAAAAAAAATCTTAGTTTCGTCACTGATTGAAATATTTGTAAGTGAGATTTATCCATGGTGAATGTATGATACATAATTTTTTTAACTGTATTTAATTTATATGATGACAAATGAAATGGGTAAATTAGATTAGTAATCATAAGTTTTATGAATGATTATGAGAGTAAAATATATTATGACAATAAGATACGTTGAATTGTGAAAATTGTAATTTAAACAGGCTCCTAAATTTTGGATATGTGACTTTCATAGTTGCGAATTTCTTCAATTAACAGTTAGTTATTACTATCAATGATGTGGTAAGTGTCAGTAATAAATGTGAGACGTGAATTGAAATTTACAGATATCATTTTACAGAGGTGGTTATTATCTGTTAGTTAAAGTTTAGGAGTTTTAATTTTATGGATTAGTGGGGAAAACTTGGGGAAAATGTGGGGGAAATGTGAGGAAAACGTGAGTATGATTATAGGATTTGTGGGAGTGATTATAGAATTTGTTAAGAGATAAACATTTCTTAATTATAAAAATATAAAATTCTATTAAAATAGCATTCAAACTTTTGACAATTTTGGAAGCTCCTTATCCAAAACCCCCTCTGCAATACATATAGATATAGATGTGTATTATACGAAATGAAAAAAGAACTCACTAGAGAGGAACCAAATCCGTCTAAAATTATGTCAGCAAATTCTATCATATTTTGTATTGTAGATTCACAATTAGATGATTAATCATTTTTATAGTTGAGAAGGGCCAATCTGACATTCGTCTTACAAATTTGTTCATTTTTCGTTAGGTAAGACTTGCAGCTTGGGCGCGTCCTAGTTTTTGCAAGGAGAACCACGTTGTTGTTACTTGTTACCCTTACTTTCTCATTTGGTTAAAGTTAACTAAGCCTTTGATAGCATGTGTGATGAAAGTGGGGCATGACTTGAAAAGATTATTAACTAACGGTTAATATCCTTAACCTATAAAAGACTAATTGAGACATGCTTTTCTGTAAAAAATCATAATCGCAACCTTTGGAAGTTCTGTAAAAAGGATAACATACTCATTTATAGTCTTAATATACTAGCACAAAGTGTTATCAAGTAGTAGTAAAGAGAATTTGTCCATTGATTCGCAATAAATAGACGGCAAATTTACCCTAAAGAGAAGCGAAAATAGATTACGAGTTCAAGTCCATTCTCATCAATTTATCACAAGTATTCAGAACAAATCATAGTTGAAACAGGTGATGAAATTTGGACCTTACAAGATCAATACAATGTGGGTTGAGGTGAGAGGGAGTCCAAAATGTCCCACAAACATTAAATGAGTCACTTTGCAGCTTGAGAGGAGCTTATGGGCCTACGTATCGTCCCTTAAAGCCCTGTTTTTTAGGACGCTGTTGAACCCCTTTTTCTGTTTGTTTTGGTAGTTTTAATATTTAATCATTTATGTGTTTCTTTTGTTTTAGGCTGATGTTGGCAAAATGTGATTCCTGTTTTATTCAATTAAATTTCATTCATGGTTTTAGAAAAAGAGAGATTACTTTTTTCGTTCTTCCATCACGAAGAATTCTTTAGTTGTTCTTTTTTTTTAACCATGAAAATCTCCAAATCTTTTTTTTTTCTTTTGATTATACGTTAATTAACCCAAAATTCATTGTACTAGTTGTCTAGGTTCACTTGACACAGAGTACAAATAAAGGCATTGACCTATTGTACAATTGTAAAATGGGATAATTTCAAAAACCTCCCCTGAGGTTTCTGACAGTCTCACTCTTCTCCCCTGAACTTTGCAAAATATCAGATATCTCCCTTGTCAGATTATTGGGCCCTATTTGTGATATCATTGATGATGAATTGATAGATATACCCTCATAACTTATGATATATTTTGAAGCTATTTTGACAGAATTATTTAAATGAGTAATAGAGATATAACTTATGATATACCTTCTACTCCACTTTACACTTTTTATTCGTAGTACAATCATCAATGAAGAGTTTAGCACTAGTGTTAACTTTCTCTAAAGTCATGTATTTCATGTTTTTTTTTTGTAAGACAATTATCTAGTGTAACTCATTACTTATATTTGGATAAATTTGGTTTTCAAAAAATCAATGACGTAAAATTGTACATTACATCATCTCATAAAGTAATGCGACACAATTTGGGTTATTGAATTTTTTGAAAATCGGATCTACCTAAGTTCTGGTATTCAAACGAAGCTTGTTGAATAAATTCGACTAACTATAGTGTGAATTAATTTTTTTTTTAAATCTCAACTAAAGTATCTAGCACTAAATGAAATGAAGTATCTTGCTAGTTCATTTCATTTTCCACAGAGAAAATCGCAAAAAGAATTATTAAACTACTGAGAATTTGGTTATTTGATTGTTACACTATTTATTTAACTGCAATTGCCATTCACTCAATTAACCAAATAGTGAAAATTTTTTTGTGACTTAACTAGTAAAAATTTATACTTTTAGTCACTCAAATAATATTTTTTATGACTTACCTAATAAAAATTTGTACTTTTAATCACTCAAATTATAAAACTATACATTTTTTTATATCACCAGAAGTATGTTTCAATTAATTGAATGATCATATTAGCTAAATAAATGTCTAATAGCTAAAACAAAAAAATATAAATAGCATTGTAACATTGCTTGAAGAAGTCATCTGCATTTGTCTCTATATGGTTCAACTTATTACTTCCTTTTTTTTTTTTGCTTTTGCTTTAGCTCAAGTTGTGGATAAACAAAAAGGGCATATGTGGAACACAAATATCATCTCACTCCTCAAAATATTTTTTTAATGCTCATTTTTCTGACATGGGCTGATCTTGTTACTCCAACTATAAGTTCAGGGGAGGTATCTGATATTTTGCAAAGTTTAGGGGAGGTGAGTGAGACTGTCAGAAACCTCAAGGGAGGCTTCTGAAATTATCCCTTGTAAAATTTATACACATTTTCTCTCCAATTTGGGTAATTTATCCCTAGCTCTATATATCATCTAAAACATATGGTGTGGAATTCAAAAATGGAAAATTAAATATTCGTACAAACATATCACCTTTAAAGCTCTTTGGGGAATCAATAATTTTACTAATGCCCTTTCCAGCAGTTGTCTCAAGCAGCCGAAAACCAAATTGCAGACATCCTTCTTAAACGAACTTAAGTCCCATACATTCATTCTTTGCAAAAATTCTCCAATTTGAAGAAGTAAAATATGATTCTGAAAATTTAGCAAATCTCGAAGTTGGATATCCTAAATCCAAACCTAAGAAAATGGAGTACTAATTCTATCCTGATTAAGCCACGTAATGCATTTTGCAATCCCCATTGCAATTTTTACCGTAAACCTGTTTTGGGCAGAAAAGAAAGTGTTATTATTATTTTACCCCCTTAAACTATATTACTACTATCAGTTTACCCTCTAACGTTATCTTTTAGTTACTTCACCCGCATAAGTAATTCAACTTAACATGTTAAGAAAATTTGGACAAAATTACCCTTTTATTCTGTAGCATTACTACATTGTTATTGTTACTTTATTCCTTTAAATTATAGTGATATAATTGCTTTAATTCTTAACATTACTTCTAGGCATTTTACTTCATCGTTAATCTAACTAGTATGGTAAAAATTTTTTAAATATATTTACCCTTATATATATAATTAAAAACAAAAAAGTTAGAATGATTATTCTTCTTTTTTTTTCACTTTAAGAGATCCAAAAATATAAAACTAAAAAGATTTTCTCAAATTTCTTTTTTCACACTTATTAATACTAGGAAAAGAAAACGAGATAGGAAAGAAGGAGGCAAAAAATTAGATTTTACAAAGAAAAAATAAAGAAAAGTCTAATATTATTGTATTAATTTAATATTATTGGGATTAGAATTGAAATCTGGTGGTAAACAGTAAAGTGAAATAATTTTAAAATAATAAAAGTATTTAATTCTTTCTTATTTGTATTTAAAAAAAAAAAAGAATTGAGCTCTCTTTCAATCTCTCTCTCCCTCCCCCTCACCATCTTTTTTTTTAATATTAATAAGATTGTCAAGAAGAAAGAAATTAATACTTTGACTTTTTTCTTGATATTAAAAAGGAGAAGAGTCACTCTAAATTTTTTATTATTTTTATTATACAAAGAGAAGAATACTTTCTTCTAAAGTTTTTTAACTTGCTAAGTTGGTTTAATGGTGGGATAAATTATCTAAAAAATAATTTTATAGGTAAATTGATAATTAGACCATAGTTTATGGGGGTAAAGTGATAATAACGTTAAGGGCTAAACTTGTCTTTTCACTTTAATTAACAAACTCCGTTAAGTTTGACTGTTAGTTTTGGGGGTAAAGTGACTAAAAGATAACGTTAAGGGGGAAATTGATAATGACATCTAACGTTAAGGGAGTAAAGTAATAATAACCCGAAAAGAAATGATCATAGCGGTTTCCAAATTGGGCTATCATATTCTTCCAAGAATCATGAGTTCAAACATAAATTGTTAATCAATGCTATCAAAATGATGGAGTTTGAACCTCAAATAGAAAAAAAAAAAAAAAAAGATAACAAAGTTCCTTGATGGCAAATTGACACATGTTTGAAAAGAAATAGCACACAACCATCATTAAATTCAAAAAAATGAAATTACACAAAATAGGCCAACAGCAAAATATCAGAATAATCTCATTGATTGTTTTCACCATATCTTGACAAGAAAAGAGCCATCGATCCTTTCAACTTTTACCTCAATCTTCCACAAAAGCACCAAAGAAAGCCAGACCACGCAGATGACCAATTACAATCTCAAGAGGAAAAACCAACCGTAGCACTCCTTGATGATATCATCAAGAAAAAAACAGAGCAATAACTAGTTGTTTGCTCATCAATTTCAATGTGCTCGTGCATGCATTACAGGCAATTGAAGTCCAAAAAAGCTACCAAAAGAAGCTACAAGCCAATTAACGGTAATGACAAAAAACAAATTACCAGATATTGAACCAGCTGATGCCCTTCAATCTATGATGATGATCTTCAGATTCTCATTTCCATAATTTTTTTGTGCTTCTTCAATTTCCCGTGCCAAAGATTTGACACCATCTACACAACGTAGCACTCTAATTGTTTCAAGAGTTGATATACGGCCTAAACAAGCAGGCACCATTTCCAAATTAGAAATTCCGTAGAGATTTAATTGCTGAAGGCACGGGAAGTAATCATCACTGTCAGGGTCTGTCTGTGCCCACTCCATAACCTTTACATCTTCTAACGTCAAGACCTTGAGTTTAGGGAATCCTCCTTCCATCAGCTCCCATTTTTGGCCCTCCATTGACCACTGTCTTAATTTGAGGACTTCAAGATTGGGTAGTTGTTCAATCAATGACATTTTTCTACAGGGAAGACCCAGATTGAAAAGACACAACTTCTTCAAATTCATGGGAAAAGAAAGCTCCACATATTCCAGCGAATCAAAGGAGCCGTGGCCATCTAAGATGAGTGATTCTAGGCATACTAGTCGACTCATGTTGCAGCATACTCTATTTTGTTGCCGCACATATAAAATTTTAAGTCGGCGAACGTTGAGAATCCTTCTCAATATGTTCTCAATGTCACGATAAAGAAACAGAGTAGAGAGTGTGTCTAAATTGGGTAAAGTAGAGAGGTTTTCAACAACATTGTCGTTGGAAGACAGACGAATATCAAAAACGGGTCTTACATGTACATGCATCAACTTCTTCATGTTCCAGATGCTATCTGGCAATGAAACAACCGCTGTAGAATCCAGACAGAAGGTTTCCAAATGTGAGAGCTTGGCTATAGATGGTGGAATGAATTTCATGCGCTCTGCTTCAAGGGCTAAGTACCTTAAACAAAGAAGTGATTCGACTTCAGTTGGAAGCTCCTTCAGCCTTAGGTTAATGCCCTCTAACTTTAGAACTTTAAGATGTTTGTAGATGTAAAAAAGGAAGGAGATGTTATGGAACTGAAACTCATTATATCCTGGAGTACCATCAACGAATAGAGTAGCTAAATGTGGGCAAAATAGCTTTGACTTCCTAAAATCTTCTCCACTGGAGCAAATGGACAACCGAGGTAGGTTGGGAGGCTCATTAAAGGTAGAAAGCTCATCATATCCTCGCAAAACCTGAAGAAAATTCTTTTCTTTCGCCTCGCCCTTACAGAACTCAAATATCAAATCGTGAATGTAACAAGTTTTGACTCCACCAATGGATCTGCTTTTACTTACCATAACTAAGTTTCGACCAATAAGGTCCATCCACTACAAGAGAAACAGCTTATAGAGGCACATCAAAATATCACAAATCGCACTTTGTTGAGGCACTTAATATATTGAGGCACATGCTTAGTGTGCCATGTAAAACCTATGTCACAAAAGCTTTTGAAGGCACAATTAAGTGTCATGACATAGAAAACAATTCAGACATCTAGAAGTGCCAAAACAAGGATATAATGCCAACACTTAAAAATGCCTTAATTGGGATTCAACTTTCAAGAACTCAACTTTTTAGAGGCACAAAACAATGCCATCTTAACTTTAAGTTGACGCTTATAAATGCCTTAACAGTCCATTCTTGAGACAGTAGTAAATGTCAAAAAAAGGTTGTTATTGAGGCATGCAAGTATGTCACGGTATATCTTAATGTAGATACTAGCATATGCCTCTATATTAACCTTTAACGGTGTTTTAAAATGCCTCAAAAACCTGCTGTATAACAAGAAAATCTCTACTACAAGAAACCCTTATTGCGACACTTACAAGTGCCTCAATAGACTGGATTTTTTTTCTTTTTTATGCTCAGCCACAGGTATTACGGTGAATATAACATTCCTATTGTATCAATATAATCATACATTCATATTGGACATCTTAGATATCAATGACCAAAACCAACAATATTTGATTGAAAAACCACTTTCAAATTATCACCATAAGTTCATAACCAGTGATTACAATTAAAGTACTCATAACTTCTAGTAGTTTTTCAAGCAACCAATTAAACTTTCATCCTTGCAAAAAAAACATAATATTTGAGGCAACATTCATGAAACAGCTAGAATGTCCTACTGACTGTTTGCCACGATTTCACCTAAATAGCACCAGATAAATTAAAATCAACTAAACCACTGGTCGACCAACTTCTTGTAATATATGCAGCAACACTTTGTCCTTTTACAGTTAGAGCACTTCCATATAAATGGATAAGTATCCATATGCTGCAACACCTTGTCTACTTTTGAATTTCAGCACATCAATCTTCGCAAATTTTTACCTATAGCATAAGTATATTATGTATTAAAATCTATCATAATTATCGAATGAGACAAACATATGAGATATTAATAGTTAACATAATTTGAAAGCTAGAAAAGGAAAAACATACTAGTTTTGTTGGCCAAGCTATAGGAGCACCAAATGAATCAGCAATTGTTTGTAAAGGCACATAAGGCCTAATCAAATGCTCATCACGTTCAATCACAACTTGAACTAGCACTTCACACCAATTCGAACCTAGTGGCTGGCCCCCAACTATTGTAGAAGGATCAAGGGATTGAAGCCGTCCAACTGCTACAACTTTTGTTGGCTCATTTAAGCTAAAAAGAGAAATCCAGTTTCCTTCCTACATGAAAATGCAAAACCCGAAACATCAGAAAACTAGCCATAAGCAAAGCAGTCATATCGAAATTCCAGTTCATGTTGTGTAGTAAGTACATTATAGTAAGAAAATTAAACTATGAACTATACTTCTACGAAAGTCCACAACTACTCAAGAGTAACATGTCTAAGTATTATAACTAAACTAAAAATGCTTTCATATTATAATAGCAAAACATATCTAAGTATCAGATCATTATCAAGCAAAGAGAACTGCCATTACCGAACAAATGTATTAAAAAACTTACTTTAAGAGGGCTAAGACTGGAACTTGAGGTTGACATATGATTAGATGATGTTGAAGTGATTCTTGATTGATTCATAAAGTTATGACCATTTTGTTGCTCTAAATAAGCTTTCAGGTTAGCAAGTTCTCTTGCTTGATCTTTAAGTTGTTCCTCTTGCTGAGCAAATTTTGCCTTCATCTCTAATATTTCATGTTTTTGATCCAACACTAGTCGCTGAGATCCACTTCGACTAGGTTCATCACCCCACACATCAGTTGGACATATACCAAAACCATACATTCGTACATGCCCATGCTTGTCTTGCCCAACTACTTGTGCAAATACATCATTTTTTCCAACAGAATCTTCAGTTTCAGGAGGCAATTGACTAACCTTTTCATTCATTGCAAGCTGCAAAAGTGTAAAGAGTAAAACAATGATTACATTTGTACAATCCTAATATAGATTAGAAAGTAATGGATAGATCTTTCTAACATATTTTAAAGCAAGTAAACAGTATAATGAAAGATTTTACTTACCATAATATTAGCTACTGCACTACTAGATGGGTTTCCTTTGTTATCAGTGTAGCAGTGATTGAACATTTCAACTCGTGATGGATTGCGGCCTAATTTTTTCTTCTGTATCAAAAAGAATTTTTGTTTAAACAAATTGAAATAATATTAAATGAAGCATAATAGAATAGCCAGAAATGTTTACCATGTTTGCTCGAATCTGGGCAAATGATTTCTTCCCGGTATTATGATTCGTGGTCTTCATTGCCCTTGCTTTTTTATTTTTTTCACTAATTTTCTATATCACATACAAATAATTTAGAAATAACTCCAAAATAATCTGATATACTATTACATAAAGGGAATATACATATACCTTTGTATCTTCTAACTCCCAATAATCAGCAATAACTTTATATTGATCTTTTACCACTCTCACATCTAAATTGAGCATTTGACTTTCAACTTGTATATTTGGCTTGTAGTATGTGGCTTTAATCCATGCCTTCCAATTGCTCCAATACTTGCCCAAAGCACGAAGAATCCAAATTTTTGCACTAGGAGGGACATCAAATTTTTCCTACAATATATTTCATGTGCTTAGATTTCACCCATCATATCATAAATAACTAACAAATATTGATACATGTATAAACTGACTTAAGCTTTATTACCTTGACAATCTTTAACATGTCTTTCTTCCGAGACTTGTCAATTTTTCGCCAATCTTGGACATCAATTGGGGCATATGAACCATTTCTTGATATTGTACCCAAGAACTCTGTAAATCTTGATTTATTTTTGCCCACTGGTTTGCCAAGTTTGTTGAATTTAACTTTATAACGATGAGATGTAGGCTGACCCCAAACACTTGTCATATATGTTGGCCCTCGTGTTTTTTTTGCCTCCACATCACCATCAGTCTCATCATCTAAAAAAATAAGAACAACATTTATTAGTGTATATGCAATAATTAATATACTTAAAAATATCAAATACTCTTACTAATACCTGTGTTCTGAAGCTCTTCCACTCTTATACACTGATTTTCCAACCGGATAAAATTGCATAGCCAGGAAAATCACTAATAGTCCATAATAATGCTGCTCTTAATTGAAAGTTTTGTTTGTAAGATGCATCATATGTATTGATCCCCATCTCCCACAATTCTTTCAATTCTTTGATTAGAGGTTGTAAATATACATCAAGATCATTACCAGGAGCATGTGGACCTGGTATCAACAATGACAACATTAAATATGGTTGTTTCATACACATCCAAGGCGGTAAATTATAAGGTATCAAAATCACTGGCCATGTACTATGAGTGGAGCTCATACTTTTGAATGGATTAAATCCATCGGAAGCCAACCCCAACCTAACATTACGAGGATCCTTAGAAAAATCTGTATGCTGATAATCGAAAGTTTTCCAAGCTGGGGAATCAGCAGGGTGTCTCATATAACCATCCTTAGTACGACCCTCTGAGTGCCATCTCATATGCTTTGCAGTTTTAGATGACATAAATAAACGCTGCAACCTGGGTTTTAGTGGAAAATGCCATAAAACCTTACGTGCGACTTTTCTTTTCTCACCGGTTGGATCATTTTCTGATGCTTCCCATCTAAGTTCTTTGCATGTTTCACAACAAGTTCTTTTTGCATTTACCCCCCAATACAAAGTGCAATCATTAGGACAAGCATCATACTTTTCATATCCAAGTCCTAATTCTTTCATTAATTTTTCGGACTCATAGTAAGATTTAGGCAATTTTTCCATGGCTTCAGGAAATGCTTCTATCAACAAATCAAGAAGCATATCAAAGATTTTGTTGCTCCATTTACCCAGACACTTCAAGTGAAGCAAGCGAATTATGAACGAAAGCTTGGAAAACTTTTTACAACCAGGGTAGAGTTCTTGTTGAGATCGTCAATTAACTTATAAAACTTTTCAGCAACTGAATTAGGTAGTTCCTGATTAGATTTGAATGTACCAGCCATAGCAGGATCTTGTTGAGGTATTCCTAAGGCTTCATGAACTAGACCATTCATGTCATCACCTATATCAGATACGTTATGAGGAACATTGTCTGAGGTCTATATCGGTGCAGAAGAGTATACAAATTCCCCGTGAGCTACCCACTGTGTGTATCCCTTAAGAAATCCAAACACCTTCAAATGAATTTTTGCATCTGCCCTAGACACACATACTCCACATTTACATTCTGAACATGGACAAGCAATCATTCCATTCCCATGACTTGAATGCTTAAAGGCATAGTTTAAGAATAATTCCAAACCCTTTTCAAATTCACCACTTCTTCTATCTTTCCACATCCAACTCTTATCCATATTATTAGAGTTATCAAATATTTACTCATCAAACAACATAAAGGAGTGTTAATGAGTGAGTACCTGAAATAATGCATTTTATATGAGATAATAGCTAAAATAACCAATAATTTTGTAATTTATTGCAAGATAGATTAAATTAGACTAAAATACTCAATTTCATATCAGCAAACCTTTATAATGTATGAACACTTTTAATAGCAAAATTCAAAAATAAATTACCAACTGCTATATTCAAAAGAAAATTAGAACAAGACTAATCAGGCATGTGAACGTATAAAATTAGACCAATAAAGTAATGTACCTGCTCAAGAGTGCCAAAGTCTAATACTTTTCCTCCGTCAAATACTTACCAGCAAATATAAACCTGTCCAAAATAAAGTAAAAGCAACTAGCTTGAATAAATTTTAAAACAGGACCTATTGCATTTTTTCACCAATTGCTTAAGCTTTCAACAAATTATAACAGAGGTCTTAATTACGGTTTAGAAAAGAGGAACCGGACACAAAGAGAAACCGGACACAAACACACGGCTAACAACTCTGCTTATGAATCTACAAACTATTATTGTTTCGTCTTATTACACGGATGGCTGTTTGATAAAAATACAAAAAATAGCTTAATCTTGATGTTAGACATGAACTTAATTAGCTTCCTGTCCTTATCAAATAACCATATATGCTGATAAAAAAAAAACTAAAGAAATTTTGTGTGAGGAAAAAAATGTATCCGTTATAGAGTTCCAGAATATATTAAATTGTTACAGATCCATCAAATAATTGCAATTGATAGAAACATCTCTGTAGGTATGGACCATCCTACTTAGAATGGATTTTTTTGGGCACTAATTTGAAATTTAAACCATCACATAATGTTTAGAGTGTTTAAAGAATTAGTTGCACAGTCATTCCTGAATGTTGTGGAATTTACACCACCATTTTTACAGTTTGACGAAGATATACTGCACAGTTTTTTCAAGAGGAAGCAACTTTTCCCGCGGAGTCCAAATTTGCAGCTCATGTACCATAGAATTACAAGTATAGCTGGCCCTTACAGAATCCAAAGGTTACTTTTTATTTTTCGATCAGATGGCAATGTTAATTACACAACACTTGATAGTCAAGTTTTAATTATAAAAAAGGACAACTGCCCTAAAATCCTTCCATGCAAATTCATTGAGGAAACAAGACTCCCACTTTATATCATTGATAACTAGCTTGATGGCAAACTTTGCTAGCTTATGACGAACTTCATTTCCTGATCTAAACTTGCTAGCTTATGACAAATTTTATGTTCTTACAAGAATTTTCAAAATTCATTTCAAAACAATGCTCTAAAAATGCTATTTGTTGGATACTTGCCATTCATTTCATTTGATTGGTTCCAGCTGGGATATATCGTATAGTATCATCTGGGCAGGCTCGACTAGCTAGCTAGCTAGTTATACATATTGATGATGATCTGTCGCAGACCATCTGGAAAATGACTTGCATCAAATTATTTTCCTCTGCTAAATTGTTTTTAATACACATTTTTTGGTTCCCTAATCCACAGGATACCCGTAGGACATATGCCGTTGTCACTCTCCAGAATATTGTGATCAATAATAATAGGGCGAGAGGGAAGAGGAGGGGAAGGAGATCTAGCTAGCAAAGAGGAATACTGATTATAGTATTCTTGAAATATGATCATTTTCAATTGGCCTTTCTGCTGCATATTCGGTTGGCCGAAATTTTATTCCTCATCAATGCATTTTGTTCATCATATTTTACGGACACCTGACTCTCTCTATATTCAATTATATATACTTGTTCAATGATGAGCCAACACTTCCAGAATCTTGTGACATGACTCGATTCAATTCCAGGAACCCGCATTTGCATGAGAAAAAAGAAATCCTAATAAAAATAAAGTCAAATATAACACAACATCCAAACTGGCACTTTTAAGTTTTAACAGCGGGAATAACTTATTGTAGAGCAGGACCCAAATTTAACCAAAAAAAAAAAAGGAGAGCTGTACCATATCTCATATGCAAATGGAAATATCATGTAAGTGGAACACAAATTCAAAACAAGCCGATTTGCATTGAAGATTCCCAAAATCAATAATTTTAGAATTAATGAGTATATAAACATACCTCTGATTTCAAACACAATAGAGTGAGTGATGATAGTCCTACAATCCTTCAATCGACACAACATGCAATCAACAAAATTAGGAGCAACTTCATGAGATTGAGTTAGGATCCACCATAATCAACATGAATTTGAGAAATCAAAAGAAAAGAGATTGGAAGGATAGAGAGCTAGTGAGAGCCGGCAATGATTTTTGGGAAAATTTGAGGGTAGAGGACCGAGAGAGAGAGAGAGTGAGGGAAAGAGATGGGTCAATCAAAAATGAAAGTTTTGGAGATGGTAGATTGGTAGAGGACCGAGAGGGAGAGTGAGGGAGAAAGATGGGCATTTGTGATTTGGGATTTGGGGATTTGGGATTTGGGGACAATTTTGCCGGTACTCTAGCTTAGGCGCCAATTTGGGGCATTTTTCAGTTTTTTCATGAAACAATTTGCCGCTTCTTTTCATGGACAATTTGGGATTGTTTTTCCTTCTAATAGTTGTTGAGGCACATCTCTAAAATGCCTTTACAAATTTTTTCTTTATATTCTTTTATTTTCAGTTTTTCTTATAAGATTTGTCCTTTAAACATTGTCTTTTTTTATTTAATTAATAAGTGTTAATATAACAAAAACTACCTAATGCCTTAATAAGTGTTTATTTGAGGCATTTACTTCATAGTGCCCTAACAAGTATGCCATAATAAGGAAATTTTCTTGTAGTGGAAAGATTTTTTTCCAAACACAATCAAGTAGTCTTTCGGTTTAATAGAAGAATTTATGTCCTCTAAATCTTGCAGTAGAAAAAAATAACATCTACGTGGAGGTAATATGTGCTGCTTACTTGTCATCAGATACCCAAGTAATTATGTTACTCAGTACATTGCTTAAGAAACCGTATTGAAATGTAAAAACTTCATTGTCACTTAATTACTAAGTTGAGGTCAATTTGGAAAAAGCAAATGCTATTTGCACTTCAGAAAAGCTTTAGATACTCCACACTTGCCCCTTTTTTTGGTTAAGGATGACATAAAGATCCAAAGCCTATGCTCTATAATAACTTGAATACCAAAATTACCCCGAGGGCATAGTACCAGCAGTGTCCTTGTTTAAATGTTAAATCAAACAACAAATTAGTCACCTTATATAAAATCGTAGGGGGATTACGTGGATAAATGCAAAAATCATGAGGGGTAAAATAGATATTTATGCAAATCATAAGAGAGTTAAGTGAATAGTGTAATTTTATCATACGCACTTTTAGAGCACATGTGATTTAATCGCCGTAACTAATTATGTATTTTGTCTATTTTCCACTTTACATAAAATAGAGCACGTGGCTATTTTGATACCTTAGATGAACTGTCTGACATTGTGCAAAACTATAGGGGAGTTATATGCAATTTACCCTACAATTTGCTAAATAACTCAAACTCTTGGTTTCCAAAAGTGCAGTTTATCTACTCTTCTTTTTCATATGTTCTAGCATCAGGGGAGTTATATCTAATTTATCCTACAATTTGCTAAATAACTCGAACTCTTGATTTTCAGAAGTGTGAGTTTATCAAGTTTTCTTTTTCATATGTTCTTGCATCAGGGTAGTTCGAATTTGATGGCTTTATATATAGACATAATTGGCCCTTACATAATTTTTGTACATTTTCTGAAACTATGATAATATTTTGTTTGGAAATAAATCCCCAGCATAACTGAGAAGCCAATATAATGGTGCATATTAGCGCGCATTAATCATAACTTTACATTAAAAGTGTGTGGAGTTTTAAAGAAAAACTTTATTTAAGAAAATTAAAATATAAGCATATCTTAACAGAATCAGTTTTGTGACGTCGGAAATTTCCGTTTAACTTAAAGTCTTTATTTATTTTTCCTACTCAATGGTTGCATCATGGTAAGAAGTGGAATTAATTTTTATTCTACACGCTTTTGACGGTAAAATCATCTAAGTGTCTCAAATCACAAAAAGAACAGAGCCTAGGTGCAGATGTAGGGTGCTTCCCAGAAATACGAGGATAAATAGTCCAAAAACAATAAAAATTTCTTTCCTTGAATCTTTCAAAACGAAAGGCAAATGTGAGGTGCAGGTCCTTCTTCTCAGCAACCTAATGAGTATAAAAAAATTGATAGGGTGATAATTGTTAGTCATTTTCTGGTTGATTTTCCTCATTATTTGTGCCAAATATTTTGTTAATTGTCGGATTCTACTTATAATTGGCATTTGGACACAATTGCAGGGATGGAGTACAAGATTCTGAAAAGTGAAGGACGAGAAGTGCAAATCTACAAAGAGTTGCAAGCCCGACTGCAATTGGAAGACAGTTTCCTATTCTGGTGGCCAAGCGGTGCGTTACCAGGAGGAAACAAGCAAAAAAAAAAAAAAAAAAAAAACAGGATTCTTTGTAATTAGTCCCCGGGGATTCGGAAAAGGGGGAACAACGAGTCAAACAGGCTCCCTTGAAAAGGGGGAATTCCTTTGTTAGGAAGACAGCTTTCGTTTTTGCTTCTTGTTCCGTTCTTTCTATTGGGGGCCGACTGCAAAACAATTTTTATTCTTGATTATTAGAGAAAAAAGCAGATGCCTTTGAAATCGATTGAATTGCGTGAAAATTTTCTCATGAGGTGTAGCTAAGCTTTTCATCTGGTCAAAGATCAATGCGATGACACGGTCCCGAATATCTATGAGATCGTATTAGTTTTTACACATTCCTTAATACATTGATATTTGCACGTTTTTTACTTGAATTTTTATGAGATTATTTTGTTAATTGGATGTCAAGGGCCCGATATTTAAGGTGACTTGTTAATTTCCTACCAAATTAATCAATTAAATCCGTAATTATTTAATCGATTAATATCAGTGGCAACTAGCATTTATACACACTAGAGGAACATGCGATCTGATCTAAATAACCCTCGTAGCGTGTTATTGATTAGGGTTAGGCTTTTCTAATTCTTAGTGCAATTAGGGAATTAACTCCTACGGTCGTACATAGGAGTGTTTCCTGGTTAGGGGTAACTAATGGTCGTACCTTAGTTATCAATAAACTAAAGAAAAGCTGGTCGTCAGAGTTTGTTGGCGATTATAACTAACCTATTAATAAATTAAGTGAACCCGCCCTTGCATCAATGATCGGATGAACGGACTGTGTCTGAGAAGTTGTATCCTTGGCTAGAATTTGTCTATTATTAATTTAATTCCTATCTACATTCGTATTAGTTAATTGTTTGTCTTTGGTTGAATTGCTTAATTGTTTTTATCTTTATTTCGATAAAACCCCCTATTGCCGATTGGAATTTCAAAGAGACAAATATCTCCAGTCCCTGAGGATACGATCCTGTTTGCCCTATATATATATATATATATATATATATATATATATAGATATATTATAAATTTCTCGTGAATAAATTCTGTTATATCGGATTAAGCAAACTCTTCGAAACCAGGGTGAATCAAGTAACCCATTGCATATCTAGAGTCCTTGCTCCAGTACTAGAATTGACACGAAAATGCGTAGTTGGCACTTAGAATAATTAAAATTATTATTGCACAGGCTCGACAACCTGTCAAAAACTCCAAAAGAAATACTAAATACTTGCTTGCTCTGCAGTCGGTGAGATCTGTTTCTATAAAAGGTGAGATTCCTGTAAACTTTTAAATTGTAAATTTCTAAATACCCTACTACTTAACAACAACCAATTAACAGGTCAAATTCCAGCAGAAATAGGCCTGTTGGATCGGTTGAAGACTTCTGATGCTGCCAACATCCTTCTATCTGGCCCTTTAGTAGATCGACTTTTGATTAAATTCATGTGACATAAAGTTAGTCAAGAAAATTAATATTAGAATCAATGGAGATCTAATGCAGAGGATGGTAAAGTGGCCTGATGGTTATGCATAACTTTTCAAGGTACAAAAGTGTAATTTATTCTATATATATATATATATATATATATATATATATATATATATATAAACATTTTTTTAACAAGGAAGAAATAGGATTTCTTTTTCAAAAGCGGAGAGGAGGAAGGAGAATTAGATTCCAAGACTTCTAAATCTTAGAGTTTCAACGTTAGTTAATAAAATCATTTTAGGGTTTTAATATAAATAATTTTAACATTTTAACTAATTCCAACGCAGAGGACGATATCCGTCATTTTAACAATGTGCTTCAAATCGTGGAGTCATATACATTTTACCACACGATGATTATACGAAAATGCACTAAATTGTATGGGGTTACACTATAATTTATTCGTTTGTTTGCTGATGAATATAATAGGAAGGAGGCTGATCAGTCCAGACCATTCTTGGTGGGTGCTAATTCCAGATCATTAAACTGTCTCAAATCCTAAAGTCATCAAACTTCTTGCATATGTATTCACTCTTTTATTTTTTTTTTTTTTAGGGACATTCTGATGAACCAATCCCACTTTTACAGTTAAGAAGCCAGTGTATAGGTGCATATTGCTCCTACAATGACATTAATATTGTGTGAAACCACAGTAATTTTGGATGGATTATTAACTTTAGGTGCAAAATATCCAAAATAAATTTTAAGGTGCAATTTCATGGTAATTAGTAATTTTAAAGTGCAAACTATCCAGAAATAAAAATTTGAGATGCAAAGTGGAAATCATTCAAAAGGGTGTAAAGTGAAATTGATTGCTTATCAAGCAATCTTCCAAGGAGGGAGGGTGAAAAAATGGAGTTTACTAAGGATTTTTGCGGTTAATTGACTTGTATTTTATAGTTTTGCTTGTTCATATATCAAGGTTTGCGGACTTTGTTAAGATGTAATTATTTTCATTCAACTTAGAGAATCCATTGAGCCGATAAAATTATCTAATAAAGTCATTTTACAATTTTCTTAGCAATTACAGATAAAACAATTGTTATTTCGTAAAATTATGTTGTTTGGAATCATATGATGTAAAACTTATTAAGCAACACTACTTGAATTTTGAAAGAAACTATCAATTGAAAGTCAAAGTTCCTTTTTCCTTTTTGGCCCCAACATGTAAGAAAGTCTTACCTAATGAAAGGCACAAATCTTGGTTAAATTTATTTAGCTTCAGCACTTTTCATGTAAATCTTCTATAATTTTAAATATTATAAATAAGTTTTTCCATATTTTGGGCTGAAATATCAAAATAACAAAAACAGTCCTTGACAATGGAGCCAAACGAAATGTCAAGAATACCTTAATGTCCAGATAAAATATTTAGTAACCACAAAGATTAGTTAATTCCACCACGGAGGACAATGTGTGTCATTTTGACACTACCTATGTACATACATACATATATATATATATATATATGTGTATTGGCGTGTGATGGAAGGGATGAGCAACTAGTGTGGGTTTAGTTACGCCCATTACATCTTTAGCAAAAATGCTTCTTTAACAGTCTAAGGATTAGCCGTCATAATTGACGGCATAAATAGTCTAAATGTGGGGTGCAATGCCACATTAATAGTCCAAAAACCAATAAAAAAAAATTTCTTTCAGAACGAAAAGCCAGTGTGGGGTGCAATGCCAGACCGGTCCTTCTCAACAACGAAACGGGTATTAAAAAAAAAAAACTCCAAAAAATTATGCAGTAGTACTGTAGTAGTCAATAAAATTTCTTAACTTTATTCAGACCAAGATCATTTCCAGATTATTTGACCGCTCTCTCGTTAACTTTGATTCATCTGTTCTTTCTTGATCTTGCTCCGTTTGTCTGTTGAATAATTTATTATCTCATTTCTCTTCTTCACCTTCCCACGGGAAAAAAGAAACTTCAGGAAAGAAATACTTGCTTGCTCTGCCGTCGGTGAGATCTGTTTCTCCCTTAAAATTTGAGAGTGAAACTGAGGAAAAATCCATGCTCCGTTTCGGGTACAATGCGTTTGGAGAATGCAATTTTGGAGCTGCGTTCCTGGATATAAGATTTCACAAAACATTTGTTATGTGTGCAAGAAAGTGGAGCCACAGCAATGATTTGTACTTGGAATCTGAGAATGTTGTGAAGAAGGTGAGTCTTCCATCTTTCTTATCTTGCATTGAAGATAACGTTCACAAATATGAGGAGGACTTTCAGTACTTTTTTTGCCATGATATATCAGCATTTGATGGCAGTGGCCTAGGTCGTGTTCCCTTTGAAGTGTTTTCTGAGTTTTTGAAACAGATCAAATCATTTAAGCAAGAAATCATCCAAGTTTACTTTACTTTGCCAAGCAGCAGATCATTGGAATCAAATTCTTGCATGCCAGTTGATGAACTAATCGAATTTATAGACCTCATTCTAGAAAATCTAGCGGATTTAACAACTGTCTATTTGGGTATTATTGATGATATGGATCCCCAAGTTAGTGCTCAATTCCAAGCCCTTGAAGCAAAGCTAACATTCTTGAAAAACTTCATTCCCTTTGCCAAATTGCGAGGAACTGCAGATATTCCTGCCTTGCTATTGGCTCACTTTGAAGTGGTGACTTTGAACGCAGCACACCTCTTTTACATGTGCTCTGTTTGGGATGGTAAGGAGCGGCACAATCCTGAGTTCTGCTCCATGATATATGAGCAACAACAGAAAATCACACCTATTGATTTTCAAGTCTATGAGATTTATATGGAAGTTCTTAGAGCTACAAGATCCTCAAAATCATTGCATAATAGAATGATGGATAAGCAGATATTGAAAAACTTCATTGATTCTCTCATAAGTTGTCTCTGGGAGCTGTTATGCTGCAGCTCTAGCTTTATGGATTCTTTGAAAGATGAAATGCGAATACTCTATGCAGGACTGAGGTTCTTGAGAAGCATTTTAAGGGAGCAGCAGGAGAAGATGGATGAACAAAACGAAAAAATTGGTGCTCTTCTTTGTGAGGCAGGCATTATAATTTGCTTGCCTTCTCTAAACAGAGTGAAGGAAGGAGAAGTTAGCTTCTCAGAAAGAACAGAGGCCCTTGACTGTTATGATATGCTGGCTAATACCAACATCCATATCAAGCATTTTAAGGATCAGATCAGTGGCTCAAGCATTATTGAAAGTCTTCCTTCCTTTCACAGCTTAAGAGCACCAGAAGTTAGCAAGACTTCCAGCCACATTCTATCAAAAGGTAAAATGCCAATAGCCCACGAAGTCATGGTTGGTCTCGATGACGAGGCAGCAAAAGTAATTGAACGACTTATATGGGGACCAGAACAGGTGGAAATTGTTCCTATTGTGGGAATGGCTGGGCTTGGTAAGACAACTTTAGCCAAAAAAGTTTACAATGACAGTTCAGTAATCTGTAACTTCCACATTCGTCTTTGGTGCACTGTTTCTCAAGAATTTAACATGAAAAGCTTGTTAATACAAATTTTGTGTTCTGATGGAAAACGGTCAAGGATGGACAAAGAGCTTAAAAACTTGAATGAACATGAATTGCTTCACAAGCTCTATCAAAGGCTGAAGACGAAGAGGTATCTTGTTGTTTTTGATGATGTCTGGGACATTAAGGTATGGAATGAGCTGAGAATTTCATTCCCCGATGAAAAGAAAGGAAGTAGAATCATCTTCACGAGTCGATCTTCTTATGTGGCTTCACAGGTTGAATATGGGGGGAAACCTCACAATCTTCGTCCACTCAGTGAGAAAGAAAGTTTTGAATTACTGCTGAAGAAGGTATTTAGAAAAGAAGATTGTCCTCAAGCATTGTGTGGAATTGCTATGAAGATTGCCAAGAAGTGCAGGGGATTGCCACTAGTAGTTGTTGTTGTTGCTGGAGTTCTGGCAACTATAGGGCATGATAGTTTGGTTTGGGAAGAATTTGCTGAAAGTTTAACTTCAACCATGGTGTCTGGTACAGACCAGTGCAAGAAGTCATTGGAGCTCAGTTATGAGCATTTACCATATCACTTGAAGGCATGCTTGCTGTATTTTGCTGCATTTCGAGAAGATGAAAAAATTGGTGCCAAGAATTTGATGCGTCTATGGATTGCAGAAGGGTTTGTGGAAAAAATTGAAGGAAAGAGATCGGAGGTCATTGCAGAAGAATATCTGATGGACCTAATTGGTCGAAACTTAGTTATGGTAAGTAAAAGCAGATCCATTGGTGGAGTCAAAACTTGTTACATTCACGATTTGATATTTGAGTTCTGTAAGGGCGAGGCTAAAGAAAAGAAATTTCTTCAGGTCCTGCGAGGATATGATGAGCTCTCTACCTTTAATGAGCCTCCCAACCTACCTCGGTTGTCCATTTGCTCCAGTGGAGAAGATTTTATAAAGTCAAAGCTATTTTGTCCATATTTAGGTACTCTGCTATTCTTTGATGCTACTCCAGGAGATATGTTTGAGTTGCGTAACATCTCATTCCTTTTTTGCATCTACAAACATCTTAAAGTTTTGAATTTAGAGGGCATTATGCTAAGGCTGAAGGAGCTTCCAGCTGAAGTTGAATCACTTCTTTGTTTGAGGTACTTAGCCCTTAGAGCTTGGAAAATGGAATTCATTCCACCATCTATAGCCAAGCTCTCACATTTGGAAACCTTTCGTCTATATTCTCACCAGATGGTTTCATTGCCAGATAGCATCTGGAACATGAAGAAGTTGAGGCATGTACATGTAAGGCATGGCGTCGTTATTCCTCTCTCCTCCGATGACAGCGTTGTTGAAAACCTCTCTACTTTACCTAATTTAGACACACTCTCTACTCTGCGTCTTTATCTTGATAAAGAAGGAGAGAAACTGTTGAGAAGGATTCCCAACATTCGCCGACTTAAAATTTTCCATTTGGGGGATCAAAACAGAGTATGCTGCAACATGAGTCGACTAGAATGCCTAGAGTCACTCACCTTAGGGGGCTTCTGCCTCTTAGGCTCAGTGGAACATGTTGAGCTTTCTTTTCCCATTAATTTGAAAGAGTTGAGTCTTGAAGCTCTGGGTCTTCCCTGTAGAGAAATGTCATTGATTGAACAACTACCCAATCTTGAAGTCCTCAAATTAAGAGTCCAGTCAATGGAGGGCCGAAAATGGGAGCTGATGGAAGGAGGATTACCTAAACTCAGGGTCTTGACTTTAAAATGTGTAGCGATTGTTGAGTGGATAGAGACAGACCCTGACAGTGATGATTACTTCCCTTGCCTTCAGCAATTAGAACTCCACGGAATTTCTTATTTGGAAATTATGCCTGCTTGTTTAGGGCGTATATCAACTCTTGAAACAATTAATGCGAGTTTTTGCGGAGATGGCGTCAAATCTTTAGTACGGGAAATTGAAGAAGCACAGAAATATAATGGAAATGAGAATCTGAAGTTCATTTATAGAAAATATTGAAGGGCCTCGGCTAGTGCAAATATCAGGTAATTTTTTTTGTCGTTACCATTAATTGGCTTGTAGAAATAATCATGCCTTTTTCATTTAAAAGAGTTTAATTTATATTTACATTGAAATTGATGAACAAACAACTAATTACTGCTCTATTTCTTCTTGATGATATATCATCAGGGAGTGCTACGGTACGTAGCAGTTTTTCTTCGAGATTGTAATTGATCATCTGTATGGTCTGGCTTTCTCTGGTGCTTTTGTGGAAGATTGAGGTAAAAATTGAAAGGATCGATGGCCTCGAGAGAACTCCTGCGTTTTTTGCGGGTAAGGAATCTAAACACATAATTAGGAGCGTGCTAAAGCCCCATGTCTTTGGATGGCTACATCTTTTCCTATCAATTCCCCTTCTTTGGGTGGCTCAATTAGATTTCATTAGTTGGCTAAATTTTGGTTGTAAAAAATTCTCAACTGTTAACCGCTTTAATGTTCTTCGGTTTCCTCATTTTCCCGTTGTGTGTTGGGTTCTATGGTATGATAGGAATAAATTTTTGTTTGATTGTCATTAATAAAGATTTGCAAGTTTATGTAACACAGTTTGTTTATTTTGATCAGAGAAATCCAAAAAATTGTAAACATTGATTCGATATGAACCGTAAATATAGGATACTCAAATCGGTTTAATATGTGTATAGTTCGGATAGCAGCAGATCCGACCCAATTCATATGTAAGGATATACTTATAATTTTGTTCATTAAAACTAAAATTAATAGAGGAATATATAATCATCTTTCATCAAATATTTATATTTGAGACGATATACTTGACTATCTCAACAATATAAAAGTCTTAACTTGTTGAACTTGCTAATTATATAGTAATATATTTAGCTTTTGTTGCTGGGAATAAGTGATATTTACAAACCTGTTTTTACTATGAATATGCAAGTATTGATGGTCATGTGATCTTTCTTAACAAATAATGAACTATATTTAAATAAAGTCTTTTAGGTGTTTAATTATTTTCTAATTCTCAATTATGAAAATATGATTTCTTTTTTTAACTTTCATACCGAGTCTGGTAAAAACTCCGGGTCCGTGAACCAGTTAGCCAAATACCCAGTCATTCGAGTACTTTATGACTATGGACACGGTTATGATTTATGTCGAATCAATAGAACTAGTCCGGATTACAAATCTGTTAGGCGGAAAGGACACCCGACCCGTGAAACGTAATCGCGGACTGATGCTCGCTCCTCTTCACTCTTTGTTCACGGCTTCAAGCCCTTGTCAGTAGTTATGTAAACTCAAGTCAAAGATTCCATCAAACCAAAATCTCTATTGAAGTCATTTTACTATTTTCTTTTGAAAATAAAAACTAGCAATTGATTTTTGGAGCATGCATACTGAACAACAATGTTTGAATTTTGAACAAAAAGGAAAACAAAGCGAAATAAAGCTAACATAGATGACTAATTATAAATTATCATTCTCTTTTTCCCTTTCACTTGAAAATGAAAGAAACTATTTTTGTGATAATCAAAATTTCTGTTCGACTTTAATTTTTTCCTTTCCTTTTTTTTTTGGCCCCTTATATGCTCTTTTTCTCTCGAAAATTCCAAGAAAGTCTTACCTTATGGAAAGCGAAAATCTTTTAAAGTTTAAGAAAAAGGGGTCCCTTTCTTATTGGACAATGCCGACACTGGTGCTTTTTAGCTACAAAATGAGAGTGAAATAATTCATTCAAAAACCATAAAGTAATGAATAAAAAAAATTCTTTGCTTTTCCAACCGAGATGCAACTTTCTCGTAATTCCTACACTACTGTCACCACTACGTTGTTAATTGTTAATCTTTTCTTTCTTGCTCCGTTTGTTTGTTGAATAATTGAATATTCCACAGAAGAAATACTTGCTAGATCTGGAGAAGGCGAGATTTGTTAATATTTCTCCTTATGCTACACTAAAATTTGGGAGTGAAATTGAGGAATTTCCTTGCATTATAAGAGATGGAGATGACCTCCGCCTGCATTGATCGGATCTGATCGAGCTCATATGTAAGTAGATATTAATTATAATATTTTTCTTGAAGGAATTGAAAATAGACGATCAGTACTAATGTTAAAATGTACGTCTATATAGCATGAGGTTTGGGAGTATTTTCTTAATCAAACTACTTTGATCAAACTGCTTGAACTCAGCCAGCCAATATCGAGGCAGTTTTGCTGCTAAAAAGCCGGCTTGCGTGATTCGTTTGAGGCAATTTTTAAAATCTCAAGGGATCTCATTGAAATTGTTAGAAACCTCAGGGAGGTTTTTGAAATTATTCCTTAAATTTAGTCGCAAGAGAATATGAAAATATTCATGCGGCATATATCAATTGATCTAAAGAAAAGAGATAGATTGGATGGTTCGAAAAAAGAAATGTCAATGAGAGATTTTGAATTCGAATACTTCTACAGTATCATTTGAGTCTCCAAAAATCTGAGTAGAATTGCTCACATATATAAAAAAATGGAGCAAGTAAGAATCACAAGGATAGAGTTCGGTTACACATTGTGAACGGTATCTTCTCCTATCCAAGACATTGCCCCTTAATTAAAGGCCAACACTTGAATTAAAGAACCAGAAAAGGGGTCATCCACTAGCCATGCTTGAGTAACTTGACTAGAACAGTATCCGGTCTTCACCGATCTATCGAATTCTCCACATGGATCCCCTGAATGGGGAAGAAAGACTATAAAAATGTTTAAGAGTCGAGTTGATTTCTAATAGCCCAGTAACTAGTACATGCTTGTATTAGCCTGCATTTCGGTTCTAACTCTTCAGACTATTACCACTAATTCTTATTCGACTCGTGGAAGTTTTCCACTTAAATACTAAGAATTGATATCCGACATTTAAAAATCGGTATGTGGTGTGACACCGTTGAGCCCTGTATTAAAAAGCAAGGAATGGGACGGTTCTCTGGCCGTGCCTGGCCCGAAAAACAACCAGTCTCCCATATCTCTGGCTTTACAAATGGACCCCCTGATTGTGGAAGAAAGACTACTGAGAAGACTTCAATTAATTTCCAATGGCCCAAGAAACACTGAAACGGGCATATACTTGTGTTTGAATATGAGATTATTTGGAATAATTTTTTTTAAAAGATATTCTATTATTTTTTTGATGTGATATATATGAAATAAAAATATAATTAAAAAATATATTTATGAAATAAGTAGATAATTTTGTACAAATAATTAGCATGCATTTAAGTCCTAACTCTTGAAAAGAAGTACTACTACGAATTAGTAGCAATTTTCACTTCTTTAATCCAATCATTTTCTTTGACGGTTGTATATTGGTAACATTAATTTTGCAAGTTATCGTTTTACTGTTTATATTTATTATCTTAGAGTTTACATTTATTATTGTAATGCATATATTTTATGATATAATTGACACTAGTAATTGCAGAAATTCCAAATTCTCTGCTTCCACAATTTCAAGGGTTGAAGAAGCCCTCAATTTTTTTTTTCTCATACTTTTTACTTTGTTGGTCATGGTTATTAATCTCCAAGATCAATGGTCATGATTATTTAAACGAGAGAATTAGAAGAGAAAGTGATCAAATTTAGTGGTTTGCTCAAGAAAGAAAACAATTGAAGAAAATTAGAGAGCTAGCTTGAAGGTTCATTATATTTTAATCATTTATATTTTGATGTCTCTTGGATCATTTATATTTTGATGTTTCTTTATTTTCTGTTCTTCCACGGAGCCCACCACTTGAATGTGTCGGCAAGTGGTTTTTTCCTTTTTGCTTTATTGAGGCAATATAAATGTATAATAGAGAGGGGGCTGATCCGTCTGGACCACTCTTGCTTTGGACAATAAAATCATCAAAGTGTCTTAAATCCCCCTAGTCACTGCTGTTATTGTGAATCAACGCCACTAAAACATAGGCTTTTACGAATGTTGATGAGAGTCAACTAATTTTTATCAATTTCCATTTGTAATTAGTTCAAGATAAATTTGGATTTTGGGTGAAGCCAATTTAACCCAATGCGTGCCTAGCTTTGAATGGTTGATTTTCTCAATACTCTTCTTCACCTTCTCACCAGAAACAAATAAGTAATTTTCAGGAAAGAAATACTTTGCTAGCTCTGCAGTTAGTGAGATCTGTTTCTCTCTTAGAATTCGAGAGTGAAACTGACGAAAATCCCTGCATAAGAGATGGAGCTGGCCTCCACTTGCAGCAGCGATCGTGTCTTCCTTGATCTAGAGTTGCTTCTGAACAGATTCCGAGACCGGTATGTTCCTTACGATGTTCGTGGTTCAATCAAACACATGAAATTTCTCAAAACATTTCTTATGTGCGCTAGAAAGTGGAGCCAAAGCAATGATTTGTACTTGGAATCTGACAATATTGTGAAGAAGGTGAGTCTTCCATCTTTCTTATCTTGCATCGAAGATACCTTTCACGAATATGAGGAGGATATTCACTCTCCTTCCCTTAGATCAGAAACGGACAAATATGGAGTGTTCCTCGAAATTGAGAAACAGATCAAATTACTTAAGCAAGAGATCATCCAAATTTACTTTGCTTTGGCAAGCAGCAGGTCATTGCAATCAAATTCTTGTATGACAGATGATGAACTGTTGGAATTCATAGACCTCATCCTCCAAAATCTAGCAGATTTGACGAATGGCTATATGGATCGGAACATTAGTGAATCGTCTATTTCTGCTGCTTTGAGTGCTCGAGTCCAAGCCCTTGAAGCAAAGCTGACATTCTTGAAAAGCTTCATTCCCTTTGCCAAAATGCGAGGAACTGCAGATATTCCTGCCTCGCTATTGGCGCACTTTGAAGTGGTGGCTTTGAACGCAGCACGCCTCTCTTACATGTGCTCTTATTGGGATGATGCTGAGGAAATGCACAATCCTCAGTTCTACTCCATGATATATGATCAACAACAGAAGATCAGAGCTGTTGATTTTCATGTCTATGAGACTTATATGGAAGTGCTTAGAGCTTCATACTGCTCAGCATCATTACATACACCAATGGTGCATGATAAGCAGATATTGAACAACTTCAATGATTCTCTTATAAGTTGTCTCTGGGAGCTGTTATGCTACAGTTTAAGTTTTATGGATTCTATGAAAGATGAAATGCACATGCTCTATGCTGGACTGAGATTCTTGAGAAGCATTTTAAGGGAGCATCAGGAGAAAATGGATGAACAAAATGAAAAAATTGGAGCTTTCCTTAGTGAGGCAGGGATTATAATACTCTCGCCCACTCTGAACAGAGTGATAGAAGGAGAAGTTAGCTTCTTAGAATCCACCGTGGTTCTTGATTTTTGTGATATGCTGGCCAATACCAACATCAATCTTAAGCATTTTAAGGATCAGATCAGTGGCTCAAGCACTATAGAGAGTCTTCCTAATTCCTCTCATAGCTCAAGTGTACAACATGTTTGCAAGCCTTCCAGGCACATGCCATCGAAAGGAAAAATGCCAATAGCCCATGAAGTCATGGTTGGTCTTGATGATGAGGCAGAAAAAGTAATTGAACGACTTGTAAGCGGACCAGAACATGTGGAAATTGTTCCCATTGCGGGAATGGCTGGGCTTGGTAAAACAACTTTAGCCAAAAAGGTTTACAATGATAATTCAATTATCTATAACTTCCACATTCGCCTTTGGTGTACTGTTTCTCAGGAATATAACAAGAAAAGCTTGTTAACACAAATTTTGTGCTCTGATGGAAAACACTCTAGGATGGATGACTTGAATGAAGATGACTTGCTTCAAAAGCTCTATCAAAAGCTGAAGAGGAATAGGTATCTTGTTGTTCTTGATGATATCTGGGACTTTAGGGCATGGAATGAGTTGAGATATTCATTCCCAGATGAAATGAATAGAAGCAGAATCATCTTCACGAGTCGATCTTCTAATGTGGCTTCACAGGTTGAATATGGGGGGAAACCTCACTATCTTCGCCCGCTCAGTGAGAAAGAAAGTTTTGAATTACTGCAGAAGAAGGTATTTGGAAAAGAAGATTGTCCTCAAGCATTGCATGGATTGGGAATGGAGATTGCCAAAAAGTGCAGGGGATTGCCACTTGCACTTGTTGTTGTAGCTGGAGTCCTAGCAACTATAGAGCATGATATTTGTGTTTGGGAAGAATTTGCTGAAAGTTTAACTTTGACCATGGTGTCTGGTGCAGACCAGTGCAAGAAGTCGTTGGAGCTCAGTTATGAGCATTTATCATATCACTTGAAGGAATGCTTGCTGTATTTTGCTGCATTTCGAGAAGATGAAAAAATTGGTGCCAAGAATTTGATGCATCTATGGATTGCAGAAGGGTTTGTGGAAAAAATTGAAGGAAAGAGATCAGAGGTCATTGCAGAAGAATATCTGATGGATCTTATTGGTCGAAACTTAGTTATGGTAAGTGAAAGCAAATCCATTGGTGGAGTCAAAACTTGTTACATTCACGATCTGATATTTGAGTTCTGTAAGACAGAGGCAAAGGCAAAGAATTTTCTTCAGGTCCTGCGAGGATATGATGAGCTTTCCACATTTAATGAGCATTCCAACCCACCTCGGTTGTCCATTTGCTCCAGTCGAGAAGATTTTATAAAGTCAAGGCTATTTTGTCCACATTTAGGTAGTCTGCAGCTATTCCATGATGAGACTTCAGCACATCCTCATTGGCTTAATTTCTGCTTCCTTTTCTGCATCTACAAACATCTGAAGGTTTTGAAGTTAGAAGGCATTTACCTACTAATAAAGGAGCTTCCGACTGAAATCGAATCACTTCTTTGTTTGAGGTACTTAGCCTTTAAAGCTCTGCACATGAAATTCATTCCACCTTCTATAGCCAAGCTCTCAAATTTGGAAACCTTTTGTCTAAGATCTACTGAGACGGTTTCGTTGCCAGATAGCATCTGGAACATGAAGAAGTTGAGTCATGTACATGTATGGGATGGCTGCTTTGTTTTTCCTCTTTCTTCCAATGACAACGTTCTTGAAAACCACTCCACTTTACCCAATTTAGACACACTCTGCGATCTGTATCTTTCTTTTGATCAAGCAGAGAACTTATTGAGAAGGATTCCCAACATTCGCCGTCTTGCAATTTCCGATGGTCAGACTGGAAATGGAGTGTTGAACATGAGTCGACTAGAATGTCTAGAATCACTCACCTTAGATGTAGGCTGCTGCTCTGGTCCTCGGGGTCATTTTGAACTTTCTTTTCCCATGAATTTGAAAAAGTTGTCTCTTTTCTGTTTGGGTCTTCCCTGTAGTGAAATGTCATTGATTGAACAGCTACCCAATCTTGAGGTCCTCAAAATAGGATGCTATACATTGGACGGCGAAAGATGGGAGCTGATGGAAGGAGGTTTTCCTAAACTCAGGGTCTTGACTTTGTCCGAATTAGACATTGTGGAGTGGACAGAGACAGACCCTGACAGTGATGATTACTTCCCGTGCCTTCAGCAATTAAAACTCGACCAAATTAGACATTTGGAAATGGTGCCTGCTTGTTTAGGACGTATATCAACTCTTGAAACAATTAAGATGGATGGATGTAGAAATGATGTCAAATCTTTGGTAAGGGAAATTGAAGAAGCACAGAAAAGTTATGGAAACGAGAATCTGAAGATCATTTATGAAACATATTGAAGGGCATCAGCTGGTGCAGTATCAGGTAATTTTTGTCATTATCAATAATTAGCTTGCAGAAACTATTATGCATTTTTGTAATAAATGAATTTGATGGATTTCCTCTCATTTCTCTATTTATGTATTTGTATTTTGGTGGCTTTGTACTTTTTTACTCTCAGTTGCCTGTAAGGACATTGAAATTGATGAACAAACAACTAATGATTGCTCTTTTTTTTCCTTTTATTTTTAATGATATTGATTGAACAAACAACTAATTATTGCTCTTCTTTTTCTTTTTTCTTACTTGATATCGGCAGGGATTTTCTTAATCGCTTATCCATGTGGTCTGGCTTTCTTTGGCGTCATTGTGGGAAGATATGGCTCTTTTCTTTTCAAGATATGGTGGAAAGAATCAATGTATTTGTACACCGTGCACCATTTTATCAGTCTGCGCAGCATAAAGGTTGATCAAATATTTTGCTGTTGGTGTGGAAGAAGAAAACAGTAGAAGAAACATATATGTGTACGTATTTTGTGTAATTTTTGAGTTGCTGAATTTATTGATTGGTCGTGTGCGATAGCTTTTCATACATGTGTGAATTTGCTGAATTGGGACTGGGAAAATAGGGACAATTACGAGGTATTACAGCAAAATGTTTGGTTAATTGCAGTCAAGAAACTCTGTTAACTTTTTTCATTTTTTTTTTAATTTTTGAGTTTGAAAGTCCCATCATGTTGACACAATTCTTTAACTACTTATGTTTGAGCTCATGATTCTTGAAAGAATGAGACCGCACAATTTGGAAATTCATGTCAAAAGGAAACCTCTATGATCTTCTCTTTTCTGCTCAAAACAGACAGGTTTAAGTCAAGAGCATAGCATGGTCTTTAAAGGTGGAAATTGGAATTGGGATCTCGAAAGGCGTTGCATGGCTTCATCAGGATAGAGTAGTACTCCATCGTAACATTGGTTGAAGATGTGTACTGCTCATTCATAGTTTTGAACCCAGGATTTTTAAACAAGTGTGTCTCAAAAACCTGTCTTTCTGATGATTTCAACAGTGCCACAAAAACCTGTCTTTTTTCAAAAAGTTTTATCTTTTGTCCCACTGTTCTTTTTCTTTCTTTAACTAAGGTAACTAGGCCAACATGCAGAAGAGTCTTACCTAATGAAAAGGAATAATTTTTTTCTTGATGGACAATACCAAACTGGCATTTCTCAACTACAAAGGGAGTATGAAACAGTGAAAAAATAATCAATGTGGTACATGAATTTCTGATGATTACAACTTCTCAACTACTTTGTTGATCTTTTCTTTCTCGCTCAATTTGCTGAATGGTTTAATTCTTGAATATCACATTTTTCTTCTTCGCGATCCCAGCCAGAAAAAAAAAAGGGTAAATTTCAGGAAAGTACTTTTTTTTTTTCGAAATGATAAGTTGTATTGCTTATGCCAAAAGTATGTACAATCTAAGTAAAAACTCAAGGACACTTTACAATTTGTGCATCTTAGCACAGTGGAACTGGATAAATCCATTCCACATCCTGATTTCTGCTCAGAGCTTGAGCACTAATTATGTAGCTAAGATTCGTATTTTCTATTCCTACCAAACAAAAGGAGCACATTCGAAACAAAATACTCAGCACTTGTATGTCTTCCAGCTCTGTAGCCACCCAATTGTTCTTATTCGCATTCCCTTGCAGTTGATTTAGCAGCTCTTTACTGGTTGTTTCAAATGTAATTGCAGTCCATCCCTGTTCCAAGGCTTTGATTAATGCATAGCGTATAGCTTCAGCTTCCTGTTGGATGTTGCATCCTGTCATCTTTTCTTTTAGTCCCCATCTTGCTGTGTAGCATCCTCCTTCGTCCTTGGCTGCTATACCATAGCCAACAGTGCATGTCTGTTTTTTTGCCTTGAAACTGCAACTCTTAGTACTCTGCTCCTGATTTGTTGCTGTGGTATTTCTGTTTCTGATGTGCTTCTGAGACTGAAACTCTAGCCACTCATTACTGGCCTTAGTAATGATTCTCACAGGTTCCTTTACTTTGGCCTCAAACATTTTCTCGTTCCTTGCTTTCCAAATGTGCCAAAGTATAGTTACTATGAGTGCAATGTGATCCATCCCTGCCGTCTGTGTCTTGCTTCAACAACTAATGACCACCATTTTTTGAAGTTGCCAGATAATTCCTTGATTCAATCCCATTGAATGGGAGGTAGCTTCCAAATCTCTTTAGCTCTGGCACATTCAAATAGTATGTGTTCCACTGTTTCCATCCTTTCCCCTCAACCTTTATGGTAGGGTCCCCCTTATGCATTCTCCTCCATATGAGTTCATTTACAAGTAGTCCATCACTTAAGCACTTCCACATAAACACTTTCATTTGTGCTTGACAGGCACTTTCCACAACACTTTCCATATAGGAGACTTGGGATTAGTATAGCTTGTGCTATCTTCTTGCTGTTCTACTTCTGTTTTGTTCTGCTTTTTCCTCCATATTCTTCTTTAACCTGACTGCACAGTATATTCGCCATTCTTGTTATCTTGCCAGAAAGTTCTGTCCTCTTTGTCAACCACACTAATTGGAATACTTAATATCTTCTGCTTCTTTCTCCTTAAAAAGCCTGTATATCAGAGGCCTATTCCACCTATGCCCAGTTATCAAGTCAGCCACCTTCTGCAGAGTGTAGCCTGGTGGTTTCTTGGTTACTGGTTGGCCTTGATTGCAGCCAGAAAGTTTCTTGGTTACTTCTTTCTCCTTCAGGAAAGAAGAACTTGCTAGCTTTGGAGGTGAGATTTGTTTCCCTTTAGCTGCACTAAAATTTGAGAGGGAAATTAAGGAAGATCCCTGCATCATAAGAGATGGAGATGGCCTCAACTTGCATAGATCGTGTCTTATTTCATCTCAAGTTGCTCATGAACAACTTTCGAAAAACGCCCTGGATATTATTGCTAGTATATGAATGCACCTACATATGTTGAACTTTTACAAATTAGCAAGGATAAGTATAAACATTTTTCGAAATTCAGCACCTAAAAAAAGAAAAACATTTTTTGGCCAGTTGGGGCACAGAGAGGTGATTAATGTAATTTTTTTTTTTTGAGCCAAGCAAGGAACGGGCCCCTCCTGGCACAATTTCAAAAGTCAGTAGACATCCTTCTTCAAGGAACCTGACTTCCATACTTGAATTTTTAGCACAACTATTCAGCATGATGAAGTAAAATTCGATTTTAAAACTTCTGGACTCCCAATGCTGCGTATTACGGATCCAGCGTATGCCTCCAACTAACCCTTATAATCAATGTTTTAAAAATCAGACGAGATCGACCAGTTCAATTGATCAGACCGCAAATCGATCGTATCTCTGGTCCGATTCATGCTTTGGATTGATTATACTTAAAAACAAAATTAAACCGTTCAAACCATGCGAATCGGATTGAACCATTGAACCGACGGTTTTTTTGTTTTTGTCTATTAAATTGAAATTTTTTTAAAAAAGAATAGGTTTTTCTTAACCCTAAAGACTAATTATTAAATGTCACATTCACTCACTTTCTTCTCATTTTTTGCCTCTTATCAAGTTTGTATTTCTATTTTCTATTTTCTATTTTCTTGACTTCCTCCATACTCTAAGCTTCTTTTTTTTTAAGGTTGTAATATCTAAATATCAAAAACTTGAATTAAAATTTAAACTCACAATGTCTAATTCTCATAGACGTGAATTTTGTATAATTTCAGAATATTGTGGTATTTTTGGATTGGATTTAAGATTATTATTTTTGGTAAATTCAATTAAGATTGAGATTAAATTTATTTGTTTCAACTTATAATTTAAAAAATTTATTTGTGAAAATCTAAGTTCTTTGAAAATATTAAAATTTTCATCATATAAAATCTTAAATTAGTCCAATGCATGTCTTATTTTGTGCATGTATATTTATATAAATTATTTTTTAAGAAGTTCATTGAACCAGGATTGAACCAATTCAACTAGTTGAACTTTAACCCGAACACCTCATCGGTTCAATTAACGGTCCAAGTTTCAAAACATTGCTTATAATATAATGGGTTAAAAACAAAAAAAAAAAGCCCCATGTGGTATACCTTAGAAATAAAAAAGCCCCCGTGATTTCAAAACATACAAAACGACACCTTATGTTTTAAACTAAATTGTAAAACATCAATAACCTTTGATTAACTTATGTTTTCCTCCTCGACCCTAATATAGATATTGATGTTTTCCGTGTTGGAAGTTAATCAAAAGTCCTGTTTGATAACTCAATTCAGTATTTAAAATTAATGGGTTTAGATCTTAAAATATTCAGACGTGTTTGATAACAAAAAATTGAACATCTAAATTAATTAATTAGCACTTAATTTTCTAGATAAAATTTGCTCCCAAAAATAAGTAATAAGCTATTCACTTATCATTTCATGTGATATACACTCAAATATATCAAATTGATATTTAACAATTCAATAACTTAATAGATTCAAACTTCAAATTTTTAGATTATAAATAAAAGGTGTAGACATCATTTACTCACTTTTTAACTTTTTCTTTCATTTTTCTTTTTTCTTCTATTAATCAACTTGGAAAATGCTCTAAACATTCTTGGGAGAATTTTTTTATATTACTATAAGGAAATTCTAGATTTTGGCTTTGTAATTCCTAGAAGAAATTGCCACAATGGGAGCAAATTTTCTTGAGGAATGTGAATCTATTTGTATCAAAGCCATATTCTATATTCCATAGTTGTAGTTATTTTTCTAACATTTTAACTTGAAGAGTTGTCAATTGTGATGCTTCGAAGTTTTTCGATTATTGTCTAAGTTGAAACTTGAGTGGTATTTATGGTAATACTTGGGGCACAAGGCTCGGCTGTGGATAGAATTTTTGTTTAATGAACTTTTTTTAAAAAAGCATCTGTAAGTTTAATATAATGCTACTACATTAAATAGAAGTGTTTTTGGGTTATTTTGATAGTAAAGTTGTTTAGGGAAATTAGTCGAAGTCTCAAGTAATTTTCATCGTCAATTTCCAACGCATCCATTTCCCTAAAGAGCTTAGTTTTTAAAGATGAACACCTGATATTGAAATCACAACGCAAGCCATGACTTTCACCATAAGCCCTACCACAACCACAGCTAACATTAGCGATCTATATGTGATTTCTGACTTCAATAATTTTACTGCATCTAATGTTCCTTAATAAATCTATACCCAACAAGACCAGTTCAATGACAGAAATAACTGTTAGATCACTAACTCGATATTCCATTAAAATTCTTTTTTGTTCCATTTATGACACGCCTGTTGTTTATGAAGAAGAATGCTTGTCTGATATGCCACCTCACATGCACTTGAATATTTTATTGCCTTCAAACCTGTGCAATAATAAATACCTGCTTAAATAAAATACAAATTCTGTATATAGCGGTAAGCAGGGTCGAATCCACAGGGACTGGGGATAATTTAATTTCTTCTCAAGTTCCAGATATGGGGGGTTTTGAAAATGAGAGTAACTAAATTACTTGGAATAAATTAATTAAAATAAAATAACTACAACTCAAATAACTAATTGTCACACTAAAAATAATGATGGACGAACTCTAGCCAATAGACAACTTCGGAGATGGTTCACTTAATTCGATCACAGATGCAAGGATTATTCCAGTTACTATCTGATAAATTAGTTATAGTTGTCATACACGCGATAAACAACCAACTCTTCCTCAATTTGTCGATAGCCAAGGTACGACCGTTGACTATTTCTCTAATCAGGAAATAACCCTAGGTACGACAATAGAAGTTCAATTCCCTAATTGCATGAATAATTAGAAGAGCCTAATTCTAACCAATCAACACGCTACGAGGGTCTCTTTAAGTTAGCCTGCCTATCTCCCTGACACAAACCCAATCATGCCAGTTGCCACCAGTTTAGAATAATTAAACAATTACGGATTTAACTACCCTAATTGGCTTCAGGTTATTGAATTAATCTAGAATCCGGGCCCTGGATAATCGAATAATAAAACAACCATATGAACATAAAGCAGAAGATAGACAAATACCAGTGAATAATGGGAATAAATAAAAACTAATTCGATCTCACAAATTTAGTAGAACCAAATCCTCCGTTGTTCTTGACTAGACAAACTTAGCCACGTCTCATGAGAAAATCTTCAAGTAATTCCACTGAGGTCCAGGCCATCAAAAAAGCCAAGAAAGAAACAAAACTAAAAACTAAGCTAAAACTATTGATTGATAAATAGTTCTCTGTATGTTTGTCTCCTCTTTAAAGCCAACAATGACTAAAGCTTCTTATCCCTGTGGTCCCCTGCTGAAATTGAGAATCAACCCAAAAGTGGGACTCTATCGAATTCCTTGCTTTTAGTTTCCTATTGCCCGTAGGACTCCAATCTCCTAATCAGCAAAGGAAATGCAATCTCTTTGTAGTACCATGTGGGCCCGATTGTTTGAAATCCCAATTATCTCCAAAAAGTCCCTCATTTTTGTAGTTTTCTGTTTCACTTCCTGAAATTGAGTCAAATACCAAATATAAGTAAATATTAATAATTAAAACAATATTTGGCAAGGATAAAGGGGAAAATTAACAATAAAATAACCAACAATTAACACCCTATCAATTCCCCCCACACCTAAATCATGCTTGCCCTCAAGCATGAGAACAGCAATTGAATATCAAATTTGACAATGGCTATTGCTCTAACTATCATATTGCCAAGATACCCAGAAAAACATATATCAAGCATCACAGTTAAGATCCAAGAAAAATCACTCCGGTTAGCTTCCCAACCACCAATTTTTCCAATTTAAAGCAAACTAATCTAAGAAAAAGGAATGGTTGCTCACATTTATCAGCAAATAGTCCAACTATTAACCAAAATCTCGACATTAAAATCACAAACTGGCAAGCTGACTTATTCACATACTAACCCAATCTTTATTTTATTTTTTCCTTTTTTTTTCCTTTTTTTTTTTTTTTGAATAACAAAAGACTTAGTCTATAGCCCTTAGAGCCTTTTGACGCGAACTCCAACATTTGATAGATGGAGGAGCCCGGTTACTCAGCTCTAATTGCTACGGGACCACGCACTCATAGTAACTACTACCTTTTGACGCGAGAATCGACACTTTAGGTGAAGATCCCCGGTTACTCAGTAGTAACAACTAGTGGAGTACAGTCATCTCTTATTTACGATAACATACCACAATAACTAGAAAATATCACAAAGATAACAGCAGCCAGCCTCAAATTTCCAAACATGGAGAACTAAAATTAATAATTGGACCAATTTACATGAAAAATGCCCACAATCATTCCCTATGCTTAGAGAAGTTAACCAAAAATTGGAAAAGTTAAGCAATCATTGACATACACCAAAGAGATGTTCCTGAACTCAACCACATCAACTTGATACCCTTTTATTAATAACACTTGGCAATAGCAGAATTAGAGACAACAATCCAGTATCAAACTTGGTATTCATATGAAGACTGACCACTAGAAAAAGAAAAGAAAAGAAAACAAACGAAAAAGGAGATAAATATCAAAACAAAAATACTAGCACCCCAACTGATCCCCCCACACCTAATTCATACATTGCCCTCAATGTGATAAATAAACAATAATAGTAAGCAAAAGAGCAACGGTACTTCCCTGAAATCACGGGGACCATGGCGGGGCCACAGCAGTGAGTGAGGCGGGGAACCTTGATCTCACTATTGCCGCTAACAAGTAACCCAATCAATAGAAACAAAATTGCCAACATATAGAGGAACAAGTAAATGCAGATCAGTAGAAATCCATATCCTCTAATGAAGTCAACAATCAACCCAATAAGCACAGGTATCTCCCAATTCAAAAGGGTAGTGCATAATAAATGGCTCACCAAATTAGCAATTTAAAGCCCTGAGCAATTTAAACCCAACAAATCAATCAGTACCAGAAAACCACTCCAAACAATGTAACAGTTAAACTCCACAGGCAAAGGACGTCCAACCAATTTCACTCAAGCAAACTAGGAGCAATGCGACTGATTAAACAAAGCAACGAATTTCAGCAAATGGAAGCATAGCCACCCAAAATCCCAACAAATGCCCTAAAGATTTAGCATTTGAAATCAATAGGTAAAATACTCCAGCAAGTCAATTAGACGCCACCAACAGCAATAAGCAATGGAAGTGGCACAGTAGCCTTCCAATTCAACAAACAAATGAAGAAAATACCCAACCAAAGGCACTTCAAGGGACACAAGACAGAAATCAGCAAAGTAGAACTCAAGTGATACCAAAAATAACCTCGACAAAGCAGTGAATTCAACCAATTTAAATACGTAGAATACGGTCAGAAATGCCTCCCAAAGATCAACAGAGAGCGACAAAAATTGCCCACCCAAAATCTGTCCAAATGGTTCCAATTGGATAAGAAATTACACAACTCAACCAACCGAAATTAGCAAATGAGCCAAGAAACCGTCAAAACCAGCAATAGTAGTTCCAATTTTGGACTACAACTAAATCAAAACGTTTGGCAGTTTCCGATCAAGTAGCCCACCAACTAGAACCAAGTGGCAACAAATGTAGTTATAATACCCCAACCAGTACCACTGGTGCATCCCACAGATAATGAAGCAACATAAACGGCCACCCCAATCAAGAAAATGGAAACTTCAGGCACCTAAGGACTAGGCGAAAGTCTCAACAAAGCAGCTATTACAAACAATAAGCAGTGGTGGTCCGAATATTAGTCAATGCAGAAATCATGCAACTCAAAATCTCGGCAAGTGCTCCAATGAGCTTAGCAATTGAAATCACAAAACCGAATACTCCCCAAACAAGGTACTTAGAGTCAACCAATGGCAATACTAATTCAACAAACTAACCCAGAAAATTACTCAACTAAGGGTGCAATAGGGGTCTCCGAACACAGTTCCAAACACCAACAATTGAACAAACAGAAACTAAACAGCCCAAAAATCAATTAAGTAGATAAACACATAAAAACTTCTCTCAAAAACTAATTAAACATGGAAACAATGAAATTTTCCCCAAATTACTTCAGATTCCACCCCAAAATTGGACAAATAGTCGTCAACCAACCACAGATGATATCACAGCACTCAAATCAACCACAAAAATGTCTGGCCTCAGCTAACAATTTAAAAATCTGTCCTCAGCTAATTAGAACTAATAATCTGGCCTCAGCTAATTAGTGACAGTAAATTAAATAAGAAGTCACCGGAGTGTTTGACTGGCCGTGGGTGAAATGGAGAGCAGGGTAGGACCTAGTACGCGCGCGTGTCGCACGCACTCTGGCAAGCACGCGGAGGCTGAGTTGCTGCTCTGCCACTCTTGTTGCGCGAGGAGGCTCGGCTGGAGGCGCGAACTGCTGGGCTTGGTCCACTGAGGAGCTGGATCTGCGCACGGTGGAGTCGAGCAGGAAGCTGCTGATGGCTGCTGGTCCGTGCGGCGCGCGACGTGCTGTGCGCCTGGCTGCTGGGCGCGCGGGGAGTGCGAGCTGCTGGCGCGGGGAGTGCGAGCTGCGATCGCGCGAGGCTGGGCGCTGGGGGGCAGGCTCACGGCAGCCTGCGGATGGCTGTTGCGGCTGGTGCGAATGCTGCCTGCGAGGGGGGTCGCGCGAGGAGGGGCGCACGAGCTTAGGAGGAGGCGATGGCAGGCGGCTGCGTGGCTGCAGCTCGCGAGGTGGTGGTGGTCGTGGAGCTTGAGGCCAGTGGCGGCTCTGGTTGCGGATGACGCTGGCGGCGGGCGAGGGTGAGTGAGGGGGACGAGCGTGAGCTGGAGGTGGAGGGACGAGCGTGAGTGAGGTGGGCGGCGCGAGTGGGCGGTGGCAAAAGGGATTCGGACAACAGAGAGAGAGCAGGGGAGAAGGAAGAAAGAAAAAAGAAAGAAGAAGAAGAAAGAAAGAAAGAAAAAGAAAGAAAAAGAAAAAGAAAGAGAAATTGTTTTTTTTTTATATATATATACTTTGAAAATCTAAGCTACGGTGAAAAAAAAAAAAAAAAAAAATTTTTTTTTACTTTTATTTTAAAATTTAATTTAATTTATTTATTTATTTATTTTTTTTTTTTTTTTGTAAACGAAGAACTCCTGTCCTAGGCGTGGGCACGTCTAACTGCTATAGAGTCCGCAGATCCTGAACGAAAATTTCCTCCGTCAGGCGTGACCATCTGGCGTGGGCACGTCTAACTACTATAGAGGTCGCAGAATCTGAGCGAAAAGTTCTTTCCTTCTGACGTGACCGCCTGGCGTGGGCACGCCTAACTGCTAATTCCCCTGCCACCAAACATCAAACCATTACTTGACACTAACACTTAACTAAAACTTCAAAAATGCCCGAAAACTAAAACAAATAGTCTTGGGTTGCCTCCCAAGTAGCGCCTTTCTTTAATGTCTTTGGCTAGACATACTATGCTTGCTCACGGAGGATAAAATCTTGTAGCTCGCTTCAATGCTTCATCTTCAATATGATCCTGGTAACCCTCGTAAATAGAGTAATCCTTGAGCTCACGAGCTACGGTCTTCCATGGACTAGTAAATGGCACCAAACAACCAAGTAATGACCTTAAATCTTCATTCACTCCTCCATCACAAGCACTTGCTGGTTTGAGATATTTTGCCATCGTGACTCTTAAATCGTTCCTGTCATGAAACTCAAAATTTTCTGGTATAATAAAATCAATCTCACTAACAGGAATTAAAGAATAAGAGTCAAGAAAATATTCATTAAGGAATGGAGGAGATGTCACCGCATTTGGAGATTGTTCACTGGATTCATTCACTTGAACCATTTGATGTTGGGGTCTCAATTCTTGTGCTTCAACTTTCTTTTCATCTGCAACTTTAGATTCTTCTTCTTGAGACCCTTGCAGTACCATGTCATTTGTCAGAATAATTGCACTCTCATCTTCCTCATGGTCGATAATAGTCGGTGAGGGCAATTCTTCATAAACTGGAGAAATCAATTTGCTTATTTTAGATGCCCATTCACGCCTTCCTTCTTTCATTTCTTCACTCATCTTTTGTGTCTCCTGTTGAAGTTGATGTACCTCCTGTTGAATTTGATATGTCTCCTGTTGAATTAGATATGTGTTAGTAGCTAGTGATTCAACTATTTCTTCAAGAGACATACCTGACATGGATGACGGTTCTTGAGACTCTAGCTGTTGAAAATCTAGTGGCCCTGTTGTATAATTATAACTGGAGTTATCCCACCATCCTTGATCATACCCGTTTGGATTAGGGTTATACCACGTTTGAGACCATGGTGAAAAATCTCCATAATTATTGAGTGGGACACTCAGATTATCTTGATATTCGGGGCACATACTGGTTGAATGATCCCTGGCATAACAAATTTTACAGGTTGCAGCAGCCATTCTTTCTCTAATAGAGTTTACTGCCTCTTTATATGCAAACTTAGCAAAAAAACTAGTCTCATCGCCTTCCCCGGAAACAAAATCCAGTCTATCACCAAAATACGGAGTGTTAGAAGCCATAAACTATAATAAAAAAAATAAGAGAAAAATAAATAAAAAATAAAAACAAGATGAACTCAAAAAGAAACAAATTAATCTGGCACCAGTCCCCGGCAACGGCGCCAAAAATTGACAGGCGTCAAACCTGTGCAATAATAAATACCTGCTTAAATAAAATACAAATTCTGTATATAGCGGTAAGTAGGGTCGAATCCACAGGGATTGGGGATAATTTAATTTCTTCTCAAGTTCCAGATATGGGGGGTTTTGAAAATGAGAGTAACTAAATTACTTGGAATAAATTAATTAAAATAAAATAACTACAACTCAAATAACTAATTGTCACACTAAAAATAATGATGGACGAACTCTAGCCAATAGACAACTTCGGAGATGGTTCACTTAATTCGATCACAGATGCAAGGATTATTCCAGTTACTATCTGATAAATTAGTTATAGTTGTCATACACGCGATAAACAACCAACTCTTCCTCAATTTGTCGATAGCCAAGGTACGACCGTTGACTATTTCTCTAATCAGGAAATAACCCTAGGTACGACAATAGAAGTTCAATTCCCTAATTGCATGAATAATTAGAAGAGCCTAATTCTAACCAATCAACACGCTACGAGGGTCTCTTTAAGTTAGCCTGCCTATCTCCCTGACACAAACCCAATCATGCCAGTTGCCACCAGTTTAGAATAATTAAACAATTACGGATTTAACTACCCTAATTGGCTTCAGGTTATTGAATTAATCTAGAATCCGGGCCCTGGATAATCGAATAATAAAACAACCATATGAACATAAAGCAGAAGATAGACAAATACCAGTGAATAATGGGAATAAATAAAAACTAATTCGATCTCACAAATTTAGTAGAACCAAATCCTCCGTTGTTCTTGACTAGACAAACTTAGCCACGCCTCATGAGAAAATCTTCAAGTAATTCCACTGAGGTCCAGGCCATCAAAAAAGCCAAGAAAGAAACAAAACTAAAAACTAAGCTAAAACTATTGATTGATAAATAGTTCTCTGTATGTTTGTCTCCTCTTTAAAGCCAACAATGACTAAAGCTTCTTATCCCTGTGGTCCCCTGCTGAAATTGAGAATCAACCCAAAAGTGGGACTCTATCGAATTCCTTGCTTTTAGTTTCCTATTGCCCGTAGGACTCCAATCTCCTAATCAGCAAAGGAAATGCAATCTCTTTGTAGTACCATGTGGGCCCGATTGTTTGAAATCCCAATTATCTCCAAAAAGTCCCTCATTTTTGTAGTTTTCTGTTTCACTTCCTGAAATTGAGTCAAATACCAAATATAAGTAAATATTAATAATTAAAACAATATTTGGCAAGGATAAAGGGGAAAATTAACAATAAAATAACCAACAATTAACACCCTATCACTAATGTTCCTTAATAAATCTATACCCAACAAGACCAGTTCAATGACAGAAATAACTGTTAGATCACTAACTCGATATTCCATTAAAATTCTTTTTTGTTCCATTTATGACACGCCTGTTGTTTATGAAGAAGAATGCTTGTCTGATATGCCACCTCACATGCACTTGAATATTTTATTGCCTTCTTGTTCTCCGCTTGATCCTGTTATTGAACCATACGGGCCAAGAAATGTCAATGCTTCATTAGGAGGAGAGAATGCAGGTACAAAAGTATAATTTATCCTATATTTATATATCTTTTTTTTATTTTTTTTAATGGGAAAGAGATGGAACTTAAGAAATGAAGAGGAGAAAGGAGGATTAGAATTCAAAATCTCCAAATCCTAGTCATTGAAGTCATTTTGGGTTTTTAATAGAATAATTTAACATTTTAGCTAATTAATTCCATCGCGGAGGACGATATCCATCAGTTTGATGCTGTACTTCAAAGCATTGGAATTATGTACATTTGACAGTATAATGATTATACGAAGATGCACTAAATTATACGGGGTTAAAGTATAATATATCCAAAAATCTTTTAAAACGAAAGGCAAGTCTAGGTTCACAACTACTAAATGAATATAAAAACTCCAATCTCTTTACTTTAATGAAAGTGAATTAGCTTGCAGAATCAATCATGCATTTTTCTTTCAAATGAAATTAATTGATTTCCTCTTATTTCTCTATTTCTCTATTTATTTTTGGTGGCTTTGTACTTTTTTCAACTTTCAGTTGCCTGTAATATCTTATGATATATTATTCTTTAGATACTAAAAATTTTTATGAAATTTTGATCATCGACATCATAATATAATATTTTTATGTTATTTATTTTTTAAGCTAGTTACTTTTAAAAGTTTTATTAAATGAAAAGAGAGAAAACATTCCAATGTAGTTGACTCCCTTAGGATTGAATTTGAAATCATGAACCAAACATTTATTGATAATTTGGAATCATGAACCAAACATTTTTTGATTTATAGTTTGAACTCTAACATATCAAATATTGATAATATATCATGTTTTACCAAAATTATTGTATATTCATGATCCTATTGCATATAAACCACAATCATTACAACTTTTATAAACCAGAATATACTTAAGTTAGAAAACTAAACATACATGTAATTTGAATTTTTTGTATTATGCTAATTCTATTTTTGTCAATAATGGAGTATAAATGATCCACCGTGTAAAGTTTTTTTTAACTTATACACTCTGACAATTAAAATTTTATAAATAGAGATAGTTGGAGTTTTTCTATTTTCCTTTTCTTTTATTCATATTTTTAGCACAATCCAATGCAAAGCAAAACCAACAAGTCTACTTTTTTCATATGAGAACAATATTTTTGGTTTTAGTATTAGTTTTTCTGGTGATCATGCAATTGGAATGAGAATTGTGGCTAATTAACAATTTTAATGTTAATTTTTTGTATATTGCAACGTTTTTATTTTTTAAGTGCCAACTATTAATCCATAACTGCTATCATTATTATCAATTATTGGAATGCACTAAATCTATCTAATTACAATTGTCACCATAAATGAAATTTACTTAATTTTAAAGCTTTTCATTTCATAACTGCTTCCATTATTGATCACTAATATTGCAATACACTAAATATATGTAATCATTAGAAAAATAAGGGTATTTTGAGCATCACCAATAACAAATCGGATATCATTTTCATTTTATGATTCTTCATTTTAAGTTTACTCTTATTATAATTCTTATTTGATCATTGGAGATGGTTTCTGGCTTGATGGATGGACTTGGTTTGATCAAACCAATACAAATGAAGCATTACTATATTATTGTCAATAACAATGTTTGTCTTCCCCTGAATATTAGTGATTTGGATGTTGTCTTTGGTATTATTTGAATTGTATTTTAGCTTTTTAATTCCTTTGCTATTTACTTTATGTCATTTTATAAATAGTTTTCAATTTTTTTCAGTTCTTCTTGTTTTGATCATTTGCAATTAATGATAATAGTGGTTTGTATGGTGCTATTTCATATTTCTTTTTTCCAGTTTAATACTATTATTTCAATTATAAAGGTGTCATATTTTTTGGGTGCAATATGAAAAATTCTTCATCATTACTATATAAAAAGTATGAATCTTCGTAAAAAGTACATAATTGTAAAATTTGCTTGTGATGTTTGTATGAAGATATAAGATGAATAAGAGTTCTCTTCTCCATGTATGTTTCTCCATTTTTTAAAGAATATCTATTTTTTGGCATTGATTTTTTTTTTTACAATCTCAACTAATGACCAATGAGAAATTTTCATACTTCAATTAATAAATGTTGATGCATATAATAATTGGAGATGGGGTCTAAGGTAGGTAATAGTTTTTAATGAGCAATTTTTAATTATAATTACCAATACTAATAAGATGTAGTCAATTGGAGTGCTTTATTTCTTTTAATTATTGCCACATTAAAATGTGATGATTCTAACTAAAAGACATGAGGGTAATTTAGTGATAACAAAAACTAAGATAAAAAAGTGCTTACACTTACACTCCCTAATACCAAGATTCATACTTTTTATATAGTAATGACAATGATAATGATAATGATGGTTTTCATTGGATTAATGATTATTCTACAAATATGGTTTTCAATTTATAGACTGTAAGCCAAACGATAACAAATAGCAAAATTTTGAAAAGATTAGGTAGTATTCAGCTTGTTATAAGTCAAAAAGTATTTTTTTTTAATTTTTTATAGTTTATATAAATTATTGGAAGGATAGTATTGATATTTTAAAAATAATCAAATTGGTCAAATATTAAAAACTGAACCAAAACTATTAAAATGGGGTAACATGCCTTATGTATACATTTAGAGGAGAAAATTGAACATTAAATCAAACTTCAGGGGGTAAAGCAAAAATTATTATAATTTGATTTGACTTTTTAAATTAAAAAAACATGATTTCATTCATTAGATTTGTATTAATGGCAGAAATTACATTATCACAAATGTAACAACAAATTTGAAGGATCTTCATATATATTAGATATGAGGAAATAACAAATACTTTATTGTGAAGCTCTAACCTATTCCAAATGCTATCAATATCTTTGACCCAACGAATATCTATGCATGTCTTTTCTTGAAAATCTACTATTTAATTGCTTCTTAGAAATTTCAAATTTGATAAATATGAAAAAGTTGAGATTTGACAAAGGTAAACGTAAACTTAAAAATAAAACTCTCATGAGAAAGTCCAGTAGAAAAGAAACTCTCCAAGAAAAATTTAGAAGAAAAGAAATCTGCCATTAGAAAATTCTAAGAAAGAACAATACTCTCATTAAAAATTTTAAGAAAGATTTTATTACCTATGAGGACAGAATAGAAATCATTAGGGTCAGAGAGAGAAGGAGGCCAAATGCCCTCCCCTTCTCATGGAGAAAGGTGTTGTTTTGTTTTAGAGGACCAGAGGAACTAGAAATCATTAGGGTGTTGTTTTGGATATCAATCTATTTTGTTAATATCTGATTTTCAATTTAAATTGAATCCACTGATTTTTTTTTTTTCAATTTTAATACTCCTGGCGTTTATTAAGTTGTGAATATAATATTTGTGCATGAAAATGAGAAGGAAAAAAGTTGCCAATTGACAAGGATTAATTCGGCCTTTTGTGTCACGGAAACCAACCTGTGAATCAGCTGATTCTTTTTTAACATTGTCCCATCTCTCGTCATCTTGCTGCTGGAAAACAACAATGCAATTATCATCACCTTATCACTTTCAACACCCTTTTATATTCCCCTTGGAAGAAAACAATTAGGCAAAAAAAAAAAAAAAAAAAAAGAAGTGGGTGGATTTCCAAATTGGACCAATTCATCATGTTTGAATTCATTTGACATTTTTATTCCCTAAAATCAAATCAAACAGAACTTCACAACTTATAGATTTCCAATACATCAAAACTATGGATTTGGACAACCGTGCAAGTAAAACCCATTCGGTTTAAGCAAAACAAATAGTTAGGTAGGCTACATGATCACATTTGCTTCTAGGTACCAACTTGTATGTTGCTGAATATTTATTCAGTTATCCTATTTCATTATTGATGATTTTTTTTTTTTGTGGAAAGATTCATTATTGATGATTAGTTATTATATTTCTCGCATTTGGATTCAAATGGGGAAAAAGAAGTCAAGATAGATCTCACAAAGGTTAGCAGCCCGAGTTGAAATACTAACCTAAGGATTAGGGCCTGAAGAAAGTTTTTAGTTTTACACGATTACCTCCACAAAAAATCTCATGGATAACTTAGGCCCTATTTGTTAACCTAATTTAATATTTAAATTTAATAGGTTTAAATCTTAATATATTCAGACGCATTTAATAACAAAAAATAAAATATTTAAATTAATTAAGTTAAGTGTCATTGAATTTTTTGGGCAAAACTTGTTTCAAAAAATAATTAATAAACTATGCACTTATTAGTTAATGTGATATATATTCATAGGTATCAAATTTAGTACTTACAAATTCAATAATTTAATAGATTTAAATTTTAGATTTCAAAATTTTAATTTTCAGAGTTCAATTTTATCAAACGCAATCCTTAGTATATTATATTTGTACACTGTTCTTTTTTTTTACACTATTCTAATATCAAACATTTAAAATTTCTGTTAATTGTAACAAGAGAGAAACAACCTAAAATTCTAGGAGTACCTAAAATTGCCTCGAGCATTCTAGCATTAAGGCCCTTTATTGTGCAAGTACAACCGAAGGAAAAGTTGAGAGGCAGTTTCCTAAGTATTTAAATGGTTTAAAAAAAAAGTAGTTAAATGGTAGCAGTGATAGTTTAATATTTACAATATCTTTTAGAATAATTGTTGTAACACTTTTTTATGATATGATGTATGTGAAGTGTAAAGGTAATTAAAAATATTTAAAATTATTGAAAAACGTGTTTATAATACAAGTAAAATAATATTTAAAAAACTATTTGTATCCAAACATACCCATTAATTAGTTTGATTACTAAGGAATATGGCAGTGACATTAACAATCAATTTCTAATTCAATTTAGTTTGACATCCACAACCAATTGCACCATACATTTCCCTTTATTTCCCTAAATTTTTCCTTAGGGTGCGTTTGGTTCCCATACCAGATGAGAGGAGATTAGTTCTGCTCGGATTATTCATCTTGGATTGATTCATCCTCAAATGAATAATCTTGTTATCCAGTGTTTTGTTGGTTTTATGTTAGATAAGATGTTTTAGAAAATAATCTCAACATACTTTTGGTTAGAAATAGGATGAGGTGGGATTACTCATTTATAGACCATAGTACCCTCTTTGATAGAACTACAACTGGGAGTGTTAAGTTTTTAGTAAGCCCAAACTCGGCTTATATATAGTTTAACATGAGCTCAATGTTAGTAAACAACACACATATGTGAGCTTTAAATGGTCCGAACCTGAACCAACATATAAGTTTTTTTTTTGTTTTGGGCCAAGTTTGAACTTACAAATGGGTTCATAAGTTTTAATTAACATGTCTAACCTTTGTAAATTAAAATTGACCAAGAAAATATAGTTATATATTTAACTAGTAGGGTCAAATTAATGTAAAATTTACTTTTGCTTTTAGTAGGGGCAAATTAGTTTAAAATTTTAGTAGGGGCTAATTTTTCAAAAATTAATTCTATTAATAATAGTGGTAATGAGTTCAAAATTTAGTTATTTCATTAAAATGGCAATTTTGTTAATAATAAGGGGAAAATTCCATCAAAATTTTAGTTATTTCATTAATATGGATAAATGAGCAAAACATATAGTTTTGTTGATAGTGTAGGTAATCAGTCCACTACTATGGTATATCATTAATATAGGCAAATTAGTCCAAAATTTAAAATTTTATTAGGAGGGGCAAATTCATCCAAAATTTTGTTACGTTATTAAGAGGGGCAAAAATAGTCCAAAATTTAGATAATATTATAGCGAGAGTGTAAGTGCACATAGTTATTTGAATAAAGCATTATTCTAATAGTAAGGGTAAATAAGTGTAAATTGTCATCATCCTACCTTTTACTCATCCAAGATACTCATACCACCTCCCTCTATAAGGTTACTTTATCCCTTATACGGGAGATTAATTCAGTTAGGTGAGATGTATCATCCTATATATAAAACGCAACTAAACATGGGATGATATAAAATTAAAAATCCAATCCTATGTCATCGTATGAACCAAAAAAATCCTTCGAATATATGAAAACTAGAATTTTTCATTTGCAGATAATAAGAAATTTTTTTGTTTTATTTTGTCATCTAAATTTCTTTTATTTATATCTATATCTATACTATATATAAAGCGGAGAGGATTGGTGTAAATTTTTTGTGTCATTTTTATAATTCCTAGTTTATCCTCCAAATAAAGGGTCAAATGTTACCATCATTTCCTTAAAATAAATAAAGAAACACACGCAAACACATACACACACCCCTATTTTTCTAACTTAACATAACTTTCAATAAAGCAATAACTGCCAACAACTCCCTATTCAAAAAAAAAAAGAGAAAAACACAATTTTCTATACATATTTCTAAAAGAAAAACCTCCAACAACTACTAAAAAATTTAATAATTTTTCTTGAAAAAAATTTCTTTCTTAATCTGTACACACATAGGGTGTGCCATTTCCACCGGTCCATATCATGATTGTTCTTTTGGACACGGATAGAAATGAACTGTATGTTTCATTTCCAATAATGAAATATGTAAAACCATTGCAAATTTTGTGCAAAGCCTAATAATAAAATGATCAATCATCAAGAAAACTTGCAAAACAATTTGATTTAACGTTAAAACTTTTGGTGTCAAAATAATAAAAGCATGAATTGAAGAACAAAAGTTCAGAGGTAAAACCGGTTTGTACTATCAGGAAACTAACAGATAAGGTCCAAGTTTGTGATGAATTTAAAAATCCAAATAAAGCATGCATAAATTTAAAAAAAATGTAGAAAAACCATGAAATCCTGAAATTCTTTTGTTTGATAGCACTGGTGTTTCAGAAAAACGCGGCACCCGGTAGACGTTGCCACCGCCCCCATACTTCATTTACGTGTCCAAAAACCCCATTCCCACAAACCAACTCCCCATTCATCACTCAACTCTTCTCTATAAATCTTTTGACACCCCCAGCCCATACTTTGCGCAACAAACATTGAAAGAAAATCAAGAACCCAAAAAAACCCCACAAGAAAAAAAAGAAAAAAAGAAAAGCCAATGGCAAAACCATCATCATCTCTACTCACACTTTCTTCCTTTCTTCTGATCTTTTTCATTCTTGCACTATTTTCCACCACCATCCAAGTTAATGCCTTGGGAAGGAAAGTGGGAGCAAGGGAGAAGATTGAGGATGTGAAGAGCAACAAAGAAGTTCAAGAACTTGGGGAATATTGTGTTTCTGAGTACAACAAGAGTTTGAGGAAGAAGAACAATGAAAGTGGTGCTCCTATAATCTTCACTTCTGTGGTGGAGGCTGAGAAGCAGGTGGTTGCTGGGATCAAATATTATCTCAAGATTAAGGCCACCACTTCAACTGGGGTTCCCAAGGTTTACGATGCCATTGTGGTGGTTCGGCCTTGGGTTCATACTAAGCCAAGGCAGTTGCTCAACTTCTCCCCTTCCCCTGCCACTAAATGAAGAAGAAAATGTTGAAAAAGTTGGAACTGTTTGGGAGATCTGATCTGATGATTATTAGTACCTTTCAGTGCAAATTCTCTTTGCTGTTAAGTGTTCGGTTTTTTTTTTCCTGTGTCTATTTATGACCGTGGTCATGATGATATGGTATATGATCCAGTAATAATTAAAATCTGTTGCATAAGTTATAAATTACTGAGTTTTTTTTCAATCTTTTTCCTGCTGCCACTTTTATGTTGTTAATTTCATAGACTTTTTGATATACCTGCTGAATTTCAAAAAATCAGAGTATATAAACTGAATGGATGCCCACAATATTGCTTAATTATTTGAGCTCCTGGAGTTTGGAGATGATTTCACAAACAATCAAACACAGGGTGAATGTTATCTCTATACTGTTCTGTATTCTTGTTTTCTTTTAGGTATAATTTAAGCATAGCAAGCTCCGTTCACTTCCCACTAATGGTTTGTTTTCACTTCCCAGTAGCATGCGTGACAGCATTATGCCTCCCTAAAACATTGGGCGAACGCCCATAAACTGGATCACCCTTTTTTTTTTTTTTTTAAAACCTATTCTATCCTATTCCAAGAGAAGGAGAAACCTAACCGCCAGAAAACATCATCGAAGGAATTCATTTTATGGCAACATAAAAGTGGCATGCCACAGATAACGGCTGATGGGAGATAATATTTGACCTTCCACCCACAACTAAGACTTAAAAGTCTTTGTGATTGACTAGAAACTTCATACTCAAAATTTTTTTCTTACACTCCCTCCTAAACCATTCCAACCCATCCCTCCCTCAATCCATGTTAGCAAAAGTGGAAACTAGAAGAACATACCCGAGCTCCAGAGGGGGACTGTATTTGATTATCTATCAAGAAAACAAAAAAGAAAATTGCCCTTATGTCACTTTCAATCTATTGCTGAATCCAGAACACTCCTTTTGCCATCCTTCTAGACAACATGACAGGACCAAAAGAGGAGCTTATGCTCAAGTTCATCTCTCCACTTAGATTTCTCGTGTCTATAGCAATTAGTGGCGGCCAATATTTCCCAAGGAACAAGACAAAAGATGTACGTCCCAGGAAAATAACAAAACGTCATCCACCGTGTCTAGTCCATCGAGGATGGTCTGAAAGATGGCCGAAGTGGTAGACCCCTGTTCCTATCTTTTTTCAACAGCCTGAATCAGACTTTTGTTGTTTTATAAACCTAATCCCAGAATTAACCTCAAAAGCCGGCGGTAGACCCCTGTTCCTATCAACCATTCATTTCGGTTACGCACAAGTTTTTCGCCTCGTACCAAACCGCTTTAGATAAAAGTATTACGTATCCGTCTGGATGTGCATGTTTTCAATGGGACACGGTTTTGTTTTCTCCACCAAAGCAACGATTCAATACTTTTCAATGCCCCATAGTTCTGAAAAGCGAAATCCAATGAACAATGCTTATCCAGTTGTATATTTGGTGTCCAATCCACTGCCCGAACTCTGAAGCTTCTTGGCCCTCAAAACCACACACCCCCGAACCAAAAAGACCATCAACCCCGCATTTGAGCTCCATGAATTTCCACATTCGATTTCCTCAAATGAACCCCCACACGACAACTTGAAGATGCATGTACCACTTCAAATTCCTGCGGCAGCTTCAAGAACCACTAAGGAAAATGTAGCAAACATTGGGCAAGGAACCTGTATAATATTATTGACCTCCTTGTCAGAACGGCTTTAGTCTAATTGTAGTTTGATCGCCTCAAACTACTAGAATAACTAACCCAACCAACATCCTACTAACATTACCAGCCCAAATCATATTCTAAGCTTCAAAACAATAATTTTTTATATTCTCGTTGCCTTATCTACAATCCTGTCTCTCTCTCCTATATTAACTCTTTCTATCGATCATACGGGAATTCTAAATCATTCTCAGCCACTTTGAAGTGCTGAGGATGCTGGCCAGAGCAGTAGATATTCCACATCTTAAAGTAAGCACGGTCCAAATTTTGCACCTGAAAAAATTGCCAATATGTAATCAGAACGATCTTTATGCTTATCAAATAACACAGTAGAATGTAATCACACAGTAACTATCAATGGAGCAGAGAAAACACGTCTACATGTCTATCAGAGGACCACCTGAATCACATGGAGCAGCAGACAGAAAGAACAGAATTGCTTACCCAGCGTGCTGTATCAAATAGAGGGCATGTCATACGAGCAGCTTTCAGTCTCTCTGTAAGATCCTGGAGCTTTGGACGATTAAGTGCCAGAGATACGGCCCTTTCCTCGTACTCTTTCATGCTTCAAGTTGCAAGAAAGAAAAAATCAGCAACCAAGAACAGTGTGTGGAACAATTACCATCAATAGTAATAATAATTAGACAAGTAAAAAGCAGCAAGAGAGAACCTAAGGCACCCCCACCAAGAAGAGAAAAAGGTGTGAGAAGCAAGTTGGTTAACAAGTCGAAAGATTCTAAAAAGATATGTTACAATTCCATTTTTAATTAAACAAGCTAAATGCAGAAGCCATCAGAAATATGGGTTAATAACTTACCCTGTCTTTCTATAAAATTTTTAAGCTGCAATATTGGATTCATAACCCATACTGTGTCTGTCTATAAAATTTCTAAAGAATAACCGAAGTGGTAAAGCGCCACATAAATGTCACATAGAAATTTACACATCTGATCTAACGCCTACATCAAATATCTCATATACACAGCATCCCTGCATTTTAATCTAATGTTTTATAGGAAATCTACAGCACGCAAACATGCAAGTCATCACAGGAACCTCCCATTCTAGACTTTTCAGTTGATGTCGAAGTTCCGTGTAAAGTCAAACATACAATCCACATGCTCTTATGTTAGTGATCCGAATTTAAGTAGATGTAATTCAGATTCAACAATTATAAACAAGTGACACAAGGATAATGTGTCAAATATCCAACAAAAAGGAAATTAAAATGAATATAGCAACAGACGTTTCTGCCTTAAAATTCACCAGAAAAATAGAGAAAACAAGTTCAAAAACATTTTACCTGCTGACTATCATCTCCTCGCCAAATCCTGTGGCCAAAGCCAATGATCCAGCAACTCTAGTTGCCATTTTCTCAAGTGGAAGGGTCACCATAGGCAAACCAGCCCAGAGAATATCAGTTCCAGTTGTGTGTGCATTGCACAAGGGCCTAAACAGAATAACAAGAAACAAAAATGTAACTTGAGAGTAGAACTTAACTAAGAAACAGCATAAAAACTTTATTTTCACAGCTGATGGTGAGCATACGTGTCGAGGAAAAGGTCTGCTAAGGCACTTCGCCTAATATGTTCCTGTTTCATAGCAACGTCTGTAAAAATAATTTGGTCTGGTTGCACACCCTGTGCAGCAGCATCTACAAAATTCCACAAATGAGCCAATTAGAAGATTCTTAATTTCTTATCAGTAACTCCAGCCACTAATAAGTAATACTTAATAACAAAAGGATAGAGGTCTCCACTCCATTCTAAGTAAAATACATACATGCACGAAGTCTCATTTCGCCTGCAGCTGGGAATCTCAGAAGCCAGAGAGCACTATTTGGCACACGTTTTAGAATATTGCACCTGTACAATTCCAAAGTCATAAGCACTATGTTTCAATCCAAATCAAATTGCTGAAAGTACTATTCTATAAGTTACCAGGTGGTAAAAATTTCTGGATCCATCTTGTAAAGCTGGTTAAAGCAAGCAAATATAAATTTATCCTCTGGAAGCCCATAATCTGATCTCTTATGCTGGAAATTTGGATCTAGAACATCCAGATTCTTCTGAAGAGACACAGACTCATCAAAATATTAGGGGAAAAAACTCCAGCAACATCATTAGAAGTTAACACACACCCCAATCAGCCCCAATAGATAAAATGAAATATAGAAGGCTAGCTTAACGTTTAAAACAGGTACCATAGTTGACGACAGCAGTTTACCTGCTTATAATCATTTACAAAATAGCAGTGGGGCAGATGGACAATCTTCTCAGAGTATATATGCGAGTAACACATAGGTGAAACAAACTGCAAAAAGAACGAGAAAAACAGCGTTCAAAACGGAATTCAGATGCATGAAGTCACAATAGAAGAAAATGAAACAGTACCTCATCTGTGACCAGATAATCTATATAGTTTGCTCCAGTTGTCCCAGGAAATCCCATGTATGAAACCTGGATGGGAGCTGGTTGCATGGCAAAAATTTCATTCCTAGCCCCCTATTTATATGATTAAGAAATCCAGAAAAATTCATTAAGTCAAAAGCAAAAAAGTGGATCGACGACACAAAGAAAAGGGTAGCACAAATGGCACGCATAAACAGTATCAAGTCCTCTTAAAGGGCACCAAAGAATAATTTTACCACTTTGGAATGAAAATCAGGAGGAATAAGAATTACTGGTTAATGATGACTCATAAGCATCACGGGGAACAAAAAATGTGAAATCATATTGAATTTGATAAGTATTTGAGGATTAAGAATTACCTTAGTATATCCATTGAGATTAATAAGTATTTGAATTTGATCGTCATTGATCATCCTGGCAATCACATCAGACGACAAGGAAGACACGTCCTTAAAATTTTCAACTTCTGACTGGATCCGCAACCTCCATTCAGTGCCGTCATTAGGACTCAAAGCATAGCAGAAAACCTGAAAAAGATATCTTAGTTCCCTTGCTTAAAGACAAAAAATGAGGAAAAAAATCCAATCACAGCTAAATCATAGAGAACCACAATTTCACCTCAACATTATTTCTATTGTGCATGCCAAATACCGAACCCATAAGGTGTGACAGTGGGTGATTACCAAAATCACTGCTCACATACCTGCCAAACAAAGGAAATCACATTCTTGTTACCCAGAGAGAGAGAGAGAGAGAGAGAGGTTAGAGAACTCAATGATTTCAAGAAGTTTTTCCATCAAAAATACATACCCAACCCTTAATCGGCCAACCCTACCCCCGCCCTTTATGGGTAATGGAGCAGGATGCTTGAAAGGAGGAAGTGAATATCGGGCAGCAACCACAGAACAATGGGCAGCATATTTTCGACTGCAAAATGATCAAATTAGTTCAAGATCCAAAGATCTAGTATTGTGCATGTAAATATGACTTAGTAGATCCTCACCTGATCTCCAGAGCAAGCATAGGATCAAGGGGATAAGCTATTGCATGGAACGGCTGCACGCTTGGAATGACTGACATCTAAAAACAACACTCATAAAATTAGAGACATGGCACTGACAGAAATAAACTAGTCTATACACTCAACAGCTATGCTTAGAGAAGGAAAACAAGTAGCTTTTATGAAAACCTTTATCTGTCTTCTGAGTATGCCTTCAACTTCATTAAACATCCCATCACGGTCATCCCAGTCACACACACACTGTAAAGGCAACATGAACATCAACTATCATCTGGACTGATGCAACACAACATACGCCTATACGTTTCCGTTGACAACAACTAGACATCAAAAGCATCTCAAACAAAATTAATGAGAGTTTCCTGAAGGGTCCTAATGTAGATATGCAAACATACCTGCAACGTGTGAAGAAGATTACAGGTAGCTTCTGGAAAATCTGGACGTAGCATCAACGCTTGCCTGTAACTCTTAATGGCTGCCTCCACACCACCACTACAACAATTGACATAAAAAAAGTATCACAGTTGAACAAGGTGTGTTGAGTCTTGGGATGAAATTAATCAACAGACAGAAACAACTATGCTATCTCCTTAGAACTGTGGAACATACCTGTCCTTGTAAGCTGAGGCTAAATTTGCATGAGCTTCAGCCATTGAAGGCCGGATAGTTATAGCTCGTAAATAGTCCTGAATTGCTTCAGTAACTCTTCCAATCTCCTTGAAAGTATTACCGCGATTGACAAGCCCATCAGCAGCCATAGGATCAATTCTAAGAACTTCATTGTAGCAAGTTATAGCATCCACATAATTACCCTGTAATTGGACAGAACCGACTCATTTCCCATATGAAAGTAGACTCAGGGTCAAATATGGTAGAGAAATAGGATAAGTTTGAAAGGGAAAGAAAGTATAAAATCAACTTTCATTTCTTGACAATAAAACAATTGATAAGCTTGTGCAACAAAGAGACAATACTCCTTTCTTCCACTTAAAAAAAGTTAAACTGCAATCCTACTTTCTTTCACTTAAAAGCTTTAACTGCATGAATGCAATCATTCAGTAACTCCAAATTTACCTGCTGTTTGTGTATTATTGCTAAATTATTGTAAGGAGCAGAAAGCCCTGTTGTCACAGAAATAGTTGCCTTGTAACATTGGGCAGCAACATTCATCATGTTCCTACAGGCGACAGAAACAAATTTTGGAACCACTTTATAAGAACATACAAAAGATAACCAATAGAAGTACTTGCAACTGCAAAGTCGATAGAAAAGGATGATACCAATTAACTTACCACTCCATGTAAATATTCCCAAGATTGGTTAGTGCCTGGGGATGACTAGGTTGGAGAGAGAGGCATTGCTTCACAGACAAGAAGAAAAATAATCAAATAAATGTCCAAGAGAAACAGCATAACAAATGTTCAAAAATGGAAATGGACCTACTCGATAACAATGAATTGCTTCTTCTACTCTTCCAGCATCTTTTAGAGCATTTCCCTAAAAGTAAATGACACAAGCAGTGTAATATTTATCAGATAAATTCCTTTCAAAAAAAGCTTTAGAAATTATAAATTGACTAAATGTACCAAAGAAAGGAAAAGGAAAATAAGAATGGGAAAAAAAAGAAGAAGAAACCAACCAAGTTATTATATGCCTCTAAGAACCCCGTGTCACATGAAATCGCTCTCTTATAGTGGAGTATTGCCATGTCCAGGTTGCCTTGCTCATAGTATACGCTAGCCATGTTGCCTGCAGAATTTGAATAGCTTAGATGTGTTCAGACAGTTAAAAAGTGAAAATCATGACACTGCCAAGCAGTGCAGTTTTACTCAAGAGTCGTAATGGTATCTCATAAAGCCAGAGATAGCACCCAACCTCGGTGAAAAATAACAAGACTTGAGCAGAGCAATTGTAAATCTAGAATTGTAAATCTAGAGCTGTAATAGCGTGAAATTGCAATAAAAGATTGCAAGACTACAGAACTGAATCACCAGCAAAAGGCTATCAGAATTAAGATCCAAAAAGAAAACTCACCAAAAGCCATTGAATAATCTGGTCGCGCTTGAAGGGCACGTTGATAACACATAATTGCATCCTGAGGCATTCCCAAAGCCTGGAAAATGCAAAGAAGATCTCGTATTTCTCCAGATTCTGGCCGTGGCATTTGCAGCTACCCGACCTTACTAGCACAATGCATAAAGCCTTACCTTGTAAACATTCCCCAGGTTCAAATAGGCATCTGCAAAATTTGGCTTCAACCTGACTGCTTCCTGAGTTCAAATATGACAACAGCTTATATACTCAACAAGAGGACACCAAAAAGTACACACACTCAATTGTTCAAAAGATTAATCAACAGCTAGGTCAAAACAACCAAAATAAACCGTGGAGCACTACCAATTCAATATACCTTATAATACTGCATTGCCCTATTAAGATCGCCAGCCTCCATGAAAAGACCAGCTAGATTGGACCATGCAATAGCAAATGATGGTTGTATACGAAGAGCCTCGACATAGCACTTGTACGCCTAGTCAATAGCAGACACTCAAACTCAGAAAACAATAAGGCAGCTGAATAAGATTTTAGAATAAACTGTAAAAAGGTGCAGGACCATGATACTAATGTTTTGACAAATTGCAACCTTTTTACAGGAAATTTTCAAGCTAAACCTCATAATACTAATGTTTGACAAATTGCAAGCTTTTTACAGGAAATTTTCTTTAACCACAAAATTATCACTTAAAAATCACAAAGAAATAAGAAACTCCCTCATGGCAGCCATTACCACCAAGTGCCCTCCTTCAGTTGATAAGGGGGTTACGCAAGAAGGCCAGCAAGGACAAGAAGAATCAAAATGGTGAAATGGGAAAAGGAGAGGACAGGAGCTTTCGCTGGGAGGAGAGATTCAAGAGCCACAACAGTAGGAAAAGACATCACGAGAGAGATGAGACACAGGAGAGGAGAATAATGAGGCTGCTGGGTCTCATGTTTCTTTTATCATTTTCATGTTTTTTCTTTCATGCTTTTAAGATCCCAGGATGGCGTGAAAGTGCCCAATTTATACAGTAATGACCATTGGTGTTTCTTGGGTCTTCCAAAGTGATAGCTTCATACCTATATGTACCAACCAAACAGGTATGTGTTTTGAGACCTTGAAAACCCATAGAAGAGAGGGGATTCCCCCATACCAAACGGCTGGTTAAAGACATAATGATAAAAGAGACCGCAAAGGGTCATGAAATAATTCTAGAACAAGAAGCACAAATCCAATAACCAGTTCAGTTGCTAATATATTGTAAAAACTCCACAATCGAAGAGCTGTTGGACATTGAACCACATGAAAGCTGCAGCGGCATGGAAGATTTCAATAGTTTACACTAGAAAAAAAAGAAGGCAGGCACTATATTCAGTTTTCAAACATCTCCATTAAACATGACTGACCATGATTTCCAGTCTTAGATCTCAACCACTTGAACTGTAGGGCAACAAAACAATAACATAAAGAGAAATTGAAAATCAACTGAGATCCTCTACTACCTCTTGCACTAAACCTTGAGCTTTCATCAAATTCCCAAGGTTACTATGAGCATCAACCTGCAAAATATGCCAGTGTCAAATGAAAAGCAATGCAAACAGCCCAACAATTCTACATGATTCAATAACATAGCTTTAGCAAGTAATTTACCAGACGATGATTCAAAGCAAGAGCTTGACGGCAACATTGTGTTGCCTCATTAAGCCTTCCCTTCCTCATATATGCACTAGCTAGGTTTGACCATGCATCAGCAAAATTGGGGCGAAGCTGCAAAATAATTCAAATCAATGTCATTTACTCCCTCAAACATGTACAAAAACCATACAGACGCCTGTCTTTTCAAGTTAACAGCTCTCTTACCACAAAGATGTGTGCAATCAAATCATTCATTTTTAATTAAGTAATTACGATGTTATTAATTGAGATAATAGCACAGATCATTCTTTGATACATATATTTTCCCTAATAGACACAGACATTTAAAAAGCGAATCAAATGTTCATGGTAGTTTTTAGTGGCCATTTGATTGATATGCGAGTCAAAAGGTGGAAGAGAGAACATAACACAGGGTGCTATTCCTTACTTTTATCCTATATTAGTAAAGCACAAGGGAAATTTTGGTGCAATGTCATATTTAATGACTTTTCCAAAACCTTAACACAACAAAATATTTACATTCAAGAACGGAAATAACCAACTACCCATTCCCTATGTTTTAACAAACTCTTCAGTGATCCCAATTAATTTAGAAAATGCATCAGAATGTGTATATGATGACGAGAATTCATGTTTCACATTTACGAAAAGAATCAAAAGTTGGAAAACATGCTTAACTCGAAATAAAAAGCATCCTTTTATCACACTAAGCATGCCTAACTGATATAGATAAGTAAGAGATAGGAAAATGGGGTACAACATTAAGTCCCAATTAGTATGTCACACAAAGATTCCAGGGTTTATTCCTTCAAGTTTTGATGGCAAGATTCAATCAAATCCAACCTTTCTAATGGAGAACGTGAAATCTTCACAAATTTCAAGCCCTCAGTAAAAACATCAAGTACCATGAAGGTTATACTCAATGAATTTCATTATGTCAAAAATCGGTTTGTTTTGAATTTCATTAGCGTCTTCAACCAAATTCAACCCTAAGAAATTAAGATGCTTTTTCCACCCTCTCAGTCACCTAATAAACATATTCAGGCTGTGTATTTTCTATTTCCTGCATTGCATGACCAAAGTATAAATAAAGAACACAACTAATATTCCCAATTTTCAATCAATGTATTAAAAAAAAGGCACAATCAGATCTCTGAAGCATACAGACCTCAATCGCCACCAAATAATACTGGATTGCAAGATCAATATTGCCTTTCTCCTGCTCAATTATACCCAAAAAAATAAAATAGTATTAAACATCCTTGAAAGAAAAAAATGTTACAACCAACAAGCAATATTAAAAGTTTACCTTCAAAGCATTTGCCATGTTTCCATAGCACTCAGCAAAGTGAGGCTCCAATGCAATAGCTTCTTGGTTCTTTTTAATGCATTCTTCAAAATCATGCAACTGAAGCAAATGATACAAGCTTTGCCTCAGATGTCGGCATTCATCTCATCCAAAAAATAAACTGAACAGTACGAGAATAAACTACATAAATTAGTGGTGACATTTACCTGATAATAAACTGCACCCAAAAGAAGAAGATTATCAGTCCGACGAGGGTTTCTATCATACACAGCCTTGCTATGCTCTAAAGCCAGCTTATAGTTCCCCGCTTTGTAATTCTGATGAGCAATTGTCAAGAGCATATCTTCATCAACTGCAACGCAAGGAAGTCAAAGTCCAAATATTAAGCCATGTTGAGGATGATAAAGCAAATAGCAGGATGCTGCCACCATTATTTGTTCTGAATAATAGCGTACAGATCTATTAAGGACAACTTCTAGAAGTCCAGAAATTTGCTTGATATTAACCATTCTGAAACCTTAAAAAACCATACGATGCTAGCTTACAATTATACATTTGACACCTAACTCCGAGAGGCAGGAATTCTGTTTTATTAATCCCATGTTCAAGAGCAAAGAGTTCAACCAACTAGCATTTAGCCAGAAACTCTGTATCTTCACAGCAGACCTTAAAATGCATCCCGATGTGCAAATTTTTAATTTTTCCCCCTGTTGTCGCTCAAACCCACGCTGCCCCCCCCCCCCCCCCCAAAAAAAAAAAAGGAAGAAAATCCTAGGATATTTATGGCATCACGACTTCCCAAAATAAAAAAAAACCAGCTTCTACTCAACCCAAAAAGGAAAAAGGACTATAATCAAGAGGGTATGATATTGACTTTTCTCTGCATAGAAGTTCAATTAAATTCATCTGAAATCATCCAAAACACCTCAAAAAATTTTACTCCCGTCAAATATCTAAAACTCCCAAATAAAATCTTCAAATGGACAATCAGTATGCTCAATCAGATCCATAAGCCAAAAATTACTAATTTGTTCTTTTAACTTAAGAAAGAACATAAAAAACCACCAAATTAACCAACAAAACCAGAAAACCATCCATCCCAAAATATTATCAACTGAACGCCATCCCTACAATTCCCAAGCCCTAATTTTTTTTTAAAAAAAAAATAACAATTGCAAACCATTAGCCACCCAAAAATTAACCATCATTTGAATCGCTTCGAAACCCTAAATTTCCAAACCCCGTCCCCCAAATTAGACCACAAACTGATCAAAGCCCCCAAAAAATCCAAATTCACAAAAATCAAAAATACCTTCACGGGACAAAAGCTCCTGCTTAATATTCGCAGATGGCGGCAAAGCACCGGAGTCGTTATGCAACGAGAACACCAGATCACTCCGCCGATCAACACCGCCTCCAACATTATTACTGTTACTACTATTATTCCCTATACTATTGCTATAATTCACAACACCAACAACCTGCTGCAACAATTGCTGATGCTGCTGGTGCACCTGCTGCTGGTGGTTCTGCACCTGCTGCTGGTGGTGCTGCCGCGGATCACTCTGCAGCGACAGCATCGTGGACGATGATGATGCAGAAAATTCTGCTACTAGTATATTTAGTTATTTATTCGTTTATTAATACAAAAAAAAAAGGGAAAAGGGAAAGGGAAAAGCAACGGAAAAATCGATCATCAGAAGAAGAAAAAAATGGAGGAGAAAAGGAAAGAACAGGAGAGAGAGATTGGGGAGGAAGGAATGATATTCTCTTCAGAAACTCATCGAATTTGAGGAAGAAAGCTTCCAGCCAAAAAGGAAAGAAATAAAAGTGGTCGAAAGAGTTTAAATCTAAATTAGAATAAATAAATGGAACCCCTCCCCCTTTTTCTTCCTCGCGTTTGGGTGTACGAGAGCGACTTCTCGATCTTGCTATTTCCACTCACCAGACATAGGTGAAATTACTGTTATAGCCTCACGTGAGGGGTTATGTTGTGAGATTTGTTGAGGACATTTGTGAAATTTAATGTGGCGGAACAAGAGAATTTGGGAGTGGCAATTGCGTGAAATCAGGCTTCGACTGCGCCTTCTCCACGCTAGGATTGCGCACTTGTACTACATGACAAAAATGGGCAGAGTACACTGGAATGCCTTTATTACCCTTCAGTTTGAGTTCATTATTACGAGAATAGTTTCGACCTTGTTCTCAAGTGGATTTGGTAGGGTACTTTTTAAAATTTCATATAAAATTGTAACTTCAATTTCTTTCTGAATTATTTCCAAAATAAAAACTTGTTTTTGTATTATGATTTCAAATTTTTTTACCTAATTGATTTTTATTGTATAAGTTCATGTTTTATTGCAATTGCTACTACTTTTTATTATAATTTTAGATTTTTTTAATCAAAAAAAGCTAAAAATTATCAACTGATCCGACACTATTTTTAAACTATAACTGTGGACTATCTTTTTGTACAAATAGAAGCATGCTCACAATTTGCTTTGCAGATAAATACTAAAGCACATTAAGTTTGTTGACAAAATATATAAACCGGCAATTTAGTTATTAATTACTCTATCTTTTGCAACTTTTTTATTTTTATTTAGAACAATCGTGCATTGACTTAGACCATGTTTGAAATTTCAAGGATTTATAAAAAAAAAAAAAAAAATTTCTGACACAAGTACTTTTAATAAAATGATTTTTTAATTACCAAAAACTACAGAGCAAACGATGAGTACTGGGTTAAAATTCTCATGACGGTCATCTAAGGCACCCTTTCAGGTGTCTTTGTTGATGCAATAATCCAATTTTTTGATGTAAAAAAAATTAGATTCCTTAAATTATGAAAAATTAGCTACAAAATTCTCTAAAAGTAATTTTAATATTTAAAAAAATAATTTTTTTGTAAATGCATTAGAATCGCAAATGGGGCTGTAAACAACTTTTATTAACACTAATTTAGAAATGTGTAACTTGTTATAAAAACTTTAGAGTGTGCTTGAATAGAGTGTTATTGGAGATATTTTTGGAATGATTATTATAATATTTTTTGTAATGTGGCATATTTGAGATAAAAAGATTGTTAAAAATATTAAAAAAAAACACATTGAAAATAGTATTTATGATGTAATCAAATAATTTTTGCAAATAATCTCTCATTCAAAAAATTTAAGAATTAATTCTAATAAAAATCACCTTCTACAAGATTAGAGACACTTGAACAAAAAAAAAATTAGAAACAGCTTAAATTTCGTTCTTTTGGAAGGTTAAAATTGTAAAGAGAACTGGAATGGTAGAAACATCGGTCACTTTCTTCTCGATACGGAGAACAGGGAGGGAATAATAAAACGCCCTCACTAGCGTTTGAATCCACTACAGAAGACAAATAAGAAACCGACGCGTGTAGAGGCCAGGTTTCCTAAAACATCACGGGAGGGTGATTTGGTAATTACGAGCTAGGAACCAGGTACCAAACTCTTGATAAAACACGTAGACATGATACGTTTTTTAAGATCGCGAGTTCTGGAGGACGGGACACGAGTTTGATGAGAGTGCGTGGGAAAGTGGGTTGGATTGGTTTGTGGGGGAAGAAGGTGGTGGTTGGTGATTGGTGGAAGTGGTTTAAGTTGATGGGGACAATTGGGCTTTTTTCCTTCATGGCTTAGCTAAGGTTCAAAGCACCTAGCCAGATAAAACCATAAAAAGTACTCCTATGAATTTAAATTCTAATTTGATGTTATCAAATGATTTTTAACGCCGACTTCAACTTTTGATTCCAAAAACAAAAACTCCTCTTTTTGATTTACTTTGAATCTCTACTTTTTAACCTTTTGGAGGCGAAAAAATTGAAAAAAAATAGTAATATCTAAAACAGTATTTTCACATTCTGATTGTGCGTTGGAGAATCAGAGAGACAGAACCGATTGAAACAAAAGACGTAATATCGATAATACTTATTTTTAGACTGTCAACGTCAGTAATTGGTTCGTATGGGAATTAAATCTTATAATTTGTTTTTCTTTTATTTTGGTCATAATTTAAGTGGTTAAAACTAATGAGTGATGTTGCTGTTAACCATAAGCTCGTGGTGATGCAAAAATTTTTGAAAATCTTTCACTTTTATGAATCCAATTAGTAATTTTATGATTGGTTGAAATTTTCTTACGGAGTACTAGAAGTAATTATAAACCTTGTCAACTTTCAATGGGCCAAACTCATGTGAATAAATGGGCTGAACTCGGCCCATATATATATGGTCCCTCATAATATCTCTCTTGAACTCCTTCCATGGGAGACAAATAAAAAAGTTCCTTCTCTCACGATTAGTCTATGTGGCCACTGGCCATTTGGTCCAGTGGTCATCACCATTAAAGGTGATGCTGGAGGTCAAGGGTTCAATCCCTGCCTCCCACAAATTTGCCACAATTTGTGACGGTCTTATTTGACCTTCATCGATGGAGTCTGTACTCACATCGAACCCCCTCCCCTTCCCCTTAGACTAGGCTAGATTAGGTTATAGGACATCTATCGTTGCGACAAAAAAATAAAATAAAATTAGTCTATGTGAATTTTGTTTTAACCTGTTATTAATTAAAGCTAATTTAGTGAGAATTAAAGCAATGCATCTTGTCCTCCCCACTGCTTAAAGCTAATTTAAGGGACGGTTTAAGCCTTTACCGGTTGTTAAATTAGTGCATCTTTGTCTTCCCAACAATGGTTAAAGCTCTAATTAAATGATGGTTAAAAGTTAAAATTGTGCGAGCCTGTAGCTAATTTCGTGATAAAAGTTATTTCAGTGATTATTAAAAAGCTAATTCAATCTTGGTACTCAGCATACACGCGTCTCTAAAGTACCAAAAAGTAACTTTATTTTTTTCTTTTTGGCCTTCGATCCCTCCTTACACCGTATATCTTTCCCGCTATCCTCCATTATTAGGTCTAAAATTCGAATCCTGAACCTGAAAACGAAGAGAACCCTAAAAGCACTTCAAATCATTTGTCCCGAATTTTATTTTTTGTCTTTATCCCGTCTATCCCGTCTTTGTTTAATTGCAACGTGTATTATACTGTTAGATTTATTCTTCAATAGAATTCTAAGAGTTATTGATCATTAGATTTATCTACAACAGAATTCTAAGGGTTATTAATTAATACACATGGTAGTTAAATAGAGATGAGATAGCCGAAACGAGACAAAATCCGCGACACACGATTTGAAGTGACTCTAAAAGCCTTCATTTGTCGGTTGGGCCAACCAAAAAGTAACTTGATTTATTAACCAAGTAAATACTAATTCCCCTAGTAAAATAAATTAAAAGTAATATTAACTCTTATAATAGGGAAGAGCAATGATATTTGGAAGCCTTTGACAAAGGTGGTGTAAGCGCATCTTCAAGCAGAAATGAGAATCGCTTTTGGCACAAAATTTGGAACCTGGACATTACTCGTTTTTTTCGGACACGATAAACCTACATTTACTCTATATTAAGGGGAAAGGGGATCCGAGGAGGCTCAGGAAAAATCCGAAGGGACTGAACTGGACATTCCTCCGAGGGTTAAAATGTTAAATATGGAGGGGGGCTTGCCCTGGCATTTTCCCAACCGGACAGAACCTAGCAGCCACAGACTAAAGGGATAGGTGAAAGGATGCAAGTGGCGTGGCTGTGAAATGGAAACTGACAGGCACATGTTCTTTGAATGTTCTTTTGCTCAGGAAGTATGGCTTGGGCTGGGAATTCTCATATCAACATTTAAGCCTTGGGCCTCAAATTTTAAGGATTGGTTTGACTGTCTTCTGCATTCAGAAGGAAAACAATCAGCAGAGCTTGTAGCTCTAACTATGCGGATCATATGGAAAAGCCAAAACCAGAAGATTTTTGAAGGAAACGAATGATAAGGACACAGACCAAATTGGTGAGTATGCAAGGGCCGTCTTACAGGAATATTGGAATTTGCACATCAAAGGATGGAACTTGTAAATCAGCAAAAGCTTACATGGGTACCAGGAACATAGCCAGTGGTCATCACCGGATGAAAATTTGCTCAAAACAAATGTTGATGGAGCCTTCTCTGAGGAGGGAGCAGGAATGGGTCTAGCGGTGAGAAATCACCAAGGCCAAGTGGAGGCAGCAATGGCTGAAAGGATTACTGAAGCTTTAAGCGCAGACCATATGGAGTGCCTACCTTTTCTCAAAGCTTTACAGTTCGCAAGGGATTTTGGTATCACGCACTTTATAATGGAAGATGATGCTCTTAGCATTGCTCAGAAGATTAATAGCAATGGGCCTGACTTATCTTTGTTAGGTAACTTGATTCATGGCATGAGATCTATGTTAAATGATTTTGATTTTTATCAGAGTGGTTCATGTAAAGAGGGCAAACAATGTTCCGGCCTACATCTTGTCTAAATTGTCATTATCTCTTGAGGGAAGAAGAGTCTGGCTTGTAAACTTCCCCGAGAGTGTCATTGATGCTGCTGCTGCAGCAAATTTGTTGTGAATGAAATCTCTTTTGAGTTTAAAAAAAAAAAAAATCATTTTTTTTTTTTTTTAGGTGTATCCCGCAGGGAGTGGATCCGGCAGACTATTCACCACCCTCAACAACTTGCTGGCAGCAAGGTTCGAACCAGGAACCTGAAGCTCCATCTTCAGCAACCTCAACCACTAGACCAAGCCCCTGAGGGGAAAAAAAAAAAAAAAATTCACTTTAACTCCTTAACCGTAGCATTATTATCAAATTTATTTCCTAATGTGATTTTTTAATTACTTTACCTCCACCGTTAAGATAACTCTGTAAGTTAAAAAGTTTTGGATAAAAATACACTTCTCTCTTCCACCACGACTATAGTGTTGCTATCACTTTAACCTCTTAAATTATAACATTACTATCGGTTTACCTCTAATATTATTTTGTAGATATTTATTTTATTCCATCGTTAACTCAATTCAGTGTGTAGAAAATTTGTGAATGGAATTACCCTTCTCTTATACATTATTTAATAAATAAAAGAGTTGGAACGATCATTCTCCTTTTTGTTTTCACATTAAGAGTACCAAAAAAATAAAAGTAAAAGGATTTTTCTTGACTTTTATTGATACCAAAAAAAAAACAGATAGAAGAGAGAAAGGTAGAAAACTCAATTTTGAATTTAAAAAACAAAAGAAAATAAGAAGAATCCAGAATTATCATTACTTTAAGATCATTACGATTGGAGTTGGGTGGGAAGTGAAAAGGTAAGGAGTGATTTTAAAATAATGAGAATATTGAATTCTTTTTCATTTGTCTTTTTATTTTTTAACAAATTTGAGTTCTCTCTCACTAAAAAGTAGTCTAAATTTTTTTAATGTTTAAAAAATATCCCAAAATATATTTTAAAAACTCTACTACTCTTAAATATTAAATATTCCAAAATTTTTTCTAAAAATATCCCAAAATATATTCTAAAAACTCTGCTACAGTAAAATTTTTCAAAAATACCCCCAAAAACAACTAATCCAAAACTAATTTTTGAAAAACTGAAGGATCAAAACAGGGTGCAAAAAGTTTGACTTTTATTTTCTTGGTATTGGTGAGAAAAAGAAGAATAACTATTCCTAATTTTTTACTTTTTAGGTATACAAGAGAAGAAAATTACTTTCGCCTATAATCTTTCAACATGCTAAGTTAGTTTAATAGTAGGGTAAAGCGTATAAAAATTAACTTGAATGGGTAAATTGATAATAATGCTATAATTTACGGGATAAAATGATAATACTCATAAGGGTTAAACATGTTATTTTACTTGAATTAACAAACTTCATTACATATAACTTTTAATCCCCAGAGTAAAATAATTAAAAAATGATGTTAAGGGAGAAATTGACAGTAACGCTAATATTGGAAGATCTTCTCCACGCGTACCATTTAGTGCTTGTGCACATTTGATTGTTTCACTTGACCACGAATTATTACGCCAGTATTATGGGAGTATATAATTGGATAAATTACATTTTACCGTCCTATAGTTTAATATTTTTTACATAATCTTTCTATGATTTCAAAAGTTATATATAATCTTCTCATGATTTAGATTAAAATGTCAGAAAATAATTGTTCATAATGGAATCACCTAGAACGTCAAAAACTCATTTATGGAAATGATCACTTTTCAAAATCAAACTTTGTATGGTCCCGTAAACGAGAGCAAAGCCTAAATCTATTATTGGTCCAGACTACTTGAGTCCATAGCGATCACTATTGTTGGTCAACGATGGTATATTATATTTTTGCTCAGCAATGATTTAACTCCATGAGTTGCCACCTACCCGGAAATCCTTATTTGTTGACATGATTTCCAGCTCTAGTTCTTGCCATCTTGTTTTTATAATGTAGTTGCTTTCAAGGAGAAGGGACTTCACCAACAAACAATACAAGATACAAGAAAACAGAGGAAACAGAGGATATTGAAGAAGAAAGAAAGAAAGTGGAAGATGAGGCTGTTTGAGAGAAAAGGGCCATGCGGTTTTACATCCTCTTCCACTGCTGATGAAGTCACACTTGGGATTGACGGCTCTGGTTTCACTGCCCTTGTCACAGGTGAAAGGCCAACTTTACACCCTTGATGTTTGGTGTAACAGTTGTCTTGTTTGGATTGTCAGTTTTCGTAGAAAAATTACGTCGTTTTCCGTGATCACATTTCCCTATTACCTTTTTCCCTCACATACATCAAATCGCTACAGTAATTTTTTCATGAAAAATCACGAAAAATGCAATCCAAACACAACCCAACACTTTCCAATGTTTGACTTTTAGATTAGACACTATGCACCTTTGAATTTTCATTTAGGCACTCCAAGGCTTCTAATGTTAATGAAATGACATAAATCATAAAGCGTGTGCTTTTACTTATTAGTTTTTGAGATTCTTGAAGATTAATGCCCTTCTTTTAGCATTGCATAGGCAAAATGTTTTAGTATTCAGAAATGGAAAGTCCGACAAAATTGGAAATTTTTTTTTTTTTTGGAAATTGGATGCAGTTACAAATTCATGATATACGACGTAGGCCCGTATTGTTGCTATACTTTGATTGTGGTTGATTTAGTTTGTGAACTTTAGAGTTTGATGGTAACAAAAATAGCTGTGATTAATAACTTCAGGGTGCAATATGTCCAATGCAAAGTTTTGACTGTCTGAATAAAATCTTAGGCGCGCAAGGTGCAATTAGTCCTTGCTTTTATACCTCTCACTACAGTTAGCTAATTTAGCATCGTCTATATTTCATTTTGAATTAATAAGCCGCATCCTCTATATGTTGCATGTGATGATGCTTCCCTGAAATAATCATCTATTTACTTTTTTTTTTTTTAATTTAGTTATGAGATGGTTGCAAATTTTTCACTTTTTTTTTCTCTTGTGAAAACTAAAAAGAATGAAGTGCTACTGGCTAATTTAATTTACAAATGGTTAAATGTTTCACTGCACCCCCAAAGGACATGTAACTAAAGTATAGATTTTGAAACCATAGGAGGGTTATATAACAAAGTGCAAAGCCATAGGAGGCTGTACTGTAATTTGCCCATTATTGATTGGTCGATGCTGGTGACAAACAAATAATTGCAGGGGGATCAAGTGGCATTGGTGCTGAAACAGTCCGTGTTCTTGCTCTACGTAGTGTCAGTGTTGTAATGGCGGTCAGAAATATGACTGCTGGCCAAGAGGTTAAAAGATGCAATCGTTAAGGAAATCCCTGCAGCCAAAGTTGATGTCATGGAGTTAGACCTTAGTTCACTTGCATCTGTAAGAAAATTTGCAGTAGAGTTTACTTCTTCTGGTCGTCCATTGAACATTTTAATGTAAGGAAATAGCTGGACCACCGGCAACCCTCTTTAGATTACTCAAATACCATGTGTCGTGGATTCAATATTGTTTGTTTTATAACATGTTTTGCTTTCTCTCATGTCAGCTTCCCTTGTTTGTATGTATATGTTTGTATTATTTTGCATGGTTTTGCACTTTCTGGGTACTTGCTTCTGGTTGTTTGATCCTTTCGGATTGTTTTCTGTTGTTTGTCTTCTGCATTTCAAGTAATAATGCAGGAGTCATGGGAACTCCATTTACGCTATCCAAGGACAACATAGAATTACATTTTGCCACAAACCACTTAGGTAACTCCTTTTCTCAATTCTTTACACAACATATTGCGAAACAAGCTTGGAATGACTCCATTCTTAAATTATTTTTAAGTGAATTGGCAAGCACTAATTAGATTTAGTTTTTTTTTTGTATTTTTTTTTATGTTTTGGTTATATGCAATGATGATGGACTACTTCATACCCTGATATTCCTTCTCCTCCGCCATACTCCTGTCCTCCACATTATTGCCATTGTTTTGGTAATTGATTTTCGTTTCCTATGTGTAATTCAGGTCATTTTCTTCTGACTAATCTGTTATTGGACGCTATGAAGAAAACATATCACGAAACTCAGAGAGAGGGAAGGATTGTAATTGTATCATCCGATGGCCACCGGCATACATATCGTGAAGGTGTTCGTTTTGATAGGATCAATGATCGAGAAGGGTGTGTATCTATTTTTCTTTTCTTGATTTTGAAATTTATCAGAATCTTCATGATACCTTTTTCCAGATTGCTGTTATTTGCTTGCCTAATCTTAGTATATTTACATTATGAAATTTGTTAGGCTCAACAAATAAATTGTTGTATGTTGGTTATTATCTGATTTACCTCTCCATTTTTTTGGCACATACTGCAGGTACAACGGTTTTTTTGCATACTTTCAATCAAAGGTTGCCAACGTACTACATGCTAATGAGCTTGCAAGATGCTTAAAGGTGATAAGTTCTGATTACTATTCTGAAGAGGCTGAAAAGCCTTTATCACTGATGCTTGAACTTTAATTGAAGCTTCTTGCATTGCTTTGAAACTCTTCCCAACGCCAGTAAGTTTATTATCCAGCTCAAAGTTGCTCCGTTAAAGATCTCATGTTAGTCTTCTAAACAAACAAATATGTCTGTTCTAAATTGATTAGTGTTTGGCGTTGATGTTAAAGATTCTTGCATAAACTTCTGTACTTAGCCATCCAATGCTGGTATGAGATTATCTGGCTATTTGATTGTTAAACAGGAGGATGGGGTAGGGATAACAGCGAACTCGGTTCATCCCGGAGTAGTTGCAACCAGTATCTTCCGTCAACTCGGCTTTTTTGAAGGTATTCCCAAGTTACTTAGGCTGAATGTCTTTCAATTAGAATCAAAATCTCTCTGTGGACATTGCCACTTTTTTTTTTACTCTCGAGTCCTCAGATCTGTTTTGACAGTTTAACAGTCATCATCTTGGTGCTATTCTAGTGTTTCTTTTTTGTACTTCTCCATTTAGTTCAATTCGTATGGTATTACATTCTACTTTGCTCCAACAAATCTGTGTTGATGAATTTTCATGTGCCTCTGCTACTTTTACATACTTCCTTACCAGATTAAGCTAACCTTGTTTGAGGGGCATCTGGCTTGGTAAAGCCTGAGAAGGGCCTGATTTTCGTCCAATTTTTGGTTAATAAGAAGCCCTTCTCAGTTCTAAAATTTCAGTAAGTTCAAACATTTTGTGGTCATCATCTAGCTGGTGGGTAGTGGCAGTGGGTTAGAACCATATAACACCTTAACATGTTGCTTGAGATTGGTGGTATTTCATTTCTTCATCTTCCGTTTAGCCTTGTTTGGATTGCATTTTTCTGAATTTTTCGTAGAAAAATTACTGTAACGATTTGATATATTTGAGGTAAAAAGATGATTGAAAAATGTGTTCACGGAAAACGAAAGCAAAATTGCTATCCAAAGACACCGAAATACGATTTTGTCGACTGTCTCATGCATCTTACTTTCTGATGCAGGTTTACTCAACTATGTGGGCAAATATATTATGAAGAATGTTCAACAAGTAAGTTATATCAAGCCTTTTATGTGTGTCATTTTGAAATGTTTGCTTCACTTAGCATATTATTTGGATGCAATTCTACTCCAATCTTTTGGGAAGAAACAGAATTCTTGGACCATTCTTTTTCAGCAGGATGCCTAGGTTAGTTGGCAATACTTCTTGTGAAGGAATCTTAACTTGTTTCAGAGGACTAAAATACATCTTGTCTAGTGATCTCTTTTTAAGGAAACATATTCATTTTGCCACTTTAAGAACAATTTAATGAAGGATCTATAACAAGAAATGTCTAACTCCATCATTGTCTTTTGTTTTCCTCTGCTTTCCTTGCCCCCCTGATTTGTCTAGGGTGCTTCAACAACTTGCTATGTAGCATTGCATCCGCAAGTGAAGGGTATAAGTGGTGAATATTTTGAGGACAATAACCTGTCAAAAGCAAGTTCCAAGGCCATGGAAGTGGATTTAGCAAGGAGACTCTGGGATTTTAGCATGAATTTAGTGAGGGAAACTGTATATGATGGTCTATAATCTGGCAGGGAAATAGAAGCAGTGCACTCAAAGTTTCATTTATATATTTATATGTAACATTTTTTTTTTCTCGATGACTGACTTTACGAAATAATTCCCTGGTGTTTGTGAATTCCCAATTCATGAGTTTAGAGCACCAATTTTCTACCACAAATTTTGTAAATTCTAAGGCAAACTGCACTCATGATCACCAAATTTTTCAAAAGGGAAAATTGTTCAAAATATGACTCACATTTGGTTAAATAAATTTTTTCGTCATTTACTTTTAAAATATTAATTTGAAGTCTCTTACAAATTCAACTTAGCAAAATTTGATTCCAACTCAAGTTTCTTACCACTTTTTAGCCTAAAATCACCATGTGTCCCATATACAGTCATTTTTTATGTATAAATCAAGAATCAAGAAAATTTCAAAAATACCAGAGATTCTGGTTTATTCATTTTCTTTTTTTCTTTTTTGTTTTTTTAGATATTTCTCTGTCTTACCTCCTACTTTTCCGCTGCTTGGAATACGTTTGGCTTGATGAATTTTCAAGTGCCTCTGCTACATTTACAAACTCCTTTACCATATTAAGCTAACCTTGTCTGGAAGGCATCTGGCTTGGTAATGTCAGAGAAAGGGTCAGATTTTCGTCCAATATCTGGTTAATAGAGAATCCCTTTGTGAGTTCTAAAATTTTACCGAGTTCAAACATTTAGTGATCATCATCATCTGGCTGGTGGATGGAGTCAGTGGCTTAGAAGTTAGAACCGTATAACATCTTAACATGTTTCTTGAGTGTGGTACTAATTCAATTCTGCAACTTCCGTTGGGCATTTAGTCTTGATTTTTACTTCAAGAAGCCTAACTCTTCAAATATGATTTGTCCATTGTCTCATGCATCTCTCTTTTTGATGCAGGTGTTTTCAAGTATAAGTGGTAAACCAATTCATTTAACTAAATTTACTCATACCCGTCCATAAATAGGTGAGTATGGGTATCTTAAATTTTTGCATATGAGTATTATTAGGTAACCCATCAAACCCAATTAACCCATTTAGAATGATCTTCTCCCAAGTTTCCTCTCTTCCCCATCCATTTTTTTTTTCAGATTTTTCATTTTGTCATGATGTTAACTACTTTTGTTTCATTATTATTATTATTATTATTATTTGTTGGTTTTATCTTATCATTTTATTTTATCTTAGTTTGTTAACTTGCTCATTTTTCAGCATTATCAATTTATGATAAATTTTAACCTCTTTTCTTATCTTTTCAAAATGAAATTTGAAATTTATACATGAAAAAAATGTTAGGGGTTCAAAATTTTTGGATTAAATTTTTATGTTAACTTTTATAGTACTTAGTTCAAATTTTTATATTCTTATTATTCAATTATTAAATAGTATGTAATTTTGCGAAATAAAGTACGGTGGAAAAAATTGATAATTAGGCTTATTAAGCATTATAAGCAAATATTTAAAACTAATGATGGGTGCAAAGGGCGGTATAAATTGATAACTTAGTTTGCAAAAATGAATTTAAATGAGTTTACAAAAAGTTAAAATAAATGGGTTATAAATGGGTAATTGGGTTACCCAATTCATTTTTTGATTTACCCATTTATATCCATTTAATTAAATGAGTATAAATGGGTTGACTCACTTATAGCCATTATCCATTTTACCCAACCCAAACCCGTCCAAATCATCCATTTTGACACTTCTATTTTCAAGTATCTGGCTAAATATGTTGTGAAAAAATGTTCAACAAGTAAGTTATTGCCAAGCTTTCTGCGTCTGTCATTCTGAATGCTTGCTTCACATAGCATATTTAGCCAGATGAAATTCTACTCCAATCTTTTGGGAATGGAAAGAAATTCTTCCTGTATTCTTTTTCAAGAGTATAAATAGGTTAGGTTAGTTAACAATAGTTCTTGTGAAGGAACCCCCACTTGTTTCAGAGACCTATATTATAACTTGTCTAGTGATCTCTTTTTAGGGAAACAAATCCCTTTTGTCACACCAACAGCAGTCCAATGAAGAATATTGATTTCCATCCAACTAGATTCAATGACAAGATATGTCTAACTCTATTATTGCCTTTTGTTTTCTTCTGCTTTCCTTCCTCCCTATTTTAGGGTGCTTCAACAAGTTGCTATGTAGCATTGCATCCACAAGTCCGGGGTATAAGTGGTGAATATTTCAAGGACAACAGCCTATCAAAACCAAGTTCAAAGGCCATGGACGTGGATCTAGCAAGGAGGCTTTGGGATTTTAGCATGGATTTAGTGAAGGAAAATGTAGATGATGGTTCTTGATCTGGTAGGCTAAACAGAAGCAGAGGATTTATCAAGTTCATAAAGTAAATTTTGATTTGGAAGCTTTTGCACTTTCAAAGTTGGATTTCTTTGGTTCAAAACTACGGTTGAGCAGTATTGCATATTGAGCAACTGCTGCAATGGACTAAAAACAACCTGTTGAAGTCATGCTCTTGATCTTATATGCTGGCAAATCCCAACTGCTATTTTGACCCTTATAGGCCATTTTATGCCATTGATCTTAGCTTTTATGGCCAGAAAGGAGGAGATTATGGAGGGTTCTGTTGAGATGTACTTGTAGACTAAAATTCTGCTAAGTATTAATTTCATGGCGGAAGCCTAATATAGTACCAAATTGCTATATCTCATTCTTCCAATAGTCATGATCTCAAACACAAGTTGTTAGTTCAAATTGTGTGAGTTATGGAGTTTCTGCCTAAAACCTCAAAAAAAAAAAAAAAAAAAAAGTTGCAGAGTTTCCTGAAGACAGAAAAGCCAAACCATTTTGCAGTAGTGACAGGCACATTGTCCTATTTTCCTTGTCCAAATTCAGCAAATTGACATAAGTTTGAAAAGAAATAGTAAATTAATCAACACAAAATACACAGAAAAAAAAATACATGCACGGATTTGGCTTCTTCAGCTGTCTTCTTCTTCCACACTAACAGCAAAATATTTGCTTATCAGGCACAGCTGATAAACCATTGTTCTGCTGTGTGACCCGGAGACTTGATAGCATGGTGCAAGGCATTAAGATCTGATTGATTGTTCCCTCCATCTTGAAAAGAAACGAGTCACATCTTACCCCCTTCATCCACACAAGCAACAAAGAAAACCAAACCACATCTTCCACACAAAATTAACAATGGAACACCATTCACCATCTACTCATTAATGGTGAAAGCCACACCATAGAATGACAGCTACACAGCTGAGCAATTATAATCTCAAGCTACCAAGAACCATGGCACTCCCTGCTGATATCAACAAAAAAAAAAAAGGTTAGAGCAATAATAAGGCGTTTATCCCTAAATTTCAACGTACTCATGTATGCACTACTGCAACTCAAAGTTGAAAAAAGTATGAAGCAACCAAAAGAAGAAGAAGAGGAGGAGGAGGAAGACGAAGAAGAAGAAACCTCAGAATTTACCGGCTGATGCCCTTCAACATCCTGCCTAGTAGATCCTCTGGGTGATGATCTTCAGATTCTCATTTCCATAGTTCCTCTGCGACTCTTCAATTCCACGTACTAAACATAAAACTCTGTCGTGGTCATTGCTTTTCCAATGCTTCATCTTAATCTTTTCAAGAGTTGATATACGCTCTAAACAAGAAGGGAACTTTTCCAGCTTCCAACTGAATTCCAGGTTTAACTGCTGAAGGCATGGGAAATAATCATCACTATCAGGGTCTGACTCTGTCCACTCAACAATGTCCAGTTGGGAGAAAGTCAAAACCCGAAGTTTAGTGAATCCTCCTTTAGTCAGTTCCCAACTTCCTCCATACAATGAATCATGGTGTAGCTTGAGGACCTCAAGATTGGGGAGTTGTTCAATCAACTGCATTTTACTACAGGGGAGAAACAATCCGGCAAGGAGCAACTTTTTTAAGCTCATAGGTAAAGAAAGCTCAATGTTCCGACTACGGAGGGAGTCAAGCAAGGAGCCTTTACGGAGGGGGTCTATCAACAGTAAGGTGAGTGATTCCAAACTTTCTAATCGACTCATGTTGCAGCATACATTTCTTCCTGCCATTGTGCTGGAAATTCTCAATTTGCGGATGTTTTGAATCTTCCTCATTATGTTTTCTCCTTCTTGATTAAAAGGAAGATCCAGATTGGAAAGTGTGTCTAAGTTGAGCAAAGTGGAGGAGTTTTCAACCGCGTTGTCTTTGGGCAAACGACCAATAACCGCGGGGCCTGGCCTTACATGTAGGTGCCTCAACTTTTTCATGCTCCAGATTGTACCTGGAAGTGTGACTTCCCTACAATGTTTCAAGCTAAAAGTTTCCAAATTTGAGATCTTTGCTATTGATGGTGGAATATTCTTAGCTCTAATAGCTAGATACCTCAAATTAAGAAGTGATTCAACTTCTTCTGGAAGCTCCTCTTGCATCAGGTGAATGTGGTCTAACTTCAAAACATTAAGACGTTTGTAGATGCTGAAAGGAAAGGAGGTATCAGCCAATTGAAAGTATCTTGCTGCGGTCTGATCGAAGAATAGCAGAGTCCGTAAATGTGGACAAAACAGTTTCGACTTTATGAAATCTTCTCCACTGGAAAAAATGGACAATAGAGGTAGGTTGGGAGGCTCATTGAAAGTAGAAAGCTCATCAAATCCCCGTAGCACTTGAAGGAAATTCTTTTCTTTGGCTTGGATCTTACAAAACTCAAATAACAAATCGTGAATGCAACAAGATTTGACTCCACCACTGGATCTACGTTCACTTATCATAACTAAGTTTCGACCAATTAAATCCATCATATATTCTTCGGCAATGTCTTCTAATCTCTTTCCTTCAACGTTTTCCACAAACCCTTCTGCAATCCACAGACGCATCAAGTTCTTCGTACCAATTATTTCATCTTCTTGAAATGCAGCAAAATAAAGCAGGCACACCTTCAAACGATATGGCAAATATTCATAACTGAGCTCTAATGATTTCTTGCACAATTCTGTGCTAGACACCATGGTCAAAGTCAACCTTTCAGAAAATTCTTCCCAAGCCCATACCTCATGCTCTATAGTTGCTAGAATTCCAGCTACAACAACAACAGTAAGGGGAAGTCCCTTGCATTTTTGGGCAATTTCCATCCCAAACCCACATAGTGGTTGAGGACAATCTTCCTCTCCAAATACTTTCCTCTGCAGTAATTCGCAACTCTCTTTTTCAGTGAGCGGGCGAAGATTGTGAGGTTGGCCACCATATTCAACCTGTGAAGCCACATTAGAGAATCGGCTAGTGAAGAGGATTCTATTTCTCTTGTTGTTATCTGGAAACGAGTACCTCAATTCATTCCATGCTCTGATGTCCCAGATATCATAAAAAACAACGAGATACCTATTTCCTTTCAGCTTTTGATAGAGCTTTTGAAGCAATTCATCTTCATCCAGAAATTCGAGCTTTTCATTCTCTCCATCAGAGTGCAAAATTTGAAGTAGCAACTTTTTCACGTTAAATTCTTGAGAAACAGTGCACCAAAAACGAATGTGGAAGTTATAGATAATTGAATTGTCATTGTAAACTTTTTTGGCTAAAGTTGTCTTACCAAGCCCTGCCATTCCCACAATGGGAACAATTTCCAGATGTTCTTGTCCGCTTATAAGTCGATCAATTACTTTTTCTGCCTCGTCATCAAGACCAACCATGACTTCATGGGTTATTGGTTTCTTACCTTCTGATGGCATATGGCTGGAAGGCTTGCAACCTCCTTGTTCTTGGAAGCTATGATTGGAAGGAGGACTCCCTATAATGCTTGAGCCACTGATCTGATCCTTAACATGCTTGATATGAATATTGGTATTAACCAACATATCATAAAAATCAAGGGCCTTTGTGGACTCTAAGGAGTCAGGCTCTCCTTCTTTCGTTCTGTTGAGCAAAAGTAGGCATATTATGATCCCTGCCTCAGTGAGGAGAGCTCCAATTTTTTCATTCAGCTCATCCATGTGCTCCTTTGGCTCCTTTAATATGCTTCTGAAGAATCTCAATCCAGCATCGAGTATTTGCATTTCATCTTTTACTGAACCCATAAAGCTAGAACTGCAGCATAATAGGTCCCAGAGACAACTTATCAGAGAATCATTGAAGTTGTTCAATATCTGTTGATCCATCATCGTAGTATGTAAAGATGCTGAGGTGCTTGAGGCTCTACGAACTTGCATATAAATCTCATAGACGTGAATATCAACTGGTTTGATCATCTCCAGTTGTTCACATATGATAGAGCAGTGCTCAGGATTGTACATTGCCTCAGCATCGTCCCAGAGGGAACACATGTAAGAGAGGCATGCTGCGATCAACACCACGACTTCAATGTGAGTAAATAGCAAGGAAGGAATATCTACCGTTCCTCGCAATTTGGCAAAGAGAATGAAACTTTTCAAGAATGTTAGCTTTTTTTCAAGGGCGCGAAGTTGAGCAAGCAAAGCCCCATAACCAGATGACATAACAGTTAGCAGATCCACCAAATTTTGTAGAATGAAGTCTATAAATTCCACAAGTTCATCATCTCTCATGCAAGAATTCAAATGCAATGAGCCGCAGCTTATCACAGTAATGTACACTTGGATGATTTCTTGCTTGAATGATTTGATCTGTTTCAAAAATTCGGGGATCACTTCATGGCAAACAATAAAAGTGACTGCTGCATCAGTTTCTGATCTACTGGAAAGATAGTCAATCTCCTCCTCATATTTGTTAAACTCCTCATATTTGTTAACGACATCTTCAATGTAAGATATGCAAGAATGAAGACTCACCTTCTTGCTGGGGCTCGATTCTGTTGCACCAAGAACTGTGTTGTTTATATCAGATAAGAAGAAAGGAAGACTCGCCTTCTTAGCGTCATTATAAGATTCGAAGTACAAATCATTGCTGCTGCTCCACTTTCTTGCACAGATAAGAAATAATTTGAGCAATTTAATGTCTTTAATCGCTTCCACAAGGTGGGAAGGTACAAACTGATAGTGCCTTTGGTGGTTGTCCAGGAGCAACTGGAGATCAAGTAAGACCCGTGATAGGTCATAATTTGTTGTTAAATTTATAATTATTCTCCCCCTGATTTTAGCCAAATATTATTTTAATCGTCGGATTCTACTTATATTTGATATTTTGTGCTTATTTCAGGAGAAAGAATGAAAAGTGCTTAAAATCAAATTTCAGAGAACTTCTTGATGAGTAGGTGTGCCCACGCCTAACTCCAGCCTTCTTGGCCGGACTTTCGGGATTATGTGCACGTGGAAAGCTTCCTAGAATGAGTGGAATAGCTGACTTTAAATCAGGAAATCACAAGACTCGTGGGCCGCAGAGGTGTAGATGATAAAAACTCTAATCCTACAAAACGTCAAGGACTTGAAAGCTTACTTTTCTTTTCAGCGGCCAATAGGAACAAAGCCAGAATCACGTATGAATTAGACTAGCTGGAGTTTCCTTTTTCTAGGGGTCAGACGTCTTCTTTTAGGAGGACAATTCCTATCTTTTTATTCGGACGGCTGAGCCGACTTTATTTTTCCTTCCTTGGCCGATTTGGCCAGGGAGAATTTTGTAAGCTTCAGATTGGTTTTTTGCATGGTTGTTCTCCATTAATGGAGAACTAACCTCCTACTGCTAGTCAAGGGGACAACTGGAGATTTGGTTCAACAATTTCTGTGAGATCTAATTTATTTTAATTGCTTCCTCCATTTATTGGTATTCATATGTTTCCTGCTTTTAACTGTTATAGCTCTTGTGTATGATTGATTAGTGCGCAATAATTAATTATTCATATAGGCTATTTTGCTAAATAGAGGTAATTGAATCCGTAATTGTTCGTTATCTCTATCTTAGTAGCGACTGGCGTAATTGGGTTTATGTCAGGGGAGCATACGATCTAACTTAAACAAACCCTCGTAGCGTGTTTGTTAGTTAGGATTGGGTCTTTCTAATTATTAATGCAATCTAGAAATTAAATCCTACGGTCGTACCTAGGATTGTTTTTGGGTTAGAGAAATAGTTAACGGTCGTACCTTAACTATCGAGAAATTAAGGAAAGGTTGGTTGTTTATCGCGTGCATGACAACTATAACTAATCTATTAATAAATGTGGAATTATCTGCGAATCAATGATCAGTGTATGAACCATTTCTGAAGTATACCCTTGGCTAGAGTTTTCCCTTAATTATTTCTTTGAATTAATTATTTTCTGCAGTTAATTTATTTAGTTAGCATTTAATCCAAAACCCCCCATACTTTGGACTCTAGAAGAAACGAATTATCTCCAGTCCCTGTGGATTCGACCCTGCTTATCACTATCTACAGAAATTATATTTTATTTGAGCAGGTATTTATTATTGCACAGGTTCGGCACCTGTCAACCCGATCTAAGCAAGTAGAGGCCATCTCCATCTCTTATGATGCGGGGATATTCCTCAATTTCAGTCTCAAATTTTAGTGCAGCTAAAGGAGAAACAAATCTCACCTTCTCCAAAGCTAGCAAGTATTTCTTTCCTGAAGCCTACTCGTTTTTGTTGTGGGATATTTCAATCATTCAACAAACAAACGGAGGAAGAAAGAAATGATTAACAAAGTAATTGAGACAAGGTTGGAATCATAAGAAAGTCATCTCAGTTTAGAAAAGCAAAGAAGTTTTTTATCCACTACTTTATTGTTTTTGGACTATTTCGTGCTCGTTTAGTTGTGGCATTGTCCTTTATAATACAAACCTGGACTTGTTTTTCAAAGATGCATTCCTTTTCATTAGGTAAAGAACAGAAGGGAGAAAAAGACAGAGACTTCAATTTAAATAGAAACATGCAACATCACAAAAATAATTTCTTTAGCACGAGTAATAAGTTGCTTGCTTATTGGAAGGCCAAAAAAAAAAAAAAAATTGAAAGTCATACTCATCTTTGCTTTCTTTAATTTTCAGTAGATTGTTTCTTTGGGAATTCAAGAATTGTTGCTCAACATATTTAGATCCTATATTATGAAATAAATAGTTTTTATTTATAATTAGTAAGAAGATCATGAAGTTACTTTCATAGATATTTCATATTCATGAGTGAAACTAATGACAACTTCAACAAGGCCTTAACACCTTGAACAATAAGCGAAGAGCAATCTCAATTTGTACGTTACATGAATTGGTAAATCTAAAATGTTAATGGCCAGCTTAATTGGGATTAACATTATTATGTAATTGTGAGATTCTATATTCCATTTTCAAGATCACTCCTTAAAAAAAAAACCCTAAAATGTTAAGGGACATGGCGTACCAAATACAATTACAGCTTTACGCACTTGAGCCCTGCGTGCATTCAGCGTGGAAGCCACTAGGTAATTATTCAATTGTTTTACAGATTGCCAAGACCCGGGCAATGATTCTTCAGTCATTGTTTCTCTCAATGCTAGACACTGCCAGCCAAGAAGTCACTAGGTCATTATACAATTATTTTGTGACAGTATAATCACTTTTTTTTTTTAATAAAAAAGTTTGGATGAGTTTGATTTCGATCACCATTATCGGTTAAGGCATGCCTTCGGACCATATATAGCTTACAGGGACTCTTATAGATCGTGTACCAACACAAACCTTATATCGACAGCGAGATTTATAGGTAGAAAACAAATTCATTTGACTAAACTTACCCATACCCGCCCATGAATAATTGGATATGAGTATTTTAAGTTTTTACATATGGTTATAATGGGTTATTCAATAATACCCATTTAATAAATGGATATAATTGGATAACCTACCAAATCCAATTAACCTATTTAGAATTATCTTCCTCAAGCCTCCTCTCTTCCCCAAACTAAATTCTTCCTTGAATAATTCTGGAATCATGTTAGAGTAATTTTTGTTTTCAAATTCATCTCCAATTGAAGTTTATTGGACAATAATATAAGTAAAAGATTTGACAAAAAAAATGAAGGATTAATAATCATTCAACTTTGTAGTCTGTAGAATCTTTCCTAGGTGTCATTTGGAATTTTTTTTCACTAATTCACAGTGTTGTAGTAGTGTTGTTGTTAGCTAATAGGCTATCTTAAGCTGAATATCTGTTTTCCTGATTTTTGTCATTTTTGTAAATCTGTTTTACTCTATTTCTTTTGCGGCCTTGCACTGATAAACCTTATAATCCATATGGTGCTTGGTGATTGTGATACAACTATAGTCTGTAAATAATGATGGGGCTTCAGTTTTAACTTTTTTTTTTTTACTTCCTTGGCTTCTCCACTGGATACATGAATTGCAATTTTGGTCTTTTGTTTGAGATCCAAACAATTAATGGTTTATTAACTTGCTGATTTTATTTTCTCGTAGTTTGTTAATTTGCTTATTTTTCAATGTTACCAATTTATGACAAGGTTTAACTTTCTTTCATACCTTTTCAAAATGAAATTTTAAATTTACATACGAAAAAAAATGCCAAGGTTTCAAAATTTTTGGATTAAGTTTTTATGTTAACTTTGATAGTACTTAGTTTAAATTTTTAAATTTTTATTGTTCAATTATTAAATAGTATGTAATTTTGCGACATACAGTACGGATGGGAAAAAATTGGTAATTAGATTTATTGAGCAACATAAGTAAATATTTAAAACCAATGATGGGTGCAAAGGGTGGTATAAATTGATAATTTAGTTTGCAAAAATGAATTTAAATGAGTTCACAAAAAGTTAAAATAAATGAGTTATAAATGGATAATTGGGTTACTCAACTCAAATTTTAACTTACCCATTTATACACATATAATTAAATGGATATAAATGGATTGACTCATTTAAACCTATTACACATTTCAACCCGTCCAATCACCCATTTTAAGACTTTTGGTGAGATTCAAATACACGATTTTTTGTAAAAAAAAAAAAAAAAATCCGTGGTTATCAATTGAACTAACTTACGTTAGTCATCATCATCTGCTAGTAGGCTTGCTCTTCATCTTTACGTGGCATGTGTCCTGTATGGCTGTATCTGGGAAGAGCTTAAGCCAAGGGAAATCTTTTAAAAGCATCTAGCTGATAATCTTTTAAGTTAAAATCCCTCATTTCAATGTCAAAATAAAAAAAAAAAATAGAAAACCCAAACAAGAAATTAGAGGCCGGCTTGGTTATCGTACGTCTGCGGTCTAACAAACAAGAAAACATGGTTAAGGAAAATGTAGACAAAGGATCAATTTATATCTTAATAGATTGTTTCGTAAGCAACGGGTTTCCATTATAAAACCATCAAATTCATGCTATACAAACGCTAGAGGATGTAGAAAAGAAATTTTGATAAATTTCCAATTCTGAAGACCAAGAGATCGAATTATTTAGCAGGGTTGTTTGAATCAATAATGCCACCAATGTGAACTAATTCATTTTGGCAAATTAAATGAATGAATGCATATATTTTAGGGGTTAATTCCACTTTACATCCTGCAGTTATATTAGTATTTCCACTTTAGTTCCTGAACTTTAAAGTGTGGCACTTTTGTCCCTAAAATACAGAATTTGTGCCATTTAAGTAAAACTATTGATGGAAATGAGACAAATTTTATACTTATGCGGAAGAAATTTTATACTTTAGGAACTAAATTGGGACAAATTTTATACTATGAAAACGAAATGGAACATAATTTTGTACCTTAGAAATTAAAGTGAGATAGATTTTATATTTTAAAGACTAAATCATTTCACTTTAAAGTTTAAGAATCAAAGTGGAAATACGAGTATAGTTAAAGAGTGCAATTTCATTTTGCAATATAAGTTGTTTGGCTGATTTGAGACATTTTGACGATATTAGTGCGTGATATAAAAATAAAAGGTGCAAAGTGATAATCTACATAAACTTAAAGGATGAAGAGTGGAATTTATCCCCACCGAGAATGATCTAGACGGATCAGCCTCTCCTATATTATATTGCCTCAAACAAAAGTAATCAAATAAATAATGGAAATAACGGGAAAAAGATAATTCCCTTGAAAAAGTAAAAGGTCGCATGGCACAAGATTTTGAAACTCGGATTGTTCATTGACGTTAAAAAAATGATTGGATCAAGAATCACTGGTTCAACCATTGGATGAATTGTTATTGACCAGTGACATCATAAATACATCATAAATATTATTAATAAATATTGGATAGGCATTGTTTTCATAAAAATTATTTGCTTACATTACAAACACATTTTTTAACACATCTTTTTATCTCACATACATCACATAAAAAAAGTACTACAGTAATTATTCCAAATAATATTTCAAATAAACTCCTATCCAAACACACTCAATGTTAAAAAGAATCACATCAATCCTCATTCTAATTTTTTATGTATTACTTGTTTGAAATTCAAGAATAACTGTTATATGTAAAGGGAAATGTTATTTGCACTTTCATTTTTGTTAATCATACTTTCACTGTCATTTTAATCATATAGTTTTCATATATTGGACTATAAAATAAAATAAATAGTGAGAGTGCAAATAATATTTTCCACAGTAAAAGGTAAAAGAATTATAGAATAGCATTATTATCTACATCTTTAATTTTTTACACTTTTAATTTTTCTGAATTATATGATAAGTAGTTTATAAGATAGAAATGAAAATAATAGAAGGCAATGACAAACAATTGAAATGCACTGAAGAGTTAACATAATTAATATATTATGTGGAATAAATGTTAGACAAGAGTTAAGGTATCATTATGAAATATAGAGAGATAAAGAGTATTAGAAATAAGATAACAATTGTTATTGCCTAAATAATTGGAGACAATTATGCATGGAAAATTAGTAAGGTTTAATTTTGGAATGCTATTGAATGAGATTAACTAACCAAATTTAATTTTTTTGGTTAATTAAATTTGGGCAAGGAACTGATTGGTTCAATAAAAACTATTCTGGTTTAATCGTTCAACGTTCGAACCGAATGAATTTTTTGGTTTAATGTGATATGGAATGATTTTCATCCAAACTGGCTTTTGAGGCTCACCAGATAGAAATGCAGGCTGGTCAACGATTTAACTAGTTGAACCATACAGTCCGAGCTGAGTTTTAAAACATTGGCACGACATTGTCAAATTGTCATCCATGATCGATCCACCATGTAAAGGGTATTTGGAGACATGAAAGTGGTAGGCTCACTGCTTCGGAATTTTTAGAATTTGGAGCTGATTTTGCCACAGTTGTTATTCTTTTTCCGCAGCACATTTTAACTGAAGGGCAAATTTGTCTTCCGGAGCCAATGATCATAATTTTAGCAAGTCGTGCATAAGACCTACCACATTTAACTCTTCTGACTTCTGAGTCTTCTCACTCAAACAATCATATTCAATTAGGGTTGCAGCGAATCAAACTGATTCGTGAGCCTGGTCAAATCTTGAGTCGAGTTTGAACCAATCAAGCTGAGTTATAGAGTCAAGGTGAAAATACTGATGCTTGCTTGTTGGCTCATCCAACTAGTTCACACGCGCGTGCGTGTATATATATATATATATATGTATGTATTATTAATAGCATTATTAATAGTGAAATTACGTATACGTCTCCAACATTTTTATATTTGTCAAGGTGAAATGTCTATTTTATATATTTTTAGAATATGTCATGAATTCGAATTCAATTAGGCTCAAACTTGAGGTTGAGCTTAAATTCGAGTGTCACATTGAGATCTCATCGAGTTTGAATTTGATAAAACAGTGTGAAGCTTGGCTCAATTATGTCAAAATTTAATTCGATTCGATTGCAACCCCAATCCCTCTTAACACTTGGAATTGTGTCTCAAACTTTAACATATTGGTGATCAAGACAAACAAAAGTATTTTGTAATCTAATCGTTAACACAATTAGAACAAGAATAAACTACTAACAATGAAAATACATGACTTGGGTTCTTTGATTTGAAACTTGGACTGTGAAAGTGTCTCGACAGAGCTCTGACGTAGGGATAAATAGGGGCTTGGTAAGGGTTGTGGATCCAATTTAGACGTTAAGGAAGAGATTGACTTAGATGGAAATGATAGACTTGCCTTGAGTATCAAGGTGTAGGGGTAGCAATTCCTGACACGACCCGAAAACACGACACGAATCTAACACGAAATTAATGGGTTTGGGTTGAGGTTTCAGGGGTTCGGGTAAGAATCGGGTCGAACCCGATGAACCCGAAAAAGAAACATGTCGATTTCGGGTCAACCCGTGGTAACCTGATATGACCCGTTTACGAATTAAAAATAATTTAATAAACATAAAAATCATTTTATCTAACTAAACTAAATCATTCTTTTTTTTCAAAAGCATTAATTACTTAATCCTAAATGAATTTATTTAACTTGTGTGAAGTTGAAATTATTATATTTGGACAAATAATATATTATGTTATTTTTTACTTTTATGCTGTTTTAATTTATTTTATATTTGGTTTGGGATAAAACACTTTTACAGTGTTTAATTTATTTTAGATTTGGTTTGAAATTATTTATTTAAATTTTTATTACTTGATGATGTAATTAATTTTGTGAGAAATTGATTTTATTAGAAATTATAGTGATAAATTAATAAATTAAAATTAAATTTCGGGTCGACCCGCCAACCCGAAAATTTTCGGGTTCGTGTCAGGTATCCTGACCCGTTTCGGGTTGGCGGGTCAGGTTCGGGTCAGCAGGTTTTTTGTTATATTTGGGCCTCAACCCGACCCACCAACCCGAACTCGACCCGATTGCCACCCCTATCAAGGTGGTTTGAGGATAAGCTTGTGAGTTTGGGTTCAATATGTTAGGCTCCTCATGAAAAGGGAGATCGTAAGCTTTATGAGGTTGCTTATTCTATGTTGGTTAAGGAGAACAAGAAAAAAAATGCTTAATATATAGGTAAGGGTTCAATGCTTACTAGTTTAAATATTTGGCTCAAGATTGGATTCTTGATTTATGTGTTAGACTTCTTTGGTGACTCCCTCACATTTTTTTTTCGGAGCAGTTTTCCTCGGTCAAGTGCTATAGAGACTAAGATTGGTTTTTTCCCGTTTTATCTATTTTTTTGGGTCAACTACAATTTGGTTTTTCAAAAGAGTTGGACCGAACAGCTAATGGGGTTTGCTGTTCAACAGATTTTATCCACATTTCAAACCACAGCCGGGGATCATTTATAACTAATCGTTAATATTTCTGACCTATAATCAATAGATTGGGCTTGCTGCAGAAAATTATTCTCCCAATTTTAGAAATTTTGTAGATGCAGAACAGATGCTTCTTCTTTGTAATCTTGATATGCAAGGGTCATCAACCAAATTTCATCATATCTAAAAGATAATTAGTCCATTAATTTGCACCAAATAAAGCGTAAATTTTGCTTAAAGCAAAATGAATGTAATTAACGGCTTGAAACCAATTCTAATAAATTCATCACAAGAAATCCATCACAAGTACTTTTTAGACTGCATGCATGTGTGAGACACGGAGTGTCATTGATACCACATTATTACATCAATTGAAAAGTGAAAACAAACAAATAAGTGCTTTTGAATTCCAATTGTGTTCTTGATAATAAGAAGCAATTGACGATAAGGCCTCTCTTTTACATTTTTATTTTAGTACTTGTTGAATACTAATAAACGATGTTGCTGTTACTAAGAAACCCATGTTTATTTTAAAAAATTTGCAAAAATTCCAATTTATAAAAAAAATTCCACTATTAATTCATTCTTCGCTGAATTATATAGATGATCTTGTAACGAAGGAGTTTATATTCTGTATACTGAATTGAATGAAGTTTTACCCAACCCTACATCTCTTGAATAGAATATATGAAATAGGTACGAACAGAGAAATGAAAATGGGTTTCTAATTAAATATAATTTGGACTTTTTAAATTGAAATTTGTAAGGGATACAATTTAAAAAGAATTTATAAAACATTCTTAGAAAAGATTCTTCCACTTAAAATTTAAACTTAATAAGTTTTCATTTATACAAATTGATTTCATATAGCTTGCAAGCAATTGCATCGTTTGTTGAAAAATTCTTAGACAATATGATAAAAGATGTGAGAAGAGAATGTAATCGAAAGGTTTTGAATTCGAGACATCGCAATTAGAGACGAGAAAAAATTTTCAACAGTATGTCGGCCCAACTGTAAATATATGAGCTGAATTTGGCCCATATTCACAATTGCTGAGATGGGTCAATGGATCAATTTTTTCTCTTGATGTTCATGTTGGCCCAAATACTGTCCGTCCTTTTTTATGTTCCCTGTAATTTTGGAATTTCTCTTGAAATCTTAAAATTGATAGGGAAAATTTGTCTAATGGCAACGGGTTTGATTCCTTATCGGGGGTAAAACTTCAGCAAAATTCATAATAAGAGAATTTGAAACTATAGCAAAACCATTAAAAAATATATCAAAGGTCAAGTGAAATTACATAATTGACCTGCAGCAGGTTGTTTAATATAGGTGCAAAACACTTGCTATGGAAATGACATGTCACCATTTTTGGGCCCCATTCTGACCTGCAGCAAGTACTCATGTGGTTTACTATTGTTATTAACTATAATTAAGTAATGAACAACACATTTGTATTATAGATTAGTACATTTTGGATAAAGATCAAATCTATTTTATCTCTGGGATGTACGTGGTGTACAAAATATACCACTTGTTGTACAAAAATTGCTTATATGGTACACTAAAAAATTAGAATTATGAAAAATATATTCGTATTATAGGTTAGTGCATGGAAAAACAAGAGCAAATTTATAAGCAAAGCCCCTACAATCCCTCTAGAAAAGCTTTCCTCTCTTAGTGTTTTCAATGATAAAAGTGTTAAAAATTAACTTTGGTAGAATGATGAACTAATCGTGGTTGCTTTTCGTTACAAAATGCGAGTACAAGTATTAATGTCAAGTCCAAGAAAGCCATAATACAAGAGAAAGAGTCTTTGCTTTATGTTTCAAGAATGCTTGTAATGTTGAAAGTAATGATCAAGCGGACACATTTCTCATCAGCTCTTCAGAGTATGGGAGAAGGTACTGCATTTGCACCAATGTCAATCATATCCCACCAAGTATGCAAGGAGAACTGTAAAGGACAAAGTTCAAAATCTCTAGGATGTATAATATTTGAGGCACATCCTCGAAACTTCATTCAAAAGCTCCTTAGAAGTTGCAATGAAATACTATCATCACTTAATTCATAATTACACTCTGATTATGCAGTAGTATCTATTGATCAAGCTCTTCTTCATGTTTCACTCTACAAGCAAGTACTATTACATTGAGCCAGCTTAAGCACTGATGGTAGCCTAGACTAGAGGCTAGTTTATTAGTTCCCGAGGCTCAGCATATCCACAGCTTGACTAGGATATGAGCAGCACCTGCAACCTCAGCCATAATAATTAACTACGGCCACAACAACCAAACCGGCAATATCCACCATAACCACGACGGCTGCCACCAGCCCGTCCTCCGTAACCGCCTCCAGGATTCCTTCATATCCACCCCCAGGATACTTGGATTCTTCTAAGCCATTTATCTTCTCAGTTTTTTTTTTTTTTTAATCTTTGCTGCCAACAAAAGAAACATGCACTTTCATTACATTACTAAGCCAAAAAGATTAGTACACATACATTACAAAAAAATCAAGAAAATGGAGAAAATCTCACAATTGTCAACTGAAGTAGAAGTCTCAGCCAACTCCCTACCAGCCACATCTGATGTAATCACTAGAACTGTAGCAAGTGAACTTCAAAAGAAAAGAAATATCTTGGAACTCATTTTTTCTTACGGAATTTTATCTAGTGTCGAAACTCATTTTTTACAAGGATGAAAAAGCTGGTGTATATTACCCTCAATTTGCAGGAAAGATGCTTTAGGGGGACAATGCCGTCAGAAAGTGAGATAAAATGCATGAAAGGGTTTTGACACTGGCCCATAAAGTAGTTTGGCATTAATACGATAACTGGTAGGAAGAAGTCCATCGAATCATAAATTTAATTAATGCCCTTTGCCCTTTTGGGTGTATACATGCATATATTAATGCCCAAGTTGAATCATGTCTAAATGCTATGTAAATGATAAGTCATTCTTACATGTATTTATTGATAATACTGTGTCAATTTGGAGTGACTTCTTCTTCCAAGTTGAAGAACAAGTCTTTATATGTTAAGGATTTGGTCAACGAGTGCAAAATTAATATTTACTTAGAGATACCGACAAATATACATAAATGCAAAGTAACGATAGATGTGAGTCTGCACATTTATTTAACAATTTTATTTTAAATTAGGTGTACTAACAAACAGTTTAGTTAAAGAATAAATTAGGTGTAAACTAAGTCATTCACGAGACAATAAACCATTTTTTTTTTTGGAATGCATTATCAATATTGGTGAAACAGAACATCGATACCAATTGCCGACAGTGTTTCCAGAACTTTGTTTGCCACTGTGATCATAGTATGTTAATCAAATTTGAGCTACATACATATACAGGCTTTAAAAGGAAAATGTATTTTTTACTACTCCCTGTATTTTCCAAGGTATTAGCGACAAAGGAAAAGAAAAAAAGAAAAGGAAAAGGATTCAAAAAGACTGGGCATTAAAGAGTTTTCTAAAAATTTTCATGTTGATGCTGACTCCTAAATCTTAACTTGTAGGAAACTTGGAAATCCCAACTCCTTAAATTGATATTGGCTATCAAAGTTCATAAGTATCATATATAAGTTAGAGGAACTTGAAAGAAGGCTATCGTGAATTGAAACACATTCAATTCTTGGGTTTAGACTTTGGACTGGCCATCGATGATACCTCCATCCGTAAGGATTAAAAAAGACAGGGTAAAGTTATAAACAGAATTGGCATACGTTTATTTCAGTTTTTTTTTTCAAAATACAAAAATAAAAAAAAAAGTTTTTTAGAAGCATGGGTAAGAAGGAAGGACTTCACTTTGCAAGCCCTAGACAACATGGCTATTCTTACTTTATACTTTTACAGTTCCATTCATGACCGTAAGCCCAAAATATGTTGATGGTTTTTTATTTGTTTCTTTGAGTTAGTAGTTATGAGTGTAATTCTTTGATGAAAATTATATTCTTGACCTGAAGATGCATTGTTCTTATGGACAAAAAAGCAGAAACAGTAAAAAGATATAACTTTCTTAACTGCCAAATCGTAAATACTGATTAATGTTCATTTTCAATATTATGGTATTAGCTATTAGGATACAATTGCTATTGATAATGCCACCACTTTTTGGGAAAATACTAGCTTGCATCCCCAAACTTTGAGCCATGGACATATTTTATCATCAAACTTTTTGGCATAACACATTTACTATCTGAACTATCAATTTTTGACTAACTGCATCTTTAGATGGAAAATTAATCAATTTGGATGAGAATATGCCAGTGTTTATCTGCAAATTTTGGGACATTTCGTCCTCAAACAATGTGTTTTGCTATTCTGTTGATTCTATCTTTTCTTGGTAGCAATTGACTCAGATGCAATTGTTTGAGGACGAAATGCGTCCTTGGTCCAAAGTTTGGGGATGAAAACTGGTATTTTTCTATTAATTTTTTGTTTGAAGATGAAATAGGTCAAAAATTGATAGTTCAGATACTAAATGTGTTATGCGAAAAAGTTTAAGGACGAAATGTATCTATGCCCCAAAGTTTGGCGATGAAAGCTGGTGTTTTCCCTCTTTTTTATTGGCACAGCAAATTTTCCCTAAAATGACAAAATCCCTTTTCCAAATTAAACCCAACTAGTACCGTAAATAATTATCATTTTAAAAGGAAATTATGGTGAAACTAAGCTAGCTGCTACATAAATACTAGTATATATCTTTTTTTTGAAAAAAATGATTGGATGTGCAGGTTGCTTTCATTGTCAATATTTTGCCAAAAATATTTTGTACTTGAATTATAAACATTTTTTCAATCACTCTTCTTATTTTTCGATCTTATTTTTTTTATCTCATATACATCATATCATAAAAATTACTACAATATTATTCTATAACAATTTTTTAAATAATTTTCAATCCAAACAGACCTGTATCATTCATCACTTACAAAATTCAACTTTCGCTGACTCAGTCACCACGTTGTGTAAAGTCATTTCCTACAATTAAATTTGAGGGACCAACCGATTTGAATTTTGGTGCGACGCTGAAAGCTTTGACCTGGAACCGGGGTTGAAAGTTGAAACCACAAACTCCGTCCTCACCGCTGTAGCCTAAAGGACACGAGACCCGGAGGCAATGTAAATTCCTCGCAATAGGCCAAGTAGACCAATCAACTAAAAAAAAAAAAATATCAACTAAAATCTGCAAGCATGCATGCGTGCTGTGTGGCTATAATGGCTCAACGTGTCCGGAGGTATTAAATCGAAGAAAACTATCATTGCGAAAGAACAAATGCATAAATCCTGGTAAATGAGGTAAAACAAGATATAATAATTGAGATTAAACATCATCCAATACAAAACGCAAGAGTAGATACTCCTAAGAAGTCTGCTTCAAGTAAGGAAGCTACATCTGATGGCGTTACATTCAATAACAAAAAGTCTTCTTGTTGGTCGCATCCTTTTCTTGCTAGCTAATCAGCTCAACAATTTGCTTGGCGGTAGATATGCTTAAGAGAGATTTGGTTTAATGATGCTGTTGGGATGCCTTGAATCAGGTCTTCGACCTTCGCTGAGCTGTTCGGGGGTCTCGCTAAAACTTACGGTATATATTAATTACCGTATCTGTTTTGATTTTAGGTCTTAGTTTTGGACCTATTTTTGGGTCCAGTCTGTTTGGTTGTATATATATACACCTTATATTCTGTCTGTAAATTATTCTGATTTAAACCCTATTAAAATCTGATTTCCCCTAAAACTGTTTTAGTGTCCTTGCTTGTTCTCTTGTTTTGTTGCATCTGCTATAACAGATGCGTTGAGGGACCGGCAATCAGCAAGAGTACATGCATGTTCATAGCGGATAAGTCAGGATGTTGAATAAGCTCAATCGCAATATTTGCATCTATTTCAACTTGCAAATATTGTATAAGTACACAGTTTCTGGTAAAATTCTGCAAATAGGTGTTTGTTTTCCACAGTGTTGAAAGCAGTAAAGTCTTTGTCAAGGATTTAAATTTTATTGAAGGATAGCCAGAAAGATACGCAACGTTTATGTGTTGAAGCAGTAAGTTTTTGCCTCGTTGCCATGCCAAAATAGCGTATAGGTGGATTTAGCAAGGTCTCATTGCCATGTCAAACATTTCCTCCCTCCAATTTTGATGGAGTTAGCAAGGTCACATTGCATTTGACACAACAAACGGTTTCAATTGCTGCTATGTTGAGAAGTTAACCTCGCTTAGAATGTGTGAGGTAAGTTTTCGAAATTTCTTTCTCTCTAATATCACATATAAATGTTATCTGGCAAAATCACATCTGTCCGAATGGTCCAATTAGCAATTACTGAAAGCCAAGGAGATAGAATTTGAAAAGGATTTTGATTTTTTTCTTTTCTGTGGAACTGGTTTAATTTGGCATATTTTCCTAATGTGCTTTTCTTACGTGACATAGTATTAATTGGTTTTTGTTAAATGCTAAAAGTGACTGATTTGACTCAAAATATCATGTGTCTGGATAGAGTAATATTTGAAATAATTATTATAATATTTTTATGGGGTGATGTATGTGAAATAAAAATATAATTTAAAATGTAAAAAAGACGATTGAAAAATATATTTATAATGTGAACAAAATAATATTTAAAATAATTTTTGTATCCAAACATTGTCATTCGGTGGTGAGGTTTGACAAGTGTGTCTTGCAGTTGAAGAATGTAGATAATAAGTGTTTTGACCTGCTAGATGAAAGAAAAACCTTGGCTGCAAATGACCTAATAATACCAAAGTCGGAAAGTCATCTACTAGTTAATGTATAAACAAGCTTAGATTAAGAGTATAGACAATTAGGTAAGTATTTATAGACGATTCTGTCGTCTCAACTTGGTTTGTCAATCTTCACTGGTTCCTGCTGTGGACTGGACCAAATCTTGACACGTTGCTGTTGTTCGTTAACTACACCACATTAAATATGCTCCTCAGACTCATTCACTGAAATTAGGGAGCACGAGACATGATCAAACCTTGATTAATTTTTTTTTTTTTTTTGTAAATTCCTAATCTTTTATCGATCCAGAGAAGAATGTATACTATAGAAGGGATTGCCCCTTAGTCAAATACATCAAATCAAGAAAAGAAACCTGTAATCTATACTACAAGTCTAGATTACATTCCCATGAATGTATTCTTGCACTTAAAAAGAAGGGTACAACATCTCCCTGAGATTTTCTCCTCTGACTAGGCGGCTTCTACCATGCCTCTCTTTTGAAGGCAAAAGCCACTGTGGCCTTTGATTGTGTCGTACGTATGAGAGTACAAGTTAGAAGATTTAGAATAATTACAGAAGAGCTTAAACATTTAGAAGATTTTACTTTTTACATGTATATATATATATATATATATATATATATCAGTTATATTTCTTTCAAGGCAGAATTTTACTTATGTTTGTGTCTCCTTATTTGGAGATCATAGGCTTATATCTTTAACTTCAAATTCAGTGGATAATTTAGATTAAGGACATATTGATGGATATAACACATGAATTAGTTCTTCATAATGCTCAAGTTTGGAGAGTGTGTTTGGAGAGTATCATTTCTTGAATTTAATAGTAGAGCTTATGGCCATTAAAACACTTTTGGCATAAGTTTAAAATTGTTACTTTTAGAGAAACTTTTGTGTTTCAAAATATAAAAAAATTGACTTTTAACAATTTTATTATAAATTTTCAATTGAATTCAGAGATACATATGTTTTAAAAATTCAAAATTTGCACATTATCATATAGAAAAGTACTTATGTAAGTATGCACTCAAATAATATAATCAAGCACTTAAATAAAAAAAATCTAATAATTGAAGTACTTATTGATAAGTCATCACAACTGCAACAGGTTCTTAGAAGAAAGTAGAGTAAATGCTCTTGGCATATATCTCTGCTCCTAACTTCCCGTAAAGGGACTGCAATTTATGATATTGTGGACTTTGTACCAATTACAGCAATAAGCTCCCAACGGCCAACTACATCGTGGGCCGACTCTCCGACTCTTCTGCCAGCAAATGGCAATGTGGCATAGATTTTCCTATAAATAGATATCAATCCCTACCCGATTTCTCATCCTTCCCGAAATCAGTTTTCAATACATAAAATTAATTTTCCTTGAGCAAAAATGGGTTCCAAGACGCTCCTTTTCTTTTGCATCTCCTTGGCAATAGTTCTTACTATTGCCTCACAGGTGGCTGCTAGGGAATTGGCTGAGACTACCACGTCAGCTGAGAATTGTAAGACATTTATTCTTCTCCTATCTAGTGTCCTCGTTTTTGCTCCCCCCCCCCCTCCCCCACTTTTTTAACTTCTCTAAAGTTATGTCTATATTAAGAAAATATATTTAGGATCACCATATTTCCCCTTTCTGATTGTGTACTAATTCCATTTTTAAATGCATGCCAAGCTTTGGAATAGTGATAAACAATGCTAAGGCTTACTTTTAAGTTTAAATACAGCTTCCATAAGGTTTTCATTTAAGTGTACAGGCTTCTACTAATGCTATCGTTGCGATAAAAAAAAAAAAAAAAGTACAAGCCTTTACTAACGTGGGAGTTGGGTTATGGTGGTTACTAACTATGATTGGATATCACGAAATTACCTATTAATAGGTAGTGTTTAAACAATCCTAGGGACATTTTCAAACAAAAAAAAAAAGAATACTAATTTTGACTTAAAGACAAATTATCGACCTGAATATAATATTATTGATTTGGTATTCTTTGAACCAAAAAAAAAAAAAGTACACAGATTAGTCCAAAATTCAAAAATTGTATGACCCCACATGAATTTATTTGACAAGGTGATTCCTAGATTACACTAATAGACGTGCATGCTTTACTATCCTCAATGCAGCCAAGACAGATGAGACAACTGGTGTAGAAGAAGGCAAGTACGGTGGAGGCTATGGAGGTTATGGAGGATATCCAGGTTATGGTGGCTACGGAGGACGTGGTGGTTATGGGGGCTACGGAGGACGTGGTGGTTATGGTGGCTACGGAGGACGTGGTGGTTATGGCGGCTACGGAGGACGTGGTGGTTATGGTGGCTACGGAGGACGTGGTGGTTATGGCGGATATCCTGGGGGTGGCTATGGAGGACGTGGTGGTTATGGGGGATATCCTGGAGGTGGCTATGGCCATGGTGGATATCCTGGTCAGGCTGTGGATGCTGAGCCTCAGAACTAACAAAGCCAGCGAGCAAGTTATGATGTAATATATGTACTCCATATAGCACTGTGAAGTACGAATAAGAGCTGGATTGTTATGTAATATGGACTCCATATATTTGCTAGTTCAATATTTAATCACTCCATGTCTCTTTTCTTGAGCAATATGAATTCAGCTTAGTAAGTTTCAACCCAAAGAAGAGAAAAAATTGAATATTTCAAATTGACAACATAACCAAGGCTACTTTTGGTCGGTTTATTTGTAAATCAGTTAACAATATTTTCAAATTGGTCTTTCTTTTCTTTTCTTTTGGGTATACCTAAACTAACCAATGCAAATATTTTTGCTAACATAATCAACGAACTCAATCTTCTATAAAGTTCGGTTATTTGTTTGGCTAACAAGTGATTTCAAAAGGACCCTTATTCAAACATGTGTCTGTCGAATATAGTATATAAGCTGAAAAGAATTGGTAATACCTAATATTTAGTCTTGCCGCACAAAAAGTGATCATTTCAAAAGCACAAGAAGATTTTGTTTACTTCACGACCTAACTCTCTTAAACCATAGCATGAATGTCGGAAATTCTAATTAGCTATTTGAGAGATCGAACATTTAGCTATTTTCAAGTATAGTGAAAAGGTAGATTACAATGAATTTCGGACTTAGGGATTAAGACTGGTCCATGATGTTTAGAGGGAAAATATTGGTTTAGATAAACGACTCCCATCGTATTTTAAGTATTATCAATGGTTCTATTTAGTTCATCAATTTTTAGAAGTGTCTATTAGGTTTCTTAATCTATGAATTTGGTTTTAATTGGTCCCTCCAAGCCAAAACTAAGTATGTTAATTCTCACTTTGCACCCTGAGGTTTGATATAATATTTAATTTCCTCCCCTAAGTGTAGAAATGAAGCATAGTAGTCCTTAAAAATGAAAAAAAAAAATCCTTGTAACAGTTTACATAAACTAAAAAGGAAAAAAAATTATAACTTTCTCTTCACAAATAACTAGCATAAAACTACCTTATGTATGCAGCTAACTTTATTTATTGTTATCACTATTGTCATCTTCATTTGATTTAAAGTCTAATAAATGGAAAAATAGATGCATAAAAATAAACATAACCCAACAAAATTAAGAAGAGATTTTAACAAATAAATGAAAGAGATTTCTTTTGCTTTTATGAATTTAATATATATTTCGATAAATCTGTCCTCCATCATCACTATGAAGGGAGTTTACACTCACTGTTCACAATTTTGTGACACCTCATTAATCGAAGTTGATAACTTGCTGTAGCCTTTTACTATTGATTTAAAAAAGAAAGAATTTCATATGAACTAAAATTTCCTTTATCTATCTGTAGACACCCAAAAAAAAAAAAAGAAAAAGGAAGAAAGTTTTTTTAGTATGAAGCAATGGAGCATCTTATGCACAATCCTATTTGCACCTTCTGCTAGCAAAAGAAGGAATCTATTGATCACCTGTTCTTTCCCCTCAATGAAAGCAGTCAAGTGTTGCTGAAAAAGGAAAAAAAAAATCATTATATTAGAGACACGTAAGTTGATTCCATGACTTTAAAATTACTTGTGTTTCAACTTCGAGAAAAGTAAAACAAGTTTCAGAAAAAAGTAAGGACGGATGCACTTTGCAAGATGTGGTATGGGGCAGGACAGTGTTTTAGAAATTCTTTATATCCCCTAAAAAATTTTAAACATTTCATACCTATCCTCCTAAGAAAAAATTAGTCTCCCTCCACCCTCAAAAGTTAAAAAAAAATCTTTTACATTCTCATAAAGTACAAGAATGTTGCACTTATATCCTTATAAATATTAAACTTTATCCCTAAGTTTTATACAAAAATATTAGATTGTACCCTTAAGCATGCATCTCCACAAGTCTTACCTCCTGAAATCCCAACCTCTGGTTCGGGCTGTGCCTATACATATATAGTGTTTTTGAATTTAATTCATGACCGCTAATGCTAAATGTATAACGGTTCTTTTTTTTTCAATCAATGGTAGAAAGTATAATTCTTCAATAAAATTTATAGTCTTGGGCTGAACATGGAGGGTTTCTTACGGCAAAAGATCAAGCCTAAAGCAATAAGATGATAGAGATTTCTTAAGCGCAATCTATAAATGGAGTATAACTCAATTGTGAAATTATAATATTTGAGGAAACTGGCTAATGGTAGCATTACAACAATTTTTTTTTGTTGCCTCAACAAATTTCTACTTAAATAACCAGTTAAACTGTTTAAAAATGAATCCAACCTTCGACTAGTGAAGGATGCATTTGTCATTGCAAAGAAATTTACTATGGAACTAAAATAGGTAAAATAACAAATATCACTTCCCGGAAAAAAGATTGATTGGATACAAGAGTAAAAAGAGTAAAAATAAGCAGTGTTCGACAAATACGAATTCAAAACTCAATCGATTTGGTCAATATGTTGTTGAAGGTCATTTTTCCTACAATTAATATTGAGCAATCAACTGTTCCAATTGACTTTTTTTTTTAGGATACTGAAGGCTTTGACCTGCAATTGGGGTTGTAACTTGAAACCACAAACTCCTTCCTAACGACAATGAAAGCTTTGACCAACTGATTCGTAAATTTTTTGTACGACACGAGGCACGGAGACAATATAATATCGTTCCCAATAAGGCCAATCATTAAATTCTGCATCCATGTTGTGTGGGTTTAGTGATTCAACGTGTCCCAAGGCATTAAATTGCAGAAAAAACTATCTTAGCATTTAGGGGGTAACCGGTCTTCTATTACACAATGAAGGGTAACATTTATGTTACACATTTTGATACCTTGATACCTATTTTTTAAATGATTATAATAATATTTCTATTGAAGTTGAATTCTTAAAAAGGAAGTATGTCAATGCATGAGGCAATTGGGATCGTCTAAAATGTCATTATTCGGTACCAAATTCAGTGTCAATCATATTTATTACATGAAGGTAGAAGAAATTTAAATAAACAATATATGTCAAGGTAAATAAACAGAACACTTGACTTAAATATAAAAATGTCACTGAGTTATCATTGAAAAAGTGGTATTGAAAATCTCACGTGTGCACGAGGATGTGTGACGTGAATGTTACACCTTAATGTGTAACAAAATATCCATAACCGCTCTATGGCAGTGAAAAAATGTGCAAATGCATGTTACCTATTTGGACAGAAGCAAAATCGATTGAGAATGTTGGGATGTTGGGGCCCCCGGGAGGAAGAACACAAGTTCCATTTCAGATCAGTTTGCTACCTCCTAGAGTGTGCAAAAGTTGAAATAAGATGTAAATAAATTTAGATAAAATGTAAAAAAAAAAAATTGAAATGATAATTTTACCCTGAATCGGTTTGAAATAGACTAGTGAGGATCCGAGAATGTGGTAAATAAGTACCAATAGATGCCTGTTCTCTAGAGCATTCATCGCCATGAGATCTTTGTGAATGCTTCTGAACGATGGCTTGTGAGACAAGCAGTGCTTTACGTGGTGCAGCAGTAAGTTTTGACTTCTTGCAATGCCAAAATAGAAGTAGCATAGGTGGCAAAGCATGTCCTCCCTTGAATCAATGTGTTCAGAATTGGACCGGATCGGTTGGTTCGATCGGTTGGACTGCAAACCGGACACGTCACCGGTTCGGTTTAATGCTAAAGCCGCAAGTTAATGAAAAACTGTTGGAAATCGGGCGAACCGTATGAATCATTAAAAATCATTCAGACCGTAAACCGGTGGTTTTTAAAATTTTCAAATATTCACCCAAAACTCAAAACAATAATAGGAATGGAGCTCCTGGGATTCGAACCCAGGTCTCCACAGTCACAACAAAGACTTGTTACCACTGGACTACATTCACGGGAAAAGTGTTTTTTGTAGAATGCTACTTATCTTAAGTTGAAAACTAAAATCTCATTAAACAAAAGAAAACCTGAGCACTAAGACACGGCAGACACCAGACAGCACCTTTTGGCTTTTGCTTCACATATCCTCTGTTCTCTGTCTCTGTTTCTTCTCTCATTTTTTTTTTCCTTGTAACCTTTCCACCTCCAAATCAAATACCCCGTGAAAAAATCTTTCTCAAGTCTTCCCCATGATCATCAAGCTATTATCTTAGCTGATTTATAAGCAAGTTGGAAGCTTCAACTTTCATAAGAGTTTTTTCATCTTGGTGAGTTTAATTTTTTCCTTTTCAAGATTTTTGTTTTGTATTTCCATTTGCAAATGATTTAGTACAAATATTTAAAAATTTTAAACTAGTCCATGACAGAGATGCCGTTTGTCTTGTAATAATTGTATTATCTATTACTATAATTTTACAATTTTTTGGAGTTTCATGTATAACTTTTAGGAAATTTATTATTATCTCAACTTAAATTTAGTTTTAAGTTATGTTGGTGAATGCATTTTAGAGATTTAAGTTATCAATAACCATGTTGCATCAGCTGTCAAGTTCATGTAGAGTGAAGACTTATGAAGTACTTAGCATTGAAGTTGCAAAAAAAAAAAAGAACCGGTGAATTGGCCGGTCGGACTGGTTGGACCGGTTGAACAACGAACCGGCCCCCTCTCTGGGTCAATAGCCGATCCGAGTTTAAAAACATTGCCTTGAATACTTGGAACTACAATGGAGTTAGGAGGTTGCAATCGCATTTGAACAACAAAAGGCTTGACATGCTGTTATAGGTTTTCACAATTTTTTCCATTTTTTAAATTTTGTCCAAAGAAAAAAAAGTCAATGAAGTAGTGTGTACATAATATTTTCTGACAAAAGCTTAATCGCTGTGTTCTTAAATTCGGACCAGGCCGGTTGGTCTGACCAGTCGAACCGGAAACCGGCCAAGTATCTGGTCCGAGTTATTCTAAAAAACCGAATGAGTAAAAACTCAATCAAACTCGGTCAAAAATCGGGATTGACCAAGTTTGATAGGAAAAATTCGGAAGAACCGGTTCCGTCAAAACCTTTTTTTAAAAAAGGTCAAACATTTTCAATATTATGTTTTGACCCCTAAATTGTTAAAAATTATTAATATACCTCAAATATTTTCATACATTATAAATGTCGTCCTAAAATTTGATGTTATTTTTCAATCAAGTCCATAATTTTATTTCTAAACTTGTTAATGTTCATTAAATAATATAAATTGCTACTTGATCGTTCTAATTTATTTGTATTTTCTTGTTAAATATATTTGAAACATCAAATATATATGAATATACCTTTATTAATATTAACATGCTTTTAGGTATTTTACATACAATATTTTAATTTTTAAATAATTTTTAATTATGACGTCATCCGGTTCAATCCCGATCGAGCCTGGTAGAACCCATTGACCCCTGAGCTCAACCGAGTCGATACTCGGTCCGAGTCTGAAAACATAGCTTAATTGCCGAGATTGCTAAATTCAACATTTAGCAAAAGTACTCGAGAAGGACTTCTGTTAAGTGTTGGATTGTGCAAGCTTGACAATTAGTAGTTAATGTATGAGCAAAACCTAAAGGATAAAGCGCATACAAAATTAGTGATATTTCTTACAGACAATTATTGCTTTATGACTTGGTTTATGAATCTTCATATGTTTCTGTCGTGGACTGAACAGAACCAAATTCTTTTGGTAGCACAAAATTTCTATACGTTAATACGCTGTCAGACTTAAAAAATTGGGGCATTACATATCACTAAAAAATTTTAATTTCCGCAATGGTATTCCACAATTAGGAAGAACGGGAAATAATCAAACCATGATTACAATATTTAGATAAATGTAGTGTTGCACTTTAACATGTAAGGCACTACATATCACTAAGGTTTTTTTGCATTGGCTAGGCTGCTTCAAGTATGCCTAATTGCTTGGTGAGTTCAGCTAAACATTAAATGGCAGGGTTTTAAACACAAATTGATCATTCTTATCAATTTCTTTTGAAGGCAATTCGCGATAATCACATACGAGGGCAGAACTTTACTAATGTTTATTTCTCGTTATTTGGAAAGCGTAGGTATATATGCATGTGTGTATGTTTATAGGACTTTTGCTCTTTTTTGAAAGATATATCTTCTTTATGAATTGGCTTTACAAGTACGCATACAAGTAATTTTCCAGTTTATACTTCAAATTCAGTGAATAGGATTAGATTAAGGGCATAATTTAACTTGGTCATATGGACAAGAAATAAAATGTGATACTAAATTATGACAAAAGAAACATTTAAGTCCACATTAATATCCCAATCTTACATTTGAGATACAAAACGGTATTCGTCCATCCTCTAACTTATAGTTCTTTCACATACACAATAAAAGATATTGTTTTTGTGATGCAAAAGTACCTTGCGTAATTAAACAGCCTACCAATCATACTTCTCTTGGAACTATTGCTGAGTTTAACATGCTCTTCCTTATTTCTTTTCTTCATAAAAGATCTGTTTGAAACGTTAATCAGCTTGGAATATATACAGTCGATCGAAGTGACGGCAGAGTCGATACATGAACCTTATCTTCTCCATGGTGCTCGAAGTCTATATGCCTGAAAGACGTAGAAATTAGAACAAATGCTTTTCGTTACATCTTTCTATTTCTTTACCTTAATTCACTAAGGGGACTGCAATTTATGATAATATGGACTCTATACCAAGTACAAACAATCATCTCTTAAAAGCCCAACTACATGGAGGGCCGACTCCCCAGCCCTTTTGATGGCAATGTGGCATAGATTTTCCGATAAATAGAGATCAACCTACACCTGCTTTCTCATCCTTCACGAAATCGGTTTCAATACATAAATTTTCCGTGAGAGCCCAAAATGGGTTCCAAGACACTTCTTTTCTTTTGCATTTCCATGGCTGTAGTTCTAATGATTACCTCAGAGGTGTTTGCTGGGGAATTGGCTAAGACTTCAGTTGACAATTGTAAGACATTTGTTTTCCAATTCACATTTCATCATTTTATATGTAGCATATGTTAATTTAGAATGAAGGAACAGAGTTTAACATTTCAAATAGATTTTTTCTTTTGGTACATGTGAAGTGTCGGAGTAATAAGAAACATAGCTGAGGTGTATATACAAGTGTCAAGCCTTTCCCAACGTGGAAGTTGGAGTGTAACGGTTAGTAACTGGATTAATCATCTTGTATTTCTAGTGTAAAAATATATTCTACGTTTGTACGTGTCGATGCATAAAACATAGTTTTTTCTTTTAATAGAACAATAATTAATTCTCAGAAAGTACGATTCGAATGATCTATTAGTTGGTAATAATTAACCATTTTAAGGGTATCTCTAAAACAATAATTAATTTGTCGACACATACGATAAAAGACAAAATTTCAAATGATTACGATATTTTTGAAATGGTAATCTAGAACTAGAAGCATTTACAGAATTTGGTCCAAACATTACATTTCGAAATTATGACTACAGCAAATAACGCCATGCCAAATTTATCTTGGTTGCAGCCGAGACAATTGAGACGAATGGCGTAGAAGAAGCCAAATACCGTGGAGGTGGCTATGGAGGGTACCGCGGAGGAGGATATGGAGGTTACCCGCGAGGAGGTTATGGAGGGTATCCTGGTGGTGGATATGGGGGCTATCCAGGTGGAGGTTATGGAGGATATCCTGGGGATGGGTATGGAGGGTACCCTGGTGGTGGCTATGGAGGACGTGGTGGTGGTGGCCGTGGAGGTTATGGGGGATATCCTGGGGGTGGATATGGAGGGTATACTGGTGGTGGCTATGAAGGACGTGGCGGCGGCCATGGCGGATATCCTGGTGGAGCTGTTGATGCAGAGACTGAGAACTAATCAAGCCAGCTTCTAGCTAGGTCGTGATTACTCGTCAATGCTTGAACCGGCTCACTGTGAAATACAATAGTAGGTTTGTAGTGTGAATCGAGGTTGGTTAGTGACTATGTAATGTGCACTCTATATCTTTGCCAGCACGTTCAATATATCCAGCATGTCTATTTCTAATTGTGTCTCTTGCATGGCCACTTTTGATGTTATGGCAAAATATTCTTCTACAATATGAATTCAGTTTAACTATTTTCAACTGAAACAAATGAGTAATGTTAACATTGATTAGATATTATTCAAGAAAATTTTTGATAGAATAATACTGTAGTATAATTTGTAATATGACGTATACAAGATAAAAATATAGTTAACAAATAAATAATTGATTGAAAAATATTTTTATGTCGTAACAATTTTTTATCCATTTTCTCAACTAATGGGCTATCCAAGAAAACTAGTATTTCAAAATGACAACGTATACTTTAGTTTATCTGTTGATCAATTAAACGTTAATTATCAAATTGATTTTTTGGGAGTATGTACTCTGTCACCTGATCCAATACAAATATTTTTGATAACAGATTTGTCGAACTCAATCTTCTATCCAGCTTGTTTCATGTTTGCCTGATAATAGATTTTAAAGGCACCCTTACTCAAGCTGTCCGTCAAATATAGTATATAAGCTGAAATATGATAAACCCTAACACTTGATGTGATCTTTTCCCCCTTTCCCCCATTCCAAAGAAATGGTAACAATTTGTATTGTTATTGATACTCATAAAAATACTATGACTTTACAAAGGTGGGATAAATCCCAAATATTAGGATTCCCAAGTTATCTAAATAGAAATTTACAGGGAGAAATGATTGAATTGGATGGTAAAATAAGGTTGTAAGTAAGAGATTTTGGGTTTAAAACCTCCCACTTAAAAAAAAATTTTCATCATTCCATTCTATGTCAATCCTTAGATCAGTAGCAAACTTAGCTAATCTTTTAGTTACAGTCAAAATTTACTTTTAGATTTTGTATAAAAGAGTTAATGCTAACAGAGATCTTATACTAAATATATTGTAGACACCAAAATTTGCATTCATTTTTATTTATTTTATTTATTTTATTTATTATTGTTTATTTATCCATTTATTCCTTTTCATTTCATGATATTTTTATTTTCTTAAGAAAATCATTTTCAATTCATTTTTTTTAGAAAATTAGAAAAGAAAAGAAAAGAAAGGCAGAAAAGAGAAAATTTTTTGATTAAAATCAGATTTTGTAAAAATAAAAATAAGAAAACCTGCACGCACGCTGGTTACTTCTTTTTCATACGAAGAAGCCAGCAGAGAGGCCTGTAGTGACTGGCTCAACAAGAGAAATGCAGAGGGAGGGGTAACAGAAAAAGAAGAAAGAGAAGGGAGATGTGAGAGGGAAGAAAGAAAGAGAAAATGCAAGAAAAAAAGAAACTGATTTTGTTGTATCTGATATTGCATGCCCTCTTCACGTCCCCCATAGGCTTATTTATACAGGATTTCCTCTAGATCCTTCTAGGCCTAACTAACCTCTCAACATAATGATCATGCATGCCTTGCTAATAATTAACTTCTAGAAATGCTAACTAACTTCCTGAAAAGGAACCATGTGAGCTATATTTCTGCTGAAGAGTATCTAGGGTCATTACAACACCTTCCCCTCAAGAATCCTAGTCACTAGGATTGAGCTGAAAATCTGGAAACTGTGATTGTATCACTGTGACATCTTCCCAAGTTGAATCTTCAGTGCCTAGGTTCATCCATTTGATCAACACCTAAGTCACCTTCTGCCTCTTCCTAATGACTTCTCGAGTAGCAATCACACTCTCAGGGGCAATTTTAACCTGTCCATCAGCAGTAGTTAAGGGCAGTTCCTGAGTCACAACATGATTCTTTGCTGAGGGTTTAAGCAATGAAACATGAAAGGTAGGATGGATCAAGGAACTAGCTGGTAAATCTAGCCTATAGGCTGCATTCCCAACATTTTGAAGAACTTTGTAAGGGCCATAATATTTGGAAGATAGCTTCAGATTTTTTCTGACTGCCACCGATGTTTGTCTGTAAGGTTGCAGCTTTAAATAGGCCAAATCTCCAACTTGGAAACTCCTTTCACTCCTGTCCTTGTCAGCAAACTGCTTCATTCGATTCCGAGCTTTGATTAGATTCCCCTTCAACAACTCATTCCATTTCCTTCTGTCCCCTAACCATTGCTCCCACAGCAGCTACTGGAGTCTCCAAGGCATTGATGCCTAATTGGGAAGGTGGTTAACCATATAGAGCCTGAAAAGGAGTCATCTTCAAGGCTGTATGATGGTTGGTGTTGTACCACCATTCTGCAGCAGCTAGTAAGGACTTTCATTTGTGAGGTTGTTGGAAGCACAGACACCTCAAGTAGGTCTCCACACACCTGTTCAGTCTTTCTGTCTGTTCATCTGTCTGGGGATGATAGGCAATAGAGTAGTGCAGCTCAGTACCTAGCTTTCCAAATAGCTCCTACCAGAATAAGCTGGTAAACAGTCTGTCCCTATCAGATACAATGCTCAGTGGTAATCCATGCAGCTTGTAGATGTTATCAAAATACATGTTAGCCACTGACTGTGCTGTATACTTAGATGGTAGTGCTAGGAGATGGCAGTACTTGGTGAACCTATCAATGACAACCAATATCACTTCATATCCTTGAGATTTGGGTAATCCTTCAATGAAGTCCATTAAGATATGTTGCCATGCTTGCTCAGGAATAGGTAGAGGTTGCAGCAGGCCTGGTGTCTTGCAGTTTTCTACCTTGCTTCTCATACAAACATCACACTGTTGCACCCACTTTTCTACTTCTCTTTTCATTCTTGGCCAGAAGAATGACCCTTTCAACCTTTGATAAGTTCCCAGATTGCCTGAATGTCGCCCAAGGTGAGAATCATGAAAGCAAGCTATCAGCTTCTGTCTCAAGCCCCCTGAGGAACCAATGTACACCCTACCTTTATACCTGAGCAAACCCCCAGTAAAAAAGTAATTTGGAAGGGAATCAGGTATAATTGTCAAGCCTTCAGCCAGCTTAGTAACTGCATTATCCCCTTGGTAACTCTCCAGGACTTCTGACAGCCATGCAAGTTTCATGACTGAAATGCTATGGGTAGAGCTGTCTTCTTCATAACCTCTTCTGGACAGTGCATCAGCCACAAGGTTTTCCTTTCCCTTTGTGTACTGTATTTTATAATCCAGTCCTAGCAACTTCGTGAGCCACTTTTGCTGTAGGGGAGTAGTTATCTTCTGCTCCAATAGGTATTTTAAGCTCTGGTGATCTGTCTTGATAATGAAATGATTACCCAACAGATAATGCTTCCACTGAGACACAGTTGTGATAAGGGACAACAGTTCCTTCTTGTATATGGATAACCCCAAATTCTTGGTCCTAGAGCTTGACTTAGATAGGCAATAGGCCTCACTTGCTACATTAGCACTGCACCTATAGCCTTATGGCTAGCATCTGTTTCCAGAACAAAGGGTAGGGAAAAGTTAGGAAGGGTCAGGACTGGTGTGCTACTCATCAGTTGTTTAAGTTTTTGGAAGGCTAGCTCAGCTTGTTTACTCCAGTGAAAATTATCCTTCTTCAACAACTCAGTAAGTGGCTTGGCAATGAGTCCATATCCCCTCACGAACCTCCTGTAGTATCCTGTAAGTCCCAAAAATCCTTTCAGTGCCTTCACTGATGTAGGTGTAGGCCAGTCCATCATGCTCCTGATTTTTGAGGGGTCTGCCTGTACTCCATCTCCACTGATAATGTGTCCCAAATACTCTACTTGAGACTTTCCAAAGATGCATTTGGAAAGCTTGGCAAATAGGGAGTGAGATTTGAGTGTTTCTACGACAGTCCAGAGGTGCAAAAGGTGAGTGTCTGGGTCTGGACTGAATACAAGGATGTCATCAAAGAATACTAGCAAAAACTTCCTCAGGTAGGGTTCAAATACATGGTTCATTAGGCTTTGGAAGGTTGCAGGTGCATTGTAATCCCAAAGGGCATAACAGTGAACTCATACAGTCCAGGGTGAGTCTTGAAGACAGATTTTGGGATGTCAGCACGACACATTCTGATCTGATGGTAACCAGCTCTTAGATCAATCTTGGAGAAGAGCTTAACTCCATACAGTTCATCTATTAGATCATCAATGATAGGTATTGAAAATTTATCTTTGATAGTCAGGTCATTAGTCGTCTATAATCAACACAAAACCTCCAAGTTCCATCTTTTTTTTTACTAACAGAATTGGAGAGGCAAAGGGACTATGGCTAAGCTGAATAATGCCACTATTGGGTATGTCTTTCACCTGCTTTTCTATTTCATTCTTCTGGTTGTGAGAGTACCTGTGAGGTGCTAGTTTGAAGGGTTTGGCATTTGGTACTAAGGGAATCTGGTTGTCACAATTTCTAGAAGTGAGAAGGGATTTTGGCTCTCCAAATACATGCTTGTAGTCTTCAAGTAAAGCACCTAGGGACTGTTGAAAACCAAGATCCAACTGAGTTACAGTGTTTACCTGAGTTTCAGTCATCTTCAATCCACAGGCACGCTTTTCACATTCTGGTGCTCAATCCCTTCTTCTCAGAATTATCTCTAGGAAATTTAAGGACGGCCTTCTTAGATTCCCCTTGTAACAAGATCCTCTCCCCTTTCTTGTCAAAAGACATGTTCAACTGCCTGAAGTGAAAGGTGATGGGGCTGTGTGCAGCCATCCAATCTACCTCTATGATCATATCATAAGGCTCCAAGTTAATGATAAACATATCTTGAGTGAACTGTTTACCTTGCATTTCCCAGCTCATGTTTGGAATAATCTTGTTACAAGTCAAATACTCCCCATTGGCCACCCTGACCTTGAAAGGCTTGATAGACTGAACCATCCCTGGATACAGTTGAGCCACAGAGTTTTTGACAAAACTATGAGTGCTTCCTCCATCCACCAGAATTGATAGTGGAGTTCCTCTGAACAATCCTTGCAGTTTGATGGTGTTGTAAGTCATCTTCCCAGTCAGTGCATGTATCGCCATCTCCACCCTTTGGCAGACTGTGCTCCTTGGTATTCAATCACCTCTCATTCCTCCAGATCATCAGAATTATCTTCTATTGCTACAATCAGATGGATCTCCTTCTGCTTGCAATGGTGGCCGGGACCAAACTTTTCCCCACATTTGTAACAAAGATGGTGTTCTCTCCTGTATTGCAGCTTTGCTGGTGTGATCTACTTGAAGTTCTGAGGGATCTGCTTCTGGACAGCATTGGCAATGACAGGTTTTGTGTGTGGCAGGGCGTACTGAGCAGTAGTCTATGTGGTACTCCCCAAAGAGATGGTTTTCTGATGAGATTTGTGCTTCTTGTGGTAAGCTTCAAAGGCATTCTTCTGCAGTCTGGCCAATTCAAATGCTTTGGATAATGTCTTAGGATCGTGAGTCTTCACCATTGGTCTCAATTCGTCCAGCAGACCACTCAAAAAACAGGAAATGTAATAGGTTTCTGGGACGTGTGGGGCTCGAATCATTACCTCTGATAGAAGCTCTTCAAAATTTTCTTGATAGGCAAGCACTGTGGAGGAGAGTTGTAGCTTGTTGAATTCCTTTACTGGATCCATTTGTCCTAAGTTACCAAACCTCTTACACAATTCTCTCGAGAACTCCACCCAATCTACCTTGTTACCCCTAGTTGACTTGAATCCTTAATACCATACGCCAGCTTTATCTTCTAAGTGAAATTCTGCCAGCTCCATCCATTGCTCCATGGGAATGTGTAGAAACTGGAAATATTTCTGAAGCTTCCTGATCCACTCTCTCAGATTGTCCCCTCTAAATGCTGGAATTTCCAGTTTAGGTACGCTAGTATAGAAGGTGCTCCCGACACTCCTCTCTCATTGCACTCGATTCACCATATCTGAGCTCCTTGAGTGACTTACCTCTGGGGATCCCAATATTCCTTTCTCATGATTTCCACAGTTCAAACTGGAGAGCTGCTGAGAAATGGCTGCCATGAATGCGTCTAACTTGTTGCTCAGCTCAACACTTACTGCATCCAACCTATCCCCCACGCTTTGCTTGTCTGCGGCCATGGATTCCAGCATTCCTTGGATTCTGCTATCTTACCTGTGAAGTTGTTCCTCCATTGTCTTCATCCGTGTTCCATTTGCCATTGTGATATACAGGTCTCAGCTTCCTAGTCCAAGGACCGGAAGCTTTGATACCACTTGTAGTGACTGGCTCAATAAGAGAAATGGAGAAGGAGAGGTAATAGAAAAAGAAGGAAGGGAAGGGAGACGTGAGAGGGAAGAAAGAAAGAGAAAATGCAGGAAAGAAGAAACTGATTTTGTTGTATCTGATATTGCATGCCCTTTTCACGTCCCCCATAGGCTTATTTATACAGGATTTCCTCTAGATCCTTCTATGCCTAACTAACCTCTCAACAGAATGATCATGCATGCCTTGCTAATAAATAACTTGCTAACTAACTTCCAGAAATGCCAACTAACTTCCTGAAAAGGAAACCATGTCAGCTATATTTCTGCTGAAGAGTATCTAGGGTCATTACAAGGCCATAGTACCAGAAAATTGCAACGGCTATTTGATCCTTTTTTCATTCATTTTTTTTGGATTTTTTCTTTTCCCTCTAAGCCCCTAGTTCAATGCGAACTCATGCCAGTAGAAATCATCAAGAATATTCTAGAAAACAATCCATCCAATGGCTTCAAAAATGCCACAAAAAATCCATCTCATCTGCACCTTTGCTTTTAGGGTTATGGGGGAGGTTTGTTCCATATAAAGGCTTCAAAACACTACATTAAGGAAGAAAAAAGAGATAGAGGCGGCGGATAAAGAAAAAAGAGAAAAAAGAGAGAAAAGGAGAAAAAGCAGAGAGTGAAAAAGGAAGAAAAAGTGCATAAATTTTTCTGGAAAAAAATTTCAGCTAGGGTTGAGCCTCTAGCCTTTTTCATGAGCAAAATCCAAACCCAACGTTTGTCTTTTAGAGGATTTCTTTATTTCTGCATAATCTACGATAGTAGAGGGACAAATTTTGTTCACAAAATTTTCAAGGAAAATGCCTCTAAGATCATAAAAGCGGGGCTCAAATTAGGAGGTTTATCAGCTCTTGAACAACTTCTGCAGCAAAGGAACTAAGCTCCCACCTACGATTTTCTCTTTTCCGATAAGTTCAAAGCGGTGTTTTTTCTTCTTAAATCGTTAAAGGTATGGTATTTCATCTTTTCCAGCCTCATCTAAGCTTAGATTCACATCAAACTTGTCAAAAATTCTTGCCGAACTTGTTTTCCTATTTTCCTTCTTTTTTTTTGTTGTTTTTCTGCTTATTTCATAGCATTTAGATCAGATTTTCTTGTTAGGATGGCATTGAACTTTACCTGTGGATCTTGGGTCTCATGGGTTTGTGTTTTTGGGTCCGAATTCTTGGTTTTTTGCTTGATAAAGTTGCTGTGTTTGATGAACTAAAAAGAGAAGAAAGTTGCGAAAGAAAGTTGCAGAGAAACAAAGCTTTCTTCGAACCAGATGCACAGAATTTTCAAAAAATTACATTTTGACCCCTTAATTTGTACATAATTTCGCTACGACCCAAAAACTCCTTCATTTGAATCATTTTTCCCCCTGTTAAGTTTTAATCCTCTTTTGCATGCTTAGATGTGTCTTTTAAGCAAATTATTTATGGGTTATAGGACATAATTAGGTCTTAATTTTTTTAGGTGATTTAATGGTTTGTTGGGTTTAGTAAAATAAGATGAGAATTGGATTTGGGTTATTTTGTTTGGATTTTTAGAAGTGGGTTGTAGTTATTTCTGATTGGGTTTTGACTTGGGTTTGGAAGCCAAAACCCATACATTTTTGGTTGGGTCTACTTAATAAAATGATGGGCTAGCCCGTCTCCTTTCCCTTAGGGCTTTAGTTGGGCCAAATGGCCTTCGGCCCAAAAAGAAGTAAATATGGCCCACGGCCTGGTTCTCAAGAAACTAGATCCAAAAATTGAACATGGTTCCCTAGACTTTTGAGTAATTATAATATGGCCCCAAATACCTTGGTTTTCTTTCAATTAGATCCCTATTTTAATTATAATTTGGTCCCTAAACTTTATTTTTTTATTTTGACCCCTAATTTTTGAAATAATTATAATTTGACCTCAAAAACTTTCTTAATTTTTGTAATTAGGTCCCTAGCAGTTTTGATTTCTTAAATATAAGTTGTTTATCTTCTTTAATTGTTAACTATACTTCATTTAAATGCTTTAATTGGTGGATTGCATGGTTATTTCCAATTCTTTATAATTTATTTGTTAATTAAATTGGTGCCTTGATCGTTTTTGTTGATTTTGGAGCATGAATAGGACAAATCCAACCTCATTTAACCACTACTTTAAGGGAGGTACTTTCTTTTATTATTTTAAATCCTCTTACGTGTTCCTGTTTGTTTTTTATGTGTAATTGCATGTTTTGAGTGTCTTTTCTTTTAATTACTCATTTTATTCATTTTAAGTTTCATTTATTTTATTTAATTTTGATGATTATTTGAAAGGCATTTAAATGCCAAATTGTAATAGATAGATGCTCAAAACATGTATTTAGTTAGGCTATGTAATAAATAGGTTTTAATTTTGCCAAAAATGTAATTAGTTAAATTAATGTAATAGTTAGGTTATTATTTTTTAAAACTTCCCTTTAGATTGTAGTTAGGACCCCGAATGTAGTAGTTAGGTTTTTATTTGTGTTTATTTGCTTGTGTGCTTGCATATTTGTGTGCTTACATATTTATTCGCTTTCGCTAGGGTTTTGCATATAAAAATTATATTTATGTGTTATGTGCTCTATGTGCATTATGTGCTTTTTTGGTTTAATTATGCTTTATATGATTTATTTAGTTATAATAAATGCATGATGTCACCACACTAGTTCAATGCTAATTGTGACCTTTTTTCCAATTTCTCACTAGTCCAATGCTAGTGAAAACTTGTAGAAATTGACTAATCTAATGCTAGACCCTTTAACCCGTTTTCACACTAGATTCATACTTTTTGCGTGACATTTATCGCATTTCATACATATTTTTCATTTTTAGGATATTTTCTCATCTTACATGATATTTTCTCTATATATTATCTCCCTTATCCCTATGTACGCAAAACATGACATTTAAACTTGCCTTCCATTTAAGAAATTAGAAATATGTTAGTTCATTTGTTTGATTAGATTAGAAAAATCACCCTTCAAATATGGAAAATGGACAAGTATGATTTCTTAACTTTAGCACGCTCGTATCTCCTCTATAGAAAGGAAAATTGAGTAATGAATTTTAGTCCCCCGTACCCGTTATGTTGCATTTCTCTTTTTTAGATCATGTATATTTATATTTCTTCTTTTTTTCGAGTATCATCTTTTACATATTCGTGACCTCTTTTAATAATCATTTTGGCATCACAATTAATGTGATTTGTACCAATTAAATTTTGAAGAGATATTTCGACCCTCTCGAGATCGTTTAGGTCTAGATTTGCGTCCATGTAGAAACATCCAAATGTGATAAGTTTTACAGGTTAGATTAAGACAATTTTCGACTAAATCTCGCAACTAGCTTTGGTTAGGTTGAAAGGGTGCCTTAGGTTTAATTCTATCAAATCTTTACCTTCCGTTTTTTCAACCGTGAATCCCAAACTCTTTTCTTTTATTTTCAAAGATCTAGAGTCGTCTAAAAAGAGTTTTATCTATTTTTATTAAAAATAAATTTTTAGGAGATTTGGTACACCTAAACTTGATATCAAGTGGCGACTCTTATTTTTTCTTAAAAATCCTTTTTAGACCATTATTTTGGGTCCAAATCGTCGCAATTTTTCAGTCCCATTTTAGGTCTTCTTTTTCTTTATTTATTTTCTAAAATCGAAAACCAATTTTCAAATAAAAATTAATCAAAAACTCATTTTTTCTATTTCTAAAATCAATAAATACATTTTTCAACCTTATCATTTTGTTTCAAAAAATTGGGCGCGACATATATCATTGATCACATTCTACAACATTGGGTGCTGTAATTTCTTTGTTTGTAGTTGCTTAATTATGGATTTTCAGTCTGCTTCTATATATATATCTCCATTTTATCCCCACCTTGCTCTCTAGCCTATATCAAGCCAAGCCTGAAACAATCCAGCAGAGAAAATAATTGGAAAAAAGGTAATCTTGTTAGACAGTCAAGTATTGTTTCGCGTGTAACTTGAAAAATAATATTTTCATTTTTTTAGAATTCTTTTCAACGACGTTTTTGCAGCAACCCACAAAGAAATCATCTAAATTAAATTGTTTGAGATAATTTTCAAATTATAAAAACCAATAATAATATGTTTCTTGACTTTTTCTTTTGTGATTCACCATTAACTAAATCCCAACATTCATCCATCATTCTACAATTTACTTATCTGAACAATTTGTTCCTTTCTTCTTTTGTCAAATTTCTAGCCTCCTAGTTGATAAAATCAATCAAATCCTTCAATTTAATAACCTGTGATAATAAAAATTTTGACAAGAGATTCTATCTGGATACCATTATTAATCTGACAAATTTTGGACTTCTTTTATGGTCCAATCTTCACAATTTGACAATTCAAAACTAATCTTGTTGCCTTACTCGATCAACTAAATGCTTATAAGCAAATTTTGTGCTCTAATTCTGAAAGTGGAAGATACCCAAGACCAACCTCATAAGATACTCACTCACGACACCAATTATAGAACTCCAATTTTTATTATAGGAGTCTAATAATATTAACTTGCAGAGTTATAGTATAGAAGGAATCAAATAAAATAGGTGTGATAGAGAAGAAATAATGAACACATGTCACGCTAACAACTTTACTAAAGTGTCAAACAAAGGAAGAACCCAATACTCTACTCGCTGAAGACTCTATTAGACAAATATCTTACAAGTTGTCTTTTTTATAACTCACGATACTTGAAAAATAAGAAATTACCGTACAAATAATTACATAATAAATTACCAATTACCCAGTAAGAAAACTGCTAAAAACTTGACTTTAGTAAAGCTTCTACATAATTTAATGGACAACTTCTAAACTTAGTTTGATTTTGCTAGCAACCGACTGTACTTTGCAAGGATTGCACTATATATATGGTCTGAGAGATACAGAAAGAACGGTTAATATATAAGTAAGGGCCCGAGATTTAATGCTTTAAGTTTTTGGATCAGAATTGGGTTCCTGACTTACATATTGGACTCTTTGGTGGACTCTCTCGAGGAATTTCTCCCTATCAAATTGGTATCAGAACTTCAAGTTGCGAAATTGAACTACTCATGGGGCAAGTGGATTCTTTTAGGAGTTGAACCGATGAAAATTCTCTTCTTGATGATGGACCAAAGTGCCAAAGTGTTAAAGAATTTAACTAGTATTGGACCAAGTGTTGGCAGGGGTCCGGTTGGTGTTAGACAAAGGAGCCAAAGGCTTGTAGGGGTCCAAAATGCAGTTTGGATGTTGAATAAGAGTGGATCCATGTTTGGGAGAAAAGGTGACTTTAGGTGATAAGATAGGTTTGCGTTGAGTATTAAAGTGGATTCGAAAAATGGCTAGTAAATTTGGATTTAATGTGAGGGGTTACTCATGAAGGGGGAGATTTGTTAGATTCATCAGTAAAGGATTATATTTCACATTGGTCCGAAAGATAGAGAAAGAGTGGTTAATATGTAAGTAAGGGTCCGAGACCTTGTTAGGATTCAAGCACGAAATAAACAATTATTGAGACATCGAGTGCACAACAATTTAATGAGAAATAAGCCATAAGCATGAAAGATAAATGGCACATAATATTTGACATGGCTCAATTTCACCGTTGAGTCTACGTTTATGGAGAGAAACTCGTTCTTTATTATAAGAAGAAAACCCTATATAAGAATATAATTTGAACCCAAACTCAACCCTTGTATACCATCTCTTATTTTTCAAGAACCTTCTCTCATCCCCATGTATAAGGCTACATGTCGCCTCTTTTATGCCTTTTGCATCACTTATGTAGTATGCCAACCTACCTATTTATATGGAACATTATCTGACAAAAATTCAAATAATAATAGGAAACCAGTACTAATTCCTAAACTTATACAGAATAGGAAATAACTTCTAAATCCTAAATAAAATAGGAAATTCCTTGGCTACTATTTCAAGTAACTAAAATCAATTAAGAAATTAGTTACTTCCACACAAAATAAGAAACTTGTCTAAAAGAAATTAAGCCAATTTTCTAATAAATCTCCACTTTGGCGAAATTTTTTTTTAACAACCATTTGCCTTCAACTACCAAATCATATAGTACCGAACTATACATCCGAATCAATACAGTCCTAACACCAAATTGATTCAATCGACAAATTAACATGTGTAGTTACCCCAAATCCAACCTCCATTTGATTTGTGAGGTGTCTCAATTCACCATCTCCTTTTGCAAGATTTTTTCTCATCACCACTTGCAACTCAAGATCCTTTTCTGTGAGTTCTAACCCTAATCATTGAGACAATCAAGTGGTAAAATCACCATACTTTTTCCCATCTTTAGGATTGTTTCGCCACATGTGGTATTCGACACTCAATCTAAAACAAAAAATTCATAACTGTCAGAGTCTTTTGGCACATGAAAATTAGATCTCTTTGTTTCTTTGGGACACATGCCACACCACCCAAAGAACATAACCGAATCTAATAACCATTCGAGATGAAGTATCAACCGATGGAGTTGTGAGAAAATCTCCACCGATTCATGTTCAAAATCAACATTGGACTCCACCTTTTTCTTGACCCGTGAATCACCTGTCGACATTCACCGTCAAGTATCTCCATGCTTTTCAACTTTCCATCCTTTACCTTCAATGCTTCTTACTAAACTCTTGAAACAAAGATACCACCCATTAAATTGTTTAATTGGTAACAACCACCAACCCACTTAATCCCAATAGTTAATTAGGATCCAACCTTAAACAACCAAACTCTTGATCCAACCATTCAATTTGTTGGGATCCGAATGCTTGTGAGCAGTCCAATTTTGCAATCAAGCTCTGACACTGCTTGTTAAGATCCAAGTGCCGAACAAACAACTATTGAGATATCAAGTGCACAACAATTTATTGAGAAATAAGCCATAAGTATGAAAGATAAACGACACACAATATTTAACGTGGCTCGCCTCTACCATTGAGTCTACGTCTATAAAGAGAAACCCGTTCTTTATTATGAGAGAAAAATCCCATACAAGAATACAATTTGAATCAAAATCCAACCCTTGTATACCATCTCTCATCTCCAAGAACCCCCTCTCATCCCCACGTGTAAGGCTACATGTCGCCTCTTTTGTGCCTTGTGTGTCCCTTATGTAGTATGCCAACCCACTTATTTATAAAAAATATTATCTGCCCAAAATCCAAATAACAATAGGATCCGGGTTTGTTTGGATAGGGTATTATTTGAAATATTATTTGGAATAATTACTGTAGCACTTTTTGTGATGTGATGTATGTGAGATAAAAAGGTGATTGGGAATATAAAAAGGTGGGTTGGAAAATGTGTTTATGATGCAAGCGAAATATTATTTGGAATAAATTTTGTATCCAAACTGTTAATTCCTAAACTTATACAGAATATGAAATAATTTCTAAATTCTAAGCAAAAATAGGAAATTCCTTGACTACTATTTCAAGTAACTAAAACCAATTAGAAAAGTAGTTACTTTCACATAAAATAAGAAACATGCCTAAAAAAATTAGCCAATTTCCTAACATCTCCTTACATGTTTAGAAAGGTTTCATATCTATCTTTATAAAAATTAGATTTCCCTCCCCCTACCTCCAAATTTTGAAAATCCTTTTATATTCCCTTGAATACCGGAAATTTTCATTTATATCATTGTATTTTTTTAAACTTGCCCTCCAGTTTTTTACAAAAGGGAGAAATGCAGTTTTGAACCTTGATGCTTGGCCTATATGCCAAATTGGTCCCTAATGTTTCGATCAAAACAAATTCAATCCCCAAAATTTTGATTTTACGCAAATTTAGGATAATTTGATGGAAATTCAACAATTCTAATGGTCAAAATTAATTTTCCATTAGTCATTTTGATTTTGCATTTGTTGTCCCCATTGTTTGGAGATTGAATCATTATTATCTATTCAGTTTCAAATAGTGATACGTGGGTTTTTAGATCAAAATTACTTTACTTGTGTACTGTGAATTCTAGATGAACTTCTTTTTTTGTTCTCGTGTTATTTTCTTCATTTATTCATGGCACTCGTTTTGTTATAGCTTTCTTCTTTTTGGGATATAGTGTTGATCTCAAATTTGACATAATGTGTAATTATTTTTTGCATCATGAATAATTGATGGACCATATGTTCTTTCATTTTTACGCTTACATTGATTATTAAACATCCAATTACATAGCCTTTCAAAATATGAGGAATATACAATATATGTAAATTAAGTTGCTAATTTAATAAATTTTTCTTTCTTTTTAGTTTTCCATTTCAATAGGATATCAATGAAGTTTCAAATAAAATAGGTATTTTATAGAACTATTTTATTCAATGAAAATATCAATGTACACAAAAATTTGAAATAATTACTTTAAAACTTTGTTTTTGGGACATTTAGTTTTAACAGGAAGAAAAGACAAGACAAAACAAAAGGAAATTTTTAAAAATCCCTAAAAGATTGGTACTTATCTCACTAATTATTGCAATCATAATTTCTAACTACAGCCACTTGAAATTTAAATCCACTAGTATTGCAAGAATTTGTGTATAGTAGTTAGATTAAAGTTATGTATTGAACTTAGTATTCTCTCTTCTTCCACTAATTTTATTTTGTATATTATTTGTGTATAGTTTTTCAATTCTAACTAGAGTTACTCTTTCGGCTAAAGATAATATTATGCCAATGTGAAGTGCTTTTAGAGATTTTTAGATTTGGGAAAACATTTGTCATATGTTTAATTTCATTTTGGAACCATAATCATGCTTATTATTTAAATCCCAAGAGAGTATATTGATCAAAACTTCGAACCTTGGGACTAAAAATATAATGTTAAAACTTTTCACTATTGCTAATTTGAATTTGATCGTTAGTTATTGTAATTTTCTAGTAGTTTTCCTAAATTTGTATAAAATCCATAATTTTGGAGACCAAATTTTTTATGATTGAAACATAATAGACCGGTTTGATAGATTGGCAAAACATTGAAAATCAAAACTGCATTTTTCCCTTTACAAAAATATAGATTGCCCCGTCAAGCACGCATCTCCACTAGTCTTGCCCCACCAAATCCTGACCTCTGGTTAGCCACTGCTATTCATATATAATACTTTTATTTTTTTTTAATTGATGACCATTAAGGCTAAATCTGTGATGCTTCTTCTTTTAATCGGTGGTAGAGAGTATAATTCTTCGATAAAATTTATAGTCTTGAGCTGAACACGAAGGGCTTCTTATGGCAAAAGAAGCATAAAGCAACAAGAAAGTCGGAATTTCTTAAATGCAACATGTTAATGCGGATTAGTTTTGAAATTATGGTGTTCGAGGAAACTGGCTAGTGGTAGCGGTACAACACTTAATTTATTGCCCTAAAAAAAAATTTATTGCCACGACAAATTTCTATTTAGGTAACAATCTCAACTTTTTCAAAATGAATCCAACCTTGGACTAGTGAAGGATGCAGATGCCATTTGAAAGCAATTTACTATGGAGCTAAAATGGGTAATATAAAAACATCACTTGCTATAAAAATTTTATTGGATACAAGATTACAAGGACTACAAATGGGTAATATACAAATACGAATTCAACCTTGTTTGGAGGAGAGATGGATTAGATAATTCGCAAGGATTGAGTGTAAGTAAGAGAGGTATCGAATCCTTATTCTATGAAAAAAAAAGAATAGAAAAGAAAACCCTTAATATCGTTTGTTGCAAATATTGGGCAACCAAATTATTGGGCAACCAAATATATTGGGCAACCAAATGATTGGGCAGCCAATCATTTGACACCAAAAAAATATATGTCTGGAAAAAAAATATTGGGCAACCAAATGATTCACTTTCTCATATGACACCTGAAAACTCTGACCTCCATTTAGGATTGAAATCGCAAGCTGTTTGGCTCTTTCCTACCGACACTGAAAACTTTCACCACAGTTGTGCCATTCTTTATACAACACCAGGCACAAAGACAATAAAAAATCGTAACTTGTAGGCGAAGCTGGTCGATCATTAAATTGTAGGCAAAGCCGTGTGGGCATAATGACTCAACGCGTCCTTAGGTATTAAATGGGGGAAAACCATATCAGCATCTTGGAGGAAAAGTGCAAATGCATACTTCTAAAGATGCACGTTTCCTATAAATATAAATGCCTCTATTTTGAAGGAAAGCGTAATAGATTGACAAATGCATGATGGATGCTTGCTTGTTCCTTTTTTTTTTCACTTTTCTTTTCTAAGTAGGAGAGGGATGAGATTAAAGAGTCACCGTCACTTAGGTGTTAGGAAATTGGTTTAATTTCTTTGTTTTGTGTGGAAATAACTAGTTTCCTAATTGGTTTTAATTACTTGAAGTAGTAGCCAAAAAATATTCTATTCAGTCTAGGATTAGAAGTTATTTCATATTCTATACAAATCTAAGAATTAGAATTAGTTTCCTATTGTTATTTGGATTTTGGCCAAATAATATTCCCTATAAATAGGTGGATTGACATACTACACAAGACACATAAGAGCACACAAGAGGCGACATGTAACTTTATACATGGGGTGAGAGAGGGTTCTTGGGAAATAAAAGATGGTATACAAAGGTTGGACTTGAATTCAAGTTGTATTCTTGTATAGGATTTTCTTCTCATAATAAATAACGGGTTTCTTTTCATGGACGTAAGCTCAATAGTGGAGGCGAACCACGTTAAATATTGTGTATCGTCTATTTTTCATGCTTGTGACTTGTTTATCATTAAATTATTGTATACTTGATATCTCAATAGTTATTTGTTCCGTACTTGGATTCTAACATTAGGCTTAAATCATAACCGAACTAAAATCACACTAGCGGTTTGACGAATTCAAAACTGAAATTGGACTTGTTATACCGGAACGGGGGCCAGAACCTGGACTAAATGTCCCCGTTCGGGTTCATAAAAATATTACAACCAAAGCCAAAACTGCAAGTTCAGAGTCGGTTTGAACCATCCAAATTTATTTAAGCAGAAAACTCAACACTAGCCCCTAGTATTTTGGCCTAGCCTAAAGTCCAAATTTGAAAGCTCAACTAATTGTAAATTGTATAATTGTCTAATCGAGATATTTTTCTTTTTATATTTCAATATCAATGACCAGATCATGCATCCTTTTATTTTATTTAAAACAACCAATTAGTTTTGAGGTATTTTTGCGTCTAATTTGTATGATTTTTTTTCAGCTAATAATATAATCAAAGTCTTATTTTTCTTCCAGATTCATTGCTATATTTTCTCAAATTCAATGGTGAAACAATAAGCATTTAAGTGCAATTAGAAGATCTAGAATGATAACTGCAAGAAACTAGAACCATATCTAGAAAAAGAATCGGAACTAAAATCAAACCAAAACAGTAATCATAACCATCCTTACGAGGCGGGGTTAAGATTCCACCTTTAATGTGTGTATATTATCCTTCATTAGAGGTGTCAAAATGGGTGACTTGGGCGGGTTTGGGTTGGGTAAAATGGGTAATGGGTATAAGTGAGTCAACCCATTTATACCTATTTAATTAGATGGGTATAAATGGGTAAGTCAAAAAATGAATTGGGTAACCCAATTACCCATTTATAACCCATTTATTTTAATTTTTTGTAAACTCATTTAAATTCATTTTTGCAAACTAAGTTATCAATTTATACCGCTCTTTGTACCCATTATTAGTTTTAAATATTTACTTATAATGTTCAATAAGCCTAATTACCAAATTTTTTTCATTTATACTCTATTTCACAAAATTACATATTATTTAATAATTGAATAATAAGAATATAAAAATTTGAACTAAGTACTATAAAAGTTAATATAAAAATTTAATCCAAAAATTTTTAACCCCTAACATTTTTTCCATATATAAATTTAAAATTTCATTTTAGAAAGGTAAGAAAAGAGGCTCAAATTTATCATAAATTGGTAATGCCGAAAAATGAGTAAGTTAACAAACTAAGAGGAAACAAAATAATAAAATAAAACCAACAAATAATAATAATAATGAAACAAAAGTAGTTAACATCATGACAAAATGAAAAATTTGAAAAAAAAATGGGTGGGGGAAAAGAAGAGATTTAGGGGAAGAGAATTTTAAATGGGTTAATTGGGTTTGATGGGTTACCCAATAATACCCATTTAATAAATGGGTATTATTGGGTAACCCATTTATACCCATATACAAAAATTTAAGATACCCATACCCATCTATTCATGGACGGGTATGGGTAAATTTAGTTAAATGGATTGATTTGCCACCTCCATCCTTCATTTACTTGGAGGCAAAATTTTACTAATGTAGTGTCTCCTTATTTGGAAAACATAGCCATATATATGATTACTGTTCGGGTTCATAAAACTACTTCTGCTCTTCTTCAAAATATTCATCTTCGCAAATCGGCTTTACAAGGATGCATACAAGTAACTTTCGTTTGTACTTCAAATTCAGTCAATAGAATTAGGTTAAGGGCATAACTTGACGAATTGTCACTTAAATATCTGTTGGATCAAAAGGACGAGACCATATCTTATATTTTAACATACATAATAAAAGATATTATTGTATCTTGTGATGTAAATAAAATGTTACATAATTCTAATCATGCTTCTCTTGGAACTATTGCAAAGTTTGACGTGTTCTTCTTTGTTTCTTTTCTTCTTATAAAATATTTGACACGTCAATCAAATTGGAAAACATTTAATCTATCCAAGTCGGTGCAGAGTCCAAATCATCAACACTACTTGGACATACTGTTGAATATGAGAGACATGAGCCTTATCATCTCCATAGTCCTCGAAGATCTATTTGCCTTAAAGACATGTAGAAATTAGAACAAATGCTTCTCCGTACATCTTTCTATTGTTTACGCTTTTATGGACTCTCTACCTAGCACGACAACCATCTCTTCAACAGACATCAATCTACACCTGCTACACGGTGGGCCGACTCCGCGACCCTTTCGATGGGAATGTGGCATAGGTTTTCCTATAAATAGACATCAATCTACACCTGCTTCCTCCTCCTTCTCAAAATCAGTCTTCAGTACACAAATTTTCCTTGAGCAAAAATGGGTTCCAAGACACTTCTTTTCTTTTGCATTTCCATGGCTGTAGTTCTAATGATTACCTCAGAGGTGGCTGCCAAGTCAGTTGACGATTGTAAGACATTTATTCTCCAATTCACATTTCATTATTTTTTCTCTTTCTAATTTATATGCGCCATGTTTTAATTCAGTATTTAGGACCACAGCGTTTAACGTTTCAGATAGATTTTTGTTGCCCTTCAAAAAACAAAAATAGATTTTTGTTGTACATGTGAAGTGTCGGAGTGCTAAGAAACATGGCTGAGCTGTGGTTAAAAAGATTGAATACACCTCCACTTTCAGTTACTGGATTCTAAGTGTCAAGCCTTTCCAAACGTGGGAGTTGGGAGTATAGTCGTTTGTGACTGGATTACTCTTCCTGTATTTTTAGAGTAAAACTATATTTTATAATGGTAATGGTGCGTCTCGGTGCATAAAATATGGATTTAAGATTCTCATTTTGAACATACTGTTAACAAATCTTTATATTTATTAACTTTCAGAAACTATGATAAAATAGCTATTAGTTGGTAGTAATTAGCCATTTTAAAGATATCTGTAAAATAATAATTTGACGCATACGTTAAAAGGCAAATTTTCAAAAGGATTACGATGTGTTTTGCAAATATACTCGGTAACCTAAAAGCATGTACACAATTTGGTCCAAACTTTACATTTTCAAAATTGCGATTACAGTAACTAACGCCCATACCCTATTTATCTTTATTGCAGCCAAGACAGTTGAGACAAATGAGGAAGAAGAAGCCAAGTACCATGGAGGATATGGAGATCACCATGGAGGAGGTCATGGAGGGCATCCTGGTGCTGGATACGGGGGCCATCCAGGAGAAGGTAATGGGGATCGCGGTGGCGGCCATGGTGGTCATGGCGGTGGCGGGCATCATGGCGGAGGCGGCCATGGTGGTTATGGACATGGAGGGCATCATGGTGGTGGCGGCCATGGCGGACATCCTGGTGAGGCCGCAGATGCTGAGCCTCAGAACTAATAAAGCCGGCTTCTAGCTAGGTCGTGATTAATCATGAATGCTTAAACAGGCTTGCTATAATAGTATGTACTTTGTAATGTGTGATTCAAATAAGTGTTGGATCAGTGATCATGTAATATGCACTCCATGTGTTTGCTGGCTATCTAGTTCAATATAAGCATATGAGTTTGTGATTTTATGTCTCTTTTTTGAGCACTTTTGAGGTGATAGCACTTTTGAAGTCAATTTTGCAAGTTTTCACCAAAAAATGAGTAGTTTTAGTATTTTAAATTGACAACAAAGTCAACCCTAGTTTTTGGTTGGTTTTATCTGTAAATCAGTAAACCATTATCAGATTGCTCTTTTCTTTTTCTTTCTTTCTTTTGGGTATACTTAAACTAACCAGTGCATATATTTTCAAAAAGACCCTCACTTAGGTATCTGTTTGTCCAATAATTTGTCTAGCCATACATAAAGTGATGTCAAAAGCTACAGAAGATCGCTCACTCTACATATTTTCAACTATGTTTACTTTGTTTTACGACCGCTCACTCTCTCAAACCATAGCACAAATGCCTGAAATCTAATTGACTGAGTATGACAGGTTGAACATTGTGCTATTCTCAAGTATAAAAGAAAGGTAGATTACAATGAATTTCAGCCTCGGATTAACACTTGTCCATGACGATTTTAAAGGGCAAAATAATGGTTCGGGTAAATGACTCCAACAGTACTTCAACTTTAATCAGTGATCCTATTTTGAACTTTAACATTTAGAACTGCGTATTAGGTCCCTTAATTTGAAAGTTTGGTTCTAACTCGTCCCTCCAAGCCAAAATTAAGTATGTTAACCCTTGAGGTTTGATGCAATATTTGTTTTCCTCCTCTAAGTGTGAATATGAGACATATTAGTCTGTAGAATGGAAAATATTATCCGTCTGACGGTTTACATAAACCTAAAAGGAGGACTTGCTCTTACCAAATAACAAGCAAAGTACTAGCTTATTTTATAGGAATTTGCTAACTTTATTAATCATTATTATTATCGTTAGCATCATCAACATTCGATTTAAAGTCTAATAAAATCAAATATGCATGACATTAAACATTAACCCAACAAAAATGAGAAGAGATTTTAAGAAAATAAACAAAACAGAGTTCCTTTCCTTTTATCAATTTAATTTCGTTTGTATATTTAATATTGTAGAGTATATGATAATTTTTATCATACAAAGAAGACAAAAAAGATAAAAGTAAATAATAATTCCTGTATTTTTTTACCTAAAAAAAGCAAACAAAGAAATAAAAGTAAAAAATGTAAGGTTAATTTTTATTTCAATTTTTTGGCATCCTTTTAATGTAAAAATTTGTCATCTTCTCCGTAGTATTGACTCCCAAAAAATATTGTCTTATTTTCCCTAAAATCTTTTTTTGTTCATGTTGAATTAATCTTTGTCTTCGTATATATCACTTTCAGTCATGACTTCAGGCTGAATAATAATGATAACAATATATTAAAGTTAGCAAAATTCTTTAACTATAAGGCAATATTAGGTTTGTTATATTTTCTTAAAGTGAAAATTTTCATTTCTTTTAGTTTGCATAATTTATTGGAAGGATAATACTGTTGTTTTTGGTTAGTCGACTCAGTCAATCATTAGAATGTTTGTGCAAAGGAGGACACTCTGTGGGCAAGACGAGTGCACAGTGCTTTTAGTCAATGTTTTAAAACCCGGACCGTCAATTGAACCGGTGAGGTGAAAGGGTCGAGGTTCAACCGGTCCGACCGGTTGAATCTCGGTTCAATGAATTTTTTTTAAAATAATTTATATAAATATATATGCACAAAATAAGACATGCGATGGACTAATTTAAAACTTTATATGATGAAAAGTTCACTATTTTTGAATAATTTGGATTTTCAAAAATAATTTTTTAAAATTATAAGTTAAAACAAATAAATTTCATCTCAATTTCAATTATATCTACCAAAAATATCAAAATATTTTGAAATTATACAAAATTCAAGTCTATGAGAATTTGACATTGTGAACTTAAATTTTAATTTACGTCTTTGAGATTTAAAGATTGTAATTTAAAAAAGAAAGTTTGGAGTTCGAAAGAAGTAAAGAGAATTGAAAATAGAAATGCAAACTTGATAAGAAACAAAAAATGAGATAAAAGTGAGTGGTTGTGGCATTAAATAATTTGGGTTAAAGAAAAATAATTCTTTTTTAACTTTTTCCAATTTAATGGGCAAAAACAAAATTAAAAGATAGAAAAAAATATCAATAAATTAAAACTAATGAGGTTTGATTAAAAATGGAGTGACAAAAGAAAAGATGAGAGAGAAAGAAAGAGTTGAAGATTAAAAGAAAAGAATCATGAGAGGATGAGATTTTGTAAGAAAAATGGAAAAATGAAATATAGATATTTGTTTTATATAAATAAGTTATCAAAAAAAGCAAATAAGATGTAATGGTGCAATGGTTACTACATTGGTCTTCTATGGCAAAGGTTTTGAGTTGAGTTCGAATCTTGATAGAAACATTTTGCAAAAAGTATTTAAAAAAAAAAAAGAAAGAGGAAAACTCAAAAACCGGTTCAATCCGGTTAAACACGGTTCACCGGTTTTCACGGTTTTTACCGGGTTTGACCGGTTCTCTGGCAAAGTCAACAAAAGCATTGAACCGGACCGGTGCCATGGCCGGTTCGCGGTTCAACCGGTCGAACCGGCAGATCCGGTCCGGTTTTCAAAACATTGCTTTTAGTGTCCTCAAACTAATTCATTTTAAAAAATAATAATTCATTTTAACCAATTTAATCCTCAAACTAATTTTTCACTTTCAATCATAGGTATGAACTCCATTTCCCTTGGCAATGTGTTATTTTTATAAATTTAGTCCCGTATGAAAATGATGCTCAACCTCATGAAATGTGTAAAATGTAGTGTAATATTTCCCCCAATAAATAATTCCTTGAACTTGATCAATTATCCAAGTGTCCTTGGAATTCAGCCATTGAATTGATTGTAGGACACTGACACTTGCCCAAGTTTAGTTTTCCCACTAAAAAACGCACAACAATTTTTACACATTATAGCAAACAGAAGAGAAGGTCACCGTCAAAATGTGAAAAAAAAATTAAACTTTGAAACTTTATTCTAATAATTATTACCATAACAATAAATTCCAAAAAAAAAAAGAAAGAAAATTTCCAAAAATGTACAGCAAAAACTGGACTTTGTGAACGCCAATATCCAACCCATTTTTGAGGGGACGAGTCTAAATGATGTGCTATTGCTTAGTTGAGTTTGGAGAAGAAAAAGATAAAAAAAGGGCGCTGGTGACTCAATATCTCACCCGGCTGAATCGTTCATTCGACTCTGAGGAGGTGCCGGCCGAAGAAAGGCATTCTGAGCTGAAGGAATAAGAGAAAGTTGGGGGCATTAATCTGGGGATGGTGAGAAGAAGTCTACAACAAAGTGTTCTTGAGAGTGAAGACACCATTGATGTAGAAGAAGAGAAATAATCTGATAAAATTTGAGGGAAATTGAAATGAAATGTTGCTTTTGAATTCAAGAAGAGTAGATAGATCTGCGGTGAGATTTTGAGGTGGTATAATTGTTTAGTGAAGCATAAAATAATTTGCCATCAATAAAGAAGCAAAAAGGATATGAATTTTCACCATTTTGGTACAATATGAACACTAAATCTGTTGATTGTAGAAGTTTAGTCCCGTGTGACAATTGTGCCCAATCATGCCCCCGTCCGGCCATGCGGAATACGTAAATGTGGTGGCACAGCTGCAAAAGTCCCACATTGAAAGTGAAAAATTAGTTTGAAGACTAAATTAATTAAAATAAACCATGAAGAATGAAATTGATTTTAGTGAAAAGTTTGGGGATCAAAATGGTGAAATTTCCTTTTAATTTTTTACACCACAATCCTATTTTTTTTTTTTTTTTGTAAACTAGAGATTTTGGATTTTAAACTTCCTATTTACACTCCTACTTTGCCTCCCAACTCAACCCTCCTCTCCCCCTCCCCCCACCACAATCCTACTTTTTTGCATCCTATCTAAATTTATTTACACTTATTTAAACCTCAAGAGCTAGCAAGTTGGTTTGGACTGGAACCTATCCAAATATATATCTTTACTTACAAGTTTTTTTTTTTTAACAAACATATTAGAGTTAAACTTTACTCACAAGTTTTTTGGAAAAAAACTTAGAGTGCCCCCTTAAGCATGCGTCTCCGCTAGTCTTGCTTCCCTAAATTTAACCTCTGGGTCCGCCAATGGCAATGTAGAATTAAAGAAAATTCCATAAAAAATCTATAGGAAATAAATTTCATAAAATCAATGTATATAGAAGGCAATTTACACACATAAGAGTACGCGTAGAAGAAGAGGATTAATACTAATAATAATATATTAATTGCACACTATAATAACAAGCCTATTGAATTTCACACTTTTCAACTGATGACAATAACAAGATTTCCTATTTATAGACTAGATGTTTTGGTAAATAAGTTTTGACAACCATAAAGAATTACCTAATTATAAAATACCAAATCCTATATAATAAAACTACTATAATTTGACTCTAATAAATTACTAAATACTTACCTTAACTAAAATACTTCTGCTAAATTAGAAACTTCTATTTTTTAGGTTTGATTTAATATGCCCAACAAGCTATTCACAAATAGTACTTTGATTGAACTTATGGCTACCGTTGTTTCTTGTTTAGACTTAAAACCGAAACTTTTCATGAACCCAACAGCTTTGAACCGAAACTTTGATTGAACCCAACAGCTTTGACTTGCAGCTAGGGTCGAAACCGCAAACTCCTTCATAAAGACACTGACAGCTTTTATGCCGACGCGAGGTAGGGAGACAAAATAAAGTCGTTCCGAATAGGCCAAGCAGGTCCGTCTATCATTAAGTTCGGCTGGCATCCTAGCTGTGTGGGTAAAATGAGTCAATCGTGTCCTGAGGTATTGTACGGCGGAAAGCCCATCTTAGCGTTATGGCAGTGCATCAAAGAGCGAGTACATGCTTCAAAAGATGCTTATTTTCTGGTAAACGTCTCTTTGACCAAAACATAATGATTCACTCATTGTTGTTGAGCCAAGTGACAATGAACTCGATACCGATTAAGGTCTTGTTTTTTTTTTATTGCTTTAGATTTTACAAAATTTGATTATAGAAATTGATTATAAAGAATAATCAAATTTAGCAAAAACTACTATTTGGGTATTATAGATTTTAGCTGCTAAATCTATAATTACGATATAAAAGCAATAGAAAACATCACAAAAATTAATTTTTCAACATCATAATCTATAATCGGTTGCAATAATGAATCAAGAACAACCCCAAAGTGAGGTCTCGATTCGACTTTTATGAATGGAGAAAATAATGCTAGAAGAATCACTCTCAAAAGGGATCCGACAATGTTTGACTTTAGATTAGTCAGGATCCAACGTGATTACTAGATACTGGGGTATTACACACAAAAAAAGGCATAATGGATTGAGAATGTGGTAAATCATTACAAACTGATGCTCATCCTTTTTTTTTCCCCAAACTAGAGGTGTGAAATTTAAGAAACAAAAAAAAAGAGTAAATTTTATATACACTGACAGTGTATACACAATCACCGTTAGATTCATGATACATATGCAAAAGTTAGATTTCAAATCTAAATTTTGTATAGTTGTCAGTCATCCAAAACTGACCATGTTTACACTTAGTGTACGAAAAATTCATCCAAAGAAAAAACTCAGGATACCTAGTTCATGGTAGGTGAGAATGTCTAGGGATTTTACAAAAAAAAAAAAAAAGTTACCACTTAAATGCGAGGATCCAGATATATTTATTATCCTCTGTAAGATTGGACATTCTAAAATTAAAAATGCCATGCTAGATTTAGGGGTTTCTATTAATGTGATGCCAATATCAATTTATGATTCCCTAAATTTAGAACTTTTGAAAGAAATAGGGTAATAATTCAATTGGCTGATCGTACATTTGCTTATCCGGATGGGGTAATTGAGAATATTTTAGTACAAGTAGATGGATTAGTTTTTTTGCTGATTTTTATATGTTTTACATAGATGATAAAAGCTCTCCAAATCTGCCACCTATTATATTAGGAAGACCCTTCTTGAGTACTGTCCAAACTAATATTGATGTTAGTAAGGGTACAATTATGATGAAAGTTGACGGAGAAATAGTTCATTTTACTATTTTTGAGGAAATGAAACATTCCATTAACTCTTATTCTATAATTGCTATTCATGTTATTAATCCTCATGTGCAAGAATTTTTTGAGTTTAATTGCAGGGATAAGTTAACAGTTGTTGCCAACAAATATCATAGGTTGAAAGCAACTTATAATATAAAAATGGGCAAAAAATTGAAGAAGAATGTTGCATTCAATGGTGATCTGGATCCTAGAAAAATGCCACAAATTACAAGAAAGTTTGAATTACATCCAGATTAAGAAGTGATGTTTATGTCTAACCAAAGACATCAAAGAAAGGTGCTGCTTGGGAGGCAACCCAAGAATTTATAATTTTAGTTGTTTCATGTTTCTTGTTTAATTTTTAGGTGCAATTTAAGTGGTTTTGTTTCCTTGTGTCAGGAAGTAGTTTGCTAGAAGATGTGCTCAAGTTAGAATTAAATGTTTAATATTTCTATGTCTATGCAAGTTTCTAGAAGACTCTTTATGATTTTGGCATGCCCGCGCTTAGTGGTCATGCTTGAGAAAAAAAATTTTACGGTGCATGATCAGAAAACTTTTTATGATTTTGATGTGCCCATGTTCACGGGTCACCCTTGAGAGAGAATTATTTTTTATGATGAATAATCAGAAGACTCTTCATGATTTCAATGTGGGCACGTCTATAGGGCGATCCAAGCTTTTAAAAAAAAATATATATTTTCTTTTTCTTTTTTTTTTCTATTTCTCTTCTTTTCTTTTTTTTCTTTCTTCTTTACTTCTTCTCTCTTTCTTTTTTTCCTTTATCTTCCCCAACCACATCTGCCCCACCACCACCATTTTGTGGAGATGAGTTACTCGCCATGAGCTCCATATTTCCAAGATGATGCAAAATTTGGCGGCCTTCTTTCATCCATGGGATTAAACCCACCTTTGGCTCCTAACAGATAATCGTGGATTGCCTCCTCCATATACAGGGAACTGTCGTTGTCCCCTTTTTTTTTATTTTGTTGTTTATTTCTTACACTGGGGACACTATAAGATTTAGGTGTGGGAGAGGGGTTTGGACTACTAACTAGGCACTAATTGTTTATTTTTTTCTTTTCTTTTTGCTAGTAGTTTATGTTGGTTAGGATGAATATATGCAATCAAGATGTGAGTATGAGTAGCAAATTTATGCTAGTTGAGTATTTTATTTTCTTGGCAATGAATTTGAACGATGAATGTGCTAAATTTGACAAAGTTTAATCACTTTGTGAGTTTGCTCATTTATATTTGCTCTAATTTTCGTTTATTGAGTGGTTGTCACACATGATTGTGTCATTCTTGAACTTACTCTATTATACATGTCAAGACCGCATTTTAGTTGAATTTGATGCATGAAAGTGACAAGAGCACCTAGCATTTAACATTTTTTAGTTTTTTAAAGGACCAGCCCTTACTTTATTAACATTAGTGAGACCATTTGAGTTTTTATCCCTTTTTTTGTTTAAAAATCATAATTGCTACCCAAAACCTTTTCTTTTGACTTTCTTTTCGAATCTCATGTTGAAGGGGTATCCAAATTTGGTCACATGAAAACTAGATGTTTTGTTGCAAGGCAATAGAGCAAAAGAGGTGGTCTGCAAGTGTTTGAATATGCTAAGGAATTGTTAAACGTAAAAACAAAAAAAAGAAGCAAATTTTTTTTAAAAAAAAGTTAAAAGAAATGAAAAAGCGAAAAAGAAAAAAAATGGTGAGATGCAGGCTTTTGTGCATAAGTGTTGAAGTAATAGAAGCAAATTGCTGAAAAATAGTTACACTTGTCAAAGTTGATGAAGGTGGATGCTAAGCCTTGGAAGATTGAGTTTGACAAATTTTCTTGTGATAAATTCTTGACATTCTCTTGATATGTTTACGCCTTAATTTTCCTTTATATCATGCCCTTTACCCTAATTCCATTCCAACCTTATAAAAGACCGTTGGATTCTTGTATTGAATTCACTATTGGTAGTGGAGATATGATATATGAGCAAGTTTATGATAAAATCACTCCATGCCTGATACGAGAATATTTAACGTACATTTTGTACAAGTTTGGCATGAACTTTTGGTATATTTTGAGAAGATTAAAGCCATATTTGAACTCTTTTGGTGATAATTGCTTAAATATTGTTTAAGTGTTCAAAACTTGATAAATGAGTGAATTAATGCGTTAATTTTGTGAAATTGTGAAGGATATTGATGTATGAAATTCATGCATGAGATGAAGGAAATGTAAGGATCGTCCAGAGGATAAAGTACACAAGAAATTAGGAGCAAAAATGAAGAAAAAGGAAAAGAAGTGAAAAACTGAAAAAAGACCAGCACGGATCCGAGCTCGGATCCGTGGGAATCAAGGGCGATCCGAGCCCTCGTCTGTACTTCTGGAGCAATGCATGCAAGGCCAGATGATCCGAGCTTGGATAATTAGAGAAAGGCCTCGGATCTGCCTTGATCCGAGCTCAGATCATTTTGCACCCCTCGGATCCGAGGCTCAGATCTGCTTCTCTCTTCTGCAAGTGGCACAACCATTTTTTCTCATTTTTCACACAACTTTCCAGCTATCTTGAGTGAGTGAATTCGGTGGCACATGCTTCTGCAACAAAAGGGAAGACAAAATGAGTTATTGACAAGTCAAAACAACATTTCTTTTGACTTTCTTTACAAAATCTGAGTTGTTGGAATCATGAAGGAGAAAAAGTGTCTTTCTACCACCTTTTATGCAGAGACACAAGGGAAGCCAGAGATCACCATACGTAGCTAGTTTTCCTTCTTGTAACTAGTTTCTCTCTAGCTAGGAGTTCTTTGAAAAGCATTTTTGGAGTTTTCACTTGTAATCATCTTGTACAAGAACATAGCAGAAATTGGAGGGCTTCACCATCAATTGGCTAAACTTTCTTTTATCTTTCTTGTACTTGCACTTTATGATGTTTTGCATTAATAAACTTGTGAGTTTGATTGTTAAATCATTCATGAGTAGCTAAACTTCTTAATCTAGGGAGTAGATGAAACTTATGGCTAAATGATATGAATTGAATGTGATTTACACTTGTTATATCTTGTATTAACTTGTCTATTTGTGCAGTTGTGATTACTTGTTATTGCTTGATCACCAATAGCATGTTCATAGTTGTTCTTGTTCAATGAGAATTGGTAGTAACAATGGAAACACATGAGTAGAGCTTAAGTTGTGTGTTCATGAAAATAGAGATACACTTAAGTGGATTACTTAGTATTTCATGAAAGAAAACAGAGTAGTAGTAGTATTTCACCATGAAAATAGGGAAAACTGGACTACTCTAAGCCATTTTATCATGAGAATAAAGTTTGGTAATATTGGAAATGAATCCCTGGTTAAACAAGAATAATAACAAGAGGTAAATCCATTTATTTGTATTGTTTATGCCATAAGTGGAATCTACATCCCTAAATTTATTCTTGAGTGAAAATTCTCCATTTGCATTTAGCATTTGTTAAACTAGATTTGTAGACAATAGCATTATAATTTTCTTGCTCAGATTTATTGTAAGTCTAAATAATAGAGAAAAATAAGGGCCTAGTACTTGTTTAATTTGCTCCTCGTGGGATCGATCCGATACATACCCTACATTACGATTTCGGCCTGTATACTTGCAGTCAACGGGTATAAAATCGGATTTAAACTTGTATTGATTTAAAAATCCCGTCAATGGCATCGATTTTGTGAGTTATGTTATACCCTATACACTATTGAGTGGTGAGTGCGCATGTTCGAACCTTTTTAAGGCTTGCTGAGTTTGGTGCATTTGAATTTTGATGAAGTTGTTGGAAGGGTAGGATGTTTATACTTGTATGATATGCTACAAGTTACTTGCTATCTTGATTGTATTTCTGAGTTTGGATATGATTGAGGACAAATATAGTATAGGTGTGGAGGAAATTGATAAGTTGTATTTTTGTCATTTAATTTATGAATATTTTTCCCTTATTTTTAGCCAAATATTACATTAATTAGTAGATTCTACTTATATTTGATAATTGTGCTAGTTGTAGGGATTCGGAGCAAAAAGGAATTAAAAACGTGATTTTTAACTAGATTTTTGTGCAATTCGGCGTGGGCACATCGAGGTCTACTCTGTATGTCCGAAAACAAGGGATTTGGTTTTGAGATATCCAATCTTGGATGGAAGTTGGTTTGAAGTCGTGGAAATTGACAGGTGGCGAACCTGTATAATAATAATAATAATAACCTAAATACCACTAAAATCAGTCAATAATTAATCCTAGGTACTGGAGCAGGGACTCTAGGTGTGCAATGGATTACTTGATTCACCTTGTTCCCGAAGAATTTGCTTAATCCGATATACCAGAATTAATTATGTGACAAAAATTACTGAAAAGTAGACAGTGGCAAGTAGGGTCGTCTCCTCAGAGACTGGGGATATTTGTCTCTTTTAAATTGCAATTGGTAAGGGAGAATTTCACCGGAATGAAACTAAAAATAATTAAACAATTCAAGTAAAAATGAATAATTAACTAGCACGAATATAGCAAGAAGTAAATCAAGAATAAATAAATTCTAGCCAAGGATACAACTATTCAGACACAGTCCATTTATCCGATCATTGATGCAAGAAAGGTTCGCTTAATTTATTAATAGGCTAGTTATAGTTGCCGATGAACTCTAACGACCAATTTTTCCTTAATTTATAGATGACCAAGGTACGACCATTGATCACCCCTAACCAGAAAATACTCCCAAGTACGACCGTAGGAATTAATTTTTCAATTGCATTAATAACTAGAGAAACCTAACCCTAATCAATAACACGCTACGAGGGTTATTTAAATTAAATTGCACGTTCCCCTAATGTGTAAACACACCAGTTGCCACTAATATTAATCAATCAAACAATTACGGATTTAATTGACTAAATTGGCACGAGATTAATAAATCACATTGAACATCGGGCCCTTGACATCCAATTAATAAAATAATCCCATGAAAATTCAAACAGGCAACGTGCAAATATTAATAAATTGAGGAATGCGTGAAAACTAATTAGATCTCACAGATTTTCGGGACTGCGCTGTCGAGTTGACCCTTGACTAGATGGAAGGTTTAGCCACGCCGCATGAATAAATCTCTACGTAAATTAATGGATTGCGAAGGCATTGCGTTTTTTACTAGAAAGCAAGGAATAAGAGATGTTTTTCCCGTTGGGGAATATTGTCGAACACCTGGCGTGTGTTAAAGGCCAGTCGGAAGAGAGAAAACTAAAAGCTATGCTAAAAGCTAAAACTAGAGCCGTGCGTAGCTTCTGTACGTTTTTTCCTTATATAGGAACAAAAGAGAGATGACTAAAAGCTATCTAGTCTGTGGTCCCCCCGAACAATAAAACAACAAGCCTGCCGAATTCTTCTTTCTTTAAGCCTCTCTTCGTTTCTTTCTCTCAAGAGCCCACATGAAGAAAAAGCCTCTTCCTTGGCTCGTGGTCCCCGCTGATGTCCCTCTTAAAAGCCAAAAAAAGATTACTCATGCTCTCTCCCGTAGGACTTGAGCCAATAAAGTACAAAAGGTGGGCCCTATCCCAATTGTCTCTTGTTTCCTTTTTTTTGGTAGTTTTCTGCTCCATCCCCTGAAATTAAATCCAAATACTGAATATAAGTAGATATCAGTACTTAACACAATATTTGGCAGGGATAAAAGTGAGAACTTAGTAATAAAATTACTAACAAATAATACCCTATCAATTCCCCCCACACCTGAATCATGCTTGCCCTCAAGCATGGGGACAACAATCGGACACCAAGAATGGACATTGGCTATTGCTCTAACCACCGTATTGCTTAGATACCCAAAGACATATATATCAAGCATCACAGGTTAAGACCAAGGAAAAATCACTCCAGTTAGCTTCCTAACCACCAACTCCTCCAATTCACAACCAACTACTCTAAGAAAAGGGAATGGTTGCCCACATTTTTCAGCAAACGGTCCAACTATTAATCCAAATCTCGACATTAACGCATGGATCGGCGCGCTGACTTCCGTCACATTTAACACAATCTTCATTTCAGTTTTTTTTTTTGTTTTGGATTGGTGACTTAGTCTCTAGTCATTAGAGCCTTTTGACGCGAATTCCAACATTTGTCAGATGGAGGAGCCCGGTTACTCAGCTCCTATCGCTAGGTGACCGCGTACTCATAGAAATCACTACCTTTTGATGCAAGAATCGACATTTTAGGTGAAGATCCCTGGTTACTCGGTGGTGATAGCTAGCGGAGCACAACCAACTCTAACCATATAGCATAATAATAACAGCAGCCAACCCCAATTTCCTAAACATGGAGAACTAAAATTAATACTTGGACCAATTCACATGAAAAATGCCAACAATCATTCTCTATGCTTAAAGAAAGGCAACCAAAATTAGAAAAGTCAAGCAATTACTGATATTCACCAGCGAGAGATTCCTGAACTTAACCCCCTTAACTTGATATCATTTTTTTTCATTTTTTTTTTAATCTCGGCAATATCAAAATTAGAGACAAAAACCAACATTCAACTTGGTATTCAAATTAGAACTGACCACTAGAGAAAGGGAGAGAAAATAAATGTGAATGAGATAAATATCAAACTAAGAGTAAAGGAAAAAACACCAGTCAAGGAATACTAGCACTCAAACAGAGACCCCCCCCACACCTAATTGACACATTGCCCTCAATGTGATAAACCAGCAATAACAGTAAAGAGAAGGGCAACGGTACTTCCCCAGGGTCATCAAAACATGGGAGGGTTAGGCGAAAACTGAGGAGAAAACCCGGCTTGCTGCATAAATGCTGCCAGATTCTGCGCCATATTGTGCACGTTAACATCAATGTGTCAGGTTATCTAAGCAATCGTCAAAACTATCACCATAGACACTGAAGTCATCCATGAATACTTCAATTATTCTCTCCACATACTCAGAAAAAATGCTAATCATGCACCTCTGAAATGTTGCAGGGGCATTGCACAATCCAAATAGTATCCTTCGATAGGCAAAAGTGCCAAAGGGGCAAGTGAAAGTTGTTTTCTCTTGATCCTCTGATGCAATTGCTATCTGAAAATAACCAGAGAAACCATCTAAAAAACAATAATAGGCACGACAAGCTAACCTTTCAACCATTTGATCGATGAATGGAAGAGGAAAATGATCCTTCTTGGTCACCGTGTTCAATTTGCGGTAATCGATGCACTGGCGCCAACCCGTAGGCTTTCGAATTGGAACGAGGTCCCCTTCATGATTTTCTTCCACAGTTACCCCTGCTTTCTTTGGCACCACTTGGACTGGACTCACCCATGGGCTATCTGAGATAGAAAAAATAATTCCTACGTCCAGAAGCTTGATTACCTCTTTCTTGACCACTTATATCATGATGGGGTTCAATCTCCTTTGTGGTTGTCTTATCGGCCTAGCATCCTCTTCCAGGCGAATTCGATGCATGCACACGGACGGGCTTATACCCTTTATGTCCGCAATTGTCCAACCTATAGCTTCCTTATGCTCCCTTAAAACCCGTAGCAGCTTATCCTCCTCCCTGGGTGATAATTTGGATGAGATTATCACTGGTACCGTCTCTTTTTCACCTAGATAGGCATACTTTAAATGTTCGGGCAGAGGTTTTAACTCCACTTCAGGTGCCTGCACTATAGAAGGTAATAGCTTTAGGTGTGGTTCAGACACGAATATAGGAGCGACATCATACCTTAGAAAACTTTTGCCTAGTGAATGCAAGGCTCCAACCATTCTTTGCAAACTGACACCTAACTCCATTTCACATGTTGCTTCCAGATCCAAATGTTTGGTGATTGCTATCTCCAATTCATCCCTGCCATTAATTTCAAATACTTCTTACACTGAAGGGTCTATTACACTCACAGCAAAAATAGCATTAGAATGACACGGATATCTCATGGCCTAAAATATACTAAAATGAACTATTTCTCTATTAAATTCCATCGTTAGGGTGCCCTCACTAACATCAATTTTTGTACGAGCCGTGCTTAAGAAGGGCCTCCTCAACAAAATTGGTGATGGATTTGGAGAACGTTCATCACTCATATCAAGAATATAAAAATCAGCGGGGAACACTAAATTATTCACTTGCACTAACATATCTTCTATCACCCCATCGGGATAAGCATTAGTCCTATCAGCCAATTGAATTATAATGCCAGTTTCCTTTAAGGGACCCAAATTTAGAGAAGCATAAATAGCCTTGGGCATCACATTTATAGAGGCTCCTAGATCTAACATGGCATTCCTAATGCTAGTGTTCCCTATTTTACAAGGGATAGTGAACATACCTGGGTCTCCACACTTGGGCGGAAGTTTTCTTTGAAACACTGTGGATGCGTTCTCTCCCACAATTATCCTTTCATCTCCCCTCAATTTCTTCCTATTGATGCATAGGTCCTTCAAAAATTTGGCATACCGGGGTATTTGCTTAATTGCGTCAAGTAAGGGGATATTTATCTCCACCTTTCTAAACATCTCCAGAATTTCCTTTTCCTTGTCTTGCTTTTTAGGCCTTTCCAACCTGTTAGGAAAAAGTGGTGGGTTAGGCTTAACTGGAACCACTGGGGTACGTATTACCTCTTTATTTGTGCCAGACGTTCCTTCTTCCTCAAGCTCCTTCTCAATGCAGTCCTCATTTTTGTCCTTCGGAGCCATTGGTGCTGGTCCTTCAACCTCTTTCCCACTCCTGAGGGTCATTGCACTTACATTCTTGGGATTCACCTCAGGTTGGGATAGAAGTTTTCCCTTTCCCTGGGAGTCCAGTCGGTTAACAATTGAGGCCAATTGACTCATCTGATTTTCCAAGGTTTGCATACGTGCCTTCATCTCTTGACTGCTGGCCTCAGTGTCCTGCTGAAATTTCATAGTATTAGAGGCTATGGTTTTAATCATGTCTTCTAGGGACATACCCGAGGCAGAGGAGGGTTGATTCCTTGTTTAATATTGTTGCTGGAAGCCCTGCTGTTTATTAGGGATGAAATTTTGTTGCTTATTTTCCCCATAGCTCAGATTTGGATGATCCCTCCAACCCGGATTGTATGAGTTGGAATAGGCGTCATACTGTCTACGTGGCATGGGCATGTTACCGGCCATGTTTGCTTGCTCAGTTCCCTCATCTTGTAACTGTGGGCACGCGTCAGTGGTATGACCAATGTTCGTACAAATCCCACACACTGTGGCCCGCTGTACATTTCCTACAGCTATCTATCGAACAAATGAGGTTAATTCAGATAACTGCTGTTGAATGGAAGATGAACTTACCTCGTTGACCTTTCTCGTAGGAACATCCTCTCTCATACCAAACTGCTGGCAGTTCTCTGCCATTCGCTCGATTAGTTCCCAAGCCTCTTGGGTAGTCTTATTTACCAGTACACCTCCACTTGCTGCATCAATGATATTTCTATCGTTCATCAGTAGCCCCTCGTAGAAGTACTGAATTAGCAGTTGATCACTTATCTGGTGATGAGGGCATCGGGTGCGTAGCCTGTTGAACCTCTCCCAATATTCATACAAGGATTCCCCGTGAAATTGTTTGATGCCACATATTTCCTTTCGCAAACTAGCATCTCTGGATGCAGGGAAATATTTCTCAAAAAAATTTTTCTTCATCTCTGTCCACGTGGTTGTAATGCCTGCAGGTAGACAGTATAACCAGTCCTTTGCCGAATCCTTGAGAGAAAAATGGAAGTCCCTTAATTTAATTTGTTCATTAGTTACTCCCGAAGGCTTCATACTCGAACACACCACATCAAATTCCTGCATGTGTTTGTGGGGTTCCTCTCCTGGCAGACCATGAAAAGTAGGCAACAAATGTATTAGACCAGGTTTTAATTCAAAAGCTGCAGTCTCACTAAGGCAAGGAAAAGTTATGCAAAGAGGTTGTTGGGTCAAGTTTGGAGCAGCCAACTCCCTTAATGTTTGTGCGTTTGCCATGGCGACGTTCTCTTGGTACGAATCACTCGAATTTTCGCCAAGTAAATCTGTCAACTCAGCCTCTGGATCTAGTCTTTGAGATGCCACACTGGAATGCTCCTCTCTGAGCTGTCTGGTCTCTTTCCTAGTTCGACGTGCAGTCTTCTCTACTTCAGGATCGAAAATTAGTTCGCCTGTAAGAGAAGAACGAGGCATAAACTAGAAAAATACCGGAAAGAAAGAAAGAAAGAAAGCAAAAACAAATTAGATTTAAAAAGGACAAATAAATAACGCCGGTCCCCGGCAACGGCGCCAAAAATTGACAGGTGCCGAACCTGTACAATAATAATAATAATAATCTAAATACCACTAAAATCAGTCAATAATTAATCATAGGTACTGGAGCAGGGACTCTAGGTGTGCAATGGGTTACTTGATTCACCCTGTTCCCGAAGAGTTTGCTTAATCCGATATAGCAGAATTAATTAGGTGACAAAAATTACTGAAAAGTAGACAGTGGCAAGTAGGGTTGTCTCCTCAGGGACTGACGATATTTGTCTCTTTTAAATTGCAATTGGTAAGGGGGGATTTCACCGGAATGAAACTAAAAATAATTAAACAATTCAAGTAAAAATGAATAATTAACTAGCACGAATATAGCAAGAAGTAAATCAAGAATAAATAAATTCTAGCCAAGGATACAACTATTCAGACGCAGTCCATTTATCCGATCATTGATGCAAGAAAGGTTCGCTTAATTTATTAATAGGCTAGTTATAGTTGCCGACGAACTCTAACGACCAATTTTTTCTTAATTTATAGATGACCAAGGTACGACCATTGATCACCCCCAACCAGAAAATACTCCCAGGTACGACCGTAGGAATTAATTTTCCAATTGCATTAATAACTAGAAAAACCTAACCCTAATCAATAACATGCTACGAGGGTTATTTAAATTAGATTGCACGTTCTCCTAATGTGTAAACACACCAGTTGCCACTAATATTAATCAATCAAATAATTACGGATTTAATTGACTAAATTGGCACGAGATTAATAAATCACATTGAACATCGGGCCCTTGACATCCAATTAATAAAATAATCCCATGAAAATTCAAGCGGGCAACGTGCAAATATTAATAAATTGAGGAATGCGTGAAAACTAATTAGATCTCATAGATTTTCGGGACTGTGCTGTCGAGTTAACCCTTGACTAGATGAAAGGCTTAGCCACGCCGCATGAATAAATCTCTACGCAAATTAATGGATTGCGAAGGCATTGCGTTTTTTACTAGAAAGCAAGGAATAAGAGATGTTTTTCCCGTTGGGGAATATTGTCGAACACCTGGCGTGTGTTAAAGGCCAGTCGGAAGAGAGAAAACTAAAAGCTATGCTAAAAGCTAAAACTAGAGCCGTGCGTAGCTTCTGTACGTTTTTTCCTTATATAGGAACAAAAGAGAGATGACTAAAAGCTATCTAGTCTGTGGTCCCCCCGAACAATAAAACAACAAGCCTGCCGAATTCTTCTTTCTTTAAGCCTCTCTTCGTTTCTTTCCCTCAAGAGCCCACATGAAGAAAAAGCCTCTTCCTTGGCTCGTGGTCCCCGCTGATGTCCCTCTTAAAAGCCAAAAAAAGATTACTCATGCTCTCTCCCGTAGGACTTGAGCCAATGAAGTACAAAAGGTGGGCCCTAGCCCAATTGTCTCTTGTTTCCTTTCTTTTTGGTAGTTTTCTACTCCATCCCCTGAAATTAAATCCAAATACTGAATATAAGTAGATATCAGTACTTAACACAATATTTGGCAGGGATAAAAGCGAGAATTTAGTAATAAAATTACTAACAAATAATACCCTATCAGAAATCGAGATTCTTTACTAATTGAATAGTTTCCTATTCTTATTAGGAGACTAGTCTATCTAACTAGTAGGAGTTTTCTTTGGTTTAACAAAGTAGTTTTTGATAGGAATAGGGAAACAAGATGTCCAGAACATTAGATAGTAACTTTTCTTTTCTCCTTTATCGGGGAGAAACAAACGGATGTCTTTCCTTTTCTCCTTCATCGCATTTTAGAGAGAATGGCCACAGGAATTAATTCTAATAATTAGCGCAGGACTTTCTCCTTGGGTATGAACTAAGCTTTTCATTCTAGTTAAGGAACAGCAGAGGATTTGATTCATCTAAAATTGTGAGATCGAATTGATTATATTTATTTCTTTTATTTATTGGTATTTGTATGTTCTCTGATTTAATTTCTTATGGTTATTGTATTATTTGAATATTAAGGGCTCCGTATTTAAATTAATGTAATAACCTAAAACTAGTTAGAATACTTAAATTTATAATTGTTTAATTGTTTTAAATTAGTGATAACTAGCATGATTGGATTGTGTTAAGAGAACATATGGGCTAATTTAAAATAATTCTCATAGCATGTTACTTGGTTAGATCAGGATTTTTCTAATTCTTAAGGCAATTGAGAAAATAAATTCTCTAGTCATACTTAGGGTTATTTTCTTAATTAGGACAGTGGTTAACAGTCGTACCTTGACCACCAATACAGAAGGAGGAGTTGGTTGTCATCACGTGTTTGACAATTATAACTTGTTTATGAATGAATAAATGAAATTATTATTACATCAATAATCAATTGAGTGAACCATTTTCGAAGTTATTCCTTGGATAGAGTTTGGCAATTATTACTTCAATTTTAATAAATTGTCATTTAGTTTTTATTTATTTATTTTATTTGAGTTGTTTAATTGTTTCCATTCTTATAAAAATCCCCCATACTTTGGACTCTAGAAGAAAGGAATTATTTCCAATTCCTGTAGATTCGACCCTGCTCATCGCTAATACAAAATTTGTATTTTAATTGAGTTGGTATTTGTTATTTCATAAACTCAACACTTGTCAAAGAGTGATTGTTAGTTATTGTGATTTTCTATTAGTTTTCCTAAATTCGTATAAAATCCATAATTTTGGAGACCAATTTTGTTTTGATTGAAACATAATAGACTGGTTTGATAGACGGGCCAAACATTGAAAATCAAAACTGCATTTTTCCCTGACCCCTCAAGCATGCATCTCCACTGGTCTTGCCCCACCAAATCCTGACCTCTGGTTAGCCACTACTATTCATATATAATACTTTTATATTTTTGTTTATGACCATTAAGGCTAAATCTGTGATGCTTCTTCTTTTAATCAGTGGTAGAGAGTATAATTCTTCGATAAAATTTATGGTCTCGAGCTGAACACGCAGGGTTTCTTATGGCAAAAAAAGCACAAAGCAACAAGGTGATAGGAATTTCTTAAATGCAACATGTTAAAGCGGATTAATACTTTAGTTTTGAAATTATGGTGTTTGAGGAAACTGGCTATTGGTAGCGGTACAACACTTAATTTATTGCCACAACACCCTAAAAAAAAAATTATTGCCACAACAAATTTCTATTTAAATAACAATTTCAACTTTTTCAAAATGAATCCAACCTTGGACTAATGAAAGATGCAGATGTCATTCGAAAGCAATTTACTATGGGTAATATAAAAACATCACTTGCTATAAAAATTTTATTGGACAAATGCGAATTCCATCTTATCTCGGGAAAAAATGAATTGAATTTTTTTTTGTCAAAACAATAACATTTGTATTGATTTAAAACTTGATAATACAAGTATGCTTTACAAAAAGGGCAAGCTGCCCTCGCAATCCTTTTGTGTTAGATCTTTTATTTAACCTGGGAAATTTGTTTCCCAATATACATCATTAACTAGATTCAAAGCGAATTTTGCTAGCCTATGTCACACCTCATTTCCTTCCCTGTATATGAAGGAGAAGTTGCATTGATCAAAAAACTCCCCCAGCTTTTGTATATCCTCCAATATTATGGCATAGCTACAGTTGTTGCATGAGACTGTTGTAATGCGGTCTCTCACACTTTTGCAATCCGATTGTATTTCAATCTTCCGCCATCCTACTTCTTTTCCTAATTGCGTAGCTATTCTGATAGCCACTGCCTCCTCTAGTCCTGGTTCTCCTATCTTTTCCTCCATTATTGTCCAGGCTTTCAGGATCTCTTCCTTCTAGTTTCGGGCAACAATTCCTTTTCCTGTTCTGATCATTTGTGAGGAAATTGCAGCGTCTGTGTTTATCAGGTACACACATTCTATTGAGGGCCTCCAGTTTCTACCATGCTGATTGGGGGTTATTTCAGCAATGCCAGTTCTACCTTCTAGTTCCACAGCTTTCTTGAATTCCATCCATTCTTGTTGAGCTTTCCTCACAATTGTGATTTTCTCCATTTTACTGTTGGTGAAACTGATCTTGTTCCGTGCTGTCCAGATTTGCCAGAGGATATTGATTGTTAGTTCTATATGCTCCTGACCATTAGCTCTTTGAGTTGCTTCTAAGAGTCCTTCCCACCATCTCCAGAAGCCAGCTTGTAGGTCTATTAATCCATCCCGGCTGATTGGGCTTAGTTTCCATATCCTCTTGGCATAGTTGCATTCGAAAAACAAATGCTCTAGAGTTTCAATTCCATCCCCATAGCTTGTGCATATGTTGTTCCCCTCCCTGTTCTTCTGTACACCAACTCATTGATTGGAATACAATTTTGCAGATATTTCCAAATAAAATGTTTCAGTTTGTGTTTAACATTTGTTCCCCATGACAAGAATATATTTTACGTATTTTAAGTGTGTTTTATGAGTTAGTTTTGGTGTATTTTAATTAGTTTTATAGCTAATAAACTAAGATTCTAGTAAAAATATATATTTTGTGGTCTAAGTGGCAAACATTACATTTCTATGGATTTTAACAGTAAAAACTTCATGTTCTTTCAGGATTAATGATTTAATCATCAAAGAGTGTGAATTGAGAAGAAAATTTGATGATTGGTGATCATTTGAGGTATTTAAAGAAGAAATGAAATGCAAAATAATCAAATGAAGAATTGCAAGAGAAGACTATTTTGACATGTTTCTGTATTTTGAATATATCGTGAGCTATACACATTGGATTAAGATGATTCTTGAACCATTTTGAAGCTAAGAGATAGATCTACATTTTGTATGAGACATCAAAGTCCAATTCAGCAGTTTTCCTGGTCAAAAAGTCGAAACACAGAAGCTTATATGTATGGTCGAGAGCTGAAACACAGAATTGACCAGTCTATGGTATTTCGATCATATCTCCATCCACCGAACTCCAAATTAGATGATTTTGAAGCATTGGAACGCTAAGTCAAAGGGCTACAATTTTCATGTTTTGCACAATAGCTAGTTTGGCGGCTATCATAGAGAAAATTGCAGTTGAAACGAGGTCAAAAGTGAATACGCGTATGGCAGCCGAATTTCTACAATTTGCTCAGCCATTTTTCTCATTTTCATACTGCTTTCCAGCAGTAGTTGGAGAGAAAACTTGGGCTGCACATGTTTCTGATGCACAAAGGAAGAAAAATAGCTTATTGTCAAGTCAAAAAGATACGGTAGAATCAAGAGGCTGAACATTGTTTTGTTGATTTTGTTAACACCTTAGATTTGGAGAATCAAGGGGGAGAAGAAAAATACAGTAGAAGAGGGAAGGGACATCAGATTTTAGCACAAAAACTGAGGCTGGTCATATTCTTTGGATAACTTGGGAAGGCTAGAGAAACTCATAAAAATGTAGTCTTCACTAGTCTTTTTTAGTTCATTAGTTTAGGTAGTTTTGAGTGTTATTCATTCTTCTATTGGCTCAACAAGGAGGCCAAGGGAGATGAAGAAGGAGAGGCTTAAGAAACTCTAGTGACAAAGGTTTTCTTCTTTCCACATCTTTATCTTTGTATTGAACTCTAAGTTTTGTTAATGCAAGATTTGGATTTGTATTTAAATATGTGTTTCTAAAGTTTATACCTAGAGTATGGATGAACTTTCTATATCTTGTATATGATGTTTACTTGGTTATTTGGTGATATTATTTTGAGCAAGTCATTTATCACTTTTGCTTTTCTAATCATGATTAACCGGCCATTAGTTGTGATTATTTAAAGGTGTTAAATTTGCAATGAGAATTGGAATTTAACACTAGTTCAAGGAAGTGATAAACCTAGGGAGTACACTCACGAGAGTAGAGGTGCACTTATGTGGCTTTACCGACTTGTTTCATGTAATTTCATAGAAGAAATGAACTTGTAGTTAATTCATAACCACGAGAGTAGGTATGGTTTAGTTACAAGTATCATTGATTCACTATGAGAGTATGTTTCACATACATTAGGAAATTACGCCATAACTATCCAAGATAATAACATTCATTTAACCGGTAACTTCATTTGTAAGAGTAGTAAGGAATTCCATATCTCTAGGAGTTTTCTAGTGCTAATTTTCATTACTTTCATATTTATGGTTAGGGGTGAGCAAATTCGGTTCACACCGAATTCATAACCGAATTCAAATTCATTTCGGTAATTTGAAATCGGGTATTTGGTAATTTGGTACAAATTCGGTACATACCGAATTCACCGAATTCTAATATAGTATGAAATAGGTAATGAGATTATGAATTTGGTAATAACCGATTTCGCATTCAAATTCGGTAATTGAAATAGGGTACTGCATTACCACATTCGAATACCAAATTGGTATATAAAATTATATAATATATAGATAAATGCTATTTAGTATTAGTATATACTACTAATATATTATTATATTATATAGGTAAGTGCTATTAATAATAATTAGTAAATGGTATTATCATCATATCATGTACTTATAATAATAACAATATATAATAATGTACAATATATTATTTTAGTATTTGTTAATTGTTATATGACTATAATAATACAAATGTATAGTAATACATAACAATATAAGATAACTACTTATTATTTTATACATGAGTAACATGACTAGAATTAGATAATAATTAATACATATATGTATAATACTAAATATTAAACAATAAACATAATTAGTAATTAGAATTTAGATATTGGTAATTTGATATATCATTGATCATTCATGTTTGAATTATTGAATATTTGAATGCGTAATCTGTAACTTGCAAGTATTGGTGTGCTCTAAATTTATATTACATATTTAACATAAAAATTCATATTATCTATTCACTAATCTTAAGGCTTTAAGTATAGACAAGACAACTAAACAGTGTAAGTGAATGCATGTGAATTGCAAATCAATGTATTAGTGTATTGAGTTTCATAATAACATATGTAAGTAAATAAGTTTTATTTTGATTTGAAATAAATTATAAGTTTGTAACTAATATAACTTATCACTAATCATTGTTATTTGTAAGTTTGTAACTAATATTACTTATTATTAATCATTGTAAATTATAAATTCATAAATTATCACTAATCATTGTACAGTCTAAGATTTATTCTAGTTTAAATTAATCACTTTTTATGTGTTTCTTAAATCATAGATTAAGGATTCTAGGTATAAGTGATCAAATAAATGCCAATTAAATTAAACCACAAAATGATTAGAACATAAGTAATGTGTTAAATTATGAATAAATTTGGGGATCAAATCAGTAATAATTTTTAAAAAATCATTTTTTTTTAATAGATGAATTCGGTTAGACCGAATTCATTACCGTTTTCGAATTTGAAATCGGTCGCGGAATTAATTCGGTTATGGCCAATTCGAAATTGAAAATGGTTTAGATTTCTATAGGTCGAATAATCGAATTCACCGAATTCATTGCACCGAATTACCGCTTTTGCACTGAATGCACACCCCTATTTATGGTAGTCTAGATAATAAAGGAGTTCGAAAAACACCGGTAATTGCAATCTTCTTTATGGGATCGACCCTTAATACCCTATACTCGCTCATGATTCGTATACTTGCGATAAATCGCGTGTGGGGTATTTAGGAATTATAAATGTTAAACTTGATTATGGATGAGCTAATTATATATGTATACCCCGCGCACGTCACCCCACACTTTTTCCACAAACTTTCCTTCCTGTTATGGCTGCTTGTCTGTTACTTGATTTGCACTGTTTCTGTTGCCTGTGTCTCCATCTCCTTTGCACGTGCATAACCAGATTTCACTGTATACTCTCCATATTTAGAGTGGTTCCAGATTAGTCTGTCCCTTCTTTAGTATATGCTAAGTGGAAATTTTGCAATCTTTTGAGTCATCTCTCTGCTAAAGGTTGTATTTAGTAGCTCCCTGTCCCATTGTCCCTGTTTGATCAGATCTTTGACACATTGGATATCCACTTGTGCTACTTTATCTAGTTTCACACTGCCATCTCTTGAGTCTGGTACCCATCTATCCTCCCACACCTTGATCGTACTCCCATCCCCAACTTGTTTTCTTATTCCATTTATCCATAGGAATCTTGCACTTAGTAGACTCTTCCATAGGTATGATACTGATATAGGAGGTTCTCTCATCCATTCCTATTCTTTTTTCATGTATTTTGCTCTCATGACTCTACTGATTAGCCTATTAGGCTGGACAATGATCCTCCATAGCTGCTTAGCTAGCAAAGCTGTGTTGAACATTTCCAGGTCTCTAAAGCCTAATCCTCTCTTTCCTTTCACCTCAGTGAGTGTACTCCATTTGGCCCAATGTATTTTCCTTTACTGCTCATCTGCCCCCCACCAAAATCTTGCCGTTTGTTTATTAATGTCTCTACACATTCCTTTTGGGATTCTGAAACAGGACCTTGTGTAATATGGGAGTGCCATTATCACTGACTTTAGCAATACTTCTTTACCGGCTAGACTTAGCAGGTTTCTTTTCCATCTTTGTAGTCTTTCTGTTACACGTCTTTTGACTTGCCCAAACACTTGGTTCTTTGTCCGTCCTATTACCATTGGAAGACCTAGATACTTTCCACTGAATGCTTCCTTTAGGTTCCCAAGTATGCTGCATATCTCCTGTCTAATGTCCAAGTCAGTGTTTCTGCTATAATAGATAGCAGATTTTTCAAAGTTGATTAGCTGCCCTGATGCCCTCGCATATTTGTTCAGCATTTCTTTTACCATCCAAGCTTCCTGGTTTGTGGTGCAGCACAACAGAGCATCATCTGCAAAGAAAAGATGTATGATGGGAGGACATCTTCTTCCCACTTTGATGCCAGTCCATAGCTTACTTGCACCTGCTTTGTTTATCAAGTTTGAGAGTGCTTCTGCAACAAACAAAAATAGGTAAGGAGATAACGGGTCACCCTGCCTAATGCCTCTCTTAAGTTGGACATACCCTAGTTTCCCCATTAAGGTTAAAAGAGTATGATACTGAGGAGAGGCAGTTCATAATCCATCTAACCCAAATAGGACAAAAACCCATCTTTAACATCATTCTTCCCAGAAGTTGCCACTCTACTCTATCATATGCTTTTGACATGTCAAGCTTGATAGCCATAAAACCCATTCTACCTCTTTTTTTTATTTTTTTAAGAAGTCCATAACCTCATGAGCTAGGAAAACATTATCCAGAATTTATCTGCCTAGAACAAAGGCAGATTGAGCTTCATTAATGCACTTAGACAGAAGCTTTTTCAGCCTATTTACCAGGACACAATTTTAAAAAGGACATTGCATAGATTGATTGGCCTAAAATGAGTAATATTAGTAGGGGCAAACACTTTAGGGATTAGAGTTATCAAGGTTTCATTAACTGCCTTAAGCATATAACCACTATGGAAAAAACTCTTGATAGCATTAACTACATCCAAATTAATGATATGCCAATATTCTTGGAAAAAAAGAGGTGACATACCATCAGGGCCTGGTGCTTTGTTTGGATGCATAGAAAATACTGCTGCTTTGACTTCCTTTTCATGCACAGGTTTGATCAGATTTTCATTCATCTGCTGAGTTATTGTATGGGGGACATCTTCAAGGACCTCATCAATGTTATCAGGTTGTGAAGTGCTGAAAATGTTGCTGTAATAAGTACAGATCTCTTCCACCATTTCTTCCTTTGTAGCACACCAGCTTCAATTCTCTTTTTGAAGACTTGAAATCCTATTCTATCTTCTCTTGATTCCCACAGAGGCATGAAAAAATGCGGTATTCCTATCACCATGCTTAAGCCAATTATTTCTTGCCTTTTGGGACCAGTAGATTTCTTCATCCCTATATGCCTTACCCAATTTGCTTTTCAGTTCATCAATCTTGTCCTTCCTTTGGCCATTGTCATTCATCTTGACTTCTTCAATTTGTTTTTTCAGTTTCTATATTATCTCTCTTGAGTTGTTCTTTTTCTTTTTGTTCCATTCCAACAGGGCTAATGTTATAACAGATGTAGCGGAACAGAAAAATAAACAAGAACAGACAAGAACAACTTAGGGGAAATCAGATTTTATTAGGGTTGTAATCGGAATAGTTTACAGACTAAAATAATGTGTATATATATACAACCAAACGGACTGGACCCAAAAATAGGCCCAAAACAAGACCCGAAATAAAATAGACACGGTAACTAATATATACCGTAAGCAGCGAGACCCCCGAACTGCTCAGCGAAGGTCAAAGATCTAATTCAAGGCATCTCAACAGCTAATCAGCATGCTTTGATATATCTTTCTTGTCACCTTAAAAAATCTAGATCCTTGCTGGTGTTCATTCCACGTACTTGAAATCACTGCATTTGTCTCCTCCTCGTATGTCCACCTCTGGTCAAAATAGAACCTTTTCTTGAATTTCCTTTGAGCTGGTTCTATAGAGATTAGAATAATACAGTGATCTGATGCATCCTTGTGCACGTGTACACGGCCTTGCATCTTGGAAATGTTGGTTCCATCCTTGACTTGCTAGGCATCGGTCTAGTCTTTGCTGAATCAATCCTCCTCCCTCCCATTGGTTAGATATGGAGGCTATCCAAGAGGAGGTTATGAGGGATACCCTGCTGGTGGCTATGGAGGGCGTGGCCGTGGTGGTTATGGGGGAAATCCTGGTGGTGGCTACGGAGGACGTGGTGGATATCGGGGATATCCTGGGGGTGGATATGGGGGATATGCTGGAGGTGGCTATGGCCATGGTGGATACCCTGGTCAGGCTGTGAATGCTGAGCCTCAGAACTAACAAAGCCAGCGAGCAAGTTATGATGTAATATATGCACTCCATACAGCACTGTGAAGTACGAATAAGAGCTGGATTATTATGTAATATGCACTCCATATATTTGCTAGCTAGCTACTTCAATATGTAATCACTCAACGTCTCTTTTCTTGAGCACTACCGATGTGATGGTAAAATCCATATATACAATATGAATTCAGCTTAGTAAGTTTCAACCAAAAGAAGAAAAAAAAATTGAATATTTCAAATTGACAACAAAACGAAGACTACTTTTGGTCGGTTTATTTGTAAATCAGTTAACAATATTATCAAATTGGTCTTTCTTTTCTTTTCTTTTTTTTTTCAGGTCTGGAGGCTAATCCTCAGGTTGGGCAGAGCTTTGCCCAAAGATACCCAAAAATATTATCAAATTGGTCTTTCTTTTCTTTTCTTTTGGGTATACCTAAACTAACCAATGCAAATATTTTTGCTAACATAATCAACGAACTCAATCTTCTATAAAGTTCGGTTATTTGTTTGGCTAACAAGTGATTTCAAAAGGACCCTTATTCAAACACGTGTCTGTCGAATATAGTATATAAGCTGAAAAGAATTGGTAATACCTAATATTTAGTCTTGCCGTACAAAAAGTGATCATGTCAAAAGCATAAGAAGATTTTGTTTACTTGACTTAGTTTCACTACCTAACTCTCTTAAACCATAGCATGAATGTCGGAAATTCTAATTAGCTGGTTGTCTATGAGAGATCGAACATTTAGCTATTTTCAAGTATAGTGAAAAGGTAGATTACAATGAATTTCGGACTTAGGGATTAAGACTGGTCCATGATGTTTAGAGGGAAAATATTGGTTTAGATAAATGACTCCCATAGTATTTCAACTATTATCAATGGTTCTATTTAGTACATCAACTTTTAGAAGTGTCTATTAGGTTTCTTAATCTAGGAATTTGGTTTTAATTGGTCCGTCCAAGCCAAAACTAGATATGTGAATTCTCACTTTGCCCTCTGAGGTTTTATTTAATATTTAATTTCCTCCTTTAAGTGTAGAAATGATGCATAGTAGTCCTTAAAAATGAAAAAAAAAATCCTTGTAACAGTTTACATAAACTAAAAGAGAAAAATGAAAACTTACTCTTAACAAATAACTAGCCTAAAACTACCTTATGTTGACATCTAACTTTATTTATTGTTATCACTGTTGTCATCTGCATTTGATTTAAAGTCTAATACATCGAAAAATACATGCATAAAAATAAACATAACCCAACAAAATTAAGAAGAGATTTTAAGAAATAAATGAAAGAGATTTCTTTTGCTTTTATGAATTTAATATATCTTTCGATAAATCTGTCCTACATCATCACTATGAAGTGAGTTTACACTCACTGTTCACAATTTTGTGACACCTTATTAATCGAAGTTGATAACTTGCTGTAGCCTTTTACTATTGATTTAAAAAGAAAGAATTTCATGTGAACTAAAATTTCCTTTATCTATCAGCAAAAAAAAAAAAAGAAAAAGGAAGAAAGTTTTTTTAGTATGAAGCAATGGAGCATCTTATGCACAATCCTATTTGCACTTTCTGCTAGCAAAAGAAGGAATCTATTGATCACCTGTTCTTTCCCCTCAATGAAAGCAGTTAAGTGTTGCTGAAAAAGGAAAAAAAATAATTATATTAGAGACACGTAAGTTGATTCCATGACTTTAAAATTATTTGTGTTTGAGCTTTGAGAAAAGTAAAACAGGTTTCAGAAGCAAGGGCAAAAATTTAAGGACGGATGCACTTTGCAAGGATTATACTAGATAGCTATATATGGGGGTGTTTTAGAAATTCTTTTATATCCCCTATAAAATTTTAAACATTTCATACCTATCCTTGTAAAAGTTAGACCTCCCTCCACCCTCAAAAATTAAAAAATAAACTTTTATATTCTCATAAAGTACAAGAATTTTGCACTTATATCCTTGGAAATATTTAATTGATAGGGTGTTAATTGTTAGTAATTTTATTGTTAATTTCCCTCTTTGTTCTTGTCAAATATTATTTTAATTGTTAACATATATTTATATTTGGTATTTGGCCCTAATGACAGGAATGGAGCAAACAAGTGCTACAAAGGAGACTTTCTTGAGGAAAATGCTCCACACGTAGAAAGTTTCTAAAAGATCTACAAACCGGACTCCACATTGTACCACAAGCCGATTGCCTTTCCTTTTGCTGATTGGTAGATGACTAGTAATAGGTAGTTAACTAGCACTAGAATTCCGAAACTGAAGGAACAATCGCGGGGCAGCTTTTGCTTTTGTTTTCTTTTTTGATTGTTGAGAGGGACACAGCTGCGGTTCATTGTTTTTGTCCAGTTCCTTCGTTCCCTTGTTTTCTTCTTTTTCCGTCTCTTCCATTAGAACTACTGGAACAAAGCTTTGTTATTACTACTGATTATTAGAGAAAAAGATGATGCCTTTGAAATCAATTAATTTGTGTGGAGATTTTCTCATAAGGCGTGGCTAAACCTTTCATCTATTCAAGGATCAACGCGACGACGTAGTCCCGAATATCTGTGAAATTGAATTAGTTTTCATGCATTTTTCAATTTGTTAATATTTGCACGTTTTCTACTTGAATTTTTATGGGATTATTTTGTTAATTGGATTTCAAGAGCTTGATATTCAAGGTGACTTGTTAATCTCCTGCCAAATTAATTAATTAAATCCGTAGTGCCCTACATATTTAGATAATCAAACCATGTTAGTGATATGTAGTGCCCTACATGTTTAACGATTAAAAGCACCTCAGTTATGGTGTATATACAAGTGTCAAGCCTTTCCCAACGTGGAAGTTGGAGTGTAACGGTTAGTAACTGGACTAACCGTCCTGTATTTCTAGTGTAAAAATATATTCTACGTTAGTACGTCTCGACGCATAAAACATAGTTTTTTCTTTTAATAGAACAATAATTAATTCTCAGAAAGTACGATTCGATTTGCTATGATATTACGATCTATTAGTTGGTAACAATTAACCATTTTAAGGGTATCTCTAAAACAATAATTAATTTGTCGACACATACGATAAAAGACAAATTTTCAAATGATTACGATATTTTTGAAATGGTAACCTAGAACTAGAAGCATTTACACAATTTGGTCCAAACATTACATTTCAAAATTATGACTACAGCAAATAACGCCATGCCGAATTTATCTTGGTTGCAGCCGAGACAATTGAGACGAATGGCGTAGAAGAAGCCAAATACCGTGGAGGTGGCTATGGAGGGTACCGCGGAGGAGGATATGGAGGTTACCCGCGAGGAGGTTATGGAGGGTATCCGGGTGGTGGATATGGGGGCTATCCAGGTGGAGGTTATAGAGGATATCCTGGGGGTAGATATGGAGGGTACCCTGGTGGTGGCTATGGAGGACGTGGTGGTGGTGGGGGATATCCTGGGAGTGGATATGGAGGGTATCCTGGTGGTGGCTATGGAGGACGTGGCGGCGGTGGCCATGGCGGATATCCTGGTGAAGCTGTTGATGCAGAGACTGAGAACTAATCAAGCCAGCTTCTAGCTAGGTCATGATTCCTCGTCAATGCTTGAACAGGCTCACTGTGATATACAATAGTAGTTTTGTAGTGTGAATTACAATAAGAGCTTGATTAGTGACCATGTAATGTGCACTCTATATCTTTGCCAGCACGTTCAATATATCCAGCATGTCTATTTCTAATTGTGTCCCTTTCATTGCCACTTTTGATGTTATGGCAAAATATTCTTCTGCAATATGAATTCAGTTTATCTATTTTCAACTAAAACAAATGAGTAATATTAACATTGATTAGATATTATTCAAGAATTTTTGATAGAATAATACTATAGTATAGTTTGTAATATGACATATACAAGATAAAAATATAGTTAACAAATAAATAATTGATTGAACAATGTTTTTATGTTGTAACGTTTTTTTTTCCATTTTCTCAACTAATGGGCTATCCAAGCAAACTAGTATTTCAAAATGACAACGTATACTTTAGTTTATCTGTTGATCAATTAAACATTATCAAATTGATTTTTTGGGAGTATATACTCAATCACCCTATCCTATACAAATAGTTTTGATAACAGATTTGTCAAAATCTTCTATGCAGCTTGTTTCATGTTTGACTGATAATAGATTTTAAAGGCACCCTTACTCAAGCTGTCCGTCAAATATAGTATATAAGCCGAAATATGATAAACCCTAACGATGTGATCTTTTTCCCCCTTCCCCCATTCCAAAGAAATGGTAACAATTTGTATTGTTATTGATACTCATAAAAGTACTATGACTTTACAAAGGTGGGATAAATCCCAAATATTAGGATTCCCCAGTTATCTAAATAGAAATTTACAGGGAGAAAAGGTTGAATTAAATGGTAAAGTAAGATTGTAAGTAAGAGATTTTGGGTTTAAAACCTCCCACTTAAAAAAAAAAAAAAGAACTGATCATTCCATTCTATGTCAATCCTTTGATCAGTAGCAAACTTAGCTAATCCTTTAGTTACAATCAAAATTTACTTTTAGATTTTGTATAAAAGAGTTAATGGTAATAGAGATCTTATACTAAATATATTGTAGACACCGAAATTTGCATTCATTTTTATGAATATTTCATTTTTATTTATTTATTATTATTATTATTTTGTTTTATTTATTATTGTTTATTTATCCATTTATTCCTTTTCATTTCATGATATTTTTATTTTCTTAAGAAAATCATTTTCAATTCATTTTTTTAGAAAATTAGAAAGAAAAGAAAATAGAAATTTTTTTGATTAAAATCAGATTTTGTAAAAAAAAAAAAAAAAACACCTGCGCGCGCTGGTTAGTTCTTCTTCGTACGAAGAAGCCAGCAGAGAGGCCACAGTACCAGAAAATTGCAATGGCCATTTGATCCTTTTTTCGCTCAATTTTTTTTTTTTTTTTTTTTGCATTTTTTCTTTCCCTCTAAACCCCCAAGTACAATGCCAACTCATGCCATTAGAAATCATCAAGAATATTCTAGAAAACAATCCATACAATGGCTTCAAAAATGCCACAAAAAATCCATCTCATCTGCACCTTTGCTTTTAGGGTTATGGGGCAGGTTTGTTCCATATAAAGGCTTCTAAAACACTACATTAAGGAAGAAAAGAGAGAGAGAGGTGGCGGACAAAGAAGAAAAGGAGAAAAAGCAGAGAGTGAAAGAGGAAGAAAAAGTGCAGAAATTTTTCTAGAAAAAACTTGAGCCAGGGTTGAGCCTCTAGCCTATTTCATGAGCAAAATCGAACCCAAAATTTGTCTTTTAGAGGATTTCTTTATTTATGCATAATCTACGGTAGTAGAGGGACAAATTTTGTTCACACAATTTTCAAGAAAAATGCCTCTAAGATCGTAAAAGTGGGGCTCAAATTCGGAGGTTTATCAGCTCTCGAACAACTTCTGCAGCAAAGGAACTAAGCTCCCACCTGCGATTTTCTCTTTTCCGTGAGGTTCAAAGCGGCGTTTTTACTTCTTAAATCGTTAAAGGTATGGTATTTCATCTTTGTCAGCCTCATCTAAGCTTAGATTCACATCAAACTTGTCAAAAATTCTTGCCGAACTTGTTTTCCTATTTCCCTTCTTTTTTTCTGCTGTTTTTTTGCTTATTTCATAGCATTTAGATCAGATTTTCTTGTTAGGATTGCATTGAACTTTGCCTGTGGATCTTGGGTCTCATGGGTTTGTGTTTTTGGGTCCGAATTCTTGGTTTTTCGCTTGATAAAGTTGCTGTGTTTGATGAACTAAAAAGAGAAGAAAGTTGCGAAAGAAAGTTGCAGAGAAGCAAAGCTTTCTTCGAATCAGATGGATGGAATTTTCAAAATATTTCATTTAGACCCCTTAATTTTTACATAATTTCATTTCGGCCCAAAACTCCTGCATTTGAATCATTTTTCCCCCTTTTAAGTTTTAATCCTCTTTTGCATGCTTAGATGTGTCTTTTAAGCAAATTATTTCTGGGTTATAGGACATAATTAGGTCTTAATTTTTTTACGTGATTTAATGGTTTGTTGGGTTTAGTAAAATAAGATCAGAATTGGATTTTGGTTATTTTGTTTGGGTTTTAAGAAGTGGGTTTTAGTTTTTTCTTATTGGGTGGGCTTGGAAGCCAAAACCCATGCATTTTTGGTTGGGTCTGCTTAATAAAAATGATGGGCTAGCCCGTCTCCTTTCCCTTGGGGATTTAGTTGGGCCAAATGGCCTTCAGCCCAAATAAGAAGTAAAAATGGCCCAGAGGCCTGTTTTCTCAAGAAACCAGATCCGAAAATTGTAAATAGCTCCCTAGACTTTTGAGTAATTATAATATGGCCTAAATACCTTTTCTTTCAATTAGATCCCTATTTTAATTACAAGTTGGTCCTTAAACTTTATTTTTTGATTTTTGACCCCTAATTGTTGAAATAATTATAATTTGACCTTAAAAACTTTCTTAATTTTTGTAATTAGGTCCCTAGCAGTTTTGATTTCTTAAATATAAGTTGTTTATCTTCTTTAATTGTTAATTATACTTCATTTAAATGCTTTAATTGGTGGATTGCATGGTTATTTCCAATTCTTTATAATTTATTTGTTAATTAAATTGGTGCCATGACAATTTTTGTTGATTTTGGAGTATGAATAGGACAAATCCAACCTCATTTAACCACTACTTTAAGGGAGGTACCTCCTTTAATAATTTTAAATCCTCTTACGTGTTTCTATGTGTTTTCTATATGTAATTGCATGTTTTGAGTGCTTTTTCTTTTAATTACTCATTTTATTCATTTTAAGTTTCATTTATTTTATTTAATTTTGATGACTATTTGAAAGGCATGTAAATGTCAAATTGTAATAGATAGATTCTCGAGACATGTATTTAGTTAGCTTATGTAATAAATAGGTTTTAATTTTGCCAAAAATGCAATTAGTTAAATTAATGTAATAGTTAGGTTATTATTTTTTAAAACTTCCCTTTAGATTGTAGTTAGGGTCTCGAATGTAATAGTTAAGTTTTTATTTGCATTTATTTGCTTGTGTGCTTACGTGTTTATTAGCTTTCACTAGGGTTTTACATCTAAAAATTATACTTAAGTGTTATGTGCTCTATGTGCATTATATGTTTACTTGGTTTAATTATGCTTTATATGATTTATTTAATTATAATAAATGCATGACGTCACCACACTAGTCTAACATTAATTGTAACCTTTCTCTCGACTTCTCACTAGTCCAATGCTAATTGTGGTCTTTCTCCCGATTTCTCACTAGTCCAACGCTAGTGAAAAGTTGTAGAAATGGGTTAATCTAATGCTAGACTCTTTAGCCCGTTTTCGCGCCAGATTCACACTTTTTGCGTGACGTTTATTGCATTTCATACATTTTTTTCATTTTAGGATAATTTTCTCATCTTGCATGATATTTTCTCTATGTATTATCTCTCTTATTCCTATGTACGTAAAATGTGACATTTAAACTTGCCTTCTATTTAGGAAATTAGAAATAGGTTAGTTCATTTATTTGATTAGATTAGAAAAATCACCCTTCAAATATAGGAAATGGACGAGTATGGCTTCTTAACTTTAGCACGCTCGTATCTCTTCTATAGAAAGGAAAATTGAATCACAAATTTTAGTCCCCCGTACCCGTTATATTGCATTCCTCTTTTTTAGATCATGCATATTTATATTTCTTCTTTTTTTTTTGAGTATCATCTTTTGCATATTCATGACCTCTTCTAAGAATCATTTTGGGCATCACAATTAAAGTGATTTGCATCAATTAAATTTTGAAGAGATATTTCGACCTTCTCGATATCCTTTAGGTCTAGATTTGCGTCCATATAGAAACATCCAAATATGATAAGTTTTATAGGTTAGATTAATAAAATTTTTGACTAAATCTCGCAACTAGTTTTGGCTAGGTTGAAAGGGTGCTTTAGGTTTAATTTTTTCAAATCTTTACCTTCCATTTTTTCAACCGTGACTCTCAAACTGTTTTCTTTTGTTTTCAAAGATCTGGAGTCGTCTAAAAAGAGTTTTATCTATTATTAAAAATACATTTTTAGGTGATTTGGTACACCTAAACTCGATATCAAGTGGCGACTCCTATTTTTTTCTTAAAAATCCTTTTTAGACTATTATTTTGAATCCAAATCGTCGCACTTTTTAAGTCTCATTTTAGGCCCTCTTTTTCTTTATTTATTTTCTAAAATCAAAAACCAATTTTCAAATAAAAATTAATTAAAAACTCATTTTTTCTATTTCTAAAATCAATAAATACATTTTTTTCAACCTTATCGTTTTATTTCAAAAAATGGGGTGTGACATATATCATGGATCACATTCTACAACATTGGGTGTTGTCATTCCTTTGTTTGTAGTTGCTCAATTATGGATTTGCAATCTACTTCTATATATATCTCCATTTTATCCCCACCTTGCTCTCTAGTCTGTATCAAGCCAAGCCTGAAACAATCCAACAAAGAAAATAATTGGAAAAAAAGTAATCTTGTTAGACAGTCAAGTATTGTTTTGCTTGTAACTTGAAAAATAATATTTTCATTTTTTTAGAATTCTTTTCAACTACGTTTTTGCAGCAACCCACAAAGAAATCATCTAAATTAAATTGTTTGAGATAATTTTCAAATTATAAAAACCAATAATAATATGTTTCTTGACTTTTTCTTTTGTGATTCACCATTAACTAAATCCCAACATTCATCCATCATTCTACAATTTACTTATCTGAACAATTTGTTCCTCTCTTCTTTGTCAAATTTCTAGCCTCCTAGTTGATAAAATCAATCAAATCCTTCAATTAGATAACCTGCGATAATAAAAATTTTGACAGGAGATTCTATTTGGATACCATTATTAATATGACAAATTTTGGACTACTTTTATGGTCTAATCTTCACAATTTTACAATTCAAAACTAATCTTGTTGCCTTACTCGATCAACTGAATGCTTCTAAGCAAATTTTGTACTCTAATTCTAACAGTGGAAGATACCCAAGACTAACCTCATAAGATACTCACTCACGACACCAATTATAGAACTCCGATTTTTATTATAGGAGTCTAATAATATTAACTTGCAGAGTTATAGAATAGAAGGAATCACATAAAATAGGTGTGATAAAGAGGAAATAATGAACACATGTCACACTAAAACTTTACTGAAGTGTCAAATAAAGGAAGAACCCAATACTTCACTCGCTGAAGACTCTATTAGACAAATATCCTTACAAGTTGTATTTTTATAACTCACGATACTTGAAAAATAAGAAATTACCATACAAATAATTACATAGTAGATTACCAATTACCCAGTAGGAAAACTGCTAAAAACTTGACTTTAGTAAAACTTCTACATAATTTAATGGACAACTTCTAAACTTAGTTTGATTTTGCTAGCAACGAACTGCACTTTGCAAGGATTACACTATATATATGGCTATTCACAAGTAGATGAGATGAGTAGTGTTTGCGAAATTCTTTTATATCACCTCTTAGATTCATGATTAAAAGATTATATCCATATTGGTCTGAGATATAGAGAAAGAGCGAGCAATATGTAATTAAGGGTCCGAGATTTAATGCTTTAAGCTTTTGGATCAGAATTGGGTTCCTAACTTATATATTGGACTCTTTGGTGGACTCTCTCGAGGTGTTTCTCCCTATCAAATTGGTATTAGAACTTCAGGTTGTGAAACTGAACTACTCATGGGCAAGTGAATTCTTTTCGAAGTTGAACCGGTGAAAATTCTCTTCTTGATGATGGACCGAAGTGCCAAAGTGTTAAAAAATTTAACTTGAATTGGACCAAGTGTGCCATGGGTTTGGTAGGGGTCCGGTTGGTGTTAGACCAAGGAGCCAAAGGTTGGTAGGGGTCCAAAATGCAATTTGGGTGTTGAATAAGAGTGGATCCATGTTTAGAAGAAGAGGTGACTTTAGGTGATAAAGTGGGTTTGCGTTGAATATTAAAGTGGATTTGACAAATGGCTTGTAAAGTTGGATTTAATGTGAGAGGTTACTCATGAAGGGGGAGATTTGTTAGATTCACCAGTAAAGGATTATATTTCACATTGGTCCGAAAGATAGAGAAAGAGTGGTTAATATGTAAGTAAGGGTCCGAGATCTTGTTAGGATCAAAACGCGAAACAAACAATTATTGAAACATCAAGTGCGCAACAATTTAATGAGAAATAAGCCATAAGTATGAAAGATAAATGACATGCAATATTTAACGTAGTTTGATTTCACCGTTGAGCCTATGTGTCCAGAGAGAAACGCATTCTTTATTATGAGAGGAAAACCTTATACAAGAATATAATTTGAACTCAAACCCAACCCTTATATACCATTTCTTATTTTTCAAGAACCTTCTCTCAACCCCATGTATAAGGCTACATATCGCCTCTTTTATGCATTGTGTGTCACTTATGTGGTATGCCAACCCACCTATTTATGGGGAACATTATCTGGCAAAAATCCAAATAATAATAGGAAACCAGTGTTAATTCCTAAACTTATACAGAATAGGAAATAACTTCTAAACCCTAAATAAAATAGGAAACTCCTTGGCTACTACTTCAAGTAACTAAAATCAATTAGGAAATTAGTTACTTCCACACAAAATAAGAAATTTGTCTAAAAGAAATTAAGCCAATTTTCTAACAAATCTTCACTTTGGTGAAAATTTTTTTAACAACCATTTGTCTTCAACTACCAAATCATATGGTACTGAACTACACATCCGAATCAATACAGTTCTGACACCAAATTGATTCAATCGACAAATGAACATGTGTAGTTATCCCGAATCCAACCTCCATTTGGCTTGTGAGAAGGTATCTCAATTCACCATCTCCTTTTTGCAATATTTCTTCTCATGACCACTTGCAACCTAAGATCCCTTTCTGTGAGTTCTAACTCTAATCATTGAGACAATCAAGTGGCAAAATCACCATACTTTTTCTCATTTTCAGAATTGTTTTGCCACATGTAGTTTCCAATACTCTACCTAAAATGAAAAATTTGTAACTGTCAGAATATTTTGGCATATGAAAATTAGATCTCTTTGTTTCTTTGGGACACGTGCCACACCACCCAAAGAACATAACCGAATCTAATAACCATTCAAGATGAAGTATCAACCGATGGAGTTGTGAGAAAATCTCCACCGATTCATGTCCAAAATCAATATTGGAATCCACCTTTTTCTTGACCCTTGAATCACCTGCCTAGATTCACCGTCAAGTATCTCCATGCTTTTCGACTTTCCATCCTTTGCCTTCAATGCTTCTTACCAAACTCCTGAAACAAGGATACCACCCATTACATTGTTTAATTGGTAATAGCCACCAACCCACTTAATCTCAATAGTTAACTAGGATCCAACCTTAAACAATCAAACTCTTGATCAAACCATTCAGTTTGTTGGGATCCAAATGCGTGTGAGCAGCCCAGTTTCGCAATCAAACTCTGATACCACTTGTTAAGATCCAAATGCGGAACAAACAACTATTGAGATATCAAATGTACAACAATTTAATGAGAAATAAGCCACAAGCATGAAAGACAAATGACACACAGTATTTAACGTGGTTAGCCTCTACCATTGAGCCTACGTCCAAAGAAAGAAACCCGTTCTTTATTATGAGAGAAAGACCCTATACAAGAATACAATTTGAATCAAAATCTAACCCTTGTATGCCATCTCTCATCTCCAAGAACCCTCTCTCATCCCCATGTGTAAGGCTACACATCGCCTCTTTCGTGCCTTGTGTGTCCCTTACGTAGTATGCCAACTCACTTATTTATAGAAAACATTATCTACCCAAAATCCAAATAACAATAGGAAACCAGTGCTAATTCCTAAACTTATACAGAATATGAAATAATTTATAAATTCTAAACAAAATAGGAAATTCCTTGACTACTATTTCAGGTAACTAAAACCAGCTAGGAAATTAGTTACTTCCACATAAAATAAGAAACTTGCCTAAAAAAATTAGCCAATTTCCTAACACCTCCTTACAAGTTTAGAAAGGTTTCATATCTATCTTTAGAAAAATTAGATTTCCCTTCTCCTACCTCCAAATTTTGAAAATCCTTTTATATTCCCTTGAATATCGGAAATTTTCATTTATATCATTGTATTTTTTTAAACTTGCCCTCAAGTTTTTTTACAAAAGGGAGAAATGCAGTTTTGAACCTTGATGCTTGGCCTATATGCCAAATTGGTCCCTAATGTTTCGATCACAACAAATTCAATCCCCAAAATTTTGATTTTATGCAAATTTAGGATAATTTGATGGAAATTCAACAATTCTAATGGTCAAAATTAATTTGCCATTAGTCATTTTGATTTTACATCTGTTGTCCCCATTGTTTCGAGATTGAATCATTATTATCTATTAAGTTTCAAATAGTGATACGTGGGTTTTTAGATCAAAATTACTTTACTTGTGTACTGTGAATTCTAGATGAACTTCTTTTTTTGTTCTTGTGTTATTTTCTTCATTTATTCATGGCACTCGTTTTGTTATAGCTTTCTTCTTTTTGGCATATAATGTTGATCTCAAATTTGACATAATGTGTAATTATTTTTTGCATCATGAATAATTGATGGACCATATGTTCTTTCATTTTTACGCTTACATTGATTATTAAACATCCAATTACATAGCCTTTCAAAATGTGAGGAATATACAATATATGTAAATTAAGTTACTCATTTAATAAATTTTTCTTTCTTTTTAGTTTTCCATTTCAATAGGATATCAATGAAGTTTCAAATAAAATAGGTATTTTATAGAACTATTTTATTCAATGAAAATATCAATGTACACAAAAATTAAAAATAATTACTTTAAAACTTTGTTTTTGGAACATTTAGTTTTAACAGGAAGAAAAGACAAGACAAAACAAAAGGAAATTTTAAAAAATCCCTAAAAGATTGGTACTTATCCACTACAACAAAAATGGTCTTTCCTCACATTCCTATAAGGACACTTGCTGGTTTGTGTCATTATAGCACTCCTATCTTTTTTTTTTTTTTTTTTTTTTTTTCAACAACTTCGTATCACTTTTATTAATAGAAACAAATTTTACAAACGGAAAAAGACCATTTCAAAGTACAACAGACAACACTAAAGACAATAAATCAAAGACAAACCTCCTTGCCCCATTTCATAGCCAACTCACTTCAAATCTCATTTTTACTCAGCCCTTCATACGCTTAATTTTCCGAATTGATGGCATCCCTAATCTATCAAGGCGAATTGCCCCACGAGCCATAGTTGGAAATGTATTAAAGGACTCGTATAGCTTGACTTGATGCTCTGGATGAGATACTCCCACATTGGACAATGCATCAGCTACTTTGTTAGCTTCCCTGTAACAATGCGAAAAACGATGTGGGTCTTTAACAAACTGCCAAATCTGCCTAATGTCACGTCGAATCTTCCAGGGACATTGAATGCGATGCTGAAGAATTCCAATTAATACCAAAGAATCCGACTGGACACAGAGATTCCCAAACCCTCTATGCACACATGTTTGAAGACCAATAAGGAGGGCTCGAACCTCTGCACATAGACATGTAGTTTCCCCAAAATATGCCGAAAAACCAATCAAAGGTATGCCATTTGAATCTCGAAGAACTCCACCACCTCCACCCAATCCTGGATTACCCTTAGAACAACCGTCCGTATTTAGTATGAACCGACCGGATTCCTTCGTTTCCCAACGAACAAGTTTGTATATAAACTCAATATTAGCTGAATACGGCCAATCATACAAATCATAAAATGACTGTACTCGGAAAACTTGTTTGAAATGAATTTCAACCATGTTTTGGATATCCGAGAAAATGGCAAAACAAATGGCAGGCGAACTCATGTGGACATTCTCAAACATTGCTTTATTTCTTGATTTCCAAATATTCCAACAAACTACACTGGGAAGAATGCTTCCAATATATCGTCGTATCTCAGAATGCTGTGAACTCAACCACCAACCCACTATGCGGGGCCGTAAAGATGACCCTGGAAAGGCCAGTCCACATGCAGCTCCAAAATAATTCCAAACTGTGGATGCTATATGGCCATTGGAAAATAAATGCTCAATTGACTCCTCAGATGCCGAATAGCAGCAAAAACATTTTGACGGTAAGTGAAAGCCAAGTTTACATAACCTGTCCGGTAGGGGCAGCCTCCCCAACAACAATCGTAACATGAAGAATGAAACTTTCAAAGGGAGTTGAGGATGCCAAATTCTGTCAAAAACCATAGACTTATTGCGGGTTTGCCTAATTTCCGAAAATGCAGATGCTAGAGAGAAATTTCCAGATGTCGTGGGCATCCAAATGACTTCGGCTTCACCCCCTTCTTCCGGAACCGGATGCTCTAAAATGGAGGGCACCATTTCCCTTGGCAGTGTCTGATATAACTTATTCACATCCCAATATCCATTGATGAAAACATTATCAAATGATAGATTAGGGACAACCGTCGCTCGGAGGAACAAAGCACCACTCCCCAACCAATTATCGTACCAAAAGTGACAAGCTCCGTTTTTGACAACCCATAGCATAGAGAGCTCCACTTGTCGACTAACATTGACCATTCTCCGCCAGAGTGCCGAGTCTGTTGTCCCGATTTCTACCTGACAAGGATGTAGCAGTCTGCAGTACTTTGCTTTCATGAATGCAGCCCACAACGACAAACCCTTTCTGAAGTTCCACCAAAGCTTGAATGAGAAGGCTTTATAGATTAGCCTCCGGAAGCCAACGCCTCCCTCATTTACCGGATAACACATCTGAGACCACTTTATCCAGTGAAATTTCGATTCTTCAGATGATGACCCCCAAAGGAAGGTCGAGAAGGCCTTTTCTATAGTTCTAAATACCTTATTCGGGATAATTGCAGCTGACAACAGATGTAGTGGCATCGATGCTAGCACATGTTTGATTAGAACTATCTTGCCTCCAAAGGAAAGCATCCTTGATTTCCATGACATTATTTTCCCTAGAATAGACTGACACACTTCCCCAAAATATGACGATTTACATCTCCCAAAGTAAAGTGGAAATCCCAAATACCGAATCGGAAATGATTGCCAGGTAAAATTTGTGATACGTTCAATCACCCTTCGTCTTGTCAGTGGTAAAGATGGATGAACCAAATAACAACTTTTTAGCACATTTATCAGCTGTCCTGAACATCTTTGGTACTCCTCAAGCACTCCTATTTATAGCACTCCTATCACGATACTTATTACCAACTTAGTAATATATACTCTAATTTTTTTTATTTTATCAGATATAAAAATAATAATGTGCCTTTAGACTACCTAACATGACACTTGAGAAAATGTGAGATGTAAAAAAAAAAAAAAAAAAGACACAAAACGGCATCGTTTGATTTTGGCGGAAGATTCATTTGCTTAAAATACTCAAAATTTTCATTCTGCCGGCCAAAACACTTGCTCAAAATTTTCATTTTTCGGCTCCACCATTTCCAGCCCCCCCTCCCCCTCTCTCTATCTCTGTTGTCAGATTCCGACATAGTTGGTGGGAAAAATGGGTAGCAGCCAGGCAGCAGTTTCGTTCCGACATAGTTGGTTTGGGTATCCGCGCCACCGTCCTCAACTCCTCCCTCTAAATTGTCGACGGAGGGCAGCGGGCTGTCCTCTTCGACCGGTTGCACGGTGTCATCGATGACACCATTGGAGAGGGTACTCACTTCCTCATCCCCTGGCTCCAGAAGCCCTTCATCTTTGACATCCGTACCCGTCCCCACACGATTCCGATTACGATTAGCCCCACCTTCATCTTCATCATTAGGATCTTCCAAGCATCGGAGCCTGTGATTGGAGCTCCGATTTCCATAAAGCTTCAACCGTGGCTCCCTCAGGCAGCCAATAGCAACATCAACAACAAAATCTCTCTCGAAGGAAACCCACTTCCGGGTCATCATCATCTTCTTCTTCGAATTCGGCTCAACAAATTTCTCCCCTGACTCGAATAGTTTATCGAGAATCGTCTTCCAAGTCCGATCTCAGTTTGCTATTTTGGCAAACTACCTGGTTCATTGGCTTACTTTTACTAATGGCAATCTCGTTTTTCGGTCTCGCCATTTTCCTTTTTCTTACCTTTGACTCCGATTTGACCTCTTCCCCCGTCTCTGCCACTTCCGAAGGCGTCTAGGTAAACCGAAAGCCCACTTACTACTTCAAATTCGTGGTTTTTGCGTTCCTGTAGTTGCACAGATATGCGGTGCATCTTTGTGTGTGTGCTTTTCCCCCTATTTGTTGAAACTGTACGCGGAAAGTTGTTTTATAGTTATTTTTTGTTCAAAATTTTGACCAAGTTTGTGCTATTATAGGCATGTGATGGTTATAAATTCTAGCGTTTCAGAGGTTTCTAAGCTAAAAGAGGACAGGGAAAGAGGAAATGGAGTTGTTTGTGTAGAATTAGTAATAGCCTTCGACATGTTTCATGAAATGCCTCGATAATCTTTGTTAAAAATCTAGCTGTTGCAATTTGGATTTTTTAAAGAGCTGATTTATGAATTAAATTTGATTTTTTTTCCTATTTTATAGTTTGAGGTTTCTGTTGTGTGGCGAAAATGAAAAATGGTGTATGATGCTTTGAGTTCTACTAGTTGTATAATGGAGCTTTGTGCTAAGTCATTCTTATTTTGTTCGGCATATGTGATTTTGGTAGATTACTTATGGGTCAGTGATCAAGTTGATGCATGAGAGAACAAAGTTTAGGCTGCATTCACATGATGTACCATATGGCTCTGGTAGTGGGTAGCAGTCCGTCACTGGTTTTCCCAACGTTGATGACTCAAACAGCTATTGGGTATGTTTCTTTTTCTAGTATCTATTCTTTTCTAGATCATCATAATTTTCTAAGGTTAGGTATGATTAAACTTGGTTTGCAGATTGTTAGACCTGTATCAGATACCAATGCCCAACAAGGGGATACAATCAAAGGTGGTACCATCATCAGGCTGCAACACATGAGGACCAGAAAATGGTTACATAGCCACTTGGTAAATGTAAGTCTTACTATGATGCCTATTGCTGTTATGCCTTATGCAATTAATCTTCTTATCAGTAAATAGCATGTAATGGGTAAAAACCACTATGCCTTATGAACTTATGTTGATAGTTACTAGGCCGCTCACAGTCTGTCTATCAGCTTCTAAAACCGTGATACTTCTCTTTCTTGTGACAGAATCATAACTGATTCTACAATAATGTACTTCCTTGGTTCCGGATAAGCATTTCTGGTTTGTGTTTTCTTGCTAGTGCTCAACATTTGTGTATATGACAGTAGATTGTTAGAAGAAAAATTTCTTTCCTGATAGGGTCCTTGAGACTCATTTGCATTAAAAACCATGAAAACATTATTGATTGTTCCGTATATACTCTTTTATCTTTCCATTTCCTTGGTCCTGCAGTCTTGTGTTGTCAAAATCATGCTTATATCTTGTTCTTCCTCTGTTTTGCAGTAGCATTTGATAGAAGAACTTTCAGCCTACAAGATACAAGTGAGCTGTTGAGAGTCGATTGACTTTCTTGATGTGTAATTCATGTCGTGTAAATGAACGCTAGTTACGTTTTTAGCTCCTTCTCATTAGCTTACCATTTGTCAGGCATGTCTGGACATCTGTACGGACTCCTTGTGGCCATTAACCTTACTAGTCATGTGCTCATCTGTTATATATGAATCATTCCTATGAATCTTTTGATGTATGAAACATGATGACAAATCTCCTCTTGCTTATGGGAGTTGGCATTTTTAGTTCTCATAATCACAGTGCTGCTCAAGTTTGATGTTTCTAAATCTTTGCATCATAGCACATTTTCTTATATGCATTCTGTTCTTTGAGATAATTTTACAAATCCTTTGGGTTTCTGATTGACGGAATGTATAGCAGGGAGTACTACCTGCAGATTGCTTCTATATAAAAAAAAAAAAAAAAAACTCTTGGCAATTAAAAGTGTCAGCATAGAATTCGATATCCTAATGTTGTACTATAGCTATCCTGACACTTTCAATTATCAAGAAAAGAGATTTTTGTTGGCAGATGGGATGTTATAACAGCATAGTTTTCCTGACGCGTTTGAATATATGAGCCTATCCCCACATTGGAAGGGATAACACTCGTCTGAGGTATGAGAAAATGTAAAGTGTCAGGTTAAATTATCCATACTGACACCTTTAAATGCCGTTAAAGGTCATTTTTGTTGTAGTGATCTCACTAATTATTGCAATCACAATTTCTAACTACAACCACTTGAAATTTAAGTCCACAAGTATTGCAAGAATTTGTGTATAGTAGTTAGATTAAAGTTATGATTGAACTTAGTATTCTCTCTTTTCTTCCACTAATTTTATTTTGTATATTATTTGGGTATAGTTTTTCAATTCTAACTAGAGTTACTCTTTCGGCTAAAGATAATATTATGCCGATGTGAGGTGCTTTTAGAGATTTTTAGATTTGGGAAAACATTTGTCATATGTTTAATTTCATTCTGGAACCATAACCATGCTTATTATTTAAATCCCAAGAGAGTATATTGATCAAAACTTCGAACCTTGGGGACTAAAAATATAATGTCAAAACCTTTCACTATTGCTAATTTGAATTTGATCGTTAGTTATTGTGATTTTCTATTAGTTTTCCTAAATTTGTATAAAATCCATAATTTTGGAGACCAAATTTTTTATGATTGAAAAATAATAGACCGGTTTGATAGACGGGCAAAACATTGAAAATCAAAACTGCATTTTTCCCTTTACAAAAATATAGATTGCCCCGTCAAGCACGCATCTCCACTAGTCTTGCCCCACCAAATCCTGACCTCTGGTTAGCCACTGCTATTCATATATAATACTTTTATTTTTTTTTTTATTGATGACCATTAAGGCTAAATCTGTGATGCTTCTTCTTTTAATCAGTGGTAGAGAGTATAATTCTTCGATAAAATTTATAGTCTTGAGCTGAACACGAAGGGTTTCTTATGGCAAAAGAAGCATAAAGCAACAAGAAGGTAGGAATTTCTTAAATGCAACATGTTAATGCGGATTAGTTTTGTAATTATGGTGTTCGAGGAAACTGGCTAGTGGTAGCGGAAAAACACTTAATTTATTGCCCTCAAAAAAAATTTATTGCCACAACAAATTTCTATTTAGGTAACAATCTCAACTTTTTCAAAATGAATCCAACCTTGGACTAGTGAAGGATGCAGATGCCATTTGAAAGCAATTTACTATGGAGCTAAAATGGGTAATATAAAAACATCACTTGCTATAAAAAAAAAAAAGAAAAGAAAAGAAAAGAAAACCCTTAATGGACTTTGTCACCATGTTGTTGAAAGTCGTTTGTTGCAAACATTGGGCAACCAAATATATTGGGCAACCAGATGATTGGGCAACCACATATATTGGGCAACCAAATGATTGGGTAACCAATCATTTGACACCCAAAAAAAAAAATATCTCTGGAAAAACAAAATATTGGGCAACCAAATGGTTCACTTTCTCATATGACACTGAAAACTTTGACCTCCATTCAGGATTGAAATCGCAAGCTCTTTGCCTCCTTCCTAACGACACTGAAAACTTTCACGTTTTCACCACAGTTGTACCATTCTTTAGACAACACGAGGCACGAAGACAATAAAAAAGTCTTTAACTGGTAGGCGAAGCAAGTCGATCATTAAACTGTGCGGGCATAATGACTCAACCGGATCAGCATCTTGGAGGAAAAGTGCAAATGCATACTTCTAAAGATACACGTTTCCTATAAATATAAATGCCTCTATTTTGACAAAAAAGCATAATGGATTGACAAATGCTTGTTCCTTCTGTTTTTAACTCTCCTTTTATTAAGTAGGAGAGGGATGAAATGAAAGAGTCGTCGTAATTTAGGCTTAAATCATAACCAAACTAAAATCACACTAGCGGTTTGACGAATTCAAAACTGAAATTGGACTTGTTATACCAGAAGGGGGGCCAGAACCCTGACTAAATGTTCCCGTTCGGGTTCATAAGAATATTACAACCAAAGCCAACACTGCAAGTTCATAGTCAGTTTGAACCATACAATTTTATTTAAGCAGAAAACTCAACATTAGCCCCTAGGCTTATTTTGGCCTAGCCTAAAGTCCAAATTTGAAAGCTCAACTAATTGTAAATTGTATAATTGTCTAATCGAGGTATTTTTCTTTTTATATTTCAATATCAATGACAAAATCATGCATCTTTTTATTTTATTTAAAACAACCAAGTAGTTTGAGGTATTTTGTGTAGAATTTATATGATTTTTTTCAGCTAATAATATAATAAAAGTCTTATTTTTCGTCCAGATTCATTGCTATATTTTCTCATATTCAATGGTGAAACAATAAGTATATAAGTGCAATTAGAAGATCCAGAATGATAATTGCAAGAAACTAGAACCATATCTAGAAAAAGAATCGGAACTAAAATCAAACCAAAACTAGAGTTTCCAGTGCAGTAATCATAACCATGTAATAATAACTTGACGAATTGTCACTTAACTAGCTGTTGGATCAAAAGGACATGACCCTATTTTATATTTACAACTTTTAGGTTTTTAACATACATAATAAAAGATAGTATTGTATCTTGTGATATAAATAAAAAGTTACATAATTCTAATCATGCTTCTCTTGGAACTATTGCAAAGTTTGACGTGTTCTTCCTTGTTTCTTTTCTTCTTATAAAATATTTGACACGTCAATCAAATTGGAAAACATATAATCCATCGAAGTCGGTGCAGAGTCCAAATTATCAACAATGCTGGGACATACTGTTGAATATAGGAGACATGAGCCTTATCTTCTCCATAGGGCTCGAAGTCTATATGCCTTAAAGACCTGTAGAAATTAGAACAAATGCTTCTCCGTACATCTTTCTATTTGTTTACGCTTATATAGACTTTCGACCTAGCACGACAACCGCCTCTTCAACACCTGCTACATCGGTGGGCCGACTCCGCGACCCTTTCGATGGGAATGTGGCACAGGTTTTCCTATAAATAGAGATCAATCTGCACCACCTTCCTCATCCTTCTCAGAATCAGTCTTCAATACATAAATTTCCCTTCAGCAACAATGGGTTCCAAGACACTTCTTTTCTTTTTCATTTCCATGGCTGTAGTTCTAATGATTACCTCAGAGGTGGCTGCCAAGTCAGTTGACAATTGTAAGACATTTATTCTTCAATTCACATTTCATCATTTTTTCTCTTTCTAATTTATATGCGCCATGTTTTAATTCAGCATTTAGGACCACAGCGTTTAAGGTTTCAGAAAGATTTTTGTTGTACATGTGAAGTGCCGGAGTACTAACAAAGATGGCTGTGCTGTGGTTAAAAAGATTGAATACACCTCTCCTTTCAGTAACTGGATTCTAAGTGTCAAGCCTTTCCAAACGTGGGAGTTGGAGTATGGTCGTTTGTGACTGGATTACTTTTCCTGCATTTTTAGAGTCAAACTATATTTTATAAGATTCTCGGTGCATTCAATCTCGGAGCATAAAGTATGGATTTAAGATTCTCGGTACATCTCGGTGCATAAGATTTTGAACATGCTGTTAATAAATCTTTATATTTATTAACTTTCAGAAACTATGATTCGCTATGATAAAATAGCTATTAGTTGGTAGTAATTAGCCATTTTAAAGATATCTGTAAAATAATAAATTGACACATACGTTAAAAGGCAAATTTTCAGAAGAATTACGATGTGTTTGCTAAAATACTCGGTAACCTAAAAGCGTGTACACAATTTGGTCCAAACTTTACATTTTCAAAATTGCGATTACATTTTCGTAACGCCCATATCCTATTTATCTTTATTGCAGCCAAGACAGTTGAGACAAAAGAGGAAGGAGAAGCCAAGTACCATGGAGGTCGCTACGGAGGACGCCATGGAGGTGGCTACGGAGGAGGGGGTGGCGGCCATGGTGGTTATGGACATGGAGGGTACGGGGGTGGCGGCCATGGTGGACATCCTGGTGAGGCTGCAGATGCTGAGCCTCAGAACTAATAAAGCCAGCTTCTAGCTAGGTCATGATTAATCATGAATGCTTAAACAGGCTTGCCATTTTAAAGATATCTGTAAAATAATAATTTGACACATACGTTAAAAGGCAAATTTTCAAAAGAATTACGATGTGTTTGGCTAAAATACTCGGTAACCTAAAAGCATGTACACAATTTGGTCCAAACTTTACATTTTCAAAATTGCGATTACATTATTTATCTTTATTGCAGCCAAGACAGTTGAGACAAATGAGGAAGGAGAAGCCAAGTACCATGGAGGTGGCTACGGAGGTGGCCATGGAGGAGGCTACGGAGGAGGCCACGGAGGGTACGGGGGTGGCGGCCATGGTGGTTATGGGCATGGAGGGTACGGGGGTGGCGGCCATGGTGGACATCCTGGTGAGGCTGCAGATGCTGAGCCTCAGAACTAATAAAGCCAGCTTCTAGCTAGGTCATGATTAATCATGAATGCTTAAACAGGCTTACTATAATAGTATGTACTTTGTAACGTGAAATACAAATAAGAGCTGGATCAGTGATCATGTAATATGCATTCCATGTATTTGCTAGTTCCATTTAAGTATATGAGTGTGTGATTTTGTGTGTCTTTTTTGAGCACTTTTGAGGTGATGGCAAAATGTTTTCATGCAATATGAAGTCAATTTGGCAAGTTTCCACTAAAAAATGAGTAATTTTAGTATTTCAAATTGACAACAAAGCGAAGGCTAGTTTTTGGTTGGTTTAATCTGTAAATCAGTAAACCATTGGCAAATTGCTTTTTTTTTTTGGGTATACTTAAACTAACCAATATGGTGGATAAGCTGAAAAGAAATGGTAAGACCAAATATTTAGTGTAGCCATACATAAAGTGATGTCAAAAGCATACAGAAGATCTTGTTTACTTTGTTTTACGACCTCACTCTCTCAAACCATAGCACAAATGCCTGAAATCTAATTGACTAGTTGACTGAGTATGACAGATTGAACATTGTGCTATTCTCAAGTACAAAAGAAAGGTAGATTACAATGAATTTCAGCCTCGGATTAACACTTGTCCATGACGATGTTTAGAGGCAAAATAATGGTTCCAATAGTACTTCAACTTTAATCAGTGATCCTATTTTGATCTTTAACATTTAGAACTGTGTATTAGGTCCCTTAATTTGAAATTTTGGTTCTAGAAATTTGTTTCTAACTGGTCCCTCCAAGCCAAAATTAAGTATGTTAACCCTTGAGGTTTGGTGCAATACTTGTTTTCCTCCTCTAAGTGTAAATATGGGACATATTATCCTTAAATATGAAAATATTATCCTTCTGACGGTTTACATAAACCTAAAAAAGAAAGGCCTTGCTCTTAACAAATAACAAGCAAAGTACTACCTTAGTTTATAAAAATTTGCTAACTTTATTTATCATTATTATTAGTGTTAGCATCATCATCATCTGATTTAAAGTCCAATAAACTCAAATATGCATGACATTAAACATTAACCCAACAAAAATAAGAAGAGATGTTAATAAAATAAACAAAAGAGAGTTCTTTTCCTTTTATCAATTTAATTTTCTTTGTAATTGTAGAGTACATGATAATTTTGACCTTACAAAGAAGACAAAAAGATAAAAGTAAATAATAATTCCTGTATTTTTTACCTAAAAAAAGGCAAACAAAGAAATAAAAGTAAAAAAAAATGTAGGGGTAGTTGTTTATTTTAATTTTTTGGCATCCTTTTAATATAAATATTTGTCATCTTCCCCGTAGTATTGACTACCCAAAAATATTCTGTTGATTACGTGAAAATCTCCCTTTTCTTATTTTCCTTAAAATTTTCTATTTTTCATGTTGAATTAATCTCCCTTTTCTTTGTATATATCACTTTCAGTTATGACTTCAGGCTGAATAATAATAATAACACTATATTACAGTTAGCAAAATTCTATAACTATAAGGCAATATTAGGTTTGTTATATTTTTTAAAGAGAAAATTTTCATTTCTTTTAGTTTGCATAATTTATTGGAAGGATAATACTGTTGTTTTTGGTCAGTCGACTCAGTCAATCATTAAATACTTAATCATTAGAATGTTTGAGCAAAGGAGGACACTTAGTGGGCGAGACGAGTGCATAGTGCTTTGCTTGCAGGAACTTCATCTTAGGCACCAACCGATTGCAGCTGGAGCCCGAGGAAACCGCTGAACCATAGAAGTATAGTCCCAGCAAACAAAAAATAGATCATTAATGGATGTTCAATTATTCTGGTCAGATAACCGGCAACCAGAGGGCCCTCTTTAGCCTTTATCTTTAGTGACCAGTGGCAGGAACGGTTGCAGTCCTGGCAATTATGTGCATTTTGCACAGCGTATAACTTTATTTGCACATGGTGTAACTTACTTTCAACAGCATGTAATTTTAGAACAAAATTTTGTGAGTTCCACACATATTGTTAAAATCGAGATACAAGATGAAATCTAGACCATACATTTTTTTTAGCCAAATCTTAGCCGTGAACAGCTCAGGAATGGTCCACCTGATGACCGTCCCTGCCCCATATCCTATCTTTAGATACCTTTTTGGTAATATGATGAGATTCTCTAATTTGTCAGATAAAGATTTAATGGCCAAATGCATTCCAGAATGAGGTTGGAAGGCCTTGTTTTCCCATGGGGGAGGAGAGATCACGAGCCTCACAAGTTACAAGTTCTATTCTAGTCCAGTCGAGAACGGCGTCAAAACCAATTTCATCTATCATAATTCATTTTAACCAATTTAATCCTCAAACTAAATTTTCACTTCCAATGTAGGACTTTTGTGGCCACATCATTACATTTTACACATTTCGGGTCCGTTTGGTAGGGAGTAAAATATTTTCTTCGGAAAAAGTCTTCCACAGAAAATCTTTGACATGAAAATAATTTATTTTCTCTGTTATTTTCTGGTGTTTAGATACTTATTTACAGAAACACCCAAGCCCGTTGTAATGACTGAGCCCATGTTACTGTGATTAACTTATTCCTCTTTTAGCATCCTTGTCGGCTCTTCTTCTATCATCATCGTCATCCATTTCCCACATTTACATCTGCTGAAGAAACCAAAACCATGCATAGACGTACTGATCATCATCACCAACCTTCACCCAAATATAGACAACTTGAACAGTCCTTTGGATCTAGATTAGTTAATCTCCAGAGATTTGAGTTTGTCAAAAATTTTTGCCTTAGCATATGTCTGTGTGTGTGAGAAAGATAAATAGAGGACAACGAAAAGGGTGCATGTGTAGGAAGAGGGGGAGGAAGCATGGCGACGTGATTGCTTGACTTCGATGTTTCCATTTCTTTAAGATAGGGAAAATAACTTCAGTTTCTTTTTTGCGGAAGTTATTTTACGCCATCAAGCGTAAAATTTTTTCCAAAAGAAAATATTTTCCTATGTTATAAATGAACCAAACACTTGAAAATTAGGAAAACATTTTCTGAATGTTTTCAGTCCTAACAAACAGACCCTTCATGAGGCTGAGCAGAAGCATAATTGTCATACGGGACTAATGATAGGTTGCAATTTTGTCATTTATTTTGTAATTAATTTCCCCTATTACCTTACCAAATGTGTATTAATTGTCAGATTCTATTCATTTTTGAAAATTTGTAATTATTGCAGGGAGTAGAACAAAATACCATAAAAAGATGCCAATTTGACGGTAGCTAGCAGAAGAGTTTGAGTGGTAACAAGAGACACGAGACCAATTGAAGACAAAATTGAAGATTGTTTCCTTATCTGATAAGGAAAGTATGGCAGACTAGTAGCAGTAGGACTCTTTCCTTTTGTTGGCTCCTGTAGTTGTATAGTAGGAAAATAAGGAGAAAAAGTAGCAGTCAATTCTGATTCCTTTTTGGCTTTGGACAATTTCGTCTTTTAGTGGCTTGGAGTCCACCGTATGTGAGGACTTAGATAGAAGACAGTTAGTCATTCTTGGTAGTTTTTTGCTTTTCTTTCTTTCTGCATTCCAACGAATTGAATCATCTGAATCGAAGACAATGGCCGCAACTGTTCCTACAACTTTGTGTGGATTTTTCTGATCAGGGATGAACTAAATCTCTTTTTCTAGTCAAGGAACAACGGAGGTTTTGGTTTATCTAAAAATTATGAGATTGAATTAATTTTATTTATTCCTCTTATTTACTGGTATTTGCATATTTTCTGTTTGTAATATTTATGGTTGTTTTGTTAATTGAATATCTTGGGCCCGGACGTTGAATTAATTTAGCAACCTGATGTCAATTAGAGCGTTAAATCTGTAATTATTTAATTGCACTAAAATAGTGGTAACTGACATGATTAGATTCGTGTCAGGGGAATACGCAGACTAATATAAAATAACCCTGGTAGTGTGTTATTTGATTAGAATATGCCTCCTCTAATACGTAAGGCAATTGGAGAATTAAGTCTTACGGGCGTACCTAAGATTATTTCTCAATTAGAGTAGTGATTGACGGGCGTACCTCAATCATCGACACAGTAAGGAGGAGTTGACTGTCATCGCTTGTTTGACAGTTATAACCTATTGATTAGTTAATAATTGGAATTATCTCTCACTACAAGAAAAAAGGTCATTAGTGACAACATTTTCTAGTGATGACAAAAAGTCGTCACAAAATGAGGTTGTTTAGTCACGACATTGAAGGTTATCACAATTGATTCAAAGTAGCTAAGTTTTCAGTGACTACCCTTAATTGTCGTCACAAAACTACTTCGTGCCATGGGACTTGGAAGGCACGAGTTTTGCGATAGTGATAACTTGATAAAAGTTGTCAGTAATTCTACCACTTTCTTTGACAACTTTTCATTGTTGTCACTGTTTATATTTATTGACGACCAATTTTTGCCAATAAAACTATAGCATAGTTAGTGACAACATAGTATCATCACTAACTTGAACATCTCCAATGCATTTATTTAATTGTGAGCCTCAATATTAATTAATTTTTTTAAAATTTGATGATTTATTAAACTAGTCATAGTTACTCAAATAATAATAGGTTTTTAATTGAAAAAAATTAATGAAAGTTTCTAGTTAGAACAACTATATAAACTATTACAACTTGAGAAAGAGTAAATTTACCAGTTCTTTGAATTTAGCAAAAAATTTTCATCCATTATAATTTTTTAATAAATATGTTAAGAATTAATAAAAAACTGACTGTACTACCTACCACCAGGTAGTATCATCACATGGGACCAACTGAAGAAAAAATTCTTAGACAAATATTTCCTCGCGTCTCGAGCTGTAAGTCTAAGGAATGAGATATGCGGCATTAAACAGCATCTAGAGGAGTCGCTCTATGATTACTGGGAGCGATTCAAGAAATTATGCATCAAGTGCCCTCAGTATCAGATAAGTGAGCAACTGCTCATCCAATATTTCTATGATGGGTTACTCTTTAGGGACAAAAGCATAATCGATAATGCAAGTGGAGGAGCATTGGTGAACAAGACTCCTCAAGAAGCATGGGAGTTGATTGAAGGAATGGTTGAGAATTCACAGCAGTTTGGTTCGAGAGAGGATGTCCCGACGCGTAAGATGAATGAGGTAGAAACCTCCTCTATCCAACAGTAACTCTCCGAATTGACATTTTTTGTGCGACAACTAGCTGTGGGAAATGCTTCACAAGCCAAAGTATGTGGGGTATGCGCTGCCTTGGGTCATACTACGGAGATGTGTCCGCTAGTTCAAGAAGAAAATGCAAAACACGTAAACATGGCTGGCCATGCGCCGGCGCCAAGGAAGCAATATGACCCATATTCAAGTACCTACAACCCTGGTTCGAGAGATCATCCCAACCTCAGTTATGGAAGGAACAAGCAGTCTAACTTTGTGCCACATAGACAACAAGGGTACCAGCAGCAGTACCAACCTCAACCACCACTTCCTCCACCGAGTTCTAGTCCATCTTTGGAAGAGATGATGAAACAACTGATGGCTACCACCGGGTAACATCAACAAAAGACGGATGCCAAACTACAGAATATAAGAAATCAAATGAGTTAGATGCAATCCATGCAAAATCAGATGAATCAAATGGCCATAACATCAATCGTTTAGAGTCCCTAGTCCAAGGTAAATTGCCGTCTCAACCTGAATTGAAAAGAATGTAAGTGCGATGACCCTAAGGAGCGGGAAGAAAATTCAGGAGCCTGAACCTACGATTCCAAAGGACAAGTATGAGGAAAAGATTGAGAACGAGCTTGAGAAGGAGGGTGGTAATAGCACAAATTCAGTAGTACTCCTTGACCCGATCATTGAGTTCAAAACTCACCCGCCTCCTTTCCCTAGCAGGTTGGAGAAACCGAGGAGATAGGATAAGAAAAAGGAGATCTTGGAGGTGTTCCGCAAGGTAGAGATCAATATTCCCCTATTAGACGCAATCAAACAAGTGCCGAAATATGTAAAATTTTTAAGGAACTTGTGCGTCAATCGAAGGAGACTGAGGGGAGATGAAAGAGTCATCGTGGGGGAGAATGTGTCAGCGATTCTACAAAGGAATCTCCCACCTAAGTACGAAAACTCAGGTATGTTTATCATTTCCTGTAGGATAGGCAACACCCTGATTGGAAAAGTCATATTAGACCTAGGAGCATCGATCAATGTAATGCCAAAATTTATCTATGGTTCTCTGAACCTTGGTCCATTAAAAGAAACTGAGATAATAATCCAATTAGTTGATCGAACTAATGCATACCCTAATGGGTTAGTTGAGGATGTGTTGGTCAAAATCAATGATTTGGTATTCCCAACTGACTTTTATGTACTTGACATGGATGATGATCATTCACCTGATCTCTCACCTTTGCTGTTAGGTAGACCCTTTTTGAGTATAGCACAGACTAAAATTGATATTAATAAGGGTACCTTGTCCATGGAATTTAATGAGAAAATTGTTCTTTTTAATATATTTGATACTATGAAATATCCCTCAAACTTTAACTTTAGCTATATTTTTTTTATGAGTTCTATTGACCCTGCGGTGCAGGAAGTATTTGAAACTGTTGGCAGGGACGAGTTGGAGGTTGCTTTAACCAAGCACCTCGAGTTGGAGACAACTCCTGAGGTAGAGTGGAGTGAAGATTTGAGATGCATAATAGGGGCATTACACTCGTTGCCGACCACAACAAAAAGGTATGAAGTCTCATCAATTTTCATTCTCGAATCTCACCAGAGGGTACTACCATTTGTGGTGCAGGCACCTGTGTTGGAGTTGAAATCCCTGTCGAATCACTTAAAATATGCATATCTGGGCGACAACAAAACACTCCCGGTGATTATCTCAGCTGCACTCTCAGAAACCCAAGAGGAGAAGCTAATCCGAATCCTTGAGAACATAAGGAGGCAATAGGATGGACCATCGCCAACATTAAGGGGATCAGCCCTTCCATCTGTACGCATCGAATGAGGTTGGAGGAGGACGCCAAACCTATACGGCAAGTTCAAAGGAGACTCAACTCCCTCATGATGGAAGTGGTGAAGAAAGAGATATTGAAGTTGCTCGATGTGGGGATCATCTTTGTAATATCAGATAGCCCTTGGGTGAACCCGATACAGGTCATTCCGAAGAAAGCAGGAGTGACAGTGGAGGCCAACCAAACGGGTGAACTTGTGCCAGTGCGCAAACCTACCGGATGGCGACAGTGTATTGACTACCGCAGATTGAACGCTGTCTCGAAAAAAGATCATTTTCCTCTTCCTTTCATTGACCAAATCGTTGAGCGTTTAGCTTGTAGGGCTTGCTATTGTTTCTTGAATGGATTTTCAGGATATTTTCAGATAGCAATCGCACCAGAAGATCAAGAGAAGACGACATGCACGTGTCCGTTCGGAACCTTTGCATATAGATGGATGCTATTCGGGTTGTGCAATGCACCTGCAACATTCCAAAAATGTATGGTAAGCATCTTTTCAGAATATGTAGAGAAAATTATTGAAGTTTTCATGGACGATTTCAGTGTGTATGGTGATAGTTTCGATACTTGTCTAAATAACCTGAATTTGATCCTGATGAGATGTATAGAGACTAATCTTGTACTTAATTGGAAAAATGTCATTTTGTGGTTGATCATGGGATAGTCTTAGGTCATGTTGTGTCTTCTAAAGGTATTGAGGTTGACAGGGCTAAAATAGACATAATATCTGCTTTACATTACCCCGCGAGTGTGCGGGAAGTGCACTCTTTTCTTGGACATGTAGGTTTTTATCGAAAGTTCATCAATGATTTCTCAAAAATTGGAGCCCCGTTATTCCAGCTTTTACAAAAAGATGTGGCTTTTTTAGTTCGATGACAAGTGTGAGAGAGTTTTCGACAGGTTAAAGAAGCTGTTGACCTCACCCCCTATCATCCAACCCCCGGACTGAAGTTTACCCTTTCAGATCATGTGTGACGCCAGTGACCATGCAGTTGGAGCTGTGTTAGGGCAAAGAGTGGGAAAGGCAGCTCACGTCATCTACTATGCATCCAGGGCCTTGAATGGCGTTCAACTAAATTATTCCACTACTGAGAAGAAGCTTCTTTCGGTTATCTTTGCCTTAGAAAAATTTAGGTCATATCTGTTAGGTGCTAAAGTTATTGTGTTTTCCGATCATGCAGCGTTACGGTACCTAATGACCAAAAAGGATGCGAAACTGAGGCTCATAAGGTGGATATTGTTCTGCAAGAGTTCGACTTGGAGATAAGAGATAAAAGAGGCTCAGAGAATCTAATAGCCGACCATTTGAGCCGCATTCCAGTGGTGGAGGAGAATGAACCATTGATTCGTAGGTATCACTCTGACTTGACGCACCCGCGTCAACTGAGCGCGTGGCAAGGTGTAACTTCTCGACACTTGGTTAAAAGAGTCCATACTCTCATGACGTGCCCGCGGCGAGTCACATGTAGAGCTCTTCGTCAGAAGGGTTCTTGCCCTTATAACGTGTCCACGTCGAGTCATATGGAGAGCTCTTCATCAGAAAGATTCTTGCCTTCTTGACTTGCTCGCGTCATGTTCGCGGGAAAGGTAGACACTCTAACTTTGAACAATTTCGCGGTCATTTTAATCTCAAATGTTAAATTTTCGAAAATAAATTTTGTTAATACTAATATTAATAATATAATAAATTTTTTTTTAAAAAAAAGAATTTAAAAAAATTTAATTAATAAATAAATAAAATTTCAAAAAAAAGGAGGGTCTTTCCGTTTGACCCTAGTTTGTGATTTTCCAATAAAAAAAAAAGAAAAACTATTTTATTATTTTTTTTCTTTTTCCTTTTTCTTTTCTTTTTTTCTTCTTCCCCGATTACCTTCTTCCATTCACACGCCGCCACTTTCTCTTCCTCCTCCACCTCGCCAAGCGACTAACACACACTGCCGTCCAACCTCGCGCGTTGTTCGGCCGCCGTCCGCTCCTTCTCCTCTCTTCCATCGTCGCCGCCTTTTCATCTGCCGCCCGTAGCCCACGGACGGCCACCAAGCGTGCGACCGTAGCCTCGGTCGCTCCCTTACCTCACCAGATCAGCGCTGACGTCGCTAGCCGCCGTCCTCTGCGCACGCCGCCTATCGCGAACCGTGACTTCCTTCGCGCCTTTATCCGCCGCTGCATTTTCTTTTGGCAGCATCGTCCACCGCCAGTGACGCCACCGGCTAGCCGCTCGCCTCCTCTCCCTCACTCTCTACCCACGGCACCAACCGCTACCGGGACGCCATCACTGCTCGTGCACCGCACGACATCAAACGCCAACGCCGTCTGTCTCCCACGCGAAGCCACGACAGAGCGCCACCACCTCTGTCTCCCTCTCTGCGCCGCCATCAGTCTCTACCAGAGCTTTTGCTTGGCCACTATCTACGGTGGAGGTATTCACCCCTCTTAAACTCCTACCTCTCTGTTTGACGACTTTTTTCTTGGGTTTAATTGTGGGACAATTTAATTGCCCAGTTGGTTGAATTGAGTTGAATTAGTTGCCATCCGGTTGTGTCTAATTGGGTTTATTTCTTGGTTGGGTTGAGTTACATTGTTTGGGAGATTCGCTGCTATTGTGGTTGTATTTATTGCCCAGTTGAGAGCCAACAGTGCTTATTGGGTTGAGTACGACATTATTAGTTGATTTCTTTGCTTTCAAGTGCTTTGCCGGTCGATTTAAATTGCAGTCGATTTAAATTGCCAATTTCCTTGAGGTTTCTGTTGTGACTTTGGTTAATCAGTCCTGCTATTGCCTGTTGAATTGGGTAACCTGTGGCGCTTGATTTGTTTGTCGAAGCTGGTGGCAGTTGATTGAATTGTTGGTGACAATTTGGCTGCTGACTTAGGTTGCTATTTGGGTGACTATCTGATTGACAGCTGAGCGTTTTTCTTTTTATTAAGGTGCTATTGTCAACTTACTGAACTATTATTGCTTGAATTGTTCACTTCTTGAGGTTTTTGCTGCGATTTCGGTTGGTTGAGTTGTGCACTTAATTTGTCAAGGGGGGACATTTGTTGAAGATTTGGGTGGACTAGCTTTGCAGTCAATTGTTCAGTTGAGAGATGCCAGTGTTTATTCAGTGATTGTTGCCTTACACATAGTTGTGACTTTTGCTTTATTGGGTCAATACATTTGCCAGATTCTTGATTGGGTTGATTGCTCACGACCATGGTGAGACCAAAATCATCTTCTAGGTCTAGAGCCTCTCAATCTCAACCCCCACCCCAACCCTCTATTCCAGTGAATGCACCGACCAACCAACCCTCCTCTTGTAGTGTCCGAACCTGCTTAGGTAGGGGTAGTGGTGCTCATGTGAATATCCTCGCTCACTTTGGGGGGTATTTAAATTTCACTAGACCTGCCGATCAGCAGAGATACGCTAAAGTTTGTGAGCGGCGTATCAAATCCTGCAAGTGTTGTGAGAAACTTGCTATGATTGCCCTAGGTATACGGGAGGAGGTCGAGCAGATGTTTACCGCCATCGGGTGGCGCCCTTATCGTGATATCTTCTGTCCCGTCTTTGTCGAGCTGATTAGGGAGTTTTACTCCACTTTTGAGTTTGAGTTGCCTATGAGGTAAACTGTTGATACCCTGAATGTCATTCATTTCCGTCTAATGGGTCAGGAGTTCAACTTCTCCATTACCCAGTTTAATTTGGCATTTGGATTCATCATTCGGGAGTATGCTGAGACTAGGGAATACTGACAGGTGCCGAACCTGTGCAATAATAAATACCTGCTTAAATAAAATATAACTTCTGTAGATAGTGATAAGCAGGGTCGAATCCACAGGGACTGGGGATAATTTATTTCTTTTAGAGTTCGAAGTATGGGCGGTTTTGGATTAAATGCTAACGAAATAAATTAACTGCAGAAAATAATTAATTCAAAGAAATAATTAAGGGAAAACTCTAGCCAAGGGTACACTTCAGAAATGGTTCATGCACTGATCATCGATTCACAGATAATTCAACATTCAGTAATAGATTAGTTATAGTTGTCATGCACGCGATAAACAACCAACCCTTCCTTAATTTCTCGATAGCTAAGGTACGACCGTTAGCTATTTCTCTAACCCAAAAATAACCCTAGGTACGACCGTAGGATTTAATTTCTAGATTGCATTAATAATTAGAAAGGCCCAATCCTAACCAACAAATACGCTACGAGGGTTTGTTTAAGCTAGATCATATGCTCCCCTGACATAAACCCAATTACGCCAGTTGCTACTAAGATAGAGATAACGAACAATTACGGATTCAATTACCTCTATTTAGCAAAATAGCCTATATGAATAATTAATTATTGCGCACTAATCAATCATACATAAGGACTATAACAATTAAAAACAGGAAACACATAAATACCAATAAATGAGGAAGCGATTAAAATAATTTCGATCTCACAGTAATTGTTGAACCAAGTCTTCAGTTGTCCCCTTGACTAGAATTAAGAGGTTAGTCCTCCATTAATGGAGAACAACCATGCGAAAGAGCTAAGAGAAGAAAAAATAAAACTATGCTAAAAGCCTAAACTAAAACTATTGATTGATAAGAGGAACACGATAAGTAAGAACCACGGAAAAACTCCCAATTCCCCAAAGATAAAGCCGCGGCCAAAGGAAAAGAATTGTCTCCTAATCTAAAACAAATTTCTTCACTTCTCTCCGTGGTCCCGCCGGATAAGGAACAAAACCAATCCTCTGTACGTTTGTTTCTTTTAAGAGCCCAAATGACTAAGGCTTCTTATCTTACTGGTCCTACCGAAATTGAGAGTCCAAATGCTCCAAAGAAGGTTCAGCGCCATTCCTTGTATTACGTTTACTCTTGGTAGGACTCCTAGTCAGCAAAAAGGGAAATGGAAATCCGGTCCTTCTTAGCAATGTGGGCCAAGCCTGTGGAGTATTTAGAAGTCTCCATATTCTCCAAAAAGTACCTCCTTTTTGTAGTTTTCTGTTTCACTTCCTGAAATTGAGTCCAATACCAAATATAAGTAAATATTAATAATTAAAACAATATTTGGCAAGGATAAAGGGGAAATTAACAATAAAATAACCAACAATTAACACCCTATCAATTCCCCCCACACCTAAATCATGCTTGCCCTCAAGCATAAGAACAGCAATTGAATACCAAAATTTGACAATGGCTATTGCTCTAACTATCATAGTGTCAAGATACCCAGAAAAACATATATCAAGCGTCACAGTTAAGATCCAAGAAAAATCACTCCGATTAGCTTCTCAACCACCAACTCCTCCAATTTAAAGCAAACTAATCTAAGAAAAAGGAATGGTTGCTCACATTTATCAGCAAATGGTCCAACTATTAACCAAAATCTCGACATTAAGATCACAAACCGGCAAGCTGACTTATTCACATACTAATACAATCTTTATTTTATTTTATTTTTTTTTTTGAGTAACAAAAGACTTAGTCTATAGCCCTTAGAGCCTTTTGACGCGAACTCCAACATTTGACGGATGGAGAAGCCCGGTTACTCAACTCTAATTGCTACGGGACCACGCACTCATAGCAACTACTACCTTTTGACGCGAAAATCAACACTTTAGGTGAAGATCCCCGGTTACTTAGTAGTAACTACTAGCGGAGTACAGTCAACTCTTATTTACAACCATGTAGCACAATAACTAAAATAACACAAAAATAACAGCAGCTAGCCTCAAATTTCCAAATATGGAGAACTAAAATTAATAATTGGACCTATTCACATGAAAAATGCCAACAATCATTCCCCATGCTTAGAAAAGTTAACCAAAAATAGGAAAAGTTAAGCAATTATTGATATTCACCAAAGAGATATTCCTGAACTCAACCACATCAACTTGATACCTTTTTATTAATAACACTTAGCAATAGCAGAATTAGAGACAACAATCCAACATCAAACTTGGTATTCAAATAAAAAACTGACCACTAGGAAGAAAGAAAAGGAAATAAACGAAAAATAGAACAAATAACAACGAAAATAAAGGAAAAGAAAAAAACTAAAAGCTGAACACCAGAAATACCAGCTGTACCACAGCTCTCCCCCCCACACCTAAATCCGACATTGTCCTCAATGGAGATCATAAAGTAAAGAAAGCGAATAGGACAACTACACTTCCCTGAATACGTGGTGGAAGGTCTCGGGCGGCTATGGAATAGGTGGGAACGGTGGAGTGAAAATGGTGCTACGGTAGTGCGCGGCAATGAAAGATTGTAGAGGGAAGGAGAGCTCCGACGTGCGTCTTGATCCAGGCGAACTAGAGTGCAACAGAGAACTTCAAACCAGCAAATTTCCAGACAATGCAGCAGTTTCAATCAATGGCCGAGGACGTCCAACAATGTGCTTGAACGCAGTCAATTCCAACGAATATGGCGATCAAACAGACTAGAAGCGGTAATAGAGTCTAAATAAATCAACAAATCTCAACAAATGAACCCAATTCTACCCAAAATCGCAACAAATGTTCTAAAGATTTAGCAATTGAAATCAATAGGTAAAATACTCCCAGCAAGTCAATTAGACGCCACCAACAGCAATAAGCAAAGGACGTGGCACAGTAGCCCTCCAATTCAACAAACAAACGCAGAAAATACCCAACCAAAGGCACTTCAAAGGACGCAAGACAGAAACTAGCAAAATAGAACTCAAGTGATACCAACAGGGATACCAACAGAGCAATGAATTCAATTGATTGAAGTGAGTGAAACGCAACAAATGTCACCAGTTGGACAGTCAAATACCCAAGTCAAACGCTCAAAATTAGCAATTTGGCCAAGAAACCAGCAATTCCAGCAACTAATGGTAAGAATTGAGAGACAGTTCAGGCACCAAAACTCAAGAATCGAATAGGCAGTCCAGCACAGAGGATTAAGAAATGGAAAGCAACACTGCAACCAGTACCACTGGTGCACAGACAGGGAAGAATTAAATTCAACGGCAGCAACCCAATCACAGGAACTTAAACTTTAAAATAAGCAAGAATCTTCAATTAGGAGCCACAACGATAGGCCAAAAATCTCAACCAGTACCACTGGTGAGTCACAGGGAAAAACTAAAGCAAATGGCCAACTCAATAATGTAATCGATGCCAGAAAATATCCCCAAACGAAGCAGCAAATAAACGTAATTTTGTCCCAAAATTGACCCTAGAAAATGCCCAAATTATCACCCTCTTGGATCCAACAAGAAATCCAACCTGTGAAAAGTAGCAAATGACCCCAGAAATTGGCAATTTCAGCAACCACAAGTGAAAATGCGAACAACAACAGAAGTACAAGGTCATTAGCTCGCAATCAGACAGGCGACCACATAAAATCAATGAATGTAAACAAAACACTCCAACCAGTACCACTGGTATACACACAGGGAAGGTCAGACGGCCAACAATTCAACAAATATCAGAAAATATCCCCACATATGGTAGCAATTAGACTCAAATCTGTCCAAAATTTACCCTAGAAAATGCCCACAACAACCCCCTCTGTTATCCAACAAGAAACCCAGACACACAAGTGCAAAATCTAGCAAAAGCAAAACCAGAAAAAAAAATACTAATCGAAGTTGAAGATTCAATACCTCCACCTGTCAATTTGGACAGGTGGGAATGGAGCGAGCAGCGGAGCAGCTAGTGGCGTGCGAGGGAGAGCTGGTGGAGGTGAGCTTAAGTGCAGCTGGTTCACGAAGTGGAGAGAGCGCAGAGGGGGAGCTGGGAGACTGGCGGCGAGCGGCGAGCGGCGATGGCAGTTCGGGCGCTGTGCGTCGTGTGGGGTTGGAGGCAGCAGCAAGCTGTTGCGGCGCTGGGCTGTGGGGCGTGGGCAGGCGGTGGAGCTCAGGGCTGGACTGCGGCGGCGATGGCGAGCTGGTAGAGGTTGAGCTGAGGTGGAGGTGGTCGAGAGAGTGGAGCTGGTGGAGGTCGAGCAGGGGAGGCTGCGCGCGACGGCGCGGCAGCGTTGGGCTCAGGCGGCGTGCGGCGCGCTGTGGCTTGGGTCTCGGTCGAAGAAGAAAAGAAAAGAAAAAGAAGAAAGAAGCGGGGAAAAAGAGGAATAAAAGAGAAAGAAAGAAAGAAAGCGCCATAAATTAAAAAAAATGAAAACAAGATAAACTCAAAAAGAAACAAATTAATCAGGCACCAGTCCCCGGCAACGGCGCCAAAAATTGACAGGTGCCGAACCTGTGCAATAATAAATACCTGCTTAAATAAAATATAACTTCTGTAGATAGTGATAAGCAGGGTCGAATCCACAGGGACTGGGGATAATTTATTTCTTGTAGAGTTCGAAGTATGGGCGGTTTTGGATTAAATGCTAACTAAATAAATTAACTGCAGAAAATAATTAATTCAAAGAAATAATTAAGGGAAAACTCTAGCCAAGGGTACACTTCAGAAATGGTTTATGCACTGATCATCGATTCACAGATAATTCCACATTCAGTAATAGATTAGTTATAGTTGTCATGCGCGCGATAAACAACCAACCCTTCCTTAATTTCTCGATAGCTAAGGTACGACCGTTAGCTATTTCTCTAACCAAAAAATAACCCTAGGTACGACCGTAGGATTTAATTTCTAGATTGCATTAATAATTAGAAAGACCCAATCCTAACCAACAAACACGCTACGAGGGTTTGTTTAAGTTAGATCATATGCTCCCCTGACATAAATCCAATTACGCCAGTTGCTACTAAGATAGAGATAACGAACAATTACGGATTCAATTACCTCTATTTAGCAAAATAGCCTATATGAATAATTAATTATTGCGCACTAATCAATCATACATAAGGACTATAACAATTAAAAACAGGAAACACATAAATACCAATAAATGAGGAAGCGATTAAAATAATTTCGATCTCACAGTAATTGTTGAACCAAGTCTTCAGTTGTCCCCTTGACTAGAATTAAGAGGTTAGTCCTCCATTAATGGAGAACAACCATGCGAAAGAGCTAAGAGAAGAAAAAATAAAACTATGCTAAAAGCCTAAACTAAAACTATTGATTGATAAGAGGAACACGATAAGTAAGAACCACGGAAAAACTCCCAATTCCCCAAAGATAAAGCCGCGGCCAAAGGAAAAGAATTGTCTCCTAATCTAAAACAAATTTCTTCACTTCTCTCCGTGGTCCCGCCGGATAAGGAACAAAACCAATCCTCTGTACGTTTGTTTCTTTTAAGAGCCCAAATGACTAAGGCTTCTTATCTTGCTGGTCCCACCGAAATTGAGAGTCCAAATGCTCCAAAGAAGGTTCAGCGCCATTCCTTGTATTACGTTTACTCTTGGTAGGACTCCTAGTCAGCAAAAAGGGAAATGGAAATCCGGTCCTTCTTAGCAATGTGGGCCAAGCCTGTGGAGTATTTAGAAGTCTCCATATTCTCCAAAAAGTACCTCCTTTTTGTAGTTTTCTGTTTCACTTCCTGAAATTGAGTCCAATACCAAATATAAGTAAATATTAATAATTAAAACAATATTTGGCAAGGATAAAGGGGAAATTAACAATAAAATAACCAACAATTAACACCCTATCAAATACGTTGAAAGTGCATGTGATTACGAGGTGTGGAGGGACATGTCTGTCGATAGGCAACGCTATGACCCTTCTAGATCTAGGAGCTCCTTTCTTGAGGATCCTAGTGCCCGTTATGTTCAGCGATTTCTGGCCTACAGTTACTCGAGTCACAAAGATAGCTCGGGTATACTCTCTCGACCCGAGTTCTTCTTCATCTGGTGTATGAAAAACAATGTCAAGGTGAATTTGGGGTGTTGGTTGGCAGCACAGTTCAAGACCGTTTTAGCAAAGAAAAATAAACTCCTGATTCTTGGGTCCTACATCACACACTTGGCAGTCCAGTTGGGGGTTCTTAATCTACAAGATCATGACCTTCATTTGGCGTTTGAAATGAAATTTCTGGATGTGGAGTGCTTGGAGAGGATGGGAGTTCTTGAGTACGTCGATGGCTCCTACCGGTTCACTCCTCCGAGACCACCTCGCGTCCCCCCTCAATCCTCGTTTGCCCGTTCGTCCTATGCTGGCAATGACCCCGGCCCGTCTACCTCCGCCCCGCATCCTCCACCCCCAGGGACTGATGACTGGAATCAACTTTGGACTCAAGTTCAAAATCTGAAGGCTCGGATGATCAATATTGATAATAACGTGCATAGCATGACACAGAATTTGGCAGCATTCATGCACCATGCGGGTCTTGCACCTCAATTTCTGCCTAACTAGCCCCTGTTTTGATGACTTCAGGGAAGTCCCGTTGCCATTTTACTTGCTTTTATTGTTTATTTATCTCATTGAGGGCAATGTGTCATTTAGGTGTGGGGGGTATTAGCTATGGTGCTAGTTTTTCTAGTTTTTAGTTTTCATATGTTTTTCTTTTACTTTTAGTTTGTTATTTGTCTAGTTTTCGTTTACTTTTTTGTCATTTATCTGTCTAGCTCTCCTATGACTGCCAAAGTTTGTTGCTGGATTGTTACCTCTAATTTTACTAGTGCCAAGTTTTAATAAGAAAAGTGTATTGAAATAATGTGGTTGAGTCCAAGAACATCTCTTTGGTGAATATCGGTGATTGCTTGATTCTTTTGATTTTTGGTTAACTTTCCTAGGCGTAGGGAATGATTGTTGGCAGTTTCATGTGAATTGGTCCAATTATTAATTTCAGTTCTCCATGTTTGAAAAATGAGGCTAGCTGCTATTTTTTTGTTTTCTTTTGTTATATTATTTTGAGTTATTGTGTTATCTGGCTGTGAAATAAGGTTACCTATACTCCACTATTGGTTACTATTGAGTAACTAGGGATTTTCACCTAAAGTGTCGATTCTCGCGTCAAAAGGTAGTAATTTCTATGAGTACGTGATCGTATAGCAAGAGGGGCTGAGTAACCGGGCTCCTCCATCTAGCAAATGCTGGAGTTCGTGTCAAAACGCTCTAATGGCTAGAGACTAAGTCTTTTGTGCTATTGATAAAAAAAAATTAGAAAAAGTAAAAGTTGTGTTAATGTGTGAAAAAAGTCAGCTTGCCGATTTATGAATTTAATGTTGAGATTTTGGTTAATAGTTGAACTATTTGCTGATAAATGTTATACGTCATTCCTTTTTCTTAGATTAGTTAACCTGGAATTGAAGGAGTTTGTGGTTTAGAAGCTAACCGAGATGATGTTTCTCGGATTTTGATCACTGATGCTTGATATATGATTTTTTCTTGGTATCTTGGCAATATTGTAGATAGAGCAATAGCCATTGTCAAATATTGGTGTTTGTTTGCTGTTATCATGCTTGAGGGCAAGCATGGTTTAGGTATGGGGGGAATTGATAGGTTGCAATTTTATCATTTATTTTATTATTAATTTTTCCTATTACCTGATCCGATGTGGATTAATTGTTAGATTCTACTCACTTTTGGCAATTTGCATTTATTTTAGGGAGTAGAATAAAAATACTATAACAAGTGCCAATTTGACAGTCATCAAGAAAGAGTTCGAGTAGCAGGAAACCAGGGGTATTTTTGAAATATTAAGACGCGATCCCTTTTTGGTAATTTATGGAAGACGGCATTCAAAGGAAAAGAAAGCTGGATTCTTCTTCGGGGTAAAAGAAGGAACGCCGCACAATAGCAGGGAGCATTAGATAGAAATTAGAAATAGGAGACAACTAGCAGATGACCTGGAGCTTGAGCTTTTGACTTTTCTTCTTTAGCTCTTAGTAGTTTTCTTTTCCTTCTTCGTATGTCAGACGAGGTGAAGACAATCAATCACCTTTTGTAGTTTTGCTATCTTTTCAATAGTCGGACGAAATCGAGTTGTCCCAATTCTCGGACTCAATGGCCGCAATTGTTGCTTCAATTTTGTATGGGTTTTTTGCATCCGGGATGAACTAAACCCGCTTTTCTAGTCAAGAAACAACATAAATTTTGGTAAATCTAAAAATTGTGAAATCGATTTAATTTTATCTTTTTCCCTTATTTATTGATATTTGCATATTCCCTGATTGCAGTGCTTATGGTTATTTAATTAATTGATTGTCTTGGATCCGAATAATGAATTAATTTAATAATCTATTGTCAATTGAGGTATTAAATCCGTAATTGTTTAATTGTCTCGAAATAGTAACAACTGGCATGATTAGATTTGTATTAGAGGAATACGCAGGCTAATCTAAAATAACCCTGGTAGTGCATTATTTAGATAGAATAGAGCTTCTAATACGTAAGGCAATTGAAAAATTAAATCTTACGGGCGTACCTAAGATTATTTCTCAATTAGAGCAGTGATTAACGGGCATACATTAATCACCGACACAGTAAGGAGGGGTTGACTGTCATCGATTGTTTGGAAATTATAACCTATTTATTAGTAAATAATTGGAATTGCCTTTGCATCGATGATCAATTAGATGAACTATTGCTGAAGTTATTTCTTGGTGACCTTTAGTTATTATTACTCTGATTTTAGTAATTTGTCATTTAATCCTTTGTTGGTTATTTATTTTTATTCGAACCATTTACTTATTGCCATTGCTATAAAAAAATCCCCCATTGTTACTTTGAACATCAAAAAAAGACAAATATCCCGAATTCCTGAGGATACGACCCTACTTGCCCTATTTATAAATTAATAATTATTTATGAAAAATCCATCCCATTCGGGTATATCAGATCAAGCAAACTCTTCGGGAACAGAGTGAATCAAGTAACCCATTGCACACCTGGAGTCCCTGCTCTAGTACTTGGAATTGGATTTTGGTTATCCTAATTGGCAATTAGGTTTATTTTTATTATTGCACAGACATTGACAACCTGTCAAACGTCTAGCCAAAAACGTTAAAGAGAGGCTCTTTTTGAGAAGCAACCCAAATATTGGTTTTGTTTATTTTTCGTTGTTCAATGCTTTAAATTCGTCGTTTCTCACTTGATTACTGATTGATCTTGATGTTTTCATCAACGGTGACCAAGATAGGAAAACGTGGCGTGCCCACGTCTGGAGGGCATGCGTTGATTTGTAAGTCCCAACGTTATGATCAGGAGAGTTTTGCAAAACATGGCGTGCCCATGCCATGTTGGTAAAACCTCGACATCTCGCAACACCGACAGAACGTGGAATCTTGGCGTGCCCACACAAGGAGGGCACGCGTTAATTTGCAAAAAATCACCCCAGGATCAGAATATTTTTACAAAACTTGGCGTGCCCACGTCATGTTTGAACAACCGTATCTCGAAAAAAAAAAGTAAAAAAAAAATCTGAAGAACATTTTTTTTTTCCTTTTTATTCTTTTCTTTCTTTTTCTTTCTTTCTTCTTTTTCTTTCTTTCTCTTTTCTTCCTTTCTTCCTCCCCTGTTTCCCTTGTCTTTCCCTTTCGGCCGAAACCCCACCAACGCGCGCCGCAACTCTCTCTCTTTCTCCGCCGCCGCTGCCTCAACCTCAACAAGCACCGCCCGTCTCAAATGCCACCACCTTCGTTGTCCCTTTCTTTCCTCCGTCGCACTCCGTAGCCCCGCTTGACGTCAGCCACCCTTGCCGCTCCTCACCGCCATTACTCCACCTGAGGGGCCACCACAACCGCTCGAAACCCTCCACCACGTACTCAGGGAAGTTTCGTTGTCCTGTTTGCTTTCTTTGCTTTATGATCTCCATTGAGGACAATGTCGAATTTAGGTGTGGGAGGGACAGCGGTGGTACTAGTATTTCTAGTTTTTAGTTGTTTTTCCTATATTTTTTTTCTTTTTTCTTTGTTATCTATCTATTTTTTGTTTATTTCCTTTCTACTTTTATTAGTGATCAGCTCATCTGTGACTACCAAGGATTGATGATGGTTGTTGACTTTAAAACTGCCTATTGTCAAGTTTTAGTAATAAAAGTGTATCAAGTTAATTTGGTTGAGTCCAAAAATATCTCTTTGGTGAATATCGATGATTTTGTGACTCTTATGATTTCTGGTTACCTTTTCTAGATATAGGGATTAACTTTTCGGCATTTTCATGTGAATTGGTCCAATTATTAACTTTAGTTCTCCATGCTTGAAGAAATGAGGCTAGCTGTTGCTATTTAATGTGATATTTTGAGTTACTTTGTTGCCTGGTTGTGAATAAAAGTTGACAGTACTCCGCTAGTTATTACTGCTGAGTAACCGGGATCTTCACCAAAAGTGTCGATTCTCGTATCAAAAAGTAGTAATTTCTATGAGTACATGGTCGTGTAGCGATAGGAGCTGAGTAACCGGGTTTCTTCACCTGACAAATATTGAAATTCGCGTTAAAAGGCTCTGATGGCTAGAGACTAAGCCTATTATTACTCCAAAAGAAAAAAAAAGAAAAAAGAGCATAAAAACAAAAAAGAAGTGTGTAAGTTGTATAAATGTGTGCCTAAAGTTAGCCTTCTGATCTATGGATTTTATGTTGAGATTTTGGTTAATAGTTGGACCATTTGCTGATAAATGTTGATCGACCATTCCTTTTTCTTAGAGTATTTAGCCATAAATTGGAGGAGTCTGAGGTTTAGAAGCTAACCGAGGTGATGTTTCTTGGATCTTGACCATTGAGGCTTGATAGTTGTTTTTCTTGATATATTGGCAATAAGGTAGATGGGTCAGGAATTGGTGTTTGTTTGCTGTTCTCATACTTGAGGACAAGCATGGTCTAAGTGTGGGAGGAATTGATAGATTGCAATTTTGTCATTTATTTTGTAATTAATTTCCCCTATTACTTTACCAAATGTGGATTAATTGTCAGATTCTACTCACTTTTGAAAATTTGTAATTATTGCAGAGAGTGGAACAAAATACCATAAAAAGGTGCCAATTTGACAGTAGCTAGCAGAAGAGTTTGAGTGGTAACAGGAGACACGAGACCAATTGAAAACAAATTGAAGATTGTTTCCTTATCTGATAAGGAAAGTACGGCAGACTAGTAGCAGTAGGACTCTTTCCTTTTGTTGACTCCTATAGCCATATAGTAGGAAAATAAGGAGAAAAAGTAGCAATCAATTCTGACTCCTTTTTGGCTTTGGACAATTTCGTCTTTTAGTGGCTTGGAGTCCACCATATGTGAGGACTTAGATAGAAGACAGTTAGTCATTCTTGGTAGTTTTTTGTTTTTCTTTCTTTCTGCATTCCAACTAATTGAATCATTTGAATCGAAGACAATGGCCGCAACTGTTCCTACAACTTTGTGTGGGTTTTTCTCATCAGGGATGAACTAAATCCTTTTTTCTAGTCAAGGAACAACGGAGGTTTTGGTTTATCTAAAAATTGTGAGATCGAATTAATTTTATTTATTCCTCTTATTTACTGGTATTTGCATATTTTCTGTTTGTAATATTTATGGTTGTTTTGTTAATTGAATATCTTGGGCCTGGACGTTGAAGTAATTTAGCAACTTGATATCAATTAGAGTATTAAATCCGTAATTGTTTAATTGCTCTAAAATAGTGGCAACTGATATGATTAGATTCGTGTCAGGAGAATATGCAGGCTAATCTAAAATAACCTTAGTAGTGTGTTATTTGATTAGAATATGACTCCTCTAATAAGTAAGGCAATTGGGGAATTAAGTCTTATGGGCGTACCTAAGATTATTTCTCAATTAGAGTAGTGATTGACGGGCATACCTCAATCATCGACACAGTAAGGAGGAGCTGACTGTCATCACTTGTTTGACAGTTATAATCTATTTATTAGTTAATAATTGGAATTATCTCTGCATCGATGATCAATTAGTTGAACCATTCCTGAAGTTATTTCTTGACTAGAGCTTAGTTATTATTACTTTGGTTTTAATAGTTTGTCATTTAATTTTTAGTTGGCTATTTATTTTTTATTTTACTTATTTCGAACAGTTTCATTATTGCCACTGCTATAAAAATCCCCCATTGTCAATTTGAACTTCAAGAGAGACAAATATTCCCAGTTCCTGTAGATTCGACCCTGCTTATCACTATCTACAAAAATTAACTTTTGTTTGAGCAGGTTTTTATTATTGCACAGGTTCGACAACCTGTCAACTAAATTTATAAAAATAACACAGTCCCAGGGGAAATGGAGTTCATACCTATGACAATGTTTCCCCCAATAAATAATTCCTTGAGTTTGAGCAATTATCCCAGTGTCCTTGGAATTCAGCCATTGAATTGATTGTAGGACCCTGACACATGCTCAAGTTTAGTTTTCCCACTAAAAAACGCACAACAATTTTTACACATTATAGAAAATAGAAGAAAAGATCACTGTCAAAATGTGAAAAAAAAATTAAACTTTGAAACTTTATTCTAATAATTATTACCATAACAATAAATTTCAAAATAAAAGAAAGAAAATTTTCAAAAATCTTCAGCAAAAAATGGACTTGTGAATGCCAATATCCAACCCATTTTTGAGGAGGAGTCTAAGGATGCATTTGATAAAACTAATGTTTGAAAACTAAAGTTTGAAATCTGAATCCATTAAATTATTGAATTATTAAGTATTAAATCTAATACATTTAAATACATAATATATTCAGTGATAAGTGAATAGTTTATCACTTAATTTTGGGAGTAAGTTTTGTTTAGAAAATTCAGTGCCACTTAATTAATTCAGATGTTTAATTTTTGGTTATCAAACGGTATGAATATATTAAGATCTGAATCTATTAAATTTAAGTACTGAATTAATTATCTCAAATGATGTGTTATTGCTTGGTTGAGTTTGATGAAGAAAACGATAAAAAGGCCGCTGGTGACTCAGCATCGGACCCCGCTGAAATGAGAGCGGAGGGTTCATTCGACTCTGAGGAGGTGTCGGCTGAAGAAAGGCTTTTTGAGCTGAAGCAATAAGAGAAAGTTGGGACCATTAATCTGTGCATGGTGAGAAGAAGTCTACAGCAAAGTGTTCTTGAGAGTGAAGACACCATTGATGTAGAGGAAAAGAATAAATAATCTGCTAAAATTTGAGGGAAATTGAAATGAAATGTTGCTTTTGAATTCAAGAAGTTGATAGATCTGCGGTGAGATTTTGAGGTGGTATAATTGCTTGGTGAAGCATAAAATAATATGCCATCAATAAAGAAACAAAAAGGATATGAATTTTCACCATTTTGAGTAGGATATGAACACTAAATCTGTTAATGGTAGAAGTTTAGCCCCGTGTGACAGTTTTGCCGCTGCCCGGCCACGCGGAATACACAAATGTGGTGCCACAGCTGCAAAAATCCCACATTGAAGTGAAAAATTAGTTTGAAGACTAAATTGGTTAAAATAAACCATGAACAATGAAATTGATTTAGTGAAAAAGTTTGGAACCAAAATGGTGAAATTTCCTTTTACTTTTTACCATCATAATTCCTTTTTTTTTTTTTTTGTAAGTGAGAGATCTTGAATTTAAAACTTTCTACTTTTACTCTTACTCCACCTCCCAACTCAATTCTCTCTCCCCCATCCCCCCATCACAATCCTACTTATTTACATCCTATCTAAATTTATTTATACCATGCCTATAGTTATTTAAACCTCAAGAGCTAGCAAGTTGGTTTGGACTGGAACCTGTCCAAATATTAATCTTTACTTACAAGTTTTTTTTACAAAAATATTAGAGTTAAACTTCACTCACAAGTTTTCTTTCAAAAACATTAGAGTGCCCCCTTAAGCATGCATCTCTGCTAGTCTTGCTTCCCTCAATTCCAACCTCTGGGTCCGCCAATGGCAACGTAGAACTAAAGAAAATTCCTTAAAAAATCTATAGGAGATAAATTTCATAAAATCAATGTATATAGGAAGCAATCGACACACATAAGAGTACGTGTAGGAGAAGAGGATTAATACTAATAATAATATATTAATTGCACACTATAATAACAAGTCTATCGAATTTCACTTTTTTCAATTGACGACAATAATAAGAGTCCCTATTTTTAGACTAGATGATTTGGTAAATAAGTTTTGACAACCATAATAAATTACCTAATAAAATACCAAATCCTATATATTAAAACTACTATAATTTGACTCTAAAAAACTACTAAGAACTTCCCTTGACTAAAATACTTCTACTAAACAACTAGAAACTTCTATTTTTTAGGTTTGATTTAATATGCCCAACAGGCTATTTATATATAGTACTTTGATTGAACTTATGGCTACCATTGTTTCTTGTTTAGACTTAAAACAGAAACTTTTCATTTTTTTGGGTTGTTGAACGTTTGATTTTCAAATCCTTCCTTGATATTTCTTATATTCACAACTAGCACTTAATAAGAAACTTCAACATATTTCGTTAATGATTTTCTAAGAAATGAAAAAAAATGGAAAAAAGATAGAGAGAGAGCTAAATAAAAGATAAAAAAATGTACAGAGAGCAAATAAGTTGGGTCATAGGATTCCCAATCAATACCCAACCATTCTCATATTTAACTGGGCATCATCGAGCTTAAATCCCATAATTTTTAAATCCTTCCGATCCACTCAAATTTCCTTCGGCTTTGGGCATAGATATCGTATTGAGACTTGGAATTATTTTCCACGGGCAGTTTGATTAAAAAACGAGTAAAAATAAGCAGTATTCGACAAATACGAATTAAACCCTCAATGGACTAAAGTCACTGTGCTGTTGAGAGTCATTTTCGGCGATTTATGAGAATGGTTTCACACCGAAAGCTTTGACTTGCAGTTTTCTAACGACACAGACAGCTTTGACCACTGATTTGCATATGCCGACACGAGGCACGAAGACAATATAAAGTCGTTCCGAATAGGCCAAGCCTGTCTATCGTTAAGTTCTGCTGGCATGCTAGCTGTGTGGGTAAAATGACTCAATCGTGTCCTGAGGTATTGTATGGCGCAAAGCCCATCTTAGCGTTATGGCAGTGCATCAAAGAGCAAATACATGCTTCAAAAGATGCTCATTTTCTGGCAAACGTCTCTATTCTGACCTAAACATAGTGATTTACTCGTTGTTGAGCCAAGTGACAATGAACTCGATACCTATTAAGGTCTTGTTTTTTGATTGCTTTAGATTTTACAAAATTTGATTGTAGAAATTGATTATAAAGAATAATTCAAATCAGCAAAAACTATGTTTGGATATTATAGATTTTAGTTACTAAATCTATAATTAATATACAAAAGTAGTCGAAAACGTCACAAAAACTAATCTTTCAGCATTAGAATCTATAATCGATTGCAATAATCAATTGAAAACAAACTCTAAATAAGGTCTCGATTCGACTTTTATGGATGAAAACAATAACCTTAGAAGAGTCACTCTTTAAAGGGATTTGACAATATTTGATTTCAGATTAGTCAGGACCCAACGCGATTACCAGGTACTGGAGTATTACACACAAAAAAAAAGGCATAATGGATTGAGAATGTGATAAATCATTACAAACTGATTCTCATCCTTTTTTTAAAAAAAAAAAGAAAAGGAGGTGTGAAATTTAAAAAAACAAAAAAGGAAAACTCAGGATATCTAATTCTTGAATTGTCAATCTTAGTTAATGGACCATGACCTTCTCGACAAATGGATGTTTGCTCGTTAGAGTATTCATCATTGTGAAGTCTTTGTGAATGCACTGATGAATGATGGCTAATAAGACAAGCAGCATTTTACGCCCTGAAGCAGTAAGTCCTGACTTCTAGCAATGCCAAGATAGCGATAGCATTATGAATGAAATTAGAAGGTCGCAATCGCATTTGAGACGACAAATCATATGCTGTTATGTCAAGAAAATTGGCTTAGGATGTTCACAATGTAAGTTTTCAATTTTATATTTCTTTTTTATTCTATTTTATCAATAAAAAACAATCAATGAAGTAGAATGTACATATGTTTCCAGGCAAAAGCTCTGTAAAATTCAACAATTACCAAAAGAACTTGACGAGTACTTTTATTAAGTGTTGGAATGTGTAACTTTCACACACACACACACATATGTTTCTGATGCGCACTGGTTATGCGGCACTGTATATAACTAGTTTATCCCAAATGCCAAATTTGATAATTTTGACACCAAATAATGACTTGAGTTCCTACACCTTCTTCCTGAAAAATATTGCTTAATTTTACCCCATATTTGGGTACACCGTATTTGACAGTTACGTATGACCAGTTTGCCTTGCAATTGAACCATCTATGTTGAACTAGGAAAAAGTGTTAATGCGAGATAAGGGAAAGAACTTAGACTGCAAATGACGCAATAGAACCTAACTCGGAAGTCATATTTAGGGAAAATTCTATGATCTCTTTGGTGAATCATTCCCTCAATTTGAATATCTCAAGAATGAAATTTATCTATGTTTTGAATTTATCTATGTTTTAATTGCACAATCTAAAAATCAAAATTACTTATTTCATTATCCAACGATATATTTAGCTTGAGGTCATTATGAAAGCTAAACGGAACTCTAAAATCTCCCCCTATTTAGAAGTGCTTAATATATGGGCAAAATCCTTTTGGTAGTAGAAAACTTCCATACAATCTTGATTACATTTGAATGAATGGAGTGTTGCAATTAAAATTAGGGCACAGCATATCTTATATTTACAACTTATAGGTTTTTAACGTACATAATAAAAGATATTATTGTATCTTGTGATGTAAATAAAAAGTTACATAATTCTAATCATGCTTCTCTTGGAACTGTTGCAAATTTGACGTGTTCTTCCTTGTTTCTTTTCTTCTTATAAAATAATTGACACGTCAATCAAATTGGAAAGCATATAATCCATCGGAGTCGGTGCCGAGTCCACATTATCAACAATGCTGGGGCATACTATTGAATATAGGGGACATGAACCTTATCTTCTCCGTAGCACTGGACCAATGGCTCGGTGGCCATCAAGGATGGGCTTAAGTCCCTCCTTGAATTGTAAGAGAGGGTTCAAATCTCATCTGTAGCGAAAAAAATTTAGGGGTTGTGTCAGAACACTCTCTTGGTTTAGTTGGGTCTGTATACCTACTAGTCCCCTACTACAGCCTCCTTAGACTCCCCCTCCCCCTAGATTAAGATAAATTAGGTTATACAAATGTATCGTTGCTGAAAAAAAAAAAAGAACCTTATCTTCTCCATAGTGCTCGAAGTCTATATGCCTTAAAGACATGTAGAAATTATTACAAATGCTACTCCGTACATCTTTCTATTTGTTTACGACAACCATCTGTTCAACACCTACTACACTGGTGGGCCGACTCCGGGACCCTTTCGATGGGAATGTGGCATAGGTTTTCCTATAAATAGAGATCAATCTGCACCAGCTTCCTCATCCTTCTCAAAATCAGTCTTCAATACATAAATTTTCCTTGAGCAAAAATGGGTTCCAAGACACTTCTTTTCTTTTTCATTTCCATGGCTGTAGTTCTAATGATTACCTCAGAGGTGGCTGCCAAGTCAGTTGACAATTGTAAGACATTTATTCTTCAATTCACATTTCATCATTTTTTCTCTTTCTAATTTATATGCGCCATGTTTTAATTCAGTATTTAGGTCCACGACGTTTAACGTTTCAGATAGATTTTTGTTGTCCTTCAAAAAAAAAAAAGGTTGTACATGTGAAGTGTCGGAGTGCTAAGAAACCTGGCAGAGCTGTGGTTAAAAAGATTGAATACACCTCCACTTTCAGTTACTGGATCCTAATTGTCAAGCCTTTCCAAACATGGGAGTTGGGAGCATAGTCGTTTGTGACTGGATTACCTTTCCTGTATTTTTAGAGTAAAACTATATTTTATAATGGTACGTCTCGGTGCATAAAATATGGATTTAAGATTCTCATTTTGAACATACTGTTAATAAATCTTTATATTTATTAACTTTCAGAAACTATGATAAAATAGCTATTAGTTGGTAGTAATTAGCCATTTTAAAGATATCTGTAAAATAATAATTTGACACATACGTTAAAAGGCAAATTTTCAAAAGGATTACGATGTGTTTTGCTAAAATACTCGGTAACCTAAAAGCATGTACACAACTTGGTCCAAACTTTACATTTTCAAAATTGCGATTACAGTAACTAACGCCCATGCCCTATTTATCTTTATTGCAGCCAAGACAGTTGAGACAAATGAGGAAGGAGAAGCCAAGTACCATGGAGGTGGCTACGGAGGAGGCCACGGAGGAGGCTACGGAGGAGGTCATGGAGGAGGTTACGGAGGACACCATGGAGGTGGCTATGGAGGAGGACATGGAGGGTACGGGGGTGGCGGCCATGGTGGTTATGGACATGGAGGGCATCATGGCGGTGGCGGCCATGGTGGACATCCTGGTGAGGCTGCAGATGCTGAGCCTCAGAACTAATAAAACCAGCTTCTAGCTATGTCATGATTAATCATGAATGCTTACTATAATAGTATGCACTTTGTAATGTGAAATTCAAATAAGTGCTGAATCAGTGATCATGAAATATGCACTCCATGTATTTGCTGGCTATCTAGTTCAATTTCAGTATATGAGTGTGATTTTGTCTCTTTTTTGAGCACTTTTGAAGTGATGGCAAAATCTTTTCATGCAATACGAAGTCAATTTTGCAAGTTTCCACCAAAAAAAAGAGTAATTTTAGTATCTCAAATTGACAAACAAGTTTCCACCAAAAAAAAGAGTAATTTTAGTATCTCAAATTGACAACAAAGCCAACGCTAGTTTTTGGTTTGGTTTTATCTGTAAATCAGTAAATCATTATCAAATTGCTCCTTTTTTTTCTTTCTTTTCTTTTGGGTATACTTAAATTAACCAATGCATATATTTTCAAAAAGACCCTCACTTAGGTATGTATCCGTCCAATATTTAGTCTAGCCAGTAGCCATACATATATAAAGTGATGTCAAAAGCATACAGAAGATCTTGTTTACTTTGTTTCACGACCTCTCTCTCTCAAACCATTGCACAAATGCCTGAAATCTAATTTTGACAATGAGGGTGACAGATTGAACATTGTGCTATTCTCAAGTATAAATGAAAGGTAGATTCCAATGAATTTCAGCCTCGGATTGTCCATGACGATTTTAGAGGGCAAAATAATGGTTCGGGTAAATGACTCCAACAGTACTTCAACTTTAATCAGTGATCCTATTTTGATCTTTAACATTTAGAACTGTGTATTAGGTCCCTTAATTTAAAATTTTGGTTCTAGAAATTTGTTTCTAACCGGTCCCTCCAAGCCAAAATTAAGTATGTCAACCCTTGAGGTTTGATGCAATATTTGTTTTCCTCCTCTAGTGTAAATATGAGACATATTAGTCTGTAAAAAGGAAAATATTAGCCGTCTGACGGTTTACATAAACCTAAAAGGAGGACTTGCTCTTACCAAATAACAAGCAAAGTACTAGCTTATTTTTATAGGAATTTGCTAACTTTATTAATCATTATTATTATCGTTAGCATCATCATCATTCGATTTAAAGTCTAATAAAATCAAATATGCATGACATTAAACATTAACCCAACAAAAATGAGAAGAGATTTTAAGAAAATAAACAAAACAGAGTTCCTTTCCTTTTATCAATTTAATTTCGTTTGTATATTTAATATTGTAGAGTATATGATAATTTTTATCATACAAAGAAGACAAAAAAGATAAAAGTAAATAATAATTCCTGTATTTTTCTACCTAAAAAAGCAAACAAAGAAATAAAAGTAAAAAATGTAAGGTTAATTTTTATTTCAATTTTTTGGCATCCTTTTAATGTAAAAATTTGTCATCTTCTCCGTAGTATTGACTCCCAAAAATATTGTCTTATTTTCCCTAAAATCTTTTTTTGTTCATGTTGAATTAATCTTTGTCTTCGTATATATCACTCTCAGTCATGGCTTCAGGCTGAATAATAATGATAACAATATATTAAAGTTAGCAAAATTCTTTAACTATAAGGCAATATTAGGTTTGTTATATTTTCTTAAAGTGAAAATTTTCATTTCTTTTAGTTTGCATAATTTATTGGAAGGATAATACTGTTGTTTTTGGTTAGTCGACTCAGTCAATCATTAAATACTTAATCATTAGAATGTTTGTGCTAAGGAGGACACTCTGTGGGCAAGACGAGTGCACAGTGCTTTCAGTGTCCTCAAACTAATTCATTTTAAAAAATAATAATTCATTTTAACCAATTTAATCCTCAAACTAATTTTTCACTTTCAATCATAGGTATGAACTCCATTTCCCTTGGCAATGTGTTATTTTTTAAATTTAGTCCCGTATGAAAATTATGCTCAACATCATGAAATGTGTAAAATGTAGTGTAATATTTCCCCCAATAAATAATTCCTTGAACTTGATCAATTATCCAAGTGTCCTTGAAATTCAGCCATTGAATTGATTGTAGGACACTGACACATGCCCAAGTTTAGTTTTCCCACTAAAAAACGCACAACAATTTTTACACATTATAGCAAACAGAAGAGAAGGTCACCGTCAAAATGTGAAAAAAAAATGGGTTAACAACATAAAAGCCCCCAGTGGTATAATTATCATACATAAAAGCTCCCTGTGATTTCATATCATATGCAATTATTCTGAAAAGTCAACGGAAATCGTTAAAACAGACGGAGCTGAATGAAAAGACGAAAATACCCTTTTGATATAAGCGAAAATTGCAGAAGCAATTTTGAGGTGCGAGGAAGGATGAGTCCAAGATAGGGAGGGACAGAGCAATCCAAAGCAAAAAGGCAGAGACTTTGATATCAGAAGCTATTGGAAAGAGAAGAAGAAGGGTTCCCGAATACTGTGGGTGTTTCTGAGGAATGGCAGAGCTTTGCTTGGTGGCTTCACATGGCTCCCATCCTGGGCTATTTGTCCATCCAACTGAACAAGGAGGCTTAGGCAGGGTCTTTAAGTCTGCTTTGTTTCAGCTCAAATTCAACTCACTGAGCTCCCTTCCCAGTGCTGGACTTGATTACTAGTTTCAACATGTTCAACATTTTTGGTTTATTGTAGGTTGCTACACTGTTAGTTGTCAAGTGGATAAGAGTGTTATCAAACTTTCCTGACAAACACGGGATCCTATCAGGGTTCTTTGCAGCCATGGTATTACAAACCAAGGCTGCATTGGACAGAGGATCAATCAGAAGCAGTGGGCAAATCCCAAACAGAAAGAACTTTGATTTGATCCCAAGTGAGCTTGAGGAAGACATCGTCGACCACTTTCTGCACTTTCCCTTCAATATTTACAAACAAAATATAAGCAGATATATTTTCCCCCGCTGGTTGCTGCACTTTCGGTTTCCTTTGCTGGCTTTGAGAACTACATCATCCTTTGCTGGCTTGCAACCTCTGGTTGATTGATTACTTACAATTTTTCACAGGCTTCGAATGCTGGCTTGAGAACTGCTCTGTGTCCTTCAATTTTGGTCGAAGCCGAAGACCAGAACAAGTTCTCTTTTCATTAAAGGGTGAAGGGTAAAGTAGGCATATCAGGTGAAAGTTTGTGGAAGAAATCTATTTTCTGCAAGAAACACCCGCCTTTCCAGTGCATTTAAGACAAACGCCGTAAATTTGATGATTTCCGTCGACTTTTCAGAATAATTCAAACCATGGAGTATCGACGCGTATGATATGAAATCACAAGGGGCTTTTCTGTATGATGACTATAACACTGGGGGCTTTTTTGTTTTTAACCAAAAAAAATTAAACTTTGAAACTTTATTCTAATAATTATTACCATAACAATAAATTCCAAAAAAAAAAAAAAAGAAAATTTCCAAAAATGTTCAGCAAAAACTGGACTTTGTGAACGCCAATATCCAACCCATTTTTGAGGGGACGAGTCTAAATGATGTGTTATTGCTTAGTTGTGTTTGGCGAAGAAAAAGATAAAAAAAGGGCGCTGGTGACTCAACATCTCACCCGGCTGAATCGTTCATTCGACTCTGAGGAGGTGCCGGCCGAAGAAAGGCTTTTTGAGCTGAAGGAATAAGAGAAAGTTGGGGGCATTAATCTGGGGATGGTGAGAAGAAGTCTACAACAAAGTGTTCTTGAGAGTGAAGACACCATTGAAGTAGAAGAAGAGAAATAATCTGATAAAATTTGAGGGAAATTGAAATGAAATGTTGCTTTTGAAAAGAAGAGTAGATAGATCTGCGGTGAGATTTTGAGGTGGTATAATTGTTTGGTGAAGCATAAAATAATTTGCCATCAATAAAGAAGCAAAAAGAATATGAATTTTCACCATTTTGGTACGATATGAACACTAAATCTGTTGATTGTAGAAGTTTAGTCCCGTGTGACAATTGTGCCCAATCATGCCCCCGTCCGGCCATGCGGAATACGTAAATGTGGTGGCACAGCTGCAAAAGTCCCACATTGATAGTGAAAAATTAGTTTGAAGACTAAATTAATTAAAATAAACCATGAAGAATGAAATTGATTTTAGTGAAAAAGTTTAGGGATCAAAATGGTGAAATTTCCTTTTATTTTTTTACACCACAATCCTATTTTTTTTTTTTTTTTTGTAAACTAGAGATTTTGGATTTTAAACTTCCTATTTACACTCCTACTTTGCCTCCCAACTCAACCCTCCTCTCCCCCTCCCCCCACCACAATCCTACTTATTTACATCCTATCTAAATTTATTTACACTTATTTAAACCTCAAGAGCTAGCAAGTTGGTTTGGACTGGAACCTATCCAAATATATATCTTTATTACAAGTTTTTTTTTAAACAAAAATATTAGAGTTAAACTTTACTCACAAGTTTTTTTCCAAAAACATTAGAGTGCCCCCTTAAGCATGCGTCTCTGCTAGTCTTGCTTCCCTAAATTTAACCTCTGGGTCCGCCAATGGCAATGTAGAATTAAAGAAAATTCCATCAAAAATCTATAAGAGATAAATTTCATAAAATCAATGTATATAAGAAGGCAATTTACACACATAAGAGTACGCGTAGGAGAAGAAGATTAATGCTAATAATAATATATTAATTGCACACTATAATAACAAGCCTATTGAATTTCACATTTTTCAATTGATGACAATAATAAGATTTCCTATTTATAGACTAGATGATTTGGTAAATAAATTTTGACAACTATAATGAATTACCTAATTATAAAATACCAAATCCTATATATTAAAACTACTATAATTTGACTCTAATAAATTACTAAATACTTACCTTAACTAAAATACTTCTACTAAACTAGAAACTTCTATTTTTTAGGTTTGATTTAACATGCCCAACAAGTTATTCACAAATACTACTTTGATTGAACTTATGGCTACCATTGTTTCTTGTTTAGACTTAAAACCGAAACTTTTCATGTTTTTAGGTTATTGAACGTTTGATTTTCAAATCCTTCTTTGATATTTCTTATGTTCACAACTAGCCCTTAATAAGAAACTTCAACATATTTCGTTAATGATTTTCTAAGAAATGAAAGTAAAAGGAAAAAAGATAGAGAGAGAGCTAAATAAAAGACAAAAAAAAAAAAGGTATAGAGAGCAAATAAGTTGGGTCCTAGGATTCCCAATCAATACCCTACCATTCTCATATTTAACTGGGCATCATTGACCTTAAATCCCATAATTTTTAAATCCATTCCGATCCTTCCAAATTTCCTTTGGCGTTGGGCATAGATATCCTATTGAGACTTGGAATTATTTTCCACGGGTAGTTCGATTGGAAAAGAGTAAAAATAGCAGTATTCGACAAAAACGAATTAAACCCTCAATGGACTAAAGTCACTATGCTGTTGAGAGTCATTTTCTGCAATTTATGAGAATGGTTTGACACCCAAAACTTTGACTTGCAGCTGGGCTCGAAACCGCAAACTCCATCCTTTATGCCGACACGAGACACGGAGACAAAATAAAGTGGTTCCGAATAGGCCAAGCAGGTCTATCATTAAGTTCTGCTGGCATGTTAGCTGTGTGGGTAAAATGACTCAATCGTGTCCTGAGTATTGTATGGCGGAAAGCCCATCTTAGCGTTATGGCAGTGCATCAAAGAGCGAGTACCTGCTTCAAAAGATGCTCATTTTCTGGTAAACGTCTCTTTGACGAAAACATAATGATTCACTCATTGTTGTTGAGCCAAGTGACAATGAAGTCGATACCTGTTAAGGTCTTGTTTTTTCGATTGCTTTAGATTTTATAAAATTTGATTATAGAAATTGATTATAAAGAATAATTAGTATCAGTAAAAACTACTATTTGGGTATTATAGATTTTAGCTACCAAATCTATAAGCAAGATATAAAAGCAATAAAAACGTCACAAAAACTAATTTTTCAACATCATAATCTATAATCAGTTGCAATAATGAATCAAGAACAACCCCAAGACTTTTATGAATGGAGAAAATAACGTTAGAAGAATCACTTTCAAAAGGGATCCGACTGTTTGATTTTAGATTAGTTAGGATCCAACGTGATTATCAGATTATGGGGGTATTACACACAAAAAAAAAGGCATAATGGATTGAGAATGTGGTAAATCATTACAAACTGATGCTCATCCCTTTTTTTTAAACTAGAGGTGTAAATTTAAGAAACAAAAAGAAAAAAGGGTAAATTTTATATATACTGATATTGTATACACAATCACTATTAAATTCAGAGAAATTTCTAAGTTTGTGATGAATTTTTAAAAAATTCTACAAAAGGGGTGATTGTGGCGAGGAATTCTGTCGGGGGGTCTTCGCATTCGTGAAATGCGAGCTCAGGAGAGCTCGCATTTCACGAATGCGAGCTCTCAACAGAGCTCGCATTCCTGTAATGCGAGCTCTGTTGAGCTCGCATTCCTGTAATGCGAATTTTTTTGCTTATTTTTTTTCGGAGGCAGAGATTTATATTTTTGTATTAAAACAAAATGTTTTAAGATGTCGCATGCGCGTTCGCATTCCTTAAAAAAAATTTATGAAATACGTTATTTTATTATAATACATTTAAATGGTGGAAATAAATTAGATCAATGTAAAAATAGAATGAAATTATTAACATGTAAGGTGTTGACTATATTTTATGAATAAAATACTAACTTTTGATCCTTTTTTGTGAAATAAATTTATTTATCAAATTCTAATTTTCCTTTGTTATTAATGAATCGTATTTATTTGTTGACACCGATGAATATTAGTTATAAGAATCTAATAATTAATAGTCATTAATATCTGTTACAATTTTTTTATTGTAATTTTAGAAATTCCATAACGCAATGCTAATTAAAAATTATATAAGTTATTTTTATGAGGTGCATGTTATTTGTTTGGTAGTTGAAAAAGAAAAGAAAAAAATTAAATCAAATATCTAGCGATTAAATCTTGCGTGTTTTACCTTTTACAATTGATGCGAATGTAGATATTTTTAGATGAAAATCACCGATTACTCAACATTTGACATACTGAAGTTGAAATGGGGTCTTGGCGCTGGGTAGTGGGAGCTCACTGAGCTCGCATTCTGAAAATGCGAGCTCACTGAGCTTGCATTTCTGGAATGCGAGCTCGAATTGAGCTCGCATTTTGAGAATGCGAGCTCAGTGAGCTCGCATTTTGGAAATGCGAAGACCCCCATTTACAGAAACCCCTCCAGGAAACGCCCTTGTTGTAGAATTCTTTTTTTTTTCCATCATAAACTAAGAATTGACCCATTAAATTCATGATATATGTGCAAAAATTGAATTTTAAATTCAAATTTTGCATAGTTATCAGTCATCCAAAACTGATAGTATATACACTACAAAAATTTCATCCAAAGAAAAAATTTAGGATATCTAGTTCTTGAATTCCCAATCTTAGTTAATGGATCATGACCTTCTCGACAAATGGATGTTTGTTAGAGCATTCATCACGGTGAAGTCTTTGTGAATGCATTAATGAATGATGGCTAATAAGACAAGCCGCGGTTTACGCCGTGAAGCAGCAAGTTTTGACTTCTTGCAATGCCAAGATAGGATAGCATTATAAATGAAATTAGAAGGTCGCAATCGCATTTGAGACAACAAAAGGCGTCATATGCTGTTTGTCAAGAAAATTGGCTTAGGATGTTCACATTGTAGGTTTTCAATTTCATATTTCTTTTTTATTCTATTTTATCAAAAAAAAAAAATCAATGAAGTAGAACGTACATATGTTTCCCGGCAAAAAAGCTCTGTCAAATTCAACATTTACCAAAAGAACTTGAGGAGTACTTTTATTAGGTGTTGGAATGTATAACACTCACACACACATATATATGTTTCTGATGCGCACTGGTTATGTGGCACTGTATATAACTAGTTTATCCCAAATGCCAAATTTGATAATTTTGACACCAAATAATGACTTGAGTTCCTACACCTTCTTCCTGAAAAATATTGCTTCATTTTACTCCATATTTGAGTACACCGTATTTGACGGTTACGTATGACCAGTTTGCCTTGCAATTGAACCATATATGTTGAACTAGGAAAAAGTGTTAATGCGAGATAAGGGAAAGAACCATTGTTTTGAAAACCGGATCGGACTGGGTGGTTCAACCGAATGGCAATGAACTGGTCATAATTTCTGTCCGGTTCATACCTTGGGTTGATTGAAGTTAAAAACTGGTAAGAACCGTTTGAACCTGATTACACCGTTGAACCGGTGGTTTTTTATTTTTGTCTATTAAATTGATATATATATATATATATATATATATATATATATATATATATATATATATATAAGAATAGGTTTTCCTTAACCCTAAAGACTAATTATTAAATGTCACATCCACTCATTTTCTTCTCATTTTTTGCCTTTTATCAAGTTTGCATCTCTGTTTTCTATTTTTCTGACTTCCTCCAAATTCCAAAATTTTTTTTTTTTTAAGTTACAATCTCTAAATCCCAAAAACGTAAATTAAAAATTTAAACTCATAATGTCTAATTCCCATGGACGTGAATTTTGTATAATTTTAGAATATTGTGGTATTTTTGGGTTGGATTTAAGATTAATTTTTGGTAGATGCAATTGAAATTGAGATGAAATTCATTTGTTGCAACTTATAATTTAACATTTTTATTTGTGAAAATCCAAATTCTTTGAAAATATTAAAATTTTCATCATATAAAATCTTAAATTAGTCCATTGTATGTCTTATTTTGTACTTATATATTTATATAAATTATTTTTTTAAAAATTCATTGAACCAAGATTGAATTGGTCTGACCGGTTGAACCTCTATCCGAAAACCTCACCGGTTCAATTAAGGTCCCAAGTTTTAAAACATTGGAAAGAACTTAGACTACAAATGATGCAATAGAGCCAAACTTGGAACTCATATTTAGGGAAAATTCTATGATTTCTTTAGGGAATTATTCCTTCAATTTGAATATCTCAAGAATGAAAATTAGCTATATTTTGAATTATTTAAATTGTTGCAATCTAAAAGTTAAAATTACTTATTTCATTATCCAACGATATATTTAACTTGAGGTCAATATGAAATCTAAACGGAATTCTAAAATCTCCCCTATTTAGAAGTATTTAATGTATGGGCAAAACTTAAAGAATAAAAAGAATACACAATTAGTTATATTCTTATAAAAAATGATTACTTTTAACTTGGTTTGTGAAACTTTATAGGTTCCTATTGTGTACAGAACCAAATCCTTTTGGTAGTAGAAAACTTCCATACAATCTTGATTACATTTGAATCAATGGACTGTTGCAATTAAAATGAGGGCACAACATATCACTAAAGTTTTTTGCTTGGTATTTAAGTTAAAGATTAGATGGGCCCGCGTGAATGGTCCAGCGGTAGCACCTCCACCCGGTGACCACTAGGTCCCGAGTTCGAATCTCTGCACCGCTGGATTCCTCCGTGCACATATCGTGCTTGGGCCGGGTTGGGGCGTTGGGCCCAGGCCGCAAGGGATTAGTCGGGCCCCGTAAGGATTGATCCGGACACCCCTGTATCGACAAAAAAAAAAAAATTAAGTTAAAGATTAGATGGTACGGTTTTTACACATTTGATCAATGTTTATCAACAGTTATGGACCTGTAATATATGCTTTTGAAGGCAATTCAAGATCAGAGCGCAAGTTGGGCCCTATTTTTAAAAGTGCTTTATAGGTTTAGAAGATTTTACTTCTTCTTTTAGTTACATAGATATGATCATGTCCTGCTTAGAATTCTAATGCGTTTTTACTATTTTTTGGAGGCTGAATAGTGCTAATCTTTGTGTCTTCTTTTTCAAAAGATTCTTCCTTGCGAGTTAGCTTTGGAAATATGCATACAAGTAATTAATTTTCGGGATTATACTTCAATTTCGGTGAATAGAATTAGATCAAGAGCACGACTTAACTAGAAGCAAAAGGAAAACCAATAAAAGGCAACACTAAATTAATTATGACAAAAGAAAATTTAAGTCCTCGTTATCAATCTTACATTTGAGATACAAAATGGTATTCGTCCATTCTATACCTTATAGGCGTTTAGCAAACATAACAAAACATGTTTTTGTAATGCAAAACGTTACATAATTAAATAGCCTTCCAATCATACCTCTCTTGGAACTATTGCAAAGTTTGGCAGGTTCTTCCTTGTTTCTTTTCTTCTTCAAAAAAAAAAAAAAAAAGTTTGACAATTTAATCAATTTGTAATAATCATAATCGATCGAAGTAATCAGCAGAGTCCAAATTGTCAACAATACTTGGACATATTGTTGAATTTTGGACATCAACATTATCCTCTCCATAGTTCTCGAAGTCTGTGTCTTTAAAACATGTAGAAATTAGAATAAACGCTTTTAGGTACATCTTTCTATTTCATAACTTTCACTAAAGGGACTGTAATTTATGATAATATGGACTTTCTACCAAGTGCAAACAATCATCTCTTCATCGCCCAACTACCTGGTGGGCCGACTCCCCGACCCTTTTGACAGAAATGTGGCAAAGATTTTCCTATAAATAGAGACCAATCTATACCAGCTTTCTCATCCTTCCAAAAACCAGTTTTTCAATACACAAGTTTTCCCTGAGCAAAAAATGGGTTCAAAGACACTTCTTTTCCTTTTCATTTCCTTGGCTATAGCCTTAATGATTACCTCAGAGGTTGCTGCTAGGGAATTGGCTGAGACTTCCACATCTGTTGACAATTGTAAGAATTTATTCTCTAGTTCAAATTTTATCATTTTTTCTCTTTCCAAATTTATATGGATCTTAAAATTTTGGACTACACAGTTTAACATTTCAGTTAGATTTTGGTCGTGCATGTGAAGCGTCGGAGTAGAAAAGAAACATAGCTGAGGTGTATATACACCTTAGCATGGTGTACATACAATTGTTAAGCCTTTCCCAACGTGGGACTTGGAGTATAGTGCATAAAACATAAAAATTTTGGATCATTTTCCTGTACTTGTTGTGTCAAAATAAATTTTACACTAGTACTTCTCTATGCATAAAACATACTTTTTATTGAAATTTTAAGATTCTCATTTTGAATATAGCGTTAAATAATCTTTATACTCATAATAAAATAAAGATTAATTGTCAGAAACTATGATTCACTATGGTAAAACTAGCCATTAGTTAGTAGTAATAATCCATTTTAAGGATATCTGTACGATACTAACTTGACACAGATAAATGTTCAAATGATTACGATGTTTCTTGATATGCTACCTAAAAAAGTGTGGACAATTCGGTCCAAACCTTACATTTCAGAATTGCGATTACGGTAACTAACGCCTACGCGGTATTTATCTTCTTTGCAGCTAATGCAGTTGAGAGTGATGGCTACGGAGGGTACCGTGGAGGAGGATATGGGGGCTATCCAGGAGGAGGTTATGGAGGATATCATGGGGGTGGATATGGAGGATATCATGGGGGTGGCTATGGCGGACGTGGCGGTGGCGGCCGTGGTGGTTATGGAGGATATCACGGGGGTGGATATGGAGGGTATCCTGGTGGTGGCTATGGAGGACGTGGTGGTGGTGGCTATGGAGGACGTGGTGGCGGCTATGGAGGACGTGGTGGCGGCGGCTATGGTGGACATCCTGATGAGGCTGTTGATGCAGAGACTGAGAACTAATAAAGCCAGCATCTAGCTAGGTCGTGATTACTCATCAATGCTTAAACAGGCTCAGTAGTTTGTAGTGTCAAATAGAAATAACAGCTTGACGAGTGATCATGTAATATGCACTCTATGTATTTGCAAGCTAGTTCAATATTTCGAGTATGTGTGTGTGTAACTGTGTGTCTCTTGTATGACCACTTCTGATGTGATGGCAAAATATTCTCATGCATTATGAAGCAGGTTTACTTATGTTTCACTAAAAAGTTGAGTTATGTTTGCTTATGAGATTATTTTGAAAACCTTTTTAGAATGATACTGTACCACGTTTTGTAATGTAATTTACATTGAATAAGCTGATAACAAATCATTAGAAAAGGAAATAATTGAAAACAGGTTTACTTATGTTTCACTAAAAAGAAATTTTTTTTTTCCAAAAAAAGGCTATCCAAATTAGCAAGTATTTCAAACTAACAACGAAGTCATGGATACTTTTTGTTGGATTATTTGTACATCAATTAAACATTAGATTGATACTTTTTTGGGGGTTTACTTGATTAACCAATCTAATACAAAAAATTTTCAATAACACATATGACGAATTCAATCTTCTATCCAAACCAAATATTTGATCGGATCTACCTATACAGAAAATGATGTGAATAGTATGCAAGAGATTTTGTTTACTTAGTTTCATGACCAGGGTCATCTCTAATCCAATTGGTAGTGACTAGAGGGGCCCAAATTCTTTACTCTTTATTGATTAGTACAAAGATTTTTTGGCTAATTGATGTGGGATTGTTTTTGTTTAACAATTGTATGACCAAAATTTGAGAAAATCTTCTTACTATGGTCTTGGAAGTGATGTTTTTAAATAGACATTCGATCATAAAAAATTGCATCTCAAAAACTCGGTCAAATCCTATCAAAATCGGGTTTGAGCGGAAACAGGTGAAAACGGACAAAACCTGATTTTTTCCATTCTCATATTGTGATGACTTTTTTCCCCCTTATCTTCCTTTGATATTTGGCTAGCAGCAAAGAACTAATCTAAAATCAAATTATAAACCCAGATTGCAAGAAAAATTCCATTAGCTAAATTCTTTAAACCCATTTCTCATGCAACTAATTTCTTGAAAATTTGCAATCAAATTAGAGAAAGAAGGGAAAAAAAAGAGCAAAAAAGGGAAGAGAAAAGAGAGCTTTCATGCGAGTTTATTGTGTGATGAAAGAAAAGAGAGAGCTATGGTGTAATCTAGAGAAAGAAGAAGACAAAAAAAAAAAAAAGCAAAGCAAGTGATGGCCTCTTTCTCCAGCAACTTCTCTTCACCTGTTGCTTGCTTTTATCCCTTCTCTACCATTCTTCACAGCACCATCTGGATCATCCTCCTCCTTATTCCTCGGCTGTTTCTCGTCGTGGTTTCTTTATCAAAAGCCATGAATCAAAATTACTAATAAAAACCAAAAGGCTTTGTTCAGCGAACAAGTAAGTGACGCCCGCAGCAAAGAAAACAGCAAGTAGGAGTTAGGTTCGACATTCATTTTCTGTGGATACCCTAAAACTTTTTATAGTTGTGTTTTGACCCTTATAGTTTTAGCAAAGTGTAAAACTAACTCATCACATTTTCCAAATTACATTTTTGCTTATAGCTTTCAAAATTATTTAACCAGAATCGTTTTGAACTAAATCTAAACTCATCAAATAACTATGTAAATTTGTAAACCACTAATTTAAAGGAAACTTTTATATATTATCTGAATTATATATCATTAATATATATTCATGACGTATTTATAATATCATCCGATTTGACTCTTGAATTAAACTATTGAACCTATTGATCCTAACCCCCGATTTCAATTGAGTCGCTTTTTGTTCTGAGATTCAAAACATAGCTTGGAAGTTCTAGCCAAATCCAAGAATGATCCTAATCTCATCCTTTGGAAGTGATTTTTTATGTGTTACTCCATCCATTGCACAGTGGTTACTATCACTAAAAATTGCAGATGCCGCCGAGTCCTCCTGAGTATAAAGTTTTCAAGGAAATCAAAGTAATAGTGGATGGTGTCCAGGAGATAATATACTTTAGATCTGGAATAAGAATCGACTGCACAAGTCTTTGACAAATAAAACAAGTATAACCTTGACTTAACTGACCAAAAGTTCAATACTTGATGGCTTCCATTTTAGTCCAAGTGCGACATCCCAAAAATGGGATAAGTTACGGGTTGTTGCAAGCAAGCTTGCACTAAAAGTTGCAACCCGATTTTAAGGATAGGTTGGTACTTGGGCCTAATACCTGGACCTTCCTTCCTCACAACTGGACTTGCCGAGCCTATGTCTCTTGGCTTTCTAAAAAATTTGAAATCATTTAGAAAATGTTTCTTCAAACCAAGCCTCCTACTAATTGTCATAATATATGGGTTTGCTTAAAAAATTCATGCGGATGCATTGTACACCTATCTAATCTGGTGGTCAGTTCCCTTCGAATTACTCTTGAATTTCTTCAGGTCCCTCCTCCCCTTTGTATAGAATAGTGTAGGTTTATCGTATCCGAAAAAAAATTTAGAAAATGTTTCTTTTTTTTATTATTTTTCAAATAAAAAATTATTTTGCAAATTTTTTTTTGTAACTTGATGAACCATATAACACAGTACCGGGTGGCAACTCGTAACTTTTACTAATAACTCTTTCTTCTAGACTATTTTTTTGTCTCTCCAAATCACTGCATTTTTAGAGCCCCGTATTCGGCCTTATGTTTTTCAAACCAAAACCATTTCCAAAGCCTTTCTTTTTTTTTTGTTCATTCTAGAAACTATACTTTGTTATTTTTTTAGCATTAGAAAAGGGGCACAACAGTGCGCTTTGACACTATTGGTACCAGGGAGAGTTTTGCTCATCGAGTACATTCTTGTACAGAAGCCTAAACTGAGTTGGCACAATTTATTTGGTTCTTAGTTCTGCCCTGATTTAGAGTTTTAACTTAATGGGGCATTTCTATATTCAGAAACTGCATAAAATGAAGTAAATTATATCATATTAGAGACATGAACAATTCGCCTTCTTTTACTGTGAAACTAAAATAGGTACAATGGAAGTATCAATTGCTGGGGAAAAATAAAAATTGACTGAATGCAAAAGTAAAAAGATTGAGCGTGATTCGATTGACACGAATTCAACTCTAAGATTTAGTCTGTATTGTTGAAAGTCATTCTCTGGGGATGGATATGGAGGGTACCCTAGTGGTGGTTATGCAGAACATGGCTGTGGTAGCCGTGGTGGTTACGGTGAATATATTTTTTTGGTCGCAATAATAATATTTTAATAACCTAATCTATCATATTCTATAAGGATATTATCGCTTTGGTTGTTGTCTGGCTGCAGTTATTATGGCAGAGGTCAGGCAGTCGATGTAAAGCCTCTGAATTAATAAACCAGCCTCTAGTCTAGGCTACAATCAATACTATACTTGGCTCAATGTAATAGTTGTTTTTTCTAGAGTGAAACATGAATAAGAGCTTTATCAACTGTATCATTCATCCATCCATGTGTAAGTTGGCTCAATGCCGTAGTTGTTTACCAACATTGTGTACATCAAACGTTCTGGCCAGCTTACAGAGTAAACAACTCCTTCCACCTTCCTTTCTTTTCCGAAGTATAAAGGCCAAAGAGGATAGGGAAAAAAAAAAGAAATATGAAAAGGATGGAATAACACTTGGCATTAGAAAGTCATTTCATGTTAGTCCGGTCGAAACTTACTCTCTTTAGTCTTGACTAGTAGAATTATAGGAAATCACGAGTGCTTAAATTGATGTTTACAATTGAAACTCTTATATATAAAATTAAAATTATAGGAATTTGAGAGAAGACTATCTTAAATTTAAAAACATTGAAGAATTGGCCTGCATTAGTTTTTTTTTTTTTTTGTCCATATTTTGGGACATATTTCATACTATAGAAACTAAAGTATCTCATTACGAAGTTCAGGGATCAAAATAAAATTATAGCTATGGTTGAAGGGTAAAAGGTAGAATTAATCTTTTTATTTGGTTCTGAATTCTTCCCTGGTTCAACCTTTAAACTGAATGGCTCTACGAATATGAAGAAACAATACAGATTAAAGTAAAATTTTTGTTGCACACATGTAAGCTTATTCCATTGTTTCTAACATTTTCATCAGTTGCACGATGAAAAACAAAAACAAGTTGCAGAAGCATGGGCAAAAGGATGGACTGGACTGCTTGCAAGCAGTCCAGTCTTTGGCCATTGACAATTAAGGCTTGAAATTTTTCGAGACCATTAGTCCAAAATCTGTGACAATTAAGGCAAAAGGGTTCTTTTTTTTTTTTTTTTTCAGTTAGTGGTAGTGAGTGCAATTGTTTGATAAAAATTATAGTCCTGAACCGAACATGCTCGGTGTTTTGCCAATATGTAAATGGGATTATTATTTATTTCTGAAATTATACTATTACAAGAAAGTCGCTAGTGATAACAACATAGCAAAATTCACCAAAAATAACAAATTCGATCTTTTTCAAAAGGAACCCAACCTTTAGCTAGTGAAAGACATAAACTCTCACTTTAAAAGAAAGAAAGAGTTCGCTGTAAAGCTACAACAGATGCTCTGGATATATCATTTGAGAAGAAAAATTGATTAGTTACTCTAAAAAGTAAAAATAAGTATTATTGGACACATGCTTAGTAAACCTGTAAAAAGTAAAAATAAATATTATTGGACATATGCTAAGTACACCCCTAATGGACTCGGTCATTCAGTCACCATGTTGTTGAAAGTCATTTTTTCAGAAATGGGGCATCACAAGTTCCATTTCGCATAAGTTGGTATAAATTAACAATTTACTTTTAATTTATACCAAATTGCTCTCAGCTTATACTAAATGATAATAATCAACTTATATCAAATTGTACCTAATTTACACCAAATAATAACAAACCAATGTACATTGAACTGCACCTGATTTACATCAAATCGGACCTGATTTTTACTGAAATTCTATTGATTTACGTCAAAGTTCAAATTGTGCAAGATTGTGAGGCCTTGAATCCATTTTTTCTACCATTAATATTGAGCGACCAACCGATTCAGAAATGAGTTCCAAGAAACTTCTTTTGTCTTGTTGAAACTTTTACTTATGTTATTGTTTAACTTGTTTTTCAAATGGAGTCATTCATTTAGTGGCCTAGAGTTTAGGAATTTGCTGTACGTTGGAGTCTTTCAGTTATGACTTAGTCAGCAGATTTAGTGGCTTAGTGGTCTAGTCTTTAGGAGTGGTGGGGTTATGGAGAAGGTGCCAGATATGGGACCTGATCTTAAGGGATTTCAGTTGTGTGTTTTGCCTATTTAAAGGCTCCAAAGTTTACGATTAAGGATGACTTTTTGGCCACAGTACTACTGTTATCTTTGCTATTTCTTATCAGTGGCATCAGAGCTACAAGATTCCTGAGACCTGAGAGTGAAACACCTGAAATTATCTACTCTTCCCCACTACCCTATCCAAATGGCCAATGACTCAAATTTTGTGCAAGCCGCCATCCCTCGCTTTGATGGTCACTATGACCACTGGAGCATGCTCATGGAAAATTTTTTACGGTCCAAAGAATATTGGTCAGTGGTTGAATCTGGAATTCAAGAACCACCAGCAGGTGCAACCGTGACAGATGCTCAGCAAACAGACATTGAAGCTAGAAAGCTCAAAGACTTGAAAGCGAAGAACTATCTCTTCCAGGCTATTGATCGTCCCATCTTGGAGACTATTCTTTGCAAAGATACATCCAAGGATATTTGGGATTCAATGAAGAAAAAATATCAAGGCTCTTCTAGAGTGAAGCGCACACAGCTTCAAGCCTTGAGGAGGGATTTTGAAGTTTTGCAGACGAAGGATGCGGAATCTGTTACAAGCTTTATTGGAAGGACGATGGAAATTGCAAATAAAATGAGATGCTATGGAGAAGAGATTAAAGATGTTAACATAGTAGAAAAAATTCTGTGTTCTATGACGCGAGAATTTAACTATGTTGTTTGCTCAATTGAAGAGTCAAACGACATAGATGACCTCTCTCTTGATGAATTGCAGAGCTCCTTGTTAGTCCATGAACAGAAGATGAATCGAAGCTGGACAGCAGAGGAACAAGCTTTAAAAGCTTCTACCAACACTCGCTCCAACAGCTCAAGAGGAAGAGGCAGAGGCCGAGGAAGAGGAAGGGGAGATCGAGATCATGACAAATCTAGAGCAGAGTGCTTTAGATGTCACAAATATGGTCATTATGCTTCTGAATGTGTCACTGAACTGCCAAAGTATAAAGAAAGAGAGGAGAACTCAAATTTTGCAGAAGAAACGAATGAACCAGAAACTTTGTTGATGGCTGCCCATGAAGGAAAAAGATTGAGTCGAATATTTGGTATGTCGATACAGGCTGCAGCAATCACATGAGTGGAAGTAAGTCTTCTTTTTCGAATCTAAATGAAAGCTTTCACTCTACTGTCAGTTTTGGTGACTTCTCTACTGTGAAAGTGATGGGAAAAGGTGATGTTAAGATACATACTAAGAATGGCCTTGTGAAAACAATTTCTAATGTGTTGTATGTTCCTGATTTGAAAAGTAATTTGTTGAGTGCTGGTCAGTTGCAAGAAAAGGGGTATGTCATTACAATTAAGAAATGCACTTGTGAAATTTATGATCCTGATAAAAGAAGTTCTATTGCGACTGTCCAGATGAGTTCTAACAGATTATTTCCAATGAAAATTGAAAGCATTCAATCTTGTTTGATGGCTGAAGTAAAGGACCCCTCATGGTTGTGGCATTTTCGTTATGGCCACTTAAGTTTTGGTGGACTGAGGGCTCTACAACAGAAAACCATGGTGACAGGGCTTCCGGAAATTACTGTTCCCTCCCTAGTTTGTGAAGACTGTGTTGTCAGCAAACAACACCGTTCTCAGTTTCCCAAAGGAAAGTCTTGGAGAGCAAAGGATGTGTTAGAGCTGGTGCATTCAGATATTTGTGGCCCAATAAACCCATCGTCTAATGGAGGTAAAAGATACTTAATTACCTTCATTGATGATTTTTCAAGGAAAACATGGGTTTATTTTTTACAGGAAAAATCAGAAGCTCTTACTATGTTTAAAAGGTTCAAAGCTCTTGTGGAAAATGAAGCAGGCAAGACTATTAAGTCTCTTCGAACAGATTGGGGTGGCGAGTATTGCTCAAAAGAATTTGAAGGTTTTTGCATGCAACATGGCATTCGAAGAGAACTTACAGCTGCACATACACCACAAAAAAATGGTGTATCGGAGCGGAAGAACAGAACAATTCTTAATATGGTGAGAACTCTATTAACAAGAGGAAGAGTTCCAAAGACTTTTTGGCCGGAGGCTGTAAAATGGAGTATTCATGTTTTAAACAGAAGTCCAACTTTTGCCGTTCAAAACAAGACTCCTGAAGAGGCTTGGAGTGGAAGAAGACCAGCTGTAGATCACTTTAGAATCTTTGGTTGCCTCGCCTATGCCCACATCCCGGATGCGAAAAGAAAAAAACTTGATGACAAAGCTGAGAAATGCATCTTTCTTGGTGTAAGTGAATCCTCCAAAGCCTATAAATTATTCAACCCACTGACGAAGAAGATTGTGACCAGCAGGGATGTTGTTTTTGAAGAAGAGAGCACCTGGGATTGGGATGGGCAGCAGCCTAAACAAGTCTTTTATGATGATGATGCTAAACAGGAGCAAGTTCCAGCACTTGACATGCCACAAAACTCTTCAGATACAACTCAAACAGCTACTGGAATTTCACAACCAGTTGCTGAAGTAAATGAAGAAGGAGCCCAGTCAGTTGGTCGAATTAGAAGAAGGCCTGCTTGGATGGAAGATTATGAGGTAACTGGGTTAAGTAATCCAATTACTCATTTTGCTTTGTTCGCAGATTGTGATCCTACAACTTTTGAGAGTGCTGTCAAAGAAGAAAAATGGCAAAAGGCAATGGACGATGAAATCAATTCAATTGAGAAGAATGACACTTGGGAGTTGTGTGATCTTCCTAAGGGGCACAAAACCATTGGTGTCAAATGGGTCTTCAAGACAAAGCTAAACAAAGATGGTGGTGTTGACAAGTACAAAGCACGCTTGGTGGAAAAAGGATACAAGCAGCAGTACGGGGTTGATTATACAGAAGTATTTTCTCCAGTTGCAAGACATGACACGATCAGATTGGTGGTTGCATTAGCAGCGCAAAATTCTTGGCCTATCTTCCAGCTAGATGTCAAATCAGCATTCTTGCATGGGTATTTGGAGGAGCAGGTATTTATTGAGCAACCCCCTGGCTATATTAAAGTTGGGAATGAGAATAAAGTGTTCAGACTGAAAAAGGCTCTTTATGGACTAAAGCAAGCTCCGAGGGCTTGGTATAGTCGAATTGAGACTTATTTTCTTAAAGTTGGTTTTATAAAATGTCCTTATGAGCATACAATGTTTGTTAAGATTGAAGATGGGGGGAAGCTTCTCATAGTTTGCCTGTATGTTGATGACCTTATATTTACTGGAAATTGTGATACCATGTTTGGTGAATTCAAGAAATCCATGATGAATGAATTTGAAATGACTGATCTTGGTTGGATGTATTATTTTCTTGGCATAGAAGTAATGCAATTAGATGATGGAATTTTCTTATCTCAAACGAAATATGTGGGAGAAATTTTGAATAGATTTCATATGAAGGATTGCAATTCTGTAAGTACTCCAATTGAATGTGGCATGAAGCTACACAAAGATCATGATGGAAAGAAGGTTGATAGCACACTCTACAAACAAATTGTGGGCAGTTTAATGTATCTTACTGCAACAAGGCCAGATATAATGTACTCTGTGAGTTTAATCAGCAGATATATGGAAAGTCCCACGGAGTTGCATTTGTTAGCTGCCAAGAGAATCCTTCGTTATTTACAAGGAACTCGAAACCTAGGGATATGCTACAAGAAGGGTGAAAAATCTAACTTGGTGGGTTATACTGATAGTGATTATGCAGGAGATCAAGATGATGGAAGGAGTACTTCTGGCTATGTTTTTATGCTTGGAACAGGTGCAATCTCCTGGTCATCAAAGAAGCAATCAATTGTCACCGTATCCAGTACAGAAGCTGAATTTGTTGCAGCTACGGCTTGTGCTTGCCAAGCCATATGGCTGAGAAGAATACTTGAGGAGTTGCAGTTCAAGCAATGTGGAGCTACTATAATACTATGTGATAACAGCTCTACAATCAAGTTATCAAAGAATCCAGTGTTCTACGGAAGAAGCAAGCACATTGATGTGAAGCTTTATTTTTTGAGAGATCTTTGCAAAGATGGAACTGTTGATTTGATGCATTGTAAGAGTGATGATCAAGTTGCTGATATATTCACCAAGGCGCTCAAGAGAGAATCGTTTGTGAAACTCAGAGGATTACTAGGTCTCTGCAACCTAGGTTCAGTCAAGGTTGTAAACTGATGTTAGTTGTTTACTAACATCAGTTTAAGGGAGGGATTGTTGAAACTTTTACTTATGTTATTGTTTAACTTGTTTTTCAAATGGAGTCATTCATTTAGTGGCCTAGAGTTTAGGAATTTGCTGTACGTTGGAGTCTTTCAGTTATGACTTATTCAGCAGATTTAGTGGCTTAGTGGTCTAGTCTTTAGGAGTGGTGGGGTTATGGAGAAGGTGCCAGATATGGGACCTGATCTTAAGGGATTTCAGTTGTGTGTTTTGCCTATTTAAAGGCTCCAAAGTTTACGATTAAGGATGACTTTTTGGCCACAGTACTACTGTTATCTTTGCTATTTCTTATCATGTCTTGCATTTCGTTGGCTGTAGTTCTAATGATCACGTGTCAGGTGGATGCTAGGGAGTTGGCTGAAACTTCCACGTCAGTGTCAGTTGACAATTGTAAGAATTTATTCTCCAATTCAAATTCCACCCATTTCTTATCTGCCTGGGTTTCTTTGTAGCATATGTATATTAAAAACTTTGGACCACAGAATTTAGCATTTCAAGTTATGTATATAATTTTGGTTGCACATGTGAAGTGTCCGAGTACTAAGAAACATAGCTGAAGTGTTCTTTAAGGTTTAGATGCACCTTAGATAAGCTGCACCTTTAAGTGTCAAGCCTTTTCCTGAAGCGGGGCTTGGGGGTGGTAATACACTAATTCTAGTTAATGTGTGTTTTAACTAGTATTATATGATAAAATATAAAATCATACGGGGAAAGGTTTGACACTAAGGGATTATATGGTAAAATATAAATTATACGGAATTAGTGTGTCATGTATATTATATTTATATATTTTGATTAATTCAATCATTTTAATTTTTAAATAAGGGTAATTTTAATATTTTCAAAGGTTTCATTACGAATAATCATTTCGATCACTTTGACACTTTAATCCAAATTATGAGGGAATTATGTATAATTTTTGAAACCGTAAGGAGGTTATGTACAAAAATAACAAATCATAGGGGGGTAAAATATAATTTGCCCTTTTCTTTACACTGGTTTAGTAATTCTTATTTTACATGAGTATGAATATACAACATATAACTTCTAACCAAATTTGAAGCTTTAATTTTTTACATATGACATGCATCCAATCATATTGCTATAGAATTTCCCAATATCGATAGTGTATAAACGATTAATTAGCAAGAACCATGTTCACTATGATAAAATAATCTATCAGTTGGTAGTGATGACCATGTTCAGGGAGTTTGTGAAAAGAAGGCAATAATTTTGACACATACATTAGAAGACAGAATTCCAAATGATTATGATACTTAATTGATATCATATGCGTTGACCAAAAGCATGAACACAAATCTGTCGAAAGTTTACTATTTGAAATTGTGACTGAAGTAATTAACGCGCGTGCCATATTTTTGCTCATTGCAGCCAAGACAGAAGAAGCAAATGGCCTAAAAGAAGCCAAGTACCCAGGTGGCTATGGTGGGTACCCCGGAGGAGGATATGGTGGTTATCCCGGAGGGGGGGTATGGAGGGTATCCTGGAGGAGGTTATGGGGGGTACCCAGGTGGTGGATACGGGGGCTATCCAGGAGGAAGGTATGGTGGATATCCTGGGGGTGGCCGTGGTGGTTATGGTGGAAATTGCCGCTTTGGTTGTTGCGGCCGAAACTATTATGGTGGGGGTTGCAGGTGCTGCTACTATCCTGGTCAGGCTGTGGATGCTGAGCCTCAGAACTAATAAAGCCAGCTTCTAGCAAGCTCATTGGTGATATATAGCAGCACTTAGTAGTATGAAGTGCGGATAAGAGCTTGATTATTGATCATGTAATATGACTCCATGTATTTGTTGGGTAGTTAAATATTTCAAGTATGTGAGTGTATTTGTGTCTCGTTTTGAGCACTTTTGTTGTGATGACAAAATATTTCGTGGGATATGTCTTCAATTCAGTCATTCTCCACTAAAAATTGGGAAGGTTACTATTTCAAATTAGAAAAAATCGAGGCTTATTCTGGTCACTTTTTCTGTAATTCTAGGACTTTTTTTTAAGTATACTTCGTTTTTAATCTAACACAAATGTTTGAGATAGCAAATTTGGCAAATGCAACCCTTCCTTTTGGATTATATTTTTGACTAATCATAGATAACAAAAAAAAAAAACCCTTACTCGTATTCGTGGCAATACTGATTAGACTGCTAGTTCTACTGGTCAGCTTACTATAAAATTGAGTGGTACCAGTTGGGAGCTGCAATTCATGGCAACATTAGCAGTGCAAATCAAATTTTGGGATGATATTATATGAACAAATCCTTTAACTGATTGCCAATTTAACACACTAAATGATCTCGAAGAACATAGTTTAGGTGTTTACTTGAAATTTGCTGCACCAAAAAGTCTCGCGATCTATTCATAATTGATCATAAACCTTTATTCACCTCTTTTATGCTTTCTGCAATTTCACATGTACTTCAAACATTGAAAGTTCAATAAAATGACTTTTTTTTTGGGTTAAAAGAAAGACTTCAAGTCTTACGAGGTGAAAGGAAGAAAGAAAACTGAGTGCTTGAATCCCAAATCAAAGGTCTCACGATCATCTAATAAATGTTCCCACCAAGTGAGTCGAGTTTTAAAGGCAAAGTGACAATTTCCTTTACTATTTACTATTTTCCTACATGAGAGGAGTTAAGATAACGTAGATATTGTGAATCTCTTTTTTCTTTGTTTTGGTTTACTTTCTGAGCTATTTGATATGTTTTTTTTAATACCTAAAGGATTTGTCAGAAATTATCTTTTATAATTCTTTGTATAATTTACGTTTGGGGGTAAAATTATCTTTTACCACCTAGTTTGAGGGGATAAACTGAGATTGACCATGTAAAATTGCAAATTGTATAATATAATATTCTTTTCTCAGACTAGCCATGTCATATTGGATTTTTTCTTTATACCACCAATTCAGTACTGTGACATAAAGAAAAATTTGTCACCACTACTAAAGCTATACTAAAAGAATAATTAATGGGATATCCTAATTACGAAAGTAATTGTACAATTGCACTGCGGGATGGGTTAAAAATGTCATAGTTTCTGGGAGAAGCTTTTCATTTTGAATTCTACAAAATAAAATTTAACTATCTTTATGTTTTGTCATCATTATGATCCAGACCATTAATTCAAAATCTGTGATGGGGTTCTTTTTCTGAGTGGTGGTAAGTGCAGTTGTTTGATAAAAATTAAAGTATTGAGCTGAACATGCACGATTTTTGGTGACAAAAGAAGCATAAAGCATTAAAAAGATGGGAACTTCTTAGTGTCAATATGTAAATGCGAATTATTATTGATTTTTGAAATTATAGTATTAGAGGAAAGTGGTCAGTGATAATAACATAGCAAAAAAAAATCTCTAAAAATGACAAAGTCAACCTTTTCAAAATGAACCCAACTTTAACCAGTGAAGAACATAAACTGTCATCGTTTTTTCAAGGTAAAATTGTTTAATTTTGTTGAGATCAAGAATGGAAATTTCTACAAGAGATAGACTCAGATGCATAATACAATTCCTATCTATTCACAATGTTCAAGCTACTGAAAGCTGTGGAAAGACAAACCCCATTCCAATGCTAAATTCCAAGTTTCATAATTTTTTGAAAATTTTTCCCAACCTGACAGGTTGATTTTTTTTTTATTATTTTTTTTAAAAGAAAGAAAATATTTGCTGTAAAGCTACAGTAGATGCTCTGGATATATCATTTGCGAGGAAAAGATTGATTAGATACTGTAAAAGTAAAAAAAAGCATTATTGGACACATGCTAATTAAACCCTTAGTGGACTAGGTCACTATATATGCTGTTGAAAGTCATTTTCTACAATTAATAGTGTCGACCTGCCGATTCAGTTCTTTGTACGACAGTACTGAAAGCTTTGACCTGCAATTTGGGTCGAAACCTCCAACCCTTTCATCCTAGTCGATTTACCCACGAGGCTGGCGGACATTATATAATCCAAGTAGATAACTCATTGAATTTTCCGTGCATTGCATGCAGAATTTAATGATTTATCCACTTGGCTGCTGGGCATAATTAACGTGTCCGGAGGCATTAAATGGAAGAAAAATAATCTTATCACAATAGCACATTATAAGCGCAAAAAAAAGTGAAGAAACATACATTTAAAGGGCATTTAAAGGTGCATAGGTCCTGGTAAATGTTTCTATTTTGAAAAAACCATAATACATTCATAATTTCTGTTACATTTCTTGAAATAAAATGTTTGTTTTCTGCAGCATCCAACCCAGTGGAGTCTCTGTCAATGCTTTAATGAATGATAGAAGCAAGACATGCAGCGTTTTACGTGCCGAAGCAGGAAGTTTGACTTCTAGCAGAATTGCAACTTGGAACTATTAATTGAATTTGTTTGTCGGGATCGCATTGGACACGTCAAACTAAATTGCAACTTGGCTTACAAATTGCACATTGTAGGACATTAATTTCTTTTTTTTTTTTTTATCAAAGAACAAATATGCATACGTTTTTTGCGCAAAATGTTAAGTGCCAAAATAAACAAATTTGGCATTGATTGAAAAGTCGAGAAGAACTCGTGAAGGATTTATATTAAGTGCTGAATTGGATAAACTTGTCTTATATTTCTAAGGTCCACTGCTTATGTGACACTCCGAAACTATCTTTGTCAAATGCCAAATTTGACCACTTCAAGAGCAGATAAGGGTTCATGTATTCCTACATCCTCTCCCTAAAACAATGGCTTCGAATTTTCCTGTATTTGAGGACACTGTCACTTATTTGTCCGGTTAGATATGACAAGTGTGCCTTGGAATTGAACCATGTAGGTTGAGCAAGGAAAAAATGCTATGAGACACGGTATAAGGGGTAGACCTCAATTGCAAATGACACAATAGTACCTAAGTCTGACAGTCATTTTAGTTTTCTTTTTGGGGTAAAATAAAGATGAATAAAAGTAAATAACATCCCTACAAAGTAATTAGCTTAGTACAGTCATCCCAAGGAGGTGACTCCGCTCAAGTCATTTAGTAGTTGAAGAGACCAGTTGAATTTCATACATATAGAAAGGTCTTGTACTCTTATGATAGTGAGACAATTGTGTATTTTATTTGATGGTATTTGATCTCAATTTTGGCCACTTATTATGCAAAGTAATGGGTTTCTGCTCATAATTGGTATTTGTGTCAGTTGCAGGCGATTGGTATCAAAAGTGATGAAAAGAGGCCAATTTCCAGAAGACTATTCATTCCAGAGCGTGCCCACGCCAGAGGCCGCAGAGTTAAGTCCAAAAAGAAAGACCGCGGGACTTATCCCTGGAAGCTCGCCACTATTTTTGGGAGATATGTTTTGAAGTTGCGTGGGATTAGGAGTCATCTTCAGAGAATATTTTGGCAACAAATCAAGGAGGAAAAGAAGGGAAGATATCCCATATAGATACAAACACGTATTTGGCTAAAGGAGGCGGTGGCAGAAAAACTTTAAAGAGGAGAGCAACAGACTAGCAGTTTATCTTTTATCTTTTTCCTTTCCTTCTTAACATGAGTTAGAGATTAGCATCTGTACTTTTTCATCAGCAAAATTATATTAAAACTTGGGATTGGATCGTCGTCATGAGGCGAGGCTAAGTTCCTTTATCTAGTTGAGGAATAATCAAGGCCCGGTGCACAGACAATTGTGAGATCTTTTTAATTGTTCTGTGTTATTTTAAATTTTGCGTTAGTGGGTATTTAATTATTCTTTGTTTTAATAGGCTATTATTGTTTGGATTTATTGGATTAATGTGGCCAGTTGTTCAATTGTCTGAATAGTATACTGCCAATTAGGACGATGGTGTGTATCACTTAATTGTCTTAAAATTAGTGACAAACGGCGCAATTTCATTGCCTCGCAAGTAGTTTAATCTATGTTGTAGGAATAGTTAATCTAGTTTAAATGAACCCGCATGTGTATTTGTTGACTAGAATTGGGTTTCTCTAATTCCTAAAGCTGTGAATAGATTAAATCCTACGAGCGTTTCTGGGGTTATCTATTTTACAATGGAGTAGTTTAAGAGCGTCTCTAGACTACCATATAATTAAGGAGAGATTGGTAGTTTGACGGTTGTCGAATTGCTTGAACCAATTTACTTGCGAACGTGTGAATTAATTCAGGTATCTATGATCAATTGCGTGAGCCGGTGCCGAAATTATTTCCTTAACTAGGTTGTTTCAATCAATTGTTTATTATATCCTTTAGCTACTGCACTGTTTGCGAATTGCAGATTCAGTACCCTACATCTTTAATTTGTTCTTTTATATCTCCCTTCCTAAAACCCCCCAAATTATCTATGTAATAAATCTGCCAGTTCCCTAAGAAGACGACCCTACTCACCACCACACTCATTTAGTTTTGGGAGTAGGTATTGATATAAATTTTATTTTTGGTAGTTTGACAGCCGCCATCTTACTAGGGGTGTTGGGCGGCTAGGGCTTCTTGAGTGCCATGGCAACATCGGCTGCTCTTCAACCGCAGGCTGGAGGGCATCCAATCTCTACGGCGCATCCTTCATTTCAACATAAATCATTCTCTTCACTCTTTTCTTCAAATGATGGTCCAACTCTGGAATTGCAGACAGACAAAACGACGAGAAGGGGGGAGCCAGCAGTGGTTTTCTCTCCGCTGGACGTGTCAAAAATTGTAGCCTCTTTTCAGCTTTCTTTGGTTGACAAGTTTTCAAAAGGTCGTCCTCCCATGGAGGATATTCGCAGGTTTTTCAAGGCATTGGATTTGAAAGATGAGATTTCAGTGGGTCTCTTAGATCATCAACATGTGCTTATTCGTCTTGCTAGTGAGAAGGATTTTCATTGGATTTGGGGTAGGAACGTATGGTATGTATTTGGATGCCCAATGCGGCTGTTTAAATGGACTTCATCATTCCATGTCGATAAAGAACCTTCAATAGTTCCTGTATGGTTTTCACAACCGAAACTGCTAGTTCATTTTTTCAAGAAGGAATGCCTAATTCACATAGTGTCTTGCTTGGGTAAACCACTTTTCAGGGATGCTGCAACCAACTCATTGGCATGACCAAGTATGGCTCGTGTTTGTGCGGAGGTTGACCTATTGAAATCTCTTCCGAAACGGGTATGGATTAGTGTTGGGACAGGTGAATCGGAGGGATTTTGCCAAGTGTTAGAGCCTGACAATTTGCCTTCATATTGCTCCTTCTGTTTCCGCCAAGGCCATGATATGGATGGGTGTCATGTTAAGTATCCAGAATTGAGAGCAGCATTGCTACATGAAGGCCAAAACAAACAGGAGATACAATGAAGGACTGCTGTGGTTTTTTGTCCCAAGTAAACCGGCATAGACGAAAAGGAAGGAAGTAAATCGATAGTTGAAGTGAGTCCAAGTTTCGAGGTATTGGCTGGGGATGCCTTACTCGAGGCCTCTACTAAGGTTGATCCATCGACGGCAATGGCTACTGGTGGAGTTCGTGATCCAGGTTTGTCATCGCTGGTTCTGCTCCAATCTACAGCAGCGGGTATTGTAGATGGTTATTCGGTTGCTGCTTTGACTGGGCAATCACCTGGTGCGTATTTACAGGTGGCCATAGCCTCTCCCGTTGTGGCTGCAGAGAAGGTGTACAACCTGAATTGTGTAGCACACAAGGTGCTAGTGTCAAGGAATGACACATCAGCTTTACCATGCACCTTGAATATGACAACGGGCATGTCGGGGAATTCGACAGATTATCAAACCAGTTTGCCACCTTTTTCTAGGATTGCAACAACAATCGTGACTGATCAGGGTGGGGGGCAGAGTGGTAGGTTGGATGATGCACTCATAGAGATGGCGTTGGGTTCAGCGGTGGAGGAGGATGAGGTTCATAGTACAGAGCAAGTAGCTAAGAACTTGTCACCGCGTGGTGAAGTGGGAGGTGTGGAAAGGGGGACTGGTTCATTGTGTATTGATATTTTTAATCTAGACCCTATAGTTCAACAAGTTCAAGAAAAGGTTCAGGCAGAAGAGGGGGTTAAAGTGATCATGAAACTTAAACACAAAGGTACGCGCGCTCAAGTTCCTAGTGATCGCTCTTTACGGTCTAAGACAAAATTATCCTCAAACTCTTTTGCAGCATTGTCCAATGATTAATTTTCTATTTTGGAATATTCGGGTTATCTCGCGTGCCCCAAATCTTTGTCGGTTAAAAAGACTTATTGCTGATTTCTCTATTCAAATAGTTGCAATTTGTGAACCTAAGTTATCTTTGGTGGATGTCTAGTTGTTTCGGATAAAGTTGAAGATGGATGGTTGTATTGTTAATAGTGAGGGTTCCCTATGGGTGCTTTTTCAAAAGTCATTTGTCTGTGAGCATATTGGGGAATCTAGTCAACATTTGTCAATTAAAATACAGTCCTAGTTGTTTTCTGAGCCGATGGTCTTTTCATTTGTACATGCTAAGTGTACTGGGCAAGAAAGAGCTTTGTTTTGGGCGGCGCTATTAGTGGATAACCCTATGGCTTTTCCGTGGTTTCTAGTAGGGGATTTTAATGTTATTGTTAGTGAGAAGGAAAAAAGAGGTGGTTTACCTTTTCGGCCGGAGGAGGGATTGGATTTTATTTCATTTATGGCTATGGCAGGTGTACAAGATGCTGGTTTTTCAAGATCCAGATTTACATGGTGCAATAATAAAGGAGGGAGAGCCCGAATTTGGAAGTGACTTGATAGAATGCTCTTTAACCAAATGGCTTCTACCTTACCTCTTAACTTTCGGGTGCAACATTTAGGGAGAGACCCTTCTGATCATGCTCCCCTTTTGTTATCGGCCATGACTAGGCTTGATAATAAGCCAAGAGCGTTCCGGTTTCTGAACCTTTGGATGTCTAAACCAGAGCTACTGGAGGTAATTCGAAGTGGTTGGGAAGGGTCTTTTTCAGGCTCTCCGTTGCAGCGGTTAGTTGCCAAATTGCATCAAGTTAAAAAACATATCCAAGGTTGGTCCCGTGAGTAGTTTGGAAATATTTTTGACGCGGTGCAAAATGCTGAAGCAGTGGTATCAATGGCAGAAGCTCATTTTGATAATGATCCCTCTGAGCCAAATTTGATAGCACTACAAGAGGCTTGAGCGGTACTAAGGAATGCTCTTTTTGTAGAGGAGGAATATTAGAAGCAAAAAGCAAGACTTAATGGTTGCAGGATGGGGATAGAAATACAAAATATTTTCATTCTATAGTTGCAGAGAGGAGAGCCAAGTCAATTAGTCATCGCATTAAAAATGCAAATGGGGTTTGGTTAACAGATGAGAATCAGATTGCAACAGAGGCGGTCCATATCTTTGAGAGCTTGTTTACGGTTGATCCATGCTTGGGTCATGGGATACATTGGATGTAATTCCTAAAATAATATCTCATGAACAAAATGAGGAACTGGTACGTGTTCCTTCCTTGAAGGAGATTTGAGAGGTTGTGTTTGTCGTGGATGGTGAGAGTGCCGCTAGACCGGATGGTTTTACAGGGAGATTCTTTGCCTTTGCTCGGGACGTGGTGGCCAAAGATGTCTATGAAGCGGTGGGCAGTTTTTTTTGTGGATATAAGGTGCCTAAGAGTATTACTTCGACGCTGGTTGTGTTTAGTCCGAAGGTAAGTGCTCCTCAAGACTTTAGTCAATTTCGGCCGATAAGTTCGTGTAATTTTATTAATAAGATTTTGTCCAAAGTTTTGGCTATTAGATTGGCAAAAGTGTTGCCTTGTATTAACTCACCTCAACAAAGTGGATTTGTTAAGGGTAGATAGATTTTTGAAAATTTTCTGCTAGCTCAGGAGATAGTGTCAGATATTGGGAAGTCTAATAGAGGGGGTAATATTGTCTTGAAGCTTGACATGGCCAAAGCGATGATAGGGTATCCTGGCTTTTCCTAGTGCAAGTGCTCAGAAGGTTCGAGTTTAGTGAGGCTTGGATAGATATGGTTTGGAGGCTGATTTCGAATGTTTGGTTCTAAGTTATTATTAATGATTCGCCCCAAGGTTTTTTTAAATCTAGTCGGGGTATTCGCTGACAGGGTGTCAGCCTGTGCAATAATAAAAACCTGCTCAACTAAAATTAATTTCTGTAGATAGTGGTAAACAGGGTCGAATCCACAGGGACTGGGTGTAACTGTTTCTTTTCAAATTCACAATAACAAAGGGGGTGTTTTTGTGCAGAAGGTGACAATCAAAGAAATTCAAATAAAATCTAAGAAACTACTAAAAATTAAATAACAAATTACTAAAATCAAATGGGTGATAATTAAGGATCTAGCCAAGAAATAACTTCAGCAATGGTGCACTTAATTGATCATCGAAACAAAGGCAATTCCAATTATTTATCAATAAATAGGTTATAACTACCAAACAAGCGATGACAGTCAACCCCTCCTTACTATGTCGGTGATTAAGGTATGCCCGTTAATCTGCTCTAATTGAGAAATAATCCTAGGTACGCCCATAGAATTTAATTCCCCAATTGCCTTACGTATTAGAGGAGCCATATTCTAACCAAATAATGCACTACTAGGGTTATTTCAGATTAGCCCGCGTATTCCCCTGACACAAACCCAATCATGCCAGTTGTCACTATTTCAAGGCAATTAAACAATTACGGATTTAATGCCCTAATTGACAATAGATTACCAAATTAACTAATTATCCGGATCCAAGACAATCAATTAATTAAATAATCATAAGCACTACAATCCAGGAATATGCGAATACCAATAAATAAAAGAAAAAGATAAAATTAAATCGATCTCACAATTTTTAGGCGATCCAAAGCATCCGTTGTTTCTTGACTAGGCAAAGGGGTTTAGCTCATTGTTGATGAGAAAAACCCATACAAAACTGAAGTGATAGCTGCGGCCATTATGTGGCAGGAGGAATCCACTACAGGTCACAAGGAAAAATCAAACGAAAAAACTACAGGGAAATGATTCAATGCTTCAATTGCTCCTGACATCCGAGAAGACAAAAACTACTAAGATGCAAAGGAAGGAAAAGTCAAAGCTAAAGCTCTAGAGTAGTGCTCTCCTCCTGCCATTTCTAATTTCTCTCTAATCAGCCTCCCCATGTGCGGCGGCTCCCATTTCTTTTAGAGGAAGACTTCCGCCGAATGACCAAAAAGGGCTTGTGTCTCTTTTGTTCCCAAAAATGCCCCTGCATGCCTTCTATTTGAATTCTTTCCCGATGATTGTCAAATTGGCATTAGTTGTGGTATTTTCGATCTACTCCCTGAAATAAATGCAAATTATGAAAAGTGAATAGAATCTAATAATTAATCCACATCGGGTCAGGTAATAGGGGAAGTTAATAATAAAATAAATGATAAAATTGCAACCTATCATTCGCCAAGGGGATCCGCTCTCACAATCTCTCTTTGTCATAGGTGCTGAAGTCTTGTCTCGACTTCTAAATTCCTTGATTGGGCAACAGGTCTTTGTCCCTTTTAAGGTTCCACTAGGGTGCCCGGTTGTAACCCATTTAGCTTATGCAGATGATGTGATTATTTTTCTAGTGGAATGAAGAAGTCGTTACAGCTGATTATGAAGGTGCTAGAGGATTATGCGGTAATCTCGGGACAGAAGGTCAATCATAGTAAGAGTTGTTTTTTGTCTCATGCTGGTCTCTTGGGTGTGCGGTGGCACATTGTTGCACAAATCACTGGCTTTCACGCACAATCCTTCCCAGTAAAGTATCTTGGGTGCCCGTTATACTCTGGAAGATGGAAGAAGAGTTATTTTGCAGCTTTATGTACTTCAGTTGTTAATAGGGTGCTATCGTGGAAAGAGAAATTAGTATCGTACAGCGGCAAATTGGTTTTGATATGGAGTGTGCTTTCTTCTATGCCTATCCATAATCTTGCGGCTTCCAATCCTCTTAAGGGGATACTTAGTCTATTGAAGAATATTTTTGCAGCTTTTTTACAGGGTGCTTCAGATTTTGGGCCACGTTTTCATTAGATCAAATGGGACCAGCTGTGTAAGCCTTATGGGGAGGGAGGTGTGGGTTTACGGTCGTTGCAGCATGTTTTTTATGCTTTTTCTCTGAAGTTGTGGTGGAAGTTCAGGCTGCGACAATCATTATAGGCAGAGTTCATCCATTTGAAATATAACTCAAATTTGCATCCTTGTTATTCCGAGGTTTGTCCAGGGCAATCTGCCACTTGGAGAAGGATGTTGGACGGTCAGGTGGTGGCGGAGAGGCATATAAGATGGGTATTGGATAGTGGAAACTCAAGTTTTTGGCACGATAATTGGTTAGGATCAGGGCCGCTATGTCGACAAGTAGAAATTTTTCAAGAACAGTCAGTTGCGGATTTCGAGGTTCAAGGTTGTTGGGATTTGCAGAAGTTATATAATGTTTTGCCTACGCGCTGTGTGCAGAGGGTCTTGGATGCTGCTCCACCTTCTTCGGATCAGGTGGGCATATTTGTTTGGTTTCCAAGTAACTCGGGTGAGTTTTCTATAGCGTTGGCCTATCAGGTAGTGCGGCAAGGTGGTAATAATTCTAGACTCTTTTCTTTTTTCTGGCATCGGGTCTGACCGTTGAAAATTTCCTTTTTTATGGTGCGATTAATGAATGGTAAGCTGCCGGTTATGGGTGTATTGCATAAATTTGGTGTATTAGGCCCGTCTCGTTGTTTTTGCTATCGGCATCCTTCTCAAGAAACTATTAACCATATTTTTTGTATTGGTGAGGTTGCTAGACAACTCTGGAGTTTCTTTGAAGTGTTGATTGGCGGGTTTGGTGAAACTTTCTCGATAAGGCATAAGGTGATTAATTGGTGGTTGAAATGTGGTCGAAGTCCTTATATTGGGTTCTTATTTCGAATTTTGCCCTCCTTGATTTGCTGGAACTTATGGAAAATGAGAAATAAGTTTGTTTTTGAAGGGAGGTTGTTGACTATGAAACAAGTTTGTGATCGAGTTTTTAATGAGCTTCAAGAGAGTTTTGGCGCTCAGTTTTGGGAGATTAGTACACCTAGTCCATCATGGCCTAGTTTCTTTGATGCAGTAGCCGGGTTGAGAATTTCTATGAATGTGATGGATGTTCAAGGGGTAATCCTAGGAGGAGTGGAGAGGGGAGGTTTGTTCAAGGATAGTGATGGGAGGGTCCTGTTAGCATTCTCCTGTTATTTTGGGGAGATGACCAGTTTATAAGCGGAAGTGAAAGCGCTACTCCATGGGGTGCGGTTAGGTATAGCTTGAGGACTGGCCAATTTACATTTGGAGTCTGACTCGTTGTTCTTATCCAGATTATATAGGGGAGAGCTAAGTGTCCATGGGTTGTGCAGCAGGAGTTACAAGAATTGTTGCAGTATAGCCATCACTACAAAGAGATTTCACATTTAGTAGTTACCCTATTAGCAAGCGTAAAGAGAATTGACAATTAGTTATATAGTTCTAGACAATTCTTACTTCTTTTAAACCTTGTTGCGAATTTCATAGGTTACTATTGCAAAAAGAACCAAATTATTGGTAGAGCTGGATAGATATGGGTTCATTGTCCTTTTGGCAGAAGAAAACTTCCATAGATTCACTGCACGACGTCATATTCCTAATTTTCGTAAATTGACGGAGTAGAAACAAAGTTCTAACACGGCTGTCTTTCTTTTTATCTTTTGTTTCTTTGATGATAAATCATTATAATATCATTAGTTATTATCTTTGCATTGTAATTAAATAAAAACTTAAAAAAACTTATATGCAAAATGCTCTTTAGGATTTTGATAGAATCTAGGGAAAAAATCCTCTCGTTCCGTCCTTGATCAAGACTCTGTCGCAGACAAGTTTAAATTTTTCACGAAGTTATTTGCAAATTTGTAAGCATGAGGCATGGTCAATCCTTGATTTCTTTCCATGGATGGATCTTTTCACTTCAAAGAAGTAGGGTACACTGCCTATATCTTTCCTTTGGGTAGGCAACTTCTAGTATGCCTCTCTTGGTTGCTATGTACATTGAGTTTTAGCTCAAAATTATCCATCACTAGAAAAAGTCAACTCTCGAACTTACTTTGGACAAGATTCGTAGACGGTGGGGTTTCATGCATACGCAACTTGGGTCAATGCTGTCGAGATTTTAACATCTCTACCTATGATAGTTGGAGGCAATTTACGAGCTAAACTATGAGCGTTAGAAGTCTGGAAGATTTTACTTCTTCCTGCTACACATGTACCTTGCCATATTTAGTGTTCTAATGTACTTGTTTGATTGTTTGCTAGCAGAATTATATAAATTTGTGTCTACTTATATTAACATCATGGGTTGTGTATTGATAGGTTTTACTCTCTTTTAAGAGATTCTTCTCTTCTCGAATTGGCAATTGGAGTATGCATAGAAGTTGTATCGTGGGTTGTAATTCAAATTCAAGGGACAAATTAAATAGCATAACATACCAAGAATTAGCATTTAACCATCTATTGGTTCAAAAAGACAAGACATCAGTGCGATACTAATTTATGCCACAAGAAGTTTAAAGTACATGGCTTGCAATACTACATGGTACTTGTCCATTGTAAAAACTAGATATTTCTAATATATTTTAGGACTTATTGTTTTTTTTTTAATAAACAGCAGGTTTTGAATTCAGTACCTCCTAATTATAATCCCTATCACTGTACCACCTAACCTAATCCTCCTTGCTTTTGTGATGCAAATGCCACTTTTCTTGGATCCATTCATGAATCACCAGATTTGACCTTTTCTTCTATGTGAATTTTTTCTTACTCAATAATATGTTTGACATTCTACTAAATGTAATCAAAGTCACTCCAAATTCCAAATTGATTGACAATAATATCTCAACATATTCTTGAATATGGGACGTCAACGTTATCCCCTCCCTAATGGTCAACTTCTATCTCTTAAGACATAGAAGAGAATAGAGTAAATGCTTTTGGCATATGTGTCTATTTCTTTAGTTGCCTTAAAAGGGTCTGCAATTTATGATATTATGGAATTTGTACTAATCAAAGTAATATTCTCTTTAACGCCCAACCACATCCCGGCCGATGCCATGACCCATTTGACGGCAAGTGGCAAACATTTTCCTATAAATAGAGGTCAATCTACACAAGCTTTCTCATCCTCCTAAAATAAATTTTGATTATATAAAATAATTTGAGCAAAAATGAGTTCCAAGAAATTTCTTTTCTTTTGCATTTCCTTGGCTTTAGTTCTAATGATTACCTCGCAGGTGGCCGCTGGGGAGTTGGCCGAGACTTCCAATTCAGTTGACAATTGTAAGAATTTATTCTCCAATTCCCCAATATTGAAACTTCTCGCAATTTGATCCACTTATCAGAATAGGGTTATACCGTAGCTCATGGTATCATAATAGAGAAATTCCATCTTGTCTTACCTGTCTAGGTTTTTGTGTAGCATATGTTAATTTAAATCTTTGGACCACAGAATTGAACATTTCAATTTATGTATATAATTTCGGTTGTACATGTGACGGGTCGGAGTACTAAGAAACATAGCTGACCTTTAGATACACGTTCGATAAGCTGAACATTTAGGTGTCAAGCCTTTCCTGAAGCTAGACTTGGGGTGTAATACTGGTTAATACATGTTTTCTCTTATTCTCAATTCGATTAATTTTCCTTCTAGTTACGCCGGTTGCGTAATTCTTATTTTTGCATAAGTATGGATATACAACATGTAACTTTTAGCCAAGTTTAAAACTTTAATTTTATATGTATGACCTACATCCAAGCGTACTATTACGAAAATTCTTAATATTGATAGTGTATAAAAAATTAATTACAAGAATTATGTTTACTATAATAAAATTCTCTATAAGTTTGTAGTGATTAACCATGTTAAGAGAATTTGTAAAAAGAAAAATGACACTAATTTTGACACGTTCGTTGTAAGACAGAATTTCAAATGATAATGATACTTAATTGATATGATATGCGTTAACCAAAAACATGCACACAAATCTGTTCAAAATTTACTATTCAAAATTGATACCGAATTAATTAACGTGCATGCCCTATTTATGCTCATTGCAGCCAAGACAGATGAAGCAAATGGCCTAAAAGAAGCCAAGTACCTAGGTGGCTATGGTGGGTACCCCAGAGGAGGATATGATGGTTATCCCGGAGGGGGGTATGGAGGGTATCCTGGAGGAGGTTATGGGGGATACCCAGGTGGTGGATATGGGGGCTATCCAGGAGGAAGGTATGGTGGATATTCTGGGGGTGGATATGGAGGGTATCCTGGGGGTGGCCGTGGTGGTTATGGTGGAAATTGCCGCTTTGGTTGTTGCGGCCGAAACTATTATGGTGGGGTTGCAAGTGCTGCTACTATCCTGGTCAGGCTGTGGATGCTGAGCCTCAGAACTAATAAAGCCAGCTCCTAGCAAGCTCATGAATGCTTAAGCAAGCTCACTGGTGATATATAGCAGTACTTAGTAGTGTGAAGTGCAGATAAGAGCTTGATGAGTGATGTAATATGTGTAATCATGTGTGACTTCTGTGAGCGCTTTATATGTAATGGCAATACATTTTCATGCAATTTGAAGATGGTTCTGTAATTTTCGACCATAGAAGACTGAGTAATATTAGTATTCCATTAGAAGTTGGTTTATCTAAATGAGTTACCTATTATCAAATTGCTTTTTATTGCTGTTTTGGGTATGCTTAATCGATCAATCTAATACAAGTATTTGCGATAACGCATTTGACGAACTGAATCTTCTTAATTTCCTGTTCGGTTATGTGTTTACCTTACTCATGCACCTGTCTGTCAGATATAGTTTATAAGCTGAAAGAAATGATAAAACCAAATATTTAATCTAGCCATGGAAGAAATATGTGAAAGTTACTGATAGAACAGAATTTGTTTACTTAGTTTCAAGATCTAACTCTCTCAAATATGTCAACCATCTAATTGACTAGTTGACTATGAGAGATTAAAAATTGAGCTATTGTGGAATGGGAATATCTGTTATGAACTTGGTGCATAAGTGCCCTCAAAACACAGACATGTGGGCATCACTTCTGGGAGACCATCCTAATCACCATTCTAGAGGGCTCCAATTTTGTATAAATCAATAAAACTTAAAGTTCAAGAGCTCAAAACACTTAAGAGATACTTTCTACTACACTACAAAATCTGAAGTATATTTTGTTAGAGAATTATCCTGCAAGAAGCCAAAACTTGGCGCGCAGTTTCACTATCCCAAAAGAAAATTTGAAGTCCACATTGTCCGCGTGGGATACGAATGGTATCTCTGCATTCTATGAAGTATTGGTCTCTAATATATTCTATATATGATATTATTGTTTCTGTAATGCAATTGCTCCAGAATTATATTGGCTGTTGAGAATTTTTTCTTGGCAAGTATTCGTGCATTGCAAAGTTTGACATGTTCTTCATTTGTTATATATTATCTTTAGTGTAAAGATGTTTGACTTGTTATGCAACTTGGAATGAACATAATCAAGTCACTCCAAATTCCAAGTTGATCGACAATAATGCTTGAAATATTCATGAATGTAGGACATGAATTATTCTCTCCATAATGCTCAAATTGTTTCTCTAAAGAGATACAAGACAGAAGACCAGATTAAGTGCTTTTTGTATATCTCTATTCCTTTAATTTCTTCAAAGGGATTGCAATTTATGATAGTAAGGGCTTTGTATTAATTACAGCAATCATCTATTCAACGGCCAACTACATCATGGGCCAACGCGATGCAAACGAGTCAAGTCGAGTCGAGTTTTGACCTAATCGAGTCGAGACTTAATTTAGTTTTATCGAGTTTGAATTCGATGAGCTACTAATTTAAAACTCGAGCTTGAAAAAATAAAAAATAATTATTTTATTTTTTTAAAAATAAATAAAATAAATATTTTTCTTAATAAATAATAAAATATTAGAGATATATATGTAAAATAAAAATAAAAATATATATACTCAAACTCGCGAGCTTAATATTTTTGAGTTTGAGCTCGAGCTGGAATTCGATTTGGCCATCTCAAGTTCGACTTGAGTTCGATATTAATCGTGATCAACTCGAGTTTTGACTCGAGCTGCTCGCGAGCGGTTCAATTCATTTATAGCTTTAGCCAGGACGCGAGTGGCTCAATTCGTTTATAGCCCTAGCCAGGACCTTTTTTATGGCAATTTGGCCTTTATAAAATAGAGATCAATCTACTCCAGCTTTTTCGTCATTCACAAAAATCAGTTTCAATACTTAAAATACCTTCAGCAAAAATGGGTTCCAAGACACTTCTTTTCTTTTGCATTTCCTTGGCTACAATTCTAATGACTAACTCAGAGGTGGCAGCTAGGGAATTGGCCAAGACTTCCACGTCTGTTGACAATTGCAAGACATTTATCCTCTACTAATTTCTGCTTTTCTTAAAGGACCACAAAATATATCATAGTTCAAATTATGTACTTATATTTCAGTTATACATGTAAAGCATTGGTGTATTAAGACACAAATCTGAGCTCTTTAAAGTATAATAGACGTCAACTAAGGTGTACAAGCAAGCGTTCAAGGCTTCCCTGACGCGGGACTCAGGGCATAGTGGGTGGTCATCTATGGCAACGATAAGCCTACCTACGAGTTGGTTGCATTTAACCATTTTAAAGACAATATTTGATTTTCTTGGCACATAGTTTAGAAGGAAAAGACTTCCAATTGAGTATAAAATTATTGTTTTGGTATTCGTTAAACTAAAAGCATGTATAAAAATTAGTCCAAATATGAAAATTTCAAAATGTATGACGCCAAATGAATTAATGTGAAAATGTCATTTCTAGATTACAATAATAAACGTATTTATTATCCTCAGTGCAGCAATGACGGTTGACACGGATGGCCTAAAAGAAGCAAAGTACCCTGGAGGTGGCTACAGAGGGTACCCTAGAGGAGGCTACGGAGGTTACCCTGGTGGTGGATATGGGGGACTACCCAGGAGGAGGTTTTGGGGGATATCTTGGGGCTGGATATTGTCGCATTCGTTGCTGCGGCCAAAGCTATTATGGTAGGGATTGTAGGTGCTGGTCATATCCTGGTCAGGCAGTGGCTTGCTGAGCCTGAATGCTAACAGAGTGAGCTTCTAGCACCGCCACTAATGCATAGAGCTTGGGAAGGGATGTAATATGGACTGAAAGTATTCGGTAGTTTGAGATTTCTATTATGTGTCTCTTTTATGAGCACCTTTGGTGTAATGACAAAATAATCTCATGCCATATGAAGTCATTTTAGTGGCATTGCACTAAAACATGTGTAATTTTTGTAGTCCAAAATACAACAAATTCAAGACTAATTTTGGTTGATTCATCTGTAAGTTAGTTAACCATTATCAAAGTGTTTTTTTAAAAAAAAAAATTTCTATTTTGGGTATACACAATTAACTAATCTAACCCAGATATTTGTGGTAATAGTTTTTACAAAGTCTCTGTCCATCCAATTTTGTTATATGTAACTAAAAAATAGATTAAAAAAAGCCCTTACCCTACCTCCACCTTCTCGGTCAAAATTAGTATACGAACTGAAAAGAAATGATAGAACGAAATATTGAAGGGTTAATTACATACAACCCCCTCATGGATTCACAAATTGCTACGTGATCTTTTTGACATTTCAAAAAATGTCCATATAACTCTTTTGTAGTTTCATGTAAAGTAAAAACTTAAAGAAAAGCAGTCTTTGTAAAATCATCAGTTGAAATACTGCTTATACTTGAGCACTTAACCGAATAGTGGTCCGATCATTTTACATAAAATCAGAGAGGGATTATATGGATAAAGACAAATATCACATGAGAGATAAAGTAAATATTTATGTAAATTATGGGAGATTAACTGATACTATAATTTTATCACATTCATTTCTGGAGTATGTCTGGTTGAATTGACATAATCATTTGTTCTTTCTGTTTATTTTTAACTTTACATAAAAATATAAAAAAAGTTATGTGAATACATTGAATCCCTACAAGAGTCGTGGTAATATGGAAAAACCCAGGTGGAGTCATGTGTAATTTACCCAATATTTAATCTGACCATACAAAAAATTCATGCTAAAAGCTCAAGTAGATGTTGTTTTGTTTACCTGGTTTCACGAAAACGTCAAAAATCTGTTTGACTAGTTGACTACGAGAGATTGAAGATTGATGTCAGCTATACAAAAAAGTAGTAGAGTACACAGAATTTGAGGCACAAGGATGTGTAACACTTGTGCATGAGCATGTTAGGTTTTCAAGAACCATATTTTGGATCAGCATATATGAAGGGTGATGCGACAGCCAAAAACGCAATCCGAGTTGAGTTGTGGCAAGCTGAGCGAGCTGAGGGTGACCGAGCTGACGGGAAGGAAGCGAGCGAGCTATCCTGCAAGAAAGAGTGAACGGCGGGGCTAGTTCCCCGGAGTAGCTCCGACGATCAAGTCAGTAAGAGCTTGTGAGTAGAGTAACCGTATAGAGTACTGTAGATAGCATACCTTGTGCTGCCTTGTGGTGCTGTATTTATAAGCTTGTGGATAGTAGTTTCCTTATAGGACCATGAGTCCTAGTAGAGAGGGGGTCTTTCTAGGGTTTCGCCTGCCAACTCCGAAAGGTTCGGGGGTCGCGGCCCACGAGGCCCATCCCGCTGAGAGGCGGCGGCCACGGCTGAACTGGCGCCCCTTACACCCGAACTGATCTGTCCGAGCTGACAGATCACCCAATCCAAACTGACACGTGGCATCCGTAGATTGGCCCTACTACAACGGGGTCCTTTAATTGATTGTAGTTTGTCGTTTTTCAATATCAGTCACATGACTATCTAATTTCATAAGCTTTAATAACACAATATAGTAAATAAATTCAGAGGACATAACTTTGTTCATTGCTTGAAGTTTGTTGCACACAACTGTCTCTAGTTCTACTCGTAAATGATCGATCATAAACCGACCTTTACCTTTTTTATCGTTTCTTTTTCCTGTCTGAAAGGAGTCAAAACTTAATGTAGGTTTTCGGAATCTCTAGGTGAAATCTCAAAGTGTTAAAGAATTTCTAAGCAAATACTACTTGAACAATTATGGGTATACTTTACACAATGATGCATGTGAGTGAATCCAAGTAGAAGTGCTAGCTGTTCAAAATTGAAGCACGCATAAGATTTCACTTTCATCCTATTGAAGTAGAAAAAAGTACATCATTATATGCAATAATTCATCTAATGGTGAATGGATACCACTGATTAAGTTCTTATTTTCATAACACAGTACATAGTTTTTGTACATATAGGCTCTTAATTTGCTCCAAAGGCATTGAAGCATCAGGATGCATAAGAGCTGGATGTTAGTTTTGCGGTTCAGTTTCTGGCTTAGCATCCACAGCCTCACCAGCAAATGTACAACACCTGCACCCATAATAACCTCGGGCCACAGCAACCATAGCGGCATCTGCCACCACGGCCACCACCACCATAACCACCACGACCGCCACCATAACCACCATCTGGGTAACCGCCATATCCACCTCCAGGGTACCCTCCATATCCACCACCAGGGTATTTGGATTCTTCCAGGCCATTAGTACTCTTCTCTGCAGCATTGGCTGCAAATCGTCACAGGATCGTGTGCAGAATTATTAGTTAGTGCATGCATTTTAGCAGGAAAAAAAACCGTCTTAGAGTAAATTATGTTATGCAAAAATGTCTATATTTTGTAGGTATAAGCTTGTTGAAAAAGGAAAGAATAAGTTCTTGAATGAATAACTTACAATTTTCGGCCAAATCCCTGGCTGTCACCTCTGAAGCAATCATCAGAACTACCACCAAAAGGCATAGGAAGAGAATTGCCTTGGAACCCATTTTTGTTTTCCTCACACACCTTGGTTTATGAACTGGTATTGAGAACAATGAGAAGGATGAGGAGGCTGGAGCATTCTCTTCTCTATTTATCTATGTTTTCAGAATCGGACTGGGTATCAACTCAGTCGAGCTCAGGGGTCAGGGGTCAATAGGTTCAACCAGATTCGATCAGGGTTGAACCGGATGACGTCATAAATAAAAATTATTTAAAAATTAAAATATTATATGTAAAATACCAAATAACATGTTAATATTAATAAAGGTATATTCAAATATATATTTGATGTTTCAAATATATTTAACAAGAAAATACAAAGAAATTAGAACAATCAAGTAGCAATTTATATTCTTTAATGAGCATTAATAAGTTTAGAATTAAAATTATGAACTTAATTGAAAAATAACACCAAACTTTAAGACAACAATTATAAAGTATGAAATATTTGAGGTATATTAATAATTTTTAACAACCTAGGGGTCAAAACATAATATTAAAAATATTTTGCCTTTAAAAAAAAGTAAAAAAAAAAAAGTCACTTGATTGATTCTTGTTGGTGGGATGGACCGGCGCGGTGGTGGATGGCAGAACCCGAGTGTATTGACTGCAAACGTGGCACATGGTCAACGGCTTTGGGTTTGGCAGGTCCTCTACACCAGGTTCTTATTTTTCCGGTCAAACCGGGTCAAACTCGATTTTTGACTTGGTTTGATCGAGTTTTAAAATATCCGATTTTTAGAGTTAATTCGGATCGAACAGTTGGCTGGTTCCCGGTTCGATCGGTCGGACCGGCTGATCTTGTCCGAGTTTAAAAACAGAGCTATTTATAGGTAGATTTACGTAACATGGTTCTCAAAGAGGGAGAGATAAAAATATGCATGGAAATGTGTCCACCCCATAATTTAGTTGGCAGCTGAAGATGGCTGCAATATTTGATAGAATATCCAACTTATCACAACTTGGATATTCTGTTTGGATTTTATATTCTAGTGGCATTATTCAAATCCATGGAGGGAGATAGTCAACCATGTGATCAATATCTATGGCCCATGTATAATGGCAGGATTCATGAATGGACGTACATCACTAGTACTACTAGTAGGAAGTTAAAGTATCCAATTAATTGTCTGTGACTTTTATCACATACACTAGAAACATGTATACAGAGTGCTCGGGGCGGGGGTGGGTCATCCATCCCACATCGATAGATTGTGGGGTAGTTACCCTGGATTTAAAGTCCTCAACCGCACTTCCAGTTACCAATTGGCTGGATGGTATTGGTTTGTGGGTTCTACCTTAGATTGTGCTTGCACCAGGATTTCTATTACCTCCGAGTGTTCATTTAACTTTGTTGGGTGTTTTCAGTAATTTCGACTGTTGAAAAAGAAACATGTATACAGATGTCAAAAATATTTGTGCACTTGTTACATATAAATCTTCAAGACAAATCGTGTCGCTACTCAATGTAATCACGAATATGTTTGCAAAGCTACTCAAATTCAGCCAAAAAGTGGCAAATTCATACTTTTTTTTTCTTAACTTTAGTATGCACATTCTGCATTTGTGTAAAAGAAGCCATTGAAGAATTTAAAATTTTCAATTTGCTCAGTTTGGAACCTGTGACTTTTTATTACTAGTTTTAATAAGGATTAATAATATTTTGCTCCCTTGGAGTAGAGTTTGTGATCATACTTTTCCCTCTAGAATGAAAAAATTATACAATCTTGTCCTCGTTAACACTAGATATTAACTAATTTATCAACACCAATAAAAAAAAAGTGATTTAATGACTAAAATGCCAATGTTACTGTGATGCATGGCCAGAACACTCAGGTGATACAATGTGCAAAGAAACAACAACAGAAACAAGAAATAGGATCGAATAAGGAGAGGCATCTATAGAAATTAGTATAAAGCCTGTTTAACACTCTATTACTCAATATTAGGCCATGTTCTTACGGTATCATCAGTAAATCAATGAAAGAAGGGCTGCTGATCATTATTGGAATTCTCTCGAGAGTTTTAGTTGTGAGGTTGCAGTTTATGTTATACTTGTTTCTTTTCCCCCTTATGTTTTACTTGTTGGTTTTAAAGAATGTTAAGTTTATTGCTAAATGATAAGTGAATATTTAACGTATATTTTGTACAAGTTTGGCATGAACTTTTGGTATGTTTTGAGAAGATTAAAGCCATATTTGAACTCTTTTGGTGATAATTGATTAAATATTGTTTAAGTGCTCAAAATTTGATAAGTAAGAGGATTAATGTGTTAATTTTGTAAAATTATGAAGGATATTGATATATGGAATTCATGCACGAGATGAAGGAATTCTAAGAATTGTCCTGAGGATAAAGTACAAGAGAAACTAGGAGCAAACATGAAGAGAAAAGAGAAAAAGTTAAAAAAAAAACTGAAAATTCATCAGCACAGATCCGAGCTCGGATCCGTACGAGTAAAGGGCGATCCGAGCCCTCGTCTGTACTTCTGGAGTAATGTATCCGAGGACAAACGATCCGAGCTTGGATCCATAAGAGAAAGGCCTTGGATCAGCTTTGATCCGAGCTCGGATCATTCTTCACCCCTCGGATCCGAGGTTCGGATCTGCTTCTCTTTTCTGCAAGTGGCACAACCATTTTTTCTCACTTTTCACACAACTTTCCAGCTATCTTAAGTGAGTGAATTCAGTGGCACATGCTTCTGCAACAAAAGGGAAGACAAAATGAGTTAAAGAAAGTCAAAACAATATTTCTTTTGACTTTCTTTACAAAATCTGAGTTGTTGGAATCATGAAGAAAAAAAAAGGTGTCTTTCTACCACCTTTTATGCAGAAACACAGGGGAGAAGCTAGAGGACCTTACGTAGCTAGTTTTCCTTCTTATAACTAGTTTCTCTCTAGTTCTTTGGTGAAGCATTTTTTGGAGTTTTCACTTGTAATCATCTTGTACAAAAACATAGCAGAAATTGGAGGGCTTCACTATTAATTGGCTAAGCTTTCTTTTATCTTTCTTGTACTTGTACTTTATGATGTTTTGCATTAATAAACTTGTGAGTTTGATTGTTAAATCATTCATGAGTAGTTAAACTTCTTAATCTAAGGAGTAGATGAAACTTATGGTTAAATGATATGAATTGAGTGTGATTTACACTTGTTATATCTTGTATTAACTTGTCTACTTGTGCAGTTGTGATTACTTGTTATTGATTGATCACCAATAGCATGTTTATAGTTGTTATTGTTCAATGAGAATTGGTAGTAACAATGGAAACACATGAGTAGAACTTAAGTTGTATGTTCATGAAAATAGAGATACACTTAAGTGGATTACTTAGCATTTCATGAAAGAAAACAGAGTAGTAGTAGTATTTCACCATGAAAATAGGGAAAATTGAACTACTCTAGACCATTTCATCATGAGAATGAGACTTGGTAATATTAGAAATGAATCCCTGGTTAAACAAGAATAATAACAAGAGGTAAATCTGTTCATTTGTCTTATTTATACCATAAGTGGAAGCTACATCCCTAGATTTATTCTTGAGTGAAAATTCTTCATTTGCATTTAGCATTTGTTAAACTAGATTTGTAGATCAGATTTGTAGACAATAGCAATATACTTTCTCTGCTCAAATTCATTTGTAAGTCTAAATAATAGAGAAAAATAAGGGCTTAGTACTTGTTCAATTTGCTCATCGTAGGATCGACCCGATACATATCCTACATTACGATTTCGGCCTGTATACTTGCAGTCAACGAGTATAAAATCGGATTTAAACTTGCATTGATATAAAAATTCCATCGAGTTTTTGGCGTCGTTGCTTGGGAGCGGCAATATTAGGGCCTAATCATCTCTATTAATGTAGATATTTTCATTGTTTTTATTCAAGTTGTTTATAGTTGATTTTAATAATTAAAACTGTAAAATTTCTCTTGTTTTTATTTGTAGTGTATGCACCGATCAAATCGAGAAGTTGAACTTTTCGATCCTGAAATTGAGAGGACACTACGGAGACAAAGGAGGAATACACCACATCAAGAGGAACAAGAGGTTTGGCAGCCGATAGAAGAAATCTTGATAGAATTACCATTTGAAGAAGAAATGGCGGAAAATGAACCAAATAGGTGAATTCTACGAGATTTTGTTTTACCGGAAACACAAGGTTCTTAAACTAGCATTTAAGGCCAACGGTAAATGTCAATAATTTTGAGATTAAACCATCACTGATTCGAATGGTACAACAATCTCAATATAGAGGTAATGCTACCGAAGATCCAAATTCTCACTTGTCAAAATTTCTTGAAATCTGTGATACAATTAAATTTAATGGTGTTAGTGATGATGCAATTAAACTTCGATTGTTTCCATTTTCGCTAAGGGACAAGGCCAAAGTTTGGCTACAATCTCATCCTCGTAACACTTTTACAACTTGGGCTGAATTAGCTAAGGATTTTCTTAATAAATTCTTTCCACCTGAAAAAACTGCTAAACTCAGAATGGATATAACTAGTTTCTCTCAACAGAAAGGAGAGACATTGTATGAAACTTGGGAGCGCTATCGGAAATTGCAACAAAGATGTCCTCATCATGGTCTACCAGATTGGCTAGTAGTCCAAATATTTTACAATGGTCTCACCTATCCAACAAAGACGCATGTAGATGCGGCAGCGGGAGGAGTACCAATGGGCAAACGAACGAGGTAATACAAGGAGAACCGTAGGTATGCTTGAAGTAGATACCTTGAATATGTTAAGTGCAAAAATGGATAATGTGGTTAAGATACTTAATAGGCACGTTGGTTCTAACTCTAATCAAGAAGTAGTTGTTGCATGCTGTACTACTTGCGGCGGAGATCATGATGATTCTATGTGTTCTAGCAGCGAACAGGTTCAATATCTCAACAATTACAACCGTCCACCCCAAAATAATCCATACTCCAATACCTACAATCCAGGATGGCGTAATCACCCGAATTTTGGATGGAAGGATCAAGGGAACCATCAAAGACCAGTTAATCCACCGGATTTTCAACCGAAGCAACCATTTTCGGAGTCTAAACCAGCTTGGGAATTAGCAATTGAGAAGCTAGCAAATGTATCAAATGATAAAATTGAAAAGTTAGCCAGTGTCACTACTCAACGGTTAGAAAGAATTGAAGGAAGGATGGACCAACTCACCAATATGTACAGGAATGTTGAGGTCCAATTAGGGCAAATAGCAAATGCGGTTAACAATCGCAACCAAGAAAATTTACCTAGTAAGACTGAAGTGAATCCGAGAGACCATGTCAATGCAATCATTCTTAGAAGCAGTAAAACGGTTGAAGGACCTAATTTTGGAAATTCAGGTGGTGAAAAAGACAAGGAGCAATCAATCGAAGGGGAGAAAGAAAGCCGAAATGATCATGTTGTCATTGATATTGATGCACTTCCTCCCAAATTAAATTCTCAGTTAAATTCTAATGTGATTCCTTTTTCTCACAGGTTGAAGAAAGATGGACAGGATCGGGAGTTTGAAAAGTTCTTCAAAATGTTTAAACAATTGCACATTAACATTTCTTTCATTGATGCTATAACACAGATTCCCTCTTATGCACGTTTCTTGAAAGACATTATGTCAAGAAAGAGAAAAATTGTAGATAATGATATGATAGCATTAACGAAAGAGTGTAGTGTATTGATTAAAAACAAACTCCCTCCTAAATTGAAAGATCCGGGAAGCTTTTCTATTCCTTGCACAATTGGTCAATTGCATTTTTCTAATGCTTTATGTGATTTAGGTGCAAGTGTGTTATTCTTGCCACTATCGGTTGCCGGAGGCTGGGACTTCAAGAGCTAAAAACTACCAATATCACATTGCAATTGGCAGATCGGTCAATCACACATCCAATGGGTATTTTGGAAAATGTGCTCATAAAGGTAAGACAATCTATAATACCTGTGGATTTTGTTGTCTTAGATATTGAGGAAGATGTGAGAATGCCAATTATTCTAGGACGACCGTTTTTAGCCACCGCATGAACTATAATTGATGTGGAAAAAGGTAAGCTTATATTACGGGTTAATGGTGAGGAATTGGAATTCATTTTGGATAATAAAGAAAGGAGTATAGAGCCTACTGCTCTTGTTTCTAATATGCCATGTGATGAAAAGATTAACCAAGAAAGGAACAAAGAAGTTAAATATATAAATGTCCTTGGTACTAACTTTCATGGTGTAGGAGCAAGGGAGGAGAAGATAAGGATGGAAGTTGGCTTAATAAATTCGCCATTCCATGAAGAAAGTGGAGAAAAGTTGAGCCAACTCGAAAAGGACAAGCAAACTCCACTCCAAGGTAAAGTCGAGTCTTTCTATGATAAGTCTAATACTCCTTCTTGGCATTTGAGGAAATTGGACTATGGAAATCAATACATGGCTCACCACATGGTAGATTGGCTCGGGAGTTTCGACCCATGGGAAGAAAATCGCTCCTTAATGTTCTAAAATGATTCAACTTTTTGAGTCGAGCCAACGACTATAAACAAAAACGCTTGTTGGGAGGCAACCCAATAATAATATTGTAGTTGTGTGTTTTTATATGTTTCTTATACTTTGGTGTGATTTAATTGACTAATTAGACATATTTCACTTGTTTGTAGGAGGTACCGGAGTTTCATCATCCATTTTGGAGGCACAATTGAAGAACAAGTGTAAAAAGGGAGGTTTTCTTACCAAATTGTACTTTAAGTGTTTAGAATTACCATTCATATATACAGTGTGCATTTCAAGTATATTCAAGTGAGTTTTCATGATAACATGTTTATAAATGCTCATGGACTCATTTGATGTGCATTTAATACCCAAAAGTGCCATTTTGGTGTAAAAATGCAAAAATGATCAAAGAATCTCACCCCTCGATTTGGAACGTAGATGTGTTTGATGTGTTTTGAAAGGTTGGATATTGTGTTTATGGTATATTACATGTGCGTGGAAGGTTGGAATTGATAAAAAGTTTATCCAAAGTGTGTTTTGGAATTGGACGAAAAAGGGAAAAAAAGTTTGAAAAATTACAGTTTCTGCAATTAATGCAGAATTGTGATGATCCGAGCGCGGATTCAGAAAACCCAGACGGATCCGAACTCGGATCCTTTGAAAATCAAAAATCAAAAATAGGGGATCCGATCTCGGATCCAACAAAACCCAGTTGGATTCGAGGGATCGGCTAAACATCTGGAGTAGCGGATCCGAACTCTGTCGGATCCGATGGCTTCCAGAAACGATCCGAGCTCGGATCGGTTCGCGATATGAGCAGAACCACAGCCTCGGTTCCTCATTTTCCAGCTTTCATTTTCCCTTTTCTAACCGAAACCCTAATCCCTTCCTCCAATCTTCCATTTCATCCAGTAATTATTCAACATTTCACCATTAAAACATCTCCCAACTTCTTATGATCATAAACCCTAAACAATTTCATTGTAAAAACATCAATTTGAGGGGGTTTCATCTCCAAAACTAGAATTAGGGCCGCACTGTAATTCTTCCATTTCGTGGTGAATTTGGGCTTGTTTCTTCATCACTTTTGCATCATTATCATCCTCCACCATTAATCCACGCGTTTGAGGTAACAATTTGTCATTTTCTTTGAGATTTTATAATTCCCAATTTTACATTTTTCTATTTTTGGGCATATTCTGGTAATTGCTAATAAGTTGAAATTTCTTGATACATTTGTGCTACATTGTGCTTAAATAGATTGTCACAACTATTGCCATGCTTATTTTTGAGAGAATTGTGAATTTGGTGATATTTTTGAGATTTTTTCTCAATTTTTGGGCTTGAGCATTTTAGTGATGTAGACTTGTGAATGTTTGCTTTCATTAAATATATGAACTTGTTCCGAGGAGTATAAATCACTGTTGTACCAATTGAAAATGATATGCTATCATTAGAGCAAATTCCATTGGGTAAAATAGTGTGTTTATGATTAAGTTAAGCACATTGAACCGCTTTGCTTGAAATTTCTTGTCTCTTTGAGTTATTTTGCAATTGTTTTGAAGAATTGGAACTCACTTGTATGCAAGTTGGGATTAATATGTAGGTATAACGGAGTGTTCTGTATTTCTTTGGGAATGTTGCTAGACGTTGAGAATTGTGGATGTTTTGGTACTACATATGGAAATGTGGCTTTACAAGAATGTTCCAAATCCGATGTTATAGCACATTGTCATTGATAGTCTACTTTACTTTGACATATTATTCCATTCTTTCAAATGGCTTTAATTCTCAAGTGTTGGACTTATTCTACATGTCATGACATCCTTGTTGGTAATATTCATTTTAAATGTGGGAATTGGATTTGAGAGGTGTTAGGAAGATTATTTGCTTGAATTTTGGTAATTCTTGGCAGGGAGTTTCGTCCTTTTACAAGGGGAAACTCTGCCAAAATTTTCTCAAACTTTTAATATGCATTGATCTTGTTCTTGATATAGGCACGTTGGTTCGCACAAGAAGGGCTATTATTCGTACACCTTCGCCGTTTTCGAGTGAAGAACACACACCTTTCTTGCATGAGAAGTCGCCAGTGGAGGACTCTCCTTCACCTCAGTCCCCACCTCGTTCTCGCCGGAAGACCGCGTCTACTAGCCGCGAATAGCCGCTTCCTGACTATGATACCACGCGATTCACCTCACTCGAGAATCAACAGTGGTACGAGGCCAGTTTAGATAAGGAGATCATTATTGGAAAACATTTGGCACCGGAGGTGGATGACCACTATAAGATCTCCACGGCATTCAAGCGACTCGGATGGGAGGATATACTACAATTACCCAAGCATTACTATCCCAATCTGGTCCGGGAGTTCTACGCCAATGTAGAAAACAGACAGAGTCACAGTGGCAACCTCATCGTCTCCTGGGTTCGAGGCAAGAGAGTGGCTCTCAATCGGGATACAGTGAGAAAATTCATCAAACTCAAAAACGAAGGAGTTGATGTCCAGTTGACTAAGGAGTTCAAGGCACGTGACCCTTGGTAGGTGGGAGAAGCGGTAGCACGCCTAAAGGGTCAATATAGGGAGCGAGAAAGTTAGAAAAAGCTCACCGTATATGTCGACTCCTTCGAGCCTAGATACCACTTGATATTCTCTCTTTTTGCCTTCAATATGGTACCAAAAAGAAGTGGAAAACGAGAGCTTCACAACAGTGACCTATACTTCCTAGATAAGATGATGCATGGTTTGGGTGGGCAGCAAATTGGTATTCCACTACCTAGCATCATCATTAGCTATATGCGGACCACTGCTCGAATGAGAGCTGGCGAAACCTGCTTTGGATTCCCTCGCCTGCTTTCCCTGATTTTTTAGAAGCTCAAGGTTTCTCTTGGAACCGAGCGAGCCATTGTCACTAGGGTTACCGAGGAGGTCAATGCCTCAATCCTCAAGTTCTTGGGTATCCCTACTGATTTTGGAGCTGCTCTGGTTCGAGACACTTGAGAAGTTTCGACTTCTGCTCAGCCCCCACATCACACTCAGCAGGAACCAGTAGTTCAAGAGACGGAGGCACAGCAGGCTCTTTCTCCTCCCGTTCCACGACCTCCACCTCCACCGCGATCCAAGTGGCAAGAGCTCCTCAATGCCATTTGCTGTATGGAGACACGAGTCGTCGAGCGCATTGACCAGACAAAGAGGATGATGACAGAGCGACTTGACAGACATGATCGCCGTCTTCGTGCGATCGAAGATCATTTCCATATCCGCCAGTCACCTACTCCGCCTTCTCACCACGAGGAGAGTAATATTGGTACATCACAGGTCCTCATGGAGTTGAGGAGGCAGTAGACCCTCGTTCCGAGCAGCCATGAAGATCTTTAGCTGATTACATCTTTTGTTCCTTTATTTTTCTCTTATTGTGTTCGGTTTAAACATTGTAGTTTTCTTTTGGAATACCTTGTGCTATTTATGATTTTTCGTACCCTTTTGTTTCATTTTGGATAGAATTTCGATGTTCAGGAGGATTAATGGTTTCAATTTACATTACCATTTCTATTGAGGGGAGTACTAGTTTCTTTTACCTTCCTCTACAATGAGGACATTGTCAAATTTAAGTGTGAGGGAGGGATTACTTTATCTTATGGATGATTGTGTCTTGAAATGCATGATTTTAGTTGTCTATGGCTTAAAAATGTTGGAATTATATTTGAAAATATTTTCATGTGGTTAATTTTCTTGAAATTGAGGTTGTTGGCAGGGAGTTTTGTCCATTTTTATGGGAAAACTCTGTCAAAATTTTTTCTAAAATATTTTTCAATATTTCAAATTAATGGCCAAAATGTTCAATTTTAAGTACCTAATTGTTCCACTGGATAAAATGTTATATGTATATTGGGAAGGTTTAGTCCTCATTTTGTTTGGAATGAATTATTATGCAATTAAGATTTTTACATTTTAGAAAGTATATTCGGTTAAATAAGAAAAATTATGCTTAGAATTTTGCATGTTTAATGATATTTCTCATTTTACTTAATTTTATAAATAAGTGATTGATATAGTCAAGACAAGGCCAGATTTTTCCTTTAATTATGCTTAGAGGGAAAAAAAAGATTGTTAAATTAAATAAAAGAAAAATATATATATATATTGACATTATTTTTCTACTCCAATGATTCACAAACTGAGTAATCGGGGGTTGGCATTTACAAATGTTGACATTCGCGTAAAAAGATATTGGAATTAAGAGTATGCTTAGCAATTTAAATAAGTGAAATGTTGAGTAACCGAAAATCTTCACCTAAAAGTGTTGATTTTCGCGTAAAAAGGCGTTTTCACTATTTAAATAAAATTAAGTGTGAATAAATCCCTCTCAACTGTTAAGTTTTGATGGTCATGGGATGAGGAAGGCCATAGAATTGACTATGTAATTTACTTATTTGTGGAATTAGGACAGAATGAGGATTGAGTTGAATTTGTTAAAATTAAGCCATAATTATTTTTCTTTAATTGAATATTATGAGTATTTAGTGTAATCTGAGTAATGGCACAATGATTGGTTTCTAGGTTTTGAGGAATTAAATTTGACAAATGTATATATATATTGTTTTATCCCTTGAATCATTGTGGTAAGTTATGTGTGAAATTGCTTGAAGACAAGCAATGATTCAAGTGTGGGGGAATTTGATAAGTGAATATTTAACGTATGTTTTGTACAAGTTTGGCATGAACTTTTGGTATGTTTTGAGAAGATTAAAGCCATATTTGAACTCTTTTAGTGATAATTGATTAAATAATGTTTAAGTGTTCAAAATTTGATAAGTAAGAGGATTAATGTGTTAATTTTGTGAAATTATGAAAGATATTGATATATGGAATTCATGCACGAGATGAAGGAATTGTAAGAATTGTCCTGAGGATAAAGTACAAGAGAAACTAGGAGCAAACATGAAGAGAAAAGAGAAGAAGTAAAAAAAAAAAACTGAAAATTCATCAGCACAGATCCGAGCTCGGATCCGTGTAAGTAAAGGGCGATCCGAGCCCTCGTCTGTACTTCTGGAGTAGTGTATCCGAAGACAAATGATCCGAGCTCGGATCCATCAGAGAAAGGCCTCGGATCAGCATTGATCCGAGCTCGGATCATTCTTCACCCCTCGGATCCGAGGCTCGGATCTGCTTCTCTTTTCTGCAAGTGGCACAGCCGTTTTTTCTTATTTTTCACACAACTTTCCAGCTATCTTAAGTGAGTGAATTCGGTGGCACATGCTTCTGCAACAAAAGAGAAGACAAAATGAGTTAAAGGAAGTCAAAACAATATTTCTTTTGACTTTCTTTACAAAATCTGAGTTGTTGGAATCATGAAAAAAAAAGATGTCTTTCTACCACCTTTTATGCAGAAACACAGGGGAGAAGTCAGAGGACCTTACGTAGCTAGTTTTCCTTCTTGTAACTAGTGCTGTTAATTGAGCCGAGTCGAGCCGAGTATCTGAACGTCGAGCTCGACTCGTGAAGAATTCGAGCCAGGCTCGAGCTCGCTCGATCGCGCTAACGAGCCATGATATGCACTCGAACTCGACTCGAAAAATGGAAATGTGACTCGAACTCGAGCTCGAGCTCGACTCGTTTATCACAAACGAGCCAGGCTCGGACGAGCTCGAGCTCGAGTTGGAAATATCTGTCCGACCTCGAGGCTCGAGTTCGAGGCTCGAGGCTCGATTTTGAAGCTCGAGTTCGAGGCTCGAGGCTCGATTTCAAAATATTTGTCCAGCAATCTGTTATTATGAAGTCCTGCTCCAGTATAGTTCCATTTAATAGATCCAAAAATTTGTCCAGAGTTAGACTATCCAAAATCAACAAAAATTATTAGGATTGGCAAGCAATGCCATTCTCATTCAAGAATACACAAACTCTAACCACATTTTATCCGAAACAACATATAAGACCATAACATCCATACAACACAAACTTTAGGAATAAAAGTTAACAAATACACAAACTAGAGCCTAATTCCATACGAGGCAACATCCATAAGAGCCAAAGGCAAATGACTCATCAGCATTAGACTCCACCTCAAGTTCTTGTTCTACAACTTCATTTCCAACCTCCATAATAGGACTTGTTGACGATCCTTGGTGTGAATGAAATGGAGGACTGTACATACCTATTATTTAAAAGGGAAAATATACTTGAGTCAAATCCATAAGGAACATATGCAGGAATATATGCAGTCAAGTCCATATGATATTTAATAACTATTTTCAACTTGCTTTTCACCATTTCTACAAATGCATTTATCCAAATTAGCAATAAAACCTGAAGTACCATTTATGCAACGAATAACAAACAATTTCAGCAGAAAAAAAAATCTTCTTAAGCACTAAAAGTATTTATTTTCGAGGATCACTAAAAGTATTTCTAGAGTATTTGGTGACTAATTTTTGGTAACATAAATACTCTAGGTTTGATAATTTAAAAGCACTTTTTGGTAACAAGCACTTTTTATTTCAATGTCATCCTAATTATGTACTATTAAAATAAATAAAAAATATTTGGTTGGTGCATTGCTGATGTTTTGCCTAGGATGGCAACTATTATGGAACATGGATGCACAACAAAATGAACACTAACAATATTTGCAAGAAAATAAAATGTAAAGAGGACGAGACACAGAATGTAACAATAGACCATGATGTATTCAGCTGCTAAATTGAGGTCCCTGAAGCCTTTATTTCATGTTGAATGCGAAATAAATGTTGCAATATACTGAGGCAATGAGGCATATAAATCATGTCTAAAGATCAAGTTTGTCAAGTTTTTACTTATCACCATTCGAACAGCACAACGTAGAAGCAATTCAAAATCTACAATACATCCATAAAATCATGAAGTTCAAGAAAGCAGGGAAAAATCAAACAAAAAATGCTTCCTCGATGGATGAGATGAGCATTTATAATTATAATCTCCGTCGGAGACAAAATGAGAGGTTACGGGAACAATTAGCAATACACTTCCAGTACCAATATGCTTGTTCATTTGTTTGAAGATAAAAAATGCAATTCTCTTGTCTGAAAGCTCTTGCTTCTCATTGCGACATACATATCCAGCCAAAGCAACTTTCTCAACAATTAACCCTTCAGGTAAAGTGTACTAAACTTCAGGTGTAAGTATATTTTGGCCTAATTTCATCTTGGTAATATAGCATTTAAAAAATTGAATAAGCTATACATAATCTGGTTATGATCTATGAAGTGATAATTTACCTACGAAAAGAGACAACACTTACCACAAATCACGATGGATTAAAGAAACCAGTCAAATTGGACTGGTTTGGCCGTGGCAGTGGATCGATTGTTACTGGAAGAAAACAGAGGCACTGGCTGTGGGTTGCTGCTATGGGGTGCGGTGGAGAGGCAGAGCTTGCTGTGGGTTGCGGCTGTGGGCTGCGGTGGAGAGGGAGGTTGCTGGCTGTGGAGTGCGGCGGAGAGGAAGGGGTGCGGCTGCGGGTTGCGGGAGAGAGGGAGGTTGCTGGCAGTGGCTGTGGAGTGCGGCGGAGGCCGGAGAGGAAGGGTGCAGCTGCGGGTTGCAGGGGAGGGTGCGGCTATGGGTTGGGACTTGGGAGGCTGCTGAAATGAAACGATGCAAATTATGCAATATCGAACCCTAATCCAAATTTCTTCTCCTTGACTGCTAAAATGACAAAAATGCCCTTCTTTGTCGAGCTCAATCGAGCTACTCGATAAAGAAGAGAATTCGAGCTTACTCGGCTCGATAACTAAACGAGTATTTTTCAAGCTCGAGCTCGGCTCGTTAATTTCAATTAACGAGCCGAGCTCGAGCCTTATCGAGCCGAGCCTTAACGAGTTTTCGAGCTGCTCGTTTGGCTTAACAGCTCTACTTGTAACTAGTTTCTCTCTAGTTCTTTGGTGAAGCATTTTTGGAGTTTTCACTTGTAATCATCTTGTACAAGAACATAACAGAAATTGGAGGGCTTCACTATCAATTGGCTAAGCTTTCTTTTATCTTTCTTGTACTTGTACTTTATGATATTTTGCATTAATAAACTTGTGAGTTTGATTGTTAAATCATTCATGAGTAGCTAAACTTCTTAATCTAGGGAGTAGATGAAACTTATGACTAAATTATATGAATTGAATGTGATTTACACTTGTTATATCTTGTATTAACTTGTCTGCTTGTGCAGTTGTGATTACTTGTTATTGATTGATCACCAATAGCATGTTTATAGTTGTTATTGTTCAATGAGAATTTGTAGTAGCAATGGCAACAAATGAGTAGAGCTTAAGTTGTATGTTCATAAAAATAGAGATACACTTAAGTGGATTATTTAGCATTTCACGAAAGAAAACAGAGTAGTAGTAGTATTTCACCATGAAAATAGGGAAAACTGAACTACTCTAGGCCATTTCATCATGAAAATGAGACTTGGTAATATTGGAAATGAATCCCTGGTTAAACAAGAATAATAACAAGAGGTAAATCTGTTCATTTGTCTTATTTATGCCATAAGTGGAAGCTACATCCCTAGATTTATCCTTGAGTGAAAATTCTTCATTTGCATTTAGCATTTGTTAAACTAGATTTGTAGATCAGATTTGTAGACAATAGCAATATACTTTCTCTGCTCAAATTCATTTGTCCGTCTAAATAATAGAGAAAAATAAGGGTTTAGTACTTGTTCAATTTGCTCCTCGTGGGATTGACCCGATACATACCCTACATTACGATTTTGGCCTGTATACTAGCAGTCAACGGGTATAAAATCGGATTTAATCTTGCATTGATATAAAAATTCCGTCACTAAATTCCTGGATTTTTGCTACTTTGACCATTTATTGGTTTTGCCAATGATTTCCAAAGTAGCCGTTCATCATAATAATTTTGAGGGGGAAATTGGAAGAAAAAAAAATTTTACATTCTTTTAGAGTGTTAAAAAATAGGGAGAATTGTAATTTTGGTCCCCAATCTATAATGTATGTGCGAAATTATCCCCAATCTATTTCGAAAATCAATTTTGGTCCCCAATCTATTCAATTTTGCGCTAAAGTGGACAATTGACGGAATCTCTTCAATTTCAATCGGAATTAAGTCACGTGAGATCACGTGCCGGCACCTAAAACCCATTTTTCAATTTTTTAATTTCTAAAACACGTTTTTTAATATTTTCAGTTTTCTCTTGCCTTTTGTCTTATTAAACAAAGACATGCAAAGGATAATCTCACAATCCAAATTACTCCTCTTGTTGGCCGCTGCCTTCAAATCCCCAAAACCCACAACACGAGTAAGAAGCTCAGCTTGGCCTCCAAGTCCAAGTCTCGTTCTTGCCTTCATTAGTAATAGAGATAATCTGCAATCAACGCCAGAAACGGACCCAGTTCAACTCTCCTGCACAAACAACAGGAGCAGCAGCAGCAGCAGCAGTACTACTTCATAAGCAAGCAAGCAAGCAGCCGAGAGAGAAGAGCGGATAATAATAATTGGAAATCAATGGGATTATACAGACCAAATCATCAAAGGGATTATACTGGTAAGTATATTCTTTTCCTATTAGCCATTCTTCACCGTTGAACTGGAATGAGCATTCAATTAAAATTGGTAGGTCATGTTTACAGCTGAAACAGACACTTCATCGGTGACTATAGAATGGGCCTTGTCTCTTTTGCTCAACCATCCCGAGGTGCTAGAGAAAGCTCGAGCTGAATTGGATGCCCAAGTAGGGACTGATCGATTGGTCGACGAACATGATCTATTCAATCTTCCTTATCTTCATAACATTATTTCAGAAACACTTCAGTTGTACCTAACAGCACCAATGCTAGTGCCACATGAGTCGTCCGATGACTATAAAATTGGGGGATACAATATTCCGCGAAGGCACAATTTTGCTAGTTAATGCATGGGCAGTTCACAGGGACCCAAACGTATGGGATGATCCAACAAGCTTCAAGCCAGAGAGATTCGAAGGCTTGCAGGTTCAGCCATCAAAGCTGATTCCATTTGGGAAGGGAAGGAGATCTTGCCCTGGTTCTGGCCTAGCACAGCGGGTGGTCGGTTTGGCCTTGGGATCTCTAATTCAGAGTTTTGATTGGAAAAGAATTGTCGAGGAGGAAATTGATCTGGTTGAAGGGACAGGAGTGTCCATGCCAAAAGCCAAGCCACCAGAAAAAATGTGTTTTAGAAATAAAAAATTGAAAAAGGGGTTTTAGGTGCCGACACGTGATCTCACGTGACTTAGTTCCAATTGAAATTGAAGAGATTCCATCAATTGTCCACTTTAGCGCAAAATTGAATAGATTGGGGGCCAAAATTGATTTTTGAAATAGATTGGGGATAATTCCGTGCATACACTATAGATTAGGGACCAAAATTACAATTCTCCCTAAAAAGTACAACATCCATTATATTGGGAAGTAAAATGAGATTACCCCCTAGTTCAGGGGGTAAACTATGACTGACCATTTAAAATTGCAAATGTGTATTAGCACATTCTTTTCTCAGACTAGCCACCTTGCATTCGATTTTTCCCTTACACTTACAATTTAGTACTGCGACATAAAGATAAAAAAATTTCACCACCACTAAAGCTATACTGAAAGAAAAATGGGATATCTTTACGCAATCAAAGATACTAATGTACTTTGGTTTAAAAAAATTCCCCTAAAAAAATTTCTCTCTCAATTATCCAGTCAAATCAACTCTACTGATCACATTTTCTCTCTTCAAATGAAATGTACTGAATATACTCCTAACTCCTAAGTGCGGTGCATGGATTAAAATTTAGTAGTTTCTGGGAGAAACTTTTAAATCCTGAATTTTTCAAACCAAATGTTAGGTATCTTTATGGTTTGTCATCATTATCTCCAATTATGACTGGGATGCAAAACTCTACACATGTTTCATTTCTTTGGATAATGAAGTATGGAAACTCAGAATTATTGAGCTTTGTTTAGTATGCCAATAAGGCAACTACTATGTGTATGCCAAACAGAAATTTCAAGAAATCAACAAAACATCTAGCAAATCAATTTGCCTGGTGCTGTTATGCTACGAAATATTGTGATTATGCTTCATTTGAGACCTTGAAGAAGAAACCAAGGTCGTAACAAAATTGGTCGGTCTGAGCATTTAGCGAACATATAGTACGTCATCTATATAATAGATCAAATTATGATAGATGAGAACTGAGAATAATGCAAGTTTGAAATGGAAGGCAAGGACCAGTGAGTATTTGGCTACATGGAGAATATGTGGTCCAATATGGTTCAGTTGTCTGCCCATATCGTCCCATAACTTCATCTGTATGCCCGTTTGACGTATTAATTTGTCTTCCTTTGGCGCTCAACTCTTGTACGGAACAATGAAATGATCAAATGGTCCCCAAAATCAACCTCAGCCAAGGCTGGAAGCCTTAGAAAAACAAGGTACTTAAGTCACATTTCTATATATCTTGAAACTTGCTATAACATTGTATATATCTTGAAACTTGCTATAATTAGCAGGTTTTGGTTCAACAAATTCTTGAACACGACTTGATAATAAAAATAATAGAGCTATTTAACACAAAAAAAAAGATTAATAGAACAACAATGATTACGCGACTAAAGTATATACATATGAGACAAATATTTCTAGTTCTATCATCTTACTGGGGAAGGGTTGGACTGGATAATAAAAAGGAAGGGTGACAAGTAGGAGATTTTTGGTTTAAAACCTCTCACTTACTATAAAAGATACATTAAAAGAATTATATTAGCCCATAAAATCACAAAAGAAAAGAAGAAAAAACCAAATTACCCGAGTATATTAATGAAGATCGATGGAGGGAAGGGATGAAGTTGGAGGGCCATAAAGAGAGGGGATTGAAGGAGGAAAGTTAGTAAACACTGACCGCGCGCTCTAAGGTGCAATGGTAAGCGAACACTATGACTTCTAGGAGGGTGTCAGGTAAAGGATGGGGAAGAGAAAAGGGGAGAGAGAAATAGGGGAAAATTTTTGACAATTTGGTCGTGAGGAGAAAGGAAAGAGGGGCGTAAGGGTGGCCACCAGGGTAGGTGAGGGTTCAAACCTCACCTACAGCAAAAAAAAATCTAAGAATAGTGCTATAGCACTCATTTGGTCTAATTGGGTCTGTATACCCACTAACCCCTAACACACAAGCCTCCTTAGCCTCCCCTATCAATTTTTAGCGCCGTTGCCGGGGACTGGTGCCTGATTAATTTGTTTCTTTTTGAGTTCATCTTGTTTTCATTTTTTTTTATTTTTTTCTCTTATTATTATTATTATTTTTATATAGTTTATGGCTGCTAACATTTCGTATTTTGGTGATAGACTGGATTTTATTTCTAGAAGGGGTTATGAGACTCGTGTTTTTTCTAATGATCAATTGGCTGTTGCAAAATTGTGAAACTTATTTTGTCTCAGATCATTCAATCGACATATGCCCTGAATTTCAAGATGGTCTAAGTGTTCCAATCGATACTTTTGGAGATTTTTCACCTCAATATCAAATGTGGTATGACCCTTATTCAAACGGGTATGATCAAGGATGGTGAGATGATTCCAATTTTAATTATGCGACCGGGCCAATGGATTTTCAACAGCAAGAGTCTCAACAGCCATCATCCATGTCAGGTATGTCTCTTGAAGAAATTATAAAATCAATAGCTGCTAACACACATCAACTTTAACAGGAGACAATGAATTGTCATCAAGAGACAATGGATTTTCATCAGGAGACACAAGCAAGAATGCGTAACCTGGCAGATCAAATAGATCAATTGACATCTAGGATAACGCAATTGACTTCTCGAATGAGTGAAGAATTGCCCTCACAAACTATTATCGACCATGAGAAAGATGAGAGTGCAATTACCCTAACAAATGACATGGTACTGCGAGAATTTCAAGAAGAAAGATCTAAAGATGCAGTTGAAAAGAAAGTTGAAGTGCAAGAAATGAGACCCCAATATCAAATGGTACAAGTAAATGAATCCAGTGAATAATTTTCAAATGCGGTGACATCTCCTCCATTTCTTAATCAATATTTTCCTAACTTTTATTCTTTAATTCCTGTTAGTGAAATTGATTTTATTATACCAGAAGATTTTGAGTTTCATGACAGGAATAAGTTAAGAGTCACGATGGCAAAATATCTTGAACCAACAAGTGCTCGTAATGGAGGAGTGAGTGAAGAATTAAAGTCATTACTTGTTTGTTTGGTGCCATCTACTAATCCATGGAAGACCGTAGCTTGTGTGCTCAAAAATTACTCTATTTACGAGAGCTATCAGGATTATATAGAAGATGAAGCATTGAAACGAGTTACACGATTTTATCCTCCGTGAATAAACATGGCAATGTCAAGCCAAAGACATTAAAGAAAGACGCTACTTGGGAGGCAACCCAAGGCCTTTGTTTTAGTTTCCTTATATTTTTGGAGTTTTTGTTAAGTATTAGTTACATTTAGTGATTTGTTGCTTTTGTGGCAGGAAGCTGGTAGTTGGGCGTGCCCGCATCTAGTAGGCAAACCTAAGGAATGCAAGTATTTTTCTGCTGTCAAAAGACTCTCCAATAGTTAGAAGTGCCCACGCCAGATGGTCACGCTTAAGGGAGACAATTTTCGTCTGTGGTCAGAAGACTCTATAGTAGTTAGGCATGCCCACGCCAAGTGGTTACGCTTAAGGAACTCAATTTCTGAAAATTGGTCAGAAGACTCTCCAATAGTTAGGCGTGCCCACGCCAGGTGGTCACGCTTAAGGATCTTAATTTCAGACGGTTGGTCAGAAGACTCGAAGGCAGTTAGGCATGCCCACGCCTAACACAAGGGTTCCTTTATTCAAAAAAAAGGTTCTACTTCTTTCTTCTCTTTTTCATTCTTTTTCTTTCTTTCTTTCCCTTTCCCTCCCTTTCCTTCCCGCTTTGCTGTCCGTCGCTGCTCTGTCGCCACTGCACCGAGCACCTTCCCAGCTCGCTCCAGCCGCCGTCTTCGTTCAGCCCCCGCTACTAGCCATCATTCACCGCCGGCGCTCTCCCTTTCCTCAGTCCCTCACTGCCTATTCACATCTCTGCTCAAACAAAGGATAAAAGGAAGAACCGACCAATTTCATCTATGCCATAGCTGCTCGAGACCCTCTATTACGTGCTCAGGGAAGTTTTGTTGTCCCTTTTGTTTCATATTATATTTTTTATCTATTACATTAGGGACAATGTAAGATTTAGGTGTGGGGGGAGTAGTATATTGGTATTTTATTGAAAAAGTGCAAGTGTAGGTATTTTTGTTGGAATTTTTTGTTTTACTTAGTCAAATTTTATCCAATTTTTGCCTATCTTTGTACATATTTGTGATTGTTCCTGTTTAACGATGGTTAGATATCTCAAAATTTTCTATTGCTAAGATTTTACACTCTAAGGTGTTAAGTAAGACATGGTTGAGTTTAAGGGTATCTTTTTTGTGAATATTTGAGATTTTGTGACTTTTGCACTTTTTGTTAAACTTCTCTAAGTATTGTAAATATTTGTCTAGCAATTTTTTTATGCAAATTGGTTCAATTATTAATCTTAGTTCTCCATATTTAAGAAACGAAGCGGGTTTGTGTGGTATTTAAATTTATTTTTGGTGCTTATTTATGAATAGTATTAGGCTATACTCCGCTAGTATCGTTGCCTAGTAACCGGGAGTCTTCACCACAAGTGTCGACTTTCGCGTCAAAAAGCGACGGTAGCTATGAGTATGTGGTTTTTAAGCGATGATGGCTGAGTAACTGGGCTCCTTCATTTGGCCAATGTCGGAGTTCACGTCAAAACGCTTGAATGGCTAAAAACTAAGCATTCTCCCTGAAAAAAAAATAAATCAAGTGTGGGGATATTTTAGAAAAAAATGTGTTAATAGTGAAAAATGTAAAAGTATTTGAATGAATTGTTAGCCTGCTGATTCATGAATTTTAATGTTGAGATTTTGCTTAATAGTCGAACCATTTGCTTATGGATGCTGGTTGAATATTTTATATTCTTAGATTAGTTAGTCATAATTTGAAAGAGTTCTTGATCTTGAAAGTTAACTGGAGAGATATGTCTTGAAAATTGCCACTAATACTTGACATATGTTTTAATTGTATCTTGGCAATAGAAGATTTGAGCAATAGCCATTGTTTGAATTTGATCGTTTGATTTGTTGTTCTCATGCTTGAGGACAAGCATGGTTTAAGTGTGGGGGAAATTGATAGAACGCTAATTTAACATTAACTTTGTTATAATTTCCTTTCTTATTGGATTGGATTTGCATTAATGGACATGTTTTGTTTGAATTTTATGTTTAGGGGATGTTTAGCCAATTGGAGAAGGAAAGTGCAGAAATAGCAATTTTTAGAAGATTTTCCTCCAAGTAAGTGTGGACGCGTGAGAAGACATCAATCAAGTCCGGAGTGTGTGGGATTCTATGCAGGGTAGTATCATAATTCAAGTGGGAGTCGTCATCATAACTGGAAGATGATATTATCTGCCAAGTTTCTAATTAGTAATTGGGTTGGTTTAAGAGACTTTTAAGCGCTTTGTTTTGCTATCTTTTAGGAAGTTAGTTTTCCTATCGTAGGAGATTTCTTTGGAATCAATCACTACGGATTGTGAGGGAGGAAGTTGAATGCATTTTAGAAAGCTAGAAAATAGGAAGATCAAAAGCCGGATCCCGCGTGATTACTACTTCTATGGGGAATGAAAAAGTGAGCCGGAGACTAGGAGTTGGATTCTTTTCCTTCTTTTCGGCCACAAGAGACAGTGAAAAACATTTTTTGTTCTTCTCGATGATGGGCAGTATATTTTCTTTTCTTTCGTTAGTTCTTATGATGAAATACTGGTGTGAAGTGCTTCAATTGGTGATGCGCAACTAAGTTTCTTTTCTAGTCGAAGGTCAATTTGAGGATTTCGTTCCAAACATCTGTGAGATCGAATTATTTTATTTATTTCTTTTATTCATTGGTATTCGTACGTTTCCTGATTTAATTGCTTATGCTTGTTATGTTATTTGAATGTCAAGGGCCTGATATTCGAATTAACCTAATAATCTACTGTCATATTAATTGATTGAATCCGTAATTATTCAATTGATTAATACCAGTGGCGACTAGCGTGATTGATTTCATGTTAGGGAAATGTATGATCTAACTTAAACGAACCCTCGTAGCGTGTTTGTTGGTTAGGATTGGGTTTTTTTAATTATTAGTGCAATCGATGAATTAAATCCTTCGGTCGTACCTAGAGTTGTTTCTTGGTCAGAGAAATAGTCAACGGTCGTACCTTGACTATCGAAAAAGTAAGGAAAGACTGGTTGTTTATCGTGTGTATGACAACTATAACTAATCTATTAAAGAGTAATTGAATTATCTTTGCATCGATGATCAGATGAATGAACCGTATCTGAAAAGTTGCACCTTTGGCTAGAATCGTATTGGTTATTGATTAATTCCTATTTATTTCTGTCAGTTGTTTCATTAGTTAGTTAATTAGTTATTTTATATTCTCCAAAAACCCCCCATACTTCGGACTCTGGAAGAAACGAATTATCCCCAGTCCCTGTGGATTTGACCTTACTCATCGCTATATACAAAATTTGTATTTTTTTCGAATAGGTATTTATTATTGCACAGGCTCGACACCTGTCAGTAAGTGTGTAAAGAAATTCTTACTTATTCGTTTGTTTTCCGAAGTAATAAAAACAACAGGAAAAAAATGAAAAGGACGGACAAAGACTAGGCATTCGAAATTAATTAAAAATTAGTCCTATTGAGTGTTGATGGTTATCCTAAGTTTTAACTTGTAGAAAAATTGGATTTTCGAACTACTTAAAGACTGCTTTAGGATTGAGGGTTTTAATGAAAGATTTGAAATTCTCTCAAATCTTTCATAATGTTTATATTATTTAGGAGGTATTTAAATTTGTAAATTATCAATTATTTTAGTATTTAAAATATATTTAATAGTTGGTGTATTATAAATCTAAATTTCTGTTAAGCAATCAAAACAATTAGAGTGATTTAGATGGATTTTATATCTTTCATCAAATTTTTCAATCCAAATGAAGCAAAAAGTTGATTTTCCCAGTCACATCTTGAAGTATTAAAAATAAATAGGAGGAATTTTAGAAAATGTTGTATTGAGTTCAAACCCAATCAAGAATATATTAGTATTAGATTTGGAGATGCCATTGATGATACATTTGATTTCCTGACAATATTAACCCAAAAATCTGTGACGGTTTTTTTTAAATTAGTGGTTGCGAGCATAAATATTCTTTGATGAATGTAGTCTAGTGCCAAATAACGGGTATTTTAATATACGTACAAGTTATAAAAAACCGAATTACATCCGTTCACTGCAAAAATACAGGTCAACTAGTAGTTTAGGGTATATATCGGGTCGATTCCACAGGGAAGAGTGAACAATTACCAGTATTACTAAAGCTTCTCTATTATTTAGACTATCAATGAATTATAACAAATTTAACCTACTGAAATTATACAAAATAACAAATAAAAGCTCCTTAGGTTGTGGTATCCCTAACTACTCATGCAAGTGCTATATTTGGATCAATTAGTACTACATCTAGGCTAGTTATGGTGTAATTTCCTTATGCATTTGAATCCTACTTTCGTAGTAAATCAATTATACTTGTAACTAATTCACACCAATTCTCATGGTTATGAAATTAGCTACAAGTTCATTTCTTCGGTGAAATTACATGAAATGAATCACTAAAAACCACATAGGTGCACCTCTACTTTCGTGAGTGTACTCCCTATGTTTAGCACTTCTTGAACTAGTGTTAAATCTCAATTTTCATTGCAGAAACAACACCTTAGATAATCATACTTAATGGTACCAAATTAATCATGATTTAAAGAGCTAAAGTGCTAAATAACTTGCTCAAATTATAGCAGTCAAATAGACAAATAATAAACACTAACAATTCTAGAAAGTTCAACCAAACTCAAGGCATAAACGATAAATACACATAATAAACACAAAATCCAAAACTTGCATATTAACCATATTTAAGAATCCAATACAAAAGATAAAGAGTTGGAGAAGAGATAACCCATGTCACTTGAGTTTCAACTTCTCTTTCTTCATCTCCATTTTCATCATAATCTAGCTAATATACAAGAATGGAAGAGCTACACTATTCTAAACTAAACTATCCTACTACTCAGAAAATGCAAGAGCTACATCTTTGCACTCCAAGTTTCTCCCGTATGTCTCTCTATTCAATATTTGCTAGCTAGAGAGAATTTGCTATCAGAAAATCTGGCTACGCATGGATGTCCAGACCTCTCCCAATGTCTCTGCATAAAAACTGCTCAAGAGCTCCATTTTTCCAAGTCCAATTCCACCTTTTGATTCCCAAATCTCAACTTTGTTAGAATAATCAATAACCAATGTTTTTTACTAGAAAATAAGCCACCTTTCTTGTCCTTTTGTCTTCTGAAGCATGTGCACCGAATTCCCTTGCAGCTTATGGCTGGAAAGTAGTATGAATACAAGAGAAATGGCTGAGCAATTTGCAGCTTTTCGGCCACAAAATGCGACTACACAAAACGCGGCATCAACTCGCATTTTCAACTTGGCCTTGGTTCAACTGCGATTTTCTCTATGATGAAGGCCGAACTAGCTTTTGTGCAAAACACAAAAATTGTAGCCCTTTGAGTTACTTTACAATGCTTCAAGAATCATCTATATCGGAACTTTGTAGCCTGAGATATGATCGAAATACTATCACCTGGTCAAACCCCTGTTTCGATTTTCGACCACAGAGTGCAGCTTCTGTATTCTGACTTTTTGTCCATGAAAACAGCAGAATTGGATTTTGATGTCTTCATAACAATTGTAGGTCTCTTTCTTAGCTTTAAAATGGTATAAAGATCACCTCAATCCGATAAGTATAGCTCCAGATATAGTTGAAATACCAAAGAGTGTCAAAACTGTCTTGAACCGCACTTCTTCACTTAAACGTTTTTCACTTCATTTCTCTTTTTTACCACTTGAATTCATCACCAATTATCTACTTTTCACCTCATTTGACATCCTTTGGTGATTGGATCATTAACCTGCAAGAAAATGAAGTTTTTACCATTAAAATCAATAGAAATGCCATATTAGCCACTTTTACAAAAGTTGTATATTTTTACCAAAACCTAGTTATTTTAGTTATACAACTAAATAATCAAACCAAAATTAACTAATAAAATGTACTTAAAAATACATAAAATAAACTCTTATCAAATACCCCCACACTTGAATCATTGTTTGTCCTCAAGCAATATAAAATTCCAACCATCAATGATCGAAAAATTGAAAATAAACATATGTAACATTTCAACTTCATTTTCTTGAATCAAGGTAAATAACCCTTATATGATCTTTCCATTAACTTCAAGTACTCATAATATCAAACAAAGAAGAGTCAAGTATACCATAATTTTGCTAATTGAACTCAATTTCTCATTTTTACCTAATTTCACAAGCAAGCAACTCATATAATCAATAAAAATACTAACTAATCTCATGATCAACTTCTTATTTTTTTTTAAAGAGGGATTTATATTCTGTTTTCTTTTATATATATATATATATTTATTTTAAGCGTTAAATACTGTTTAAGTTGTGAAAAATACCTTTTGACGCGAAGATCGACATTTTTAGATGAAAACAGCCGGTTACTTAACATTTCACATACTCAAGTTGCTTTTCATACTCTTAATTCAAGTACCGTTTTACGCGAAAGTCGACATTTGTAGATGAAGACTCCCGATTACTAAGTAAAAGAACCATTGGAGTAGAATAACTCTTTTTTTTTGTTTTTTAATATAATTATATATATAGAGAAGTAATAAAATTCCCTCTAAAGAATAATCATGAGAAAAGTATGACACTTATTGACCATATTAATTTCTTAACTTATAAAATCAGATAAAAAGAAGAATTTTCATCAAATATGCAAAATGTAGGTATAATTTTCTCCACTTTACTAGATATACTTCCCTATAGATGTAAAAATTATAATCACATAATAGTCATTTTCAAATTAAATGAGAAAAGAAGTTTCAAAACCACATATATTTATTTCAAGAGGATAAGTGACAAAATTTTATTTATTTATTATGATTATTATATGTATATATATATATGTATAAGGTTTTGGAAAAATTTTGACAGAGTCTCCCCTTAAAAGTGGACTAAACTCCCTGCCAACAACCACAAGAAACAAATTGGAAGCACAAGAAATATAACCAACATTAAACACAACTAAAACCACAAGTACCACACATTTCTTCCTTCACACTTAGAATACACATTGTCCTCAATGTGTAGGGAAAGAAAAGAAAAGAAACAAAAGAAAGGAACAAGTGACTCCCCAAATGAGATGACTGTGGTCCAGTGAAACCTTGAATCATGATCCATCGACCGCTCAACCATCTACAGTCAACGATCTACTAGTAACTGCCAAAAGTTCCAATATTCAAAATAAGGAATGTAAGTTAACATTTTTCAAACAACAGATAAAAATAACAAGCAAACAAAAGAAAAGCCAACCAAAGGGCAGCCTCAATCATCCTCTTCATCGTCATCTTCATCATCATTGACAGGAGGTGGATGTAAGCCTAGATGATGTTCAATGTGGTCCAGGCGAGTATCCAGTCGGGCTAAATGATGGTCGATGCCGTCCAAGCGACCGAAAAGCCGCTACCAATTGGTTTGTGGCGGAGGAGGAGGTGGTGCCGCAATGGAAGGTCCAGTTTCATCGCGACCATGTCTAGCCTTCTGTCTCCGCTCTTGAATAGGTCGTGGAATATCCCCCGTGCCAATACCAAACCGACGAAGAGTAGTGAGAGACAATTCAGCTCTTGGTGGGACATTCTCCCGCCTCATACCTTCCAACCGAACCTCAAAACGCGAAAAGATTAAAGTCAGTAGACGAGGAAATAATAGTTTGAAGGAAGTTGTCTTACGCCTCGCTGTAGACCGAATGTGGCTAATGATGATGTTAGGCAGTGAAATGCAAGCATATGGAGACGTCCGGTTATGGAACATGTAATCCAAGAAGTAGATATCACTCTTGCAAACCTTCGTGTGCCCCGTCTTCTTAGGAATAATATTGTGAGCCATCATATAAATGATAAGACGATGACGAGGTTCGAAAACATTCGCCAATATGGTCTCCTTCCTGGTAGAGCGAAAAGGTTGGTACTCAAGGCCAAATCTGGCCATGGCCAATAATGGATCCCACCTCCTATTTGGGGGAACAAACTCATTCTTCAAATCTACTGGACGTCCGTCATCCATACACCCCAAAATAGCGGCCAAATCTTGATGTGACAAGACGATTCATTTTCCACGCACCCAGGACTTAACCATTTCTCCACTATGGCGTGCCTTACTCTCAATGTTGGCGTAAAATTCTCGCACCAAGTCGGGGTAGTAATGGTTTGGTAGGGTGAGAATCGGAGCCCATCCAAGCTGAGCAAAAGCCTCCGAGATGTTGTACATCATCTCAACTGGTGGACTTACGTGCATCTCAAACAAGAACTCCAAATTAGGATGCTCCTCATGCCATTCTTGATTCCTGCGATTGTTGAACCTAACACTGTCAAATACCGATTTTTTTGCTGCACGAGAGGTGCCCTCACCAGGTTGTCGGCTAACGGGTGGAGGAGAAGGTGACGTTTCCTCCTCAGTCACCTCCTGATGTGATACTCACTTGGCGTGATCTAGACAACGAATCACCAACGGTTTAGCAGCGGAAATTTGACCCAAATCTAATCCCCGAGATAACGAACACTATTGATATTATCTCAACCCGTTACCTAATGAATTAGCAAACCAAACTATAGGTAGAGGAACGCCACAACCAAGGAGTTACTTGATTGATGAGTTCACTTGAATAACTTGAGAAAGATTCTCAAATATTCAAAGAGGCTCTCTTGGAAAGAGAAAAGTGAAAACTCACAATTTTATTGATCTTCAAAACTGCCTATGAAGGTCTCTTGCCTTGGCTATATATAGCCATACAACTTGAAAACCTAAAGTGACTTGAAAACCCTAACTCGGCTAGGCTAGGCCTTTGGCCCGATTCCACTACTCAAATCCACTATCTAATGGTCAGCTTATAATCGATCCAATGAAGGCTTTAAGCTGGCCCAACATAACCCAATAAAAGCTAATTAACCAACTTAAGTTATAGTGAGCCTAGACTCTATAAATCGGATCCAACTCAACATGAGGTCTTGGACCGAATTTATTCCTAGCAAATAAAATAGAAATCTAGAAAATAAACTACTAACTATTACTAAAAGATTCAATCTCTTGCAGCCCAAAACATGGCCCATAAGCGGCCCATATTTCGTATCATTCCCCTCCTCTTAAAAAAAGATTTGTCCTCAAATCGTGTTTGGAAATGAATGGTACTACAAGAGTTGGCAGTATGAAACTTCAAATCTCCACATATTGGCTCTCTTAGAATGGATGATACTTGCATACGTCGTGATTATTGTAATTCGCTGCACATGTCTCTTGGTTAGCTTGAAAATGCTCACAATCCGCCATGGGAAACTCAAGGCTTTACTCCAACCACTCCAAAGCTCTCTAATCAGCATTGTGTCATGAATGGTCGAATTTGGACCTACACAATAAATCACACGATTAGAATTTGTAGGTATAAAATCACTTGACAGCTTACTATTCACATTCACAAGATAAGGATCTTCATAGTGATGCTCAATCAGGTTAGAAAAGTCTCGGACATGATTGTGCAAAGTTATAAAATTCATTGCAAGTTGTTGTGGGTATGGCCTATCTTGCACAAATGGAACAAGATCGAGATAGGTAGCTTTTGAACCCTCAAATTGAAGAATAAAACCAGGTTGTAAGGAATCAGAATTTGCACCAATGAGGAAAGGATTGTCACCAACAAAATAAGAAGGAAATTTATAACAAGTTTCAAGTGTAGAAAATCCCTCTGAAACTTCATTATTCCTCCCAACAAGCAAATCAGGCTCATGGTTGACGTTGAACATCAGTGGATGACAAAGAGAGACAACACTTAATGTGCAAATTCCATGAAAAGTTTGATATTCACCAATGGATTTAGGCATAGAACATGCCAAGATCAACTCAATTTTTCCTTGCTTAACCTGCATAAAAGTAGAAACACTAAACAAAGTAGAGTCAAGATCGTTAGAAAAAACATATGATCCCACATCCTTTCTCACAATCAGCTTACTCTTAGAATTTTTAATCTCTTTTTCATGCTCAGTAGCTGACTTTTTCCCCTCATTATTCTCAACCTCTTTCTCCTTTTCAACTCCCTTGAATTTTACCTCTTCAGTCACAATTCTCTCCTCCAGCTCTTTCTTCATACTATAACGCTCATGCTCACTCTTCATGTATGCTAGATCAATACAAAGTTGGTTAGAGTTAAGCGACACAAGCCTGGTACGACGGCCATTAAATGTGAAGGAATACTTATTAGTATATCCCTCATATTTGACTTCTCGATTAAACATCCACCATTGTCCCAACAGCACATGCGTCACTTGAATGGGAACCACATCACACAACACCTCATCCACGTATTGACCAATACGAAAAGGAACAAGTGTGCGCTTAGTAATCCAAATATCACCACTATCACTTTGCAACTTGTAAGGTCGAAGATGATCAATGGTTGAAAGATTCAATTTCTCAACCAAGACAGTACTTGCGAGATTAACTTCACAACCCTTATCAATGGCTAAGCTGCAAACTTTATCCTTGATATGGCAACGTGTATAAAACCAATCATTTTTTTGAGCTTTGATGATTTCCAATTGCTCAGTTATCTCACGCAATGCCACAGTATTTACTCCTTTAGGCACAAGATGGTGAAGCTCCAGTTGAGCATTCGTTTGTCTCATACTTTTATTACCTGCAAAACTCAACAAAAATTAGTAGAACAGTCCTCACTCGCTCCCTTACGTGTTTCGCTTACTCTCGTGTTTTGCTCAAGTGTTTAAAAACACTCTAATGATCTCACCATTCACTTTCAAATCCCTTGATTGTCCCCTTGAAGAAATCAGAAATTTCCCTCAAGTAGTTCAACCAAACGTCAACCAAGTTTGTCCCCAAAAGTGGTGTATGAGAATCTGGAAATTTGAAGACTAAATGATGACTCAAAACAGCAATTATACAAGAAAGAATTTTTTCTGGAATTTTTTTCTGATTTAGTCCGCAAAAGGGTGACTCAAATGTTGGGGAAGTTTGACTTTGACAAGGACTCTAAGACTAGATCAGGACGGACTCCTTTTGGACACTTTTAGCAATCTGCAAAAATGACTCAAGATACCAATTTGTGGTGTGGACAGAACGCGAGGTTCGATTGACACAAGAACAAGATGGCGGAAATTTAGAATCCTAGAAGGACTTTACCCACTTTTTGCATGCGGCCGAATTTTCTTTGGAAGTTGGGATCAATGTTTCTTGGGTGATTTTGGGTTATGGGTGTTTTGGTGTTGGCGGCTGGTTTCCCCAATTCAAGCAAGGGAAGTCTGAAGTGGACAGCTTTGGTGGTGGCTAGGGTTTGCCCTAGCAAATCCAAGGCGGTTTGGGTTTCCTTTGTCAAGAAGGTTGCCTATTTCAAGAAGGTTTCTTATTTCTTGTGATCCAACTCTGGTTCCTCTTTCTTTCTTTCTCTTTTTTTTTTTTTTGTGCAACCAGAATGCTTTTCTTTCTTTTGAATTTCAAATCCCACCTTCAAAACACAAGATTTTTGTGTGGTGTTTGTACAAAGGTCAGCCGCAACTCAAGATCAAGAATGGAGGTTTGTTTAGTTTCAAGATTTCAAGTATCAATCCCCCTGATCAAGATATGTATCAAGGGTTCCAAGAAGCAAGGTAAGGTTATCAAGAATTCAAGAACTATTGTAATCAGCCTTTTTATGCAAAACAAAACAATATTCCCAGCCCTCTTGTTCAAAACACTTCGGTATTAAGAAACAACTAGCGACCAGAATTTTGTTTTCGTCTCTTGAATGTGTTTCTTTTTTTTTTTTTTTTTTTTTTGGTGGTTGCTTTACACAACCAGAACGACTCAACAAAACAATGAAAAGACTAAGATCTGGTCAAAACAGTAGCAAGAGATGACAAGACAGATTGCATGCAAGAAACAAGATACAAGAACACAACGACGGCACAAAACCCTAGCGGCTGGATTTTTTTTTTTTTTTTGACTCTAAACCAACACAAAACTTCAAAAACAATATAACAAGACACCAAAATAAGAAAGAAACACAAGTTATAAATTTTTTTTGGGATGAACAGTGCCGCTACAGTAGCGGTGAACAGTATCGCTACAGTACAGCGCGGTGAACAGTATCGCTACAGTGCGATGCTACAGTATTATTATTATTTTTTTTGAATTGACACACAAACTGATTTGAAACAAGAGTATGTGACTCGAAACACAAAAGAAAAGAAGGATATAACCTGGTGGTTGTCGACTATCTCTGATACCAACTGATGTGATACTCACTTGACGCGATCTAGACAACGAATCACCAACGGTTTAGCAGCGAAAATTTGACCCAAATCTAATCCCCGAGATAACGAACACTATTGATATTATCTCAACCCGTTACCTAATGAATTAGCGAACCAAACTATAGGTAGAGGAACGCCACAACCAAGGAGTTACTTGATTGATGAGTTGACTTGAATAACTTGAGAAAGATTCTCAAATATTCAAAGAGGCTCTCTTGGAAAGAGAAAAGTGAAAACTCACAATTTTATTGATCTTCAAAACTGCCTATGAAGGTCTCTTGCCTTGGCTATATATAGCCATACAACTTGAAAACCTAAAGTGACTTGAAAACCCTAACTCGGCTAGGCTAGGCCTTTGGCCCGATTCCACTACTCAAATCCACTATCTAATGGTCAGCTTATAATCGATCCAATGAAGGCTTTAAGCTGGCCCAACATAACCCAATAAAAGCTAATTAACCAACTTAAGTTATAGTGAGTCTAGACTCCATAAATCGGATCCAACTCAACATGAGGTCTTGGACCGAATTTATTCCTAGCAAATAAAATAGAAATCTAGAAAATAAACTACTAACTATTACTAAAAGATTCAATCTCTTGCAGCCCAAAACATGGCCCATAAGCGGCCCATATTTCGTATCACCTCCATTTTCTCATTCACCTCCCTCTCATCACTACTAGAGGATGAAGGTATCACTCTTCTTCTCCTTGGCATAATACCTAAAAAAAAAAATTTCAATTAACCACATGTACTACAACTCATTATTTGGCAACAAAAATCCAGAATTAATCTCAAATACATTTCTTCAAGTTATAATCATTCAATGATCATACAAAAAGAGACATATTTTCTGCTTAAAATTGCCCAAAATCACCAACTTAAACAAGATATGTATCAATAATAATTCAATCAGTGAAAATAGCATCAATCATGATTATAGCAATATTTAATTAATAATAATAATGTGCAATTAGCTATAACCATGGTTAGGCAAAAATTAAACTAATTAACTCACAAAATCAACCAAATTACTCACTATACACAATGCACATGCTAAAACATCGTTAACTATCCATTATTAACCATAATCAATAATCACCAATGGCTCAAAAACATCCTAAATCCATTTTACAATTTCCTCCAAATATAGCAATTGTGAATTTTTAAAGCAATAATGACCAACAAATTGCTACATTTAAACATATAAACATGCTTAAACAATCTTAATAAGCATGAATAACTTCAAAAATAGTCATATACATCATCAAATTTTTGAAATTAAAAGATGTCAGAAAGCTCAGGATAAAAAATATGAACTTCTAAAATCAAAAGATTTGATGAAGAAACTTACCTCAATCTCATAGAAGGATGTTTGGTGATGCTAAAAATGTGAAAAGCCCTATGAAACAACCTCCAATTGAACTCCAATTGAAGAAATTAGAATTCACAAACCCTAGCCTTCAATTCCTTAAAAACCGAATTTAAAGTGCTTTTCTTGGATTTTAATCGTTTAGAAAGGTTGTTTGATGCTCAAAAGGTGTTGAGTTGATGTTTTCTATCAAGATTGTGGAACAAAATTGAAGATTTGTGAGTTGGGTAGAAGAGAAAAAGAAAAACGCAACTGAAGTTGGGCAAAGAGGAAGAAAAATGAAGCTGAAATCACGTTTCTGAAGCACTTATTGGGTCAAACAAAACGCGACTCAAAATGCGCCTTCAACTCGCGTTTTCGAAGTCGCGTTTCCTTCATAAATGTTACAGCAACAAAAACGCGACTATGTTGGAAAACGCGACTTTGAGTCGCGTTTTTTATCTTGTTCCAGGCTGGAAAACGCGATTGCCTTCAAAGTCGCGTTTTTAAGGCGCGTTTTCTGTTCTGCTGGTGCAGAATTGAAAACGCGATTCTGCACAAACGCGGCTCTGAAGCGCATTTTTTTGAAAAACGCATTTTCTGCTGCGAATTTTAGCAGAAATTCAACTTTTACAAAATTACAAATGGTACCCCAATCACTCAAAATTCATCCTAGATCATTTGTTTGCAAATTTTATCAATGCATACACATATAAAACAATGAATGCGTGCATTGTACCCCTTTTTAACGAATCAAATACACCTTTAACGCAAATCACAGGGTTGAGTTGCTTGATCAAAGTTCACATTTTTCACCTCAAATGGTCATCTTTTCTTCCAATTGCCAATCCTATGACACAAAAACAACAAATCAAATAAAATGCAAGTTTTAAACATAAAATCGCTCCAAATTAACACATTTAACTTCAATATTGGGTTGCCTCCTAACAAGCGCTTTTTTATAGTCATTAGCTTGACTACTTCACCTCATTTTTTTAAGGAGGTTTTGTCAATGAATAATCCACCATTATAGGTGGTGGTGGATCATTAAAAGGTGACTTTATAACAAAAACCACATGATCTAATGATGTGAGTGATGGAAGTGACTTACCTGTCTCAAGTGTTTCATAGATATTACCTTGAATATGCACCATTTGAGAACTTACCAAAGGAAATGCCATGAGAGTATCTTGGGCAATACCCTTAGAACATATACCTTCAATGCACTCCTCAAGAGGGGTGAAAACTGAGTCATTAAAACTCACCTCTTGAGGTTCGAAGTTAGTTCCAAAGATATTATCATGTGAAATGGATATTTGCTCATGGAAACATAATTGAGATTCATCATTTTCATCAAAATGCAATCCATTTTCACATACAAAATTCCCACCATTCATGCTAGAATCATTTTACAAATTATTAGAAGAAATAACTTCACACAATGCATGCAATTGATCTTGTATTCTACCAAAGTGAGAAGCTAATTCATCTATTCTTTCCTCAATCCTATCAAAACGGTCGGAAGTTGCATTTGCTAGCTTTTCTATTGCTAAATCAAATAGATTAGAAAAATTTTCTATAGCTAGCTCCCAAGATGCATTAGAATCATTAGCTAATGGTTCATTTTCTAACTCCCAAGGTAGAGGTGCATTAGCTAACTTCTCTATTGCCAACTCCCAAGATGGTTTTGATTCATATTGGACACTTTCATGTTGGTAATCATAAAAATATGAATAATCACTATAAGTACATTGATTATCCCAACCATAAGCAGGAGAATTGCTCAAAGTAGCACTATATCGATCAAAACAGGGATTGTAATACTCTAATTCATCATAATAATTCACATTTTGTACTTGCATAACTTCCACACAAGTCACAAATCACATGATAAGAATTAAAAACATTAACTTTCCTCCCTTGCTCAATTTCATGCATAATTGTGTCCATTTGAACTTGTAACATCTTAACATCAAATTTAGTCTTTAAGCACCTTAAACTATCTTCAAAAGACATACATTCAGTAAATTTTTGGTTACCTCTGTTGAAGGAGCTTTGCACTTGGTAACCATCCATTGCCAAACTTCCATTTCTCAAGCATTGTCCTCCAAATTGACCTACCCTTCTCATCACCTAAAATTGCTTTTAAACAACCTCAAAAGCAAATTTTAGTAAGAAAAATAGGTAATGAAACACATACATACATAAAACACAAAAAAAAAATAGAAAATAACATTCACACTATAACTAATGAAATGTTTAAACTAATAAAGTTGCTATTTACACCGATATTGCCAAATCTTTCCCGGTAACTGTGCCAAAAACTTGACGGGTATTTTAATATACGTACAAGTTATAAAAAATCGAATTATACATGTTCACTGCAAGTATACATGTCAACTAGTAGTTTAGGGTATATATCGGGTCGATCCCACAGGGAAGAGTGAACAATTACCGGTATTACTAAAACTTCTCTATTATTTAGACTATCAATGAATTATAACAAATTTAACCTACTGAAATTATACAAAATAACAAATAAAAACTCCTTAGATTGTGATATCCCTAACTACTCATACAAGTGCTAAATTTGAATCAATTAGTACTACATCTAAGCTAGTTATGGTGTAATTTCCTTATGCATTTGAATCCTACTTTCGTAGTAAATCAATTATACTTATAACTAATCCACACCAATTCTCATGGTTATGAAATTAGCTACAAGTTCATTTCTTCGGTGAAATTACATGAAATGAATCACTAAAAACCACATAGGTGCACCTCTACTTTCGTGAGTGTACTCCCTATGTTTAGCACTTCTTGAACTAGTGTTAAATCTCAATTTTCATTGCAGAAACAACATCTTAGATAATCACACTTAATGGTACCAGATTAATCATGATTTAAAGAGCTAAAGTGCTAAATAACTTGCTCAAATTATAGCAGTCAAATAGACGAATAATAAACACTAACAATCCTAGAAAGTTCAACCAAACCCAAGGCATAAACGATAAAGACACATAATAAACACAAAATCCAGAACTTGCATATTAACCATATTTAAGAATCCAATACAAAAGATAAAGAGTTGGAGAAGAGATAACCCATGTCACTTGAGCTTCAACTTCTCTTTCTTCATCGCCATTTTCATCATAATCTAGCTAATATACAAGAATGGAAGAGCTACACTATTCTAAACTAAACTATCCTACTACTCAGAAAATGCAAGAGCTACATCTCTGCACTCCAAGTTTCTCCCGTATGTCTCTCTATTCAATATTTGCTAGCTAGAGAGAATTTGCTATTGAAAAATCTGGCTACGTATGGATGTCCAGACCTCTCCCAATGTCTCTGCATAAAAACTGCTCAAGAGCTCCATTTTTCCAAGTCAAATTCCACCTTTTGATTCCCAAATCTCAACTTTGTTAGAATAGTCAATAACCAATGTTTTTTACTAGAAAATAAGCCACATTTCTTGTCCTTTTGTCTTCTGAAGCATGTGCACCGAATTCCCTTGCAGCTTATGGCTGGAAAGTAGTATGAATACATGAGAAATGGCTGAGCAATTTGCAGCTTTTCGGCTACAAAATGCGACTACACAAAACGCGGCATCAACTCGCGTTTCTCAACTCGCATTTTCAACTTGGCCTTGCCTCAACTGTGATTTTCTCTATGATGAAGGCCGAACTAGCTTTTGTACAAAACTCAAAAGTCGTAGCCATTTGAGTTAGCTTTACAATGCTTCAAGAATCATCTAAATCGGAACTTTGTAGCCTAAGATATGATCGAAATACTATCACCTGGTCAAACCCCTGTTTCGATTTTCGACCACAGAATGTAGCTTCTGTATTCCGACCTTTTGTCCATGAAAACAGTAGAATTGGATTTCGATATCTTCATAACACTTTTAGGTCTCTTTCTTAGCTTTAAAATGGTCTAAAGATCACCTCAATCCGATAAGTTTAGCTCCAAATATAGTCGAAATACCGAAGAGTGTCAAAATTGTCTTGAACCGCACTTCTTCACTTAAACGTTTTTCACTTCATTTCTCTTTTTTACCACTTGAATTCATCACCAATTATCTACTTTTCACCTCATTTGACATCCTTTGGTGATTGGATCATTAACCTACAAGAAAATGAAGTTTTTACCATTAAAATCAATAAAAATGTCATATTAGCCACTTTTACAAAAGTTGTATATTTTTACCAAAACCTAGTTATTTTAGTTATAAAACTAAATAATTAAACCAAAATTAACTAATAAAATGTACTTAAAATACATAAAATAAACTCTTATCACCAAACATGCATGGTTTTGTGGCAAAAGAAGCATAAAGCAACCAAAAAGATATAAATTTCTTGTGTCAAATTGTAAATGCGTATTAATATTAATATTTAACATTATGGTATTAGGGAAAACAGCCAGTAATAATGCCATATCACTCTTTCTACCCTTTTTAAAATGAGTCCACCCTTTGACTAATAAAAGGCATAATTACCATCATGTGGAAAGAAATATACTGCAAAAATTGGTGTTCTGGAAACATCATTTGTTGGGAAAATTGTATGGATATTTTAAAGAGTAAAAATAAGTATCAGCCGGCATATGTGAATTTAACCCTCAATGGACCAACTTCTTTGCACGAAGCTGAAACCAACAATACAGTTGAAAGTTGAAACCACCAACTCCTTCTTCTTCATTACTACACGACACGAGACTATATACATATATATATATATATATATATATATATATATATATATATATATATATATATGGTAAGAAGAAAGTTTAAATGGATTCGATTTTGATTATTACTTAAAAAATTCTAACAAAGAAAATAATTGGAAAAAAGTAATCTTGTTAGACAGTCAAGTATTGTTTTGCGTAACTACAAAAAAAATATTGTCATTGTTTTAGAATTCTTTTCAACAACGTATTTGCAACAACCCACAAAGAAATCATCTAAATTAAATTGTTTGAGATAATTTTCAAATTATAAAAACCAATAATAAGATGTTTCTTGACCTTTTTTTTTTGTGATTCACCATTAACTAAAACCCAACATTCATCCATCATTCTACAATTTACTTATCTGAACAATTTGTTCCTCTATTCTTTTGTCAAATTTCTGGCCCCCTAGTTGATAAAATCAATCAAATCCTTCAATTTGATAACCTGCGATATTAAAAATTTTGACAAGAGATTTATCTTGATACCATTATTAATCTAACAAATTTTAGACTATTTTTATGGTCTAATCTTCACAATTTGACAATTCAAAACTAATCTTGCTGCCTTACTCGATCAACTGAATGCTTCTAAGCAAATTTTGTACTCTAACTCTGACAGTGGAAGATACTCAACACTAACCTCATAAGACACTTGATAAGAGTTTATTTTACGTATTTTTACGTACATTTTAGTAGTTAATTTTGGTTTGATTATTTAGTTTTATAACTAAAATAACTAGGTTTTGGTAAAAATATACATTTTTGGTAAAAGTGGTTAATATTACATTTCTATTGATTTTAGTGGTAAAAACTTCATTTTTATGCAAGATTAATTATTCAATCACCAAAGAATGTCAAGTGAGGTGAAAAATAGATAATTGGTGATGAATTCAAGTGGTTAAAAGAGAAATGAAGTGAAAAACGTTCAAGTGAGGAAATGCAATGCAAGACAATTTTGATACTCTTCGGTATTTTGACTATATCTGGAGCTACACTTATCAGATTGATGTGATCTTTACACCATTTTAAAGCTAAGAAAGAGACCTACAATTGGTATGAAGACATCGAAATCCAATTTTTCTGTTTTGATGGACAAAAAGTCGAAATACAAAAGCTGCATTCTGTGGTCGGAAATTGAAACAAGGGTTTGACCAGGTGATAGTTTTTCGACCATATCTCAGGCTACAAAACTCCAATTTGGATGATTCTTGAAGCATTGTAAAGCTAACTCAAAGAGCTACAACTTTTGTGTTTTGTACAAAAGCTAGTCCAGCTTTCATCATAGAGAAAATTGCAGTTGAAGCAAGGCCAAGTTGAAAACGCGAGTTGACAAAATGCAAGTTGATGCCACGTTTTGTGTAGTCGCATTTTGTAGCCGAAAATCTGCAATTTACTCAGCCATTTCTCTTGTGTTCATACCACTTTCCAGCTATAAGTTGCAAGGAAATTCGGTGCACATGCTTCAGAAGACAAAAGGGCAGACAATATGGCGTATTTTCAAGTCAAAAACATTGGTTATTGACTATCTTAATAAATTTCAGATTTGGGAATCAAAGGGTGGAAAATTTGACCAGGAAAAATGAGTTTTGGACCAGCTTTTATGCAGAGACATTGGGGGAGGTCAGATCATCATACGTAGCCAGATTTCTGATAGCAAAAAGCTCTCTCTAGCTAGTAAATTTTGCAGGAACACTTGGAGGTTTCATCTTGTAATCATCTAGTACAAGACATAGGAGATTCTTGGAGGGCTTCACCATTACTTGGCTAAACTTTTCTTTATCTTTCTTGTACTTATAAACTGAGATGTTTTCCATTAATGAAGTTGTGAGTTTGATTATTATATCATCAATGAGTAGCTAAATTTCTTTATCTACGGAGTAGATGAAACTTATGGCCAAGTGATATGAATTGAATGTGATTTATACTTGTTGTATCTTGTATTAACTTGTCTACTTGTGTATGCTTGATTACTTGTTGTTGTTTGATCACCAATAGCAGGTTTATAGTTGTTTTTACTCATTGAGAAATGGAATAAACAATGGAATAACATGAGTAGAGTTTGAGTTGTTAATTCATGAGAATAGAATTACACTCAAGTGGATTAAATCTGCATTTCATGCATGAACAAGAGCAGTTTCAGTTTTCACCAAGAGATTAGGAAAAACTAAGCTGTTTTAGACCAATTTTATCATGAGAATGAAGTTTTGGCAATTTTGGAAATGAATCCCTGGTTAAACAAGAGTAGTAACAAGTATTAAATTCATTCATTTGGATCATTTGTGTCATAAGTGGAATCTACATCCCTAGATTCAAGTATTTGGTGTATTTTTCTCATTTGTGATATTGCAATTATCTAGTTAAGAATTTTAGATAGTAAAAAGATTGTAGTCAGATTTAATTCTGAATTTTCTGCTCAAATATATTGTGAGTCTAAATAATAGAATAAATTGGGATCTAGTAATTGTTTAAATTGCTCCTCGTGGGATCGACCCGATACATACCCTACATTACGATTCTGGCATGTATACTTGTAGTCAAATGGGTATAAATTCGGATTTAACTTGCACTTGTAGAAAATACCCGTCAAGTTTTTGGCGCCGTTGCCGGAGAAGATTTGGCAATATTGGTGTGAAGAGCAACTTTATTAGTTTAGACATTTTATTAGTTATAGTGTGAATGTTATTTTCTATAATTTTAGTGTGTTATGTGTGTATGTGTTTTATTACCTATTCTTCTTACTAATCTTGCTATTAAGTTGTTTAAAAGTAATTTTAGGTGATGAGGAGGATAGATCAATTTGGACAATGCATGAGGAGTGGAAGATTGGCAATGGATGGTTACCAAGTGCAAAGCTTCTTCAATAGAGGTAACCAAGAATTTACTGAAGGTATGTTTTTTGAAGATAGTTTAAGCTGCCTAAAGGCAAAATTTGATGTTCTGATGCTACAAGTTCAAATGGACACAATTATGCATGAAATTGAGCAAGGGAGGAATGTTAATACTTTTAATTCTTATCATGTGATTTGTGACTTGTGTGGAAGTTATCATGCTACTAATACATGTATGCAAGTACAAAATGTGGATTATTATGATGAATTAGAGCATTATAATCCCTGTTTTGATCGATATAGTGCTAATTGAAGCAATTCTCCTGCTTATGATTAGGATAATCAATGTACTTATAGTGATTATCCATATTTTTACGATTACCAACCTGAAAGTGTCCAATATGAATCAAAACCATTTTGGGAGTTGGCAATAGAAAAGTTAGCTGATGCACCTCTTCCTTGGAAATTAGAAAGTGAACTATTAGCTAATGATTCTAATGCATCTTGGGAGCTAGCTGTAGAAAATTTTTCTAATCAATTTGATTCAGCAATAGAAAAAGTAGCAAATGCAACTTCCAACCGTTTTGATAGGATTGAGGAAAGAATAGATGAATTAGCTTCTCACTTTGGTAGAATACATGAGCAATTGAATGCATTGTGTGAAGTTATTTCCTCTAATAATTTGCAAAAAGATCCTAGCATGAATGGTGGGAATGTTGTATGTGAAAATGGGTTGCATTTTGATCAAAATGATGATTCTAACTTGTGTTTCAATGAGGAAATGTCCATTTCACATAATAATATCTTTGGAGCTAATTTTGAATCTCAAGAGATGAGCTTTAATGACTCATTTTTCACCCCTCTTGAGGAGTGTATAAAAAGTACAGGTTTTAAAGGTATTCCTGCCCAAGATACTCTTATGGCATTTCCTTTGGTGAATTCTCAAGTGGTGCATACTCAAAGTAATATCTATGAAACACTTAGGATAGGTAAGTCACTTTCATTTCTCACATTATTAGATCATGTAACTTTTGCTATAAAGTCACCATTTAATGATCCACCATGGCCTAAAATGGTGGATTATTCGTTAACTAAACCTCCTTGATAATGAGGTGATATAGTCAAGCTAATGACTATAAAGAAGCGCTAGTTGGGAGGCAACCTAACGATTTCTTATTTTTTGTAAGTTTTAGTTGTTTAACCAGTGTTTTTGTGTGTTTTGTAGGTGGCAATGACAAGGGTTCATGCAAATGATTTCAATGACAAAAGTGTCTATATTGAGGCAAAAAGGAAGTTTTCATGTTCAATTGCTGTATTTCATGCATTTAAAGTGTTTCATGTTAAAATTATAATCATGCATGATCATGTTAAACTTGCATTTTATTCAAAGAATATGAAAGTAAGTGGATACTAGTGGAATGCAGAAGGTTGGCCAAGCAAATTTGGAGGAAAAATTGCAGAAAACAGCTTATTTGGCAGCAAATCCGGCCATAAATCTGGCCAAATATTGGTCGGATTGAAGGCCGGATAGTCAGGGGAGAAAGAAAAATTTTTTTCGGGCTCACTGGCCAGAATCCGGCCGGATTGTAAAAAAAAAAAAAAACCACTGTAGCAAATCCGGCCAGTTTCTGGCCGGATATGCAACAGCCAAAAAAAAAAAAAACTGCCTAGAATCCCTCCAGCAATCCCTCCACGAATCCCTCCAATTTCTGGCCGGATTATGAACAGTAACCAGCGTAAGATGAATCCGTTTCACGGATTCCTCACAATTTTTCTCCCTTCTTCTTCAACCTAACTCACACACTAATACCTCAAACACACACCACTTACTAAAACACCAATTTTCACCATTTAATCTTCAAATAACCTTCACCAAATCACTTTCTCCCATCCTCTAGAGTGAACTTCATAGTTCATATTCTTTCAAAAACAACTCTAAAGTAGTTTCAACTTTACGATTAGTTAGGGTTGTACCTTCTTGAATCACTCAATTGAGGCCGAATGGGGGTAAGTTTCTTGGTGGTTTTCACATCTTATTCGTCACTAAACATCACCAACCCACTTTGAGGTAACAAATCTTCACCTAACTTTGTTATTTAAATTTTGCCATGATTGAATATTTTCTATTTTTAGGCAATTTTTAATATGTGAAGTTATGTGTACTTATTTGAGCTTATTGATACTATTGGTGATTGTTAGTGATAAATATATTTTGTGATTTGCATTTATTGTATTTATTTGGTGAATTCTTGCTAGTTTTATGCTTAATTTGGCTTGGTGACAAAGTTGCATATTAAGTAGCCAAATGTAGCATTTTAATTAGCTTAGTGGGAGTTTTTGATATTCATGTGAGTAATTTAGATTACCTAATGAATGAAAAGGTGCTTGATTGAATGATTTCTTGAATTCTTAGATAATTCTAAAAGAAGAGATGAATTGAAGATGGCCTTAATTGATGAAATTCATAAATGCACTTACAATTTTTGTGGTTCAATAGTTTTTAGTAGTTCATGAATTCTCACGAAGGTCATTTATATTTTGGTTTGCTGTGTTTGCCTCCATTTTGAGATTACTTTTGTACTTGAGGGGATTTGATCATTGATGACAAAATGTATAAATGGAACTTACTTTGTTCGTAATGGTGGATTTATTATGTGAAATTAGCTTCCCTTTCCTTTGGATACTAATGCATATATTTGATTAGCAAAGATTAGCTCATTTCATATTTTTATCCCTTGAACATTGTATGGTTCCACATGCTTGATCATTTTTCTTTTTTCCTTGAATTGCATGTTTTTGTTGATTGCAACCTTTTATTTTTAAGAAGTTGATTTGTTTTGATTTTGTCTTTTTCCAGGGTACAATAATTAAACTCTCCATTCTTTCCCAAATAAGGTTGAAAATTCATCACTTGGCCATGGATTTGGATTACGCAAGTTCATATGAGCAGTTTTTTCTTTTACTCTTTATTTATTTTCCTTTTCTCACATTGATGACAATGTGAAGTTTAAGTGTGGGGGAGGAAATATTTGAACTTGCAAATACTTTCTATGTGATGATATTTTGTGGATTTAAATGCTTAGAAATATTGGAATTGTGTTTGAATTATTTGCCATGTGGATAATTTGCTTGAAATTGGGTTTGTTGGCAGGGAGTTTTCATTCATTTATAAGGAGAAGCTCTGTAAAAAATTTTCTAAAATCTTTTCTAATATTTCACTATGGCCCAAAAGTTCTTCAAATTTTTGCATTTTCATTCAAAAAGGGCTAATTTGTTCCAACTTTAAATGTTTAAATTCTTCCAATTGTTGAAACTTTATGTATATTTTGGAAGGTTTAGTCCTCATTTAACTAGGAATGATTATTATACAATTAGGATTTTTGCATTTTTGAAAGTATATTTGGTAAAGTGAGGAAAATTATGTCTATAAATTTTACATGTTTAATGAGATTTCTTCTCTTTACTTAATTTTGCAAGTGAGTGATTGATATAGTCGATAAAGGTTATACTCCTCCTTTGATTATTTCTATATATTTTCCTATGAGGGAAAAATAAAGAAAAGAGAGAAAAAAGAGAGAAAAAAAAAAGAAAAGAAAAGAAAAGAAAGTAAGTAAAAATTGTTCTACTCCAATGATTCTTGTACCAAGTAACCGGGGATTGGCATCTACAAATGTCAACTTTTGCGTAAAAAGGTATTTGAATTAAGAGTATGCATAGAAACTTGAATAAGTGAAATGTTGAGTAACCAGGGATCTTCACCTAAAAGTGTCGATTTTCGCGTCAAAAGGCATTTTCACTATTTAAGTAAAATTTGTGTGAATAAATTCCTCTTAGTTGTAAAATTTTGAGCAAAAGATGATTATAGGAGGAGGAAAGTTATAAATTGACTATGTGATTTGCTTATTTATGAAATTAGGTTGGGATAAGAAATTAAGTTTAACTTGTTAAAATTAGAGTATAATTATCTTTCCTTTACTTGATATTATGAGTATTTAGTGTAATTTAAACAATTGTATAATGATTGTTTTCCAAGTCATGGGGAATTAAATTTGACAAAAATACATATATTGTTTCACCTCTTGAATCATTGTAGTTGGTTATATGTGGATTGCTTGAGGACAAGCAATGATTTAAGTGTGGGGGAGTTTGATAAGTGACTAATTTACGTAATAATTGTATGACTTTTTATATTATTTTTATTCACTTTGAGTATATTATTGGAAGAAAATGAATCATTTTGGCTATAATTAGTGAAAAATGCTTTTAAATGATTAAATGAGGTTTTTATCACTTTTTACTTGGATTTTGTGCATTTTGACAGTTTTGATACATTTTCGTATTTTGGCTATAACTTGAGTTACAATGATCGGATTGAGATGATTCTTAAACCAATTTGAAGATAAGAGATAGATCTACAACTTTGGTGAAGACATCTGAATCCAGTTTGAAGGTTTTCTAGGTCAAAAAGCTGAATTACAGTAGCTAATTTCTATTGGTCGAAGCTGAAACATGGCAGTGAGTAGTCAAGGGTAGTTTGGTCATTTCTCAGCCTACACAGATCCAAATGAGGTGATTCTTGATGCATTGGAAAACTAACTCAAAGGGATACAAGTTTCATGTTTTGGTCAAGAGCTAAATCTACTTTTATCATCAAGAAAAGTTCAGTTGAATTTGACGCAAAATCGGAGCAGAGCTGGAAATTGAACAAAAGTGCACCAAAATGTCACTATAGCAATCCGGCCTGAACTTGGCCGGATTTCTGGCCGGATTGTGGTCAGAGAAGGCTGCTTTTTACGCGGAAAACTTATTTTTACCTCCAACAAGTCACATGCAATGCCAAACATATGAGAACTACTTTGCAGCTGTAAAAGGGTGGTGTAGGCCTCATTTTCTTGACTTATTTCATCTTTATATAGTTAAAACTTGCAAGATTGAAGAAAAAGAATAGAGAGAGATACGGGAAAAGCTTGGAGAGTACAAAAATGTAGTTCTTCTATTTTCCTTAGTGTAGAATAGTTTTAGTTTTAGACAGTTTATTCTTTCTTGTATGTTAGCTACATGAAGAGGAAGATGAAGGATGAAGAAGGCAAGGAAATGAACTCATGTAACAAGGGTTACATTCCTTCCAAACTCGTTATCTTTTGTACTTGATTCTATTGTTTGGTTAATAAACAAGTCTGGATTTTATGTTATTTATGTGTCTTTAAAGTTTATGCCTTGGGTTTGGTTGAACTTTCTATGATTGTTAGTGTTTATTATTTGGTTATTTGATTACTATTATTTGAGCAAGTTATTTAGCACTTTGGCCCTTTAAATCATGATTAATCTGGTACCATTAATTGTGATTATCTAAGGTATTGTTTCTGCAATGAAAATTGAGATTTAACACTAGTTCAAGAAGTGCTAAACATAGGTAGTACACTCACGAGAGTAGAGGTGCACCTATGTGGTTTTAGTGATTAATTTCATGTAATTTCATTGAAAAAATGAACTTGTAGCTAATTTCATAACCATGAGAATAGGTATGGATTAGTTATAAGTATAGTTGATTCACTACGAAAGTAGGTTTCACATGTTTAAGGAAATTACACCATAACTAGTCTTGATAGTAGTACTCAATGATCCAAATATAGCACTTGCATGAGTAGTTAGGGATACCACAACCTAAGGAGCTTTCATTTGTTATTTTCTTGCATAAGTTCAGTAGGTTTTACTTGTTGTAATTCATTGATAGTCTAAATAATAGAGAAGCTTTTGTAGTGCCGATAATTGCAATCTTCCTTGTGGGATCGACCTTTAATACCCTATACTCGCTCACGATTCGTATACTTGCGATAAATCGCGTGTGGGGTATTTAGGAGTTTATAAATGTAAAACTTGATTGTGGATAAGTTTAATTGTATATGTATACCCCGCGCCCGTCAACACTCACTCATGACACCAATTATAGAACTCCAATTTTTATTATATGAGTCTAATAATATTAACTTGCAGAGTTATAGACTAAAAGGAATCAAATAATCAAATAAAATAGATGTGATAGAAAAGAAATAATGAACACATGTCACACTAACAACTTCACTAAAATGTCAAACAAAGGAAGAACCCAATACCCTACTAGTTGAAGACTCTATTAGGCAAATATCCTTACAAGCTGTCTTTTTATAACGATACTTGAAAAATAAGAAATTACCATACAAATAATTACATAATAAATTACCAATTAGCCAGTAGGAAAACTACTAAAAACTTGACTCTAGTAAAACTTCTACATAATTTAATGGGCAACTTCTAAACTTAGTTTGATTTTGCTAGCATGGACTGCACTTTGCAAGGATTACACTATATATATGGCTATTCACAGGCAGATGAGATGAGTACTGTTTGAGAAATTCTTTTATATCTCCTTACAAGTTTAGAAAGGTTTCATATCTATCTTTATAAAAATTAGATTTCCCTTCCCCTCTTAAATTTTGAAAATCCTTTTATATTCCTTTGAATACCAGAAATTTTCATTTATATCATTGTATATATTAAACTTGCCCCAATTTTTTTACAAAAGGGAGAAATGCAGTTTTGAACCTTGATGTTTGGCCTATATGCGAAATTGGTTTCTAATGTTTTGATCACAACAAATTTAGTCCCCAAAATTTTGATTTTATGCAAATTTAGGATAATTTGATGGAAATTCAAAAATTCTAATGGTCAAAATTAATTTGCCATTAGTCATTTTGATTTTACATTTGTTGTCCCCGTTGTTTGGAGATTGAATCATTATTATCTATTAAGTTTCAAATAGTGATACGTGGGATTTTAGATCGAAATTACTTTACATGAGTACTATGAATTCTAGATGAACTTCTTTTCTTTCTTCTCGTGTTATTTTCTTCATTTATTCATGACACTAGTTTTGTCATAGCTTTCTTCTTTTTGGCACAGAGTGTTGATCTCAAATTTGACATAATGTGTAATTATTTTTTGCATCATGAACAACTGATGGACCATATGTTCTTTCATTTTTACACTTACATTGATTATTAAACGTCTAATTACATATCCTTTCAAAATATGAGGAATATACAATATATGTAAATTGAGTTGCTAATTTAATAAAATTTCCTTTTTTTTTTATTTTTGCATTTCAATAGGATATCAATGAAGTTTCAAATAAACTAGGTATTTTATAGAACTATTTTATTCAATGAAATTATCAATGTACACAAAAATTTGAAATAATTACTTTAAAACTTTGTTTTTGGAACATTTAGTTTTAACAGGAAGAAAAGACAAGACAAAACAAAAGGAAATTTTCAAAATTCCCTAAAAGATTTTAGATTTGGGAAAACATTTGTCACATGTTAATTTCATTTCGGAATCATAACTATGCCTCTAAAGCCCAAGAGATTATATTGATCAAAACTTCAAACCTTGGGGACTAAAAGTATAAAGTCAAAACTTTTCACTAATGCTAATTTGAATTTGATTGTTAGTTATTGTGATTTTCTATTAGTTTTCCTAAATTTGTATAAAATCCATAATTTTGGAGACCAAATTTGTTATGATTGAAACATAATAGACCGGTTTGATAGATGGGCAAAACATTGAAAACCAAAACTGCATTTTTCCCTTTACAAAAATATAGATTGCCCTGTCAAGCATGCATCTCCACTAGTATTGCCCCACCAAATCCTGATCTCTGGTTAGCCACTGCTATTCATGTATAATACTTTTAATTTTTGTATTGATGACCATTAAGGCTAAATCTGTGATGCTTCTTTTAATCAGTGGTAGAGAGTATAATTCTTGGATAAAATTTATAGTCTTGAGCAGCACGGAGGGTTTCTTGTGGCAAAAGAAGCACAAAGCAACAAGAAGGTAGGAATTTCTTAAATTCAACACGTTAATGCGGATTAATACTTTAGTTTTGAAATGATGGTGTTTGAGGAAATTGGCTAGTGGTAGAGATACAAAACTTGATTTATTGCCACAACAGCCTCAAAAAAATTTTGATGAGGTCATCCAAGCGGTGGAAGAGTCACATGACCCAAGCGGTAATGGGATTAGAGTTTCATTGGGTGATAGAATGCATTTTGTTGGTGTATTTGCGGATACAATGTAAGATTTAGGTGTGGGGGTATAATATGGTGGTATCTTTTTATTGAATTTTTTGTTAAAATTTTCAAAATTTCTTTTAGTTTTGTTATTTTTATGTGTATTTGACAGTTATAACCTGTTTATAATGAATAAATGAAATAATTGTTGCATCGATGAATAGTTGTATGAACCATTTCCATTGCTAAGGTTTTAAATGATAATGGGTCAAGTATGATATGGTTGGGTCTAAGGCTATCCTTTTTGGTGAATATTTGAGATTTTGTGACTTTTGTAATTTTTGGTTAACTTTTATAGGTTTTGCAAATTTTTTTCTAGCATTTTTCATGTAAATTGGTTCAGTTATTAATCTTAGTTCCTCATGTTTAGGAAATAAATTGGGCTAGTGGTCTCTAATTTTATTTTTGGTGCTTAATTGTGAAAAGTAGTTGGTTATACACTGCTAGTTATCGCTACCTAGTAACCGAGAGTATTCACTGCAAGTGTGGACTTCCACATCAAGTAGTGGCGATAGCTATGAGTGTGTGGTCTTTAAACGATGAGAGTTGAGTAACCGAGTTCCTTCATTTGGTAGATATCGAAATTCGCATCAAAAGACTTGAATGACTAAGGACTAAGCATTTCCCCTGAGAAAAAAATCAAGTGTAGAGGACACCTTACAAAAAACAAAGGAAAATGAAAAAGCGCATATGAATGGAAGCACGTGAATGATTACGTTACCTTGCTGATCCATGGATTTTAATATTGAGATTTTGCTTAATAGTCGAACCATTTGCTGACGAATGCTAGTTGAATATTTTATATCCACAGATTAGTTAATTAGAAATTGCAAGAGTCATTGGTTTTAAAAACTAATCGGAGAGATATTTCTTTGAACTTAGTTATTAATACTTGACGTGTGTTTTAATTATATCTTAGCAATGGACGATTTGAGCGAGCCGTTGTTTGAGCTCAGTTGCCTAGTTGGTTGTTCTCATGCTTGAGAACAAGTATGATTTTGGTGTAGAGAGAATTGTTAGAATGTATTTTGTTGGTGTATTTGTGGATATTTTCCCCTTGATTTTAGCCAAATATCATTTTAACTTGTGGATTCTACTCATATTTAGTAATTGACACTGATTTTAGGGATTTGGTAAGAAAAGGTGTAAAAAGTGGTTTAATGAAGATTTTTTGCCAATTCCTTGTGACCACATCTAAAGTTAGCCTACAAGTTCGGAGAAGTCGGAAATTACGCGCATGGTGATTTCCTAGTTTAAGTTGAAGACCTAAGGAGCGTGTTTCCAAGTTGTATTGTGAACCGACAATGAATTGCCTTACGTTAATTTAGGAAATATTTCTTTCATAGGAAATTAGAAGTATTAGTAGTATTAATAGTAGGAAAGTAACGTGAGGAGGAAGGACTTTGCTTTCGCGACTTTAAGAGTTCGTCTTGGTCCCCAGAGAGGGATACTACTGAGTCTTGGCGTCAAGACCAAAAAGGGAGAGCTATTCTCTCCGTCTTTTCATTTTTTCAGTGTTTCTCTTTTGTCAAACACTTATGCAATCTCCTTCAATGAAATTGCTCGGTTTGTTCTAAATGAACAATTAATTTCTTTTCTAGTTTAGGGATAACGAAGGTTTTGGTTTATCTACAATTGTGAAATCTAACTGTTTTATTAGTTTTCTATATTCGTTGGTATTCACATGTTTTCTGATTTAATTTCTCATGATTGTTTCGTTGTTTGAGTATCCGGATCCAATATTTAATTTAACTTAACAAACTATTGTCAGTTGGAACAATTAAATCTGTAATTGTTTAGTTGTCTTAAATTAGTGACGAATAGTGTGATTAGTTTCATGTTAGGAAAACATAAAATCTAATTTAAATAAACTTTGGTAGTGTATTTATTGATTAGAAGAGGACTTTTGTAGTTTTTAATGCAGTCAAGAAATTAAATTTTATGGACATATCTAGGGTTGTTTTTTGGTTAGGGAAGTAGTTAACTAGCGTAACTTAATTATCGAGACGGATAAGAAAAAGATGGTTGTTGTCACGTGTTTGACAACTAAAACGTGTTTATTAATGAATAGTTGAAATAATTATTGTATCGATGTACAGTTGTATGAACCTCTTCCAAAATTATTTCCTTGACTAGAGCTTGTTTATTCTTAATTTGAATTTAATTTGTCTTAGTTTAATTATTTTGATTTAAGTTGATCATTTATTTTAATTTTAATTTCTCAAAACTCCTTTTTAGTTCTAACTTGAAAGGAAACAAATTTTCTCCTAATCCCTATAGAGATAACCTTACTTTATCATTATACTCGTTTATATTTTTGTGAGTGGGAATTTAATATTACATAGGCTCGACACCTGTTATTAGGTTCGATTACAAGAGCTAAAGAAAACTAAGGATGCACTACTAGAGTTTGTTCACACGATACAAGATCAAGTTGGAGGGTGTCGGGCAATCGAAGAACTTGAAAATCAAGGTTCATGTGTTAATTACAAATTTATTGCCACAACAAATTTCTATTTAAGTAACAATTTCAACTTTTTCAAAATGAATCCAACCCTGGACTAGTGAAGGATGCAGATGCCATTCGAAAGCAATTTACTATGGGTAATATAAAAACATCACTTGCTATAAAAATTTTATTGGATACAAGATTACAAGGACTACAAATCGGTAATATACAAATACGAATTCCACCATATTTGACTATTTGAGGGAAAAATGAATTGGATGACCCGGAAGAATTGAGTATAAGTAAAAGGTATCATATCCTCACACTTATTCTATGACAAAAAAAAAACCCCTTTAATCGACTTTGTCACTATGTTGTTGAAAGTCGTTTGTTGCAATAAATATTGGGCAACCAAATGATTCACTTTCTCATATGACACTGAAAGCTTTGGCCTCCATTCAGTATTGAAATCGCAAGTCGTTTGCTCTTTCCTACCGACGCTGAAAACTTTCACCACAGTTGTACCATTCTTTATACAACACGAGGCACGAAGACAATAAAATTATGCATGCATGCTGTGCCGGCATAATGACTCAATGTGTCCTGAGGCATTAAATGGCGGACAACCGTACGAGCATCTTGGAGAAAAAGTGCGAAATAGATTGACAAATATAAATGCCTCTATTTTGACAAAAATGCATAATAGATTGACAAATGCATGATGGATGCTTGTTCCTTCTGTCTTTCATTTTTTCTTTTCTTAAGTAAGAGAGGGATGAGATTAAGAGCCGCATTACATAAGAAATTAAACCAAGTTATTTTAGTATTAGTTTTTTAATTATTTTTGGTGTCTTGTTTGTCTAGTTTCCATATTAGATTAAGAAATCTCAATCAGTTTCCAAGTAAGTTTTAGTTTATAACTGTATTTGTTTTAGTAAGATTTGGAGTCTATAAATACTATTAGTCTAGTATGTTATTATTTGAAGAGTTGAGTTGAGATTTAAGAGAGAGTTTTAGGAAAAGCTCATAGTTGAAATTTGTGAATTACCGTGAGTAAAATGTTTGGATTAATAAAATTATTGAAAATTTGTTATGTGTTTATTCTTCTCCTCTTCTCATATATTTTTATATACATCAAAATTGCGCGGGAATTTCTCATGCCAACAGCATAGCTTAGATTTAAATCATAACCAAACTGAAACCACGCTAGCGGTTTGCCGAATTCAGAACTGGAATTGGACTTTTTATACCAGAACTGGGGCCAGAAGCTTGACTAAATGCTCCCGTTCTGGACTTTTTATACCAGAACTGGGGCCAGAACCTTGACTAAATGCGCCCTTTCTGGACTTTTTATCCCAGAACTGGGGCCGGAACCTTGACTAAGTGTTCCCGTTCGGGTTCATAAAAATATTAAAACCAGAGCCAAAACTGCAAGTTCATAGTCAGTTTGAACCATCCAAATTTAGGAGAAAAACTCAACACTAGCCCGTAGGCTTATTTGGCCTAAAGTCCAAATTTGCAAGCTCAACTAATTGTAAATTGTATAATTGTCTAATCGAGATTTTATTTCTTGTTACATTTCAATATAAATGACAAAACCATGCATCTTTTTATTTTATTTAAAACAACCAATTAGTTTGAGGTATTTTTGCGTATAATTTGTATGATTTTTTTAGCTAATAATATAATAAAAGTCTTATTTTTCTTCAGATTCATTGCTATATTTTCTCAAATTCAATGGTGAAACAATAAGTATATGAGTGCAACTAGAAGATTCCACTTTTAGTGTGTGTATATTATCCTTCATTTATTTGGAGGCAGAATTTTACTAATGTTGTGTCTCCTTATTTGGAAAACATAGGCATATATATGCGTTCATAAAACTACTTCTTTTCTTCTTCAAAAGATTCTTCTTCGCAAATCGGCTTTATACAAGTAACTTTCGTTTATGCTTCAAATTCAGTCAATAGAATTAGATTTAAGGGCATAACAAGACCCTATCTTATATTTACAACTTATAGGTTTTTAACATACATAATAAAAGATATTATTGTATCTTCTGATGTAAATAAAAAGTTACATAATTCTAATCATGCTTCTCTTGGAACTATTGCAAATTTGACGTGTTCTTCCTTGTTTCTTTTCTTCTTTTAAAATAATTGATACGTCAATCAAATTGGAAAGCATATAATCCATCGAAGTCGGTGCAGAGTCCAAATTATCAACAATGCTGGGACATACTGTTGAATATGGGGGACATGAACCTTATCTTCTCCATGGTGCTCGAAGTCTATATGCCTCAAAGACCTTTGTAGAAATTAGAACAAATGCTTCTCCGTACATCTTTCTATTTGTTTACGCTTATATAGACTTTCGACCTAGCACGACAACCGCCTCTTCAACACCTGCTACATCGGTGGGCCGACTCCGGGACCCTTTCGATGGGAATGTGGCACAGGTTTTCCTATAAATAGAGATCAATCTGCACCAGCTTCCTCATCCTTCTCAGAATCAGTCTTCAATACATAAATTTCCCTTCAGCAACAATGGGTTCCAAGACACTTCTTTTCTTTTTCATTTCCCTGGCTGTAGTTCTAATGATTACCTCAGAGGTGGCTGCCAAGTCAGTTGACAATTGTAAGACATTTATTCTTCAATTCACGTTTCATCATTTTTTCTCTTTCTAATTTATATGCGCCGTGTTTTAATTCAGTATTAGGACCACCGCGTTTAACTTTTCAGATAGATTTTTGTTGTCCTTCAAAAAAATATATATAGATTTTTGTTGTACATGTGAAGTGTCGGAGTGCTAAGAAACATGGCTGAGCTGTGGTTAAAAAGATTGAATACACCTCTACTTTCAGTAAATACGGATTCTAAGTGTCAAGCCTTTCCTGTACTTTTCCTGGTACGTGTCGGTGCATAAAATACGGATTTAAGATTCTCATTTTGAACATACTGTTAACAAATCTTTATATTTATTAACTTTCAGAAACTATGATAAAATAGCTATTAGTTGGTAGTAATTAGCCATTTTAAAGATATCTGTAAAATAATAATTTGACACATACGTTAAAAGGCAAATTTTCAAAAGGATTACGATGTGTTTTGCTAAAATACTCGGTAACCTAAAAACATGTACACAACTTGGTCCAAACTTTACATTTTCAAAATTGCCATTACAGTAACTAACGCCCATACCCTATTTATCTTTATTGCAGCCAAGACAGTTGAGACAAATAAGGAAGGAGAAGCCAAGTACCATGGAGGTGGCTACGGAGGAGGCCATGGAGGTGGCCACGGAGGAGGCTACGGAGGAGGTCATGGAGGAGGTCATGGAGGGCACCATGGTGGTGGATACGGGGGCCATCCAGGAGGAGGTAATGGGGATGGACATGGAGGGTACGGGGGTGGCGGCCATGGTGGTTATGGACATGGCGGTGGCGGCCATGGTGGTTATGGACACGGCGGACATGGCGGTGGCGGCCACGGTGGACATCCTGGTGAGGCTGCAGATGCTGAGCCCCAGAACTAATAAAGCCAGCTTCTAGCTAGGTCATGATTAATCATGAACGCTTAAACAGGCTTACTATACTATTATGTACTTTGTAATGTGGAATTCAAATAAGTGCTGGATCAGTGATCCTGTAATATGTACTCCATGTAATATGAGTTTGTGATTTTGTGTGTCTTTTTTGAGCACTTTTGAGGTGATGGCAAAATCCTTTCATGCAATACGAAGTCAATTTTGCAAGTTTCCACCAAAAAAATGAGTAATTTTAGGCCTTGCTTGGATTGAAGGTTTTCGTCGGAAAATATTATCGTTTTCCGTGATCACATTTCCCTATCACCTTTTTCCCTCACATATATCAAATCGCTACAGTAATTTTTCCATGAAAAATGACGGAAAATGCAATCCAAACACAACCTTAGTATTTCAAATTCACAACAAAGTCAACACTAGTTTTTGGTTGGTTTTATCTGTCAATCAATAAACCATTATCAAATTACTCCTTTTTTTTTTCTTTTGGGTATACTTAAATTAACCAATGCATATATTTTCAAAAAACCCTCACTTAGGTATGTATCCGTCTAATATTTAGTCTAGCCATACATAAAGTGATGTCAAAAGCATACAGAAGATCATAGCACAAATGCCTGAAGTCTAATTGACTAGTTGATAATGAGTGTGACAGATTGAGCATATTCTCAAGTATAAAAGAAAGGTAGATTACAATGAATTTCAGCCTCGGATTAACACTTGTCCATGACGATTTTAGAGGGCAAAATAATGGTTCGGGTAAATGACTCCAATAGTTCCGTCAACTTTAATCAGTGATCCTATTTTGATCCAATAAAACAAAGGAGATTTTAAGAAAAGTGAGTTCTATTCCTTTTATCAATTTAATTTCATTTCTATATTTAATATTGTAGAGTATATGATAATTTTGACTATACAAAGAAAGATAAAAGTAAATAATAATTCCTGTATTTTTTACCTAAAAAAAGCAAACAAAGAAATAAAAGTAAAAAATGTAAGGTTAAACTTTTATTTCAATTTTTTGGCATCCTTTTAATGTAAAAATTTGTCGTCTTCTCCATAGTATAGACTACCCAAAAATATTGTCTTATTTTCCCTAAAATCTTTTATTATTCATTTTTTTAACCAAAAAGCTTGGATTTTATTGCCTCGGAACAATTCTTGAGAGGGACAAAAGCTTGACCTCAACGATACAAGACAGCTACAAGACACCTACTTACTTAACTCGACGTCGCCGAATAGACGGGTAAGATAGTTTATTCAATCGATATTCACCCCTAACTACATCTGGTAAGTCCCTGAAATGTTCATAAATACATACCGACTCAACCAAGGCACACCCCACATTGGCTAGAACATCCGCAACCTTATTGGCCTCGCGATAACAATGCTTGAACTGTACACCCCCTTGAGAGAACTCGCAACACTGCTCGATCTCATAACTAATTGTCCACGGGCATTGGTAATCGTTCCTCAAAATCTTTATTAGCACTAGCGAATCTGACTCAACCACCAACTGCTGTAAAAAATTCCTCTGGGCACATAGACTCAGCCCAAGCACTAACGCTTTGGCCTCGGCCTGCAAGTTAGTAGCAACATCAAAGCAACCAGCGAAAGCGAAGATGAACTTCCCTGAGCCATCCCTAAGAATCCCCCTACCACCACTCAACCCCGGGTTTCATTTGGAGCACCTATCTATGTTAAGTTTAAACATTGCCAGCCTTGGAGCCTGCCAATGAACCAGATGAAACTTAACCACATCAGGGCGCTGCTCCACCAATCCCAAGAATTGGGGCCAAGATGCGACCTGTTGTAATTCCCCAAATTTCATCCAGTATGCGTCTTTCAAGTTTTGAAAAATAGCTCGACAAACAGATCGGACATCCTTAATAACCCCTTCAAATACTGCTGAATCCCTCGTCTTCCATAAATTCCAACACACAAAGTTAATCTTTGTCTTCAAATTCCTCGTCTTCAAATACTGCTTAATCTTTGTCTTCGTATATATCACTTTCAGTCATGACTTCAGGCTGAATAATAATGATAACAATATATTAAAGTTAGCAAAATTCTATAAGGCAATATTAGGTTTGTTATATTTTCTTAAAGTGAAAATTTTCATTTCTTTTAGTTTGCATAATTTATTGGAAGGATAATACTGTTGTTTTTGGTTAGTCGACTCAGTCAATCATTAAATACTTAATCATTAGAATGTTTGTGCTAAGGAGGACACTCTGTGGGCAAGACGAGTGCACAGTGCTTTCAGTGTCCTCAAACTAATTCATTTTAAAAAATAATAATTCATTTTAACCAATTTAATCCTCAAATTAATTTTTCACTTTCAATCATAGGTAAGAACTCCACATCCCTTGGGAATGTGATATTTTTATAAATTTAGTCCTGTATGAAAATTATGCTCAACCTCATGAAATGTGTAAAATGTAGTGTAATATTTCCCCCAATAAATAATTCCTTGAAGATGATCAATTATCCAAGTGTCCTTGGAATTCAGCCATTGAATTGATTGTAGGACACTGACACTTGCCCAAGTTTAGTATTCCCACTAAAAAACGCACAAGTAGTTTTACACGTTATAGAAAACAGAAGAGAAGGTCCCCGTCAAAATGTGAAAAAAAAAATAATTAAACTTTGAAACTTTATTCTAATGGCTACCATTGTTTCTTGTTTAGACTTAAAACCGAAATTTTTCATGTTTTTAGGTTATTGAACGTTTGATTTTCAAATCCTTCTTTGATATTTCTTATGTTCACAAGTAGCCCTTAATAAGAAACTTCAACATATTTCGTTAATGATTTTCTAAGAAATGAAAATAAAAGGAAAAAAGATAGAGAGAGAGCTAAACAAAAGACAAAAAAAAAGAAAAGAAAATGGTATAGAGAGCAAATAAGTTGGGTCCTAGGATTCTCGATCAATACCCAGCCATTCTCATATTTAACTGGGCATCATTGATCTTAAATCCCATAATTTTTAAATCCATTCCGATCCTCCCAAATTTCCTTTGGCTTTGGGCATAGATATCCTATTGAGACTTGGAATTATTTTCCGCGGGTAATTTGATTGGAAAAGAGTAAAAATAGCAGTATTCGACAAATACGGATTAAGCCCTCAATGCACTAAAATAGCTAGGCTCGAAACCGCAAACTCATTCCTAACGATACTGACAGCTTTGACCACTGATTTGAATAGTTTATGCCGACGCGAGGCACGGAGACAAAATAAGTAGTTCCGAGTAGGCCAAGCAGGTCTATCATTAAGTTCTGCTGGCATGCTAGCTGTGTGGGTAAAATGACTAAATCGTGTCCTGAGGTATTGTATGGCGGAAAGCCCATCTTAGCGTTATGGCAGTGCATCGAAGAGCGAGTGGTACATGCTTCAAAAGATGCTCATTTTCTGGAACACGTCTCTTTGACGAAAACATAGTTCACTCATTGTTGTTGAGCCAAGTGACAATGAACTCGATACCTATTAAGGTCTTGCTTTTTCGATTGCTTTAGATTTTATAAAATTTGATTATAGAAATTGATTATAAAAAATAATTAGTATCAGTAAAAACTACTATTTGGGTATTATAGATTTTAGCTACCAAATCTATAATCAGGATATAAAAGTAATAAAAAAAGTCACAAAAACTAGTTTTTCAACATCATAATCTATAATTGATTGGAATAATGAATCAAGAACAACCCCAACACTTTTATGAATGAAGAAAATAACGTTAGAAGAATCACTTTCAAAAGGGATCCGACTGTTTGACTTTAGATTAGTTAGGATCCGACGCGATTATCAGATTATGGGGGTATTACGCACAAAAAAAAAGGCATAATGGATTGAGAATGTGGTAAATCATTACAAATTGATGCTCATTCTTTTTTTTTTTTTAAACTAGAGGTGTAAAATTTAAGAAACAAAAAGAAAAAATGGTAAATTTTATATACACTGATATTATATACACAATCACTGTTAAATTTATGATACATGTGCAAAAATTGGATTTTAAAGATAAATTTTGCATAGTTATCAGTCATCCAAAACTGATAATATGTACACTATTAGTGTACGAAAAATTCATCCAAAGAAAAAATTTAGGATATCTAGTTCTTGAATTCGCAATCTTAGTTAATGGATCATGACCCTCTCGACAAATGAATGTTTGTTAGAGCATTCATCACGTTGAAGTCTTCGTGAATGCATTAATGAATGATAGCTAATAAGACAAGCAGCGGTTTAAGCAGTGAAGCAGCAAGTTTTGACTTCTTGCAATGCCAAGATAGGACAGCAATATAAATGAAATTAGAAGGTCGCAATCGCATTTGAGACAACAAAAGGCTTCATATGCCGTTTGTCAAGAAAATTGGCTTAGGATTTTCACATTGTAAGTTTTCAATTTATATTTCTTTTTATTCTATTTTATCAAAAAAAAAAATCAATGAAGTAGAACGTACATATGTTTCCCGGCAAAAGCTCTGTCAAATTCGACATTTACCAAAAGAACTTGAGGAGTACTTTTATTAAGTGTGTGTGTTTCTGATGCGCACTGGTTATGTGGCACTGTATATAACTAGTTTATCCCAAATGCCAAATTTGATAATTTTGACACCAAATAATGACTTGAGTTCCTACACCTTCTTCCTGAAAAATATTGCTTCATTTTACTCCATATTTGAGTACACCGTATTTGACGGTTACGTATGACCAGTTTGCCTTGCAATTGAACCATATATGTTGAACTAGGAAAAAGTGTTAATGCGAGATAAGGGAAAGAACCATTGTTTCGAAAATCGGACCGGACTGGCTAGTTCGACCGATTGGCCGTGAACTGGTCATAGTTTCTGTCCGGTTCATACCTTGGGTTAATTGAAGTTAAAAACTGGTAAGAACCGTTTGAACTGGATTGAACCGTTGAACCGGTGGTTTTTTGTTTTTGTCTATTAAATTGAAATATATATATATATATATATATATATCTATAAGAATAGGTTTTCCTTAACCCTAAAGACTAATTATTAAATGCCACATCCACTCGCTTTCTTCTCATTTTTTTGCCTTTTATCAAGTTTGCATCTCTGTTTTCTATTTTTCTGACTTTCTTCAAATTCCAAACTTCTTTTTTTTTTTAAGTTATAATCTCTAAATCCCAAAAACATAAATTAAAAATTTAAGCTCATAATGTCTAATTCCAATGGACCTGAATTTTGTATAATTTTAGAATATTGTGGTATTTTTGGGTTGGATTTAAGATTAGTTTTTGGTAGATACAATTGAAATTGAGATGAAATTCATTTGTTGCAACTTATAATTTAACATTTTTATTTCTGAAAATCCAAATTCTTTGAAAACATTAAAATTTTCATCATATAAAATCTTAAATTAGTCCATTGTATGTCTTATTTTGTACATATATATTCATATAAATTATTTTTTAAAAAATTCATTGAACCAAGATTGAATCGGTCTAACCGGTTGAACCTCTATCCGAAAACCTCATCGGTTCAATTAAGGTTCCAAGTTTTAAAACATTGGAAAGAGCTTAGACTACAAATGATGCAATAGAACCAAACTTGGAACTCATATTTAGGGAAAATTCTATGATTCCTTTAGGGAATTATTCCTTCAATTTGAATATCTCAAGAATGAAAATTAGCTATATTTTGAATTATTTAAATTGTTGCAATCTAAATGTCAAAATTACTTATTTCATTATCCAATGATATATTTAATTTGGGGTCAGTATGAAATCTAAATGGAATGCTAAAATCTCCCCTATTTAGAAGTATTTAATGTATGGGCAAAACTTAAAGAATAAAAAGAATACACAATTAGTTATATTCTTACAAAAAATATTACTTTTAACTTGGTTTATGAAACTTTATAGGTTCCTATTGTGTACAGAACCAAATCCTTTTGGTAGTAGAAAACTTCCATACAATCTTGATTACATTTGAATCAATGGACTGTTGCAATTAAAATGAGGGCACAACATATCACTAAAGTTTTTTGCTTGGTATTTAAGTTAAAGATTAGATGGTACGGTTTTTACACATTTGATCAATGTTTATCAACAGTCATGGATCTGTAATATATGCTTTTGAAGGCAATTCACGATCAGAGCGCAAGTTGGGCCCTATTTTAAAAAGTGCTTTCTAGGTTTAGAAGATTTTACTTCTTTTAGTTACATAGATATGATCATGTCCTGCTTAGGATTCTAATGCGTTTATACTATTTTTTGGAGGCTGAATTGTGCTAATCTTTGTGTCGTCTTTTACAAAAGATTCTTCCTTGCGAATTAGTTTTGGAAATATGCATACAAGTAATTAATTTTGGGGCTTATACTTCAATTTCGGTGAATAGAATTAGATCAAGAGCACAACTTAACTAGAAGCAAAAGGAAAACCAATAAAAGGCAACACTAAATTAATTATGACAAAAGAAAATTTAAGTCCTCGTTATCAATCTTACATTTGAGATACAAAATGGTATTCGTCCATTCTATACCATATAGGCGTTTAGCAAACATAACAAAACATGTTTTTGTAATGCAAAACGTAACATAATTAATTAGCCTTCCAATCATACCTCTCTTGGAACTATTGCAAAGTTTGGCATGTTCTTCCTTGTTTCTTTTCTTCTTCTTCTTCTTCAAAAAAAAAAATGTTTGACAATTTAATCAATTTGTAATAATCATAATCGATCGAAGTAATCAGCAGAGTCCAAATTGTCAACAATACTTGGACATATTGTTGAATATTGGACATGAACATTATCCTCTCCATAGTAGAAATTAGAATAAACGCTTTTAGGTACATCTTTCTATTTCATAACTTTCACTAAAGGGACTGTAATTTATGATCATATGGACTTTCTACCAAGTGCAAACAATCATCTCTTCATCGCCCAACGACCTGGTGGGCCGACTCCCCGACCCTTTTGACAGAAATGTGGCAAAGATTTTCCTATAAATAGAGACCAATCTATACCTGCTTTCTCATCCTTCCAAAAACCAGTTTTTCAATACATAAGTTTTCCCTGAACAAAAAATGGGTTCAAAGACACTTCTTTTCCTTTTCATTTCCTTGGCTATAGCCTTAATGATTACCTCAGAGGTTGCTGCTAGGGAATTGGCTGAGACTTCCACGTCTGTTGACAATTGTAAGAATTTATTCTCTAGTTTAACATTTCAGATAGATTTTGGTCGTGCATGTGAAGCGTCGGAGTAGAAAAGAAACATAGCTGAGGTGTACATACACCTTAGCAAGGTGTACATACAATTGTTAAGCCTTTCCCAACGTGGGACTTGGAGTATAGTGCAACTGGATCATTTTCCTGTACTTGTTGTGTCAAAATAAATTTTACACTAGTACTTCTCTATGCATAAAACATACTTTTTATTGAAATTTTAAGATTCTCATTTTGAATATAGCGTTAAATAATCTTTATACTCATAATAAAATAAAGATTAATTCTCAGAAACTATGATTCACTATGGTAAAACTAGCCATTAGTTAGTAGTAATAATCCATTTTAAGGATATCTGTACGATACTAACTTGACACAGATAAATGTTCAAATGATTACGATGTTTCTTGATATGCTACCTAAAAGCGTGTGGACAATTCGGGCCAAACCTTACATTTCAGAATTGCGATTACGGTAACTAACGCCTACCCCGTATTTATCTTCTTTGCAGCTAATGCAGTTGAGACTGATGGCTACGGAGGGTACCGTGGAGGAGGATATGGAGGGTACCGCGGTGGTGGATATGGGGGCTATCCAGGAGGAGGTTATGGAGGATATCATGGGGGTGGATATGGAGGGTACCCGGGTGGTGGCTATGGCGGACGTGGCGGTGGCGGACGTGGTGGTTATGGAGGATATCACGGGGGTGGATATGGAGGACGTGGTGGTGGCGGCCATGGTGGACATCCTGATGAGGCTGTTGATGCAGAGACTGAGAACTAATAAAGCCAGCATCTAGCTAGGTCGTGATTACTCATCAATGCTTAAACAGGCTCAGTAGTTTGTAGTGTCAAATAGAAATAACAGCTTGACGAGTGATCATGCAACATGCACTCTATGTATTTGCAAGCTAGTTCAATATTTCGAGTATTTGTGTGTGTAACTGTGTGTCTCTTGTATGAGCACTTCTGATGTGATGGCAAAATATTCTCATGCCTTATGAAGCAGGTTTACTTATATTTCACTAAAAAGTTGAGTAATGTTAATATTGACTAGAGATTATTTTCAAAACCTTTTTAGAATGAAACGTACTGTACCACGTTTTGTAATGTAATTTACATTGAATAAGCTAATAACAAATCATTAGAAAAGTAAATAATTGAAAACAAGTTTATGATGCCATAAAGAAATTTTTTTTTCCAAAAAAAGGCTATCCAAATTAGCAAGTATTTCAAACTAACAACGAAGTCATGGATACTTTTTGTTGGATTATTTGTACATCAATTAAACATTAGATTGATGCTTTTCTGGGGTATACTTTATTAATCAAGCTAATACAAAAAATTTTCGATAACACATGACGAATTCAATCTTCTATCCAAACCAAATATTTGATCGGATCTACCTACACAGAAAATGATGTGAATAGTATGCAGCGGATTTTGTTTACTTAATTAGTTTCACCACCTTTCACGACCAGGGTCATCTCTAATCCAATTGGCAGTGACTAGAGAGGCCAAATTCTTTACTATTTATTGATTAGTACAAAGATTTTTTTGGCTAATTGATGTGGGATTGTTTTTGTTTAACAATAGCATGACCAAATATTTGAGAAAATCTTCTTACTATGGATGGTCTTGGAAGTGATGGTTTTAAACTCGAACCAATCGAGAACTAGACAAACATTCAATCGTAAAAAACTGCATTTCAAAAACTCGGTCAAATCATATCAAAATCGGGTTTGAACTGAAACAGGTGAAAATAGGCAAAACCTGATTTTTTCCATTCTCATATTGTGATGAATTTTTTTCACCTTATCTTCCTTTTATATTTGGCTAGTAGCATAGAGCTAATCTAAAATCAAATTCTAAACCCAAATTGCAAGAAAAATTCCATTATCTAAATTCTTTAAACCCATTTCTCATGCAACTAATTTGTTAAAAATTTGCAATCAAATAAGAGAAAGAAGGGGAAAAACAAAAGAAAAGGGCAAAAAAGAGAAGAGAAAAGAGAGTTTTCATGTAAGTTTATTGTGTAATAAAAGAAAAGAGAGAGCTATGTTGTAATCTAGAGAAAGAAGAAGGAAAAAAAAGACAAAAAAAAAAATGCAAAGCAAGTGATTGCCTCTTTGTCCAGCAACTTCTCTTCACCCGTTGCTACTTTTTCCCCTTCTCCACCATTCTTCACAAAACCATCTGGATCACACTCCTCCTTATGTTAGGATCCAAGCGCGGAACAAACAACTATTGAGATATCAAGTGCACAACAATTTAATGAAAAACAAGCCATAAGCATGAAATATAGACAACACACAATATTTAATGTAGTTCGGCTCCACCATTGAGCCTACGTCCATGGAAAGAAATCTGTTCTTTATTATAAGAGGAAAATCCTATACAAAAATACAACTTGAGCCCAAACCCAACCCTTGTATACCATCTCTCATCTCCCAAGAACCCTCTCTCACCCCATGTATAAGGCTACATGATGCCCTCTTGTGTGTCCTTGTGTGTCCCTTGTGTAGTATGCCAACCCACCTATTTATAGGGAATATTATTTGGCCAAAACCCAAATAACAATAGGAAACCAATTCTAATTCCTACACTGATTTAGAATAGCAAATAACTTCTAATTCTAAACTAAATAGAATATTTCTTGGCTACTATTTCAAACAACTAAAACCAATTAGAAAACTAGTTACTTTCACACAAGATAAGAAATCTACCTAAAAGAATTTAAGCCAATTTCATAACAAATCTCCACCTTGGCAAAAATTTCTTTTAGCAACCATTTACCTTTAACTACCAAATAATATGGTACCAAACTACACACCCGAATCAATACAGTCCTAACACCAAATTGATTCAAACATGTGTAGTTAACCCGAGTCCAACCTCTAGTTGACTCGTGAGAAGGTGTTTCAATTCACTGTCTCTCTTTGCAGGATTTCTTCTCACCACCACTTGCAATCTGGGATCCCCTTCTATGAACTCTAACCCTAACCATTGAGGTAATCAAGTGGTAAAGTCACAATACTTCTTCCCATCCTCAAGACTGTCTCGTCACGTGTGGTTTCCAAGACTCTACCTAAAACGAAAAACTCGTAATTGTCATAATCTTCTGGTGCATAGAAATTAGATTTCCTTGTTTCTTTGGGACACGTGCCACACCACCCAAAAACCATAATCAAAATCTAAAATCCACCGGGATGAAATATCAACCGTTGGAAGTGTGAGAAAGTCTCCACCGATTCATGTCCAAAATCAACATTGGACTCCACCTTTTCCTTGACCCTTGAATTACCTGCCTAGATTCACCGTCAAACATCTCCATACTTTTCAACTTTTCATCTTTCACCATCAATGCTTTTTTTCCAAGCCATTGAAACAAGGATACCACCCATTAAATTGTTCAATTGGTGACAGCTACCAATCCACTTGATCCACTTGATCTCAATAGTTAACCAGGATCCAACCTTGAATAACCAAACTCTTGATCCAACCATTCAGTTTGTTAGGATCCAAGTGCTTGAGAGCAACTCAGTCTCGCAACCAGGCTCTGATACCACTTGTTAGGATCCAAGCGCGAAACAAACAACTATTGAGATATCAAGTGCATAACAATTTAATGAGAAACAAGTCACAAGCATGAAAGAAAGACGACACACAATATTTAACGTGGTTCGGCTCCACCATTGAGCCTATGTTCACGGAGAGAAACCTGTTCTTTATTATGAGAGGAAAACCCTATACAAAAATACTCTCTTGAGGTGTTTCTCCCTAACAAATTGGTATCAGAGCTTCAGGTTGTGAGACTGGACTACTCATGGGCAAGTGGATTCTTCTTGGAGTTGGACTGGTAAAAATTCTTTTCTTGCTGGTGAACCGAAGTGCCAAGGAGTTTGGTTGGTGCTGGACCAGATGCGCTATGGGTTTGGCAGGAGTCTGGTTGATGTTAGACCAAAGAGCCAAGGGTTGGCGGTGGTCCAGAATACAGTTTGACTGTTGAAGAAGAGTGGGTCCATGTTTGGGAGAAGAGGTGATCTTGGTGATAAAGGTGGACTTGTATTGAGTATTAAAGTGGATTCAAAAAAGGGCTTGTAAATTTGGATTTAATGTGGGAGTTACTCATAAAGGGGGAGATTTGTTAGGTTCATGAGTAAAGACTTGTGTCCCACATTGGTTCGAGAGACGGAGAAAGAGTGGTTAATATGTAAGTAAGGACCCAAGACCTAATAGCTTAAACTTTTAGGTCAAAGTTGGGTTCCTAACTTACATATTGGGCTCTTTCGTAGACTCTCTCGAGGTGTTTTTCCCTAACAAATTGATACCATATTTGTTAAGTTCATGAGTAAAGAGTTGAGTCCCACATTGGTCCGAGAGAAGAAGAAAGAGCGGTTAATATGTAAGTAAGAGCTCAAGATCTAATAGCTTAAGCTTTTGGGTCAGAGTTGGGTTCCTGACTTATATATTGGCCTCTTTGGTGGACTCTCTCGAGGTGTTTCTCCCTAACAAATTGGTATCAAAGTTTCAGGTTGTGAGACTGGACTATTCATAGGCAAGTGGATTTTTCTCGGAGTTGGATCGGTGAAAAATTCTCTTCTTGATGGTGGATCGAAGTGTTAAGGAGTTTGGTTGATGTTGGACCAGGTGTGCCATAGGTTTGACAGGGGGTCCGGTTGACGTTAAACCAAGGAACCAAGGGTTGGCAGGGGTCCATAATGCAGTTTGGATGTTGAAGAAGAGTGTGTCCACGATTAGGAGAAGAGGTAACCTTAGGTGATAAGATGGACTTCATTGAGTATTAAAGTGGTTTCGAAGAAGGGTTTGTAAATTTGGATTTAATGTAGGGGTTACTCATAAAGGGGGATATTTGTTAAGTTCATGAGTAAAGAGTTGTGTCCCACATTAGTTCGAGAGAAGAAGAAAGAGTGGTTAATATGTAAGTAAGGGGTCAAGACCTAATAGTTTAAGTTTTTGGATCAAAGTTGGTTTCTTGACTTATATATTGGCCTCTTTGGTGGACTCTCTCGATGTGTTTCCCCCTAACACCTTATTCCCCGACTGATTCTCATCGTGATTTCTCTCTAAAGCCAATCAAAATTACTAATAAAAACCAAAAGGCTTTGTTCAGAGAACAAGAAATTGACATATAGATTATACTATAGTAAGTCACGACCGCAACAAAGAAAACAGCAAGGAGTTAGGTTTGAAATTCATTTGCTTTGGATACCCTAAAACTTTTTGATAGTTGTGTTTTGACCCTTATAGTTTTAGCAAAGTGTAAAACTAACCTATCACATTTTCCAAATTACGTTTATACTTATAGCTTTTAAAATTATCTAACTAGAGTCTTTTTGTACTAAATCTAAACTCATCAAATTACTATGTCAAGTTATAAACCACTAATTTAAAGGGAACTTTTATATATTATTTTGGTTATATATCATTAATATATATCCATGACATATTTATGATATCATCCGATTTTACTCTTAAGTTAATCGATCGAACTTATTGACTCCTAAGCTCCGATTTCAATCGAGTCGCTTCTTGGTCTGAGTTTCAAAACATAGCTTGGAAGTTCTAGCCAAATCCAAGAATGATGCTATTTTTATCCTTTAGAAGTGATTTTTTATGCGTTACTCCATCCATTGCACAGTGGTTTCTAATACTAAGAATTGCAGATGCCGAGTCCTCCTGAGTATAAAGTTTTCGAGGAAATCAAAGTAATAGTGGATGGTATCCACGAGATAAAATGCTTTAAATCTGGAATAAGAATCGACTGTACAAGTCTTAGACAAATAAAACAATATAAACTTGACTTAACTGACCAAAAATTCAATACTCGATGGCTTCCATTTGAGTCCAAGGCGATATCCCAAAAATGGGATACGTTACGGGTGGTTGTAAGAAAGCTTGTACTTAACCTTGCAATCAGATTTGAAGTATAGGTTGGTACTTGGGCCTAATACCTGGACCTTCCTTCCTCACAACTAGACTTCTGCGCCTATTTTTCTTGGTTTTCTAAAATATTTGAAATAATTTAGAATTCTTTTTTCTATTGTTTTTCCAATTAAAATATTATTTTGCAAATTTTTTTTGGGTAACTTGATGAATCATAGAATACAATATTGGGTGGCAATTTATAACTTTTACTAAAAACTCTTTCTTCTAGCCTATTTTTTGTCTCTTGAAATCGTTGCATTTTTAGAATCCCATAGTTGGCCTTTTATTTTTCAAACAAAAAACCATTTCCAAAGCCTTTTTTTTTTTTTTCTAGAAACTATACTTTGTTATTTTTTTTCCATTAGAAAGAGGGCCCAGCAGTGTGTTGAGACCATCTCGGTACGAAAGAGAGTTTTGCTCATCGAGTACATACTTGTATAGAAGCCTAAACTAAATTGACATAATTTATTTGGTTCTTAGTTCTGCCCTGATTTAGAGTTTTAACTTATTTGGGCTGTTATAACTGGAGCCGGAAGGAAGAAAGAAAAGGAAAAGAAGATTAGGTCTGAGAGATAATGAAGAGAGAGAAGGATATTATTCAGATTCAAGAAAAGAAAAGAAATCACACAAACCGTGCCTAGCTATTGTTGTGCATCCAATATATATAGCTAGAGATTACCACAATCTTCCTCCTAACAAGCCAGCCATGTCTGCATGCATGGGTAGTTATACCCTCTAACTACTTTTCCCGCCACTTATTCCATCAAAAGTAAATGAATTACAATCCCCCCCCCAAACTCTTAACTGCTTACAATTGAGTCCCTATGATTCATAACAATACTTCCCCCTTCACACAATCCTAGACTTTCCTGAGCCTGCATCATCGAGATATCTTCCCATGTTGCATCAACTGTATCAAGATTTTCCTATTCGATCAATGCTTGCTCCATGTCTCTCCCGTGCCTTTGCAAAGTTTTCTAGCAAGGACAGCTGCAGGAGTTATTTTGACCTCGCTCTCTTCTATAAGTGTAGGTGGCTGCGAGTGCACAACAGTTCCTTTTGCAGATGGTTTCAGTAGGGATACATGGAACACAGGGTGCACAGTAGATCCCTTAGGCAGCTGCAACCTATAAGCCACTTGTCCAATCTTTTCCAGCCTTATAAGGTCCGTAGAACTTGGAAGAGAGCTCAGATTCCTTCGTAAGACAATGGACGTCTGTCTGTAGGGTTGTAATTTGAGATACACCAGATCACCAACCTCAAATGATCTCTCACTCCTGTTGCTGTCAACAAATTGGTTCATCAAATTCTAAGCTCTGAGTAAGTTTTCCTTCAGCAGCAGGTTCCAATTAACTCTTTCTTCCAACCAATCCTCTACCTCAGCTACCCTAGAAGATCTGTCTCTGAGACACAACTGGAGGGGAGCATACTTGTACAACGCTTGGAAAGGCGACATCCTCAAGGCTGTATGATGATTAGTGTTATACCACCATTTTACAGCAGTGAGGCACCTCTTCCATTTTTTGGGTTGTTGGAAGAACAAACACCTCAAATAAGTCTTCAAGCACTGGTTCACTCTTTCTGTTTGACCATCAGTTTGACAATGGTAACTAGTTGACAAATGTAGCTGTGTGCCCACCTTGTTGAATAGTTCTTGCCAAAATATGCTTGTAAAAACCCTGTCCCTATCAAATACAATGCTCGATGGTAAGCCATGGAGCTTGTATATATTGTCAAAGAACACCTGAGCCACCCCTTTGGTAGTATAATTTTTACTGATAGCAAAGAAGTGTGCTACCTTAGTGAGCCTATCTACTACCACCAAGATCACATCACTCCCCTCTGATTTGGGTAGCCCCTCGATGAAGTCCATTGCTATGTATTGCCAAGCTTGTTCTGAAATATCTAATGGTTGTAATAGTCTAGGGTACTTGCAATGCTCTCCTTTACTGGTCCTACAAGTTTCACATTTTTGTACAAAGGTCTCCATCTCTCTTTTCATTCCTGGCCAGAAGAAATACCCCTTCAATCTCTGGTAAGTGCCCAAATTCCTAGAATGACCCCCAATCCATGATTCATGCATACACGAGATGAGCTGCTGTCTCAAGGATCCTATAGCCCCAATCAGTATCCTCCCCTTGTACTTTATGATTCCCTGATGATAAGTATGATCAGGTATGGCTTGGTTGTCTATTGCCAAAGCTTGGAGTAAATCCTTAACCCTGGGATCACCATTATATCTCTCAATCACCTTTGTGAGCCATATTGGTCTGACTATAGACATAGCATGCACTCTTCCCTCACTATCCACTCGCATCTCCTCCCATTCTTCCTCTAATCCTCTTCTAGACAAGGCATCAGCCATCAGGTTCTCTCTCCCCTTTTTGTAGTGAATTTCATAGTCCATCCCCATCAGTTTGGTGAGCTATTTTTGTTGGAGTGGAGTGGTGATCTTCTGCTCCAATAAGAACCTCAAACTATAGTGGTCTGTTTTTATGATGAAGTGGTTCCCAAGAAGACAGTGTCTCTATTTGGTCACTGCAGATATGAGTGAAAGTAACTCCTTCTCATAGATTGATAAGGACTAGTTTTTGGGTCCCAACGCCTGGCTCATAAAGGTAATGGGATGTCCCTGCTGCATGAGAACTGCTCCGATGGCCTTACTGCTAGCATCTGTTTCCAACACAAATGGTTTGCTGAAATCTGGCAAGGCCAATACAGGCGTAGAGCTCATGACCCTTTTGAGCTCATTGAAGGCCATCATGGATTCTATTGTCCAGTTGAAGCTGTTCTTCTTCAGTAATTCAATCAAAGCTTTGGTGATCAAACCATAATTCCTCACAAACCTCCTATAATAGCCTGTTAATCCCAGGAATCCATGAAGAGCCTTAACAGAAGTAGGGACAAGCCAGGAGAGCATGCAATCAATCTTGGCAGGATCAGCTATCACCCCTTCTCTTGTCACCACATGACCAAGATATTCTACTTGTGCTTGCCCAAAGGAGCATTTGGAGAGTTTGGCTAGGAGGGAGTGTTGTCTGAGTGTGAGGTGAGTTGCAGGGTCCAGGCTGTAAATCAGTATGTCATCAAAGAAAACAAGGACAAATTTCCTGATGTATGGTTCAAATATAGAGTTCATGAGGGCTTGAAAAGTGGCCGGTGCATTAGTGAGCCCAAAGGGCATCACTACAAATTCGTAAAGGCCTTGATGTGTCCTAAAAGCAGTTTTAGGTATATCTTCTATGCATATTCTGATCTGGTAGTAACCAGATCTCAGGTCAATTTTGGAAAAATATATGGCTCCACAAAGTTCATCCAGCAGATCATCTATAATTTGAATTGGAAACTTGTCTTTGATAGTAAGGCTATTTAACTATCTGTAATCAATGCAAAACCTCTAGCTCCCATCTTTTTTTTTCACCAGTAGGACAGGTGAAAAAAAGGGACTATGACTGGGTTTGATTATTCCACTGTGGAGCATTTCTTTTACTTGTTTCTCTATTTCTATTTTCTGTGTGTGAGGGCATCTGTAGGGTGGGATTTTGAAAGGCTTAGCATCAAGTTTGAGTGGTATCTGGTGGTCATATGCTCTAGAAGGGGGTAACTGTTTAGGCTCTCCAAATACATCACTATAGTCAACAAGTAGTTGGTCAATAGAAGTTTGTAGTGTAGTTACCTGAGTAGAGTGGGAGCTGATCTTGTCAGATTGTCTAAGCATTCTTCTCCTCCTGTTCCTATTCCCATAATGTTTGGAATCTCCCCTACTCAAGGTTACTGCAGCATCCCAGCTGTTTCCTTGTAGCATTACCCGCTCCCCTTCATAGTCAAATGAGAGATTGAGCTCCTTGAAGGCAAAAGTGAGGGGACTATATTTCTTCATTCAATCCATGCCTAGAATGAGATCATATGGCTCCAAATCTAGGATAAACACATCATGAGTAAAAGAATAGCCTTGTCTAATCCACCTCCACTTTGGGATCCAACTTGTACAGATTAGTTCCTTTCCATCAGCAATTGTAACCTTGAAAGGACTATGAGCCTGGACATCCTCAATAAATCTTTCTGCAGTGGCTCTCTTGAGGAAACAATGTGTACTCTTCCCCATCCAACAACACTTCTATTCCACATCCTCAACTTTGCCCTTGCAGTTTGATAGTGCTGCTAGACATCATGTCATCAAATAAGCTGTGAATGGTTAGTTCTATATCTGAGTCTTGCCTTTTCCCAGAAGTATGCATACTACGTCTCTCCCTTTTTCCACTATACTGAATGATCTCTTCCTCTTCACTCCCACCTGAATCTTCCACCATTTCCTCTGTCAAGATCATGTGTATTCCCCTGTTCCTACAAGTGTGGCTAGGGCCAAATTTATCTCCACACTTGAAACAAAGATTGTGATCTCTCCTGTACTGGAACTCGCTGGGAGATATTTTCTTGAATGTGGAATTGTTAGAGTTGGTAGAATAGGGTTTCTTAGCTACCTATTCCCCCGTGTTTTGAAAATTCACTTGCTTCTGCCCTCCACCTCCTCCACTGGTAGTAGAAGGTACCATTATGCTCCTCCCCTAGTCAGGGACTTATATATCCTGACCATAGCTTCCATTGCAATCTCCTGACTCCTGGAGACCTCAAATGCCTCTTATAAGGTGGTAGGCTTATGAACCTTGACCGATGTCCTGATTTCCTTGGGTAATCCACTCAAAAAACTTGAGATGAAGTAAGGCTCGCTCAATCCTGGATTTTTGGCCAAGATCAACGCTCTCAGTTCCTCAAAATTTTCCTGCTAGTCAATAACTGTAGAGGTCATCTGCAGTTTGTTGAACTCAGCCACCACATCTGGTCCTCCAATTTCACCAAACCTACGGCACAATTCTTCACTGAAATCCTCCTACTGTATCGCCCTTCTTCCTATTTTAAAATTCTGAAACCAAAAATCCACTTTCCCAGCCAAGTGAAGTTCAACTATGTTCATCATCTGGCTAGTAGGTATTAGGTATGCCAAAAAAAAATTTTTCTGCCTTCCTTACCCATTCCCTAGGATTTCGCCCCTCAAAATGGGAAAACTCTAATTTTGGAGTCCCCGGAAGAAAAGGATTTCTGTCAATCCTCTCACTCTGTCCTAAATCTCCTTCCCCTCGTTTACTTCCCGCAGAGGTCAAACCTCTTTCTGCAGAGCCTGTAGGTGTTAAGAGGATGCCCCGGTCATTGTGTCTAGATTTCATCAGGTTGAGCTGAGCCACAATGGTCACCATGCAGCCTCTTATCTCCGTTGAGTTGGACTCCATTTTCGCGGAGTGCGACTCAAATTTGTCCTCTAGAGTCTTTAGCGCCTCTTGCGTGGAATCGATGAACCCTTGCAATCTGGTCTCCTGTTTGCGTATCTACTCTTCGAGAGTTTTCAATCTAGTTCCCTCAGCCACGGCAGATTCAACTGTCGATTGCTCCTTGAGAGAGAATAGAAAAATTTGTTAACGGAAAGAAGATTCGAAAAGAATGACATCTCTGTGTAATTGAAGCTTGCAATCTGAGGACCGCAAGCTCTGATACCACTATTATGACTGGAGCCGGAAGGAAGAAAGAAAAGGAAAAGAAGATTAGGTCTGAGAGATAATGAAGAGAGAGAAGGATATTATTCAGATTCAAGGAAAGAAAAGAAATCACACAAACCGTGCCTAGCTACTGTTGTGCATCCAGTATATATAACCAGAGATTACCACAATCTTCCTCCTAACAAACTGGCCATGTCTGCATGCATGGGTGGTTATACCCTCTAACTACTTTTTCCGCCACTTATTCTATCAAAAGTAAATGAATTACAATTTCCCCCCCAAACTCTGAACTGCTTATAATTTAGTCCCTATGATTCATAACATGGGCATTTCTATATTCAGAAACTCTATAAAATGAAGTAAATTATATTATATTAGAGACATGAACAATTCACCTTCTTTTACTGTGGAACTAAAATACGTACTATCAAAGCATCAATTGCCGGGGAAAAATTGATTGGATGCAAAAGTAAAAAGATTAAAAATGAGTGTGATTCAATTGACACGAATTCAACTCTAAATGGACTTGGTCTGTATTGTTGAAAGTCATTCTCTGGGGGTGGATATGGAGGGTACCCTAATGGTGGTGGTGGTTATGGAAAACATGGTTGTGGCAGCGGTGGTGGTTATGGTGGATATTGCCGCTTTGGTTGTTGTGTGGCCACAGTTATTTGGGCAGAGGTTGCAAGTGCTGCTCATATCCTAGTCGGGCAGTCAATGTTGAGCCTCTGAATTAATAAACCAGCCTCTAGTCTAGGCTATAATCAATACTTAACTTGGCTCAATGTAATAAAATGAAAATTATAGGGATTTGAGAGAATACTATCTTAAATTTAAAAACATTGAAGAATTGGCCTACATTAGTTTTTTTTATTGTGTCCATATTTTGGGACATATTTCATACTATAGAAACTAAAGTATCTCTAACATATTTCTCTAACACATCGCTGAAGCATTCAACAAGACCTTATGTAATCTGTTAAAGAAAATCGTGAATAAATCGAAAAGGGATTGGCATCTTCGAATTGGAGAAGCTCTTTTGACATATAGAACTATTTTTCGAACTCTCACGCAAGCAACCCCATACGGCTTGTTTACGGTGTTGAAGTTGTTCTTCCACTTGAGTGTCAAATATCTTCGCTAAGAATTGCGATTCAAGAAGGATTCAGTGAAGAAAATAATGTTCGTCTTCGCCTTGAGGAGTTAGAAGCACACGACGAAAAGATATTGGAAGCTCAACAATGAATTGAGTGCTATCAAGCTCGCCTTTCAAAAGCATTCAATAAGCACGTCCGGCCACGTTCTTTTCAAATCGGAGAGTTAGTGCTCGCCATTCGGAGACCGATCATTCTTACTTATGGCGGACAAAGAAAGTTTACTCTTAAGTGGGATGGTCCATATGTTGTTCGAAAAGTGTATACGAATGGTTCATATAAATTGATTGCTGATGATAGATTAAGGGTTGGCTCCATCAATGGTAAATACCTAAAAAGGTACTATACATAATCGGAACAGCATGTTGCTCCTGACCCGCATGAACTAAAACTATGAATGGCAATCACCAATAGTGTAATATGTGGTTAAACTGCTGAAACACTTCACCAAGTCTAAGGTGGTAAACAAATAGATACTTCTAACCCGCATGAGATTAAAATGTGAACGACAGGAACTACGTGTAACTTAATTCCTCCTTTTGGGATACGTAGGCAGTTTAAAAGGCAATTTCTAAGTTCAGTTACACTACTCCAAATCAAATCCTTTTTCCTTGCAAAAAAAAGGGGGATCTTCTCTTTCTTAAAAAATAAATAAAAAGCTGCAGTTAGGTTCTTTTATCTTAAAAAAAAACTCAAAGATAAGGAACGAAAAGCGTTTTACCATTTATAGAAGATTTCGTTACATAAAAAAATGAAAAAAAAATTCAGAAAAAAAGACATGGTAGAAAGTCTAAATATCAAATTTGTAATCCACTACAGCTATTTTACATGATTCGAGTGCGGATTTCATATTTTCAAGTTCCTTTGCTACGTCATCAGTTAAGACATTAGCATTCTCAATAGAAGAAAGCTCATCATGTGCTTGGCTTATCTGAATCTGGATCTCTTTGAAAATTTCATGCTTTTGATCGATAGTTGAGCTGATTTCCAAGTCTTGTTTCTCCAAATTGATAAGTTCTTGATGCAGAACTTTCTTCCTGTCCTCGATGCATTGCAGCTTTTTTTCAAGATTTTGCAGATGACAAGTTAGTTCCTCTTCTTTTGCCTTGACTCTCCCGAGTTGGGCTGTCACTTTGAAAAGGAGTTCTGCATGTGTTTCTTTACTCATCTTTTTTCATGATGAAGATGTCAAAATATCATATGCCTTTGCCTTGACAAATAATTCTATCAAATAGTCTTTTAAAGGGAGCCCATTGGTAGGATCCGTCCTTGTGATTTTTGTAATAATTTTCTCTGCACACTCTTTTAAAGAAGAGATTTGCTCAATAGGGGTATCAAGAATCTGTCCGTGAAAATCCATCCACAAACTTTGCAAGTACTTCCTTCGATGGTCTGAATCAATTTTTGCCCATGAAATTCTGAAACTAATGTTGCCTTAGGTCTTTTCCGGATCTCGTGTGAAGTAGTCAACTCCTTCTTGTGCATTGATGAGGCACCTCCACTGGGGGCAAATTATTTTGGAATACTGATGACCACTTCGTCACTTTTCTTGGTTGTAATCGTATCATCAGTTTCATATACAAGTGGTGAATTGTTACCAATATATTCTTAGTGAAATTCAAGAAATGGGGGCTGAAAAGAAAAGAAAAAAAAAAGGTTAAAAAAAAGAAGGAAAAAAAGCGAAAAATTTACAAAAAAACAAACGTAGAATGGAGAGATGATTACCTTAAGTGGCGACACTCTAACAAGTGATGGTGTGAAGGAACCTTCTCCAAATCAGAAGATGTCCTCTTCTTTGATTAGTTCCAATGACGGTCTTGACTGCTACTACCGCTCGCCAATGAACGGGTTCCTCCTTGAGTAGATCTGGTGCCCTGAACTTAAGTCCCCTCTTTTTCAATGGCCTCGATAGAATTGTGATAGTCCACTATTTCAATTTCGACATCTTCTCCCATGTGAGTCACGGTTAAAGATTTTGCAACTTTGGACGGCGTCTTCTTTATTGGAATCGCTGGCCGTGCCTCCTTGATAGCCTGTCGAGAATCTTTCGAAGATTTGTTTTTTGTGACAATATTTTTTGAGAGACTGCTAGTAATTTTATTCTTCAGTAAGGTGGATGTAGTAAGACCCGCTCCAATTTGTATAGCTCCATTATGATGCACTGACTCATTGACAGAGGTAACCTTACCCTTCTTTGATGATTACTGAGAGATCTTAACAGTGAATTTAAAGGAAGATGAATAGACACTATTTGACCAAGTTGACCACCGGGCATCATAGTTTTTTGTGATCAATAGATACTTCCTATGCATAGGTATAGTCATCTGAGATCGTGTCTGCGTGCGAACTGAGGAATCCCATAGTTGAATAGCCTCACCCAAAGTATAAGTGTGAGTGATCTCTTTCAAATTATTTGGAATATCCTGACAGAAGGCGAATTGTCTGCTAAACCTACAAGGATTATATTTTTCAATAATGAAAGTATTGTCCTTACGTAGAATTAAGTGGTAAGAGCGTTGACTAATAAAGTAGCTCGTGAGTCTTGATGATAAGAACCCATCATCGATCAACACTTTTTCTTCATTCTCAGTCCAGCACAGTTTGGAAAGCATTAAAGGATTCACATCTTTGAAGATTTCCTCACCTTTTGATTTACCATAAAATATTGTCATTTTCTCACCACTAAATCTCGTCATGCACACGTGGTGGCTACTCACTTGGTTATTCTCATAATACACGTCAAAGTATTGGCCGATCCAAGTATAGACATAATGAATTGAAAAAATTACCCCGCATTCTCCAAGGTTAGGGGTGTAGACGATCTCCCTCAACCCATGACATATGCTCGCAAGGACGGGAATTGCAAGGCAAAATTTCTTCCTTGTGGCCATCAAGCATACAACCTTGAAGACACTTGGGTGAATGCGGTCAACTTTTTTGCTTGGCAAGAGAAACTTACAAATCCAACACACTATGAATGCCGCAATATAGGTTTCCTTTCTTAAAAACTCGAGGATACCCAATGTGTCAAAAGGGACGTTGAAATCCTTTGTATCTGCAAGGTCATGAGACTCTACGCTTCCAGAGGGTTATAGGTCATTTTGGGTTTAGATGTGGTCTTTCTTCTATTCGCCCTGCTCGGAGGAGCCCTATACCTAACCTCTCTTTTGAACCAGAAGCGGATCCAGTCCTTCATCCATACTCCTTGGTCATTCGTCCAAAGATGGTAGTAAGCGGAAAAGAGATGCCTGCAACTCTCAGGGAGAAGTGGCTTCCCTTCTTTGTCACGAGTGAGAAGTTCCTGCGCTGAAGGAACAACTTTATCAAAGAACGAGCCATCGATCGAAAGGCTACCAAGTCGATAAAGGTCCCAAAGTGTGATGGACAACTCCCCAACAGGTGTATGGAGTGCATTTGTCGAAGGACACTAATATTTGAAGAAAGCTCGCAAGATATTTTCACAGCGGTCGTAGGAGAATCTCGACGTGTAGACGGCTTCAAATATGCCGGCACGTGTGAGCACTTCTTATATCTTCCAAGGATGTCCTTGATCCACTCCCAATAATGAGAGGTGAAACACGCCTCGCCAAAGAAGAACTAAGGAATCTTCCATGTAGTTTTGTCAACATTGAATCCCACGAACGGAAGCGTGAATTTGGCTATTTTTGGATCTCCGTTATGAAGTGACAAGTTTAATACGACCACTTCTTCTTCCTTCGACATAGTAGAGAAAATCGATGGCGCTACAACTTCCTTAATCTACTTGCTAGTCCAATCTTCAAGATAAAAGCATCCTTCAAGGGGTATAAAAGGTTCGGCAAAGGTGCCGATAGCTAGCTTATTCACATATAACGACAAACTTATCGATTGAGATCCTCCTCGCTCATCCGTCAATGAGATATGTGGTAGTGGTGTGGCATAGTCCTTAATTTGCAAAATTGCTGAAATTTTGTAAAAGAAAAATATTATATGATAAAGAGAAATTCTTACAAAATTTTGGTAGTCAAATTTCTTAATCGATTGTCCTTTTCTCAAGTCCCCAGAATTGCTTAAACCTGTTCTTCAAGCGCAATTTTGGTAATCTACAAGAGAGCAAGGTTATAAAGTTGAAACATTAATATCGGAGTTTTAGCCATAAGGAATTTCTCAAATATCATGCTTGCTATTATTTTAATAGATCAAGAGGCCAAGTTATCTTATGATATGCCAATGACGCAACTCTACAAGCCCAACGTACATGTTGAGCAGACAAGTAAATTCCAAGTACTAATCACATTCAAAGCACCTAATGAGGAAATATGCAAAGGCCTTGACTGGAGCTTCTCGTAACGATTAAATGTTGCAAATAAAAAAAAAGGGGCTTCAAGTACCTGGTAAGCGAAAAGAAAATTGTTGGAGTGCAACCAATGGATGATGATTGATGCTTGCAGCTCAGCAAAGGTGATAACCGGTTTCAAATTGTCTCTATTAATCAAAAGACAGCAAAGCGGAAGAAAGGCAAGTAATAAGTGGTGGTGGTAGCAACAAAGTAATTTGCAATAGCATCAACTTGATGATGAAAAGTAAGAAGAATGGAACGAAGCTCAGTTTTTTTTTTTAAAAAGCTTTCATTGAAAAATTGGTAGCTTCGGTCTTGACTATTTATAATAAGTAGAGTTAACTTCTTCAATGCAAAGAATCCGTAAGATGAGTTTGAAGTTGATTATAAGTCCAACGTGAATCTGGCTTCGGGACTTTCCGGCTTGGTTAAGCGAGATTGGACTATGCATATCCCGTAGACTCCTAATGAATTTCAAATAATACTTGGAGTTCTCTATGGCAATTGATCTCTTGAATGTGCCGTGCATAGATCTCCTAAATTAAGATGCGGGGGTAACAACTAAAGAATTCTTCTTGTTTGGTTTGGAATATTAAAACAATCATATTGTTTGTCATCCGAAACCGAAATTGGTTTAGCAAGTTCCTTAGGATTGCATTGGTAATTGCAGAACTTGCAATGACAAGGAATTTTAATTCAACATGGAATTAAGCAAGTGTGATTTGTTAATTCATGGGTTGTGGTTAGGTTTCACAATTGGTATGAAACCTCCCCTTTGGATTTTCGGGTTTAATTCAGCAGTTTACCAAGGATGCAAATTCTAGCTTTAAGAGGTTACCCGAACCTTACAAGGGAAAGAATTCTTGTGCGCATAATGTTCAAATTCCTAAAAGTAAAAAGGGATTTATAGCCAAGGCGGTGGACCTGAAGATATTGCATGGTATGGCTTGATATTGAAAATTGAGATGGCTTGACCTTGGAAATCGAGATCACTAATTCACCAAGATATGAGTCAGTGACTATTGTGCCATCTTGCATGGCCATCTTACGTGAGTCATTGCCATCAAGTTTCTAAAAGCCTTAAGTGTGGTTCATTTATGGGTTTTGTTGGAAAATTAATATTTTAACGGTGTTGGGATTGAAGTTAAAAAAAAATTGTCGAAACTTGTCCGTTCAAATCTTGCTTCGGTCTTCAGAAGTTATGAACAAGTTTCGAGGGAGCATTTGTAGACAATGAAATTTTAATTAATTCTAATATTATCATTGGTCTATAATTTATTCCTATGGCTTATACTTAGCCAATCGGATATTGCCATATGTCATGCACACTTGAAAGTTTGGCTATTCATTAGCCAATTATGTCTCTCCACATGTCAAGATGAGGTGTTGCGGCCAATTAAAATTGCCAGGATACCCCTGCCAATTAAATTACGCCACGTCACATGTCTTTATGACTTGGCAAATTATTTCAATAGTGCAGCTCTGTGAGGGTTTGTGAGAACCCTGAAAATAGACATATAAATATCAGTGCATATTTCATTTGCATTTTAATTCTTTAATAAATTTTAGCACTAAGTCTAATTGTTTTTAAATAAGTGCGTAGAAATAAACGTTATGTGCAAAATAAAAGAATTGTGCTAAACTACTAAACTTCTTAGTTTTGTTACATTAACTTCATATTTCGATGGTAAACTATTTCATTGATCTAATCATTAATTTCTTTGAATTCTAGTATTGTAACTAATTGTTTTGAAATAAAAGTGTAAAGATAATTTTTATGAAATAAATAATATAACTATGCCAATATTGAATTATTCGGTTTTATTATACAAAAGTAATAATTCTTGAGTTATATTAAGTTTACTTACTCTTTAAAAATAAATTCCTTAATTTGCAGTAGCTAACATTCTTTCCGAATAAGATTAAGGGTATACAAAAACCTTAGTATTAAGATACCATCGATAAATTTTACAATACATGTATACTAGATACGTGTAGGACGTAAAAATTACGATAATTGAAACCTCGTGAGATTAGCGCATCATTAGGAGGTTCAATTACATTCGGAATAAATTTTTGGGATCAAACTAGAATCAAGGACTTAAGTGTTCATTAGAAGGAATGTGAAAAGACTAAACTACCCTCCCAAGCTCACCAAAACCACCATGCAAACCCAGCAAATTTCGGACAACATAATTACCTCACCTCTCACTCGGCCAATACATTTCTTTCACCACCTTCACACTCCACCCTCCTGCACACTCAACCTCTTCTCCTAAATACCGCAACACCACCACCCTTCACAACCTCATTCTGCTTTGGACCAACAACAAAAGAGTGAGGGAGAGACTTACCTCGTGAGTATCAACCGAGAGAGAGTGAGAGGCCGAGCTGCAACATCTTCCATTTCTGTTCGTGAGCTAGAGGAAAGAAAGGGGAGAGCTAGTGGGAGTCGTAGGAGCTGCTGATCATCATCATCTTCGTCAACTTCAGACCAACATCCACCAGCTGCAACCAAAATCTGCTGCGTGCGTGAGAGCCGAGAGGAAGGAAAATTTTTCAAACTTTCTGTACGAGAACTTAGCTTGCTGTGAGGTAATTTCTGGATCATTTTAGGAGTTATCAGAGGTAGATTGAACCCTTTAGGGACATACATGCATGGTTTAGACAGCCGGTTAATGAAATCAAAGTCCTAGAAAAATCTGCTTTGGAAGTAAATGCTTCTACTGAGAAGCTGATTTGAAATGCGGCTTCATTTTGTTTTTCCTGTGACAATCAGAGCACTTTAATGAAATTAGCCGTGTGAATACTTGATGATTAAGACCATGCATGTTGATTGTGCTTTCGGATGATAACAGTAAAGCACAAGGAAATTCTGTTTTAAGAAGAAATGTCTTAGCCGAGAATCTGGTTTGGAAATGCGGCTTTAATGTTGTTTTCCTAGAGTAATCTGAGCATACAATGGTGATTAACTAATTGAATCTTGGATGATTATTATGATTTGGGCCATGCATGATAATTTTATGCGATTGGATGATGGAATCAGAACCTGGAAAATTCTGTTTTAGTGGAATGGAGTTTTTTGTTGTGAACCAGAAATCTGAATCGCAGTTGTAATCTATTCCAATTGATAATCTGAGCTTTCGGCTGTGTTACCTAACTTAAGACGAGAGGATTATGGCCTTGCATGTAGAGTGATTCGATCAGATGTTGGAATCAGAGGTTTGAGAAAATCGGTTTGATGAAATGGAATTACCGTGAGCTGGAAATTTTGAAATGCAGTCTAATGTAATTAAATGTGATAATTTGAGTTGATATCTATGTTTATCTAAGCGAACAACATGATGATTGAGGCTGGCATGAGGATGATTAACTCGGCTAACCAAGAAAATAAAACGAAAACAGAAATCTGTTTCATGCATGTTATTTCGAGGCTAGCTGGAGTTTCTTTCTTGGAAATTTGATGACTTGTGTTGTTAATCCAACTTAATTTTTGAACTGGAAATGTTAATGAGTTAGTTAAGTATTTGTATGCTGAATTTGAGTATTTAAATCACTGAATAAGCCAAGGAAAATTTTTATCCAAGCTTAATGGCTGCTGGAAAATTTAGCTAACCAAATGTTTGAGCGGAAAATATTAAATTGTTTCCAGATTTCACCAGTTGATGTTGAATATTTTCCCTTGGCATATAATGGTTTCGAAACGCAGGAAAAGGTGTATTTTAAGATATATAAGTTGTTTAACTATGAAACAGTGGATATTTTGGAAGTTTGAATCGAATTGATGAAGTGTAAACCTGGAAAATTTTCCAGCCTTAGCCGAGTTTGATAAGGAATTACTTATTGATTCCTTTATAGAGTTTGGGGCTGTGAAAGATTATATTATTGTTGATATCGCTTTATAATACCTTGAGATGGTCATGCATTTGAATTTTGGGGTGACAATTTGATACTATGGATGAAATTTCTTGGCTTTGATTCAAATACTTGGGTATGAGGTTGTTGCAAATTTGGTCCTTGGTTTAGATACCTGTTAGTAAATTTAAACACTTGAAATGTTAGCTTTATTGCTATAAAAACGAATTGATGGTCGTTAAAGGCTAATGATTGATGAAGCCTTGGCCATTTGAATGGTTTTATAAATATTAAAGAGTGATGAACTTTGATTGCTGGAATTTCTTGAAGGCCTTACCTTCATTTTTGTTTTAGTTAAGATGTGATATGAGCTTGCCAAAACCAAGTGCTAATGATTGACGAAGCCTTGGTTATTCGTTTTATTCTTGATCAGAATTGAATCTGTTGAAACCTAGGGCTAATGATTGACGAAGCCCTAGTGAGATTTCTATTTGAAATGTGAGTTGGTTATATTGACAAATCTTAAATATTATGTGCTTGTAAATCGAGATTGTAAGGAATCCGTTTTGGTCTTGTGCACTTGAGGAAGTTTTAAGCAAGCTATTTAAATATATCTTCACTCTAGTATGGTTCGATAAAACCTAGCACTATATGTTAAAGTTAGAAATTTCGTGTAGGGATTTTCTAAACCCTGCCAACTCGATATCTCTCCTTTAAGCGTAAACTAGCCTTATTACCTTTAGAAAATGATTTCACTAGTTTTAAAACCCTAAGTCTTGATCTATTTCCTTTTCTTTTCTTAAAATTGTCCCTGGCTAATTGTCTAGAGGAAAATTTCCAAAATACAAGATTTTAGTGGCTTTAACTAAAAATAGCTGAAAACTTCCTCGGCAAGAAAACTTATTCTAAATAAAATAGTACTAGCCGCACTCGTATAGAGAAAAATATTTTTAAGGAAAACCATATAAAACATTTTCTACTTTTACTAAATTTCAATCCTAAGTGGATGGTCGAATTGTTTCAAGAAAATAATTTACCCTTTTCTAAGGAAAAATACCTCAAGAAAAACTATAAGAAACATTTCTACTACTTTTGTCAAGTTTCAACCTAAGTAGATTTTTGAATTTACTGTGGTAAAGTAAACTAGTAATATATTAGATAAACCTCGATGTGTATAAGCTTAAAAACTAAATAAAAACTCATAGTTTCAACATTTGATATTTTAGGATATTGCGAGGACGCGGAATTCGATTTCCAACTTGATCTCTGAACTCCACTCTTGGTGAGTGTCCCTGCTTGTTTTATGCTTATGTGGTTAAGTGCTTTATCAACTCGCTATGTGATAATTGTCAAAAATGAAATAAATGGTTTCTGATCCATCGAAGTGAGCAGTGTGTACTTTATCGCACTAGCCGTTCGAGTGGTGACGTGTGTGAAACATTTTCTAATAAACCCGTGAATCTAAATGTAGTTGCGTCGTTAGGTGAATCCCTCGACTCGTGAATCCAACTACCATAACGTATGAATCCGTGAATCTAAATGTAGTTGCGTCATTGGGTGGATCACTCGACTCGTGAATCCAACTACCATAACGTCGTTGGGTGAATCCCTCGACTAATTTTATACGGGTATATCTCGAGTATACTGCGTCGGTAGGCGAAGTTCGGGCCCGAACCAGAGGTATGAACGGTGACGGGTTAGGATTAAAATAAGTGGATCTACATGGACTATAAGTAGTGAAAGTTGACGGAGGGTCAACTACGAGGGTATCTGATCAAGCGAGGAGAATGGCTCCCGAGAGCCCCTGTATCCTACCCTGTGCTGTTATACGCTTTCTTAATTGATTAAATTTGTTTAAATTGTTATCTGTTGGTTGATTTATGTGAGTGCATGTCTTGGGGCACCACTGAGCTTTAGCTCACCCCACGTTTATTGTTTTCCTTAACAGGTTCTGGAAACTGAAAGCTGGATGCTTACTTATGTTTTCCTTTTGGATTGTATTTGAATACTATAACTTATTCTGTGGGCTGTAATGTGTTATTTGAGATAATGCACTTTTCTTTTGGGTTGCCACTTGAAGCTGAAAAATGTGTAAACCCTAATTCAATTACTTGGCTTGTAAGTTTGAAATAGAGAGTTGTGTATTTATCTATCCGGATTGGTACGACTTTATACTTTGGTACGCAGTACGTGGGACGTTTGAGAGCCTTGACTGGCAAATTTATCATTGCTATCTCTGAAGTTAATGTGGTTTAGTGATTGACTTTTTTTTTGTTGAGGGAAGCGATATTGTAATAGTTTAGGTTATTCTTCGGAAGGATTCGGGTTAGTGAGCGTGCGTGAGTCCTGGCGAGAGCTGGGCAGACGGCCCGCCAACCCTCTGGTTCGCCTTAGGGGGAAGTGGGGTCGTCACAGGGTTATCCTGAGGGATAGTAAAACTTCCTAATTTGATCGAGTGGAGCTTGGGGTAAGAAAGAAGTGAGCCTTCCTCTGTACACAAGATTGGTTGTATTTTATCAACTTGAAGAAATTTGTTTCAATTGATCTTTAAGTTCAAGAGGAGTTTGGTAGTCAATTGGTTTGCAATTCCTTTCTTCTCATTTATTTTTTGTTATGTTGTGATCCTTAAATTACTTATCTCTTCTACTTCTCTCAAGTGATATTGTTCATTCATTAATTGATTTATTGTGTGATCACTTAGAAAAGAGGGTAAATTTCATATTGAGCAAAAAGTACCCATAACTTGATTAGCTTTTTAATAAATCTAATTCACCCTCTCTCTTAAGTTATTTTCGATCCTTACAATTGATATCAGAATTCGATCTTCTAGAAATTAAGTTCAAACGGCTTTGGAGTAAAAATGACAACCAATAATGCCATTTTTTTTAAAGATAATCTGTCACTAGACCACTTATATTTTATGGGTCAAATTATGTGAGTTGGAAGGAAAGAATAATTATTTTCTTGCAATCGATTGATATTGAGTTGTGATTTATTGTTAATGAAGGTCCATATGATGTCTCTATAATAGATGAAAATACTCATAAATTTAGACCAAAAATCTGAAATGAATTGATTGGTAATGATAGAGCTCATCTCATCTTAAATGCAAAAGGTATGAATGTGTTGTAAGTGCTTTTAATTCAAATGAATCTATTAGAGTCAAAGGCTGTAAGTCAGCTAAAGAGATTTGGGACAAATTGAGAGAAATACATGAAGGTAGTGAGAATGTTAGAAAACAAAAGAAATCTATCTTAGTTACTAAATATGAGTCATTTAAGATGGAACTTCATGAAGATATTGACAAAATGTATTGTAGATTCAATGGCATTATTAAGGATTTAGAAGTTCTAAAAAAGGAATACTCCTTAGGAGAGAAAAACAGAAAAATCTTGAATGCTTTGTCTAAAGATTGGGAGAGTAAGATGACTGCTATTGAAGAGGTTAAAAATTTGAATTCTATGCCTATTGAATCTCTTATAAACTCTCTAACTTTTTATGAGTTGAAACTTAAGACCAAGGTACAAGAAAAAGAAGATGCAAAGGTAAAGAGGAACATTGATCTAAAAGTATCTCAAGATGAAAATGACTCGATTTTATTGGATGGAGAAGATTTGAATGTTAATGACAATAATCTTGCTCTCATTACAAAAAGTTTCAAGAGAATTCTCAACAAAAGAACATTCAGAAAAGGAGGACCTAACAATTCATTTTTCAATCAATTCAACAATGAAAGAAACAAAGGAAAGCAAGATTCCAAAAAAAAGTAAGGTGACAAATGCTATGAATGCAGCCAATTTGGACACTACATGAGTGAGTGTCCAATGAAGAAGAAGAAAGAATGAAGAAAATCAAGATTCAACAACTTTCAATTCGCATGGAATGAGTGCAACTCCGATGGTGAAATAGAAGAGGAAGAAGAATCTGCTCAAATGGCTTTTATGGCCATTGAAAAAAAGAGATAACAATTTGTAACCCTCAACTTGAAAGTGATGATGAAACTGATGATGATCTTAAATCCTTCATTGAAAAATTGCATGATAGTTTGAAAGAATCTTATGCTAGAAACAAGGAATTAAAACATAAAATTAGTTTTCTTTTTCAAGACAATGCACGTCTTTTTCAAGAAAATAAAAAGCTGAAAACTGAAAATGATTACTCGAAAAAGGGTGAGATTGATCTACAAAATGAGTTTGATAGAAAAACAAGACTTTGTGAAATGTTCGAAGAGAAACAAAGTAATTTGAAAAGAAAAATGGACAATCTAAATGAATTTCTTCAACATAAAAAATAAAACTATTTTCAAGAAAATGGATCAAAATCTCATCTTGGCACTCATGAAAAGAAGTTAAATTTTGGTGCAAATGAATTTACTATTCATAAGAGAAGAGAAGTGAGATCTATTAAACCTTTTCATGCAAATAACTTTTTGATTATGTGTAGTTTTTGTTGTCAAAAACGTCACATGAAAAGTGATAGTTATGTGAGGAAGAACATGAGAAGAGGTATAAAATACATGTGGATAGTTAAAAATGATGCTGACTTTCGAGGATCCAAAGCTCTTGATTCAGAATGATTTTAAAAAGTGGATAGTTTTTTGGTTCAGAATGATTTTAAAAGGGATATTGTGGATACCACTTTTTTCACTAAACAAACTCCAATGATCTTCTAATTGTGCAAATATATGTGGATGATATTATTTTGGTGCTACTAATGAGTGTTTATGCAAAGATTTTTCCACTATTATGCAAAATGAGTTTGAGATGAGTATGATGGGTGAGTTAAATTTCTTCCTTGGGTTTCGAGTGCTTCAAACTCAAGAGTGTACATTCATTAATCAATCAAAGTATACAAAGGAACTTCTCAAAAGATTCGGAATAGAGAATTCGAAACAAGTTGGAACACCTATGTGTGCATCCACCAAACTTGACAAAGATAAAAAAAGGTACGAAAATTGATTAGAAGAAATATAGAGGTATGATTACTACAAGTATTTTGTAATGCTTTTGATATTTTTGATGTTCTGAACTAAGTTTCCTTTGATGATTTTTGAATGACTAATGGATGTTGGTTGATATGAATATTAGTCTCATTGATGTTCATTGTTATTTTTAGTATCTTTTGATATTATTTTTCTGTTATTTTTTATGGTAATTACTCTCTACTTTTATGATGACAAAAAGGGAGAGAAATTACTAAATGGATGCCGGTTTGGGATGCTATGAGTAAAGGGGGAGTTTATTTGATGATATTATATGTTGGTACTTAATGATTTTGGATGCTATGAGTAAGGGGGAGCTTCTGTTCATTTTTTTATCATCCATTATTTTGTCATCATAAAAAAGGGGGAGAATGATGATCTTGATCCCTGTCTTTTGATGTTTACAAAATAATTGGATAATACTAATATCTTTTCAATAAAAAACTTTTTCAACTCTGAAACAATTTTATTCAAAGAGCAATTGAAAGAAGATAAAGGAAGATGAAAGCTATCAGACGCTCACAAAGACAATACCGGATGTCCGATAGACAGTGCAGATCATATTGGATGCAAGCATCAGAAGTACCGAATGTCCGATAGAAATAAGTTGATTTTTCAAAACTCTCTATTTGCTGTCGGACGCACAAAGAACTATCACCGGACATCCGATAGAAATAACATGATTTCTCAAACTCTCTGTCTCCTGTCGGACGTAAGTATCGGCTATATCAGAGGTCCGATACTCCCAACGGCTAGTTGATTTTTTAACTACTTTCTATCCGTTGGAAGTCATAATGAGCACTTTTCTAGGCTCATATAAATAGCACATTATCAGAAATTTAAAAATAACTTTTGCACACTGAAGATACAAAAGATATAGAGTAGTTTTAGTGAGAAAACACTCTTCAAGAAAGATTTGTAGTCTTGTTGGCGTGAAGTTTATTGTAAACTTTTCATTTGTGAGTGAATCTTCAATAGTGTAGTTCTGTGAGGGTTGTCCTAAGGGATAGTAAAACTTTCTAACTTGACCGAGTGGACCTTGGGGCAAGGAGGAAGTGAGCCTTCCTTTGTACACAAGATTGGTTGTATTTCATCAACTTGAATATGCTTGTTTGAATTGATCTTCAAGTTCAAGAGGAGCTTGGTAGTCAATTGGTTTGCAATTCCTTTCTTCTCATTTACTTATTGTTATGTTGTGATCCTTAAATTGCTTATTTCTTCTACTTCTCTCAAGTGATATTGTTCATTCATTGATTGATTTATTACGTGATCACTTAGAAAAGAGGGTAAATTTCATATTGAGCAAAAAAGTGCCCATAACTTGATTAGCTTTTTAATAAACCTAATTCACTCTCCCTCTTAGGTTGTTTTCGATCCTTACAATGTTGAGATTTTGCTTAATAGTCAAACCATTTGCTAACGAATACTGGTTGAATATTTCATATCCACAGATTAGTTATTTAGAAATTGCAATAGTCATTGGTTTTAAAAGATAACCGGAGAGATATTTCTTTGAACTTAGTTACTAATACTTGATATGTGTTTTAATTGTATCTTAGCAATGGATGATTTGGGTGAGCCGTTGTTTGAGCTCACTTGCCTAGTTGGTTGTTCTCATGCTTGAGAACAAGTATGATTTAGGTGTAGGGAGAAATGTTAGAATGTATTTTGTTGTTGTATTTGTGAATATTTTTCCCTTGATTTTAGCCAAATATCATTTTAACTGGTGGATTCTACTCATATTGAGTAATTGGTATTGATTTTAGAAATTCCATAAGAAAAGGAGTAAAAAGTGGTTTAATGAAGATTTTTAGCCAATTCCTCATGACCGTGTCTAAAGTTAGTAACGGGCTTTTAATATACGTATAAGTTAAAAAATCTGATTTACACCCGTTTCACTGCAAGTATACATGTCAACTAGTAGTTTAGGGCAGAATTGAAAACGCGATTCTGTGAACACGCGACTCAGAGGCGCGTTTTCTTGAGAAACGCATTTTCTGCTGCGAATTTTAGCAGAAATTCAACTTTTGAATAATTACAAATGATACCCCAATTTCTCAAAATGCATCATAGATCATTTGTTTGCTAAAATACTCAATGCATGCACATATAAAATGATCAAAATATGCATTTTAACCCCTTCTAACAAATCAAAAACAACAATTACTCAAATCGAGGGGTTGAGTTCCTTGATCAAATTTCGCCTTTTTCACCTCATTTGGTCACTTTTGCTTTCATTTCCAATACCTACAAATGAAAAATAACGAAATAACTCAAACACATATTGTAAACATAAAATCACACCAAAATAATATAAATAGCCAAAACATTGGGTTGCCTCCCAATAAGCGCTTTTATTTATAGTCGTTGGCTCGACTATATCACCTCCTTTTTCAAGGAGGCTTGGTTAAAGAATAATCCACCATTTTAGGTCGTGGTGAATCATTAAAAGGTGACTTTATAGCCAAAGGCACATGATCTAATGATGTGAGAAATGAAAGTGACTTACCTATCCCAAGTGTCCCATAGATATTACCTTGAATATGCACCACTTGAGAACTTACCAAAGGACATGTCATAAGAGTATCTTGGGCAGGAATACCTTTAGAACCTATACTTTCAATGCACTCCTCAAGAGGGGTAAAAAATGAGTCATTAAAACTCACCTTTTGAGGCTCAAAGTTAGTTCCAAAGATATTATCATGTGAAATGGATATTTGCTCATTAAAACACAATTGAAATTCATCATTTTCATCCAAATGCAATCCATTTTCACATACAACATTTCCACCATTCATGCTAGGATTATTTTGCAAATTATTAGAAGAAATAACTTCACACAATACATTCAATTGCTCATGTATATCACCAAAGTGAGAAGCTAATTCATCTAACCTTTCCTCAATCCTATCAAAACGGTCAGAGGTTGCATTTGCTAGCTTTTCTATGGCTAAATCAAATTGATTAGAAAAATTTTCTACAGCTAGCTCCCAAGATGCATTAGAATCATTAGCTAATGGTTCACTTTCTAACTCCCAAGGTAGAGGCCCATTAGCTAACTTCTCTATTGCCAACTCCCAAGATGGTTTTGATTCATATTGGACACTTTCAGGTTGGTAATCATAAAAATACGGATAATCACTATATGCACATTGATTTTGCCAACCATAAGCAGGAGACTTGCTCCAATTAGCACTATATTGATCAAAACAAGGATTGTAATGCTCTAATTCATCATAATAATCCACATTTTGTGCTTGCATACATGTATTAGTAGCATGATAACCTCCACACAAGTCACAGATCACATGATAAGAATTAAAAACATTAACATTCCTCCTCTGCTCAATTTCATGCGTCATGGTGTCCATTTGAACTTGTAACTTAATTACATCAAATTTTGCCTTTAAGCACCTTAAACCATCTTCAAAAGACATACATTCAGTAAATTCTTGGTTACCTCTATTAAAGGAGCTTTGCACTTGGTAACCATCCATTACCAATCTTCCATTTCTCAAGCATTGTCCTCCAAATTGTCCTACCCTTCTCATCACCTAAAATTGCTTTTAAACAACTTAAGAGCAAAATTAGTAAGAAGAATAGGTGATAAAACACATACACATATAAAACACAGAAAATAACATTCACAGTATAACTAATAATATGTCTAAACTAATAAAGTTGCTCTTCACACCGATATTGCCAAATCTGCCCCGGCAACGGCGCCAAAAACTTGACGGGTATTTTACATACGTGCAAGCTAAAAAATACCGAATTACACCCGTTCACTGCAAGTATACAGATCAACTAGTAGTTTAGGGTATATATCGGGTCGATCCCACAGGGAAGAGTGAACAATTACCGGTATTACTAAAGATTCTCTATTATTTAGACTATCAATGAATTGTAACAAATTAAAACCTACTGAAATTATGCAAGAAAATAGCAAATGAAAGCTCCTTAGGTTGTGGTATCCGTAACTACTCATGCAAGTGCTATATTTGGATCATTAATTACTACATCTAGGCTAGTTATGGTGTAATTTCCTTATGCATTTGAATCCTACTTTCGTAGTGAATCAATTATACTTATAACTAATCCATACCTATTCTCATGGTTATGAAATTAGCTACAAGTTCATTTCTTCAATGAAATTACATGAAATGAATCACTAAAAACCACATAGATGCACCTCTACTTTCGTAAGTGTACTCCCTATGTTTAGCACTTCTTGAACTAGTGTTAAATCTCAATTTTCATTGCAGAAACAACACCTTAGATAATCACAATTAATGGTACCAGATTAATCATGATTTAAAGAGCCAAAGTGCTAAATAACTTGCTCAAATCATAGCAGTCAAATAACCAAATAATAAACACTAAAAATTATAGAAAGTTCAACCAAACCCAAGGTATAAACTTTAGAAATACATATTAAACACAAAATCCAGAACTTGTATATTAACTAAACTTGGAATCAAATACAAAAGATAAAGAATTTGGAAGGAATACAACCCTTGTCACATGAGCTTTCTTCCTTGCCTTCTTCATCCTAATCTAGATAATAAACAAGAATGGAAAAGCTACACTACTCTATACTAAGCTAAACTAACACTAGGGAGATGAAAGAGCTACATTTCTGCAGTTTCAAGCTCTCCCGTAGCTCACTCTCTATTTTTCTGCTATGAACTCCCAATCTCCTTTTTGCAATGAATTTGGCTCTTTTATGATGAAAGGTGGTCAAAAAATGAGGATTACATCTCCCTTTTACAGCTGGGAATGTTTCTCACATGTCTAGCATCCAATGTGAGTTGGTGGAGGTGAAATTGAGTTTTACGCGTACAGAGCAGCCTTTTCTGACCACAATCCGGCCAGTGATCCGAGCTGCTACAGTACCTCGGATCCGTATGGATCCGAGCTCGGTTCCACTAACCCAGAAACAACCGAGGGTTCGGATGAATAGTGGATCCGAGTGTGGATCACTTGCTCTGTTTTTGGCCCAACTTCAACCAATCTTTTCTTGATGTTAGAGGCTGAACCAGCTCATGTCTAAAACACGAAAGTTGTAGACTTTTGAGTTATCTTTCTAATGCATCAAGAATCACCTCATTTGGATCTGTGTAGGCTGAGATATGACTGAAATACCCTTGCCTGCTCATTGCCCTGTTCCAGCTTCGACCAGTAGAAATTTGCTATTGTAATTCGGCATTTTGACCTGGAAAACCTTCAAACTGGATTTAGATGTCTTCACCAAAGTTGTAGATCTATCTCTTGTCTTCAAATGGGTTCAAGAATCATCCCAATCCGATCATTGTAACTCAAGTTATAGCCGAAATACGAAAATGTGTCAAAACTGTCAAAATACACAAAATCCAAGTAAAAAGTGATAAAAACCTCATTTAATCACTTAAAAACATTTATTCACCAATTATAGCCAAAATGATTCATATTCTTCCAATAATATAACCAAAGTGACTAAAAATAATATAAAATGTCATACAATTATTACGTAAATTAGTCACTTATCAAACTCCCCCACACTTAAATCATTGCTTGTCCTCAAGCAATTATAAATACAAACCAACAATGATCAAAATTTGAAAATAAACATATGTAGCATTTCAACTTCATTTCCTCAAAACAAAGTAAATAACCATTATGCAATTATTCAATTAAGTTCAAGTACTCATAATATCAAGTAAAGGAGAGCCAATTATACCGTTATTATAACAAATTCAAATCAATTTTTTCATCCTTACCCAATCTTACAAGTAAGTAACTCATATGGTCAATAAAATGCTTCTTAAACTCATGATCATCTTTTTATTCTATTTAAACAGATATTTATTCATATAACGTAGCTAAATATTACTTAAGTTGTGAAAGTGTCTTTTGACGCGAGAATCGACATTTTTAGATGAAGATCCCCGGTTACTCAACACTTCACTGACTCAAGTTGTTTTGCATACTCTTAATTCAAGTACCGTTTTACGCGAAAGTCGACATTTGTAGATGAAGGCTCCCGGTTACTAAGTACGAGAATTATTGGAGTAGAATAAATCTTCTTTTTTTTTTTTTTTCTTCTTTCCACTTTTTTTTCCCTTTTTTTTTTTTGTTTTTTACAGCAAAAATAATAATAAATTCCTCAAAAGAATAATCATGAGAAGAGTATTGCACTTATTGACCATATTTATCACTTAACTTATAAAATCAAATAAAGCGAAGAAATTTCATCAAATATGCAAAAAAAAAAATATAGGCATAATTTTCTCCACTTTAAAAGATATACTTTCCTACAAATGCAAAAATTATAATCACATAATAGTCATTTCCAAGTTAAATGAGAAAAGAAGTGCTTAAACCACATATATTTATCTCAAATGTAGAAGGACTTTGAACTACTAATGGTATGGAACTTGTTACCCCTTGGATAAAATCGAAAAAATTTAAAAATTGTTGAGGCAAGTTTGCAATTTTGGACAAGATTGTAGAAAAATTTTGAATTTTAACACAAGTCCAACATTTGCAACTAATAAGTCAATCACATACAATATATATAATCTCAATTCTCCCCCCACACTTAACACACACATTGTCCTCAATGTGTAAAAAGGAAAATCAAGATAAAGAAAGTAATACTCCCCTATGATGTGATTGAATATGAAGCTTCAAGGTACGTTGTTCGCCGGTCTTCATCACTTCATGAGTTCCATTGGATAACCATTAGTGATATAAACCTAAAAATGGAAAATGAGAAACCAAAGTGATAACAAAGGCTTAAGACATCAAAACGGCTATCCGTAACTTCAAGCCCTTGTTTTGGTGATGTACCTATAAAAAATACACAATAAGCAACTCAAGGTACAAGAAAATATATGAGGAAAAGAAGAAAAAGAGAACCAAGGAACCTGCATTTTTTTTCTTTAAAAAAAAAAAAAAATGCTCAGAAAACGTGAGTAGAAACGCGCCTTTAACTCGCGGTTTTGAAGGCGCGTTTCTTCCCAAAAGTTGCAGTACTGAAAACGCGGTTCTGTGAGAAAACGCGACTTCAAGTCGCGTTTTTAATGGCGCGTTTTCATATTTGATCCAGGCAACAAAACGCGACTTCCTTCAAAACGCGACTTAAAGTCGCGTTTTAATGGCGCGTTTTCTGTTCTGCAGGTGCAGAATTGAAAACGCGATTCTGTGAACACGCGACTCAGAGGCGCGTTTTCTTGAGAAACGCATTTTCTGCTGCGAATTTTAGCAGAAATTCAACTTTTGAATAATTACAAATGATACCCCAATTTCTCAAAATGCATCATAGATCATTTGTTTGCTAAAATACTCAATGCATGCACATATAAAATGATCAAAATATGCATTTTAACCCCTTCTAACAAATCAAAAACAACAATTACTCAAATCGAGGGGTTGAGTTCCTTGATCAAATTTCGCCTTTTTCACCTCATTTGGTCACTTTTGCTTTCATTTCCAATACCTACAAATGAAAAATAACGAAATAACTCAAACACATATTGTAAACATAAAATCACACCAAAATAATATAAATAGCCAAAACATTGGGTTGCCTCCCAATAAACGCTTTTATTTATAGTCGTTGGCTCGACTATATCACCTCCTTTTTCAAGGAGGCTTGGTTAAAGAATAATCCACCATTTTAGGTCGTGGTGAATCATTAAAAGGTGACTTTATAGCCAAAGCCACATGATCTAATGATGTGAGAAATGAAAGTGACTTACCTATCCCAAGTGTCCCATAGATATTACCTTGAATATGCACCACTTGAGAACTTACCAAAGGACATGTCATAAGAGTATCTTGGGCAGGAATACCTTTAGAACCTATACTTTCAATGCACTCCTCAAGAGGGGTAAAAAATGAGTCATTAAAACTCACCTTTTGAGGCTCAAAGTTAGTTCCAAAGATATTATCATGTGAAATGGATATTTGCTCATTAAAACACAATTGAAATTCATCATTTTCATCCAAATGCAATCCATTTTCACATACAACATTTCCACCATTCATGCTAGGATTATTTTGCAAATTATTAGAAGAAATAACTTCACACAATACATTCAATTGCTCATGTATATCACCAAAGTGAGAAGCTAATTCATCTAACCTTTCCTCAATCCTATCAAAACGGTCAGAGGTTGCATTTGCTAGCTTTTCTATGGCTAAATCAAATTGATTAGAAAAATTTTCTACAGCTAGCTCCCAAGATGCATTAGAATCATTAGCTAATGGTTCACTTTCTAACTCCCAAGGTAGAGGCCCATTAGCTAACTTCTCTATTGCCAACTCCCAAGATGGTTTTGATTCATATTGGACACTTTCAGGTTGGTAATCATAAAAATACGGATAATCACTATATGCACATTGATTTTGCCAACCATAAGCAGGAGACTTGCTCCAATTAGCACTATATTGATCAAAACAAGGATTGTAATGCTCTAATTCATCATAATAATCCACATTTTGTGCTTGCATACATGTATTAGTAGCATGATAACCTCCACACAAGTCACAGATCACATGATAAGAATTAAAAACATTAACATTCCTCCTCTGCTCAATTTCATGCGTCATGGTGTCCATTTGAACTTGTAACTTAATTACATCAAATTTTGCCTTTAAGCACCTTAAACCATCTTCAAAAGACATACATTCAGTAAATTCTTGGTTACCTCTATTAAAGGAGCTTTGCACTTGGTAACCATCCATTACCAATCTTCCATTTCTCAAGCATTGTCCTCCAAATTGTCCTACCCTTCTCATCACCTAAAATTGCTTTTAAACAACTTAAGAGCAAAATTAGTAAGAAGAATAGGTGATAAAACACATACACATATAAAACACAGAAAATAACATTCACAGTATAACTAATAATATGTCTAAACTAATAAAGTTGCTCTTCACACCGATATTGCCAAATCTGCCCCGGCAACGGCGCCAAAAACTTGACGGGTATTTTACATACGTGCAAGCTAAAAAATACCGAATTACACCCGTTCACTGCAAGTATACAGATCAACTAGTAGTTTAGGGTATATATCGGGTCGATCCCACAGGGAAGAGTGAACAATTACCGGTATTACTAAAGCTTCTCTATTATTTAGACTATCAATGAATTATAACAAATTAAAACCTACTGAAATTATGCAAGAAAATAGCAAATGAAAGCTCCTTAGGTTGTGGTATCCGTAACTACTCATGCAAGTGCTATATTTGGATCATTAATTACTACATCTAGGCTAGTTATGGTGTAATTTCCTTATGCATTTGAATCCTACTTTCGTAGTGAATCAATTATACTTATAACTAATCCATACCTATTCTCATGGTTATGAAATTAGCTACAAGTTCATTTCTTCAATGAAATTACATGAAATGAATCACTAAAAACCACATAGATGCACCTCTACTTTCGTAAGTGTACTCCCTATGTTTAGCACTTCTTGAACTAGTGTTAAATCTCAATTTTCATTGCAGAAACAACACCTTAGATAATCACAATTAATGGTACCAGATTAATCATGATTTAAAGAGCCAAAGTGCTAAATAACTTGCTCAAATCATAGCAGTCAAATAACCAAATAATAAACACTAACAATTATAGAAAGTTCAACCAAACCCAAGGTATAAACTTTAGAAATACATATTAAACACAAAATCCAGAACTTGTATATTAACTAAACTTGGAATCAAATACAAAAGATAAAGAATTTGGAAGGAATACAACCCTTGTCACATGAGCTTTCTTCCTTGCCTTCTTCATCCTAATCTAGATAATAAACAAGAATGGAAAAGCTACACTACTCTATACTAAGCTAAACTAACACTAGGGAGATGAAAGAGCTACATTTCTGCAGTTTCAAGCTCTCCCGTAGCTCACTCTCTATTTTTCTGCTATGAACTCCCAATCTCCTTTTTGCAATGAATTTGGCTCTTTTATGATGAAAGGTGGTCAAAAAATGAGGATTACATCTCCCTTTTACAGCTGGGAATGTTTCTCACATGTCTAGCATCCAATGTGAGTTGGTGGAGGTGAAATTGAGTTTTACGCGTACAGAGCAGCCTTTTCTGACCACAATCCGGCCAGTGATCCGAGCTGCTACAGTACCTCGGATCCGTATGGATCCGAGCTCGGTTCCACTAACCCAGAAACAACCGAGGGTTCGGATGAATAGTGGATCCGAGTGTGGATCACTTGCTCTGTTTTTGGCCCAACTTCAACCAATCTTTTCTTGATGTTAGAGGCTGAAACAGCTCATGTCTAAAACACGAAAGTTGTAGCCTTTTGAGTTATCTTTCTAATGCATCAAGAATCACCTCATTTGGATCTGTGTAGGCTGAGATATGACTGAAATACCCTTGCCTGCTCATTGCCCTGTTCCAGCTTCGACCAGTAGAAATTTGCTATTGTAATTCGGCATTTTGACCTGGAAAACCTTCAAACTGGATTTAGATGTCTTCACCAAAGTTGTAGATCTATCTCTTGTCTTCAAATGGGTTCAAGAATCATCCCAATCCGATCATTGTAACTCAAGTTATAGCCGAAATACGAAAATGTGTCAAAACTGTCAAAATACACAAAATCCAAGTAAAAAGTGATAAAAACCTCATTTAATCACTTAAAAACATTTATTCACCAATTATAGCCAAAATGATTCATATTCTTCCAATAATATAACCAAAGTGACTAAAAATAATATAAAATGTCATACAATTATTACGTAAATTAGTCACTTATCAAACTCCCCCACACTTAAATCATTGCTTGTCCTCAAGCAATTATAAATACAAACCAACAATGATCAAAATTTGAAAATAAACATATGTAGCATTTCAACTTCATTTCCTCAAAACAAAGTAAATAACCATTATGCAATTATTCAATTAAGTTCAAGTACTCATAATATCAAGTAAAGGAGAGCCAATTATACCGTTATTATAACAAATTCAAATCAATTTTTTCATCCTTACCCAATCTTACAAGTAAGTAACTCATATGGTCAATAAAATGCTTCTTAAACTCATGATCATCTTTTTATTCTATTTAAACAGATATTTATTCATATAACGTAGCTAAATATTACTTAAGTTGTGAAAGTGTCTTTTGACGCGAGAATCGACATTTTTAGATGAAGATCCCCGGTTACTCAACACTTCACAGACTCAAGTTGTTTTGCATACTCTTAATTCAAGTACCGTTTTACGCGAAAGTCGACATTTGTAGATGAAGGCTCCCGGTTACTAAGTACGAGAATTATTGGAGTAGAATAAATCTTCTTTTTTTTTTTTTTTCTTCTTTCCACTTTTTTTTCCCTTTTTTTTTTTTGTTTTTTACAGCAAAAATAATAATAAATTCCTCAAAAGAATAATCATGAGAAGAGTATTGCACTTATTGACCATATTTATCACTTAACTTATAAAATCAAATAAAGCGAAGAAATTTCATCAAATATGCAAAAAAAAAAATATAGGCATAATTTTCTCCACTTTAAAAGATATACTTTCCTACAAATGCAAAAATTATAATCACATAATAGTCATTTCCAAGTTAAATGAGAAAAGAAGTGCTTAAACCACATATATTTATCTCAAATGTAGAAGGACTTTGAACTACTAATGGTATGGAACTTGTTACCCCTTGGATAAAATCGAAAAAATTTAAAAATTGTTGAGGCAAGTTTGCAATTTTGGACAAGATTGTAGAAAAATTTTGAATTTTAACACAAGTCCAACATTTGCAACTAATAAGTCAATCACATACAATATATATAATCTCAATTCTCCCCCCACACTTAACACACACATTGTCCTCAATGTGTAAAAAGGAAAATCAAGATAAAGAAAGTAATACTCCCCTATGATGTGATTGAATATGAAGCTTCAAGGTACGTTGTTCGCCGGTCTTCATCACTTCATGAGTTCCATTGGATAACCATTAGTGATATAAACCTAAAAATGGAAAATGAGAAACCAAAGTGATAACAAAGGCTTAAGACATCAAAACGGCTATCCGTAACTTCAAGCCCTTGTTTTGGTGATGTACCTATAAAAAATACACAATAAGCAACTCAAGGTACAAGAAAATATATGAGGAAAAGAAGAAAAAGAGAACCAAGGAACCTGCATTTTTTTTCTTTAAAAAAAAAAAAAAATGCTCAGAAAACGTGAGTAGAAACGCGCCTTTAACTCGCGGTTTTGAAGGCGCGTTTCTTCCCAAAAGTTGCAGTACTGAAAACGCGGTTCTGTGAGAAAACGCGACTTCAAGTCGCGTTTTTAATGGCGCGTTTTCATATTTGATCCAGGCAACAAAACGCGACTTCCTTCAAAACGCGACTTAAAGTCGCGTTTTAATGGCGCGTTTTCTGTTCTGCAGGTGCAGAATTGAAAACGCGATTCTGTGAACACGCGACTCAGAGGCGCGTTTTCTTGAGAAACGCATTTTCTGCTGCGAATTTTAGCAGAAATTCAACTTTTGAATAATTACAAATGATACCCCAATTTCTCAAAATGCATCATAGATCATTTGTTTGCTAAAATACTCAATGCATGCACATATAAAATGATCAAAATATGCATTTTAACCCCTTCTAACAAATCAAAAACAACAATTACTCAAATCGAGGGGTTGAGTTCCTTGATCAAATTTCGCCTTTTTCACCTCATTTGGTCACTTTTGCTTTCATTTCCAATACCTACAAATGAAAAATAACGAAATAACTCAAACACATATTGTAAACATAAAATCACACCAAAATAATATAAATAGCCAAAACATTGGGTTGCCTCCCAATAAACGCTTTTATTTATAGTCGTTGGCTCGACTATATCACCTCCTTTTTCAAGGAGGCTTGGTTAAAGAATAATCCACCATTTTAGGTCGTGGTGAATCATTAAAAGGTGACTTTATAGCCAAAGCCACATGATCTAATGATGTGAGAAATGAAAGTGACTTACCTATCCCAAGTGTCCCATAGATATTACCTTGAATATGCACCACTTGAGAACTTACCAAAGGACATGTCATAAGAGTATCTTGGGCAGGAATACCTTTAGAACCTATACTTTCAATGCACTCCTCAAGAGGGGTAAAAAATGAGTCATTAAAACTCACCTTTTGAGGCTCAAAGTTAGTTCCAAAGATATTATCATGTGAAATGGATATTTGCTCATTAAAACACAATTGAAATTCATCATTTTCATCCAAATGCAATCCATTTTCACATACAACATTTCCACCATTCATGCTAGGATTATTTTGCAAATTATTAGAAGAAATAACTTCACACAATACATTCAATTGCTCATGTATATCACCAAAGTGAGAAGCTAATTCATCTAACCTTTCCTCAATCCTATCAAAACGGTCAGAGGTTGCATTTGCTAGCTTTTCTATGGCTAAATCAAATTGATTAGAAAAATTTTCTACAGCTAGCTCCCAAGATGCATTAGAATCATTAGCTAATGGTTCACTTTCTAACTCCCAAGGTAGAGGCCCATTAGCTAACTTCTCTATTGCCAACTCCCAAGATGGTTTTGATTCATATTGGACACTTTCAGGTTGGTAATCATAAAAATACGGATAATCACTATATGCACATTGATTTTGCCAACCATAAGCAGGAGACTTGCTCCAATTAGCACTATATTGATCAAAACAAGGATTGTAATGCTCTAATTCATCATAATAATCCACATTTTGTGCTTGCATACATGTATTAGTAGCATGATAACCTCCACACAAGTCACAGATCACATGATAAGAATTAAAAACATTAACATTCCTCCTCTGCTCAATTTCATGCGTCATGGTGTCCATTTGAACTTGTAACTTAATTACATCAAATTTTGCCTTTAAGCACCTTAAACCATCTTCAAAAGACATACATTCAGTAAATTCTTGGTTACCTCTATTAAAGGAGCTTTGCACTTGGTAACCATCCATTACCAATCTTCCATTTCTCAAGCATTGTCCTCCAAATTGTCCTACCCTTCTCATCACCTAAAATTGCTTTTAAACAACTTAAGAGCAAAATTAGTAAGAAGAATAGGTGATAAAACACATACACATATAAAACACAGAAAATAACATTCACAGTATAACTAATAATATGTCTAAACTAATAAAGTTGCTCTTCACACCGATATTGCCAAATCTGCCCCGGCAACGGCGCCAAAAACTTGACGGGTATTTTACATACGTGCAAGCTAAAAAATACCGAATTACACCCGTTCACTGCAAGTATACAGATCAACTAGTAGTTTAGGGTATATATCGGGTCGATCCCACAGGGAAGAGTGAACAATTACCGGTATTACTAAAGATTCTCTATTATTTAGACTATCAATGAATTGTAACAAATTAAAACCTACTGAAATTATGCAAGAAAATAGCAAATGAAAGCTCCTTAGGTTGTGGTATCCGTAACTACTCATGCAAGTGCTATATTTGGATCATTAATTACTACATCTAGGCTAGTTATGGTGTAATTTCCTTATGCATTTGAATCCTACTTTCGTAGTGAATCAATTATACTTATAACTAATCCATACCTATTCTCATGGTTATGAAATTAGCTACAAGTTCATTTCTTCAATGAAATTACATGAAATGAATCACTAAAAACCACATAGATGCACCTCTACTTTCGTAAGTGTACTCCCTATGTTTAGCACTTCTTGAACTAGTGTTAAATCTCAATTTTCATTGCAGAAACAACACCTTAGATAATCACAATTAATGGTACCAGATTAATCATGATTTAAAGAGCCAAAGTGCTAAATAACTTGCTCAAATCATAGCAGTCAAATAACCAAATAATAAACACTAACAATTATAGAAAGTTCAACCAAAGCCAAGGTATAAACTTTAGAAATACATATTAAACACAAAATCCAGAACTTGTATATTAACTAAACTTGGAATCAAATACAAAAGATAAAGAATTTGGAAGGAATACAACCCTTGTCACATGAGCTTTCTTCCTTGCCTTCTTCATCCTCCATCTTCATCCTAATCTAGATAATAAACAAGAATGGAAAAGCTACACTACTCTATACTAAGCTAAACTAACACTAGGGAGATGAAAGAGCTACATTTCTGCAGTTTCAAGCTCTCCCGTAGCTCACTCTCTATTTTTCTGCTATGAACTCCCAATCTCCTTTTTGCAATGAATTTGGCTCTTTTATGATGAAAGGTGGTCAAAAAATGAGGATTACATCTCCCTTTTACAGCTGGGAATGTTTCTCACATGTCTAGCATCCAATGTGAGTTGGTGGAGGTGAAATTGAGTTTTACGCGTACAGAGCAGCCTTTTCTGACCACAATCCGGCCAGTGATCCGAGCTGCTACAGTACCTCGGATCCGTATGGATCCGAGCTCGGTTCCACTAACCCAGAAACAACCGAGGGTTCGGATGAATAGTGGATCCGAGTGTGGATCACTTGCTCTGTTTTTGGCCCAACTTCAACCAATCTTTTCTTGATGTTAGAGGCTGAAACAGCTCATGTCTAAAACACGAAAGTTGTAGCCTTTTGAGTTATCTTTCTAATGCATCAAGAATCACCTCATTTGGATCTGTGTAGGCTGAGATATGACTGAAATACCCTTGCCTGCTCATTGCCCTGTTCCAGCTTCGACCAGTAGAAATTTGCTATTGTAATTCGGCATTTTGACCTGGAAAACCTTCAAACTGGATTTAGATGTCTTCACCAAAGTTGTAGATCTATCTCTTGTCTTCAAATGGGTTCAAGAATCATCCCAATCCGATCATTGTAACTCAAGTTATAGCCGAAATACGAAAATGTGTCAAAACTGTCAAAATACACAAAATCCAAGTAAAAAGTGATAAAAACCTCATTTAATCACTTAAAAACATTTATTCACCAATTATAGCCAAAATGATTCATATTCTTCCAATAATATAACCAAAGTGACTAAAAATAATATAAAATGTCATACAATTATTACGTAAATTAGTCACTTATCAAACTCCCCCACACTTAAATCATTGCTTGTCCTCAAGCAATTATAAATACAAACCAACAATGATCAAAATTTGAAAATAAACATATGTAGCATTTCAACTTCATTTCCTCAAAACAAAGTAAATAACCATTATGCAATTATTCAATTAAGTTCAAGTACTCATAATATCAAGTAAAGGAGAGCCAATTATACCGTTATTATAACAAATTCAAATCAATTTTTTCATCCTTACCCAATCTTACAAGTAAGTAACTCATATGGTCAATAAAATGCTTCTTAAACTCATGATCATCTTTTTATTCTATTTAAACAGATATTTATTCATATAACGTAGCTAAATATTACTTAAGTTGTGAAAGTGTCTTTTGACGCGAGAATCGACATTTTTAGATGAAGATCCCCGGTTACTCAACACTTCACAGACTCAAGTTGTTTTGCATACTCTTAATTCAAGTACCGTTTTACGCGAAAGTCGACATTTGTAGATGAAGGCTCCCGGTTACTAAGTACGAGAATTATTGGAGTAGAATAAATCTTCTTTTTTTTTTTTTTTCTTCTTTCCACTTTTTTTTCCCTTTTTTTTTTTTGTTTTTTACAGCAAAAATAATAATAAATTCCTCAAAAGAATAATCATGAGAAGAGTATTGCACTTATTGACCATATTTATCACTTAACTTATAAAATCAAATAAAGCGAAGAAATTTCATCAAATATGCAAAAAAAAAAATATAGGCATAATTTTCTCCACTTTAAAAGATATACTTTCCTACAAATGCAAAAATTATAATCACATAATAGTCATTTCCAAGTTAAATGAGAAAAGAAGTGCTTAAACCACATATATTTATCTCAAATGTAGAAGGACTTTGAACTACTAATGGTATGGAACTTGTTACCCCTTGGATAAAATCGAAAAAATTTAAAAATTGTTGAGGCAAGTTTGCAATTTTGGACAAGATTGTAGAAAAATTTTGAATTTTAACACAAGTCCAACATTTGCAACTAATAAGTCAATCACATACAATATATATAATCTCAATTCTCCCCCCACACTTAACACACACATTGTCCTCAATGTGTAAAAAGGAAAATCAAGATAAAGAAAGTAATACTCCCCTATGATGTGATTGAATATGAAGCTTCAAGGTACGTTGTTCGCCGGTCTTCATCACTTCATGAGTTCCATTGGATAACCATTAGTGATATAAACCTAAAAATGGAAAATGAGAAACCAAAGTGATAACAAAGGCTTAAGACATCAAAACGGCTATCCGTAACTTCAAGCCCTTGTTTTGGTGATGTACCTATAAAAAATACACAATAAGCAACTCAAGGTACAAGAAAATATATGAGGAAAAGAAGAAAAAGAGAACCAAGGAACCTGCATTTTTTTTCTTTAAAAAAAAAAAAAAATGCTCAGAAAACGTGAGTAGAAACGCGCCTTTAACTCGCGGTTTTGAAGGCGCGTTTCTTCCCAAAAGTTGCAGTACTGAAAACGCGGTTCTGTGAGAAAACGCGACTTCAAGTCGCGTTTTTAATGGCGCGTTTTCATATTTGATCCAGGCAACAAAACGCGACTTCCTTCAAAACGCGACTTAAAGTCGCGTTTTAATGGCGCGTTTTCTGTTCTGCAGGTGCAGAATTGAAAACGCGATTCTGTGAACACGCGACTCAGAGGCGCGTTTTCTTGAGAAACGCATTTTCTGCTGCGAATTTTAGCAGAAATTCAACTTTTGAATAATTACAAATGATACCCCAATTTCTCAAAATGCATCATAGATCATTTGTTTGCTAAAATACTCAATGCATGCACATATAAAATGATCAAAATATGCATTTTAACCCCTTCTAACAAATCAAAAACAACAATTACTCAAATCGAGGGGTTGAGTTCCTTGATCAAATTTCGCCTTTTTCACCTCATTTGGTCACTTTTGCTTTCATTTCCAATACCTACAAATGAAAAATAACGAAATAACTCAAACACATATTGTAAACATAAAATCACACCAAAATAATATAAATAGCCAAAACATTGGGTTGCCTCCCAATAAACGCTTTTATTTATAGTCGTTGGCTCGACTATATCACCTCCTTTTTCAAGGAGGCTTGGTTAAAGAATAATCCACCATTTTAGGTCGTGGTGAATCATTAAAAGGTGACTTTATAGCCAAAGCCACATGATCTAATGATGTGAGAAATGAAAGTGACTTACCTATCCCAAGTGTCCCATAGATATTACCTTGAATATGCACCACTTGAGAACTTACCAAAGGACATGTCATAAGAGTATCTTGGGCAGGAATACCTTTAGAACCTATACTTTCAATGCACTCCTCAAGAGGGGTAAAAAATGAGTCATTAAAACTCACCTTTTGAGGCTCAAAGTTAGTTCCAAAGATATTATCATGTGAAATGGATATTTGCTCATTAAAACACAATTGAAATTCATCATTTTCATCCAAATGCAATCCATTTTCACATACAACATTTCCACCATTCATGCTAGGATTATTTTGCAAATTATTAGAAGAAATAACTTCACACAATACATTCAATTGCTCATGTATATCACCAAAGTGAGAAGCTAATTCATCTAACCTTTCCTCAATCCTATCAAAACGGTCAGAGGTTGCATTTGCTAGCTTTTCTATGGCTAAATCAAATTGATTAGAAAAATTTTCTACAGCTAGCTCCCAAGATGCATTAGAATCATTAGCTAATGGTTCACTTTCTAACTCCCAAGGTAGAGGCCCATTAGCTAACTTCTCTATTGCCAACTCCCAAGATGGTTTTGATTCATATTGGACACTTTCAGGTTGGTAATCATAAAAATACGGATAATCACTATATGCACATTGATTTTGCCAACCATAAGCAGGAGACTTGCTCCAATTAGCACTATATTGATCAAAACAAGGATTGTAATGCTCTAATTCATCATAATAATCCACATTTTGTGCTTGCATACATGTATTAGTAGCATGATAACCTCCACACAAGTCACAGATCACATGATAAGAATTAAAAACATTAACATTCCTCCTCTGCTCAATTTCATGCGTCATGGTGTCCATTTGAACTTGTAACTTAATTACATCAAATTTTGCCTTTAAGCACCTTAAACCATCTTCAAAAGACATACATTCAGTAAATTCTTGGTTACCTCTATTAAAGGAGCTTTGCACTTGGTAACCATCCATTACCAATCTTCCATTTCTCAAGCATTGTCCTCCAAATTGTCCTACCCTTCTCATCACCTAAAATTGCTTTTAAACAACTTAAGAGCAAAATTAGTAAGAAGAATAGGTGATAAAACACATACACATATAAAACACAGAAAATAACATTCACAGTATAACTAATAATATGTCTAAACTAATAAAGTTGCTCTTCACACCGATATTGCCAAATCTGCCCCGGCAACGGCGCCAAAAACTTGACGGGTATTTTACATACGTGCAAGCTAAAAAATACCGAATTACACCCGTTCACTGCAAGTATACAGATCAACTAGTAGTTTAGGGTATATATCGGGTCGATCCCACAGGGAAGAGTGAACAATTACCGGTATTACTAAAGATTCTCTATTATTTAGACTATCAATGAATTGTAACAAATTAAAACCTACTGAAATTATGCAAGAAAATAGCAAATGAAAGCTCCTTAGGTTGTGGTATCCGTAACTACTCATGCAAGTGCTATATTTGGATCATTAATTACTACATCTAGGCTAGTTATGGTGTAATTTCCTTATGCATTTGAATCCTACTTTCGTAGTGAATCAATTATACTTATAACTAATCCATACCTATTCTCATGGTTATGAAATTAGCTACAAGTTCATTTCTTCAATGAAATTACATGAAATGAATCACTAAAAACCAAATAGATGCACCTCTACTTTCGTAAGTGTACTCCCTATGTTTAGCACTCCTTGAACTAGTGTTAAATCTCAATTTTCATTGCAGAAACAACACCTTAGATAATCACAATTAATGGTACCAGATTAATCATGATTTAAAGAGCCAAAGTGCTAAATAACTTGCTCAAATCATAGCAGTCAAATAACCAAATAATAAACACTAACAATTATAGAAAGTTCAACCAAAGCCAAGGTATAAACTTTAGAAATACATATTAAACACAAAATCCAGAACTTGTATATTAACTAAACTTGGAATCAAATACAAAAGATAAAGAATTTGGAAGGAATACAACCCTTGTCACATGAGCTTTCTTCCTTGCCTTCTTCATCCTCCATCTTCATCCTAATCTAGATAATAAACAAGAATGGAAAAGCTACACTACTCTATACTAAGCTAAACTAACACTAGGGAGATGAAAGAGCTACATTTCTGCAGTTTCAAGCTCTCCCGTAGCTCACTCTCTATTTTTCTGCTATGAACTCCCAATCTCCTTTTTGCAATGAATTTGGCTCTTTTATGATGAAAGGTGGTCAAAAAATGAGGATTACATCTCCCTTTTACAGCTGGGAATGTTTCTCACATGTCTAGCATCCAATGTGAGTTGGTGGAGGTGAAATTGAGTTTTACGCGTACAGAGCAGCCTTTTCTGACCACAATCCGGCCAGTGATCCGAGCTGCTACAGTACCTCGGATCCGTATGGATCCGAGCTCGGTTCCACTAACCCAGAAACAACCGAGGGTTCGGATGAATAGTGGATCCGAGTGTGGATCACTTGCTCTGTTTTTGGCCCAACTTCAACCAATCTTTTCTTGATGTTAGAGGCTGAAACAGCTCATGTCTAAAACACGAAAGTTGTAGCCTTTTGAGTTATCTTTCTAATGCATCAAGAATCACCTCATTTGGATCTGTGTAGGCTGAGATATGACTGAAATACCCTTGCCTGCTCATTGCCCTGTTCCAGCTTCGACCAGTAGAAATTTGCTATTGTAATTCGGCATTTTGACCTGGAAAACCTTCAAACTGGATTTAGATGTTTTCACCAAAGTTGTAGATCTATCTCTTGTCTTCAAATGGGTTCAAGAATCATCCCAATCCGATCATTGTAACTCAAGTTATAGCCGAAATACGAGAATGTGTCAAAACTGTCAAAATACACAAAATCCAAGTAAAAAGTGATAAAAACCTCATTTAATCACTTAAAAACATTTATTCACCAATTATAGCCAAAATGATTCATATTCTTCCAATAATATAACCAAAGTGACTAAAAATAATATAAAATGTCATACAATTATTACGTAAATTAGTCACTTATCAAACTCCCCCACACTTAAATCATTGCTTGTCCTCAAGCAATTATAAATACAAACCAACAATGATCAAAATTTGAAAATAAACATATGTAGCATTTCAACTTCATTTCCTCAAAACAAAGTAAATAACCATTATGCAATTATTCAATTAAGTTCAAGTACTCATAATATCAAGTAAAGGAGAGCCAATTATACCGTTATTATAACAAATTCAAATCAATTTTTTCATCCTTACCCAATCTTACAAGTAAGTAACTCATATGGTCAATAAAATGCTTCTTAAACTCATGATCATCTTTTTATTCTATTTAAACAGATATTTATTCATATAACGTAGCTAAATATTACTTAAGTTGTGAAAGTGTCTTTTGACGCGAGAATCGACATTTTTAGATGAAGATCCCCGGTTACTCAACACTTCACAGACTCAAGTTGTTTTGCATACTCTTAATTCAAGTACCGTTTTACGCGAAAGTCGACATTTGTAGATGAAGGCTCCCGGTTACTAAGTACGAGAATTATTGGAGTAGAATAAATCTTCTTTTTTTTTTTTTTTCTTCTTTCCACTTTTTTTTCCCTTTTTTTTTTTTGTTTTTTACAGCAAAAATAATAATAAATTCCTCAAAAGAATAATCATGAGAAGAGTATTGCACTTATTGACCATATTTATCACTTAACTTATAAAATCAAATAAAGCGAAGAAATTTCATCAAATATGCAAAAAAAAAAATATAGGCATAATTTTCTCCACTTTAAAAGATATACTTTCCTACAAATGCAAAAATTATAATCACATAATAGTCATTTCCAAGTTAAATGAGAAAAGAAGTGCTTAAACCACATATATTTATCTCAAATGTAGAAGGACTTTGAACTACTAATGGTATGGAACTTGTTACCCCTTGGATAAAATCGAAAAAATTTAAAAATTGTTGAGGCAAGTTTGCAATTTTGGACAAGATTGTAGAAAAATTTTGAATTTTAACACAAGTCCAACATTTGCAACTAATAAGTCAATCACATACAATATATATAATCTCAATTCTCCCCCCACACTTAACACACACATTGTCCTCAATGTGTAAAAAGGAAAATCAAGATAAAGAAAGTAATACTCCCCTATGATGTGATTGAATATGAAGCTTCAAGGTACGTTGTTCGCCGGTCTTCATCACTTCATGAGTTCCATTGGATAACCATTAGTGATATAAACCTAAAAATGGAAAATGAGAAACCAAAGTGATAACAAAGGCTTAAGACATCAAAACGGCTATCCGTAACTTCAAGCCCTTGTTTTGGTGATGTACCTATAAAAAATACACAATAAGCAACTCAAGGTACAAGAAAATATATGAGGAAAAGAAGAAAAAGAGAACCAAGGAACCTGCATTTTTTTTCTTTAAAAAAAAAAAAAAATGCTCAGAAAACGTGAGTAGAAACGCGCCTTTAACTCGCGGTTTTGAAGGCGCGTTTCTTCCCAAAAGTTGCAGTACTGAAAACGCGGTTCTGTGAGAAAACGCGACTTCAAGTCGCGTTTTTAATGGCGCGTTTTCATATTTGATCCAGGCAACAAAACGCGACTTCCTTCAAAACGCGACTTAAAGTCGCGTTTTAATGGCGCGTTTTCTGTTCTGCAGGTGCAGAATTGAAAACGCGATTCTGTGAACACGCGACTCAGAGGCGCGTTTTCTTGAGAAACGCATTTTCTGCTGCGAATTTTAGCAGAAATTCAACTTTTGAATAATTACAAATGATACCCCAATTTCTCAAAATGCATCATAGATCATTTGTTTGCTAAAATACTCAATGCATGCACATATAAAATGATCAAAATATGCATTTTAACCCCTTCTAACAAATCAAAAACAACAATTACTCAAATCGAGGGGTTGAGTTCCTTGATCAAATTTCGCCTTTTTCACCTCATTTGGTCACTTTTGCTTTCATTTCCAATACCTACAAATGAAAAATAACGAAATAACTCAAACACATATTGTAAACATAAAATCACACCAAAATAATATAAATAGCCAAAACATTGGGTTGCCTCCCAATAAACGCTTTTATTTATAGTCGTTGGCTCGACTATATCACCTCCTTTTTCAAGGAGGCTTGGTTAAAGAATAATCCACCATTTTAGGTCGTGGTGAATCATTAAAAGGTGACTTTATAGCCAAAGCCACATGATCTAATGATGTGAGAAATGAAAGTGACTTACCTATCCCAAGTGTCCCATAGATATTACCTTGAATATGCACCACTTGAGAACTTACCAAAGGACATGTCATAAGAGTATCTTGGGCAGGAATACCTTTAGAACCTATACTTTCAATGCACTCCTCAAGAGGGGTAAAAAATGAGTCATTAAAACTCACCTTTTGAGGCTCAAAGTTAGTTCCAAAGATATTATCATGTGAAATGGATATTTGCTCATTAAAACACAATTGAAATTCATCATTTTCATCCAAATGCAATCCATTTTCACATACAACATTTCCACCATTCATGCTAGGATTATTTTGCAAATTATTAGAAGAAATAACTTCACACAATACATTCAATTGCTCATGTATATCACCAAAGTGAGAAGCTAATTCATCTAACCTTTCCTCAATCCTATCAAAACGGTCAGAGGTTGCATTTGCTAGCTTTTCTATGGCTAAATCAAATTGATTAGAAAAATTTTCTACAGCTAGCTCCCAAGATGCATTAGAATCATTAGCTAATGGTTCACTTTCTAACTCCCAAGGTAGAGGCCCATTAGCTAACTTCTCTATTGCCAACTCCCAAGATGGTTTTGATTCATATTGGACACTTTCAGGTTGGTAATCATAAAAATACGGATAATCACTATATGCACATTGATTTTGCCAACCATAAGCAGGAGACTTGCTCCAATTAGCACTATATTGATCAAAACAAGGATTGTAATGCTCTAATTCATCATAATAATCCACATTTTGTGCTTGCATACATGTATTAGTAGCATGATAACCTCCACACAAGTCACAGATCACATGATAAGAATTAAAAACATTAACATTCCTCCTCTGCTCAATTTCATGCGTCATGGTGTCCATTTGAACTTGTAACTTAATTACATCAAATTTTGCCTTTAAGCACCTTAAACCATCTTCAAAAGACATACATTCAGTAAATTCTTGGTTACCTCTATTAAAGGAGCTTTGCACTTGGTAACCATCCATTACCAATCTTCCATTTCTCAAGCATTGTCCTCCAAATTGTCCTACCCTTCTCATCACCTAAAATTGCTTTTAAACAACTTAAGAGCAAAATTAGTAAGAAGAATAGGTGATAAAACACATACACATATAAAACACAGAAAATAACATTCACAGTATAACTAATAATATGTCTAAACTAATAAAGTTGCTCTTCACACCGATATTGCCAAATCTGCCCCGGCAACGGCGCCAAAAACTTGACGGGTATTTTACATACGTGCAAGCTAAAAAATACCGAATTACACCCGTTCACTGCAAGTATACAGATCAACTAGTAGTTTAGGGTATATATCGGGTCGATCCCACAGGGAAGAGTGAACAATTACCGGTATTACTAAAGATTCTCTATTATTTAGACTATCAATGAATTGTAACAAATTAAAACCTACTGAAATTATGCAAGAAAATAGCAAATGAAAGCTCCTTAGGTTGTGGTATCCGTAACTACTCATGCAAGTGCTATATTTGGATCATTAATTACTACATCTAGGCTAGTTATGGTGTAATTTCCTTATGCATTTGAATCCTACTTTCGTAGTGAATCAATTATACTTATAACTAATCCATACCTATTCTCATGGTTATGAAATTAGCTACAAGTTCATTTCTTCAATGAAATTACATGAAATGAATCACTAAAAACCAAATAGATGCACCTCTACTTTCGTAAGTGTACTCCCTATGTTTAGCACTCCTTGAACTAGTGTTAAATCTCAATTTTCATTGCAGAAACAACACCTTAGATAATCACAATTAATGGTACCAGATTAATCATGATTTAAAGAGCCAAAGTGCTAAATAACTTGCTCAAATCATAGCAGTCAAATAACCAAATAATAAACACTAACAATTATAGAAAGTTCAACCAAAGCCAAGGTATAAACTTTAGAAATACATATTAAACACAAAATCCAGAACTTGTATATTAACTAAACTTGGAATCAAATACAAAAGATAAAGAATTTGGAAGGAATACAACCCTTGTCACATGAGCTTTCTTCCTTGCCTTCTTCATCCTCCATCTTCATCCTAATCTAGATAATAAACAAGAATGGAAAAGCTACACTACTCTATACTAAGCTAAACTAACACTAGGGAGATGAAAGAGCTACATTTCTGCAGTTTCAAGCTCTCCCGTAGCTCACTCTCTATTTTTCTGCTATGAACTCCCAATCTCCTTTTTGCAATGAATTTGGCTCTTTTATGATGAAAGGTGGTCAAAAAATGAGGATTACATCTCCCTTTTACAGCTGGGAATGTTTCTCACATGTCTAGCATCCAATGTGAGTTGGTGGAGGTGAAATTGAGTTTTACGCGTACAGAGCAGCCTTTTCTGACCACAATCCGGCCAGTGATCCGAGCTGCTACAGTACCTCGGATCCGTATGGATCCGAGCTCGGTTCCACTAACCCAGAAACAACCGAGGGTTCGGATGAATAGTGGATCCGAGTGTGGATCACTTGCTCTGTTTTTGGCCCAACTTCAACCAATCTTTTCTTGATGTTAGAGGCTGAAACAGCTCATGTCTAAAACACGAAAGTTGTAGCCTTTTGAGTTATCTTTCTAATGCATCAAGAATCACCTCATTTGGATCTGTGTAGGCTGAGATATGACTGAAATACCCTTGCCTGCTCATTGCCCTGTTCCAGCTTCGACCAGTAGAAATTTGCTATTGTAATTCGGCATTTTGACCTGGAAAACCTTCAAACTGGATTTAGATGTTTTCACCAAAGTTGTAGATCTATCTCTTGTCTTCAAATGGGTTCAAGAATCATCCCAATCCGATCATTGTAACTCAAGTTATAGCCGAAATACGAGAATGTGTCAAAACTGTCAAAATACACAAAATCCAAGTAAAAAGTGATAAAAACCTCATTTAATCACTTAAAAACATTTATTCACCAATTATAGCCAAAATGATTCATATTCTTCCAATAATATAACCAAAGTGACTAAAAATAATATAAAATGTCATACAATTATTACGTAAATTAGTCACTTATCAAACTCCCCCACACTTAAATCATTGCTTGTCCTCAAGCAATTATAAATACAAACCAACAATGATCAAAATTTGAAAATAAACATATGTAGCATTTCAACTTCATTTCCTCAAAACAAAGTAAATAACCATTATGCAATTATTCAATTAAGTTCAAGTACTCATAATATCAAGTAAAGGAGAGCCAATTATACCGTTATTATAACAAATTCAAATCAATTTTTTCATCCTTACCCAATCTTACAAGTAAGTAACTCATATGGTCAATAAAATGCTTCTTAAACTCATGATCATCTTTTTATTCTATTTAAACAGATATTTATTCATATAACGTAGCTAAATATTACTTAAGTTGTGAAAGTGTCTTTTGACGCGAGAATCGACATTTTTAGATGAAGATCCCCGGTTACTCAACACTTCACAGACTCAAGTTGTTTTGCATACTCTTAATTCAAGTACCGTTTTACGCGAAAGTCGACATTTGTAGATGAAGGCTCCCGGTTACTAAGTACGAGAATTATTGGAGTAGAATAAATCTTCTTTTTTTTTTTTTTTCTTCTTTCCACTTTTTTTTCCCTTTTTTTTTTTTGTTTTTTACAGCAAAAATAATAATAAATTCCTCAAAAGAATAATCATGAGAAGAGTATTGCACTTATTGACCATATTTATCACTTAACTTATAAAATCAAATAAAGCGAAGAAATTTCATCAAATATGCAAAAAAAAAATATAGGCATAATTTTCTCCACTTTAAAAGATATACTTTCCTACAAATGCAAAAATTATAATCACATAATAGTCATTTCCAAGTTAAATGAGAAAAGAAGTGCTTAAACCACATATATTTATCTCAAATGTAGAAGGACTTTGAACTACTAATGGTATGGAACTTGTTACCCCTTGGATAAAATCGAAAAAATTTAAAAATTGTTGAGGCAAGTTTGCAATTTTGGACAAGATTGTAGAAAAATTTTGAATTTTAACACAAGTCCAACATTTGCAACTAATAAGTCAATCACATACAATATATATAATCTCAATTCTCCCCCCACACTTAACACACACATTGTCCTCAATGTGTAAAAAGGAAAATCAAGATAAAGAAAGTAATACTCCCCTATGATGTGATTGAATATGAAGCTTCAAGGTACGTTGTTCGCCGGTCTTCATCACTTCATGAGTTCCATTGGATAACCATTAGTGATATAAACCTAAAAATGGAAAATGAGAAACCAAAGTGATAACAAAGGCTTAAGACATCAAAACGGCTATCCGTAACTTCAAGCCCTTGTTTTGGTGATGTACCTATAAAAAATACACAATAAGCAACTCAAGGTACAAGAAAATATATGAGGAAAAGAAGAAAAAGAGAACCAAGGAACCTGCATTTTTTTTCTTTCAAAAAAAAAAAAAAAAAGCTCAGAAAACGTGAGTAGAAACGCGCCTTTAACTCGCGGTTTTGAAGGCGCGTTTCTTCCCAAAAGTTGCAGTACTGAAAACGCGGTTCTGTGAGAAAACGCGACTTCAAGTCGCGTTTTTAATGGCGCGTTTTCATATTTGATCCAGGCAACAAAACGCGACTTCCTTCAAAACGCGACTTAAAGTCGCGTTTTAATGGCGCGTTTTCTGTTCTGCAGGTGCAGAATTGAAAACGCGATTCTGTGAACACGCGACTCAGAGGCGCGTTTTCTTGAGAAACGCATTTTCTGCTGCGAATTTTAGCAGAAATTCAACTTTTGAATAATTACAAATGATACCCCAATTTCTCAAAATGCATCATAGATCATTTGTTTGCTAAAATACTCAATGCATGCACATATAAAATGATCAAAATATGCATTTTAACCCCTTCTAACAAATCAAAAACAACAATTACTCAAATCGAGGGGTTGAGTTCCTTGATCAAATTTCGCCTTTTTCACCTCATTTGGTCACTTTTGCTTTCATTTCCAATACCTACAAATGAAAAATAACGAAATAACTCAAACACATATTGTAAACATAAAATCACACCAAAATAATATAAATAGCCAAAACATTGGGTTGCCTCCCAATAAGCGCTTTTATTTATAGTCGTTGGCTCGACTATATCACCTCCTTTTTCAAGGAGGCTTGGTTAAAGAATAATCCACCATTTTAGGTCGTGGTGAATCATTAAAAGGTGACTTTATAGCCAAAGCCACATGATCTAATGATGTGAGAAATGAAAGTGACTTACCTATCCCAAGTGTCCCATAGATATTACCTTGAATATGCACCACTTGAGAACTTACCAAAGGACATGTCATAAGAGTATCTTGGGCAGGAATACCTTTAGAACCTATACTTTCAATGCACTCCTCAAGAGGGGTAAAAAATGAGTCATTAAAACTCACCTTTTGAGGCTCAAAGTTAGTTCCAAAGATATTATCATGTGAAATGGATATTTGCTCATTAAAACACAATTGAAATTCATCATTTTCATCCAAATGCAATCCATTTTCACATACAACATTTCCACCATTCATGCTAGGATTATTTTGCAAATTATTAGAAGAAATAACTTCACACAATACATTCAATTGCTCATGTATATCACCAAAGTGAGAAGCTAATTCATCTAACCTTTCCTCAATCCTATCAAAACGGTCAGAGGTTGCATTTGCTAGCTTTTCTATGGCTAAATCAAATTGATTAGAAAAATTTTCTACAGCTAGCTCCCAAGATGCATTAGAATCATTAGCTAATGGTTCACTTTCTAACTCCCAAGGTAGAGGTCCATTAGCTAACTTCTCTATTGCCAACTCCCAAGATGGTTTTGATTCATATTGGACACTTTCAGGTTGGTAATCATAAAAATACGGATAATCACTATATGCACATTGATTTTGCCAACCATAAGCAGGAGACTTGCTCCAATTAGCACTATATTGATCAAAGCAAGGATTGTAATGCTCTAATTCATCATAATAATCCACATTTTGTGCTTGCATACATGTATTAGTAGCATGATAACCTCCACACAAGTCACAGATCACATGATAAGAATTAAAAACATTAACATTCCTCCTCTGCTCAATTTCATGCATCATGGTGTCCATTTGAACTTGTAACTTAATTACATCAAATTTTGCCTTTAAGCACCTTAAACCATCTTCAAAAGACATACATTCAGTAAATTCTTGGTTACCTCTATTAAAGGAGCTTTGCACTTGGTAACCATCCATTACCAATCTTCCATTTCTCAAGCATTGTCCTCCAAATTGTCCTACCCTTCTCATCACCTAAAATAGCTTTTAAACAACTTAAGAGCAAAATTAGTAAGAAGAATAGGTGATAAAACACATACACATATAAAACACAGAAAATAACATTCACAGTATAACTAATAATATGTCTAAACTAATAAAGTTGCTTTTCACACCGATATTGCCAAATCTGCCCCGGCAACGGCGCCAAAAACTTGACGGGTATTTTACATACGTGCAAGCTAAAAAATACCGAATTACACCCGTTCACTGCAAGTATACAGATCAACTAGTAGTTTAGGGTATATATCGGGTCGATCCCACAGGGAAGAGTGAACAATTACCGGTATTACTAAAGCTTCTCTATTATTTAGACTATCAATGAATTATAACAAATTAAAACCTACTGAAATTATGCAAGAAAATAGCAAATGAAAGCTCCTTAGGTTGTGGTATCCGTAACTACTCATGCAAGTGCTATATTTGGATCATTAATTACTACATCTAGGCTAGTTATGGTGTAATTTCCTTATGCATTTGAATCCTACTTTCGTAGTGAATCAATTATACTTATAACTAATCCACACCTATTCTCATGGTTATGAAATTAGCTACAAGTTCATTTCTTCAATGAAATTACATGAAATGAATCACTAAAAACCACATAGATGCACCTCTACTTTCGTAAGTGTACTCCCTATGTTTAGCACTTCTTGAACTAGTGTTAAATCTCAATTTTCATTGCAGAAACAACACCTTAGATAATCACAATTAATGGTACCAGATTAATCATGATTTAAAGAGCCAAAGTGCTAAATAACTTGCTCAAATCATAGCAGTCAAATAACCAAATAATAAACACTAACAATTATAGAAAGTTCAACCAAAGCCAAGGTATAAACTTTAGAAATACATATTAAACACAAAATCCAGAACTTGTATATTAACTAAACTTGGAATCAAATACAAAAGATAAAGAATTTGGAAGGAATACAACCCTTGTCACATGAGCTTTCTTCCTTGCCTTCTTCATCCTCCATCTTCATCCTAATCTAGATAATAAACAAGAATGGAAAAGCTACACTACTCTATACTAAGCTAAACTAACACTAGGGAGATGAAAGAGCTACATTTCTGCAGTTTCAAGCTCTCCCGTAGCTCACTCTCTATTTTTCTGCTATGAACTCCCAATCTCCTTTTTGCAATGAATTTGGCTCTTTTATGATGAAAGGTGGTCAAAAAATGAGGATTACATCTCCCTTTTACAGCTGGGAATGTTTCTCACATGTCTAGCATCCAATGTGAGTTGGTGGAGGTGAAATTGAGTTTTACGCGTACAGAGCAGCCTTTTCTGACCACAATCCGGCCAGTGATCCGAGCTGCTACAGTACCTCGGATCCGTATGGATCCGAGCTCGGTTCCACTAACCCAGAAACAACCGAGGGTTCGGATGAATAGTGGATCCGAGTGTGGATCACTTGCTCTGTTTTTGGCCCAACTTCAACCAATCTTTTCTTGATGTTAGAGGCTGAACCAGCTCATGTCTAAAACACGAAAGTTGTATCCTTTTGAGTTATCTTTCTAATGCATCAAGAATCACCTCATTTGGATCTGTGTAGGCTGAGATATGACTGAAATACCCTTGCCTGCTCATTGCCCTGTTCCAGCTTCGACCAGTATAAATTTTCTATTGTAATTCGGCATTTTGACCTGGAAAACCTTCAAACTGGATTTAGATATCTTCACCAAAGTTGTAGATATATCTCTTATCTTCAAATGGGTTCAAGAATCATCCCAATCCGATCATTGTAACTCAAGTTATAGCCGAAATACGAAAATGTGTCAAAACTGTCAAAATACACAAAATCCAAGTAAAAAGTGATAAAAACCTCATTTAATCACTTAAAAACATTTATTCACCAATTATAGCCAAAATGATTCATATTCTTCCAATAATATAACCAAAGTGACTAAAAATAATATAAAATGTCATACAATTATTACGTAAATTAGTCACTTATCACTTATGCAAAATAACAAATGAAAACTCCTTAGGTTATGGTATTCTTAACTACTTATGCAAGTGCTATATTTGGATCATTGAATACTACTATTTAGGCTAGTTATGGTGTAATTTCCTTATGCATATGAATCATACTTTCGTAGTGAATCAATTATACTCATAACTAATTCATACCTATTCTCATGGTTATGAAATTAGCTACAAGTTCATTTCTTCAATGAAATTACATGAAATTAATCACGAAAATCACATAGGTGCACCTCTACTCTCGTGAGTGTACTCCCTATGTTTAGCACTTCTTAAACCAGTGTTAAATTTCGATTTTCATTGTAGAAACAACACCTTAGATAATCACAATCAATGGTACCAGATTAATCATGATTTAAAGAGGAAAAGTGCTAAATAACTTGCTCAAATAATAGCAATCAAATAGCCAAATAATAAACACTAACAATCATAGGAAGTTCAACCAAACCCAAGGCATAAACTTTAAATATACATAACAAACACAAAATCCATAACTTGCATATTAACTAAACTTGGAATCAAGTACAAAAAATAAAGAGTTGGAGGAGAGATAACCCATGTCACTTGAGCTACAACTCCTCCTTTTTCATCTCCATCTTCATCCTAATCTAGCTAATATACAAGAAGGATGAACTAACTAGTTAAACTATCCTACGCTAAGAAAATAGAAGAACTACATTTCTGCACTCTCCAAGCTTTCTCCCGTATCTCTCTCTTTAATCTTGCAAGTTTTTTTTGGCTATTTCAAGACAAAGGTGGTCAAGGAATGATGTTTACACCTCCCTTTTATAGTTGCAAAATGGTTCTCACATGTCTAGCATTAGTTGTGACTTTTTGGAGTTGAAAACAAGTTGTTCGCGTAGAGAGCAGCCTTTTCTGACCACAATCCAGCCGTAAATCCGGCCAAGTTATGACCGGATTGCTACAGTGACTTTTTGTGCAATTTCTATTCACTTTTCAGCTCTGCTCTGATTTTTTCTCAACTTCAACTGAACTTTTCTTGATGATAGAAGCTGATTTAACTCTTGATCAAAACATAAAACTTTTAACCCTTTGAGTTATCTTTCTAATGCATCAAGAATCACCTCATTTGGATTTGTGTAGGCTAATAAATGACTGAAATACCCTTGACTGCTCAATGCCCTATTTCAGCTTCGACCAATAGAAATTGGTTACTGTAATTCGGCTTTTTGACCTGTAAAACCTTCAAACTGGATTTCGATGTTTGTACAAAAGTTGTAGGTCTATCTCTTATCTTCAAATTGGTTCAAGAATTATCTGAATCCAATCACTGTACCTCAAGTTATAGCCGAAATATAAAAATATGTCAAAACTGTCAAAATGCACAAAATACAAGTAAAAAGTGATAAAAACCTCATTTAATCACTTAAGAATATTTTTCACCAATTATAGCCAAAATGATTCATTTTCTTCCAATAATATAACCAAAGTGACTAAAAATAACATAAAATGTCATTCAATTATTACGTAAATTAGTCACTTATCAAATTCCCCCACACTTGAACCATTGATTGTCCTCAAGCAATTCATACATAATCAATTACAATGATTCAAGAGGTGAAACAATATATGCATTTTTGTCAAATTTAATTCCTCATGACTTGGCAAACAATCATTATACAATTGTTCAAATTACACTAAATACTTATAATATCACGTAAAAGAAAGATAATTATACCCTAATTTTAACAAGTTAAACTTAATCTCTCACACCTAATCTAATTTCACAAATAAGCAAATCACATAGTCAATTTATAGTCTTCCTCCTCCTATAATCATTTTTTTTTCTCAAAATTTTACAACTAAGAAGGACTTATTCTTACTTGATTTTTACTTAAATAGTGAAAATGCCCTTTGACATGAAAATCGACACTTTTAGGTGAAGATCTCCGGTTACTCAACATTTCACTTATTCAAGTTACTATGCATACTCTTAACTCAAGTACCTTTTTATGCGAAGTCGACATTTGTAGATGCCAACCCCCGGTTACTTGGTATAAGAATCATTGGAGTAGAACAATTTTTATTTACTTTTTTTTCTTTTTATAAGAAAATAAATAGATTTTCCATCATAGAAAATTATATAAAAATAATCAAAGAAGGAGTATAACCTTTTATCAACTATATCAATCACTTATTTGAAAAATTAAGTAAAGAGGAGAAATCTCATTAAACATGCAAAATTATAGGCATAATTTTCCTTACTTTACCGGATATACTTTCTAAAATGCAAAAATTCTAATTGCATAATAATTATTTCCAAGTTAAATGAGGACTAAAGCTTCCAAAATACATATAAAATTTCAACAAGTGGAAGAATTAGAGCACTTAAAGTTGGAACAATTTGGTCCTTTTTAAATAAAAGTGCAAAAATTTGAAAAGTTTTTGGGCCATAGTGAAATATTGGAAAAAAATTAGAAAAATTTTGACAGAGTTTCCCCTTATAAATGGACGAAACTCCCTGCCAACAAACCCATATTCAAGCAATTTATCCACATGGTAAATAATTCAAACACAATTCCAACATTTCTAAACATTTAAATCCATAAAATATCATCACATAGCATTAACATGCAAGTTCAAATATTTCCCCCCCTACACTTAAATTTCACATTGTCCTTAATGTGAGAAAAAGAAAATAAATAAAGAGTAAAGAAAATACTAGTCATATGAACTTGCGCTATCCAAATCCATGGCCAAGTGATGAATTTTCAACCTTAAGAAATCTGAAATCATTAAGACCACAATAGAGATGAAGATCACTTGGATTAGTTCACACAAAAGAAATAAGGAAAACCACTAAAAAGTAAACATCACAAACACTACGAAAAATAAAAGAAAAGCTAGCGGCAATGTCAAGTGGTGACAAGCATTCTCTCAAGTAGTCTTTTGGTCAGGTGAAGAGGGTGGAGTCGGAGGATTTTCAATACTAAGCTTGGCCTCGATGCGACGAAGACGCTCGGAGTTCCGTTTGTTCTCTTGTCAACTTTTCTTCATCTCAATCTTGACGCAAAGCAGCTTATCCATTATCTTCTTGAGAAACGACCGAGTGTCTTGAGGTGAGATTGGACGACGTGAGGAAGACGGGGCATTTGAGACCGGTGGGGTAGTTGTCTCAACCCCTTGAGCTTCTTCAATTCGTTCAATTTCAGCTTCCTTCTCATGTTGAATGTCTCCTTAAGTACCTCCTTGATTCGAAGGACCACCTACGTCTTTACTTTTCAAAATAAACCTGCAAAAATCCAATGTAAAGACATCCTTCTTCTTGAGACAAATAGGGATAGCGTTAGAGAAATCCACTCCAGCCCTTTGAAACTCCAAGGTCAAGAAGCGAGCATATGGGAAAGCGTGTTTGACGTCGTTACTGCGAATCACAGTCCACATGTGGTTTACGATAATACTTCCCAATGGAATGCTTTGGATGTTGCCTAGACCATGCTCCATCTTATCCAAGAAATAGATATCACTTGTGCGCGCTTCATTGGTTCCACTTGCCCTTGGAATTATGTTGGAGACAAACAAGTAAATTAGAAAACATTACGATTCCGGAAATAATGAAGTCAATACGGAATATCGCCCAGTCTTCCGAGTAGCCTTGTACTCAACTCCCAGGCGTACAAGTGCCTCTAGCATGTTCCAAGAGTCCAAATCGCGGGGTTTGAAAGATTTCTTCAAATCAACCTTATATCCCACATCCGAAACTTGAAGATAGCTTTCCAAATCAGCTCTATGGACTTTAACTCTTTTTCCTCGCACTTTACTAGTAATCATTTCTGTATCAAAGTGAAAAACCTTCTTGCACTCCACATTCACGTAGAATTCTCAGACAAGCTCCTCATAATAGATGTTTGGGATATTAAAGAAGTTTTCCCATCCCAATTTGGCAAAGGAGGCCTTGAGATGGTAAACTTCCTCAACATCCGGAGTTGCATCTTTCTCAACCAACACTTTTGCTCCCCTTCTCGCATTGTACCATGCTTCATTTTCGGCGGAGGTAAAGCGCAACCTGTCAAAAGGGACTTGCTCCTCTTGTTCCTCTTGTTGAATCTCTTCTTCAGATGAGAGTTCGTCTTCAAGTACAAGACGTCTACTTTCTTTTCTTTTCATGTGCGGTGGTCTAGACGTCGAAGCTTCTCCTCTTCTATTGGGAGGGGGAGATTTTACCGCAGCTTTCTTAGTGCGAGCCATTGTACTTTTTGCTTCCTTCTAAACTATTTTGCCCTTGAAACAATTGCATATACCATTGCCATTGCCACCTATAAAATATACAAAAATACTAATTAAACAACTTAAACTTACTAAAAATAAGAAATCATTGGGTTGCCTTCCAACTAGCGCATCTTTATAGTCATTAGCTTGACTATTTCACCAAATTATCAAGGAGGTTTAGTTAACGAATAATCCACCATTTTAGGCCGTGGTGAATCATTAAAAGGTGACTTAATAGCAAAAGTCACGTGATCTAATGATATGAGAGATGGAAGTGACTTACCTATTCCAAATATTTCATAGATATTATCTTAAATATGCACTACTTGAGAACTCAACAAAGGAAATGCCATGAGAGTATCTTGGGCAGCAATACCCTTAGAACCTATACCTGCAATGCACTCCTCAAGAGGGGTAAAAAATAAGTCATTAAAACTCACCTCTTGAGGTTCGAAGTTAGTTCCAAAGATATTATCATGTGAAATGGATATTTGCTCATTGAAACACAATCGAGATTCATCATTTTCGTCAAAATGCAATCCACTTTCACATGTAACATTCCCATCATTCATGCTAGGGTCATTTTGCATATTATTAAAAGAAATAACTTCACACAATGCATGCAATTGCTCTTGTATTCTACCAAAGTGAGAAGTTAATTCATCTATTCTTTCCTCAACCCTATCAAAACTGTTGGAAATTGCATTAGCTAATTTTTCTAAAGCTACCTCCCAAGATGGCTTAGAATCATTAGCTACTCTTTCTATTGCCAACTCCTAAGATGGTTTTGATTCATATTGGATACATTCAAGTTGGTAATTATAAAAATATGAAGAATTGCTATAAGTACATTGATTATCCCAACCATAAGCATAAGAATTGCTCCAATTAGCACCATATTGATCAAAACAAGGAGTGTAATGTTCTAATTCATCATAGTAATTCACATTTTGTACTTGTCTACATATATTAGTAGCATGATAACCTCCACACAAGTCACAAATCATATGATAAGAGTTAAAAGCATTAGCATTCCTCCTTTGCTCAATTTCATGCATAATTGTGTCCATTTGAACTTGTAACATAATAACATCAAATTTTTCCTTTAAGCACTTCAAACCATCTTCAAAAGGCATATCTTCAGTAATTTCTTGGTTACCTCTATTGAAGGAGTTTTACACTTTGTAACCATCCATTACCAATCTTCCATTTCTCAAGCGTTGTCCTTTAAATTGACGTACCCTCCTCATTACCTAAAATTGCTTTTAAACAACTTAAGAGCAAAATTAGTAAGAAGAATAGGTAATAGAACCCATACACACAACAAACACTAAAATGATAGAAAATAACATTCAATACTATAACTAATAAAATGTCTAAACTAATAAAGTTGCTCTTCACACCGATATTGCCAAATCTTCCCCGGCAACGGCGCCAAAAACTTGACGGGCTTTTAATATACGTACAAGTTAAAAAATCCGATTTACACCCATTTCACTGCAAGTATACAGGTCAACTAGTAGTTTAGGGCATATATCGGGTCGATCCCACGAGAAAAATTGAATAATTACCAGTACTACTAAAGTTTCTCTATTATTTAGAATATTAATGAATTATAAGAAATGAAACCTACTGAACTTATACAAAGTAACAAATGAAAGCTCCTTAGGTTATGGTATCCCTAACTACTCATGCAAGTGCTATATTTGGATTATTGAATACCACTATCTAGGCTAGTTATGGTGTAATTTCCTTATGCATATGAATCCTACTTTCGTAGTGAATCAATTATACTCATAACTAATTCATACATATTCTCATGGTTATGAAATTAGCTACAAGTTCATTTCTTCAATGAAATTACATGAAATTAATCACCAAAATCACATAGGTGTAGCTCTACTCTCGTGAGTGTATTCCCTATGTTTAGCACTTTTTGAACCAGTGTTAAATCTCAATTTTCATTGCAGAAACAATACCTTAGATAATCACAATCAATGGTACCAAATTAATCATGATTTAAAGAGTTAAAGTGCTAAATAACTTGTTCAAATAATAGCAATCAAATAGCCAAATAATAAATACTAACAATCATAGGAAGTTCAACCAAACCTAAGGCATAAACTTTAAAGATACATAACAAACACAAAATTCATAACTTGCATATTAACTAAACTTGGAATCAAGTACAAAAGATAAAGAGTTGGAGAAAAGATAACCCATGTCACTTGATAGGTTGCAATTTTATCATTTATTTTATTATTAACTTCCCCTATTACCTGACCCGATGTGGATTAATTATTAGATTCTACTTACTTTTCATAATTTGCATTTATTTCAGGGACTAGATCGAAAATACCACAATCAATGCCAATTTGACAGTCATCGGGAAAGAATTCAAATAGAAGGCATGCAGGGGCATTTTTGGGAACAAAAGAGATGCAAGCCCTTTTTGGTCATTCGGCCGAAGTCTTCCTCTAAAAGAGATGGGAGCCGCCGCACATGGAGAGGCTTATTAGATAGAAATTAGAAATGGCAGGAGGGGAGCACTACTCTAGAGCTTTAGCTTTGACTTTTCCTTCCTTTGCTTCTTAGTAGTTTTTGTCTTCTCGGATGTCGGGAGCAATTGAAGCATTGAATCATTTCCCTGTAGTTTTTTCGTTTGATTTTTCCTTGTGATCTGTAGTGGATTCCTCCTGCCACATAATGGCTGCAGCTATCACTTCAGTTTTGTATAGGTTTTTCTCATCAACAATGAGCTAAACCCCTTTGTCTAGTCAAGGAACAACGGATGCTTTGGTTCGCCTAAAATTTGCGAGATCGATTTAATTTAATCTTTTTCTTTTATTTATTGGTATTCGCATGTTTCTTGATTGCTATGCTTATGGTTATTTAAATTAATTGATTGTCTTGGATCCGGATAATTAGTTAATTTGGTAATCTATTGTCAATTAGGGCTTTTAAATCCGTAATTATTTAATTGTTTTGAAATAGTGACAACTGACACGATTAGATTTGTGTCAGGGGGATACGCGGGCTAATCTGAAATAACCCTGGTAGTGCGTTATTTGGTTAGAATAGGGCTCCTCTAATACGTAAGGCAATTGAAAAATTAAATCTTACGGGCGTACCTAAGATTATTTCCTAATTAGAGTAGTGATTAACGGGCGTACCTTAGTCACCGATACAGTAAGGAGGGGTTGACTGTCATCGCTTGTTTCGCAGTTATAACCTATTTATTAATAAATAATTGAAATTGATTGTGCATCGATGATCAATTAGGTGAACCATTGTTGAAGTTATTTCTTGACTAGATCTTTAATTATTATTACCTTGATTTTAGCGAATTGCCATTTGATTTTTAGTTGCCTATTTTATTTTATTTTTAATTGTTTTCTTATTTTAATTGTTTTAGACCTTCAATTATTGTTACTCTAAGTTTAGTGAATTGTCATTTAATTTCTAGTTAGTTATTTATTTTCATATTTTTATTTGAATTTCTTTGATTGTCACCTTCTGCACAAAAACACCCCCTTTGCTACTGTGAATTTGAAAAGAAATAGTTACACCCAATCCCTGTGGATTCGACCCTGCTTGCCACTATTTACAAAAATTAACTTTAGTTGAGCAGGTTTTTATTATTGCACAGGCTGACAACCTGTCATCACTTGAGTTTCAACTCCTCCTTCTTCATCTCCATCTTCATCCTAATCTAGCTAATATACAAGAATGATGAACTAACTAGCTAAACTATCCTACACTAAGAAAATGGAAGAACTACATTTCTGCACTCTCCAAGCTTTCTCCCGTATCTCTCTCTTTAATCTTGCAAGTTTTTTTTGGCTATTTCAAGACAAAGGTGGTCAAGGAATGATGTTTACACCTCCCTTTTACAGCTGCAAAGTGGTTCTCACATGTCTAGTATTAGCTGTGACATTTTGGAGTTGAAAACAAGTTATCCACATAGAGAGCAGCCTTTTCTAACCACAATCCGGCCATAAATCCGGCCAAGTTACGGCTGGGTTGCTACAGTGACTTTTTGTGCAATTTCTATTCACTTTCCAGCTCTGCTCCAATTTTTTCTCAACTTCAACTGAACTTTTCTTGATGATAAAAGCTAATTTAACTCTTGACCAAAACATAAAACTTGTAGTCCTTTGAGTTAGCTTTCTAATGCATCAAGAATCACCTCATTTGGATTTGTGTAGGCTGATAAATGACTGAAATACCCTTGACTGCTCAATGCCCTGTTTCAGCTTCGATCAATAGAAATTGGCTACTGTAATTCGGCTTTTTGACCTGTAAAACCTTCAAACTGAATTTCGATGTCTTCACAAAGTTGTAGGTCTATCTCTTATCTTCAAATTGGTTCAAGAATCATCTCAATCCGATCATTGTATCTCAAGTTATAGCCGAAATACGAAAATGTGTCAAAACTGTCAAAATGCACAAAATAAAAGTATAAAGTGATAAAAACCTCATTTAATCACTTAAGAACATTTTTCACCAATTATAGCCACAATAATTCATTTTCTTCCAATAATATAATCAAAGTGACTAAAAATAACATAAAATGTCATTTAATTATTACGTAAATTAGTCACTTATCAGTTAGCCTACAAGTTCGGAGAAGTCGGAAATTACGCGCATGGTGATTTCCTAGTTTTAGTTGAAGACCTAAGAAGGGTGTTTCCAAGTTGTACTGTGAACCAACAATGAATTGCCTTACGTTAATTTAGGAAATATTTCTTTCATAGGAAATTAGAAGTATTATAGTAGTAATAGTTAGGAAAGTAACGTGAGGAGGAGGGACTTTGCTTTCGTGACTTTAAGAGTTCGTCTTGGTTCCCAGAGAGGGATACTACGAGTCTTGGCGTCAAGACCAAAAAGGGAGAGCTTTTCTCTCCGTCTTTTCATTTTTTAAGTTTTTCTCTTTTGTCAAACGCTTATGCAATTTCCTTCAACGAAATTGCTTGGTTTGTTCTAAATGAACAATTAATTTCTTTTCTAGTCTAGGGATAACGAAGGTTTTGGTTTATCTATAATTTTGAAATCTAACTGTTTTATTAGTTTTCTTTATTCGTTGGTATTCGCATGTTTTCTGATTTAATTTCTCATGATTGTTTTGTTGTTTGAGTATCAGGACGCAATATTTAATTTCACTTAATAAACTATTGTCAGTTGGGACAATTAAATCCGTAATTGTTTAGTTGTCTTGAATTTGTGACGAATAGTGTGATTGGTTTCATGTTAGAAAAACATATGATCTAATTTAAATAAACTCTGGTAGTGTATTTATTGATTAGAATAGGACTTTTGTTGTTTTTAATGCAGTCAAGAATTAAATTTTATGGACATATCTAGGGTTGTTTCTTGATTAGGGAAGTAGTTAATTGGCGTAACTTAACTATCAAGACGGATAAGAAAAAGATGATTGTTGTCGCATGTTTGGCAACTAAAACCTGTTCATTAATGAATAGTTGAAATAATTATTATATCGATAAATAGTTGTATGAACCACTTCCGAATTATTTCCTTGGCTAGATTTTGTTTATTCTTAATTTGAATTTAATTTGTCTTAGTTTAATTATTTTGATTTATGTTGATCATTTATTTTTATTTTAATTTCTCAAAACTCCCTTTTAGTTTTCACTTGGAAGGAAACAAATTTTCTCCTAATCCCTGTAGAGATAACCTTACTTGCCATTATACTTGTTTATATTCTTGTGAGTAGGAATTTAATATTGTATAGGCTCGACACCTGTTATTAGGTCCGATTACAAGAGCTAAAGAAAATGAAGGATGCACTACTAGCGTTTGTTCGCACGATACAAGATCAAGTTGGAGCATGTCGGGCAATCAAGAACTTGAAAATCAAGGTTCAAGTGTTAATTACAAATTTATTGCCACAACAAATTTCTATTTAAGTAAGAATTTCAACTTTTTCAAAATGAATCCAACCTTGGACTAGTGGAGGATGCAGATGCCATTCGAAAGCAATTTACTATGGGTAATATAAAAACATCACTTGCTATAAACATTTTATTGGATACAAGATTACAAGGACTACAAATCGGTAATATACAAATACAATTGGATGAACCGGAAAAATTGAGTATGGTAAAAGGTATCATATCCGCTCACTTATTCTATGGAAAAAAAAAAACCCTTAATCGACTTTGTCACTATGTTGTTGAAAGTCGTTTATTGCAATAAATATTGGGCAACCAAATGATTCACTTTCTCATATGACACTGAAAGCTTTGACCTCAATTCAGGATTGAAATCGCAAGCCGTTTGCTCTTTCCTACCGACGCTGAAAACTTTCACCACAGTTGTACCATTCTTTATACAACACGAGGCACGAAGACAATAAAATTCTGCATGCATGCTGTGCGGGCATAATGACTCAACGTGTCCTGAGGTATTAAATGGCGGAAATCCGTATCAGCATCTTGGAGAAAAAGTGCGAATGCATGCTTCTATTGGAAATTTGTTATGGGTTTACTCTTCTCCTCTTCTCATATATTTTTATATACATCAAAATTGCTTCCGCTGTGTGGGCAGGGATTTCTCATGCCAACAGCATAGCTTAGATTTAAATCATAACCAAACTAAAACCACACTAGCGGTTTGCTGAATTCAGAACTGGAATTGGACTTTTTATACCAGAACTGGAGCCAGAACCTTGACTAAATGTTCCCGTTCTGGACTTTTTATACCAGAACTGGGGCTAGAACCTTGCCTAAACGTTACTGGGGCCAGAACCTTGACTAAATGTTCCCGTTCGGGTTCATAAAAATATTAAAACCAGAGCCAAAACTGCAAGTTCATAGTCAGTTTGAACCAACCAAATTTATTTAAGAGAAAAACTCAACACTAGCCCCTAGGCTTATTTGGCGTATAATTTGTATGATTTTTAAGAGGTATTTTTGCGTATAATTTGTATGATTTTTTTTCAGCTAATAATATACTAAAAGTCTTATTTTTCTTCCAGATTCATTGCTATATTTTCCCAAATTCAATGGTGAAACAATAAGTATATAAGTGCAATTAGAAGATCCGGAATGATAACTACAAGAAACTAGAACCATATCTAGAAAAGAATCGAAACTAAAATTGAACAAAAACTAGAGGTTCCAAAGCAGTAATCATAACTATCCTTATGAGGCGAGGTTGAGATTCCACTTTTAGTGTGTTTATATTATCCTTCATTTATTTGGAGGCAGAATTTTACTAATGTTGTGTATCCTTATTTGGAAAACATAGGCATATATATATACGTTCATAAAACTACTTCTGCTCTTCTTCAAAAGATTCTTCTTCGCAAATCGGCTTTAGATGTATGCATACAAGTAACTTTCGTTTATGCTTCAAATTCAGTCAATAGAATTAGATTTAAGGGCATAACAAGACCCTATCTTATATTTACAACTTGTAGGTTTTTAACATACATAATAAAAGATATTATTGTATCTTCTGATGTAAATAAAAAGTTACATAATTCTAATCATGCTTCTCTTGGAACTATTGCAAATTTGACGTGTTCTTCCTTGTTTCTTTTCTTCTTTTAAAATAATTGATACGTCAATCAAATTGGAAAGCATATAATCCATCGAAGTCGGTGCAGAGTCCAAATTATCAACAATGCTGGGACATACTGTTGAATATGGGGGACATGAACCTTATCTTCTCCATGGTGCTCGAAGTCTATATGCCTCAAAGACCTTTGTAGAAATTAGAACAAATGCTTCTCCGTACATCTTTCTATTTGTTTACGCTTATATAGACTTTCGACCTAGCACGACAACCGCCTCTTCAACACCTGCTACATCGGTGGGCCGACTCCGGGACCCTTTCGATGGGAATGTGGCACAGGTTTTCCTATAAATAGAGATCAATCTGCACCACCTTCCTCATCCTTCTCAGAATCAGTCTTCAATACATAAATTTCCCTTCAGCAACAATGGGTTCCAAGACACTTCTTTTCTTTTTCATTTCCATGGCTGTAGTTCTAATGATTACCTCAGAGGTGGCTGCCAAGCCAGTTGACAATTGTAAGACATTTATTCTTCAATTCACATTTCATCATTTTTTCTCTTTCTAATTTATATGCGCCATATAAATTTTTGTTGTCCTTCAAAAAAAAAAAAAAGATTTTTGTTGTCCTTCAAAAAACAAAAATAGATTTTTGTTGTACATGTGAAGTGTCGGAGTGCTAAGAAACATGGCTGTGCTGTGGTTAAAAAGATTGAATACTCTACTTTCAGTAAATACGGATTCTAAGTGTCAAGCCTTTCCTGTACTTTTCCTGGTACGTGTCGGTGCATAAAATACGGATTTAAGATTCTCATTTTGAACATACTGTTAACAAATCTTTATATTTATTAACTTTCAGAAACTATGATAAAATAGCTATTAGTTGGTAGTAATTAGCCATTTTAAAGATATCTGTAAAATAATAATTTGACACATACTTTAAAAGGCAAATTTTCAAAAGGATTACGATGTGTTTTGCTAAAATAATTGGTAACCTAAAAGCATGTACACAACTTGGTCCAAACTTTACATTTTCAAAATTGCCATTAACTAACGCCCATACCCTATTTATCTTTATTGCAGCCAAGACAGTTGAGACAAATGAGGAAGGAGAAGCCAAGTACCATGGAGGTGGCTACGGAGGAGGCCACGGAGGAGGCTACGGAGGAGGTCATGGAGGAGGTTACGGAGGACACCATGGAGGTGGCTACGGAGGAGGACATGGAGGGTACGGGGGTGGCGGCCATGGTGGTTATGGACACGGCGGACATGGCGGTGGCGGCCACGGTGGACATCCTGGTGAGGCTGCAGATGCTGAGCCCCAGAACTAATAAAGCCAGCTTCTAGCTAGGTCATGATTAATCATGAACGCTTAAACAGGCTTACTATAATAGTATGTACTTTGTAATGTGAAATTCAAATAAGTGCTGGATCAGTGATCCTGTAATATGTACTCCATGTAATATGAGTTTGTGATTTTGTGTATCTTTTTTGAGCACTTTTGAGGTGATGGCAAAATCTTTTCATGCAATACGGAGTCAATTTTGCAAGTTTCCACCAAAAAATGAGTAATTTTAGTATTTCAAATTCACAATAAAGCCAACACTAGTTTTTGGTTGGTTTTATCTGTCAATCAATAAACCATTATCAAATTGCTCCTTTTTTTCTTTTTCTTTTTTTTTCTTTTGGGTATACTTAAATTAACCAATGCATATATTTTCAAAAAACCCTCACTTAGGTATGTATCCGTCTAATATTTAGTCTAGCCATACATAAAGTGATGTCAAAAGCATACAGAAGATCATAGCACAAATGCCTGAAGTCTAATTGACTAGTTGATAATGAGTGTGACAGATTGAGCATATTCTCAAGTATAAAAGAAAGGTAGATTACAATGAATTTCAGCCTCGGATTAACACTTGTCCATGACGATTTTGGAGGGCAAATTAATGGTTCGGGTAAATGACTCCAATAGTCCGTCAACTTTAATCAGTGATCCTATTTTGATCCAATAAAACATTAATCCAATAAAACTAAGGAGATTTAAGAAAAGTGAGTTCTTTTCCTTTTATCAATTTAATTTCATTTGTATATTTAATATTGTAGAGTATATGATAATTTTGACTATACAAAGAAAGATAAAAGTAAATAATAATTCCTGTATTTTTTACCTAAAAAAAGCAAACAAAGAAATAAAAGTAAAAAATGTAAGGTTAAACTTTTATTTCAATTTTTTGGCATCCTTTTAATGTAAAAATTTGTCGTCTTCTCCAAAGTATAGACTACCCAAAAATATTGTCTTATTTTCCCTAAAGTCTTTTATTATTCATTTTTTTTAACCAAAAAGCTTGGATTTTATTGCCTCAGAACAGTTCTTGAGAGGGACAAAAGCCTGACCTCAACGATACAAGACAGCTACAAGACACCTACTTACTTAACTCAACGTCGCCGAATAGACGGGTGGGATAGTTTATTCAACCGATATTCACCCCTAACTACACCTGGTAAGTCCATGAAATGTTCATAAATACATACTGACTCAACCAAGGCACACCCCACATTAACTAGAACATCCGCAACCTTATTGGCCTCACGATAGCAATGCTTGAACTGTACAATCCCCTGAGAGAACTCGCAACACTGCTCGATCTCATAACTAATCGTCCACGGGCATTGGTAATCGTTCCTCAAAATCTTTATTAGCACTAGCAAATCCGACTCAACCACCAACTGCTGTAAAAAATTCCTCTGGGCACATAGACTCAGCCCAAGCACTAACGCTTTGGCCTCGGCCTGCAAGTTAGTAGCAACATCAAAGCAACCAGCGAAAGCGAAGATAAACTTCCCTGAGCCATCCCTAAGAATCCCCCCACCACCACTCAACCCTGGGTTTCATTTGGAGCACCTATCTATGTTAAGTTTAAACATTGCCAGCCTTGGAGCCTGCCAATGAACCAGATGAAACTTAACCACATTAGGGCGCTGCTCCACCAATCCCAAGAATTGGGGCCAAGATGCGACCTGTTATAATTCCCCAAATTTCATCCAGTATGCGTCTTTCAAGTTTTGAAAAATAGCTCGACAAACAGATCGGACATCCTTAATAACCCCTTCAAATACTGCTGAATCCCTCGTCTTCCATAAATTCCAACACACAAAGTTAATCTTTGTCTTCAAATTCCTCGTCTTCAAATACTGCTTAATCTTTGTCTTCGTATATATCACTTTCAGTCATGACTTCAGGCTGAATAATAATGATAACAATATATTAAAGTTAGCAAAATTCTATAAGGCAATATTAGGTTTGTTATATTTTCTTAAAGTGAAAATTTTCATTTCTTTTAGTTTGCATAATTTATTGGAAGGATAATACTGTTGTTTTTGGTTAGTTGACAGGCGTCAAACCTGTGCAATAATAAATACCTGCTTAAATAAAATACAAATTCTGTATATAGCGGTAAGCAGGGTCGAATCCACAGGGACTGGGGATAATTTAATTTCTTCTCAAGTTCCAGATATGGGGGGTTTTGAAAATGATAGTAACTAAATTACTTGGAATAAATTAATTAAAATAAAATAACTACAACTCAAATAACTAATTATCACAATAAAAATAATAATGGACGAACTCTAACCAAGAGACAACTTCGGAGATGGTTCACTTAATTCGATCACAGATGCAAGGATTATTCCAGTTACTATCTGATAAATTAGTTATAGTTGTCATACACGCGATAAACAACCAACTCTTCCTCAATTTGTCGATAGCCAAGGTACGACCGTTGACTATTTCTCTAATCAGGAAATAACCCTAGGTACGACCATAGAAGTTCAATTCCCTAATTGCATGAATAATTAGAAGAGCCTAATTCTAACCAATCAACACGCTACGAGGGTCTCTTTAAGTTAGCCTGCCTATCTCCCTGACACAAACCCAATCATGCCAGTTGCCACCAGTTTAGAATAATTAAACAATTACGGATTTAACTACCCTAATTGGCTTCAAGTTATTGAATTAATCTAGAATCCGGGCCCTGGATAATCGAATAATAAAACAACCATATGAACATAAAGCAGGAGATAGACAAATACCAGTGAATAATGGGAATAAATAAAAACTAATTCGATCTCACAAATTTAGTAGAACCAAATCCTCCGTTGTTCTTGACTAGACAAACTTAGCCACGGCTCATGAGAAAATCTTCAAGTAATTTCACTGAGGTCCAGGCCATCAAAAGAGCCAAGAAAGAAACGAAAAAACTAAAACTATCCTAAAGCTTCGATAAGAACTAAAGATAAAAAGTATTCATCCCAAAACCTTCTCTACGTTTTACTTTTTAAAGCCAAAGGGAACAATGACATAATGCTTCCTACTCCGTGGTCCCCACCAAAATTGAAAGCCTTGTACGTTTCTTTTCCTAGAGTCCAAATGACTCATGCTTCTTATCCGTGGTCCCCGCACATGTGGACAAAGCCTCCAAAGTACTTGTTGTTCCAAGTCTCTCTACGTTGCTTTCTTTGAAAAGCCCAAATAACTAAATGCCTTGCACTAGCTTGTGGTCCCCACCAATTCAAGGACCTAAAGGTTGAAGCCCTTAGAAGTCTGCATTTTTCCATACAAGTCCCTCCTTTTTGGTAATTTTCTGCTTCACTCCTGAAATTGATTCCAAATACCAAATATGAGTAAATATCAGCAATTAACACAATATTTGTCAGGGATAGAATGGGAAATCAATAATAAATTTACTAACAAATTATACCCTATCATTAGTCGACTCAGTCAATCATTAAATACTTAATCATTAGAATGTTTGTGCTAAGGAGGACACTCTGTGGGCAAGACGAGTGCACAGTGCTTTCATTGTCCTCAAACTAATTCATTTTAAAAAATAATAATTCATTTTAACCAATTTAATCCTCAAATTAATTTTTCACTTTCAATCATAGGTAAGAACTCCACATCCCTTGGAAATGTGATATTTTTATAAATTTAGTCCTGTATGAAAATTATGCTCAACCTCATGAAATGTGTAAAATGTAGTGTAATATTTCCCCCAATAAATGATTCCTTGAACTTGATCAATTATCCAAGTGTCCTTGGAATTCAGCCATTGAATTGATTGTAGGACACTGACACTTGCCCAAGTTTAGTATTCCGACTAAAAAACGCACAACAAGTTTTACACGTTATAGAAAACAGAAGAGAAGGTCCCCGTCAAAATGTGAAAAAAAAAATTAAACTTTGAAACTTTATTCTAATGGCTACCATTGTTTCTTGTTTAGACTTAAAACTGAAACTTTTCATGTTTTTAGGTTATTGAACGTTTGATTTTCAAATCCTTCTTTGATATTTCTTATGTTCACAAGTAGCCCTTAACAAGAAACTTCAACATATTTCGTTAATGATTTTCTAAGAAATGAAAATAAAAGGAAAAAAGATAGAGAGAGAGCTAAACAAAAGACAAAAAAAAAAGAAAATGGTATAGAGAGCAAATAAGTTGGGTCCTAGGATTCCCGATCAATACCCAGCCATTCTCATATTTAACTGGGCATCATTGATCTTAAATCCCATAATTTTTAAATCCATTCCGATCCTCCCAAATTTCCTTTGGCTTTGGGCATAGATATCCTATTGAGACTTGGAATTATTTTCCGCGGGTAATTTGATTGGAAAAGAGTAAAAATAGCAGTATTCGACAAATACGGATTAAGCCCTCAATGCACTAAAGTCACTATGCCGTTGAGAGGTCATTTTCTGCAATTTATGAGAATGGTTTGACACCCAAAACTTTGACTTGCAGCTAGGCTCGAAACCGCAATCTCATTCCTAACGATACTGACAGCTTTGACCACTGATTTGAATAGTTTATGCCGACGCGAGGCACGGAGACAAAATAAGTAGTTCCGAGTAGGCCAAGCAGGTCTATCATTAAGTTCTGCTGGCATGCTAGCTGTGTGGGTAAAATGACTAAATCGTGTCCTGAGGTATTGTATGGCGGAAAGCCCATCTTAGCGTTATGGCAGTGCATCGAAGAGCGAGTAGTACATGCTTCAAGGGTCTGTTTGTTTGGAAGGAAAAGGTTTTCCGGAAAACATTTTCCATATTTTCTTTTGTTTGGTTGTCAATTATTTTGGGAAAATAATTTCCGATAGAAAATCAATTACACCCAGCGGATGAAAACAACTTCCTCATCTGTCTTTGTGAAGTTATTTTCCTTCCTGAAAAGCAGTCTTCTTTTTCGCAGCGACATCTGCTTTCCAAGATATATCCTTCGTAGGTAAAACAATACAAATAATAGAACTGGACTTTGGCATAAAGCATACTTAGCATGAATGCATTCTTCAGGAATAAAGTACCGTATTTTGGATGAAAATGACAGGCACGCACACACATGTATGCACACTGCATATAGATATTACTTATAATGAAGAGTAGCATTTTTTTGTTTGTTGAGAGGACTACCGGAACAAAAAAGAATGCAGGTTATGGGAGGATTGCCATTTACCAGTGCTGAGTTTCAGATAGCTCATAACCATTCCTCGACCTTCAGGAGTGTAACCTACCAATCTCTAGGATAATTGCAGAATATAGCTTAAGTTCTATTGGGCTATAGAAAGTGGACCGCATCTCAATATTGCTGAACAGGTAAGACAGGGACATTTTTATCTGAAACTTCTTTAAACACCTGCAGGGCACTTCTGTTTATGTGCTACTTTTTTTTCATGTATATCGGAAAGATATAATAACGTCGTTGATATAGCAAGGAATGAGCCCAGGAAGATGGTTGCTAATTGCCATGCACCTCTGAAGTTTCGTTGCATTATCTTTCTCTGCATTTTACTGTCTGTTAGTGATAGCACTAGTACCTCACTTGGCATTTCAGTGTTTAGTAATTAAGACTGGATTGTCTCTGCATTTGATGGATGCCCAAAATGTTCTAGGATATAATATGTTTCTAAATTAAAAGGTCAATCCCAAGATATCCCATGAACGATCAATCAGTTTCTTTTGAGGAGCATTTGAGACCCCTGCATCACTCTGCAATTGAGACCCCTGCATTACTCTAGCTTTTTCTGGTACACTACTAATAGTCTACTGCTACGTGAATTTTCATAGATGGATCCCTGTAGTGATGATGATGAGGATGCTATTGTAATTGGTGCTGCCACTTCAGTCCTAGCAGCAGGATATGCAGCTCTTGAAGTCTATAAAACTCCAGTTGTTATACCTAAACCACCTCATGTTAATAGGGAGCGAGCTAGAGAGGATTACATGGATAGCATATTATATGGAAGTAGTTCGTATTGTATAGACCAAATTAGAATGGACCAAACTACATTTTTCCAATTACTAAATACTCTCACCATTAGAGGATTATTACAACCTACCATTCATATGTCAGTAAGAGAGCAATTGTTAATGTTTCTGCAAATAGTTGGCTATAATTTGAGGTTTCGAGTGGTTGGGGGGTACTTGTATAGGTCAACTGAAACCATACACCGCTATTTTTCCATTGTACTTGATGCCATATTGAAACTATATCCAGATTTAATACAATTGCCAAATGGTGCGACTCCACGAGAGATCCGTAATAGTCGAAGATACTACCCCTGGTTTGCTGTAAGTCTAGTTCTTTGTATAAAAATTAATTAACTCAAATAGTAGAAATTATTTTATATCTAATTGATATCACAAAATAGGATTGTGTAGGGGCTATAGATGGGACACATGTTGTTGCAAGTGTACCCCTTGAAATTCAAGGAAAATTTCGAGGTCGAAAGGGTTACCCAACTCAAAATGTGTTAGCTGCTATTTCTTTCGACCTCAAGTTTTCATACGTGCTTGCTGGTTGGGAAGGATCGGCACACGATTCTCGTGTTCTTGAAGATGCTCTTACAAGACCAAGGGGTCTACAAGTACTGCAAGGTACTTGTCTTAATTTATGTGAGTCGTATAATTATGCAAAACATTGTTAGATTAGGCAAAAGTAACTTTTTTTTTTCAATTTTAGACAAGTACTATCTTGTAGATGCTGGATATGGCATTCGCAACGGTTTCATTCCTCCTTATTCTGGAGTTCGATATCACCTAAAGGAGTATGATGACAATCCCCCTCAAAATGAAAAAGAGCTTTTCAATCTTCGTCACTCCTCATTGCGAACAACCATCGAACGAGGCTTTGGTGTTTTAAAGAAACGATTTAAGGTGGTGGATAATGATCCTTTTTGGGATTTTAAAACCCAAGTAGATGTGATTCTGGCATGTTGTATCATACATAATCACATTATGGGTATAGCTCCAAATGACATGTTCATGGAAGAGGTCATTCAAGAGGAACAATCTGAAACTCCAAATGTTCTGACTGAACAAGCATCTTACACACAGCCTTATCAAACACAAAGTGAGAGACGAGCAGAAAATAGAGAATGGGCAAGGAAAAGAGACGCAATTGCACATGCTATGTATGTAGATTACATGCAAAGAAGACAAAGTAGATAATCTAGATGGTGGTTGTAGTTTCTTTTTTAGTTTAGTTTTGTTTTATGATAATGCTGGTTCGTTGGATGCCATGTAAGGTTGTCTTTGGCTCTATATGAGTGATTTATCTATTAAGAAGTGTCGGCGTTCTGCCTGCATATATATGAATAAATCTGCCTGATCATTGAAAGATTGCAGAATTTTTACAAAACTTCTGCCTATATGATTAACCTTGCATCTCTTGATTGTCCATTGAGAATTAACTTATGCTCTCCAGGGTCATGATTTTCATTCTTGTTGCAATTGTTAATGTTTCTGCAAATAGTTGGCTATAATTGTTATAAGTTTGTTTTATTGGCGATGACTATTGAAATTGATTAATTTTTTGAAGATGGGCAAGAAGGGAGAGAAACAGTTTAGGTGGTCAAGACCTATGGAGCGTTTGATGCTTGAGATTCTTGCCGATGAGGTGAAACTTGGGAATAGGCCTAACAATAGCTTTAAATCAAGTTCATTTACACGTGTGGTAGATGCCATGAAAGATAAGTTTGGGGTTACGTGCTCGGTAGACCATGTGGAAAATCATCTAAGAACAGTGCGATCATCTTGGTCCACCATAGTAAAAATTCGTGAAAAAAGTGGATTTGGCTGGGATGATACTTTGAAGATGATAACGGCCAGTCCTAGTGTGTATCATGCCTATATCCAGGTAATTTAATGGAGTTAGGAATGTCAAATGAGGACTTCTTGTTCTTTTGAATTTTTGCACTAAACCTGGATTTGTTATATTGTTGATTGAAATTTCTGGTTTATGATTACGCAGAAAAATCCAGGTCATGACAAGTATATCCAGAATAAAATCGAGTTGTATGATGAAATGGCTGTTGTGGTTGGGAAAGATCTGGCCACCGGGTCTTTTGCAAAATCATTTGTCGATGTGAATTTGGAAACTCCATTTGTTCCTAAGACAAGTGTGGAGACAAGTGAAGAGACAAGTGTAGAACAAAAGGATGTGACTAGTGCAAGATCCTCAGAAGTGAGAGCAACATCATCGGGAACCAAACAACATCGTAAAAGAAATCGCAGCAATGAAGACATTGAAAAGATGTCTCAACAACTTGGAGAAGTGGCAGCTGCTTTGAACAAAATTAGTGCAAACAAGCTTGATGTCAACCAACTACATGAAGAGATTATGAATATAGAAGGCTATAGCGAAGAATTTCTGGACTTGGTATTCGAGCATTTGGTGCAAAATGAGAAGCTAGGAAAAGCATTCATGGCGAAGAGTCAAAGACTTCGTTTGATTTCTCTCGAGAGGTTCAAGAAAGATTGGGGCGTCGAATAAAGTACGTGAACTGAATTATGCAATTGCCTTGTCAGAATAATTGTTTCTTCTTCGCTGGAATTGACAAAGTCAGGTTTAGGAAGCCAGTAATTGCAGGAGACACTTTGGTCATGAGAATGACACTCATCAAGCTGCAGAAACGCTTTGGAATAGCAAAGATGGAAGGAAAAGCCTATGTTGGATGTGACTTGGTCTGTGAGGGTGAATTTTTTATGACCACAAGCAGCAAATGAGTATCTGTAGCCTAGTTGGTTGCAAACGTTAGGAAACTTGTATTTTCTCCTTGCTTCCTGCTTTCCGCAATTTTATGTTTTCCAAGAGTCTGGTAGGTAGCTGCTTCTTGACAATTACAGCGACTCATTTGTATCGCATTTTAGATGGTATCTGCAGCATCTAGTAGAAGAACTCCGCTAAAATCTGTTGAGTATATTGAAGACAAATCCAACAGTTTTCTACATTAGGTAGATGTAGTTGTGACTGCCTGTATAACATAAGAATTCAAATGTTTTTGAGATTCAAAAAGCAGAGTTGGAATCTTCTTTGTTCGGCAGCTCTCATTTGTATGTTAGCCCAATCTCTAGATATTTACGCCAATGCTAAATATGACTTGGTAGGCGGCATATCTTTTACATCTATAGTTGGTTAACTAACACAGGCAATTTTTAACTCTTCTTTCCCAGCCAATTCATTAGTATCATTAATAATTTCATTTAAGAATTCATGGTGTAATATGAATAACTATTTTATAGAAATGATAATTTGATTATAATGGATAGAAACTAAAATTAACTTGTAATGAAATAAATGTTTTGAGAGTAAAAAAATATTTGCAACTTATCAACAAATATATCAGAAAATATTTTCAGTGATAAACCAAACACCGGAAAATTATGAAAAAAGGAATTTGGAAAATATTTTCACTTAATAACCAAACACTGGAAAATTATGGGAAAGGAAGTGATTTTCCAGGAAAATGACTTCGATGGAAAAGGTTTTCCCAAGGAAAATATTTTCAGTCCTACCAAACGGACCCCAAAAGATGCTCATTTTCTGGAAAACGTCTCTTTGACGAAAACATAGTTCACTCATTGTTGTTGAGCCAAGTGACAATGAACTCGATACCTATTAAGGTCTTGCTTTTTCGATTGCTTTAGATTTTATAAAATTTGATTATAGAAATTGATTATAAAAAATAATTAGTATCAGTAAAAACTACTATTTGGGTATTATAGATTTTAGCTACCAAATCTATAATCAGGATATAAAAGTAATAAAAAAAACGTCACAAAAACTAGTTTTTCAACATCATAGTCTATAATCGATTGCAATAATGAATCAAGAACAACCCCAACACTTTTATGAATGGAGAAAATAACGTTAGAAGAATCACTTTCAAAAGGGATCCGATTGTTTGACTTTAGATTAGTTAGGATCCGACGCAATTATCAGATTATGGGGGTATTATGCACAAAAAAAAAAGGCATAATGGATTGAGAATGTGGTAAATCATTACAAATTGATGCTCATTCTTTTTTTTTTTTTTTTAAACTAGAGGTGTGAAATTTAAGAAACAAAAAGAAAAAATGGTAAATTATATACACTGATATTATATACACAATCACTGTTAAATTTATGATACATGTGCAAAAATTGAATTTTAAAGATAAATTTTGCATAGTTATCAGTCATCCAAAACTGATAATATGTACACTATTAGTGTACGAAAAATTCATCCAAAGAAAAAATTTAGGATATCTAGTTCTTGAATTCGCAATCTTAGTTAATGGATCATGACCCTCTCGACAAATGAATGTTTGTTAGAGCATTCATCACGTTGAAGTCTTCGTGAATGCATTAATGAATGATAGCTAATAAGACAAGCAGCGGTTTAAGCAGTGAAGCAGCAAGTTTTGACTTCTTGCAATGCCAAGATAGGACAGCAATATAAATGAAATTAGAAGGTCGCAATCGCATTTGAGACAACAAAAGGCTTCATATGCTGTTTGTCAAGAAAATTGGCTTAGGATGTTCACATTGTAAGTTTTCAATTTATATTTCTTTTTATTCTATTTTATCAAAAAAAAAAATCAATGAAATAGAACGTACATATGTTTCCCGGCAAAAGCTCTGTCAAATTCGACATTTACCAAAAGAACTTGAGGAGTACTTTTATTAAGTGTGTGTGTTTCTGATGCGCACTGGTTATGTGGCACTGTATATAACTAGTTTATCCCAAATGCCAAATTTGATAATTTTGACACCAAATAATGACTTGAGTTCCTACACCTTCTTCCTGAAAAATATTGCTTCATTTTACTCCATATTTGAGTACACCGTATTTGACGGTTACGTATGACCAGTTTGCCTTGCAATTGAACCATATATGTTGAACTAGGAAAAAGTGTTAATGCGAGATAAGGGAAAGAACCATTGTTTCGAAAATCGGACCGGACTGGCTAGTTCGACCGATTGGCCGTGAACTGGTCATAGTTTCTGTCCGGTTCATACCTTGGGTTAATTGAAGTTAAAAACTGGTAAGAACCGTTTGAACTGGATTGAACCATTGAACCGGTGGTTTTTTGTTTTTGTTTATTCAATTGAAATATATATATATCTATAAGAATAGGTTTTCCTTAACCCTAAAAACTAATTATTAAATGCCACATCCACTCGCTTTCTTCTCATTTTTTTGCCTTTTATCAAGTTTGCATCTCTGTTTTCTATTTTCCTGACTTTCTTCAAATTCCAAACTTCTTTTTTTTTAAAGTTATAATCTCTAAATCCCAAAAACGTAAATTAAAAATTTAAACTCATAATGTCTAATTCCAATGGACGTGAATTTTGTATAATTTTAGAATATTGTGGTATTTTTGGGTTGGATTTAAGATTAGTTTTTGGTAGATACAATTGAATTGAGATGAAATTCATTTGTTGCAACTTATAATTTAACATTTTTGTTTCTGAAAATCCAAATTCTTTGAAAACATTAAAATTTTCATCATATAAAATCTTAAATTAGTCCATTGTATGTCTTATTTTGTACATATATATTCATATAAATTATGTTTTTAAAAAATTCATTAAACCAAGATTGAATCAGTCTAACCGGTTGAACCTCTATCCGAAAACCTCATCGGTTCAATTAAGGTTCCAAGTTTTAAAACATTGGAAAGAGCTTAGACTACAAATGATGCAATAGAACCAAACTTGGAACTCATATTTAGGGAAAATTCTATGATTCCTTTAGGGAATTATTCCTTCAATTTGAATATCTCAAGAATGAAAATTAGCTATATTTTGAATTATTTAAATTGTTGCAATCTAAATGTCAAAATTACTTATTTCATTATCCAATGATATATTTAACTTGGGGTCAGTATGAAATCTAAATGGAACGCTAAAATCTGCCCTATTTAGTAGTATTTAATGTATGGGCAAAACTTAAAGAATAAAAAGAATACACAATTAGTTTTTTTTTTTTTTAAACAAAAGATTATCTTATTAAACGGAAAAGGCCAAAGTTACAAGCGCCCATGCTTAAAAACTAGCCCTCCCTCACAACAACCTAGCGGAGGGATGGCACTCCTAGCCTATCTAGAAATAAAGCTCCTCACGCTAAACGGGGCAAATCCGAAGCTGCCAAATATATATCGTCACGGGCCTGCTGACAACCAGAATTTGCCAATATATCCGCGACCTAGTTCGCCTGACAGTAACAGTGAAGAATCCGAGGAAAATGATGCGCCACCCCCATCAATTGCTGCACCTCCGTGTGAATGCCCCATGGGCAATGTACTAAGCGATTCAAGATACGAACTAAAACCAACGAGTCCAGTTCAACGTCCAAGGTATCAATGCCCCTCTAGAGACACAACTTGACCCCAAACAACAGGGTGTGGGCCTCAGCCTGCATGCTCGAAGCCAAACCGAAACTACAGGAAAATGCCAGCACCATCCTCCCCCCCCATCACGCAGCACCTGCCCTCCTCCACTCAAGCCAGGGTTACCCTTCGAACAACCGTCCGTGTTAAGCTTTAGACTTCCATGGAAAGGTCGCACCCATTTCACCAACCTATGTGAAACCGCCGGTTTCCATGTTGATATGGCCAAATGGAACTGGATCCACGACCACGACGGAACCCGGCAGTCCGGAAACTGGATCCTGAACAACTGTAGCATCTCTGAGAAGATCAGTTGACATACCTGTGCCCCTACAATCCTCTTGACCTCGTACTTCATACCATTGCGAGCCTTCCAGAGATGCCAGCAGATCATCAAAGGGACAACCTGATGGACAAACCACAAAAGTTTATTCCGTTGCCATCCCTCCCACCAGGCTGCCATACATACGCGAAACGAAGACCCTGACCAACCTACTCCAACCAGAGCCCCAAAGAACCTCCACACATACTGTGCCAACACCCTATCACCAAACAAACGCTCCGTCGTCTCAATCTCAAGAGATAGGCAGCACGAACATCGTGAAGGTCCCTGAATCCCCAACTTCCATACGGAACAATCCAAGGGGAGGCGATCCCACAGCAGGTGCAAGAGGAAAAACGAAACCCTCAGCGACATCCCTGGATGCTAAATGCGATTGAATAGCGGCGAAGGCGTAGAATGATGCTGGACCAAGGAGAAAGCCGTCTTGAGCATAAAATGACCCGATGGCTCCGGTTGCCAAACCATTAGATCAGGAAGCGACCCAACAGGTGGGTGCATTCGGCCAATCTCCTCAACTATATCCAGAGGTACCCATTGTGAAATCCTGCGGACGTCCCAAGAACCGCCTTGCACAAATTCCGCCACCTTGTGGTCCGACACGCTATCCAACTGATCCGCCAACCCCTCAATACCTAGCCAATTGTCAAACCAAAAATTAGAACTCCCGGACCAGATGATCCATCCAATGTGCCTCTCTGCCAAGGCTCGGACTTTCACCATCCTTCTCCACCCCTCTGAGCCCTTCTCAGAAAATACCAAGTTGGGGTGCGCTACCCGGCAAAACTTTGCATGCATAAATGAGGCCCACAAGGACGACTTGGAACGAAAATTCCACCATAATTTGATGGAGAAGGCCCTATGAATATCCTCTAGTAGACGGAAGCCAACCCTCTTTTCTTCGCGTGAAACACACAAATCTTTCCACCGAATCCAATGGTGTTTGGGACCTTCGTCAGTCGACCCCCACAGGAAATTAGAAAAAATACCTTCCAGCTGCTTGAAAATAGCTTTGGGGGGCGAAGCCGTCATCAACAGGTACATCGGCATAGCAGAAAGGACATGTTTCAACAACACAATCCTCTCACCCTGCAACAACAACCTATTCTGCCAGGATAACACCCGTAGAATGACGGCATGACACAACCCCCCAAAAAAATCCTTCTTTCGCCGCCCATAATAAAGAGGAAAACCAAGGTACTTAATCGGGAACGACTTATACGAGAACCCCGTTACCCTCTGAATTCCCAATCTCTTGGACGGAGAAACCGTCGGGTGCACCAAGAAACAGCTCTTCCTTGCATTGATTCTTTGCCCGGAAACCGCCTCATAATCAGTTAATACCTGCTTCACTAGCTTCAAGGATTTCATCGAGGCACTGGAGAAGATCAACACATCATCGGCGCACCCCAAGTGAGACACTTGAGGACATCCCCTGGGGACACGAAACCCCTGAAACCCCCGATGACTCTGCAAATTATTTAGCGACCTCAATAACACCTCAGTCCCAATGATAAATAGCGCAGGAGAAAGGGGGTCCCCTTGACGAAACCCCCAGGTTGATTTAAAAAACCGTACGACGACCCATTTACCACCACTGAAAACCAGACATTTGATATTAACCTCCAAACCATATCTATCCACCGCTCTCCGAATCCAAACGCTCTGAGCACATTGATCAAAAAAGGCCACACAACCCGATCATAAGCTTTCATCATATCTAGCTTCAAAGCAACGTTACCTCCCCTTGCAGCCCGGCCAATCGAAGAGACCAATTCCTGAGCTAACAAATAATTGTCAGATATCAACCATCCCCGGACGAATCCACTTTGGTTCTCCAAAATTATCTTGGGGAGGACAGAAGCAAGACGATTGGCCAGAAGTTTAGAGATAATCTTGTTGACAAAATTACACAAGCTGATCGGATGGAATTCAGAAAAATCCTTAGGACGTGCAACCTTGGCCAGTAAAACTAGAGAAGTAGCAGTCACTCGCCTGGGCAATTCCTCCCCACAGAAAAAACTTTGTACAACGCGATATACATCCTCCCCAATTATGTCCCAAGAGGAGGTGAAAAATTTTCCAGTAAAACCATCAGGCCCAGCAGCACTATCCCCGTCCATCTCAAAAATCACCTGGCGAACTTCTTCTATGGATGGAACTTCTTGTAAGACCGCATTGTTTGCCTCCGAGAGTAAGCGTGGGATGACCCCAAGAGTCGCAGATGAGAAGGAATCCTCCTCCTTTGAGAAGAGTACGGAGAAATACCTGACAACTTCCGCTCCTACAAGCTCATCCTCAGTCACCCACTCCTGATTACAGTCTTGTATCCCATGAATTACTGCCTGCATACGGCGTTGTTTCACCACCGAGTGGAAAAACTTTGTGTTCCTGTCACCTAATTGCAACCATTTGACCTTAGACCGCTGCTTCCACAAGGATTCCTCCATACTTAGAGCTCGACTGAGATGAGCCTGGGCCTGTTGTAGACACACCTGAGCTTCATCCGTGCCCCCGTCCTCCATAGCTTGCTCCAGTCGTGCCACCTCAGCCTCAGCCTCCCGAACATTGGCAGTGAAATTACCTACTCTTTCCCTATTTCAGGGTTGAATACACTTCCTTAACCATTGTAGCTTCGAGCATAAGACGTGCAATGGCGGCCTCGTGCACTCTTGCTCCCAGGATTTCCTCACCACCCCCAAGAATTCCTCATGTTCAGCCCAAGCATTTATGAATCGGAAGGGCCGGGGTTTACCACAAAACATGTTTTTGTAATGCAAAACGTAACATAATTAAGTAGCCTTCCAATCATACCTCTCTTGGAACTATTGCAAAGTTTGGCATGTTCTTCCTTGTTTCTTTTCTTCTTCTTCCAAAAAAAAAGTTTGACAATTTAATCAATTTGTAATAATCATAATCAATCGAAGTAATCAGCAGAGTCCAAATTGTCAACAATACTTGGACATATTGTTGAATATTGGACATGATCATTATCCTCTCCATAGTTCTCGAAGTCTATGTGTCTTTAAAACATGTAGAAATTGGAATAAACGCTTTTAGGTACATCTTTCTATTTCATAACTTTCACTAAAGGGACTGTAATTTATGATAATATGGACTTTCTACCAAGTGCAAACAATCATCTCTTCATCGCCCAACTACCTGGTGGGCCGACTCCCCGACCCTTTTGACAGAAATGTGGCAAAGATTTTCCTATAAATAGAGACCACTCTATACCAGCTTTCTCATCCTTCCAAAAACCAGTTTTTCAATACATAAGTTTTCCCTGAGCAAAAAATGGGTTCAAAGACACTTCTTTTCCTTTTCATTTCCTTGGCTATAGCTTTAATGATTACCTCAGAGGTTGCTGCTAGAGAATTGGCTGAGACTTCCACGTCTGTTGACAATTGTAAGAATTTATTCTCTAGTTCAAATTTTATCATTTATTCTCTTTCCAAATTTATATGGATCATAAAATTTTGGACTACACAGTTTAACATTTCAGATAGATTTTGGTCGTGCATGTGAAGCGTCGGAGTAGAAAAGCTACATAGCTGAGGTGTACATACACCTTAGCATGGTGTACATGCAATTGTTAAGCCTTTCCCAACGTGGGGCTTGGAGTATAGTGCAACTGGATCATTTTCCTGTACTTGTTGTGTCAAAATAAATTTTACACTAGTACTTCTCTATGCATAAAACATACTTTTTATTGAAATTTTGAAACTGTGATTGACTATGGTAAAACTAGCCATTTGTTAGTAGTAATAATCCATTTTAAGGATATTTGTACGATACTAACTTGACACAGATAAATGTTCAAATGATTACGATGTTTCTTGATATGCTGCCTAAAAAAGTGTGGACAATTCGGTCCAAACCTTACATTTCAGAATTGCGATTACGGTAACTAACGCCTACGCCGTATTTTTCTTCTTTGCAGCTAATGCAGTTGAGACTGATGGCTACGGAGGGTACCGTGGAGGAGGATATGGAGGGTACCGCGGTGGTGGATATGGGGGCTATCCAGGAGGAGGTCATGGAGGATATCATGGGGGCGGATATGGAGGGTACCCGGGTGGTGGCTATGGCGGACGTGGCGGTGGCGGCCGTGGTGGTTATGGAGGATATCACGGGGGTGGATATGGAGGGTATCCTGGTGGTGGCTATGGAGGACGTGGTGGTGGTGGCTATGGAGGACGCGGTGGCGGCTATGGAGGACGTGGTGGTGGCGGCCATGGTGGACATCCTGATGAAGCTGTTGATGCAGAGACTGCGAACTAATAAAGCTAGGTCGTGATTACCCATCAATGCTTAAACAGCCTCAGTAGTTTGTAGTGTGAAATAGAAATAACAGCTTGATGAGTGATCATGTAATATGCACCTATGTAATATGCACCTATGTAATTGTGTCTCTTGCATGAGCACTTCTGATGTGATGGCAAAATATTCTCATGCATTATGAAGCAGGTTTACTTATTTTTCACTAAAAAGTTGAGTAATGTTAACATTGAGATTATTTTGAAAACCTTTTTAGAATGATACTATACCAGGTTTTGTAATGTAATTTACATTGAATAAGCTGATAACAAATCACTAGAAATGTAAATAATTGAAAACATGTTCATGAAGCGATAAAGAAAAGAATTTTTTTTTACCAAAAAAAGGCTATCCAAATTAGCAAGTATTTCAAACTAACAACGAAATCATGGATACTTTTTGTTGGATTATTTGTACATCAATTAAACATTAGATTGCTGCTTTTTGGGGTTATACTTGATTAACCAATATAATACAAAAAATTTTCAATAACGCATATGACGAATTCAATCTTCTATCCAAACCAAATATTTGATCGGATCTAACTATACAGAAAATGATGTGAATAGTATGCAGCGGATTTTGTTTACTTAATTAGTTTCACGACCAGGGTCATCTCTAATCCAAAGATTTTTTGGCTAATTGATGTGGGATTGTTTTTGCACAATTGTATGACCAAAAATTTGAGAAAATCTTCGTACTATGGTCTTGGAAGTGATGTTTTTAAATAGACATTCAATCGTAAAAAATTGCATCTCAAAAATTCGGTCAAATCCTATCAAAATCAGATTTGAGCGGAAACAGGTGAAAATGGACAAAACCTGATTTTTTCCATTCTCATATTGTGATGACTTTTTTACCCCTTATCTTCCTTTGATATTTGGCTAGCAGCAAAGAACTAATCTAAAATCAAATTATAAACCAAATTGCAAGAAAAATTCCATTATCTAAATTCTTTAAACCCATTTCTCATGCAACTAATTTGTTGAACATTTGCAATCAAATAAGAGAAAGAAGGGGAAAAATAAAAGAAAAGAGCAAAAAAGGGAAGAGAAAAGAGAGTTTTCATGTGTGTTTATTGTGTGATAAAAGAAAAGAAAGAGCTATGGTGTAATCTAGAGAAAGAAGAAGAAAAAAGACAAAAAAGAAAAAAAAAGCAAAGCAAGTGATGGCCTCTTTCTTCGGCAACTTCTTTTTCCCCTTCTCCACCATTCTTCACAGCAGTATCTGGACCACACTCCTCCTTATTTCCCGGCTGATTCTCGTCGTGGTTTCTTTCTCAAAAGCCATGAATCAAAATTACTAATAAAAACCAAAAGGCTTTGGTCAGAGAACAAGAAATTGACGTATAGATTATACTATAGTAAATGACGGCCGCAACAAAGAAAACAGCAAGGAGTTAGGTTTGAAATTCATTTGCTTTGGATACCCTAAAACTTTTTTATAGTTGTGTTTTGACCCTTGTAGTTTTAGCAATGTGTAAAACTAACCCCTCGCATTTTCTAAATTACATTTCTACTTATAGCTTTTAAAATTATTTAACAAGAAATTGACGTATAGATTATACTATAGTAAATGACGGCCGCAACACAGAAAACAGCAAGGAGTTAGTTTGAAATTCATTTGCTTTGGATACCCTAAAACTTTTTTATAGTTGTGTTTTGACCCTTGTAGTTTTAGCAAAGTGTAAAACTAACCCCTCACATTTTCTAAATTACATTTCTACTTATAGCTTTTAAAATTATTTAACTAGAGTCCCTTTGGACTAAATCTAAACTCATCAAATAACTCTGTAAAGTTGTAAACCACTAAGTTAAAGGGAACTTTTATATATTATTTTCATTATATATCATTAATATATATTTATGACGTATTTATGATATCATCCGATTTGACTCTTGAATTAACTGATCGAACTTATTGACTCCTAATCTCCGATTTCAATCGAGTCGCTTCTTGGTTTGAGTTTCAAAACATAGAATGGAAGTTTTAGCCAAAACCTAGAATGATCCTAATCTTATCCTTTCGAAGTGATTTTTTATGTGTTACTCCATCCATTGCACAGCGGTCACTATCACTAAAAATCGTAGATGCCGAGTCCACTTGAGTATAAAGTTTTCAAGGAAATCAAAGTAATAGTGGATGGTATCCAGGAGATAATATACTTCAAATCTGGAATAAGAATCGACTGTACTAGTCTTAGGTTCCGTTTGATAAAACTGAATCTGAATTCTGAAGTCTGAATTCTGAATTCTGAAATCTGAATACTGAAACAATTAATTCGCTGAATTTTAAGCACTGAAAAGAAATATATAAATGTTTGAATTTTAATGTTAAACTTATTTATGCTGTTTGATAAATATTTATAACTGAATGCTTAATAAGTTTAATTTGACAATTTTGCCCTTATATCTTTTCATTCAAAAAAATAGAACCTACAATTTAATTAGCTTAAAATTGTTAGGTATGAAAATGATAATATTTATTTTTAAATCAAATTAATATAAAAGATGAAATATATTATATAAGGAGTATGGAGAAAAAATGAAAGTCATTAAAAAGAGAGAAAAGAGAAACAAAAAACCGTTATATAGAAAATATCAGGTTGTTTAATTAGATAAGAATTTTGAATATAATTAACAAACAAGGATAGATTTGGTAGATAAGATAAGATAGTTGAAATAATTCTATTGATTCTTATCAGAATTAAACATTTAGTTAGAATTCTTGTGCTGAAAAAAATACACACAAGTTCATCACTGCTTAACAAATTCAGCAGATGGATTTTCATTTATCAAACATTCAAAACATCTGAATGTCTGAAAAGGTTCAGTTTTAGCACTATTTTATGTTATCAAACAGACCCTTAGACAAACAAAACAGTGTAAACTTGACTTAACTGACCAAAAGTTCAATACTCGATAGTATACTTGGCAATTGATCGGGTTGGAAGGGTTGATATTAGGTTTTCACTTAAATGGGATTTATCTAACCCGCTTAACTTTAGATTGGATTGATTTTGGGTTGGATCATATTGGGTCATTTCAAACCCATGACCCAAATATGACTCAATATATTAATTAATACATTGTGATATATAAATTCTCTCTTATACATTTACACATACAAAAAGATTTTTTTTACATACATAAATACATTTTCAAATGCATAAATATATTTTCGCACGCTAACACACTTTCACACACACAAACCCACACTCACTTCTAAAACTCCTTGAAAATACGTCATAAATACAATAATATTTTATGTTGTTTGTATTGCGAATTTTAGATAATAAATTGTACATTTAAATAGATTAGCTAAAAAAATTTGTTTGCTTTATACTTTTTAACACCATTAATTGATTGAAACTTATTTTTGTCACAACTTATTTAACACTTTTACTATTTGTATTTGCTCTATTGTAAGTTGTAATATTCTGTATATTTAAATTATTGAATGCTAGATTATATTATGCTAAAAAATGTAATTAAGAGACATATAATTTGTTGTATTATAATATTGGTGAGGAATTAAGAAATGTAAAAGAATGCAATTAGAACAAATTTAAAATTCTATTCTGGGTACACGAACTATTAACAAATAGAAATAAGTAGCAATCAGAGAACAACAATAAAAAAAAGGGAGGAAAGCAACATACTTTTAAAAGACATAATAAATTATTATAGATGTTGAGCAAGTTTAAGTATTGTTATAAAAGTAAAATAAGCATGACTTTTTATTTCAATTTTTTTTCTTTTAAATAAAAATTTTAAAAATTGATTGAAAACATATATATGAGAATTTTAAATACAAATTGGTCAATGAATTATTAACACATATCTAAATACAGGTGATTAGACAGATGCGTATTGAATTATTTTTAAACAAGTTGAATATTAGGTATTCAAATAAAAAAAATAACCTGCCCAATAAATAAATTGAGTTGTACTTACCCAACCCAACAAAACCCATAATCCAACTGACCCAATCCATCCTTTCAAATTACTGAACGGATTGGACAGGTTGTTGAATTTTGAGGTTTCCTGCCCGTTCTACTCGATGGCAACCATTGTAGTCCAAGGCGATATCCCAAAATTGGGATACGTTACGGTTGTTGTAAGAATGCTTCTACTAAACCTTGCAATCAGATTTTACGTGTAGGTTGGTACTTGGGCTTAATACCTGGACCTTCCTTCCTCACAACAGGACTTGCCAAGCCTATGTCTCTTGGTTTTCTCAAAAATTTGAAATCATTTAGAAAATGTTTCTTTTTCCTATTGTTTTTCCAATTAAAATATTATTTTGCAAATTTTTTTGGGTAACTTGATGAATCATATAATACAATACCGGGTGGCAATTTATAACTTTTACTAAACACTCTTTCTTCTAGCCTATTTTTTGTCTTTCCAAATCGTTGCATTTTTAGAACCCCATAGTTGGCCTTTTGTTTTTCAAACCATAAACCATTTCCAAAGCCATTCTTTTATTTTTTTTTTCCAGAAACGATACTTTATTATTATTTTTTCCATCAGAAAAGGGCCACAACAGTGCGCTTTGAGACTATCTTGATACCAAAGAGAGTTTTGCTCATTAAGTACATACTTGCATAGAAGCCTAAGCTGAATTGACACAATTTATTTGGTTCTTATTCTGCCCTGATTTAGAGCTTTAGCTTAATTGGGCATTTCTATATTCAGAAACAGTATAAAATGAAGTAAATTATATTATATAAGAGACATGAACAATTCACCTTCTTTTACTGTGAAACTAAAATAGGTACTATGGAAGTATCAAATGCCGGGGAAAAATTGACAGAATGCAAAAGTAAAAAGATTAAAAATGAGCGTACGCGATTCGATTGACACGAATTCAACTCTAAATGGATTTAGTACCTGTTTGATAACATAAAAAAGTGCTGAAACTGAATTCATTCAGACATTCAGAGGTCAGAATGCAAAAGTAAAAAGATTAAAAATGAGCGTACGCGATTCGATTGACACGAATTCAACTCTAAATGGACTTAGTGCCTGTTTGATAACATAAAAAAGTGCTGAAACTGAATTCATTCAGACATTCAGAGGTTTTGGGTGTTTGATAAATAAAAAGTCACCTGCTGAACCTATTAAGTGGTGCTGAATTTGTATGTATTTTTTTCAGCACAAGAATCGTAACTGAATGCTTAATTTGATAAGAATCAAGAGATTTACTTCAACTACTTTATCTTATCTACCAAATCTATCCCTGTTTGTTAATTACATTAAAAATCCTTATCTAATTAAACAACCTAATATTCTCTATTCAAAATTCTTATCTAATTAAACAAAACAACCTGATATTCTCTATTCAAAATCCTTATCTAATTAAATAACCTGATATTCTCTGTCTAATGGCTTTCTACTTCTATTTTCTCCCTATTTAATGACTTTTACAATTTCTCCATGCTCCTCACATCTGTCTACTCTTTATCTTTTTCCATCTTTCTACTCTTTCATAATTTTGTCATTTTTTCCTCCCAAATTTTTTTTATTGCTACCGTACTCAGCGATCTCAAATTCATTTTTTCCAAGGTAAGTGACATTGATTATTTGTTGTTTTACTTCAACATTTTTCTATTGAAATAATTAAATTTCGATATAATTTGGTGTGAATTTAAATCTTGTTTATTGCAGCTTCCTTTTGCTTATATTTGGACTTTTCTTATCAAACTGTGAAGGGAGGCCATCACGAATTCCTAAGCTTAAACAGGTACCATCACTAGTTATATTATTATTATTTTATTTTGGGAGTGGGAGTTGTATTGCAACTATAGTATAGCCTTGGATTACCAATGCTTTGGTGTCACTTAACAGGCTAAATGTCAAAAACATTAGCTCTATAAGTCTTTGCACACATTTATATGGCTTAAATATTTATGCTAACACCAAAAAATAGTTCCTTAGAGCCGAATCGTTAACATGCCTATGAGTTAATAAGAGTACAACTAGGAAAATATTAGTGGGTGCCTGACACACTGTTTGACTTCATATAAAATCATATTGCCTTGCCATCAATTTGCTCTTTTGAATAGGCAAATAGATTCCCAGAATTTTTAGTTTGTCGTCCCAATTTAGTACTAGAATAGATAATAGCATAATGGAGATATATATATATATATATATATATATATATGTATCCGAAGACTTAACTGATGATGATGCATTTCAAAATTTCTCAAGGCATGACTATTTAATGCAAACTAACTTGTTTATTACAATTTATTTTATAATTTAATTTAAGATTCTTGATTCTTTAATTTAACTTTCATTAGTGGTATGATCATTTGATCAAACTGTAATATGCCTTATCCTTAATATGGGTGTCTCTACATATTCAACAAAAATTCCTTTTATGTTGTTTTTTCAGTTCCATTTATTTTTATTTTTTACTTTTCTATATGTTATGATATATAGGTTTACCTATGTGCAATGTAGGTATGAAACGAGAGAATTCTGTCAGGGCTAATTGGAAAGACTCGGAAGTATTCCGGCGATTTATAGAATTATGTTTGATTGAAGCACGCCCTAATAATTACAGTGGAAGCAGTTTAAAAAAAGAATGTTGGGAACGAATTAGATCAACTTTGAAAGCTGAAAATAAGGGCGATTTTACGCAAAGAAAATTGAAGAATGAATGGGATTATTTGAAACAAAAATATATAATTTGGGCAAGACTCATTGGTAACACAGGGAATACTCATTATGACCCTGTTACCACTACCATCAATTGGACTTCAAAGCAATGGGAAGAGTACTTAAAGGTACCTAAGTTTATATATCAAATTTATTATTTAAATAATCGGCATACTTTTGAAAATAATTTTTTTGTACATATTGTTACAGGATAATCCCAAAGCAAGCAAATTTTGTTTTAATCCACTGGAATATCCAAATGAAATGAGGGCATTATTTGATGGTATTGTGGCTAGCGGAAAAAATGTGTGGGGTCCATCTAAAGAGGGATTACCACAGGATGGTCTTGAATCTTGTTCACAGACATGTATCAATTTGGAAACGGAAGAAATTGATATGGCCTCTTCTTCAACTAAGAAATCAAAACAGGAAATCAAGAGTGAAGGCAAACATCCAAAAAAAACCAATGTTGAAAAACTACATGATGTTGATAGTCAGTTGATGAATGTTATTGAGATCTTGGAAAAGTCAGATGGACCAAGTATTAAAGATTGTAACGAGATTTTAGACAAAATGCAGGGTTTAACAGAAATGGATCCACTGTACCTTGCAGCTTCTAGTATTTTTTGTGAAAGTAAAGCTTACAGAGAGCAATGGATCCAGATAGCAGAAAAACATGAAGACTTTAGATTGAATTGGATTGCAATGAATGCAAGAAAGCTAGGTTTATTTTGATTTTTTTGCAATCTTGTGGCTTCTAAATTTATTTCATTTGTAGACAACTTCATTGGCAAACAGTTTTATTTTTCTTGGGATGATGAATAAATTATTTCATTGTCAAATAGTTTTATTTTTCTTGAGATAATGAATAAATTATTTTCTTTTATGTGATTACTTTTATTTAACTTTTCTTATAAATGGATTACATTATAATATATATGTTAGCTAACTATTCTTACTTTCTTTTTTGTTTTGTCAAATAATAATTGGAAGAAGTGTATTGTGCACTCTTTTTTAATGATATACTCAATTTGAAATTTGCAGATGTTGACGGATGAGAAAATACAACTTTTAAAAGTTGTATTAATATTACTAATCCTAAAAAGAAAACAATTGAGGCGTCTTGGAAGAAGACTTGATACAAATTCTATGTTGAGAGGATATGAATACGTAAATGAAATTCTTGATGGAAATCCTGCACATTCTATAGAAATACTACGAATGAGAAAAGAAGTATTTATGAATTTGTGCACTCATTTGCGAAATAAAGGTTGGCTACAAAATAGTCGTTATATTTCAGTTGAAGAAAAAGTAGCAATGTTTCTCACAACTATGGGTCATCATCATACAAATCGCGTGGTTAAAAGGAGATATTGCCATTCGACCCATACCATTCATACATATTTTTATGAAGTGCTACAAGCTATGCTACATTTTTCGAAAGAGATGATTGTCCCAAATTTTAATGGAAACCAGCATGCAAGTCAACAGCAACATCGACTTCTCCAAATATTTCAGGTATTTTCAAATGTAAGTGATCTTTTTTCAAGCTAAATATGTATCTAATTATTGATTTTTTTTGTCCTATTCAAAAGGGTGCTATAGGTGCATTAGATGGAACACTTATACCTGCAATTATACCCGTAGATGAACAAATTCCGTATCGAGGGAGAGGAAAAGGCAAGTGCATGCAAAATGTACTAGCTATTTGTGATTTCAATATGATTTTCACATTCGTTTTGGCTGGTTGGGAAGGTGTAGCACATGACTCTAGAGTTTTGTCAGAAGCCTTAGCAGACCCAACGTGCAACTTTCCTATTCCTCCAGCAGGTTAAATTTTTTTTAACAATAGTATTTTTTTTTTTGCAGTAGTTTTCATCCACAAATATTTATATTTTGATATTTTTTTTTGTGCAGATAAATATTATTTATGTGATGCAGCTTATCCACACACACGTGGCTTTATGGCACCATATCGAAATATTAGATATTGGTTATCTGATTTTCGAAATACTTCTCGTCCAAGATCAAAAGAAGAACGCTTTAACCAAGCACATGCAAGATTGAGAAATGTAATTGAACGTGCTTTTGGAGTATTAAAAGCTCGTTTTCCCATTCTCAAAACGATGAAACCATACCCTTTTCCCACACAAAAAAACATTGTCATTGTATGCATTGCTCTTCACAATTATTTGCGAAGAATTTCTGCAAATGATTATTGGTTTCAACAATATGATGATGATGATGCTATTATACAAAATGGAGAAGAGGTCGAAGATGACGAGACAAACGAAGAAGTAGGAGAAGGATCCAGACAAGCTGATCAATTATTCATGCATAACCTACGTGAAGAAATTACAAACAATCATTTCTAAATTTTTTAGGTCGAATTTATATGTTATATGAATTATTGGATTGTAATGTTTCTTTTAATGTTTTCCATAATATATTTCTTCTTTTATATTAATTTGATTTAAAAATAAATATTGTCTTTTTCATACCTAACAATTTTAAGTTAATTAAATCATAGGTTCTATTTTCTTTTTGGATTAAAAGATAGAAGGGCAAAATTGTACAATTTAGCTTATTAAGCATTAAGTTATGAATATTTATCAAACAGTATAAATAGGTTCAGCATTAAGATTCAGACATTCATATATCTCTTTTCAGTACCTAGAATTCAGCAAATTAATTATTTCAGTATTCAGAATTCAGAATTCAGAATTCAGATTCAGTTTTATCAAACGGACCTTAGTCTGTATTGTTGAAAGTCATTCTCTGGGGCTGGGTATGGAGGTTACCCTAGTGGTGGTTATGGAGAACATGGCTGTGGCAGCCGTTGTGATTATGGTGGATATATATTGTTTCTACCGTAACGGTGATATTTTTATAATTTAATTTATTATATTATTCAAGGATATTACCGCTTTGGTTGTTGTGTGGCCGCAGTTATTAAGGTAGAGGTTGCAGGTGTTGCTCAACATTGACTGTCAATCCTAGATAGGCAGTCAATGTTGAGCCTCTGAATTTAAAAACCAGCTCAATCAATACTTTACGTGGCTCAACGTAATACTTCCTCCGTCCCACTTTAATAGTCATATTTCTTTTTTCACACAGTTTAAGAAAAAGTAATTAACTTTGTTGGAAAAGTAAATTTAGATTGCTATTTTCCTAAAATACCCTCACATTAAATATGGTACAATTTTATGGGAACTTGAATTGATGGTAAAAAAAGAATTAACTCTCATTAAATAGGATAGATTTATAGTAATAACTACTTACATTGAATAAGGCACATTAAATATGGTACAATTTTATGGGAACTTGAATTGATGGTAAAAAAAGAATCAACTCTCATTAAATAGGATAGATTTATAGTAATAACTACTTACATTGAATAAGGGTATTTTAGGAAAATTAAAATACAACTATATTCTTTAATTGGAAAGTGGATTACAATATGGGACAGAAGAAAAAGGAATACAGGATTATCAAAGTGGAATGGAGGGAGTAATTGTTTTGTCTAGAGTGAAACATGAATAAGAGCTTGATCAATGGTATCATTCATCCATCAACATGTAAGTTGGCTCAATGCAATAGTTGTTTACCAACTTTGTGTAATGAAATGTTCTGGCCAGCTCACGGAGTAAACAACTCCTTACACCTTCCTTTCTTTTCCGAAGTATAAAGGCCAAAGAGGATACAAAATAAGAAATATGAAAAGGATAGAATAACACTTGGCATTAGAAAGTCATTTCATGTCTGTCCAGTCGAAACTTACTCTCTTTAGCCTTGACTAGTAGAATTATAGGAAATCACGAGTGCTTAAATTGATGTTTACAATTGAAACTCCTATATATAAAATGAAAATTATGGGAATTTGAGAGAAGACTATCTTAAATTTAAAAACATTCAAGAATTGGCCTGCATTAGTTGTTTTTTTTTTTTTGTGTCCATATTTTGGGACATATTTCATACTTTAGAAACTAAAGTATCTCATTGCGAAGTTCAGGGATCAAAATAAAATTATAAGTATGGTTGAAGGGTAAAAAGTAGAATTAATCTTTTTATTTGGTTCTGAATTCTGCCCTGGTTCAAACTTTAAACTGAATGGCTCTACGAATATGAAGAAACAATACAGATTAAAGTAAAATTTTGGTTACACACACGTAAGCTTATTCCATTGTTTCTAACATTTTCATCCGTTGCACGATGAAAAACAAAAACAAGTTCCAGAAGCATGGGCAAAATGGATGGACTGAACTTTGCAAGCAGTACACTCTTTGGCCATTGACAATTAAGGCTTGAAATTTTTCGAGACCATTAGTCCAAAATCTGTGATGGGGTTCTTTTTTTTTTTTTTGTTTTTTTTTTCAGTTAGCGGTAGTAAGTGCAATTGTCTGATACCACTTGTTAGAATTCAAGCGCGGAACAAACAAGTATTGAAATATCAAGTATACAATAATTTAATGATAAACAAGTTACAAGTATGAAAGATAAATGACACATAATATTTAATGTGGTTCTGCTCCACTATTGAGTCTATGTCCACAAAGAAAAATTTGTTCATTATTATGAGAGGAAAATCCTATACAAGAATACAACTTGAATCAAATCCCAACTTGTATACCATCTCTCACCCCATGTATAAGATTATATAACGCCTCTTGTGTGTCCTTGTCTGTCCCCTTGTGTAGTATGTCGATCAATTTACCTATTTATAGGGAACATTATTTCGTCAAAAACTCAAATAACAATATGAAATCAATTCTAATTCCTAAACTTATACATAATAGGAAATAACTTTTAATTCTAAATAAAATATGAAATTTCGTGACAACTACTTCAAGTAACTAAAATCAATTAAAAAACTAATAACTTTTACATAAAATAAGAAATCTATCTAAAAGAAATTAAGTCAATTTCCTAATATTGTTCATTACACGCGCCACACAAATCAAAGAACATCAACTGTCATTTTAAAAGGAAAGAAAACATTTGCTGTAAAGCTACAATAGATGCTCTGGATATATCATTTGCGAGGAAAAGATTGATTAGACACTGTAAAAGTAAAAATAAGCATTATTGGACACATGCTAATTAAACCCTTAATGGACTAGGTCACTATATATGCTGTTGAAGGTCATTTTCTACAATTAATATTGTCGACCATTGACCTGCAATGTCGGTCGAAACCTCCCGCGTTTCTTCCTAGTCGATATACCCCACGAGGCTGGCGGACAATGTATAATCGAAGTAGATAACTCGTTGAATTTTCCACGCATGCATGCAGAATTTAATGATTTATCCACTTGGCTGCTGGGCATAATTAACGTGTCCGGAGGCATTAAATGGAAGAAAAATAATATTATCACAATATCAAATTATGGAAGCGCAACAAAAGGTGCAGATACATACATTTAAAGGGCATTTAAAGGTGCATAGGTCCTGGTAAATGTTTCTATTTTGAAAAAACCATAATACATTCATAATTTCTCTTACATCTACCTTGTATATAAAAAAAAGGAGAAATTACTGTAACAACTTCTTTTTTTATCAAGTGTAGAGTCTCTTATTTTAACGAGTGTCAGTTTCTATTTGTAATTGAATTTTTGCTCCACAATTTTTTTTGGTTAGTCAAAAGTCATAAATATCTCTCCTCCTAATTCTTCTTTTCCACAATTTTTTTTGGCTAGTCAAAAGTCATAAATACCTCTCCTCCTAATTCTTCTTTTCTTTCTCTTTCTGCTTCTACTTTTAACCTTCATCTCCCTCTTTTTTTCTTCATTTTTCTTTTTTCCTTCAAAATTTTTCTTTATAATTAATAATAAAAAAAAGAGAGGTTACTGTAGCAATTTTTGTTTTCCCAAGTGTATAGTTTCTTATTTTGTATAGCTGAATTATTTTTTTGCCAAGGTTACTATATAGTTTCTATTTGTAGTTAAATTTTTGCTCCATAATTTTTTTTGGTTAGTCAAAAGTCATAAATATCTCTCCTCCCAATTTTTCTTTTCTTCCTCTTTCTGCCTCTACTTTTAATGTTCATCTCCCTCTTTTTTCTTTATTTTTCTATTTTCCCTTCAAATTTTTTCTTTATAATTAATTATAAAAAGAAAGAGAGGTTATTGTAGCAACTTCTTTTTTTGCCAAGTGTATAGTATCTTATTTTGACAAGCGTAAGTTTCTATTTGTAGTTGAAGTTTTGCTCCACAATTTTTTTTGGTTAGTCAAAAGTCATAAATATCTCTCCTCCCAATTCTTCTTTTTTTACTCTTTCTGCCTCTACTTTTATCCTTCATCTCCCTTTTTTTTCTTCATCTTTCTTTTTTTCCCTTCAAATTTTTTCTTTATAATTAATTATACTAAAATTATTTTCTTACTATTGTTTTAGATGATTATTGTTGACCATGGAGAGGTGTCATAAAATCAACTAATTTATTCTGTCACTTTCTATTCCATCAATTTTAACTCTTTAATCTAGTATTTTGTTTTTTCTTTTCTTTTTTTCCTTCATCCTAATTTTTCTCTACCTTTCTCGTTCCGCTCAATTAATGTATTTTTTCCTTTTCCCTCTATAATTAATTGAATGTATGTTTTTCTTGCACAGGAATGGATATTTCTTTTATTCCATTGTTCAAAAATCATGATTATGTTTCATTATCATGATCATCTTTTTTTTAGGAGAAACATAGATAATAAACCTTTTAACTCCACTGCTCCAACTGTTTGGTATATTCCATTTTCCTTTTATTTCTATTCTTCCCTTGTTTCAAGCTGCCGAATTCGGATTTAACTTTTTTTATTAACTGTATTTTATTTAGCCTTTATCATTTTTCTTTTTTTACCTCTTTATTCTGTTACCTTGGTGTATTTATTTATTTTGTCTTGATCTCCTTGATATTCATTATGCCTTCTATTATTTTGTTTTTGCAAATCAATTTTCCTTTTGTGCGGTTTGTCTTAAATCTAAATGCAAAATTTATTTTTTGCAATTCTGATGTTTTAGTTCCTTTTTAATGCATAATTGAATCTTGCACTTCCTTTACTAATTCTTTGGTACTGAATTTTTGTACCCTTTTTATGAATTAAAAAGCCTTCCATTCAATTTTCTTGCAAGTTCTATTGTGAATTTGTAGGATAGAAGTTTTTACATGATGATATCTTGTTTGAAAAAGAAATAGTGGTGAAATTTTATGCATTTGTAATTATAATAGCATGATACTTGAGTTTTATGAAGCATATATCATTTATGTTAATATTGAATCGGTTTTGCATTTCTCATGTGATTGGTTTTTGAATTCTTTGCTGTTGTTTGTCCATATAATATAGTAAATATCTCATTGCATCACAATAAGTAAGTTGGAGCAAACTTTTGAAACATTCTACTAAAGATAAATTTTTTTAGGCTCATTTTTTTGACAATTATAATTTCTTTTTATTTGAAAGCAAATTATGGTGTAATGAATTTAAGCCATAATTTTATAGATGGGTCTAGACTGTGCTTGCACATTCTGGTTTCTTCTAGTTTCTTGAATAAAATGTTTGTTTCCTGCAACATTCAACCCCGTGAAGTCTCTGTCAACGCTATAATAAATATGATGGGAGCAAGACATGCAGCGTCTTACGTGCTGTAGCAGGAAGTTTGACATCTAGCAGAATTGCAACTTGGAACTATTAATGGAATTTGTTTGTCCGAATCGCATTGGACGCGTCAAACTAAATTGCAACTTGGCTTACAAATTGCACATTGTAGGACATTAATTTCTTTTTCTTTTTTCGTTATCAAAGAACAAATATACATACGTTATCGACCAAAATGTTAAGTGACAAAATAGACAAATTTGGCATTGATTGAAAAGTCGAGGAGAACTCGTGAAGGATTTATATTAAGTGCTATATTTCTAAGGTCCACTGCTTACGTGACACTCAGAAACTATCTTTTTTTTTTTTCGAAATGCTAGTACTCTTGCATTGATCAATAAAAATGTTTACACATCGAGCAAAGGCCCGAAAAAGCTATACACAACGTGTTCAAGAACACGGAGGAACAAGGAATTCCTCATCCAACAAAATGCCTTGGGCATAAGAACTAACACTGTTACAATCTATGTTATCATCATCATTGTCTAAATAAAATGAGCACATTCGAAACAGTGATTTTAAGCTAAGGATATCCTCAATCAGTGTTGTCATTCTGCAGTCCGAAGCTTGAGTAGCTTCAGCAGTCCTTTGTTACGAATATGTACTGAGATGGTACTCCATTGTCTGTCCAAAGCTTTGCATAAAGTTAGCTTGATTGCTGTAGCTTGATTGCAAAATGCCAAATATGACCATTTCAAGAGCACATAAGGGTTCATGTATTCCTACATCCTCTCCCTAAAAAAAATTGCTTTGAATTTTCCTGTATTTGAATTCTCCGGTTGGATATGATGAGTGTGCCTTGGAATTGAACCATGTCGGTTGAGCAAGGAAAAAAAATGCTATGAGGCACTGTATAAGGGGTAGACCTCAATTGCAAATGACACAATAGTACCTAAGTCTGACAGCCATTTTAGTTTTCTTTTTGGGGTAAAATAAAGATGAATAAAAGTAAATAATATCCCTACAAAGTAATTAGTTTAGTACAGTCATCCCAAGGAGGGTGACTCCGCTCAAGTCATTTAGTAGTTACCCAATAAGCAAGCTTAAAGAGCATTGACAATTAGTTATATATTCCTAGACAATTTTTACTTTTTTTTTTAACTTTGTTCGCGAATTTTATAAGTTCCTATTGTTTAACAGAACCAAATCCTATTGGTAGAGCTGGATAGATACACTACAAGAAAATTACGTTTCTGTGACAGGCGAAAGTCGTCACTAAAAATTCAGAAGTCGTCACAAAAAAAGTCAGTGACGACTTTTACTGCTGTCACAGAGCTGTCACTAGTTCTAAGTCACAAAAGGGGGTCCATGTGACGACTGTTGAAAGTCGTCACAAACGATTTCGCTTTTGTGATGACTCTTGTCGTCACTCATTGTTGTACATTGTGTGACGACTTTTATTGTCACTAAGCTGGCTAAATTCTTGTCATAGTCAACCCTTGGAGTTGTCACATTATGCTTCCGTTCAGTGACGACTTTTGTTGTCATTGTTTTCCATCCATAAAAAGTGACGACTTTCTGGTGTCACTAGTGAAACTTGTTGGCAGTGACAACTTTTTTATTGTCATTTATTTTTTTTGTAAAAAGCAATAATCTAATGTTAATTACGCAACATAGCTGCCAACAATCACAAAACGTTCATTGAGTAGCAAGGAGAAAAAAAAAGCCAACATACGAAAAGAAAGCCAACATTCATTTCCAATAGAAGATCAACCCAAATACATATATATATAAATGTTGCCTCAAATGAGTCATAAACCATGCACCATCCAAAATAAGCCATTCAGTTACAATACTAGTGATTTCCCATCCACAATAGAGAGTAGTAAAGTTCTATACAAAAATATGAGCACGATTCCCATCTAGAACAAAACATGAGCACGATAGGCCTTGTAGTCTTCAATTCAAAAACCATCTTCACAGCAATGACTGGCTTCTTCTTCTTGGGAATCGTGTTAGAACCTACACGTTACCAAAATTGAAGCAATGAGCACTGGTGTTAAAACTGGAACTACACTTCTAGATAGGCACCATATTATAAAAACTAATGTCACTCTAATTTGAAATTATAGCAATCTAAGTAAATTGATTAACACAAAAATAAAGTGAAATTATAGCAAATAAGACATTGAATGTATATTCTGTGAAATATAGAATAACAATACAAACACAATAAATATCTGCATGTTCACAAATATATATGCAATAACAATAACAATAACAACAATGAAATCCCAAAATCATTGAGAGCCTAGATGATCGTGAACCACACAGTATATCAAGAAAAAAAAAACACACACACACACACACAATCACAGGTGCCTCTTTTTCCTTAGCACAAAAAAAAAATTCTGATACAGAAAAATTTAGATGAGTTCGACAAAGAAAAAAGTGGAATACATCCCAACGTTCAAACACATTTGCTTTAAAAACACTAAAGTTTTGGTTGCAACATCCAGCACCTCAATGGCTGTAATTAAACATGAACAAGATTTCAAGCACCTAAATCAGCCTCAAGCAACTCAATTGCATTAAACAGGAATCAGATTTGGTGGAATCAGATTTGGTGGAACCAGATTTCAAGTGCCATCAAGCAACTAAATTGACATCAAGCAACCCAATTGTATTAAAAATGAATCTCTATTTTGTAGAACCAGAATTCAAGTGCCTCAATTGTAATAACTATGAAGAGCAAACAATTTATTTATACCACAAAAGAAATTAGACATCCAGGCAAATGATGAAATACATTCCTAAGCACAATATGCCAAAGTAAAGACCATATTCATACCTCTTGAACCAGCAATAAACAAAGCAGACTGAACAAAGAAAATCATGTACCCAGGATACAATCCCTGCGACACAACAGATACATTTAATTATGTAATGAGGTGATATTCAGATTATTTATTATCTAAAAAAAGGGGAGAAATGAAAGGTCATATGGCTAGTGGACATGTTGCGTCTCAAGGGAAGGGAGAAGTATTATCACCAAAATTGGGGTAACAAAGATGCATTTGCTTTCAGATGGCAATAATACAAAGGATAATGCAATTAGGAAGAAAATGACCTGGGGACTATTATCAAAGAATATAAGCATCAAACACAGGTCATCATAACAGCCCGAGATCAGAGCATCAAAGATATAAAGGAATGTGGAAACACATATTAAATACAAATATAAATTGAAAACATGCCTTCTTCTCTTTATTACATTTGACAAAGTTTCCATGATGTTAAACATGGTGATAATCAGGAAGCCAAGAACACAACCAAGACTTTATCCCATTCAATCTCACCCTTGTACATCAGCCCTTTACTTCTATTCTACCCTTTTTTGGTCATGCTCTTCCATAAGCAGCAAGACCACATATTAATTAAATTACTAACATTCCACTGTGGTTTTAGTCCATCTTTTCCTCCAGCCTGCAATTGTCGTCCTATAACTCTTTCCAACATTGCAACTTTTGATTATATGGAAACATCCGGATTTCCATATCAATTTGTTAAGTTATCTTCCAAAGATAACAACTATATTCTTTTCTTATATCACAATAAAATCAGTAAATAGGACCAAATGGATGGCACCAAAATGTGCTCCATGCAGCTCAAGAAACAACATATTGCATCGACCAATATTCCTGATTCAGGAAAGCCAAGTATATAGCCAAATCATAGAAGATGGCCAACACAAGCAATCAAGTTTTATTTGCCAGTACCCTACAGAATCATGTTGTTGAAATTGTTAGCATGCACAGGTTATCAAAACTAATTAGACCATGCAAGAAAAATAAGCTGCCCTTGTTCGATTCAGCTTTTCTGAAGCTGATTAGAAAAGGTGATCATCCAAAAGGTGAACTCCAAAAATTTGGAATTACGTTTCACTTTTAAAATTTCTCCAACCTAAAAAGCTGTTTTCAAAACTAACTAGAAGACTGCTCCTCATAAATAGCCTTTCTGCATAAAATCGATTCTGTTACTCAGATGCTTTTAGCTTAAAAGAAACTATAATTAGCTGATTTTAAGAAACCAAGAAGAGAACCTGTATTTAGCTAATTAATATATATTTTACAATAAGGACCCATGCACCTGTTAGGAACATAAATGTTTAACTTCCATGAATACAACTACTACCAATTCCGATAGTGATATATGATCAGAAATATAATACTAAACTAATGAAACCATGTCTTCTCAAAAGAAAGGAAATGAAAGAAAAAAACTATAGCTCATACTTACATGCCATACAACACTGACAGTTTGCGTAGCCAGCAACTGAAAGAAACCAGCTTTCTTACCATCCTGGACAAGCCGCTCATATACATCTAAAAAACAAAATGGAGATCAGGCACCAATGTTGCTTCTAGCTTTGCTTCCAAATTTGTGTAATACAAGATGGAAAGCATGACATGCATGATAATATGAGCTTATACATAGAGGAATTAGTTTACGAGATGGATATCAAGCTCATAAATTTGGTTCTTGCAGCAGCGAGCAAAAGAGTAGTTCCTTAATACTTGTGACCTCTCCAGAGGTCTAATTACCATGGCCTTGAAAAGTTATGTTCACTTAAAATGTTGTTGCATTTAACTCTAGTAAGGAGGAAAATTAAGGCATTATATTCTTATCATTGATGAAGTTCCTTGACTCTCATAGATGGTATTGAAGCCGATAACATGAGGAACAAGAACAGTAATCTGCTCTCAAGCGAAGCAGATAGCTCAAATATCCAACTCAATTGCAGATGATAAGAGTGCATTTCTAAAATGTATCATTCAATCTCAACTAACCACATGATTCTTCATGACTAAAATTTAAGATATATCTACAATTTCAGCTCCAAACCCTTAGATAAAATAACTTTGTCTATTAAGCATGTCTTCTTAAGTATCATAACCATGTAATTTATTAGATAAGTGCTACAAACTCCTTTCTCGATCTGGTTAAGTTAATAAAGTTCCAGATATAGTTATAAAGCCCTCCCTTTGATTTGCGCACTTCAAACCCCTTGCCAGCCTCCCAAAACCCCACGCCTCCTAAAATGCCCATGTAGATATATCATATGTCATATATGTCAAATGTGGGTCAACAGTAAGCCATAAGCTAGCTTTACTTCCACAACATAATACACAAGGTCTAGAAGAAAATTTAACTCACAATGCCCTAACACTGTTCATACTCGAGATCGCAAGTGTTTCGGATGCGATTTGGCCAAGAGTATTACCTTCCCCACTGCTAATTAACAATCTAGTTCATAAATTAGTCTTTACAATAGAAGGCTGAGCAGCTTTTGAAAGCAAAAAAAAAAAAAAAACACACATACCGCACAATTAGCTGAAGAGGGGGTCGGAGGAAAGTCTAAGCTGAAGTCGCGGAACGAGGAGGGAGCTTGGAAGTGTTCTGACTTCGCTTCTTCGGCGAGCTTGACCTGAAGATTGGCACTCGTCAATGGTGCTTTAGAGGAGCATTTTGCGGAAGCAGAAGGTGTTTGAGGTCCAGAGTTTTTCGGTGTTCACCATAGGAAGGAAAGACTGAGAATGAAATTTGTCTAAGTGTTGGAAGAGAGAAGCGGCGAGACTTTTGTTTGTCTGTGAACAACCAAAAACGACGTCGTTTTGTAGAGATTTCAGCCACCCGCCTCGCGCCTCTTTCAGATTTCAGACTGGCGCTCTTTTTTTTTTTGGCATCTAAGCACGTCTTTGAGATTCCAGGATTCGCGCCTTTAGCTTCACACATCTTTTTTCTTTTTTTTTTCCCTGGTCAAATTTTTTTTTTCAGGTTTCTTTTTTCATACTTAATCTCTTTTTTTTCCTTAATCTCATCTATAAATATCAAATAAATTATTTGATATTGGTTTCTTTTTTGTGCATGTATATATATGTGTGCTTGTTTGTGTCTATATACATCTTTTTGGGTTTGGACAACTCAATATACAAATTATTTAAGAAATTACCTTACAATAAAACTTACACAATAAAACATGTTTCAAAAATTTAACATGCATAGAATTGCTTATATATAGTATAGCACTTCTTACTCATGCTTATCCTACTCTTTGCCTATTACTTAGTTTTTATAATAAATTAAAAGAAACATGTAATCAAATATTCTGTTAAATGTGTTACAACTCTCAATCTTATTGCACGACAAATATTTTACTGAATAATTTTAATTTCGTATATACCCATTCCATATGAAAATAATTATTACTTATGATGTATTACACGTTATACTAATCTTTCACAGTGCTAACATTAGACTACAAATTATATTCTTTTTTTTTTTTTTTAAACTACGATTTTATTAGAATCAAGAAAATCAAAATATACAGGCTTCAGTGAGAAATAGCTCGAGTACGAATCGCAGGAATCTGCGACCTATCTAAACCTAAGGCCCCCCTTGCCACCCTTGGCAACTCAGACTGTGTCGTATACAAAATAATACCCTCAGAATGTGCCCCAACCTTGGCTAAGGCATCCGCCACTTGATTCATTTCCCGATAACAATGCCCCACCGTCCACTCCAACCCTTGGACAGCCCGTAACGATTCCAGATCCGACCGAACTGACCACGGACACCTGACTTGTCTTACCAGGAGGTTGACTAACACAAGAGAATCCACCTCCACCCGAATCCTCGAGAAACCCCGAAGACGGCATTGTTGCACCCCAAACACCAAAGCCTTTATCTCCGCTTGCAGACATGTAAGTTCCCCAAACGGAACAGAAAAGCCAAACAACAAAGCACCAGACGAGTCCCTAAACACACCACCCCCGCCACTAACGCCCGGGTTGCCAAGCGAGCACCCATCCGTATTTAACTTGAAGGCTCCCTGGACTGGAAATTCCCAACAAACCACTCTATGGGAATACCGAGGCCTCCACCCAGAGAAGATGGAGAGGACCGTCGACCAGGAGCCAACCCCAAAAAACTCACCTGCAAACTTCTTGGAAAATAGCCCTACGACATCTGCCAAGATACGGTCACAAATGGTCTGTCGACGCAGGAGCTGCCCTTCAAAAATTGCAAGATTCCGTGCCAACCAAATATGCCAACAAATAATGCAAGGCAAAACCGAATGTAATGATTCCAGACGAGAGTGCCGAACCGGTTGGCACCACCAAGCCGCCAAACGCGACCGCACCCCCATACCTCTATAACTCACTCCAGCGCTATTCCCAAAAAAGGTCCACAGAAAAAGAGCTAACTCACCTTCCGCAAAGACATGATCCAATGACTCAGATTGCGAGGCCAAGCAGCAAAAACACTTGGAAGGGCCATAGACTTGCAACCTTCCTAGGGACGATGCCAACGGTAAACGATCCCGCAGCAATCTTACCATGAAGAATGATATCTTGATTGGAATTACAGGGTGCCAAACCCTTTCAAACATGAAAGATGAGGGGGTCTGACTACCAAGCAGCACGTATGTGGAAGCAATGGAGAAATCTCCTGACTCTGTCAAGGACCACACCGCACGATCATCCGCGGATCCCACTGGGGCAACTTTAGTAATTATCTCTGATACTATGTCATCAGGAACCCAAAGCCGTAGCAACTGTTGATTCCACCTTCCATTCAATACGAAATCCCTAACTAAGTGATCAGAAACACTTTGTAACCGTTGACACAGAGGACCAGAACCCATCCAATTGTCGAACCAGAAATTACACTGTCCCGACCGCATCTCCCACCAAAGATTTTGCTCCGCCACCTCACGAATCTGAAGCAAACGCCTCCACATATATGAACTGCCCTGACCCGCCGCTACCATGCATGGATGACTCTGCCGACAATACTTGGCTCTCATAAATGTCGCCCATAAACACTCTCCCGTACGGAAACGCCACCACAATTTGAATGAGAATGCTGTATGAACATCCAGAAGCGATCGAACACCAACCCCGCCCTGTGACGGGTCGGCACACAGGTCTGCCCACTTAATCCAATGATGTCGGAAGCCACCTTCCCGCTCCCCCCAGAGAAAATTTGCCATAGCCCGTTCAACTAAAGCTAGAACTCCCTTTGGAGGGCATGAAGCTGCCAATAAATGAGTTGGGATTGCTGAAAGCACGTGTTTGATGAGTACAATCCGACCCCCATTGGATAGAAATCTGGACCGCCATGAAGAAACTTTAGAAATAACTGACTGTACCAGCTCCATGAAGTATAGACACTTCCGGCGCCCCACAAAAAGCCGGCGCCCCACAAAAAGCGGACACCCCAAGTAACGCACGGGAAACGACTTCAGACCAAATCCAGTTACCCGTCGAATCCTTGCCACACACTGACTAGGCAGTTTAGCATGCACCATGAACCCGCTCTTTTGAACATTAATCTCCTGCCCCGAAACTGCTTCATATTTTCCAATAATCTGCATAACACATCTCAGCGAAGCGGATGAAGCACCTGAAAAAACCAGGACGTCATCTGCATAACTGAGATGCGTGATCATAGGACAGCCCCGCGGAACTGAAAAATTTTTATGCTCAGACATGTCTATTATGTCAACTTAGCAAAAATTACAAATATCTAAAACTAGTTTGTTATTATATCATTTGCATTTTGCTAATACGTAATGAATAGGGGCTAAATTATAAAATTAGGGTGTCATATCTTTTGTGCTTTTGCTCATATAAAAGAATTGGGGGCTAAATAATAAAATTAGGGTGCCATGGTAGAATTAGTGAAATTTGATGAAAATAGTATAGAATTGCTTATATACAGTATAGCACTTCTTACTCATGCTTATCCTACTCTTTGTCTATTACTTAGTTTTTATAATAAATTAAAAGAAACATGTAATCAAATATTCTGTTAAATGTGTTACAACTCTCAATTTTATTGCACGACAAATATTTTACTGAATAATTTTAATTTCGTATATACCCATTCCATATGAAAATAATTATTACTTATGATGTATTACACGTTATACTAATCTTTCACAGTGCTAACATTAGACTACAAATTATATTCAATTACACATTTTCAAATTATTTCAGTTATTGATTTTTGGGGGTTGTTATAAGTAATAATAAACAATTCATGAAAAAATTTTTATGCTCAGACATGTCTATTATGTCAACTTAGCAAAAATTACAAATATCTAAAACTAGTTTGTTATTATATCATTTGCATTTTGCTAATACGTAATGAATAGGGGCTAAATTATAAAATTAGGGTGTCATATCTTCTGTGCTTTTGCTCATATAAAAGAATTGGGGGCTAAATAATAAAATTAGGGTGCCATAGTAGAATTAGTGAAATTTGATAAAAATACTATAGAATTGCTTATATACAGTATAGCACTTCTTACTCATGCTTATCCTACTCTTTGTCTATTACTTAGTTTTTATAATAAATTAAAAGAAACATGTAATCAAATATTCTGTTAAATGTGTTACAACTCTCAATCTTATTGCACGACAGATATTTTACTGAATAATTTTAATTTCGTATATACCCATTCCATATGAAAATAATTATTACTTATGATGTATTACACGTTATACTAATCTTTCACAGTGCTAACATTAGACTACAAATTATATTCAATTACACATTTTCAAATTATTTCAGTTATTGATTTTTGGGGGTTGTTATAAGTAATAATAAACAATTCATGAAAAAATTTTTATTCTCAGACATGTCTATTATGTCAACTTAGCAAAAATTACAAATATCTAAAAATAGTTTGTTATTATATCATTTGCATTTTGTTAATACATAATGAATAGGGGTTAAATTATAAAATTAGGGTGTCATATCTTCGGTGCTTTTGCTAATATAAAAGAATTGGGGGCTAAAAAATAAAATTAGGGTGTCATAGTACAATTAGTGAAAGTTGATGAAAATACTGTAGTATACAGTGATGCAAAAAGTTGTCATAAAATTGGAACTGGGTAGACTTTCAATGACAAGAAGTTATGTTGTCACTGTAGAGAGAGCGTTTGTGACGACTTTACTTGAGTTGTCATAAAATCATTTCTCGCGGCATCAAATGAGATGCGCGCCAACTATTTCGTGACGAGTTGAGAATGACAACTTCCAATGTTGTCACTGATTATGCTTGTGATGTACTCATCTGTGATGACACCTAATGTCGTCACTGAATTAGGTTATCTGTGACAAGATTTTTGTTGTCACATAAATTTTTGTCACTGAAAAATATATTTCTTGTAGTGATATGGGTTTATTCTCCTTTTGGTGGAAGAAAACTTCCACAGATTCACTGCACGACGTCATATTCCTAATTTTTGTAAATTGACGGAGTACAAACAAAGTTCTAACAAGGCTGTCTTTCGTTTTATCTTTTGCTAATTATTTGATGATAAATCATTATAATATCATTAGTTATTCTCGTTGCATTGTAATTAAATAAAAAATTTAAAAAACTTATATGCAAAGTGCTCTTTAGGATTTGGATGGAATCCAAAAAACCCTTTAATTCCGTCCTTGGTCAAGACCCTGTCGCGGACAAGCTTAAATTTTTCAGAGTTATTTGCAAATTTGTAAGCATGAGGCATGATCAATCCTTGATTTCTTTCCATGGATGGATCCTTTCACTTAAAAGAAGTAGGGTACATTGCCTGTATCTTTCCTTTGGGTAGGCAACTTCTAGTATGCCTCTCTTGGTTGTTATGTACAATGAGTTTTAGCTCAAAATTATCCATCACTAGAGAAAGTCAACTCTCGAACTTACTACAGATAAGACATGTAAACGGTGGGGTTTCATGCATACGCAACTTGGGTCAATGCTGTCGACATTTTAACATCTCTACCGACGGCTGTTGGAGGCAATTTACGAGCTAAACCATGAGCGTTAGAAGTCTGGAATATTTTACTTCTTCCAGCTACACATGTCCCTTGCCTTATTTAGTGTTCTAATGTACTTGTTTGATTGTTTCCTAGCAGAATTATATAAATTTGTGTCTACTTATATTAAGATCATGGGTTGTGTATTGATAGGTTTTACTCTCTTTTAAGAGATTCTTCTCTCCGATTTGGCAATTGAAATATCCATAGAACTACTATTGTGGCTTGTAATTCAAATTCAAGGGACGAATTAAATAGCATTTAACCATCTATTGGTTAAAAAAGACAAGACATAAATGCGATACTAATTTATGCCACAAGAAATTTAAAGTACATGGTTTGCAATACTACATGGTACTTGTCCATTGTAAAAGCTAGAGGTTTTCAACATATTTTAGGACTTATCGTTTCTTTTTTTTAATAAGCTGAAGATTTTGAATTTAATATCTCCTACTTACAATTCCTAACTGATAGAGCGTTTAATTGGTACAATTTGCACTGTTATTTTGTCCTAATTTTGGCTATTCACTGTGCCAAGTATTGAGGTTTAACTCATATTTTGTATTTGTGTGAATTATAGGTGGTCGGCATTAAAAATGATCTCTTGAGGCAAATTTCCAGAAGACCCTTCGTCTCAGAGCGTGGCCACGCCAAAGAAGGTAGACGAAACCGAATGCCGGACCCTGGTCCACGTGAACCCGAAGCATGGGATCACAACTCTTTGCTCCAGGCTTTTGTTCCAGACGTCTCTTTTACTTTTCTTTTGGGGCGGCGGCTATAAAAGAGAAAAAGAAGATTCAGAATCGGGGAGAAGGACTACTTTTAGCTTTAGTTTCTTTTTTCTACTTTTTGGTCAGACGCCGTCTTTTGTTTTTTCGTCTTCCTACTTCGGCAGCAATTACATTAGAAATTAGGGGGACATTAGCTTCCGTCTGGTCTCTTTTCTGTCAGACGCTTTTGGGTTTCTCTTTTCTCTCTATCCGCAATTAGGGAAAAAGATTCCCCTTGTGCGCGCGGCTCCATTGTGGACGCAAAATACGAAGAAATTGTTCCTTCATTGTTTCACCCTTCCAACTCTCCGACAATCAATTGAATGAACTCAATTAAATCGCGCAAGGTTGATACGATGAGGAGCGGCTAATTTTCTCCTCTACCCAAAGGTTGACGCGAAGGCGCGGTCCATAATATCTGTGAGATCTAATCGAATCTTCATTATTTCTTCCAATTTATTGCTATTCGTGCGTTTCCTGAATTAATTGTTCATGGGTATTGTATTAATTGAATATCAACGGCCGGGTATTTGATTTAATTTAATAGCCTACTGCCACGTTAATTAAATAGAATCCGTAATTGTTCATTTAGTTAACACCCCGTGGCAACCACCATAATTGGCTTTATGATGGGGAAACGCAAGATCTAGCTTAAATAAACCCTCTTAGCGTGTTTATTGGTTAGGGTTGGGTTCTTCTAGCTTTAATGCAATTGGGTAATTAAATTCCTATGGTCATACCTAGGGTTGTTATCTGGTTAGGGAAGCAGTTAATGGTCGTATCTTGACTGTCGAAAAAGTAAGGAAGAACTGGTTGTCAGAGCTTATTGATAACTATAACCAACCTAGTGATGAATGGATGAAATACCTTTGCATCGATGAGCATTTAATTGGACCGTACCTGAGCAGTTGAATCTTTGGGTAGAATTTTATTAATTGCTATTTTTAGTGAATTGTGCTTTGTGAGTTGGTTTTGAATTTAGTTCGCTTTATTTTTATTTTTATTATTATTTTTATTTTAATTGTTTGCCTCCCATTGAAAATTCCCCAATTCCATTCTACTAATTTGGAAAGAAATAATTTCCTACCCGCTCCCTGTGGAATCGACCCTACTTGCCATTGTACACAAAAGTAATACTCTTATAGACTAATCTGGTATATCGGATCAAGCAAACTCTTCGGGAATAGGGTGAATCAAGTAACCCATTGCACACCTAGGGTCCCTGCTCCAGTACTTGGATTTGTTCTATAATTATTTGTGGTGGTAATTAGGACTTTTTAGTAATTATTATTGCACAGGTTCGGCACCTGTCAATTTTTGGCGCCTTTGCCGGGGAGTTGGCGTTTGGATTATTTGTTTCTTTTCAAATTCAGTTTTTATTTTATTTTATTTTTATTCTATTCTTCTTGGTATTTTTGCTAGTTTATGCCCCGTTCTTCTCGCACAGGTGAATTAGTATACGATCCTGAGGTTGAGAAGGCAGTGCGTAGGCGGATGCAAGAGACCAAGAGACAAAAAGGAGGGCACTTATTTGCTGCAAACGAGTCAGTGGAAGACGAAGTAAGCATGGCCAACACCCAAACATTAAGGGAGCTGGCTGCCCCGGAGCTGACTCACCAGCCCTTATGCATCACATTCCCCACTCTGGCTGAGAATACTGCTTTCGAACTGAAGTCGGGGCTGATTCACCTCTTACCTTTTTTCTATGGTCTCTCTGGCGAAGAACCTCACAAGCACGTTAAGGAGTTCGAGGTGGTTTGCTCTAATATGAAACCTCCTGGGGTCACTGAAGAGCAAATTAGACTGAGAGCCTTTCCCTTCTCTCTCAAGGATGCAGCTAAAGATTGGCTGTACTACCTACCAGCAGGTAGTATTACCACATGGGTACAGTTGAAGAAGAAGTTTTTGGAAAAATTTTTTCCTGCATCCAGGGCTGCGAGTTTGAGGAAGGAAATCTGCAACATTAAAACGTATCCCGGGGAGTCCTTGTATGAATATTGGGAAAGGTTTAACAAGTTGTGCACTAGATGCCTGCAGCATCAAATTAGTGAACAACTGTTAATCCAATACTTCTATGAAGGACTCCAATCAACTGATAGGAGTATCATTGACGCTGCGAGTGGGGGAGCACTGGCAAACAAGACACCGAGGGAGGCATGGGAGCTTATTGAAGCTATGGCAGAGAATTCTCAGCAGTTTGGCTTCCGAGAGAGTAACCCTACCCGCAGGGTTAATGAGGTGGAGTCGACATCTATTCAGCAACAGTTGTCAGAACTCACATCCGTTGTTCGACAACTAGCTGTGGGGAATATGCCCCAAGTAAAGGCCTGTGGAATCTGCACAAATACGGGCCACCCTACTGACTCATGCCCTATATTGCAAGAGGATGGGGCTGAGCAAGTGAACATGGCTGGGGACGTGCCCGCGCCTCGTAGGCAGTACGATCCATACTCCAACACGTACAATCCAGGTTGGAGAGATCACCCCAATTTCAGCTATGGTAATAGGCCACAAAATGCATTCTCCAATCGTCCACCAGGATTTCAGCAACCTTGGCAACAGAAGTCCCAGCCCTCGTCCTCAAATTCAGGAAGTTCTTTGGAGGAAATTGTCAAGAGTTTGGCCACAACTACCACTCAGCTCCAGCAGGAGACTAGAACCTTGGTCGCGAGCACTACTCAGTTCCAACATGATACCAAGGCGGGCATGAAGGACATGGAAACTCGTATGAGTCAAATGACAACTGCCATTAATCGCCTGGAGTCCCACGTCTATGGAAAATTGCCATCGCAACCTGAGGCAAACCCCAAAAATGTAAGTGCCATGACATTAAGGAGTGGAAAGGAAGTGGAGGGGCCAAAGGTCACGAACTTCAAGAGTAAAAGTGAAGACGAGATCGAAAAGGAGATAGAGGAAGAAGGACACATTCGTGGAGGTCCTGAGGTAACTCTTACACCATCATTACCCGTTAAATCTACTTTACCCCATTTTCCATGCAGGTTGGCAAAGACGAAGAAGGCAGAGAAGGAAAAAGAGATCTTGGACGTGTTCAAAAAAGTGGAGATCAACATCCCCTTGTTGGAAGCAATTAAGCAGGTGCCGAAATACGCGAAATTTCTCAAGGATCTATGCACCCATAAAAGGAAATTGAGAGGGGATGAAAGAGTAGCGGTGGGAGAAAACGTGTCAGCCATGCTCCAAAGAAAGCTCCCACCCAAGTGTGGAGATCCAGGTATGTTCACGATCCCCTGTAAGATAGGGAATACACCGATCAGGAAAGCAATGTTAGATTTAGGGGCGTCAATCAATGTGATGCCGAAGACCATTTTTGCTTCTCTAAATCTTGGGCCACTTAAGGAAACAGCCATCATAATCCAACTAGCTGATCGCACAAATGCTTATCCAGAGGGGCTAGTTGAAGATGTTCTGGTTCAGGTAAATGAATTAGTTTTTTCTGCAGATTTTTATATCTTGGACATGGGAGATGAAAAATCATTAAATCCGTCACCTATCTTGTTAGGTAGACCGTTTCTTAGCACTGCTAGGACTAAGATAGATGTGAATGAGGGTACTTTGTCAATGGAATTTGATGGTGAAACTGTGAATTTCAATATTTTTGAGGCGATGAAATATCCAGAAGAATCTAACTCGGTCTTTGCTTTGAGCATTATTGAGCCTTGTGTGCAGGAAACTTTCGAATTAGACGGCAAAGACGCATTGGAAGTGGCTCTAATCAAGCATCTGGAGTTGGGTGTAACTCTTGATGTGCGCCTAAGGGAAGAGTTGCTCCATGCTGTTGAGGCCTTACACTCGCTACCCACCGTATCTCCAAGGTATGAACTTACTTCTCTTTTTGTGCCAGAGGCTCAGACAAAGTTGCTCCCTTCAATTGTGCAGGCACCGGAGTTAGAATTAAAGCCTCTCCCGAAGCATCTAAAGTACGCATTCCTAGGAGACCGGGAGACACTGCCAGTGATCATCTCTGCATATCTATCTCCAAGTCAAGAAGACAAACTGGTGCGAATCCTTAGGGAGCATAAGGAGGCAATTGGGTGGAGCATAGCCGATATTAAAGGGATCAGCCCGTCCTTGTGCATGCACCGGATAAGACTCGAGGATGATGCAAAGCCGGTGAGGCAAGCACAGCGAAGATTGAACCCCCTGATGATGGAAGTTGTGAAAAAGGAGATACTCAAGCTCCTAGAGGTGGGGATCATTTTTGCTATCTCGGATAGTCCGTGGGTGAGTCCTGTCCAAGTGGTCCCGAAGAAGGCGGGAGTGACCGTAGAGGAGAACCAGGAGGGTGATATGGTCCCGGTCAGAAAAGCTACTGGCTGGTGTCAGTGCATCGACTACCGGAGGCTAAATTCTGTGACTAAAAAGGACCATTTTTCCCTCCCTTTTATTGATCAGATGGTTGAACGACTGGCGGGTCGTGTTTACTATTATTTTTTGGATGGCTTTTCAGGTTACTTTCAGATCACGATCGCACCGGAAGATCAGGAAAAGACTACCTTCACATGCCCATTTGGTACGTTTGCCTACCGCCGGATGCCTTTCGGCCTCTGCAATGCTCCAGCAACCTTTCAACGGTGTATGGTGAGTATTTTCTCTGAGTATGTGGAAGAAATAATTGAGGTGTTCATGGATGATTTTAATGTATACGGGGACAGTTTTGATGAATGCCTTGAGAATCTGGCTCTAATTCTGAAAAGATGCATAGAGACGAATTTGGTGTTTAATTGGAAAAAATGCCACTTTATGGTAGATCATGGCATTGTCTTAGGGCACGTTGTGTCGGCTAAGGGAATAGAGGTAGATAAAGCTAAAATAGACCTTATTTCTGCTCTACCTTACCCCGTATGTGTACGGGAAGTGCGTTCGTTTTTGGGCCATGCAGGATTTTACAGGAGGTTTATAAAAAACTTTTCAAAGATAGGAGCACCCCTGTTCAAGTTACTGCAGAAGGACGTGCTGTTTGATTTCACAAATGAATGTAAGATGGCTTTCGATAAATTGAAGGAGTCGTTGACATCGCCGCCTGTCATTCAACCACCAGATTGGAGCGTTCCGTTTGAAATCATGTGCGACGCGAGTGACTATGCCGTGGGGGCCGTTTTGGGGCAAAGAATTGGAAGAGTGCCATACGCGATTTACTACGCGTCGAGAGCATTAAGTGGAGCCCAACTTAATTATTCCACGACGGAGAAAGAATTACTAGCTGTTGTTTTTGTTCTAGAAAAATTTAGGTCATATTTATTGGGTGCAAAAGTAATTATTTTCTCTGCTCATGCAGCCTTGAGGTACTTGCCAGCGCAGAAGGATGCAAAATCAAGGCTGATTAGGTGGATCTTGCTCCTGCAGGAATTCGATCTAGAGATCAAGGACAAGAGCGGAGCCGAAAATTTGGGGGCTGACCATTTGAGCCGATTGCTCACAAATCAAGAAGATCTACAGTTGAGAGAATCATTTCCCGAAGAGCAACTTTTAGCCATTAATTCGTCGGCACCATGGTATGCTGATATTGTCAATTTTTTGGTAGCAAACCAATTACCTACAGGTTGGCCAAAGGCTAGAAGAGATAAATTAAAAAGTGACGCCAAGCACTATATTTGGGATGACCCCTACCTGTGGAGGCAATGCTCGGACCAAGTGATAAGAAGGTGTGTAAGTGCAGGTGAGTTTCATTCTATTTTGACTTTCTGTCATTCATTTGCATGTGGAGGACATTTTGGTCCAAAGCGGACGGCTCGTAAAGTGTTAGAAAGTGGTTTTTATTGGCCTACTCTCTTTAAGAATGCATATTTGTTCTGCAAATCTTGTGATAAGTGTCAAAGGGTGGGGAATATTTCTCGAAGAGACCAAATGAGTCAAACTCCCATATTATTTGTTGAAATTTTTTATGTCTGGGGTATAGATTTCATGGGTCCCTTCCCCTCGTCTTTTGGTTTCTTGTACATTATACTTGCTGTTGACTATGTTTCCAAATGGGTGGAGGCAAAAGCCACCCGAACTAATGATTCTAGAGTGGTCGCAGATTTTATAAGATCTAACATTTTTGTCCGTTTCGGAATGTCGAGAGCTATAGTGAGTGACAGGGGCACCTATTTCTGTAATAAGACAATCACTGCATTGTTTCGTAAGTATGGTGTGCTCCATAAAGTGTCAACTCCATATCATCCACAAACGAATGGGCAGGCCGAAGTGTCGAATAGGGAGGTCAAGTCAATTTTAGAGAAGATGGTGCGGCCTGATAGGAAAGACTGGAGTCTGAAATTGGAAGATGCTCTCTGGGCCTATCGCACCGCATATAAAACACCGATTGGGATGTCCCCATACAGGTTAGTTTTTGGGAAGCCCTGCCACCTCCCGGTAGAATTTGAACACAGAGCATTCTGGGCGCTTAAGCGGTGTAATATGGACCTTATGGAGGCCGGGGGACACAGAAAGCTCCAATTACAGGAGTTGGAAGAATTAAGGAATGAAGCCTACGAGAACACTGCAATATATAAGGAGAAGAGTAGAATTTTTCATGACCAACAAGTGTCGAGGAAGTCGTTTGTCATAGGGCAAAAAGTCCTACTTTATCACTCGAGACTTAAGTTTTTTCCTGGTAAGTTGCGTTCCCGTTGGATTGGTCCATTTGTTATTACTAATATTTCTCATTATGCTGCAGTGGAAATCCAAAGTCTGAAGACGGAGAAAAGGTTCGTAGTCAATGGTCACCGTCTAAAGCCTTATTATGAAGGGTTTAATAGTGAGCAAGTGGAGGTTCTATTCCTTGATAATCCAAGTGGTGAAATCTAAACAGTTGAAGGCCATGTCTAGCCAAAGACGTTAAAGAAAGGCGCTGCTTGGGAGGCAACCCAAGGATTACAATATTAGTTGTGATCATTCTTCATTACTCTGCAATTTTTCAGTTCCTTTTTATGTTTTGATTGTTTTTGTGGTGTTGGACAGAAGAATAGGGGTTCCAAGGCGTGCCCACGCCTTGGAAAGGTTGCTCCAGGTGCCCTGAGCAAATTGGAGACTAGCAGTTCCAAGGCGTGCCCACGCCTTGACGGAAATTCGTTTGGACATCATTTAGATACTGTGGTCAGAAGACCATGCCCTCCAAGGCGTGCCCACGCCTTCCAACCCCTTCGATAGCGAAAGTAAAAAAAAAAAAAATTTTTGACCCAGACCCTTTTTTTTTTTTTTCACTTTGTCTTCTTCTTTGCTTAGTCCTGCCCCGTACTTCTGTCTAAGTTTTTCCCCGCTGAAGTTCCTTTGTTGGTGTCTTAGTAGCCATTTCACTTCCTTCTCCCCTTGTGTTGTCGGTCGTCCTTCGCCGTGCGCCGCCTCTGCTAGCTGCCGCCGCCGCTGCCTTCCACCAGCAGTCTGCCGCCGCCCGCGAGGTCCAGCAGCTCCGCAGCGAGCAGCCAGCACGGCGTCAGATTCGCGGCCGCAGCAGATCCGCAGCCTCCGCACCACGCGCGACAGGAGCGCGTGCAAGCTTCGCCCAGCAGCGCGCCTGTGCGCCAAACCCCCTGCGCGTCTGCTCCTTTTTCTCTGCTGCTCCACCCTGAGCCCAGCAACGCGCGCCTGCCGCGCGTGACCTCCAGCGCGCAACCCTCGCGCGCACAGACAACAACCACGCCCACCCCACCGCGCGCTCCACAGCGCCTCGCCAGTCGCACAGCACCCGATCTGCGCAGCCCGCCTGCGCGGCCTTCCTCACAGCCTCGTGCCACCATGTTCTCCCTCTCCTCAATTTTCCGTCCCAACAGGGGCCAGGAAAAAGTGGTACCCCTATTTGCCTCTCTTGTTGAATTAGTGACTTCGATTGGGAATTTTAATTGCTAAATTTTCGCTTCCTTCGGGGTTAACAAAAAATTTATTCGGGTAATTGGAGGGACTGTTTGATTGTTGTCTGAAAGTGGGAGACCTAGCACCTGCCTTTCTTTGATTATCTATTTTGGGACATCTGTGGGCTCTGGTTAATTTATATTTTAATTCAAGTGGTCAGTTGCTCGTTGATTGTTGCCTGTTATTGACTGATATCTTGATTTGAGGGGAGTTGGATCTGTCTTGTTTATTGTTGTCGGCTAATTGACGGCAGTGGGACATTGGTTGATGTTTGTTGTCTAGTTGTTGTTTAGTGGGGTAATTGTGTCCCCCTTTGCTGTTGAGCTGCTGAGTATTTAGTAATTTTGGTTGACTGTGGTCCCCTATCTGCTTTTTGTGGTTGGTTGGCTATCTTTGAGCTGATTTACTCTGTCTGTGGTCCCTGAATGCCTCCTAAAAAGGCAACCACTGCTGGGCCGTCTGGGTCCCAGCGTCGCAAGAGGCGAGCCCCGGTTCAACCCCTCATTCGGTCCCGTTTGAGTCTGAATAAGAGCACTATGTCTCCTGGGGGAGGGGGAAAACGGTCACTAATCTTACACCGGCACAAGTGGAGCGGTTTAATAACTTGGCACACCGTCCTTTTACTCCTTGTAAGTGCTTCCATGCCCCAACCTTGGACCATTTGTGAATTGCACGGGAAGTTGAACAGTTGTTCTCGGCCATAAGTTGGCAAAAATATCTAATCATTAACTACCCTACGTTTGAGGAGCTGTGTTGTGAATTTTACTCCACCTTCGAGTTCAACAGAAATGAATTCATCACTTTGGATGAGCCGGAGGTCATTAATTTCAGATTGGGAGGTACTCAGTTTGGTATGTCCATCAATGAGTTTAATCTGACTTTGGGGTTTGTTAGTGAGGACACCATTGCCTCCGGAGCATATATAAACAGTGCGTGTGACTACACCAGACCGTTCTCTACTGACTACATTGACATTTGGAGGGAGTAGTCCACGGATCGTCAGGTTTACAATCCGAGTCAGTCGAAGGCTTCCCATCTGAAGGATCCGGTCTTGAAGGTTATCCACAGGTTCTTAGCTCACAATTTCTCGGGACGAAAGGATACCTCCGGCACGCTTACCAAGGTGGAATTTTATTTTCTTTGGTGCATGCGCAACAGGGTTCAGGTTAACTTTGGATGTTGGGTGGCCACCCAGATGGAAACGGTCATGCAAAAGCGTAATAAGCCGGTGATTCTAAGTTCACTCATTACTCACTTGGCCATTCGAGTGGGAGTGCTTGATCTGGACAAGAGGCACAACTACGCTCTAGCTCGAGAAATTGAACCCCTGGATTTGCGTAGCTTGGAGCGAATGGGGGTTATTTTCAAAGTGGGCGATATCTATCAGTTTACGCCCCCTGGCGAGGGCGGATCACAGCCCGGGTTCCTCCGACTGCCCCATTCACTGAGCCTCCACCGCGCCCGGATCAGGCGGGCCCATCCTCCTCTCATGCTTCCCCTGCCTGGGAGCCCCAATTTCGATCTTTCCAGGAGTCTATCCATACGCTAGAGGGGCGAGTTGAAGGAATCGAAAATCGTTTTCGAGCACTACAAGTTTTCTCCCGTATTCAGTTGGAGAATCAGGCGGCTTTCTATGCTCATATTGGCTTCCAGCCGCCGCATCCGCCGCCTCCTTAGGCTCCAGCCGCACCTTTTCAGTAGTCAGGGAAGTTTTCGCTCCCTCTGTCCTTGCAATTTATTTTTTTTTCTGGGTTACATTGAGGACAATGTAGGTTTTAGGTGGGGGGGAGTGGCTTCCATCAGTTCTTTCTCTTTTTCATTAGTTCTTTTTGCTTTGTTACTCAAAAAACAAAAAAAAACATGGGATGAATGAGAAAAAAAAAAAGAGAATGAAAAACATTGTAGTTAGTCGGCTTTTTGGTTTATTTCTATGCTTGTTAGTATTGGGTCATGTTGCTGTGATGAATGACACAATCAAAGTGAGTGGGTATGTGGTCAAATATGCGAGCCGTGCATTTTGTTTCCCTTGGCAATGTCGTTGAATGTTGAATATGCTGGAATTGACCCATTCTTGTAACTTTTGGGGAGCTTTTGAGCCTTGCTTGAGCATATTATTCTTGTTTGCTCTATTTTTGGTTGATTGAGTGGGTATAGCACATGGTATTGGCATTCTAGAACTTGCTATTTTATACATGTCGAGACCACATTTTGTTGAACTGGTACATTTGAAATGATAAGGGCATTTAGGATTTGACCCTTTTAGCTATCTAAAACCAAGCCCTCATCTTATTTCCCAAATAGTGAACCAATTTGAGCTTTTATCCTTCGCTTTTGGTTGTTATCCGTGTTTGTTAACCCGAGACCTCTTTAAACTCTCTTGTTTATCCCTGTGTTGTCAAGGGATGGCTGAAATCCATCATTTGTGCAAAGCAACCAAAATTTGGGGTTGCAAGTGTTGTTAGATTGGGAGCTATATGATGCTATTCTTGTATAAAGAGGGAGAAATTGGAAAAAGGCCACTGACCAGAAGACTTTGTCTTACAGGGCGTGCCCACGCCTTGCAGGACTTTCTCTTTTAAAAAAAAAAAAATTCCTGAAGAGACCTCGTGAGCAGAGGACTATGGGCTACAAGGCGTGCCCCCGCCTTGCGAGCCGTTTACTGCAAAAAAAAAAAAAAAAAAAAAAAAAAAAAAAGGCACTTGCACAGTGTGTACAGCAAATGAAAACTGCCTTGTTTGTGAAACTCCTCCGGTAAAGCACTGTGGTTATTGGTGAGTTTCGGACATTCTCTTGACACTTTACCCCCTATCTGTACCTTCTTACCTCGCCTCTCACCTGAGCCCCATTACAACCCTATTAAAGTCCCTTTGATTTATGTGTTTAGTTCACTTTTAAGTGGTGGAGATGTGATAAATGTGCAAGCCTATGGTAATGGCATTCCGTGATGCTGATTGGAGTGTTCCTAGTATTTACACATTTTCTTTGAATTACAACCTGTCCGGTGTGTTCTAATTTCGGCGATATTGTCAGGGATCTGAAATGCTTGTGTTAGTATAGACTACTGCATGACTCTGCTCTCTTGGTTGTACTTCTGAGCTCTGAAATGCTTGAGAACAAGCATTGACTAGGTGTGGGGGGATTTGATAGAGCGTTTAATTGGTACAATTTGCACTGTTATTTTATCCTAATTTTGGCTATTCACTGTGCCAAGTATTGAGGTTTAACTCATATTTCATATTTGTATGAATTATAGGTGGTCGGCATTAAAAATGATCTCTTGAGGCAAATTTCCAGAAGACCCTTCGTCTCAGAGCGTGGCCACGCCAAAGAAGGTAAACGAAACCGAATGCCGGACCCTAGTCCACGTGAACCCGAAGCATGGGATCACAACTCTTTGCTCCAGGCTTTTGTTCCAGACGTCTCTTTTACTTTTCTTTTGGGGCGGCGGCTATAAAAGAGAAAAAGAAGATTCAGGATCGGGGAGAAGGACTACTTTTAGCTTTAGTTTCTTTTTTCTACCTTTTGGTCAGACGCCGTCTTTTGTTTTTTCGTCTTCCTACTTCGGCAGCAATTACATTAGAAATTAGGGGGACATTAGCTTCCGTCTGGTCTCTTTTCTGTCAGACGCTTTTGGGTTTCTCTTTTCTCTCTATCCGCAATTAGGGAAAAAGATTCCCCTTGTGCGCGCTGCTCCATTGTGGACGCAAAATACGAAGAAACTGTTCCTTCATTGTTTCACCCTTCCAACTCTCCGACAATCAATTGAATGAACTCAATTAAATCGCGCAAGGTTGATACGATGAGGAGCGGCTAATTTTCTCCTCTACCCAAAGGTTGACGCGAAGGCGCGGTCCATAATATCTGTGAGATCTAATCGAATCTTCATTATTTCTTCCAATTTATTGCTATTCGTGCGTTTCCTGAATTAATTGTTCATGGGTATTGTATTAATTGAATATCAACGGCCGGGTATTTGATTTAATTTAATAGCCTACTGCCACGTTAATTAAATAGAATCCGTAATTGTTCATTTAGTTAACACCCCGTGGCAACCACCATAATTGGCTTTATGATGGGGAAACGCAAGATCTAGCTTAAATAAACCCTCTTAGCGTGTTTATTGGTTAGGGTTGGGTTCTTCTAGCTTTAATGCAATTGGGTAATTAAATTCCTATGGTCATACCTAGGGTTGTTATCTGGTTAGGGAAGCAGTTAATGGTCGTACCTTGACTGTCGAAAAAGTAAGGAAGAACTGGTTGTCAGAGCTTATTGATAACTATAACCAACCTAGTGATGAATGGATGAAATACCTTTGCATCGATGAGCATTTAATTGGACCGTGCCTGAGCAGTTGAATCTTTGGGTAGAATTTTATTAATTGCTATTTTTAGTGAATTGTGCTTTGTGAGTTGGTTTTGAATTTAGTTCGCTTTATTTTTATTCTTATTTTTATTTTAATTGTTTGCCTCCCATTGAAAATTCCCCAATTCCATTCTACTAATTTGGAAAGAAATAATTTCCTACCCGCTCCCTGTGGAATCGAACCTACTTGCCATTGTACACAAAAGTAATACTCTTATAGACTAATCTGGTATATCGGATCAAGCAAACTCTTCGGGAACAGGGTGAATCAAGTAACCCATTGCACACCTAGGGTCCCTGCTCTAGTACTTGGATTTGTTCTATAATTATTTGTGGTGGTAATTAGGACTTTTTAGTAATTATTATTGCACAGGTTCGGCACCTGTCACTAACGCTTTGCCACCTAACCTAATTTTCCCTCAACTTATTGCTTTTGTGATGCAAATGCCACTTTTCTTGGATCCATTCATGAATCACCAAATTTGACCTTTTCTTCTATGTGAATATTTTCTTACTCAATAATATGTTTGACATTCTAGTTGCAATAAACGTAATCAATGTCACTTCAATGTCTAAATTGATTGACAATAATATCTCAACATTTTCTTGAATATAGGACGTCAACGTTATCCCCTCCCTAATGGTCAATTTGTATCTCTTAAGACATAGAAGAGAATAGAGTAAATGCTCTTGGCATATGTGTCTATTTCTTTAGTTGCCTTAAAAGGGTTTGCAATTTATGATATTATGGAATTTGTACTAATTAAGGTAATATTCTCTTTAATGCCCAACCACATCCTGGGCCGATGCCATGACCCATTTGACGGCAAGTGGCAAACAATTTCCTATAAATAGAGGTCTATCTACACAAGCTTTCTCATCCTCCTAAAATAAATTTTGATTACATAAAATACTTTGAGCAAAAATGAGTTCCATGAAAATTCTTTTCTTTTGCATTTCCTTGGCTTTAGTTCTAATGATTACCTCGCAGGTGGCTGCTAGGTAATTGGTCGAGACTTCCAATTCAGTTGACAATTGTAAGAATTTATTCTCCAATTCAAATTCCAACTTGTCTTACCTGTCTAGGTTTTTGTGTAGCATATGTTAATTTACATCTTTGGACCACAGAATTTAACATTTCAATTTATGTATATAATTTCGGTTGTACATGTGAAGGGCCGGAGTACTAAAAAACATAGCTGACCTCTATAAGCCCTTCCTGGAGCGGACTTGGGGTGTAATACTGGTTAATATATGTGTTCTTTTTTTCTCAACTCGTTTAATTTTCCTTCTAGTTACACTGGTTGTGTAATTCTTATTTTAGATAGGTATGGATATACAACAGGTAAATTTTAGCCAAGTTTAAAACTTTAATCCAAGCGTATGAAAATTTTTAATAATGATAGTGTATAAAAAATTAATTACAAGAACTATGTTCATTATGATAAAATTCTCTATCAGTTTGTAGTGATTAACCATGTTAAGGGAATTTGTGAAAAAAAAAGACACTAATTTTGACTGTACATCGGAAGACAGAATTTCAAATGATAATGATACTTAATTGATATGGTATGCGTTAACCAAAAGCTTGCACACAAATCTGTCGAAAATTTACTATTAATTAACGCGCATGCCCTATTTACGCTTATTGCAGCCAAGACAGATGAAGCAAATGGCCTAAAAGAAGCCAAGTACCCAGGTGGTTATGGTGGGTACCCCGGAGGAGGATATGGTGGTTATCCCGGAGGGGGGTATGGAGGATATCCTGGAGGAGGTTCTGGAGGGTACCCAGGTGGTGGATATGGGGGCTATCCAGGAGGAAGGTATGGTGGATATCCTGGGGGTGGATATGGAGGGTATCCTGGGGGTGGCCGAGGTGGTTATGGTGGATATTGCCGCTTTGGTTGTTGCGGCCGAAACTATTATGGTGGGGGTTGCAGGTGCTGCTACTATCCTGGTCAGGCTGTGGATGCTGAGCCTCAGAACTAATAAAGCCAGCTTCTAGCAAACTCATGAATGCTCAAGCAAGCTCATTGGTGATATATAGCAGTACTTAATAGTGTGAAGTGTAGATAAGAGCTTGACGAGTGATGTAATATGTGTGCAATATATTTGCTTTGCTAGTTCATTATAGCAAATTATATGGATGTGTAATCACGTGTGACCTCTGTGAGCGCTTTTTATGTAATGACAATACATTCTCATGCAATTTGAAGTTGGTTCTGTAATTTTCGACTGTAGAAGATTGAGTAATATTAGTATTCCATTTGAAGTTGGTTTATCTAAATGAGTTACCTATTATCAAATTGCTCTTTATTGCTGTTTTGGGTATGCTGAATCTATCAATCTAATACAAGTATTTGCGATAACGCATTTGACGAACTGAATCTTCTTAATTTCCTGTTCGGTTATATGTTTGCCTTACTTATGCACCTGTCTGTCAGATATAGTTTATAAGCTGAAAGAAATGATAAAACCAAATATTTAATCTAGCCATGGAAGAAAGATGTGAAAGTTAATGATGGAACAGAATTTGTTTACTTAGTTTCAAGATCTAACTCTCTCAAATATGTCGACCATCTAATTGACTAGTTGACTATGAGAGATTGAAAATTGAGCTATTGTGGAATGGGAATATCTGTTATGAACTTGGTGCATAAGTGCCCCCAAAACACAAACATGGGGGCATCACTTGTGGGAAACCATCCTAATCACCATTCTACAGGGCTCCAATTTGTATAAATCAATAAAACTTAAAGTTCAAGAGCTCAAAACAGTTAAGAGATACTTTCCACTCCACTACAAGGTCTGAAGTATATTTTGTTAGAGGATTATCCTGCAAGAAGCCAAAACTTGGCGCATAGTTTCACTATCCCAAAAGAAAATTGAAAGTCGACATTGTCCGCATGGAATACAAGTGGTATCTCTGCATTCTATGAAGTATTGATCTCTAATATACTCTATATAAGAATTTTTTCTTGGGAAGTATTCGTGCATTGCAAAATTTGACATGTTCTTTATTTGTTATATACTATCTTTAGTGTAAAGATGTTTGACTTGTTATGCAACTTGGAATGAACATAATCAAGTCACTCCAAATTCCAAGTTGATCGACAATAATGCTTGAAATATTCATGATTGTAGGAAATGAATTATTCTCTCCATAATGCTCAAATTGTTTCTCTAAAGAGATACAAGACAGACGAGATTAAGTGCTTTTGGTATATCTCTATTCCTTTAATTTTTACAAAGGGACTGCAATTTATGATAGTAAGGCCTTTGTATTAATTACAGCAATCATCTCTTCAACCCTCAACTATATCGTGGGCCAATGGCAAGACTAGGGCTGTAAACGAGTCGAATCGAGTCGAGTTTTGGCCTAATCAAATTGAGTCTTGACTTAGTTTTATCAAGCTCGAAATCGAAGTTAAACTCGATGAACTACCAATTTAAAACTCGAGTTCGAAAAAAAATAATTGTTTTGTTTTTTAAAAAATAAATAAAATAATATTTTTTTAATAAATAATAAAATATTACAGCTATGTATATGTTATTTTACTATTAAAATAATATATATATATATGTATTCGAGCTCGCAAGTCGGCTTGTGAGTTAACTAGTTTAATATTTTTTAATTCGAGTTCAAACTCGAGTTTGACTCGAGCTCAATATTGATCGTGTTCAACTCGAGTTTTGATTTGACCCGCTCCCGAGCGGTTCAATTCGTTTACAGTTCTAGCCAGGACCCTCTATAAAATAGAAATCAATCTACTGCAGCTTTTTCATCATTCACAAAATCAGTTAAAATACTTAAAATACCTCGAGCAAAAATCGGTTCCAAGACACTTCTTTTCTTTTGCATTTCGTTGGCTACAGTTCTAATGATTAACTCAGAGGTGGCAGCTAGGGAATTGGCCAAGACTTCCACGTCTGTTGACAATTGCAAGACATTTATCCTCTACTAATTTCTGCTTTTCTTACAGGACCACAAATTATATCATATTTCAAATTATGTACTTATTTCAGTTATAGATGTAAAGCACTGGACTATTACGACACAAATCTGACGTCTTTAAACTATAATAGACGTCAACTAAGGTGTACAAGAAAGCGTTCAAGGCTTCCCTGACGTGGGACTCGGGGCATAGTGGCTGGTCATCTATGGTTGGCAACGATAAGCCTACCTGCTAGTTGGTTGTATTTAACCATTTTAAAGACAACATTAGATTTTCTTGGCACGTAGTTTAGAAGGAAAAAAAACTTCCAATTGAGTATAAAATTATTGTTTTGTTATTCGTTAAACTAAAAACATGTATAAAAATTAGTCCAAATATGAAATTTTCAAATGTATGACTCCAAATGAATTTATGTGAAAACGTCATTCCTAGATTACACTAATAAACGTATTTATTATCCTCAATGCAGCAATGACAGTTGAGACGGATGGCTAAAAGAAGCAAAGTACCCTGGAGGTGGCTACAGAGGGTACCCCAGAGGAGGCTACGGAGGTGGTATCCTGGAGGAGGTTATGGAGGTTACCCTGGTGGTGGATATGGGGTCTACCGAGGAGGAGGTTTTGGGGGATATCCTGGGGCTGGATTTCGTTGTTGCGGCCCAAGCTATTATGGTAGGGGTTGTAGGTGCTGTTCTTATCCAGGTCAGGCTGTGGTTGCTGAGCCTGAGAACTAACAGAGGCAAGGGATGTAATATGGACTGTAAGTATTCGGTAGTTCGAGATTACCTTTATGTGTCTCTTTTATGAGCACTTTTGGTGTAATGGCAAAATAATCTCATGCCATATGAAGTCATTTTAGTGGCTTTGCAATAAAAATGTGTAATTTTTGTAGTCCAAAATACAACAAAATTCAAGACTAATTTTGGTTGGTTCATCTGTAAATTAGTTAATTAACCATTATCAAAGTGTTTTTATTAAATCTTTCTATTTTGGGTATACACAATTAACTAATCTAATCCAGATATTCGTGGTAATAACCCTCTCTCTATCCAATTCTGTTACATGTTTGACTAAAAATAGATTAAAAAAAGCCCTTTACCCTACCTCCGCCTTCTCAGTCAATTTTAATATACGAGCGGAAAAGAAATGATAGAACGAAATATTGAAGGGTTAATTACATAAAACCCCCTTGTGGATTCACCGATTGCTGCATGATTTTTGACATTTCCAAAAATATGCATATTACTCTTTTGTGATTTCATGAAAAGTAAAAACTAAAGGAAAAGCAGTCTCCGCAACATCATCAGTTGAAATACTGCTTTTACTTAACCACTAAACCGAACAATGGCTTGATCAAAGAGAAATTATATGGATAAAGACAAAAATCACATGAGAGATAATGTAGATATTTATGGAAATTATGGGAGACCAAGTGAAACTATAATTTTATTACATGCATTTTTGGAGTATGTCTGATTGAATTGACACAATCATTTGTTCTTTCTGTTTATTTTTAACTTTACATAAAAATATAAAGAAGTTATGTGAATATATTGAAGCCCCAAAAGAGTCGTGGTAATATGAAAACCCAGGTGGAGTCATGTGCAATTTACCCCATACCAAAAATTCATGCTAAAAGCTCAAGTAGATGTTGTTTTGTTTACCTAGTTTCACGAAAACGTCAAAAATCTGTTTGACTAGCAGACTACGAGATTGAATATTCATGTCAACTATACAAAAAAGTCGCAGAGTACACAGAATTTGAGGCACACGGACATGTAACACTTGTGCAAAATAGGGGCAAAATAGGTTTCCAAGAACCATATTTTGGATCAGCATATATGAAGGGATCCTTTAATTGATTGTAGTTTGTCGTTTTCCAATATCAGTCACATGACTATCTGATTTCATAAACTTTAATAACACAATATACTAAATAAATTCAGAGGACATAACTTTGTTCATTGCCTGAAGTTTGTTGCACACAACAGTTTCTAGATGTACTCGTAAATGATCATAAACCGACCTTTGCCTCTTTTGTCGTTTCTTTTTCCTGTCTGAAAGGAGTCAAGACTTAATGTAGGTTTTTGGAATCTCTAGTTGAAACCTCAAAGTGTTAAAGAATTTCTAAGCAAAAATATACTTGAACAATTTTGGGTATACTTTAGACAATGCAGCATATAAGTGAATCCAAGCAGAAGTGCTAGCTGTTCAAAATTGAAACACACATAAGATTTTTCATGCTATTGAAGTAGAAAAAAGTACATCATTATATTCAGTAATTCATCTAATGGTGAATGGATACCACTGATTAAGCTCTTATTTTTATAGCACAGTACATAGTTTTAGTACTTATAGCCTCTTAATTTGCTCCAAAGGCATTGAGGCATCATGATGCATAAGGCCTGGCTATTAGTTTTGCGGTTCAGTTTCTGGCTCAGCATCCACAGCCTCACCAGCATATGTGCAGCACCTGCAGCCATAATAACCTTGGCCACAGCAACCATAGCGGCATCTGCCACCACCATAGCCACCACGGCCGCCGCCACCATAACCACCACGGCCGCCACCATAACCACCACCTGGGTAACCCCCATATCCACCTCCAGGGTAACCCCCATATCCGCCTCCAGGGTACCCTCCATATCCACCACCAGGGTATTTGGATTCTTCCAGGCCATTAGTACTCTTCTCTGCAGCATTGGCTGCAAATGGTCACAGGATCGTATGCAGAATTATTAGTTAGTGCATGAATTTTAGCAGGAAAAAAATATCGTCTTAGAGTAAATTATGTTATGCAAAAACGTCTATATTTTGTAGGTACAAATTGTTGAAAAAGGAAAGAATAAGTTCTTGAGTGGATAGCTTACTATTTTCGGCCAAATCCCTGGCTGTCACCTCTGAAGCAATCATCAGAACTACTGCCAAAAGGCATAGGAAGAGAATTGCCTTGGAACCCATTTTTGTTTTCCTCACACAACTTGGTTTATGAACTCAAGATTTGGTATTGAGAGCAATGAGAAGGATGAGGAAGCTGGAGCAATCTCTACTCTATTTATAGGGAGATCTACGTGACATGGTTCTCGAAGAGGGAGAGATAAAAATATGCATGGAAATGTGTCGACCCCATGATTTAGTTGGCTGTTGAAGATAATTATGACTGCAATATCTGATGGAATATCCAACTTATCACAGCTTGGATTCCCTGTTTGGATTTTATATTCTAGTGGCATTATTCAAATCCATGGAGGGTAGATAGTCAACCGTGTGATAAGATATGGCCCATGTATAATGGCATGATTCATGAATGGACGTATATTACTAGTACTACTTGCCTTGATGTGGGATGGGATTGATTAGGGAAGAGTAGGAAAGTTAAAGTATCGAATTAATTGCCTGTGATTTTTATTACCTACACCAGAAACATGTATACAGATGTCAAAAATATTTGTGCACTTGTTACATATAAATCTTCAACACAAATCGTGTCGCTACTCAATATAATCAAGAATATGTTTGTCAAGCTACTCATATTCCGCAAAAAAGGTGGCAAATTCATACTTTTTCTTTCTTAACTTTAGTAGGCACATTCTGTATTTGTGTAAAAGAAGCCATTGAAGAATTTAAAATTTTCAACTTGCTCAGTCTCGAAGCTGTGACTTTTTATTACTAGTTTTAATAAGGATTAATAATATTTTGCTCCCTTGGAGTAGAGTTTGTGATCGTACTTTTCCCTCTAGAATGAAAAAATTATGCAATCTTGTCCTCCTTAACACTAGATAGTAACTAATTTATCAACTCCAATAAAAAAAAAGTGATTTAATGACTAAACTGCCAATGTTACTGTGATGCATGGCCAGAAACACTCAGGTGCTACAATGTGCAAAGAAATAACAACAGAAAAAAGAAATAGGATCGAATAAGGAGAGGCATCTATAAAAATTAGTATAAAACCTATTTAACACTCTATTACTCAATATTAGGCCATGTTCTTAGGGTATCATCAGTGAATCAATGAAAGAAGTAAGGGCTGCTGATTATTATTGGAATTCTCTCAAGAGTTTTAGTTGTGAGGTTGCAGTTTATGTTATACTTGTTTCTTTTCCCCCTTATGTTATACTTGTTGGTTTTAAAGAATGTTGAGCTTATTGCTAAAATCCTGGATTTTTGCTACTTTGACCATTTATTGGTTTTGCCAAAGAATTCAGAAGTAGGCGTTCATCATAATAACTTTGAGGAAAATTGGAAGAAAAAAATTTTACATTCTTTGAGAGTGTTAAAAAATACAACATCCATTATATTGGGAAGTAAAATGAGTGACAAGAGTATATTTTAGGTATTTTTTAGTGTGTTTTATTAATTAGTTTTGGTGTGTTTTATTTACTTTTATAGCTAATTAACTAAGTTTCTAGTGAAAATATGTATTTTATGGTTTTAGTGGTAAAAATTGCATTTCTATGGATTTTTATGGTGAAAACTTCATGTTTTTGTAGGTTTAATGATTCAATCATCAAATGGTATGAATTGAGAAGATAATTGGATGATTATGGATGATTTGAAGTGGTTTAAAGAAGATGTGAAGTACAAGAGAGGAAATGCAATCAAGAATAAAAGGAAGCTTCACAACTTTGATACCTTGTGGTATTTTGACAATATCTTGAGTTACAAGCATTGGATTGAGGTGATTCTTATACCATTTTGAAACTAAGAGATGAATCTACATTTGGTATGACGACATCGAAGTTCAGTTCAGTCGTTTTCATTGTCAAAAAGTCGAAATACAAAAGTGCAACTCTGCTATCGAAAACTGAAACAGAGCTCTGACCAGTTGATAGTATTTTGGTCATATCTTAGTCTACAGAGCTTCAAATTGGATGAATCTTGAGGCATTGGAAAGCTAACTCAAAGGCTACAATTTTTATGGTTTGCACAAGAGTTAGTTCGGCCTCCATCATTGCGAACATAGCAGTTGAAGTGGTACTGAAGTGAAAACGCGACTATCAATACGCGAGTTGAAGTCGCGTATTCTCTTTTTTGCAATTTGCACATCAACTTGCTCTGCTTTCACACAACTTTTCCAACTCAATTCTAGCTATCAATTTCTATTGTATCTGATCAAGAAAAGGTTGGAAAGTTGGAGAGACAACTCATAGGAGTTCATGAGTCAAAAAATGACAACTTTAACAACTCTTCTTGACCTTGAATTCCTCTATAAATAGAAGCCTTCGGAGACCATTTTCACAACTTTGGAAGGCTAGAGAAACTCCACAAAAAATGTAGTCTTCACTAGTTTTTCTTAGTTCATTAGTTTAGTAGTTTAGTATAGAGTAGTATAGTTTTTATCCACTCTTGTATATTGGCTAGATTAGGATGAAGATGGAGATGAAGAAAGAGGGGTTGAAACTCATGTGACAAGGGTTATCTCTTCTCCAACTTTTTATCTTTTGTATTGAATTCTTAAGTATGGTTAATATGCAAGTTTTGGCTTTGTGTTTCAATATGTGTTTCTAAAGTTTATGCCTAGAGTTATGGATGAACTTTTTATATCTTATTAATGATATTTACTTGGTTATTTGATAATATTATTTTGAGCAAGTTATTTAACACTTTTGCTTTTCTAATCATGATTAACCGTCCACTAGTTGTGATTATCTAAAGGTGTTAAGTTTGCAATGAGAATTAAAATTTAACACTAGTTCAAGGAAGTGATAAACCTAGGGAGTTCACTCACAAGAGTAGAGGTGCACTTTGTGGCTTTAGTGACTTGTTTCATGTAATTTCATAGAAGAAATGAACTTGTAATTAATTCATAACCACGAGAGTAGGTATGGTTTAGCTATAAGTAAGTTGATTTACTACGAGAGTAGGTTTCACATACATGAGGAAATTACGCCATAACTAGCCAAGATAATAGCATTCACTTAACCAGTAACTTCATTTGTAAGAATAGTAAGGAATTCCATACCTCTAGGAGCTTTCTAGTGTTATTTTCATTACTTTTATATTTATGGTAGTCTAGATAATAAAGGAGTTCGAAAAACACTAGTAATTGAAATCTTCCATGTGGGATCAACCCTTAATACCCTATACTCGCTCATGATTCGTATACTTGCGATAAATCGCGAGTGGGGTATTCAGGAGTTAATAAATGTAAAACTTAATTATGGATGAACTTAATTGTATATGTATACCCGTGCACGTCAATGAGAATACCCCTAGTTCGAGGGGGTAAACTTTGACTGACCATTTAAAATTACAAATATGTAGTAGTACATTCTTTTCTCAGACTAGCCACCTTGCATTCAATTTTTCCCTTACACTTACAATTTAGTACTGTGACATAAAGATAAAAAAATTTCACTAAAGCTATACTGAAAGAAAAATGGGATATCCTTAAGCAATCAAAGATACTAATGTACTTTGGTTAAAAAAAAATTCCCCTAAAAAAATTTCTCTCTCAATTATCCAGTCAAATCAACTCTACTGATCACATTTTCTCTCTTCAAATGAAATGTACTAATATACTCCTAAGTGCGGTGCATGGATTAAAATTTAGTAGTTTCTGGGAGAAACTTGAGAAACTTTTAAATCTTGAATTTTACAAACCAAATGTTAGGTATTTTTATGGTTTGTCATCATTATCTCCAATTATGACAGGGATGCAAAACTCTACACATGTTTCATTTCTTTGGATAATAAAGTATGGAAACTCAGAATTATTGAGTAGAGGTGGCAATATGGATAAATGGTTCATAATTGGTTTTGACTTAATTGATGATGGATGAAATTTATCCAATCCATTTAGATCCAATAAATGGATCTAAATGGATTAAATAAAAACCAATTATTCATTTATAATCCATTTAAATATTTTGGTTACTTTTTTTTGTTTTACCATTTCTTGTAATATGAAGATACTTTTTTATGTACTTGTAAATTTTAGGTGTATTTGGATGAGAAAGAGGACAAATACTTAGATTTTTATATTAAAAAAAACCCCAAACTCGTAATGGTAGTTTTCTATACCAATCAAATATTATATGTGCATACTTATATATGTATATCTATGTATGTATTCTTTATTACTCGTCAAATATTATATTTTTCATTCCATGTAGCAAGTATACATCAGTATTTTGAAAATTTACAAACTTTGTCACTACGTAATAGAGTGACGCATGTGTATATACACAAGTACAAATAGAAAAGGTCTGGAATTTGTCCATGAAAATAAGAAGCCATTCACTTGTTTTACAATCAGGTCTGAAGTATGTAGGTGTCTCAACTTTGATTGACGAATTAAAATTGGGGATTTTTGGGGACAAAAGAGAGCTAGGTTTCAATTTTTTTAAAAAAAAGGAAGGTAAAATTGACTGGAAAATGGAAATGCGGCCTCAGGAGAGTGTGACTGTGCGGGCTTGATAGCAGAACCACCGGGGAGTGAAGAGGCAAAGGAATCAATCTAAAGTCCACTCTTTTTCATTTCTTTTATTTGGTTTTAAGTAAATGGATATATATGGTTTATGTGGATAATCCATATAAATCCATTTAATTTAATGATTTTACTTCGGTCAACCATTTAAAACCAATACTATAAATGGATAATCCAAATCCATTTAATTATGAATTATATGCATGAATAAATGGATCTCAATCCAAATTGCCACCTCTATTATTGAGCTTTGTTTAATATGCCAATAAGGCAACTACTATGTGTATGCCAAACAGAAATTTCAAGAAATCAACGAAACACCTAGCAAATCAATTTGCCTGGTGCTTTTATGCTACCAAATATTGTGATTATGCTTCATTTGAGACCTTGAAGACGAAACCAAGGTCGTAACAAAATCGGTCGGTCTGAGCATTTAATGAGCATATAGTACGTCATCTATATAATAGATCAAATTATGGCAGATGAGAACTGAGAATAATGCAAGTTTGAAATGGAAGGCAAGGACCAGTGAGTATTTGGCTACAAGGAGAATATGTGGTCCAATATGGATCAGATGTCTGTCCGTATCGTCTCATAACTTCATCTGTATGCCCGCTTGATGTATTAATTTGTCTTCCTTTGGGGCTCAGCTCTTGTACGGAACAATGAAACGATCAAATGGTCCCCAAAATCAACCTCAGCCAAAGCTGGAAGCCTTAGAAAAACAAGGCACTTAAGTCACATTTGTATATATCTTGAAACTTGCTATAATTAGCAGGTTTTGGTTCAATAAATTCTTGAACACGACTTGATAATACAAATAATAGAGCCATTTAACAAAAAAAAAAAGATTAATGGAGCAACAATGATTATGTGACTAAAGTATATACAGATGAGACAAATATATCCAATTCTATCATCCCATTGGGGAAGGGTTGGGTTGGATAATAAAAGGGAGGGGATTGCAAGTAGGAGATTGTAGGAGATTTTTGGTTTAAAACCTTCCACTTACAAAAAAAAATAGATTAAAAAAATTCTATTAGCCCATAAAATCACAAAAAGAAAAGAAGAAAAACAAAAACAAAAAACCAAATTGCCCAAGTATATTAATGAAGATGGAGGGAAGGGATGAAGGTGGAGGGCCATATAAAGAGAGGGGATGGAAGGAGGAAAGGTAGTAAACACTGACCGCTCTAAGGTGCGATGGTAAGCGAACACTATGACTTCGAGGAGGGTGTCAGGTAAAGCATGGGGAAGAGAAAAGGGAAGAAAGAAATTGGGAAATTTTTTGACAATGTGGTCGTGAGGATAAAGGAAAGAGGGACGTAAGGGTCATGATTTTCATTTTTATTTTTTATTTCCTTTTGTAAATAAAATGGGGTGGGGGTATAAGAGTACTTTTGCATGCTGAAGGGAGGTATGTATAATATAAAAATTAGAAGGGAGTTTCTTGAAATTGTTAAAACACTTTAAGGAGGTTTCTGAAATTATTCCTCAATTTAATCTCTTGCAAGTTGAAGAAGACGTCCTTGAAAATTTTATTTTTCTAAAATTTTTTTATGCATTATATCAGTTGAAGAACAAGTCAATGGAATCAATAAACAGTTTTTGTGGGTGGGGCAACTTTATATTCACTACCGACATTGTTTATATTAAACATTCTGGCAACTAGTATACAGATTTTAGCTACATAAATATACAGAGCATTACAGAGTAAACAAAAATTTTCCTTTTTTTTTTTGTGTGAAAGGTTTTGAATCTAGTACCTTATATATAAAATCCCTCCCATCTTACCACTCATCACAACTCTCCTCCAAACTCTTTTCCTTTTCTTTTCTTTTTGGTAAGTGTATAAAGAAATTCTTACTCCGTTTGTTTTCCGAAGTAATAAAAACAACAGGAAAAAAAATGAAAAGGGTAGACAAAGATTAGGCATTCGAAAGTAATTTCAAATTGGTCTTATTGAGTGGTGATACTTATCCTAAGTTTTAACTTGTAGAAAAATCGGATTTTCGAACTACTTAAAGACTGCGTTAGGATTGAAGGTTTTGATAAAAGATTTGAAATTCTCTCAAATCTCTCATAATGTTTTTATTATTTTGGAGATATTCGAATTTGTAAATTACTAATTATTTTAGTATTTAAAATATATTTTAATAGTTGGTGTATTATAAATCTAAATTTCTATTAAGTAATCTAAACAATTAAAGCGATTTAGATGGATTTTATATCTTTCATCAAATTTCTCAATCCAAATGAAGCAAAAATTTGATTTTCACAATCACAACTAGAAAGTATTAAAAATAAATAGAAGGAATATGAGAAAATGCTGTATTGAGTTCAAACCCAATCAAGAATAGCTCAGTATTAGATTTGGAAACGCCATTGATGATACGTTTGATTTCCTGACAATATTAACCCAAAAACCTGTGATGGCTTTTTTTTTTTTTTTTTAATTAGTGGTTGCGAGCGTAATTATTCTTTGATGAATAGAGTCTGGTGCCAAACATGCATGGTTTCGTAGCAAAAGAAGCATAAAGCAACAAAAAAGATATAAATTTCTTGTGTCAAATTGTAAATGCGTATTAATATTAATATTTAAAACTATGGTATTAGGGAAAACAGCCAGTAATAATGCCATATCACTCTTTCTACCCTTTTTAAAATGAATCCTCCCTTTGACTAATAAAAGACATAATTACCATCATGTGGAAAGAAATATACTGCAAAAATTGGAGTTGTAGAAATATCATTTGTCGGGAAAATTGTATGGATACTTTACAGAGTAAAAATAAGTATCAGCCGGCAAATACGAATTTAACCCTCAATGGACCATCTGATTCGCTACAATAAATATCGACTGACCAACTAATTCGCTTCTTTGCACGACAATGAAAACTTTGACCAGCAATGGCGGTTGAAACCACCAATTCCTCCTTCATCATTGCTACATGACACGAGACATATATATTGGTAAGAAGAAAGTTTAAATAAATTCGATTCGATCACCACCGCGAGTCCAGGCATGTCCTTAGAATTAGGAGTCATTTATAAAAATTCTTACAAATTACCCATCAATATAATTCGCATATCGACAATAGAATTCAAATATATAATCTTTTGTAAATATATTATCCATTTTTACCAATTGAGTCAACTTATGCTGGCAAACAATATATATTATTTACAACTATCATCCAAGCTCTAAATTTGCACAAGAGTTAAACCTAGTTTTCATAAATATTGGAGATTAAAAAAAGAGGGTTTTTTTATTAGTTTGCTAATCGATGAATTCCTGCAAGTGTACAGGATCGATCGTAGTAATAATTACCTGGAGTATTCCAAGGTTGAAACCACAGGGACGAATTAATTTTCAAATTTAATTATTCTAACAAAATAAAAAAAATTTAAATTCAAGGAGTTGTATTTTCTAACTAAACAATAAATTAATAATCAATTTAAATAAAGTAGTGATGAGAAAACAATAGACACGAACTTAGGATTTCAAGTTTTAATTCAAATTTTGAATCAATTATCTAGTTGATTTTTTAACAAACCATGAATGTATCACACAATTGTATTTTAGATTATCTCTCGATGCATCTAAAGTGTGGCTAATTAAATCCTATGCCTCTCTAGAGATCGCAAGTATTCAATTAAACCCTTTAAAAACTTTGGTGATATAAGTGCATCACAAAAATCCTAAACTACTCTTGTGATTAGACTAAACATCTTGCCTCTTAGTTTGATACAAATCCAAAAATCATGTCTATGGTGATCAGGCATAAACACGTAATTAAAATCATGATAAGATAATGACAAGTGTCGAGTTTGTGCAATAATAAATACCTGCTCAAATAAAGTATAAATTTTGTATACAGTGGTAAGTATGGTCGAATTCACAGGGACTGGAAAAATTTGTTTCTCCTTGAGTTCAAAGTACGGGGGATTTTATAAAAATATAAAAATAAATAATTAACTAAATCAGAGCAACGCACGAAAATAAATATGAATGAATCAACAATAGATACGACTCTAGCCAAAGGTGCAACTTTTCAGACATGGTCCATTCAACTAATCATCGATGCAAAGATAATTCAATTACTTATTAATAGATTGGTTATAGTTGTCATACATGCGATAAGCAACCAACCTTTCCTTACTTTTTGGATAGCCAAGGTACAATCGTTAACTATTTTTCTAACCAAGTAATAATCCTAGGTACGATCGTAGGATTTAATTCTTCGATTATATTAAGAATTAGAAAATCTTAACCCTAACCAACAAACACGCTATGAAGGTTTGTTTAAATTAGATCATACGTTTCCCAAACATGGGACCAATCACACTAGTCACCACTGGTATTAACCAATCAAACAATTACATATTTAACCGGTTAATTTGGCAGTAGATTATTAGGTTAATTCGAATATCAGACGCTTAATATTCAAATAACAAAACAATCATAAGAAGTTAAATAAAAAAATGTTCAAATACCAATGAATAAAAAAAAATAAAATTAGTTCAATCTCACTGATGTTTGGAACCGCGCCTTCAAGTTAACCTTCGACTAGAAAAGGAAATTCAGTTCTTCATTGTTGAGAAAATTCCCAGTGCCATAGCTTTTACAATTTCTCAAAACATTCGGCCACGACAAAAGCAAGAGAACAAGAAGGTCGTTGTCTCCTTCAAGGAGAAAAGGCCACCATACTTTTGTTTCTTGCCTCAAATATATAAAGTCACGATGCTATTGTGTTGCCTTTTCGGAAGTACTAATCACTCGAGAAACTAGCCGATCACTCCTATTTTGTAGATTCCTAAATAAAATAAACTTCCTACTAGATAAAAAAGATTATTTCAAAAAGTCAAGATAGCTAACTATAGTAGTGTCCTAATAGGAATAGGAGACTAATCTTGCGGTGTAGAGCCTGACTTCCATGACTTCAAACCAACTCCAATTCAAGATTGAAAATCACGTGTCAAATCTCGAGTTCCTGGACATGCAAAATGGACCTAGACGCACCCTCGCCGAATTGCATAAAAGTCTGGTTAAAACCACGTTCTTAACCCCTTTTCGCTCCGAATCCCTACAACCAATGATAATTACCAAAAATAAGTAGAATCTACCAATTAACGCAATATTTAGTAAAATAAAATAGGGGAATAATCATAAAATTGCAACCTATTAGATAAATCATAGCAAAAGGCAAGAAATTGCACTAGAAAAATTAATTAAATTCCTTCATAAAAACCCTAACCTTATAAACAATTTAGTTAAACAATAGTAGGAAATTAAAACCATGAATTCAAAGAATTACTACAAAGATAAGAAAAAGAGTAAGAAAACTTCTCAATTGCTTGCTCCAATCTTCTCCTTGCGTTCTCCTTGATTTGCCACCATTTGATCTTGATCTCTTAAAAATAAACTATGAAAAGATGTTAAAACTAAACTAAGCTAATGTTTTCCACCCCTAAAAGTGCCCTAAATTGCCCCTATTTGTAGTTTTTTAAAGTAGTATCCGAAACTAGATAGGATTGGGCTTATTGGAGCTGAAAAGGATGTTTCCACACATTTTTCGATGAACACTGGCACAACTCCAGCCTAAACTCTGGCGCTGGAGTTGGGACTAGAAAAATACCGGTGAGAAGACCGAAATCAACATTGACACAACTTATAAGTGATCAGTGGATGGATTGCTTGGGATCCGCATGCAGATCCAATTCAAAGCCAAAAATCTCTATTAACAAAGTCGAATCAGCTCTTGCTTAAAACATGAAAGTTGTAGTTCTTTGAATTATCTTTCCTATGCCACAAGAATCATGTCATTTAGAGATCTGGATGTTGAAATATGCTCAAAATACTGAGAACTGATTAGAAGAGTTTTGCCAAGAAACTATACTTCAGTAATTTGAACTTTTGGCTATGAAAACGTGAGAACCAGACTTTAATATCTCATAAGAATTGTTGAGCATTCTCTTAGTTTAAAAATGAATAATAATGATTTCATTCCAATTTTGGTAGATCAAGTTATTGCCAAAATACTGAAATTTTTCAATCCTGCCAAACCCCTTACTTGTTCATATTTTCTTCTTCCATTATTTCTTTGCACTACATTTTGGTCCTTTTTCTCTCCAATTGATCTCTTGATCTATTAGAACAATATAAAAGAAAAATTAATCAATTTGCATGGGATGTGGTTGCGGAGGACGTGTTTACAGCTGTGTTAAGCTTCTTTAGTGGAGCGGAGCTACCGCGGAGCATTACCGCCACTACCATTGTCTTGATTCCTAAGGTTCAATGCCCCCGGGACTTCACTCAATACCGTCCAATAAGCCTCTGTAATTTTATCAATAAAGTCATTTCTCGAATTCTATCGGATCGGCTGTCTCAGATTCTACCCAGGCTCATCTCCCCCTAATAGAGTGGCTTTGTCAAAGGACGACAAATCGCTGATAACTTTTTGTTGGCGCAGGAACTAGTGTCGGATATTGGGAATTCGCCCCGTGGAGGGAATGTGGTGATTAAGCTGGATATGATGAAAGCCTACGACAGGGTATCTTGTTGCTTTCTTTTGCAGGTGTTGCGAAGGTTCAGGTTTTCTAAGACATGGATTGATGCCGTCTGGCGGCTAGTTTCCAACGTCTGGTTTTCTGTACTGATTAATGGGAGCCCCCAGGGGTTCTTCCGTTCCACGCGTGGGTTGAGACAGGGCGACCCATTATCTCCAGCCCTATTTGTCATTGGTGTGGAGGCCCTCTCTAAGGCCTTGAATGCTATGGTAGAGCGACGCCAATTTCATCCATATAAGGTACCCATTGGGTGTCCGGTGGTCACGCATTTAGCTTTTGCCGACGACGTGGTCATCTTCACCAGCGGGCGGAAGTCCTCTCTGCAGCTCTTAGTGAGGGTTCTGGAAGATTATTGTGCAGTTTTGGGTCAGGAGATTAACAAGCAAAAGAGCTGCTTTCTAGTGCACCCTCGGCTCTTCCCGCACTGCTGCAGAATTGTAAGTCAGGTAATGGGCTTCCAGAGGAGACAGTTTCCAATCAGATACACAGGATGCCCGTTGTTCACTGGTCAACAAAGGAAGGAGTACTTTGGGGAGATTTGTAGGGCGGTTGCCAACCGAATCTTATCTTGGAAGCAGCGAATCCAATCGCCAGGAGGACGAGTGGTGCTTCTCAAGCACGTCCTATCCTCTCTGCCGATTCACTTACTAGCGGCAGTGTTGCCACCTGCGGGGGTCTTAAGGGAGCTGGAGAGAGTTATGGCGGCATTCCTGTGGGGTACGTCAGAGTTTGGCCTGAGGTTTCACTGGATGAAATAGGCGGACCTGTGTAGGCCATATAGCGAGGGAGGGTTGGGACTTCGGCGGCTAACGGAGATTTATCAGGCATTCTCCATGAAGCTGTGGTGGAACTTCAGACAGGGGCGCTCTCTGTGAGCCTCCTTCCTGGTGACCAAATATTGTAGAGGTCGACACCCTTGCTTGGCGGAGAAGAGGGCAGGGAGTTCATACACTTGGAGTCGGATGCGTATGGTCCAGGGCTTAGTAGAGGACAATATTGGCTGGATTGTTCGGTCAGGAAGAATGGATTTTTGGCATGATAACTGGGTAGGATCCGGCCCTCTGTGTCACTGAGTGGAGGTCTTCCAGAACCAGCAAGTGGTGGATTTTGTTAGTGGAGGGGAATGGAATGCTCGGTTGTTTGCACAAGTGCTACAACCGGAGTTGGTCCGGCTGGTGATGGCAATCCCTCCCCCATCACTTCATGGAGAGGATAGAATGGTGTGGATGTTGACCCCTTCTGGGAAGTTCACGGTCGCCTCAGCTCTGTAGCTCGTGCGGCCCCATTTTAATGGGTCCTCTGTTGCCGCTCACATTTAGCACAGATTCCTGCCAATAACGGTCTCCTTTTTCATGTTGCGCTTACTCTCAGATAGACTACCCCTTCTTGAGCAGTTACGCCGCTTTGGAGTCCAGGGTCCTTCCCGATGCTGCTGTTGCATCAACCTCGAGGAGGAACTTTTGAATCATGTGTTTTGCACAGGGAAAGTTGCCCGTCAAGTATGGAAGGCGTTTGAGGTTCATGATGGGATGTCATCTCGTATCGGCTCGGTTCGACATATGGTAATCGTGTGGTGGATACGCCCTGCTCAAAATCGGTATTTGGCATTTGTCTACCGCCTCCTGCCTTCTCTTATTTGCTGGGAACTGTGGAGGGTAAGGACTCAGGCGTTAATGCACGGCGGGAGGTCAAAAGGGGGAGAGGTAGTGGCCAGGACCTTGTCTAGGGTCAGGGATCTGCTACATTTACAATTTCCTCCACTAACATGGGCCTATGGCACATGGGGGAGTTTGCATGCGGACTTGGAAGTGAGGCCTAAGCGGGTGCCCATTCGGCCTGTAAAGTGGCTGGCTCCGCCAGTAGGTTACAAACTCAACACCGATGGGTGTTCACTTGGCAACTCAGGGATGAGTGGTGGGGGAGGGTTGTTGCGTGACTGCCAGGGGGGATTTCTCTTTGGGTTCTCTTGCTTCTTTGGTGTCACCACTAGTCTGCAGGCTGAGCTTCGATCCTTGCTTTATGGGGTAAAATAGTGTGTAGCGCGGGGCTACAAGGAGTTGCATTTGGAGGTGGATTCTCAGGTTCTGGTTCGGATTCTGTCAGGGGACCTCGCTTGCCCTTGGCGTTTGCAGGTGGAGTTGGATGATCTGTTGCGGTTTCAGGGAATGTTTCGGTCCATAACGCACTACTTTCGCGAGGCAAATAATCCTTCGGATCGGCTAGCCAAGATGGGGGCGACCTAGGGTCGGGACGTCTTGTTTGAGTCCTTGCAAACCTCCCGCCTCTGGCGCGGGGAGACATTCGCATGGATAGGTTAGGCTTTCCAAGTTTTCGGAGACAGATCTTTTAGTTCGTTCTTTCTGATGTAATCGCTTCGGGAATGATTCAATAAAAAGAAAGTAATTAAATTTAAAAAAAAATCAATTTTCATTCAAAATAAAGCTCAAATAATACAATTAACTAGTGACTTATACATCAAAATGTACTACAAATTACACCCTATCATTTGCCACATTGCTAAAGTCACTTGCATCTTTCTATATTTTTGGATTCCCCTATGACTCCAATCCGACTCTGACTCGTATTTGTAAGTCCCAAAGACAACCAAGAGGGGGGTGAATTGGGTTATTTAAAATCTTAATCAGATTTAGGCAATTTTTGCTAAATTAAAATTTCCTTCTTTTCTAGTAATGATCAACCAAGTGGATTAGAAGACAAGAGCAATATTGATCAGAAACACAAGTATAAACAAGCAATGAGAATTTTATTAAACAGAAAAGTAAATTGGGGAATCAAACCAAGTGTCTACCAAGCTATCCTCAAACTTGAAGACCACACACTAGGAAGAGCAACTTCTCTTTGATGGAAGACGATCAACTAGATGTACAATGGAGGGAGCACTTCCTCCTTGCCCTAAGCCTCACTTAGTCAAGCTAAGAAGTTTTACAATCACTCAGAAAACCCTCAACAAAGCTACACTAAAGATCTTTTCAATCACAAAAGAAATGCTCACCAGAAATTCACACCACTTTAAAACAAATCTAGCTTTGGAGACTATTTTCTAGCTAAAATATCTCTTGAGATCTTGTAAACAAAGTGTGCAAAAGTCCTCCCTTCGTTCAGAACAGTTTGTTTTTAAAGGGGAACAGAAATGAGCTTCATTAAAGCTTCCAACGGATAGAAGGCAGATGAAGGGTCAGCTAGCCGTTGGGGCTTTCGGACGTCCGACGATCAAATCATCGTCCGAACCAATCGTCCGAAAATAGCCAAGTTGAAGTTCGGACGTCCGATGAGATTTTTGTCGTCCGACAGCACAGCGTCCGATCGTAGGCCGAGAGCTAGCAAGTTATCTTGGAATTTTTCGGACGTCCGATCTGGTTGATATGCGTCCGAGGTGTGCGTCCGATCCTTCCGGACGTCCGACAGTTTCCTTTCGGCCGTCCGACCTGATTGTCCTGTTTTTGCTTCTCATTTTGGTTGTCTTGCATTTCATGACATATTTGAACCTGATTCTTGGATAGACAGAAACACTTGTATTTGAAGGAGGTTAGATAAACATTTCAAAGTACCAAGAATGACCAACTAGACATACTTAAAAGACAGTATCTTTGATCGGAACAAAACAATGACTAAATTCATTTATATTATTTCAATCTTGTTTGCCACATCCAAAGCATCGTAGACTGGAGTCAATCAAACATATGCTTTCCTTGTTCCATCAGGCCTGATCAATCTTGGTCAGTATAAACGAACTTTTGTGATCATCAAAACCAAGAATAACAGTATTCCTTTGTATAATCAAGAAAAATCAGAAAAGATAACACAATTAAAGGATTCTAAAATTGACTCTCATCATCGTCTTCTTCGATGTTTTGGTTCCTTGATTTCATGTTGTTCATTTCTCTCTACCTAATGGGTAAATTTCGTATATTTTTCGTTGTAGGTTCTTTTGATGTAACTAATTATTAGAAATATCTAAATAACATAATTTGTCTTTTCCAATTCCATAAACTAGTAGAAGGAGAAAAACCTCTATTTCTGATCTCCAATATTATGAAAACTAGGTTTAAAACTTGTGCAAATTTAGGGCTTCGATGACTGTTGTAATTGTGTCCAAGCTTTGCAGGGAAGATGGATTTTGTATTGAATCACAATTGCAATTCATGATTTAAAACACTGACCAAACTAATTATTTTTAATTGGAGTTCGAAGAATTGTTAGTTTTATTTTGAGCATGGACTACAGCTTCCTTTTGTTGGAATTTTGGAGTCTTTTTACAGAGAACAATTTGAGCTGAATTTCAGTAAATCTGTAACTTTTATGGCAGTGTAACTTTTTAGTATGACTTTTTTTCAGTAGTTCATGGATGAATATATTTGATTTGAGGATATTTTGTAATACCGCAACTACAGTGTGAATTGCAGCTCTGTTGCAATGTACCTAATGGTTGCAACCTGCTTATATTACCTATGTATATTCATGAAATTTGCTATAATCAGGTAGGTTTTGGTCCACTAGACTTTTCAACACAACTTCGCAATATAAATGTACTGGGGAGAAAAATCCAATAGCACTCACGACTTAATATATAAGTTAGGAATCCAATTTTAGTTCAATATATTAAATTATTAGGTCTCAAATCCTTACCTATATATCATATACTCCTTTTTTCTCTCTCGAATTAACTATAATACGTGACACAATTCCTACCCATGAACCTAAAAATTTCTCCTTTTAGGAGTAGTCGCTCACAATGAATCATAGTTGGTAATCTCCTCCCCAAACCCACTTTACTACCTCAAAGTCATCTCTCTTCACTAACTCATCAACCTATTATTCTTGAACACTCTTACCAAGATTTTACCAATGCTGGTTCCTTAGTCTGACACTAATTAGACGCCTATTAAACCCTGGGCACCTTGGTTTAACACAAACCAAACTATTTGACACTTTGGTCCATAGTTTACTGGTCAAACTTCGAGAAGAACTTCGAGAAGAAATCAGTTGTTAGTGAGAAGCCAATGGTTATAACTAGAAACTCTCATATCACTTATTAGGGAGAAAAATTCAAAAGAAAAAAAACCCATTAAATAAACCCAATATAAAAATTAGTAACCTAACTTTGACCCAAAAATTTAAAGTAATAGGTCCCCTTACCTATAAATTAAGTCTGTTTTTTTCGGTCCCATCCAATGTGAGATACAATTCCTATTATGAACCTAACAATGATATAACCAATTTCATACGAAGAGTGATTAACAGAGCAACAATCATTATGTGACTGAAGTATGCATTTATAAGACATGAAAGTGGTTTAATTCCTTATCTTCTTACATTTTCTACACTTCTTATATCTAATTAAACCAACAAACGTTAACATTTTTATAGATATTAACACTTGATAATACAAGAGCTAATTACCCAAAAGACATTTTCTACACTTCTTATATCTAATTAAACACATTGATAAAACCTGTGCCCCTAGCTTGTCGGGAAAATTTTTTGGTAAATTGAGCTACAAGTCATTAAACAATAAGCAATGAAAATTCAATTTCCTTCTCTGTTTTTCTTTTGGGTATTCATAAAAAAAAAAAACTTAATATGCATTTTTTTTTTTTTTTTACAAACGATAACTTCATATATATATATATCTATCACCCCTTGAAAATTCAAGAGTTAATTACAAAAAGGGGTAACTACCCCCATATCTTTCCTAACTAGACTTGAAAGCCAAGCTGGGAAAGAACCTTCCCATTCAAAGTCTCTAGTTGCCTTAGCTGCAAATTGTGCTAATTCATGGCTACATTGATTCACCGTTCTAGGTACAAAAGTGAACGTGCAGCTTTCAAAATTTCCTTTCTGAACGTCAATGTCATCCAGGATTGTTTGGAGACTACAATCCTGTCCATTGTCCATGTTAATGAGGCTCACTACATGCTTGCAGTCAGATTGGACTTCTATAGTTGTCCATCCTGCAATCTGAGCCATTTCAAGCGCCCCCCTGATTGCTAGAGCTTCTTCAGTGGCTGCAATTCCTTTCCTCCTCGCAGTAATTCCTTTTGCTCTCACTACTTCTCCGCGCCAGTTCCTTGCAATGATTCCAAGACCTGATCTGACCATTTTAGCCGAGATGGCAGCGTCCGTATTGATCCTTATTGTTCCTTCCTTTGGAGGTTCCCAACGCTGCTGGATTGGTGTTGCCTTTTCTGATTCAGAATTTGGACCCGTGTCTGACTCCATTGCTGCCTCATACTCGATCCATTCCTGTTGTGCCTTGTCAACAATATTCTTTGCATCAGTTATCTCCTGCTGGAAAGTAACCTTGTTTCTTGCTTTCCAGATTTGCCATAATATGTTTGCTGTAAGTTGGATTCTGCCCACACCTTCAGACTTTTTTGCTGCTTGCAACACCGCCTCCCACCATCTCCACAGGTTGCCTTGAAGTTTAGCTAGCCCTTCCCACCGAACAGGTGCAATCTTCCATATTACTTGCGCTGTTGGGCAGGTAAAGAAGATATGCTCGATAGTTTCCAGGTCCTCCCCACAACAGTGACAAAACTTGTTCCCTATGCCAAACCTTTTATAGAGAGCATCCTTAGTGGCCAAACCATTTTGTAGACATCTCCATAGGAAATGTTTCAATTTCAGCTTAATGTTTAGGCTCCACAAGGTTTTCCAAACTGTATGCTTTCTTATTTCCCAACTGGTTTCCGGATTAGGTGCTGGCCTTTGATTTGTTACCTCCTTTTCCTCCTTGGCAATCACATATCCGGTCTTCACCGTGTAGATTCCAGACTTGCTGTGTTTCCAGAATAATCTATCCTTTCTGTTATACAAGCTAAGAGGAATATTATAAATCTGGTTTACTATATCTTCATTAAACCAAAGCTGCAGAAGACCAATGTTCCACTTCCCTCCCTCTATAAGCTCATTAACAAACTCTAGATGACAACCTACTGGTCTAGCCGTGGGAACTCTTCCATCCACCAACCCAGGTATCCACTTATCCTGCCAAATCCTCACTGACCTCCCATCCCCCACCCTTTTCCATAACCCCTTTTGAAGCAATTCCCCCCCCTTATGCATACTTTTCCAGCACCATGAAGCATTATTAGGGGGTTGCTGTCCTAACCAATCCTCCTCCTTCATGTACCTGGCCTTCAAGACTTTGCTTACTAACAAATTTGGATTAATCACAATTCTCCAAATTTGTTTTGCAAGCATAGCCAAATTAGAAGCTTCCAGGTCTCTAAAACCCATACCCCCTTTTCCTTTCACCTCAGACAGCTTACTCCATCTAACCCAATGCACCTTATTTTCCTGTTCCCCACCACCCCACCAGAACCTCGCAATCTTAGCACTAACAGCCTTACACAGACCCTTGGGTAATTTAAAGCAGGACATAATGTACGTTGGCATAGCCATGATAACTGCTTTAATCAAAACTTCCTTACCCCCTTGACTGAGCAATTTTTGTTTCCAACTCTGGAGCTTACTGATAATGTTGTTCATCAGGAAGCCAAAAACCTGGTTTTTATCTCTCCCAATTGTCATCGGAAGGCCTAGATATTTACCACTATTCGCCTCCTTCATATTATCCAGCACTTTACTGACTTCCCCTCTAATCCTCTTGGGAGAATTTCTACTGAGAAACATAGCAGATTTATCAAAATTAACAACCTGCCCGGATGCTTGTCCATATATCCTGAGAACCTCCTTAAGCTTTTGGGCTTCTTTTTTACTTGCTTTGCAGCACAATAGGGAGTCATCTGCAAAAAATAAATGAGAAACCATAGGACTATCCCTGCAAATTTTGATTCCAGTTAGATGCTTGTTATCCACAGCTTTCTTGATCAGGTTTGAAAGCCCTTCCGTACAGATGATAAATAAGTAAGGAGATAAGGGATCTCCTTGTCTAATCCCTCTAGAAGGTTTCACTCTACCCACTTTCTGGCCATTTAAATTAAAAGAGTAAGCGACCGTGGAAATGCAGGTCATGATCCAACGAACAAAAGTGGGACAGAAACCCATTTGCATCATGATTCTACCAAGAAACTTCCACTCCACTCTATCATAGGCTTTAGACATATCAAGTTTAAGGGTCATGAAACCTACCTTACCAGCTCTCTTACTTTTAAGGAAATGCAAAAGTTCATGCGCAATAATAACATTGTCTAAGATTTGCCGGCCAGGAATGAAAGCAGACTGTGAGGGACTGATACAATGCTTAAGGACCCTTTTCAGTCTATTGGCCAAAATCTTGGAAATGATTTTATACAAGACATTACAAAGACTAATAGGCCTGAAGTTAGCAAGCATCACAGGATTATCCACCTTTGGAATTAAGGAAATGATGGTCTCATTAAAGGCCTTAAGCAGATTACCCGTATGAAAGAAAGAAGAAATGGCATGAACAATGTCAGCATTTATAATGTTCCAGTAAGATTGAAAAAAACACGGGGACATACCATCAACACCTGGAGCTTTGTTGGGGAACATAGAGAAAATGGCCTTTTTAATCTCCCCCTCGTCCACAGGTTTGATCAACTGAGCATTCATGAGATTGGAAATAGTGCACGGTATGCCTTGTAAAACCTCCTCAAATTCTGTGGGATTGGTGGACATGAAAAGTTCATTGTAGTGGTTACACATTTCCTCCTCAATTTCCTTGTCGCTCCAACACCAATTCCCATCAGACTTTTGGAGCACACTGATTCTGTTACGTTTCCTTTTAGCTAAAACACTTTGATGGAAAAAAGCCGTATTTTTGTCTCCCTCCTTGAGCCATCTGTTTCTGGACTTCTGACTCCAATATAGCTCCTCTTCCTTGTAAGCTTTACTTAGCTGAAATTTTAAAGTTGCAATGACTCCTTTGTTACACAGCTCACCCGCTTCTCTTGCAACCTTCAATTGCTCCTTAATTTCCTGGATTTTCAGCTTTGCATTACCTTTTGTTGATCTGTTCCACTCGATCAAAGCTACTCTACACTCCCTAATTTTTCTTGTAACTTTATACATCCTGGATCCATCTTGTACTTTTCCCCACGCTGTGCGAATCACAGGCACAGTTGCTTTGTCCTTTGCCCACCTTTGGTCGAAAAAGAAACGTCTCCTCCCATTCCTTTGTTGCGGTTTTGTGTCCACCATTAGTAGGCAGTGATCTGAAGCCTCCATTCCAATATGCTCACATGTTACCTTTTCATAGACTTGCACCCAACCCACACTCCCTAAACATCTATCCAACCTCTCCTTAACCTCCCCTTCCCCTTCCCATGTATTGCACCAAGTCCATGGAACCCCCACAAAACCAATATCTACTAGCTCGTTCTCAGAGATGAAACCTTTAAAGTCCCTAAAACTTCCCTCAGATCTTTCATTTCCACCCCATTTCTCTCCATTCGAACAAATGTCATTGAAATCTCCCATCACAGCCCATTTCTCACCCCATTCTCATTTTTTCTCCTCAATGAATTCCCACTGATGTTTCCTAAGTCTACCTTCCGTACTAGCATACACCCCTACAAACCACCAGCTGTCATTTGTTTCATTATCCACTACTTTCGCAGCAATATACCAATCCGAACCCTGCACATCCAGTAACACCACTCCCTCCTTCCAGAAAAGAGCTAATCCCCCAGCTCTGCCCTTAGGATTCACTATAAAGCTATGTTCAAAATTTACTTTTTTTTGCACTTGTTTCATAAAAACCTCCTGGTTTTTTGTTTCACACAGGAATAAAATACTAGGAGAGTGGAGGTGAATTACCTCCTTCAGTTGGGGAATTGTCAAGGGGCCTCCTGCACCTCGACAATTCCACACCGCCATCTTCATTGCACTGGTGGAGGCATTGCGGGGCTAGCCTCCATTTCCCCTCCCTGTTGACCAGTGCTATCATCCCTTTTTGCCAGCTTCAAACTCGAGCCTTCTTCCATATCTTCCTCCATGATATCCAGACCTTGATTATCCAGCATCCCTTTCCTTTTCTCTCCAGACGAGCGAATTTGCTCTCTGCCAGTGATGTCCCGTAATGGAGCTCTTTTATTCCGTGAGCTTCTTCGCCATTTACCCTTCTTTTGAATGCTCTAGTTGACTGGTGGTCTGCTACCTTTGCTTCCACTCTCATTTGTTCGACAATTTATGCCCCCATTTTCCACGCTGTCCAAAACCTCCTGCCCTGGCACCAACTCCATCATCATTTCCACTGGAGCAAGACCAGGCGTACTACACTTCCTACTCCCCAAATCCACAACCACCTTACTGATTTCTATCTTTTCCTTCTCCACCAGCTCTGTTTTTTTTTCCTGATTTTCCCCTTTCCCCTCTTCTTGCTCCACACTCTTGTCCAACTCCTTGTTATCACTCAAAAAATCCTTCGACTTCTTCTCCATAGCTTCCTTTTTCTGTTCTCTAATATTACTCTCCTTCTCAAACTTGTTACTACTCGTCCCAGTTATACCCCTAACCCCCATCTCCCTCAAAGAATCTACATGGATCCCTGGGTCTTTGTTACTCGTAGCTACTACCATGCCTCTTTGTTTCACCTCAGTCTCGACCCCTCTGAACGCTCTCAAAGGGGAGGTCATGATATTCCCTGCCCTCATCCACGCTCCATATTGACTTTCCCTACCTGACTGTCCTTCCTTCCCTCCTTCAGTGCAAGATTTGTCACCGTGACCAACTATCCCACAGTTATAACAGAAATCCGGACATCGCTCGTATTTAAATTCCACCCATGTATTCACTCCCTCAAGCTTCACCAAGGTGCCTCTGAGAAGGGGTTGTTGCACATCCACCTCTACCAGAATCTTCATATGTCTACCCTCTTTTCCTCCCCCTGGCGGAACTATAACCTCCCTCACTGAATTGAAAAGTTTTCCCACCTTTATCCCCACTGTCCTACACAGCCAGTGGACAGGAAGATTCCATACCTGTACCCATAAGTATGTATATCTAAAGAACTGGGGCTTTCTTTCACAACCCATTTCCCAATTTTTAATCACCAAGACCTGATTATCCAAAACCCACGGGCCTCCCATCAAAACTTTTTCCCGTTCCTCATCAACATCAAACTGGAATTGAAAAATGTTAGGGCCAAGTTCAGTTACCACCAAATTTCTGGGATAACCCCACGCATGATTGGTGAAATTTTTGACCCCTGTGTAATTTGCCACTTTTGTTCCTATCAACCTGCCTACCAGGCTCCTTCTGCAATCTTTGACTCCCTCGCTGACATCCTCCGAGCAAAGATCCACCCCGCCTAGTTCCGTTGAAGAGAGCTCAAACTTGCTGAATGCACGAGTTAGCTCCTCTTCCATCCTCTACAACCCAGTTGCTTGACACCACTGTGCACTATTTCCTTCCTTAGAAAACCCGTTGCTCAAACCTGCAAAACAGAGTTGAAAAACAGAGAGCAGAAAAAAAGAAGCCTAAAACAAGCTGAAAGACACGGAAGCCTAACCAACCACCCTCTAACTATGTACACACTACCACGATCTTGACAGGTAGACCCCGTCTCCCGTTCCTCGGATCATGACCTCAAACGCACCAGGACACAGACGTTGAATCGCAAAAGAGTTTAAGGTAGCTAAAATGGGTGTTTGTAGTACATCAGAATGTGGAAGGTCACTACGCCACAAGCCAAACTCAGAGATCTTCCCTTCTGTTAGAGGTTGCCGAAACCTTTTGAAATTTTGAAAGCTCCTATTCTAGGAGGGAAGCTCTCAAAGTAGAGAGAGAAGCTCTCAAAGTAGAGAGAGGTCTTTTTTCCTTTTTCTTGGAAGACTATTTACTTAATATGCATTGAAAAACTAAATATTATAGCTTGGTTTCGTTCAATATAAATTCCACCAGAAGCAGTTATTCTATGGATTCCGGTTCGATTCATGTTTAAAACAAAGGTTCGATTTCTACATGGTCGAAAAACGTCAAACAGAACAATATGTACATATACATAATCACCTAGGGAAGACGATGGTTAGTGTTTAGCAACATTCATATCTGGATTCGCAACAAGCCAACTTCGACCGGGTCTAATCAGAAAATTTTCCTAACTTCTCAGAGCAGGATACTGTCCGATATCCAGCTTGAGACAAACCAAAACCAGCGTGGATCTAGTCCTTGTATTTTTAAAAATTTCCAAAAAAATGTTTCAACTAAAACGCATGAATCTCATACTTTTTTATTTTAGGTAAATTAGGATAGCCACAATAGCTGGCATAAATATTATATTTACATTAGTTAAAAGTTTCGGCTTTGTAGTTTTACTTCCTAATGTTTAGAATTTTGTTGAATATGGTCCTTTAGATTTTAAATAGTTAAATTTAGGGTTTAAAATTAAACAAAATGTGAAATAAAGTTAAATATGTATGATGTGTTTCAAATGCCTATAAACATTGCTACAAGCACCTCATATTTGCACAGCATCAAGTTTAAAGAGCACATGGTTTTTAAATTAGCTACAATTCAATAATGATACACATATAATATACCAAAACATTAGTAGTAGGAGGGGATGGATGGGTTGAATGCTACGGAAAAAATTAGTAGTAGAAGAAGAAAATCCTAATATGTATATATGTTTTTTCCACATACATTGTAGAAATTGTTGCATGATTTCTAGATATAGGTCTCAAATAGTTATAATTAGGGATTGCAATAACAAGTGAGATTCAGTGCCAATATGAATTGCGTTTAGTAATTTTAAGAAAACTTACTATTTTTCCATGTTATTCCTTCCTATTAAAGTCTAACATTTTAATAATGAAGGTTTATGTATTTGTTCTAATGTCCATGCATTGATAATTTTAAATAATTCTAAATAATTATATAAAACATTAATTGATAAGCTACTGACTGCCAAAAAAGAATAAAAAATAAATAGATGATCACTGAAATTCACATGTAATATATATTACTTACAAATTAAAGTTGTTCTTATTTAAGTATTTAATTAACAATATATGTGGAAAAAATGACAGAAATTATTTTGATTAGTTATTTATAGTGCAAAACATTAAAAGCATATTTTATGCTAAATTTGAGAGAGTAAGAATAAGCATATAAATGCATTGATTCTCATTGTGCACAAGAGAAGAAACATAGGAGAAATTAGTGGCATAAATAAGTGAAATGAAAAAAGAAAAAAGAAAAGAAGTTTAATAAGAAATGTAGGAGAAATTAGTGGCATGAATAAGTGAAATGAAAAAAGAAAAAAAAAGAATAATTAGTTTTTTCACATTTTTATTAATTATAATTTCTAGTACACCTCTAATGTAATTTTGGTCTAACTCACATCCTATTTCATTTAAAACCCTTACTATCTCTATTTAAACTTATAATAATTCAAATTCCAAAGTCGGACAGCCAAAAATGCAAAGTTAAAGTTATTAACAATCAGTAATTTGATTTATTCATTACATTTATTTGAGTTAAAATATTAGGGACCCGCCAATTTGGTACATAAGCTGAATTTTTGGAACCAAAATTATATTTCTATTGCAGAGGTCCTTAAATCGATAGTATAATATTCTTTTCCAGTAACATCTACATAGCTATCTAGTTTCATAAATTTTAATAACATAGCACACTAAATAAGAACACGAACAAAGCCAGTATACTTCAAGAAACCATCCTAGCACTATGCTAAACAACTCAATTACATACAAGATCAAGAGCCCAAAATCTGAAAGCACTTATGATATACTCCCCACTCAATTACAAGATCTTTAGTCGATTTCTTTAAAGGGAAGCATCCTCCAAGAAGCCATTACATAGCAGTTAGTTTCATTATTCCAACAGCTGTTGGAGCTGTTGGCCAGGGACTTGTTGTCCTGCCTGGCAGATCTGGTTCGAACCTAGCTGCCAGGTTTGGGGGGAAGGGAGGGATCAGGGGATGAGGGAAGGGTAAAAAATATATATATATATATATAAAAGTTTCATTTTTCCAATGAGATTTAACGTCCACATGATCCAATACGTCTGGGATACAAATGGTATCTCTCCATTATATTAACTACGGATCTTTAACATATATTACGAAAGATATCATTGTTTTTCTAATGCAAATGCTTCAGAACTAAACCGCCTAGCAAGAGTTTTCGGGCACCTATTTGTGCATTGCAAAGTTTGACACGTTCTTCGTTTAGGACTTGTCTTTGTAGCAGAGATGTTTGACTTGTTAATCAACTTGGAATGAATGCAATCAATGTCCCTCTAAAGTCCAGATTAATTGACAGCTATACTTGGACATATTCATGAATATAGAACATGAACCTTATCCTCTTCACCCTAGGAGTGACAAGATTAAGTTCTTTTGGTATGTCTCTGTTCTTTACATTCCCTAAAGGGACTGCAATTTGTGATTAGACGAAATTCGTACCAATTTCAGCAATCATCTTTCTAACAATGTTTTAAAACCCGGACCGTCAATTGAACCGGTGAAGTGAAAGGATCGAGATTCAACCGGTTGGACCGGTTCAATCCCGGTTCAATGAATTTTTAAAAAAGTAATTTATATAAATATATATATGCACAAAATAAGATATGCAATAGACTAATTTAAACCTTTATATGATGAAAAGTTTACTATTTTTGAATAACTTGGATTTTCAAAAATAAAATTTTTAAATTATTAGTTAAAACAAATAAATTTCATTTCAATTTTAATTATATCTACCAAAATAATCTTAAATCCAACACAAAAATATCACAATAGTTTGAAATTATACAAAATTCAAGTCTATGAGAATTTGACATTGTGATCTTAAATTTTAATTTACGTCTTTGGGATTTAGAGATTGCAATTTAAAAAAGAAAGTTTGGAGTTCGAAGGAAGTCAAGAGAATCAAAAATAGGAATGCAAACTTGATAAGAATCAAAAAATGAGATAAAAGTGAGCGGTTGTAGCATTAAATAATTTGGGTTAAAGAAAAATAATTCTTTTTTAACTTTTTTCAATTTAATGGACAAAAACAAAATTAAAAAGATGGAAGAAAACATCAATAAATTAAAACTAAAGAAGTTTGATGACAGGTGCCGAACCTGTACAATAATAAAAACCTACTCGAGAAAAATACAGATTTTGTATATAGTAGTGAGTAGGGTCGAATCCACAGGGATTGGGGATAATTTGTTTCTTCTAGAGTCCAAAGTATGGGGGGTTTTGGATTAAATGCTTAACTAAATAAATTAACTGCAGAAAATAATTAATTAAAAGAAATGATTGGGTAAACTCTAGCCAAGGGTACACATCAGAAATGGTTCATGCACTGATCATTGATGCAGAAATAATTCCAACATTTAGCAATAGATTAGTTATAGTTGTCATGCACGCGATAAACAACCAACCCTTCCTTAATTTCTCGATAGCTAAGGTACGACCGTTAGCTATTTCTCTAACCCAAAAATAACCCTAGGTACGACCGTAGGATTTAATTTCTAGATTGCATTAATAATTAGAAAGGCCCAATCCTAACCAACAAACACGCTACGAGGGTTTGTTTAAATTAGATCATATGCTCCCCTGACATAAACCCAATTACGCCAGTTGCTACTGAGGTAGAGATAACGAACAATTACGGATTCAATTACCCCTATTTAGCAAAAATAGCCTATATGAATAATTAATTATTGCGCACTAATCAATCATACACAAGGCCATAGCAATTAAAATCAAGGAACATATAAATACCAATAAATGAAGAAAATAATTAAAACAGATTCGATCTCACAGTAATTGTCGAACCAAATCGTCAGTTGTCCCTTTGACTAGAAAAGCTTAACCACGCCTCATGAGAAACTCTCCCCGTTGGGGAATATTGTCGAATACCTGGCGTGTGTCAGAGGCCAGTCCAAAGAAAGAAAACTAGAACTAAACTAAAAAACTAAAACTAAAGCCCTAGATATCTCTTGCTTCTGTACGTTGTCCCCCTTTTAAAGCAACAAAAGAAAGATGACTAAAAGCTATCTAGGTGGTCCCCACACATGTGGACAAAACTTCCCAAGTACTTCTTGTTCCAAGTCTCTCTACGTTGCTTTCTTTGAAGCCCAAATGACCAAATGCCTTTCACTAGCTTGTGGTCCCCCACCAATTCAAGGGCCCAAGGATTGAAGCCCTTAGAAATCTGCATTTTTCCATACAAGTCCCTCCTTTTTGGTAATTTTCTGCTTCACTCCTGAAATTGGGTCCAATACCAAATATAAGTAAATATTAATAATTAAAACAATATTTGGCAAGGATAACAGGGGAAATTAACAATAAAATTGCTAACAATTAACACCCTATCAATTCCCCCCACACCTAAATCATGCTTGCCCTCAAGCATGGGAACAACAATTGAACACCCAAATTTGACCATGGCGGTTACTCCAACTACCGTATTGCCAAGACACCAAGAAAATCATATATCAAGCGACACAGGTCAAGATCCAAGAAAAATAACCCCGGTTAGCATCTAAACTACCAACTCCTCCAATTTTAAAGCAAACTAATCTAAGAAAAAGGAATGGTTGCTCATATTTATCAGTAAATGGTCCATCTATTAACCAAAATCTCGACATTAAGATCACAAATAGGCAAGCTGACTTATACACATACTAACACAATCTTTATTTTATTTTTTTCTTTTTGTTTTGTTTTTGTTTCTTTTCCTTTTCTCTTTTTTTTTTTTTGAATAACAAAAGACTTAGTCTATAGCCCTTAGAACCTTTTGACGCGAACTCCAACATTTGACAGATGGAGGAGCCCGGTTACTCAGCTCCAATCGCTACGGGACCACGCACTCATAGTAACTACTACCTTTTGACGCGAGAATCGACACTTTAGGTGAAGATCCCCGGTTACTCAGTAGTAACTACTAGTGGAGTACAGTCAATTCTTATTTACATCATATAACACGATATCTAAAAGCAACACAAGAATAACAGCAGCCAGCCTCAAATTTCTAGACATGGAGAACTACAATTAATAACTGGACCAATTCACATGAAAAATGCCAACAATCATTCCCTATGCCTAGAAAAATTAACCAAAAATTGGAAAAGTTAAGCAATTATTGATATTCACCAAAGAGATGTTCCTGAACTCAACCACATCAACTTGATACCTTTTTATTAATAAACTTGGCAATAACAGAATTAGAGACAACAATCCAGCATCAAACTTGGTATTCATATGAAGACTGACCACTAGAAAGAAAAAAGAAAAGAAAATAAACGAAAAAGGAGATAAATATCAAACTAAAACAAAGGAAAAGCCTTTAGAAACTAAAAACAAAAATACTAGCACTCCAACTAATCTCCCCCCCACACCTAAATGACACATTGCCCTCAATGTGATAATGTAAAAGCAGAAGGAATGAGAGGGGCAACGGTACTTCCCTGAAGTCATCAAAATAGGGGCGGTTCAGGTGGAAGTTGTGGGGCAACTCACAGCTGGAGCTGGTGCCATTCGTGGCTTCACCATGGACTCTCGACATCATTCTGGAACCAGGGAGGTTGGGTTGGACAAGAGGCGGAGCTGCGGGATGGACGGCGCGCGTCACTGTGGGCTGCAGGTGGCGGCGGCGTCTGGTGGAGGGACAGAGACGCGGCTCGCGGGCTTGGAGGAGGAGCTAGCGACGGCGGCGGACGAATGAAGGACAGGAAGGAAAAGGGAAAAACAGGGGAACGGCAGAGAAGAAGAAGAAAAGGAAAGAAAAGAAAGAAAAGAAAGGAAGAAAGAAAAAGAAGAAAGAAAGAAAGAAAAAGAAAAAAAAATAGTTTTTTTTGTTTTTGTTTTTGGCAAAAACGTTTCTTTTCTTTTCTTCCAATTATGAGGCTCTTTGAGCCACGGAAATATTTCCCCTTTTTTTTTTCGAAAAATTGATTTCGACTTTTTTAAATAAAAATTTTTCTTCTTTTTTTTTTTCTCTTTTTTTTTTTTGAATCTTGACCTTTCCCACGAACGTGACGCGGGCACGTCAAGAGAGCAAGAGAGCTCCCAGAAGTTTCTGATCGTGAGCTCTCTGCACGTCACCACGCGGGCACGTCAAGAGGGCAAGAGAGCTCCCAGAAGTTCAGGTCGTGAGCTTCCTGCATATCACCACGCGGGCACGTCATGAGGGCGAGAGAGCTCCCAGAAGTTTGAAGTTTCTGATCGTTAGCTTCCTGCTCGTCACCACGCGGGCGCGTCATGACTGAATGGCACCTATAAAGCAGCAAAAACGAAAACTAACACCCAAAATCAGTCAAATTCAAGGAAAATAGATTTAAACTAAGACACGAAACCAACAAACAACTAAAAGAAACAATTGGGTTGCCTCCCAATGAGCGCCTTTCTTTAATGTCTTTGGCTAGACATTATCATGTTTTGTTCATGGAGGATAAAATCTTGTGGCTCGTCTCATTGCTTCATCCTCTACATAGTCCTGATAGCCCTCATAGATGGAGTAATCTTTGAGCACACGAGCTACGGTCTTCCATGAACTAGTTGATGGCGCCAAGTAATCAAGCATTGATCGCAATTCTTCATCCACTCCTCCATCAAGAGCCTTCGACGGTTCAAGATATTTGACCATAGCTACTCTTAACTCATTCCTGCCATGAGACTCAAGAACTTCCGGTATAACAAAATCAATCTCATTAACAGAAATCATGGAGTAAGAGTTAAGAAAATGCGGGTTAGGGAATGGAGGTGGTGTCACCACATTTGATGATTCTCCACTGGATTCTTTCACTTGAATGGGTTGCGGTTGGGGTTTCATTTTTTCATTTTCAGCTTCTTTTTCAACTGCATCTGTACATCTCTCTTCTTGAAAATCTTGCAGCTCGTCATCCTTGTCCATAGGGATCACAGGCTCAGGCCCTTGAATTTCTTTCCCACTCCTTATGATCATTGCGCTCACGTTCTTCGGATTCAACTCCGGTTGAGATGGCAGCTTCCCTTGGTTCTGGGACTCCAAACGGTTCATTCTGGTGGCCAATTGACCTATCTGATTCCTTATGTCCTGCATTTCGGAGTCTGTCTTTTGCTGATTTTGCATAATAACTGCCTCCGTCCTTTGCTGATTTTGCGCCATGATTGTCATCATTTGTTTCAGCAACTCCTCCGTAGATGAACCAGATTGAGGGGGCGGAGGTGGTCGGGGTTGGTATTGCTGCTGGTACCCTGACAGGGACGATGGTTGTTGAGACTCTTGCTGTTGAAAATCCATTGGCCCGGTTGCATAATCAAAACTGGAATTATCCCACCATCCTTGATCATACCCGTTTGAATAAGGGTCATACTGCATTTGATATTGGGGTGGAAAATCTCCGAAAATATCAATTGGAGCACTTAGATTGTCTTGAAATGCGGGGCATGTGTCAGTTGAATAACCTGAGTCAAAATAAGTTCCACAATTTGCAACAGCCCATTGATCATTAGGAAAAACATGAGTCTCATAACCCCATTCAGGAACAAAGTCCGGTCTATCATCAAAATATGGAATGCTAGCAGCCATAAACTATAAAAAAAAAAAATGAAAACAAGATGAACTTAAAAAGAAACAAATAACTAGCGCCAGTCCCCGGCAACGGCGCCAAAAATTGACAGGTGCCGAACCTGTATAATAATAAAAACCTACTCGAGAAAAATACAGATTTTGTATATAGTAGTGAGTAGGGTCGAATCCACAGGGACTGGGGATAATTTGTTTCTTCTAGAGTCCAAAGTATGGGGGGTTTTGGATTAAATGCTTAACTAAATAAATTAACTGCAGAAAATAATTAATTAAAAGAAATGATTGGGTAAACTCTAGCCAAGGGTACACATCAGAAATGGTTCATGCACTGATCATTGATGCAGAAATAATTCCAACATTTAGCAATAGATTAGTTATAGTTGTCATGCACGCGATAAACAACCAACCCTTCCTTAATTTCTCGATAGCTAAGGTACGACCGTTAGCTATTTCTCTAACCCAAAAATAACCCTAGGTACGACCGTAGGATTTAATTTCTAGATTGTATTAATAATTAGAAAGGCCCAATCCTAACCAACAAACACGCTACGAGGGTTTGTTTAAATTAGATCATATGCTCCCCTGACATAAACCCAATTACGCCAGTTGCTACTGAGGTAGAGATAACGAACAATTACGGATTCAATTACCCCTATTTAGCAAAAATAGCCTATATGAATAATTAATTATTGCGCACTAATCAATCATACACAAGGCCATAGCAATTAAAATCAAGGAACATATAAATACCAATAAATGAAGAAAATAATTAAAACAGATTCGATCTCACAGTAATTGTCGAACCAAATCGTCAGTTGTCCCCTTGACTAGAAAAGCTTAACCACGCCTCATGAGAAACTCTCCCCGTTGGGGAATATTGTCGAATACCTGGCGTGTGTCAGAGGCCAGTCCAAAGAAAGAAAACTAGAACTAAACTAAAAAACTAAAACTAAAGCCCTAGATATCTCTTGCTTCTGTACGTTGTCCCCCTTTTAAAGCAACAAAAGAAAGATGACTAAAAGCTATCTAGGTGGTCCCCACACATGTGGACAAAGCTTCCCAAGTACTTCTTGTTCCAAGTCTCTCTACGTTGCTTTCTTTGAAGCCCAAATGACCAAATGCCTTTCACTAGCTTGTGGTCCCCCACCAATTCAAGGGCCCAAGGATTGAAGCCCTTAGAAATCTGCATTTTTCCATACAAGTCCCTCCTTTTTGGTAATTTTCTGCTTCACTCCTGAAATTGGGTCCAATACCAAATATAAGTAAATATTAATAATTAAAACAATATTTGGCAAGGATAACAGGGGAAATTAACAATAAAATTGCTAACAATTAACACCCTATCATTTGATTAAAAAGGGAGTGACAAAAAAAAAAGAGGGGGGAGAGAGAGAGTGTGTGTGTGTGTGTTGAAGATTAAAAAGAATGAGTCATGAAAGAATGAGACTTTGTAAGAAAAATGGAAAAAAAAAAATATAGATGTTTCTTATATATATATATATAAGTTATCAAAAAAAACAAATAAGATGTGATGGTGCAATGGTTACTACATTGGTTTTGTATTACAAAGGTCTTGAGTTCAAATCTTGATAGAAGCATTTTGCAAGACTTTAAAAAAAAAAAAAAAAAAAGAAAAGGGAAACTTGAAAGCCGGTTCAATCTGGTTCAGTGGTTTTCACGATTTTGACCGGATTTGACCGGTTTTCTGACAAAGTCAACACCAACATGGAATCGGACCGGTGTCATGGCCAGTTCGCAGTTCAACTGGTCGAACCGGCCGGTCCGGTCCGGTTTTCAAACTGCTTTCTAATGCCCAACTACATAGTTGGCTGACGCAACTACCCTTTTGACGGCAATTCTGCAGAGATTTAACTATAAACCGTGACCAATGTACGCCAGCTTTCTTACCAATCAAAAATCAAATTTCAATACTTGAAATACCTTGAGCATATTAAAATGGGCTCCAAGAAACTTATTTTCTTTTGTATTTCCATGGCTATAGTCTGATGATTACCTCAGAAACGGCTGCTATAGGGAATTGGTTAAGACTTTCACTCAGTTGACAATTATGAGAAATTAGTTCTCTAATCTAATTTCGTCCTTTTCTTTTAGGACCACTAAATTTCACATTACAGATTTTATAAAATATACTAATTTTAGCTGTACAAGTAAAGCGATTGAGCCGCCCCATGGCCCAATTCAGCCCACCTCTAGTATAGAAGTAACAGTAGCAGCCGGGTGTAGATGTTGCCCATTGACAAAAAAATTATTGTACATGTAAAGATTTGGAGTATTTTGAAGCATAGCTGAGGCTCAGTTTAAAGTTTAAATACACCTTAATTAATTTGTAAGCATAGCCCTTCTCAAATGGGACTCGGGGGACACTGGTTAGTGTTTAGTAAATTATGGTTGGCTATGATGAAACTACCTATTAGTTGGTGGTGTACCATTTTAATGGTAATTGTAAAGTTACTAAATTTGCATGGTACATAGTTTAGTATTCATTAAACTAAAAGCATGTACACAAATTAGGCCAAAATTCAAAATTATCAATCATACCAAGATTAAACTACTAATAAAGATGCACACATTATTATTTTCAATGCAGCCAAGACAGTTGAGACAAATGGCGTAGAAGAAGCCAAGTACCAGCTATGGAGGGTACCCTGGTGGTGGATACGGAGGCTATCTAGGAGGAGGTTATGGGGGATATTCTTGGAGTAATTATGCAGGGTACCTTGGTCGTGGCCGTGGTGGTTATGGTGGATATTGTTGCTTTAAGTGCAGCTTTACAACTAATAAAGCCAGTTTCGAGCACTGTAACGAATGCTTAAACAGGCTCAGCGTGATGAAATACAAAGAAGAGCTTGAGAAGTGATGTAATATGCACTGTATGTATTTGCTAGTTCAATATTTCTTCTATGTGACCTTTGATTTAATGGCAAAATTAATCTCATGCTATATGAAGTCATTTTAGTGGCTTTGCACTAAAAATGCGTAAACTCAGTAGTTCAAAAAATACAACAAATTCAAGGCTAATTTTGGTTGGTTCATCTGTAGATCAGTTAACCATCATCAAAGTGGGGTTTTTTTGTTAAAAAAAAAAATTACAATTTTGGGTATCTAATCCAGATTTGGGGGGGGGGGGGGGGGGGTAAGTGTCTAATCCAGATTTTTGTTTATAATAGATTTTACAAACTCACTCTCTATCCATTAATGTTGCATATTTGACTAAAACTAGAAAAAGAGCCCTTACGATCACCTGTCTATCAAATATGGTATACCACCTAAAAAGAAATGATAAAACCAAAAACTGTTTAATCTAACCATTCAAAAATCATGTCAAAAGCTCAATCTGAATTTGTCTATTTAACTAGTTTCACGAGAAGGTCAGAAATCTAGTTGACTAATTGACTACGAGAGATTCAACATTGCGCTATTGTCTACTATACAGAAAAATTAAGACACACTGAATTTGAGACTCGAGGACGTGTAAAACTTGTGCATGAGGAGGTTTTCACTTATCATGTTTTGGATCAGTACACTGAATTGATTGGATCAGTACAATTAAAACTTGTTCTGTAATTGATTGTAAGATGTCGTTTTCCAACATCATTAACATGGCTATCTAATTTCATAAACTTTAATACCACAATATAGTATATAAATTCAAAGGACATAACTTTGTTCTTTGCTTGAACTTTGTTGCACAAAACTGTTTCCAGATCTACTCGTAAATGATCATAAACCGAGCTTTACCTATTTTGCCATTTCTTTTTCCTGTCTGAAAGGAGTCAAGACTCAAGACAATTTAGCTTTTGGGAATCTCTTGTTGAAACCTCAATGTGTTAAAATTTTTTTCAGCAAATACGCTTGAACAATTTGGGTATACCATACACAATGAAGCCAGTATAATCAAGCAGAAGTGCTGGCTGTTGAAACTTGAAAGACACATAAGATTTCATTTTCACATCTTGGAAGTAGAAAAATGTACATCATAATCTGCAGTAATTCACCTGATGGTCAAAAGAATACCACTGATTAAGCTCTTATTTTTATCACATAATACATAATTTTAGTACTTTTAGCCTCTTAATTTGCACCAGCGGCATTTAAGCATCATGATCCATAAGGCCTGGCTATTAGTTTTGTGGTTCGGTTTCAGGCTCAGCATCCACAGACTCACCAGCATAATAACCTCGGCCACAGCAACTATAGCGGCAGTATCCACCACCACCATAACCACCGCAGCCACCACCATAACCACCACGACCGCCACCAGAACCACCACCGGGGTAACCCCTATATCCACCACCAGGGTACCCTCCATATCCACCACCAGGATACTTGGATTCTTCCAGACCATTAATACGCTTCTCTGCAGCATTGGCTGCAAATGGTCACGGGATCGGGCAGAATTATTAGTTAGTGCTTGCATTCTAGCAGGAAAAAAAAAATCATCTAGAGTAAATTATGTTATGCAAAAACTTCTATATTGTATGTTATGCATCTCCCTGGCTGTGACCTCTGAAGCAATCACCAGAACTACAGGCAGAAGGCATAGGAAGAGAATTGCCTTGGAATCCATTTTTGTTTTCCTCACACAACTTGGTTTATGAACTCAAGATTTGGTTTGAAAACAATGAGAAGGGTGAGGAAGCTGGAGCATCCTCTTCTCCATTTATATGGAAATTTACGTGACATGGTTCTCGAAGAGGGAGAGATAAAGTATGCATGGAAATTTGTCGACCCCATGATTGAGTTGGCGGTTGAAGATAATTATGATTGCAATATCAAACTTATCTCTTTTTTTTCGAAACGACAAGTGATTTTATAGATTATCAAAACTTTACATTTGCGAACAAACGCTCGATTGATCTATACAAGCAGTGTTATTTGACAATGAGGAATCTGAACATCCTCATTTTCGATTATGCTTATGGCATATGAGCTAATTCTAACACTAATATGATTATATTCCTTTCTTACTAAACAAAAGGAGCACATTTAAAACAACAAACTTAATTGATAAATGTCCTCCACCAAGGTTGCCAATCTCACATCATGAGCTTTCCTAGACAAAATGCAGCTGAGAACTTGCTTGTTGTGGATTTATATCTCGATCTTTCTCCAGTTTAGCACTAGTGGCAATAACTACCATTTCATCAATGTGTTGGTGTCCAGTGCTTCTTTCCTTCGCTGCCTAGCTGCAATATCGAACTTATCACAACTTGGATTTCCTGTTTCGGAATTTATATTAGATATTCTAGTGGCATTATTCAAATCGTTTTGTATGCATGTCGGAGGGTAAACAGTCAACGATGCGGATAAGACATGGCTCATGTATACGGGCATATATTGCTAGTACTACATGCTTTGATTGGGTATGGGATTGATCGGGGAGGAGTAGGAAAGTGGAAGTATCGAACTTGCCATTGATTTTTTATAATAAACACCGGAAATATGCATACAGATGTCAAAAATATTTGAGCACTTGCTACATATAAATGTACAAAACAAATCGCGTGACAACTCAATGTAATCAAGAATATGTTTGAAAAGCTATTCATATTCCGCACAAAAGTGGCAAATTCATACCTTTTGTTCATAACTGTGGTAGGCACATTTTTTATTCGTCTAAAAGAAGTCACCGAAGAATTTATAATATTTCAATTTGTCCACTCTCGAACCTGTGACTTTTTATTTCTAGTTTTAATAGGAGTTAATAATATTTTGTTCCTTTTGAGTAGGGTGTATGATCACACTTTGTCCCCTTGAACGAAAAATATATACAATCTTGTCCTCCTTAAGATCAGATGTTAACTAATTTATCAACACCATTAACCAAAGTGATTTAATGGCTGAACTGCCAATGTTGCAGTGATGCATGGCCAAAAACAATGCTCAGGTGTTACGAGGTATAAAGGAATAACAAAAGAAAAAATAAATAGGATCAATTAAGGAGATGCATCTCTAGAAACTAGGGTAAACTCTATCGAACACTCTATTACTCAAAATTAGGCCATGTTCTTAGGGGATCATTACTAAATCAATGAAAGAAGTAAGGGCTGCTGGTTATTATTGGAATTGTCTGTAGAGTTTTAGTTCTGAAGTTGTAGTTTATGCTATACATGTTGGTTAAAGAATGTTGAGGTTATAGCTAAAATTCCAGATTTTTGCTGCTTTGACTATTTGTATAGGTTTTGCCAATGATTACAGAAGTTGCCGTTCATCAGGAATCATTTTGAGGGAAAAATTGAAAGAAACAAATTTTAGATTCTTTTACAGTGTTAAAAAGTACATCATCCATTATTTTGGGGATTAAAATGTGATTACCAACTAGCTCGAAGGGGTAAACAGTGACTTTTATTCTGTCAATCGGCAACTTCTACACCATTCCTACTTATATTCTAATCTATCAAAAGGTGGGCCTAACTAGACTAAGTGAAGCCATAGGTACTATTTAATATTTAACATCTGAAAATAAATATTCGTTAGAGATTCAAAAATAAGTTATGGTTGTCAAGGGAAACCTAGAAAATAAAGTAAAGTGCTTCTTCTAAATATTGCCAAGAAAAAATGGTGAAAAAAGTCACCGTCCATGTTAAAGAAAAAAAAGGATGTAATTCAGAAAAGTAGTACTACATTTGGTTGGCTCACATATTTTCCACCCCACAAAGAATCGCCTGTAGAACCAAATTTTTATCTATTTCAAATTGAAATTTTGTAATAATTGTAAAAAAAAATCAAATTTAAAAAAATCATACCAAGTTGAATGTTATTCGTGATGCTATGAAATAGAAACCCAATTAAAAAAATCTCGTCAATTATAACTTTTACAAAAACCTGAGCAAAGAAAAAAAAGGTATCCACCCATATGCACGGCCGAAATTTACAGCAATTAGAAGGAAAATACAAACAAATAGATCCACAACATATTAAAAAAAAGAAACATGTATCTTCTATCCATAATAAGAAATAATTTCTATTATGGTTGAAGAAATTGCAAGCTAACTAGAACTACTTTTTTTTTTCTGTTAATGTTGCTGCTAACACTTCATTATTTGGCTATAGTTAAGAGCTAGACCTACCATTTGAAGACATTTTGTGATGCCCAGTGCAAAATATATCTTGGCAAAGTAATTTTCAGTTCGAAAAAAATTATAGAAAAAATTTCACCAGAGAGATAGAGGCTCTTAAATGGCAAAACCCAGGCAAAGAAAGTGGGTTGCAGTGGCTGCAATTCCTGCACAGTAGTCTCAAAATCATAAAACGATCAACTCACTTTCCCCCCAAAAAAAAATTAAATAAAAGGATCAACTTATAGAGTAATTTGGCAGAAATCAAACACAAGGAAGTACCAAAAGAAAACTATTTTGCTAGTTCACAAAAAAAAAGAGGAGAAAACGAAGAAGGAAAAAATTGTCCCAGTAAATCTGATTCCTCAAGTACGCAAATAAAAGCGTCAAACATAACCTAAGTCAATTAGTTCTTTAGCTTCAAAATAAGAAAAAGCTGGAAAACAGAGAGCTTACTGGGCCAAAGGCAATAGGAAGAACCAAATGACCAGAAGGTTCAGAAACTTTGGGCTTTCTCTCTTATATAAGGAAATTTTGATTCAAAAAGGTCAATGTTTGCACTTTTGTTAGATAATATCTTCAAATATTTGACAACTGCATAAGAATATTAATTTATTATTTATAATCTAAAAATTAATTTAGCAGTCGAAGAATTTTCAATTACTAAAAGCGATGTAAATAGCAATATCTACATATTTCAATTTCATAAAATCAAAATCTAAGCATTTTTCAAGGTGGAATAACATTCATATTTATTTCATACTGATATTCAGCTTTTGATTATGTGTAAGTGGTAAAAAAAGGTTTAAAAAAAATAAGCAAGAAAAGGGAATTTGTATATAAAACTTACATTAAGATTGGGGTGTGAATGTTTTTCTTTAGAAAAAAATTGTTATAAAAAGTTTTGATTTAATATTTAAAAGCTAAGGGCACCTATGTCTAACAAATACTATGGATTTAGTATGAAAAAGTGTGGAGATAAAACGGCAAAGAAAAGTTTGACAATGTAGGATTGAAACTAAATACTAGCTTATCCCACTTATTAAAGTTTAAAACACCTAATCAACATACTAAACATCTTTTGTTATACTCAAAACATTTTTAGTTATCAAAGCACTTTATCAAAGGAAAAAATTTTCCCCAAAATGCTAAATATATTCCGCAATAAAGATAGCATGCAATTGTTGTAGGCAATAGTTGAAAAAAATTGACACATATTAATGGATGTAACAATCTCAAAGACAAAACCAAAATAATGAATATGCCAACTTTCACAACAAAACTCAAATATAAATTTCAATATTATTTTCTTTTTAATAATTCTACATTTACAAAAATATGCAAGTGTAAGAAAATGCTAAAATGGCTGGACTCATTGTCCTTTTTTGACCACCAGCCAGGGCTTCCTCATTGAAAATGTGGAGCCAAAACACAATTCACCCTTATGTTGTGTTATGGCCCAAAGCCTTCTCTCACTTTGCATTCACTCTTGAAGCCTTCCCATGGCAACTGCCTCAAGCCACTCATTCCGACGTCCAAACTTTGGTCCAATAGACTCTTCAACACGACTTGATGCTGCAAATAATATCGCCAATTTAACTGGGAAAAAACGACTAACAGAGCAACAATACAGATAACACAAGTATATCCAATTTTATCAGCCCATAAAATCACTAAAAGACAAAAAAGGGGAGCAAAAGAAGCAAATTACCCAATTATATTAACGAAGATGGAGAGGAGGGATGAAGGCAGAGGGCCACAAGGAGAGGGGATGGGAGCGGGGTTAGCAAACACCAACCGTTTGTAGTTGCGAAGGTAAGTGAACACCAAGACTTCGAGGAGGGTGTTGGGTAAAGAATGGGGAGAAGGGGAAAGAGAAATAGGCCGGGGGGGGGGGGGTTGGATTGAGTGTTAAGGTTGAAAAAATTGTAAATGAGAGATCTTGGATTTAAAATCTTTAATTTATAAAAAAAGCAGAAATTTGATAATTTGGTCGTGAAGGTCAAGGAAAGAGGGACATAAGGGTGATGATTTTCATTTCCTTTTGTAGAAAATATATAAGGATGATAATCAGGTCGACTCATGGGTTGGCGGGTCAAGTTAAGGCTCAATTATCCTAAACAACAAGTCAACTCAAACATGACCCAAAAAATTAAATGGGTCAACTTCCTTGATCCGCATATAATTTGTTAATTTTACAGGTTACTCGAACTCGATTTGAATTACTTGCATGCTTAATTTTTGTGGGCTTCTCACGTTAGTAGCATGGTGGGCATTTGTATGATGGAGTTTCCATAAAAATATACAGAATTGTAACCCGATCCTAGATTTTGTATATATTGCTTGTAGTAACTTTTTGGTTTTCCTTTTTTGTAAAAAAAAAAAAGAACAAAAATAAAATTGCGACACTTTCACAAATAAAATAAAATTTTTTGTTTTCACTTAATATTCTTGATTGCATTCTCATAATACTAATTGATAGCCTTGGTTAGTTTTTTTTTTTTTTAACTTTATGCCCCCAATTTATTTATTTTACACATTAAATGGATCAAATGAGTCAACCTATGGTTGACCTTTGATTTGGACCTATTTGCTTGGCAAGTTACTTGGCTCTAACTTGATTTTAACTCAAACATGAAGAATAAATTTACACCTGCTAAATTCATATTAGGTTCAAATTGTATTTTCATGTGTGTCTAGAATTACCATGCCTAGTTTGGAGTCACGCTCATCTTAACTAATGCAAGTTTGAAAAATGCTAGCATGTGGTCCCATAAAAATCAATTGCCTGACCTACATCTCATAACTTCGTATAGAAATTTCACTTTGGCAATCAACAATTGTACGGAACCACGAAAGGGTCCAAATTCCAATGGCCCCTAAACTTAACCTCGGCCAAGACCGGAAGCCTTAGGCCTTGTTTGAACAGTTATTTTCTGTCGGAAAATTGTGTCGTTTTTCGTGATCATATTTACCTATTATCTTTTTTCTCACATATATTATATTGCTATAGTAATTTTTCTATAAAAAATTCTAAAAAATGCAATCCAAACACAACCTTAGTAAAACAAGCTATATATTTATATATATGTATATATTGGAATTTGCTATAATTAGGCAGGCTTGCGTCCACTAGATTCTTTAACACGACTTCAGAATACCAACGTGTTGGGGAGAAAAATCTGAGAGTATTCACTAAAGAGGATCAATATATAAGATAGAAACTTAGTTGTGACCCAAAATATTAAGCCAGCTAGTAGGTCTCGAATTCTTATCTATATATTTATTATTTTTTTCCTCACTCAAATTGATCAATATGTGACAAAATTCCTACTCATCAATCTAAAAATCTCTCCTTTCATGAGTAGTTCCTCACAATGAATCCAAATTTGTAAATTCTTTTCCACAAACTTACTTTACTATTCAAGACAAGTATACAGAAACTTATCACAACTTGGATTTGCTGTTTGGGGATTTATATTAGATATATTCTAGTCAGGGGTGTTCACGGATCATACATCCGATCTGTGACTCAAAAGGCTCATCCGCTCCACAAAAATAATATCAACCATTTGTAATTCGTATCTAGATCTGCTAATGTGGATATCCACATTATGCGAATCGGATCGATGGAATATCTAATCCGTATCTGATTTTAAAAAAAAATTCTTTTAAGAAAATATAAATCCCAAAGATAAAATGAAAATTTAAATGTGATATGCGTTATTAACATATGAGTTTTTAATCCAAATTATAAGTGATGCTTGTACTAACTCTCACCATTCTTTTCTTTTACTATAATTCAAACCTACAAGATTCAATACTTTATTTACAATTTTTTTTATCCACAAATTATATGACATTATATTTAAAACTTAACATCATATATGAAGAAAACATAATTTGAAAGAGAACGTATACATAAAGATAAGAAATAAGAGATTAGACTATTATAAATTAGTGGATTTTTAATGTGTGAACAATTTTAAAAAAAAATATAAAAGTGCTATGTAGATCATGGTCAAATATTACTTTGATAGTAAAAAATGATATTCAAATCCGATCTGCACAACCTTTTGATTTGAATGCGATTTTATCCACGTATGATTTTTTTTTTTTTTTTTATCCACGTATGATTGGATGGATCGAAGATTTGCAAATTCAGATAAGATCCGAATCGGATCACCAGACTTTATGAATTATCGAATCAAGATGTACGCCCGTAATTTTAGTGGCATTTATTAAAATCGATTTTGTATACATGTCTTACCGGTAGACAGTCAGCCATGTGGATAGGACGGCCCATGGCCTACGGTCATAATTCATGAATGGCCGTACATTACTAGTACTGCCTGTTTTAATATGGGATTGCGATTGATTGGGAGGAGCAGTGAAGTGGAAGTTTCAAACTTGCCTGCTACTTTAATTGTAAACACCAGAAATACGTAGACAGGTATCAAAAATAATTGCCCCGGGGCTAGATCACGCGGTCTGTAGCTGCTTCCGGCACTCGCAGGTCGTGGGGTCAAACCTCACTTAACGCCTGGGTGCAGTTGGGATGACGCTGTACTCCAGGCGGAGGGGATTAGTCGGGCTGCCTTCGAGTCTTGACCCGGACACCCTGTGTTGACAAAAAAAAAAAAAAAAGGTATAAAAAATAATTGTGCACTTGCTATATACATATATGTGTACAACACAAATTGCGCGACCACTCAGTGCAATCAATAATATATTTACAAAGCTACTCAAATTTCGCACAAAAGTGGCAAATTGATATCTTTTTTTTTTTTTCAGTAGGCACATTTTGTATTTGTGTAAAAGAAATCATAGAAGAATTTAAACATTTTAACTTGCTCTGTCTGAACCTGTGACTTTTATTACCAGTTTTAATAAGGGTTAATAACATTTTTGCTACCCTAAAGTAGGGTCAGTGATCACATTTTTCGCTCGCACTACCAATTTTCTGTGCCATGAAGATAAAACAAATAAGCTATATTAAAAGATTAATGGGCTATATCTTTCCCCAATCAAATATACTAATGCACTTTGGTTAAAAAAAAAAAAAAATTTCCCCTCAAAACTTCTCTCTCTTAATTAATCAATCAAATCAACTGTACTAATCACATTTTCTCTCCATTTATGACAGGATGAAAGGGATAGAAACTGTTGAATACAAGGGATGCAAGGGAAATGTACTCAATATAATTTTGTGGTTTCTGTAGAAACCGTTGAATCTTGAATTTTACCGATAGGTATTTTTGTGTTTTGTCATCGTTATCTCCATTTATGACAGGGATGCAAAACTCGAAAGGTGTTTTGTTTCTTTAATACTGCATGCAAACTTAGAATTATTAAGCTTTGTTTTATATGCCAATAAGGCTACAAGTTGTACTGGCAAACAGAAATTTCAAGAAATCAACGAAATATCTAGCAAATCAATTTGCCTTGTACCTTCAAACTACCAAACATTGTGACCATTGCTCAAGTTGAGACTTTGAAGAAGGCCTTCAGTGCATTTTATGGAGACATATATACTATTTTCAATTATGAAATATGACAACTGAGAATAATGCAAGTTGGAAATGAAGGCAAGGACCACTGAGCTTGGAGTCACACTGACCTTAACAAATAGTGTATTTGTCTACAAGCAGAATATGTGGTCCGCCATGGATCAATTGTCTGTTCATATCATTTAAAATTTCATCTCTATGCCTGTTGAAACGGTCAAATGGTCCCCAAATTCAACATCAGCTAAGGCAAGAAGCCTTAAAAAACAAGCTACTCATATCACATTTTTATATATCTTGAAATTTGGTATAATTAGCAAGCTTTGATCTAATCGACGTTTCAACACGACTTGATAATAAAAATAATTATAGCCTATATAACACGAAAGAACGATTAACAGAGTAACAATGATTATGCGACTAAAGTATATACAGATAAGACAAGTGCATCCAATTATTTGAGTATATTAAGGAAGGAAGATGGAGGGAAGGGATGGAGGTGGAGGGCCACAAGGACTGGGAAGGGAGCAGGAAAGATAGCAAATACTGACAATATTTTCAAGGAGGGTGTTGGGTAAGGGAAAAGAGGAAAGAGAAATAGGGAAATTTTTTGACAATTTGGTCGTGAGATTTAAGGAAAAAGTCGCATAAAATTGACAATACTCATTTCCTTTTGTGGGAAATATGTGTGTAAATATAATGGGGCTATAGGAGTACTTTTGCACATTAAAGGGAGGTATGTATCGTATTAAAAATTAGAAGAGAGTTTCTCGAAATTGTCAAAAAATTTAAGGTTTTCGAAATTATTCCTCGATTTAATCTCTTGCAAGTTAAAGAAGACATCCTTTTTTATTTTTTATTTTTATTTTGCTAATTATACCTGTTGAAGAACAAGTCAATGGAATCCATAAATAGTTTTAGGGGTGGGGCAACTTTATACCACTGCCGACATCGTTAGATATACAAATTTTAGCTACATAAATAGGAATAATTTTGAAAACCTCTTTTGATGTTTTGCCTAATATCAATTAGTCTTCTTAAAATTTTAAAAATATCATTGACCTCCACTAAAACCATAGCTTTTTGTAACAAATCCATCCTTACATCATAAAAATATTCTTAAAATAATCATTTAAAGAGAGAGGTGTACATTTGTCCCAACTTTATCCTTTTCTATTGTCCTATCTGGAATTTTAATTGATTTCTGACATCTACTTGCATGGAAGGACTGAAAAAGATTGGTAGAGAGTGTTAAGTGCAATAATAATTGATAGAATAATTTTTTTAATCTTGGCTTTTACTATATTTTATTTTGCTTGCATAATTGTTAGAATAACAAAAGAAACTTAATTATAGATTGGCATATGAAGACTAAAAATGTGGCAAAGAGAGAAAATAGCATTCAACAATTATTAGATTAGCCATTTTAATACATTTTAATAATTTTGAATTTATTATCTACCTTTTTTTGTGAATAATGAGGATAATTTGATATAAGGTGGATAGGAAGATTAAAAGTTGAGGGAGGGGGTGAATAGGGAAATAATAATAATTAGAATTGCCAAATCTTATAGAATTTGCTTTCTTTTTCCAATTTTTTTTGGTGCATAAAGCCTTTTTTAATAGCGAAAGTAAATATAGGATTGGTATAGAAAGAAAAAACTAGGGGACCGAGGATATTTAGCATTTTCACTTCCAACATCTTTTTTTTTTTGGCCTACATAAATGTTAGCTCTAGTAAGGCTTATCTAGTATAAATTTCATATAGAGGGGCTTAGAAGTTTGGAAGGATAAGGGTGCTTAAATTCAAATATATATGTTCAAGTTGTTGTCATTAGAGACTTAGATTTTTTTGGTTATATATATTATTTGCCTAAATGATTATTATGCTGTCAAGGATAATTTAATAACCAATTGGCATAAGAATATTAAATAACTAAAATGTTTTAAGTGTAAAATTGAAAAATGAATAGGATAGACAAAGAAAGGGCATTCGAAAGAGTGCAAGCAAAATCTTTTTCTTTTCTTTTCTGTAAGTGTGCAAACAAATTCTTCGTTTACTTTTCAAAGAAATAACAACAACCGGAAAAAATGTAAAGGATAGACAAAGACTAGGTACTCAAAAGTAATTTCAAATTAGTCCGGTTGAATGTTGATACTTATCCTAGCTTTTATATTTTTTTTCTCAATGATACTTATCCTAAGTTTTAACTTGTAGGAAAAATCGGATTTCCTATTAAACATAAGTAGGAGGGGTTTGAGAAAAGGCTGTCTTGAGTTCAAATACAATCAAGAATCAGTCAGCAATAGACTTGGAGACGCCATTGATGATATATTAGATATTCCTGACAATATTAACCCAAAAACCTGTGATGGTGTCCTTTTTTATTTATTTTTTTCTTTTCATTAGTGGTTGTGAGCAATAATTCTTTGATGACAATTAATGTCTAGTGCCAAACATGCATGTTTTGGTGACGAAAGAAGCATAAAGCAACAAAAAAAAAAGATATAAATTTCTTGTGTCAAATTGTAAATGCGTATTAATATTAATATTTAAAATTGCCATATCACTCTTTTTACCCTTTTAAAATGAACCCAATCTTTGACTAAGAAAAGACAGAATTCATTCTCATTTGTCGGAAAAATTATATGGACACTTTAAAGAGTAAAAACAAGTACCAGTCGGCATATGCGAATTCAACTTTTACTGCACCAACTGATTCTGCAATCGTGCATGCTTGCTGTGTGGATTTAATGACCCGACGTGTCCCGGAAGAAAAACCAACTTAGCAATATGGACTTCGCATACATTTGATGGACTGAGTAAATTCTTTTTGATGTATTAATCACTTGTATGATTGCTGTGAAAGGGTGAATAGACTAAGTGCATTTGGTATATCACTAATTTTCTTGACATTGACATCGTACCAAATACAGCAATCAATCATCTGTTTAAACTTTAAAGTCCAACTACATCGTTGGCCGAGGCCAGGACCCCTTTGACGGCAATTTTACAAAGAATTACCTATAAGTAGACATCAATATCTACTCCAGCTTTCTCATCCTTCACAAAATCGTTTCCTTGAGCAAATTAAAATGGGTTCGAAGACACTTCTTTTCTATTGCATTTCCATGGCTAGCTACCGTGTTAATGATTGCCTCAGAGGTGGTTAATTGCTAGGGAATTGGCTGAGTCCTCCATGTCAGTTGACAGTAGCAAGACATTTTTTGCCTAGTCTAATTTCGTCCTTTTATTTTAGGACCACAAATTTCACATTTCAAATCATGTACTCCCTTTGTCCCAAAGTGTTTGTCGCATTTCAGGATTTCAACTAGTTAAGAATAGTGTCTAAATTGTGATATTAGTGTTTTCGTTTCTGACGTGCGCGAAGTATACATATACAATTAAGCTCATCCTAACCAAGTTTTACATTTATAAACTCCTAAATACCCCACACGCGATTTATCGCAAGTATACGAATCGTGAGCGAGTATAGGGTATTAAGGGTCGATCCCACAAGGAATATTGCAATTACCGGTACTACTAAAGCTTCTCTATTATTTAGACTATCAATGAATTATAACAAATTAAAACCTACTGAAATTATGCAAGAAAATAGCAATTGAAAGCTCCTTAGGTTGTGGTATCCCTAACTACTCATGCAAATGCTATAATTGGATCATTGAATACTACTATCTAGGCTAGTTATGGTGTAATTTCCTTAAACATATGAAACCTACTTTCGTAGTGAATCAACTATACTTATAACTAATCCATACCTATTTTCATGGTTATGAAATTAGCTACAAGTTCATTTATTCAATGAAATTACATGAAATGAATCACTAAAACCACATAAGTGCACCTCTACTTTCGTGAGTGTACTCCCTATGTTTAGCACTTCTTGAACCAGTGTTAAATCTCAATTTTCATTGCAGAAACAATACCTTAGATAATCACAATTAATGGTACCGGATTAATCATGATTTAAAGAGCCAAAGTGCTAAATAACTTGCTCAAATCGTAGCAATCAAATAACCAAACAATTAACACTAACAATCATAGAAAGTTCAACCAAACCCAAGGCTTAAACTTTAAACACACATATTGAACACAAAATCCAGAACTTGTATATTAACTAAACTTGGAATCAAATACAAAAGATAAAGAGTTTGGAAGGAATACAACCCTTGTCATATGAGCTTTCTTCCTTGCCTTCTTCATCCTCCATCTTCATCCTAATCTAGATAATAAACAAGAATGGAAAAGCTACACTACTCTATACTAAGCTAAACTAACACTAGGGAGATGAAAGAGCTACATTTCTGCAGCTTCAAGCTTTCTCCCGTAGCTCACTCTCTATTTTTCTGCTATGGACTCCAATCTCTTCCTCCTTTTTCTCTTGCAATGAATTTGGCTATTTAATGATGAAAGTTGGTCAAGAAATGAGGCCTCCACCTTCCTTTTACAGCTGGGAATGTTTCTCACATGTCTAGCATCGCATGTGAGTTGGTGGGACTGAAATTGAGTTTTACGCGTACAGAGCAGCCTTTTCTGACCACAATCCGACCATAAATCCGGCCAAATTCCTGCCGGATTGCTACAGTAATTTTGGATGCTACAGTGATCCGAGCTGCTACAGTACTCGGATCCGTATGGATCCGAGCTCGGTTCCACTTACCCAGAAACAGCCGAGGGTTCGGATGAATAGTGGATCCGAGTGCGGATCACTTGCTCTGTTTTTTTGCCCAACTTCAACCGATCTTTTCTTGATGTTAGAAGCTGTACCAGCTCATGTCTAAAACATAAAAGTTGTAGCCTTTTGAGTTATCTTTCCAATGCATCAAGAATCACCTCATTTGGATCTGTGTAGGCTGAGATATGACGGAAATACCCTTGCCTGCTTCATGCCTTGTTCCAGTTTCGACCAAATGAAATTGGCTACTGTACTTCGGATTTTTGACTTGGAAAACCTTCAAACTGGATTCAGATGTCTTCACCAAAGTTGTAGATCTATCTCTTATCTTCAAATGGGTTCAAGAATCATCCCAATCCGATCATTGTAACTCAAGTTATAGCCGAAATACGAAAATGTGTCAAAACTGTCAAAATACACAAAATCCAAGTAAAAAGTGATAAAAACCTCATTTAACCACTTAAAAGCATTTTTCACCAATTATAGCCAAAATGATTCATATTCTTCCAATAATATAACCAAAGTGACTAAAAATAATATAAAATGTCATACAATTATTACGTAAATTAGTCACTTATCAGTTTCCAATTTTTTCATCCAAAATTTGAAATTCAAATGTGAATCTAGGATGAAGCATAGGTAAAGGTTGGGATGATATTAATTTTGATTTTGATAAGATGACAAACATTTGGAGACATCAAATATTTTAAATTGAACATAACTAATGGTTTAAATGTACAACTGAAATTAGTACTTCATTCGTCCAATTTAAAGTGTCATATTTTATATTTTGAAATGTCCCCAAACATTTGTAGTTTGCAGTTTAAATGCTTTTAAAAAAATACTTTACAATTTAAATATAGGAAAAATCGCCAATTTAGTCCTCAAATTATTTCACTAAAGCCGATTTGGTCCCTTAACGTTTTATCACATGAATTAAGTCCTTTAACTAAAATTTTTATACCAATTGAGGACCTATATGGTGTCGCCACCCAAAACATATATATTTTTTCAGCTAATAATATACTAAAAGTCTTATTTTTCTTCCAGATTCATTGCTATATTTTCTCAAATTCAATGGTGAAACAATAAGTATATAAGTGCAATTAGAAGATCCGGAATGATAACTACAAGAACTAGAACCATATCTAGAAAAGAATCGAAACTAAAATTGAACCAAAACTAGAGGTTCCAAAGCAGTAATCATAACTATCCTTATGAGGCGAGGTTGAGATTCCACTTTTAGTGTGTTTATATTATCCTTCATTTATTTGGAGGCAGAATTTTACTAATGTTGTGTCTCCTTATTTGGAAAACATAGGCATAAATATATATATACGTTCATAAAACTACTTCTGCTCTTCTTCAAAAGATTCTTCTTCGCAAATCGGCTTTAGATGTATGCATACAAGTAACTTTCGTTTATGCTTCAAATTCAGTCAATAGAATTAGATTTAAGGGCATAACAAGACCCTATCTTATATTTACAACTTATAGGTTTTTAACATACATAATAAAAGATATTATTGTGTCTTCTGATGTAAATAAAAAGTTACATAATTCTAATCATGCTTCTCTTGGAACTATTGCAAATTTGACGTGTTCTTCCTTGTTTCTTTTCTTCTTTTAAAATAATTGATACGTCAATCAAATTGGAAAGCATATTGTTGGGCTCTGAGAGAGCCAAACTCGGGGAGAATTTAACCATGAGTTAGAATGAGAACTACAACCATGGGTTTGACACCACATCCAACCCAAAACCTTAAGGTATTGGGTCTATGGATCATTCCCACTTATATGTTCCTCATTCTACTCATCTCTTTCCAATGTGGGATATTGATTCACACTTGATATCCCAACACATATAATCCATCGAAGTCGGTGCAGAGTCCAAATTATATTAATGCTGGGACATAGTGTTGAATATGGGAGACATGAACCTTATCTTCTCCATGGTGCTCGAAGTCTATATGCCTTAAAGACCTTTGTAGAAATTAGAACAAATGCTTCTCCGTACATCTTTCTATTTGTTTACGCTTATATAGACTTTCGACCTAGCACGACAACCGCCTCTTCAACACCTAATACATTGGTGGGCCGACTCCGGGACCCTTTCGATGGGAACGTGGCATAGGTTTTCCTATAAATAGAGATCAATCTGCACCAGCTTCCTCATCCTTCTCAAAATCTGTCTTCGATACATAAATTTTCCTTTGAGCAAAAATGGGTTCCAAGACACTTCTTTTCTTTTTCATTTCCATGGCTGTAGTTCTAATGATTACATCAGAGGTGGCTGCCAAGTCAGTTGACAATTGTAAGACATTTATTCTTCAATTCACATTTCATCATTTTTTCTCTTTCTAATTTATATGCGCCATATAGATTTTTGTTGTCCTTCAAAAAAAAAAATTTTGATTTTTGTTGTACATGTGAAGTGTCGGAGTACTAAGAAACATGGCTGAATTGTGGTTAAAAAGATTGAATACACCTCTACTTTCAGTAAATACGGATTCTAAGTGTCAAGCCTTTCCTGTACTTTTCCTGGTACGTGTCGGTGCATAAAATACGGATTTAAGATTCTCATTTTGAACATACTGTTAACAAATCTTTATATTTATTAACTTTCAGAAACTATGATAAAATAGCTATTAATTGGTAGTAATTAGCCATTTTAAAGATATCTGTAAAATAATAATTTGACACATACGTTAAAAGGCAAATTTTCAAAAGGATTACGATGTGTTTTGCTAAAATACTCGGTAACCTAAAAGCATGTACACAACTTGGTCCAAACTTTACATTTTCAAAATTGCGATTACAGTAACTAACGCCCATACCCTATTTATCTTTATTGCAGCCAAGACAGTTGAGACAAATGAGGAAGGAGAAGCCAAGTACCACGGAGGAGGCTACGGAGGAGGCCACGGAGGAGGCTACGGAGGAGGTCATGGAGGAGGTTACGGAGGACACCATGGAGGTGGCTACGGAGGAGGACATGGAGGGTACGGTGGCGGCCATGGTGGTTATGGACATGGAGGGCATCATGGCGGTGGCGGCCATGGTGGACATCCTGGTGAGGCTGCAGATGCTGAGCCTCAGAACTAATAAAGCCAGCTTCTAGCTAGGTCATGATTAATCATGAACGCTTAAACAGGCTTACTATAATATTATGTACTTTGTAATGTGAAATTCAAATAAGTGCTGGATCAATGATCCTGTAATATGTACTCCATGTAATATGAGTTTGTGATTTTGTGTGTCTTTTTTGAGCACTTTTGAGGTGATGGCAAAATCTTTTCATGCAATACGGAGTCAATTTTGCAAGTTTCCACCAAAAAATGAGTAATTTTAGTATTTCAAATTCACAACAAAGCCAACACTAGTTTTTGGTTGGTTTTATCTGTCAATCAATAAACCATTATCAAATTGCTCCTTTTTTTCTTTTCTTTTTTTTCCTTTTGGGTATACTTAAATTAACCAATGCATATATTTTCAAAAAACCCTCACTTAGGTATGTATCCGTCTAATATTTAGTCTAGCCATACATAAAGTGATGTCAAAAGCATACAGAAGATCATAGCACAAATGCCAGAAGTCTAACTGACTAGTTGATAATGAGTGTAACAGATTGAGCATATTCTCAAGTATAAAAGAAAGGTAGATTACAATGAATTTCAGCCTCGGATTAACACTTGTCCATGACGATTTTAGAGGGCAAAATAATGGTTCGGGTAAATGACTCCAATAGTCCGTCAACTTTAATCAGTGATCCTATTTTGATCCAATAAAACATTAATCCAATAAAACTAAGGAGATTTTAAGAAAAGTGAGTTCTTTTCCTTTTATCAGTTTAATCCAATTCCTGTATTTTTTACCTAAAAAAAAGCAAACAAAGAAATAAAAGTAAAAAATGTAAGGTTAAACTTGTATTTCAATTTTTTGGCATCCTTTTAATGTAAAAATTTGTCGTCTTCTCCATAGTATATAGACTACCCAAAAATATTGTCTTATTTTCCCTAAAATCTTTTATTATTCATTTTTTTAACCAAAAAGCTTGGATTTTATTGCTTCGGAACAGTTCTTGAGAGGGACAAAAGCCCTGACCTCAACGATACAAGACAGCTACAAGACACCTACTTACTTAACTCAACGTCGCCGAATAGACGGGTAGGATAGTTTATTCAACCGATATTCACCCCTAACTACACCTGGTAAGTCCCTGAAATGTTCATAAATACATACCGACTCAACCAAGGCACACCCCACATTGGCTAGAACATCCGCAACCTTATTGGCCTCACGATAGCAATGCTTGAACTGTACAACCCCCTGAGAGAACTCGCAACACTGCTCGATCTCATAACTAATCGTCCACAGGCATTGATAATCGTTCCTCAAAATCTTTATTAGCACTAGCGAATCCGACTCAACCACCAACTGCTGTAAAAAATTCCTCTAGGCACATAGACTCAGCCCAAGCACTAACGCTTTGGCCTCGGCCTGCAAGCTAGTAGCAACATCAAAGCAACCAGCGAAAGCGAAGATGAACTTCCCTAGCCATCCTTAAGAATCCCCCTACCACCACTCAACCCCGGGTTTCATTTGGAGCGCCTATCTATGTTAGAACCTGCCAATGAACCAGATGAAACTTAACCACATCAGGGCGCTGCTCCACCAATCCCAAGAATTGGGGCCAAGATGCGACCTGTTGTAATTCCCCAAATTTCATCCAGTATGCGTCTTTCAAGTTTTAAAAAATAGCGCGACAAACAGATCGGACATCCTTAATAACCCCTTCAAATACTGCTGAATTCCTCGTCTTCCATAAATTCAAACACACAAAGTTAATCTTTGTCTTCAAATTCCTCGTCTTCAAATACTGCTTAATCTCTGTCTTCGTATATATCACTTTCAGTCATGACTTCAGGCTGAATAATAATGATAACAATCTATTAAAGTTAGCAAAATTCTATAAGGCAATATTAGGTTTGTTATATTTTCTTAAAGTGAAAATTTTCATTTCTTTTAGTTTGCATAATTTATTGGAAGGATAATACTGTTGTTTTTGGTTAGTCGACTCAGTCAATCATTAAATACTTAATCATTAGAATGTTTGTGCTAAGGAGGACACTCTGTGGGCAAGACGAGTGCACAGTGCTTTCATTGTCCTCAAACTAATTCATTTTAAAAAATAATAATTCTAACCAATTTAATCCTCAAATTAATTTTTCACTTTCAATCATAGGTAAGAACTCCACATCCCTTGGAAATATGATATTTTTATAAATTTAGTCCTGTATGAAAATTATGCTCAACCTCATGAAATGTGTAAAATGTAGTGTAATATTTCCCCCAATAAATAATTCCTTGAACTTGATCAATTATCCAAGTGTCCTTGGAATTCAGCCATTGAATTGATTGTAGGACACTGACACTTGCCCAAGTTTAGTATTCCGACTAAAAAACGCACAACAAGTTTTACACGTTATAGAAAACAGAAGAGAAGGTCCCCGTCAAAATGTGAAAAAAAAAAATTAAACTTTGAAACTTTATTCTAATGGCTACCATTGTTTCTTGTTTAGACTTAAAACTGAAACTTTTCATGTTTTTAGGTTATTGAACGTTTGATTTTCAAATCCTTCTTTGATATTTCTTATGTTCACAAGTAGCCCTTAATAAGAAACTTCAACATATTTCGTTAATGATTTTCTAAGAAATGAAAATAAAAGGAAAAAAGATAGAGAGAGAGCTAAACAAAAGACAAACAAAAAAAAGAAAATGGTATAGAGAGCAATTAAGTTGGGTCCTAGGATTCCCGATCAATACCCAGCCATTCTCATATTTAACTGGGCATCATTGATCTTAAATCCCATAATTTTTAAATCCATTCCGATCCTCCCAAATTTCCTTTGGCTTTGGGCATAGATATCCTATTGAGACTTGGAATTATTTTCCACGGGTAATTTGATTGGAAAAGAGTAAAAATAGCAGTATTCGACAAATACGGATTAAGCTCTCAATGCACTAAAGTCACTATGCCGTTGAGAGGTCATTTTCTGCAATTTATGAGAATGGTTTGACACCCAAAACTTTGACTTGCAGCTAGGCTCGAAACCGCAAACTCATTCCTAACGATACTGACAGCTTTGACCACTGATTTGCATAGTTTATGCCGACGCGAGGCACGGAGACAAAATAAGTAGTTCCGAGTAGGCCAAGCAGGTCTATCATTAAGTTCTGATGGCATGCTAGCTGTGTGGGTAAAATGACTCAATCGTGGCCTGAGGTATTGTATGGCGGAAAGGCCATCTTAGCGTTATGGCAGTGCATCAAAGAGCGAGTAGTACATGCTTCAAAAGATGCTCATTTTCTGGAAAACGTCTCTTTAACGAAAACATAGTTCACTCATTGTTGTTGAGCCAAGTGACAATGAACTCGACACCTATTAAGGTCTTGCTTTTTCGATTGCTTTAGATTTTATAAAATTTGATTATAGAAATTGATTACAAGAAATAATTAGTATCAGTAAAAACTACTATTTGGGTATTATAGATTTTAGCTACCAAATCTATAATCAGGATATAAAAGTAATAAAAAAACGTCACAAAAACTAGTTTTTCAACATCATAGTCTATAATCGATTGCCATAATGAATCAAGAACAACCCCAACACTTTTATGAATGGAGAAAATAACGTTAGAAGAATCACTTTCAAAAGGGATCCGACTATTTGACTTTAGATTAGTTAGGATCCGACGCGATTATCAGATTATTGGGGTATTACTCACAAAAAAAAAGGCATAATGGATTGAGAATATGGTAAATCATTACAAATTGATACTCATTCTTTTTTTTTTTTAAACTAGAGGTGTGAAATTTAAGAAACAAAAAGAAAAAATGGTAAATTTTCTATACACTGATATTATATATACAATCACTGTTAAATTTATGATACATGTGCAAAAATTAGATTTTAAAGATAAATTTTGCATAGTTATCAGTCATCCAAAACTGATAATATGTACATTATTAGTGTACAAAAATTCATCCAAAGAAAAAATTTAGGATATCTAGTTCTTGAATTCGCAATCTTAGTTAATGGATCATGACCCTCTCGACAAATGAATGTTTGTTAGAGCATTCATCACGGTGAAGTCTTCGTGAATGCATTAATGAATGATAGCTAATAAGACAAGCAGCGGTTTAAGCAGTGAAGCAGCAAGTTTTGACTTCTTGCAATGCCAAGATAGGACAGCAATATAAATGAAATTAGAAGGTCGCAATCGCATTTGAGACAACAAAAGGCTTCATATGCTGTTTGTCAAGAAAATTGGCTTAGGATGTTCACATTGTAAGTTTTCAATTTATATTTCTTTTTATTCTATTTTATAAAAAAAAAAAATCAATGAAGTAGAACGTACATATGTTTCCCGGCAAAAGCTCTGTCAAATTCGACATTTACCAAAAGAACTTGAGGAGTACTTTTATTAAGTGTGTGTGTTTCTGATGCGCACTGGTTATGTGGCACTGTATATAACTAGTTTATCCCAAATGCCAAATTTGATAATCTTGACACCAAATAATGACTTGAGTTCCTACACCTTCTTCCTGAAAAATATTGCTTCATTTTACTCCATACTTGAGTACACCGTATTTGACGGTTACGTATGACCAGTTTGCCTTGCAATTGAACCATATATGTTGAACTAGGAAAAAATGTTAAAGCGAGATAAGGGAAGGAACCATTGTTTCGAAAATCGGACCGGGCTGGCTAGTTCGACTGATTGGCCGTGAACTGGTCATAGTTTCTGTCCGGTTCATACCTTGGGTTAATTGAAGTTAAAAACTGGTAAGAACCGTTTGAATTGAATTGAACCGTTGAACCGGTGGTTTTTTGTTTTTGTCTATTAAATTGAAATATATATATATATCTATAAGAATAGGTTTTCCATAACCCTAAAGACTAATTATTAAATGCCACATCCACTCGCTTTCTTCTCATTTTTTTGCCTTTTATCAAGTTTGCATCTCTGTCACTACAACAAAAATGACCTTTAACGGCATTTAAAAGTGTCAGTAAAGATAATTTAAACTGACACTTTACTTTTCCTCACACCTCGGACAAGTGTTGTCCCTTCCAATGTGGGGATAGGTTCGTACTATTCAAGGTGTTAGGAAAACTATGCTATTATAGCATCTCATCTGTCAACAAAAATCCATTTTCTTAACAATGGAAAGTATCGGAATATTGTCGAAGTTGTTGAGCTATGCTGACACTTATAATTGCCCGGAGTTTTTTTTTTTTTAAATAAAGAAGCAGCCTGATTGTGCTTCCTGCTATACATTCCGTCAATCAGATACCCAAAGGACTTGTAAAATTATCCCAAAGAATAGAATATTGTCGTAATTTAAAAGCAAAAGCAAAACCTAATGCTCAAATATCATTTATTGAACTAAAAGTCAGTAACAAGTACTAACATAGCTAATCGAAACTGGGTTACAGAGATTGGCACATAACTGGATTACAGAGATTGGCACATAACAAGTACTATTATAGCACCCATAAACTGGGTTACAAAGATTGGCACATAACAAGTACTATTATAGCATCCATAAACTGGGTCACAGAGATTGGCACATAACTCTGAGGAATGACATGACCAGCTGCTGCAATTGGTGAACAATCACGTATTGCATTGCCTTGTGGCATGAGCCTAAAGACGAGAGATGTCCTGCAGGGCAAAGTGTACTGATCAGTTGAGAAATTTCTTCAACCTATGACATTCTTAGGCAACTATCAAATTACACTTAAGCACCAATATCTACCTTCCGCCACTAGAACGATGTGAAACCGCAGGCCTCAGACCAGCTGTAGCATGGAAGAGAGCCTTGCCTGTGAGAAATAAAAAAGCCACTATCAGCCAGGTACCAGCGGCCATTGGGGTCACAAACCTGGAAATAATAGGAAAGAACTGGTGGATAATTAATCAAGAAAAACAAAGTGTTGAAGCATTACAATTCCAAAAATGATCTAGTTGAAATGTAAAAAAAATGTATAAGCAGTTAAAAAGGAATCCAGGAAATTGGTATATATTGTTGCAACCTACCTACTGATCATTAAAAAAAAAAGTCCAAATATAGGTTACAACACTTGAAGTCCAGGAGCATCTGAGGAAATTAGCGTCAACAGCCCCTTCTCTATTTCACCATTTCGACTCAGCTTTCCACCTCCTGTAGATCCTTTTCCATTTAGTGAGTGTGTACTGGAAAAGGTTGCAACAAGCACTGATGAAGAAGCCTGTTAGCAGGCAATGGGCTATCGTCAAGCAAGTGGTTGAAAACACTGCTGATACATTCTAAATACAGATAAGAAAACACTAAAGTAGACCACTAAAAGCAAGCATATATACTCCAAAAAACATGACTTCTATTTTAAGTTCAAAATAGAAGTCATCTCTAAGAAATCCCCACAAGCATCTTGATATGATAAAAGGGAATCAATCCAAGAAAACGATCAAGAAATGTAGGCCACTAACTCTCACTCCTCCTCGGCTATTTGCCCCTTCTCACTGACATAGATACCATCAAGGAACTTCCGGATATCTTTGTTCTTCACATGGCATTTCTGTCCACAATAAGAAAAGGTTGTATATTAGCTATTCAGCCAGATGAACTACATTTTAAAGACAAGTGACAAGGAACAAAACTTGCAGATTCAAATATCATAAATATGGCACAGAGTGTCTCTTACTTGGTTTATCAGGGCAGCAGATCCGGAAACAAGCTCAATGTCATTGCCATCCAACACCAATTCGTCCTTAACCTTCTCAGACCAGATAACAGTGACTTCTTCAAGCATATCCACCTTCCTCACCTGATGCAGAAAACATCACACATTACAAAATGTTTCCCTATCAGAAAACATCACATATTTTTTTGGTTCTGATCTAACATTTAAGGGACTGACTGCAAGTAATTAATTATAATTCATGACTAACATATGAAAACAAATAGAGTATATCGCTCAAATATTGCAATTTGACTTCGAAATCAATTCTCATGCTTTCTTAACAAATCCAACACGGTTAGTTTATCTTCCATTTTAGAGATAATTTCAGAAATCTCTCTTTAAGGTTTCTAACAACTCCTTCATCTTTAGGTTTGATCATCCTTTAGGTATTATTAAACTTACATTATACGCAAGAAAGATATATGCATATGTATAATCCTCTCTCTCTCTCTGTCTCTGTCTCCGTCTGCTGCGATTTCAGCAGCGGACTTTTGTGCATACCAAACACATAACTAAACTTACAACCAATTTATTAGCCAACTCCTGACTTTGGCTGGCTAATAAATTAAATTAAAGAGTTCCAATGGTAGCAGCAATCAGTTGAATTGAAGCTGTCACAAAATGATCGAAGCAGGTTTTGATAACTACCCCTTCCATAACTAAAGGAAAAATATCCAAGAGCCTACCAATACCTTAGTAACAATTGTACAAATAGCCACTTAACAAGACTACAAAAGAGTCCTTGCCTTGATAACAGAGGCCTATCTCTTTCTTTATTTTAATGCCTTCTCTCTGTCAAACATTGTCTCAATTGCAACATTCTTTCCCTACATTTCTTATCCACTTCGATTTGATAACAAATTTAATTCGTGATCATGTCATTGTCATGCATCATCATTGTAGGAAGACCTTTCATATATTAGCTTTAATTCTTCTTTTAAGCCTATAGATTATCGCTGACACGAATAGAAAAATACCTTGTCCGCTGCTAGATGTTAGGAGTACATAATATAGATGCAGACCTCCCAATGGCTTCTCGTCACTCATCAGGATAACATTAACAAACTACCACTAAGGACCGACGTTGTCTTAGTCGTGTGCACTTTGGAATCTTTTATAGCATCAATACTATCTTCTACTTTGGAATCTTTTTTCAGATGCCAACACCACCGGCATCCCCTCCTCAACCACCGGAACTTCTGCAGCAACCACCACCATCATCCTCTCCTCCTATGCCAACAACCACAGCTTCCACCGCCTCATCGTCCGCCACTCTTCCACCACCCATCACCGCCACCACCTCCACCTCTTCACTCCCTTCCACAACCACATCACCTCCTTTACCTTCTTTACCTTCTCCTTCCCAAAACCCTCAACCCCCAACATCCACCCTCAACCCCCAAATCACCAACTGACACAAAATAATTACCCAAAAAGAACTCAAAATCAGACAAAAGTAAACAAAATGAAATTAGAGAAAAATTCGCGGATGGTTTACCAAGGCGAGAGTGCTGGTGCCGGAGTAGGGTCCAGGAGGAGGCGACATTTGCCGCTGATCGCTGAAATCCAAGAAAGAATAAGTGCAGATGGTGCGAATACCGCCCTAAATCTAAGGTCTCTCTCAGACTCAGAGCCCTAATTTTCGTCGGACACCAGTTTGAAAATTAGAAATGTTGGGGAGATCGGCCAGGGCTTCCCCTAGCTTCTGTATTATTCAGTAAGGCAGAGGACAGGAGGGTGGCCAAGAGAGGCGGAGGGCATAAATTGGTAAGAAATTCTGCGGGGAAAGCAAAATTTTAGCCAAGAGTTTTGAGAGAGAGTTTGCCAAGAAAGAGAGAGAGAGAGTTTGTGAGAGAGATAAGAAGAAGCAAAATTTCACGAGGAGGCAAAATGAAGTTTTGAGATTTCACTTAAGTGTTTTGGCAAAGAATCTTCCGCCAAAATTAAACCACGTCGTTTTGTGTTTTAATTTTTCTTGATGTATCTCACATTTTCACAAGTGTTATGATAGAGAGCCTAAAGATACATTATTATTTTTATATCAGATAAAATAAAAAAAAATTAGAGCATATATTATTAAGTTGATAATAAGTGTCATAATAAAAATGCTATAATGACATAAACCAGTAAGTGTCCTTATAGACATGTCAGAAAAGGCCATTTTTGTTGTAGTGTGTTTTCTATTTTCCTGACTTTCTTCAAATTCCAAACTTCTTTTTTTTTTTAAGTTATAATCTCTAAATCCCAAAAACGTAAATTAAAAATTTAAGCTCATAATGTCTAATTCCAATGGACGTGAATTTTGTATAATTTTAGAATATTGTGGTATTTTTGGGTTGGATTTAAGATTAGTTTTTGGTAGATACAATTGAAATTGAGATGAAATTCATTTGTTGCAACTTATAATTTAACATTTTTATTTCTGAAAATCCAAATTCTTTGAAAACATTAAAATTTTCATCATATAAAATCTTAAATTAGTCCATTGTATGTCTTATTTTGTACATATATATTCATATAAATTATTTTTTTAAAAATTCATTGAACCAAGATTGAATCGGTCTAACCGGTTGAACCTCTATCCGAAAACCTCATCGGTTCAATTAAGGTTCCAAGTTTTAAAACATTGGAAAGAGCTTAGACTACAAATGATGCAATAGAACCAAACTTGGAACTCATATTTAGGGAAAATTCTATGATTCCTTTAGGGAATTATTCCTTCAATTTGACTATCTCAAGAATGAAAATTAGCTATATTTTGAATTATTTAAATTGTTGCAATCTAAATGTCAAAATTACTTATTTCATTATCCAATGATATATTTAACTTGGGGTCAGTATGAAATCTAAATGGAATGCTAAAATCTCCCCTATTTAGAAGTATTTAATGTATGGGCAAAACTTAAAGAATAAAAAGAATACACAATTAGTTTTTTTTTTAAACAAAAGATTATCTTATTAATCAGAAAAAGCCAAAGTTACAAGCGTCCATGCTTAAAAACTAGCCCTCCCTCACAACAACCTGGCGGAGGGATGGCACTCCTAGCCTATCTAGAAATAAAGCTCCTCGCGCTAAACGGGGCAAATCCGAAGCTGCCAAATATGTATCGTCACGGGCCTGCTGACAACCAGAATTTGTCAATATATCCGCGACCTAGTTCGCCTGACGGTAACAGTGAAGAATCCGAGGAAAATGATGCGCCACCCCCATCAATTGCTGCACCTCCGTGTGAATGCCCCATGGGCAATGTACTAAGTGATTCAAGATACGAACTAAAACCAACGAGTCCAGTTCAACGTCCAAGGTATCGATGCCCCTCTGGAGACACAACTTGACCCCAAACAACAGGGTGCGAGCCTCAGCCTGCATGCTCGAAGCCAAACCGAAACTACAGGAAAATGCCAACACCATCCTCCCCCCCCAATCACGCAGCACCCGCCCTTCTCCACTCAAGCCAGGGTTACCCTTCGAACAACCGTCCGTGTTAAGCTTTAGACTTCCATGGAAAGGTCGCACCAATTTCACCAACCTATGTGAAACCGCCGGTTTCCATGTTGATATGGCCAAATGGAACTGGATCCACGACCACGACGGAACCCGGCAGTCCGGAAACTGGATCCTAAACAACTGTAGCATCTCTGAGAAGATCAGTTGACATACCTGTGCCCTTACAATTCTCTTGCCCTCATACTTCATACCATTGCGAGCCTTCCAGAGATGCCAGCAGATCATCAAAGGGACAACCTGATGGACAAACCTCAAAAGTTTATTCCGTTGCTGTCCCTCTCACCAGGCTGCCATACATACGCGAAACGAAGACCCTGACCAACCTACTCCAACCGGAGCCCCAAAGAACCTCCACACATACTGTGCCAATACCCCATCACCAAACAAATGCTCTGTCGTCTCAATCTCAGGAGATGGGCAGCACGAACATCACGAAGGTCCCTGAATCCCCAACTTCCATACGGAACAATCCAAGGGGAGGCGATCCCGCAGCAGGCGCAAGAGGAAAAATGAAACCCTCAGCGGCACCACTGGATGCCAAATGCGATTGAATAGCGGCGAAGGCGTAGAATGATACTGGACCAAGGAGAAAGCCGTCTTGAGCGTAAAATGACCCGATGACTCCGGTCGCCAAACCATTAGATCAGGAAGCAACCCAACAGGTGGGTGCATTCGGCCAATCTCCACAACTATATCCAGAGGTACCCATTGTGAAATCCTGCGGACGTCCCAAGAACCGCCTTGCACAAATTCTGCCACCTTGTGGTCCGACACGCTATCCAACCGATCCGCCAGTCTCCCAGTACCTAGCCAATTGTCAAACCAAAAATTAGAGCTCCCGGACCGGATGATCCATCTAATGTGCCTCTCTGCCAAGGCTCGGACTTTCACCATCCTTCTCCACCCCTCTGAGCCCTTCTCAGAAAATACCAGGTTGGGGTGCGCCACCCGGCAAAACTTTGCATGCATAAATGAGGCCCACAAGGACGACTTGGAATGAAAATTCCACCATAATTTGATGGAGGAGGCCCTGTGAATATCCTCTAGTAGACGGAAGCCAACCCCCCCTTCTTCGCACGAAACACACAAATCTTTTCACCGAATCCAATGGTGTTTGGGACCTTCATCAGTCGACCCCCACAGGAAATTAGAAAAAATACCTTCCAGCTGCTTGAAAATAGCTTTGGGGGGCGAAGCCGCCATCAATAGGTACGTCGGCATAGCAGAAAGGACATGTTTCAACAACACAATCCTCCCACCCTGCGACAACAACCTATTCTGCCAAGACAACACCCGTAGAATGATGGCATGACACAACTCCCCAAAAATATCCTTCTTTCGCCGCCCACAATAAAGAGGAAAATCGAGGTACTTAATCGGGAACGGCTTATACGAGAACCCCGTTACCCTCTGAATTCCCAGTCTCTTGGACAGAGAAACCGTCGGGTGCATAAAGAAACAGCTCTTTCTCGCATTGATCCTTTGCCGGAAACCGCCTCATAATCAGTTAGTACCTGCTTCACTAGCTTCAAGGATTTCATCGAGGCACTGGAGAAGATCAACACATTATCGGCATACCCCAAGTGAGACACTTGAGGACATCCCCTGGGGACACGAAACCCCTGAAACCCCCGATGACTTTGCAAATTATTTAGCGACCTCAATAACACCTCAGCCCCAATGATAAATAGCGCAGGAGAAAGAGGGTCCTCTTGACGAAACCCCCGGGTTGATTTAAAAAAACCATACGACGACCCATTTACCACCACTGAAAACCAGACATTTGATATTAACCTCCAAACCATATCTACCCACCGCTCTCCGAATCCAAATGTTCTGAGCACATTGATCAAAAAAGGCCACACAACCCGATCATAAGTTTTCATCATATCTAGCTTCAAAGCAACATTACCTCTCCTTGCAGCCCGGCCAATCGAAGAGACCAAATCCTGAGCTAACAAGTAATTGTCAGATATCAACCGTCCCCGGACGAATCCACTTTGGTTCTCCGAAATTATATTGGGGAGAACAGAAGCAAGACGATTGGCCAGAAGCTTAGAGATATTCTTGTTGACAAAATTACACAAGCTGATCGGACGGAACTCAGAAAAATCCTTAGGACGTGCAACCTTGGCCAGCAAAACTAGAGAAGTAGCAGTCACTCGCCTGGGCAATTCCTCCCCACAGAAAAAACTTTGTACAGCGCGATATACATCCTCCCCAATTATGTCCCAAGAGGAGGTGAAAAATTTTCCAGTAAAACCATCAGGCCCAGCAGCACTATCCCTGTCCATCTTAAAAATCACCTACCGAACTTCTTCTATAGATGGAACTTCTTGTAAGACCACATTGTCTGCCTCCAAGAGTAAGCGTGGGATGACCCCAAGAGTCGCAGATAAGAAGGAATCCTCCTCCTTCGAGAAGAGTACGGAGAAATACCTAACTGCTTCCGCTTCTACAAGCTCATCCTCAGTCACCCACTCCTGATTACAGTCATGTATCCTATGAATTACTGCCTGCATACGACGTTGTTTCACCACCGAGTGGAAAAACTTTGTGTTCCTGTCACTTAATTGCAACCATTTGACCCTAGACCGCTGCTTTCACAAGGATTCCTCCATACTTAGAGCTCGACTAAGATGAGCCTGGGCCTGTTGTAGACACACCTGAGCTTCATCCGTGCCCCCGTCCTCCATAGCTTGCTCCAGTCGTGCCACCTCTGCCCCAGCCTCCCGAATATTGGCAGTGAAATTACCTACTCTTACCCTATTCCAGGGTTGAATACACTTCCTTAACCGTTGTAGCTTCGAGCATAGGACGTGCAATGGCGGTCTCATGCACTCTTGCTCCTAGGATTTCCTCACCATCCCCAAGAATTCCTCATGTTCAGCCCAAGCATTTATGAATCGGAAGGGCCGGGGTTTACCACAAAACATGTTTTTGTAATGCAAAACGTAACATAATTAAATAGCCTTCCAATCATACCTCTCTTGGAACTATTGCAAAGTTTGGCATGTTCTTCCTTGTTTCTTTTCTTCTTCTTCCAAAAAAAAAAGAGTTTGACAATTTAATCAATTTGGAATAATCATAATCGATCGAAGTAATCAGCAGAGTCCAAATTGTCAACAATACTTGGACATATTGTTGAATATTGGACATGATCATTATCCTCTCCATAGTTCTCGAAGTCTATGTGTCTTTAAAACATGTAGAAATTGGAATAAACGCTTTTAGGTACATCTTTCTATTTCATAACTTTCACTAAAGGGACTGTAATTTATGATAATATGGACTTTCTACCAAGTGCAAACAATCATCTCTTCATCGTCCAACTACCTGGTGGGCCGACTCCCCGACCCTTTTGACAGAAATGTGGCAAAGATTTTCCTATAAATAGAGACCACTCTATACCAGCTTTCTCATCCTTCCAAAAACCAGTTTTTCAATACATAAGTTTTCCCTGAGCAAAAAATGGGTTCAAAGACACTTCTTTTCCTTTTCATTTCCTTAGCTATAGCTTTAATGATTACCTCAGAGGTTGCTGCTAGAGAATTGGCTGAGACTTCCACTTCTGTTGACAATTGTAAGAATTTATTCTCTAGTTCAAATTTTATCATTTTTTCTCTTTCCAAATTTATATGGATCTTAAAATTTTGGACTACACAGTTTAACATTTCAGATAGATTTTGGTCGTGCATGTGAAGCGTCGGAGTAGAAAAGCTACATAGCTAAGGTGTACATACACCTTAGCATGGTGTACATGCAATTGTTTTGCCTTTCCCAACGTGGGGCTTGGAGTATAGTGCAACTGGATCATTTTCCTGTACTTGTTGTGTCAAAATAAATTTTACACTATTACTTCTCTATGCATAAAACATACTTTTTATTGAAATTTTGAAACTGTGATTCACTATGGTAAAACTAGCCATTAGTTAGTAGTAATAATCCATTTTAAGGATATCTGTACGATACTAACTTGACACAGATAAATGTTCAAATGATTACGATGTTTCTTGATATGCTGCCTAAAAAAGTGTGGACAATTCGGTCCAAACCTTACATTTCAGAATTGCGATTACGGTAACTAACGCCTACGCCGTATTTTTCTTCTTTGCAGCTAATGCAGTTGAGACTGATGGCTACGGAGGGTACCGTGGAGGAGGATATGGAGGGTACCGCGGTGGTGGATATGGGGGCTATCCAGGAGGAGGTCATGGAGGATATCATGGGGGCGGATATGGAGGGTACCCGGGTGGTGGCTATGGCGGACGTGGCGGTGGCGGCCGTGGTGGTTATGGAGGATATCACGGGGGTGGATATGGAGGGTATCCTGGTGGTGGCTATGGAGGACGTGGTGGTGGTGGCTATGGAGGACGCGGTGGCGGCTATGGAGGACGTGGTGGTGGCGGCCATGGTGGACATCCTGATGAAGCTGTTGATGCAGAGACTGCGAACTAATAAAGCTAGGTTGTGATTACCCATCAATGCTTAAACAGCCTCAGTAGTTTGTAGTGTGAAATAGAAATAACAGCTTGATGAGTGATCATGTAATAAGCACCTATGTAATATGCACCTATGTAATTGTGTCTCTTGCATGAGCACTTCTGATGTGATGGCAAAATATTCTCATGCATTATGAAGCAGGTTTACTTATTTTTCACTAAAAAGTTGAGTAATGTTAACATTGAGATTATTTTGAAAACCTTTTTAGAATGATACTATACCAGGTTTTGTAATGTAATTTACATTGAATAAGCTGATAACAAATCACTAGAAATGTAAATAATTGAAAACATGTTCATGAAGCGATAAAGAAAAGAAATTTTTTTTTTCCAAAAAAAGGCTATCCAAATTAGCAAGTATTTCAAACTAACAACGAAATCATGGATACTTTTTGTTGGATTATTTGTACATCAATTAAACACTAGATTGCTGCTTTTTTGGGGTTATACTTGATTAACCAATATAATACAAAAAATTTTCAATAACGCATATGACGAATTCAATCTTCTATCCAAACCAAATATTTGATCGGATCTAACTATACAGAAAATGATGTGAATAGTATGCAGCGGATTTTGTTTACTTAATTAGTTTCACGACCAGGGTCTTCTCTAATCCAAAGATTTTTGGCTAATTGATGTGGGATTGTTTTTGCACAATTGTATGACCAAAAATTTGAGAAAATCTTCGTACTATGGTCTTGGAAGTGATGTTTTTAAATAGACATTCAATCGTAAAAAATTGCATCTCAAAAATTCGGTCAAATCCTATCAAAATCAGATTTGAGCGGAAACAGGTGAAAATGGACAAAACCTGATTTTTTCCATTCTCATATTGTGATGACTTTTTTTCCCCTTATCTTCCTTTGATATTTGGCTAGCAGCAAAGAACTAATCTAAAATCAAATTATAAACCCAAATTGCAAGAAAAATTCCATTATCTAAATTCTTTAAACCCATTTCTCATGCAACTAATTTGTTGAACATTTGCAATCAAATAAGAGAAAGAAGGGGAAAAATAAAAGAAAAGAGCAAAAAAGGGAAGAGAAAAGAGAGTTTTCATGTGAGTTTATTGTGTGATAAAAGAAAAGAAAGAGCTATGGTGTAATCTAGATAAAGAAGAAGAAAAAAAGAAAAAAAAGCAAAGCAAGTGATGGCCTCTTTCTTCAGCAACTTCATTTTCCCCTTCTCCACCATTCTTCACAGCAGTATCTGGACCACACTCCTCCTCATTTCCCGGCTGATTCTCGTCGTGGTTTCTTTCTCAAAAGCCGTGAATCAAAATTACTAATAAAAACCAAAAGGTTTTGGTCAGAGAACAAGAAATTGACGTATAGATTATACTATAGTAAATGACGGCCGCAACAAAGAAAACAGCAAGGAGTTAGGTTTGAAATTCATTTGCTTTGGATACCCTAAAACTTTTATATAGTTGTGTTTTGACCCTTGTAGTTTTAGCAACAAGTAAAACTAACCCCTCACATTTTCTAAATTACATTTCTACTTATAGCTTTTAAAATTATTTAACAAGAAATTGACGTATAGATTATACTATAGTAAATGACGGCCGCAACACAGAAAAGAGCAAGGAGTTAGTTTGAAATTCATTTGCTTTGGATACCCTAAAACTTTTTTATAGTTGTGTTTTGACCCTTGTAGTTTTAGCAAAGTGTAAAACTAACCCCTCACATTTTCTAAATTACATTTCTACTTATAGCTTTTAAAATTATTTAACTAGAGTCCCTTTGGACTAAATCTAAACTCATCAAATAACTCTATAAAGTTGTAAACCACTAAGTTAAAGGGAACTTTTATATATAATTTTCATTATATATCATTAATATATATTTATGATGTATTTATGATATCATCCGATTTGACTCTTGAGTTAACTGATCGAACTTATTGACTCCTAATCTCAGATTTCAATCGAGTCGCTTCTTGGTCTGAGTTTCAAAACATAGAATGGAAGTTTTAGCCAAAACCTAAAATGATCCTAATCTTATCCTTTCGAAGTGATTTTTTATGTGTTACTCCATCCATTGCACAGCGGTCACTATCACTAAAAATCGCAGACGCCGAGTCCACTTGAGTATAAAGTTTTCAAGGAAATCAAAGTAATAGTGGATGGTATCCAGGAGATAATATACTTCAAATTTGGAACAAGAATCGACTGTACAAGTCTTAGGTTCCGTTTGATAAAACTGAATCTGAATTCTGAAGTCTGAATTCTGAATTCTGAAATCTGAATACTGAAACAATTAATTCGCTAAATTTTAAGCACTGAAAAGAAATATATGAATGTTTGAATTTTAATGTTAAACTTATTTATGTTGTTTGATAAATATTTATAACTGAATGCTTAATAAGTTTAATTTGACAATTTTGCCCTTATATCTTTTCTTTCAAAAAAATAGAACCTACAATTTAATTAGCTTAAAATTGTCAGGCATGAAAATGATAATATTTATTTTTAAATCAAATTAATATAAAAGATGAAATATATTATATAAGGAGTAAGGAGAAAAAATGAAAGTCATTAAAAAGGGAGAAAAGAGAAACAGAAAACCGTTAGATAGAAAATATCAGGTTGTTTAATTAGATAAGAATTTTGAATATAATTAACAAACATGGATAGATTTGGTAGATAAGATAAGATAGTTGAAATAATTCTATTGATTCTTATCAGAATTAACCATTCAATTAGAATTCTTGTGCTGAAAAAAATACACACAAGTTCAGCACTGCTTAACAAATTCAGTAGATGGATTTTCATTTATCAAACACTCAAAACATCTAAATGTCTGAAAAGGTTCAGTTTCAGCACTATTTTATGTTATCAAACAGACCCTTAGACAAACAAAACAGTGTAAACTTGACTTAACTGACCAAAAGTTCAATACTCGATAGTATACTTGGCAATTGATCGGGTTGGAAGGGTTGATATTAGGTTTTCACTTAAATGGGATTTATCCAACCCGCTTAACTTTAGATTGGGTTGATTTTGGGTTGGATCATATTGGGTCATTTCAAACCCATGACCCAAATATGACTCAATATATTAATTAATACATTGTGATATATAAATTCTCTCTTATACATTTACACATACAAAAAGATTTTTTTTACATACATAAATACATTTTCAAATGCATAAATATATTTTCGCACACTAACACACTTTCACACACACAAACCCACACTCATTTCTAAAACTCATTGAAAATACATCATAAATACAATAATTTTTTATGTTGTTTGTATTGCGAATTTTAGATAATAAATTGTACATTTAAATAGATTAGCTAAAAAAATTTGTTTGCTTTATACTTTTTAACACCATTAATTGATTGAAACTTATTTTTGTCACAACTTATTTAACACTTTTAGTATTTGTATTTGCTCTATTGTAAGTTGTAATATTCTGTATATTTAAATTATTGAATGCTAGATTATATTATGCTCAAAAATGTAATTAAGAGACATATAATTTGTTGTATTATAATATTGGTGAGGAATTAAGAAATGTAAAAGAATGCAATTAGATCAAATTTAAGATTCTATTCTAGGTACACGAAATATTAACAAATAGAAATAAGTAGCAATCAGAGAACAACAATAAAAAAAGAGAGGAAAGCAACATACTTTTAAAAGACATAATAAATTATTATAGATGTTGAGCAAGTTTAAGTATTGTTATAAAAGTAAAATAAGCATGAGTTTTTATTTCAATTTTTTTTCTTTTAAATAAAAATTTTAAAAATTGATTGAAAACATATATATGAGAATTTTAAATACAAATGGGTCAATGAATTATTAACACATATCTAAATACAAGTGATTAGACAGATGCGTATTGAATTATTTTTAAACAAGTTGAATATTATGTATCCAAATAAAAAAAAATAACCAGCCCAATAAATAAATTGAGTTGTACTTACTCAACCCAAAACCCATAATCCAACTGACCCAATCCATCCTTTCAAATTAATGAACGGATTGGACGGGTTGTTGAATTTTGAGGTTTTGTGCCCGTTCTACTAAACCATTGTAGTCCAAGGCGATATGCCAAAATTGGGATATGTTACGGGTTGTTGGAAGAATGCTTCTACTAAACCTTGCAATCAGATTTTACGTGTAGGTTGGTACTTGGGCTTAATACCTGGACCTTCCTTCCTCACAACAGGACTTGCCAAGCCTATGTCTCTTGGTTTTCTCAAAAATTTGAAATCATTTAGAAAATGTTTCTTTTTCCTATTGTTTTTCCAATTAAAATATTATTTTGCAAATTTTTTTGGGTAACTTGATGAATCATATAATACAATACCGGGTGGCAATTTATAACTTTTACTAAACACTCTTTCTTCTAGCCTATTTTTTGTCTTTCCAAATCGTTGCATTTTTAGAACCCCATAGTTGGCCTTTTGTTTTTCAAACCATGAACCATTTCCAAAGCCATTCTTTTATTTTTTTTTTCCAGAAACGATACTTTATATTTTTTTTCCATCAGAAAAGGGGCACAACAGTGCGCTTTGAGACTATCTTTGTACCAAAGAGAGTTTTGCTAATTAAGTACATACTTGCATAGAAGCCTAAGCTGAATTGACACAATTTATTTGGTTCTTATTCTGCCCTGATTTAGAGTTTTAGCTTAATTGGGCATTTCTATATTCAGAAACAGTATAAAATGAAGTAAATTATATTATATAAGAGACATGAACAATTCACCTTCTTTTACTGTGAAACTAAAATAGGTACTATGGAAGTATCAAATGCCGGGGAAAAATTGACAGAATGCAAAAGTAAAAAGATTAAAAATGAGCGTACGCGATTCGATTGACACGAATTCAACTCTAAATGGACTTGGTCTGTATTGTTGAAAGTCATTCTCTGGGGGTGGATATGGAGGTTACCCTAATGGTGATTATGGAGAACATGGCTGTGGCAGCCGTTGTGATTATGGTGGATATTAGAGGTGGCAATTTGTCCCAAGTTTCAATGGATTATCCATGTCCATGGGGACTTTGGGTGGGATGGGTACTGGAATTTGATATTGGGTTTAAAATGGAACAAATCCCAATTGTACCCATTAATTGATGGAAAATTTTGGAAAATACTTGGGTACCATTGGGCTCAAATAGCAAGGGCTCCGTTTGGATTAGTTATTTTTTGGGGTGTTTTTGAAATATTTTATTGTAACAGTGCATATGAAAAATTTTTACTATAAAATTTTTTTGAAATATTTGATATACTAATATGGATGGGATGTTTTTTGAGTTATTGTATATTACTGTAACATTGTATTTGAAAAAATAGCCAATCCAAACGGAGTTTTAGATTCAAAAATTATCTTTAACAATTTTTATAGTCATACTATCGAATATAATCTAGCAGTCTTCCTAGTCATTATCCACAAGAATTTGCAGCATTTCAGTCAGTTTAGACCTATCATCCTTGGACAATGATGGGCATAAATATTCAACATCCTAAGTGCCTTGGCCATCTTGAGATATGTTGGAATATGGCTGTATATCTATCTTTTCCTTTATTTGTTAATCCAATTTTTGGTGGGAATTCTGAGTATAAAGCACTTGCATGTTTATTTAATAAAACTAAAAGAAGTTTAATAAATAAAAAATATTAAAGTTATATAAAAAATTAAAAATGAATTAAAAAATATGTAGAAAATATATTTGGGTATTGGCCGGGATCAATCTAAACTCATCCCAAAGTGATCCCGCCCAAATTAGTCCCAAAACACATATGGGTAAAATTGGGCCCAAACCCATATGACTCGGTTCCATCTCAAATCCAAGTAAATCCCGCCCATCCCGCCCATTTTGCCACCTCTAGTGGATATATATTATTTCTATCGTAACGATGATATTTTTATGATTTAATTTATTATATTATTCAAGAATATTTCCGCTTTGGTTGTTGTGTGGCCGCAGTTATTATGGCAGAGGTTGCAGGTGCTGCTCAATCCTAGACAGGCAGTCAATGTTGAGCCTCTGAATTTAAAAACCAGCTCAATCAATACTTTACGTGGCTCAATGTAATAATTGTTTTTTCTAGAGTGAAACATGAATAAGAGCTTGATCAATGGTATCATTCATCCATCAACATGTAAGTTGGCTCAATGCAATAGTTGTTTACCAACTTTGTGTAATCAAATGTTCTGGCCAGCTCACGGAGTAAACAACTCCTTACACCTTCCTTTCTTTTCCGAAGTATAAAGGCCAAAGAGGATACAAAATAAGAAATATGAAAAGGATAGAATAACACTTGGCATTAGAAAGTCATTTCATGTTAGTCCAGTCGAAACTTACTCTCTTTAGTCTTGACTAGTAGAATTATAGAAATCACGAGTGCTTAAATTGATGTTTACAATTGAAACTCGTATATATAAAATTAAAATTATGGGAATTTGAGAGAAGACTATCTTAAATTTAAAAACATTCAAGAATTGGCCTGCATTAGTTGTTTTTTTTTTTGTTATTGTGTCCATATTTTGGGACATATTTCATACTTTAGAAACTGAAGTATCTCATTGCGAAGTTCAGGGATCAAAATAAAATTATAAGTATGGTTGAAGGGTAAAAATTAGAATTAATCTTTTTATTTGGTTCTGAATTCTGCCCTGGTTCAAACTTTAAACTGAATGGCTCTATGATAGGGTGTATTTTAGTGGGGTATTTTGGGCATTAATGCACGTTTATTTGACTAAATATTTTCAGTAATTGGGTGGATTCTACTGATATTTTGTTTTGATACCAATTGCAGTACTGGATGCTGAAAAGTGTTTAAAATCGAAATTAAGAGGATTTGTCACATGTGGGACCCCCTTGAGAAGCTGAGGAAATTTGATTGTAATAGACGTTATTTTATTTTATTTTAGGGAGTCTCGTTTTAATTTTGAAAAAGACCAATTCCCGATAGGAAAAAAAAAACCCCTCCTGGAAGTTCGGATGGTATTAGACTCCAGAGAGCGGGCTGGCTGAAAACAATTTTTTACCTTTTGTCTGGCTTAGGTTTTTCTCCCTTTTTCGCTCTCTTTGTTCTTAAAAAGGAGGCTGGCCGTGGCTTTGTAACGGGAAAAGAGACAAGAAGGCCGCAATTGTTGACTTTGTATTCTGGTTTTTCTATCTTGTGTGAATTGATTTGAAGAAACCAAGCAAAGCAATCTCTCGTATGTTGTTTTTGTGAGGAAAGAAAGAAAGCAAAGAGGAGCCGCAATTGTGGACCTTTGGAATTGCTTTTCACTCTGGCCTTGACTGCTATGTTTTCAGAACCTCGGTCGAGGTCAGGGGTCAGGGGTCAATGGGTTCGATCGGAGATCGATAGGGGTCGAACCGGATGATATCATAAATAAAAATTATTTAAAAATTAAATTATTGTATATAAAATATCCAATAACATATTGATATTAATAAAGGTATATTCATATATATTTGATGTTTCAAATATATTTAACAAGAAAATACAAAGAAATTAGAACAATCAAGTAACAATTTATATTATTTAATAAACATTAACAAGTTTAGAATTAAAATTATAGATTTAATTGAAAAATAACATCAAATTTTAGGACAATATTTATAAAGTATGAAATATTTGAGGTATATTAATAAGTTTTCACAATTTAGGGGGTTAAAACATAATATTAAAAAAGTTTGAACTTTTTTTTACAAGGGAATTTCGCCAATTTGGTCCCTAAACATTTTCACTTAAATCAATTTTATCCTTGATGAAATATTTTAACCAATTTAGTCCTTGAACTAATTTTTTACTTCCAATGTAGGACTTTTCACTGCATTTTACTCAATTTGAGTGGACCAACGGGGGTATAATTGTCACACTGGTTTAATCTTTTGCAATTAACCGATGAAACAAATTAGATTGAAGGTACTCGGTCAAGATTTCATCTTCTTCAGCCGTCCACCTCCCTCTCTTTATGCCCACTTTCTCACAGCAAGGGGCTCTTCCCATTATTCTTCAGGTTTCAGATCATGTACTCGGTCAAGATTTCATCTTGTTCAGCCGTCCACTTTCTAGAGATTAAAGACGGTCTGCAAAAGTTGTTCTGCATCTGCAAAAGTTGATCTCAATGAGATTAAAGACGGTCCAATGGATCCTAGACTTGAAATTGAAGAGTTATCTATAAAATTTTCTCAACGGCAAGGACGGAAGGTTTCTGCAGCTTTTCTAGATGGATGGATGCGGTTCTTTTGTCCACTCTGTCTAATATTCGAACAAATTTTGTTGGTGAATGGCTTGGTAGTTCATCCTATTGGAGTCGAGCTTGGTAAACCTGCTGCTATGGTCTCGGCCGTCAGAATCTCATTAGTACTCTGTGGTGCTATCTACTTCACCATTGGCATTTTCGGGTACCTCCTTTTTGGGGATTCGGTCATGGATGACATACTGGTGAATTTTGATCAAGGTTCTTCTGGTTCAACAATTAGCTCATTACTCAATGACATAGTTAGACTAAGCTATGCGCTCCATTTGATGCTGGTGTTTCCACTTCTCAACTTCTCTTTGAGGGCCAACATCGATGAACTTCTGTTCCCTAAGAGGGCTGTTTTGGCAACAGATAACAAGAGATTTGTCATTCTTACTCTAGTCTTGTTAGGCTTCTCCTACGTTGCCGCAATAGCCATTCCCAGTATATGGTACTTCTTTCAGTTCATGGGATCAACTTCTGCTGTCTGCCTTGCCTTCATCTTCCCAGGCATAATTGCTTTAAGGTATTGCCGAACCCACCTTCTGCTGATAGTAAGGGGAAAAATTAAACAAAAGATTAACTGAAATTGCCCTTGTTTTCTTGGTTTCTGATTTCGCTGTTAAATTGAACCATTTGTTTTTTTTTTCCTTTGGCAGAGATATCCACGGCATTTCAACAAGAAGGGACAGAATAATAGCAGCAGCAATGGTCATTCTAGCTGTTGTGACGAGCACCATAGCTATTTCTACGAATATATGCACGTTAGTTGGAAACAAGTCATAGGTCTTTGTCTTTTTCAGCTTTGTTGTGGTTGAGCTGTATGTTTTCCTGTATAATATCAAATGTGGGTTGTATTGTTTCTATCAGGTGGAATTTTGTTCAAGAGCTTTCAGCCTGAGCGTTGAGAACACGACTCACTAACACTTCGCTAACTTCATGGATCAATTATTACTAACACAGCTCACTTTTTAACCTTCAGTTGATCGATGGACATAAGAATAAGGGATGCTTAAACCAACAGTTCAAAGATAGCAGCGTAATATTCGAGACGGCATAGCATTTTGCCAAGTACCCATCAAAATTTGTTCGAATATTAGACCGAGTACCTTCAATCTAATTTGTTTCATCGGTTAATTGCAAAAGATTAAACCAGTGTGACAATTATACCCCCGTTGGTCCACTCAAATTGAGTAAAATGCAGTGAAAAGTCCTACATTGGAAGTAAAAAATTAGTTCAAGGACTAAATTGGTTAAAATATTTCATCAAGGATGAAATTGGTTTAAGTGAAAATGTTTAGGGACCAAATTGGCGAAATTCCCTTTTTACAAAATCTCCTGTTGGACCGGTTTTTACGGTTCTGTACCGGTCAAACCCGATTTTTGACCGGAGTTGACCGGGTTTTAAATCTCCCAATTCTGATGACCAACTCAGACCGAACACTTGGCCGGTTTCCGATTCAATCGGTCGGACTGGCCAGTCCGGTCCGAGTTTGAAAACACAGCTTGACTGAAGAAAATTGAAAGTGTGCACTCTCTGTACGGTTAGCTTAGGAGAACAATTGAAAACCACCATAATCGATTGTCCCCTTTCTTTCTTCGGTTGACCGGAATTAACGAGGGGCAATTTCTTTCGTCGCTTTGATTAAGGAATCGATGGCATCTTCCAACCTTGTCCGCATGGCCTGTACATTAATTATGGGGAACTAAACCCCTAATTCTAGTTAAGGGGGCAACTGACGAATTGGTTCAACAACTAATGTGAGATCTAAGCCGCTTTTAATTATTTTCTTCATTAATTGATATTTATATATTCCTTGCTTTTAATTGCTATGACCTTGTGTATTATTGATTAGTGCGCAATAATTAATTATCCATATAGGCTATTTTTGCTAAATAGGGATAATTGAATCCGTAATTGTTCGTTATCTCTATCTTAGTAGCAATTGGCGTAATTGGGTTTATGTCAGGGGAACATATGATCTAATTTAAACGAACCCTTGTAGTGTGTTGGTTGGTTAGGATTGGGCCTTTCTAATTATTAATGCAATCTAGAAATTAAATCCTACGGTCGTACCTGGGGTTGTTTTTGGGTTAGAGAAATAGCTAAGGTCGTACCTTAGCTATCGAAAAATTAAGGAAGGGTTGGTTGTTTATCGCGTGCATGACAACTATAACTAATCTATTACTAAATATTGGAATTATCTGTGAATCGATGATCAGTGCATGAACCATTTCTGAAGTATACCCTTGGCTATAGTTTCTCTTAAATATTTCTTTCAATTAATTATTTTCTACATTTAATTTGTTTAATTGGCATTTAATCTCAAAACCCCCCATTAATCTTGACTTGAAAAGAAATAAATTTTTCTCTAGTCCCTGAGGAGACGACCCTGCTTACCACTGTCTACTAGTTAGTGAGTTCAGTTAAATAATTAATTCAGGTATATCGGATTAAGCAGACTCTTCGGGAACAGGGTGAATCAAGTAACTCATTGCACACCTAGAGTCCCTGCTCCAGTACTAGAATTGATTATTGACTGTTTCAGGTGGTAGTTAGGTTTTATTTATTATTATTGCACAAGTTCGTCACCTGTCACTCTACGAATATGAAGAAACAATACAGATTAAAGTAAATTTTGGTTACACACACGTAAGCTTATTCCATTGTTTCTAACATTTTCATCCGTTGCACGATGAAAAACAAAAACAAGTTCCAGAAGCATGGGCAAAATGGATGGACTGAACTTTGCAAGCAGTACACTCTTTGGCCATTGACAATTAAGGCTTGAAATTTTTCGAGACCATTAGTCCAAAATCTGTGATGGGGTTCTTTTTCTTTTTCTTTTTTCTTTTCAGTTAGTGGTAGTAAGTGCAATTGTCTGATACCACTTGTTACAATTCAAGCGCGGAACAAATAAGTATTGAAATATCAAGTACACAACAATTTAATAATAAACAAGTTACAAGCATAAAAGATAAATGACGCACAATATTTAATGTGGTTCGGTTCCACTATTGAGTCTATGTCCACAGAGAGAAATTTGTTCCTTATTATAAGAGGAAAATTCTATACAAGAATACAACTTGAATCAAATTCCAACCCTTGTATACCATCTCTCACCCCATGTATAAGATTATATAACGCCTCTTGTGTGTCCTTGTCTGTCCCCTTGTGTAGTATGCCAACTTACCTATTTATAGGGAATATTATTTCGTTAAAAACTCAAACAACAACATGAAACCAATTCTAATTCCTAAACTTATACAGAATAGGAAATAACGTCTAATTCTAAATAAAATAGGAAATTTCGTGACAACTACTTCAAGTAATTAAAATCAATTAGGAAACTAATAACTTTTATATAAAATAAGAAATCTATCTAAAAAAAATTAAGTCAATTTCCTAACATTGTTCATTACACGCGCCACACGAATCAAAGAACATCAACTGTCATTTTAAAAGGAAAGAAAACATTTGCTGTAAAGCTACAATAGATGCTCTGGATATATCATTTGCGACGAAAAGATTGATTAGACACTGTAAAAGTAAAAATAAGCATTATCGGACACATGCTAATTAAACCCTTAATGGACTAGGTCACTATATATGCTGTTGAAGGTCATTTTCTACAATTAATATTGTCGACCTGCCGATTCAGTTCTTTGTACGACGGTACTGAAAGCATTGACCTGCAATTTGGGTCGAAACCTCCAACGTTTCTTCCTAGTCGATATACCCCACAAGGCTGGCGGACAATGTATAATCGAAGTAGATAACTCATTGAATTTTCCACGCATGCATGCAGAATTTAATGATTTATCCACTTGGCTGCTGGGCATAATTAACGTGTCCGGAGGCATTAAATGGAAGAAAAATAATATTATCACAATATCACATTATGGAAGCGTAACAAAAGGTGCGGATACATACATTTAAAGGGCATTTAAAGGTGCATAGGTCCTGGTAAATGTTTCTATTTTGAAAAAACCATAATACATTCATAATTTCTCTTACATCTACCTTGTATATAAAAAGAAGGAGAAATTACTGTAACAACTTCTTTTTTTATCAAGCGTAGAGTCTCTTATTTTAACGAGTGTCAGTTTCTATTTGTAATTGAATTTTTGCTCCACTTTTTTGGTTAGTCAAAAGTCATAAATATCTCTCCTCCTAATTCTTCTTTTCTTTCTCTTTCTACCTCTACTTTTAACCTTCATCTCCCTCTTTTTTTCTTCATTTATCTTTTTTCCTTCAAATTTTTTCTTTATAATTAATAAAAAAAAGAGAGGTTACTGTAGCAACTTCTTTTTTTTTTTCCCAAGTGTATAGTTTCTTATTTTGTATAGCTGAATTATTTTTTTGCCAACTTCTTTTTTTTTGCCAAGGTTACTAAATAGTTTCTATTTGTAGTTAAATTTTTGCTCCATAATTTTTTTTGGTTAGTCAAAAGTCATAAATATCTCTCCTCCCAATTTTTCTTTTCTTCCTCTTTCTGCCTCTACTTTTAACTTTCATCTCCCTCTTTTTTCTTTATTTTTCTATTTTCCCTTCAAATTTTTTCTTTATAATTAATTATAAAAAGAAAGAGAGGTTATTGTAGCAACTTCTTTTTTTGCCAAGTGTATAGTATCTTATTTTGACATGCGTAAGTTTCTATTTGTAGTTGAAGTTTTGCTCCACAATTATTTTTGGTTAGTCAAAAGTCATAAATATCTCTCCTCCCAATTCTTCTTTTTTTCCTCTTTCTGCCTCTACTTTTATCCTTCATCTCCCTTTTTTTCCTCATCTTTCTTTTTTCCCTTCAAATTTTTTCTTTATAATTAATTAAACTAAAATTATTTTCTTACTATTGTTTTAGATGATTATTGTTGACCATGGAGAGGTGTCATAAAATCAACTAATTTATTCTGTCACTTTCTATTCCATCAATTTTAACTCTTTAATCTAGTATTTTGTTTTTTCTTTTCTTTTTTTCCTTCATCCTAATTTTTCTCTACCTTTCTCGTTCCGCTCAATTAATGTATTTTTTCCTTTTCTCTCTATAATTAATTGAATGTATGTTTTTCTTGCACAGAAATGGATATTTCTTTTATTCCATTGTTCAAAAATCATGATTATGTTTCATTATCATTATCATCTTTTTTTTAGGAGAAACATAGATAATAAACCTTTTAACTCCACTGCTCCAACTGTCTGGTATATTCCATTTTCCTTTTATTTCTATTCTTCCCCTGTTTCACGCTGCCGAATTTGGATTTAATTTTTTTTATTAACTGTATTTTATTTAGCCTTTATCATTTTTCTTTTTTTACCTCTTTATTCTGTTACCTTGGTGTATTTATTTATTTTGTCTTGATCTCCTTGATATTCATTAAGCCTTCTATTATTTTGTTTTTGCAAATCAATTTTCCTTTTGTGCAGTTTGTCTTAAATCTAAATGCAAAATTTATTTTTTGCAATTCTGATGTTTTAGTTCCTTTATAATGCATAATTGAATCTTCCACTTCCTTTACTAATTCTTTGGTACTGAATTTTTGTACCCTTTTTATGAATTAAAAAGCCTTCCATTCAACTTTCTTGCAAGTTCTATTGTGAATTTGTAGGATAGAAGTTTTTACATGATGATATCTTGTTTGAAAAAGAAATAGTGGTGAAATTTTATGCATTTGTAATTATAATAGCATGATACTTGAGTTTTATGAAGCATATATCATTTATGTTAATATTGAATCGGTTTTGCATTTCTCATGTGATTGGTTTTTGAATTCTTTGCTATTGTTTGTCCATATAATATAGTAAATATCTCATTGCATCACAATAAGTAAGTTGGAGCAAACTTTTGAAATGTTCTACTAAAGATAAATTTTTTTAGGCTCATTTTTTTGACAATTGAAGGGATTTTTATATCAATGCAAGTTTAATTCCGATTTTACACCCGTTGGACTGCAAGTATACAGGTCGCAATTGTAATGTAGGGTATGTATCGAGTCGATCCCACGAGGAGCAATTGAAACAAGTACTAGACCCTTTATTTTTCTCTATTATTTAGACTTACAATGAATTTGAGCAGGGAAAGTTTATTGCTATAATCTACAAATATGATCTGCAAATCTAGTTTAACAAATGCTAAATGCAAATGAAGAATTCTTACTCAAGAAAGACTCTAGGGATGTAAATTCCACTTATGGCATAATCAACACAAATGAATGGATTTACCTCTTGTTATTATTCTTGTTTAACCAGAGATTCATTTCCAAGATTACCAAATCTCATTCTCCTGATGAAATGGCCTAGAGTAGTTCAGTTTTTCCTATTTTCATGGTAAAATACTACCACTACTCTGTTTTCTTTCATGAAATGTTAAGTAATCCATTTAAGTGTATCTCTATTTTCATGAACATACAACTTAAGCTCTGCTCATGTGTTTCCATTGTTACTACCAATTCTCATTGAATAATAACACCATAAACATGCTATTGGTGATCAATCAATAACAAGTAATCACAGCTACACAAGTAGACAAGTTAATACAAGATATAACAAGTGTAAATCACATTCAATTAGTATATTTAGCCATAAGTTTCGTCTACTCCCTAGATTAAGGAGTTTAGCTACTCATGAATGATTTAACAATCAAACTCACAAGTTTATTAATGCAAAACATCATGAAGTACAAGTACAAGAAAGATAAAAGAAAGCTTAGCCAATTGATGGTGAAGCCCTCCAATTCCTGCAATGTTCTTGTACAAGATGGTTACAAGTGAAAACTCCAAATGCTTCTCCAAGAACACTTAGCTAGAGAGAAAACTTGTTACAAGAAGGAAAACTAGCTACGTATGGTAATCCTCGCTCCTCCTCTGTGTTTCTGTATAAAAAATGGTAGAAATTCCATTCCTCTCACTTCATAATTTCCTCCATTCAGAGTTTGTAAAAAGAAGTCAAAGATATGATGTTTCTTTTTTGTCTACACTCATTTGGTCTTCTCTTTTGTTGCAGAAGCATGTGCCACTGATTTCTATCCCTCAAAATAGCTGGAAAAGTTATGAGAAAGATAAAGAAAAATGGCTGTGCCACTTGCTGAGGAGAGAGGCAGATCCGAGCCTCGGATCCGAGGGCTGAAACTTGATCCGAGCCCGGATCAGTAGATCCGAGGACTTCCCATGATGGATCCGAGGTCGGATCGTCCTGACCTCGGATACACTCCGCCAGAAGTACAGACGAGGGGTCGGATCCATCTTGTACACACGGATCCGAGCTCGGATCCGTGTTGAGCAATTTTCCAGTTTTTCACTTCTTCCCTTTTTTCTACATTTTTGCTCCCAATTTCTTGTGTACTTTATCCTCTGGATGACCCTTACATTTCTTTCAGCTTGTGTATGAATTTCATACATCAATTACCTTCACAATTTCACAAAATTAACGCATTAATCCACTCATTTATCAATTTTTTGAACCCTTAAACAATATTTAAGCAATTATCACCAAAAGAGTTCAAATATGGCTTTAATCTTCTAAAAACATACCAAAAATTCATGTCAAATTTGTACAAAATGTACGTTAAATATTCACTTATCAAATTCCCCCACACTTGAATCATTGCTTGTCCTCAAGCAATTTTACACAAAACTTACTTCAATGATTTAATAAATAAAACAATATACATATTTTGTCAAATTTAATTCCTCAAAAACCTAGAATCCAATCATTATGCCATTTCTCAGATTACACTAAATACTCATAATATTCAATTAAATAAAAATAATTATGCCTTAATTTCAACAAATTCAAATCAATTCTCTCATTCTATCCTAATTCCACAAATAAGTAAATCACATAGTCAATTTTATGGCTTTCCTCATCCCAAACTTAACAATTTAGAGGGATTTATTCACATTTCATCTTATTTAAATAGTGAAAACGTCTTTTTACGCGAAAATCAACACTTTTAGGTGAAAATTCCCGGTTACTCAACATTTCACTTATTTAAATTGCTAAACATACTCTTAATTCCAATACCTTTTTACGAGAATGTTGACATTTGTAAATGTCAACCCCCAGTTACTCAGTATGTGAATCATTGGAGTAGAAAATTAATAATATTCTTTTTCTTTTTCTTTTTCTTTTTCTTTTTCTCTTTTTTTTAACAATCAATTTCTTTTTCCCTCTAAATATAATTAAAGGAAGAATTTGGCCTTGTTTTTGACTATATCAATCACTTACTTATAAAATTAAGTAAAAATGAGAAATATCATTAATCTTGCAAAATTCTAAGCATAATTTTTCTTATTTAACCAAATATACTTTTTAAAATGTAAAAAATCCTAATTGCATAATAATTCATTCCAAGCCAAATAAGAATTAAACTTTTCTAAAATACACATAGCATTTTATCCAATGGAAAAATTTGACACTTAAAATTTTAACATTTTAGCCATTTAATTGGAAGAATTGCAATGAAATATTGAAAAATATTTTAGAAAAATTTTAACAGAGTTTCCCCATAAAAATGGATGAAACTCCCTGCCAACAACCTTAATTTCACAAAAATTATCCTCATGACAATATCTCCAAATATAATTCCAACATTTTTAAGCCATAAACAACTAAAATCGTGCATTTCCAGACACAATCACCCATAAGATAGAGTAATCCCTCCCCCACACTTAAAATCTACAATGTCCTCATTGTAGAGGAAAATAAAAGAACTGAAACTTCCCTCAAATAGGTGGTGATGCAATTTGAAACCCTTAATCATCACGATCATCCAAATTCTGCCCAAAATGAGACAACAAGGGTACCAAACACCATAAGTAGCACAAGATGATTCAAATAAAAGAAAAATAAAATTCCAAAGTTTGTCTTAACAAAAGAAAAGAGAATAAAGAAATAAAAGATCTAATCCACTAAGGAGCATCATGGCTGCTCGGAACGAGGGTCTACTGCCTCCTCGGCTCCATGAGGACACTGTGAGGTACCAATATGGCCCTCCTCCTGCTGAGGTGTTGGAGTAGGGGACCGGCGGATATGGAAATGATCCTCAATCGCACGAAGACGGCAATCATGTCGGTCGAGTCGCTCAGTCTGGTCAATGCGCTCGACAACACGTGTCTCCATACAGCAAATGGCATTGAGGAGATCTTGCCATTTGGAGCGCGGTTGAGGAGGTGGTCGCTGAACCGGAGGAGGAAGAGTCTGCTGTGCCTCTATCTCTTGAGTTTCCGCTTGTGGTTCAGTGTGAGGCGGAGGCTGAGTGGAAGTCGATGCTTCTCCTGTGTCCCGGATCAAAGCAGTTCCAAAATCCGTAGAAATACCCAAGGATTTGAGTATAGAAGCATTTACCTCCTCGGCCGACCTAGTTACCACCGCTCTCTCGGTTCCAAGAGGAACCTTGAGCTTCTCAAAAACGAGGGATAGCAGTCGAGGAAATCTGAAACAAGTCTCGCCGGCCCTCATGCGAGCCGTGGTCCGCATATAACTGATGATAATGTTGGGTAGAGGAATACCGGTCAACTGCGCACCCACACCATGCATCATCTTGTCCAAGAAGTAGAGATCACTGTTGCGGAGCTCCCATTTTCCACTTCTTTTTGGTACCACATTGAAGGCAAAGAGGTAGAAAATCAAGTGGTACCTATGCTCGAAGGAATCGGCGTAAACTGTAAGTTTCTTTGCAGTTCCTCTCTCTCGATACTGGCCCTTTAGGCGTCCAACCGCCTCTCCCACCTGCCAAGGGTCTCGAGTCTTGAACTCCTTGGTCAATTTGACATCTTCGCCTTCATCTTTGAGTTGGACGAAGCGTCTCAGTGTATCTCGATTGAGAGCCACTCTTCTGCCTCGAACCCATGAGACGATGAGTTCTGTTTGTTTTCTACATTAGCGTAGAACTCCCGGACCAGATTGGGATAGTAGTGCTTGGGCAACTGAAGGATGTTCTCCCATCCAAGTCTCTTGAATGTTGTAGAAATGTGATAATGCCCGTCCACCTCCGGTGCCAAGTGCTTCTCTATTATGATTTTCTTGTCCAGTCCGGCTTCATACCACTGTTGGTTTTCAAGCGATGTGAATCGTGTGGTATCGTAGTCCGGAGGTGGCTCGTCACGGCTAGTAGACGCGGTCTTCCGGCGAGAGCGAGGTGGCGGTTCTGGCGAAGGAGATTCTTCCTCAGGTGACTCCTCATGCAAAGAGGGTGTGTGTTTCTCACTTGACGATGACGAAGGTGTGGGAGTCCTAGTCCTTCTTGTGCGAGCCATGATGCCTGTACACAAACAAGATGAATATGTATTAGAAACATTTTAAACTTGCTCTCAAATAATAAATAAGAATTTAAGAAAATTTCGGCAGAGTTTTCCCTTAAAAAAAAAGGCTAAACTCCCTGCCAAAATGTTCCTAAATTTAAACAAATAAACTTTCTAACAATTCTCCAATCCAATTCCCACATTTAGAAAGAATATTATCAATAAAGAAATCATGGCATGCATAATAAGTCCAAACAATTGAAAATTATATCCATGTGAAAGAATGAACACTCAAACACTTGAGAATATCTCCAATCCAATTCCCACGAAAATAACACTCAGCTTACATACTCATGAGTTCCAATTTATCCAAACAAATGCAATTTATCTCAAGTAAAAGTGGTTCAATGTGCTTAACTTAATTGTGAACAAACTCTTTTATCCAATGGGCTTTTGCTCTAATGATAGCATGTCATTATAAATTAATATAACAGTGATTTATACTCCTCGGAACAAGTTCATATTTCCAATGAAAGCAAAATTCACAAGTCTAAATTACTAAAATGCTCAAACCCAAAAATTGAGAAAAAATTTTAAAAATATCACCAAATCCACAATTTTCTCAAAAATAAGTATGAAAATAGTTGTAACAATCTATTCAAGCACAATGTAGCACAATTGTATCAAGAAATTCCACCCAATATGCATTTATCATAATATTCCCAAAAACTAGAAAAATGTAAAATAAGAAATTATAAAATGTCAAAGAAATTCGCAAATTGTTACCTTAAATGTGTGGGAAGATGATAGAGGATGATAATGATGTAAAATTTGACACAGAAACACGCCAAAATATCCCCTAAATTGAAGAAATCAGGTGCAGCCCGAATTGTGGTTTTGAAAATCAAAATTTGGATGAGTGATGGATGAAATGGAAGATTTGAGGAAGAGGTTAGCGTTTTGGTGAGAAGAGGGAAAAGGGAATTCGAAAAATGCAGAAACGAGGCTTTGGTTCTGCTATATCCGCGAACGGATCCGAGGTCGGATCGTTTCTGGAGGGCCTCGGATCCGATAGGGCTCGGATCAGTCCCAACAGAAACACAGACGACCCCTCGGATCTATCTGGGTTGGAATGGAACCAAGCGCGGATCAATGGATCCGCGGTCGGATCTGTCTGGCTTTTTCGGATCCGAGCTCGGATCCGCATTTCTCTGCAATAATTGCAGAAACTGCAATTTTTCAAACTTTTTCTCCCTTTTCCGGCCAATTCCAAATCTCACATTGGACAAACTTTTTATCAATTCTAACCTCCCACACACATGTAATATACCATAAACACAATATCCAACCTCTCAAAACACATCAAACACCTTTTCATTGAAAATCGAGGTGTGAGGTTCTTTGATCTTTTTTGCATTTTTACATCAAAATGGCATTTTTGGGCATTACATGCATGTCAAATGAGTCCATGAGCATTTATAACCATGTTATCACCGCAACTCACTTAAATATATTTAAAATGCACAATGTATATACATGCATGGGAATTTTAAACACTTAAAACACAATTTGGTAAGAAAAACTCCATTTTTACACATGTTCTTCAAATGCACCTCCAAGATGGATGATAAAACTCCCGTACTTCCTACAAACAAGTGAAATACATCTAATTAGTCAATTAAATCACACCAAAATAAAAGAAACACAAAAATACACACAAATATACTATTATTATTGGGTTGCCTCCCAATTAGCGCTCTTGTTTATAGTCGTTGGTTCGACTCACATATTAGGGTTCTTAAATTGAAGAGGGCTCGTCCAAAAGACATATAAGCCCCTTGGGTACGATTTCACCTGACAAGTAGGGTTTCAATCGTTGTCCATTGACTTTAAACCTTTCATTTCTTGAATTTGTCACTTCCACCGCTCCATAGGAAAATACTTGAGTGATTTCAAATGGTCCAGACCACATTGACTTCAATTTTCCTGGAAATAACCTCAGGCGTGAATTGAATAAAAGCACATTTTGCCCTACCTGAAATTGTTTAGGAATAATGTGCTTGTCATGCCAATATTTGATATTTTTTTATAAATTTTGGCATTTTCGTATGCATGTAACCGGTGTTCCTCCAATTCACTCAGCTCAAGTAATCTCCTTCCACCTTCAAGATTAAAATCCATATTAATTGCTTTAATAGCCCAATAAGCTTTATGTTCAATCTCTACAGGTAAGTGACAAGTTTTTCCATAGACTAAATGATACGGCGACATCCCTAAGGGAGTCTTAAATGCCGTTCGGTAAGCCCATAGTGTGTCATCTAGCTTTGTCGCCCAATCCTTGCGTGATTTATTCACCGTTTTCTCCAAAATGAGCTTTATCTCACGATTAGCTAGCTCTGCTTGTCCATTAGCTTGAGGATGATATGGAAGTGATGTCTTGTGCCTACAACCATATTTAAACAGTAAGGAATCCAATTGTTTGTTACAAAAATGTTTCCCTTCATCACTTACTATGGCCTTGGGTATACCAAATCTACTGAAAATATTATTTTTAAGGAATCTAAGTACAATTTTAGAGTCATTAGTAGGTGAAGCGATTGCTTCTACCCATTTAGAAACATAATCCACTGCTACTAAGATGTACTTATTATTAAAAGAATTGGGAAATGGTCCCATAAAATCAATACCCCATACATCAAATAATTCAACTTCCAAGAATGTAGACAGGGGCATTTCATTTTTTTGAGATATATTTCCAGTTCTTTGGCATGCATCATAATTTTTAACATATTCCCTAGCATCTCGGTACATAGTTGGCCAGTAAAATCCTAATTGCCATACCTTTGCCACAGTCTTTGAAGTACTGAAATGACCACCTGTTTCAAGGTTATGACAATGATATAAAACATTACGTACCTCATCTTCAGGAATACATCTACGTATCATACCATCGGAACAATGTCTTCTCCCAAAAGTAACTTTTGACATCATGTAAGAATTTCTTCTTTTGATGATAATTAAATCCCTTTTGAATCTCTCCACTGACCAAGTAGTTAGCAAAATCTGCATACCACGGAGAATTTCTAAGTACTAGGACAAACTCATCCGAAAAATTCTCTTGAATTGGAACTTGATCTTTGATTGGGATATATTCCAAACGTGATAAATGATCTGCAACTAGATTCTCCGATCCTTTTTTGTCTTTTATCTCCACATCAAATTCCTGCAATAAAAGAATCCACCAAATTAGTCTAGGTTTTGCATCCTTCTTATGTAGCAAATATTTAAGAGCTGAATGGTCCGTATATATAATAACTTTAGATCCTACTAAATAAGATCTAAATTTATCTAAAGCAAATATCACTGCCAATAGCTCTTTTTCTGTCGTTGCATAATTGAGTTGTGCCTCGTTTAGTAACTTGCTAGCATAGTAAATGACGTGCAATCGTCCTTCTTTCTTTTGTCCCAAAACTACTCCTACCGCATAGTCACTTACATCACACATCAATTCAAATGATAGTGACCAATCGGGTGAAGTTATAATTGAGGCCGAAATCAATTCCTTCTTCAACCTTTCAAATGCAACCAAACAATTGTCATCAAATTGAAAAGGAGTATCTTTACATAATAAATCACATAATGGCTTTATTATTTTAGAAAAATCTTTAATAAAACGTCTATAAAAAACAGCATGTCCTAAAAAACTCCTTATCCCCTTGACATTGCTTGGATGTGGCAATTTTTCGATAACTTCTATTTTGGCTTTATCCACCTCAATTCCCATGGAGGAAATCTTGTGTCCTAAGACAATTCCTTCTTTTACCATAAAATGGCATTTCTCCCAATTCAGTACAAGATTTGTTTCCTCACATCTCTGCAAAATCAATTCCAAATTATGAAGACAATGGTCAAAAGATGAACCATACACAGAAAAATCATCCATAAATATCTCCATAATTTTCTCAATATAATCAGAAAAAATAGCCATCATGCATCGTTGAAAAGTTGCGGGAGCATTGCATAACCCAAATGGCATTCTTCTAAAGGCAAAAGTGCCATAAGAACATGTAAATGTGGTCTTCTCTTGATCCTCTGGAGCTATAGCTATTTGATTATATCCTGAAAAACCATCAAGAAAATAATAAATTCATATCCAGCTATTCCCTCTAATAATTGATCAAGAAATGGTAAGGGAAAATGATCTTTTCTTGTTACCGTATTTAACTTACGATAATCAATACACACTCTCCATCCTACCACAAGTCTAGATGGAATTAATTCATCATTTTTACCCACGATTGTAGTCATTCCACTTTTCTTTGGTACCACATGAATTGGACTAATCCAGACACTATCGGAGATAGGAAAAACTATACCTGCGTCAAGCCACTTAAGAATTTCATTTCTTACCACCTCTTTCATGTTTGGATTCAGTCTTCTTTGTATTTCCATCACTGGTTTGCAACCGTTCTCCAATAAAATTCGATGCATGCATATAGAAGGACTTATACCTTTAATATCTGAAATTGTCCATCCAATTGCTTTCTTACGCCTTCTTAGAACTCTTAACAACTTTGCACACTGCTCATCATCAAGGTCAGCACTAACAATTACAGGTAAAGTGCTATTTTCTCCAAGAAATTCATACCTTAGATGAGTTGGAAGTGGCTTAAGCTCTAACCTTGGAGGTTCAATTTCTGAAGGTTGTGAAAACCTTTTTCCTTGGCCAAGACTTTCATACAAATTACCCCTTTTATAGGGTGCTTGAAAATCCAAGTACTTGGCCAATTCTTCAATTTCTTTACAAACATCTTCTTGCTTACCTAAACTCATTAAACAATACTCAAGAGGATCTAAGTCAAAGTTGACTTGACTCATCTCTTGGGTTAGTTTATCAATTGTGCCAATAGAATAAGCATGATCGGTAAAAGAAGGGTATTTTTTCATTTCATTCAAATTAAATTCTACCACTTCTTCGCCTACTTGAAACTTAAGTTTGCCATTTTTGACATCAATAATAGTACCTGCAGTAGCTAGAAATGGTCTACCTAGAATAATTGGCATAGATATATCTTCTTCCATATCTAATACCACAAAATCCACTGGAATGATAAATTTTTGAACTTTTATCAATACATTCTCCAACACTCCCAATGGATATCTAATAGACTGATCCGCTAGTTGTAAAGTAATATTAGGGCGTTTAAACTCATGCAAACCCAATTGTCTAGCCACCGTTAAAGGTATTAATGATACACTAGCACCAAGATCACACAATGCCTTAGAAAAATCAACGTTACCTGTGGTGCAAGGTATAGAAAAACTCCCCGGATCCTTCAACTTCGGTGGTAGCTTATTTTGAATAATTGCACTACATTCCTCCGTTAATGCTATTGTTTCGCAGTCTTCCAACTTTCTTTTTCTAGTCATGATTGCCTTGAGAAATTTCGCATAAGACGGAATCTGCAAAATAGCATCGGCAAAAGGAATGTTAATGTGCAATTGTTTGAAAAATTTAACAAATTTTTCAAAATCTTTATCAAACTTATTTTGTTTTAATCTTTGTGGAAATGGAACCGCAGGAGGTATTGGAATGGTAGCGGAAGATGATGGTTGATTTTCTCTTGATTTCTCCCGGCTATTTTCTTCTACTATCGCCTCTTGGTTCCTCTGCTTTTCTTCTTGTTTTTCATTCTCATCTTTCTCAACTTCCATCACTGGAGGATCTTCTAATTGCTTACCACTACGAAGAGTAATGGCTTTGACATGCTCCTTAGGATTTACCTCCGTTTTGCTAGGTAATTCTCCTTGATTACGATTATTCAAAGAACTAGCAATTTGACCAATTTGGACATCTACATTCCTGTACATTGTAGTGAGTTGGTCCAATCTTCCTTCTACTCGCTCAAATCTGTCCGACGTAAATTTTGCGAGCTTTTCCACTGCTATCTCCCAACCAGGTTTAGTTTCAGCTTGTTGTTGCCTTGATTGAAATCCCGGTGGATTGGTTGGCCTTGGTTGATTTCCTTGACCCTTCCATCCAAAGTTTGGATGATTTCTCCATCCCGGATTGTAAGTATTCGAGTAGGGGTTATTTTGAGCATTACGATTGTAATTATTGACGAATTGTACCTGCTTAGAATCAACACACTCATTAGTATCATGTTCACCTCCACATATAGAACAACATGTTACATGTGCATTAGATGAACTTGGACCAACTCCACCTTGTCTACTTAGCAACTTCATCACATTATTCATTTGAGCACTCAGCATATTGAGAGTGTCCATTTCTATCATACATGCGTGACGTCTTGTATTACCTCTCTCATTGGCCCATTGGTAGTTATTTGCAGCCATTTCTTCTATCAAATTCTGAGCTTCTTGGGGTGATTTACCCATTAAAGCTCCACCTGCAGCTGCATCGATCATAGTTTTAGTAGAAAAAACTAAACCATTATAGAAGGTTTGTATGATTAACCATTCCGGCAGTCCATGATGTGGACATTTCCGAAGCAAATCTCTAAACCTTTCCCATGCCTCATATAATGATTCACCTTCTAATTGACTAAAACTAATGATATCCATTCTAAATTTAGCAGTCTTACCTGGTGGAAAATACTTATTTAAGAATGCTCTTGATAAATCATCCCATCCGGTGAAAGTATTAGGAGCATGAGAGTGTAGCCAAAGTTTGGCCTTATCTCTCAATGAAAATGGAAACAATCTTAGCCTTATAGCATCATCACTAACTCCATTCATTTTAATTGTATCACAAATTTCCAAGAATGTAGCTAAGTGTGTATTAGGATCTTCTACTGCATTACCTCCAAATTGAGATTGTTGAACCATTTGGATAAGTGATGGTTTAATATCAAAATTGTTAGCATTTACCGTATGCCTTGCTATGCTCGTTTGAGATCCTTGTGTTCCTGGTAGAGCAAAATCTCGTAGAACTCGCCTATTTGCTTCGTTTTCTGCCATTTCTTCTTCAAATGGAAGCTCTATTAAGATTTCCTCTATTGGTTGCCAAATCCCTTGTTCCTCTTGCAGTAGTGTGTTCCTCCTTTGTCTATGTAGTGTCCTCTCAATTTCTGGATCGAAAAGTGTAATTTCTCGAGACACCCGGTGCATACACTACAAACAAAAGTAAGAGAAATTTTACAGTTTTAATTCAACAACTTGAATAAAAACAATGAAAATATCTAAATTAATAGAGAATATTAGGCCCTAATATTGCCGCTCCCCGGCAACGGCGCCAAAAACTTGACGGGATTTTTATATCAATGCAAGTTTAATTCCGATTTTACACCCGTTGGACTGCAAGTATACAGGTCGCAATTGTAATGTAGGGTATGTATCGGGTCGATCCCACGAGGAGCAATTGAAACAAGTACTAGACCCTTATTTTTCTCTATTATTTAGACTTACAATGAATTTGAGCAGGGAAAGTTTATTGCTATAATCTACAAATATGATCTGCAAATCTAGTTTAACAAATGCTAAATGCAAATGAAGAATTCTTACTCAAGAAAGACTCTAGGGATGTAAATTCCACTTATGGCATAATCAACACAAATGAATGGATTTACCTCTTGTTATTATTCTTGTTTAACCAGAGATTCATTTCCAAGATTACCAAATCTCATTCTCCTGATGAAATGGTCTAGAGTAGTTCAGTTTTTCCTATTTTCATGGTAAAATACTACCATTACTCTGTTTTCTTTCATGAAATGTTAAGTAATCCACTTAAGTGTATCTCTATTTTCATGAACATACAACTTAAGCTCTACTCATGTGTTTCCATTGTTACTACCAATTCTCATTGAATAATAACACCATAAACATGCTATTGGTGATCAATCAATAACAAGTAATCACAACTACACAAGTAGACAAGTTAATACAAGATATAACAAGTGTAAATCACATTCAATTAGTATTATTTAGCCATAAGTTTCATCTACTCCCTAGATTAAGGAGTTTAGCTACTCATGAATGATTTAACAATCAAACTCACAAGTTTATTAATGCAAAACATCATGAAGTACAGGTACAAGAAAGATAAAAGAAAGCTTAGCCAATTGATGGTGAAGCCCTCCAATTCCTGCTATGTTCTTGCACAAGATGGTTACAAGTGAAAACTCCAAATGCTTCTCCAAGAACTCTTAGCTAGAGAGAAAACTTGTTACAAGAAGGAAAACTAGCTACGTATGGTAATCCTCGCTCCTCCTCTGTGTTTCTGCATAAAAAATGGTAGAAATTCCATTCCTCTCACTTCATAATTTCCTCCATTCAGATTTTGTAAAAAGAAGTCAAAGATATGATGTTTCTTTTTTGTCTACACTCATTTGGTCTTCTCTTTTGTTGCAGAAGCATGTGCCACCGATTTCTGTCCCTCAAAATAGCTGGAAAAGTTGTGAGAAAGATAAAGAAAAACAGCTGTGCCACTTGCTGAGGATAGAGGCAGATCCGAGCCTCGGATCCGAGGGCTGAAACTTGATCCGAACTTGGATCAGTAGATCCGAGGACTTCCCATGATGGATCCGAGGTCGGATCGTCCTGACCTTGGATACACTCCGCCAGAAGTACAGACGAGGGGTCGGATCCATCTTGTACACACGGATCCGGGCTCGGATCCGTGTTGAGCAATTTTTCAGTTTTTCACTTCTTCCCTTTTTTCTACATTTTTGCTCCCAATTTCTTGTGTACTTTATCCTCTGGATGACCCTTACATTTCTTTCAGCTTGTGTATGAATTTCATACATCAATTACCTTCACAATTTCACAAAATTAACGCATTAATCCACTCATTTATCAATTTTTTGAACCCTTAAACAATCTTTAAGCAATTATCACCAAAAGAGTTCAAATATGGCTTTAATCTTCTAAAAACATACCAAAAATTCATGCCAAATTTGTACAAAATGTACGTTAAATATTCACTTATCAACAATTATAATTTCTTTTTATTTGAAAGCAATTTATGGTGTAATGAATTTAAGCCATAATTTTATAGATTGGTCTAGACTGTGCTTGCACATTCTGGTTCCTTCTAGTTTCTTGAAATAAAATGTTTGTTTCCTGCATCATTCAACCCCGTGAAGTCTCTGTCAACGCTATAATAAATATGATGGGAGCAAGTCATGCAGCGTCTTACGTGCTGTAGCAGGAAGTTTGACGTCTAGCAGAATTGCAACTTGGAACTATTAATGGAATTTGTTTGTCTGAATCGCATTGGACGCGTCAAACTAAATTGCAACTTGGCTTACAAATTGTACATTGTAGGACATTAATTTCTTTTTCTTTTTTCGTTATCAAAGAACAAATATACATACGTTTTCGAGCAAAATGTTAAGTGCCAAAATAGACAAATTTGGCATTGATTGAAAAGTCGAGGAGAACTCGTGAAGGATTTATATTAAGTGCTGAATTGGATGAACTTGTCTTATATTTCTAAGGTCCACTGCTTATGTGACATTCAGAAACTATCTTTGTCAAATGCCAAATTTGACCATTTCAAGAGCACATAAGGGTTCATGTATTCCTACATCCTCTCCCTAAAAAAAATTGCTTCGAATTTTCCTGTATTTGAGGACACTGTCACTTATTTGTCCGGTTGGATATGATGAGTGTGCCTTGGAATTGAACCATGTAGGTTGAGCAACGAAAAAAATGCTATGAGGCACAGTATAAGGGGTAGACCTCAATTGCAAATGACACAATAGTACTTAAGTCTGACAGTCATTTTAGTTTTCTTTTTGGGGTAAAATAAAGATGAATAAAAGTAAATAATATCCCTACAAAGTAATTAGTTTAGTACAGTCATCCCAAGGAGGGTGACTCCGCTCAAGTCATTTAGTAGTTACCCAATAAGCAAGCTTAAAGAGCATTGACAATTAGTTATATATTCCTAGACAATTCTTACTTTTTTTTTTAACTTTGTTTGCGAATTTTATAAGTTCCTATTCTTTAACAGAACCAAATCCTATTGGTAGAGCTGGATAGATATGGGTTCATTCTCCTTTTGGTGGAAGAAAACTTCCATAGATTCACTGAACGACGTCATATTCCTAATTTTTGTAAATTGACGGAGTACAAACAAAGTTCTAACAAGGCTTTCTTTCGTTTTATCTTTTGCTTCTTTGATGATAAATCATTATAATATCATTAGTTATTATCGTTGCATTGTAATTAAATAAAAACTTTAAAAAACTTATATGCAAAGTGCTCTTTAGGATTTGGATGGAATCCAAAAAACCCTCTAATTCCGTCCTTGGTCAAGACCCTGTCGCGGACAAGCTTAAATTTTTCAGAGTTATTTGCAAACTTGTAAGCATGGGGCATGATCAATCCTTGATTTCTTTCCATGGATGGATCCTTTCACTTAAAAGAAGTAGGGTACATTGCCTGTATCTTTCCTTTGGGTAGGCAACTTCTAGTATGCCTCTCTTGGTTGCTATGTACAATGAGTTTTAGCTCAAAATTATCCATCACTAGAGAAAGTCAACTCTCGAACTTACTACGGATAAGACATGTAAACGGTGGGGTTTCATGCATACGCTACTTGGGTCAATGCTGTCGACATTTTAACATCTCTACCGACGGCTGTTGGAGGCAATTTACGAGCTAAACCATGAGCGTTAGAAGTCTGGAAGATTTTACTTCTTCCAGCTACACATGTACCTTGCCTTATTTAGTGTTCTAATGTACTTGTTTGATTGTTTCCTAGCAGAATTATATAAATTTGTGTCTACTTATATTAAGATCATGGGTTGTGTATTGATAGGTTTTACTCTCTTTTAAGAGATTCTTCTCTCCGATTTGGCAATTGGAATATGCATAGAACTGCTATTGTGGCTTGTAATTCAAATTCAAGGGACGAATTAAATTAACCATCTATTGGTTAAAAAAGACAAGACATAAATGCGATACTAATTTATGCCACAAGAAATTTAAAGTACATGGTTTGCAATACTACATGGTACTTGTCCATTGTAAAAGCTAGTGGTTTTCAACATATTTTAGGACTTATTGTTTCCTTTTTTTAATAAGCTGAAGATTTTGAATTTAATCTCTCATACTTACAATTCCTAACGCTTTGCCACCTAACCTAATTTTCCATCTACTTATTGCTTTTGTGATGCAAATGCCACTTTTCTTGGATCCATTCATGAATCACCAAATTTGACCTTTTTTTCTATTTGAATTTTTTCTTACTCAATAATATGTTTGACATTCTAGTTGCAATAAACGTAATCAATGTCACTTCAAAGTCTAAATTGATTGACAAGAATATCTCAACATATTCTTGCATATAGGACGTCAACGTTATCCCCTCCCTGATGGTCAATTTGTATCTCTTAAGACATAGAAGAGAATAGAGTAAATGCTCTTGGCATATGTGTCTATTTCTTTAGTTGCCTTAAAAGGGTTTGCAATTTATGATATTATGGAGTTTGTGCTAATCATGGTAATATTCTCTTTAACGCCCAACCACATCCTGGGCCGATGCCATGACCCATTTGACGGCCAGTGGCAAACAATTTCCTATAAATAGAGGTCTATCTACACAAGCTTTCTCATCCTCCTAAAATAAAGTTTGATTACATAAAATACTTTGAGCAAAAATGAGTTCCATGAAAATTCTTTTCTTTTGCATTTCCTTGGCTTTAGTTCTAATGATTACCTCGCAGGTGGCTGCTAGGGAATTGGTCGAGACTTCCAATTCAGTTGACAATTGTAAGAATTTATTCTCCAATTCAAATTCCAACTTGTCTTACCTATCTAGGTTTTTGTGTAGCATATGTTAATTTACATCTTTGGACCACAGAATTTAACATTTCAATTTATGTATATAATTTCGGTTGTACATGTGATGGGCCGGAGTACTAAGAAACATAGCTGACCTTTAGATACACCCTCTATAAGCCCTTCCTGAAGCGGACTTGGGGGGTAATACTGGTTAATATATGTGTTCTTTATTTCTCAACTCATTTAATTTTCCTTCTAGTTACACTGGTTGATACGAACGTCGCTAACTTGTGATGAAACCCGCAAGAGACAAGCGCACAGGATCTAGAGGGACGGAACATGTTTGGGGTTGATGGAACCTTGACCCGTTAATCACGTGGCTAACGAACCGTGGTATAGCGTAGAAGACGCCACAATCTAGTGCGAATCTAGATTGATAAGTCAACTCGAAGATCCTAGGGATTTAATCTAAGAACTTCAAGAAAAGCTTACAAGAAGCCAAAGAGAGAACTCTCAATTTTGTATTAACGTAATCTATCTCAAAGTACGGAACTTAGGCTAATATATATAGCCTTACAATAAGAAACCCTAATGTGAATTGGAAAAAGACTAAAATATGATGAAATAGTTGGGCAGAACGCAGGTGCTTATAAAGCATGCCCACGCCTTATAGTGACGCGGCTGTGGCGACTTAATTAAATGGCAGAAAACATAAGCGTGCCCACGCCTTATTGGCCGTGGCCTTTAGACAAGGTCTCCTTCATCGAGCGAAGCTTCTATCAAGGTAACTTGCCTTTCTTCCTCATACGCAAGGCCTTCTATGGGCCTAGGCCTCTCAACTTGCGCGTGGACAGCTTGGACTAGAAGTTGGAGTGCTTCCTTCATTTGCTTGGCTCGTGCTCGCGTGATCGGGCCGAGGGGAACTTTCACTTGTTCTACTTGCATGGTTTGACCGGTTTCTTCATTCACATCATTCCCCCTCTCTTGAAGAGGATTTGCCCTCAAATCTAGTTCGTTACCTACGAGAAAGGGACTAAGGTCAGTGACATTGAATGTAGCACTTATAGCTCCATACTCACCTGGGAGGTCCAACTTGTAAGCGTTGTGGTTCACACGTTCGAGAACCTGGAAGGAACCGTCACCTCGAGGAAGTAGCTTATTGTGCCGTTGGACGGGAAACCTCTCCTTGCGAAGGTGCAACCAAACCCAGTCACCCGGTTCGAAGATCATCTGGCGCCTTCCTTTGTTTGCCTGCTTCTTATATTGACTCGTACGTTGCTCAATGTTGAGTCGTACCTTGTCATGAAGTGCTTTCACAAAATCGGCATTTTTTCTCCCCATCTAGGTTCACACGCTCAGACAAAGGCAAAGGTGATAAATCCAAGGGGGTTAAAGGATTAAAACCATACACAACTTCAAAAGGTGAGAAGTGTGTCGCACTATGCACAGTCCGGTTGTAGGCAAACTCGACATAAGGAAGACATTTCTCCCAAGACTTGATATTCTTTTTAGTGATGGCACGCAACAAGGTGGATAATGTTCTGTTAATAACCTCCGTTTGACCATCAGTTTGTGGGTGACTAGAAGTAGAAAATAACAGCTTAGTACCCAATTTGCCCTACAAAGTTTTCCAGAAATAGCTGAGAAACTTAACATCCCTGTCTAAAACAATGGTCCTAGGCATGCCATGTAATCTAACTATTTCGCGGAAGAACAAATCAGCAATATAAGATGCATCACCCGTTTTGTGACAAGCAATGAAGTGAGCCATTTTAGAAAATCTGTCAACTACAACGAAGATGCTATCATGACCTTTCCTAGACCTAGGCAAACCAAGTACAAAATCCATAGAAATATCGATCCACGGTGTCTTAGGAATAGGTAAGGGGGTATACAAACCGAATGGTTGAGTCTTAGACTTGGCTTTGTGGCACACAATGCATCGGCTAACCACGCGTTCCACATCTCTTCTCATCTTTGGCCAATAGAAGTGTTCCTGCAAAACAACCAAAGTCTTGGCAACACCAAAGTGTCCCATTAAACCTCCTGAATGTGTTTCGTTAACGAGCAATAATCGAATGGAGGACTGAGGAATGCAAAGTTTATCAGCTCGAAACAAGTAACCATCATGTATGAAGAAGTGACCCAGCTTAGATTTTAAGCATTGTGCATAGCATTCACGAAAGTCTGGATCTCGTGCATATAACTCTCTGATGGTTGCAAAACCAAGTAGCTTAGTATCAAGTAAGGTAAGCAAGGAGTACCTGCGTGACAAAGCATCAGCTACAACGTTGGTTTTACCTGTCTTATACTTGATCACGTAGGGAAAAGTCTCAACAAAAGCAATCCATCGTGCATGCCTTTTATTGTGACTTCAAGTGCTTAAGGGACTCGTGATTAGTATGAATGACGAACTCCCTTGCTCTCAGATAATGTTTCCATGTCTCGAGAGCCCTAATGAGGGAGTATAGCTCCTTGTCGTAGATGGAGTAGTTCAAGGCTGCTCCACTCTATTTCTCGCTAAAATAAGCAATTAGCTTACCTTCTTGCATTAACACAGCTCTAATGCCAATACCTGACGCATCACATTCGATTTCAAACATTCTATCGAAGCTAGGTAAAGAAAGTACAGGTGTGTGTGTGAGCCTGTGTTTAAGCAATTGAAACGCCTTATCTTGGTCGGCCCCCCATTGAAAAGCGACATTCTTCTTGATTGCGGCAGTGAAGGGGGCGGCAATTGTGCTGAAGTCTCGCACAAACCTCCGATAGAAGCTAGCTAATCCATGAAAGCTCCTTACTTCGCTCACCGTCATTGGTGTAGGCCACTCTTGAATGGCTTTCACCTTGCTTTCATCTACCTGTATTCCCTGTGCACTAATGACGTATCCTAGGAAGACCAACTGATTAGTGCAAAAGGAATACTTTTTCAAATTAGCAAACAAGTTGGCTTGGCATAAAGCATTTAAAACAGCTCGTAAATGTTCCATATGCTCATTAAGATCGCGACTATAGACCAAGATATCATCAAAATAGACTACCACAAATTTACCAAGAAAAGGGCGTAACACATGATTCATTAGCCTCATGAATGTGCTAGGGGCATTAGATAGACCAAAGGGCATGACTAGCCATTCATACAATCCATAAGTAGTCTTAAAGGCCGTTTTCCATTCATCACCCTCTTTCATTCGAATTTGGTGGTATCCACTCTTTAAATCAATTTTCATGAAAATTACAACTCCATTTAGTTCATCTAGCATGTCATCTAACCTAGGTATAGGATGACGATACTTTACCGTTATCGAATTGATGGCTCTGCAATCTATACACATGCGTGAGCTTCCATCCTTCTTTGGCACCAAGATAACGGGGATGGCACAAGGACTTAAGCTCTCACGCGCCCAACCTTTCTTGAGTAATTCATCCACTTGCCTTTGAAGTTCCTTTGTTTCTTCGGGACTCATGCGATATGTTGTTTTATTGGGCAACGGTGCACCTGGAACGAGGTCTATTTGGTGTTCAATTCCACGGATGGGGGGTAGCCCGTCTGGGATCTCCTCGGGAAACACATCTTCAAATTCCTGCAACAATGATCGCATACGAGGGTGTAAGGAGTTAGTAGAGTCATTAGAAGCGAGCATTACCTCTTTACATACTAACATAAGCAAAGGTTGGTGAGAAAGTAAAGCCCTTTTTACTTCCCTAGCTTTTGCAAACATGCTTTGCTTCCTCTCGACTTTTTGCTATAGGGCCGACTTATTTAAGGCCATTTTTCCTTCCCTCTTCTCGACTCCTTTCATCATCCTTTGCTCTTCACTTTCTTGATGTAGCTGCATTTGGTCCTCATGCACTTGTTTGGGAGTGAGAGGAATAAGTGTAACCTTCCTGTTGTCGTGCATGATTGAGTACTTATTGGTGAAACCATCATGACTAGTTCTTTTGTCATATTGCCATGGTCTCCCCAATAGCACATGTGTAGCTTGCATTGGCACTACATCACAGAGGACTTCATCCTCATAGCGACCAATGCGGAAAGGGATCACGACTTGCTTCGTGACCCGCACATCTCCACTGTCATTCAACCACTGAAGCCTATAGGGGTGAGGATATTTGATTGTGAAAGGGCGGCCTTCTCTACTAGTGTCACATTTGCCACATTTGTGCAACTCCCGGGGTCAATAATGAGACTACACACCTTGCCTTTTATGTGACAACGTGTGTAAAAGATGTTTTCCATTTGTTGTCCATCCTCCTCCTTAACTTGCGTAGTTAGCACCCTTCGAACTACCAAGTTGAGTTGTTCATTTGTTGGTAGTTCCTCACTAGAATCTGCATCGTTCTCCACTAAAGAAGGCATTCCTTCATGGTCATCCTCTTCGTCATCCGTAACCACCTCCCCATTGTCAAGCAAGAGCATGGTTCGTCGGTTTGGACACTAAGATGCAATGTGACCAAACCCTTGGCATTTGAAGCATTTGGTCTCACGGTTACGGATCTTAGAAATATCATGCACCAATTTAGGGTCCCTTTTGAAGCCTTCGGCCTTGGCTTCATTTCATTGGGCTCCACTGAAGACTCCCGTAGTCGGTTTCTCCTCTTTCCTAGGGCCATAAGACCTCCAATTTGATCCACCCAGTATGTTAGTGGGTCGTGTAGGACCCCTTCTCTTGAGGCGGCGTTCCACCTTTGAAGCTTTGTCCACTAGCTCATGAAGATCCACATAAGTCTGTAGCTCCACCACTTCGGTTATCTCGGGTCTCAACCCACTAAGAAACCGGGTCATGGTTGCCTCACGATCCTCAACAATGTTCGCACGAAACATAATAATTTCAAGCTCCTTGTAATACCTATCATTGATGACTTGCTGGATGAATTATTTGGCGCAAAATTCTTTTCCAAAATCGATTTGAGGGCTGGTTATCATCAAGTCAGGATGCATCCTGATGATGTGCACAAGACAGCATTTAGAACATACCTTGGACTCTATGAGTTCACTGTTATGCCTTTCGGCCTCACCAACGCCTCAGCCACCTTCCAAAGCCTAATGAACTCAGTTTTTGAGCCTTATTTGAGACACTTTGTCCTTGTTTTTTTTGACGACATACTTGTATTTAGCCCTGACCTAAATTCCCATCTCAATCACCTTCAAATAGTACTGGACACCCTCAGGAAACACTCCTTGTTTGCCAACCTCTCCAAATGCACTTTTGGTCAGTCCCAGGTAGAGTATCTTGGTCATATCATCAGTGGTGAGGGAGTGATGGCAGATCCTGTAAAAATTAAGTGCATGGTGGAGTGGCCCGTTCCTAAGTCAGTAAAGTCATTAAGGGGCTTCCTTGGACTAACTGGATACTACAGGCGTTTTGTGAAGGGGTATGGACTAATAACCAAGCCTCTGACAGAATTACTCAAAAGGGATGGATTCGTATGGAACCAAGATGCGGAGGTCGCCTTCCAGAAGCTTAAACAGGTGGTGAGCAACACTCCAGTGTTGGCATTACCAAACTTCTCTGAGGACTTTGTTTTGGAGACTGATGCCAGTCACAAGGCCTTAGGGGCAGTGCTCATGCAAAGGGGGAGACCAAAAGCATTCCTGAGCCAGGCTTTGGGACCCAAGAACCAAGGGCTTTCTATTTATGAGAAGGAATTACTCTCCTTGATCACAGCTGTAACTAAGTGGAAGCATTATCTTCTTGGTTCTCATTTTATCATTAGGACCGACCATCAGAGCCTTAAGTACCTTCTAGAGCAGAAAATCTCCACCCCTCTGCAACAGAAATGGCTTACCAGGTTACTAGGGTTAGATTATGAGATACATTACAGAAAGGGAAAGAAGAATCTGGTAGCAGATGCCTTATCTAGGAGGGGGTGTGAGGACGACATGGAAGGAGCTGTGAATACAATTTCTGTGGCTAAGCCATCATGGCTGATGGAAGCCATAGACACGTATAAAGGAGATGAGAAGGCTACAGAACTCTTGAGAGCACTAGCCATGCAGCCAGATGCCTGTTCTGATTACTCTTTAAAGGGAGGAATATTAAGATATAAGGGAAGGATTTATATTGGAGCTGTGGGGAAACTGAGGGAGAAACTGATAGCATGTTTTCATGAATCCCCCATTGGTGGCCATTCTGGGAATCTAGGGACCTATCAGAGGTTGAAAGAACATTTTTTCTGGCCAGGCATGAAGAAGGACACTGAGGAGTGGGTACAAAACTGTGATTGTTGTAAGAGGAATAAGCCTGAGAACTGTAAATACCCCGGATTGCTACAGCCACTACCAGTTCCAAACTAGGCATGGCAGCACATCTCCATGGATTTTGTGGAACGACTTCCTAAATCTGTTAGGTATGATGGCATTTTCGTGGTCATCGACAGGTTCACTAAGTACGGGCACTTCATGGCACTAAATCCTAAATATACAGCTTCTACTGTCGCCACCTTATTCTTTGAAAATGTGCACAAGTTACATGGACTGCCACTCAGTATTGTTTCAGACAGGGATAAAATTTTTACAAGTACCTTCTGGCAAGAGTTGATGAGCAAATTAGGTGTTGAGCTACAGCTCTCTACTGCTTACCATCCACAAACAGATGGCCAGACAGAAAGGTTGAACAGATGCCTTGAAACATACCTCAGGTGCTTGTGTTTTCAGCAGCCCCATAAGTGGAAACAATGGTTGGCTGCGGCAGAATGGTGGTATAATACCAACTACCATACAGCACTATGCATGACTCCCTTCCAAGCATTGTATGGTTACCCTCCAGCACAATTAGGCATAGATGCTGTAAAATCTCCAGTAGCAGCAGTGGACTTATGGTTAGGTGATCGAGTGAAGTGGAATGAGATGCTCAGGGACAATCTCTTAAAGGCACAGAATAGAATGAAGCAGTTTGCTGACAAGGGAAGGACAGAAAGAAGCTTTAATGTTGGGGACTCAGTTTACCTCAAACTACAACCATACCGGCAATCGTCAGTGGCTCTCAGGAGAAATCTGAAGCTATCCTCTAAGTACTATGGTCCTTACGAGATTGTGCAGAAGATGGGCAATGCTGCTTATAAATTAGATTTACCAGAGGGTTCCACCATTCATCCTGTCTTCCACGTATCCTTGCTCAAGCCTTCTACCAAAGGAGTTAGTCCTACTCAAGATCTACCCCTGACGACCGAAGATGGCCAAGTCAAGATCGCACCAGAAGGCATACTAGCAACTAGGGAGGTGATTAGGAAAAGGTAGAAGGTGCCCCAAGTCCTGGTTAAATGGCTAAACTTAACTCCGGAGGATTCCACTTGGGAGGATACCTCAATCATTCAATCTCAGTTCCCCAATTTTCGTTCAATCCTAGTGGATAGGATTTCTTTCCGAGGAGGGAGTGTTGTCATGATCATCATGACCATGCAGTAGCAGGCCAGCGGATCATTTCCATGCAGAAGCAAGATGAAGAACGTGAGCAGCTGCATGGCTGCATGGCTGACGTGGCAGATGGCTAAGCACGTGAGGAAGTTAGCTGCGATTCTGTTAGGCGTCTGTTGAATCACTGTTATGCGTAGGACAAAATAAGCATTGTTAGAATGATATTTCTGATCTAGAATCTTTTGACCGTAGCTATATATAGAAGATAATTTCTCAGATGTAGGGAGTTTTTGGATTGAATAAACTTTCCTCCTCATTTCTTATTCTTCTCTCTTTTCTCGTTTCTTTTCTCTCTTCTGTTCTGGTTCATAACACAGTGTTATTTGACAATGAGGAATCTAAACATCCTCATCTTCAATTATGCTTATGGCATATGAGCTAATTCTAACACTAATATGATTATATTCCTTTCTTACTAAACAAAAGGAGCACATTTGAAACAACAAACTTAATTGATAAATGTCCTCCACCAAGGTTGCCAATCTCACATCATGAGCTTTCCTAGACAAAATGCAGCTGAGAACTTGCTTGTTGTGGATTTATATCTCATCTTTCTCCAGTTTAGCACTAGTGGCAATAACTACCATTTCATCAATGTGTTGGTGCCCAGTGTTTCTTTCCTTCGCTGCCTAGCTGCAATATCGAACTTATCACAACTTGGATTTCCTGTTTCGGAATTTATATTAGATATTCTAGTGGCATTATTCAAATCGTTTTGTATGCATGTCGGAGGGTAAACAGTCAACGATGCGGATAAGATACGGCTCATGTATACGGGCATATATTGCTAGTACTACATGCCTTGATTGGGTATGGGATTGATCGGGGAGGAGTAGGAAAGTGGAAGTATCGAACTTGCCATTGATTTTTTATAATAAACACCGGAAATATGCATACAGATGTCAAAAATATTTGAGCACTTGCTACATATAAATGTACAAAACAAATCGCGTGACAACTCAATGTAATCAAGAATATGTTTGGAAAGCTGTTCAGATTCCGCACAAAAGTGGCAAATTCATACCTTTTGTTCATAACTGTGGTAGGCACATTTTTTATTCGTCTAAAAGAAGTCACCGAAGAATTTATAATATTTCAATTTGTCCAGTCTCGAACCTATGACTTTTTATTTCTAGTTTTATTAGGAGTTAATAATATTTTGTTCCTTTTGAGTAGGGTGTATGATCACACTTTGTCCCCTTGAACGAAAAATATATACAATCTTGTCCTCCTTAAGATCAGATGTTAACTAATTTATCAACACCATTAACCAAAGTGATTTAATGACTGAACTGCCAATGTTGCAGTGATGCATGGCCAAAAACAATGCTCAGGTGCTACGAGGTATAAAGGAATAACAAAAGAAAAAATAAATAGGATCAATTAAGGAGATGCATCTCTAGAAATTAGGGTAAACTCTATCTAACACTCTATTACTCAAAATTAGGCCATGTTCTTAGGGGATCATTAGTAAATCAATGAAAGAAGTAAGGGCTGCTGGTTATTTATTGGAATTGTCTGTAGAGTTTTAGTTCTGAAGTTGTAGTTTATGCTATACATGTTGGTTAAAGAATGTTGAGTTTATAGCTAAAATTCCAGATTTTTGCTGCTTTGACCATTTGTATAGGTTTTGCCAATGATTACAGAAGTTGCCGTTCATCAGGAATCATTTTGAGGGAAAAATTGAAAGAAACAAATTTTAGATTCTTTTACAGTGTTAAAAAGTACATCATCCATTATTTTGGGGATTAAAATGTGATTACCAACTAGCTCGAAGGGGTAAACAGTGACTTTTATTCTGTCAATCGGCAACTTCTACACCATTCCTACTTATATTCTAATCTATCAAAAGGTGGGCCTAACTAGACTAAGTGAAGCCATAGGTACTATTTAATATTTAACATCTGAAAATAAATATTCGTTAGAGATTCAAAAATAAGTTATGGTTGTCAAGGGAAACCTAGAAAATAAAGTAAAGTGCTTCTTCTAAATATTGCCAAGAAAAAATGGTGAAAAAAGTCACCGTCCATGTTAAAGAAAAAAAAGGATGTAATTCAGAAAAGTAGTACTACATTTGGTTGGCTCACATATTTTCCACCCCACAAAGAATCGCCTGTAGAACCAAATTTTTATCTATTTCAAATTGAAATTTTGTAATAATTGTAAAAAAAAATCAAATTTAAAAAAATCATACCAAGTTGAATGTTATTCGTGATGCTATGAAATAGAAACCCAATTAAAAAAATCTCGTCAATTATAACTTTTACAAAAACCTGAGCAAAGAAAAAAAAGGTATCCACCCATATGCACGGCCGAAATTTACAGCAATTAGAAGGAAAATACAAACAAATAGATCCACAACATATTAAAAAAAAGAAACATGTATCTTCTATCCATAATAAGAAATAATTTCTATTATGGTTGAAGAAATTGCAAGCTAACTAGAACTACTTTTTTTTTTCTGTTAATGTTGCTGCTAACACTTCATTATTTGGCTATAGTTAAGAGCTAGACCTACCATTTAAAGACATTTTGTGATGCCCAGTGCAAAATATATCTTGGTAAAGTAATTTTCAGTTCGAAAAAAATTATAGGAAAAATTTCACCAGAGAGATAGAGGCTCTTAAATGGCAAAAACCAGGCAAAGAAAGTGGGTTGCAGTGGCTGCAATTCCTGCACAGTAGTCTCAAAATCATAAAACGATCAACTCACTTTCCCCCAAAAAAAAATTAAATAAAAGGATCAACTTATAGAGTAATTTGGCAGAAATCAAACACAAGGAAGTACCAAAAGAAAACTATTTTGCTAGTTCACAAAAAAAAAGGAGAAAACGAAGAAGGAAAAAATTGTCCCAGTAAATCTGATTCCTCAAGCACGCAAATAAAAGCGTCAAACATAACCTAAGTCAATTAGTTCTTTAGCTTCAAAATAAGAAGAAGCTGGAAAACAGAGAGCTTACTGGGCCAAAGGCAATAGGAAGAACCAAATGACCAGAAGGTTCAGAAACTTTGGGCTTTCTCTCTTATATAAGGAAATTTTGATTCAAAAAGGTTAATGTTTGCACTTTTGATAGATAATATCTTCAAATATTTGACAACTGCATAAGAATATTAATTTATTATTTATAATCTAAAAATTAATTTAGCAGTCGAAGAATTTTCAATTACTAAAAGCGATGTAAATAGCAATATCTACATATTTCAATTTCATAAAATCAAAATCTAAGCATTTTTCAAGGTGGAATATGCATTCATATTTATTTCATACTGATATTCAGCGTTTGATTATGTGTAAGTGGTAAAAAAAGGTTTAAAAAAATAAGCAAGAAAAGGGAATTTGTATATAAAACTTACATAAAGATTGGGGTGTGAATTTTTTTCTTTAGAAAAGAAATTGTTATAAAAAGTTTTGATTTAATATTTAAAAGCTAAGGGTACCTATGTCTAACAAATACTATGGATTTGGTATGAAAAGGTGTGGAGACAAAACGGCAAAGAAAAGTTTGACAATGTAGGATTGAAACTAAATACTAGCTTATCCCACTTATTAAAGTTTAAAACACCTAATCAACATACTAAACATCTTTTGTTATACTCGAAACATTTTTAGTTATTAAAGAAAAAATTTTCCCTAAAATGCTAAATATATTCCGCAATAAAGATAGCATGCAATTGTTGTAGGCAATAGTGGAAAAAAATTGACACATATTAATGGATGTAACAATCTCAAAGACAAAACCAAAATAATGAATATGCCAACTTTCACAACAAAACTCAAATATAAATTTCAATATTATTTACTTTTTAATAATTCTACATTTACAAAAATATGTAAGTGTAAGAAAATGTTAAAATGGCTGGACTCATTGTCCTTTTTTGACCACGAGCCAGGGTTCCTCATTGAAAATTTCGAGCCCAAGACACAATTCACCCTTATGTTGTGTTATGGCCCAAAACCTTCTCTCACTTTGCATCCACCCTTGAAGCCTTTCCATGCCAACTGCCTCAAACCTCTCATTCCGACGTCCAAACTTTGGTCCAATAGACTCTTCAACACGACTTGATGCTGCAAATAATTATATTGCCAATTTAACTGGGAAAAAACGATTAACAGAGCAACAATACAGATAACACAAGTATATCCAATTTTATCAGCCCATAAAATCACTAAAAGAAAAAAAAGGGGAGCAAAAGAAGCAAATTACCCAAGTATATTAACGAAGATGGAGAGGAGGGATGAAGGCGGAGGGCCACAAGGATGGGAGCGGGGTTAGCAAACACCAACCGTTTGTAGTTGCGAAGGTAAGTGAACACCAAGACTTCGAGGAGGGTGTTGGGTAAAGAATGGGGAGAAGGGGAAAGAGAAATAGGCCGGGGGGGGGGTTGGATTGAGTGTTAAGGTTGAAAAAATTGTAAATGAGAGATCTTGGATTTAAAATCTTTAATTTATAAAAAAAGCAGAAATTTGATAATTTGGTCGTGAAGGTCAAGGAAAGAGGGACATAAGGGTGATGATTTTCATTTCCTTTTGTAGAAAATATATAAGGATGATAATCAGGTCGACTCATGGGTTGGCGGGTCAAGTTAAGGCTCAATTATCCTAAACAACAAGTCAACTCAAACATGACCCAAAAAATTAAATGGGTCAACTTCCTTGATCCGCATATAATTTGTTAATTTTACAGGTTACTCGAACTCGATTTGAATTACTTGCATGCTTAATTTTTGTGGGCTTCTCACGTTAGTAGCATGGTGGGCATTTGTATGATGGAGTTTCCATAAAAATATACAGAATTGTAACCCGATCCTAGATTTTGTATATATTGCTTGTAGTAACTTTTTGGTTTTCCTTTTTTGTAAAAAAAAAAAAAGAACAAAAATAAAATTGCGACACTTTCACAAATAAAATAAAATTTTTTGTTTTCACTTAATATTCTTGATTGCATTCTCATAATACTAATTGATAGCCTTGGTTAGTTTTTTTTTTTTTAACTTTATGCCCCCAATTTATTTATTTTACACATTAAATGGATCAAATGAGTCAACCTATGGTTGACCTTTGATTTGGACCTATTTGCTTGGCAAGTTACTTGGCTCTAACTTGATTTTAACTCAAACATGAAGAATAAATTTACACCTGCTAAATTCATATTAGGTTCAAATTGTATTTTCATGTCGTTTCTAGAATTACCATGCCTAGTTTGGAGTCACGCTCATCTTAACTAATGCAAGTTTGAAAAATGCTAGCATGTGGTCCCATAAAAATCAATTGCCTGACCTACATCTCATAACTTCGTATAGAAATTTCACTTTGGCAATCAACAATTGTACGGAACCACGAAAGGGTCCAAATTCCAATGGCCCCTAAACTTAACCTCTGCCAAGACCGGAAGCCTTAGGCCTTGTTTGAACAGTCATTTTCTGTCGAAAAATTGCGTCATTTTTCGTGATCATATTTTCTTATTATCTTTTTTTCTCACGTACATCATATCGCTACAGTAATTTTTCTATAAAAAATCCTAAAAAATGCAATCCAAACACAACCTTAGTTAAACAAGCTATATATTTATATATATGTATATATTGGAATTTGCTATAATTAGGCAGGCTTGCGTCCACTAGATTCTTTAACACGACTTCAGAATACCAACGTGTTGGGGAGAAAAATCTGAGAGTATTCACTAAAGAGAATCAATATATAAGATAGAAACTTAGTTGTGACCCAAAATATTAAGCCAGCTACTAGGTCTCGAATTCTTATCTATATATTTATTATTGTTTTCCTCACTCAAATTGATCAATATGTGACAAAATTCCTACTTATCAATCTAAAAATATCTCCTTTCATGAGTAGTTCCTCACAATGAATCCAAATTTGTAAATTCTTTTCCACAAACTTACTTTACTATTCAAGACAAGTATATAGAAACTTATGACTGGATATTACAGTAAAATAACATTAAAAAATCACATATACCATATTGCATTAAAGTTAGATGTTAGGAAAAATAATCAATGGTTAAGAATGATTGCTTAAACAAAGAATTACTAGAGATCAAAAATATAATTGAGGAATTTCTAAAGAATATAAAAATTAACAAATTAAAATCTGAGTTTGGAGATTGATAGTTAAAATTGAAAATGTGATGCTCTGACTTTTTGTATTTGTCATAATAATATTTTGTGAGTTGGTGTTCGTTACAATTAATTACAATAATATTTTGATTTTTCTTATGTTGATTGTATTTTCTTTTTTATATTTTGCATCTATTTAAGGGATATCATAATTTAGTTTAGCAATGAGACTAGAGGTTGGTATTTCAATTGATATATTACCTTATTTAGAATATTAGAAATTAGTATGCTATGTAAAAGTTCAGTAAGGAAGGAGCATAAAAGAATACTATTAATTATATTAGGGTAGCACAATAGGGAGATTTTATTAACTTATTATAAATAACCATGCATAAAAATAGATTTTCAAAAGTTCTGGAGCAGCTGCCACACCCCAATCCCATGTCTCCGTCCTTGACATCCAACTTATCACAACTTGGATCATACATCCGATCTGTGACTCAAAAGGCTCATCCGCTCCACAAAAATAATATCAACCATTTGTAATTCGTATCTAGATCTGCTAATGTGGATATCCACATTATGTGAATCGGATCGATGGAATATCCACTACAAGAAAATTGCGTTTCTGTGACAGGCGAAAGTCGTCACTAAAAATTCAGAAGTCGTCACAAAAAAAGTCAGTGACGACTTTTACTGCTGTCACAGAGCTGTCACTAGTTCTATGTCACAAAAGGGGGTCCATGTGACGACTTTTGAAAGTCGTCACAAACGATTTCGCTTTTGTGATGACTCTTGTCGTCACTCATTGTTGTACATTGTGTGACGACTTTTATTGTCACTAAGCTGGCTAAATTCTTGTCATAGTCAACCCTTGGAATTATCACATTATGCTTCCGTTCAGTGACGACTTTTGTTGTCATTGTTTTCCATCCATAAAAAGTGACGACTTTCTAGTGTCACTAGTAAAACTTGTTGGCAGTGACAACTTTTTTATTGTCATTTATTTTTTGTAAAAAGCAATAAGCTAATGTTAATTACGCAACATAGCTGCCAACAATCACAAAATGTTCATTGAGTACCAAGGAGAAAAAAAAAGCCAACATACGAAAAGAAAACCAACATTCATTTCCAATAGAAGATCAACCCAAATACATATATATATATATATATATATATATATATATATATAAATGTTGCCTCAAATGAGTCATAAACCATGCACCATCCAAAATAAGCCATTCAGTTACAATACTAGTGATTTCCCATCCATAATAGAGAGTAGTAAAGTTCTATACAAAAATATGAGCACGATTCCCATCTAGAACAAAACATGAGCACGATAGGCCTTGTAGTCTTCAATTCAAAAACCATCTTCACAGCAATGACTGGCTTCTTCTTCTTGGGAATCGTGTTAGAACCTACACGTTACCAAAATTGAAGCAATGAGCACTGGTGTTAAAACTGGAACTACACTTCTAGATAGGCACCATATTATAAAAACTAATGTCACTCTAATTTGAAATTATAGCAATCTAAGTAAATTGCTTAACACAAAAATAGAGTGAAATTATATATATTGAATAGTAAGCAAGAACAAACCATTGACAGTTAATTGCGTACTACGAAAGTATACAACTAATCTATTTCTCTATTGAATCTTTCTTGTGGACCAAGAATAAAAGCGTAGCTTGATAAAGGCACTATTAAACTTTGTACAACTATAAAATCTCGAAAGTTACCCAAAGTATAAATCAAACAACATTGTTGTGATTATTATTATGCATTTTCATGAAGAGCATGTCCGAACCTCAAACTTTTAACTATTCTTGATCACAGATGAAACAGGAAGCTAAAAAACCAACTTTTTTTTTAGGGTGGATCACTTAAAAAATGGAATGACAATTGATTTAGGGGTGCAAAGTTTATTATTTATTGAAAGATTTTCTTCAGAGCTTAGGCAACTTCAGCTGTCAGTATTATGAGGTCCATTAATTGTGGATGAGATACAACATGTGGTAGTAGCTTGGTGGAAGATTCCACTAACACAGTAACCTTGGAAATTAGCTCTGGAATGGGACCTGTCCCAGAAGTGTTTTTGCTGATCTACTTGTATCTAGTATAGGCTTTGCTTTACTATGTAAATCTACATTGCCCCCCCCCCCCAAAACACACAAAACACCAAAAACGCCACCAAAAGAAAGGATCAACTAAGCAAATGCATATATTCATTTAGCCCAATCCGCCATATTTTTTGTTTCAAGAAAGCTCCAATGTGGTGGAGTACAACTGAACCACGTTCAAGAGTTCTAAGAGAACTTTCTAGTTTACATTGGATATTATGTGCACATCAAAACTCCTTAATCTCTATTAACAAGAACATGTTCACTTCAGAATGAGAAAGTATTATGTGCATATCTAATCTCAGATATAGATTTTCAGTGATAAAAGGATTAGGCCCTAACAATAAACTAACCACAGAATGAGATGCATTCAGGACAAACTTACTTCAGGACTAATGTACCACTTGCTATCAGGACTTCGATGAGGATGTGAATCAGAATTAATGAGCCCATAAAGCAAACCACGGCTCACATTAATCCTATTCAAGGAGGCCAAAATTTCATCCACCCGAACAAATGCATCATCGTCTGTCTTCATGACAAATTTTGCTGAAACAACCTGTGTCTGTTCAAAAGATTTAAGTCAAAGAGGCACTCGAAACTTTCCATGAGCTTTAAAGAGACAGGACATTACCCCAAATACGCATATAGCTAAAGTCTTCCATGTGATAAGGCTATAGTAGTCAACAAATGGCATCAGTTGGATGTCACCATAAGTTTTCGCCTCGTTCCATAGCTCCTCATTCACCACCTGGTTTTTATGCTACAAAGCAGAGGTGATACTTTCATCATATTGTCCAACAAATGGCAGGTTAAAATTCAGAAGTCAAATGCTTGGGACATGACTGAAAAAAATGGTATATGTTTAACTAATACAATGAACCGCTCTTCCATGAAGCAACAATTCTTTTGTAAAAAGAGACAAAGTTGTTCCCTTTAATAGTGCCTATCAAAGAATCTCATCTCTTCATTATGGCTCACCTGTGCTGTTGATGCTATATTCTAGAATCAAGCATGTAAACTCAAGAACTACAGTGTGCAAATGAATTGCTAAAAATTGGTAGAGTTTCAGGATTTGGGCATGTCCTAATCCTGTTTCTAGAAGTAATAGTTCACATCAAAGGCTGCAGATATGCATGCAGCAGTACTTGTGATACTTTCTCCCATTTTGTAGGGCAGAGCATGTCATACCCTTCGGGGAAAAAAAAATCTCACAATGTGTAGTTATTAGAAAGAAAGCTATGAAATTCAGAGGCAGTCCTGATATGCTAATCAGATTTACAAGTTCATCAACCAAAACTTGAGACAGGGATAGGGAAAGATAAAATGCAGCAATGAGCATTGAACGAATGCCCTGTTACGGCCTGCTGTTAGACCACTTAGGCATTTCAACAAACAGTAAACGAACATGAAAAATTCCAGCAATTCTTTGCTCAAATGAAGCCACGGTTGGCCCCAAAATCATCAGAAGTACAAGGGATTTCAAATTCAATCATGATATAACATGCGCATGCTAAAATTTGAACAATCAACGGGGCAATTGCAATAAACGAAGCCATGGCAGACATGCTTAGAGGACTTGGGAAGGAACTGAAATTCAAAGAAAAAGGGGCGACTTATAGTGCTCTTACTTGAGCGGTGGCGACGGCGATTATGACGAAGCCGAAGACGGTGAGTTGGAATTGGAAGATGACTAGGTCTGATTTCGTCCGAGAGCCTTCATCTAGTGTTACAGAGAACGGCAGCAGCCCAGGAGGTTGTGCGCGGTGTTGGCGATAGCAGACAGCAGCAGAGCGGACGCGGACTGGTGGTGACCTGGTTCTTCCTCCTCTGTCCGTTGCCGCGTCTTTCTCTCCTGATCTTCCCGTCAGCCGCCACTCTTCCTTCACTCTGTTTTTTTTCTTTTCACGCTCAAGGCCTCCCTTCCAAGAACCCTAGCTGCTTCTCTGCTCTTCTGTTTCTCTTTTTCTCCTCTAAAACCTAGCCGCCCTTTCTCAGGCTTCCCCCTCAGCTTTTCTTGCTCACTTGTGCGCCGCCCTTTTTTTCTCCTCTATTTTGTTCTTTTTTTCTTGTTTTGTTCTTTTCCCTCTGTTTTGTTCTACTGCCAAAGCCCTCCTCTATTTTCCTTCACCTGAGCTGGTGCTAAAGAGCTCGACACGGTTGCGGGTCAATAGAGGGGAGAAAGGGCTATCGTCAGTGGTGAAGGAAATGCTGAAGAATAAATTATGGTGTTGGATAGCTCGGACTTCAGCGGCTAATTTGAAATGTGTTACAACTCTCAATCTTATTGCACGACAGATATTTTACTGAATAATTTTAATTTCGTATATACCCATTCCATATGAAAATAATTATTACTTATGATGTATTACACGTTATCCTAATCTTTCACAGTGCTAACATTAGACTACAAATTATATTCAATTACACTTTTTCAAATTATTTCAGTTATTGATTTTTGGGGGTTGTTATAAGGAATAATAAACAATTCGTGAAAACATTTTTATGCTCAGACATGTCTATTATGTCAACTTAGCAAAAATTACAAATATCTAAAAATAGTTTGTTATTATATCATTTGCATTTTGCTAATACGTAATGAATATGGGCTAAATTATAAAATTAGGGTGTCATATCTTCGGTGATTTTGCTAATATAAAAGAATTGGGGGCTAAAAAATAAAATTAGGGTGTCATAGTAGAATTAGTGAAAGTTGATGAAAATACTGTAGTATACAGTGATGCAAAAAGTTGTCACAAAATTGGAATCGGGTAGACTTTCAATGACAACAAGTTATGTTGTCACTGTAGAGAGAGCGTTTGTGACGACTCTACTTGAGTTGTCATAAATTCATTTCCCGCGGCATCAAATGAGATGCGCGCCAACTATTTCGTGACGAGTTGAGAATGACAACTTCCAATGTTGTCACTGATTATGCTTGTGCTGTACTCATCTGTGATGACACCTAATGTCGTCACTGAATTAGGTTATCTGTGACAAGATTTTTGTTGTCACATAAATTTTTGTCACTGAAAAATATATTTCTTGTAGTGATCTAATCGGTATCTGATTTTAAAAAAAAATTCTTTTAAGAAAATATAAATCCCAAAGATAAAATGAAAATTTAAATGTGATATGCTTTATTAACATATGAGTTTTTAATCCAAATTATAAGTGATACTTGGACTAACTCTCACCATTCTTTTCTTTTACTATAATTCAAACCTACAAGATTCAATACTTCATTTACAATTTTTTTTATCCACAAATTATATGACATTATATTTAAAACCTAACATCATATATGAAGAAAACATATTTTGAAAGAGAATGTATACATAAAGATAAGAAATAAGAGATAAGACTATTATAAATTAGTGGATTTTTAATGCGTGAACAATTTTGAAAAAAAAAATAGAAAAGTGCTATGTAGATCAGATCAAATATTACTTTGATCGTAAAAAGTGATATCCAAATCCGATCTGCATAACCTTTTGATTTGAATGCGATTTTATCCACGTATGATTGGATGGATCGAAGATTTGCAAATTCAGATAAGATCCGAATCGGATCACCAGACTATATGAATTATCGAATCAAGATGTACGCCCGTAATTTTAGTGGCATTTATTAAAATCGATTTTGTATACATGTCTTACCGGTAGACAGTCAGCCATGTGGATAGGACACGGCCCATGGCCTACGGTCATAATTCATGAATGGCCGTACATTACTAGTACTACCTGTTTTAATATGGGATTGCGATTGATTGGGAGGAGCAGTGAAGTGGAAGTTTCAAACTTGCCTGCTACTTTTATTGTAAACACCAGAAATACGTAGACAGGTATCAAAATTATTTGTGCACTTGCTGTATACATCTATGTGTACAACACAAATTGCGTGACCACTCAGTGCAATCAATAATATATTTACAAAGCTACTCAAATTTCGCACAAAAGTGGCAAATTCATACTCTTTTTTTTTTTCAGTAGGCACATTTTGTATTTGTATAAAAGAAGTCATAGAAGAATTTAAACATTTTAACTTGCTCTGTCTCAACCTGTGACTTTTATTACTAGTTTTAATAAGGGTTAATAACATTTTTGCTCCCCTAAAGTGGGGTCAGTGATCACATTTTGCCCCTTGAACTAAAGAAGTATAATATCTAATTTAAGATTGGATGTTAACTAATTTACGAACCCCTGCACTAAAAGAATTGATTTGATAACGAAACTGACAATGTTTCAGTGATGCATGACCAAAAATACTACTCAGGTTCTACAAGGTGCAAAGAAATAACAAAAGAAAAAGGAAATAGGATCGATTAAGGAGAGGCATCTATAGAAATTAGGGTAAAACTGCCGTATTACTCAAAATTAGGTCCTGGTCTTAGGGTATCTTCAGCAAATCATTGGAAGAAGTAAGGGCTGCTGGTTGTTGTTGGAAAAATCGGAACAAAAAAATTACGTGCTTTCAGAGTATAAAAGAGGACAACATCAATTATATTTGGGGGGTAAAATGAGAGTACCACCTCTTTCGAGGGGTAAACTGTGAATGAACATTTAAAATTGCAAATGCATATTAGCATATTCTTTTCTCAGACTAGCCATCTTTGCATTGGATTTTTCGCTCGCACTACCAATTTATTGTGCCATGAAGATAAAAAAAATAAGCTATATTAAAAGAAAAATGGGATATATATATATATTTCCCAATCAAAGATACTAATGCACTGTGGTAAAAAAAAATTGCCCTCAAAACTTTTCTCTCTTAATTAATCAATCAAATCAACTGTACTAATCACATTTTCTCTCCGTTTATGACAGGGATGCAAGGGATAGAAACTGTTGGATGCAAGGGATGAAAGGGAAATGTACTGAATATAATTTAGTGGTTTCTGGAGAAACTGTTGAATCTTGAATTTTACAAATAGGTATTTTTATGTTTTGTCCTCATTATCTCCATTTATGACAGGGATGCAAAACTCGACACGTCTTTTGTTTCTTTAATTATTAAGCTTGTTTTATATGCCAAATTGCCAATAAGGCAACAAGTGTGTACTGGCAAACAGAAATTTCAAGAAATCAATTTGCCTTGTACTGTTAAACGACCAAACATCGTGACTATTGCTCAAGTTGAGACTTTGAAGAAGGCCTTCAGTGCATTTAATGGAGACATATATAGCACGACATCTATATAATATTTTCAATTATGAAAGATGACAACTGAGAATAATGGAAGTTGGAAATGATCGAAGGCAAGGACCACTGAGTTTGGAGTCACACTGACCTTAACAAATAGTGTATTTGGCTACAAGCAGAATATGTGGTCCGCCATGGGTCAATTGTCTGTTCATATCATTTAAAATTTCATCTCTATGCCCGTTTCAAACGGTCAAATGCTCCCCATATTCAACATCAGCTAAGGCAAAAAGCCTTAAAAAACAAGCTACTCATATCACATATTTATATAGCTTGAAATTTGGTATAATTAGCAGGCTTTGATCCATAGACCCTTCAACACGACTCGATAATACAAATAATTATAGCCTATATAACCCGAAAGAACGATTAACAGAGTAACAATGATTATGCGACTAAAGTATATACAGATAAGACAAGTGCATCCAATTCTATCAGCCCAAAGGAAAAGAAAAACCAAATTACTTGAGTATATTAAGGAAGATGGAGGGGAGGGATGAAGGCAAAGGGCCACAAGCAGTGGGAAGGGAGTGGGAAAGATAGAAAATACTGACAATATTTTCAAGGGGGGTGTTGGGTAAGGGAAAAGAGGAAAGAGAAATAGGGAAAAATTTTGACAATTTGGTCGCGAGATTTAAGGAAAAAGTCGCATAAAATTGACGATATTCATTTCCTTTTGTGGGAAATATGTGTGCAAATAAAATGGGGCCATAGGAGTACTTTTGCACATTAAAGGGAGGCATGTATTGTAATAAAAATTAGAAGAGAGTTTCTCGAAATTGTCAAAACAATTTAAGGAAGATTTTCGAAATTATTCCTCGATTTAATCTCTTGCAAGTTAAAGAAGACATCCTTTTTTATTTTTATTTTTTATTTTTTATTTTTTATGTTGCTAATTATACCTGTTGAAGAACAAGTAAATGGAATCCACAAATAGTTTTAGGGGTCGGGCAACTTTATACCACTGCCGACATCGTTAGATGTACAAATTTTAGCTACATAAATAGGAATAATTTGGAAACCTCTCTTGATTTTTTGCCTAATATCAATTACTCTTTTTGAAGTTTTAAAAATATCATTGACCTCCACCAAAATCATATTTTTTTTTTGTAACAAACCCATTCCAACATGATAAAAATAAATAAAATAATCATTTAAAGAGAGAGATTATATTTGTCCCAACTTTATCCTTTTCTATTGTCCTATCTTGAATTTTTACCAAATTGATTTCTAACATATATTTGCAAGGAAGAACTAAAAAAGGTTGGTAGAGAGTGTTAAGTGCAATAATACTTGATAGAATAGTATTTGTTCTAATTTTTAGTTTTACTAGATTTTATTTTGCTTACATAATTGTCAGAATAATTATAGATTGGCGTATGAAGGCTAAAATGTGGCAAAGAGAGACAATAGCATTCAACAACTATTAGATTAGCCATTTTAATATATTTGAATTTATTATCTTCCTTTTTTGGTTAGAGGGAGGGTGTTTAAGGAAATAAAATTAATTTGAATTGCCAAATCTTATAGAATTTGCTTTCTTTTTCCAATTTTTTTTTTGCATGAAGTTTTTTTTAAAAGCGAGAGTAAATATAGTATTGGTATAGAAAGACAAAACTAGGGGACGGGGGATATTAAGCAATTTCAGTTCCAACTTTTTTTTTTTGGCCTACGTAAATGTTAGCTCTAGTAAGGCTTATTTAGTATAAAGTTCATATAGAGGGGCTTAGAAATTTGAAAGGATTAGGGTGATAAAATTCAGATATATATTTTCAAGTTGTTGTCATTATAGACTTAGATTGTTTTTGGTTATATATATTATTTGCCTAAATGATTATTATACTGTAAAGGATAATTTAATTACCAGTTGGTATAAGAAGATTAAATAACTAATATGCTTTAAGTGTAATATTGAAAAATGAAAAGGATAAACAAAGAAAGGGCATTCGAAAGTTTGTAAGCAAAATCTTTTTCTTTTCTTTTCTGTAAGTGTGCAAACAAATTCTTCGTTTACTTTTCAAAGAAATAACAATAACCGGAAAAAATGTAAAGGATAGACAAAGACTAGGCACTCAAAAGTAATTTCAAATTAGTCCGGTTGAATGTTGATACTTATCCTAAGTTTTATTTTATTTTTTCTCAATGATACTTATCCTAAGTTTTAACTTGTAGGAAAATTCGGATTTCCTATTAAACATAAATAGGAGGGGTTTGAGAAAAGGCTGTCTTGGGTTCAAATACAATCAAGAATCGGTTAGCAACAGACTTGGAGACGCCATTGATGATATATTAGATATTCCTGACAATTTTATTTATTTTTTTCTTTTCATTAGTGGTTGTGAGCATAATAATTCTTTGATGAAAATTATTGTCTAGTGCCAAACATGCATGTTTTGGTGGCGAAAGAAGCATAAAGCAACAAAAAAAAGATATAAATTTCTTGTGTCAAATTGTAAATGCGTATTAATATTAATATTTAAAATTGCCATATCACTCTTTTTACCCTTTTAAAATGAATCCAATCTTTGACTAAGAAAAGACATAATTCATTCTCATTTGTCGGAAAAATTATATGGACACTTTAAAGAGTAAAAACAAGTACCAGTCGGCATATACGAATTCAACTTTTACTGCACCAACTGATTCTGCCACTGTGTGGATTTAATGACTCGACGTGTCCCGGAAGAAAAACCAACTCAGCAGTATGGACTTCGCAGACATTTGATGGAATGGCTAAATTCTTTTTGATGTATTAATTACTTGTATGATTGCTGTGAAAGGGTGAATAGACTAAGTGCATTTCGTACATCGACATCGTACCAAATACAGCAATCAATCATCTGTTTAAACTTTAAAGTCCAACTACATCGTTGGCCGAGGCCACGACCCCTTTGACGGCAATTTTACAAAGAATTACCTATAAGTAGAGATCAATCTACTCCAGCTCTCTCATCCTTCACAAAATCAGTTTCCTTGAGCAAATTAAAATGGGTTCGAAGACACTTCTTTTCTATTACATTTCCATGGCTAGCTACCGTGTTAATGATTACCTCAGAGGTGGTTAATTGCTAGGGAATTGGCTGAGTCCCCCATGACAGTTGACAGTAGCAAGACATTTGTTGTCTAGTCTCATTTCGTCCTTTTATTTTAGGACCACAAATTTCACCTTTTAAATCATGTACTCTCTTTGTCCCAAAGCGTTTGTCGCATTTCAGAATTTCAACTTGTTAAGAATAGTGTCTAAATTGTGATATTAGTGTTTTCGTTTCCAATTTTTTCGTCCAAAATTTGAAATTCAAATGTGAATCTAGGATGAAGCATAGGTAAAGGTTGGAATAATGTTAATTTTGATTTTGATAAGATGACAAAGTTTGGAGATATCCCAAAATAGAAAACATGATATTTTAAAATGAACAAAACAAATGCTTTAAATGTACAACTGAAATTAGTACTCCATTCGTCCAATTTAAAGTGTCATATTTTATATTTTGAAATGTCCCCAAACATTTGTGCTTTACAGTTTAAATGCTTTTAAAAAAAATGCTTTACAATTTAAATACACCTTAATTTAAAACTACTGTACATTTAAGTATAGAAGCCTTTCTGACTTTGGGACTTGGGGTATAGTGGTCAGTCATCTATGGTTGGCTATGATAAAACTACCTCTTTGTTCGGAGTGTTTAACCATTTTATTGGTATTTGTAAAGAAAACCCTCGATTGAGTATAAAAACATTATAGATTTTGATATTCGTTAAACTAAAAGCACGCACAAATTGGAACAAAGTTCGAAATTACAAATCATTCCTAGATTACCCCAATACACGCTTTTATTATCTTCAATGCAGACAAGACAGTTTGAGACGAATGGCGTAGAACAAGCCAAGTACCCTGGATGTGGCTATGGAGAGGTACCTTGGAGGACCGGTGGTGGGTATGTGGGGCTATCCAAGAGAACTAGAGAAGGTTATGGGCAATGTTTTCAGAATCGGACCGGATCGGCTAGTTCAATCGATTGGACCGCGAACCGAACAGGCCAACGGTCCGGTCTAGAGCTAAAGCCGGAGAGTAATCAAAAACCGCTAGAAATCGAATGACTCGGACGAACCGTGAAAACCCGCTTAGACCGTGAACCGGCGATTTTTGAAACTTTTCAAAATTAATCGGCTAGTTCAATCGATTGGACCGCGAACCGAACAGGCCAACGGTCCGGTCTAGAGCTAAAGCCGGAGAGTAATCAAAAACCGCTAGAAACCGAATGACTCGGACGAACCGTGAAAACCCGCTTAGACTGTGAACCGGCGGTTTTTGAAACTTTTCAAAATTAATCGGCTAGTTCAATCGATTGGACCGCGAACCAAACATGCCAACGGTCCGGTCTAGAGCTAAAGCCGGAGAGTAATCAAAAACCGCTAGAAACCGAATGACTCGGACAAACCGTGAAAACCCGCTTAGACCGTGAACCGGCGGTTTTTGAAACTTTTCAAAATTAATCGGCTAGTTCAATCGATTGGACCGCGAACCGAACAGGCCAACGGTCCGGTCTAGAGCTAAAGCCGGAGAGTAATCAAAAACCGCTAGAAACCGAATGACTCGGACGAACCGTGAAAACCCGCTTAGACTGTGAACCGGCGGTTTTTGAAACTTTTCAAAATTAATTTCCAAATTGCAGCCACCAAGAATCGAACACCAAACCTTGTGTTTCTCATAAGAAACCCTTACCACTAAACCATAGCCAGCGGACACGATTATTTTGTGTAGATATCTACTTAACTTATTAAGTGAAAAACTAAAAATACCCCAAACCTAAGACACATCAAACTTATTTCTTTGTATATAAAAAATATATAAATGGAAAGATAGTAATAATTGTTAGTATATGTATATATATTTAATAAATTAGGTGAATATTAAATGTGTTAGGACAACCGTTAAAAAAATCCTTTAATAAAATAGCTTTTTCAAATTATTTTTTAAATTTTTGTAGAAAAATGTACGACAACGATTTAATGTGTGTAGAATAAAAATAATCAAGAAATAGTTTTGTGAAAAAATAAAAAAAAATGACAATCCAAACAAGGTCTAATTTGGTAACTAAATTGAATTGTTTAGATAAGTTATTGTTTTAAAAAAATTTAATTACATCAGAAACATTTGTGCTTTAAATCATAAATATATTGTTGGTATATCAATGTTTGTTGATGTACTCCCCTTGATTATTAATGTAATCCCCTTGATTTTTTAATTTGTGAAAATAAATAAAAATACTCAGACTTTTAATTTCAGTTACAATCTCACAATAAAATAGTGGTTGAAATGCAATAACAGATAGAAAGATTGAGTAGGGATATTCTTGCTCAATTGACATTGTAGACAAGTATTTAGGAAAAAAATTGATAAGTAATTATTATTTTAAAAAATATTTATAATTACATTGTACACATTCGTACTTTACATCATGACTCCTTGATTTTTTTTATTTGTGTGAATAAACAAAATACTTAAAAATTTTAATTTCAATTACAATCTCAAAACAATATCATAGGTAGTAAGATTGAATAAGGATATTGTTACCTAACTGACTGGTAAATAAGTATTAAATAAGGGAACATTGATAAATAATTGGGCGCTAATAACAATTTTCTAGTGGACAAAAAATGTGAATATGGAGAATTTTTTTCTTTCCAATGAATATGGACCGAGTGAGAAAGTCAAATGTCCGAAATGAAAACACAAATTTGAAAAAAGTTAAAAAAGAATTATTTTTCTTTAACCCAAATTATTTAATGCTACAACTACTCACTTTTATCTCATTTTTTGTTTCTTATCAAGTTTGCATTTCTATTTTCGATTCTCTTGACTTCCTTCGAACTCCAAACTTTCTTTTTTAAATTGCAATCTCTAAATCCCAAAGACGCAAATTAAAATTTAAGTTCACAATGTCAAATTCTCATAGACGTGAATTTTGTATAATTTCAAAATATTGTGATATTTTTGGGTTAGATTTAAGATTATTTTGGTAGATATAATTGAAATTGAAATGAAATTTATTTGTTTTAACTTATAATTTAAAAAATTTATTTTTGAAAATCCAAGCTATTCAAAAATAGTAAACTTTTCATCATATAAAGTTTTAAATTAGTCTATTGCATGTCTTATGTTGTACATATATATATATTTATATAAATTATTTTTAAAAAAAATTCATTGAACCGAGTTTGAACCGGTCCGACCGATTGAACCTCGACCCTTTCACTTTACCGGTTCAATTGACGGTCCGAGTTTTAAAACATTGGTTATGGGGGACATCCTGATGGTGGATATTGCCGCTTTTATTGTTGCAACTGAAGCTGTTAAGGTAGGGGTTGCAGGTGCTACCCGTGTCCTGGTTAGCCGGAGGAGACTAAGCATCAGAACTAACACAAATAAGTGCTTGAGAAGTGATGTAATATTCACTGTATGTATTTAGATGAATACATACAGTGAAGGTTGGGTTCGACAGGAAGGTTGGGTTTGACGGTAAGGTGAGAGGAATTATAATTAGATAAATTATATTCAAGATCGTCTACTTATAAAAAAAAATTTTAAAAAATTATGTGTCTCTTTTATGAGCATTTTTGTGTCATGGCAAAACAATCTCATGCTACATGAAGTCATTTTAGTGGCTTTGCACCAAAAAATGGCTAAATTTGGTACGTTGGTTCATCTATAAATCAGTTTACCATCATAAAATGGTTTTTATTTTTTATTTTTGCAATTTTAAGTATACGTAATCAACTAATGTAATCCCAATATTTGTGATAATAGATTTTACAAAAGCACTATCTATCCGGTTTTGTTAAGTGTTTCACTAAAAATAGATTTAAAAAAAAACCTTATCTCCCCTATCTGTCAAATATAATATAGGAGCTGAAAAGAAATGATAAAACCAAATATTTAATCTAGCCATACCAAAAATCTGGTCAAAAGCTCAAGGAGATTTTGTTTATTTAACTAGTTTAATTTCACAAGAAAGTTAAAAGTCTAATTGACCAGCTGACTTCAAGAGCGTCAATTATACTATACAGAAAAAGTATGAGTACACTGAATTTGAGACTCGAGGACGTATAATGATCAGTTCAAAGGAAGGGGTCCAGTAATTAATTGTAGCATGTCGTTTTCCAATATCGGGAACATGACTATCTAATTTCATAAAATACACTAAATAAATTCAAAAAACATGACTTTGTTCCTTGCCTGAAGTTTGTTGCTCAAATGACAAAACTGTCTCTAGATCTACTAGTAAATGATCACAAAAGGAGCTTTACCCCTTTTGCCATTCTTTGTCCTGTCTGAAAGGAGTCAAAGCTTAAGATAGTGTAGCTTTTGGGAATCTCTTGTTGAAACTTCGAAGTGTTAAAAAATTTCTCAGCAAATATTCTTGAATTATTTGGGTATAATTTAGATTTAGACAACGAAGCATGTGAGTATATTTGTGAATCCAAGCAGAAGTAATGGCTGTTGAAACTTGAAACACGCATAAGATTTCATTTACACCTCATTGAAGTTGAGAAAAGTACATCATCATTTGCAGTGATTCACCTGATGGTGAATTCGATACCACTGATAAAGCTCTTATTTTTATCACACAATACATAATTTTATTACTTTTAAGCCTCTTAATTTGGACCAAAGGCATTTAAGCGCCATGACCCATACGTCCTGGCTATTAGTTTTGCGGTTTGGTTTCTGGCTCAGTGTAACCAGCGTCCTTTGGCTCACCAGCATATGTGCAGCATCTGCAGCCTCCATAGCCGCCGCCGCCACAGCAACCATGGTTACAACCACCACCACCACCACCATAATGACCACCACCACCACCACCACCACAATGGCCTCCATAACAATGGCCGCCACCACCATAACGGCCGCCGCCGCCACCATAACGGCCGCCGCCACCACCGTACTTGGATTCTTCCAGGCCTTCAGTGCTCTTCTCTGCTGCATTGGCTGCAAATAGTCACGGGATCATGCAGAACTATTTAGTTAGTACATGCGTCCTAGAAAAAAAAAATTTTATAGGAAAAAAACCGTCTTGAGGAATTCATGTTGTGCAAAAACGTCTATGTTTTGCAGGTATAAAATTGTTGATAAAGGAAAGAGTAAGTTCTTGAATGGACAGCTAACTATTTTCGGTCACTTTAAGAAAAAAAAGAAAGCTTACTATTTTCGGCCAAATCCCTGGCTGTCACCTCTGAGGCAATCATCAGAACTGCTGCTAAAAGGCATAGGAGGAGAATTGCCTTGGAACCCATTTTTGTTTTCCTCACACAAATTGGTTTATGAACTCAAGAATTGGAGTTGAGAACAATGAGAAGGATGAGGAAGCTGGAGCCTTCTCTTCTCTATTTATAGGGAAATTTACGTGACATGTTTCACGAAGATGGAGAGATAAAATATGCGTGTAAATGTTTCGACCGCACGATTGAGGTGGTAGTTGAAGATAATTGTGATGGCATATGTGATAGAATATCCGACAAAGATGAAAGATGGAGCCAAAAATTTTGCTTCTGGGGGTAAATAATAGAGAGCTTAGAAATACAAAAGAATGTAACAACGAAAGTATCACAAATTGTAATTCTGAATTCAAAATAGCATAACTAGCATTTTAGTGAAAGGATAACTCTGAAGCAAAATAATTATAATAAAATTCAATACAATTCTGCTCTTTATTAATCAGAGTGTTATGCAACAAAAAATATTACTTTATTATCATTCACTGTATAGAAACTTATTATTGAATTTACTTTTTACAAAAATTATCTTAGAATTCAAGAATATCAAGTTTGATTTGATATTAAAGTAAGATAACATTAAAAAATCGCTTATACCATATTGCATTAAAGTTAGTTGTTGGGAAGAATAATACTAAACGGCTAAGAATAATTGTTTAAATAGAGAATTACTGACGATTGAAAAGAATAATAGAAGAATTTCTAAAGAAAAAAACCTTAAAGATAGGACTTGCCTTAGTGTACTTAAAGTTGGAATTTGGAGATTGATAGATAGAGTTGAAAACAAGGCGGTCTAACTTTTTGTGTTTGTCACAATGACATTTTGTGAGTTGTGTCTGTTACAATGACTATCAATGTCATTTTAATTTTTTTTTATTTCGGTTGTATTTTCATTTTTTATATATTATATCTATTTTAAGTGATATCATAATATAATTTAACTCGGAGACTAGAGGTTGGTATTTTAATTGATATACTACCGTATTTAGGATATTAGAGGTTCATATGTTATTCCAAGTTGTGTTTGGATTGCATTTTTCGTCATTTTTCATGGAAAAATTACTGTAGCGATTTGATATATGTGAGGAAAAAAGGTGATAGGAAAATGTGATCACGGAAAACGACAATATTTTCCGACGGAAACAAGCAATCCAAGCAAGACGTGAAGACGAGACATAAAAGATTACTATTAATTACATTTGGGGAGGGGGTGGAAATAGGAAAATTTTATTAATTTTATAAATAAAGAAGTATAAAAATAGGTTTCAAAAGTTCTGGGATGCGTCCCCGGCCCCATGTCTCCATCCTTCATATCCAACTTATCACAACTGGATTTCCTGTCCAGGATTTATATTAGATATTCTAATGGCATTATCCAACTTGGAAGTTTCAAACTTGCCCGTGACTTTTCAAACTACTGACATTATCACAACTTGGAAGTTTCAAACTTGGCTGTGACCACTCGATGCAATCAAGAATATATTTAAAAAAGCTCTCAAATTTCGCACAAAGTGGCAAATTCATATATATATATATATATATATATATATATATATATATATATATATATATATATATATATATACTAGGTGATGGTTTCCCACGCAAGGTGTGGGAACTTTAGACCTGTTAGTGAGATTGTATTTGTTATTATGATATTAGTTGAGAATATATTAGTTTAAAAGAGTACAGATGGTTGATATGATGCTGATTAGGAGCGTTAGAACTATTGAAAAGACTATTGATTGTGTAGTGAATATTTTCTACTAAATAATAACTATATCAGTGCAATGCAAAGGCATATATCAATATATCATGATACATGCTCCATAGAGAGTCATAGAAACCTAAATAGCAAAGCATAGCAATAAAGAACAATTAGGCTCTGTCTTCTTTAAAAAATGTAAATCGACATAACTAAGGATTTTGCTAATTTTTTACTACATGTTGACATCATCTCTCTTTTGATATACCACAGTGCATATTACTCAAACGTGTATGCTGAAGATCCTACAATTCTTCAAAACTAATATTTGTTGCACTCAGGAAAATGCTATTAAAATCCTGCAACACAGGCCCCGGGAGAGGGGGAAGAGGAGAAACATAGCACACTTGATATTTGAAATTAATCATAAGTTGTAGTACCATTATAGTAGCAGGGTAATTAAGGTAAAATCCATGTCCATGTGCAAAACCAGAGAAACTAATATAACAAAGACAGCTGCAAAATGATTGAAGAGTGAAATATGTTAAAAGTCTTTGTCTCCCCAGTAAGGATCTGTCCAGTGAATAATCCTCTATCAAAGAACCAAGTTATGGAACTCAGAAGTGCTTATCTATGCCAGAAATTAATCAGTGCATCAACTTCCTAAAACCCAAATTGAAACAGAAACTAAATTATATCAAATAAATGATGATTGACTGCAAATTGTACTTATTGACGATTCAGTAAAAGCCAAAATTAATGTTTCATAACATATAATTGCTGCATAAAATTTCTGGGTTTCTCCTGACTTAATGAAATTGATGTTTCTAGGTCTATCAATGTATTGCTTCCAATGAAATTCATCCACCAATAAATCAACATGCCACAAGACTGGAACAAAAACAATCAAGCAATTAAAAGATATAGAGAAGATACACACAATGATCAATTAGACTCAGATCTGTAAAAAGCGAAGGTGAAATGGAGGGAGGCACCACCATGGCTGCAAATTCTCAGTTACAAATGCAGATGAGTTGCTTCTTATCCCACAAGCCATCTGGGTTGCCCAGTAAATCAGCAGCACCACCAAAGAATTAAGTTGGAGATGAAAAAAGCGCTACCGTCTTAGCAGATTTTTCAGAGATAATCTGCAATCTAAAGACGCCTTATTTGATAGCATTTCTAGTTTCTGATTTCCGCAAAGGGCTACTAATTTCTTTTCTTTTGTTTTTTAAATTGTTGAAATCATAGGCATGAAAATAGAGAGGAGCAACAACCCTTTAGAAACTCCCCAGCTCTCTGCTGCCTCATTCACTTTTTTCTTGAGTTATGATGAATATAGTCCTCCAACTCTAATAAAAGTTCACAGTGGAATTTTTTTGCCCCACAATACTGGCAGTCAGCTTTAGAAGGCAATGTATCTGACTTGTTATTATGAAACCAGTGCATGAACGCTAATAGGTATTTGTTTGCCTATATGAATGTACACCAATATCAATAGCAAATACCAGAGTAAGAAAACACACAAAGCTATTTAAAAAGGCGCAATTGAACTGAATATACCTCTCTTATCTCTCTCTCTCTCTCAGTCAAATGACACATATGTCCAGTTTAAATGACATGGCAGATTGAGGTTTCTTAGGTGCTGACAAGTATGGCCATTATAAAAGCAAATGCCAACCCAAAAGCTAGTTTACCAGAAAAACATTAGCATCTAGATGAAATGAGATGAATACGGCAAGCTTAGAGCATGAGTTTAGGAGCTGACGCAGTCTACATACCATATTCATGAAGATAAGCATCATAATAATAGCTAGTGGCAGTAAATGGTCCACCAGCTGTCCTGCCAAAATTTGTTCCTGATACTTCCATAAAGACAAGAAACTAAGAAGACAATCACAACAGTAATTTAGCAAGAATTTGAGCAAAAATAACTTTTAAAGCACTAAACTTTACCGTGTAATAGCTAATAAAAAAAGACCCCTTTTCAATAAATTCTACAAGAGAAAATGCCAAGTCTTCAACCGAATGGTAAGGTACTACACCTCTGAATTCAGTATACCTACAAAAGAACAGATAAAAATAGAGTCACTTTCCTGTCATAAAACTCCAAGAATTATGTGTAACTCCCTATAAAAAAAAGAAGCAATAACTGACCAGCTAATCCAGGCTTCTATCCACATCATGGGTTTTTAAGCCTTATTTGGGGAGAAGTAGTCGTAGTAGAAACTGTTGCATGTATTTGTCTAGGTAGAAGCAAAACAGACATACTATTAGGATATTTATTATTCTCGACTTCTTGAACATACTATAAGGACATTTATAAAAAGTATAAGCTACACTTGTACTGGCGTGATACAACTTGAAAATTCTTATTTTATGCATATTGTACTATTTAAATAAATAATTCTCATTAATTCTAGATTTCACATTATCTACACCCTAAATGAAGCATAAGTTCAACTCAATGCTAAACTCATAGGAAATGTCTACAAGGCATAAGCTGTTCAACAAGATGCTTTTCAATGTGCAATTTCATAAGCTATAGTACTAATCCTAGTTCACCACCCTGTACATCACATATTAAATAAAATACTATGACTTACAATTATTTTGATGATAAACTATTAATATTAACCTATTATAAAATGTGACTTGCTATCATTATCTAGTGATAAGTTACTAATGTTATTAATACACCTGGTACCAATGCTAAGTAATACACATAAAGCATCTAACAATTTTCTTATTATTTCAACAAGTTGTGCATGGCCCACGAGTACGATTGCTGGAAAGATGTAGTTCAATCTCAAAATCTTGCCTCTCGCACACTACTTTGTCAGTGAGGGAACACTGAATCAAAGAAAAGCTCTGGTGATTTTTTTTTTTTTATTTTTAGAAAAAATGTTTATGCACTTTATTCATTCATCTGAAAATGGTCTGACTTTATTTTACAGTGTATTCATCATGGCCCACTTAATGATTCAATGAAAACTTATATCTACTCAATTATGTACAGTTACACATAAATTAACAGAGGCATTTTGTGAAGGTTTCAACAACATAGGCTAAATAATGGTAGTTCTTCATATTGGTGTCAAAGATTTTAGAAACTTTCTTATTTAAAGGATGTAAGAAAGGCTGATCAAGGTGTTTTGCTCTCTTGTTAGGAACGTATTGCTAGGAATGTATTGACTAATTCTAATGCTATATGTCAAACTAATTAATCCATAACTTGAAAATCAGTTCGTTGTGTTTGACAAATATGTTGAAATAACTGTCTCAAAGGCCGAGAAATATATGTAATATATTGAAGCAAGCATGTGTCCATTTTTAGATGCGTGTATCAGTGAATTGATCTCAATCTGCTTTTGACAAAAATGTAATTTTTGAGGACAAAATAGAGCCATGAACAGTTGAAAACCCCTAAGGTGGTGGTGAAAGCCTTTAATGCTTAAATTTCTATGAACATTAGTCTGAAATCTGAATGCATTTCTATTAGCCATCAATGGTGAGTTTGAAGACAAGCCCTTTGTTCCCCTCCAATGAAAAACCAGCACAAAAATAGGAAGTTAAATATAAGCAACTCTTCCAGTTTAGCATAATTTAACGTAAAATTAATCATATGGAATATAGCTCTATTAAGGGAGAAGTAAAATCAAACCAAATATTTCTTTTTTCTTTAAAGAGCTAGTATCCTTATACTATATAAGAATGAGTTTTAGTCAAAGGGGGCTTTGAATTTCAACCGTATGAGTAGGGGCATTTTGGAAATATGAAATAATATGTTGCTTTTTTAAAGCTTTTGGTACAACTCATAGCAGCGTGTGTTTGAGTATGTTTACAAAGATATCCTCATATTTGTACATTTAAAGTTTATATTGTAGGTACAACACAGAATACAACTTATTGTGAATTCTTTTGTCATACATTTCCAGAAATGGGGTTGTGTCTTTTTATGGGTATTTTGGAAATGTATGATTATTTTGATTGTCTTTTTAGCTATGGGTATAAGTGATAATAGCTTTTGTGTGGCTGTAATTACTTAAACTTCCTTAGTCTCTAATTAAATTGGGGAGAATGTGGTTTAGTAGGTAATTGGTGAAAGGAATTAATGAGGGAGGGGTATTTTAGGAATGTAAGTTTGTTGCATTGGTCTTTTTAGTGAGTTGCAAATTAAAGGTTGTTGCAAATTAAAGGTTGGAGAACAAGGTTTGACGTCACTGATTAGACTTCTAGACTGCTCAGCTGGCTAAATTCCATTCACTGCAAAGGTTTATTACAAATGATTTATTAGACACAATCATTAGGGATAATTGGAAGAAGTTGGCTAGATAGGTGTTACTATTCAAATTCTGCTGCTTCAACTTCATGTATTTTGGTTTAAGGTCTAAGTTAAAAGATTGTCTTTTTAGCTATCTTTACCACTTCCAACCATTCTAGAACCAGGATGGTTAAGACAAAATTAATCCTAATTATTAAAAAATTTATAGCATCAAGTGTTGGCCATCAGTTCATCCCCTTTTCTTAGTTTTTGGGTTTGCTCAACAAAGGTATTGTTGTCTGGAACCATCTTTCATCCATTTGAAGACAAATCGTAACAATCAATTGACTTAGCTTTTTGAATTGTTTTTTTTTTCGCTTTACTTGTATTTGTGGTAGGAACAGGATTCATTGGAAGTGTGTTACATCTCCTAATCAGAATCTCCAAGCCAAGGTATGTTGAAGCTGTATTTTTTTACATTGAAATTTGTCATAATTTGCAAATAACCTGTGATATATGTATAACTGCTTTTTATGCACATGTTAATATATTTAATTAGGTCATACTAATGCATTAACAATGTCAGCCTCATGTGTGTAAGGAAAAGTTTTGCAGGGAATATTTGGAATAAGGTAACCAAAATTTTATCCTTTCTGCTGAATCTTTTAAATTCTTTTGATATACATGTCATTAGTTCTGGAATTGATATTGGTGTTAGTGTGTATTTAGTGATACTGATTTGGTTGGGTGATAAAGTTCGTTCATTTATGTATTTGGTTATATATATGATTGTCCAATTTCTAGGAATACTTGTTTCATTTGGTGGTAGTTTGACCTTTGTACTTCTGATTAGCTATGGTGATAAAGTTGATTCATTTATGCGATCATGTGATAATTGATTTTGGTAGTTTGATCTTCTGCTATGAAACTTATAGCTTGTCTTAAACTTATGTTTGATAATATGTTTATTTTCTCTTATATTCTGCTAAACTTATAGTAATTGAGCAGTCTATAGTGGTTGAATAGAATTCGTTAAAGCTTTCATTCCTAAGGAATGGTTGAATAGAATTCGTTAAAGCTTTCATTCCTAACTTCCTTAACAAAGCATTAGAATTCAACCTAAATTTAGATACATACTTTATCAGTATTGCACCACAAATTATGCCAGATAAATAGTTCCAAAATTCGATTGAAGATGTAGTTGTTTTATCACCAATTGACTGAAAGTATTGCAAATTTAGTACTACCAAAAAATTATACGGACAAATATATTCTTATCATTTGAAGATCCTTGTAAATACTTTATTACAATTTTAACAAAAACAAAGCTCCCAAAGTAGTTTAAAAAGTATCTTAATTTATACAAGTTAATAACTTCAATTTCTAATAATTTGTAAAATCTTTGCCTACTTAATTTATTAGCTATTGCACCAAATGAAATGATTGTTAGATGTTATCATATAGTAGCATTTGATAAAATTGACCAAAACTCATTCTTATATAATATAAGGACATCTAGGTATTTTTGGAATGAGGGATTATTTTGTAATCGTTAATGCATTGGGTACAACTTATATGAGCATATGTGTTGTTGTAATTATTGAAATGGTGTCATAGTGCAATTAAAATAAAGAGATTTTGCCCATATTCATTCAATTGTCTGAAACAACTCATAATAATACCAACGCATGAGTTCCCATGTCTGAATCCCCTATCTTTGAAACAGCTTCCACATCAGCAATATATCATTATTTACATCTCAATTAAACAGCCAAAAACATAGGTATGTTGATGATTTAATGTTTAAGTATCGGTTACGGTTGTTCCGATGCCTCCTCTTTTACATTCTTCCGTTTTCCCCTTTTCAGCTTCCAAGATTAGGCTTAATGCCCTCTAAACTACTCCATTATCCATGCATTTCCTTCTACTCATATTAAGTAGGATTCGGCTAATATGCATTATTATCTGCAACAATTATGTTAATATTACTTAATATGCGTCGTTATTATACTCTTATCTTCAATCACTTGCTTACCTTGGAAAAATATTGATGATATGTACCGATAGGTTCTTGATAGAAAATAACTTGGTCAATATGGAAATATTATTCACTTCAACCACTGAAAAATTCTCTTTAGTCACAGGCATCAAACACCCACGCGATGCGCGGGCACTTCCCCCCTAGTCTGGATATAGGTTCGAGACGGCAAACTTACAAGTTTGTCAATATGGATATCTAATTCATGAGACTTTTTTATTTGCAACAAATCTCTCAAAATAACAATACTAATAAGAAAAGTAGAATAAGGATAGTTTACTTAAACAATAAATATATTTTTTCTTTTACAAAAAGAAAAGGGGAAGGAGGGTAGAAAAAGTAATGTTACGAAACTCTTGCTTCTTTCGAGGAAGGTGCAGTCAAAAGAAAATTGAATTGGTAGAATTAAATCAATTCAAATAGTAGTATGATATGATAGAATGCATAATTGAAAATCTCAAATACATAAAATTAAGGGTTATTATCACTTTACCTCCTTGACGTTTGGTGTCACTATCAATTTTCCCCTTAACATTATTTTTTAGTCATTTTACCCCCAAAACTAACTGTCAAACTTAACGGAATTTACTAATTAAAGTAAAAAGACAAGTTTAGCCCTAAAAGTTATTATCACTTTACCCCCATAAACTATAGCCTCATTATCAATTTACCCCATAGAGTTATTTTTTAGGCAATTAATCCCACCATTAAACCAAGTTAACAAGTTAAAAAACTTTAGAGAAAGTACCCTCCTCTTTGTATAATAAAAACAATAAAAAAATTTAAAGTGGCTCTTTTCATCTTTAGTATCAAGAAAAAAAGCCAAAATATTAATCTCTTTCTTCTTAGCAATCTTATTAATATTAAAACAAATAGAAAGATTGGGAGGGGGAGAGAGAAATAGAGAGAGAGAGAGAGAGAGAGAGTTCAATTGTTTTTTTTAAATATAAATAAGACAGAATTAAATACTTTTATTATTTTAAAATTATTTTACTTTACTGTTTACCACTAAATTTTAATCCTAACCCCAATAACCTTAAATTAATACGATAATGTTAGATTTTTCTTTATTATTTTCTTTACAAAATCTAATTTTCTGTCTCCTTCTTTCCTATCTCTTTTTCTTTTCCTAGTATTAATAAGTGTGAAAAAATTTTGAGAAAATCCTTTTAATTTTATGTTTTTGGATCTCTTAAAGTGAAAAAAGGAAGAATAATCGTTTCAACTTTTTTATTTTTAATTATATATATGAAAGGGTCAATATATTTAAAATTTTTTAACCATACTAATTAGATTAACGATGAAGTAAAATGTCTAGAAAATAATGTTTGGAATTAAGGTGATTATATCACTATAATTTAAAAGAATAAAGTAATAATAACAATATAGTAATGCTATAGAATAAAAGGGTATTTTTGTCCAAAATTTCTTAACATATTGAGTTGAATTACTTTGGGTTAATCACATTTTATCCCCTTAAAGAATACCCCATTTCTCAATTTACCCCCTAACCTTTAATTTTGCTCACTTAACCCTCTTTAGGACAAAATTACCCTTGCATTATTTTGACTTTTCATTTACCTTGTTTTTCTTTCTTTTTCTCTTTCTTCTTTATTTAATTCTTCCTCTTTCCACAAAAATCTTCACCTTAATGATTGAAATTAAAAAAGAGAAATTGCAGAGATCTATCTTATCCTTAAATGATTTAAAAAATATTCAAATCACTTTTCTAAAATACAATTTTTTTAGCCTTTCAATTCTTTTAATTTTGAATTTTCCTCTTTCCTTTCTAGTTTCTCATTTTATTCTCAAGAAAATATCATAAGATGAAATTATTTTCCTTTCTTTTATTTCTTTTTCTCTTTCTTCTCTCTTTCATCCTTACCAATAGAAATTCCATTTCAACGAAAATTTTTGTTTTGAGTTTGTAATTGCATATTTTTGGGTGAAGGTTTAAAAGACATCAAAAACTAATTTTGATTTTTCGTATGATGCCACGTGTCACAAATTTCAATTGATGATTATTAATCAGGTCACAATTTCATCTTAAGATATTTTCTTATGAATAAAATGAGAAACTAAAAAGGAAAGAGGAAAACCCAAAATTAAAAAAATTGAAAGGCTAAAAAAATTGTATTTTAGGAAAGTGATTTGAATATTTTTTTAATCATTTAAGGAGAAGATAGATCTCTGCAATTCCTCTTTTTTAATTTCAATCATTAAGGTGAAGATTTTTGTGGGAAAGAGGAAGAATTAAATAAATAAGAAAGAGAAAAAGAAATTAAAGAAAGGAAAACAAGGTAAATGAAAAGTCAAAATAATGCAAGGGCAATTTTGTCCTAAAGGGGGTTAAATGAGCAAAATTAAATGTTAGGGGGTAAACTGGGTATTCTTTAAGGGGATAAAATGTGATTAACCCAATTATTTATGGGGGTGAAGTGACTAAAAGATAACGTTAAGGGGTAAACTGATAGTAGTGATGTAGTTGAAGGGGATAAAGTGATAATAACCCTAAAAATAAAATAGGGTTAATCACATTTAATCCCCTTAAGGTATACCCAATTTTTCAGTTTACTCCCTAACCTTTAATTTTGCTCACTTAACCCCTTATAAGACAAAATTGCCCTTGCATTATTTTGACTTTTCATTTACCTTGTTTTCCTTTCTTTAATTTTTTTTCTCTTTCTTCTTTATTTAATTCATCCTCTTTCCCACAAAAATTTTCACCTTAATGATTGAAATTAAAAAAAAGGAATTGCAGAGATCTATCTTATCCTTAAATAATTAAATATTCAAATCACTTTCCTAAAATACAATTTTTTTAGCCTTTCAATTCTTTTAATTTTGGATTTTCCTCTTTCCTTTCTAGTTTCTCATTTTATTCTCAAGAAATTGTTTTCCTTTCTTTTATTTCTTTTTCTCTTTCTTCTCTCTTTCATCCTTCCCAATAGAAAACTCCATTTCAATGAAAATTTTTGTTTTGAGTTTGTAATTTCATATTTCTGGGTAAAGGTTTAAAAGGCATCAAAAACTAATTTTTGATGCCATGTGTCACAAATTTTAATTGATGATTATTAATCAGGTCACAATTTCATCTTATGATATTTTCTTGGAAATAAAATGAAAAACTAGAAAGGAAAGAGGAAAACCCAAAATTAAAAGAATTGAAAGGCTAAAAAAATTATATTTTAGGAAAGTGATTTGAATATTTTTTTAATCATTTAAGGAGAAGATAGATCTCTGCAATTCCTCTTTTTTAATTTCAATCATTAAGGTGAAGATTTTTGTGGGAAAGAGGAAGAATTAAATAAAGAAGAAAGAGAAAAAGAAATAAAAGAAAGGAAAACAAGGTAAATGAAAAGTCAAAATAATGCAAGGGCAATTTTGTCATATATGGGGTTAAGTGAGCAAAATTAAAGGTTAGTGGGGAAACTGATAAATTGGGTATACCTTAAGGGGATTAAATGTGATTAACCCAATAAAATACTTGAAAGAGGTTGTACGAGGGTAGAAAAAGTGGAGGGTAGGAAGGGGAATGTAACGAAACTCTTGCTTCTTTCGAGGAAGGTGCAATCAAAGGAAAACTGAATTGGCAGAATTAAATCAATTCAAATATTAGTATGATATGATAGAATGCATAATTGAAAATCTCAAATACATAAAAATAAAATACTTGAAAGAAATTGTAAAATAGAATTCAACTTCGTTAATCTCACATGGCCAGATTTTCTATATACCCTAACATAGTAAAAGAGTGTGAAAAATATAGTGGAAAAAAAACTAAAAGAAGAAAAAAGAAATCACATTCGACTCATTAAACTCCAATTTTTTTTTTTTTTTTTTTAAAAAAGGGAGACTAATATCTGTCAAAAGTAGTCCAACTTAACAGGTACAATTTAATTATTCACGAAGTAGAGATATCCAAGCAAAAGAAAGCCAAAGGTTTACCTCTAAATTTTCCAGTAAAGGTGCTCAAGTCCAAACCATCTGCAGCAGAAAATTAGAATTTTAAGCATTAGAAACAAAGGAAATCTGATAGTAGCAAAACTAACAAAATGAATACCCATTCTACAGATACAACTTTTCACAGTATGACAATAAAGCAAAAATTTCTTTTAGAAACAAGAAACACATATGACCTTACAAATTTTCTTATAGAAGTATAGGTTCAATAAAGCAACCGATATTAAGGTGATGTGTGTACCTTCCCAGACGTAGATGTAAAGACTTGGAGCAAGCTACTTCGTTCTTCCAAACTCATTGGGCTCTATTTATCTACTCTTTCATATCCCATTTCTCTACTTCCTGCACATCCAAAATACCAATAAAGAAAAACTTAAACCTTTTTTTTCCAAAATCAAGAACATGATCACAAAATCAAGCGCCTTTTGCAAGAAAGAAAAACAAAAAAAAAAAATAAATTCCTTTTTCTGCAAGAGGAGAACCCATGAAAAAATGGAGCATTTTTGTCGAAACAAATAACAAAATCAAAATTTTTGAAAAAACGGAGACCCAATACATTGGGCATTAGAATTCACAAAGAAATGAGGAACAAAAATTACATGTTGCAATTAAACGGGTAGACAAAATTTGCAGGCCCAAAAATAACGGAGAAAAATGGAGTTCTATAAGGCAACAAGGAAACTAGCAGGGTAAAGTAGCAGCTTGTAAATGCAAAAAACTAAAAGTGAAAAACAAGAGTAGCGGCATGATGGAGCGAAGATTATAGCATAAGGCTAACTTTGGGAGTTTAGGATAGAAAAGAGAAGAAGGGAAAACTTAAGTTATGAGAGAAGAGAAGAGAAGAGAAAGGATTGTTGTGTTGTTTGGGAGTTTTGAGAATTAGTGGAATGATTTTGGATATAAAAGTCATTAAATATTTGTTCAACACATTTTTAAGGATAAAATAGATATTTTAAAAAACTTTCATAAGGTTCCTCCAACTTTCTCTCCAATTTGGGAGGAAAACTTTTACTTACTATTTATCCTCTTAAATCCTTCCATTTCTCTTCTTTTGTTTTCTAATAAAAACTAACAAACGAAGGAAATGTTCACTTTCTCTTCTTTTCCCTTCTTTTTTCTCCAAATCATCCACTCCCAAACGAACCCTACGTGTAAGGCTTATGCCGAAATGACCCTCTTGCGCGAGAATTCAAAACATTTAGTCCATTCAATAAGCATTTCCAGGAGAAAAATGTAATTAAACCTTGCAAAACACTATTCTCTGATTGGACCCGAGCATCAAATCTCATTAGTGGTGTACAACTACTGATTCTCCACTAATATCCATTGCAACCTTATAAGAAGGGCAAAGTTATAACATCACCACAAAACAAAGCAACAGATAGTTGTACAGGAAGCATAAAATCTGGAGAGCATACATAAATGGACAACAAAGCCCCTATGATAAGCATACAAAGGGCAGAAGGGACATATTACCCAGCACAAAAGCAGCAGCCAGTTGTATCAGCTGCAACAAAAAGAACAAGTGATGGGCTAAAATGACAAAAATGCCCCTGGGGGGAGCAGATGAAAGCCAATGAACAGTACCCAAAAACGCCTTCTTATAATATATAAAGATATATATATGTGTGTGTGTGTCCCCATGCTCTTGTGTAAAAGAAGTCATTTTCAACTTGCTTGGTCTTGAATTTGTGATCTTTTATTACTAGTTTTAATAAGAGTTAATAGCATTTTTGCTTCCCTGAATTAGGGTCTGTGATCACACTCTATCACTCAAAATTAGGCTTTGTTCTTGAGGTATCATCAGTAAATCAATTGAAGAAGTAAGGGCTTTTGGTTATTATTGGAATTCTCTGCAGAGTTTTTTGTCAGGTTGCAATTCCTGTTATGCTTGCTGATTTTAAAGAATGTGGAGTTTTTTGCATTCGGTTTCTCCCTTGCACTACCAATTTGGCACACTGACACAAAGATAAGAAAATGTGACCACCATTAAAGCTATATTAAAATAAAAGCGGGATATCTTTAATCAAAGATACTAATGTACCATTCACCTTAGAGTGCATAAAAAAAATCAACTGTACTAATCATATTTTCTATCCTTAAATGAAATGTACTGACTGTACTTCCCGGTGATGTGCTTGGGTTAAAATTTAGTAGAATCAAGTCTACTTGGATAGCTATTATTTGGACAAAAACTATGTACTTGCATCACAAATAAACTTTTCAATATATCATTTTATCTTCTTAATCACCATTTTATCTCATATATATAACATCACAAAAAGTGTTATACTAATTATTTCAAATAATTTCCTATCTAAACATGAAGGTCTTTTGGGTATTTTTATGTTGGGTCACCCTTGAGGTCTAAATTCACATCTGGTATAAGTTTGAATGCTACTAGTACAAATTATCAATACTCATCACGCAGGTTATTAATGCATTATAAGCGTGGATTTAGGTTATTGCGGTATCGATTTAGCCCATCCCATATATCTGATAAGCATATATTTTACGTCTTTTTAGTGTATTTTATTAGTTAGTTTTGATATATTTTAACTACTTTTATAACTAATTAACTAAGTTTCTAGTGAAAATATGCATTTTGTGGTTTAAAGTGTGAAAATTACATTTCTATGGATTTTAATGGCAAAAACTTCATGTTTTTATAGGTTTAATGATTCAATCATCAAATGACATAATTTGAGAAGATAATTGTATGATTGATGGTGGTTTAAAGTGGTTTAAAGAGATATGAAGTGCAAAAGAGGAAATGCAATCAAGAACAAAAGAAAGCAAGTTTCACAGCTTTGACACCCTGTCATATTTCGGCTATATCTTGAGCTACAAGCATTGGATTGAGATGATTATTGAACCATTTTGAAGCTAAGAGATAGATATACATTTGGTATGAAGACATTGAAGTCCAGTTCAGTTGTTTTCAATGTCAAAAAGCCGAAATACAAAAATGCAAATTCTGTGGTCGTAAGCTAGAACAGAGCTCTGACCAGTGTTTGGTATTTCGGTCATATCTCGGTCTACAGAGCTCAAAATTTGATGATTCTTGAGGCATTAAAAAGCTAACTCAAAGGGATACAACTTTTATGTTTTGCACAAGAGCTGATTCCTCCATCATCACCAAAATAGCAGTTGAAGTAGTGTAGAAGTGAAAACGCGACTTGAGAAAATGTGGGTTGAAGTCGCGTATTATCAAATCGCGTATTTTCACCTGTTTTCTGCAACTTGCTTATCAACTTGCCTTGCTTTCATACAACTTTTCCAACTCAATTCCAGCTAGCAATTTCAGCTGTATCTGACTAAAAAAAGGCTGGAAAGTTGGAGAAATAACTCAAGAGAGTTTCAAGAGTCAATTTTGCCAACTAGAAACAACTTATCTTGAGCTTGAATTCTCTATAAATAGAGGCCTTTGGAGAACATTTTCATAACTTTGGAAGGTTAGAGAAACTCACCAAAAATGTAGTGTTCACTAGTTTTTCTTAGTTCATTAGTATAGTATAGGTAGAATAGTTTATCCTTCTTGTATTTGTATTTGTAGCTAGATTTGGATGAAGATTAAGGAGCAAAGATGGAGAGTTTGAAACTCATGTAACAACGGTGACATTTCTCCTATTACTTTCTCTTTTGTATTTGATTTCATGTTTAACTATAATACAAGTTTGGATGTTTTTCTTCATATTTAATTAAAGTTTATGCCTAGAGTTATGGATGAACTTTCTATATCTTATTAGTGATGTTTATTTGGTTATGTGATGATATTATTTTGAGCAAGTTATTTATCACTTTTGCTTTTCTAATCATGATTAATCGGCCATTAATTGTGATTATCTAAAGGTGTTAAGTTTGCAATGAGAATTAGAATTTAACACTAGTTTAAGGAAGTGATAAACTTAAGTAGTACACTCATGAGAGTAGAGGTGCACCTTTGTGGCTTTAGTAACTTGTTTCATTTAATTTCATAGACAAAATGAGTTCGTAGTTAATTTCATAACTACGAGAGTAGATATAGTTTAACTATTAGTATAGTTGATTCACTATGAGAGTAGGGTTCACACACATGAGGAAATTACGCCATAACTAGCCAAGATAATAGCATTCACATAACCGGTAACTTCATTTGCAAGAATACTAAGGAATTCCATATCTCTAGGAGTTTTCTAGGGTTAATTTTCATTACTTTTATGTTTATGGTAGTCTAGATTGTGACAGTCCCACTTTCCCCTAAGGCGAACCAAAGGGGTTAGCGGACTGCCTGCCCAGCTCTCGCCAGGACTAACGGTTCAGTTTCGGGACTAATACATTTCGGGACATACAAACGCGCGTAAACAAGTCAAAATGTCAAAATAAAAAATGAAATCGGAGTCGGCCATGAATAGTAACCGACACGTCAAAACCCAACCAAATATCAAGCAAACATTCACATCTTGAAATTTAGCATTTACAAGCCAAAGTGGCATACAAAAGTATTCAAAAGTGGATACATGTCTGGTTTGCCAAATCAAAAGAGAAACGGTCCCAAAAGTACATTTAGGGTTTCAATAAATGAGCTATACAAAAGATATGTCCAACTAGCTCATTTCGGCAACCAATTATCAATTGCAGTCCAAAAGTATTTATTTTCCTGTAAGTAAAACAAAAGGAATAGAGTGAGCTAATTGCCCAGTGATATAATACTACTCAAGCAACCAAGTTCATAGATGCATCAAGCTTTTCAGTCCAATTCATCAAAAGTAAATAAAGAAACACATCAATAACGATGATAAAAGGATATGGGCGGCTCTCAAGAGCCATTTTCCTCGTTTGCATTCTTGATCGGATCTCATTGACTCTCTGTCAATGTTTAAAAGTAACCAACCGTAGACTTCACTTTACTTCCATTCCTTCCACCTAACATTCCCCTACCGGGCCCGAACTCCAAACACTTGCACTGTGGTATTACTCGAGTATACCGGAATCGAGAGTCTCTCATACTACAAGATTCCATATAACAGTCCCCAAGGTTCATTAATTGGCACTACAAAGCCCTCGCTGGCTCGATTCAATCAACTACCAATGGGGTTGAATTCAATGATAACAATCAAGGTCGTTGGATACTCGTCCAAACGACACCAAGTCATGTACTTTCATTTCATGTAACATTCCAATAACATGAGACATTCCAATAACATGAGAAATAAGTGAGAGTGATAAAGTACACCCTCACTTCAATCAATATCAATGGTACAATAAACATTTAACTCATCAAATTCAAGTATCAAAGTCATATAGTAACACACAAGTGAGTAGTACACTCACCAAGCTCGAAAGTGATATTTCATGCACTTCCGTCAAAGGAACGTCGTGAACCATCGTCACGCCCTAAAACACGCAAACAAGTACAATGAGACTCGATAACGAGTCATAAACCAATGCCAAATATTCTCAAAATAGGGTTCCATAAGCACACACAAGCAATAGAGGAAACCAAAAAATCCGGAAATGGAACTAGCTTTAACCCTGAAAAAAACAGTTTTTTGACGTCATTTTGCGGTAATGGAACCAAAGGCACTAAGATTATCGAATGAAGGTCCAAGACCCACCGTTTCGAAGCTAAGAGATAGGGCTACAATATTACAGAAGGTCACTCAACCCAGTTTCGAGTGTAACCAGGTAAACAATGCAATCTACTACACCAAAACCGTAAAAACAGATTCACAGAACGCATTCTAGTGCAAATATCATAAATCAGCCTACCTAAGTCCAAATCTAGAAATTCCAAAGCCATCTGAAAGCTAAGAAACAGGGATACATTTCATCAGAAGACCTCAACAACCAATTCAGAAGCATTCCTAGCCAAAATAACCAATTACAGAAGTAATTCCCAAATTCGGGTAAAACCAGGGCAGCAAGGGTAATTCCATATTTTCTCAAGCTACGCTACTCCGATTGACCTGAAATTTTGCAGGCACTTCTAAAATAGCATTCCCTACAACTTTCATGTTTTAATCCAAGGCCAATTCGACCTCTAACTATGAGCTACAAAACCGGGCAGAATGTAGGAAAATGAACCCTAGTTTTCCAATTTTCCTTCCAAAACAGAAATTTCTTGCAATTAACCACTTTTTCCAACTTCTAACTTCTTTAAATATCATTTCCAATCATCATACATGACCACATAATCATATTCATATGAAAACAGAAAAATTCTCAATAATTACAAAACTTCATCAATTCAACCAAAAATCACAATATAATCCATAAAGTTGCATCTTATTCCACCACTAAGCATAAATTAAGCATCATTAGAGGGAGGAGAGGGGTTCTTCACAACTCACCTTAGAAACAAGAGAGAGAGAGAAACTAGGCCTCTTAGCTTTCCAAATAACTCCACACAACACCTCACTATCACTCCCTTAATGTTTTCTATGGAGCAAAACCAAGATTGGATGGTTGAGTGAGTTGATTGAAGCAAGATTGAAGCCAAAAACTTGAAGAGTTTTCTTTCTTTTGTTGCTTGAAGAGCTCGGCCAAAAGGAAGAGAAAAATGGTGAATTTTTGGTATTTTTGTGATTTATTTGGTCAATGGTAAGAACATGAATAGTAGTCATAAAGCAACCTCCACTCATAAGGTGACACTTGTCACTTTCATTAATGCTTGCCTAACTTTTGTCTCTCTTATACCAATCCACTTAGCATCCTCTACTTATCTCTTAACACTGGGTAAATTAATTCCAGTATCCAAAACTTAACCTAGTTGACCGAATTTTTCCGAACTTTTCGCACTAGTGGGTCCCACGTTCGATATACACTATTAATTTCTCAAAAATTATTTGATACTAGAAAAATCATCTAAAAACTATATCTGCTCATAAAAATTATCTAGAAAATTTTCCGGATACAGAAAGTGCAGAAAACAAGCCATTGAATATAATAAAACCCTAAAATGAAAAATTACGGACTCTCACACTCTCTCCCCCTTAAAAGAATTTCGTCCTCCCAGGTTATTCCTTTCCACCTCCCAGGTAGCCTCTTCTATCCCATGATTTCTCCACTTTTCCTGAGCGGAAACAACTGTGACTAACTCCAGATCGTGGGTTAGATAGCTTTGTTCGTTGGGTTTCAATTTCCCAGAGGCAAACCATATCACATTCTGGTTTTGCGTCAACACACACCTCACCCTTCCCTCGAAGTATTAGGGTAAACAGTAAAACTGTCCTTACCTTTAGGCAAGGCCAAAAGAAAAGCCATGGTTAACCTTCACTTTAATTCTTGAACACTATCCTCTCTCCTACCCAAACACTGCGATCCTTACAAACCATACCAGTGCTCAAACGATATTGTCCCCATAGGAATACTACTTTCAGGTCGTAGGGTAGACGAGCAGGTTTGGTATCTATTCCGTCTATCAAAATTGGGGTTGACAAGTGAATGAGTAACACCGGGATCTACTACTATTTCCGCAGAAATACTACAATCGTACCTTCCTCAATTTCAGGAGAATCGGGGACCTGTTGTGGCTCCAGTGAATACACTCGAGCTGCCACCTTAGATTTGGTCCCTTCCACTTTTGCCGGTTTGGAATTAGTCTTCGTCGATTGCTGACTCCCATTTCCATCTCGTGATAGGACTGGACAAGTGGCGAGCTGATGGTTTGCACTTCCACAGCGCAAACATTTACCCTCCTTGTTCCAGCATTTGTCCTCTGAGTGGTTTGACTTTCCGCAATACCCGCAGGGTCCGCGTACTGCAGAAGCCGAACCTCCTCTCTGGTTTCTCCCCACTTGGCCGCCTTGTGACGGGCTCTCTTGTGACACTCCCGGCATCCTTTCTTCTCCAGTTCCTCGCCTAAACTTGGAAGGGGTACTCTCATCCCCCTGTCCAGAGCTGCTTCCAGGAAAACCCCGTTTCTTAGCCTGGAAGTTCCGTACTTGCACCCTGGCGCTCTCTACCCGTTGGGCCTTCTCCACGGCCTCGCTAAAAGCGTTAATCTGGGCCATCGCGAGGTCCTTCTGAATTTCTACGTTCAGGCCCTGGACAAATCGCCGTATTCTTCGTTGCTCGGTCATGATCAGCTCAGGCGCAAATTTGGACAGACGGGTGAACTAGCTCTTGTATTCCGCCACCGATTGAGCCTCTTGAGGGAGTCGGATGAACTCGTCTTCCTTCCTCTCCTGAACTAGAGGAGGGAAAAATTTCGCATTAAACTCTCTCATAAAATTTACCCAAATCTTGGGCATTTGTTCCCGCTCCCATTTTTGCCGAATGACATTCCACCAGGAACGGGCCGCCCTTTCCAGCTGGAAATCGGCAACAGTCACCTGCCGTTCTTCGGTATAGTGCAAGGCCGCAAAAATATCGACATCTTCTCGAGCCACCCCTCGGCGACATCCGGATCGGGCCCCCCAATAAACTTTGGTGGTGCAAACTTCTGAAACCTCTCAAGTGCCCTATCGTCGCTTTCGACATGGTTGTCCGGGTTTTCAGGATTAGGGTTTGGATTTTGGCCTTGTTGCTGCACTACTTGTGCCAGCAGGTTGGTCATTTGCTGGATAGCGGCAGCTATCTGCACGTTGGGGTCAACTCTCGGTTTAGGATTAGATCCAGAGGAGGTTTCCCCAGTGCCCCTTTCAGGCGTAGGTTGCCTATTTCCGCGCCCATGCCCCTGTCCACTACGTGTGCCTTCCATAAAATCTAAATCGATTAGGTCACAAAATAAATATACTGTTAAAGGGCACCTAACCCTCCTTTTCGTAGCACTAAACAGGAACAAGTAAACAAGAACAATTAACTAAACAACTCCCTCGTAGAGCATTTAAACACATAACACATATACAGAGAACACATAACAGGATCAACAATTATACAGAACAGTCAGTCAGGTACATACAAAATCATCCCATAAATCAAAAGGATCCTCCAAAAGTACTATAGATAGACTAGGTCACGAGTACAAAAGAACTCACGAAAAACTTTCCCTCCTCCTCAGGGCTCCGTCCAACATCTACGAGAACAACACCATTTATATCATAATCAAGGTTAATCGCGCTTAACCATACCCGAACAAACCACATGAAATTTCATAGAATCGCCTTTTTAGTTCGCCCAATCCTTTCTAACCTAGGCTCTCATCTCTTTCGTATCCGGGAGCAAGAATCCTATCTAAAATAATTCACAACTCAAGCCGGCCGGTCCCAAGTGTAAATCATCCATATTAAAGATTTCTACCCGACATACTTATCTGTCGTCCTCAAGTTCCATGATAAAGAGTTTTACACTTATAACATGCCCCGTTCATAACTTACGCTCAAACGAGCACTTAGACATATCCATGAAATCAGGACCATAACACCACTTAGCCCAAACTCACTCCGCGCAGAGACCACGCGAAGTGGCTCTGATACCACCTGTAACAGCCCCACTTTCCCCTAAGGCGAACCAAAGGGGTTAGCGGACTGCCTGCCCAGCTCTCGCCAGGACTAACGGTTCAGTTTCGGGACTAATACGTTTCGGGACATATAAACGCGCGTAAACAAGTCAAAATGTCAAAATAAAAAATGAAATCGGAGTCGGCCATGAATAGTAACCGACACGTCAAAACCCAACCAAATATCAAGCAAACATTCACATCTTGAAATTTAGCATTTACAAGCCAAAGTGGCATACAAAAGTATTCAAAAGTGGATACATGTCTGGTTTGCCAAATCAAAAGAGAAACGGTCCCAAAAGTACATTTAGGGTTTCAATAAATGAGCTATACAAAAGATATGTCCAACTAGCTCATTTCGGCAACCAATTATCAATTGCAGTCCAAAAGTATTTATTTTCCTGTAAGTAAAACAAAAGGAATAGAGTGAGCTAATTGCCCAGTGATATAATACTACTCAAGCAACCAAGTTCATAGATGCATCAAGCTTTTCAGTCCAATTCATCAAAAGTAAATAAAGAAACACATCAATAACGATGATAAAAGGATATGGGCGGCTCTCAAGAGCCATTTTCCTCGTTTGCATTTTTGATCGGATCTCATTGACTCTCTGTCAATGTTTAAAAGTAACCAACCGTAGACTTCATTTTACTTCCATTCCTTCCACCTAACATTCCCCTACCGGGCCCGAACTCCAAACACTTACACTGTGGTATTACTCGAGTATACCGGAATCGAGAGTCTCTCATACTACAAGATTCCATATAACAGTCCCCAAGGTTCATTAATTGGCACTACCAAGCCCTCGCTGGCTCGATTCAATCAACTACCAATGGGGTTGAATTCAATGATAACAATCAAGGTCGTTGGATACTCGTCCAAACGACACCAAGTCATGTACTTTCATTTCATGTAACATTCCAATAACATGAGACATTCCAATAACATGAGAAATAAGTGAGAGTGATAAAGTACACCCTCACTTCAATCAATATCAATGGTACAATAAACATTTAACTCATCAAATTCAAGTATCAAAGTCATATAGTAACACACAAGTGAGTAGTACACTCACCAAGCTCGAAAGTGATATTTCATGCACTTCCGTCAAAGGAACGTCGTGAACCATCGTCACGCCCTAAAACACGCAAACAAGTACAATGAGACTCGATAACGAGTCATAAACCAATGCCAAATATTCTCAAAATAGGGTTCCATAAGCACACACAAGCAATAGAGGAAACCAAAAAATCCGGAAATGGAACTAGCTTTAACCCTGAAAAAAACAGTTTTTTGACGTCATTTTGCGGTAATGGAACCAAAGGCACTAAGATTATCGAATGAAGGTCCAAGACCCACCGTTTCGAAGCTAAGAGATAGGGCTACAATATTACAGAAGGTCACTCAACCCAGTTTCGAGTGTAACCAGGTAAACAATGCAATCTACTACACCAAAACCGTAAAAACAGATTCACAGAACGCATTCTAGTGCAAATATCATAAATCAGCCTACCTAAGTCCAAATCTAGAAATTCCAAAGCCATCTGAAAGCTAAGAAACAGGGATACATTTCATCAGAAGACCTCAACAACCAATTCAGAAGCATTCCTAGCCAAAATAACCAATTACAGAAGCAATTCCCAAATTCGGGTAAAACCAGGGCAGCAAGGGTAATTCCATATTTTCTCAAGCTACGCTACTCCGATTGACCTGAAATTTTGCAGGCGCTTCTAAAATAGCATTCCCTACAACTTTCATGTTTTAATCCAAGGCCAATTCGACCTCTAACTATGAGCTACAAAACCGGGCAGAATGTAGGAAAATGAACCCTAGTTTTCCAATTTTCCTTCCAAAACAGAAATTTCTTGCAATTAACCACTTTTTCCAACTTCTAACTTCTTTAAATATCATTTCCAATCATCATACATGACCACATAATCATATTCATATGAAAACAGAAAAATTCTCAATAATTACAAAACTTCATCAATTCAACCAAAAATCACAATATAATCCATAAAGTTGCATCTTATTCCACCACTAAGCATAAATTAAGCATCATTAGAGGGAGGAGAGGGGTTCTTCACAACTCACCTTAGAAACAAGAGAGAGAGAGCAACTAGGCCTCTTAGCTTTCCAAATAACTCCACACAACACCTCACTATCACTCCCTTAATGTTTTCTATGGAGCAAAACCAAGATTGGATGGTTGAGTGAGTTGATTGAAGCAAGATTGAAGCCAAAAACTTGAAGAGTTTTCTTTCTTTTGTTGCTTGAAGAGCTCGGCCAAAAGGAAGAGAAAAATGGTGAATTTTTGGTATTTTTGTGATTTATTTGGTCAATGGTAAGAACATGAATAGTAGTCATAAAGCAACCTCCACTCATAAGGTGACACTTGTCACTTTCATTAATGCTTGCCTAACTTTTGTCTCTCTTATACCAATCCACTTAGCATCCTCTACTTATCTCTTAACACCCGATAAATTTATTCCAGTATTCAAAACTTAACCTAATTGGCCGAATTTTTTCGAACTTTTCGCACTAGTGGGTCCCACGTTCGATATACACTCTTAATTTCTCAAAAACTATTTGATACTAGAAAAATCATCTAAAAATTACATCTATTCATAAAAATTATCTAGAAAATTTTCCGAATACAGAAAGTGCAGAAAACAAGCCATTGAATATAATAAAACCCTAAAATGGAAAAATTACGGGCTCTCACATAGATAATAAAGGAGTTCGAAAAATACCGGTAATTGCAATCTTCCTGTGGGATCGACCCTTAATGCCCTATACTCGCTCACGATTCGTATACTTACGATAAATCGCGTGTGGGGTATTTAGGATTTATAAATATAAAAGTTGATTGTGGATGAGTTAATTGTATATGTATACCCTGCTCACGTCAATATCAACCTTGGCTTCTTGGACTAACACTAATCGGATCTCCTATAAAGCTCCTAGCACATTGGTCCAATGCTTGCCAAATTCCTTGATACTTTGGTTCATTATCTAGAAGAGAACAATTTACTAGTCAAACTTCGAGAAGAAACCATTTGTGAGTGAGTAGCCAATGCTCATAACTAGAAACTCTGATATCACTTATTGGAAAGAAACACTCGCGAGAGCCCATCAAAGAAAGCAATTATATAAACCAAGAGCCCAATTTTGATCCCAAAATTTAAGGTGGTAGATCCTAGACCCTTACTATATATTAGGTACTCTTTTTTTTTTAATATCTGTCACAATGTGGGACAAAGTTCATATTCATGAACCTAACAATGATATAGCCAATTTCACACAAAAAGTGATTAACATAGATGTTTTATTAGTTAGTTTTAACGTGTTTTAAGTAGTTTTATTGCTAATTAACTAGGAATCTAGTGAAAATATGCATTTTATAGTTAAAGTGTAAAAATTGCGTTTATATGGATTTTTATGGTGAAAACTTCATGTTTTGTAAGTTTAATGATTCAATCATCAAATGGTATATTTGGATGATTGATGATGGTTTGAAGTGGTTTAAATAAGATATGAAAGTGCAAAAGAGGAAATGCGAACAAGACCAAAAAGAAGTAAGTTTTCATAGCTTCAACGCCTTGTAGTATTTTGGCTATATCTTGAGTTACAATGATCGAATTGAGGTGATTTTTGAAACTAAGAGATAGATCTACATTTGGTATAAAGACATCAAAGCCCAGTTCGGTTGTTTTCCTTGTCAAAAGGTTGGAATACAAAAGTGAAACTCCGTTGTCGAAAGTTGAAACAAAGTTCTGATCAGGTGATGGTATTTTGATCATATCTCGGTCCACAGATTTCCAAATGGGATGATCTTAGGCATTGGAAAGCTAACTCAAAGGGCTACAACTTTCATGTTTTGCACAAGAGTTAATTCGGCTTCCATCATCGAGAAAATAGTAGATAAATCAGTACCAAATGCACAGAAGTGAAAATGTGACTTCATGAATACGTGGCTTGAAGTCGCGTATTCTCACCTGATTGCTGTAACTTGCTCATCAACTTGCCCTGCTTTCACACAACTTTTCCAACTCAATTTCAGCTATCAATCTCGGTTGTATCTGATCAAGAAAAGGTTGGGAAGTTGGAAAGACAACTCATAGAAGTTTCAAGAGTAAAAAATTACAACTAAAAACAACTCATTTGGCTCTTGAATTCTCTATAAATAGCAGCCTTTGAAATCATTTTCACAACTTTGAAAGGCTAGAGAAACTCACCAAAAATGTAGTATACAGTAGAATTTCTTTAGTTTATTAGTTAGGATAGTATAGAATAGTTAGTATAGTTTATCCTTCTTATATTTTTAGTTAGATTTGGATAAACATTAGAGAAGCAAAGATGGAGAGTTGGAGCTCATGTGATATAAGGGTGGCTTCTCTCCTATCCCTTTCTCTTTTGTATTTGAGTTCATGTTTATCTATAATACAAGTTTGGATTTGTTTTTCTTCATGTTCAGTTAAAGTTTATGCGTAGAGTATGGATGAACTTGCTATTTCTTGTTAGTGATGTTTAGTTGGTTATTTGATGATGTTATTTTAATCAAGTTATTTATCACTTTTGCTTATCTAATCATGATTAACCGGCCATTAGTTGTAATCATCAAAAGGTGTTAAGTTCGCAATGAAAATTGGAATTTAACACTAGTTCAAGGAAGTGATAAACCTAGAGAATTGACTTACCAGAGTAGAGGAGCACCTATGTGAATTTAGCGACTTGTTTCATGTAATTTCATAGAACAAATGAACTTGTAGTTAATTCATAACCACGAGAGTAGGTATGGCTTAATTACAAGTATAGTTGATTCACTACAAGAGTAGGTTTTATATAAATAAGGAAATTAGGCCATAACCAGTCAAGATAATAGTATTCACTTAACCAATAATCTCATTTGCAAGAGTAGTAATGAATTCCATACCTCTAGGAGATTTCTAGTATCATTTTTGTTATTTTTATGTATATGGTAGTCTAGATAATAAAGGAGTTCGAAAATCACCGATAATTGAAATCTTCCCTGTGGGATCGATACCTAATACTCCTATGAAAGTGGTTTTATTCCTTATTATCTTACATTTTCTACACTTCTTATATCTAATAAAACTCACTGATAAAATCTATGCCCCTAGTTTGTCGTGAAAAAAATTTAAGGCTCTATTTGGATTTTTGAGTATTTTAAAAATAATTTTTTATTTTTGGAGTTTACAATAGCACTCTCCAAAAACCCAAGAACATTCTATTCTATCAGGCTAAAGGGAAAGAAAAACCAAATTATTTGAGTATATTAACGAAGATGGAGGGAAGGGATGAAGGCGGAGGGCCACAAGGAGTGGGAAGGGAGTAGGAAAGATAGCAAATACTGACAATATTTTCAAGGAGGGTGTTCGGTAAGGAAAAAGAAGAAAGAGAAATAGGAAATTTTTTTGACAATTTGGTCGTGAGATTTAAGGAAAAAGTGGCATAAAATTGATGATGTTCATTTACTTTTGTGGAAAATATGTGTGTAAATATAATGGGGCCATAGGAGCACTTTTGCACATTAAAGGGAGATATGTATCGTATTAAAAGTTAGAAGGAAGTCTCTCAAAATTGTCAAAACACTTTAAGGAAGGTTTTCAAAATTATTCCTCCATTTAATCTCTTGCAAGTTAAAGAAGACATCCTTTTTATTTTTTATTTTGCTAATAATACCTGTTGAAGAACAAGTCAATGGAATCCACAAATAGTTTTACGGGTGGGGCAACTTTATACCACTGCTGACAGGTTGTCGATGCCTGTACAATAATAAAAATAAACCTAATTGTCAACAATAAGGATTCTGGATGTACAATGGATTACTAGATTCACCCTGATTCCGAAGAGTTTGCTAAATCCGATATATCAGAATTTATTCAAGAGAATTTGTTAGTTTGTATATAGGGCAAGTAGGGTCGAATCTACAGGGAATGGAAGTAATTTGTTTCTACTAAAGTTCAAGTTAACAATGGGGGAATTTAGGAAAATTAACAATAAGCTATACTAATCGAATATTGCAATTAAATAAAAATTAAATAGCAAACTGCAGAAACTCAAATAATATTGGACAGCTCTAGTCAAGAAGCAACTTCGGCAATAGTTCACCTAATTGATTATCCATGCATATATAATTCCAATTATTAACTAATAAATAAGTTATAACTGCTAAACAAGCGATGACAGTCGACTCCTCCTTACTGTGTCGATGACTGACGTATGCCCGTCAATCACTACTCTAATCAAGAAATAATTCTAGGTACTCCTGTAAGATTTAATTCTTCGATTGCCTTACATATTAAAGAATCTCTATTCTAACTAAATAACACACTACCAAGGTTATTTTAAATTAACCCGCGTATTCCCCTAACACAAATCCAATCATGCTAGTTGTCACTATTTTAGAGCAATTAAACAATTATGAATTCAATCCTCCAATTGACATTAGGTTGCTAAATTAATTCAACGTCCGGACCCAGGATATTCAATTAACAAAACAATCATAAACACTACAAACAGAGAATATGCAAATACCAGTAAATAAGAAGAATAAATAAAATTAATTCGATCTCATAATTTTTAGATAAACTAAATCCTCCGTTGTTCTTTGATTAGAAAAAGGAATCTAGTTTATCCCTGTTGAGGAGAACCCACGCAAAATTGTAGAGACAGCTGACGCGTACATTGTCCTCAATTCGGGAGGAAGAAACGATGGAATAAGAATAATGGAAAAACTACCAAGTCAAGAGATGACTAATTGTTTCCTCCTAGGTTCTCACGTACGAGCTATGTTTTCAGAACCGGACCGGATAGCGACTCGGCCGAGGTCAGGGGTCAGGGGTCAATGGGTTCGACCGGGGGTCGATAGGGGTCGAACCGGATGACGTCATAAATAAAAATTATTTAAAAATTAAAATATTATATATATAATATCTAATAATATATTGATATTAATAAAGGCATATTCATATATATTTGATGTTTCAAATATATTTAACAAGAAAATACAAAGAAATTAGAACAATCAAGTAGCAATTTATATTATTTAATAAATATTAACAAGTTTAGAATTAAAATTATGAATTTAATTGAAAAATAACATCAAATTTTAGGACAATATTTATAAAGTATCAAATATTTGAGCTATATCAATAAGTTTTAACAATTTAGGGGGTCAAAACATAATATTAAAAAGTTTGAATTTTTTTTAAAAAAAATTACTGTTGAACCGGAAAAACCGGTTTTTTTCCGGTCAAACCCGGTCAAACCCGGTTTTTGACCGGCTTTGACCGGATTTTAAATTTCCGGTTTTCTAATGTGACTCGGACCGGCTACCTGGCCGGTTTCCGGTTCGACCGGTTCGACCGGCCGGTCCGGTCCGAGTCTGAAAACAGAGCGTACGAGGGAAAAGAAAAAGATCCAAAAGATGAAAAAGTCAATTGCGAAAAGGGAGTCAAGAATGACGGCTCCTATTCTCCTATCTAAATCCTACTCTTAGATCGTCTCCCTCGTATACGGCTACTAGCAAAAGAAAAGGAAAAGAGTCCTACTACTACTAATCCGTCGTCCTTCCATTATCAGATAAGGAAATAATTTTCAATTTTATCTTTAATTAGTCTCGTATATTCTATTATCACTCAAACTTTTCCGCTAATCACTATCAAATTGGCACCTTTTAATGGTATTTTATTTCACTCCCTGCAATAAATATAAATTTTCAAAAGTGAGTAGAATCTGACAATTAATCCATATTTGGTAAGCTAATAGGGAAAATTAATTATAAAATAAATAACAAAATTGTAACCTATCAACTGCCAACATCGTTAGATATTTTAGCGACATATATAGGAATAATTTGGAAACCTCCCTTCATATTTTGCCTAATATCAATTACTCTTTTTGAAGTTTTAAAAATATCATTGACCTTCATCAAAATCATATCTTTTGTAACAAACCCATTCCTACATCATAAAAATACTTAAAATAATCATCTAAAGAGAGAGATTATATTGTCCTAACTTTATCCTTTTCTATTGCCCTATCTTGAATTTTTACGAAATTGATTTCTAACATACATTTGCAAGGAAGAACTAAAAAGATTGGTAGAGTACTAAGTGCAATAATAATTGATAGAATAGTTTTTTTCTAATTTTCGCTTTTACTAGATTTTATTTTGCTAACATAATTGTCAGAATAATTATAGATTGGTGTATGAAGACTAAAATGTGGCAAAGAGAGACAACAGCGCGCATTCAACAATTATTAGATTAGCCATTTTAATACATTTTAATATATTTGAATTTATTATCTTCCTTTTTTGGTTAGAATAATGAGCATAATTTGATATAAGGTGGACTAGGAAGATTAAAAGTCGAGGGAGGGGGTTTTAAGGAAATAATAATAATAATTAGAATTGCCAAATCTTATAGAATTTACTTTCTTTTCCCATTTTTTTTGCATAAAGTTTTTTGTAAGCGAGATTAAATATAGTATTGGTATAGAAAGACAAAACTAGGGGACTGGTGATATTAAGCATTTTCTCTTCCAACTTTTTGTTTGGCCTACGTAAATTTTAGCTCTAGTAAGGCTTATTTAATATAAAGTTCGTATAGAAGGGCTTAGAAGTTTGAAAGGATAAGGGTGACTAAATTCAAATATATGTGTTAAGTTATTGTCATTATAGACTTAGATTTTTTTGGTTATATATATTATTTGCCTAAATGATTATTATACTGTCAAGGATAATTTAATAACCAGTTGGCATAAGAAGATAAAATAACTAAAATGCTTCAAGTGTAAAATTGAAAAATGAAAAGGATAGACAAAGAAAGGGCATTCGAAAGTTTGTAAGCAAAATCTTTTTCTTTTGTTTTCTGAGAGTGTGCAAACAAATTCTTCGTTTACTTTTCAAAGAAATAACAACAACCAGAAATTTCAAATTAGTCCGGTTGAATGTTGATACTTATCCTAAGTTTTAACTTGCAGGAAAAATCGGCCGGATTTCCTATTAAACATAAATAGGAGGGGTTTGACAAAAGGCTGTCTTGAGTTCAAATACAATCAAGAATCGGCTAGCAATAGACTTGGAGACGCCATTGATGATATACTAGATATTCCTGACAATATTAACCCAAAAACCTGTGATGGTGTCCTTATTTATTTATTTTTTTCTTTTCATTAGTGGTTGTGAGTATAATAATTCTTTGATGAAAATTATTGTCTAGTGCCAAACGTGCATGTTTTGGTGACGAAAGAAGCATAAAGCAACAAAAAAAAAAAAGATATAAATTTCTTGTGTCAAATTGTAAATGCGTATTAATATTAATATTTAAAATTGCCATATCACTCTTTTTACCCTTTTAAAATGAATCCAATCTTTGACTAAGAAAAGACATAATTCATTCTCATTTGTCGGAAAAATTATATGGACGCTTTAAAGAGTAAAAACAAGTACCGGTCGGCAAATGGGAATTCAACTTTTACTGCACCAACTGATTCTGCAATCGTGTCCCGGAAGAAAAGCCAACTTAGCAATATGGACTTCGCATACATTTGATGGACTGCCTAAATTCTTTTTGATGTTTTAATCACTTGTATGATTACTATGAAAGGGTGAATAGACTAAGTGCATTTGGTATATCACTAATTTTCTTGACATGACATCGTACCAAATTTGTTAGCAATCAATCATCTGTTTAAACTTTAAATTCTAACTATATCGTTGGCCGAGGTCACGACCCCTTTGACGGCAATTTTGCAAAGAATTACCTATAAGTAGAGATCAATCTCCTCCAGCTTATATCTACACTTCTTATATCTAATAAAACTTACTGATAAAATCTATGCCCCTAGTTTGTTGTGAAAAAATTTAAAGTTCTATTTGGATTTTTGAGTATTTTAAAAATAATTTGTAATGGCTAAGCTGGAGCCTAGTTAGCTGACGTCAGGAAGTTAGTTAGGAGGAGATATTCCAAATAACAGATTGCATGTGTTGGTTAGTTGATCGTGCATGTGAGTCATTTCATATTGCATGCGTTAGTTATATTGTTAGAATACCAGAAACTAGTATAAAGCAGAGGAGGAAGATAAGAGATGTAGCTTTTGGATGTAAACATTTCTCATTTTCGTCTATACTATCCCAGTCTTCCTTCTGCTCTTTCTTCTCTCTTTCTCCGTATCTACATTTCTCTTATTTTCTGTCTTGAATTCGTTCCTTGTGGTGCAAGTCCAGTACAATTGGTATCAGAGCTTGCGGTCCTTGGATCTGCAAGCTCAGCTACTGAATCTGTAGCTGACTATGGCAAAGGGCACCAGAATGAAAGGCTTCGAAGAACAGCTGAAGAAGCAAGATTCACGGATCCAGAGCATCCTTGAAGCCAATGCAGCTGAAAGACTAGCACTGGAAGAGAAGTTGGTGACAAATCACTCTGATATGAAGGCGCTCTTGGAAGCAAACTCAGCTGAGATGAAAAATTTCATGGTTTCCATGAATGCTCAATACACCGCTTTTGTGAGAAGCTTGCAAAGCGACCGAGGGATCTTAGGAATTTCACCAGACAACACAGAGAGACAACCTGTCCAAAGGCCTCAGAGAAACTTGGAGTTGGGGCTGTCCAGTCAAGGAGAGAAGAATTTCCTACCTGTAGGGACTCCTAAGGTGGAATTTCCCAAATTTGATGGCTCTAACCCCAGAGAGTGGGTTAGGAGATGTGAGAAGTTTTTCCGTTTATGTCGCATTCCAGATTCGCAGCAAATGGATTTAGTGGAATTGTATCTGGATGGAAAAGCTAGTATCTGGTATCAAGGCTTCAAGATGGACAAGGGGGAGTTACGATGGGACAGATTCAGCCAAGAGTTTTGTAGTAGATTTGGGAATTTAGGGGAGGATGATGTTATAGAGGAGTTTAACAAGCTTCATCAGACTTCCACAGTAATCGCCTACCAAGAAAAGTTTGAAGAGCTGCGAGCTACCATGATGCTCAAGGTCCCTGGTCTTACTGAATCTTATTATATTTCCAGTTTCCTGAGTGGACTAAAGGAGGAGATTAAGTCTGTAGTCAAGATCCACAAACCTGCAACCTTGCAATCAGCATTTGAGAAGGCGAGATGGCAGGAGCATTATTTACAGGTTATGGCTAAGCAACACAGGATGGCTATAAAACCAACTCTAGTTACGGAGACAATACAGAAGAAGCCTGCACATCAGGTGTTTGACAGCAGCAACAACAAAACTACCCCCTAAGGCTTTAGGAGGATTACCCCCACTGAGTTCCAGTATAGGAAGGATCACAATTTATGTTTCAAATGTGGAGAGAAGTTCTCCCCTGGGCATGTTTGCAGGAATAAGGGAATTCATTTGCTGCTAGCAGATGAGGGTGAGGCTCAAGTAGAGGAAGTAGCAGATGAAGAGGATGAGGTGATTGAGTATCAAGGCAACAAGTATGGTAGGGATGTTACACTATCCCTCCACTCAGTTTCTGGCCAATTGTCTTCCAGTACCATTAAAATGTTGGGATATTATGGTGATCAAGAGGTGTCAATCCTGCTGGATGGAGGTAGCGCCAACTGTTTCATAAAGCCAACTATTGCTCAACTCTACCCTGAAGCTGTTGAGAATCATAAACCTTTTAAAATCAGAATTGCTGATGGGAAAGAATTAGTTTGTGAGCAATAGATTCCTGATATGAAGTGGATAATGCAAGGCCATCATTTTACTCACAATGTGTATGTACTAGACTTGGAACCGTACGACCTGATTTTGGGGGTTGACTGGATGAAGTGTTATAGCCCCATGACTTTTGACTTTCAAAAGCTGTCATTATCATTTGAGAAGGAGGGTGAAATGGTGCTACTACAAGGGGATTCCCACTCTGCTAAGGTGTTGATGAAGCAAGGAGTATCAGCCCAGAAATATTGCAGAAACAAAATCAGAACAGCCTTGCAACACTCTTGCATGATATGAGTACAAAACTCACAGGTAACTACTGTGCCCAAAACACTCACTCAATTACTTGCTCAATATGATGACATATTTGCTGCACCTACAACTTTACCCCCCAACCATAGCCTCAGTCATCAAATACCTTTGAAACCTGATGCTAAACCTTTCAAGATTAGCCCCTATAGGTATCTCCACAGGCAAAAAACAAAAATAGAAAGGCAAATCAAGGAAATGTTGGCCACTGGTATCATCCAAACTAGCCATAGTCCTTTTGCATCCCCAGCCTTACTAGTTAAAAAGAAGGATGGCACTTGGAGGTTATGCATTGACTATAGACAACTTAACAGCCTCACTATCAAAGACAAGTTTCCCATCCCAATCATTGATGACCTCCTTGATGAACTGCATGGTGCCAAAATTTTTTCAAAGATTGATTTGAGGTTAGGGTACCATTAGATAAGAATGAACCCATCTGATATCCAAAAAACAGCTTTCAGAACCCACTCTGGCCTTTATGAATACTTAGTGATGCCATTTGGCCTCACTAATGCACCAGCAACCTTCCAGGCTTTAATGAACTCGGTATTTGAACCTTTTATTCAAAAATTTGTGCTAGTGTTCTTTGATGACATTCTAGTTTACATCCCGGATTTTGACTCCCATCTCAAACACCTCTCCCTTGTTCTTGACACCCTCAGAAATCACTCTTTATATGCAAAAATGTCTAAGTGTTCATTTGGGCAAGATAGAGTAGAGTACTTGGGGCATATAGTTACTGGTGAGGGAGTCTCTGCTGATCCTGCAAAAGTGGAAGCTATGCTGTCCTAGCCATCTCCTACCACTGTTAAAGGTTTAAGGGGCTTTTTGGGACTGACAGGTTACTACCGAAGATTTGTGAAGGGATATGGGAAGATAGCTAAACCTTTAACTAATCTGCTAAAGAAGGATGGTTTTGAGTGGGATGAACAAGCTGAGCATGCTTTCCAAGAACTCAAACATGCTTTGACTCAAGCTCCTGTACTAGCACTACCTGATTTCTTTGGAACGTTTGTATTGGAAACCGATGCTAGCCAAAAGACCATTGGAGCAGTTTTGATGCAGCAAGGTAGGCCTATTGCTTTCATGAGTCAAGCACTTGGACCCAGAAATCAAACACTATCCATATATGAAAAGGAGTTATTGTCATTGATTACTGCAGTAGGGAAATGGAGACACTACTTGCTAGGAACTCACTTCATAATCAAAACTGATCATGAAAGTTTGAAATACTTACTGGAACAAAAAATCACTACACCTCTCCAGCAAAAATGGTTAGCAAAGCTGATGGGACTAGACTATGAGATCCAATATAAAAGGGGTAAGGATAATTTGATGGCTGATGCTCTATCTAGAAGGTTGGAAGGAAGGGACGAAGGGTCAGGTAGCGAGGAGGTGCAGGTCCATGCCATAACCACAGCAAAGCCATTATGGTTAGCAAGGGTCTCAAGCAGTTATAATGGGGATGAGAAGGCCAAGGAACTACTGACTGCACTAGCCATGGACAAATCTAGTGTGCAAGATTACACATGCCAACAAGGGATTATCAGGTATATGGGAAGAGTGTATATTGGGAGTAACTCAGAGTTAAGGTCTCAGCTCATCAATTGCATGCATGATTCTGCAATTGGAGGGCACTCGGGGAACCAAGGAACATACCAGAGAATGAAGAACTATTTCTATTGGTCGGGCATGAAAAAGGATGTGGAGTCTTACGTACAGTCTTGTGATATTTGCAAGAGGAGTAAAAGGGAGCATTGCCCCTACCCAGGATTATTGCAACCATTGTCAATTCCTGAGCAAGCAGGGCAGGAAATTTCTATGGATTTTATTGAAGGGCTACCCAAATCATATGGTCATGATGTCATTTTTGTGGTAGTAGACAGTTTTACAAAATATGCTCACTTCACCTCCATGACTTCTCACTACACCACTAAGAGTGTGGCTCAGGTATTCTTCGACCAAATATTCAGGCTACATGGGCTGCAAAATGGGATTGTATCTGATAGAGACAAAGTGTTCACTAGTATATTCTGGCAAGAGCTTTTTAAGCAAGGAGGGACTGATCTAAGCTTCTCTTCTTCCTATCACCCTCAGTCTGATGGACAAACTGAGAGGGTGAATAGGTGTTTAGAGACTTACTTAAGGGCTATGTGCTTGCAGCAACCAGGCCATTGGAAAAAGTGTTTACCTGTAGCTGAATGGTGGTACAACACTAACTTCCACTCCAGTTTGCAGATGACTCTGTTCCAAGCTTTATATGGCTACAAACCATCCTAACTGAGTTTGAACACAGGTGACACTCAAGTTGCTGCGGTGGAGGATTGGATAAAGGAAAGGTTAAACTAGAATACATTGCTTAGGGAAAATTTATTGCAGGCTTAGAACCGAATGAAGCAGTTTACAGATAAACATAGAATAGATAGGTCCTTTGCTGAGGGTGATTGGGTGTATCTCAAGTTGCAGCCGTATAGACAGACTACGGTAGCACTAAGGAGAAACTTGAAGCTGGCAGCCAAGTATTATGGGCCATATCAGGTGGAAAAGAAGATTGGGTCAGTTGCTTATAGGCTCAAGCTTCCACAGGGTGCTGCTATTCACCCTGTTTTCCATGTTTCACTCTTGAAACCAACGTCTAAGGGAGCTCCTATCAGCAATGAATTGCCACAAGTATCGGAGGAAGGGTTCTACACTACTGCTCCCACTGCAGTCTTGGACAGAAGAATGATAGACAGGGCTGGTCAGCAGGTGGAGCAGGTCTTAATTTGTTGGAAGAACATGAATGAGGAGGATGCTACCTGGGAAGATTTGACTGTTATACAAAGCCAATTCCCATCCTTCAATCCTAGAGACTAGGATTGTTTGAAGGGAGGGCAACTGTAATGGCTGAACAGGAGCCTAGTTAGCTGACATCAGGAAGTTAGTTAGGAGGAGATATTCCAAATAACAGATTGCATGTGTTGGTTAGTTGATCGTGCATATGAGTCATTTCATATTGCATGCTTTAGTTATATTGTTAGAATACCAGAAACTAGTATAAAGCAGAGGACGAAGATAAGAGATGTAGCTTTTGGATGTAAACATTTTCATTTTCGTCTATACTATCCCAGTCTTCCTTCTGCTCTTTCTTCTCTCTTTCTCCGTATCTACATTTCTCTTATTTTCTGTCTTGAATTCGTTCCTTGTGGTGCAAGTCCAGTACATAATTTTTTATTTTTGGAATTTACAATAGCACTCTCCAAAAACCCAAAAACATTCTATTCTGTCAGGCCAAAGAAAAAGAAAAACCAAATTACTTGAGTATATTAACGAAGATGGAGGGAAGGGATGAAGGTGGAGGGCCACAAGGAGTGGGAAGGGAGTAGGAAAGATAGCAAATATTGACAATATGGTCAAGGAGGGTGTTGGGTAAGGGAAAAGAGGAAAGAGAAATAGGAAAATTTTTTGACAATTTGGTCGTGAGATTTAAGGAAAAAGTGGCATAAAATTGATGATGTTCATTTACTTTTGTGGGAAATATGTGTGTAAATATAATGGGGCCAAAGGAGTACTTTTGCACATTCAAGGGAGGTATGTATCGTATTAAAAATTAGAAGGGAGTCTCTCAAAATTGTCAAAACACTTTAAGGAAGGTTTTCGAAATTGTTCCTCCATTTAATCTCTTGCAAGTTAAAGAAGACATCCATTTTTATTTTTTATGTTGCTAATTATACCCGTTGAAGAACAAGTGAACGAAATCCACAAATAGTTTTAGGGGTGGGACAACTTTATACCACTGTCGACATCGTTAGATATACAAATTTTTGTGGAATAAATAGGAATAATTTGGAAGCCTCTCTTGATATTTTGCCTAATATCAATTACTCTTTTTGAAGTTTTAAAAATATTACTAGCCTCCATCAAAATCATATCTTTTGTAACAAACCCATTCTTACATAACAAAAATACTTAAAATAATCATTTAAAGAGAGAGATTATATTGTCCCAACTTTATCCTTTTCTATTGTCCTATCTTGAATTTTTACCAAATTGATTTCTAAAATATACAAATTTTTTTTTAAAGGAAAAAAACCGTCTTGAGGAATTCATGTTGTGCAAAAACGTCTATGTTTTGCAGGTATAAAATTGCTGATAAAGCAAAGAGTAAGTTCTTCAATGGATAGCTAACTATTTTCGGCCACTTTAAGAAAACAAAGAAAGCTTACTAGATATTTGATTCAATTTAGGTTCATTTAGTTTACCTCCATCATTTAGGTTCATTCAACCCAAACTCTTTATTCGATTAACTATATAAAGAAACTAAACTACTTAAATATTATACAGTTAATACGTTGATACATATATTATGATCTATTTATTCCATAAAAGTTCATCCATAAAACCTAACAGATAGCTTATTCTTTTCGGCCAAATCCCTAGCTGTCACCTTTGAAGTAATCATCAGAACTACAGCCAAAAGGCATAGGAAGATAATTGCCTTGGAACCCATTTTTGTTTTCCTCACACAACTTGGTTTATGAACTCAAGATTTGGTTTGAGAACATGAGAAGGGTGAGGAAGCTGGAGCATTCTCTTCTCTATTTATAGGAAAATTTACAGGACATGGTTCTCGAAGAGGGAGAGATAGGACCCGGGGCAGGAATGGTTGCAGAAGCAATCGTTCCTGAAGGTTACGCGTATTTCGCACATGGCGTAACTCTGTTTGTATACGGTGTAACTTACTTTCAATAACATTTAACTCTAAAACAAAATTTTATGGATCCCACACATATTGTTAAAAACGAGGCACAAGATGAAATCTGAACCTTACAATTTTTTTTAGCCAAATCTTGACCATGAATTGTCAGGAACGGGTGCTTCCTGCAATCGTTCCTGCCCCTTTTCCGGGAGAGACAAAGTATGCATGGAAATTTGTCGACCCCACGATTGAGTTGGCAGTTGAAGATAATTATGATTGCAATATCGAACTTATCACAGCTTGGATTTCCTGTGGCATTATTCAAAGAGAAAATTCCAAATTTATGATGAATTTCAAAAAATTTCTGCAAAGAGGACAATTTGAGAATGCAATTCTGTCTAGGGGGTCTTCGTATTCAGCAAATGGAGCTCACATTTGCTGAATACAAAGTCACTCCGCATTTTTACACCCAGAAAGCCATAAAAAAAAAGTTATACATGACCTCGCATTTGGGAAATGCGAGGTCACTGACCTCACATTGACCTCGCTGACCTCGGTGGTGGAGAAAACATGACTTCAAGTTGCGTTTTGTGAAGTCGCGTTTTCAAGTTGCGTTTTCAATTCTACAAGGAACCTGAAGAAAACGCAACTTAGAAAAACGCGACTTCCAGTGGCGTTTTGTTAAGTCACGTTTTCATTTTTGCAAGAAACCTGAAGAAAACGTAATACGCTTCTTCCAGACCACCACCAGGATATTTGGTATTCATTTCTGGTCACGTATCAATATGGTCCAACTTGCCATATTGATTTTTTATAATAAACACCAGAAATATGCATACGGATGTCAAAAGTATTTGTGCACTTGCAATAAATGTACAAGACAAATCGAGTGACAACTCTATGTAATCATCAATGTAATCAAGAATATGTTTGAAAAGCTACTCATATTCCGCACAAAAATGGCAAATTCATACCTTTGTTCTTAACTGTAGTAGGCACATTTTTTAATCGTGTAAAAGAAGTCACCGAAGAATTCAAAAAATTTCAATTTGTCCAGTCTCAAACCTGTGACTTTTTATTACTAGTTTTAATAGGAGTTAATAATATTTTGTTCCTTTTGAGTAGGGTGTATGATCACACTTTGTCCCCTTGAACGAAAAATATATACAATCTTGTCCTCCTTAAGATCAGATGGTAACTAATTTATCAACACCATTAACCAAAGTGATTTAATGACTGAACTGCCAATGTTGCAGTGATGCATGGCCAAATACAATGCTCAGGTGCTACGAGGTATAAAGGAATAACAAAAGAAAAAATAAATAGGATCGATTAAGGAGAGGCATCTCTAGAAATTAGGGTAAACTCTATCTAACACTCTATTACTCAAAATTGGGCCATATTCTTAGGGGATCATTAGTAAATCAATGAAAGAAGTAAGGGCTGCTGGTTATTATTGGAATTGTCTGTAGAGTTTTAATTCTGAAGTTGTAGTTTATGCTGTACATGTTGGTTAAAGAATGTTGAGTTTAAAGCTAAAATTCCAGATTTTTGCTGCTTTGACCATTTGTATAGGTTTTGCCAATGATTACAGAAGTTGCCGTTCATCAGGAATCATTTTGAGGGAAAAATTGAAAGAAACAAATTTTAGATTCTTTTACAGTGTTAAAAAGTGCATCATCCATTATTTTGGGGATTAAAATGTGATTACCAACTAGCTCGAAGGGGTAAACAGTGACTTTTATTCTGTCAATCGGCAACTTCTACACCATTCCTATTTCTATTCTAATCTATCAAAAGGAGGGCCTAACTAGACTAAGTGAAGCCATAGGTACTATTTAATATTTAACATCTAGAAATAAATATTCGTTAGAGACTCAAAAATAAGTTATGGTTGTCAAGGGAAACCTAGAAAATAAAATAAAGCGCTTCTTCTAAATATTGCCAAGAAAAAATGGTGAAAAAAGTCACCGTCCATGTTAAAGGAAAAAAAAAGGATGTAATTCAGAAAAGTAGCACTGCATTTGGTTGGCTCACATATTTTCCACCCCACAAAGAATCGCCTGTAGAAGCAAATTTTTATCTGTTTCAAATTGAAAATTTTGTAATAATTGTAAAAAAAAAAAGAAATCAAATTAAAAAAATCATACCAAGTTGAATGTTGATAAGTGACTAATTTACGCTTTATTTAAATGATATTTTATGTTATTTTTAGTCACTTTGGTTATATTATTGGAAGAAAAAGAATCATTTTGGCTATAATTGGTGAAAAATGCTTTTAAGTGATTAAATGAGATTTTTATCACTTTTTACTTGGATTTTGTGAATTTTGACAGTTTTGACACATCTTGGTATTTCGACTATAACTTGAGCTACAGTGATCGGATTGAGATGATTCTTGAACCAATTTGAAGATAAGAGATAGACCTACAATTGGTGAAGACATTGAAATCCAGTTCTAAGATTTTCCAGATCAAAAAGCCGAATTACAGTAGCCAATTTCTATTGGTTGAAGCTGAAACAAAATAGTGAGCAGTCAAGGGTATTTCGGTCATTTCTCAGCCTACAAAAATCCAAATGAGGTGATTCTTGATGCATTGGAAAGCTAACTCAAAGAACTACAAGTTTCATGTTTTGGTCAAGAGTTAATTCAGTCTGCACCATCAATAAACGTTCAGTTGAAGTTGGCAAAATCGGAGCAGCAGTGAAGATTGAACAGAAATTGCACAAAAAGTCAATGTAGCAATCCGGCCGGAACTTGGCCGGATTTCTGGCCGAATTGTGGTCAGAAAAGGTTGCTCTCTACGCGGACAACTTTTTTCAACTCCAAAAAGTCACAGTAATGCTAGACATGTGAAAACACTTTGCAGCTGTAAAAGGGAGGTGTAAAGCCTCATTTCTTGACCATTTTTGTCTTGAAATAGCCAAAAACTTGCAAGATTCAAGGGAGACATACGGGAGAAAGCTTGGGAGTGCAGAGATGTAGTTCTTCTATTTTCTGAGTGTTAGATTAGTTTAGTATAGAGTAGTATAGTTCATCCACTCTTGTATATTAGTTAGATTAGGATGAAGATTGGGATGAAGAAGGAGGAGTTGAAGCTCATGTGACAGGGGTTTTCTCTTCTCCAACTCTTTATCTTTTGTATTGGATTCTTAAGTATGGTTAATATACCAGTTCTGGATTTTATGTTACTTATGAGTCTTTAAAGTTTTTGCCTTGGGTTTGGTTGAAATTTCTATGATTGTTGGTGTTTATTATTTGACTATTTGATTGCTATGATTTGAGAAAGTTATTTAGCACTTTAGCTCTTTCAATCATGATTAATCTAGTACCATTAATTGTGATTATCTAAGGTGTTATTTCTGCAATAAAAATTGAGATTTAATACTAGTTCAATAAGTGTTAAACATAGGGAGTACACTCACGAGAGTAGAGTTGCACCTATGTGGTTTTGGTGATTAATTTCATGTAATTTCATTGAAGAAATGAACTTGTAGCTAATTTTATAACCATGAGAATAGGTATGGATTAGTTATGAGTATAATTGATTCACTACGAAAGTAGGTTTCATATGCATAAGAAAATTACACCATAACTAGGCTAGATAGTAGTGCTCAATAATTCAAAAATGGCACTTGCATGAGTTGTTAGGAAAATCATAACCTAAGGAGCTTTCAATTGTTATTTTGCATAAGTTCAGTAGGTTTCATTTCTTATATTTCATTGATGGTCTAAATAATAGAGAAGTTTTAGTAACACCAGTAATTGTTCAATCTTTCTCGTGGGATCGACCCGATACATGCCCTAAACCACTAATTTGACCTATATACTTGCAGTCAACGGGTATAAATCAGATTTTAACTTGTACGTATATCAAAAACCCGTCAAATGTTACTCGTGATGCTATGAAATAGAAACCCAATTAAAAAATCTCGTCAATTACCGAGCAAAGGAAAAAAGGAAAAAAAGGTATCCACCCATATTCATGGCCAAAATTTACAGCAATTAGAAGGAAAATACAAACAAATAGATCCACAACATATTAAAAAAAAAAGAAACATGTATCTTCTATCCATAATAAGAAATAATTTCTATTATGGTTGAAGAAATTGCAAGCTAACTAGAACTACTTTTTTTTTCTGTTAATGTTGCTGCTAACACTTCATTATTTGGCTATAGTGAAGAGTTAGACTTACCATTTGAAGACATTTTGTGATGCCCAGTGCAAAATATATCTTGGCAAAGTAATTTTCAGTTCGAAAAAAATTATAGAAAAAATTTCACCAGAGAGATAGAGGCTCTTAAATGGCAAAATCCAGGCAAAGAAAGTGGGTTGCAGTGGCTGCAATTCCTGCACAGTAGTCTCAAAATCATAAAACGATCAACTCACTTTCCCCAAAAAAAAAAAATTAAATAAAAGGATCAACTTATAGAGTAATTTGGCAGAAATCAAGCACAAGGAAGTACCAAAAGAAAACTATTTTGCTAGTTCACAAAAAAAAAGGAGAAAACAAAGAACTAAAAAATTGTCCCAGTAAATCTGATTCCTCCAGCACGCAAATAAAAGCGTCAAATATAACCTAAGTCAATTAGTTCTTTACAAAATAAGAAAAAGCAGGAAAACAGAGAGCTTACTGGACCAAAGGCAATAAGAAGAATCAAATGACCTGAAGGTTCAGAAACTTTGGGCTTTCTCTCTTATGCATAAGGAAATTTTGATTCAAAATAGTTAATGTTTGCACTTTTATAGATAATATCTTCAAATATTTGACAACTGCGTAAGAATATTAATTTATTATTTATAATCTAAAAATTAATTTAGCAGTCGAAGAATTTTCAATTACTAATAGTGATGTAAATAGCAATATCTACATATTTCAATTTCATAAAATCAAAAGTCTAAGCATTTTTCAAGGTGGAATGTGCATTCATATTTATTTCATACTGATATTCAGCTTTTGATTATGTGTAAGTGGTAAAAAAAGGTTTAAAAAAATAAGCAAGATCGGGGAATTTGTATATAAAACTTACATAAAGATTGGGGTGTGAATTTTTTTCTTTAGAAAATAAATTATTATAAAAAGTTTTGATTTAATATTTAAAAGCTAAGGGTATCTATGTCTAACAAATACTATGGATTTAGTACGAAAAAGTGTGGAGATAAAACGGCAAAGAAAAGTGTTACAATATAGGATTGAAACTAAATACTAGCTTATCCCACTTATTAAATTTTAAAACACCTAATCAACATACTAAACATGTTTTGTTATACTTGAAACATTTTTAGTTATTAAAGCACTTTATCAAAGGAAAAAATTTTCCCCAAAATGCTAAATATATTCTGCAATAAAGATAGCATGCAATTGTTGTAGGCAATAGTTGAAAAAAATTGACACATATTAATGGATGTAACAATCTCAAGACAAAACCAAAATAATGAATATGCCAACTTTCACAACAAAACTCAAATATAAATTTCAATATTATTTACTTTTTAATAATTCTACATTTACAAAAATATGTAAGTGTAAGAAAATGATAAAATGGCTGGACTCATTTTCCTTTTTTACCACGAGCCTGGGCTTCCTCATTGAAAATTTGGAGCCCAAGACACAATTCACCCTTATGTTGTGTTATGGCCCAAAACCTTCTCTCACTTTGCATTCACCCTTGAAGCCTTTCCATGCCAACTGCCTCAAGCCTCTCATTCCGACGTCCAATAGACTCTTCAACACGACTCGATGCTGCAAAGAATATTGCCAATTTAACAGAAAAAAATATGATTAACAGAGCAACAATGATTATGCGACTAAACTATATACAGATAACACAAGTCTATCCAATTTTATCAGCCCATAAAATCACTAAAATAAAAAAAAGGAGAGCAAAAGAAGCAAATTACCCAAGTATATTAACGAAGATGGAGAGGAGGGATGAAGGTGGAGGGGCACAAGAAGAGGGGATGGGAGCGGGGTTAGCAAACACCAACCATTTGTAGTTGCGAAGGTAACTGAACACCAAGACTTCAAGGAGGGTGTTGGGTAAAGAATGGGGAGAAGGGGAAAGAGAAATAGGCGGGGGAGGTTGGATTGAGTGTTAAGGTTGAAGAAATTATAAATGAGAGATCCTGAGTTTAAAACCTTTAATTTATAAAAAATTTAAAAAAATAAGCAGAAAATTTGATAATTTGGTCATGAAGGTAAAGGAAAGAGGGACATAAGGGTGATGATTTTCATTTCCTTTTGTAGAAAATATATAGAGATGACAATTAGGTCGAGTCATGGGTTGGCTGGTCAAGTTGAGACTCAAGTATCCTAAACCGCAAGTCAACTCGAACATAACCCGAAAAATTAAATGGGTCAACTCCCTTGATCCGCATATAGTTGTTAATTTTACAAATTACTCGAACTCGACTTGAATTACTTGCATGCTTAAATTTTTGTGGCTTCTCACGTAGTATGGTGGGCATTTGTATGATAGAGTTTCTATATAAATATACAAAATTGTAACCCAATCCTAGATTTTGTATATATTGCTTGTAGTAACTTTTTGGTTTTCCTTTTTTGTAAAAAAAAAAAGAACAAAAATAAAACTGTGACACTTTCACAAATAAAATCTTTTGTTTTCACTTAATATTCTTGATTGCATTCTCATAATACTAATTGATAGCCTTGGTTAGTTTTCTTTTTTTTTTTTACTTTATGCCCCCAATTTATTTATTAATTATAAATTTACACATTAAATGGATCAAATGAGTCAACCTATAGTTGACCTGATTTGGACCTATTTGCTTGGCAAGTTACTCGGCTCTAACTTGATTTTAACTCAAACATGAAGAATAAATTTACACCTGCTAAATTCATACTAGGTTCAAATTGTATTTTCATGTCGTATCTAGAATTACTATGCCTAGTTTGGAGTCACGCTCATCTTAACTAATGCAAGTTTAAAAAATGCTAGTATGTGGTCCCATAAAAATCAATTGGCTGACCTACATCTCATAACTTCGTAAAGAAATTTCACTTTGGCAATCAACAATTGTACGGAACCACGAAAGGATCCAAATTCCAATGGCCCCTAAACTCAACCTCTGCCAAGACCGGAAGCCTTAGAAAAACAAGTTACTTATATCACACTTGGAGATATATATATATATGTATATAGGCGAATTTCTCATAATATTGCTAAAATAAAAAATTATCATAAAATCGATGCAGTTTGGGAGGGGTTGCTAATTTAGGGGTCGCCGCATTTCCGATACGAGGCTTCCAATAAAAATACTTTTAATTTTCATTTTATTTTGATTGCTTTAGTTTTTTTTTCTTTTTTGCAAGTTTTCGCCACTCATCAGCATTTACCATAGCCACTTTTATTTTTTTGTTAACGCCGCAAATCAAATTTGTAGCGTTAGTTTTTTTTTTCCAATTTTGGCCAAAATAATATTTTTTAAAGTGAAACCACAATTTTTTTTAAAAGTGATTATGCATTTTTTTTTAAAGTAAAACCGCAAATCTCAATTGCCGCGATAGTTTTCCCACCGTCGATCACATAACCAATGGTCGTAGTTCCACAACTTATTAAATTTTTTTTTTATTTTTTATAAAAAAGTGACGGTGAGGCCTTAATTTTTTTTTTAAAATAATGCCGCAATTTGAATTTGTGACATTAGTTATCCGCCAGATCTACAAAATCAAAGGTACTAATTTAGTCCAAAAATAATTTCCAGTCAAAGTAGCATGTTGACTTTTGGTCCCTAACTTTTGATGTTTACAAAACAATGGATAATACTAATATCTTTTCAAGAAATATTTTTAGTTGTGAAGCAAATCAGATTCAAAGATCAAGTGCAATTGAAAGGGACAAAGGCTGCTGAAAGCTGTCGGACGCTTGGATCGGACGTCCGATAATCATTGCACAACTTCGGACGCATAAAGAACTCCACCACCGGACGTCCGAAGGAAATAAGACATTCCCCCTGGATCACTGACCTCCATCGGACGCAAGCATCGGACGTCCGATAGGATCTTTCAAAGTCGACGAAACCATCGGACGCTGAATATGTCTCCACCGGAGGTCCGATAAAAACAAGATGATTTCTTAAATCTCTTTGTTTGCTGTCGGACGCAAAAAACACGAGTACCGGACGTCCGATACTCCAACGGCTAGTTGACTCTTCAACTACTTTCTATCCGTTGGAAGCATTAATGAGGCACTTTTTTGGTCTTATATAAATAGTGGTTGGTCAGATATTTCATACAACTTTTGCACACTAAAGATACAAAAGATCCAGAGTGATTTTAGTGAAAAAATACTCTTCAAAGAAGATTTGTAGTCTTAGTGGTGTGAGATTCATTGTAAGCTTTTCATTTGTGAGTGAATCTTTCATGAGTATAGCTCTGTGAGGGTTGTCTTGAGGGATAGTAAAACTTCCTAACTTGACCGAGTGGAGTTCGAGGCAAGGAGGAGGTGAACCTTCCTTTGTACACAAGAGTGATTGTAATTCATCAACTTGAAGAAGTTTATTTGAATTAATCTACAAGCTCAAGAGGAGTTGGGTAGTTAATTGGTTTGTTATTCTTTTCTTTTTATTTACTTATTGTAACGTTTGTGATCTTTACATTGTTTATCTCTTCCACTTGGTTGTCTTCGATCCTTTCAATTGGTATCAGAGCTTGGTCTCCTAGAGATTAAGCTCAATCAGCTTTGGAGTAAAAATGACAATCAATAATGCCATATTTTTTGAAGGACATTCTGTCATTAGACCACCTATGTTTAATGGGTCAAATTATGTGAGTTGGAAAGAATGAATGATTATCTTTTTGCAATCAATTGATATTGAATTGTGGTTTATTATTAGTGAAGGTCCATATGATACCTCTCTTATAGATGAAAATACTCATAGATTTAGACCAAAAACTAAAAATGAACTGACTGCTGTGGATAGAGCTCATCTCACCTTAAATGCAAAAGTCATGAATGTGTTATGTTGTGCTTTAGACTCAAATGAATCTATTAGAGTCAAGGGTTGTAAGTCCGCTAAAGAAATCTGGGACAAATTTAGAGAAATTCATGAAGGTAGTGAGAATGTTAGAGAACAAAAGAAGTCCATTCTAGTTACAAAGTATGAATCCTTCAAGATGGAACCTCATGAAAACATTGATAAGATGTATTGTAGATTCAATGACCTCATTAAAGATTTGGAGGTGCTGGAAAAAGAATACGCTCTCTAGGTGAGAAAAATAGAAAAATTCTGAATGCCTTATCCAAGAATTGGAAGAGTAAAGTGATTGCCATTGAAGAAGCTAGAGATCTAAATTTCTTGCCTATTGAATCTCTTATTAATTCTCTAATTTCTTATGAGTTAAAACTTAAGTCCAAAATGCAAGAGGAAGAGGATGCGAAAGTAAGAAGGAGCATTGCTCTAAAAGCATTTCAACATAAAGATGATTCTACCTCCTTAAATGAAGAAGATGCGGAAATTGATGAAAGTGATTTAGCTCTCATCACAAAAAGTTTTAAGAGAATTCTCAACAAACGAAGATTCAGAAAAAGGAGGAAATAGCAACTCATTCCCAAATCAGTTCAGTAATACAAGAAACAAAGGAAAACAAGAGTTCAATAAAAAATAAACTGATAAATGCTTCGAGTGCGGCCAACCTGGACACTATGCGAGCGAGTGTCCAATGAAGAAAAAGAAAGAACGAAAAATTGAACGAAAACCAAAGTTTAGCAACTTCTAGATCACTTGGAATGACTGCAATTCAGAAGGTAAAGTTGAAGAGGAAGAAGAATCTGTTGGAGATGAAGAGGTAACATCTTCTAACTCTCAATTTGAAAGTGATGATGATCTTGAATCTTTCATTATAAAATTGCATGATAGTTTGAAAGAATCTTATGCTAGAAACAAGGAATTAAAACATAAAATTGGCTTTCTTCTTCAGGACAATGCACGTCTTTTTCAAGAAAACAAAAAACTGAAAACTGAAAGTGATTTCTTAAAAAAGAGTGAGACTGTTTTACACTTCGAACTTGACAGAAAAACAAGACTTTGTGAAATGTTCAAAAATGCACAAGAGAGTTTGAAAAGAAGAATGGATTATCTTAATCAGTTGCTTCAACATAAGAAACACAACTGCTTTCAAAGGATTGATACAAAACCTCATTTTGACATACATGGAAAAAGGTTGAATTCTAGTGCAAATAAATTTACCATTCACAGAAGAAGGCAAGTTAGATTTGTTAAACCTGTTCATGTAAATAATCCTTTGATTATATGTAATTTTTGTTGTTAAAAAGGTCACATGAAAAGTGATTGTTATATGAGAAAGAACATGAGAAGAGGCATGAAATGCATGTGGATAGTTAGACATGATACTAACTCTAACAAGTAGGAGATATTGGTAAGATTAATGAGATTTTTGTTCATAATATTCTTTTTGTAATTCTCTTGTGATGTTTCTGATGTTTTGAACTGAGTTTTTCTTGATATTTTTTAATATTACTGAATTTGTATGATGTCAAAAAGGGAGAGAAAAGAACAATTCTGATCTAATGATGATTTGCTTTGTTAAACTCTCTATGATATGTTGGTATGTTGGTGATTGCTGAATTCTGGTATCATTTATCTATTTTTGTTTGGAATATTGGATTTTCTGTTATTGTTGCTGGATTACGGTATGAGATTTTTACTCTCATCGTATGATGACAAAAAGGGGGAGAAATGGATGCTATGTGTAAGGGAAAGTTATTCTAAGATTATAAGTTTGGGTGCTATGAGTGAGGGAGATTTTATGCTCATATGCTCAATCTTTTTCCTTCTTCCATCCATTGTCTTGTCATCATCAAAAAGGGGAAGAATGTTGACTTTGGTCCCTAACTTTTGATGTTTACAAAACAATGGATAAAGAAATATTTTCAGTTGTGAAGCAAATCAGATTCAAAGATCAAGTGCAATTGAAAGGAACAAAGGCTGCTGAAAGCTGTCGGACGCTTGGATCGGACGTCCGATAATCATTGCACAACTTCGGACGCATGAAGAACTCCACCACCGGACGTCCGAAGGAAATAAGACATTCCCCCTGGATCACTGACCTCCATCGGACGAAAGCATCAGACGTCCGATATGATCTTTCAAAGTCGACGAAACCATCGGACGCTGAATATGTCTCCACCGGACGTCCGATAGAAATAAGATGATTTCTTAAATCTCTTTGTTTGCTATCGGACGCACAAAGAGCTTGCACTGGACGTCCGATAGAATTGAAGAAAATTTCTTAAATTCACTGCTTGCTGTCGGACGCAAAAAACAGGAGTACCAGACGTCCGATACTCCAACGGCTAGTTGACTCTTCAACTACTTTCTATCCGTTGGAAGCATTAATGAGACACCTTTTTGGTCTTATATAAATAGTGGTTAGTCAGATACTACAAACAACTTTTGCACACTGAAGATACAAAAGATCCAGAGTGATTTTAGTGAGAAAATAATACTCTTCAAGGAAGATTTGTAGTTTTAATGGTGTGAGATTCATTGTAACCTTTTCATTTGTGAGTGAATCTTTCATGAGTGTAGCTCTGTGAGGGTTGTCTTGAGGGATAGTAAAACTTCCTAACTTGACTGAGTGGAGTTCGGGGCAAGGAGGAGGTGAACCTTCCTTTGTACACAAGAGTGATTGTAATTCATCAACTTGAAGAAACTTATTTGAATTAATCTACAAGTTCAAGAGGAGTTGGGTAGTTAATTGGTTTGCTATTCTTACCTTTTTATTTACTATTGTAACGTTTGTGATCTTTACATTGTTTATCTCTTCCACTTGGTTGTCTTCGATCCTTTCATAGCACTACTCCAATTAGAAAAAAATCTACCACACGGAAGGATTCATTGGAAATGTGGCTGTTCAACCACTTCGCGTGATAAGGTCAAGAGGTGCGTTGATGGGTGATATTTAGATTTTTCGGATTTTTCTTTTCGAACCTCTCGTTTTATTATCATTTAAGTTCATATGCTAATTATTACATCCTGTAAATATTGTTCAATTCTGCATTATTTATCATTATTTAAATTAACATTAACATTAAAAGATTTCAAAAATATGACTTAGGCAAATTTTATTAGTATTTTAATAGCATACTTGATTATTTACTAAATTTATAAAATCAAAATAATATCGTATATTAAATTTTTGACAATTATGGTTTATAATAGGATTTTAGTAATACGGTTTAAGGATTTTGATTTTAAAATTAGGGTTAAAGGGTTAATGTTTATATTAAGGGTTATACTGTGACGACTTGGAAATTAGCATTTCATGTTAGGTAAAACATTAAATCCTAAAACATAATTAAAAAAAGGTTACGCTTTATGAAAAAAAAAGTTTCCTCGCTAGTTAGTTTTATTAAAAAAAAAAAAAGAAATGTATCGCCGCTGATGTCATGAGAAAATAGAAAAACCTTCGCCCCTCATGAAATGAGCGGTGAAGCTTTTGCCAAAAAGTGAAAAAAAAATAATACTAAAGTTTTTGAAAAAAAGAAAAACCTTCGCTGCTCATAAGCTTTTGTAAAAAATGAAAAAAAAAATAAAAAAGAAAACTAAAGCAACCCAAAATAAATAAAAATTAAAAGCATTTTTACTGGAAGCCTCACGTCTGATTTGCGGCGACTCCTCATTTAGAAACCCCCCTCAAGCAGCACAATTTTGTGACGATTTTTAATTTTGACAATATTGCAAGAAATTCGCCAATGTATATATTGGAATCTATATCTATATAAATTTGAGAAGCCGTTTTTAGCAACAAGCTTCCACACACCTTCCCACTCTCAATTCTATTTTTCTAGCATTTTACATTTAATTTATTTTGTAAAATACATCATGTCCACATGTTCATCAAATAAGAATACCACTCCAACTAACACTCCTCCCCTCACCCACCTTCTCACTCCAATTAATATTCCTCCAATTAACAATTCCATTCCAATTAAAACTCCTCCAACCCAATAATAAGAGATAACAACATAATTTCACACATAACTGCAATTTACCATCTCTTTCAACTTCCTTTTAGAGAGAATGTGGAACAGGCACTGAATTGTAGAGATATGGAGAGGGAATGAGTCAAATGTGAGACTGCAATTTGGGTTTGTGTTCCATTTCTTGGGCTCTGATTTAAATAAATAATTAAGATAACTACCTTACAAAGAAAATAAGGAATAGGGAATGCAATTTGTCTAACCTGGGAAATAGGGTAAAACACATTATACTATAAAAATCTATATCTATAGGTATTGTAGGGAGTTTTTAAAATTTCATTCAAGACACTATTGAATGAAATATTGGATTCATACAATATACCCTTACCAGAATGGACCTACGAGAATAATGGCAACAAGGCATGGAAATCATATCTTGAAATAGTAAATCCTTTGGATCATGAACTAAAATTATACTTTCATAGTTTTGGATACAAGGGAGCACAACATGCAATACACTAGCAAACGCTGCTCGAATTTAAAGTTGAAGACGTGAATACGTATTCTCATTCTTATCACTTTATACTTTCTCTTTCCTACGTGACTTAACGACACGGCAAGTAGTTTCAACTCGCTCTATAAAATAACCTACGCTCTTCCATCTCAATTTCCACTTTTTTGTTAAAAATAACCTGTGCTCTATATGGAGCTTATCTCTCTCTTTTCATAAGCATGAAATCAATTATCAATATCTATCTAAATTTAATTTCAAATATAAAACCGTCCTTATCATCCATGTATGACTTATAAAACCGTCCTTATAACCGTTCTAAGCATTCTATCCTATATTTGCGGCCGCTTGCTCCTCTTTTGGTTTGTGAATTTCTAGGTATAACAAGGTATAACCCGTATAATTTCTTTAACATGCACGCCTTTAGTAAAACTATTTTTTATTATTATCTTTTTATATTCTTATCAATATCTCTTTATATCCTTATCAATTCTTATTTCCTACCCAAAGTTAAATACTTTAAGCGACATAATTTAAGATAAAACTACTTTTAATATTCTTATCAATATCTCTTTATATCCTTATCAATTCTTATTTCCTACCCAAAGTTACATACTTTAAACAACTTAAATTAAGATAAAACTACTTTTAATATTCTTATCAATATCTCTTTATATGCTTATCAATTCTTATGCCTACATATATATAGCCTCAATTCTTATGTTACATTTTAATATAATGTTACATTTTTATATTTAAGAAATATTTATCACCAAACTAACCCTATAACCACCCCTACAAATGAGCTTTGCAAATTACAATCACGTTTCAAAAAAATCACAAATGTGCAACTAAATGTAAAGTTGAGAGGACAAAGTGCAGCTAAATATAAAATTAAGGGGCTTACTATATTTAACCCTAAAAAAAATCCCAAGAACGGAACAAGTAGTGGGTTATCGATTTTTGTATTTATTTTAATACATAAAAAGTAGTGGGCTATAATCGCTTGCAAACTTCTCATTCTTTTTTTTCTAGATTTTTGTATTTATTTTAATACATAAAAAGTAGTGGGTTATAATCAACCCTATCACCAATCAATTTTTAAATTTAAAACATTCTCACTATCTACTTCATAAACCGTTTATAGTTTGTTATTTATACTTTAAATCCTTTTTACTCCTTAATTAAAGACAAATGCTCATTCGTATGCTATTTTAATATAATGTTACATTTTTATATTTAAGAAATATTTATCACCAAACTAATCCTATAACCACCCCTACAAATGAGCTTTGCAAATTACAATCACGTTTCAAAAAAATCACAAATGTGCAACTAAATGTAAGTTGATGGGGTAAAGTGCAGCTAAATGTAAAGTTAAGGGGTTTTACTATATTTAACCCTAAAAAAATCCCAATAACGGAACAAGTAGTGGGTTATAGATTTTTGTATTTATTTTAATACATAAAAAGTAGTGGGTTATAACCAATCTTATCACCAATCAGATTTAAAATTTAAAACTTTCCCATAATCTACTTCATAAATCGTTAAATATATTTATACTTTAAATCCTTTTTATACTTTTGTATCTATTTATACTTTAAATCCTTTTTACTCCTTAATTAAAGACAAATGCTCATTCACATGCTATTTTAATACAATTTTAATTCAGAAGCATACAACATGATCAAGAAACAGCAGAACCAATTAGTACTAGATTTTTACCCCAAAAAAAATTAGGCCTAGATGCCACTGGCACATTGCCATAACTTGCGATGCCAATTAGGACTATTTAGCACTTTTTTTTTGCAAGGAATTAGGGCACTATAAAGCTTATTTAGGCAAACTTTACCTCATCGGTGATTTGAGTATCAAGTTATTGAATATACTACAAATTCTATAATCATGCTTACATTTTTCCCACATTTCCCCCACATTTCTTGATCATCTAATAAGGAAACTATAAAAACTAACGAGAGAGTAAGAAAAACATTTAAAAAGGAAAATGCATGGTTGACGCAACAGACAGCTTTTATAACTTAAAACGGTTGACGCATGGTTGCAAACACAATGATTGGAAATATTAGCATCTTAAAATGCATATGAAGAAAAGAAAAAGAATATGTAACAAATTCAGCAATTTTTTAAATGCATTTTTGTCCAAATTTAATTATGTTATTTATAGTTATAGTTCAACTTTACGAGGAGTATATATACATACTTCTTCCTTATTACCTATCACTTCAAAAAGCAAGAAGACGCTTCAGCTCAGATTATGAAGACATCAATCCCTCCTTTAAAACACTACAACCAAGTAAAACTTTTTCATTTTAGTTAAAGATTAAATCATTGCCTGGTGTTTATATCTTCTGCACCCAAGGCTACAATATTTAATTTTCAAAATTTCAAACGTATATTCTTATGTAATATATATTTTCAACGATAGTTACGAATATGTCCTTGAAGTCCGAGCATAAACATTAATGAATAGTTTCTGTCCGGATAAAAAATTAATGAAATATATTTTTACATCTATATGTATTGCACGAGAGGCAGGGAAGGGTAACATTTGATGCTTTCTATTCTTTTAGTATTTCTTTAGATATTTTTTATTTGAGCTTTGTTCAAAATTTTTAATATATGTTAAGGGTTTAGATAAGGTACATAAATACAATATAGATTGGATACTAAAATGGTACTTTTTAAAAATTTTTAACCTCTTTCCATGTAACTAATATAACTAATTCATTTCCAACACACGGAATAAAAGAAATATATTAGTTAACCTTCAAAATTTATTTTTTAATCTTTCAAATTTAATTTTTTCAAAAATATATACCCCAACAATAATATACAAAAACAAGCTACTAGCCACGTGCATGTTAGTGGTTTTAGCCATGTATTTCAAATTACTACATGTACCAAAATATATTAATATAGGAATTACTGTAATAACTATGGGTGTTAACAACAATTCTATTGGTACTTAATTTTCATTTGATTATAATACAATTGTATATCTGACCATTGATGGTATTTCTTCTTTAACTATTGTATTTATTTGGTTAACAATTCTCATACAATGTATCACATCATTACATTTAAAACAAATATAAAAACTATTGATTGTGTTGGTACAATTTTTTAACCTTTTTTAATTCACCCCTTTATTTTCATTTTTTCAATAATGTTAGCACCGTGCGTAGCACGGGTATTTACACTAGTTTTGACAATATTGCAAGAAATTCGCCAATGTATATATTGGAATCTATATCTATATAAATTTGAGAAGCCGTTTTTAGCAACAAGCTTCCACACACCTTCCCACTCTCAATTCTATTTTTCTAGCATTTTACATTTAATTTATTTTGTAAAATACATCATGTCCACGTGTTCATCAAATAAGAATACCACTCCAACTAACACTCCTCCCCTCACCCACCTTCTCACTCCAATTAATATTCCTCCAATTAACAATTCCATTCCAATTAAAACTCCTCCAACCCAATAATAAGAGATAACAACATAATTTCACACATAACTGCAATTTACCATCTCTTTCAACTTCCTTTTAGAGAGAATGTGGAACAGGCACTGAATTGTAGAGATATGGAGAGGGAATGAGTCAAATGTGAGACTGCAATTTGGGTTTGTGTTCCATTTCTTGGGCTCTGATTTAAATAAATAATTAAGATAACTACCTTACAAAGAAAATAAGGAATAGGGAATGCAATTTGTCTAACTTGGGAAATAGGGTAAAACACATTATACTATAAAAATCTATATCTATAGGTATTGTAGGGAGGGTTTTTTGGATAATTAAATTAGAATGCTTATAACTCCTCATTATTTTTTTTATAGAATTTTAAAATTTTTTAATTGTTATATATTTTTTCATGTCTTTTGAATTTAAAAGTAAGAAGTGGCTCACTTATATAGGAATTTGATTTGAAATCTATTAATGTGAGGGTAAATAAAAAGGAAAACCACCAACCTTACTAAAAAGTAAAAAAGTAAATAACAATATTTTACTCTTCAACTCAGTAATCCCAAGTAAAAAGGCAAATTATATAGAAAACAAAAAGAAAATAATATTCACTGGTCATAGATTTAAAATATCAATAATAGTACCATTTGTGAATCCTGAATTATGAAATTATTAAATAGAAAACAAAGTACTACTAGCCTAAAAAACAAATTATGAATTTATAGGGTTTGAGAGAATAGTGAAGGGAAAAGAATAGAAAATTGGGTGACAAAAATAGAAAGTTAGAGGTTAGCTATAAACGAGAGAAAGAGAATAGCAAACAGTTAAAGAGTGGTGAGAAAAGTCGAAAAATAAAGGTAAATTACTACAAGATTGGATGAAGAGAGAGGAGAAGAAAGAATGAGATTGTAGGGATATGACAGAAAAGATGGCACCGTGGTAAAATATCTGAAAATCATAGAAGGCAGCGGATAGCTAATTAGCATGTAAGAGAAGATAGAAAGGGTGATAGTTTTTAATAATTTTGAAAATTTTGAAACACGTCTTACAAAGATTATTTTAAATATATATTAAAATTTATGAAGAACATTATTCTATAAGCACTCAACAATTTTAGAATTACAAAATGAGAGAAATTTTTTTAAAATTAATGAAAATGAATTAGTTATACCTTATATTTTTAATGTTAAAAATTTTGATATATGGGTATAACATGATATATTGATAAATAAGTTTACAATTGCTCTATCATATAAATGGTTATAAATTAAATTATTTTATTAAAATTCTTATCATTTATTAACAAACAATAGGTTAACAAAATTTGGTTTCAACTTATTTAAGATATTAAAATTAAGAAAGTCCACTTTGTACTTATGAAATAATTTTTTTTTAAAAATGTTAAGCATACACTTCTTTAAATTTTTTTGTCTGTTTTATATACTTTATCTTATGCTATATAATATATAAATATTATTTTAAATTGAAATATAAATCCGTGCATAGCACGGGTCAGAATGCTAGTTTGCTATAATTAGGGAGACTTGCGTCCACTAGATTCGTTAACACGACTTCAGAATACCAACGTGTTGGGGAGAAAAATATGAGAGTATTCACTAAAGAGGATCAATATATAAGATAGAAATTTAGTTGTGACCCATAATATTAAGCCAGCTAGTAGGTCTCAAATTCTTATCTATATATTTATTTATTTTTTCCTCACTCAAATTGATCAATATGTGACAAAATTCCTACTCATCAATCTAAAAATTTCTCCTTTCATGAGTAGTTCCTCACAATGAATCCAAATTTGCAAATTCTTTTCCACAAACTCACTTTACTATTCAAGACAAGTATATCTTAACACCAAAAGTCACCTTTCTTTATATCTTAACACCAAAGTCACTTTTTTTCACCAGCTAATAAACCCACTTTTCTTAAATATCCTTATTAGACCCTATACCTTTGTCAAGCTTGTCTCCTTGGTTTAACACTATTTGGATCCCCTGTTAAGCTCCTGGTACATTAGTCCAATGCTTGCCAAATTTCTTGATACTTTGGTTCACTATTTAGAAGAGAACAATATATTGGTCAAACTTCGAGAAGAAACCATTTGTGAGTGAGTAGCCAATGCTCATAACTAGAAACTCTAATATCACTTACTGGGGAAAAAGACTCAAGAGAGCCAACAAAGAAACCAATTATATAAACCAAGAACCCAATTTTGATCCCAAAATTTAAGGTAGTAGATCCTAGACCCTTACTATATATTAAGTACTCTTCTTCTTTTATCTCTCCTAACGTGGGACATAGTTTATATCATGAACCTAACAATGATACAGCCAATTTCACACAAAAAGTGATTAACACAGAAACACTAAATTATATATTGACAAGACAAGAAAGTGGTTGTATTCCTTGTTATCTTACATTTTCTACACTTCTTATATCTAATAAAACTCATTGATAAAATCTATGCCCCTAGTTTGTCGGGAAAAAAATTTAAGGCTTTATTTGGATTTTCGAGTATTTTAAAAATAGGTTTTTATTTTTGGAGTTTACATTAACACTCTCCAAAAACCAATGTTTTCAGAACCGGACCGAACCGTCCGGTTCGACCGGTTGGACTGCGAACCGAACATACCACCGGTTCAATCCAGTATTAAACTCAGAAGTTAATGAAAAGCTGCTAGAAACCGGTCGAACCGTATGAACCGCTAAAAACCGCACGAACCGTAACCCGGCGGTTTTCTAATTTTCAAACAAAATGTCAAGAATGTAGCTGCGGAAGTTTCAACCTCGATCTCCTTGTTCCCATAAGGCACTCTTCACCACTAGACCACAGCTTAGTTTGTTGAAAGTTCTACTTAACTTGACTAAAATATAGATTAAAAAAATCAAACCCTAACATTAAAAAAAGAAACAGCCAACGCACTTTTCTTTCAAGTTTCAATCTATCACTTTCTCGGCTTCAGGCGGCCAACGGCTCCAGTTCTCCTCTTGAATTTTTTTTTCAATTTTTTCTTCTTAACCCTTTCAAACCCAAATATCCACAACAAAATTTTCTCAAGCCTTCACCTTTATCACTATCATCTTTTGCAGATTGTACACAAGTTGGAAATTTCAACTTTCACAAGATATTTGAAACTCAAGAGCTTTTCCTGTTTTCCATCACCTTGGTAAGTTTAATTTTTCCTTTTTCAAGGTTTTTGTTTTCTATATTATTATCTTTAGCCGATTTTTTTTGCATTTTCTTCTTTTTTTTCCCAATTTTCATCTGTTTCCCCTAATTTTTGTTTTATTTTTATTTGATTAATTAAGGATGAAATTATGAATCATTAATTAATTTGCAATCATATTTGGAGAAGCTATTTTTTTGGATGAAGTATCAAATTAAAGAAATTAGACATGGATGAAGTATCAAATTAATAAATTTTGTATCAATGATTGTTCTGTTTTTTCTATGCTATTTATTGTGTTTTTATTGCTTTTTCTATGCTGAAGTAATTAGTCTACCGAATGCTCATTCATCTTGAATTTTATAGGTTTCACTAAAGCAACAAAATTAAAGACATGTTAAAGTTGATTTGTGAAAGTTGTCAAACAAAAGCTTAAAAAAAAAGTGCCAAATTGGACCACATGTTTGTATGTCTTGGTAAATTCCTAAATGATAACCTCAGGACCACATGTTTAGTAGCAATTAATTTTTTTTATGTTTAGTTGTATCTTTGTTTTTTAAAATTTTTTGATTTTTTTTTAGTTTGAGCAATTAGATTTATATTTTTATAATAAAATTTTAATTTTTTCAGGTTAAGTTGATGAAATTGTGAAGGTGGTGTTGTTGCTTATCATGCCATTGATAGAAGTTTGTTATTCAAATGGTTTGTCTTGAATAGGGGTGCAAACGAGCCGAGTTCGAGTCGAGCTTTGGCTAATCGAGCCGAGCTCGAGTTAATTTTGTGAAGCTCGAACTCGAGCTCGAGCTCGATGAGCTCAAAATATCAAGCTCGAGCTCGAGCTTAAAAAATAAAAAAAAATAATTATAATTATTTTATTTTTAAAAAATAAAAAATAAATTTTTTTAAAAAAATGAATAAAACAATAATTTTTTTAACAAATAATAAAATATTAGGGATATATATGTAATTTTACTATTAAAATAAAAAATAAAAAAAATATATAATTGAGCTCGCGAGCCAACGAGCTTAATGTTTTTGAGCTCGAACTCGAGCTCGAGATCGACTTAATTAGCTCGAGCTCGAGTCGAGCTCGTATTCGAGCCGCTCGCGATCGGCTCGATTCGCGAAACACCCCTAGTCTTGAATATGAGTTAGACTCTTTTATGGACTTTTTTAAAGATTGTAAAAGAATTTCAATATTATTTTATTTATTTTTGTGTTTTTATTTGTGATAATTGGTGAACATTTGGATTGTATCTATTCATGTTTGTAATGAATTTATGAAAACTTGTGGTGAATTATGATATTTTAATTATGTTTATCATTCCAGGTTTTATGTATAACTTTTAGGAAATTTGTTATTATCTCAACTTAAATTTAGTTATGTTGGTGAATGCATTTTAAAAACTTAAGTTATCACTAACCATGTTAAATTGTACATTAGGTGTCAAGTTCAATTGTAGAATTAAAACCTGTGAAATACATAACACTCAAGTTGCAAAAAAAAAAAAAACCAGAAAACCGGTGAACCGGCCGGTCGGACCTGTCAGACCGTGAACCGGACCCCTCTCCGGTTCGCTGACCGGTCCGAGTTTAAAAACATTGCCAAAAACCCAAAAACATAACCTCAAATACATCTAATAAAAATAATAAAATCTACTACCTTTTCTTCTTCCACCCACCACCACTACCACTACCCATTGCCAACCCTCTCCCCTCCTCCACTACTAGTACCTCCTTTCCTCATTCCTCCTCCTTTTTTCTCCCTCTCTCTCCTTCTTTTGTCCCTCCTCTGTCTCCCTTTTCTACCCTCATCCTCTTCTACTTTCATTCAAACTATCTAGATATCTTGATATTAACTGACTTTCAATTTCTATAACATTATTTCGAGACAATAAATGAAAAAATTTTGAATTATACTCAAGAACTGAATAGATATCTTGTATGTAGTTTGACATTGTGAGAAGCTCATAGTACGGAGGTAGGAAACATGCCATTAGCTGTCACTTCATCTTCAACAAGGATCAAATAGGCTATTTTCCCTACTATCATCGTGTCACTTGAAGCTGCTCAGATCAAGAAAAAATCCCATTCTTTAATCTGCATACGACCAACTTAACATACTTCTTTTCTGGTATATCCATGTAGTTGAAGAAGCGCTCTATTTCAGTGATCTAGTCAAGAAAATCTTCAATACCTAGGTTTACATTAAAGGCCAATACATTAACCTTGAACTTGAATTTCTTGAACTGTTGATTTTGACGATCCCTAAGGTTATGGTTTTTATGTTCTGAAGAACTCTTATCATAAGGTTTCTCTGTGTAAGGTGGTGGAAAATCCTAATGAGCAAGTCATCGCTTATGGGCCAAAGCGTCGTAGCGAATATCTCCTCCATCACAATTCCCATCAGCCTGCAACCCCATTTGCTTCATGCGAGTGGTAAGCATACCATCCATATGCACCATGCATGCATCCAAAACATCTAGACGGCTGTGTTTTAGGATTACATTTATTGCTATTAGTGGCTATCCCAAGAGATGTCTACTCTAGTACCAATTGATACAGAAGCATAGTCCAAACGAAAAGGTTACACAAACGATTTCCTAAACATGAATAAAAAATTTGAATTCAACGATTGGAATTCTCCAATAAAAGTCTAATAAAAGTCAATAGTTAAATGGAGAAAATAACCGTAACTAGGCCTAATTACAGATTACCAATGTTTATTCCAAAAAATAGGAGAAAATATCCCAAAAATACTAAATAAAATAAAAGTCACGCCTGTCCACGGCACGGATCCACGGACAGATCCATTGGTGAAGGCCATGGATCCAAGGGGTAGATTAGAGGTGTCTTTTCCTTGTCAGGATCCATGCATAGATCCAATGCTCTCAGAGCTGGATCCATGTCACGAATCTTAGGCAGAGAGCTGGTCTTTCTCTAGATTGGATCTGCTTCATCCAAGATAAGATCCATCTGCGGATCCTTAACAGTGAATATAGCTTTGGATAGGATTGAAAAATTAACCAAATTACTCGATATTCAAATCGAGATCGATTGCTAAGAGCTCATTGGAGTCTCATTCACAAATTAGTCAAGCCAAGATTGAATAGTGTTTTATATTCAGTAACTTTCAAATTCAATAAAAACAACTCATTCGGAGTTTGATTCGACAAATAAACAAGCTAAACTTGACCAAAATTACAAACTCATTAAAATAATCAAACAACCTTACAAATTAGATTGTTCGGCTTGATTAGCCTCAATTATACCCCTACCCTCAGAATGGTTCTTTCGTCTACTTCTTTGCGCACACCATTTTAGACCAAAATCAAGCGGGAACCGTTCTACATCATTCTTCCAGGCCATTAGTAAACTTCTCTGCTGCATTGGCTGCAAATGGTCGCGGGATCAAGCGGAATTATTTAGTTAGTATATGCATTCTAGCAAAAGAAGGATGAGGAAGCTGCAGTGTTCTCTTCTCAATTTATAAGGAGATACATGTGACATGGTTCTCGAGGAGAGAAAGATAAAATATGCATGGAAATGTGTCAACCCCATGATTTAAACGGCAGTTGAAGATAATTATGACGGCATTATGTGATAAAATATTTGAGAGACAAACAGTAGAGAGAGTAGAAATACAAAGGAATGTGTGAAAAATTTTAAAAAAAAAAATTGAAAAGTGCTATGTAGATCAGATCAAATATTACTGGCTCTTAAAAAGCGATAATCCGATCTGCATAACCTTTTGATTTGAATGCGATTTTATCCACGTATGATTGGATGGATCGAAGCTTTGCAAATTCAGATAAGATCCGAATCGGATCACTAGACATTATGAATTATCGAATCAAGATGTACGCCCATAATTTTAGTGGCATTTATTAAAATCGATTTTGTATACATGTCTACGGGTAGACAGTCAGCCATGTGGATAGGACGTGGCCCATGGTCCATGGCCCATGTATTCTACGGTCACAATTCATGAATGGCCGTACATTACTACTAGTACTACCTGTTTTAATATGGGATTGGGAGGAGCAGTGAAGTGGAAGTTTCAAACTTTTATTGTAAACACCAGAAATACGTAGACAAGTATCAAAAATATTTGTGCACTTGCTGTATACATATATGTGTACAACACAAATTGCGTGACCACACAGTGCAATCAATAATATATTTACAAAGTTACTCAAATTTCGACAAAAGTGGCAAATTCATATTCTTTTTTTTTTTAGTAGGCACATTTTTTATTTGTGTAAAAGAAGTCATAGAAGAATTTAAACATTTTAACTTGCTCTGTCTCAACCTGTGACTTTTATTACTAGTTTTAATAAGGGTTAATAACATTTTTGCTACCCTAAAGTAGGGTCAGTGATCACATTTTGCCCCCTTGAACCAAAAAAGTATAATATCTTGTCCTCTTTAAGATTGGATGTTAACTAATTTATGAACCCCACTAAAAGAATTGATTTGATAACTAAACTGACAATAATGTTTCGGTGATGCATGATGACCCAAAACACTGCTCAGGTTCTACGAGATGCAAAGAAATAACAAAAGAGAAAAGAAATAGGATGGATTAGGGAGAGGCATCTATAGAAATTAGGGTAAAACTACCCTAGTACTCAAAATTAGGCCATGTTCATAGGGTATCTTCAGCAAATCATTGGAAGAAGTAAGGGCTGCTGGTTATTAGTGGAAAAGTCGGGAAAAAAAAATTACATGCTTTTAGAGTATAAAAGAGGACAGCATCAATTATATTTGGGGGGGGGGGGTAAAATGAGTACCACCTCCTTCGAGGGCTAAACTGTGAATGAACATTTATTAAATTGCAAATGCATATTAGCATATTCTTTTCTCAGACTAGCCATCTTGCATTGGATTCTTCGCTCGTACTACCAATTTTCTATGCCATGAAGATAAAAAAAAAAAAAAGCTTTATTAAAAGATTAATGGGCTATATCTTTCCCCAATCAAATATACTAATGCACTTTGGTAAAAAAAAAAAAAAAAAAAATTCCCCTCAAAACTTCTCTCTCTTAATTAATCAATCAAATCAACTGTACCAATCACATTTTCTCTCCATTTATGACAGGATGAAAGGGATAGAAACTGTTGAATACAAGGGATGCAAGGGAAATGTACTGAATATAATTTAGTGGTTTCTGGAGAAACCGTTGAATCTTGAATTTTACCAATAGGTATTTTTATGTTTTGTCATCGTTATCTCCATTTATGACAGGATGCAAAACTCGACAGGTGTTTTGTTTCTTTAATACTGCATGGAAACTTAGAATTATTAAGCTTTGTTTTATATGCCAATAAGGCAACAAGTGTGTACTGGCAAACAGAAATTTCAAGAAATCAATTTGCCTTGTACTGTTAAACGACCAAACATCGTGACTATTGCTCAAGTTGAGACTTTGAAGAAGGCCTTCAGTGCATTTAATGGAGACATATATAGCACGACATCTATATAATATTTTCAATTATGAAAGATGACAACTGAGAATAATGGAAGTTGGAAATGATCGAAGGCAAGGACCACTGAGTTTGGAGTCACACTGACCTTAACAAATAGTGTATTTGGCTACAAGCAGAATATGTGGTCCGCCATGGGTCAATTGTCTGTTCATATCATTTAAAATTTCATCTCTATGCCCGTTTCAAACGGTCAAATGCTCCCCATATTCAACATCAGCTAAGGCAAAAAGCCTTAAAAAACAAGCTACTCATATCACATATTTATATAGCTTGAAATTTGGTATAATTAGCAGGCTTTGATCCATAGACCCTTCAACACGACTCGATAATACAAATAATTATAGCCTATATAACCCGAAAGAACGATTAACAGAGTAACAATGATTATGCGACTAAAGTATATACAGATAAGACAAGTGCATCCAATTCTATCAGCCCAAAGGAAAAGAAAAACCAAATTACTTGAGTATATTAAGGAAGATGGAGGGGAGGGATGAAGGCAAAGGGCCACAAGCAGTGGGAAGGGAGTGGGAAAGATAGAAAATACTGACAATATTTTCAAGGGGGGTGTTGGGTAAGGGAAAAGAGGAAAGAGAAATAGGGAAAAATTTTGACAATTTGGTCGCGAGATTTAAGGAAAAAGTCGCATAAAATTGACGATATTCATTTCCTTTTGTGGGAAATATGTGTGCAAATAAAATGGGGCCATAGGAGTACTTTTGCACATTAAAGGGAGGCATGTATTGTAATAAAAATTAGAAGAGAGTTTCTCGAAATTGTCAAAACAATTTAAGGAAGATTTTCGAAATTATTCCTCGATTTAATCTCTTGCAAGTTAAAGAAGACATCCTTTTTTATTTTTATTTTTTATTTTTTATTTTTTATGTTGCTAATTATACCTGTTGAAGAACAAGTAAATGGAATCCACAAATAGTTTTAGGGGTCGGGCAACTTTATACCACTGCCGACATCGTTAGATGTACAAATTTTAGCTACATAAATAGGAATAATTTGGAAACCTCTCTTGATTTTTTGCCTAATATCAATTACTCTTTTTGAAGTTTTAAAAATATCATTGACCTCCACCAAAATCATATTTTTTTTTTGTAACAAACCCATTCCAACATGATAAAAATAAATAAAATAATCATTTAAAGAGAGAGATTATATTTGTCCCAACTTTATCCTTTTCTATTGTCCTATCTTGAATTTTTACCAAATTGATTTCTAACATATATTTGCAAGGAAGAACTAAAAAAGGTTGGTAGAGAGTGTTAAGTGCAATAATACTTGATAGAATAGTATTTGTTCTAATTTTTAGTTTTACTAGATTTTATTTTGCTTACATAATTGTCAGAATAATTATAGATTGGCGTATGAAGGCTAAAATGTGGCAAAGAGAGACAATAGCATTCAACAACTATTAGATTAGCCATTTTAATATATTTGAATTTATTATCTTCCTTTTTTGGTTAGAGGGAGGGTGTTTAAGGAAATAAAATTAATTTGAATTGCCAAATCTTATAGAATTTGCTTTCTTTTTCCAATTTTTTTTTTGCATGAAGTTTTTTTTAAAAGCGAGAGTAAATATAGTATTGGTATAGAAAGACAAAACTAGGGGACGGGGGATATTAAGCAATTTCAGTTCCAACTTTTTTTTTTTGGCCTACGTAAATGTTAGCTCTAGTAAGGCTTATTTAGTATAAAGTTCATATAGAGGGGCTTAGAAATTTGAAAGGATTAGGGTGATAAAATTCAGATATATATTTTCAAGTTGTTGTCATTATAGACTTAGATTGTTTTTGGTTATATATATTATTTGCCTAAATGATTATTATACTGTAAAGGATAATTTAATTACCAGTTGGTATAAGAAGATTAAATAACTAATATGCTTTAAGTGTAATATTGAAAAATGAAAAGGATAAACAAAGAAAGGGCATTCGAAAGTTTGTAAGCAAAATCTTTTTCTTTTCTTTTCTGTAAGTGTGCAAACAAATTCTTCGTTTACTTTTCAAAGAAATAACAATAACCGGAAAAAATGTAAAGGATAGACAAAGACTAGGCACTCAAAAGTAATTTCAAATTAGTCCGGTTGAATGTTGATACTTATCCTAAGTTTTATTTTATTTTTTCTCAATGATACTTATCCTAAGTTTTAACTTGTAGGAAAATTCGGATTTCCTATTAAACATAAATAGGAGGGGTTTGAGAAAAGGCTGTCTTGGGTTCAAATACAATCAAGAATCGGTTAGCAACAGACTTGGAGACGCCATTGATGATATATTAGATATTCCTGACAATTTTATTTATTTTTTTCTTTTCATTAGTGGTTGTGAGCATAATAATTCTTTGATGAAAATTATTGTCTAGTGCCAAACATGCATGTTTTGGTGGCGAAAGAAGCATAAAGCAACAAAAAAAAGATATAAATTTCTTGTGTCAAATTGTAAATGCGTATTAATATTAATATTTAAAATTGCCATATCACTCTTTTTACCCTTTTAAAATGAATCCAATCTTTGACTAAGAAAAGACATAATTCATTCTCATTTGTCGGAAAAATTATATGGACACTTTAAAGAGTAAAAACAAGTACCAGTCGGCATATACGAATTCAACTTTTACTGCACCAACTGATTCTGCCACTGTGTGGATTTAATGACTCGACGTGTCCCGGAAGAAAAACCAACTCAGCAGTATGGACTTCGCAGACATTTGATGGAATGGCTAAATTCTTTTTGATGTATTAATTACTTGTATGATTGCTGTGAAAGGGTGAATAGACTAAGTGCATTTCGTACATCGACATCGTACCAAATACAGCAATCAATCATCTGTTTAAACTTTAAAGTCCAACTACATCGTTGGCCGAGGCCACGACCCCTTTGACGGCAATTTTACAAAGAATTACCTATAAGTAGAGATCAATCTACTCCAGCTCTCTCATCCTTCACAAAATCAGTTTCCTTGAGCAAATTAAAATGGGTTCGAAGACACTTCTTTTCTATTACATTTCCATGGCTAGCTACCGTGTTAATGATTACCTCAGAGGTGGTTAATTGCTAGGGAATTGGCTGAGTCCCCCATGACAGTTGACAGTAGCAAGACATTTGTTGTCTAGTCTCATTTCGTCCTTTTATTTTAGGACCACAAATTTCACCTTTTAAATCATGTACTCTCTTTGTCCCAAAGCGTTTGTCGCATTTCAGAATTTCAACTTGTTAAGAATAGTGTCTAAATTGTGATATTAGTGTTTTCGTTTCCAATTTTTTCGTCCAAAATTTGAAATTCAAATGTGAATCTAGGATGAAGCATAGGTAAAGGTTGGAATAATGTTAATTTTGATTTTGATAAGATGACAAAGTTTGGAGATATCCCAAAATAGAAAACATGATATTTTAAAATGAACAAAACAAATGCTTTAAATGTACAACTGAAATTAGTACTCCATTCGTCCAATTTAAAGTGTCATATTTTATATTTTGAAATGTCCCCAAACATTTGTGCTTTACAGTTTAAATGCTTTTAAAAAAAATGCTTTACAATTTAAATACACCTTAATTTAAAACTACTGTACATTTAAGTATAGAAGCCTTTCTGACTTTGGGACTTGGGGTATAGTGGTCAGTCATCTATGGTTGGCTATGATAAAACTACCTCTTTGTTCGGAGTGTTTAACCATTTTATTGGTATTTGTAAAGAAAACCCTCGATTGAGTATAAAAACATTATAGATTTTGATATTCGTTAAACTAAAAGCACGCACAAATTGGAACAAAGTTCGAAATTACAAATCATTCCTAGATTACCCCAATACACGCTTTTATTATCTTCAATGCAGACAAGACAGTTTGAGACGAATGGCGTAGAACAAGCCAAGTACCCTGGATGTGGCTATGGAGAGGTACCTTGGAGGACCGGTGGTGGGTATGTGGGGCTATCCAAGAGAACTAGAGAAGGTTATGGGCAATGTTTTCAGAATCGGACCGGATCGGCTAGTTCAATCGATTGGACCGCGAACCGAACAGGCCAACGGTCCGGTCTAGAGCTAAAGCCGGAGAGTAATCAAAAACCGCTAGAAATCGAATGACTCGGACGAACCGTGAAAACCCGCTTAGACCGTGAACCGGCGATTTTTGAAACTTTTCAAAATTAATCGGCTAGTTCAATCGATTGGACCGCGAACCGAACAGGCCAACGGTCCGGTCTAGAGCTAAAGCCGGAGAGTAATCAAAAACCGCTAGAAACCGAATGACTCGGACGAACCGTGAAAACCCGCTTAGACTGTGAACCGGCGGTTTTTGAAACTTTTCAAAATTAATCGGCTAGTTCAATCGATTGGACCGCGAACCAAACATGCCAACGGTCCGGTCTAGAGCTAAAGCCGGAGAGTAATCAAAAACCGCTAGAAACCGAATGACTCGGACAAACCGTGAAAACCCGCTTAGACCGTGAACCGGCGGTTTTTGAAACTTTTCAAAATTAATCGGCTAGTTCAATCGATTGGACCGCGAACCGAACAGGCCAACGGTCCGGTCTAGAGCTAAAGCCGGAGAGTAATCAAAAACCGCTAGAAACCGAATGACTCGGACGAACCGTGAAAACCCGCTTAGACTGTGAACCGGCGGTTTTTGAAACTTTTCAAAATTAATTTCCAAATTGCAGCCACCAAGAATCGAACACCAAACCTTGTGTTTCTCATAAGAAACCCTTACCACTAAACCATAGCCAGCGGACACGATTATTTTGTGTAGATATCTACTTAACTTATTAAGTGAAAAACTAAAAATACCCCAAACCTAAGACACATCAAACTTATTTCTTTGTATATAAAAAATATATAAATGGAAAGATAGTAATAATTGTTAGTATATGTATATATATTTAATAAATTAGGTGAATATTAAATGTGTTAGGACAACCGTTAAAAAAATCCTTTAATAAAATAGCTTTTTCAAATTATTTTTTAAATTTTTGTAGAAAAATGTACGACAACGATTTAATGTGTGTAGAATAAAAATAATCAAGAAATAGTTTTGTGAAAAAATAAAAAAAAATGACAATCCAAACAAGGTCTAATTTGGTAACTAAATTGAATTGTTTAGATAAGTTATTGTTTTAAAAAAATTTAATTACATCAGAAACATTTGTGCTTTAAATCATAAATATATTGTTGGTATATCAATGTTTGTTGATGTACTCCCCTTGATTATTAATGTAATCCCCTTGATTTTTTAATTTGTGAAAATAAATAAAAATACTCAGACTTTTAATTTCAGTTACAATCTCACAATAAAATAGTGGTTGAAATGCAATAACAGATAGAAAGATTGAGTAGGGATATTCTTGCTCAATTGACATTGTAGACAAGTATTTAGGAAAAAAATTGATAAGTAATTATTATTTTAAAAAATATTTATAATTACATTGTACACATTCGTACTTTACATCATGACTCCTTGATTTTTTTTATTTGTGTGAATAAACAAAATACTTAAAAATTTTAATTTCAATTACAATCTCAAAACAATATCATAGGTAGTAAGATTGAATAAGGATATTGTTACCTAACTGACTGGTAAATAAGTATTAAATAAGGGAACATTGATAAATAATTGGGCGCTAATAACAATTTTCTAGTGGACAAAAAATGTGAATATGGAGAATTTTTTTCTTTCCAATGAATATGGACCGAGTGAGAAAGTCAAATGTCCGAAATGAAAACACAAATTTGAAAAAAGTTAAAAAAGAATTATTTTTCTTTAACCCAAATTATTTAATGCTACAACTACTCACTTTTATCTCATTTTTTGTTTCTTATCAAGTTTGCATTTCTATTTTCGATTCTCTTGACTTCCTTCGAACTCCAAACTTTCTTTTTTAAATTGCAATCTCTAAATCCCAAAGACGCAAATTAAAATTTAAGTTCACAATGTCAAATTCTCATAGACGTGAATTTTGTATAATTTCAAAATATTGTGATATTTTTGGGTTAGATTTAAGATTATTTTGGTAGATATAATTGAAATTGAAATGAAATTTATTTGTTTTAACTTATAATTTAAAAAATTTATTTTTGAAAATCCAAGCTATTCAAAAATAGTAAACTTTTCATCATATAAAGTTTTAAATTAGTCTATTGCATGTCTTATGTTGTACATATATATATATTTATATAAATTATTTTTAAAAAAAATTCATTGAACCGAGTTTGAACCGGTCCGACCGATTGAACCTCGACCCTTTCACTTTACCGGTTCAATTGACGGTCCGAGTTTTAAAACATTGGTTATGGGGGACATCCTGATGGTGGATATTGCCGCTTTTATTGTTGCAACTGAAGCTGTTAAGGTAGGGGTTGCAGGTGCTACCCGTGTCCTGGTTAGCCGGAGGAGACTAAGCATCAGAACTAACACAAATAAGTGCTTGAGAAGTGATGTAATATTCACTGTATGTATTTAGATGAATACATACAGTGAAGGTTGGGTTCGACAGGAAGGTTGGGTTTGACGGTAAGGTGAGAGGAATTATAATTAGATAAATTATATTCAAGATCGTCTACTTATAAAAAAAAATTTTAAAAAATTATGTGTCTCTTTTATGAGCATTTTTGTGTCATGGCAAAACAATCTCATGCTACATGAAGTCATTTTAGTGGCTTTGCACCAAAAAATGGCTAAATTTGGTACGTTGGTTCATCTATAAATCAGTTTACCATCATAAAATGGTTTTTATTTTTTATTTTTGCAATTTTAAGTATACGTAATCAACTAATGTAATCCCAATATTTGTGATAATAGATTTTACAAAAGCACTATCTATCCGGTTTTGTTAAGTGTTTCACTAAAAATAGATTTAAAAAAAAACCTTATCTCCCCTATCTGTCAAATATAATATAGGAGCTGAAAAGAAATGATAAAACCAAATATTTAATCTAGCCATACCAAAAATCTGGTCAAAAGCTCAAGGAGATTTTGTTTATTTAACTAGTTTAATTTCACAAGAAAGTTAAAAGTCTAATTGACCAGCTGACTTCAAGAGCGTCAATTATACTATACAGAAAAAGTATGAGTACACTGAATTTGAGACTCGAGGACGTATAATGATCAGTTCAAAGGAAGGGGTCCAGTAATTAATTGTAGCATGTCGTTTTCCAATATCGGGAACATGACTATCTAATTTCATAAAATACACTAAATAAATTCAAAAAACATGACTTTGTTCCTTGCCTGAAGTTTGTTGCTCAAATGACAAAACTGTCTCTAGATCTACTAGTAAATGATCACAAAAGGAGCTTTACCCCTTTTGCCATTCTTTGTCCTGTCTGAAAGGAGTCAAAGCTTAAGATAGTGTAGCTTTTGGGAATCTCTTGTTGAAACTTCGAAGTGTTAAAAAATTTCTCAGCAAATATTCTTGAATTATTTGGGTATAATTTAGATTTAGACAACGAAGCATGTGAGTATATTTGTGAATCCAAGCAGAAGTAATGGCTGTTGAAACTTGAAACACGCATAAGATTTCATTTACACCTCATTGAAGTTGAGAAAAGTACATCATCATTTGCAGTGATTCACCTGATGGTGAATTCGATACCACTGATAAAGCTCTTATTTTTATCACACAATACATAATTTTATTACTTTTAAGCCTCTTAATTTGGACCAAAGGCATTTAAGCGCCATGACCCATACGTCCTGGCTATTAGTTTTGCGGTTTGGTTTCTGGCTCAGTGTAACCAGCGTCCTTTGGCTCACCAGCATATGTGCAGCATCTGCAGCCTCCATAGCCGCCGCCGCCACAGCAACCATGGTTACAACCACCACCACCACCACCATAATGACCACCACCACCACCACCACCACAATGGCCTCCATAACAATGGCCGCCACCACCATAACGGCCGCCGCCGCCACCATAACGGCCGCCGCCACCACCGTACTTGGATTCTTCCAGGCCTTCAGTGCTCTTCTCTGCTGCATTGGCTGCAAATAGTCACGGGATCATGCAGAACTATTTAGTTAGTACATGCGTCCTAGAAAAAAAAAATTTTATAGGAAAAAAACCGTCTTGAGGAATTCATGTTGTGCAAAAACGTCTATGTTTTGCAGGTATAAAATTGTTGATAAAGGAAAGAGTAAGTTCTTGAATGGACAGCTAACTATTTTCGGTCACTTTAAGAAAAAAAAGAAAGCTTACTATTTTCGGCCAAATCCCTGGCTGTCACCTCTGAGGCAATCATCAGAACTGCTGCTAAAAGGCATAGGAGGAGAATTGCCTTGGAACCCATTTTTGTTTTCCTCACACAAATTGGTTTATGAACTCAAGAATTGGAGTTGAGAACAATGAGAAGGATGAGGAAGCTGGAGCCTTCTCTTCTCTATTTATAGGGAAATTTACGTGACATGTTTCACGAAGATGGAGAGATAAAATATGCGTGTAAATGTTTCGACCGCACGATTGAGGTGGTAGTTGAAGATAATTGTGATGGCATATGTGATAGAATATCCGACAAAGATGAAAGATGGAGCCAAAAATTTTGCTTCTGGGGGTAAATAATAGAGAGCTTAGAAATACAAAAGAATGTAACAACGAAAGTATCACAAATTGTAATTCTGAATTCAAAATAGCATAACTAGCATTTTAGTGAAAGGATAACTCTGAAGCAAAATAATTATAATAAAATTCAATACAATTCTGCTCTTTATTAATCAGAGTGTTATGCAACAAAAAATATTACTTTATTATCATTCACTGTATAGAAACTTATTATTGAATTTACTTTTTACAAAAATTATCTTAGAATTCAAGAATATCAAGTTTGATTTGATATTAAAGTAAGATAACATTAAAAAATCGCTTATACCATATTGCATTAAAGTTAGTTGTTGGGAAGAATAATACTAAACGGCTAAGAATAATTGTTTAAATAGAGAATTACTGACGATTGAAAAGAATAATAGAAGAATTTCTAAAGAAAAAAACCTTAAAGATAGGACTTGCCTTAGTGTACTTAAAGTTGGAATTTGGAGATTGATAGATAGAGTTGAAAACAAGGCGGTCTAACTTTTTGTGTTTGTCACAATGACATTTTGTGAGTTGTGTCTGTTACAATGACTATCAATGTCATTTTAATTTTTTTTTATTTCGGTTGTATTTTCATTTTTTATATATTATATCTATTTTAAGTGATATCATAATATAATTTAACTCGGAGACTAGAGGTTGGTATTTTAATTGATATACTACCGTATTTAGGATATTAGAGGTTCATATGTTATTCCAAGTTGTGTTTGGATTGCATTTTTCGTCATTTTTCATGGAAAAATTACTGTAGCGATTTGATATATGTGAGGAAAAAAGGTGATAGGAAAATGTGATCACGGAAAACGACAATATTTTCCGACGGAAACAAGCAATCCAAGCAAGACGTGAAGACGAGACATAAAAGATTACTATTAATTACATTTGGGGAGGGGGTGGAAATAGGAAAATTTTATTAATTTTATAAATAAAGAAGTATAAAAATAGGTTTCAAAAGTTCTGGGATGCGTCCCCGGCCCCATGTCTCCATCCTTCATATCCAACTTATCACAACTGGATTTCCTGTCCAGGATTTATATTAGATATTCTAATGGCATTATCCAACTTGGAAGTTTCAAACTTGCCCGTGACTTTTCAAACTACTGACATTATCACAACTTGGAAGTTTCAAACTTGGCTGTGACCACTCGATGCAATCAAGAATATATTTAAAAAAGCTCTCAAATTTCGCACAAAGTGGCAAATTCATATATATATATATATATATATATATATATATATATATATATATATATATATATATATATATACTAGGTGATGGTTTCCCACGCAAGGTGTGGGAACTTTAGACCTGTTAGTGAGATTGTATTTGTTATTATGATATTAGTTGAGAATATATTAGTTTAAAAGAGTACAGATGGTTGATATGATGCTGATTAGGAGCGTTAGAACTATTGAAAAGACTATTGATTGTGTAGTGAATATTTTCTACTAAATAATAACTATATCAGTGCAATGCAAAGGCATATATCAATATATCATGATACATGCTCCATAGAGAGTCATAGAAACCTAAATAGCAAAGCATAGCAATAAAGAACAATTAGGCTCTGTCTTCTTTAAAAAATGTAAATCGACATAACTAAGGATTTTGCTAATTTTTTACTACATGTTGACATCATCTCTCTTTTGATATACCACAGTGCATATTACTCAAACGTGTATGCTGAAGATCCTACAATTCTTCAAAACTAATATTTGTTGCACTCAGGAAAATGCTATTAAAATCCTGCAACACAGGCCCCGGGAGAGGGGGAAGAGGAGAAACATAGCACACTTGATATTTGAAATTAATCATAAGTTGTAGTACCATTATAGTAGCAGGGTAATTAAGGTAAAATCCATGTCCATGTGCAAAACCAGAGAAACTAATATAACAAAGACAGCTGCAAAATGATTGAAGAGTGAAATATGTTAAAAGTCTTTGTCTCCCCAGTAAGGATCTGTCCAGTGAATAATCCTCTATCAAAGAACCAAGTTATGGAACTCAGAAGTGCTTATCTATGCCAGAAATTAATCAGTGCATCAACTTCCTAAAACCCAAATTGAAACAGAAACTAAATTATATCAAATAAATGATGATTGACTGCAAATTGTACTTATTGACGATTCAGTAAAAGCCAAAATTAATGTTTCATAACATATAATTGCTGCATAAAATTTCTGGGTTTCTCCTGACTTAATGAAATTGATGTTTCTAGGTCTATCAATGTATTGCTTCCAATGAAATTCATCCACCAATAAATCAACATGCCACAAGACTGGAACAAAAACAATCAAGCAATTAAAAGATATAGAGAAGATACACACAATGATCAATTAGACTCAGATCTGTAAAAAGCGAAGGTGAAATGGAGGGAGGCACCACCATGGCTGCAAATTCTCAGTTACAAATGCAGATGAGTTGCTTCTTATCCCACAAGCCATCTGGGTTGCCCAGTAAATCAGCAGCACCACCAAAGAATTAAGTTGGAGATGAAAAAAGCGCTACCGTCTTAGCAGATTTTTCAGAGATAATCTGCAATCTAAAGACGCCTTATTTGATAGCATTTCTAGTTTCTGATTTCCGCAAAGGGCTACTAATTTCTTTTCTTTTGTTTTTTAAATTGTTGAAATCATAGGCATGAAAATAGAGAGGAGCAACAACCCTTTAGAAACTCCCCAGCTCTCTGCTGCCTCATTCACTTTTTTCTTGAGTTATGATGAATATAGTCCTCCAACTCTAATAAAAGTTCACAGTGGAATTTTTTTGCCCCACAATACTGGCAGTCAGCTTTAGAAGGCAATGTATCTGACTTGTTATTATGAAACCAGTGCATGAACGCTAATAGGTATTTGTTTGCCTATATGAATGTACACCAATATCAATAGCAAATACCAGAGTAAGAAAACACACAAAGCTATTTAAAAAGGCGCAATTGAACTGAATATACCTCTCTTATCTCTCTCTCTCTCTCAGTCAAATGACACATATGTCCAGTTTAAATGACATGGCAGATTGAGGTTTCTTAGGTGCTGACAAGTATGGCCATTATAAAAGCAAATGCCAACCCAAAAGCTAGTTTACCAGAAAAACATTAGCATCTAGATGAAATGAGATGAATACGGCAAGCTTAGAGCATGAGTTTAGGAGCTGACGCAGTCTACATACCATATTCATGAAGATAAGCATCATAATAATAGCTAGTGGCAGTAAATGGTCCACCAGCTGTCCTGCCAAAATTTGTTCCTGATACTTCCATAAAGACAAGAAACTAAGAAGACAATCACAACAGTAATTTAGCAAGAATTTGAGCAAAAATAACTTTTAAAGCACTAAACTTTACCGTGTAATAGCTAATAAAAAAAGACCCCTTTTCAATAAATTCTACAAGAGAAAATGCCAAGTCTTCAACCGAATGGTAAGGTACTACACCTCTGAATTCAGTATACCTACAAAAGAACAGATAAAAATAGAGTCACTTTCCTGTCATAAAACTCCAAGAATTATGTGTAACTCCCTATAAAAAAAAGAAGCAATAACTGACCAGCTAATCCAGGCTTCTATCCACATCATGGGTTTTTAAGCCTTATTTGGGGAGAAGTAGTCGTAGTAGAAACTGTTGCATGTATTTGTCTAGGTAGAAGCAAAACAGACATACTATTAGGATATTTATTATTCTCGACTTCTTGAACATACTATAAGGACATTTATAAAAAGTATAAGCTACACTTGTACTGGCGTGATACAACTTGAAAATTCTTATTTTATGCATATTGTACTATTTAAATAAATAATTCTCATTAATTCTAGATTTCACATTATCTACACCCTAAATGAAGCATAAGTTCAACTCAATGCTAAACTCATAGGAAATGTCTACAAGGCATAAGCTGTTCAACAAGATGCTTTTCAATGTGCAATTTCATAAGCTATAGTACTAATCCTAGTTCACCACCCTGTACATCACATATTAAATAAAATACTATGACTTACAATTATTTTGATGATAAACTATTAATATTAACCTATTATAAAATGTGACTTGCTATCATTATCTAGTGATAAGTTACTAATGTTATTAATACACCTGGTACCAATGCTAAGTAATACACATAAAGCATCTAACAATTTTCTTATTATTTCAACAAGTTGTGCATGGCCCACGAGTACGATTGCTGGAAAGATGTAGTTCAATCTCAAAATCTTGCCTCTCGCACACTACTTTGTCAGTGAGGGAACACTGAATCAAAGAAAAGCTCTGGTGATTTTTTTTTTTTTATTTTTAGAAAAAATGTTTATGCACTTTATTCATTCATCTGAAAATGGTCTGACTTTATTTTACAGTGTATTCATCATGGCCCACTTAATGATTCAATGAAAACTTATATCTACTCAATTATGTACAGTTACACATAAATTAACAGAGGCATTTTGTGAAGGTTTCAACAACATAGGCTAAATAATGGTAGTTCTTCATATTGGTGTCAAAGATTTTAGAAACTTTCTTATTTAAAGGATGTAAGAAAGGCTGATCAAGGTGTTTTGCTCTCTTGTTAGGAACGTATTGCTAGGAATGTATTGACTAATTCTAATGCTATATGTCAAACTAATTAATCCATAACTTGAAAATCAGTTCGTTGTGTTTGACAAATATGTTGAAATAACTGTCTCAAAGGCCGAGAAATATATGTAATATATTGAAGCAAGCATGTGTCCATTTTTAGATGCGTGTATCAGTGAATTGATCTCAATCTGCTTTTGACAAAAATGTAATTTTTGAGGACAAAATAGAGCCATGAACAGTTGAAAACCCCTAAGGTGGTGGTGAAAGCCTTTAATGCTTAAATTTCTATGAACATTAGTCTGAAATCTGAATGCATTTCTATTAGCCATCAATGGTGAGTTTGAAGACAAGCCCTTTGTTCCCCTCCAATGAAAAACCAGCACAAAAATAGGAAGTTAAATATAAGCAACTCTTCCAGTTTAGCATAATTTAACGTAAAATTAATCATATGGAATATAGCTCTATTAAGGGAGAAGTAAAATCAAACCAAATATTTCTTTTTTCTTTAAAGAGCTAGTATCCTTATACTATATAAGAATGAGTTTTAGTCAAAGGGGGCTTTGAATTTCAACCGTATGAGTAGGGGCATTTTGGAAATATGAAATAATATGTTGCTTTTTTAAAGCTTTTGGTACAACTCATAGCAGCGTGTGTTTGAGTATGTTTACAAAGATATCCTCATATTTGTACATTTAAAGTTTATATTGTAGGTACAACACAGAATACAACTTATTGTGAATTCTTTTGTCATACATTTCCAGAAATGGGGTTGTGTCTTTTTATGGGTATTTTGGAAATGTATGATTATTTTGATTGTCTTTTTAGCTATGGGTATAAGTGATAATAGCTTTTGTGTGGCTGTAATTACTTAAACTTCCTTAGTCTCTAATTAAATTGGGGAGAATGTGGTTTAGTAGGTAATTGGTGAAAGGAATTAATGAGGGAGGGGTATTTTAGGAATGTAAGTTTGTTGCATTGGTCTTTTTAGTGAGTTGCAAATTAAAGGTTGTTGCAAATTAAAGGTTGGAGAACAAGGTTTGACGTCACTGATTAGACTTCTAGACTGCTCAGCTGGCTAAATTCCATTCACTGCAAAGGTTTATTACAAATGATTTATTAGACACAATCATTAGGGATAATTGGAAGAAGTTGGCTAGATAGGTGTTACTATTCAAATTCTGCTGCTTCAACTTCATGTATTTTGGTTTAAGGTCTAAGTTAAAAGATTGTCTTTTTAGCTATCTTTACCACTTCCAACCATTCTAGAACCAGGATGGTTAAGACAAAATTAATCCTAATTATTAAAAAATTTATAGCATCAAGTGTTGGCCATCAGTTCATCCCCTTTTCTTAGTTTTTGGGTTTGCTCAACAAAGGTATTGTTGTCTGGAACCATCTTTCATCCATTTGAAGACAAATCGTAACAATCAATTGACTTAGCTTTTTGAATTGTTTTTTTTTTCGCTTTACTTGTATTTGTGGTAGGAACAGGATTCATTGGAAGTGTGTTACATCTCCTAATCAGAATCTCCAAGCCAAGGTATGTTGAAGCTGTATTTTTTTACATTGAAATTTGTCATAATTTGCAAATAACCTGTGATATATGTATAACTGCTTTTTATGCACATGTTAATATATTTAATTAGGTCATACTAATGCATTAACAATGTCAGCCTCATGTGTGTAAGGAAAAGTTTTGCAGGGAATATTTGGAATAAGGTAACCAAAATTTTATCCTTTCTGCTGAATCTTTTAAATTCTTTTGATATACATGTCATTAGTTCTGGAATTGATATTGGTGTTAGTGTGTATTTAGTGATACTGATTTGGTTGGGTGATAAAGTTCGTTCATTTATGTATTTGGTTATATATATGATTGTCCAATTTCTAGGAATACTTGTTTCATTTGGTGGTAGTTTGACCTTTGTACTTCTGATTAGCTATGGTGATAAAGTTGATTCATTTATGCGATCATGTGATAATTGATTTTGGTAGTTTGATCTTCTGCTATGAAACTTATAGCTTGTCTTAAACTTATGTTTGATAATATGTTTATTTTCTCTTATATTCTGCTAAACTTATAGTAATTGAGCAGTCTATAGTGGTTGAATAGAATTCGTTAAAGCTTTCATTCCTAAGGAATGGTTGAATAGAATTCGTTAAAGCTTTCATTCCTAACTTCCTTAACAAAGCATTAGAATTCAACCTAAATTTAGATACATACTTTATCAGTATTGCACCACAAATTATGCCAGATAAATAGTTCCAAAATTCGATTGAAGATGTAGTTGTTTTATCACCAATTGACTGAAAGTATTGCAAATTTAGTACTACCAAAAAATTATACGGACAAATATATTCTTATCATTTGAAGATCCTTGTAAATACTTTATTACAATTTTAACAAAAACAAAGCTCCCAAAGTAGTTTAAAAAGTATCTTAATTTATACAAGTTAATAACTTCAATTTCTAATAATTTGTAAAATCTTTGCCTACTTAATTTATTAGCTATTGCACCAAATGAAATGATTGTTAGATGTTATCATATAGTAGCATTTGATAAAATTGACCAAAACTCATTCTTATATAATATAAGGACATCTAGGTATTTTTGGAATGAGGGATTATTTTGTAATCGTTAATGCATTGGGTACAACTTATATGAGCATATGTGTTGTTGTAATTATTGAAATGGTGTCATAGTGCAATTAAAATAAAGAGATTTTGCCCATATTCATTCAATTGTCTGAAACAACTCATAATAATACCAACGCATGAGTTCCCATGTCTGAATCCCCTATCTTTGAAACAGCTTCCACATCAGCAATATATCATTATTTACATCTCAATTAAACAGCCAAAAACATAGGTATGTTGATGATTTAATGTTTAAGTATCGGTTACGGTTGTTCCGATGCCTCCTCTTTTACATTCTTCCGTTTTCCCCTTTTCAGCTTCCAAGATTAGGCTTAATGCCCTCTAAACTACTCCATTATCCATGCATTTCCTTCTACTCATATTAAGTAGGATTCGGCTAATATGCATTATTATCTGCAACAATTATGTTAATATTACTTAATATGCGTCGTTATTATACTCTTATCTTCAATCACTTGCTTACCTTGGAAAAATATTGATGATATGTACCGATAGGTTCTTGATAGAAAATAACTTGGTCAATATGGAAATATTATTCACTTCAACCACTGAAAAATTCTCTTTAGTCACAGGCATCAAACACCCACGCGATGCGCGGGCACTTCCCCCCTAGTCTGGATATAGGTTCGAGACGGCAAACTTACAAGTTTGTCAATATGGATATCTAATTCATGAGACTTTTTTATTTGCAACAAATCTCTCAAAATAACAATACTAATAAGAAAAGTAGAATAAGGATAGTTTACTTAAACAATAAATATATTTTTTCTTTTACAAAAAGAAAAGGGGAAGGAGGGTAGAAAAAGTAATGTTACGAAACTCTTGCTTCTTTCGAGGAAGGTGCAGTCAAAAGAAAATTGAATTGGTAGAATTAAATCAATTCAAATAGTAGTATGATATGATAGAATGCATAATTGAAAATCTCAAATACATAAAATTAAGGGTTATTATCACTTTACCTCCTTGACGTTTGGTGTCACTATCAATTTTCCCCTTAACATTATTTTTTAGTCATTTTACCCCCAAAACTAACTGTCAAACTTAACGGAATTTACTAATTAAAGTAAAAAGACAAGTTTAGCCCTAAAAGTTATTATCACTTTACCCCCATAAACTATAGCCTCATTATCAATTTACCCCATAGAGTTATTTTTTAGGCAATTAATCCCACCATTAAACCAAGTTAACAAGTTAAAAAACTTTAGAGAAAGTACCCTCCTCTTTGTATAATAAAAACAATAAAAAAATTTAAAGTGGCTCTTTTCATCTTTAGTATCAAGAAAAAAAGCCAAAATATTAATCTCTTTCTTCTTAGCAATCTTATTAATATTAAAACAAATAGAAAGATTGGGAGGGGGAGAGAGAAATAGAGAGAGAGAGAGAGAGAGAGAGTTCAATTGTTTTTTTTAAATATAAATAAGACAGAATTAAATACTTTTATTATTTTAAAATTATTTTACTTTACTGTTTACCACTAAATTTTAATCCTAACCCCAATAACCTTAAATTAATACGATAATGTTAGATTTTTCTTTATTATTTTCTTTACAAAATCTAATTTTCTGTCTCCTTCTTTCCTATCTCTTTTTCTTTTCCTAGTATTAATAAGTGTGAAAAAATTTTGAGAAAATCCTTTTAATTTTATGTTTTTGGATCTCTTAAAGTGAAAAAAGGAAGAATAATCGTTTCAACTTTTTTATTTTTAATTATATATATGAAAGGGTCAATATATTTAAAATTTTTTAACCATACTAATTAGATTAACGATGAAGTAAAATGTCTAGAAAATAATGTTTGGAATTAAGGTGATTATATCACTATAATTTAAAAGAATAAAGTAATAATAACAATATAGTAATGCTATAGAATAAAAGGGTATTTTTGTCCAAAATTTCTTAACATATTGAGTTGAATTACTTTGGGTTAATCACATTTTATCCCCTTAAAGAATACCCCATTTCTCAATTTACCCCCTAACCTTTAATTTTGCTCACTTAACCCTCTTTAGGACAAAATTACCCTTGCATTATTTTGACTTTTCATTTACCTTGTTTTTCTTTCTTTTTCTCTTTCTTCTTTATTTAATTCTTCCTCTTTCCACAAAAATCTTCACCTTAATGATTGAAATTAAAAAAGAGAAATTGCAGAGATCTATCTTATCCTTAAATGATTTAAAAAATATTCAAATCACTTTTCTAAAATACAATTTTTTTAGCCTTTCAATTCTTTTAATTTTGAATTTTCCTCTTTCCTTTCTAGTTTCTCATTTTATTCTCAAGAAAATATCATAAGATGAAATTATTTTCCTTTCTTTTATTTCTTTTTCTCTTTCTTCTCTCTTTCATCCTTACCAATAGAAATTCCATTTCAACGAAAATTTTTGTTTTGAGTTTGTAATTGCATATTTTTGGGTGAAGGTTTAAAAGACATCAAAAACTAATTTTGATTTTTCGTATGATGCCACGTGTCACAAATTTCAATTGATGATTATTAATCAGGTCACAATTTCATCTTAAGATATTTTCTTATGAATAAAATGAGAAACTAAAAAGGAAAGAGGAAAACCCAAAATTAAAAAAATTGAAAGGCTAAAAAAATTGTATTTTAGGAAAGTGATTTGAATATTTTTTTAATCATTTAAGGAGAAGATAGATCTCTGCAATTCCTCTTTTTTAATTTCAATCATTAAGGTGAAGATTTTTGTGGGAAAGAGGAAGAATTAAATAAATAAGAAAGAGAAAAAGAAATTAAAGAAAGGAAAACAAGGTAAATGAAAAGTCAAAATAATGCAAGGGCAATTTTGTCCTAAAGGGGGTTAAATGAGCAAAATTAAATGTTAGGGGGTAAACTGGGTATTCTTTAAGGGGATAAAATGTGATTAACCCAATTATTTATGGGGGTGAAGTGACTAAAAGATAACGTTAAGGGGTAAACTGATAGTAGTGATGTAGTTGAAGGGGATAAAGTGATAATAACCCTAAAAATAAAATAGGGTTAATCACATTTAATCCCCTTAAGGTATACCCAATTTTTCAGTTTACTCCCTAACCTTTAATTTTGCTCACTTAACCCCTTATAAGACAAAATTGCCCTTGCATTATTTTGACTTTTCATTTACCTTGTTTTCCTTTCTTTAATTTTTTTTCTCTTTCTTCTTTATTTAATTCATCCTCTTTCCCACAAAAATTTTCACCTTAATGATTGAAATTAAAAAAAAGGAATTGCAGAGATCTATCTTATCCTTAAATAATTAAATATTCAAATCACTTTCCTAAAATACAATTTTTTTAGCCTTTCAATTCTTTTAATTTTGGATTTTCCTCTTTCCTTTCTAGTTTCTCATTTTATTCTCAAGAAATTGTTTTCCTTTCTTTTATTTCTTTTTCTCTTTCTTCTCTCTTTCATCCTTCCCAATAGAAAACTCCATTTCAATGAAAATTTTTGTTTTGAGTTTGTAATTTCATATTTCTGGGTAAAGGTTTAAAAGGCATCAAAAACTAATTTTTGATGCCATGTGTCACAAATTTTAATTGATGATTATTAATCAGGTCACAATTTCATCTTATGATATTTTCTTGGAAATAAAATGAAAAACTAGAAAGGAAAGAGGAAAACCCAAAATTAAAAGAATTGAAAGGCTAAAAAAATTATATTTTAGGAAAGTGATTTGAATATTTTTTTAATCATTTAAGGAGAAGATAGATCTCTGCAATTCCTCTTTTTTAATTTCAATCATTAAGGTGAAGATTTTTGTGGGAAAGAGGAAGAATTAAATAAAGAAGAAAGAGAAAAAGAAATAAAAGAAAGGAAAACAAGGTAAATGAAAAGTCAAAATAATGCAAGGGCAATTTTGTCATATATGGGGTTAAGTGAGCAAAATTAAAGGTTAGTGGGGAAACTGATAAATTGGGTATACCTTAAGGGGATTAAATGTGATTAACCCAATAAAATACTTGAAAGAGGTTGTACGAGGGTAGAAAAAGTGGAGGGTAGGAAGGGGAATGTAACGAAACTCTTGCTTCTTTCGAGGAAGGTGCAATCAAAGGAAAACTGAATTGGCAGAATTAAATCAATTCAAATATTAGTATGATATGATAGAATGCATAATTGAAAATCTCAAATACATAAAAATAAAATACTTGAAAGAAATTGTAAAATAGAATTCAACTTCGTTAATCTCACATGGCCAGATTTTCTATATACCCTAACATAGTAAAAGAGTGTGAAAAATATAGTGGAAAAAAAACTAAAAGAAGAAAAAAGAAATCACATTCGACTCATTAAACTCCAATTTTTTTTTTTTTTTTTTTAAAAAAGGGAGACTAATATCTGTCAAAAGTAGTCCAACTTAACAGGTACAATTTAATTATTCACGAAGTAGAGATATCCAAGCAAAAGAAAGCCAAAGGTTTACCTCTAAATTTTCCAGTAAAGGTGCTCAAGTCCAAACCATCTGCAGCAGAAAATTAGAATTTTAAGCATTAGAAACAAAGGAAATCTGATAGTAGCAAAACTAACAAAATGAATACCCATTCTACAGATACAACTTTTCACAGTATGACAATAAAGCAAAAATTTCTTTTAGAAACAAGAAACACATATGACCTTACAAATTTTCTTATAGAAGTATAGGTTCAATAAAGCAACCGATATTAAGGTGATGTGTGTACCTTCCCAGACGTAGATGTAAAGACTTGGAGCAAGCTACTTCGTTCTTCCAAACTCATTGGGCTCTATTTATCTACTCTTTCATATCCCATTTCTCTACTTCCTGCACATCCAAAATACCAATAAAGAAAAACTTAAACCTTTTTTTTCCAAAATCAAGAACATGATCACAAAATCAAGCGCCTTTTGCAAGAAAGAAAAACAAAAAAAAAAATAAATTCCTTTTTCTGCAAGAGGAGAACCCATGAAAAAATGGAGCATTTTTGTCGAAACAAATAACAAAATCAAAATTTTTGAAAAAACGGAGACCCAATACATTGGGCATTAGAATTCACAAAGAAATGAGGAACAAAAATTACATGTTGCAATTAAACGGGTAGACAAAATTTGCAGGCCCAAAAATAACGGAGAAAAATGGAGTTCTATAAGGCAACAAGGAAACTAGCAGGGTAAAGTAGCAGCTTGTAAATGCAAAAAACTAAAAGTGAAAAACAAGAGTAGCGGCATGATGGAGCGAAGATTATAGCATAAGGCTAACTTTGGGAGTTTAGGATAGAAAAGAGAAGAAGGGAAAACTTAAGTTATGAGAGAAGAGAAGAGAAGAGAAAGGATTGTTGTGTTGTTTGGGAGTTTTGAGAATTAGTGGAATGATTTTGGATATAAAAGTCATTAAATATTTGTTCAACACATTTTTAAGGATAAAATAGATATTTTAAAAAACTTTCATAAGGTTCCTCCAACTTTCTCTCCAATTTGGGAGGAAAACTTTTACTTACTATTTATCCTCTTAAATCCTTCCATTTCTCTTCTTTTGTTTTCTAATAAAAACTAACAAACGAAGGAAATGTTCACTTTCTCTTCTTTTCCCTTCTTTTTTCTCCAAATCATCCACTCCCAAACGAACCCTACGTGTAAGGCTTATGCCGAAATGACCCTCTTGCGCGAGAATTCAAAACATTTAGTCCATTCAATAAGCATTTCCAGGAGAAAAATGTAATTAAACCTTGCAAAACACTATTCTCTGATTGGACCCGAGCATCAAATCTCATTAGTGGTGTACAACTACTGATTCTCCACTAATATCCATTGCAACCTTATAAGAAGGGCAAAGTTATAACATCACCACAAAACAAAGCAACAGATAGTTGTACAGGAAGCATAAAATCTGGAGAGCATACATAAATGGACAACAAAGCCCCTATGATAAGCATACAAAGGGCAGAAGGGACATATTACCCAGCACAAAAGCAGCAGCCAGTTGTATCAGCTGCAACAAAAAGAACAAGTGATGGGCTAAAATGACAAAAATGCCCCTGGGGGGAGCAGATGAAAGCCAATGAACAGTACCCAAAAACGCCTTCTTATAATATATAAAGATATATATATGTGTGTGTGTGTCCCCATGCTCTTGTGTAAAAGAAGTCATTTTCAACTTGCTTGGTCTTGAATTTGTGATCTTTTATTACTAGTTTTAATAAGAGTTAATAGCATTTTTGCTTCCCTGAATTAGGGTCTGTGATCACACTCTATCACTCAAAATTAGGCTTTGTTCTTGAGGTATCATCAGTAAATCAATTGAAGAAGTAAGGGCTTTTGGTTATTATTGGAATTCTCTGCAGAGTTTTTTGTCAGGTTGCAATTCCTGTTATGCTTGCTGATTTTAAAGAATGTGGAGTTTTTTGCATTCGGTTTCTCCCTTGCACTACCAATTTGGCACACTGACACAAAGATAAGAAAATGTGACCACCATTAAAGCTATATTAAAATAAAAGCGGGATATCTTTAATCAAAGATACTAATGTACCATTCACCTTAGAGTGCATAAAAAAAATCAACTGTACTAATCATATTTTCTATCCTTAAATGAAATGTACTGACTGTACTTCCCGGTGATGTGCTTGGGTTAAAATTTAGTAGAATCAAGTCTACTTGGATAGCTATTATTTGGACAAAAACTATGTACTTGCATCACAAATAAACTTTTCAATATATCATTTTATCTTCTTAATCACCATTTTATCTCATATATATAACATCACAAAAAGTGTTATACTAATTATTTCAAATAATTTCCTATCTAAACATGAAGGTCTTTTGGGTATTTTTATGTTGGGTCACCCTTGAGGTCTAAATTCACATCTGGTATAAGTTTGAATGCTACTAGTACAAATTATCAATACTCATCACGCAGGTTATTAATGCATTATAAGCGTGGATTTAGGTTATTGCGGTATCGATTTAGCCCATCCCATATATCTGATAAGCATATATTTTACGTCTTTTTAGTGTATTTTATTAGTTAGTTTTGATATATTTTAACTACTTTTATAACTAATTAACTAAGTTTCTAGTGAAAATATGCATTTTGTGGTTTAAAGTGTGAAAATTACATTTCTATGGATTTTAATGGCAAAAACTTCATGTTTTTATAGGTTTAATGATTCAATCATCAAATGACATAATTTGAGAAGATAATTGTATGATTGATGGTGGTTTAAAGTGGTTTAAAGAGATATGAAGTGCAAAAGAGGAAATGCAATCAAGAACAAAAGAAAGCAAGTTTCACAGCTTTGACACCCTGTCATATTTCGGCTATATCTTGAGCTACAAGCATTGGATTGAGATGATTATTGAACCATTTTGAAGCTAAGAGATAGATATACATTTGGTATGAAGACATTGAAGTCCAGTTCAGTTGTTTTCAATGTCAAAAAGCCGAAATACAAAAATGCAAATTCTGTGGTCGTAAGCTAGAACAGAGCTCTGACCAGTGTTTGGTATTTCGGTCATATCTCGGTCTACAGAGCTCAAAATTTGATGATTCTTGAGGCATTAAAAAGCTAACTCAAAGGGATACAACTTTTATGTTTTGCACAAGAGCTGATTCCTCCATCATCACCAAAATAGCAGTTGAAGTAGTGTAGAAGTGAAAACGCGACTTGAGAAAATGTGGGTTGAAGTCGCGTATTATCAAATCGCGTATTTTCACCTGTTTTCTGCAACTTGCTTATCAACTTGCCTTGCTTTCATACAACTTTTCCAACTCAATTCCAGCTAGCAATTTCAGCTGTATCTGACTAAAAAAAGGCTGGAAAGTTGGAGAAATAACTCAAGAGAGTTTCAAGAGTCAATTTTGCCAACTAGAAACAACTTATCTTGAGCTTGAATTCTCTATAAATAGAGGCCTTTGGAGAACATTTTCATAACTTTGGAAGGTTAGAGAAACTCACCAAAAATGTAGTGTTCACTAGTTTTTCTTAGTTCATTAGTATAGTATAGGTAGAATAGTTTATCCTTCTTGTATTTGTATTTGTAGCTAGATTTGGATGAAGATTAAGGAGCAAAGATGGAGAGTTTGAAACTCATGTAACAACGGTGACATTTCTCCTATTACTTTCTCTTTTGTATTTGATTTCATGTTTAACTATAATACAAGTTTGGATGTTTTTCTTCATATTTAATTAAAGTTTATGCCTAGAGTTATGGATGAACTTTCTATATCTTATTAGTGATGTTTATTTGGTTATGTGATGATATTATTTTGAGCAAGTTATTTATCACTTTTGCTTTTCTAATCATGATTAATCGGCCATTAATTGTGATTATCTAAAGGTGTTAAGTTTGCAATGAGAATTAGAATTTAACACTAGTTTAAGGAAGTGATAAACTTAAGTAGTACACTCATGAGAGTAGAGGTGCACCTTTGTGGCTTTAGTAACTTGTTTCATTTAATTTCATAGACAAAATGAGTTCGTAGTTAATTTCATAACTACGAGAGTAGATATAGTTTAACTATTAGTATAGTTGATTCACTATGAGAGTAGGGTTCACACACATGAGGAAATTACGCCATAACTAGCCAAGATAATAGCATTCACATAACCGGTAACTTCATTTGCAAGAATACTAAGGAATTCCATATCTCTAGGAGTTTTCTAGGGTTAATTTTCATTACTTTTATGTTTATGGTAGTCTAGATTGTGACAGTCCCACTTTCCCCTAAGGCGAACCAAAGGGGTTAGCGGACTGCCTGCCCAGCTCTCGCCAGGACTAACGGTTCAGTTTCGGGACTAATACATTTCGGGACATACAAACGCGCGTAAACAAGTCAAAATGTCAAAATAAAAAATGAAATCGGAGTCGGCCATGAATAGTAACCGACACGTCAAAACCCAACCAAATATCAAGCAAACATTCACATCTTGAAATTTAGCATTTACAAGCCAAAGTGGCATACAAAAGTATTCAAAAGTGGATACATGTCTGGTTTGCCAAATCAAAAGAGAAACGGTCCCAAAAGTACATTTAGGGTTTCAATAAATGAGCTATACAAAAGATATGTCCAACTAGCTCATTTCGGCAACCAATTATCAATTGCAGTCCAAAAGTATTTATTTTCCTGTAAGTAAAACAAAAGGAATAGAGTGAGCTAATTGCCCAGTGATATAATACTACTCAAGCAACCAAGTTCATAGATGCATCAAGCTTTTCAGTCCAATTCATCAAAAGTAAATAAAGAAACACATCAATAACGATGATAAAAGGATATGGGCGGCTCTCAAGAGCCATTTTCCTCGTTTGCATTCTTGATCGGATCTCATTGACTCTCTGTCAATGTTTAAAAGTAACCAACCGTAGACTTCACTTTACTTCCATTCCTTCCACCTAACATTCCCCTACCGGGCCCGAACTCCAAACACTTGCACTGTGGTATTACTCGAGTATACCGGAATCGAGAGTCTCTCATACTACAAGATTCCATATAACAGTCCCCAAGGTTCATTAATTGGCACTACAAAGCCCTCGCTGGCTCGATTCAATCAACTACCAATGGGGTTGAATTCAATGATAACAATCAAGGTCGTTGGATACTCGTCCAAACGACACCAAGTCATGTACTTTCATTTCATGTAACATTCCAATAACATGAGACATTCCAATAACATGAGAAATAAGTGAGAGTGATAAAGTACACCCTCACTTCAATCAATATCAATGGTACAATAAACATTTAACTCATCAAATTCAAGTATCAAAGTCATATAGTAACACACAAGTGAGTAGTACACTCACCAAGCTCGAAAGTGATATTTCATGCACTTCCGTCAAAGGAACGTCGTGAACCATCGTCACGCCCTAAAACACGCAAACAAGTACAATGAGACTCGATAACGAGTCATAAACCAATGCCAAATATTCTCAAAATAGGGTTCCATAAGCACACACAAGCAATAGAGGAAACCAAAAAATCCGGAAATGGAACTAGCTTTAACCCTGAAAAAAACAGTTTTTTGACGTCATTTTGCGGTAATGGAACCAAAGGCACTAAGATTATCGAATGAAGGTCCAAGACCCACCGTTTCGAAGCTAAGAGATAGGGCTACAATATTACAGAAGGTCACTCAACCCAGTTTCGAGTGTAACCAGGTAAACAATGCAATCTACTACACCAAAACCGTAAAAACAGATTCACAGAACGCATTCTAGTGCAAATATCATAAATCAGCCTACCTAAGTCCAAATCTAGAAATTCCAAAGCCATCTGAAAGCTAAGAAACAGGGATACATTTCATCAGAAGACCTCAACAACCAATTCAGAAGCATTCCTAGCCAAAATAACCAATTACAGAAGTAATTCCCAAATTCGGGTAAAACCAGGGCAGCAAGGGTAATTCCATATTTTCTCAAGCTACGCTACTCCGATTGACCTGAAATTTTGCAGGCACTTCTAAAATAGCATTCCCTACAACTTTCATGTTTTAATCCAAGGCCAATTCGACCTCTAACTATGAGCTACAAAACCGGGCAGAATGTAGGAAAATGAACCCTAGTTTTCCAATTTTCCTTCCAAAACAGAAATTTCTTGCAATTAACCACTTTTTCCAACTTCTAACTTCTTTAAATATCATTTCCAATCATCATACATGACCACATAATCATATTCATATGAAAACAGAAAAATTCTCAATAATTACAAAACTTCATCAATTCAACCAAAAATCACAATATAATCCATAAAGTTGCATCTTATTCCACCACTAAGCATAAATTAAGCATCATTAGAGGGAGGAGAGGGGTTCTTCACAACTCACCTTAGAAACAAGAGAGAGAGAGAAACTAGGCCTCTTAGCTTTCCAAATAACTCCACACAACACCTCACTATCACTCCCTTAATGTTTTCTATGGAGCAAAACCAAGATTGGATGGTTGAGTGAGTTGATTGAAGCAAGATTGAAGCCAAAAACTTGAAGAGTTTTCTTTCTTTTGTTGCTTGAAGAGCTCGGCCAAAAGGAAGAGAAAAATGGTGAATTTTTGGTATTTTTGTGATTTATTTGGTCAATGGTAAGAACATGAATAGTAGTCATAAAGCAACCTCCACTCATAAGGTGACACTTGTCACTTTCATTAATGCTTGCCTAACTTTTGTCTCTCTTATACCAATCCACTTAGCATCCTCTACTTATCTCTTAACACTGGGTAAATTAATTCCAGTATCCAAAACTTAACCTAGTTGACCGAATTTTTCCGAACTTTTCGCACTAGTGGGTCCCACGTTCGATATACACTATTAATTTCTCAAAAATTATTTGATACTAGAAAAATCATCTAAAAACTATATCTGCTCATAAAAATTATCTAGAAAATTTTCCGGATACAGAAAGTGCAGAAAACAAGCCATTGAATATAATAAAACCCTAAAATGAAAAATTACGGACTCTCACACTCTCTCCCCCTTAAAAGAATTTCGTCCTCCCAGGTTATTCCTTTCCACCTCCCAGGTAGCCTCTTCTATCCCATGATTTCTCCACTTTTCCTGAGCGGAAACAACTGTGACTAACTCCAGATCGTGGGTTAGATAGCTTTGTTCGTTGGGTTTCAATTTCCCAGAGGCAAACCATATCACATTCTGGTTTTGCGTCAACACACACCTCACCCTTCCCTCGAAGTATTAGGGTAAACAGTAAAACTGTCCTTACCTTTAGGCAAGGCCAAAAGAAAAGCCATGGTTAACCTTCACTTTAATTCCTGAACACTATCCTCTCTCCTACCCAAACACTGCGATCCTTACAAACCATACCAGTGCTCAAACGATATTGTCCCCATAGGAATACTACTTTCAGGTCGTAGGGTAGACGAGCAGGTTTGGTATCTATTCCGTCTATCAAAATTGGGGTTGACAAGTGAATGAGTAACACCGGGATCTACTACTATTTCCGCAGAAATACTACAATCGTACCTTCCTCAATTTCAGGAGAATCGGGGACCTGTTGTGGCTCCAGTGAATACACTCGAGCTGCCACCTTAGATTTGGTCCCTTCCACTTTTGCCGGTTTGGAATTAGTCTTCGTCGATTGCTGACTCCCATTTCCATCTCGTGATAGGACTGGACAAGTGGCGAGCTGATGGTTTGCACTTCCACAGCGCAAACATTTACCCTCCTTGTTCCAGCATTTGTCCTCTGAGTGGTTTGACTTTCCGCAATACCCGCAGGGTCCGCGTACTGCAGAAGCCGAACCTCCTCTCTGGTTTCTCCCCACTTGGCCGCCTTGTGACGGGCTCTCTTGTGACACTCCCGGCATCCTTTCTTCTCCAGTTCCTCGCCTAAACTTGGAAGGGGTACTCTCATCCCCCTGTCCAGAGCTGCTTCCAGGAAAACCCCGTTTCTTAGCCTGGAAGTTCCGTACTTGCACCCTGGCGCTCTCTACCCGTTGGGCCTTCTCCACGGCCTCGCTAAAAGCGTTAATCTGGGCCATCGCGAGGTCCTTCTGAATTTCTACGTTCAGGCCCTGGACAAATCGCCGTATTCTTCGTTGCTCGGTCATGATCAGCTCAGGCGCAAATTTGGACAGACGGGTGAACTAGCTCTTGTATTCCGCCACCGATTGAGCCTCTTGAGGGAGTCGGATGAACTCGTCTTCCTTCCTCTCCTGAACTAGAGGAGGGAAAAATTTCGCATTAAACTCTCTCATAAAATTTACCCAAATCTTGGGCATTTGTTCCCGCTCCCATTTTTGCCGAATGACATTCCACCAGGAACGGGCCGCCCTTTCCAGCTGGAAATCGGCAACAGTCACCTGCCGTTCTTCGGTATAGTGCAAGGCCGCAAAAATATCGACATCTTCTCGAGCCACCCCTCGGCGACATCCGGATCGGGCCCCCCAATAAACTTTGGTGGTGCAAACTTCTGAAACCTCTCAAGTGCCCTATCGTCGCTTTCGACATGGTTGTCCGGGTTTTCAGGATTAGGGTTTGGATTTTGGCCTTGTTGCTGCACTACTTGTGCCAGCAGGTTGGTCATTTGCTGGATAGCGGCAGCTATCTGCACGTTGGGGTCAACTCTCGGTTTAGGATTAGATCCAGAGGAGGTTTCCCCAGTGCCCCTTTCAGGCGTAGGTTGCCTATTTCCGCGCCCATGCCCCTGTCCACTACGTGTGCCTTCCATAAAATCTAAATCGATCTAGGTCACAAAATAAATATACTGTTAAAGGGCACCTAACCCTCCTTTTCGTAGCACTAAACAGGAACAAGTAAACAAGAACAATTAACTAAACAACTCCCTCGTAGAGCATTTAAACACATAACACATATACAGAGAACACATAACAGGATCAACAATTATACAGAACAGTCAGTCAGGTACATACAAAATCATCCCATAAATCAAAAGGATCCTCCAAAAGTACTATAGATAGACTAGGTCACGAGTACAAAAGAACTCACGAAAAACTTTCCCTCCTCCTCAGGGCTCCGTCCAACATCTACGAGAACAACACCATTTATATCATAATCAAGGTTAATCGCGCTTAACCATACCCGAACAAACCACATGAAATTTCATAGAATCGCCTTTTTAGTTCGCCCAATCCTTTCTAACCTAGGCTCTCATCTCTTTCGTATCCGGGAGCAAGAATCCTATCTAAAATAATTCACAACTCAAGCCGGCCGGTCCCAAGTGTAAATCATCCATATTAAAGATTTCTACCCGACATACTTATCTGTCGTCCTCAAGTTCCATGATAAAGAGTTTTACACTTATAACATGCCCCGTTCATAACTTACGCTCAAACGAGCACTTAGACATATCCATGAAATCAGGACCATAACACCACTTAGCCCAAACTCACTCCGCGCAGAGACCACGCGAAGTGGCTCTGATACCACCTGTAACAGCCCCACTTTCCCCTAAGGCGAACCAAAGGGGTTAGCGGACTGCCTGCCCAGCTCTCGCCAGGACTAACGGTTCAGTTTCGGGACTAATACGTTTCGGGACATATAAACGCGCGTAAACAAGTCAAAATGTCAAAATAAAAAATGAAATCGGAGTCGGCCATGAATAGTAACCGACACGTCAAAACCCAACCAAATATCAAGCAAACATTCACATCTTGAAATTTAGCATTTACAAGCCAAAGTGGCATACAAAAGTATTCAAAAGTGGATACATGTCTGGTTTGCCAAATCAAAAGAGAAACGGTCCCAAAAGTACATTTAGGGTTTCAATAAATGAGCTATACAAAAGATATGTCCAACTAGCTCATTTCGGCAACCAATTATCAATTGCAGTCCAAAAGTATTTATTTTCCTGTAAGTAAAACAAAAGGAATAGAGTGAGCTAATTGCCCAGTGATATAATACTACTCAAGCAACCAAGTTCATAGATGCATCAAGCTTTTCAGTCCAATTCATCAAAAGTAAATAAAGAAACACATCAATAACGATGATAAAAGGATATGGGCGGCTCTCAAGAGCCATTTTCCTCGTTTGCATTTTTGATCGGATCTCATTGACTCTCTGTCAATGTTTAAAAGTAACCAACCGTAGACTTCATTTTACTTCCATTCCTTCCACCTAACATTCCCCTACCGGGCCCGAACTCCAAACACTTACACTGTGGTATTACTCGAGTATACCGGAATCGAGAGTCTCTCATACTACAAGATTCCATATAACAGTCCCCAAGGTTCATTAATTGGCACTACCAAGCCCTCGCTGGCTCGATTCAATCAACTACCAATGGGGTTGAATTCAATGATAACAATCAAGGTCGTTGGATACTCGTCCAAACGACACCAAGTCATGTACTTTCATTTCATGTAACATTCCAATAACATGAGACATTCCAATAACATGAGAAATAAGTGAGAGTGATAAAGTACACCCTCACTTCAATCAATATCAATGGTACAATAAACATTTAACTCATCAAATTCAAGTATCAAAGTCATATAGTAACACACAAGTGAGTAGTACACTCACCAAGCTCGAAAGTGATATTTCATGCACTTCCGTCAAAGGAACGTCGTGAACCATCGTCACGCCCTAAAACACGCAAACAAGTACAATGAGACTCGATAACGAGTCATAAACCAATGCCAAATATTCTCAAAATAGGGTTCCATAAGCACACACAAGCAATAGAGGAAACCAAAAAATCCGGAAATGGAACTAGCTTTAACCCTGAAAAAAACAGTTTTTTGACGTCATTTTGCGGTAATGGAACCAAAGGCACTAAGATTATCGAATGAAGGTCCAAGACCCACCGTTTCGAAGCTAAGAGATAGGGCTACAATATTACAGAAGGTCACTCAACCCAGTTTCGAGTGTAACCAGGTAAACAATGCAATCTACTACACCAAAACCGTAAAAACAGATTCACAGAACGCATTCTAGTGCAAATATCATAAATCAGCCTACCTAAGTCCAAATCTAGAAATTCCAAAGCCATCTGAAAGCTAAGAAACAGGGATACATTTCATCAGAAGACCTCAACAACCAATTCAGAAGCATTCCTAGCCAAAATAACCAATTACAGAAGTAATTCCCAAATTCGGGTAAAACCAGGGCAGCAAGGGTAATTCCATATTTTCTCAAGCTACGCTACTCCGATTGACCTGAAATTTTGCAGGCACTTCTAAAATAGCATTCCCTACAACTTTCATGTTTTAATCCAAGGCCAATTCGACCTCTAACTATGAGCTACAAAATCGGGCAGAATGTAGGAAAATGAACCCTAGTTTTCCAATTTTCCTTCCAAAACAGAAATTTCTTGCAATTAACCACTTTTTCCAACTTCTAACTTCTTTAAATATCATTTCCAATCATCATACATGACCACATAATCATATTCATATGAAAACAGAAAAATTCTCAATAATTACAAAACTTCATCAATTCAACCAAAAATCACAATATAATCCATAAAGTTGCATCTTATTCCACCACTAAGCATAAATTAAGCATCATTAGAGGGAGGAGAGGGGTTCTTCACAACTCACCTTAGAAACAAGAGAGAGAGAGAAACTAGGCCTCTTAGCTTTCCAAATAACTCCACACAACACCTCACTATCACTCCCTTAATGTTTTCTATGGAGCAAAACCAAGATTGGATGGTTGAGTGAGTTGATTGAAGCAAGATTGAAGCCAAAAACTTGAAGAGTTTTCTTTCTTTTGTTGCTTGAAGAGCTCGGCCAAAAGGAAGAGAAAAATGGTGAATTTTTGGTATTTTTGTGATTTATTTGGTCAATGGTAAGAACATGAATAGTAGTCATAAAGCAACCTCCACTCATAAGGTGACACTTGTCACTTTCATTAATGCTTGCCTAACTTTTGTCTCTCTTATACCAATCCACTTAGCATCCTCTACTTATCTCTTAACACTGGGTAAATTAATTCCAGTATCCAAAACTTAACCTAGTTGACCGAATTTTTCCGAACTTTTCGCACTAGTGGGTCCCACGTTCGATATACACTATTAATTTCTCAAAAATTATTTGATACTAGAAAAATCATCTAAAAACTATATCTGCTCATAAAAATTATCTAGAAAATTTTCCGGATACAGAAAGTGCAGAAAACAAGCCATTGAATATAATAAAACCCTAAAATGAAAAATTACGGACTCTCACACTCTCTCCCCCTTAAAAGAATTTCGTCCTCCCAGGTTATTCCTTTCCACCTCCCAGGTAGCCTCTTCTATCCCATGATTTCTCCACTTTTCCTGAGCGGAAACAACTGTGACTAACTCCAGATCGTGGGTTAGATAGCTTTGTTCGTTGGGTTTCAATTTCCCAGAGGCAAACCATATCACATTCTGGTTTTGCGTCAACACACACCTCACCCTTCCCTCGAAGTATTAGGGTAAACAGTAAAACTGTCCTTACCTTTAGGCAAGGCCAAAAGAAAAGCCATGGTTAACCTTCACTTTAATTCCTGAACACTATCCTCTCTCCTACCCAAACACTGCGATCCTTACAAACCATACCAGTGCTCAAACGATATTGTCCCCATAGGAATACTACTTTCAGGTCGTAGGGTAGACGAGCAGGTTTGGTATCTATTCCGTCTATCAAAATTGGGGTTGACAAGTGAATGAGTAACACCGGGATCTACTACTATTTCCGCAGAAATACTACAATCGTACCTTCCTCAATTTCAGGAGAATCGGGGACCTGTTGTGGCTCCAGTGAATACACTCGAGCTGCCACCTTAGATTTGGTCCCTTCCACTTTTGCCGGTTTGGAATTAGTCTTCGTCGATTGCTGACTCCCATTTCCATCTCGTGATAGGACTGGACAAGTGGCGAGCTGATGGTTTGCACTTCCACAGCGCAAACATTTACCCTCCTTGTTCCAGCATTTGTCCTCTGAGTGGTTTGACTTTCCGCAATACCCGCAGGGTCCGCGTACTGCAGAAGCCGAACCTCCTCTCTGGTTTCTCCCCACTTGGCCGCCTTGTGACGGGCTCTCTTGTGACACTCCCGGCATCCTTTCTTCTCCAGTTCCTCGCCTAAACTTGGAAGGGGTACTCTCATCCCCCTGTCCAGAGCTGCTTCCAGGAAAACCCCGTTTCTTAGCCTGGAAGTTCCGTACTTGCACCCTGGCGCTCTCTACCCGTTGGGCCTTCTCCACGGCCTCGCTAAAAGCGTTAATCTGGGCCATCGCGAGGTCCTTCTGAATTTCTACGTTCAGGCCCTGGACAAATCGCCGTATTCTTCGTTGCTCGGTCATGATCAGCTCAGGCGCAAATTTGGACAGACGGGTGAACTAGCTCTTGTATTCCGCCACCGATTGAGCCTCTTGAGGGAGTCGGATGAACTCGTCTTCCTTCCTCTCCTGAACTAGAGGAGGGAAAAATTTCGCATTAAACTCTCTCATAAAATTTACCCAAATCTTGGGCATTTGTTCCCGCTCCCATTTTTGCCGAATGACATTCCACCAGGAACGGGCCGCCCTTTCCAGCTGGAAATCGGCAACAGTCACCTGCCGTTCTTCGGTATAGTGCAAGGCCGCAAAAATATCGACATCTTCTCGAGCCACCCCTCGGCGACATCCGGATCGGGCCCCCCAATAAACTTTGGTGGTGCAAACTTCTGAAACCTCTCAAGTGCCCTATCGTCGCTTTCGACATGGTTGTCCGGGTTTTCAGGATTAGGGTTTGGATTTTGGCCTTGTTGCTGCACTACTTGTGCCAGCAGGTTGGTCATTTGCTGGATAGCGGCAGCTATCTGCACGTTGGGGTCAACTCTCGGTTTAGGATTAGATCCAGAGGAGGTTTCCCCAGTGCCCCTTTCAGGCGTAGGTTGCCTATTTCCGCGCCCATGCCCCTGTCCACTACGTGTGCCTTCCATAAAATCTAAATCGATCTAGGTCACAAAATAAATATACTGTTAAAGGGCACCTAACCCTCCTTTTCGTAGCACTAAACAGGAACAAGTAAACAAGAACAATTAACTAAACAACTCCCTCGTAGAGCATTTAAACACATAACACATATACAGAGAACACATAACAGGATCAACAATTATACAGAACAGTCAGTCAGGTACATACAAAATCATCCCATAAATCAAAAGGATCCTCCAAAAGTACTATAGATAGACTAGGTCACGAGTACAAAAGAACTCACGAAAAACTTTCCCTCCTCCTCAGGGCTCCGTCCAACATCTACGAGAACAACACCATTTATATCATAATCAAGGTTAATCGCGCTTAACCATACCCGAACAAACCACATGAAATTTCATAAAATCGCCTTTTTAGTTCGCCCAATCCTTTCTAACCTAGGCTCTCATCTCTTTCGTATCCGGGAGCAAGAATCCTATCTAAAATAATTCACAACTCAAGCCGGCCGGTCCCAAGTGTAAATCATCCATATTAAAGATTTCTACCCGACATACTTATCTGTCGTCCTCAAGTTCCATGATAAAGAGTTTTACACTTATAACATGCCCCGTTCATAACTTACGCTCAAACGAGCACTTAGACATATCCATGAAATCAGGACCATAACACCACTTAGCCCAAACTCACTCCGCGCAGAGACCACGCGAAGTGGCTCTGATACCACCTGTAACAGCCCCACTTTCCCCTAAGGCGAACCAAAGGGGTTAGCGGACTGCCTGCCCAGCTCTCGCCAGGACTAACGGTTCAGTTTCGGGACTAATACGTTTCGGGACATATAAACGCGCGTAAACAAGTCAAAATGTCAAAATAAAAAATGAAATCGGAGTCGGCCATGAATAGTAACCGACACGTCAAAACCCAACCAAATATCAAGCAAACATTCACATCTTGAAATTTAGCATTTACAAGCCAAAGTGGCATACAAAAGTATTCAAAAGTGGATACATGTCTGGTTTGCCAAATCAAAAGAGAAACGGTCCCAAAAGTACATTTAGGGTTTCAATAAATGAGCTATACAAAAGATATGTCCAACTAGCTCATTTCGGCAACCAATTATCAATTGCAGTCCAAAAGTATTTATTTTCCTGTAAGTAAAACAAAAGGAATAGAGTGAGCTAATTGCCCAGTGATATAATACTACTCAAGCAACCAAGTTCATAGATGCATCAAGCTTTTCAGTCCAATTCATCAAAAGTAAATAAAGAAACACATCAATAACGATGATAAAAGGATATGGGCGGCTCTCAAGAGCCATTTTCCTCGTTTGCATTTTTGATCGGATCTCATTGACTCTCTGTCAATGTTTAAAAGTAACCAACCGTAGACTTCATTTTACTTCCATTCCTTCCACCTAACATTCCCCTACCGGGCCCGAACTCCAAACACTTACACTGTGGTATTACTCGAGTATACCGGAATCGAGAGTCTCTCATACTACAAGATTCCATATAACAGTCCCCAAGGTTCATTAATTGGCACTACCAAGCCCTCGCTGGCTCGATTCAATCAACTACCAATGGGGTTGAATTCAATGATAACAATCAAGGTCGTTGGATACTCGTCCAAACGACACCAAGTCATGTACTTTCATTTCATGTAACATTCCAATAACATGAGACATTCCAATAACATGAGAAATAAGTGAGAGTGATAAAGTACACCCTCACTTCAATCAATATCAATGGTACAATAAACATTTAACTCATCAAATTCAAGTATCAAAGTCATATAGTAACACACAAGTGAGTAGTACACTCACCAAGCTCGAAAGTGATATTTCATGCACTTCCGTCAAAGGAACGTCGTGAACCATCGTCACGCCCTAAAACACGCAAACAAGTACAATGAGACTCGATAACGAGTCATAAACCAATGCCAAATATTCTCAAAATAGGGTTCCATAAGCACACACAAGCAATAGAGGAAACCAAAAAATCCGGAAATGGAACTAGCTTTAACCCTGAAAAAAACAGTTTTTTGACGTCATTTTGCGGTAATGGAACCAAAGGCACTAAGATTATCGAATGAAGGTCCAAGACCCACCGTTTCGAAGCTAAGAGATAGGGCTACAATATTACAGAAGGTCACTCAACCCAGTTTCGAGTGTAACCAGGTAAACAATGCAATCTACTACACCAAAACCGTAAAAACAGATTCACAGAACGCATTCTAGTGCAAATATCATAAATCAGCCTACCTAAGTCCAAATCTAGAAATTCCAAAGCCATCTGAAAGCTAAGAAACAGGGATACATTTCATCAGAAGACCTCAACAACCAATTCAGAAGCATTCCTAGCCAAAATAACCAATTACAGAAGCAATTCCCAAATTCGGGTAAAACCAGGGCAGCAAGGGTAATTCCATATTTTCTCAAGCTACGCTACTCCGATTGACCTGAAATTTTGCAGGCACTTCTAAAATAGCATTCCCTACAACTTTCATGTTTTAATCCAAGGCCAATTCGACCTCTAACTATGAGCTACAAAACCGGGCAGAATGTAGGAAAATGAACCCTAGTTTTCCAATTTTCCTTCCAAAACAGAAATTTCTTGCAATTAACCACTTTTTCCAACTTCTAACTTCTTTAAATATCATTTCCAATCATCATACATGACCACATAATCATATTCATATGAAAACAGAAAAATTCTCAATAATTACAAAACTTCATCAATTCAACCAAAAATCACAATATAATCCATAAAGTTGCATCTTATTCCACCACTAAGCATAAATTAAGCATCATTAGAGGGAGGAGAGGGGTTCTTCACAACTCACCTTAGAAACAAGAGAGAGAGAGCAACTAGGCCTCTTAGCTTTCCAAATAACTCCACACAACACCTCACTATCACTCCCTTAATGTTTTCTATGGAGCAAAACCAAGATTGGATGGTTGAGTGAGTTGATTGAAGCAAGATTGAAGCCAAAAACTTGAAGAGTTTTCTTTCTTTTGTTGCTTGAAGAGCTCGGCCAAAAGGAAGAGAAAAATGGTGAATTTTTGGTATTTTTGTGATTTATTTGGTCAATGGTAAGAACATGAATAGTAGTCATAAAGCAACCTCCACTCATAAGGTGACACTTGTCACTTTCATTAATGCTTGCCTAACTTTTGTCTCTCTTATACCAATCCACTTAGCATCCTCTACTTATCTCTTAACACCCGATAAATTTATTCCAGTATTCAAAACTTAACCTAATTGGCCGAATTTTTTCGAACTTTTCGCACTAGTGGGTCCCACGTTCGATATACACTCTTAATTTCTCAAAAACTATTTGATACTAGAAAAATCATCTAAAAATTACATCTATTCATAAAAATTATCTAGAAAATTTTCCGAATACAGAAAGTGCAGAAAACAAGCCATTGAATATAATAAAACCCTAAAATGGAAAAATTACGGGCTCTCACATAGATAATAAAGGAGTTCGAAAAATACCGGTAATTGCAATCTTCCTGTGGGATCGACCCTTAATGCCCTATACTCGCTCACGATTCGTATACTTACGATAAATCGCGTGTGGGGTATTTAGGATTTATAAATATAAAAGTTGATTGTGGATGAGTTAATTGTATATGTATACCCTGCTCACGTCAATATCAACCTTGGCTTCTTGGACTAACACTAATCGGATCTCCTATAAAGCTCCTAGCACATTGGTCCAATGCTTGCCAAATTCCTTGATACTTTGGTTCATTATCTAGAAGAGAACAATTTACTAGTCAAACTTCGAGAAGAAACCATTTGTGAGTGAGTAGCCAATGCTCATAACTAGAAACTCTGATATCACTTATTGGAAAGAAACACTCGCGAGAGCCCATCAAAGAAAGCAATTATATAAACCAAGAGCCCAATTTTGATCCCAAAATTTAAGGTGGTAGATCCTAGACCCTTACTATATATTAGGTACTCTTTTTTTTTTAATATCTGTCACAATGTGGGACAAAGTTCATATTCATGAACCTAACAATGATATAGCCAATTTCACACAAAAAGTGATTAACATAGATGTTTTATTAGTTAGTTTTAACGTGTTTTAAGTAGTTTTATTGCTAATTAACTAGGAATCTAGTGAAAATATGCATTTTATAGTTAAAGTGTAAAAATTGCGTTTATATGGATTTTTATGGTGAAAACTTCATGTTTTGTAAGTTTAATGATTCAATCATCAAATGGTATATTTGGATGATTGATGATGGTTTGAAGTGGTTTAAATAAGATATGAAAGTGCAAAAGAGGAAATGCGAACAAGACCAAAAAGAAGTAAGTTTTCATAGCTTCAACGCCTTGTAGTATTTTGGCTATATCTTGAGTTACAATGATCGAATTGAGGTGATTTTTGAAACTAAGAGATAGATCTACATTTGGTATAAAGACATCAAAGCCCAGTTCGGTTGTTTTCCTTGTCAAAAGGTTGGAATACAAAAGTGAAACTCCGTTGTCGAAAGTTGAAACAAAGTTCTGATCAGGTGATGGTATTTTGATCATATCTCGGTCCACAGATTTCCAAATGGGATGATCTTAGGCATTGGAAAGCTAACTCAAAGGGCTACAACTTTCATGTTTTGCACAAGAGTTAATTCGGCTTCCATCATCGAGAAAATAGTAGATAAATCAGTACCAAATGCACAGAAGTGAAAATGTGACTTCATGAATACGTGGCTTGAAGTCGCGTATTCTCACCTGATTGCTGTAACTTGCTCATCAACTTGCCCTGCTTTCACACAACTTTTCCAACTCAATTTCAGCTATCAATCTCGGTTGTATCTGATCAAGAAAAGGTTGGGAAGTTGGAAAGACAACTCATAGAAGTTTCAAGAGTAAAAAATTACAACTAAAAACAACTCATTTGGCTCTTGAATTCTCTATAAATAGCAGCCTTTGAAATCATTTTCACAACTTTGAAAGGCTAGAGAAACTCACCAAAAATGTAGTATACAGTAGAATTTCTTTAGTTTATTAGTTAGGATAGTATAGAATAGTTAGTATAGTTTATCCTTCTTATATTTTTAGTTAGATTTGGATAAACATTAGAGAAGCAAAGATGGAGAGTTGGAGCTCATGTGATATAAGGGTGGCTTCTCTCCTATCCCTTTCTCTTTTGTATTTGAGTTCATGTTTATCTATAATACAAGTTTGGATTTGTTTTTCTTCATGTTCAGTTAAAGTTTATGCGTAGAGTATGGATGAACTTGCTATTTCTTGTTAGTGATGTTTAGTTGGTTATTTGATGATGTTATTTTAATCAAGTTATTTATCACTTTTGCTTATCTAATCATGATTAACCGGCCATTAGTTGTAATCATCAAAAGGTGTTAAGTTCGCAATGAAAATTGGAATTTAACACTAGTTCAAGGAAGTGATAAACCTAGAGAATTGACTTACCAGAGTAGAGGAGCACCTATGTGAATTTAGCGACTTGTTTCATGTAATTTCATAGAACAAATGAACTTGTAGTTAATTCATAACCACGAGAGTAGGTATGGCTTAATTACAAGTATAGTTGATTCACTACAAGAGTAGGTTTTATATAAATAAGGAAATTAGGCCATAACCAGTCAAGATAATAGTATTCACTTAACCAATAATCTCATTTGCAAGAGTAGTAATGAATTCCATACCTCTAGGAGATTTCTAGTATCATTTTTGTTATTTTTATGTATATGGTAGTCTAGATAATAAAGGAGTTCGAAAATCACCGATAATTGAAATCTTCCCTGTGGGATCGATACCTAATACTCCTATGAAAGTGGTTTTATTCCTTATTATCTTACATTTTCTACACTTCTTATATCTAATAAAACTCACTGATAAAATCTATGCCCCTAGTTTGTCGTGAAAAAAATTTAAGGCTCTATTTGGATTTTTGAGTATTTTAAAAATAATTTTTTATTTTTGGAGTTTACAATAGCACTCTCCAAAAACCCAAGAACATTCTATTCTATCAGGCTAAAGGGAAAGAAAAACCAAATTATTTGAGTATATTAACGAAGATGGAGGGAAGGGATGAAGGCGGAGGGCCACAAGGAGTGGGAAGGGAGTAGGAAAGATAGCAAATACTGACAATATTTTCAAGGAGGGTGTTCGGTAAGGAAAAAGAAGAAAGAGAAATAGGAAATTTTTTTGACAATTTGGTCGTGAGATTTAAGGAAAAAGTGGCATAAAATTGATGATGTTCATTTACTTTTGTGGAAAATATGTGTGTAAATATAATGGGGCCATAGGAGCACTTTTGCACATTAAAGGGAGATATGTATCGTATTAAAAGTTAGAAGGAAGTCTCTCAAAATTGTCAAAACACTTTAAGGAAGGTTTTCAAAATTATTCCTCCATTTAATCTCTTGCAAGTTAAAGAAGACATCCTTTTTATTTTTTATTTTGCTAATAATACCTGTTGAAGAACAAGTCAATGGAATCCACAAATAGTTTTACGGGTGGGGCAACTTTATACCACTGCTGACAGGTTGTCGATGCCTGTACAATAATAAAAATAAACCTAATTGTCAACAATAAGGATTCTGGATGTACAATGGATTACTAGATTCACCCTGATTCCGAAGAGTTTGCTAAATCCGATATATCAGAATTTATTCAAGAGAATTTGTTAGTTTGTATATAGGGCAAGTAGGGTCGAATCTACAGGGAATGGAAGTAATTTGTTTCTACTAAAGTTCAAGTTAACAATGGGGGAATTTAGGAAAATTAACAATAAGCTATACTAATCGAATATTGCAATTAAATAAAAATTAAATAGCAAACTGCAGAAACTCAAATAATATTGGACAGCTCTAGTCAAGAAGCAACTTCGGCAATAGTTCACCTAATTGATTATCCATGCATATATAATTCCAATTATTAACTAATAAATAAGTTATAACTGCTAAACAAGCGATGACAGTCGACTCCTCCTTACTGTGTCGATGACTGACGTATGCCCGTCAATCACTACTCTAATCAAGAAATAATTCTAGGTACTCCTGTAAGATTTAATTCTTCGATTGCCTTACATATTAAAGAATCTCTATTCTAACTAAATAACACACTACCAAGGTTATTTTAAATTAACCCGCGTATTCCCCTAACACAAATCCAATCATGCTAGTTGTCACTATTTTAGAGCAATTAAACAATTATGAATTCAATCCTCCAATTGACATTAGGTTGCTAAATTAATTCAACGTCCGGACCCAGGATATTCAATTAACAAAACAATCATAAACACTACAAACAGAGAATATGCAAATACCAGTAAATAAGAAGAATAAATAAAATTAATTCGATCTCATAATTTTTAGATAAACTAAATCCTCCGTTGTTCTTTGATTAGAAAAAGGAATCTAGTTTATCCCTGTTGAGGAGAACCCACGCAAAATTGTAGAGACAGCTGACGCGTACATTGTCCTCAATTCGGGAGGAAGAAACGATGGAATAAGAATAATGGAAAAACTACCAAGTCAAGAGATGACTAATTGTTTCCTCCTAGGTTCTCACGTACGAGCTATGTTTTCAGAACCGGACCGGATAGCGACTCGGCCGAGGTCAGGGGTCAGGGGTCAATGGGTTCGACCGGGGGTCGATAGGGGTCGAACCGGATGACGTCATAAATAAAAATTATTTAAAAATTAAAATATTATATATATAATATCTAATAATATATTGATATTAATAAAGGCATATTCATATATATTTGATGTTTCAAATATATTTAACAAGAAAATACAAAGAAATTAGAACAATCAAGTAGCAATTTATATTATTTAATAAATATTAACAAGTTTAGAATTAAAATTATGAATTTAATTGAAAAATAACATCAAATTTTAGGACAATATTTATAAAGTATCAAATATTTGAGCTATATCAATAAGTTTTAACAATTTAGGGGGTCAAAACATAATATTAAAAAGTTTGAATTTTTTTAAAAAAAAATTACTGTTGAACCGGAAAAACCGGTTTTTTTCCGGTCAAACCCGGTCAAACCCGGTTTTTGACCGGCTTTGACCGGATTTTAAATTTCCGGTTTTCTAATGTGACTCGGACCGGCTACCTGGCCGGTTTCCGGTTCGACCGGTTCGACCGGCCGGTCCGGTCCGAGTCTGAAAACAGAGCGTACGAGGGAAAAGAAAAAGATCCAAAAGATGAAAAAGTCAATTGCGAAAAGGGAGTCAAGAATGACGGCTCCTATTCTCCTATCTAAATCCTACTCTTAGATCGTCTCCCTCGTATACGGCTACTAGCAAAAGAAAAGGAAAAGAGTCCTACTACTACTAATCCGTCGTCCTTCCATTATCAGATAAGGAAATAATTTTCAATTTTATCTTTAATTAGTCTCGTATATTCTATTATCACTCAAACTTTTCCGCTAATCACTATCAAATTGGCACCTTTTAATGGTATTTTATTTCACTCCCTGCAATAAATATAAATTTTCAAAAGTGAGTAGAATCTGACAATTAATCCATATTTGGTAAGCTAATAGGGAAAATTAATTATAAAATAAATAACAAAATTGTAACCTATCAACTGCCAACATCGTTAGATATTTTAGCGACATATATAGGAATAATTTGGAAACCTCCCTTCATATTTTGCCTAATATCAATTACTCTTTTTGAAGTTTTAAAAATATCATTGACCTTCATCAAAATCATATCTTTTGTAACAAACCCATTCCTACATCATAAAAATACTTAAAATAATCATCTAAAGAGAGAGATTATATTGTCCTAACTTTATCCTTTTCTATTGCCCTATCTTGAATTTTTACGAAATTGATTTCTAACATACATTTGCAAGGAAGAACTAAAAAGATTGGTAGAGTACTAAGTGCAATAATAATTGATAGAATAGTTTTTTTCTAATTTTCGCTTTTACTAGATTTTATTTTGCTAACATAATTGTCAGAATAATTATAGATTGGTGTATGAAGACTAAAATGTGGCAAAGAGAGACAACAGCGCGCATTCAACAATTATTAGATTAGCCATTTTAATACATTTTAATATATTTGAATTTATTATCTTCCTTTTTTGGTTAGAATAATGAGCATAATTTGATATAAGGTGGACTAGGAAGATTAAAAGTCGAGGGAGGGGGTTTTAAGGAAATAATAATAATAATTAGAATTGCCAAATCTTATAGAATTTACTTTCTTTTCCCATTTTTTTTGCATAAAGTTTTTTGTAAGCGAGATTAAATATAGTATTGGTATAGAAAGACAAAACTAGGGGACTGGTGATATTAAGCATTTTCTCTTCCAACTTTTTGTTTGGCCTACGTAAATTTTAGCTCTAGTAAGGCTTATTTAATATAAAGTTCGTATAGAAGGGCTTAGAAGTTTGAAAGGATAAGGGTGACTAAATTCAAATATATGTGTTAAGTTATTGTCATTATAGACTTAGATTTTTTTGGTTATATATATTATTTGCCTAAATGATTATTATACTGTCAAGGATAATTTAATAACCAGTTGGCATAAGAAGATAAAATAACTAAAATGCTTCAAGTGTAAAATTGAAAAATGAAAAGGATAGACAAAGAAAGGGCATTCGAAAGTTTGTAAGCAAAATCTTTTTCTTTTGTTTTCTGAGAGTGTGCAAACAAATTCTTCGTTTACTTTTCAAAGAAATAACAACAACCAGAAATTTCAAATTAGTCCGGTTGAATGTTGATACTTATCCTAAGTTTTAACTTGCAGGAAAAATCGGCCGGATTTCCTATTAAACATAAATAGGAGGGGTTTGACAAAAGGCTGTCTTGAGTTCAAATACAATCAAGAATCGGCTAGCAATAGACTTGGAGACGCCATTGATGATATACTAGATATTCCTGACAATATTAACCCAAAAACCTGTGATGGTGTCCTTATTTATTTATTTTTTTCTTTTCATTAGTGGTTGTGAGTATAATAATTCTTTGATGAAAATTATTGTCTAGTGCCAAACGTGCATGTTTTGGTGACGAAAGAAGCATAAAGCAACAAAAAAAAAAAAGATATAAATTTCTTGTGTCAAATTGTAAATGCGTATTAATATTAATATTTAAAATTGCCATATCACTCTTTTTACCCTTTTAAAATGAATCCAATCTTTGACTAAGAAAAGACATAATTCATTCTCATTTGTCGGAAAAATTATATGGACGCTTTAAAGAGTAAAAACAAGTACCGGTCGGCAAATGGGAATTCAACTTTTACTGCACCAACTGATTCTGCAATCGTGTCCCGGAAGAAAAGCCAACTTAGCAATATGGACTTCGCATACATTTGATGGACTGCCTAAATTCTTTTTGATGTTTTAATCACTTGTATGATTACTATGAAAGGGTGAATAGACTAAGTGCATTTGGTATATCACTAATTTTCTTGACATGACATCGTACCAAATTTGTTAGCAATCAATCATCTGTTTAAACTTTAAATTCTAACTATATCGTTGGCCGAGGTCACGACCCCTTTGACGGCAATTTTGCAAAGAATTACCTATAAGTAGAGATCAATCTCCTCCAGCTTATATCTACACTTCTTATATCTAATAAAACTTACTGATAAAATCTATGCCCCTAGTTTGTTGTGAAAAAATTTAAAGTTCTATTTGGATTTTTGAGTATTTTAAAAATAATTTGTAATGGCTAAGCTGGAGCCTAGTTAGCTGACGTCAGGAAGTTAGTTAGGAGGAGATATTCCAAATAACAGATTGCATGTGTTGGTTAGTTGATCGTGCATGTGAGTCATTTCATATTGCATGCGTTAGTTATATTGTTAGAATACCAGAAACTAGTATAAAGCAGAGGAGGAAGATAAGAGATGTAGCTTTTGGATGTAAACATTTCTCATTTTCGTCTATACTATCCCAGTCTTCCTTCTGCTCTTTCTTCTCTCTTTCTCCGTATCTACATTTCTCTTATTTTCTGTCTTGAATTCGTTCCTTGTGGTGCAAGTCCAGTACAATTGGTATCAGAGCTTGCGGTCCTTGGATCTGCAAGCTCAGCTACTGAATCTGTAGCTGACTATGGCAAAGGGCACCAGAATGAAAGGCTTCGAAGAACAGCTGAAGAAGCAAGATTCACGGATCCAGAGCATCCTTGAAGCCAATGCAGCTGAAAGACTAGCACTGGAAGAGAAGTTGGTGACAAATCACTCTGATATGAAGGCGCTCTTGGAAGCAAACTCAGCTGAGATGAAAAATTTCATGGTTTCCATGAATGCTCAATACACCGCTTTTGTGAGAAGCTTGCAAAGCGACCGAGGGATCTTAGGAATTTCACCAGACAACACAGAGAGACAACCTGTCCAAAGGCCTCAGAGAAACTTGGAGTTGGGGCTGTCCAGTCAAGGAGAGAAGAATTTCCTACCTGTAGGGACTCCTAAGGTGGAATTTCCCAAATTTGATGGCTCTAACCCCAGAGAGTGGGTTAGGAGATGTGAGAAGTTTTTCCGTTTATGTCGCATTCCAGATTCGCAGCAAATGGATTTAGTGGAATTGTATCTGGATGGAAAAGCTAGTATCTGGTATCAAGGCTTCAAGATGGACAAGGGGGAGTTACGATGGGACAGATTCAGCCAAGAGTTTTGTAGTAGATTTGGGAATTTAGGGGAGGATGATGTTATAGAGGAGTTTAACAAGCTTCATCAGACTTCCACAGTAATCGCCTACCAAGAAAAGTTTGAAGAGCTGCGAGCTACCATGATGCTCAAGGTCCCTGGTCTTACTGAATCTTATTATATTTCCAGTTTCCTGAGTGGACTAAAGGAGGAGATTAAGTCTGTAGTCAAGATCCACAAACCTGCAACCTTGCAATCAGCATTTGAGAAGGCGAGATGGCAGGAGCATTATTTACAGGTTATGGCTAAGCAACACAGGATGGCTATAAAACCAACTCTAGTTACGGAGACAATACAGAAGAAGCCTGCACATCAGGTGTTTGACAGCAGCAACAACAAAACTACCCCCTAAGGCTTTAGGAGGATTACCCCCACTGAGTTCCAGTATAGGAAGGATCACAATTTATGTTTCAAATGTGGAGAGAAGTTCTCCCCTGGGCATGTTTGCAGGAATAAGGGAATTCATTTGCTGCTAGCAGATGAGGGTGAGGCTCAAGTAGAGGAAGTAGCAGATGAAGAGGATGAGGTGATTGAGTATCAAGGCAACAAGTATGGTAGGGATGTTACACTATCCCTCCACTCAGTTTCTGGCCAATTGTCTTCCAGTACCATTAAAATGTTGGGATATTATGGTGATCAAGAGGTGTCAATCCTGCTGGATGGAGGTAGCGCCAACTGTTTCATAAAGCCAACTATTGCTCAACTCTACCCTGAAGCTGTTGAGAATCATAAACCTTTTAAAATCAGAATTGCTGATGGGAAAGAATTAGTTTGTGAGCAATAGATTCCTGATATGAAGTGGATAATGCAAGGCCATCATTTTACTCACAATGTGTATGTACTAGACTTGGAACCGTACGACCTGATTTTGGGGGTTGACTGGATGAAGTGTTATAGCCCCATGACTTTTGACTTTCAAAAGCTGTCATTATCATTTGAGAAGGAGGGTGAAATGGTGCTACTACAAGGGGATTCCCACTCTGCTAAGGTGTTGATGAAGCAAGGAGTATCAGCCCAGAAATATTGCAGAAACAAAATCAGAACAGCCTTGCAACACTCTTGCATGATATGAGTACAAAACTCACAGGTAACTACTGTGCCCAAAACACTCACTCAATTACTTGCTCAATATGATGACATATTTGCTGCACCTACAACTTTACCCCCCAACCATAGCCTCAGTCATCAAATACCTTTGAAACCTGATGCTAAACCTTTCAAGATTAGCCCCTATAGGTATCTCCACAGGCAAAAAACAAAAATAGAAAGGCAAATCAAGGAAATGTTGGCCACTGGTATCATCCAAACTAGCCATAGTCCTTTTGCATCCCCAGCCTTACTAGTTAAAAAGAAGGATGGCACTTGGAGGTTATGCATTGACTATAGACAACTTAACAGCCTCACTATCAAAGACAAGTTTCCCATCCCAATCATTGATGACCTCCTTGATGAACTGCATGGTGCCAAAATTTTTTCAAAGATTGATTTGAGGTTAGGGTACCATTAGATAAGAATGAACCCATCTGATATCCAAAAAACAGCTTTCAGAACCCACTCTGGCCTTTATGAATACTTAGTGATGCCATTTGGCCTCACTAATGCACCAGCAACCTTCCAGGCTTTAATGAACTCGGTATTTGAACCTTTTATTCAAAAATTTGTGCTAGTGTTCTTTGATGACATTCTAGTTTACATCCCGGATTTTGACTCCCATCTCAAACACCTCTCCCTTGTTCTTGACACCCTCAGAAATCACTCTTTATATGCAAAAATGTCTAAGTGTTCATTTGGGCAAGATAGAGTAGAGTACTTGGGGCATATAGTTACTGGTGAGGGAGTCTCTGCTGATCCTGCAAAAGTGGAAGCTATGCTGTCCTAGCCATCTCCTACCACTGTTAAAGGTTTAAGGGGCTTTTTGGGACTGACAGGTTACTACCGAAGATTTGTGAAGGGATATGGGAAGATAGCTAAACCTTTAACTAATCTGCTAAAGAAGGATGGTTTTGAGTGGGATGAACAAGCTGAGCATGCTTTCCAAGAACTCAAACATGCTTTGACTCAAGCTCCTGTACTAGCACTACCTGATTTCTTTGGAACGTTTGTATTGGAAACCGATGCTAGCCAAAAGACCATTGGAGCAGTTTTGATGCAGCAAGGTAGGCCTATTGCTTTCATGAGTCAAGCACTTGGACCCAGAAATCAAACACTATCCATATATGAAAAGGAGTTATTGTCATTGATTACTGCAGTAGGGAAATGGAGACACTACTTGCTAGGAACTCACTTCATAATCAAAACTGATCATGAAAGTTTGAAATACTTACTGGAACAAAAAATCACTACACCTCTCCAGCAAAAATGGTTAGCAAAGCTGATGGGACTAGACTATGAGATCCAATATAAAAGGGGTAAGGATAATTTGATGGCTGATGCTCTATCTAGAAGGTTGGAAGGAAGGGACGAAGGGTCAGGTAGCGAGGAGGTGCAGGTCCATGCCATAACCACAGCAAAGCCATTATGGTTAGCAAGGGTCTCAAGCAGTTATAATGGGGATGAGAAGGCCAAGGAACTACTGACTGCACTAGCCATGGACAAATCTAGTGTGCAAGATTACACATGCCAACAAGGGATTATCAGGTATATGGGAAGAGTGTATATTGGGAGTAACTCAGAGTTAAGGTCTCAGCTCATCAATTGCATGCATGATTCTGCAATTGGAGGGCACTCGGGGAACCAAGGAACATACCAGAGAATGAAGAACTATTTCTATTGGTCGGGCATGAAAAAGGATGTGGAGTCTTACGTACAGTCTTGTGATATTTGCAAGAGGAGTAAAAGGGAGCATTGCCCCTACCCAGGATTATTGCAACCATTGTCAATTCCTGAGCAAGCAGGGCAGGAAATTTCTATGGATTTTATTGAAGGGCTACCCAAATCATATGGTCATGATGTCATTTTTGTGGTAGTAGACAGTTTTACAAAATATGCTCACTTCACCTCCATGACTTCTCACTACACCACTAAGAGTGTGGCTCAGGTATTCTTCGACCAAATATTCAGGCTACATGGGCTGCAAAATGGGATTGTATCTGATAGAGACAAAGTGTTCACTAGTATATTCTGGCAAGAGCTTTTTAAGCAAGGAGGGACTGATCTAAGCTTCTCTTCTTCCTATCACCCTCAGTCTGATGGACAAACTGAGAGGGTGAATAGGTGTTTAGAGACTTACTTAAGGGCTATGTGCTTGCAGCAACCAGGCCATTGGAAAAAGTGTTTACCTGTAGCTGAATGGTGGTACAACACTAACTTCCACTCCAGTTTGCAGATGACTCTGTTCCAAGCTTTATATGGCTACAAACCATCCTAACTGAGTTTGAACACAGGTGACACTCAAGTTGCTGCGGTGGAGGATTGGATAAAGGAAAGGTTAAACTAGAATACATTGCTTAGGGAAAATTTATTGCAGGCTTAGAACCGAATGAAGCAGTTTACAGATAAACATAGAATAGATAGGTCCTTTGCTGAGGGTGATTGGGTGTATCTCAAGTTGCAGCCGTATAGACAGACTACGGTAGCACTAAGGAGAAACTTGAAGCTGGCAGCCAAGTATTATGGGCCATATCAGGTGGAAAAGAAGATTGGGTCAGTTGCTTATAGGCTCAAGCTTCCACAGGGTGCTGCTATTCACCCTGTTTTCCATGTTTCACTCTTGAAACCAACGTCTAAGGGAGCTCCTATCAGCAATGAATTGCCACAAGTATCGGAGGAAGGGTTCTACACTACTGCTCCCACTGCAGTCTTGGACAGAAGAATGATAGACAGGGCTGGTCAGCAGGTGGAGCAGGTCTTAATTTGTTGGAAGAACATGAATGAGGAGGATGCTACCTGGGAAGATTTGACTGTTATACAAAGCCAATTCCCATCCTTCAATCCTAGAGACTAGGATTGTTTGAAGGGAGGGCAACTGTAATGGCTGAACAGGAGCCTAGTTAGCTGACATCAGGAAGTTAGTTAGGAGGAGATATTCCAAATAACAGATTGCATGTGTTGGTTAGTTGATCGTGCATATGAGTCATTTCATATTGCATGCTTTAGTTATATTGTTAGAATACCAGAAACTAGTATAAAGCAGAGGACGAAGATAAGAGATGTAGCTTTTGGATGTAAACATTTTCATTTTCGTCTATACTATCCCAGTCTTCCTTCTGCTCTTTCTTCTCTCTTTCTCCGTATCTACATTTCTCTTATTTTCTGTCTTGAATTCGTTCCTTGTGGTGCAAGTCCAGTACATAATTTTTTATTTTTGGAATTTACAATAGCACTCTCCAAAAACCCAAAAACATTCTATTCTGTCAGGCCAAAGAAAAAGAAAAACCAAATTACTTGAGTATATTAACGAAGATGGAGGGAAGGGATGAAGGTGGAGGGCCACAAGGAGTGGGAAGGGAGTAGGAAAGATAGCAAATATTGACAATATGGTCAAGGAGGGTGTTGGGTAAGGGAAAAGAGGAAAGAGAAATAGGAAAATTTTTTGACAATTTGGTCGTGAGATTTAAGGAAAAAGTGGCATAAAATTGATGATGTTCATTTACTTTTGTGGGAAATATGTGTGTAAATATAATGGGGCCAAAGGAGTACTTTTGCACATTCAAGGGAGGTATGTATCGTATTAAAAATTAGAAGGGAGTCTCTCAAAATTGTCAAAACACTTTAAGGAAGGTTTTCGAAATTGTTCCTCCATTTAATCTCTTGCAAGTTAAAGAAGACATCCATTTTTATTTTTTATGTTGCTAATTATACCCGTTGAAGAACAAGTGAACGAAATCCACAAATAGTTTTAGGGGTGGGACAACTTTATACCACTGTCGACATCGTTAGATATACAAATTTTTGTGGAATAAATAGGAATAATTTGGAAGCCTCTCTTGATATTTTGCCTAATATCAATTACTCTTTTTGAAGTTTTAAAAATATTACTAGCCTCCATCAAAATCATATCTTTTGTAACAAACCCATTCTTACATAACAAAAATACTTAAAATAATCATTTAAAGAGAGAGATTATATTGTCCCAACTTTATCCTTTTCTATTGTCCTATCTTGAATTTTTACCAAATTGATTTCTAAAATATACAAATTTTTTTTTAAAGGAAAAAAACCGTCTTGAGGAATTCATGTTGTGCAAAAACGTCTATGTTTTGCAGGTATAAAATTGCTGATAAAGCAAAGAGTAAGTTCTTCAATGGATAGCTAACTATTTTCGGCCACTTTAAGAAAACAAAGAAAGCTTACTAGATATTTGATTCAATTTAGGTTCATTTAGTTTACCTCCATCATTTAGGTTCATTCAACCCAAACTCTTTATTCGATTAACTATATAAAGAAACTAAACTACTTAAATATTATACAGTTAATACGTTGATACATATATTATGATCTATTTATTCCATAAAAGTTCATCCATAAAACCTAACAGATAGCTTATTCTTTTCGGCCAAATCCCTAGCTGTCACCTTTGAAGTAATCATCAGAACTACAGCCAAAAGGCATAGGAAGATAATTGCCTTGGAACCCATTTTTGTTTTCCTCACACAACTTGGTTTATGAACTCAAGATTTGGTTTGAGAACATGAGAAGGGTGAGGAAGCTGGAGCATTCTCTTCTCTATTTATAGGAAAATTTACAGGACATGGTTCTCGAAGAGGGAGAGATAGGACCCGGGGCAGGAATGGTTGCAGAAGCAATCGTTCCTGAAGGTTACGCGTATTTCGCACATGGCGTAACTCTGTTTGTATACGGTGTAACTTACTTTCAATAACATTTAACTCTAAAACAAAATTTTATGGATCCCACACATATTGTTAAAAACGAGGCACAAGATGAAATCTGAACCTTACAATTTTTTTTAGCCAAATCTTGACCATGAATTGTCAGGAACGGGTGCTTCCTGCAATCGTTCCTGCCCCTTTTCCGGGAGAGACAAAGTATGCATGGAAATTTGTCGACCCCACGATTGAGTTGGCAGTTGAAGATAATTATGATTGCAATATCGAACTTATCACAGCTTGGATTTCCTGTGGCATTATTCAAAGAGAAAATTCCAAATTTATGATGAATTTCAAAAAATTTCTGCAAAGAGGACAATTTGAGAATGCAATTCTGTCTAGGGGGTCTTCGTATTCAGCAAATGGAGCTCACATTTGCTGAATACAAAGTCACTCCGCATTTTTACACCCAGAAAGCCATAAAAAAAAAGTTATACATGACCTCGCATTTGGGAAATGCGAGGTCACTGACCTCACATTGACCTCGCTGACCTCGGTGGTGGAGAAAACATGACTTCAAGTTGCGTTTTGTGAAGTCGCGTTTTCAAGTTGCGTTTTCAATTCTACAAGGAACCTGAAGAAAACGCAACTTAGAAAAACGCGACTTCCAGTGGCGTTTTGTTAAGTCACGTTTTCATTTTTGCAAGAAACCTGAAGAAAACGTAATACGCTTCTTCCAGACCACCACCAGGATATTTGGTATTCATTTCTGGTCACGTATCAATATGGTCCAACTTGCCATATTGATTTTTTATAATAAACACCAGAAATATGCATACGGATGTCAAAAGTATTTGTGCACTTGCAATAAATGTACAAGACAAATCGAGTGACAACTCTATGTAATCATCAATGTAATCAAGAATATGTTTGAAAAGCTACTCATATTCCGCACAAAAATGGCAAATTCATACCTTTGTTCTTAACTGTAGTAGGCACATTTTTTAATCGTGTAAAAGAAGTCACCGAAGAATTCAAAAAATTTCAATTTGTCCAGTCTCAAACCTGTGACTTTTTATTACTAGTTTTAATAGGAGTTAATAATATTTTGTTCCTTTTGAGTAGGGTGTATGATCACACTTTGTCCCCTTGAACGAAAAATATATACAATCTTGTCCTCCTTAAGATCAGATGGTAACTAATTTATCAACACCATTAACCAAAGTGATTTAATGACTGAACTGCCAATGTTGCAGTGATGCATGGCCAAATACAATGCTCAGGTGCTACGAGGTATAAAGGAATAACAAAAGAAAAAATAAATAGGATCGATTAAGGAGAGGCATCTCTAGAAATTAGGGTAAACTCTATCTAACACTCTATTACTCAAAATTGGGCCATATTCTTAGGGGATCATTAGTAAATCAATGAAAGAAGTAAGGGCTGCTGGTTATTATTGGAATTGTCTGTAGAGTTTTAATTCTGAAGTTGTAGTTTATGCTGTACATGTTGGTTAAAGAATGTTGAGTTTAAAGCTAAAATTCCAGATTTTTGCTGCTTTGACCATTTGTATAGGTTTTGCCAATGATTACAGAAGTTGCCGTTCATCAGGAATCATTTTGAGGGAAAAATTGAAAGAAACAAATTTTAGATTCTTTTACAGTGTTAAAAAGTGCATCATCCATTATTTTGGGGATTAAAATGTGATTACCAACTAGCTCGAAGGGGTAAACAGTGACTTTTATTCTGTCAATCGGCAACTTCTACACCATTCCTATTTCTATTCTAATCTATCAAAAGGAGGGCCTAACTAGACTAAGTGAAGCCATAGGTACTATTTAATATTTAACATCTAGAAATAAATATTCGTTAGAGACTCAAAAATAAGTTATGGTTGTCAAGGGAAACCTAGAAAATAAAATAAAGCGCTTCTTCTAAATATTGCCAAGAAAAAATGGTGAAAAAAGTCACCGTCCATGTTAAAGGAAAAAAAAAGGATGTAATTCAGAAAAGTAGCACTGCATTTGGTTGGCTCACATATTTTCCACCCCACAAAGAATCGCCTGTAGAAGCAAATTTTTATCTGTTTCAAATTGAAAATTTTGTAATAATTGTAAAAAAAAAAAGAAATCAAATTAAAAAAATCATACCAAGTTGAATGTTGATAAGTGACTAATTTACGCTTTATTTAAATGATATTTTATGTTATTTTTAGTCACTTTGGTTATATTATTGGAAGAAAAAGAATCATTTTGGCTATAATTGGTGAAAAATGCTTTTAAGTGATTAAATGAGATTTTTATCACTTTTTACTTGGATTTTGTGAATTTTGACAGTTTTGACACATCTTGGTATTTCGACTATAACTTGAGCTACAGTGATCGGATTGAGATGATTCTTGAACCAATTTGAAGATAAGAGATAGACCTACAATTGGTGAAGACATTGAAATCCAGTTCTAAGATTTTCCAGATCAAAAAGCCGAATTACAGTAGCCAATTTCTATTGGTTGAAGCTGAAACAAAATAGTGAGCAGTCAAGGGTATTTCGGTCATTTCTCAGCCTACAAAAATCCAAATGAGGTGATTCTTGATGCATTGGAAAGCTAACTCAAAGAACTACAAGTTTCATGTTTTGGTCAAGAGTTAATTCAGTCTGCACCATCAATAAACGTTCAGTTGAAGTTGGCAAAATCGGAGCAGCAGTGAAGATTGAACAGAAATTGCACAAAAAGTCAATGTAGCAATCCGGCCGGAACTTGGCCGGATTTCTGGCCGAATTGTGGTCAGAAAAGGTTGCTCTCTACGCGGACAACTTTTTTCAACTCCAAAAAGTCACAGTAATGCTAGACATGTGAAAACACTTTGCAGCTGTAAAAGGGAGGTGTAAAGCCTCATTTCTTGACCATTTTTGTCTTGAAATAGCCAAAAACTTGCAAGATTCAAGGGAGACATACGGGAGAAAGCTTGGGAGTGCAGAGATGTAGTTCTTCTATTTTCTGAGTGTTAGATTAGTTTAGTATAGAGTAGTATAGTTCATCCACTCTTGTATATTAGTTAGATTAGGATGAAGATTGGGATGAAGAAGGAGGAGTTGAAGCTCATGTGACAGGGGTTTTCTCTTCTCCAACTCTTTATCTTTTGTATTGGATTCTTAAGTATGGTTAATATACCAGTTCTGGATTTTATGTTACTTATGAGTCTTTAAAGTTTTTGCCTTGGGTTTGGTTGAAATTTCTATGATTGTTGGTGTTTATTATTTGACTATTTGATTGCTATGATTTGAGAAAGTTATTTAGCACTTTAGCTCTTTCAATCATGATTAATCTAGTACCATTAATTGTGATTATCTAAGGTGTTATTTCTGCAATAAAAATTGAGATTTAATACTAGTTCAATAAGTGTTAAACATAGGGAGTACACTCACGAGAGTAGAGTTGCACCTATGTGGTTTTGGTGATTAATTTCATGTAATTTCATTGAAGAAATGAACTTGTAGCTAATTTTATAACCATGAGAATAGGTATGGATTAGTTATGAGTATAATTGATTCACTACGAAAGTAGGTTTCATATGCATAAGAAAATTACACCATAACTAGGCTAGATAGTAGTGCTCAATAATTCAAAAATGGCACTTGCATGAGTTGTTAGGAAAATCATAACCTAAGGAGCTTTCAATTGTTATTTTGCATAAGTTCAGTAGGTTTCATTTCTTATATTTCATTGATGGTCTAAATAATAGAGAAGTTTTAGTAACACCAGTAATTGTTCAATCTTTCTCGTGGGATCGACCCGATACATGCCCTAAACCACTAATTTGACCTATATACTTGCAGTCAACGGGTATAAATCAGATTTTAACTTGTACGTATATCAAAAACCCGTCAAATGTTACTCGTGATGCTATGAAATAGAAACCCAATTAAAAAATCTCGTCAATTACCGAGCAAAGGAAAAAAGGAAAAAAAGGTATCCACCCATATTCATGGCCAAAATTTACAGCAATTAGAAGGAAAATACAAACAAATAGATCCACAACATATTAAAAAAAAAAGAAACATGTATCTTCTATCCATAATAAGAAATAATTTCTATTATGGTTGAAGAAATTGCAAGCTAACTAGAACTACTTTTTTTTTCTGTTAATGTTGCTGCTAACACTTCATTATTTGGCTATAGTGAAGAGTTAGACTTACCATTTGAAGACATTTTGTGATGCCCAGTGCAAAATATATCTTGGCAAAGTAATTTTCAGTTCGAAAAAAATTATAGAAAAAATTTCACCAGAGAGATAGAGGCTCTTAAATGGCAAAATCCAGGCAAAGAAAGTGGGTTGCAGTGGCTGCAATTCCTGCACAGTAGTCTCAAAATCATAAAACGATCAACTCACTTTCCCCAAAAAAAAAAAATTAAATAAAAGGATCAACTTATAGAGTAATTTGGCAGAAATCAAGCACAAGGAAGTACCAAAAGAAAACTATTTTGCTAGTTCACAAAAAAAAAGGAGAAAACAAAGAACTAAAAAATTGTCCCAGTAAATCTGATTCCTCCAGCACGCAAATAAAAGCGTCAAATATAACCTAAGTCAATTAGTTCTTTACAAAATAAGAAAAAGCAGGAAAACAGAGAGCTTACTGGACCAAAGGCAATAAGAAGAATCAAATGACCTGAAGGTTCAGAAACTTTGGGCTTTCTCTCTTATGCATAAGGAAATTTTGATTCAAAATAGTTAATGTTTGCACTTTTATAGATAATATCTTCAAATATTTGACAACTGCGTAAGAATATTAATTTATTATTTATAATCTAAAAATTAATTTAGCAGTCGAAGAATTTTCAATTACTAATAGTGATGTAAATAGCAATATCTACATATTTCAATTTCATAAAATCAAAAGTCTAAGCATTTTTCAAGGTGGAATGTGCATTCATATTTATTTCATACTGATATTCAGCTTTTGATTATGTGTAAGTGGTAAAAAAAGGTTTAAAAAAATAAGCAAGATCGGGGAATTTGTATATAAAACTTACATAAAGATTGGGGTGTGAATTTTTTTCTTTAGAAAATAAATTATTATAAAAAGTTTTGATTTAATATTTAAAAGCTAAGGGTATCTATGTCTAACAAATACTATGGATTTAGTACGAAAAAGTGTGGAGATAAAACGGCAAAGAAAAGTGTTACAATATAGGATTGAAACTAAATACTAGCTTATCCCACTTATTAAATTTTAAAACACCTAATCAACATACTAAACATGTTTTGTTATACTTGAAACATTTTTAGTTATTAAAGCACTTTATCAAAGGAAAAAATTTTCCCCAAAATGCTAAATATATTCTGCAATAAAGATAGCATGCAATTGTTGTAGGCAATAGTTGAAAAAAATTGACACATATTAATGGATGTAACAATCTCAAGACAAAACCAAAATAATGAATATGCCAACTTTCACAACAAAACTCAAATATAAATTTCAATATTATTTACTTTTTAATAATTCTACATTTACAAAAATATGTAAGTGTAAGAAAATGATAAAATGGCTGGACTCATTTTCCTTTTTTACCACGAGCCTGGGCTTCCTCATTGAAAATTTGGAGCCCAAGACACAATTCACCCTTATGTTGTGTTATGGCCCAAAACCTTCTCTCACTTTGCATTCACCCTTGAAGCCTTTCCATGCCAACTGCCTCAAGCCTCTCATTCCGACGTCCAATAGACTCTTCAACACGACTCGATGCTGCAAAGAATATTGCCAATTTAACAGAAAAAAATATGATTAACAGAGCAACAATGATTATGCGACTAAACTATATACAGATAACACAAGTCTATCCAATTTTATCAGCCCATAAAATCACTAAAATAAAAAAAAGGAGAGCAAAAGAAGCAAATTACCCAAGTATATTAACGAAGATGGAGAGGAGGGATGAAGGTGGAGGGGCACAAGAAGAGGGGATGGGAGCGGGGTTAGCAAACACCAACCATTTGTAGTTGCGAAGGTAACTGAACACCAAGACTTCAAGGAGGGTGTTGGGTAAAGAATGGGGAGAAGGGGAAAGAGAAATAGGCGGGGGAGGTTGGATTGAGTGTTAAGGTTGAAGAAATTATAAATGAGAGATCCTGAGTTTAAAACCTTTAATTTATAAAAAATTTAAAAAAATAAGCAGAAAATTTGATAATTTGGTCATGAAGGTAAAGGAAAGAGGGACATAAGGGTGATGATTTTCATTTCCTTTTGTAGAAAATATATAGAGATGACAATTAGGTCGAGTCATGGGTTGGCTGGTCAAGTTGAGACTCAAGTATCCTAAACCGCAAGTCAACTCGAACATAACCCGAAAAATTAAATGGGTCAACTCCCTTGATCCGCATATAGTTGTTAATTTTACAAATTACTCGAACTCGACTTGAATTACTTGCATGCTTAAATTTTTGTGGCTTCTCACGTAGTATGGTGGGCATTTGTATGATAGAGTTTCTATATAAATATACAAAATTGTAACCCAATCCTAGATTTTGTATATATTGCTTGTAGTAACTTTTTGGTTTTCCTTTTTTGTAAAAAAAAAAAGAACAAAAATAAAACTGTGACACTTTCACAAATAAAATCTTTTGTTTTCACTTAATATTCTTGATTGCATTCTCATAATACTAATTGATAGCCTTGGTTAGTTTTCTTTTTTTTTTTTACTTTATGCCCCCAATTTATTTATTAATTATAAATTTACACATTAAATGGATCAAATGAGTCAACCTATAGTTGACCTGATTTGGACCTATTTGCTTGGCAAGTTACTCGGCTCTAACTTGATTTTAACTCAAACATGAAGAATAAATTTACACCTGCTAAATTCATACTAGGTTCAAATTGTATTTTCATGTCGTATCTAGAATTACTATGCCTAGTTTGGAGTCACGCTCATCTTAACTAATGCAAGTTTAAAAAATGCTAGTATGTGGTCCCATAAAAATCAATTGGCTGACCTACATCTCATAACTTCGTAAAGAAATTTCACTTTGGCAATCAACAATTGTACGGAACCACGAAAGGATCCAAATTCCAATGGCCCCTAAACTCAACCTCTGCCAAGACCGGAAGCCTTAGAAAAACAAGTTACTTATATCACACTTGGAGATATATATATATATGTATATAGGCGAATTTCTCATAATATTGCTAAAATAAAAAATTATCATAAAATCGATGCAGTTTGGGAGGGGTTGCTAATTTAGGGGTCGCCGCATTTCCGATACGAGGCTTCCAATAAAAATACTTTTAATTTTCATTTTATTTTGATTGCTTTAGTTTTTTTTTCTTTTTTGCAAGTTTTCGCCACTCATCAGCATTTACCATAGCCACTTTTATTTTTTTGTTAACGCCGCAAATCAAATTTGTAGCGTTAGTTTTTTTTTTCCAATTTTGGCCAAAATAATATTTTTTAAAGTGAAACCACAATTTTTTTTAAAAGTGATTATGCATTTTTTTTTAAAGTAAAACCGCAAATCTCAATTGCCGCGATAGTTTTCCCACCGTCGATCACATAACCAATGGTCGTAGTTCCACAACTTATTAAATTTTTTTTTTATTTTTTATAAAAAAGTGACGGTGAGGCCTTAATTTTTTTTTTAAAATAATGCCGCAATTTGAATTTGTGACATTAGTTATCCGCCAGATCTACAAAATCAAAGGTACTAATTTAGTCCAAAAATAATTTCCAGTCAAAGTAGCATGTTGACTTTTGGTCCCTAACTTTTGATGTTTACAAAACAATGGATAATACTAATATCTTTTCAAGAAATATTTTTAGTTGTGAAGCAAATCAGATTCAAAGATCAAGTGCAATTGAAAGGGACAAAGGCTGCTGAAAGCTGTCGGACGCTTGGATCGGACGTCCGATAATCATTGCACAACTTCGGACGCATAAAGAACTCCACCACCGGACGTCCGAAGGAAATAAGACATTCCCCCTGGATCACTGACCTCCATCGGACGCAAGCATCGGACGTCCGATAGGATCTTTCAAAGTCGACGAAACCATCGGACGCTGAATATGTCTCCACCGGAGGTCCGATAAAAACAAGATGATTTCTTAAATCTCTTTGTTTGCTGTCGGACGCAAAAAACACGAGTACCGGACGTCCGATACTCCAACGGCTAGTTGACTCTTCAACTACTTTCTATCCGTTGGAAGCATTAATGAGGCACTTTTTTGGTCTTATATAAATAGTGGTTGGTCAGATATTTCATACAACTTTTGCACACTAAAGATACAAAAGATCCAGAGTGATTTTAGTGAAAAAATACTCTTCAAAGAAGATTTGTAGTCTTAGTGGTGTGAGATTCATTGTAAGCTTTTCATTTGTGAGTGAATCTTTCATGAGTATAGCTCTGTGAGGGTTGTCTTGAGGGATAGTAAAACTTCCTAACTTGACCGAGTGGAGTTCGAGGCAAGGAGGAGGTGAACCTTCCTTTGTACACAAGAGTGATTGTAATTCATCAACTTGAAGAAGTTTATTTGAATTAATCTACAAGCTCAAGAGGAGTTGGGTAGTTAATTGGTTTGTTATTCTTTTCTTTTTATTTACTTATTGTAACGTTTGTGATCTTTACATTGTTTATCTCTTCCACTTGGTTGTCTTCGATCCTTTCAATTGGTATCAGAGCTTGGTCTCCTAGAGATTAAGCTCAATCAGCTTTGGAGTAAAAATGACAATCAATAATGCCATATTTTTTGAAGGACATTCTGTCATTAGACCACCTATGTTTAATGGGTCAAATTATGTGAGTTGGAAAGAATGAATGATTATCTTTTTGCAATCAATTGATATTGAATTGTGGTTTATTATTAGTGAAGGTCCATATGATACCTCTCTTATAGATGAAAATACTCATAGATTTAGACCAAAAACTAAAAATGAACTGACTGCTGTGGATAGAGCTCATCTCACCTTAAATGCAAAAGTCATGAATGTGTTATGTTGTGCTTTAGACTCAAATGAATCTATTAGAGTCAAGGGTTGTAAGTCCGCTAAAGAAATCTGGGACAAATTTAGAGAAATTCATGAAGGTAGTGAGAATGTTAGAGAACAAAAGAAGTCCATTCTAGTTACAAAGTATGAATCCTTCAAGATGGAACCTCATGAAAACATTGATAAGATGTATTGTAGATTCAATGACCTCATTAAAGATTTGGAGGTGCTGGAAAAAGAATACGCTCTCTAGGTGAGAAAAATAGAAAAATTCTGAATGCCTTATCCAAGAATTGGAAGAGTAAAGTGATTGCCATTGAAGAAGCTAGAGATCTAAATTTCTTGCCTATTGAATCTCTTATTAATTCTCTAATTTCTTATGAGTTAAAACTTAAGTCCAAAATGCAAGAGGAAGAGGATGCGAAAGTAAGAAGGAGCATTGCTCTAAAAGCATTTCAACATAAAGATGATTCTACCTCCTTAAATGAAGAAGATGCGGAAATTGATGAAAGTGATTTAGCTCTCATCACAAAAAGTTTTAAGAGAATTCTCAACAAACGAAGATTCAGAAAAAGGAGGAAATAGCAACTCATTCCCAAATCAGTTCAGTAATACAAGAAACAAAGGAAAACAAGAGTTCAATAAAAAATAAACTGATAAATGCTTCGAGTGCGGCCAACCTGGACACTATGCGAGCGAGTGTCCAATGAAGAAAAAGAAAGAACGAAAAATTGAACGAAAACCAAAGTTTAGCAACTTCTAGATCACTTGGAATGACTGCAATTCAGAAGGTAAAGTTGAAGAGGAAGAAGAATCTGTTGGAGATGAAGAGGTAACATCTTCTAACTCTCAATTTGAAAGTGATGATGATCTTGAATCTTTCATTATAAAATTGCATGATAGTTTGAAAGAATCTTATGCTAGAAACAAGGAATTAAAACATAAAATTGGCTTTCTTCTTCAGGACAATGCACGTCTTTTTCAAGAAAACAAAAAACTGAAAACTGAAAGTGATTTCTTAAAAAAGAGTGAGACTGTTTTACACTTCGAACTTGACAGAAAAACAAGACTTTGTGAAATGTTCAAAAATGCACAAGAGAGTTTGAAAAGAAGAATGGATTATCTTAATCAGTTGCTTCAACATAAGAAACACAACTGCTTTCAAAGGATTGATACAAAACCTCATTTTGACATACATGGAAAAAGGTTGAATTCTAGTGCAAATAAATTTACCATTCACAGAAGAAGGCAAGTTAGATTTGTTAAACCTGTTCATGTAAATAATCCTTTGATTATATGTAATTTTTGTTGTTAAAAAGGTCACATGAAAAGTGATTGTTATATGAGAAAGAACATGAGAAGAGGCATGAAATGCATGTGGATAGTTAGACATGATACTAACTCTAACAAGTAGGAGATATTGGTAAGATTAATGAGATTTTTGTTCATAATATTCTTTTTGTAATTCTCTTGTGATGTTTCTGATGTTTTGAACTGAGTTTTTCTTGATATTTTTTAATATTACTGAATTTGTATGATGTCAAAAAGGGAGAGAAAAGAACAATTCTGATCTAATGATGATTTGCTTTGTTAAACTCTCTATGATATGTTGGTATGTTGGTGATTGCTGAATTCTGGTATCATTTATCTATTTTTGTTTGGAATATTGGATTTTCTGTTATTGTTGCTGGATTACGGTATGAGATTTTTACTCTCATCGTATGATGACAAAAAGGGGGAGAAATGGATGCTATGTGTAAGGGAAAGTTATTCTAAGATTATAAGTTTGGGTGCTATGAGTGAGGGAGATTTTATGCTCATATGCTCAATCTTTTTCCTTCTTCCATCCATTGTCTTGTCATCATCAAAAAGGGGAAGAATGTTGACTTTGGTCCCTAACTTTTGATGTTTACAAAACAATGGATAAAGAAATATTTTCAGTTGTGAAGCAAATCAGATTCAAAGATCAAGTGCAATTGAAAGGAACAAAGGCTGCTGAAAGCTGTCGGACGCTTGGATCGGACGTCCGATAATCATTGCACAACTTCGGACGCATGAAGAACTCCACCACCGGACGTCCGAAGGAAATAAGACATTCCCCCTGGATCACTGACCTCCATCGGACGAAAGCATCAGACGTCCGATATGATCTTTCAAAGTCGACGAAACCATCGGACGCTGAATATGTCTCCACCGGACGTCCGATAGAAATAAGATGATTTCTTAAATCTCTTTGTTTGCTATCGGACGCACAAAGAGCTTGCACTGGACGTCCGATAGAATTGAAGAAAATTTCTTAAATTCACTGCTTGCTGTCGGACGCAAAAAACAGGAGTACCAGACGTCCGATACTCCAACGGCTAGTTGACTCTTCAACTACTTTCTATCCGTTGGAAGCATTAATGAGACACCTTTTTGGTCTTATATAAATAGTGGTTAGTCAGATACTACAAACAACTTTTGCACACTGAAGATACAAAAGATCCAGAGTGATTTTAGTGAGAAAATAATACTCTTCAAGGAAGATTTGTAGTTTTAATGGTGTGAGATTCATTGTAACCTTTTCATTTGTGAGTGAATCTTTCATGAGTGTAGCTCTGTGAGGGTTGTCTTGAGGGATAGTAAAACTTCCTAACTTGACTGAGTGGAGTTCGGGGCAAGGAGGAGGTGAACCTTCCTTTGTACACAAGAGTGATTGTAATTCATCAACTTGAAGAAACTTATTTGAATTAATCTACAAGTTCAAGAGGAGTTGGGTAGTTAATTGGTTTGCTATTCTTACCTTTTTATTTACTATTGTAACGTTTGTGATCTTTACATTGTTTATCTCTTCCACTTGGTTGTCTTCGATCCTTTCATAGCACTACTCCAATTAGAAAAAAATCTACCACACGGAAGGATTCATTGGAAATGTGGCTGTTCAACCACTTCGCGTGATAAGGTCAAGAGGTGCGTTGATGGGTGATATTTAGATTTTTCGGATTTTTCTTTTCGAACCTCTCGTTTTATTATCATTTAAGTTCATATGCTAATTATTACATCCTGTAAATATTGTTCAATTCTGCATTATTTATCATTATTTAAATTAACATTAACATTAAAAGATTTCAAAAATATGACTTAGGCAAATTTTATTAGTATTTTAATAGCATACTTGATTATTTACTAAATTTATAAAATCAAAATAATATCGTATATTAAATTTTTGACAATTATGGTTTATAATAGGATTTTAGTAATACGGTTTAAGGATTTTGATTTTAAAATTAGGGTTAAAGGGTTAATGTTTATATTAAGGGTTATACTGTGACGACTTGGAAATTAGCATTTCATGTTAGGTAAAACATTAAATCCTAAAACATAATTAAAAAAAGGTTACGCTTTATGAAAAAAAAAGTTTCCTCGCTAGTTAGTTTTATTAAAAAAAAAAAAAGAAATGTATCGCCGCTGATGTCATGAGAAAATAGAAAAACCTTCGCCCCTCATGAAATGAGCGGTGAAGCTTTTGCCAAAAAGTGAAAAAAAAATAATACTAAAGTTTTTGAAAAAAAGAAAAACCTTCGCTGCTCATAAGCTTTTGTAAAAAATGAAAAAAAAAATAAAAAAGAAAACTAAAGCAACCCAAAATAAATAAAAATTAAAAGCATTTTTACTGGAAGCCTCACGTCTGATTTGCGGCGACTCCTCATTTAGAAACCCCCCTCAAGCAGCACAATTTTGTGACGATTTTTAATTTTGACAATATTGCAAGAAATTCGCCAATGTATATATTGGAATCTATATCTATATAAATTTGAGAAGCCGTTTTTAGCAACAAGCTTCCACACACCTTCCCACTCTCAATTCTATTTTTCTAGCATTTTACATTTAATTTATTTTGTAAAATACATCATGTCCACATGTTCATCAAATAAGAATACCACTCCAACTAACACTCCTCCCCTCACCCACCTTCTCACTCCAATTAATATTCCTCCAATTAACAATTCCATTCCAATTAAAACTCCTCCAACCCAATAATAAGAGATAACAACATAATTTCACACATAACTGCAATTTACCATCTCTTTCAACTTCCTTTTAGAGAGAATGTGGAACAGGCACTGAATTGTAGAGATATGGAGAGGGAATGAGTCAAATGTGAGACTGCAATTTGGGTTTGTGTTCCATTTCTTGGGCTCTGATTTAAATAAATAATTAAGATAACTACCTTACAAAGAAAATAAGGAATAGGGAATGCAATTTGTCTAACCTGGGAAATAGGGTAAAACACATTATACTATAAAAATCTATATCTATAGGTATTGTAGGGAGTTTTTAAAATTTCATTCAAGACACTATTGAATGAAATATTGGATTCATACAATATACCCTTACCAGAATGGACCTACGAGAATAATGGCAACAAGGCATGGAAATCATATCTTGAAATAGTAAATCCTTTGGATCATGAACTAAAATTATACTTTCATAGTTTTGGATACAAGGGAGCACAACATGCAATACACTAGCAAACGCTGCTCGAATTTAAAGTTGAAGACGTGAATACGTATTCTCATTCTTATCACTTTATACTTTCTCTTTCCTACGTGACTTAACGACACGGCAAGTAGTTTCAACTCGCTCTATAAAATAACCTACGCTCTTCCATCTCAATTTCCACTTTTTTGTTAAAAATAACCTGTGCTCTATATGGAGCTTATCTCTCTCTTTTCATAAGCATGAAATCAATTATCAATATCTATCTAAATTTAATTTCAAATATAAAACCGTCCTTATCATCCATGTATGACTTATAAAACCGTCCTTATAACCGTTCTAAGCATTCTATCCTATATTTGCGGCCGCTTGCTCCTCTTTTGGTTTGTGAATTTCTAGGTATAACAAGGTATAACCCGTATAATTTCTTTAACATGCACGCCTTTAGTAAAACTATTTTTTATTATTATCTTTTTATATTCTTATCAATATCTCTTTATATCCTTATCAATTCTTATTTCCTACCCAAAGTTAAATACTTTAAGCGACATAATTTAAGATAAAACTACTTTTAATATTCTTATCAATATCTCTTTATATCCTTATCAATTCTTATTTCCTACCCAAAGTTACATACTTTAAACAACTTAAATTAAGATAAAACTACTTTTAATATTCTTATCAATATCTCTTTATATGCTTATCAATTCTTATGCCTACATATATATAGCCTCAATTCTTATGTTACATTTTAATATAATGTTACATTTTTATATTTAAGAAATATTTATCACCAAACTAACCCTATAACCACCCCTACAAATGAGCTTTGCAAATTACAATCACGTTTCAAAAAAATCACAAATGTGCAACTAAATGTAAAGTTGAGAGGACAAAGTGCAGCTAAATATAAAATTAAGGGGCTTACTATATTTAACCCTAAAAAAAATCCCAAGAACGGAACAAGTAGTGGGTTATCGATTTTTGTATTTATTTTAATACATAAAAAGTAGTGGGCTATAATCGCTTGCAAACTTCTCATTCTTTTTTTTCTAGATTTTTGTATTTATTTTAATACATAAAAAGTAGTGGGTTATAATCAACCCTATCACCAATCAATTTTTAAATTTAAAACATTCTCACTATCTACTTCATAAACCGTTTATAGTTTGTTATTTATACTTTAAATCCTTTTTACTCCTTAATTAAAGACAAATGCTCATTCGTATGCTATTTTAATATAATGTTACATTTTTATATTTAAGAAATATTTATCACCAAACTAATCCTATAACCACCCCTACAAATGAGCTTTGCAAATTACAATCACGTTTCAAAAAAATCACAAATGTGCAACTAAATGTAAGTTGATGGGGTAAAGTGCAGCTAAATGTAAAGTTAAGGGGTTTTACTATATTTAACCCTAAAAAAATCCCAATAACGGAACAAGTAGTGGGTTATAGATTTTTGTATTTATTTTAATACATAAAAAGTAGTGGGTTATAACCAATCTTATCACCAATCAGATTTAAAATTTAAAACTTTCCCATAATCTACTTCATAAATCGTTAAATATATTTATACTTTAAATCCTTTTTATACTTTTGTATCTATTTATACTTTAAATCCTTTTTACTCCTTAATTAAAGACAAATGCTCATTCACATGCTATTTTAATACAATTTTAATTCAGAAGCATACAACATGATCAAGAAACAGCAGAACCAATTAGTACTAGATTTTTACCCCAAAAAAAATTAGGCCTAGATGCCACTGGCACATTGCCATAACTTGCGATGCCAATTAGGACTATTTAGCACTTTTTTTTTGCAAGGAATTAGGGCACTATAAAGCTTATTTAGGCAAACTTTACCTCATCGGTGATTTGAGTATCAAGTTATTGAATATACTACAAATTCTATAATCATGCTTACATTTTTCCCACATTTCCCCCACATTTCTTGATCATCTAATAAGGAAACTATAAAAACTAACGAGAGAGTAAGAAAAACATTTAAAAAGGAAAATGCATGGTTGACGCAACAGACAGCTTTTATAACTTAAAACGGTTGACGCATGGTTGCAAACACAATGATTGGAAATATTAGCATCTTAAAATGCATATGAAGAAAAGAAAAAGAATATGTAACAAATTCAGCAATTTTTTAAATGCATTTTTGTCCAAATTTAATTATGTTATTTATAGTTATAGTTCAACTTTACGAGGAGTATATATACATACTTCTTCCTTATTACCTATCACTTCAAAAAGCAAGAAGACGCTTCAGCTCAGATTATGAAGACATCAATCCCTCCTTTAAAACACTACAACCAAGTAAAACTTTTTCATTTTAGTTAAAGATTAAATCATTGCCTGGTGTTTATATCTTCTGCACCCAAGGCTACAATATTTAATTTTCAAAATTTCAAACGTATATTCTTATGTAATATATATTTTCAACGATAGTTACGAATATGTCCTTGAAGTCCGAGCATAAACATTAATGAATAGTTTCTGTCCGGATAAAAAATTAATGAAATATATTTTTACATCTATATGTATTGCACGAGAGGCAGGGAAGGGTAACATTTGATGCTTTCTATTCTTTTAGTATTTCTTTAGATATTTTTTATTTGAGCTTTGTTCAAAATTTTTAATATATGTTAAGGGTTTAGATAAGGTACATAAATACAATATAGATTGGATACTAAAATGGTACTTTTTAAAAATTTTTAACCTCTTTCCATGTAACTAATATAACTAATTCATTTCCAACACACGGAATAAAAGAAATATATTAGTTAACCTTCAAAATTTATTTTTTAATCTTTCAAATTTAATTTTTTCAAAAATATATACCCCAACAATAATATACAAAAACAAGCTACTAGCCACGTGCATGTTAGTGGTTTTAGCCATGTATTTCAAATTACTACATGTACCAAAATATATTAATATAGGAATTACTGTAATAACTATGGGTGTTAACAACAATTCTATTGGTACTTAATTTTCATTTGATTATAATACAATTGTATATCTGACCATTGATGGTATTTCTTCTTTAACTATTGTATTTATTTGGTTAACAATTCTCATACAATGTATCACATCATTACATTTAAAACAAATATAAAAACTATTGATTGTGTTGGTACAATTTTTTAACCTTTTTTAATTCACCCCTTTATTTTCATTTTTTCAATAATGTTAGCACCGTGCGTAGCACGGGTATTTACACTAGTTTTGACAATATTGCAAGAAATTCGCCAATGTATATATTGGAATCTATATCTATATAAATTTGAGAAGCCGTTTTTAGCAACAAGCTTCCACACACCTTCCCACTCTCAATTCTATTTTTCTAGCATTTTACATTTAATTTATTTTGTAAAATACATCATGTCCACGTGTTCATCAAATAAGAATACCACTCCAACTAACACTCCTCCCCTCACCCACCTTCTCACTCCAATTAATATTCCTCCAATTAACAATTCCATTCCAATTAAAACTCCTCCAACCCAATAATAAGAGATAACAACATAATTTCACACATAACTGCAATTTACCATCTCTTTCAACTTCCTTTTAGAGAGAATGTGGAACAGGCACTGAATTGTAGAGATATGGAGAGGGAATGAGTCAAATGTGAGACTGCAATTTGGGTTTGTGTTCCATTTCTTGGGCTCTGATTTAAATAAATAATTAAGATAACTACCTTACAAAGAAAATAAGGAATAGGGAATGCAATTTGTCTAACTTGGGAAATAGGGTAAAACACATTATACTATAAAAATCTATATCTATAGGTATTGTAGGGAGGGTTTTTTGGATAATTAAATTAGAATGCTTATAACTCCTCATTATTTTTTTTATAGAATTTTAAAATTTTTTAATTGTTATATATTTTTTCATGTCTTTTGAATTTAAAAGTAAGAAGTGGCTCACTTATATAGGAATTTGATTTGAAATCTATTAATGTGAGGGTAAATAAAAAGGAAAACCACCAACCTTACTAAAAAGTAAAAAAGTAAATAACAATATTTTACTCTTCAACTCAGTAATCCCAAGTAAAAAGGCAAATTATATAGAAAACAAAAAGAAAATAATATTCACTGGTCATAGATTTAAAATATCAATAATAGTACCATTTGTGAATCCTGAATTATGAAATTATTAAATAGAAAACAAAGTACTACTAGCCTAAAAAACAAATTATGAATTTATAGGGTTTGAGAGAATAGTGAAGGGAAAAGAATAGAAAATTGGGTGACAAAAATAGAAAGTTAGAGGTTAGCTATAAACGAGAGAAAGAGAATAGCAAACAGTTAAAGAGTGGTGAGAAAAGTCGAAAAATAAAGGTAAATTACTACAAGATTGGATGAAGAGAGAGGAGAAGAAAGAATGAGATTGTAGGGATATGACAGAAAAGATGGCACCGTGGTAAAATATCTGAAAATCATAGAAGGCAGCGGATAGCTAATTAGCATGTAAGAGAAGATAGAAAGGGTGATAGTTTTTAATAATTTTGAAAATTTTGAAACACGTCTTACAAAGATTATTTTAAATATATATTAAAATTTATGAAGAACATTATTCTATAAGCACTCAACAATTTTAGAATTACAAAATGAGAGAAATTTTTTTAAAATTAATGAAAATGAATTAGTTATACCTTATATTTTTAATGTTAAAAATTTTGATATATGGGTATAACATGATATATTGATAAATAAGTTTACAATTGCTCTATCATATAAATGGTTATAAATTAAATTATTTTATTAAAATTCTTATCATTTATTAACAAACAATAGGTTAACAAAATTTGGTTTCAACTTATTTAAGATATTAAAATTAAGAAAGTCCACTTTGTACTTATGAAATAATTTTTTTTTAAAAATGTTAAGCATACACTTCTTTAAATTTTTTTGTCTGTTTTATATACTTTATCTTATGCTATATAATATATAAATATTATTTTAAATTGAAATATAAATCCGTGCATAGCACGGGTCAGAATGCTAGTTTGCTATAATTAGGGAGACTTGCGTCCACTAGATTCGTTAACACGACTTCAGAATACCAACGTGTTGGGGAGAAAAATATGAGAGTATTCACTAAAGAGGATCAATATATAAGATAGAAATTTAGTTGTGACCCATAATATTAAGCCAGCTAGTAGGTCTCAAATTCTTATCTATATATTTATTTATTTTTTCCTCACTCAAATTGATCAATATGTGACAAAATTCCTACTCATCAATCTAAAAATTTCTCCTTTCATGAGTAGTTCCTCACAATGAATCCAAATTTGCAAATTCTTTTCCACAAACTCACTTTACTATTCAAGACAAGTATATCTTAACACCAAAAGTCACCTTTCTTTATATCTTAACACCAAAGTCACTTTTTTTCACCAGCTAATAAACCCACTTTTCTTAAATATCCTTATTAGACCCTATACCTTTGTCAAGCTTGTCTCCTTGGTTTAACACTATTTGGATCCCCTGTTAAGCTCCTGGTACATTAGTCCAATGCTTGCCAAATTTCTTGATACTTTGGTTCACTATTTAGAAGAGAACAATATATTGGTCAAACTTCGAGAAGAAACCATTTGTGAGTGAGTAGCCAATGCTCATAACTAGAAACTCTAATATCACTTACTGGGGAAAAAGACTCAAGAGAGCCAACAAAGAAACCAATTATATAAACCAAGAACCCAATTTTGATCCCAAAATTTAAGGTAGTAGATCCTAGACCCTTACTATATATTAAGTACTCTTCTTCTTTTATCTCTCCTAACGTGGGACATAGTTTATATCATGAACCTAACAATGATACAGCCAATTTCACACAAAAAGTGATTAACACAGAAACACTAAATTATATATTGACAAGACAAGAAAGTGGTTGTATTCCTTGTTATCTTACATTTTCTACACTTCTTATATCTAATAAAACTCATTGATAAAATCTATGCCCCTAGTTTGTCGGGAAAAAAATTTAAGGCTTTATTTGGATTTTCGAGTATTTTAAAAATAGGTTTTTATTTTTGGAGTTTACATTAACACTCTCCAAAAACCAATGTTTTCAGAACCGGACCGAACCGTCCGGTTCGACCGGTTGGACTGCGAACCGAACATACCACCGGTTCAATCCAGTATTAAACTCAGAAGTTAATGAAAAGCTGCTAGAAACCGGTCGAACCGTATGAACCGCTAAAAACCGCACGAACCGTAACCCGGCGGTTTTCTAATTTTCAAACAAAATGTCAAGAATGTAGCTGCGGAAGTTTCAACCTCGATCTCCTTGTTCCCATAAGGCACTCTTCACCACTAGACCACAGCTTAGTTTGTTGAAAGTTCTACTTAACTTGACTAAAATATAGATTAAAAAAATCAAACCCTAACATTAAAAAAAGAAACAGCCAACGCACTTTTCTTTCAAGTTTCAATCTATCACTTTCTCGGCTTCAGGCGGCCAACGGCTCCAGTTCTCCTCTTGAATTTTTTTTTCAATTTTTTCTTCTTAACCCTTTCAAACCCAAATATCCACAACAAAATTTTCTCAAGCCTTCACCTTTATCACTATCATCTTTTGCAGATTGTACACAAGTTGGAAATTTCAACTTTCACAAGATATTTGAAACTCAAGAGCTTTTCCTGTTTTCCATCACCTTGGTAAGTTTAATTTTTCCTTTTTCAAGGTTTTTGTTTTCTATATTATTATCTTTAGCCGATTTTTTTTGCATTTTCTTCTTTTTTTTCCCAATTTTCATCTGTTTCCCCTAATTTTTGTTTTATTTTTATTTGATTAATTAAGGATGAAATTATGAATCATTAATTAATTTGCAATCATATTTGGAGAAGCTATTTTTTTGGATGAAGTATCAAATTAAAGAAATTAGACATGGATGAAGTATCAAATTAATAAATTTTGTATCAATGATTGTTCTGTTTTTTCTATGCTATTTATTGTGTTTTTATTGCTTTTTCTATGCTGAAGTAATTAGTCTACCGAATGCTCATTCATCTTGAATTTTATAGGTTTCACTAAAGCAACAAAATTAAAGACATGTTAAAGTTGATTTGTGAAAGTTGTCAAACAAAAGCTTAAAAAAAAAGTGCCAAATTGGACCACATGTTTGTATGTCTTGGTAAATTCCTAAATGATAACCTCAGGACCACATGTTTAGTAGCAATTAATTTTTTTTATGTTTAGTTGTATCTTTGTTTTTTAAAATTTTTTGATTTTTTTTTAGTTTGAGCAATTAGATTTATATTTTTATAATAAAATTTTAATTTTTTCAGGTTAAGTTGATGAAATTGTGAAGGTGGTGTTGTTGCTTATCATGCCATTGATAGAAGTTTGTTATTCAAATGGTTTGTCTTGAATAGGGGTGCAAACGAGCCGAGTTCGAGTCGAGCTTTGGCTAATCGAGCCGAGCTCGAGTTAATTTTGTGAAGCTCGAACTCGAGCTCGAGCTCGATGAGCTCAAAATATCAAGCTCGAACTCGAGCTTAAAAAATAAAAAAAAATAATTATAATTATTTTATTTTTAAAAAATAAAAAATAAATTTTTTTAAAAAAATGAATAAAACAATAATTTTTTTAACAAATAATAAAATATTAGGGATATATATGTAATTTTACTATTAAAATAAAAAATAAAAAAAATATATAATTGAGCTCGCGAGCCAACGAGCTTAATGTTTTTGAGCTCGAACTCGAGCTCGAGATCGACTTAATTAGCTCGAGCTCGAGTCGAGCTCGTATTCGAGCCGCTCGCGATCGGCTCGATTCGCGAAACACCCCTAGTCTTGAATATGAGTTAGACTCTTTTATGGACTTTTTTAAAGATTGTAAAAGAATTTCAATATTATTTTATTTATTTTTGTGTTTTTATTTGTGATAATTGGTGAACATTTGGATTGTATCTATTCATGTTTGTAATGAATTTATGAAAACTTGTGGTGAATTATGATATTTTAATTATGTTTATCATTCCAGGTTTTATGTATAACTTTTAGGAAATTTGTTATTATCTCAACTTAAATTTAGTTATGTTGGTGAATGCATTTTAAAAACTTAAGTTATCACTAACCATGTTAAATTGTACATTAGGTGTCAAGTTCAATTGTAGAATTAAAACCTGTGAAATACATAACACTCAAGTTGCAAAAAAAAAAAAAACCAGAAAACCGGTGAACCGGCCGGTCGGACCTGTCAGACCGTGAACCGGACCCCTCTCCGGTTCGCTGACCGGTCCGAGTTTAAAAACATTGCCAAAAACCCAAAAACATAACCTCAAATACATCTAATAAAAATAATAAAATCTACTACCTTTTCTTCTTCCACCCACCACCACTACCACTACCCATTGCCAACCCTCTCCCCTCCTCCACTACTAGTACCTCCTTTCCTCATTCCTCCTCCTTTTTCTCCCTCTCTCTCCTTCTTTTGTCCCTCCTCTGTCTCCCTTTTCTACCCTCATCCTCTTCTACTTTCATTCAAACTATCTAGATATCTTGATATTAACTGACTTTCAATTTCTATAACATTATTTCGAGACAATAAATGAAAAAATTTTGAATTATACTCAAGAACTGAATAGATATCTTGTATGTAGTTTGACATTGTGAGAAGCTCATAGTACGGAGGTAGGAAACATGCCATTAGCTGTCACTTCATCTTCAACAAGGATCAAATAGGCTATTTTCCCTACTATCATCGTGTCACTTGAAGCTGCTCAGATCAAGAAAAAATCCCATTCTTTAATCTGCATACGACCAACTTAACATACTTCTTTTCTGGTATATCCATGTAGTTGAAGAAGCGCTCTATTTCAGTGATCTAGTCAAGAAAATCTTCAATACCTAGGTTTACATTAAAGGCCAATACATTAACCTTGAACTTGAATTTCTTGAACTGTTGATTTTGACGATCCCTAAGGTTATGGTTTTTATGTTCTGAAGAACTCTTATCATAAGGTTTCTCTGTGTAAGGTGGTGGAAAATCCTAATGAGCAAGTCATCGCTTATGGGCCAAAGCGTCGTAGCGAATATCTCCTCCATCACAATTCCCATCAGCCTGCAACCCCATTTGCTTCATGCGAGTGGTAAGCATACCATCCATATGCACCATGCATGCATCCAAAACATCTAGACGGCTGTGTTTTAGGATTACATTTATTGCTATTAGTGGCTATCCCAAGAGATGTCTACTCTAGTACCAATTGATACAGAAGCATAGTCCAAACGAAAAGGTTACACAAACGATTTCCTAAACATGAATAAAAAATTTGAATTCAACGATTGGAATTCTCCAATAAAAGTCTAATAAAAGTCAATAGTTAAATGGAGAAAATAACCGTAACTAGGCCTAATTACAGATTACCAATGTTTATTCCAAAAAATAGGAGAAAATATCCCAAAAATACTAAATAAAATAAAAGTCACGCCTGTCCACGGCACGGATCCACGGACAGATCCATTGGTGAAGGCCATGGATCCAAGGGGTAGATTAGAGGTGTCTTTTCCTTGTCAGGATCCATGCATAGATCCAATGCTCTCAGAGCTGGATCCATGTCACGAATCTTAGGCAGAGAGCTGGTCTTTCTCTAGATTGGATCTGCTTCATCCAAGATAAGATCCATCTGCGGATCCTTAACAGTGAATATAGCTTTGGATAGGATTGAAAAATTAACCAAATTACTCGATATTCAAATCGAGATCGATTGCTAAGAGCTCATTGGAGTCTCATTCACAAATTAGTCAAGCCAAGATTGAATAGTGTTTTATATTCAGTAACTTTCAAATTCAATAAAAACAACTCATTCGGAGTTTGATTCGACAAATAAACAAGCTAAACTTGACCAAAATTACAAACTCATTAAAATAATCAAACAACCTTACAAATTAGATTGTTCGGCTTGATTAGCCTCAATTATACCCCTACCCTCAGAATGGTTCTTTCGTCTACTTCTTTGCGCACACCATTTTAGACCAAAATCAAGCGGGAACCGTTCTACATCATTCTTCCAGGCCATTAGTAAACTTCTCTGCTGCATTGGCTGCAAATGGTCGCGGGATCAAGCGGAATTATTTAGTTAGTATATGCATTCTAGCAAAAGAAGGATGAGGAAGCTGCAGTGTTCTCTTCTCAATTTATAAGGAGATACATGTGACATGGTTCTCGAGGAGAGAAAGATAAAATATGCATGGAAATGTGTCAACCCCATGATTTAAACGGCAGTTGAAGATAATTATGACGGCATTATGTGATAAAATATTTGAGAGACAAACAGTAGAGAGAGTAGAAATACAAAGGAATGTGTGAAAAATTTTCAAAAAAAAAATTGAAAAGTGCTATGTAGATCAGATCAAATATTACTGGCTCTTAAAAAGCGATAATCCGATCTGCATAACCTTTTGATTTGAATGCGATTTTATCCACGTATGATTGGATGGATCGAAGCTTTGCAAATTCAGATAAGATCCGAATCGGATCACTAGACATTATGAATTATCGAATCAAGATGTACGCCCATAATTTTAGTGGCATTTATTAAAATCGATTTTGTATACATGTCTACGGGTAGACAGTCAGCCATGTGGATAGGACGTGGCCCATGGTCCATGGCCCATGTATTCTACGGTCACAATTCATGAATGGCCGTACATTACTACTAGTACTACCTGTTTTAATATGGGATTGGGAGGAGCAGTGAAGTGGAAGTTTCAAACTTTTATTGTAAACACCAGAAATACGTAGACAAGTATCAAAAATATTTGTGCACTTGCTGTATACATATATGTGTACAACACAAATTGCGTGACCACACAGTGCAATCAATAATATATTTACAAAGTTACTCAAATTTCGACAAAAGTGGCAAATTCATATTCTTTTTTTTTTTAGTAGGCACATTTTTTATTTGTGTAAAAGAAGTCATAGAAGAATTTAAACATTTTAACTTGCTCTGTCTCAACCTGTGACTTTTATTACTAGTTTTAATAAGGGTTAATAACATTTTTGCTACCCTAAAGTAGGGTCAGTGATCACATTTTGCCCCCTTGAACTAAAAAAGTATAATATCTTGTCCTCTTTAAGATTGGATGTTAACTAATTTATGAACCCCACTAAAAGAATTGATTTGATAACTAAACTGACAATAATGTTTCGGTGATGCATGATGACCCAAAACACTGCTCAGGTTCTACGAGATGCAAAGAAATAACAAAAGAGAAAAGAAATAGGATGGATTAGGGAGAGGCATCTATAGAAATTAGGGTAAAACTACCCTAGTACTCAAAATTAGGCCATGTTCATAGGGTATCTTCAGCAAATCATTGGAAGAAGTAAGGGCTGCTGGTTATTAGTGGAAAAGTCGGGAAAAAAAAATTACATGCTTTTAGAGTATAAAAGAGGACAGCATCAATTATATTTGGGGGGGGGGGTAAAATGAGTACCACCTCCTTCGAGGGCTAAACTGTGAATGAACATTTATTAAATTGCAAATGCATATTAGCATATTCTTTTCTCAGACTAGCCATCTTGCATTGGATTCTTCGCTCGTACTACCAATTTTCTATGCCATGAAGATAAAAAAAAAAAAAAGCTTTATTAAAAGATTAATGGGCTATATCTTTCCCCAATCAAATATACTAATGCACTTTGGTAAAAAAAAAAAAAAAAAAAATTCCCCTCAAAACTTCTCTCTCTTAATTAATCAATCAAATCAACTGTACCAATCACATTTTCTCTCCATTTATGACAGGATGAAAGGGATAGAAACTGTTGAATACAAGGGATGCAAGGGAAATGTACTGAATATAATTTAGTGGTTTCTGGAGAAACCGTTGAATCTTGAATTTTACCAATAGGTATTTTTATGTTTTGTCATCGTTATCTCCATTTATGACAGGATGCAAAACTCGACAGGTGTTTTGTTTCTTTAATACTGCATGGAAACTTAGAATTATTAAGCTTTGTTTTATATGCCAATAAGGCAACAAGTGTGTACTGGCAAACAGAAATTTCAAGAAATCAATTTGCCTTGTACTGTTAAACGACCAAACATCGTGACTATTGCTCAAGTTGAGACTTTGAAGAAGGCCTTCAGTGCATTTAATGGAGACATATATAGCACGACATCTATATAATATTTTCAATTATGAAAGATGACAACTGAGAATAATGGAAGTTGGAAATGATCGAAGGCAAGGACCACTGAGTTTGGAGTCACACTGACCTTAACAAATAGTGTATTTGGCTACAAGCAGAATATGTGGTCCGCCATGGGTCAATTGTCTGTTCATATCATTTAAAATTTCATCTCTATGCCCGTTTCAAACGGTCAAATGCTCCCCATATTCAACATCAGCTAAGGCAAAAAGCCTTAAAAAACAAGCTACTCATATCACATATTTATATAGCTTGAAATTTGGTATAATTAGCAGGCTTTGATCCATAGACCCTTCAACACGACTCGATAATACAAATAATTATAGCCTATATAACCCGAAAGAACGATTAACAGAGTAACAATGATTATGCGACTAAAGTATATACAGATAAGACAAGTGCATCCAATTCTATCAGCCCAAAGGAAAAGAAAAACCAAATTACTTGAGTATATTAAGGAAGATGGAGGGGAGGGATGAAGGCAAAGGGCCACAAGCAGTGGGAAGGGAGTGGGAAAGATAGAAAATACTGACAATATTTTCAAGGGGGGTGTTGGGTAAGGGAAAAGAGGAAAGAGAAATAGGGAAAAATTTTGACAATTTGGTCGCGAGATTTAAGGAAAAAGTCGCATAAAATTGACGATATTCATTTCCTTTTGTGGGAAATATGTGTGCAAATAAAATGGGGCCATAGGAGTACTTTTGCACATTAAAGGGAGGCATGTATTGTAATAAAAATTAGAAGAGAGTTTCTCGAAATTGTCAAAACAATTTAAGGAAGATTTTCGAAATTATTCCTCGATTTAATCTCTTGCAAGTTAAAGAAGACATCCTTTTTTATTTTTATTTTTTATTTTTTATTTTTTATGTTGCTAATTATACCTGTTGAAGAACAAGTAAATGGAATCCACAAATAGTTTTAGGGGTCGGGCAACTTTATACCACTGCCGACATCGTTAGATGTACAAATTTTAGCTACATAAATAGGAATAATTTGGAAACCTCTCTTGATTTTTTGCCTAATATCAATTACTCTTTTTGAAGTTTTAAAAATATCATTGACCTCCACCAAAATCATATTTTTTTTTTGTAACAAACCCATTTGTAGACACCAAATTTTGGTGTAATTTCATTTGCTGTTTATTTTTAATTTTTTCATTTTAGTTTTATTCGATTTTTAGTTTTAGTTTCTAGTTTTATTTTTATTTTTAAGCTGTTAGCATAGAATCTCTTGGAAAATGAATGAAAATGAGAAAGTGAAAAGAAAAGAGGAGAGAAAAGAAAAAAAAAAGAAAATTGCCCACAAAATATGTTTTATGTCTTCTAAATTCAATCTTTTGGCATTTTGTTTATTTTTGTTAAGTTATTTTGAAAAAAAAAAGAAAAAAAAAGAGAAAAACGATGAAAATAGGAAATGGAAAAGAAATGGAAATTGCACTTTATTGTTCTAGTTTATTTTTCATCAAATGTTAATTATTTTGTTTTGGTTATTTCTTTTTATTATTATCAATTTTGTTTGTTTCAAAAAAAAAAAAAATCAAAAAAATCAAAAAATCAAAAAATCAAAAAATCACAATTCTATTTCTGCCGAATCCATTTCCATTTTACATTCCAGCACCTTCCATCTCTATGCCGACTTATAACCACTAATGCACTCCACTATATCACACACTAGTATATCAACTACCATCCACCACAATATATTTCTTTTCAATGGCTTTTCAGCCGTGGGTGAGCAAGGCTTCCTGGGCCAACTTTAAAACAAAAACATCTCCAATTCTGCCGGATGACATCTGAGTCTCCACTCACACCCCATTTCCCTTCATTCGTGACTTGTTTCCCATTGGAGCAACTCCAACATTCCAAAAACACTTCCTCTCCAGCCTCTGCCTTGTGACCATCGACAGAAAGTGCGAGAGAGAGAGAGCGGCAACCGTGCATCCGAGAGGGAAGAAAAGGATCCGCGAGCGGCAAAAAATTTTTCTGGTTCCGTCCGTGAGTTGAAGTAAGACAGAGAGAAGCTGTGAGCGAGCTTCACCCTTCTGCACTTCTGTTCTACCAGCTGCAATCAAGTTTCCAGCCGCAACAACCACCATCTCCACCGACAACCACAGCCACACCAACCCAAAACAGAAAACCTGTCGCGTGCTTGTGAGCCGAGAGGAGGAAAACATTTTCCAGATTTTCGTGTGAAAGCTTGACTAGTTGTGAGGTAATTTATGGATCATTTTTAGGATAAATCTGAGGTAATTTGAGTTATCTAGTAACATGCATGTGATGTTAGAGCAGTCGGATGTTGAATTGAATCATTAGAAAATTCTGTTTTGAATATTGAGGTACCATCCGAAAGCTGAGATGATAATGCACTCTATTTCTGAATTCCTGTGATGACTTGAGCACTTAAGTGGATTTAGCCAAATGAAAATGTGATGATTTCCACCATGCATGTTGATTTGTACCTTCGGATGGCATAGTGAAAGCCTGCAGAAATTCTGGTTAGATATAAAGCTCCTGCCGTGAGCTTGATGCACTTGTTTTATTTTGGCTGCTGAATGGGTCTGAATTTGGACAATCTGAGCATGAAAGATGTTTATCTAACTGGATTTTGGATGATTATCAGGATTAGAGTCTTGCATGTGTTAAATTTCGCAATCAAATGGTGAAAACAAAGCTGTGGAAAATTCTGTCTTGGCTAGAAAATTTTGCCGTGAGCTTGCTTGGAGTAGTGCAGCTTAAATTGGTTTTGATTTTTGTAATTTGGGCTTATAATCATAAATATGCAGCTAATAATGAGTACTTAGGCCCTGCATGTAGCCAATCAGTTTGATAAAACAGAGGAATAAAAATTCAAAAGTGCAATCTGCTTTAAGGCAAGATCATCCGGACCAAACAGAAAAATTTCTGGAAATTTTGATGGTTATGGATATTATTTGAACTTGATTTCTGAGCTGGAAATATTCATATGCTAGCTTGATACGTGCATAAGGAATTTAAGAGTTTATAAGCATGTCCAAACCAGAAAATGAAATGAAAATAGAAAGCTCTTAACACAATGATTCAACCGAGGTAAATTCGGATTTAAGACCAACCAAGTGCTGGAAAATTTATGTGACTTGCCAAGGGAGTGAAACCAGAATTTGCAGTTGTTTCTGGAATTTTTCATTAGCAAATAATGCTTGGAAATGCATGAAAAATGTTGTTTTAAGTCTTGTATGACATTCAGTAGTAAACCATTTGAATTGTGGGCAGATTTGGCCAAAATTGTTGACACATAGCTGCGGCAATGTTGTAATTAGAAAATGCAGAAGTTTGCGACTTGTTTTCCTGATTTGTTTGGGTCAGAGTTTAGTGTGAATGTAGATCATTTCTGATGTATTTTGAAACTGAAAGTTTGTTGGAAACTCATGGTATGAATTGCTGAAGTCACCAAGTTATTTAAAAGTTCCTCCTTTCAAAAACACAGCAAGCAAAAGCTGCTGCATTTTTTCGGTCTTTTCCCTGCCGCATTTCCTTTCCTTTGGTTGCTGGTTAAGTTTTGTCCTTCAGTTTCATGTTTGATCTTGTGTTGGAGGGAATCAATGGAAGGTTGGGTGTTGAGTTTGAGTGTTTAAACATCTAAAATATTTGAGCTGGAAAGTGGATTTCAGATTGCCAAAGTATTCTACATGAATGTCTGTCCAGATTTTCTGTAATGCATTAGCTCCTTCATTGTTCTTGTTTGTTTGGAGTTGAGTTAAGCAGCTTGTTGTTTAGTTAGAGTTAAGATGCTGGTTTGAGAAATATCTAATCAAAGCTTTGTATTTGAATTAAAAATCTGGTTTGCATGATGAAAAGAAATGCCGTGGCTGAAAAATTGTAGAATGCTGCAGAGAAAATTTTCCAGATTTGCATGCTCTCTTTCCTTGAATTGTTGTGTTTACACATAAGAGTTTTATGATTAAAAAGTAGAAAGAATGTTTGGTAATCTTGTCCAAACCTTTGTTGCCTAAGTTGTTCCTTGCGTTTGAACTGCATCAGAAACCCTGAAAGTTGCAATAAAAGAAAACGCAGCATAGCTTCAGCCGAGTTGCATGAGTTTTTGGGGGTGTTTTTTTTTTTTTTTTTTTTTTTTTTTGTTGCATGTTCAGCTGTGTTGTGTTAATCAAAGTGTTTAGTTGTTAAATGGTGATTGAGTGAGGGTCTTTGGTGGCTTTTGTTTGAAGTTTTCTATGAAACCTGCAGTTGAGAGTTTAAAGTTGCAAAAAGGAAAAATTCTGGATGAATGTTGCAGCAGAAAATTTGCTTCATCATTTTTGCAGGCTCTTTTTGTTTGATTGATTGTTTTGTTGCATTATAAAGTGGGTAGATCAAGTGGTGTTTTGTTATTTTGTGCGAACTGCATTTGTTTTGGTCTAAAAGCCTAAGGAAGTTCACAAATTATGAAGAAGTGCAGCTGGTTTGGCATTGCAGAAATTGTTTGTTGCAGAAATTCTTCTTCTACGTGATTTGCATGCATGGAACTTTCAAAAATTTGCACTTTGGCCCCCAAGTCTCTCCTTGTTCTACTAGAACCCAATCAATTAAATAATTTCATCAATTTGGTCCTTGGCAATTTTAATTTGTGCAACTTCATGGCTTGTTTTGTTTCAATTAACTACCATGTTTTGTCAATTGCACTTAAGTCATGACTTTAGGGGTTTCATGACCGAATGAGCTCGTGTTTGCCTATTTTTTAATTTCCCTAAAATAAATTGGTTGTTTGACCTTTTCTTGGCTCTTGAGACCTTTGGAGTGCTTAAATGTTTCGATTGAATTCGAATCGTTGACTAAGGTTTGCAATTGGGTCTTTAATTGGTAATTGGGTCCTTGGTGGGTCCTTTTTCTGAAACTTATGCATTATTTGATTTCATTTAAATTGCAATTAGGAGAGATTTGGTGACTTTGTTATACTTTACTATTTGAGGTACCTTGACTTTTTTATTGTTTTGAAGCCATTTTTCTTTCATTTGGACACCATTCAAAGGGGCGGTATAATTTCTTTTATCCCTTTTGTTTCTCTCCTATGTGACCCAACGTGTTAAGTGAATTGCATGCCTACTTTGCTTTCCTAGTTTTTTCTCAATTCCTTTTACTTATGTCATTTACTTTCATTTTCATGAAGTTATTCTTTAATGGGGTATGTGTACACCTCTTGGCTTGTAATAGATAGAGCTTTGGCGAGCAATTTGGTCCATTTTCCCCTTCCCCTTTTGTTTTAATTAGTGAATGTAATAAGTTCATTAGTTTGGTTGCATGCCTTTGTGTTACGTGTTACTTGCTTTATTAGGTTTTGCATCTAGTCGAGCATGTTAAGTGTTACGTGCTACGTGTTTATGAGCGTTTGGCATGTCTACTAGCTTTCTGTAGTGTAGATGAATGGAATGGATGAATGTACGTTTCCACTAGTCCAACGCTAGTCGGAATTCATAGAATGGGCTAGTCCAACGCTAGACCCTTAGGGATTTCCCCTCGTTAGTACATGTTTGCATGTTCATTACATGTCATGCATTTCTTTTTAGTTTTATCATTTTGCATGCCCCTCGACCCCCTTTTCCCTCCATTTTAGGATTTTTGCATTTCATGCTAGTTATAGGGTTCATTTGCTTGAGAGTCCCCTTAAATATGGGATATAGATGAGTGTGGCTTTTTCTAAGCCTTAGCACGCTTGTATTCCCTCTATAAAAGGGCAAATTGAGTCACGATTTAGGTCTCCCCGTACCCAATATGCATGAATTCCCTAGGCTCATGCATTTTCAAATCCACTTTACCATTTTATACCCTCATCACACTTTCATTTTTCCTCCCATTTTGCACACGTGCACCTTTATGTTTCTTCACTTGCACACGAACACTTTTATCATCACTTGCACACATGCACTTCATATTATCATTTCACATACCATACCTTGCCCGCTCACGTGCACATTTTCATTTACATATTTATTGTTTTTTATTACTTTTTCAAACTCATGTCCTCACATTGCATACATGCATTTCATTCATTTGCATCCCACTCGCATTATTCGTGACCTCTCCAAAGGGTCATTATTGGGCTTCACAATTAATGTGATTGGCACCATTCAACCTTTGAAGAGAAATTTTCCCCAATACCCCTAGGTCTAGGGTTTGCATTCATATAGTACATCCAAATGTAATAAATTTTTTGGTTAAAACAAGAAAATATTTGATTAAATCACGCAACTAGCCTTGGCTAGGTCGAAGGGGTGCCTTGGATTTTTATCCTTGCCTTCCCCTTCGTCAAATGTGACTCCCGAACCTTTTTCGTTGGCTTACGTGGACTAGGAGTCGTTTTAAAAAGGGTTTTACTACTTTGTCTTTAAAAAACACTTTTTGGGTGACTTGGTACACCCCAAATCTATACCAAGTGGCGACTCCGTTTTCATATTTAAAAACCCCTTTTTAAAATTTCAATTGGCCAAATCGTCGCTTTCCAAAGTCCCATGGCCTTTTACTTTTCATTTTGCACACGTTCACACCACACTTCACACACACATCACTCACACAATTCACACATTCAAAAGTGGGGCGCGACAGTTGGCGACTCCACTGGGGACATTCGAGAGTCCGAGCAAATTTGATTTAATCAATCTTTTTCTTCTTTTAACCTTTTCATATATTACATTTGGGTGTTTTAGGGTTGCATTTTTCCTTTTTTAGGATTTTGCATTTCACGCGTGTCCAACTAATCCCTCGACTCATGAATGTATGTTTGAATGAATGTTTACTTGTTATCTCGCGCTTGCATTGCATTTTGGGAGGTATGGGTCACCCTAGAGCCTCGCATTGGTTCTTGACCCTTCCCCTCCAAACGAGCACTAGCATACGAGCATACGCTTTACTTCTTTTATCCCTTTTATTTTTCTTTAGTGGCTTGTCACGCCACTCCACCCTATTAGGATTAGGTGACTCACTTGGCCATGTGATCACGACACGATGTGTGTGTAGCATGTTCCAATGGGTCACTCAATCTTCCGCTTAAAGCTATTGGTTGATAGCCTTTAGCTTTTGGTCGAAGGTTGAGGATTTTGATAGATTCACTCAAACACGTAGCCGTGACACGATGTGTGCGTAGCGGTGTTTGGGGAATCGCTCGAGCCACCGACAAAGAACCTTGGGATTGATGACCCTTGGTTTCTAAGTCTGAATGCTCGGGGACCTGAGCTTATCGAGTCTAGATGCATTAGCGAACCCCAACCTCATGCATCCATATTAGAATTGCCTAGGGTAGAGTCGGCCTTATCCTGAGCTAGGGACACTATTCACGAGGGGAGGGGTCCAACCCCTTTTTCCCTTTTATTGCTTTATTTCTTTGTATTGATTTCGTTGCTACAATGTGTTATGTGTATTTATCTGGCTGAACTAACTTTTCTTGGTTTTATGTCCCCATTGCATTCACAAACCCTATCAAATAAGAGGTCTGGCATGACCTTCTTTTAGAACCTACTCTCGTAGATAGGTTATTGCACGTTTAAAGATTTTGGTATATTGCATTCATAGATTAATAATTGCATATCATTCTAGGCCTACCCTGGCAGATAAAGGGTTCCTTAGGTCACGTTTCATTTCGAATTGCACATTTTACCGCTTTAATAAATGGCATCATGCATAAACCCTAGAAAGGGAATGCCACTTAGGGGATCCCGTGTTAGGAATAAGCCACCTTGTGTCTCGGATACTTAATCCAGTGAGACTTGCACGTTTACATTTTGTACCATCCAAAGGGGTAGTGCACAAGGTAAGGTAGGATCCGATCATTTTCATAGAGTGATCTTTGGAATATGAGCATCTAATAATCACTTTTTGGCCCTTTTATCAAAAATTGGTAAAAATCCCTTGCGTGAAGGACATTAATTTGAAGAAATTCACAAATGATTCCTCCTTTTGAGACGATAAATAAATTAAGACCAAAATTTGATTTTTAGAAGGTCATAGACTAATGCACTTCAATGATTTTGAAATAACCAATGGCCGGGCAATTCAACCAATCCATTTTGCCGATTCATTCAATAAATTGTCAATTCATTTGACCAATTTACCCTTTTTAGGGTCGTCTGGTCGATTTTGAATAAATCATCAATTCATTTGACCAATTTACCCTTTTTAGGGTCACCTGGTCGATTTTGAATAAATTGTCAATTTATTTGATCAATTTACCCTTTTTAGGGTTATTTGACCAATCTACCCTTTTTAGGGTCATCCGGTCGATTTTGAATAAATCGTCAATTCATTTGACCAATTTACCCTTTTTAGGGTCATTCGACCAATTTTTGAATAAATCACTAATTCAATTTCATTCATTTTGCCAATTTACCCATTTTTAGGGCAACCGAGCCGATTTTGAATAAATCAAGTTTCGTTCAATCTATTTGATCAATTTACCCTTTTTAGGGTGATCTGATTAATTTTGGATAAATTAAATTTCATTCAATTCATTTGACATGTTCCCCTTTTTAGGGTAATCTGGTCGATTTTAAATAAATGATCGATTTCATTCAACCCATTTGACCAATTAAGGTTTCAAGATCGAATTTCAAATTGGGAAACCTAGTCGGTTTTAAGAAAACCGTCCACTGCATCCAGCCATTTGATCAGTTGGGGTTTTGACCCGCGCTTTACTGAGGAAATTTTGTCAAACGAATTCCGGTCTCTTCGATAGGAAGTTTGTCAAGGTCAAACCTGTGCGTTTTTACAAATTCTTGTATCGATCAAAAGTGATCAATCCATTCGGACGTTGACCTCATTTTGACAAAGTGTCTCTCGTCACTCCAATTGGCCAAAATTTTCAAATCATTCTTCACACGATCAGTCGATCGGATCCATTAGGTATTGTATAGTGCCTGCTCTGGAGGACTGCATTTTCATGCTAGGCCTACCCTTGGCACAAAAAGGGTTCCCCCATAGGACATGCATCCGAATTTTCTGAATATCTACTAACTCTTGTTTTTTTTCTTTTCTTTTTCTTTGTTTTTATTGGAATAACTAAGTGAGGGTTGAATCTAAAGGCAATTTTTTAAAAAATTTTCAGGTAATATTTAAACTTAGCTTTTCGTCGAAACCCCATCATAACGCGATCCCGTAGTCAAGTCCAAAGGAATCGTGTAAACATGAGTTCACAACCAGAACAGTCAGATAGGTCTGCTACTACCGCTCAACCCGAGACTGCAAGTTTGGGGATTCAGTTGACTGAGATGCTTACCAAGTTCGGAGAGATGGCGTCTGAGATGGCCGCTCAAAGGAAGTTGGATGATGAGCTAATTAGCAGCGGAGTTCAACCTGAACCTGTACCCGCCAGACAGCCTGAGCAAGAGACATTTGTCCTACCTTCGGCCCACGCCACTGTTACTCCATCATTCCCTATTGCACCCGAAGAAACTTTCACCTGTCCCACCACAAATTTGCCATACACTTACCCTCCTCATCCTTCATTTTTTCTTACTCACATGCGAGGTCCACAACCCCAAATCACTTCAAATATACCACGTGAGCCACATACCTTTTATTACCCTGCTGCTGAGCCATTCTTGCCGGACCATACTTTTCAAACCAAGCCAGAAATGGGGGAATCTTCCGCTCCCGTTGATATGAAGCTGCTTAAGCGCCTTGATCGTTTTGATGAATTTATAAGGAAGAGTCAGGGGTTGAACAAGCAAGGAGTCCTGGATTACGATGAGCTTTGCCTTTTCCCGAATGTGCAATTACCTGAGGGGTTCAAGACCCCAAAATTCAACAAGTATGATGGAACGGGCAATCCCAAGACACACCTCCGATTGTTCGCCAATAAGTTGGGTAGGCCAACAGATGATGAAAATCTGCCTTTGAGGCTATTCCCAGAAAGTCTGGAGGGGGATGCACTCGACTGGTATTCCAAGCTGAAACCTGAAGAAGCAAAGACCTGGCTGGACCTGTCCAATGCGTTTGTAAAGCAGTACGAGTATAATTGCGAGCTGGCTCCAACACGAACCACGTTGGAAGGGACAAAGAGGAAGTCATCTGAAGATCACAAGACTTATGCCAAGAGGTGGAGGAAAATAGCTGCACAAGTCGAGCCACCAATGACGGAGGACGAAATCATACGCACTTTCATTAAGGCACAGGATCCTCCATATTTCGAAGAAATTTTTCGCATGACTGGATGCTCGTTCGCTGCTATTGTCAATAAACTTGAGGAGTACGATGACTTCGTGAAAGCTGGGAAGATTGTTAATGTCTCTACCCTCAAGTCACAGTTGGATGCTTTGCATGGTCAGGAAACTAGTGGGAAGAGCCCGCAATTCCAAAAGAAAGAGGGGGAAACTGCCTTCACATGGAATCAAAACCCTGTCCCAAGACCCAGACCTCGACAATACCCTACCTACTCAAACCCTTACCCCTACTACTCAAATCCTCATCCTGTTTACCACACCAATACCACTCATCCTCGACCTCGCCCAAATTATGCCAACCCGCCTACAACCCCTTCCCAAATACCTCAACCAAACTTTCAACAAACTCGTCCTCGGCCTCCTTACCACCAAAGATTTTCCCCACCAAATAGACCCACCTACAACTATCCCCGACCCACTGAAACCTACAATCAAAGCCGTACCCGAACCTTCGCCAACCTAGGCAGGCCTTTGGACCAATTGTATGAGCAATTGAAGGCTGTCAACAAAATAGGCGTGATTCCCCCTCCAACTTACCTTCATGGCATGCCTGCTGGGTACAATCCACATGCTATTTGTGCCTATCATTCGGGAGTACCTGGTCACTCAACCGTCGATTGCAGGGCACTCAAGCACAAAGTCCAAGACATGATCGAGGCAGGGGAAATAATGCTAAGGAAAAGAGGTGAACAAGGGCCGAGCATAAGTACAAATCCTTTCCCTGAACACAAGGACACCTTCGAAGCATCCACCTCCAATGACGAAATTTGAAAATCCTGAAGGAACTTTGCATAATTTGAATGGCCGAGTATCTTCCCTCTCGAAGGGAATTTCGGTAAATCTAGGGGTTGTTATTTACTAAGGTTCACGAAAACCATTTCTTGCATATGTGAATAGCTTAATGAAAACATCTTTTGCAACTAAGTTTTTGTCTTGTTTCCGTTTTGACCAGTTTTTCCATCAAATGCATAATTTGTTTTTTCTGTTTATTTGATTATTGTCCCGAATTTTTAATTCTTTTAGATGGCCAAAGATGGAATTATTTGACCATTTGAATATCACTGTTCTGGATTCCGATAATACCATTCATTCAAAAATTTCTTCGTGAAAAATTCCTTTGTTGAAAAGGGCAAAAATTCCTTTGTTGAAAAGGCCAAAAATCCCTTCGTTTGAAAAGGCCACAAATCCCTTCGTTTGAAAAGGCCACAAATCCCTTCGTTGAAGAATCCCTTCTTTGAGAAGGACAAAAATCTATTCTTTGAGAGACCCCTTCGTGAAAAATCCCTTCATTGAGAAAGTCTTCATTGAGAAATTCCTTCATTGAGGAAGCCTTCATTGAAAAATCTCTTCATTGAGAAAATCCCTTCCTTGCCAAGTTCGAAGCTGATTGATTAAAGCAGCGTCACCGACAATTGATTTTGATGGATGAAAAGCAGCTGAACGCTATGTGCCATGGCCAATGTTATCAAAGTGCGTGGCCTGTGTTCATAACAAAAAGGTCCGCCTCCGAGCCTTTAGAGAAGGAGGACAAAGAGTTAAAGCGAGTTTTGCCAATGCAAGATGAAGTCAAAGACGAATTTGATCTAAACTGGTAAGAATATTTGTCATTCAAAAAGGTGCCACCGAGTGGAGCACTTATCCCTGAAGAGATGGATGGGCAAACATTCTCTCAACCTATCAAATCAGACATGTGTAAGAAGTCTTTATTTTTGATTATGCAAATTTCTTTTGGAAATCATGCAAGGGACGAGGTAAAAGTCAAGCCATCTTCCTTTTCAATCAAAACATTTCATCCCTAGTTATCCCTTTTGAGCCATCAGAGCAGTAATTTTCGTTTGGCAGCCCCTGAGAGTTGCAAACCCCACACTGGGGCCAAGTTATTTTGGAAAAGAGATGATCAAAAGAAAAGAAAACCCTACACTGGGGCAAATTTATTTTGAAAGAGAAAGAAAAAGCAGAAAACCCTACACTGGGGCAAATCTTTGAAAAAGTTCAAAAGAATGGCAAAAGGCCAAAAGACAAATCAAAAAAAAAAAAAAAGATGAAAAGGAAAAGAGAACCCCATACTGGGGCAAATTTAGCTTTGAAGAAAAATGCAAAAAGTGAGGAAGATACAATGGAAAAAGCAAAGAGAGAAAATTCAATCAAACTGGGGCAAATTTCCCTCAGTTTCGTTCGAAATTGAAGATGATTTCAAATGATGCAATCTCAGGTTATTTCACCTCTCATAAGAGCAAATTGTTTTCAAGCCTTAACTTTTCTTGACATATCCCACCTGACTCCATTACAAAAGCCCAAAGTCCTGACTTTCGTCACTTGCTATATTTCTATTGGAAAGTTTGCTAATCAACTGACAAGTGATGTCCATAATGCCTTCGCTTAATCTTACAAGGGAAGTGCATTTTACTGATGTCAGAAATCTTTAACTCATACTTCTGAGGCGATTATGGTTGAGCTCTTCCATTGCTTTCTTACGTAAAAACCCGAAAGGGCACCTCAAAAAGAAAAAAAAAAAAAGGAAAAAAAGAAAAAAAAGAAAAAAAGAGAAAAGACAAAACAAAAAAAAAAAGGGGGTGGGGGCAACCTTGATGAAAACCCGAAAGGGCGCTAGGTAGGTTTCTTCAATGAGCAAACACGAGGAAGAACAGTTGATGACTTGGTTCATTTGGAATTTCTCTTCATAATACTTCTGCCAGTGTCGAATTGCAGAACAAAGATATTCAGGAACTCGAATATGACATCCGTTGGCCAAAACTGTGTCGTTTTGTAAAAATATTTCTTTAGCAAATTCATTCTTAGGAAGCTCATTTTTTTCTCAATTGCTTGTATTCATGGCATTTTTGTAGGCTTTAAGCACAAATGGTTTGTGTTTGCATTCTTTCACATATTCATTTCTGCATGATAGGTGAAATTACTTTTTAATCATCGAATTTTGGTGAATGATAACCCCATGGTTTATTCAAAGCATACTTGGGTTCAGTCATCTTGCGAAAATGGTTGAAATTCAGCAAGGTCGGTTACGCAAGCTTCACAATATGGCAAAATGCACGCTCGGCTAGTCGGGAAAAATCAGAGACGTTTAGAAATGACAAATCCAACCAAGTCAGATGCCACGGTCAACTTTGACGAAGGCATCCAAAGACTCATGTTTACACGATTCTCAAGGACAAACGGATCAAATAAGGGTGGCAATTCCTTTGTTTTTTCTCTTTTGCAGGAAATTTCATGCATGGATGAAAACAATCACACCTCGCACTGAAATCGGTGTCGGAAAGAGTCCTCCGGTGAACAAAGGCAGATTGAAAATGTCGCAAGCAAATTTCATCAAAAAATGCAACAGCATGGCGATACAGAATCAACTCTGGACTCAAATAGCAAAAATTCATCATACTGGGGCAAATTAATTTTTTGTAAAGATTTTGAAAAGTCAAAAAGAAAAGTCAAAAAGAAGCAAAAATCATCAATCAAAAACAAAAATCGAATCAAATTTCGTCACGGCAGGATCGGGCTTAATCCCACTGACCGACGATCAAAAGCTCATTCGGGTCAGTCCCTCGATCAAAAGCTCATTCGGGTCAGTCCCTCGATCAAAAACATTTTCGGGTAAGCTCATTCGGGTCAGTCCCTCGATCAAAAGCATTCGGGTCAGTCCCTCGATCAAAAGCTCATTCGGGTCAGTCCCTCGATCAAAAACATTTTCGGGTAAGCTCATTCGGGTCAGTCCCTCGATCAAAAGCATTTTCGGGTCAGTCCCTCGATCAAAAGCTCATTCGGGTCAGTCCCTCGATCAAAAGCATTTTCGGGTCAGTCCCTCGATCAAAAGCATTTTCGGGTCAGTCCCTCGATCAAAAGCTCATTCGGGTCAGTCCCTCGATCAAAAACATTTTCGGGTCAGTCCCTCGATCAAAAACATTTTCGGGTCAGTCCCTCGATCAAAAGCTCATTCGGGTCAGCCCCTCGATCAAAAACATTTTCGGGTCAGTCCCTCGATCAAAAGCATTTTCGGGTCAGTCCCTCGATCAAAAGCTCATTCGGGTCAGTCCCTCGATCAAAAACATTTTCGGGTCAGTCCCTCGATCAAAAGCATTTTCGGGTCAGTCCCTCGATCAAAAGCTCATTCGGGTCAGTCCCTCGATCAAAAGCATTTTCGGGTCAGTCCCTCGATCAAAAGCTCATTCGGGTCAGTCCCTCGATCAAAAGCTCATTCGGGTCAGTCCCACGATTCAAAAGCTCATTCGGGTCAGTCCCGCGATTAAAGCTTGTTCGGGCCAGTCCCATGATTTGAATTTCCTTCTCTAGTCAGTCCCAATTTTAAATTTCTGCTCGGGTCAGTCCCGTTTTAATTTCCTGTTTGGGTCAATTCCATTTTAAAAAAAAAAAAAAAAATGTTAAAGAGGTCGATCCTCATTTCAGAAGCGTCCATTGCAGCCGAATAACACAGGTAAGTATTTGGTGTCTACTTCTTTGTCTCAAGTTTTTTCAAAACTCAGACAAAGAGGGGCAAACTGTAGACACCAAATTTTGGTGTAATTTCATTTGCTGTTTATTTTTAATTTTTTCATTTTAGTTTTATTCGATTTTTAGTTTTAGTTTCTAGTTTTATTTTTATTTTTAAGCTGTTAGCATAGAATCTCTTGGAAAATGAATGAAAATGAGAAAGTGAAAAGAAAAGAGGAGAGAAAAGAAAAAAAAAAGAAAATTGCCCACAAAATATGTTTTATGTCTTCTAAATTCAATCTTTTGGCATTTTGTTTATTTTTGTTAAGTTATTTTGAAAAAAAAAAAAGAAAAAAAAAAGAGAAAAACGATGAAAATAGGAAATGGAAAAGAAATGGAAATTGCACTTTATTGTTCTAGTTTATTTTTCATCAAATGTTAATTATTTTGTTTTGGTTATTTCTTTTTATTATTATCAATTTTGTTTGTTTCAAAAAAAAAAAAAAATCAAAAAAATCAAAAAATCAAAAAATCAAAAAATCACAATTCTATTTCTGCCGAATCCATTTCCATTTTACATTCCAGCACCTTCCATCTCTATGCCGACTTATAACCACTAATGCACTCCACTATATCACACACTAGTATATCAACTACCATCCACCACAATATATTTCTTTTCAATGGCTTTTCAGCCGTGGGTGAGCAAGGCTTCCTGGGCCAACTTTAAAACAAAAACATCTCCAATTCTGCCGGATGACATCTGAGTCTCCACTCACACCCCATTTCCCTTCATTCGTGACTTGTTTCCCATTGGAGCAACTCCAACATTCCAAAAACACTTCCTCTCCAGCCTCTGCCTTGTGACCATCGACAGAAAGTGCGAGAGAGAGAGAGCGGCAACCGTGCATCCGAGAGGGAAGAAAAGGATCCGCGAGCGGCAAAAAATTTTTCTGGTTCCGTCCGTGAGTTGAAGTAAGACAGAGAGAAGCTGTGAGCGAGCTTCACCCTTCTGCACTTCTGTTCTACCAGCTGCAATCAAGTTTCCAGCCGCAACAACCACCATCTCCACCGACAACCACAGCCACACCAACCCAAAACAGAAAACCTGTCGCGTGCTTGTGAGCCGAGAGGAGGAAAACATTTTCCAGATTTTCGTGTGAAAGCTTGACTAGTTGTGAGGTAATTTATGGATCATTTTTAGGATAAATCTGAGGTAATTTGAGTTATCTAGTAACATGCATGTGATGTTAGAGCAGTCGGATGTTGAATTGAATCATTAGAAAATTCTGTTTTGAATATTGAGGTACCATCCGAAAGCTGAGATGATAATGCACTCTATTTCTGAATTCCTGTGATGACTTGAGCACTTAAGTGGATTTAGCCAAATGAAAATGTGATGATTTCCACCATGCATGTTGATTTGTACCTTCGGATGGCATAGTGAAAGCCTGCAGAAATTCTGGTTAGATATAAAGCTCCTGCCGTGAGCTTGATGCACTTGTTTTATTTTGGCTGCTGAATGGGTCTGAATTTGGACAATCTGAGCATGAAAGATGTTTATCTAACTGGATTTTGGATGATTATCAGGATTAGAGTCTTGCATGTGTTAAATTTCGCAATCAAATGGTGAAAACAAAGCTGTGGAAAATTCTGTCTTGGCTAGAAAATTTTGCCGTGAGCTTGCTTGGAGTAGTGCAGCTTAAATTGGTTTTGATTTTTGTAATTTGGGCTTATAATCATAAATATGCAGCTAATAATGAGTACTTAGGCCCTGCATGTAGCCAATCAGTTTGATAAAACAGAGGAATAAAAATTCAAAAGTGCAATCTGCTTTAAGGCAAGATCATCCGGACCAAACAGAAAAATTTCTGGAAATTTTGATGGTTATGGATATTATTTGAACTTGATTTCTGAGCTGGAAATATTCATATGCTAGCTTGATACGTGCATAAGGAATTTAAGAGTTTATAAGCATGTCCAAACCAGAAAATGAAATGAAAATAGAAAGCTCTTAACACAATGATTCAACCGAGGTAAATTCGGATTTAAGACCAACCAAGTGCTGGAAAATTTATGTGACTTGCCAAGGGAGTGAAACCAGAATTTGCAGTTGTTTCTGGAATTTTTCATTAGCAAATAATGCTTGGAAATGCATGAAAAATGTTGTTTTAAGTCTTGTATGACATTCAGTAGTAAACCATTTGAATTGTGGGCAGATTTGGCCAAAATTGTTGACACATAGCTGCGGCAATGTTGTAATTAGAAAATGCAGAAGTTTGCGACTTGTTTTCCTGATTTGTTTGGGTCAGAGTTTAGTGTGAATGTAGATCATTTCTGATGTATTTTGAAACTGAAAGTTTGTTGGAAACTCATGGTATGAATTGCTGAAGTCACCAAGTTATTTAAAAGTTCCTCCTTTCAAAAACACAGCAAGCAAAAGCTGCTGCATTTTTTCGGTCTTTTCCCTGCCGCATTTCCTTTCCTTTGGTTGCTGGTTAAGTTTTGTCCTTCAGTTTCATGTTTGATCTTGTGTTGGAGGGAATCAATGGAAGGTTGGGTGTTGAGTTTGAGTGTTTAAACATCTAAAATATTTGAGCTGGAAAGTGGATTTCAGATTGCCAAAGTATTCTACATGAATGTCTGTCCAGATTTTCTGTAATGCATTAGCTCCTTCATTGTTCTTGTTTGTTTGGAGTTGAGTTAAGCAGCTTGTTGTTTAGTTAGAGTTAAGATGCTGGTTTGAGAAATATCTAATCAAAGCTTTGTATTTGAATTAAAAATCTGGTTTGCATGATGAAAAGAAATGCCGTGGCTGAAAAATTGTAGAATGCTGCAGAGAAAATTTTCCAGATTTGCATGCTCTCTTTCCTTGAATTGTTGTGTTTACACATAAGAGTTTTATGATTAAAAAGTAGAAAGAATGTTTGGTAATCTTGTCCAAACCTTTGTTGCCTAAGTTGTTCCTTGCGTTTGAACTGCATCAGAAACCCTGAAAGTTGCAATAAAAGAAAACGCAGCATAGCTTCAGCCGAGTTGCATGAGTTTTTGGGGGTGTTTTTTTTTTTTTTTTTTTTTTTTTTTGTTGCATGTTCAGCTGTGTTGTGTTAATCAAAGTGTTTAGTTGTTAAATGGTGATTGAGTGAGGGTCTTTGGTGGCTTTTGTTTGAAGTTTTCTATGAAACCTGCAGTTGAGAGTTTAAAGTTGCAAAAAGGAAAAATTCTGGATGAATGTTGCAGCAGAAAATTTGCTTCATCATTTTTGCAGGCTCTTTTTGTTTGATTGATTGTTTTGTTGCATTATAAAGTGGGTAGATCAAGTGGTGTTTTGTTATTTTGTGCGAACTGCATTTGTTTTGGTCTAAAAGCCTAAGGAAGTTCACAAATTATGAAGAAGTGCAGCTGGTTTGGCATTGCAGAAATTGTTTGTTGCAGAAATTCTTCTTCTACGTGATTTGCATGCATGGAACTTTCAAAAATTTGCACTTTGGCCCCCAAGTCTCTCCTTGTTCTACTAGAACCCAATCAATTAAATAATTTCATCAATTTGGTCCTTGGCAATTTTAATTTGTGCAACTTCATGGCTTGTTTTGTTTCAATTAACTACCATGTTTTGTCAATTGCACTTAAGTCATGACTTTAGGGGTTTCATGACCGAATGAGCTCGTGTTTGCCTATTTTTTAATTTCCCTAAAATAAATTGGTTGTTTGACCTTTTCTTGGCTCTTGAGACCTTTGGAGTGCTTAAATGTTTCGATTGAATTCGAATCGTTGACTAAGGTTTGCAATTGGGTCTTTAATTGGTAATTGGGTCCTTGGTGGGTCCTTTTTCTGAAACTTATGCATTATTTGATTTCATTTAAATTGCAATTAGGAGAGATTTGGTGACTTTGTTATACTTTACTATTTGAGGTACCTTGACTTTTTTATTGTTTTGAAGCCATTTTTCTTTCATTTGGACACCATTCAAAGGGGCGGTATAATTTCTTTTATCCCTTTTGTTTCTCTCCTATGTGACCCAACGTGTTAAGTGAATTGCATGCCTACTTTGCTTTCCTAGTTTTTTCTCAATTCCTTTTACTTATGTCATTTACTTTCATTTTCATGAAGTTATTCTTTAATGGGGTATGTGTACACCTCTTGGCTTGTAATAGATAGAGCTTTGGCGAGCAATTTGGTCCATTTTCCCCTTCCCCTTTTGTTTTAATTAGTGAATGTAATAAGTTCATTAGTTTGGTTGCATGCCTTTGTGTTACGTGTTACTTGCTTTATTAGGTTTTGCATCTAGTCGAGCATGTTAAGTGTTACGTGCTACGTGTTTATGAGCGTTTGGCATGTCTACTAGCTTTCTGTAGTGTAGATGAATGGAATGGATGAATGTACGTTTCCACTAGTCCAACGCTAGTCGGAATTCATAGAATGGGCTAGTCCAACGCTAGACCCTTAGGGATTTCCCCTCGTTAGTACATGTTTGCATGTTCATTACATGTCATGCATTTCTTTTTAGTTTTATCACCCCAAATCTATACCAAGTGGCGACTCCGTTTTCATATTTAAAAACCCCTTTTTAAAATTTCAATTGGCCAAATCGTCGCTTTCCAAAGTCCCATGGCCTTTTACTTTTCATTTTGCACACGTTCACACCACACTTCACACACACATCACTCACACAATTCACACATTCAAAAGTGGGGCGCGACACCATTCCAACATGATAAAAATAAATAAAATAATCATTTAAAGAGAGAGATTATATTTGTCCCAACTTTATCCTTTTCTATTGTCCTATCTTGAATTTTTACCAAATTGATTTCTAACATATATTTGCAAGGAAGAACTAAAAAAGGTTGGTAGAGAGTGTTAAGTGCAATAATACTTGATAGAATAGTATTTGTTCTAATTTTTAGTTTTACTAGATTTTATTTTGCTTACATAATTGTCAGAATAATTATAGATTGGCGTATGAAGGCTAAAATGTGGCAAAGAGAGACAATAGCATTCAACAACTATTAGATTAGCCATTTTAATATATTTGAATTTATTATCTTCCTTTTTTGGTTAGAGGGAGGGTGTTTAAGGAAATAAAATTAATTTGAATTGCCAAATCTTATAGAATTTGCTTTCTTTTTCCAATTTTTTTTTTGCATGAAGTTTTTTTTAAAAGCGAGAGTAAATATAGTATTGGTATAGAAAGACAAAACTAGGGGACGGGGGATATTAAGCAATTTCAGTTCCAACTTTTTTTTTTTGGCCTACGTAAATGTTAGCTCTAGTAAGGCTTATTTAGTATAAAGTTCATATAGAGGGGCTTAGAAATTTGAAAGGATTAGGGTGATAAAATTCAGATATATATTTTCAAGTTGTTGTCATTATAGACTTAGATTGTTTTTGGTTATATATATTATTTGCCTAAATGATTATTATACTGTAAAGGATAATTTAATTACCAGTTGGTATAAGAAGATTAAATAACTAATATGCTTTAAGTGTAATATTGAAAAATGAAAAGGATAAACAAAGAAAGGGCATTCGAAAGTTTGTAAGCAAAATCTTTTTCTTTTCTTTTCTGTAAGTGTGCAAACAAATTCTTCGTTTACTTTTCAAAGAAATAACAATAACCGGAAAAAATGTAAAGGATAGACAAAGACTAGGCACTCAAAAGTAATTTCAAATTAGTCCGGTTGAATGTTGATACTTATCCTAAGTTTTATTTTATTTTTTCTCAATGATACTTATCCTAAGTTTTAACTTGTAGGAAAATTCGGATTTCCTATTAAACATAAATAGGAGGGGTTTGAGAAAAGGCTGTCTTGGGTTCAAATACAATCAAGAATCGGTTAGCAACAGACTTGGAGACGCCATTGATGATATATTAGATATTCCTGACAATTTTATTTATTTTTTTCTTTTCATTAGTGGTTGTGAGCATAATAATTCTTTGATGAAAATTATTGTCTAGTGCCAAACATGCATGTTTTGGTGGCGAAAGAAGCATAAAGCAACAAAAAAAAGATATAAATTTCTTGTGTCAAATTGTAAATGCGTATTAATATTAATATTTAAAATTGCCATATCACTCTTTTTACCCTTTTAAAATGAATCCAATCTTTGACTAAGAAAAGACATAATTCATTCTCATTTGTCGGAAAAATTATATGGACACTTTAAAGAGTAAAAACAAGTACCAGTCGGCATATACGAATTCAACTTTTACTGCACCAACTGATTCTGCCACTGTGTGGATTTAATGACTCGACGTGTCCCGGAAGAAAAACCAACTCAGCAGTATGGACTTCGCAGACATTTGATGGAATGACTAAATTCTTTTTGATGTATTAATTACTTGTATGATTGCTGTGAAAGGGTGAATAGACTAAGTGCATTTCGTACATCGACATCGTACCAAATACAGCAATCAATCATCTGTTTAAACTTTAAAGTCCAACTACATCGTTGGCCGAGGCCACGACCCCTTTGACGGCAATTTTACAAAGAATTACCTATAAGTAGAGATCAATCTACTCCAGCTCTCTCATCCTTCACAAAATCAGTTTCCTTGAGCAAATTAAAATGGGTTCGAAGACACTTCTTTTCTATTACATTTCCATGGCTAGCTACCGTGTTAATGATTACCTCAGAGGTGGTTAATTGCTAGGGAATTGGCTGAGTCCCCCATGACAGTTGACAGTAGCAAGACATTTGTTGTCTAGTCTCATTTCGTCCTTTTATTTTAGGACCACAAATTTCACCTTTTAAATCATGTACTCTCTTTGTCCCAAAGCGTTTGTCGCATTTCAGAATTTCAACTTGTTAAGAATAGTGTCTAAATTGTGATATTAGTGTTTTCGTTTCCAATTTTTTCGTCCAAAATTTGAAATTCAAATGTGAATCTAGGATGAAGCATAGGTAAAGGTTGGAATAATGTTAATTTTGATTTTGATAAGATGACAAAGTTTGGAGATATCCCAAAATAGAAAACATGATATTTTAAAATGAACAAAACAAATGCTTTAAATGTACAACTGAAATTAGTACTCCATTCGTCCAATTTAAAGTGTCATATTTTATATTTTGAAATGTCCCCAAACATTTGTGCTTTACAGTTTAAATGCTTTTAAAAAAAATGCTTTACAATTTAAATACACCTTAATTTAAAACTACTGTACATTTAAGTATAGAAGCCTTTCTGACTTTGGGACTTGGGGTATAGTGGTCAGTCATCTATGGTTGGCTATGATAAAACTACCTCTTTGTTCGGAGTGTTTAACCATTTTATTGGTATTTGTAAAGAAAACCCTCGATTGAGTATAAAAACATTATAGATTTTGATATTCGTTAAACTAAAAGCACGCACAAATTGGAACAAAGTTCGAAATTACAAATCATTCCTAGATTACCCCAATACACGCTTTTATTATCTTCAATGCAGACAAGACAGTTTGAGACGAATGGCGTAGAACAAGCCAAGTACCCTGGATGTGGCTATGGAGAGGTACCTTGGAGGACCGGTGGTGGGTATGTGGGGCTATCCAAGAGAACTAGAGAAGGTTATGGGCAATGTTTTCAGAATCGGACCGGATCGGCTAGTTCAATCGATTGGACCGCGAACCGAACAGGCCAACGGTCCGGTCTAGAGCTAAAGCCGGAGAGTAATCAAAAACCGCTAGAAATCGAATGACTCGGACGAACCGTGAAAACCCGCTTAGACCGTGAACCGGCGATTTTTGAAACTTTTCAAAATTAATCGGCTAGTTCAATCGATTGGACCGCGAACCGAACAGGCCAACGGTCCGGTCTAGAGCTAAAGCCGGAGAGTAATCAAAAACCGCTAGAAACCGAATGACTCGGACGAACCGTGAAAACCCGCTTAGACTGTGAACCGGCGGTTTTTGAAACTTTTCAAAATTAATCGGCTAGTTCAATCGATTGGACCGCGAACCAAACATGCCAACGGTCCGGTCTAGAGCTAAAGCCGGAGAGTAATCAAAAACCGCTAGAAACCGAATGACTCGGACAAACCGTGAAAACCCGCTTAGACCGTGAACCGGCGGTTTTTGAAACTTTTCAAAATTAATCGGCTAGTTCAATCGATTGGACCGCGAACCGAACAGGCCAACGGTCCGGTCTAGAGCTAAAGCCGGAGAGTAATCAAAAACCGCTAGAAACCGAATGACTCGGACGAACCGTGAAAACCCGCTTAGACTGTGAACCGGCGGTTTTTGAAACTTTTCAAAATTAATTTCCAAATTGCAGCCACCAAGAATCGAACACCAAACCTTGTGTTTCTCATAAGAAACCCTTACCACTAAACCATAGCCAGCGGACACGATTATTTTGTGTAGATATCTACTTAACTTATTAAGTGAAAAACTAAAAATACCCCAAACCTAAGACACATCAAACTTATTTCTTTGTATATAAAAAATATATAAATGGAAAGATAGTAATAATTGTTAGTATATGTATATATATTTAATAAATTAGGTGAATATTAAATGTGTTAGGACAACCGTTAAAAAAATCCTTTAATAAAATAGCTTTTTCAAATTATTTTTTAAATTTTTGTAGAAAAATGTACGACAACGATTTAATGTGTGTAGAATAAAAATAATCAAGAAATAGTTTTGTGAAAAAATAAAAAAAAATGACAATCCAAACAAGGTCTAATTTGGTAACTAAATTGAATTGTTTAGATAAGTTATTGTTTTAAAAAAATTTAATTACATCAGAAACATTTGTGCTTTAAATCATAAATATATTGTTGGTATATCAATGTTTGTTGATGTACTCCCCTTGATTATTAATGTAATCCCCTTGATTTTTTAATTTGTGAAAATAAATAAAAATACTCAGACTTTTAATTTCAGTTACAATCTCACAATAAAATAGTGGTTGAAATGCAATAACAGATAGAAAGATTGAGTAGGGATATTCTTGCTCAATTGACATTGTAGACAAGTATTTAGGAAAAAAATTGATAAGTAATTATTATTTTAAAAAATATTTATAATTACATTGTACACATTCGTACTTTACATCATGACTCCTTGATTTTTTTTATTTGTGTGAATAAACAAAATACTTAAAAATTTTAATTTCAATTACAATCTCAAAACAATATCATAGGTAGTAAGATTGAATAAGGATATTGTTACCTAACTGACTGGTAAATAAGTATTAAATAAGGGAACATTGATAAATAATTGGGCGCTAATAACAATTTTCTAGTGGACAAAAAATGTGAATATGGAGAATTTTTTTCTTTCCAATGAATATGGACCGAGTGAGAAAGTCAAATGTCCGAAATGAAAACACAAATTTGAAAAAAGTTAAAAAAGAATTATTTTTCTTTAACCCAAATTATTTAATGCTACAACTACTCACTTTTATCTCATTTTTTGTTTCTTATCAAGTTTGCATTTCTATTTTCGATTCTCTTGACTTCCTTCGAACTCCAAACTTTCTTTTTTAAATTGCAATCTCTAAATCCCAAAGACGCAAATTAAAATTTAAGTTCACAATGTCAAATTCTCATAGACGTGAATTTTGTATAATTTCAAAATATTGTGATATTTTTGGGTTAGATTTAAGATTATTTTGGTAGATATAATTGAAATTGAAATGAAATTTATTTGTTTTAACTTATAATTTAAAAAATTTATTTTTGAAAATCCAAGCTATTCAAAAATAGTAAACTTTTCATCATATAAAGTTTTAAATTAGTCTATTGCATGTCTTATGTTGTACATATATATATATTTATATAAATTATTTTTAAAAAAAATTCATTGAACCGAGTTTGAACCGGTCCGACCGATTGAACCTCGACCCTTTCACTTTACCGGTTCAATTGACGGTCCGAGTTTTAAAACATTGGTTATGGGGGACATCCTGATGGTGGATATTGCCGCTTTTATTGTTGCAACTGAAGCTGTTAAGGTAGGGGTTGCAGGTGCTACCCGTGTCCTGGTTAGCCGGAGGAGACTAAGCATCAGAACTAACACAAATAAGTGCTTGAGAAGTGATGTAATATTCACTGTATGTATTTAGATGAATACATACAGTGAAGGTTGGGTTCGACAGGAAGGTTGGGTTTGACGGTAAGGTGAGAGGAATTATAATTAGATAAATTATATTCAAGATCGTCTACTTATAAAAAAAAATTTTAAAAAATTATGTGTCTCTTTTATGAGCATTTTTGTGTCATGGCAAAACAATCTCATGCTACATGAAGTCATTTTAGTGGCTTTGCACCAAAAAATGGCTAAATTTGGTACGTTGGTTCATCTATAAATCAGTTTACCATCATAAAATGGTTTTTATTTTTTATTTTTGCAATTTTAAGTATACGTAATCAACTAATGTAATCCCAATATTTGTGATAATAGATTTTACAAAAGCACTATCTATCCGGTTTTGTTAAGTGTTTCACTAAAAATAGATTTAAAAAAAAACCTTATCTCCCCTATCTGTCAAATATAATATAGGAGCTGAAAAGAAATGATAAAACCAAATATTTAATCTAGCCATACCAAAAATCTGGTCAAAAGCTCAAGGAGATTTTGTTTATTTAACTAGTTTAATTTCACAAGAAAGTTAAAAGTCTAATTGACCAGCTGACTTCAAGAGCGTCAATTATACTATACAGAAAAAGTATGAGTACACTGAATTTGAGACTCGAGGACGTATAATGATCAGTTCAAAGGAAGGGGTCCAGTAATTAATTGTAGCATGTCGTTTTCCAATATCGGGAACATGACTATCTAATTTCATAAAATACACTAAATAAATTCAAAAAACATGACTTTGTTCCTTGCCTGAAGTTTGTTGCTCAAATGACAAAACTGTCTCTAGATCTACTAGTAAATGATCACAAAAGGAGCTTTACCCCTTTTGCCATTCTTTGTCCTGTCTGAAAGGAGTCAAAGCTTAAGATAGTGTAGCTTTTGGGAATCTCTTGTTGAAACTTCGAAGTGTTAAAAAATTTCTCAGCAAATATTCTTGAATTATTTGGGTATAATTTAGATTTAGACAACGAAGCATGTGAGTATATTTGTGAATCCAAGCAGAAGTAATGGCTGTTGAAACTTGAAACACGCATAAGATTTCATTTACACCTCATTGAAGTTGAGAAAAGTACATCATCATTTGCAGTGATTCACCTGATGGTGAATTCGATACCACTGATAAAGCTCTTATTTTTATCACACAATACATAATTTTATTACTTTTAAGCCTCTTAATTTGGACCAAAGGCATTTAAGCGCCATGACCCATACGTCCTGGCTATTAGTTTTGCGGTTTGGTTTCTGGCTCAGTGTAACCAGCGTCCTTTGGCTCACCAGCATATGTGCAGCATCTGCAGCCTCCATAGCCGCCGCCGCCACAGCAACCATGGTTACAACCACCACCACCACCACCATAATGACCACCACCACCACCACCACCACAATGGCCTCCATAACAATGGCCGCCACCACCATAACGGCCGCCGCCGCCACCATAACGGCCGCCGCCACCACCGTACTTGGATTCTTCCAGGCCTTCAGTGCTCTTCTCTGCTGCATTGGCTGCAAATAGTCACGGGATCATGCAGAACTATTTAGTTAGTACATGCGTCCTAGAAAAAAAAAATTTTATAGGAAAAAAACCGTCTTGAGGAATTCATGTTGTGCAAAAACGTCTATGTTTTGCAGGTATAAAATTGTTGATAAAGGAAAGAGTAAGTTCTTGAATGGACAGCTAACTATTTTCGGTCACTTTAAGAAAAAAAAGAAAGCTTACTATTTTCGGCCAAATCCCTGGCTGTCACCTCTGAGGCAATCATCAGAACTGCTGCTAAAAGGCATAGGAGGAGAATTGCCTTGGAACCCATTTTTGTTTTCCTCACACAAATTGGTTTATGAACTCAAGAATTGGAGTTGAGAACAATGAGAAGGATGAGGAAGCTGGAGCCTTCTCTTCTCTATTTATAGGGAAATTTACGTGACATGTTTCACGAAGATGGAGAGATAAAATATGCGTGTAAATGTTTCGACCGCACGATTGAGGTGGTAGTTGAAGATAATTGTGATGGCATATGTGATAGAATATCCGACAAAGATGAAAGATGGAGCCAAAAATTTTGCTTCTGGGGGTAAATAATAGAGAGCTTAGAAATACAAAAGAATGTAACAACGAAAGTATCACAAATTGTAATTCTGAATTCAAAATAGCATAACTAGCATTTTAGTGAAAGGATAACTCTGAAGCAAAATAATTATAATAAAATTCAATACAATTCTGCTCTTTATTAATCAGAGTGTTATGCAACAAAAAATATTACTTTATTATCATTCACTGTATAGAAACTTATTATTGAATTTACTTTTTACAAAAATTATCTTAGAATTCAAGAATATCAAGTTTGATTTGATATTAAAGTAAGATAACATTAAAAAATCGCTTATACCATATTGCATTAAAGTTAGTTGTTGGGAAGAATAATACTAAACGGCTAAGAATAATTGTTTAAATAGAGAATTACTGACGATTGAAAAGAATAATAGAAGAATTTCTAAAGAAAAAAACCTTAAAGATAGGACTTGCCTTAGTGTACTTAAAGTTGGAATTTGGAGATTGATAGATAGAGTTGAAAACAAGGCGGTCTAACTTTTTGTGTTTGTCACAATGACATTTTGTGAGTTGTGTCTGTTACAATGACTATCAATGTCATTTTAATTTTTTTTTATTTCGGTTGTATTTTCATTTTTTATATATTATATCTATTTTAAGTGATATCATAATATAATTTAACTCGGAGACTAGAGGTTGGTATTTTAATTGATATACTACCGTATTTAGGATATTAGAGGTTCATATGTTATTCCAAGTTGTGTTTGGATTGCATTTTTCGTCATTTTTCATGGAAAAATTACTGTAGCGATTTGATATATGTGAGGAAAAAAGGTGATAGGAAAATGTGATCACGGAAAACGACAATATTTTCCGACGGAAACAAGCAATCCAAGCAAGACGTGAAGACGAGACATAAAAGATTACTATTAATTACATTTGGGGAGGGGGTGGAAATAGGAAAATTTTATTAATTTTATAAATAAAGAAGTATAAAAATAGGTTTCAAAAGTTCTGGGATGCGTCCCCGGCCCCATGTCTCCATCCTTCATATCCAACTTATCACAACTGGATTTCCTGTCCAGGATTTATATTAGATATTCTAATGGCATTATCCAACTTGGAAGTTTCAAACTTGCCCGTGACTTTTCAAACTACTGACATTATCACAACTTGGAAGTTTCAAACTTGGCTGTGACCACTCGATGCAATCAAGAATATATTTAAAAAAGCTCTCAAATTTCGCACAAAGTGGCAAATTCATATATATATATATATATATATATATATATATATATATATATATATATATATATATATATATATATATATATATATACTAGGTGATGGTTTCCCACGCAAGGTGTGGGAACTTTAGACCTGTTAGTGAGATTGTATTTGTTATTATGATATTAGTTGAGAATATATTAGTTTAAAAGAGTACAGATGGTTGATATGATGCTGATTAGGAGCGTTAGAACTATTGAAAAGACTATTGATTGTGTAGTGAATATTTTCTACTAAATAATAACTATATCAGTGCAATGCAAAGGCATATATCAATATATCATGATACATGCTCCATAGAGAGTCATAGAAACCTAAATAGCAAAGCATAGCAATAAAGAACAATTAGGCTCTGTCTTCTTTAAAAAATGTAAATCGACATAACTAAGGATTTTGCTAATTTTTTACTACATGTTGACATCATCTCTCTTTTGATATACCACAGTGCATATTACTCAAACGTGTATGCTGAAGATCCTACAATTCTTCAAAACTAATATTTGTTGCACTCAGGAAAATGCTATTAAAATCCTGCAACACAGGCCCCGGGAGAGGGGGAAGAGGAGAAACATAGCACACTTGATATTTGAAATTAATCATAAGTTGTAGTACCATTATAGTAGCAGGGTAATTAAGGTAAAATCCATGTCCATGTGCAAAACCAGAGAAACTAATATAACAAAGACAGCTGCAAAATGATTGAAGAGTGAAATATGTTAAAAGTCTTTGTCTCCCCAGTAAGGATCTGTCCAGTGAATAATCCTCTATCAAAGAACCAAGTTATGGAACTCAGAAGTGCTTATCTATGCCAGAAATTAATCAGTGCATCAACTTCCTAAAACCCAAATTGAAACAGAAACTAAATTATATCAAATAAATGATGATTGACTGCAAATTGTACTTATTGACGATTCAGTAAAAGCCAAAATTAATGTTTCATAACATATAATTGCTGCATAAAATTTCTGGGTTTCTCCTGACTTAATGAAATTGATGTTTCTAGGTCTATCAATGTATTGCTTCCAATGAAATTCATCCACCAATAAATCAACATGCCACAAGACTGGAACAAAAACAATCAAGCAATTAAAAGATATAGAGAAGATACACACAATGATCAATTAGACTCAGATCTGTAAAAAGCGAAGGTGAAATGGAGGGAGGCACCACCATGGCTGCAAATTCTCAGTTACAAATGCAGATGAGTTGCTTCTTATCCCACAAGCCATCTGGGTTGCCCAGTAAATCAGCAGCACCACCAAAGAATTAAGTTGGAGATGAAAAAAGCGCTACCGTCTTAGCAGATTTTTCAGAGATAATCTGCAATCTAAAGACGCCTTATTTGATAGCATTTCTAGTTTCTGATTTCCGCAAAGGGCTACTAATTTCTTTTCTTTTGTTTTTTAAATTGTTGAAATCATAGGCATGAAAATAGAGAGGAGCAACAACCCTTTAGAAACTCCCCAGCTCTCTGCTGCCTCATTCACTTTTTTCTTGAGTTATGATGAATATAGTCCTCCAACTCTAATAAAAGTTCACAGTGGAATTTTTTTGCCCCACAATACTGGCAGTCAGCTTTAGAAGGCAATGTATCTGACTTGTTATTATGAAACCAGTGCATGAACGCTAATAGGTATTTGTTTGCCTATATGAATGTACACCAATATCAATAGCAAATACCAGAGTAAGAAAACACACAAAGCTATTTAAAAAGGCGCAATTGAACTGAATATACCTCTCTTATCTCTCTCTCTCTCTCAGTCAAATGACACATATGTCCAGTTTAAATGACATGGCAGATTGAGGTTTCTTAGGTGCTGACAAGTATGGCCATTATAAAAGCAAATGCCAACCCAAAAGCTAGTTTACCAGAAAAACATTAGCATCTAGATGAAATGAGATGAATACGGCAAGCTTAGAGCATGAGTTTAGGAGCTGACGCAGTCTACATACCATATTCATGAAGATAAGCATCATAATAATAGCTAGTGGCAGTAAATGGTCCACCAGCTGTCCTGCCAAAATTTGTTCCTGATACTTCCATAAAGACAAGAAACTAAGAAGACAATCACAACAGTAATTTAGCAAGAATTTGAGCAAAAATAACTTTTAAAGCACTAAACTTTACCGTGTAATAGCTAATAAAAAAAGACCCCTTTTCAATAAATTCTACAAGAGAAAATGCCAAGTCTTCAACCGAATGGTAAGGTACTACACCTCTGAATTCAGTATACCTACAAAAGAACAGATAAAAATAGAGTCACTTTCCTGTCATAAAACTCCAAGAATTATGTGTAACTCCCTATAAAAAAAAGAAGCAATAACTGACCAGCTAATCCAGGCTTCTATCCACATCATGGGTTTTTAAGCCTTATTTGGGGAGAAGTAGTCGTAGTAGAAACTGTTGCATGTATTTGTCTAGGTAGAAGCAAAACAGACATACTATTAGGATATTTATTATTCTCGACTTCTTGAACATACTATAAGGACATTTATAAAAAGTATAAGCTACACTTGTACTGGCGTGATACAACTTGAAAATTCTTATTTTATGCATATTGTACTATTTAAATAAATAATTCTCATTAATTCTAGATTTCACATTATCTACACCCTAAATGAAGCATAAGTTCAACTCAATGCTAAACTCATAGGAAATGTCTACAAGGCATAAGCTGTTCAACAAGATGCTTTTCAATGTGCAATTTCATAAGCTATAGTACTAATCCTAGTTCACCACCCTGTACATCACATATTAAATAAAATACTATGACTTACAATTATTTTGATGATAAACTATTAATATTAACCTATTATAAAATGTGACTTGCTATCATTATCTAGTGATAAGTTACTAATGTTATTAATACACCTGGTACCAATGCTAAGTAATACACATAAAGCATCTAACAATTTTCTTATTATTTCAACAAGTTGTGCATGGCCCACGAGTACGATTGCTGGAAAGATGTAGTTCAATCTCAAAATCTTGCCTCTCGCACACTACTTTGTCAGTGAGGGAACACTGAATCAAAGAAAAGCTCTGGTGATTTTTTTTTTTTTATTTTTAGAAAAAATGTTTATGCACTTTATTCATTCATCTGAAAATGGTCTGACTTTATTTTACAGTGTATTCATCATGGCCCACTTAATGATTCAATGAAAACTTATATCTACTCAATTATGTACAGTTACACATAAATTAACAGAGGCATTTTGTGAAGGTTTCAACAACATAGGCTAAATAATGGTAGTTCTTCATATTGGTGTCAAAGATTTTAGAAACTTTCTTATTTAAAGGATGTAAGAAAGGCTGATCAAGGTGTTTTGCTCTCTTGTTAGGAACGTATTGCTAGGAATGTATTGACTAATTCTAATGCTATATGTCAAACTAATTAATCCATAACTTGAAAATCAGTTCGTTGTGTTTGACAAATATGTTGAAATAACTGTCTCAAAGGCCGAGAAATATATGTAATATATTGAAGCAAGCATGTGTCCATTTTTAGATGCGTGTATCAGTGAATTGATCTCAATCTGCTTTTGACAAAAATGTAATTTTTGAGGACAAAATAGAGCCATGAACAGTTGAAAACCCCTAAGGTGGTGGTGAAAGCCTTTAATGCTTAAATTTCTATGAACATTAGTCTGAAATCTGAATGCATTTCTATTAGCCATCAATGGTGAGTTTGAAGACAAGCCCTTTGTTCCCCTCCAATGAAAAACCAGCACAAAAATAGGAAGTTAAATATAAGCAACTCTTCCAGTTTAGCATAATTTAACGTAAAATTAATCATATGGAATATAGCTCTATTAAGGGAGAAGTAAAATCAAACCAAATATTTCTTTTTTCTTTAAAGAGCTAGTATCCTTATACTATATAAGAATGAGTTTTAGTCAAAGGGGGCTTTGAATTTCAACCGTATGAGTAGGGGCATTTTGGAAATATGAAATAATATGTTGCTTTTTTAAAGCTTTTGGTACAACTCATAGCAGCGTGTGTTTGAGTATGTTTACAAAGATATCCTCATATTTGTACATTTAAAGTTTATATTGTAGGTACAACACAGAATACAACTTATTGTGAATTCTTTTGTCATACATTTCCAGAAATGGGGTTGTGTCTTTTTATGGGTATTTTGGAAATGTATGATTATTTTGATTGTCTTTTTAGCTATGGGTATAAGTGATAATAGCTTTTGTGTGGCTGTAATTACTTAAACTTCCTTAGTCTCTAATTAAATTGGGGAGAATGTGGTTTAGTAGGTAATTGGTGAAAGGAATTAATGAGGGAGGGGTATTTTAGGAATGTAAGTTTGTTGCATTGGTCTTTTTAGTGAGTTGCAAATTAAAGGTTGTTGCAAATTAAAGGTTGGAGAACAAGGTTTGACGTCACTGATTAGACTTCTAGACTGCTCAGCTGGCTAAATTCCATTCACTGCAAAGGTTTATTACAAATGATTTATTAGACACAATCATTAGGGATAATTGGAAGAAGTTGGCTAGATAGGTGTTACTATTCAAATTCTGCTGCTTCAACTTCATGTATTTTGGTTTAAGGTCTAAGTTAAAAGATTGTCTTTTTAGCTATCTTTACCACTTCCAACCATTCTAGAACCAGGATGGTTAAGACAAAATTAATCCTAATTATTAAAAAATTTATAGCATCAAGTGTTGGCCATCAGTTCATCCCCTTTTCTTAGTTTTTGGGTTTGCTCAACAAAGGTATTGTTGTCTGGAACCATCTTTCATCCATATGAAGACTAAAATGTGGCAAAGAGAGACAATAGCATTCAACAATTATTAGATTAGCCATTTTAATACATTTTAATAGATTTGAATTTATTATCTTCCTTTTTCTTGTGAAATAATGAGGATAATTTGATATAAGGTGGATAGGAAGATTAAAAGTTGAGGGAGGGGGTGATTAGGGAAATAATAATAATTAGAATTGCCAAATCTTTTTCCAATTTTTTTTGTGCATAAAGTCTTTTTTAATAGCGAGAGTAAATATAGGATTGGTATAGAAAGACAAAACTAGGGGACCGGGGATATTTAGCATTTTCACTTCCAACATTTTTTTTGGCCTACTAAATAAGGCTTATTTAGTATAAATTTCATATAGAGGGGCTTAGAAGTTTGGAAGGATGAGGATGCTTAAATTCAAATATATATGTTCTAGTTGTTGTCATTAGAGACTTAGATTTTTTTGGTTATATGATTCTTATACTGTCAAGGATAATTTAATAACCAGTTGGCATAAGAAGATTAAATAACTAAAATGCTTTAAGTGTAAAATTGAAAAATGAAAAGGATAGACAAAGAAAGGGCATTCGAAAGAGTGCAAGCAAAATCTTTTTCTTTTCTTTTCTGAGAGTGTGCAAACAAATTCTTCGTTTACTTTTCAAAGAAATAACAACAACCGCAAAAAATGTAAAGGATAGACAAAGACTAGGCACTCAAAAGTAATTTTAAATTAGTCCGGTTGAATGTTGATACTTATCCTAAGTTTTAACTTGTAGGAAAAATCGGATTTCCTATTAAACATAAATAGGAGGGGGTTTGAGAAAAGGCTGTCTTGAGTTCAAATACAATCAAGAATCGGTTAGCAATAGACTTGGAGACGCCATTGATGATATATTTGATATTCCTGACAATATTAACCCAAAAACCTGTGATGGTGTCTTTTTTTTATTTATTTTTTTCTTTTCATTAGTGGTTGTGAGCATAATAATTCTTTGATGAAAATTATTGTCTAGTGCCAAACATGCATGTTTTGGTGACGAAAGAAGCATAAAGCAACAGAAAAAAGATATAAATTACTTGTGTCAAATTGTAAATGCGTATTAATATTAATATTTAAAATTGCCATATCACTCTTTTTACCCTTTTAAAATGAATCCAATCTTTGACTAAGAAAAGACATAATTCATTCTCATTTGTCGGAAAAATTATATGGACACTTTAAAGTGTAATAAAAACAAGTACCAGTCGGCATATACGAATTCAACTTTTACTGCACCAACTGATTCTGCAATCGTGCATGCTTGCTCTGTGGATTTAATGACTCGAAGTGTCCCGGAAGAAAAACCAACTTAGTAATATGGACTTCGCAGACATTTGATGGACTGAGTAAATTCTTTTTGATGTATTAATCACTTGTATGATTGCTGTGAAAGGGTGAATAGACTAAGTGCATTTGGTATATCACTAATTTTCTTGACAAGACATCGTACCAAATACAGCAATCAATCATCTGTTTAAACTTTAAAGTCCAACTACATCGTTGGCCGAGGCCACGACCCCTTTGACGGCAATTTTACAAAGAATTACCTCCAGCTTTCTCATCCTTCACAAAATCAGTTTCCTTCAGCAAATTAAAATGGGTTCGAAGACATTTCTTTTCTATTGCATTTCCATGGCTAGCTACCGTGTTAATGATTACCTCAGAAGTGGTTAATTGCTAGGGAATTGGCTGAGTCCTCCAATTCAGTTGACAGTAGCAAGACATTTGTTGTCTAGTCTAATTTCGTCCTTTTATTTTAGGACGACAAATTTCACCTTTTAAATCATGTACTCTCTTTGTCCCAAAGTGTTTGTCGCATTTCAGAATTTCAACTTGTTAAGAATAGTGTCTAAATTGTGATATTAGTGTTTTGTTTCCAATCTTTTATCCGAAATTTGAAATTCAAATTTGAATCTAGTATGAAACATAGATAAAGGTTGTGATAATATTAATTTTGATTTTGATAAGATGACAAACATTTGGAGACATCCCAAAATAGAAATCATGATATTTTAAATTGAACAAAACGTGCTTTAAATGTACAACTGAAATTAGTACTCCATTCGTCCAATTTAAAGTGTCATATTTTATATTTTGAAATGTCCCCAAACATTTGTACTTTGCAGTTTAAATGCTTTTAAAAAAATACTTTACAATTTAAACACACCTTAATTTAAAACTACTGTACATTGAAGTGTAGAAGTCTTTCTGACTTTGGGACTTGGCGTATAGTGATCAGTCATCTATGGTTGGCTATGATAAAACTACCTAATAGTTCGTAGTGTTTAACCGTTTTATTGGTATCTGTAAAGATACTGAATTTGCATGGCACATAGTTTGAAAGAAAACCCTCGATTGAGTTTAAAAACATTATAGATTTTGGTATTCGTTAAAATAAAAGCACGCACCAATTGGACCAAAGTTCGAAAGTATAAATCATTCCTAGATTATACCAATACACGCTTTATTATCTTCAATGTAGACAAGACAGTTTGAGACGAATGGCGCAGAAGAAGCCAAGTACCCTGGATGTATGTGGGGCTATCCATGAGAGCTAGAGATATCCTGGGGGGGTGGATATGGTGGTACCCTCGCGGTGGTTACGGTGGATATTGCCGCTTTTATTGTTGCAGCTGAAGCTGTTAAGGTAGGGGTTGCAGGTGCTGCCCATATCCTGGTCAGCCTGAGGATGCTGAGCATCCGAACTAACACAAATAAGTGCTTGAGAAGTGATGTAATATTCACTGTATGTATTTGCTAGTTTGACAGGAGAAGGTTGGGTTTGACGGTAAGATGAAAAAAATCATAATTAGAATATCTTATATTCAAGACTTTTTATTTATAAAAAAAATTTATGTGTCTCTTTTATGAGCATTTTTGTGTCATGGCAAAACAATCTCATGCTACATGAAGTCATTTTAGTGGCTTTGCACCAAAAAATTTGTAATTTTAGTAGTTCAAATATACAACAATTTCAAGGCTAAATTTGGTACGTTGGTTCATCTATAAATCAGTTAACCATCTTCAAAGTAGTTTTTATTTTTTATTTTTGCAATTTTAATATACATAATCAACTAATCTAATCCCAATATTTGTGATAATAGATTTTACAAACTCACTATCTATCCGGTTTTGTTACGTGTTTGATTAAAAATAGATTAAAAAAAAATACCCTTATCTCCCCTATCTGTCAAGTATAATGTACGAGCTGAAAAGAAATGATAAAACCAAATATTTAATCTAACCAGACCAAAAAACATGTCAAAAGCTCAAAGAGATTTTGTTTATTTAACTAGTTTGATTTCACGAGAAAGTTAAAAGTCTAATTGACTAGCTGGCTACAAGAGTGTCAATTATCCTGAATTTAATTTGAGACTCGAGGACGTAAAACACTTGTGCATGATCAGTTCAAAGGAAGGGGTCCAGTACACTGAATGTCGTTTTCCAATATCAGGAACATGACTATCTAATTTCATAAGCTTTAACAGCACGATACACTAAATAAATTCAAAAAACATGACTTTGTTCCTTGCCTGAAGTTTGTTGCTCAAATGACAAAACTGTCTCTAGATCTACTAGTAAATGATCACAAAAGGAGCTTTTGCCATTCTTTTTCCTGTCTGAAAGGAGTCAAGGCTTAAGATAGTGTAGCTTTTGGGAATCTCTTGTTGAAACCTCGAAGTGTTAAAAAATTTCTCAGCAAATATTCTTGAATTATTTGGGTATAATTTAGATTTAGACAACGAAGCATGTGAGTATATTTGTGAATCCAAGCAGAAATACTGGCTGTTGAAACTTGAAACACGCATAAGATTTCATTTACACGTCATTGAAGTTGAGAAAAGTACATCATCATTTGCAGTGATTCACCTGATGGTGAATTCGATACCACTGATAAAGCTCTTATTCTTATCACACAATACATAATTTTATTACTTTTAGCCTCTTAATTTGGACCAAAGGCATTTAAGCGCCATGATCCATACGTCCTGGCTATTAGTTTTGCGGTTTGGTTTCTGGCTCAGTGTAACCAGCGTCCTTTGGCTCACCAGCATATGTGCAGCATCTGCAGCCTCCATAGCCGTGGCCACAGCAACCATGGTAACAATGGTGGCCGCCGCCACCACCACCACAACCGTATCCATGACAACCGCCGCCGCCACCACCACCACAACCGTATCCATGACAACCGCCGCCACCACCACAATGGCCTCCATAACAACCGCCGCCACCACCATACTTGGATTCTTCCAGGCCTTCATTACTCTTCTCTCCTGCATTGGCTGCAAATAGTCACGGGATCATGCAGAACTATTTAGTTAGTACCAATATTTTTTTTAAAAGGAAAAAAAGGGTCTTGAGGAATTCATGTTTTGCAGGTATAAAATTGTTGATAAAGGAAAGAGTAAGTTATTGAATGGATAGCTAACTATTTTCGGTCACTTTAAAAAAAAAAAAAAGCTTACTATTTTCGGCCAAATCCCTGGCTGTCACCTCTGAGGCAATCATTAGAACTGCTGCCAAAAGGCATAGGAGGAGAATTGCCTTGGAACCCATTTTTGTTTTCCTCACACAAATTGGTTTACGAACTGAAGAATTGGAGTTGAGAACAATGAGAAGGCTGAGGAAGCTGGAGCATCCTCTTCTCTATTTATAGGGAAATTTACGTGACATGTTTCACGATGGAGAGATAAACTATGCATGGAAATGTTTCGACCGCACGATTTAGTCGGTGGTTGAAGATAATTATGATGCCATATGTGATAAGAATATCCGACACAGACGGAGCCAAAAGTTTTGCTTCGGGGGGTAAATAATGGAGAGCTTGAAATACAAAAGAATGTAACAACGAAAGTATCACAAATTGTGATTCTGAATTCAAAATAGCATAACTAGCATTTTAGTGAAAGGATAAGTCTGAAGCAAAATAATTATAATAAAATTCAATACAATATATAGAAACTTATTATTGAATTTACTTTTTACAAAAATTATCTTAGAATTCAAGAGTATCAAGTTTGATTTGATATTAAAGTAAGATACCATAAAAAAAATCGCGTAAATCATATTGCATTAAAGTTAGTTGTTAGGAAGAATAATACTAAATGGCTAAGAATAATTGTTTAAATAGAGAATTACTGACGATTGAAAAGAATAATAGAAGAATCTCTAAAGAAAAAAAAACCTTAAAGATAGGACTTGCCTTAGTGTACTTAAAGTTGGAATTTGGAGATTGATAGATAGAGTTGAACACAATGACATTTTGTGAGTTGTGTCTGTTACAATGGCCATCAATGACATTTTAATTTTTTTATTTCGGTTGTATTTTCATTTTTTATGTATTATATCTAGAAATTGGAATTTTAATTGATATACTACCGTGTTTAGGATATTAGAGGTTCGTATGTTATGTGAAAGTTAAGTAAAGACCGGACATAAAAGATTACTATTAATTACATTTGAGGAAGGGGGGTGGAAATAGGAAAATTTTATTAATTTTATAAATAAAGAAGTATAAAAATAGGTTTTCAAAAGTTCTGGGATGCGTCCCCGGCCCCATGTCTCCATCCTTGATGTCCAACTTATCACAACTTAGATTTCCTGTCCAGGATTTATATTAGATATTCCAATGGCGTTATCGATCCAACTTGGAAGTTTCAAACTTGCCTGTGACTTTTCAAACTAATGATATTATCACAACTTGGAAGTTTCAAACTTGCCTGTGACTTTTCAAACTAATGATATTATCACAACTTGGAAGTTTCAAACTTGGCTGTGACTTTTATAGTAAACCCCGGAAATATGTCGATAGACGTCAAAAATATTTGTGCACTTGCTACATATACATGTACAACACAAATTGCGTGACCACTCAATGCAATCAAGAATATTTAAAAAAGCTCTCAAATTTCGCACAAAAGTGGCAAATTCATATATATATGTGTGTGTGTGTGTCCGCACGCGCTTGTGTAAAAGAAGTCATTTTCAACTTGCTTGGTCTTGAATTTGTGATCTTTTATTATTAGTTTTAATAAGAGTTAATAACATTTTTGCTTCCCTGAAGTAGGGTCTGTAATCACACTCTATTACTCAAAATTAGGCCGTGTTCTTGGGGTATCATCAGTAGATCAATGGGAGAAGTAAGGGGTGCTGGTTATTATTGGAATTCTCTGCAGAGTTTTTGTGAGGTTGCAGTTCCTGTGATACTTGCTGATTTTAAAGAATGTTGAGTTTATTGCATTCGGTTTCTCCCTTGCACTACCAATTCGGCACTCTGACATAAAGATAAGAAAATGTGACCGTCACTAAAGCTGTATTAAAATAAAAGTGAGATATCTTTTACGCAATCAAAGATACTAATGCATTGTGGTAAATAAAAAATCACCTCAGGACTTCTCACTCTTAATTAACCAATCAAATCAACTGGACTAATTACATTTTTTATCCTCAAATGAAATGTACTGACTATACTCCCCGGTGCTGTGCATGGGTTAACACTTGGTAGTTTCTAGGAAAATGGCTTTCCAAACAAAGGCCTTTTGGGTATTATTATGTTGGTTCACATCTGCGGTCTAAATTCAAATCTGATATAACTTTTAATGCTACTAGTACAAATTATCATGCTCTTAATACAAGTTATTAATGCATTAGAGGTGTGGATTTAGGTTATAGGGGTATAGATGTAGCCCATCCCATATGTTTTTCATCATTATCTCCAATTATGACAGAAACTTTGCACCAGTTTTCTTTTTTTTCCCCATATAAAAAAGTATGGAAACTCGGAATTATTAAGCTTTGTTTCATAAGTCAATAAGGCAGCATGTATGTGACTGTGTATGCCAAACAGAAATTTCAAGAAATCAACAAAACATCTAGCAAATTAATTTTTCTGATGCTGTTATACTACCAAATACTGTGACTATGCTTAATTTGTGACTTTGAAGAAAGTACCAAGACTTTAATGCGGGCATCATATAGTACGACATCTATATAATAATAGATCAAACATTGAAAGATGAGAAGTGAGGATAATGCTAAGTTTGAAATAAAAGCGAGGACCACTGAGTTTGGGGCCACATTAATCTTAACTATGTGTTTGGTTCAAGCTTTGGAATTGCAATTGGATTTGGAATCATAAATGAAAAATCAGCATGGGTTTTGGTTAGAGGGATGATTACGATCACCGATGTTTGGTGCATAACAGTGAGGAATGGATTTCAAATAACATTATTTCATTTTTTTTTCAATAAATTTCCATTACCAACCTTTCTCCGCTGGAAATTCCGTCTGCATGTTTCTAGACCGGCAGTTCTCAACTACTACTTCCAAAATTCCTAGACCACCCAAGAACAAAGACAATTAAGATATTTGCCTCTACTATGTGGAAGGTGGAAGGGATACATCAGCCGTAGGGGAGGTGGGGCAAAGGGGTTGACTGGCAGGCTCAGTGAAACTGGGGACTGATGGGTTGGACGGGTCGAGGGTGGCAAAAAGATAAGGGTGGCTGAGGTGAGTGGGATTGGGGTGACGGGAGTGGTAGAGAGTGGATTTGGAGTGGTGGGCTACTGGACAGCAAGCGGCCGATAGTGATGGGGAAGGTGATTTATTGGTGGGGAAGAGGAGGAGATATGGGTAGAGATGGGGGAGCAGATTCGATGAAAGAAATGTTTAAGAAAATCTATTTTGGAATCAAATGGAGGAATTAACAAAACCTCTTAAATTACTCAGAACTGAGAGGTGCCAGATTTTTGAAAATCATTACAAAATTTCAAGTCCCATATCCATTATCCAGACAACAAGAGTGGATATGATTTCAAATCCTGATTCCCCATACCCTGTGCCAAACGCCACCTAATAGTATTTGGCTTCAAGAAGAATATGTGGTCGAATATGGATTAGTTGTCTGTGCATTATCATCTCATAACTTCATTTGTATGCCGTTTGAAATGGTCAAATGGTCCCTAAACTCAACCTCAGACAAGGCACGCCACTTGTAGATGCACAGGAATGCTTAGAAAAACAAGCTACTTACATCACATTTGTATATATCTAGAAATTTGCTTAATTAATTAGCAGGCTTTGGTCAATAGTCTTCAACACCACTTGATAATACAAATAATATAGCCAATTCAACAAAATGAACGACTAATCTTGCAACAATGATTGTGAGACAAGTATATCCAAATCTATCAGCTCATCAACTCATAAAAAGAAAAAGAAAAAAATCAAATTATCCGAGTATATTAACTAAGGTGCGGGGGGAGGAATGAAGGTGGCGGGCCACAAGGAGAGGGGAAAGGAGCAGGAAAGGTAGCGTACACTGACTACATGTAGATGCGAAGAAGTAAACACCAAGATTTCAAGGGGGTGTTGGATAAGGGATGGGGAAGAGAAAAGGGGGAAGAGAAATAGGGCGAATTTGGTCATGACAGTAAAGGAACGAGGGGCGTAAGGGTGATGATTTCATTTTTATTTTCATTTTCATTTGTGGGAAATATGTGTGCAAATATAATGGGGGTATAAGAGTACTTTTGCACATTGATGGTAGGTACGTATAATATTAAATATTATAAGGGAGACTCTTGAAATTGTCAAAACACTTTAAGAGAGGCTTTTGAAATTATCCTCGATTTAATCTCTTGCAAGTCAAAGACGACACCCTTTTTAAAAATTTTTCTTTCTTAAAAATTTTGATGCATCGTACTAGTTGAAGAACAAGTCAATAGAATCCATAAACACTTTTGAGGGTAAGGCAAATGTATACCGCTACAAAAATTGTCTATGTCAAACATTCTGGCAATTAGCATCATCATTAGATATACAAATTTTAGCTACATATATAGGGATAATCTTGGAAACCTCCCTTGAGGTTTTGTCTAATATCACTTAACACTCTTGAAATGTTAAAAATATCACTAACTTCCCCTACAACCATATATTTTGTAACAAACTCACCCCTAAATTATAAAATATTCTTAAAATAATCATTTAAAGAGATAGATGTATTTGTTCCAACTTCACCCTTTTGCCTTGTCCTATCTTGAATTTTTTACCACATTGATTTCTTACATGGGTCTGTCTAACGGGTACTCATAAGACTCTCATTAAGATATATTTCGGGCATCATAATTTTGGAAATATAAGATTAATTAGGAAAAATAAATAAATACAAGAGAAGGTGGACAAGATTAATTAGCAAAAGTATATAAATGCAAGGGAGGATAATGATTTTTAGTATGTGTATATACATGGTAGATTAGACGAATGTTAGGTGTGTCAAAAAGTGTTCTCAAGGCATTCATTAGAAAAACCCTTCTTACATATATTTGCAAGGGAGGACTAAAAAAGATTGGAAGAGAGTGTTAAATGCAACAATAATTGGTAGAATAGTATTTTTTCCTATTTTTGGCTTTATCTACAATTTTTGTTTTGCTTGCATGATTGTTAGAATAACAAAAGAAACTTAATTAAAGATTGGCGTATGAGACTAAGAATGTGGCCAAGAGAGATGTTAGCATTCGACAATTATTAGATTAACCTTTTTTTGTAGATTTAGATTTATTATCTTCTTTTTTTTTCTGCATATATAATGGTCAGAATGATGAGGATAATTTAATCAGAGGTTAACATAGGAAGACTAAAAATCGAGGAAAGGGGTGTTTAGGGAATTAATAATAACTAGAATTGCCAAATCTTATATAGTTTATTTTTTGCCAATGTTTTTAGCATGAGGTTTTTTTTTTTTCAAATGGCGATAGTAAATATAGGATTGGTATAAAAGACAAAAGTAGTGGAGCAGGAATATTAAGCATTTTCACTTTGAACTTTGCCTTTGCCTCCATAAATGTTAGCTTTAGTAAGGGTGATTTAATATAAAGTTTGTATAGAGGGTTTAAAAATTTGGAAGGATAAGGGTGCTTAAATTCAAGTATAATGGTTTGACTAGTTGTTGTCATTATGGACTTAGATTTTTTTTCCCAACATGTTATTTGCCCAAAACATTGTTACACCATTAAGGATAACTTAATAGCCAGTTGGCATAAGAAGATTAAATAATTAACATGCTTTAAGTGCAAAAATGAAAAATGAATAGGATAGACAAAGAATGGGCATTCAAAAGTGTGTAAACAAATTCTTTTTATTTTTTATTTTTTGTAAGTGTGTAGACAAATTCTTACTCCATTTATTTTCCAAAGTAAAGACAACAACCGGGGAAAAAATGAAAAGGATAGAAAAAGACTGTTGAATGTTGAAAAGTATCCTAGGTTTTAACTTGTAGGAAAAGGATAGAAAAAGCAAGAAGCCTTAGAAAAGCAAGCTACTTATGTCACATTTTTATATATCTTCAAATTTGCTGTAATTAGCTGGCTTTGGTCCAGTAGACTCTTCAACACAACTTGATAATAGAAATAATATAGCCAATTTCACACAAAAGAACAATTAACAAATCAACCATGATTATATGACTGAAGTATATACAGATATGACAATTATTTTTATTTCTATCATACCTGTGAACTCACTAAAAGAAAAAGAGAAAACCAAATTATCTTAGTATATTTACGAAGATGGAGGGGAAGGAATAAGGTGGAGGGCCACAAGGAAAGGGGAAGGGTGCAGGAAAGGTGACAAACACTTCCCACTTGTAGGTGTGAAAGTGAACGAACACCAAGATTTCAAGGAAGGTGTTGGACAAGGGATGGAGAAAAGAAAAAGGAAAAGAGAGATAAGGAAAAATTTAACAATTTGGTCGTGAGAGTAAAAAAAAAGAGTGGTGTAAGGATGATGATTTTGATTTCCTTTTGTGGGAATATGCGTCTAAATATATTGGGGTTATAAGAGTAGTACTTTTGCATATTGAAGGAAGGTATGTAAAATATTAAAATTTGGAAGGGAGCTTTCTTGGAATTGCCAAAACACGTTGAGGGAGACTTTTGAATTATCCCTCAATTTAATCTCTTGCAAGTTGAAGAGGACGTCCTTTTTAAACATTTATTGTTTTTGTCTAAAGAATTTTGATGCATCATACCAGTTGAAGACCAAGTCAATGTATATCTACTCAATTTTGAATCTTTTCTGTATATCAAACATTCTGGCAACTTGCATCATCGGTAGATATACAAATTTGAGTTAGATAAATAGGGATAATTTAAGAAACTTCCCTTTAAGTTGTACTAAATCGCTATAAATATCAAATCAAATTAACCAAAGAAATTGTACTGCACTCTGCCTCAATCACTAAAAAAAAAAGAACAAAATTCAATTTACAATAATTTATAAAAAAGTCGCATAGCCATACAGAAAAAATGGACAAAATAGAATGTTGTAGAAAAGAGGAAGAAGAAAAATGATTTTTATTTCTTTTTTTTAATTTTTTTTTGAATTCCATTTATTTTTATTTTTTTTTTCGAAATGATAATTGATTGTATTGCTTGACAAAAGATATACAAGTGCGAGCAAGGGCTTGATTGAACTTTACAAGCGGCATATTTACCACTAAGGAAACCAATGTTCCTCATCAAAAATAATGCCCAAGGCATGAATGCTAAGCTTATAGCTTAATTGAGTCTTATCTTTTCTAACTAGGCAAAAGGAGCACATATGAAACAATTGGCTTAATTGAAGAATGTCATCCACAACAGTCGCTAATCTAATCTCACTTACTCTGTTTGTGCGAATATTGTTAAGGATTTGTGGGTTTTGCACTTGAAATTGCACTTCCCTGGCTTGCGTTGTGGCTGTCTTACACATTGCCAGCTTCAGTGCAATTGCCTCATCCACCAGAATTGATCCTGAACTTCTTACTCGTAGCGCCCATCCTCGGTGTGGTCCTTGATTTCCTTGATTCAGGCTGATTCCAATGCCAAAGGCGTTGTTGGATATATCTGATGTTACCCCAATCCGTACTTCCAATATCCCATATTCTGAAGCTGACTGCGAACTGTGTTGCTGTAGAGCTATTGTTTCGTCTGTGCTCATCCTAGATTCCTTAGTATCTAATTCCACCATTTCTAACCATTCCTGATGCGCCTTCTGAATAATCTTCCAAGGCTGTTTTTTTTCCCATTAAATTCCTCCTCATTCCTAGCTTTCCATATCTGCCATAGAATATGGACAGACAACGAAATATGTTGCCCACCTTCTGGTCTATTCCTGGCTTCTGAGATTGATGTCCACCAATTACGGAAATTCCCTTGTTGCTCCATCATTCCTTCCCATTGGATAGGGGCTAGCTTCCATATCAGTTTTACCTCCCTGCAGTTCAAAAGGGTATGCTCTAAGGTTTCCCTATCTTCTCCACATCTCTTGCAAATGGGGTCTCCAACTTTGATTCTGCCTTGTATAAGATCTCTCACTGGAAGCGCATCATTGAGACATTTCCATAGGAAGATTTTCTGCTTATGCTTCACTTTCAATTTCCACACTTCCTTCCATAGCTTTTGTGTTTGATCCTCCCAACTAGTAGATCCCTCCACCTGGTTTCTGCTGTGCTTACTTCCTTCTTGCCGCACCTGAAGCTTATACCCTGAATTAACGGTATAGTTTCCATCTGTCCCGTATATCCAGAAATGACTATCTTCCTTCCCTGATAAGCTTATTGGTATGGCCAAAATCCTTTCAGAATCTTGTCGATTGAAATTTTTGAAAACCAGATTCGTATTCCATGACTTTTGGCAGATCAGCTCATGAACTTTTTGAAGTCCATTGTCCATATGTCTTCTGGTCGTGACTTTCCCATTTATATTACCCGGGATCCAGCAATCATCCCAGATATTGGTGTTGTTTCCATTGCCAATCCTTCTTCTTGTTCCTTGTTCCACCAACTCTCTAGCTCCCATAAGGCTCCTCCATATCCAAGATGCAGTATTGGGGACTTTGCACCTAAATATGGAAGTCCTTGGAAAATATTTAGCCTTCAAAACTTGGCTGACTAGGAGATTAGGTTGCGTTATTAGTCTCCAAACCTGCTTGCCTAGAAGTGCTGCATTAAATGCCATCAAATCTTTGAAGCATAATCCTCCCATATTCTTACTCCGAGTGAGCTTCCTCCAAGAGCACCAGTGTACCTTATTCTTTCCATTGGCCTCTCCCCACCAGTAGTTTGACATTAGTGAGCTGAGTTCCTTACATAATCTGGATGGGAGCCTAAAACAGGACATGGTATACGTCGGCATGGCTAAGGCTACTGACTTAAGCATAATTTCCTTACCTGCTGTACTTAAGAACCTGTTTTTCCACTTGCTCATTCTCTGTTGTATATTTGATTTGACAAAACCAAAAATCTGCTGCTTTGATCTTGAAACCACCATTGGTAATCCGAGATACTTGCCTTGAGTAACACTTTGCATATTCCCCATAACTTGACAAATCTCATGCTTCAGATTTAGCCTCACATTCTATGAAGTGCCATCCAATCGCCGTTCTAAATAACTCAATTACAAGATCAAGAGCTCAAGAGCTGACAGAACTTAATGAGATATTTCCCACTCAGTTACAAGATCGTATGCAGATTTTGTTAAGGGAAGCACCTCTGGGAAGCCTAAACTTAGCTCATGGTTTTATTATGAGAAAATTGCACCAATCGTCTCTAATATATTGATGATGCTTCCAGAATTAAAATGATAATTTTAGTTTCTAAAAAAAATTTTAAAAAAATGCTCATTTTTTTAATCTCTAGATACCTTTCTAACCAAATTTTAGCCGGAATATATTACACATATGTCAGTGGTCAATAGTTGAAGGGAAAATAATTTGTAAACTCGCCTATTATTGATCCAATTGCGCACCGAAACCACCATTTTTTCCAATCCTCCTCTGCCCAAAATCTTAACCCTGCAAATCCAAAAACATAACCACCCCGTTCCCTCTTCCACAACCATGCTCCTCCACCATTCTCCTTTCCACCACCACCACCGCTGACCCCTCTCACTTCTCCCCCGGCATCCCTTCCCCGTCTCCCTCTGTCCTTCCCTTCCTTCCCCACCATCTGCTTCTTCCTCGCCCTTTTTCCGCCACCACTCATCCCATCATTTCCATGTCCGCCAATACTTTTACATGAAAAGTATGCATCCACATCTTGAACAACAAAATGTGCACTAGTACCTTGATGAAAGAGCACAAGTCCAATTAATGCACCGCCCTTAAAGAGGGAAACTAGACCCTATTGTGTATCCTCTTATTTGGCTCATTTCGTACCCAAATAAACTACAGAAGTAAACAAGACATAAAAAAGAAGAAGAGAGAAATGAAAGGCCTGAAGCTCATTCATTTGAGAGCAGACATTAGAATGGAATTTATAGCATAGCTCATAATATTTGCCCCAGCTCTCAAGTGAAATGAAATCATTACTGATGAACCTTATTTTTTTGCATAGCTCCCAAGTCCATTGAAATCATCAACGTGAAAGATTACAACATGCGGGTGGTCCAGATTCCTGACACACTAAAGTATCTCCCACGCCTGATTGGAGAAGAAGGATTTAAAGGTTCCTGAGCCAACCAGTGCCTGCAGCTAGTTTGGTTACTATTCTACAGTTACTACCTTTCTGTTCTTCGAGAGGCTTGGAAAGGGAAAGGAAAGAATAGCCCTGTCGACCATTGCTAGCAATTTGGCCTTGTGCGTGGCTTGCTAAGTCAGTTTCTAGATTTGCCATTTAATTATTAATCTGGTGATGTATACCTAACTTATTCCAATCAAAATTTGGTTTGAAATGTGACCAAAACTAAAAATTGGCTTTTTTAATTTGTTAAAAGCTAAAATACTAAAATCACTCACTTTAATTGGGGATAATTTCGGAAACCTCCTTTGAGGTTTCTGACAATTTCACTCGGCTCCCCTTAGGTTTAAGAAATTATACTTACCTCCCTTGACATAGTAAATTACTAGTAATGCCCTCCACTTGGTAAAAAATTTTAAATTGAAGGCAATAGATTTTCAAAACCTAAAAAAAATTATTTTTCTATCTCTTGTCTATTTTCGCTCCTCTCTTTTCTAATTATTATAACTTGTTTTTATTATTTTCAATTTTATGGATATTAGCAAATTCAAATTACAAAATTAACAGAGGGAGTAGATTATGTGTCAAACTAAAAGCAAATGAAGAGACTTGCAGTGATAAAGAAATAAATAATGAGATTGACGATTGAAATAGGAAAAAAAACTAAAGATGTGAAATTTTTCATATTTTGTTTTTTGTAAAAAATCCTTTTATAAAATGTCAATAATTACATAAGGATTTCTTTCATTAGATTATAAATTTTTTATTATGATTTTATTATGGAGGTAGAATTTATTCTCTACTTTTAAGATATTAATATTTTTAAGACCATAGGAGGGTTGTAATAGTGATTTTAGTTCAGATTAACTTGTATTGAAAAAGTATTTGAGCACTGATATTTAATTTGGGGTATAAAATTGGTTATCAATAGGGTTTGTGTGTATGTATGTTTTTTTTATGACAAGCATTGATATTATATATGCAATTTGGGATTTTTTGAACAGTTATTTGGTTTTAAAACTTATGTTTGGAAGGTTGTTAGAGATTAGGCTTGTTGATTTATACAAAGTGTGGAAAAAAATGATTGAGTATACTATATTTTTCTTTCTTAATTTTGTACAAAAGGGCAATTTAAGATTTTTGAGAGAAAATTTAGCTTTTTGGACCTACATTGTTACTAAACAGTAAAATTAGAGGAGGTATATGTAATTTTTAAAATTTAAGGGAGCTCTCTATTTTTTTGTTGAGTAGTAGTCTCTCGTGGATGCCTCTTTGGGCAGTCATGAACTTTATGGTTGGTGCTCCCACATCCCATACACTATCGCCCCTTCACCTAGCAGTCTTCTTCGGTATGATTCGTCCTTCCACAATATCTACAGGTCATATGAGGAGTTGTGACTTGACTTGTCTGCGAAGTTTTCCTTGATTGTATCTGTCCTACTGGAGCTCCTCGTGACATAGTCCCTTCGGATTTCTTTTTCATGAGTGGTGAAAGAAGTGGTAGTTTTACTCTATCCACTCATTTTCTAGCTTTAGGTGGCGGTCCAATTTCTCTAACTTTAGGTGGTGGTCCAATTTCTCTGGTCTACTATCTGATACATCTTTTTTCCTCGCTTGAAAGGCTCTCAGTTGGTAATTGTTAAAAACCTCAGGGGAGGTTTGTGGAATTATCCCTTTTAATTTAGAGGGACAAAAATTTAATATCATCAATATGTGAGGGATGATGGTGTGATTTTTCCTTTCATTATTCCAAAAGAGATTTAAAGTCCATATTATCCAAAGCACCTGTGATACAAATGGTATCCCTCCATTATATTAAATTAAAAAACCACATTAATGGCCCCTCACATTTTGCATTTGTAATTGTTTAGTTCCTCACATTCAAAATGAAGCATTTTAGTCATTCACAATTGAAAAACACACCTTTTTAGTCCCTAAACACGTTTCTATTCAAATTTTTTGCCTGAAAATATAACGGGCTCATCCCGTGTCCGAAATAATAAAGGCAAAATAGGCAGGATATCCAATACTTACCCAACATAACACAAGCATCTCTCACACTGACTTGAGGTCAATAGCTTTCTCTATTTGGGGAAGTGGGTTTTGAAAGATGGATGATTTCAAGGATAAAATCAAGGGAATCATGAAGAAAGTCAACAATCCGTTCACTTCTTCATCTTCAGTGAAATTGAAAGCCATTTGTAGAATATTGGGCTCTTCTTCATTATCATTTTCAGCACCCGCAGACTATTCCTTTCAAGAATTATACGGTATGCGGGTTCTTGGTTCGAATTAGAACAAGATTTCATCAGGTTTATCCATTTGTAGGCATAGTGTGTACAACTACTAGTGATTTCTCTAATAAAAAGGTTGAGAATAGTAGGAGTCAAAGAAAGCTATTTTGAATGAGGATGGGAAAGTGAGAAATGGGTTTGATCCATTCACTTCAGCAATTCTTCTACAAAGAGAAATCCAAATGGTTATGTGGTTCTAAAGAGGAAGTAGTTGGCTGCCTGGCCATATTGGGTTGGGTGTCTGGGAAACGGCCCAGGCAGGCTAGAGCTTAGGAAATTTGAGGAATTGGGGAAATTGGGAAAATGGGGAGATTTGGTCCACAACTCCCCAGCCCCCCCTCCACCCTCCCTCTTTTAGTCTGGTACTAGATTCAAGTCAAATGCTTGTGTGATATTGGGTGAGTGTTAGATGAGTTGCTTATCCTTTTTTTTTATGAGCCAAATATTAGCATTATTAAAGGATCAACAATAATCAGTCACACAAGCAGAAATTATCTGCAGTGTACAGCATCACTCCAAACTATATCACTATACATCAGTGCACTACAAACTAACTCAAGGATATCATTGTATACTCCTCATCAGTCATCACTTGCACTATACCATGAATTACAGCATCCGCATTCATAGTCCTCCCACAAAACAGTCTCCTATTTCTTTCTCTCCATAGCATATATAGTTACTGATAATGCATGTTTCTGAATCAGATTTAGGAAGGAATCATTTGTAATGTTTTGGATCAACCAGTCTATCTCTTGAGTCCAGCTATAGACTTCCCTGTAAAGTAGGCAAAGCTGCTAAATTCTCCCCCATACATAAGCTAAATAATCACAGGAAAAGAAAAGGTGCTCCGATTCATTCGCACGAGTACATACGAAATACCAATTTTTCAGTAATAACTTCCACCTCATTAATCTATACTTAGTTGCTAATCTATTCTTACATGCCAACCACATTATGAAAGCATAACGAGGGACATGACTTTTAAACCACACCAACTTAAACCAAGACACCTCTGAAGTTCTACTTCTTAGTAGTTCAACTGCAGAACTAGTAGAATAAATACCTGTCCCATCACATTTCCATCTAAAGGAGTCTTCTCTTCCGACAAAGGTAGACAATCAGCAGGCATAACTTGAATCAAATCCTCCACTTTATGAACCCTCCTACATTTGGCCAATTCCATGTACCATCTTTCATAATAGTAACTAAATTAGAGTTAATAGTGTTGCCAAACAAAGTAACCATTTCAGCAGCATAATACGCAAGTAAAGGACTATGTGGATGCCAATTATCAAACCCCCAGATGTATAGTTTGCCCATTACCAACCACTGTTTGTATTTATTGCCAAGCAATCTCCCTTAATTGAAGTAATTTCTTCCAGAACCAGGAGCAATCCACTGGATTAGGGATCTACCAAAATCATCTATGCGTCAGTTTAACCACATGCACACATGCAATCCATAAGCTCTCTTTCCTTTGAAAAATATGCCAGATATGCCTTAGCAGTAGAGCTTTGTTCCAAACTTAATTAGCCCCAATCCACCTTCTCTTAGAGGTTTATAAATTTGATCCCATTTGACTTTTATATCGGATGACTTATTAGACCCATTCCACAAAAAGTTTGACATAAGCTTCACAAGCACCTTTATAAGTCTCATGGGAAGCATGACGGGATTTTTCCTTTACACTAAATTAAAAAAAAACTAATTACCTCATTTTCTGCAAGTATATTGATCGTTTATCGAATATAGGGGTATCATGTGTCGATCGTTCAAGGAAGATTACCAATAACCAGTGGTTTTCAAACTTCTTTAATATTTAGACAATCTCAAATAAACAAGTAAATTTACTCTACTAACAAGAAAGAAAAGTAGTAAAAATGACAATAAAAATGTATCTAGGATTATGGAATTCTTATCTACTCATGCATGTAAAATTACTGGTTAAATGAGTTTCATTACCTTAACTAGTTATGGTTTAATTTCTAAATATATGTGATATCTGCTTTTGCAAGCATACCAATCATACCTATAGTTACCCCATACCTACTAACGTGATATGAAACTAACTATAGATTTATTACATTCTATAAATTATATGGAACAAACCACCAAATCCACAAAGGTGCAACTCTATATTAGTGACTTAACTCTCTAGATTTAACACTTCCATAAACTAGTATTGAATCATAATTTACATTGATGAAATAACACCTTTATATTATCACAACTAATGACCAATTAATCATGATTAAAATAGCAAAAGTGTTGAATAACTTACACAAGAATAAGCTTAGATGACCATGAAAATCTTTACATAACAATTATAGAAGTTCATCCATCCTCGATGTATAACAACTAGCAAAACATAAATGAAATACAAACAAGAACCAAACTTGTATATTTACTAAATATAAGAATCAATACAAGAAATAAGTGATAGAAAAGATGTCACCCTTATCACTTGATCTCCGAAGTCTCCATCTTCGTCCTCAACTTCATCTTTGTTTAGCTACAATACGAGATGGATAAACTACACTAATCTATACTAAACTAATGAATTAAGGAGAACTAGTGAAAGTTACATTTTTATGATAGTTCTTAGCCATTCAAAGTTGTAAGAAATATTCTCCAAGGCCTCTATTTATAGAAGATTAAAACTTCAATCAATCATGTTAAAGTTGATGAAGTTAGCTTTTGGAATTGCCAAAAGTTGATTCTTGAAATCTCTATGATTTTTTGGGCAATTCCCACCAATGTTCTTTCGTAAAAAGTTGCCAAAAAGCTTGTGCAAACAAGCCCCAAGTTCTTGGAACTTGTAGAGTTAGGATCTATAAGGCAGGAAATGCAAGCCTACCTTAGGTATCCGAGCCACGTATCCACATATTTGTAGGTTTTGTACTTTTTGATCAACCCTCGATTTTGCTCTATTTTCATACCAATTTGAACTACAAATTTCTCAATGATGAAAGCTAAACTAACTCTTGCACAAAACATAAAAGTGGTAACCCTTTAAGTTAGCTTTTCAATGTTTTAAGAATCATGTCATTAGGAGCTCTATATGCTGCGAAATAATAGAAATACCCCTAATTGATCAAAACTCTATTTTAGATTTAACAGCAAAAATGCACTTCTGTATTTTTGCTTATTGACCAAGATTGGATTTTGATGTCTTCATAAGATATGTCTTAACTTCAAAATGAATAAAAAATCATTTCAATCCAATGCTTGTACCTCGAGTTATAGCTGAAATACTAGGTTGCCAAACTTTTCTTCTTTGAACTTGATTGGATTTCATCCTTTGAATATTTTACACTTCATGTTTACTTGAAATCAATGCAAATCATCAAGAATCATCCAAATATCTTCTCACTTCACTCCAATTGATGATTGAATTATTGAAATCTGCAAAATATGAAGTCTTAATCACTTAAATTCATAGAAATGCACTTTTTCTCACTTTAACTACACAATGCAAACTCCACTAGATGCCTAGTTATTTAGCTATCAAATGACTAAAATACACCAAAAACTAAGTAATAAAGCGCATTAAAAATATGTAAAATAAACACTTATCATAGCATAAAAATGCTACTCCAATGATTTTGTAAACTCATTAGAACTAACTTTATTAGTTGCAGCCTACCTCCTTAAGATAGAGTTTTTGAACTCCACCCTAATTTTATTCTTAATAGAATCAATGATGACCTGGCAATCAGTTAGTCTTAATCAAGTACTAATAAGTGGTAAACCTAGGTATTGAGGAGGAAACATACCTTCTTGCATTCCCATAATTACATAGATATCATGCTTCAATCGTGGACTGATACCAAATGAGTTGCTTATCTTGCCCTTAATGTTTTGGACCTGTGATGAGTTCAAACATTTTCAAGCAAAAATATGGCTCGAAATGTCTTTAAAGACAAAAAGATGCATTTTTATTTGTATGGAGATAATATGTTGCATTTTAAATGTAGGGGGACAAAAAATTACAAAAGTAAAATTTGAGAGACCATTGATATCATTTTCCCTATTAAAGATGCATGGAGCTTTAGCCTTTCGCATATGCTATAAAAGATAGGGTGAATTACACTAACATTCTCTCAGGATTTAGCAAAATTTAGGGTTCTCCCGTCTTGATTTTAAAAAACATGAACCTCCCCTGTCATTTATTTAGAAACATAAGAAACTTTCCTTTAAGTAGTTTTGTAACAAATTTACTTCAATATACCCATAATGCTTTTATAGTGGATAAGTAATTATTAATGATATTTAAGTAAGTCTACCAAAAAAAAAGAACAGGATGTGTTATAATTTCTTTTTATCAAAATTTATGGTCAAAAAAATTGATGACACTTAATGTATTTACAGTTATAAAGGCCCTCAGTCACTTTTATCTTTTTTTTTTTCAGTAAGTGCTTGTATTTTTAAAATATTTAAATTAGCTTTTTTCTTTCTCTGCATGAACTTAGCATTTAGTTGATGTCTTGATTCTATTAGTTTATATTCAAGTATATATAAGTTGAGATTTCACTGAATTAACGGATTTGACTTGTGCATGGATTGGACACACCTCACTTTCATTTTATTCTATTTTATTTTAGGAATAAATACATATATATACCTCTATATTTGGATTGACAAAAATATGAAGCCAATGAAATGAATGATATTGGTCTTCAATTTTTATAAATAAATCTCTCCATTCTACTTTTCTATGAATAAATAACATAGGAGAGAATTCAAACATTTAATTTTAAAAACTCCTTTTTTCTTTAATACAAAGAACATGAATAAGAAAAGAAAAAGGTAAAACTGTAAAGTCAAAACTATCATAAATGCTAATTGGATGAAAAGCGATGATAATGGAAGTCAATGTTATTTTGAAATAAACAAGAGAGGGCTTTTAGTGCTAAAAAAAGTCTCTTAGTTCTGCAAAAACTATTAGTATAATTTACCCTAAAAGATATTATTGTTTTTGTAATGCAAATGCTTCAGAACTATATTGCATATATACTAAGATTTGCAAAGTTTGACATGTTAATCAACTCAGAATGAAAATAATCAATGTCACTCCAAAGTCCAAATTAATTGATCATAATATTTGGACATATTCATGAATGCAGGACAAGAAGGACATGAACCTTATCCTCTTCACAATGCTGCAAAGTATCTTAAGATACAAGAGTGACTAGACTAAGTGCATTTGGTATATATCTCTATTTTCTTCATAGATAATTTCATAAACTTCTCTTGAGATTTGTGACAATATCATTTGATACCTCTGAACTTTGAGAAATCTCATTGATCTACCTTATTTTCAAAATTTTATAACTTTATCAACTCATTTCAAAATATATAATTGAAAAACTCATTTTGGGAGAGATAAAATATTTCTATTCCAAAATTTCCCTTTTCTTGTGGACCTTTATTTTTATAACAAACCAAGTTAAATCCTTAATTACAACATATTAATGAGCATGAAAGACATTTTGCAATTTTTGGAGTCATTAGTCTAGACAAAAACTGCAAAAGAAAAATGGTTATAATTAGAAAATATAGCATTCTTGAAAATTCCTCAAATGAGTTTCTAAATATATTGTTAATAATTAACCTTTCTCTTGCTTTCAAACCATTGATTTGGATAAAGAGTTAGAACATTTTAAAAAAATTAAACTATTTATAAAATTCTAAGTTCATCCAAAAGTATTTTGTAATAAAGAAAGTTACTTTTATTTTTTTTGAAAACATGTCAAATGAGTTTGTAAACATAATTTTAGATGTTGTTTCTGTTTTTAATATTCAAACCATCAGTCTATATAGAAAAATTTAGAAAGTTCACATTTTTAAATTTGTAAAACTCCTCAAATTAATGAAAACACCTGGTAGTCAATGAAATAATTTTTGTTGACTTGAAGCACCTTAAACATACTCTTGAATTGTAGTCGTTTGTACATTAAAAACAACTACTCATATAATTTATTTTATTATAAATATGTTTTCATAATATTTGTCTTATTTTCCAACTTTTAGTAATATATTTTCACTTTTGGAAAAATAGTAGGCTAACACAAGGGCAATTTGGCATGAAAATGCATCCTCTCTATAAATATTAGTTTCTTAATAACATTTTTTCTTTGAAATGGATTAATAATGTTACAAAAAGTTGAAAATAAGGGAGGTATGTGAGATTTCTCAAAGTTTAGGTGTACCAAGTGATATTGCCACTTTCTTTACATTGGCGTCGTACCAAATACAGCAAATCATCTCTTCAAAGCCCAACTACATCGTTGACTGATGCCACGGCCCCTTTGACCGCAATTTTGCACAGAATTACCTATAAGTAGAGATCAATCTTCATGAGCTTTCCCATCCTTCACAAAATCTGTTTCCTTGAGCAAAAATGGGTTCGAAGACACTTCTTTTCTATTGCATTTCCTTGACTATAGTGTTAATGATTACCTCAGAGGTGACTGCTGGGGAATTGGCTGAGTCATCCAAGTCAGTTGACAATTGCAATACATTTGATCTCTACTCCAATTTCGTCCTTTTATTTTAGGACCACAAATTTCACCTTTCAAATCATGTGCTCCCTTTATCCCAAATTATTTATCACATTTTGGGATTCAAAATTAATTTGAATCTAATATAAAACAAACGTAAAGATAGGGATGATATTTAAAAAAATCACAGTTAATTTTGATTTTGATAAGATGACAAACATTTAGGGGACATTTCAAATTAGAAAATATGACACTGTAAATTGGGCGAAGGGAGTACTATTTTTGTTGTACATTTAAAGCGTTAGAGTATTACGAAACATAGCTGAGACCTACTTTGCAGTTTAAATTCACCTTAATTTGTCAAGGTGTACGTTTAACGGTTTAAGTATAGAAGCCTCCCTGACTTGGGGCTTGGGGTATCGCGGTTAATCATCGATTGCTGGCTATAATAAAACTACCTATTAGTTCGCAGTGTTTAACCATTTTATTGGTATATGTAAGGATACTAAATATGCATGGCACATACTTTGAAAGACAAACTCTTGATCGAGTATGAAATCATTATAGATTTTGCTCCTCATACCCTGGTTAGTCTATGGAGGTTGAGCCTCGGAACTATTGAAGCCAGCTTCTGGCACTGTCACGAATGTTTAAACTACTACAACTAAGATCTTGAGAAGTGATGTAATAATAATATCCACAGTATGTACTTGCTAGTTTGGTATTTCGATTATGTGAATGTGTAATTATATGTCTCTTTTATGAGCACTTTTAGTGTCACGGCAAAGCAATCTCATGCCATATGAAGTCATTTTAGTGGCTTTGCACCTATGTTTTTTTAACTCGAACCGAATAGTGACTCCGCTGAATTGAGGAGTCAAGAGTCAATGAATTTGACCGGTCAAGTTGTAATTTAACCAAATGACATTATAATGATATTATAAATATATTTTTATTATTCATAAAAATGAAATAGTATAGAAAATTACCCACCTACCTGGCATATTAGGCGAGTTTATAACTGATACAAAGAATTTAATTTAAAAAATTATATAAATTGAGGCTAGAGAAATAATTTGGAAAATGTGCACACTGTGATTTACAAATTCTTGAAATAATTAAGGGTCAAAATAGAATACTAAAAATATTAGGGCATCAAAATCTAGGGAACCTCCCCTGAAGTTTCTCTTAATATCACTTGGCATTCCTAAAGTTTCAAAAATATCACTTACCTACCTTATTTTTATTATTTGTATAACAAAACTTTTAAAAACCCTAAATTAACCTTTCACTTCAAGAAAACCATCACGTCAAAAACAATCTCTTATTATACTACTACATCACAATGCTATACCCCATAAAAATATAAATTTGAAAAATAAAAAAGATATTTGAAAAGAAATACACTTACATCAATTTAATTTTATATGCTCAAAACTGATTTCTTATGAATTTATATTTTTTTTAACAACTTCTCAACCATTACTCAAATCATTAAACTATGCCAATCATTATAAAAATCAACTCAAAATAAGCAAATAAATCATACTTCACTTTATCACAATCACAAAAAGTAAAAAGCAAACAAAATTTAATTTATTATAATTTACAAATCAAATATTGCATAGCTATCCAAAAAATATGAGTAAGAGAGAATGATGGAGAAAAAGGAATAAGAAGAAAATGACTTTTGTTTCTTTTTTTTTTTCATTTTTGAGCTCCATTTATTTGATATGTTGTGAATTATGTGTCAAATGAGGGTTAATATAGTCTTTTTATAATTATTAGGGGAGGTAAGTGATATTTCCAAAACCTCAAACCTTAAGAGTGCTAAGTGATATTAAGAGAAACCTCAAGGGGGTTTCTGATATTATCCCTAAAATCTATTAAAACATGAAACCCAATTCCTCTTTCTCAGTCGTGGCTTTTCTGTTTATTTGCAAGCTTTCATTGAAATCTCCCTCACACACCCACCCGTTGCACACTGCCGCAACACACTCTCTTGTGTTTATCGTCTTCATATCCACTTCTTCCGTGTTTTTTCTTTATCTTTTCTCTTACTGGATCTAAGAGCCTTCAACGATTTAGCAGACATGAGTGGCTTTGTGACATTAATCGAGTCTTGGAGAAGGAGAACACAGTGATGAGCTCACCCATGGCCGTCTTTTCTCGATCGATCGGTGGAGGACGAAATCAGGGAAAAGGAACCAAAAAGAATTGGCAAAAGCCATTCAAAAAAAAAGAAAAAAGGACCAGATACGTTGCGTCTTGCGATTTGCGAAATGATTCAGAAGATGTAGGCTTCGTTTGGGTAGTCAAAGGCAAGTCAAAGCAGGAGGAGGCAAAAAAAACCCAAAAACAAAAAGAAAAACCCCGAATTTTACCCTTTTTCGGTTTCCAATTCAGATCAATTTTTCACCGAATTTGATCGAGCCTTAGATAAAAGGATTTTAACTATCACTCGAACCGGATACATGTCCAATTTCCTGTTCAACCGGTTGGACGGCCAATCTAAGTTTAAAAACATGGCTTAGCACCAAAAAGCATAATTTTAGTAGTTCAAAAATACAACAATTTCAAGGCTAAATTTGTAAATCAGTTAACCATTGGGTCATCTGTAAATCAGTTAACCATCATCAAAGTGGTGTTTTTAAAAAAAAATTTCAATTTTGGGTATACATAATTAACTAATCTAATCCAGATATCTGTGATAATAGATTTTGAAGACTCATTTTCTATCCAGTTAGTTATATGTTTGATTAAAAATAGATTAAAAAAACCCTTACCTCCCCTATTTGTCAAATATAGTATACAAGCTGAAAAGAAATGATAAAACCATATATTTAATCTAGCCATACAAGAAATCATGTCAAAAGCTCGAGAAGATTTTGTTTATTTAACTAGTTTCGCGAGAACGTAAAAAATCTAATTGTAGTATGTCGTTTTCCAATATCTGTCACCAATATCAGTCACGTGACTAATCTAATTTGATGAACTTTACTAGCACAGTTTATTAAATACATCCAAAGGACATAACTTTTCTCTTTGCTTGAATAATTTGGGTTAAAAGTGTTAACTTTTTCAAGAATATTTTGTTACTAATAAAAAAAATTATTTTGTTAATCTAATGAATTTAGGTTTTTTTTTTTTGTCAAAATAACGAGTTTAGGTTAATTGAATAAATAAAAAAATAACAGTTTAGACAATGAAGCATGTGAATTTATTTGTGAATCGAGGCAGAAGAACTGGCTGTTGAAACTTGAAACTCACATAAGATTTTACTTTCACGTTGTTGAAGTAGAAAAAAGTACATCATACCCGGGGTATCCACCATATCCACCGCCGGCCACGGTACTTGGATTCTTCCGGGCCATTAGTACTCTTCTTTGCTGCATTGGCTGCAAATGATCACGGGATCATGCAGAATTATCTAGTTACTGCATGAATCGTAGTAAAAATTTTTTTTTTTCTAAAAAAAAGGAAGAAGGAAAAAAGAATTGTCTAGAGTAATTCATGTTGTGCCAAAAGTCTATATTTTGCAGGTATAAAATTGTTGAAAAAGGAAAGAATAAGTTCCAGAATGCATAGCTTACTATTTTCAGCCAAATCCATGGCTGTCACCTCAGGGGCAATCATCAAAACTACAGCCAAAAGCCATAGGAAGAGAATTGCGTCGGAACCCATTTTTGTTTTCCTCACACAACTTGGTTCATGAACTCAAGATTTGGTATTGAAAACATTGAGAAGGATGAGAAAGCCGCAGCATCTCTTCTCTATTTATAGGGAGATTTACTTGACACGGTTCTCGAAGAGGGAAAGATAAAAATGCGCATGGAAATGTGTTGACCCCATGATTTAGTTAGTAGCTGAAGATATTTATGACAGCAATATGTGGTAGAATATCCAACACAGACAGAGTCAGAAATTTTGCTTTGAGTGCAAACGATCTATCACTCAAAATTAGGCCGTGATGACACTCTATTGCTCAAAATTAGGTCATGTTCTTAGGGTAACAAAATGGGTCTGTTTCTACTGAGCATTTAGTGCAGGTATATATCCTATGACATCTATATAATAGATCTAATTATGAAAGATGAGAACTGAGAATAATGCAAGTTGGAAATGGAAGGCAAGGACCACTGAATTTGGAGTCACACTGATCTTAACTAGTAATTGGCTACAAGGAAAATATGTGGTCTAATATGGATAAATTGTCTGTTCATATCATCTCATAATTTCATCTGTATGCCCATTTGAAACAGTCAAATGGTCCCCAAAGTCAACCTTAGCCAAGGCAGGAAACCTTTGAAAACCAAGCTACTTATATCACATTCCTATATATCTAGAAATTTAACACAAAGAAATGTTTAACAGAGCAATAATGATTATGCGACTAAAGTATGTACGAATGAGACAAGTATGTCCAATTCAATATGCCCATAAACTCATAAAAAGAAAAAGAAAAAACCAAATTACCCGAGTATATTAACTAAGATTGGGGGGGAGGGATAGAGGTGCAGGGCCACAAGGAGAGGATAAGGGAGCAGGAAAGGTAGCAAATACTAAACACTTGTACGTGTGAAGGTAAGTGGAGTGCGTTGGGTAATGGATGGAAAAAGAATAGGGGAAAGAGAAACAGGGGGATATTTTGACAATTTGATCGTGAGAGTGAAGGAAAGAGTGGGTACGGGTGATTATTTTCATTTTTTACTTTTCATTTCCATTTGTGGGAATAGGTGTGCAAATATAATGGGGGTATAAGAGTACTTTTGAATATTAAAGAGAGGTATGTATAATATTAAATATTAGAAGGCAGGATCTTGAAATTGTCGAAACACTTTAAGGGAGGTTTTGAAAATTATGCCTCGATTTAATCTCTTGCAAGTCGAAGAAGACATCCTTTTTTTTAAAAAAAAATTATCTAAAAATTTTTGATGCATAATACCAGTTGAAGAACAAGTCAATGGAATCTACAAACAGTTTTGGGGGTAGGGCAACTTTGTACCCAGTACCGACATTGTATTTGTCAAACATTGTGGCAATTAGCATCATTCGTTAGATATGCAAATTTTAGCCACATAAATAGGGATAATTTTGGAAATCTCCCTTGAGATTTTGTCTAATATCACTTAGCATCCTAAAGTTATTTTGAAAAATATCATTGGCCTCTCAAAATCTTTTGAAACAAACTCACCCTACATGATAAAATTATTCTTAAAAGGGTTAAAAACAAAAAAGCCCTTTGTGTTGTCCGACTTAAGAGGGTGAGTTTGTTAATAAAAGAAAAAAACCCTACATGAGTTTGTTAATAAAAGAAAAAACCCTACATGATAATAAAGAAATGTATTTTTGTCCCAAATTACCCATTTGTGTTGTCCTATCTTGAATGTTTTACCAAAATGATTTCTAACATCTATTTGCCTGGGAGAACTGAAAAAGATTTGAAGGGAGTGTTGTATGCAATAATAATTGATACAATAATATTTTCTTCTATTTTTGGCATTTTCTAGATTTTTTTACTTCCATAATTGTTAGAATAACAAAAGAAACTTAATTAAAGATTAGCATGTGAAAACAAAAAATGTTGTGAAGAGATACATTTGCATTCAACAATTATTAGATGAGCCATTTTACTTTTATAGATTTAGATTTATTATCTTCTTTTTTCCATATATAATGGTTAGAATAATAAGGATAATTTGATATAAAGTTGACATAGGAAAACTAATAGTCGAGAGCGGGTGTTTAGGGACATAATCACAATTAGAATCACCAAATCTTATAGAATTTATTTTTGAAATTATTTTCGATAATTTTTTAAATAACAAGAGTAAATATAGGATTTGTATAAAAAGACAAAAGTAGGGGAAGAGGAATATTAAGCATTTTCACTGCCAACTTTTTTTTGCCTATGTAAATTTTAGTTTAGTAATGGTGATTTAATATAAAGTTCACATAGAGGGTTTAGAAATTGGAAGAATAAGGGTGCTTAAATTCAAATATAATTGTTTGAGTAGTTATTGCCTTTGTAGACTTAGATTTTTTTTTGTTCTATATGTTATTTGCTTAAATGATTATTATACTATCAAAACTAAATTGATTAATAACCGGTTATTTGTTAATAACCGGTTGGCATAAATTGATTAAATATCTAAAATGTTTTAAGTGCAAAAATGTAAAGGATAGGCAAAGAATGGGTTCACAAGCGTGTAAAGAAATTATTTTTCTTTTCTTTTTTGTAAGTGTGTAAACAAATTCTTACTCGGTTTATTTTATAAGTAATAACAACAACTGGGGAAAACTTTAAAGGATAGAGAAAGACTGGGCATTCAAAAGTAATTTTAAATTAATCATGTTGAATGTTGATACTTTATCCTAAGTTTCCTATATATATATATATAGATATCTATATATATATGTAAAAAGGAGTTTGTAGGTGACTGTTGGAAAATTTTTCATATGCCAACTTTGGGGATAATTTAGGCAGGGAAAAAAATCAAATGCAAGTGATTAAGCCAAATGTGCAACATTATAATGTATAGTTGAGTTGGGTTTGACTATTGTATCCTCCCATTTGCAATTGACTTACATTCCACGTGATTATCAAGCTTTTAAGTGGTGTTTAAACCACTTACAAATGTAATTGCAATGCTTTTCATCTTCTTTTATAATTGGTGGGTAACTTTTATAGCTACAATAATAGAGTGTCTTAATGGTAAAGATGATTGGTTCAGGAAGCACTTAATAATGAACATGATTGGTTTTGGTTCATATTTCCAATCCGTTACAAGTATAATTGTAGTGTTCTTCAGCTTGGCAATAATGGAGGCTTTTAATACTGAAGAATGTTGGTTCAAGTGTTTGTGCTCAATCTTTTGTTGTGGGTGTTTGGACAGGAATGCTCATTTACTTTCTCTTTTTCTCGAGTTTTGGATGTTTAACTAATACAATAAAATTTATGAGTTTTCTACTGCAATATTTTCTCAATAGCTATTGTATGAATATGGAAATTTTGTTATGGAATACATGATACATGCATATGAATATTCGTAGGAACCTTCTTACATTTTCTAACTATATTTCCAAAAACTGATGTTTGTGGCCGCAGGTGGTTAAACTACGACTAAAGATTATCCATTGACTGCAATTTCATGACCAAGGTAGGATCTAAATCTGAGATTATAGTTGATATATGTTATTGTTGATTGGATATGGCTATGATTGTGTTATAATGGTCTAGTAACAAAGGTAATGATGTTTTTGCTATTGTTGTGATATAGTGTGATAATTTACGACAATCCTATTTCTTTTACTTATAAATTTATTTTCCTTTATAAATTTGTTGATTTGGCCAATTTACTTATAATTTCATGCACTTCAATTGATTCAATTAAACCAATTACCAGACAGTTCTAATTCTACTAACTTTTTTATAAATTTATTTGAATAAATATTTTATCACATAGGTTAAAACTCCCGTGCTTAGCATGGGCTTCCCCCTGGTTAACTTATTGGAAAATCAGAATTCCGATCTACTTAAATTGATTTTCACACTCATTACTCTAAAGTATTAAAAATAACTAGGAGGGATTGCACTGGTTAGCAATAGACTTGAAGACGCCATTGATGATATATTTGATATTCCTAACAATATTAACCCAAAAACCTGTGATGGTGCCTTTTTTTCTCTTCATTAGTGGTTGTGAGAATAACAACTCTTTGATGAAAATTATTGTCTAGTGCCAAATATACATGATTTCATGCAAAAAAAGCCTAAAGCAATAAAAAAAGATATAAATTTCTTGTGTCAAATTGTAAATGTGTAGTAATATTAATATTTAAAATATGGTATTAGGCAAAATGGCCAGTAATAATGCCGCATCACTCTTTTCACCATTCTTTAAAAAGGGAGAAATGCAATTTTGATTCCCAACATTTGGTTTGTATGTCAAATTGGTCCTAATGTTTGAATCAAAACAAATATGGTCTTCAAAGTTTCTAATTTTAAGCAAATTTAGGATAATTGATAGAAATTTAACCATTCCTAATGGTCAAAATCAAATTTCTATTTTTCAATTATTTTGACTTTGCATTTTTAATCCTTAAAGTTTAGAATTCAAATCATTATAGCCCTTTAAGTTTCAAATAATGATTTTGAGGGTTTGAAATGATACTAGACATGAATTGAGTTGAAATTGTGTTTTATGTACTAGAAAACTAATTATAAAAAAATATGAAAAGCTAAATAAACTTTTTCTTCTTCTTTTTTGTTTCTCTATATTTCATTTGATCATACTACAAATTTTTAACATGTATATTTTCTTTTGCATAGTTGGTCTCAGATTTGACAAAATATATCTAATTAAATCAATAATTAATTGACAGTGGGTTTTATTATTTTTTTACCCATATAGATAATTAAGCACTCAATTTAAATTTTCTCTGAAATGTAAACAATTATATGTAAAATGAAATTGATCAAAAAATTCTAATGGCCAGAGAAGGGCTTTTAGAGTCTTTCTCGCTGTCACGTTCAGGATTCAATTCTTGTGCTTAACAATTGAGAGTGCGAAAAGTGTCGGGAGAGGTGCGAGGGTTCAAGAAAAATTGATTGAAAAAACAATTTTTTCTTTTCATTTTTTTGGCATTTCAATCTGTTATCAATTAACTTTCAAATGAATTGGTATTTTATATAGTTTTTCAAATTCTTCATTAAAAATTATGAATATAAACGAACACATATAGATAGATTAAAATCTTATTATTGAAGTATATGATTTAGAATGAAGTCTATTCAAAAAATCATACGCGTACTTCATTTGATAATTACCTTTGCTAATTAATGTATTCACAACTATTAACCATAACCATTCAAATCCTACCTCCACAAACCACACGACAAGTTATATAATAGTGCTAGAATAAAGTTATAATATACTAAAATTAGGATTCTTTTCTTCCTACTAATTTCTTAAATATATTATCCATGTATTATTATTCAACATAATTCCAATTTAATTTTAACAGTTAGATATTGGAATTTTTCGTTAGTTGATCTAAATCTACCTAAGATCATAAATTTTGTGAACTACATTTGTTTTGGTTGAAAGAAAGGGATAATTTCACATACCTCCCCTGAGGTTTTTGACAATCTCACTGAGCTCCCCTGAGGTTTGAAAAATTACATCTACCCCCTTGATTTGATAGTTTTAGTAACAAAACATTCAAATAATATTGACTTGGTCAAATTTTTAAATGAATACCCAAAAATGCCCTTGTGTAATGAGTTTTAATTTATTTTCCTGTACAATTATAAGATTATCTAGTATAATTATAAGAAATATGTGCCAAAATTTTCATGTCCATACCTACTATTGATAAACAACTATAATAATAAGAATTAATCTTCTATACAATGACAGCATATACATTTTCACCATTAGATGCATGACACATAATTCGAATTTGAATTTGAAATCTAAATTTTGCATATGTGTCACACATCCAATTGTGATAGTGTATACACTTTCAGTGTATATAAGATTTATTCTAACAATAATTTTATCACTATGATAGGATACTTTTGATGGTATTTTATTATGGATTTAGATTTATACGATAGAAAAAAATGTTGAAATAATCCATTTAGAGATTATCATAATTTAGTAGTGGGAGTTTATGAATTTTTTGAATAGTGAGATTATCATAATTTAGTAGTGGTTTTGGGCTATTTCTTTTTGATTTATTATTAATTTTAATACCAAAAAATTTTAAAAATCAGTAAAAACATTGGATTACATATAATTTAACTCATCAAAAAAATCACTAGTTCGACATTTGGTTACAATAGAAAATAGAGGGAATAGTAGTAGTTCTATAATTTTATTGGCAAAAAATAAAAAAAAATGAATAAGAAGAAAAAATAATGAAAAAATAATTTTGAAAGTCATTCTAAATATAAGAAATACCAAATAAGGGAATTTTATTAAAATATTTAAGGGTAGTATTATCATCTTAAATGATAAGGGAGGTATGTGTAATTTTTAAAAGTTTAGGAAGCTAAATGAAATTGTTATAAATCTCAAGGGAGGTTTCTGAAATTATCCCTAAAAGAAAAACACCGCAAAACCAAAATAGGTGTGCCTGGAAATATTCGTCGGGAAAATTTTATGGATTCTTTAAAGAGTAAAAACAAGTATCACTTATCAGTCGGCACATACAAATTCAACTTTTGCTAGACCAACTGATTCGTTACATTAGACATGGAGTGACCCACCGATTCGCTGCTTTTTACGACACTGATTCCTTCTTCCTTAATTACTACCGGCACGAGACAATGAGACGATATGAATTACTATAAATTTCCGCCTTATAGGCCACGTAGGTCAACCATTAAATTCTGCAAGTTGGTATAATGACTAGGGATGTAATCGAGCCAAGTCGAGCTCGAGTATCGCTATACTCGAGCTCGACTCGACTCATACACACAGAAGCTCGAGCTCGAGTCGAGCCCGAAAATCGATACTCGAAGATCGACTCGAAGAATTTCATTTAGGCTCGAGACTCGACTCGATAAGGCTCGATCTTTAATCAAGCCTTATCAAGTCGAGTCTTATCAAGCTTTTTGACTCGATTTGCACATCATCGTAGCCTGAGAACAATGCTTTCATTTATGGGCAGAGAGTTGCAAACTTCTAATATGTTGTTGCATGAGGCAAAAGAAAAAGTGAACACTCACAGTTAGATGGCTTCCATCCCAAAGTCATGTTCTCGCGGTTGAAAACTACCCGATAACCAGTCATGAAATTTTCTGGCCAAAAATCAACAAAATGCATGACTCAAAACAAAATACATGGAAGTCCAACTGGAACCGAAAACAAGGGGACAGGACTTTCTTTTTTGTTTAAAAAAAAAAAAAAAAAGGGAATAGGAATTTGATATAACTTTCCAACAAATTTTGAAGAATTCAATATCAAACTCTGTATCGTGTCACCATATATAGTCTTGTGATCAGATGAAGTATTACAAGACAGACCAGTGAAAACGAAACAGAATCTTAAATCCTAATATGTTAACATGGAACTAGTACTGATATAAGCAATAAATTAACACACAAACTAGTGGTATAAGGGAATGGCATCATTCTACTGAAGAAAACAAGAGGAATATATAAAACAAACCAACTCACTTTCCCTTTTTGTTTACAATGGGAAGGGGAGACATTAACTTTTTCCCCAAGGCCTTAACTTTTAAAGGCTGCACAACTGATTCATTGCCGTCCCGCTACCTATTCCATTATTCCCCTTTTTTTTCTGTTTTTGTTTTTGTTGGCGACGGCCGGGGGTTCGTGGGTGTGTTGGTTCTTGATTCGATTGCAATGCCATGGTTCTTGACAACTGGTTGGCCATGAACTTCCTAGCTAGCATTTCCATGAGTTTTACTACTAAATTTCTTGGTTGCCCGAGTCAGAAAAGAATACGCCATTCAATCTACGTTCAAAATTGTCTCGTCCGAGTACAGTTCGAGGGCGGCGGGATACTACAACAGTTAGAGTTTGCAATTGGAAGCTCAGATTTCGTCCCCTTATCAATTCAGGATAACAAGTTTCCTAGTCGATCTTGGCCCATTTTAATGCCAGAGACACAGAGCCAAAAACAGAGGAGCACTTACCTAAGTGAGCCAGAGATGAGCAGTGATGAACCAGCGATGAACTAGTGAGATCTTGGTGCTTCGTCTTCGACACTCGGCAGCGATGAACTAGCACGGCAGGACACAGCCGACAGGAGACGTAGAGCGCGGCGGACTGGCGGAGGCCGGAGAGGCAGAGAGTAGCTTCGATTTGGGACTTGGGACTTGGGACTTGTTAAGGCGATGGCGATGGCGATGGAGTCTCACAGATGCGGCGAGCAACGGCGTCGGCGACGAACGGAGTGAGGGTGTAGATCTAAATCAGTCAGACTCAGTGGCTGCCGGCTGGTAAAGTGAATTTTTTTGCTAGGCTTTCTTCGAACGGAGAAGAAAGTCGCACAGAGAAGGAAGAAAGTCTTTTCTTCCTTTTTTTGTAGACATTTTTTCTTTTTAGTGTTTTTTACAATTATGTTATTACTTTTTTGCCATTATAGGATTTTATTATAAAGAAGGGTATATTGTAAATTCCATAAAACTTATACCCATAATGGTCATTTTATAATTATAATAAATATATATTATTTAAATTATAAAATATTTAACGCGGCTCGTCGAGCTACTCGACGAGCCACGAGCCCAGAAAATGCGACTCGAAACTCGACTCGATGTGGAGTCGAGCTACTCGAAACTCGACTCGAACTCGGGTTGACCGAGTTCGAGTCGAGTTGTTGACCGAGCTACTCGCGAGTAGCTCGCGAGTAGCTCGGCTCACTAACATCCCTAATAATGACTGAAACGTGTCCGGGAAGAAAAACCATCTTATCACTATTGACTATTGAGTTCACATTCCTTAATTTGATGGACTTGCTTGCCAAATTCATTCCGTTTTACTTTTGATGTATTAATCACTTACTGCACAAGACTGACTAGACTAAGGTTCCGTTTGATAAAACTGAATCTGAAATCTGAAGTCTGAATTCTGAAATCTGAATACTGAAATAATTAATTTACTGAATTTTAAGCACTGAAAAAAATATATGAATGTCTGAATTTTAATGCTAAACCTATTTATACTGTTTGATAAATATTTATAACTGAATGCTTAATAAGTTTAATTTGACAATTTTGCCCTTATATCCTTTCATTCAAAAAAGAAATAGAATCTATGATTTAATTAGTTTAAAATTGTTAGGTATGAAAATGACAATATTTATTTTTAAATCAAATTAATATAAAAGATAAAATATATTATATGAGGAGTATGAAGAAGATGTGAAAGTCATTAAAAAGGGAGAAAAGAGAAACTAAAAATCGTTAGATAGAAAATATTATGTTGTTTAATTAGATAAGAATTTTGAACATAATTAACAAATAAGGGTAGATTTGGTAGATAAGATAAGGTAGTTGAAATAATTCTATTGATTCTTATCAGAATTAAGCATTCAGTTAGGATTCTTGTGCTGAAAAAAATACACACAGGTTCAGCATTGCTTAACAAGTTCAGCAAATAGATTTTCATTTATCAAACACTCAAAACATCTGAATGTCTGAAAAAATTTAGATTCAACACATTTTTATGTTATCAAACAGACTCTAAGTGCATATGGTGTATCCTCATTTAATTCTTTGTTTTTGGAAAGAAATAAATCAAATCAATCGCTCAAGATACAACCCTATTTACATTTATACGGTTGACATCTGTTCGACCTTTCTCCGCCACTATTTAATCTTCCCACTCCTCTCTTCCTCCCTTACCCTCCCACTAGCAAAGCCCCCTATGGTTTCTTCCTCCATAGCCAATCCACCTCCTCCCTTTCTCCACCCTTGTCTAGGGCTCCAGGCCTACCACTTCCAATTCCTCCCTATTTGCTCTTCCCCCCCACTAGCAACCCCTCTTCATTTCTTCTCTGTGTTTCATTATTGTTGCATAGACCAATTGACTGAACCGAGAACAAACAATTTGTGCGTGCTGCAATTAGGTTCCTTGACATGTTCTTTTGTAATGCAAAATGTAACATAATAATACAGCCCACCATTCTTCTTTGAACCTATTCCAAAGTTTGGCATGTTCTTCTTCGTTTCTTTTCTGTCTCAAAAAATGTTTGACTCGTTTAATCAACTTTTTTTTTTTGGGCAAGAAAATTTTTTTTTTTGGGCTACTTGTTCAATCAACATGTAATAAATATAAACGATCGTAGTCACTTCAAAGTCAAAATTGGCGATATATAATACTTGGACATATTCGCGAGTGCAGGACATTAATCTTATCCTCTTCAGAATGCATAAATTCTCTGTCTCAAGACATAAGAAATGCAGTCGTTGCTTTTGGTACGTATCTCTAATTCTTTACTTTGATCCACTAAAGGGACTGCAAATTACGTTGATATGGACTCTGTGCCGATTGCAGTTGCCATCTCTTCAACGCCCAACTACATCGTGGGCCAACGCCACGACCCTTTTGAAGGGAATGTGGCATAGATTTTCCTATAAATAGTGGTCAAGCTTTCTCATCCTTCCCAAAGTCAGTTTTCAATACATAAAATACCTTGACAAAAAAAAAAAACCTTGACAAAAAAATGAGTCCCAAGACAATTCTTTTCCTTTGCATGTCCCTGGCTATAGTTGTAATCATTAGCTCAGAGGTGGCTGCTACGGATTTGGCTGAGACTTCCAATTCAGTTGATAATTGTGAGATTTTATTCTCTAACTCAAGTTCCAATTTCTTCTTAACTGCCTTAATCTGTGTGTAGCATGTGTTAATTTAAAATTAATAACCATAGAAATTAACATTTCAAGTTATGTATTAATTTTGGTGGTAAATGTGTAGGATCCAAGTACTGAGAAACATAGCTGAGGTGTACTTTAAAGTTTAAATACACCTTAGATACGGTGTCCGCATAGTTGTTAAGTCTTATAAGAAGTGGATCTTGGGGAGTAGTGGTTAGTAATTACAATAAATTCTTGTCCCTTTACTTTTAGCGTAAATTTTTTTTTATTATTCCAACATGTCTGTATAGATGAAATATCACTTTTATTCAAATTTGAGATTTTCATTTTGTACATATGACATGTCTCAAATCCTGCTGGCATTAAAAAAAAAAAATCACTAATTGTGTAAGATTAAACTTAGTAACTACTGTGAGATAATAAAACTAGCCATCAATCCACAGTGATGAATCATTTTTAAGTTTTTATAAAATATTTTCCCTTACACATTAAAAGGAAAAATTTCAAATGGCTATGATATTTTCAATATGGTATGTAATGACCCTAGATATTTTCACTAGATATTTCTGAGCAGAAATGTATCTGCCATGTTTTCCTTTTCAGATAGTTAGTTAGCATTTCCGTTAGTTAGTTAGTCAGCTGGCTGTCAAAGGCATGCATGTATGCATGCTCATTCTGTTAAGAGATTGGCTAGTTGCAGAAGGATCTAGAGGGAGCATTCTGTATAAATAAAGCCTAAAGGGGACGAAAAGGCATGTTATCAGATATAACAAATTCAGTTTACTTACCTATTGCTCTATCCTTTCCTCTCTTCTCTCTCACACTTCTCCTCCTTCTCTACGAATCTTTCTGCTACACTCTTCTACCTTCTTAGCCTATTCAGATCATAACTAGAAGTACCATTACAAGTGGTATCAGAGCTTCCGGTCCTTGGACTAGGAAGCTTAGATTGACATATCACAATGGCGGATGGAACAAGGATGAAGACGATGGAGGAACAGCTCCGCAGGCAAGAAAGCAAGATTCAAGGAATTCTGGAATCCTTGGCAGCAGACAAGCAGAGCATGGAGGATAGGTTGGATGCAGTGAGTGTTGAGCTGAGCAATAAGCTAGATGCGTTCATGTCAACCATATCGCAGCAGCTCTCCAGCTTGAACTGTGGAAATCCAGAGAAAGGCATATTAGGATCTCCAGAAGGAAGTCACTCCAGAAGTTCAGACCTGGGGAGTAGGGAACAAGGAGAACGGAATGCTAGGAGTGCCTTCTTCGCTAGCGCGCCTAAATTGGAAATTCCAGCATTTAGGGGAGACAATCCTAGGGAATGGATCAGGAAACTGCAGAAATATTGCCAGCTTCTGCACATTCCCAAGGAGCAATGGATGGAGTTGGCAGAGTTCCACTTGGAGGAGAAAACGGCAGTGTGGTATCAAGGATTCAGATCTACTAAGGGTAACAAGGTGGATTGGATGGAGTTTTCTGGAGAACTGTGTAAGAGGTTTGGAACCTTAGGACAGATGGACCCAGTGGAGGAATTCAACAAGTTGCAACTCTCTTCCACAGTCCTAGCATATCAAGAAAAATTTGAGGAGCTGTTATCAGAGGTAATGATTCGAGCCCCACACCTTCCAGAAAACTATTATATTTCCTGTTTTTTGAGTGAACTGCCAGATGAATTGAGATCGATGGTGAAAGCTCACGACCCTAGGACATTGTCCAAAGCCTTTGAGTTGGCCAGACTACAGGAGAATGCCTTTGAAGCCTACCACAGGAAGCACAAACCTCATCAGAGGGCCATGGCCTGGGGAAACTCCATGCAGGCTGCTGCTCAGCAAAATGTGGCACCTTCCAAACCTGTCATTGCCAATGCCGTCAAAAAAACACCTCAACATTTCAAGAAAATCACACCAGAAGAACTGCAGTACAGGAGGGAACATCATCTTTGCTACAAGTGTGGAAAAAAGTTTGGTCCAGGTCACCAGTGTAGGCAGAAGGAGATTCATCTGCTTGTCGCAGTAGAAGATAGGCCTGAGGATCTAGAGGAAGGGGAGGTAATTGAGTACCAAGGGGCACAGTCGGCCAAAGGAGTGGAAATGGCAATACATGCACTGACGGGGAAGATGACTTACAATACCATCAAACTGCAGGGGCTGTTCAAAGGAACCCCCCTATCAATCTTGGTAGATGGGGGAAGTACTCACAGCTTTGTCAAAAATACTGTGGCTCAACTCTTTCCAGGGATGGTTCAGTCTATCAAGCCCTTCAAGGTCAAGATGGCTAATGGGGAGTATTTGACCTGTAGTAGGATGATTCCAAACATGAACTGGGAAATGCAAGGTAAACCATTCACTCATGACATGTTTATCATTAACTTAGAACCTTATGATATGATCATAGGTGTGGATTGGATGGCTGCACACAGCCCCATCACCTTTGACTTCAGGCAGTTGAACATGACATTTGATAAGGAAGGGGAAAGGATCTTGCTACAAGGAGAGTCTAAGGAGGCCGTCCTTAAATTTCCTAGAGACAATGCTGAGAAGGGGGGACTAAGCACCAGAATTTGGAAGCATGCCTGCGGGCTGAGGATGAGTGGAACTCAGGTACACACTGTAACTCAGTTGGATACTACTTTTCAACAGTCCCTAGATGCTCTAATTGCAGACTACAAGGATGTATTTGGGGAGCCAAAATCCCTTCCCCCTTCCAGAAACTGTGACCACCAAATTCCTTTAGTACCAAATGCCAAACCATTCAAGTTAGCACCCTATAGGTATCCGCACAACCAGAAAAATGAAATAGAGAAACAGGTCAAAGACATGCTTAGTAGTGGCATTATCCAGCTCAGCCATAGTCCGTTTGCATCTCCAGTTCTGTTAGTTAAAAAGAAAGATGGAACTTGGCGATTCTGTGTTGATTACAGACAACTAAATGACCCGACTATCAAAGATAAATTTCCCTTACCAATCATTGATGATTTACTCGATGAGTTATATGGTGCTAAGCTCTTCACTAAGATTGACCTAAGAGCTGGATACCATCAAATCAGAATGTACATGGATGACATTCCAAAAACAGCCTTCAAAACTCACCTTGGACTATATGAATTCACAGTTATGCCATTTGGCCTTACTAACGCACCAGCCACCTTTCAAAGCCTGATGAACCATGTATTCGAACCTTACTTGAGAAAATTTGTGCTAGTATTTTTTGATGACATCCTTGTGTATAGTCCGGACCCAAACACTCACCTTTCACACCTCAAAACTGTCCTAGAAACACTCAGATCTTGCTCCCTATTTGCCAAGTTTTCCAAATGCATCTTTGGACAGTCTCAAGTGGAGTATTTGGGACACATTATCAGTGGTGATGGAGTACAGGCAGACCCCTCAAAAGTCAAAAGCATGATGGACTGGCCTGCACCTACATCAGCATGATGGACTGGCCTGCACCTACATCAGTGAAGGCCCTGAGAGGATTTTTGGGACTTACAGGCTATTACAGGAGGTTCGTGAGAGCTTATGGAATCATTGCCAAGCCACTTACGGAGTTGCTGAAGAAAGAAAATTTCCACTGGAGTGAACATACTGAGCTAGCCTTCCAAAAACTCAAACAACTGATGAGTAGCACACCTGTCCTCGCACTTCCTAACTTTTCCTTACCATTTGTTCTAGAAACAGATGCTAGTCATAAGGCTATAGGAGATGTACTCATGCAGCAAGGAAGGCCTATTGCCTATCTCAGTCAAGCCTTGGGGCCTAAGAACTTGGGGTTATCCATATATGAGAAAGAGTTGTTATCCCTTATCACAGCTGTATCGAAGTGGAGGCATTATTTGTTGGGGAATCACTTCATTATCAAGACAGATCACCAGAGCTTAAAATACCTATTGGAGCAGAAGATAACTACCCCCCTTCAGCAAAAGTGGCTTACTAAATTGTTAGGATTGGATTATGAAATACAGTACAAGAAAGGGAAAGAAAATCTTGTGGCCGATGCACTGTCCAGAAGAGACTATGAAGAGGACAGTTCTACACACAGTCTCTCAGTCATGAAACCTGCATGGCTGTCTGAAGTCGTGGAAAGCTACCAAGGGGATAATGCAGTGACTAAATTAATGGAAACCTTGGCTATTACACCAGATTCTCTCCCAAATTACTCTTTTGTTGGGGGATTGCTCAGGTATAAGGGCAGGGTGTACATTAGAGCGTCAGGGAACTTGAGACAAAAGTTGATAGCCTGCTTCCATGACTCGCACCTTGGGGGTCATTCAGGATATCTGGGAACCTATCAGAGGTTGAAGGGACCATTCTTCTGGCCAGGGATGAGAAGGAAGGTAGAAGAATGGGTGCAGGAATGTGATATCTGTAAAAGGAGCAAAGTTGAAAACTGTAAGGCACCAGGCCTACTGCAACCCCTTCCTATTCCTGAGCAAGCATGGCAACATATTTCAATGGACTTCATAGAAGGATTACCCAAATCTCACGGATATGAAGGGATACTGGTGGTCATCGACAGGTTCACCAAGTATTATCATCTCATAGCACTGCCCTCTAAGTATACAGCACATTCAATAGCCAACATATATTTTGATAACATCTACAAATTGCACGGATTACCTCTGAGCATTGTATCGGACAGAGACAGGCTGTTCACTAGCATGTTCTGGCAGGAGTTGTTTGGGAAGCTAAGTACTGAGCTGCATTACTCCACTGCCTACCACCCCCAGACCGACGGGCAGACAGAAAGGCTGAACAGATGTGTAGAGACATACTTGAGGTGTTTGTGTTTCCAACAGCCTCACAAATGGAAGTCCTTGCTAGCAGCTGCTGAATGGTGGTACAACACCAACCATCACACAGCCTTAAAGATGACTCCTTTTCAGGCTCTGTATGGTTATCCACCCTCGCAACTAGGCCTCAATGGCTTGGAGACTCCAGTAGCTGCTGTGGAACATTGGCTAGGAGATAGAAGGAAATGGAATGAACTGCTGCGGGGTAATCTAATCAAGGCTCAGAATCGAATGAAGCAGTTCGCTGACAAAAAAAGAATTGAAAGGAGTTTTCAGGTAGGAGACTGGGTCTATTTGAAATTGCAGCCTTACAGACAAGCTTCAGTAGCAGTCCGAAGAAATCTGAAGTTATTATGGCCCTTACAAGGTCCTTCAAAAGGTGGGGAATGCGGCCTACAGACTAGAATTACCTGCTGGTTCTTTGATACATCCTACCTTCCATGTCTCCCTGCTTAAACCATCTGCAAAGAATCAGGTTGTGACTCAGGAGTTACCCTTGACGACTACGGATGGACAGATTAAAATTGCCCCTGAAAGGGTGATTGCTACTCGTGAAATCATAAGGAAAAGGCAGAAGGTGACTCAAGTGTTGATCAAATGGGTGAACCTAAGCACTGAAGACTCAACTTGGGAGGATGTCACGGTGATACAATCACAGTTTCCAGATTTCCAGCTCAAATCCTAGTGACTAGGATTCTCAAGGGGGAGGTATTGTAATGACCCTAGATATTTTCACTAGATATTTCTGAGCAGAAATGTATCTGCCATGTTTTCCTTTTCAGATAGTTAGTTAGCATTTCCGTTAGTTAGTTAGTCAGCTGGCTGTCAAAGGCATGCATGTATGCATGCTCATTCTGTTAAGAGATTGGCTAGTTGCAGAAGGATCTAGAGGGAGCATTCTGTATAAATAAAGCCTAAAGGGGACGAAAAGGCATGTTATCAGATATAACAAATTCAGTTTACTTACCTATTGCTCTATCCTTTCCTCTCTTCTCTCTCACACTTCTCCTCCTTCTCTACGAATCTTTCTGCTACACTCTTCTACCTTCTTAGCCTATTCAGATCATAACTAGAAGTACCATTACATGGTATTAGGTGACCTAGAAGCATGTAGACAAGCTGGTGCAAATTTCACAATTCCAAATTGCCAGTACAGTAATTAACCTGCATGCCCTATTTATCCTCGTTGCAGCCAAGACAGTTGAGACAAATGGTTTAGAAGAAGCCAAGTACCTTGGAGGCTACGGAGGGTACCCCGGAGGAAGGTATGGCGGCTATCCTGGAGGTGGTTATGGAGGATAACCTGGTGCCGGGTATGGGGGCTATCCAGGAAGAGGTTATGGTAGATATCCTGGGGGTGGATATGGAGGGTATCCCGGTCGTGGCGGTTATGGTGGATATTGCTGCATTGGGTGCTGCGGCCGAAGTTATTACGGCGGCGGCTGTAGGTGCTGCTATCATGCATCCTGGTCAGGCTGTGTATGCTGAGCCTGAAAACTAAAAAAGCCACCTTCTAGCTCGGTAATGAAACAGGCTCAGTGTGATAGTATGTACTTTGTCGTGTGAAATACAAATAAGGGCTTGATTAGTGTTTTGTAATATGCAGTTTCTATGTACTTGCTTGCTAGTTCAATATTTCAGTTGTGTTAATTAATGTGTAATTATTTGTCTATTTTATGAGCACTTTTGGTGTGATGGAAAAATATTCTTATCCAATATGAAGTCATTTTAGTAGCTTTGCACAGAAAAATGTTTAATGTTAGTATTTCAGAGATACAACAAAATCAAGGCTAATTATGGTTAATTTATCTGTAAATCAGTAAACCATCATGTAATCAAAGTGCAATTTTTTTTTCCATTTTTCTATTTTTTTGGGTATACTTAATTAACCAATCTAGTCCAGGCATTGGTGACAACAGATTTGACAAAATCACACTCTATTCGGTTTGGTTATATGTTTGACTAAAAATATATTAAACAAAACCCTTACTTGTCTATGCGTCGAATATAGTATACGAGCTGAGCAGAAATAATAAAACCCAAATTATTATACCAGCTATACCAAAAATCATGTTAAAAGCATACAGCAGATTTTGTTGATGGACTAACACCATTTTGTAGCCTCGAACTAGTATCACTTTCCCTTGACTAGTCTGTGAAAGACCAAATATTGTGCTATTGGCAACTATACAAAAAAAAAAAAAAAAAAGCTTTAGAGTATGCAGAATTTTAGACTTCGGGATAACACTTACACATCAGCATGTTTAGAAGGCAAAATAATGGTTCTTATAAAACGTTAGGACTATCTAATCTCATGAACTTTAGCAACACAAAAAACTAATAAATCTCAAAGAACAAATTTTGTCCTCATTGAAGTTTGTTGCACAATAGCCCGTTCATAAATTGATCTACTCATAATTGATCATATTCCGTTCATAAATGATCATATATATATATATATATATATATATATATATATATAATTTACAGTTTTTATTTATTTTTGTGATATCAAGTAAACTTTTCTCACAAATTACAATGAACGTATCATTAACTAAATGACCTAAATCTAACAAATCCTCCTCCCTATGATTTAACTGCTGGCACAGTGGTTGAGTGTATACTATTCTAAAAAATGCAGGAAAACCAAAGCTGGATTAGACATATCTCCAGCGCCTCCATATCTGCCTTCATCCCTGCCATTTCCGAAGAGGCAAAATCCCACAAATTGCTTAGCCATTCCTGCTATGAGCTTTCCATCATGATCCCTAACAACTACTTTTATTCCATAGATATTCAACCCTCTAAATATAGCTGCATTGAAGTTCACCTTTAATGAATTTCTTGTTAATGTCTAAAAGAATTTGTCGGCAAATATTCGTTGATAATTTTTGGCACAATTTAGACATTGTTGTCAAAAACACCCTGTGCATGTTTTTCTCTTTTATCTCAAAATTTTCTTTTTTAACCAGTAGAAAGAATCAAACATCCATCTGTTCCTTACCTATATCTTGAATTTTAATTCAAACAAACTAGCTGCAAGGAAAAGAATAATAAGCTGGCATCATTTATGGACAATGAATCCAAAAACAAAAAAAAATTGAAGGGGATAAAGTAAAGACGAAAAAGCATGTGACTATGTTTTGGGAATTAAAGCAGAAGTGCTGCCTGTTCAAACTCGAAACAAACATGGAATTTCATTCCCATGTAACTGAATTCACGAAAAAAGAATAAAAAAGTGCAACCTTATTTGCAAACATTCAACTGGTGGCGAATCGATACCACTGATTAAGCTCTTATTCTTATCGCACAACACATATTTTGAAAACTTTTAGACACATAATTTGCACCAAAGCATTGAGGCATCATAATGCATAAGGGCTAGCTTTTAGTTCTGCGGCTTGGTTTCTGGCTGAGCATCCACAGCCTCACCAACATATAAGCATAATAGTTTCGGCCACAGCAACCATAGCGGCAATATCCGCTGCCACCATAACCACCACGCCCTCCATAGCCGCCACCTGGGTACCCTCCATATCCACCACCAGGGTACTTGGACTCTTTTAGGCCATTAGTACTCTTATCTGATGCTTTGTCTGCAAATGGTCACAGGATCATGTAGAATTTGTTACTTAGTGCACCCATTCTAGCAAAATCTTAACCAAAAAGAAGGCAAAAATGTAGATTAATTTATATCACGCAAATAAGTCTACATTTAACAGATATACAATTATTGAGAAAGGAAAAAATAAGTTCTTGAATGGATATCTTACTATTTTCAGCCAAATCCCTAGCTGTCACATCTGAGGCAATCATCAAAACTACAGCCAAAAGGCACAGGAAGAGAATTGCCTAGGGACCCATTTTTCTTTTACTCGCACACTTTGTTTATGAACTCAAGATTTGGTATTGACAATACTGGGAACGGTGAGGAAGCTGGAGAATTCTCTTCTCTATTTATAGGATGATTTACGTGGCATGGTTCACAAAGAGGGACAGAGGAAGAGATGGAGTATGCAAGGAAAGGTTCCGAACCCATGATTTAGTTAGCTGTTGAAGATACTTATGAATGCAATATCTGCTAGAAGATCCAACTTATCATAAATTGGAGTTCCTGTTCGGGAATTATATTAGATTTTCTTGTGGCATTATTGAAATCGATATTGGATGCATGTCGCAGCGCAGACAGTCGAGCATGTGCGCAGGACATTGCCCACTTACGCGGTGATGATTCACGATTTGCTAGTTTTACTCAAAGTTATGGCCCATGAGTGGATGTATATTGGATCTTCTAGTGGCATTATTCAAACAGGTTTTGCATACATGTCTGAAGAATTTCTAATTTCTGTATTTTTCCTAAGCTTTTTGGTATATATATATTTTTTTGTTAGCCTTCAAAAATATGAATTGACTATTTTGCCCCCTCCTAACATGATAAGTAAAAAACAATGGACTAACTTGGTCCAAGAATAAAAATTAAGGGATGACATTATTTTGAACTAAAATGGAGGGACAAATTGGCCCATTAATAAAATTTAGAGGACGATATTGCCTTAAAACTAGAAGGCTAAAATTGGTTAACTATAGAAGGGGTTAACTATAGAAGATGAGGGACTATTTGGGTCATATATTGTTATGACCCTAGATACTACTCACCAGAAGCATGAAGATTATTGTTGCTAACATGGCTTCCTTTTCATAGAGTTTGTTAGCAAGTTAGTTACTAGCTTGTTGTATATGTCTATTCTCTTATATAGTTAGTTGAGTATAGAAGGATCCAAAAAGAAATTTGTATAAATATCCTACAAAAGGCAGTATGGAGGGACAACGGATGTAACAAATTGCAGATTCCTTCTTTTCCTTCATTCTCTCTCTTTTTCTTCCTTCCCACATTTCCTTTCCCTCTACTCTTCTACTTCTTCTTCCGCTGTTACCCTTCCTTCAAATCTCCTACTGATCAAGTTCACTATAAGTGGTATCAGAGCTTCTGATCCTTGGATTAGGAAGCTAGAGCCAACATATCATCATGGCAGATGGAACACAAATGAAAACAATGGAGGAACAACTTCGCAGGCAAGAAACCAGAATTCAAGGAGTTATGGATTCCATGGCGACCGACAAGAAAAGCTTGGAGGACAGGATTGATGCAGTGAACGTTGAGCTGAGTAATAAATTGGACGTATTCATGGCGGCCATTTCTCAGCAATTTGCCAACTTGAGCCGTGGAAACAATGAGAAAGGGATATTAGGATCCCCAGAGGTAAGTAACTCAAGGAGCTCAGAGACGCTGAATCAAGAGCAGGTTGAAAGGAATGGCAGGAATGCCTTCTATACCAGTGTGCCCAAATTGGAAATTCCAGCTTTTAGGGGAGGAAATCCTAGGGAATGGATCAGGAAAATCAGAAGTATTTCTAGCTCTTACACATTCCCAAGGATCAATGGATGGAGATAGAGGAATTTTACCTGGACGACAAAGCAAATGTGTGGTATCAAGGTTTTAGATCGACTAGGAGTGATAAGGTAAAGTGGGTGGAGTTCTCTGAGGAATTGTGCAAAAGACTTGGCACCTTGGAGCAAATGGATCCAGTAGAGGAGTTTAACAAGTTACAACTCTCCTCCACAGTGTTAGCCTATCAAGAGAAATTTGAAGAACTGCTATCAGAGGTAATGATTAGAACTCCACACCTATCTGAAACTTATTACATTTCCTGTTTTTTGAGTGGCTTGCCAGAAGAGTTGAGATCAATGGTGAAGACTCACAACCTTGAGATGTTGTCCAAAGCATTTGAATTGGCAAGACTGTAAGAGAATGCTGTTGAAGCCTACCACAAGAAGTACAAATCTCATCAGAAAACCAACTCTATGGCGAGTGTTACACAAACTCCTGCTCACTATCACCTGCCTCATGCCAAGCCTGTCATTGCAAATGGTGTCAAGAAGCCAAGTCCTCAGAACTTCAAGAAGATCACACTAGCAAAAATACAGTACAGGAGAGAGCACCACTTTTGCTACAAATGTGGAGAGAAGTTTGGCCTGGGTCACCACTGTAAACAGAAGGAAATACATTTGGTAGTAGCAACAGAAGATGATTCTGAAGAGTTAGTAGAAGGAGAGGTGATTGGGTACCAAGGTGCACAATCTTCGAGAGGGGTAGAGAGGGCTATACATGCTTTAACTGGGAAGATGACTTACAACACTATCAAATTGCAAGGACTATTCATGGGGACTCAACTATCAATTCTGGTGGATGGTGGAAGTGCTCACAGTTTTGTCAAAAATTCTGTGGCTCAACTATTTCCAGGACTTGTCCAAACAATCAACCCTTTTAAAGTCAGGGTGGCTAATGGGGAGTACTTGACTTGTAATAAGAAGATTCCAGGCATGAGTTGGGAAATGCAAGGTAAACAGTTCACTTATGATATGTTTGTAATTAACTTGGAACCATATGACATGATCATAGGGGTAGATTGGATGGCTACACACAGTCCCATAACCTTTGACTTCAGATAGCTGAATATGTCGTTTGATAAGGAAGGAGAGCGGATACTATTACACGGGAAGTCTAAGGGGACCATCCTCGAGCTTCCTAGAGACAACTCTGAGAAGAGAGAACTGAGCACCAAAGTTTGGAAGCATGCCTGTGGTTTGAAGATGACTGAAACTCAGGTAAATCTTAGTTTTCAACAATCCCTTAATGCTTTGCTTGAAGACTACAAGGATGTATTTGGAGAGCCAAAATCCTTACCTCCCTCTAGAGACTATGACCACCAGATACCCCGAATACCAAATTCCAAACCTTTCAAATTAACACCCTACATACATCCTCACAACCCAAAAAATGAAATAGAAAAGCAGGTGAAAGAAATGCTCAATAGTGGCATTATTCAGCTTAGTCATAGCCCGTTTGCCTCTCCAGTTCTATTGGTGAAAAAGAAAGATGGAACTTGGAGGTTTTGTGTTGATTATAGACAACTAAACGACCTAACCATTAAAGATAAATTTCTAATACCTATCATAGATGATTTAATAGATGAACTTTTTGGAGCCAAACTCTTCTCCAAGATTGATCTAAGAGCCGGTTACCATCAAATCAAAATATATCTTACTGATATTCCAAAAACTGCCTTCAAGACACACCTTGGATTGTATGAGTTCACTGTCATGCCCTTTGGGCTTACCAACGTACATGCAACCTTCCAAAGCCTTATGAACCATGTATTAGAACCTTACTTGAGGAAATTTGTGCAAGTCTTTTTTGATGACATTCTTGTATATAGTCCAGATCCAGACACTCACCTTCGTCACCTCAAAACTGTCCTAGAAACACTCAAATCCCGCTCCCTATTTGCCAAGCTTTCCAAATGCATCTTTGGACACTCCCAAGTAGAGTATTTGGGACATATTATCAGTGGAGATGGAGTACTGGCAGATTCCTCTAAGGTTAGGACTTAGGAGCATGATAGAATGGTCTACCCCTACATCAATTAAGGCATTAAGGGGATTCATAGGGCTTACAGGCTATTACAGGAGGTTTGTGAGAGGGTATGGACTCATTGCCAAGCCACTTACAGAATTGTTGAAGAAGGATAAGTTTTGCTAGAATGAACAAGCTGAAATAGCCTTTCAGAGACTTAAGCAACTGATGATTAGCACTCCAGTCCTAGAACTTCCTAATTTTTCACTTCTCTTTGTTTTGGAAATAGAAGCCAGTCACAAGGCTTTAGGTGCAGTTCTGACGCAGCAAGGGAGGCCTATTGCTTTCATGAGTCAAGCTCTGGGGCCTAAGAACTTGGGCTTATCCATATATGAGAAGGAGCTGCTGTCACTTATCATAGCTGTGACTAAGTGGAAGCACTACTTGCTTGGAAGTCATTTTATCATCAAAACAGACCATCAAAGTTTAAAATACTTGTTAGAGCAGAAGATAACTACCCCCGTACAACAAAAAATGGCTCACTAAATTGTTGGGACTGGATTATGAAATACAATATAAGAAGGGGAGAGAAAACCTTGTGGCTGATGCACTGTCTAGGAGAGGCTATGAAGAAGACAGCTCTACTCACAGCCTTTCAATCATGAAACCTACATGGCTAACAGAAGTCCTGGAAAGTTACAAAGGGGATAGTACAGTCTCCAAGCTAACTAGTGCCTTGACCATTAAACCTGATTCCATCTCAAATTACTCTTTTACTGGTGGTTTACTCAGGTATAAAGGTAGGGTATACATTGGCTCTTCAGGGGGCTTGAGACAGAAATTGATAACTTGCTTTCATGAGTCACCAGTAGATGGACATTCAGGCAACTTGGGAACTTATCAAAGGTTGAAAGGATCTTTTTTTTGGCCAAGGATGAGGGGAGAAGCAAAAAAGTGGGTGCAACAATGTGATGTTTGTAAGAGAAGCAAGTCAGAAAATTGCAAATCACCAGGGCTGTTGCAACCCTTGCCCATTCCTGAACAAGCATGGCAATACATTTCCATGGATTTCATTGAAGGGTTACCCAAGTCCCAAGGATATGAAGGGATTCTGGTTGTCAATGACAGGTTCACTAAGTATTGCCACCTCATAGCCTTGCCACCGAAATATATAGCACAATCAGTGGCCAACATGTACTTTGAGAACATCTACAAGCTGCACGGATTGCCATTAAGCATTGTTTCAGATAGGGATAGGCTGTTTACCAGGTTATGCTGGCAAGAGCTATTTGGGAAGCTAGGCACTGAGTTGTACTATTCTACTACTTACCATCCCCAAATAGATGGTCAGACAGAAAGATTAAACAGGTGTGTAGACACTGATTTAAGGTGTTTGTGTTTCCGGTAACCTCACAAATGGAAGGCCTTGTTAGCTGCTGCAGAATGGTGGTATAACACAAACCATCACACAGCCTTAAAGATGACCCCATTTCAGGCCTTATATGGTTATCCACCTTCTCAATTAGGCATGGATGCCTTGGAAACCCCAGTGGCCGCCGTAGAACAATGGTTGGGGGACAAAAAGAAGTGGAACGACTTGCTAAAGGAAAACTTTGTAAAAGCTCAGAATCGAATGAAGCAGTTTGCTGATAAGGTCAGGAGTGAAAGGAGCTTTCAGGTAGGAGACTTAGTTTATTTGAAGTTGCAACCTTACAAGCAAACATCAGTAGCAATTAGAAGGAACCTGAAGCTATCCTCCAAATACTATGAACGCTACAGAGTTCTACAGAAAGTGAGAAATGCTGCCTATACATTGGAGTTGCCATCTAGTTCATTGATCCATCCAACCTTCCATGTTTCATTACTTAAACCTTTAACTAAGATTCATGAAGTATCTAAGGAACTTCCCTTAACTACTACAGATGGACTGTGACAGCCCCACCTTCCCCTAAGGCGAACCAAAGGGGTTAGCGGATTGCCTGCCCAACTCTCGCCAGGACTAACGGTTCGGTATAGAGCGATCTATTGCATTCCGGAACTTACGAACGCGCGTAAACAAGTCAAAATGTCAAAATAACAAAAATTAAAAAAAATATGAAATCCGAAGTCGGCCATGAATAGTAACCGACCCGTCAGAACCCAACTAAATATAAAGCAAACATTCACATCTTGAAACTTAGCATTTACAAGCCAAAGTGGCATACAAAAGTATTCAAAAGTGGATACATGTCTGGTTTGCCAAATCAAAAGAGAAACGGTCCCAAAAGTACATTTAGGGTTTCAATAAATGAGCTATACAAAAGATATGTCCAACTAGCTCAATTCAGCAACCAATTATCAATTGCAGTCCAAAAGTATTTATTTTCCTGTAAGGAAAACAAAAGGAATAGAGTGAGCTAATTACCCAGTGAGATAATACTACTCAAGCAACCAAGTTCATATAAGCATCAAGCTTTTCATTTCAATACATCAAAAGTAAACAAAGGCACACATTAATGGTGGTGATAAAAGGATACGGGCGGCTCTCAAGAGCCCTTTTCCCTCGTTTGCATTCTTGATCGGATCTCATTGACTCTCCGTCAATGTTTAAAAGTAACAAACCATAGACTTCACTTTACTTCCATTCCTTCCACCTAACATACCCCTACCGGGCCCGAACTCCAAACACTTGCACTATGGTATTACTCGAGTATACCGGAATCGAGAGTCTCTCATACTACAAGATTCCATATAACAGTCCCCAAGGTTCATTAATTGGCACGACCAAACCCTCGCCAGCTCGATTCAATCAATTACCAATGGGGTTGAACTCAATGGTAACAATCATGGTCGTTGGATACTCATCCAATCGACACCAAGTCAAGTACTTTTCATTTCATGTAACATTCCATGCAACATTCCAATAACATGAGAAATAAGTGAGAGTGATAAAGTACACCCTCACTTCAATCAATATCGATGGTGCAATAACATTTAACTCATCAAGTTCAGTATCAAAGCCATATAGTAACACACAAGTGAGTCGTACACTCACCAAGCTCGAAAGTGATATTTCATGCACTTCCGTCAAAGGAACGTCGTGAACTACCGTCACGCCCTAAAACACGCAAACAAGTACAATGAGACTCGATAACGAGTCATAAATCAATGCCAAATATTCCCAAAATAGGGTTCCATAAGCACACACAAGCAATAGAGGAAACCAGAAAATCCCGAAATGGAACTAGCTTTAACCCTGAAAAAAATAGTTTTTGACGTCATTTTCCGGTAATGGCACCAAAGGCATTACGATTATCGGATGAAGGTCTAAGACCCACCGTTTCGAAGCTAAGAGATAGGGATACAATATTGCAGAAGGTCACTCAGCCCAGTTTCGAGTGTAACCAGGTCAAAAATGCAAGATACTACACCAGAACCGCAAAAACAGATTCACAAATCGCATTCTGGTGTAAACATCATAAATCAGGCTATCCAAGTTCAAATCTAGAAATTCCAAAACCAGATGAAAGCTCAGAAATAGGGATACATTTCATCAGAAGGCCTCAACAACCAATTCGGAAGCATTCCTAACCAAAATAACCAATTATAGAAGCAATTCTCCAATTCGGGTAAAACCAGAACAGCAAGGGTAATTTCAACTTTTCTCAAGCTACGCTACTCCGATTGACCTGAAATTTTGTAGGCACCTCTAAAATATCATTCTATACAACTTTCATGTTTTAAGGCAAGGCCAATTCGGCCTCTAACTAGGATCTACAAAATCGGGCAGAATGTTATCATCATAAACCCTAAGTTTCCAAGATTTCTTCCAAAACAGAAATTGTTTGCAATTAACCACTTTTTCCACCTCATAGAGTCCTTAAACATCATTTCCAATCATCATATATAACCACACAATCATGTTCATATTAAAACAGAAAAATCCCCAAAAATTATAAAACTTCATCAATTCAACCACAAATCAAGAAATAATCCATAAATTTGCATCTCATACTACCACTAAGCATGATTTAAGCATCAATAAAGGGAGGAGAGTGGTTCTTCACAACCCACCTTAGAAACAAGAGAGAGAGAACAATTAGTCCTCTTAGCTTGCCAAATAACTCCACACAACACCTCACTATCACTTCCTTAATGTTTTCTATGGAGCAAAAACAAGAATCAATGGTTGGTTTTGATGATTTGGAGCAAAGCTTGGAGAGTTTTCTTCCTTTTGCTTAGAGAGAGAGAGAGAGAAAGAGAGAGGGAGAGCCGGCCACAATAATGAAGATTTTTGGCAATTTTTGGTTTATTTAAGTCAAAGGGTAAGACAAGAAATAATGGTCAAAAGTTCTCCCAACCCTATGGTGACACTTGTCACCTAATTAATGAATCTCTATCTCTTTGTTCCCTCTCACACCAATCCAAATAGCTTCCTCTAATTATCTCTTAACACCCGATAAATTAAACCCAGTATCCGAAACTTAACCTAGTTGGCCGAATTTTTCCGAACTTTTCGCACTAGTGGGTCCCACGTCCGGTATACGCTCTTAATTTCTCAAAACCTATTTGATACTAGAAAAATCATCTAAAAACTATATTTGCTCCTTAAAAAGATCTAGAATTTTTCCTTATCACGAAAATGCAGAAAACAAGCCATGAAAATAATAAAACCTAGAAAATGGGGAAAATTACGGGTTCTCACATGGACAAGTTAAAATTGCTCCTAAATGTGTGATAGCTACATAAGAAGTTATCCGGAAGAGGCAGAAAGTGGCTCAAGTGCTAAGCAAATGACTGAACCTGGGAACTAAGGATTCCACCTGGGAAGATGTTACAGTGATACAGTCACAATTTCTAGAGTTTCAGCTCAATCCTAGTGACTAGGATTCTTAAGGGAGGAGTATTTTTATGACCCTAGATACTAGTCACCAGAAGCATGAAGATTATTGTTGCTGACATGGCTTCCTTTTCATAGAGTTAGTTAGCAAGTTAGTTACTAGCTTGTCGTATATGTCTATTCTGTTATATAGTTAGTTGAGTATAGAAGGTTCCAGAAAGAAATTTGTATAAATATGCTACAAAAGGCAGTATGGAAGGACAACAGATATAACAAATTGCAGATTCCTTCTTTTCCTTCGTTCTCTCTCTTTTTCTTCCTTCCCACGTTTCTTTCCCTCTACTCTTCTACTTCTTCCACTGTTATCCTTCAAATCTCCTACTGACCAAGTTCACTACATATATCCATCAACTAATCATATTAAGCACCTTTACAATTAGACAAATGATATTAGCACTTCAACTAATATCGCAAGTACTTCACTTTTCTTTGATATTAATTAAACTGACAAATATGAACCTCATCTTGTGCCTGGCTTACTACACTTCCCTTGTTCCCTTCCTTAGATTCTCATTATTTCTACTCTTTTCATAGCTACTGCCTGACCACCTAAATCAGTCCCGCTAATGCAAATGTGTACCAAATCTCTAAATTCTAACAACCAAAACTTTCGTTCCGTTACCATATTCTCCTTCATCCTTGGTTGATGATCTTACCACAACTATTAGAATTTGAAACTTCACTTGTGAAGGTGTCGCTTGTTTTCAATTTGAAGGATAGTCTTATGTTTACTGAAAAAAAATTAATGTATGTACTGTAAAATGCATTACCAATTGGCCATTTTATTGCACAAGATCAGCACTTAATTAATTTGTGCAATTTGATTTTTGTTTAGTTTCTTTCATAATTGTAGTACTATTTTGAGAAGATTATTTAAGAGAGATGGATATAGTCGTTGAACCTAATTATGGTTCTTGTCATGAGTTTTGTGGTTTCCCTATAAATTAGGTGCGTTTGTTAACTTTATGGATTCCTTAATTCCATACCATTATACCATAAATTTTCGGTCTTGTAAGAGGATCAAAAGATATCCCAACAATTCTGGACGAGAGAAGGGTTTGGCTTGGTGTTGGTAAGTTGCAAAGTTCTTGAAGGTGAACTTTGGAACAACGCTTGTGGTTGTCTAAACTAGAAAGTGTGCAAAAAAAAAAGCTTGAAGGATAGTCTTAAAAGCTTGGGGCAAATTTGTCGGTTCAAGTAACATAAAAGAAACGTGAAGTGTTTGATACTTTTTTTAGAGTGCCAATTTGTTTGGATTCAAATGTTTTTGAAATTCTTAGTTTTTTATGTGGAATCTTCAATAACAGTAAAAAATTGACTCCAAAAACAACTTCAAAAACACATCTAGACATACTAAAATAAAAAAATTTTAAAAAATTCTTATCCTCTATTTTCCTTCACACACTACCATCTGCCATCAGCCACCACCGGCCAACATTGTTGGTAGTACCATCATTTTTTTCCCTCTCTCTCTCTCTCCTCTCTCTTCCCTCTTCCTCTCCAGCGGAAAACATTCCCCAACAATGGCAGGCCAGTGCAAGATGCGACAGGAGAGCTCGTCGGATTCTTCCAATCCGGTCAAATTAAATTTCACACTGGGGATTTGAAAGTCCCAAAAAAATCAGATGGCTAGGAGAGATGAAAGGCAAATCATGCACTGTCGTTGCTTCGATTCTCACTGTTTCCACAGTGGCTCTCTCCTTCTTCTTCTTAGGTGACCGCAACCTCACATTTGCCACCTCTTGTCCCAATCAGGTATTGATACACACACACATACACACACACACATATATATATATTGTCTATGTTATTATTGTTGAATTTGTTGGTTAATTGATTTTCACTTTGAATCTTTGCACCCTAAGAGATCCTTTGTGATTATTTAACCAAAAAAATTAAGAAATAGATATCTTTTGAAGCATGAATTTTCACAATCTTCAAGAAATAAGAGGGGAAAGAGTTTGGGGGAGAAGGAAAGTCAAGAAATGATGCAGTTTTTGTGCCAAGGAAATGGTGGTACTAGTTCTTTAAGATTTCGTTGTTTCAAAATTCATAAATAAAAGAGAAACCCATAATTTATCTGTGATTTTGAAAACTTTTTTTAATTGTGATTCGAGATTGATGAGTGAGGAGAGAGGGAGGGGAAGGAGGAGGAAGGAGAGAGGCAGGGGAAGAAGGAGGGAGAAGAGAGGAGGAAGGGAATAGTGGAGGTGAAGGAAGGGAGGGCGGTGATGGTGAAGTTATTTTTCAAAATTTTAAAATGCCTTACTAAAATTTTAAATCTCAAAAATACCCCAAAATACACCCCTTCCCTATAAACACCTTCAAAGATACCCCCAAAAATACCTGACCATCTATTGCAAAAGTTTTTCATATACATTACTACAATAAAACTTTTGAAAACTACCTCCAAAAATAGCTAATTCAAATGAAACCAATAATCTGCCTATAATTATGTTAAATAATGTAAACAAATATATAAAGCACTGCTACTATTCACTTGATAAAAATTCTCTTCCGTGCAATTCTTGTGTTAAAATCTAGTTCTTTTAAAGCTACATTTTTTAATTATTGAATCTTAAAAATTAATATTATATCTTTTTATTTTGTCATCAATATCTCTTCATATGACAATATGTCTAATTTTATGTTTTTTCACTAGAATATTAATTACTAGACTAAAAGATAAAGAAAATCAATTATAGTACTACTTCATATTGTTTATTTAACTCGTAAAGAATTTATCGTGCTCATTAATATGAATCACTTATTTTCACAAGCAAATTATTTATTATGCTCAATATGCCAATCTCTGTTATTTAACTAAAAATAAAAGAACAAAACTGAGCAAATATTACAAAATTGATATACTAATGCATACATTGCTTCGCTATTTATATTGGTATTTGGTCACCAAAAACTGCTAGTGAATGCTACTTAATTTTCTTGCTAAACATATATGGCGAAATAGAAGATGGTTTAGTTACATATGACCAAGAAACAAATAGATCACGTTGTAAATTCTCCCAATTTTCGTATTGTTACTAAAAGTAGATAACTTGTTACAAGCACAATTCTATGAATTCTTCAAATTATCCTCATCGTCTCATATTTTAAAGCATTCTCTTTATAGGAATGTTGCATTTTCCACATGTACTATTTCTCTATTTTGAGGCTTGGCTAAAGGTTCGAGCAGCGTGCACGGCTCTTCTACTAATGTAGATGAAGAGGAAGATAGAAATAAAGTCAGCGAAGTGGGTTGTGATAAATTCAGATCGAATTTTCCATTGCCCAACGCTTCTTTATCTCCTCCACCATTTAGTTTATCCTCTCCTCAACTTGGTTCAATTTAGGTTCATTTAGTTTACCTCCATCATTTAGGTTCATTCAATCCAAACTCTTTATTCGATTAACTAAATAAAGAAGCTAAACTACTTAAATAATATACAGTTAATACATTGATACATAAAATATATGATCTATTATTCCATAAAAGTTCATGCATACCTATGATCTGGAATATGACATTAATTCATGCATACCTATGCCCAAAATCAAATTTATACAAGGACAGACTTTGCAAAGGATCAAGATTCCAAAGCAATGGCTATTAATTGATAGAAATTTTATTTTAAAAAATTATTATTAATGGAATTGGAAATTGTGTGACATTTATAGGTTTAAAAAGTAGTGAAGAAAGAATTTCATGAACCTGGAGAAAAAACTTTAATGAATAACCCACCTGTCTATTCTTTTACCTCTTTGAAGGTCTCAAGATTCATATCTACAACTTTTTTTTTTGTGAAATAGAAAATTTTGATTAAAAATATTGAGAAATCAGAAAAGCTTTTATAGTGATGCCAAACTAGAAGAACTTTTTTTTGGCACGTCACACGCACGCTCATACTAAATTCACTACTAATTTCAAAAATTAATATAAAATGCACTATATATTTTAATCTATTGATGAGAATAAGTTTTTATTTTGTTTATTTAGTTGTTGGTCATAGGTATAAACCTAATGGGGTAGTGGTAGTAATGAGTAAACCAAATTAGAATAGTGTTAAATCATTATGCATTAATATTACAAATTAATGTTGCCAAATTATAGCTTCTTATAGTTTCCAGTCTCATTTCTTTGGCATTTCCTTGCAAAGCATGATGATTATATGTGCTATCCGTAATAAACAATTGGTAAAAGAAATATATTAGCGGAGAACATTACCAGATGAAATATTTTCACGCGACTCGACTGATTATCATATGATCACATATCCTAGAGAAACCATATTCCAAAAAACTACTTCATATTTCCAATAAAGTATCATTTGAATGTTTTGAGAGATATGATAGAGCATCTGCAAGAAGTCATAAAACATTAGTTTATTTATGCCCAAAATTTCATATCCATAAACTCGTGCTTTATAGAGAAAGCATCCAAACATTGATCAAGAAAAGTCTCCCTATCAAATTGAATTTTCTCAGCACAAGACATAGCTATATAATTGGAACAAACAGTAGATGAGAAGCTCGCACTATTAGTATCATGCTCAAAAAAAAAAGAAAAAAGAGCAAAAAAATCATGATCACTATCATGGTTTTTTTTTTTAAATATAAAACATTATAATTTCATTAAAATCTACACTAATGACAAAAGTTATATCATCAATCACACACATATATCAAAGAATATGTCCAAGAAAAATGAATACTACCGATCAAAAGAACAAATAAAAATTAAGATAAAAAATATCACTATCAGTATCATGGCTATTCAGCATAGCCACATTAGTAGATGGTCATGATAATTAATCACAATTCCTAATTGAAGGAAAAGATAAAAGCAACAAGAAGATTGACTGATTGGAATTGGACGATGGAAAGCTATTGGAATAGAGTGATCAAATGGCTGAAATTGAGAATTAGAAATTGGAGGCAAGAGTATTCTACTTCTTTGACTAGATTGAATCGAGGAACATCATATCCATGAAAGAGTCTTTGGAGTTGAAAAGAATCAAGGATTTTGAGGAGAAGGGGGGAGTAATTCTGACGTTGGTTTCAATTAATCTGTAATAGATTATCATATGATTCATTTCCTTCTGCAATTGTTGTCTCTTCTTACTATAATAAACCATTAGCATCTGGGAAGAAGCAATTAATATTTTGCATGCTAGACGATAGAACGTGCTACAATGTTCTATGTTCTTGGTGTATTGGCTACTACACGGTCTCATCTTTCTCCAGTCCTTTTTCCATTGAAGTCCACTCTCCTATCCTCTTTCACTGCAGCTAGTAGTCTTGTGTTGTTGAATTACTTTACAAATATAACATAACCAAAGATTCAAAGTTTCTTTGATTTTGAAGCTCACAATGTCTGTGATCATAGTACGTACTACTCTTATAGTGTTTGTTTGGGCAAAAATCTTTTGTGCGTGAAATGTGACATTCAACATTTCAACCTAGTAATTTTAGGCTGTTCATGTTACTTTGAAATAAAAATATTATTTGAAAAAAGAGAAATATTTAAACAATAATCGACAAATTGATAGCTTTATAAAAATTTATTAGTGTTAACAAAATTTTCTAAATTTATGAAAATATTGTTTGACCAAGGCAAATATATATGGGCTACATGATTATGAAGCTTAGGTTTTATTGAAATGGTAATCTAAGTAGATTTTAAAGCAAAATTCAAGCAAGAGATAAGAGAGGGTTTGAACACTAATATCTCTGTAGATCGAGAATGAAGGGAGATGAGAGAGACATCGAGGACCAAAGGGAAATGGACTCTTTAAAATTGAAAAGCCTGCATAAGGGTAAAAAAAATGTCAGTGCAAAAACTTGTCTCCTTGAACATAGTTCAAGACATTGGCACGATAATAATCATAGAGCGAGTCTAGGACTTTAAACAACGCATACTCATGGTGGCGAGGCTTTTGGAAACGAGGTGCTATGTATTTTGTTGTCCAGCAACAATTCTCGGTTTTCATTAATCAATATTTTTTCCGAAACAAAAGACCAATTGAACATGACAAACATCGATACAATTCAAAACTTTTATGAGCTACATTATGAACCGTTGTCTGCATGTGCATTTCAAATACGAGTTCTTCTATAATGAGTTTTATGCAACAAAAAATGTAAAAGGATGTCTAAGAGCAAGGGTATAATGGTCAATAAATATATTTTGATAGGGTAAGGAAAAACATATTCTCTCTATGATTTTGGTCATGATTAGTATCTACAGCCTAGAAATTCAAAAGATACAGAACTGGGTCAATCTCTTTACAAGGGCCCTTCCATCTTCTGTTCTTTATATGATCGTTATCTCTCCTCTTGGTATCTCTCCTGCTCCATCCAAGTCAACCACTCTCCTCTTCTCTTTCACTACATTGTAGATGTCTTGGATATGTAAACAATTTGGTATAATTACCAAATTACTAAAGTACTCATTTGGTTTGATAGTTTTCAAATAAAACTTTTTAGCATATTGTGTTAACACATTTGCCAATTATTTTTTTATCTGACGTACATCATATAGCTATAGTAATTTCATTTGGAAAAAAATTATTAAAAATACTAATCCTAAGGATTACTAGATTCACGTGTTCCTATGAGTTTGAATCCACAACATCTACGATCCTAGTACTATTATTATGGTATTTGTTTTGCGAAGATCTTTCGTGCATGAAACGTGCCTTCTAATATTTCACCCTAGTTATATTTTGGAAAGCTCATGTTGCTTTGAAATGAAGCTTTTATTGGAATCAAAAAGATATTTAATACAATAGGCCATATAATGATAGCTTCAAGGAAATCTTATTTACGAATTTGAAATTTTCAATATTTAAGGAAAGGATTGTTTGTCAAAGCCATTTGAAGAAAATTTTTTTAGCAAACATATATCGGCCGATTATCATTAAGTTCAAGATTTGTTGAAATAGGAATCTCAATAGATCTTAATGGGGTATTTAGGGAAGATATAGGAGAGGTTAAAAACAAAAGTTCTCTGTAGTTTGAGAGTGTCCCAAATGAATATGAATAAGGTCAAGAGAAACAAAAATAACAATAAAATAATTCTAATTATGTGGTGATGTTTTCTTTTGGAGAGAACTGTAGGAAGTTGCCATTTGGGGAAAAGCATGTTCTCATTCATTAGTATTTATTTTCTATTTTTCTATACTAGTTTGACACTGAGGAAGAATTGGGATTAAGAAATGAATGAAGGGTTGTAATTTGTCATTTTGCTAATAAATGCTCCTCCTTGATTTTACAAATGTTCCTCAAAGAAGGGAATTGGAATTGAACTTTATGCAAATTAAAAAGCTTGCAAATGGTTAAAACAACAAAAATATCGAGACAAAACTCTTCTCATTCAACTTAGGGTTTGTTTGGGGGGTGTTTTGTAGGTGGCTTTTAATAGATAAGTATTTTTATAGGTTTATCTACAAAAACCCTCTAAAAATATCCCAAGTTTAAAATGCACACCACAAAATATCTCAAAATACCTCAAAAATTTAAAATTTTTGACCTTTTTCTTTTTCCTTATCTTATCTCAGCCTACCAAAACCTCCATGGGTCAGAACCTCCGCTGGCATCTTTTTTTACTCTCTCTCTCCCCATCTTTTTTCTTTCTCTCCCTCTTCTTCTCTCTCCTTTTTTCTCCTCCTCCTTCTTCCCTGTTTTCCTTGCCACTCATCTGCCTTCAACTGCCCCCTTCAATGTCGCACGACTAAAGATAGTCACACGATCAAATTTGTTAATCTCAGTCTGTAACTTTTGATAATTACAAAACAAATGAATGTTACTAATGATCTCTCAATAGACCTTTTCAGAAATGGAGCAAAACAGGTTCAAAAGTTAAGCATAAAGGATGCTGAAGCCGCTGTCGGACGCACAAAAAGACTGGATCGGACGTCCGACAACCATTGCGCAACTTCGGACGCATGAAGAACTCCACCCTCGGACGTTCGAAGATATTAAGTCATTCCTTCTAAGCTCACTGACCTCGATCGGATGCACATCATCAGAGCACCGGACGTCCGACAAACATTGTAACACTTCAGACGCAAAGCTTTGGAGGCATCGGACGTCCGAAAGAATTGAAGAAGAATTCTCAGTTTCACTTCATACTTTCGGACGCATACACTGAAGGCACCGAACGTTCAAAACAACTCAAGAAGATTTCTCGAGTTCACTGCCCACGTTCAGACGTAAGAAATTAGTCTACCGGACGTCCGATACTGACAACGGTTAGTTGACTCTTTAGCTGCCTTCTATCCGTTGGGAGCATTAATTGAAGAACTTTTTGGTCTCATATAAATAGAACAAAGTCAACTACTTCAAAAAACTTTTGCACATTGAGACTACATCAAATCAAGAGTGATTTTAATAGGAAAATACTCTTAAAAGGAGATTTGTAATCTTAATTGTGAAAATTTCGAGAAGCTTTTCTAGTGTGATTCAATTACTTCAATAGTATAGGTTTGTGAGGGTTATCCGAGTGATAGTAACACTTCCTTGCTTAACCAAGTGTGGCTTGGGGCAAGGAGGAAATGATCCTTCTTTTGTACACAAAAATTGGTTGTAAGTTGACCAGCTTGAAGAAACTTGCTCACTAAAGTGTTATTCAAACTCAAGAGGAGTTTGGCATTTGGTTTAATATTCTTTCTCTTTTACTTACTGTCTTACTATATAAATTGCTCATCTCTTCTACTCACAAGCACTTGTGCTTTCTCATTAATTGCTTCATTGTGTGGTCTTTTAGAAAAAAAAGGCAAGTACTCAAAAAGTGACTCACAACTTGGCTAGTTTTTTAAACTACTTAATTCACCCCCTCTTAGGTTGTTTTCGATCTTTACAATTGGTATCAGAGTTTGGTCTCCTAGAGATTAAGCTCAATCGGTTTTGGAGTAAAAATGACAACCAACAATGCCATATTTTTTGAAGGACAATCCGTCACTAGACCCCCAATGTTTAATGGATCAAATTATGTGAGTTGGAAGAAAATAATGATTATTTTCTTGCAATCTATTGATATCGAGCTGTGATTTATCGTCAATGAAGGTCCAGATGATGCCTCTATAGTTGATGAAGTCACTCATAGACCAAAACTTAGAACAAGAGATAAGTTGACTGGTGATAGTAGAACCCACCTCACTTTGAATGTCAAGGCCATGAATGTGTTATACTGACGTGCGCGGGGTATACATATATAATAAGTTCATCCACAATCAAGTTTTACATTTATAATTTCTAAATACCCCACATGCAATTTATCGCAAGTATATGAATCGTGAACGAATATAGGGTATTAAGGGTCGATCCCACAGAGAAGATTGCAATTACCGGTGTTTTTCGAACTCTTTTATTATCTAGACTACCATAAATATTAAATTAATGAAAATAACATTAGAAAACTCCTAAAAATATGGAATTCCTTACTACTCTTGCAAATGAGATTACTGGTTAAGTGAATGCTATTATCTTGACTAGTTATGGCGTAATTTCCTAATGTATGTGAAACCTACTCTCGTAGTGAATCAATTATACTTGTAACTAAATCATATCTACTCTCATGGTTATGAATTAATTATAAGTTCATTTCTTCTATGAAATTACATGAAACAAGTCACTAAAGTCACATAGGTGCACCTCTACTTTCGTGAGTGAACTCCCTATGTTTATCACTTCCTTGAACTAGTGTTAATTTTTAATTCTCATTGCAAATTTAGCACCTTAGATAATCACAATTAATGACCAGTTAATTATGATTAGAATATCAAAAGTGATAAATAACTTACTCAAAATAATATCACCAAATAACCAAATAAACATCATTAACAAAATATGGAAAGTTCATCCATATTCTAGGCATTAACTTTAAAAATACATAATAAACATAAAATCCAAAACTTGTATATTAACCATACATAAGCATCTAATAAAAAAGATAAAGAGTTGGAGAAGAGATAACCCATGTCACTTGAGCTTCAACTCTTCCTTCTTCATCTCCATCTTCATCCTAATCTAGCTAATATACAAGAAGGAAGGACTAACTAGCTAAACTATCCTACACTAAGGAAATGGAAGAACTACATTTTTGTGGTAATTCTTACACTCTCCAAACTCCTGCAAAAATTGCTAGCCCCAGAGAATATGACCAATCTCAGTTTTTATCCTAAAATTCTGATATCCTCCCTTCACCTACCGTATTTTTCTTCTCCCCTTTGATTCTCTAAATCTGGTGTTAACCAAGTCAACAAAACAAAGTTCCAGCCTCTTGATTCTACCATATATTTTTTACATGACAATAAGCTATTTTTCTTCATTTGTGCATCAGAAACATGTGCAGCCTACGTTTTCTCTCTAACTCTAGCTGAAAAGTAGTGTGAAGATGAGAAAAATAGCTGAGCAAACTGCAAAAATTTGGCTGCCATACGCGTTTTCACTTTTGATCTCACTTCAACTGTAATTTTCTCTTTGATAGCCACCGAACTGACTATTATGTAAAACACAAAAGTTGTAGCCCTTTGAATTAACGTTCTAATGCTTCAAGAATCATCTAATTTGGAGATCGGTGGACGAAGATATGGTGGAAATACCATAGACTGGTCAATTCTAGGCTTCAGCTTTCGACCATCCAGATAAGTTTATGTGTTTTGACTTTTTGACCAAGAAAACGGCTGAATTGGACTTTGATGTCTTCATACCAAATATAGATATATCTCTTAGCTTGAAAATCGTATCAAGATCACCTCGATCCGATCATTGTAACTCAAGATATAGTCAAAATACCAAGATATGTCGAAACTGTCTTTACTTGAATTCCCTCAATTGAATGTTTTGTACTTCATGCCTTCTTTAAATCACTTCAATTCATCAATTATCATCCAATTTTCTTCTCAATTCACTCCAACTGATGATTGAGTTCTTAAACCTACAAAAACATGAAGTTCTTTCCGTTAAAATCTATATAAATACAATTTTTACCAATTAAAGCGCAACATAGATATCTTGACCAAAACCCTAGTGAATTAACTATAAAATTAAATAAAATACACCAAAATTAACTAATAAAATATACTAAAAATACATAAAATATCCACTTATCATATACAGTACTCTAGATTCAAATGAGTCTATTAGAGTCAAAGGTTGTAGATCTGCAAAAGAGATTTGGGATAAGTTTAAAGAAATCCATGAAGGGAGTGAAAATGTAAGAGAACAAAAGAAATCAGTACTAGTTACTAAGTATGAATCTTTTAAGATGGAACCTCATGAAAACATTGATAAAATGTATTATAGATTCAATGATCTCATTAAGGATTTAGAAGTGTTGGAAAAGAAATATTCTCTAGGCGAAAAAAACAGAAAAATTCTGAATATTTTATCCAAGGATTGAGAGAGTAAAGTAACTGCCATTGAAGAACTAGAGATTTAAATTTCATACCTATTGAATCACTTATTAATTCTCTAATCTCTTATGAGCTAAAACTCAAGTCCAAGGTGCAAGAGGAAGAAGATGCAAAGATGAGAAAGAGTATTGCTCTAAAAGTCTCGCAAGATGAAGATGACTCAGCTTCCTTGGATGGAGAAGTTATGAAAGTTGATGATAGTAATATTGCACTCATCACAAGAAAATTTAAAAGAATTCTTAACAAAAGAAGATTCAGAAAAGGAGGACCTAGCAATCCATTTTCAAATCAGTTCAACAACTCAAGAAACAAAGGGAAGCAAGAGTTTAATAAAAAGCAAACTGACAAATGCTTTGAGTGCGGCCAACTTGGACACTATGTGAACGAATGTCCAATGAAGAAAAAGAAGGAAGAAAAAATTGAACGAAAATCAAAGTTTAACAACTTTCAGATTACTTGGAATGACTGCAACTCAGAAGGTGAAGTTGAAGAAAAAGAGGAATCTGCCCATATGGCTTTCATGGCTATTGGTGTTGATGAGATAACTACTTGTAACTCTCAATTTGATAGTGATGATGAATCTGATGATGATATTAATTCATTTATGGAAAGACTGCATAATAACTTGAAAGAATCCTATGCTAGAAACAAAGAACTAAAACAAAAGATCAATTTTCTGATTCAAGACAATGCAAACCTTTTTCGACAAAACAAGAATCTGATAAATGAAAATAAAATCCTGAAAATGATTGAAAATGATTTACATGCTGAACTTGATAGAAAAACAAACTTCTGTGACATGCTCAAAAATGAACAACGAAGTTTGAAAAGAAGAATGGATGATCTTGATCAATTGCTTCAATATAAGAAACAAAATTGTTTTCAAAAGAATGATACAAAACGTCATTTTGGCATTCATGAGAAAAGGTTGAATTCAAGTGCAAACGAGTTTACCATTTATAAGAGAAGACAAATCAGATTTCTTAAACTTGTCCATGCGAGTAATTCACTGACTATGTGCAGATTTTGTTGTCAAATTGGTCACATGAAAAGTAATTGTTACGTAAGGAAAAATATGAGAAACGACATGAAATGCATGTGGATAGTTAGACATAATGTTAACTCTCAAGTACCCAAAAAATAAAGGATACCAAATATTATCTTGTGAACTCTTGTGTAGGTGAATCTGGTGAATATTATTAAGGAATCAAAATGGTTCATAGATAGTAGATGTTCAAGACATATGACTGGTGATCCATCACAATTTATTAAGCTCAAACCGAAATCAAGTAGAAAAGTAACATTTGGAGATGACAACAAAGCTAAAACAATTGGAGCAAGAGATGTTGGTAAGGATGGTCAAACTTTTGTTCACAATGTTCTCTTAGTTGACAATCTGAGTTATAACTTGTTAAGTGTTAGTCAATTATGTGATAGAAATCTGTTTGTATTATTCAAAAAGTATGAATGTCTTGTTCTTGATTCAAAGTTTAATCCTATTTTCAAAGGAAAAAGAATTAATGATATTTATATAGTCGTTCTTGAAAATGTTGATTCTTCTAACTTTAAATGTCTTAAAGTTGCAAATGAAGACCCTTGGTTGTGGCATAGAAGGTTTTGTCATTTCAACATAAATTTGTTAAAAGAAATTTGCAAAAAGGAGCTTGTTAGAGGTTTGCCAAAAATTAAGTTTGAAAAGGACAAAATTTGTGATGCTTGCCAATTTGGAAAGCAAGTCAAAGTTTCTTTTAAACCCAAGAAATGTGTTTCTACTACAAAACCTTTGGAACTTTTACATCTTGATTTATTTGGTCCTACACAAACTGCTAGCTTAGGTGGCAAAAGATATTGCTTTGTTGTTGTTGATGATTATTCTAGATACACTTGGGTGATATTTCTTGCATACAAAGATGATACTTTCAAAAACTTTGTTTCATTATTTGCAAAGGTTCAAAATCTGATTGGGTTGAAAATCATCAAGATCAGAAGTGACAATGGCTCATAATTTCATTTTTGTGGCTTTCCAGAATTTTGTGATAACAATGAAATTACACATGAATTTTTTTTTGCAAGAGTTTCTCAACAAAATGGTGTTGTTGAAAGAAAGAGCAGAACACTTCAAGAAACTGCTAGAACAATGTTGAGTGAATGCAACTTGCCAAAATATTTTTGGACAGAGCCATAAATACAGCTTGCTATACTATGAATAAAGTTCTTTTAAAACCAATCTTGAACAAAACTTCTTATGAGTTGATGTTTGATAAAAGGCCTGTTATTGGTTATTTCAAAGTTTTTGGTAGCAAATGCTTCATTTTAAACATCAAGGAACATTTTGAAAAGTTTGATAAAAAATTTGATGAAGAAATTTTCTTGGGGTACTGTGAAAATAAAAGAGGTTTTAGAATCTATAATCGAAGGACTCTGGTTATAGAGGAAGCTATACATATTATTTTTGATGAATCTAATGGTGATATTTTCAAAAGTTGTGGTGAAGATGATGATGCGGGTGTTCAAGAAGAACAAAAGAAACTCACTATCAATGACCAAGACATTACTTCACCAGAAGATGATTCAAAGGAAGATGATTCTCAAGTTAGTCCAGCACTGGAAGACAATGACAGGAATGTTAGTACACCGAACGATCTTCCAAGAGTTTGAAAATTTGTTCAAAACCATCCTAAGGATCTCATCATTGGTGATCTATCCGAGAAGGTCAGAACTCGTTTCTCCACCAAATAATTGTTGGATAACTTGGCCTTAGTCTCACTTTTTTAACCCAAAAATGTCATTGATGTCTTGAAAGATGAAAACTGGATTGTAACTATGGAAGAGGAATTAAATCAGTTGACATTAGTCGATAGACCTCAAGATCATCCTGTCATTGGCACAAAATAGGTGTTTAGAAACAAATTGAATGACAAAGGTGAAGTAATAAGAAACAAGGCCAGACTTGTAGTTAAGGGATATGCTCAAGAAAAAGAAATAGATTTTGATGAATCATTTGCACCCGTAGCTAGGTTAGAACCAATTAAGATGTTTTTGGCCTTTGCATGTTTCAAAAATTTTAAACTATTTCAAATGGATGTTAAAAGTGTTTTCTTAAATAGCTTTATTGATCAAGAAATATATGTTGATTAACCTCCTGACTTTGAAAATGAGACTTATCCAAATCATGTGTTTAAATTCTCAAAAACTCTGTATGGATTAAAACAAACTTCAAGAACATGGTATGAGCGCTTAAGTGATTTTTTGATTGAAAATGATTTTAAAAGAGACATTGTTGATATCACTATTTTCACTAAATATAGTTCAAGTGATCTTTTAATTGTGCAAATTTATGTTGATGATATTATATTTGGTGCTACTAATGAGAGCTTGTGCAAGAATTTTTCTATAATTATGCAAAAAGAGTTTGAGATGAATATGATGGGAGAATTAAATTTCTTTCTTGGGCTCCAAGTGATTCAATCCCGAGAAGGAACGTTCATTAATCAAGCAAAATGCACCAAGTAGTTGCTCAAAAGATTTGGAATGAAAGATTCAAAACAAGTTAGAACACCTATGTGCATATCTACCAAGTTTGACAAGGATGAAGAAAGTATAAAAGTTGATGAAAAGAAGTATAGAGGTATGATTGGTAGTTTGCTTTACTTAACTGCTAGTAGACCTGATATGATGTCTGTTGTGTGCTTGTGTGCTCGTTTTCAATCTTGTCCAAAGGAATCTCACTTGAATGCGGTAAAAAGAATTCTTAAATACCTAAAAAAACTTTGAATTTTGGCTTATGGTATACTAAGTGTCATGAATTTCCTTTATGTGGATACTCGGATGCTGATTTTGGTGGTTGTAGAATAGATAGAAAGAGTACAACGGGTATATGTAATTTTCTTAAAAATTGCTTAGTATCTTGGTTTAGCAAGAAACAAAATGCTATTACCTTGTCTACAACCGAAGCGAAATATGTAGCCGCCGGAGCTTGTTGTGCTCAATTATTGTGGATGAAAAACACATTGAATGATTTTGGATTAATGTATGATTGTGTGCCTATGTATTGTGATAACACTAGTGCCATAAATTTGACAAAAAATTCCATTCAACATTCTAGAACAAAGCACATAAACATAAAGCATCATTTCATTCGTAATCTTGTCCATAAGGGTGAAACTTGTGTTCAATATGTCTGTTCAAAAGATCAAATTACTGATATTGTCACAAAAGCCTTACCACTGGATCAATTTGTCGTTGAGAACAAAATTGGGCATTTCAGAAAAAATATTCTAAAAATTCTCTGGTCACTCTTTATCGGACGTCCGATGTGTTAAAACGGACGTCCGATAGTGTTTTTCATCATTGTTCCAGAAAGTTCTGGTTCGGAAGGTTGTGTCGGACGCCCCACTTCGTTTGGCCGTCCGACACTCGAAAGAAAAATATTATAAAGCAGTTTTCTTTCTCATTTATTTTACTCTCAACCACTATATTGGATACAACTCTTCATATTCTCCTATATTCAAAATTCATCTCATCTGTGATCAAGTTCCAAGAAATTGAGTTGTCAAACACCATTACACTTCTATTGCCAGTTCATTACCCCTCATAACTTCCTCTAACTGCCAACTACCCCATAAATCCCAATTCTCATCCGAAACCCTAACCACTCAATTTTCACTATTTGTGGTCGATTCAAGCAGTCATTGCAGTTCATCTGTACTCGTAGTTCATTTCATTACACACTCGAATCATACTCTGCAACAAAATCATCTTGCATTGCATCATGGTGAAAACTAGAGAAGGTCTGTCAGTGCCGGACACACCACAAGGTTCAAGTTAAGGGATGAAAATATTGAAATTGTTGAGCCATCCACCACTAAATCTCCAAAGAGAGGAACAGAGAAACATGGTGAAAAAGGGAAAGGTTCGGTCCAAAAGAAACATTCAGAGGAGTGGCAGACTGCTGAGCAAACCGAGGAACAGCCCACTGCATTGCCTCCAGTCAGTGACAGTGAAAAGGAACTGGAGCAGCCCATTAATGCTGATGCATCCGTCACGAAATCGCCCAGAAAAATGATGGAATCTCATAGTAAAAAAGGAAAAAGGTCCGCTAAAAGTAAAGGGACTGCTCAAACTAAGGAAAGGCAAACTGCTGATCCTTCTACTGAGCAAAATGCTGAAAATCAGCAAGCCCCTGAGTCATCCACCAGAAAGTCACCACGAACAAGATCTGGTGGACAGACTGATGAACCTGCTGCTCAACGAAGTGCAAAGAAGAAACGAGTTGCCAGGGAGCAACCTGAGGCTCAAACTGCAAAGGAACCTACCTTTTACCCAAGTTCATTGATGATGATGTCAGGGAGAGGTTCGAATGGATCTCGCAGAAAGGTTTCATCACTCAGAGGACTATCATCCCTCACGAATTCCGTAAGCTTGATCTTGAACCAACTCTTAAGCTTTTTGAATTCCAAAAATGGACTTATCTTCTGACCATTCCAAACACATACTATCCTAACATGCTTTACTAATTCTTTGCCAACAATAGGAAGGGTAGATCACACACTGATCTAATCTCATGTGTCAATCTGTTGATATAGAGTTGAACCCTGACATTGTCAACACTATTCTGAAAACCAAAATTGAAGATAGTTTTAAAGAAAAAATTGTAAACTTCTTTTCATATGAAGAATTTTCTTCTGCCTATCATCATTTTCATGTTGCTAAACTGATGACTTATTTTCAAACTCATTTTAATACTCCTGCTGAGGCAAGATTGGAGGATTTCAGTTCTCAAAATTTGATCGTCTTTTCTATAATTTCGAATCTTTTGGTCCCTACTGATAGTCATAGGACTGATGCCAACAAAATGGAGCTTTACTTGTTCTATTGCTTTCTTGAAAAAATCAGAATTAATTTTGGCTTTATTATGTGCAAATTCTTGCTCAAAATCAGCACTGATAGCCGTAGAAAACTTTCCTATAAAAAATTTCTGACTCCAATCTTTACTCATCTTGAAATTTTCTTCACTGAAAAATCACCAAAAGATAGTGTTTCAACTATTTTCTCCAAGGCTTATTTTGAAAGAAAAAATCTGAAGTTTTTTTATGGTAAATGGTGCCACAAGAAAACTGTTTCGGAGTCTAGGAGGAAGAATTATCATGAAACTCCTGTCAGTCCTAGAACTCCTCGACATCAGTCCATGTTTATTTCACCTTTCACTATTCATCCTAGAAAATCAGCCACTAGGCTCTCTTCATCGAACTCTAAGGTCATTTCTTTGCTAGAGAACCTCAAACAACACATCCTACTTTCTAAAAAATGGTTTAATGATGACCATATCACCCGACCAACAAGTCACCTTCATTGATAAAAGGAACTTGCTTGTGCCTCCTATTCCTCAAGACAATGAGAATGTTCATCAGAAAGAGCCAAGAACTGAGCTAACTGAGCAAACTCTTCGTACTGAAACTACTCCAGAGGCTCGTGCTTCTAGTTCTCAGCCACAAGACAAAGGAAAGGCTCCAATAACTAAAGAGGAAACTGAAGAGGATGATGAGGAAACTGAAGAGGAAGAAGTGGATCCTGTTCAGTACTGCCTAGCAAGGAGAAGACTCGGATAGTCCAAAATCACCATTTAGGCACTTCTAGACTAATGCACTTCATGATTAGGATGATAGTTCATAATAGGCTTTTGGCATTTTTTGCATTTTAAACATTTCGTATGTTCTGTATTAAGGATTCTATTTCCCTCCTTTTGCTGGTCTGTAAAACTATTTGATTATCTTTTATGTTTTGAATGAATGTTGCTTAATTTAGTTTGGCCTCTGATTTCTGATATTGACTGCCAATAATTGATGTTGTTCATGGTGCTGTTGACAATTGCTGGCTGTTGCCAATATTGATGATGCTGTGTTTTGGTTTCTGATTTTGCTGATAATGATTGATAATTGTTGATAGTATTGCTTTTTGAATATTGGTTTCTAGTTGATCTAATGATGACAAAAAGGGAGAGAAATGGATACTGATTTCTAATGATATCAATCTGGTGATAAGTGTGATAAAGGGATATCATTCTGAGGGGGATATTATTCTGAGGGGGAGTATTCACTCCTTGATTCATTAAGTAAGGGGGAGTTGTGTCTCAATTACTTTCATCCATCCATTGTTTTGTCATCATCGAAAAGGGGGAGATTGTTAATCTCAGTCTGTAACTTTTGATGATTACAAAATAAATGGATGTTACTAATGATCTCTCAATAGACCTTTTCAAAAATGGAGTAAAACAGATTCAAAGGTTAAGCACAAACGATGCTGAAACTGCTGTCGGACGCACAAGAAAACTAGATCGGACGTCCGACAACCATTGCGCAACTTCGGACGTATGAAGAACTCCACCCTCGGACGTCCGAAGATATTAAGTCATTCCTTCTAAGTTCACTGACCTCGATCGGACGCACATCATCAAAGCACCGGACGTCCGACAAACATTGCAACACTTCTAACGCAAAGTTTTGGAGGGATCGGACGTCCGAAAGAATTGAAGAAGAATTTTCAATTTCACTTTATACTTTTGGACGCATACATTGAAGGCACTGGATGTCCAAAACAACTCAAGAAGATTCTTGAGCTTACTGCCCACGTTCGGATGCAAGAAATTAGTCTATCGGACGTCCGACACTGACAACGGCTAGTTGGCTCTTCAACTGCCTTCTATCCGTTAGGAGCATTAATTGAAGAATTTTTTGATCTCATATAAATAGAACAAAATCGACTACTTCAAAAAACTTTTGCACATTGAGACTACATCAGATCAAGAGTGATTTTAGTAAAAAAAACTCTTAAAAGGAGATTTGTAATCTTAGTTGTGAAAATTTCGAGAAACTTTTCTAGTGTGATTCAATTACTTCAATAGTGTGAATTTGTGAGAGTTATCCAAGTGATAGTAAAACTTTCTTACTTGACTAAGTGTGGTTTGGGGCAAGGAGGAAGTGATCCTTCCTTTGTACACAAAGATTGGTTGTACGTTGATCAACTTGAAAAAACTTGCTCACTAAAGTGATATTCAAAGTCAAGAGGAGCTTGGCATTCGGTTTGATATTTTTTCTTTTTTACTTACTGTCTTGCTATATAAATTGCTCATCTCTTCTACTCACAAGTACTTGTGCTTTCTCATTAATTGCTTCATTGTGTGGTCTTTTAGAAAAAGAGGGCAAGTACTCAAAAATTGACTCACAACTTGGCCAATTTTTTAAATTACCTAATTCACCCCCCCTCTTAACTTGTATTCGATTCTTACAAAATTGTGTAACCAAATTTGATCATGTGATTAGAGATTGTGGAGGTTGGAAAAGGGAGGGGGGAGGGGTTGAAGACAAAGGGAAGGGGGAGAGATGGCGGGAAATTGTGGAAGAAGGAGGAGGGAGGAGAGGATAGGAGAAAAATAGAAGGGAGGGAGGAAGGAGGAAGAGGGAAGGGAGGGAAGAGAAGAAGGAAAGGGAGAGAGAGAAAAGATGAAAAAGAAAAAAATAGACGGCAGCCGACAGCAACGGAGTGGGCGGCGACAGTATGAAGGAAGGGAGAAAGAAGAGTTGTGTGTGTGTGGAGGGGGGAACAAGGAAAATGAAACAAAAGGAAAAAAAATTAAAAAAAGAAAAAGAAAAAGGAAAGGAAAAGAAATGAAAAAAATGGAAAGTTTTAATTTTTTTTGAAATCCCAAATACACAAATTTTATTTTACAATTTATAAGGTAAGATACAGTAAAATTTTATACAAATACCCTAAACAACTCCTGTTTTGAATGGACCCTTAGTTCCAGGATGTTGTTACAATGATAAATACATCTCAAGAATTTGCAGTAAAATATAGAGGAAAAAAGTAATGATCTAGCAATTTCATCAACAGGGTTTTTTTGTGAAACATGAAATTTTGATTAAAAATTTTATGAAACAGAAAATTTTGATTAAAGATATTGAGAAATCAGAAAAACTTTTATAGTGATGCCAAACAAAAAGAACTTTTTTTGGCATGCCACAAACACGCTCATACTAAATTCACTAGCATTTTCAAAAATTAATAAAAAATGTACTATAAATTTTTATCTATTAATGAGAATAAGTTTTTATTTTTGCATATTTAGTTGTTGGTCATAGGTATAAACCTAATGGGGTAGTGCTAGTAATGAACAAACCAAATCAAAATAGTGTTGAATTGTCATGCGTTAATAGTGCAAATTAATAATGCCAAGTTATAGCTTCTTATAGTTTCCAGTTTCATTTCCTTGGCATTTCCTTGCAAAGCATGATGATTATATGTACTATCAATAATAAACAATTGGTAAAGGAAATATATCAGCGGAGAACATTACCAGATGAAATATTTTCACGCAACTCGACCGATTATCATATGATCATGAATCCTAGAGAAACCATATTCCAAAAAAACCACTTCACATTTCCAATAAAGCATCATTTGAATGCTTTGAGAGATACGTTAGAGCACCTGCAAGAAGTCATAAAACATCAGTTTATTTACGCCCAAAATTTCATATTCACAACTCATACTTTTATAGAGAGAGCATCCAACATTGATCAAGAAAAGTCTCCCTATCAAATTGAATTTCCTCAGCACATGACACGGCTATATAATTGGAACAAACAGTAGATGAGGAGCTAACACTATTAGTATCATGCTCAAAGAAAAAAAAAGAGCAAAAAATCATGATCACTATCATGGTTTTTTTTTTATAAAACATTATAATTTCATTAAAATGTACACTAATGACAAAAGTTATATCATCAATCACGCACATATATCAAAGAATAAGTCCAAAAAGAAAATACTACGTATCGAAAGAACAAATAAAAATTAAGATAAAAAAATCACTATCAATAACATGGCAATTCAGCATAGCCACATTACTATATGGTGGTGATAATTACTCACAATTCCTAACTGAAGGAAAAGATAAAAGCAACAAGAAGATTGACTAATTGGAATTGGACAGTGGCAAGCTATTGGAACAGAGTGATCAAATGGCTGAAATTGAGAATTAGGAATTGGATTGTGTCCATGAAAGAGTCTTCAAAGCTAAAAAAATCAAGGATTTTGAGGAGAAGGGGGGAGTGATTATATAGTATGATAATGTATAATTAGAATCAGTATTAGGTTTTAATTTAGCTACTATTTCACTTCTTTATTTTGAATTTAATTTAATAGACACATGACTGGATGTGACTAAATTTTGTTAGTAATTGGAAAAGATTCTTCAAATGTTCTAAATCAATTTTAAATTGGATATATTGTGAACTATATTTGATCTTGTCAAAACTTTAGGAACTAAAATTGCACGTGCTAAATATTGAGAACCATATTTGCTTTTGCCAAAACTTTAAAATGTAAAATCGCATATAGGCTAAATATTGAGGATTAGTGCCGCATTTTTTCCAACTATTTTGACCAAGAAAATCTCAATGAATTTCACCCTTGTCCTTGAAAATAATTTCTTTTGCACTTGTACTTCTCATTTCCTCTGAGATTGTCGCTTGAGTTGCATATTTGGTTGACTCTATGTCCTTGTATGTGATGAAATCGTAGCCACGTGATTTTCTTGTTGCTTTGTTAGATATTATAGCACCCCTCTATGAATTTGATTGAAATATAAGCTTTCATATTGTAATTTGTTTCTTTTTTTTTTGGTTTCCTTGTCAAATGCCTCCAAACATTCTTTTACCTCACTGTTTTTTGCCACAAAATCTGAGTAGTACTTTATAGTTAGTTTTAGGTGATAGACCACCAATATAGAAGTAATTATAGAAGCACTTCAAATTATCCTCATCATCTCATATTTTAAAGCAACACCCTCTTCATAGCAATGTTGCGTTTTTCACACGTACTATTTCTCTATTTTGAGGCTTGGCTAAAGGTTCAAGCAGCGTGTGCAGCTCTTCTACTGATGCAGATGAAAAGGAAGACAGAGATAAAGTCAGCAAAGTGGGTTATGATAAATTCGGATCAAATTTTCCATTCCCCAATTCGTCTAGCTTTCGCTTCTTTATCTCCTCCATCAATTAGTTTATCCTCTCCTCAACTTGGTTCAATTTAGGTTCATTTAGTTTATCTCCATCATTTAGGTTCATTCATTCCAAAGTCTTTATTCTATTAACCATATAAAGAAACTAAACTCCTTAAATATTATACAATTAATACATTGATACATAAAATATATAATTTTGTACGTGTTAGACAATTAATTTTTTTTAGCTCATTTTCTGCATAAAGGTACACCAACATTTTAGGATATTATTTCTTTGCAATATTTAAATCATATAAAATTTGGCAAGTTAGCTTAGGATTTTAACTTATTTAATTATGATGAGTGATTAAACAAAAATTACAATAATTATTCACTAAAGAAATATAGTCTTTCATGCAATATGCATGTTAAAAGTTCTATTGTTTGGAGAGATGGCTTTAGTTGTTGAATCTTAAAAATTAATTGCTATATATTTTATATTTTTACTTCAATATCTCTAATTATCATAGGATCCAAAATTTTACTCGTGTACTTTTTCACAAGATAAGTAACCCCAACAAAAAAGCAGTAAAAGTCAGTAAATGAAAATGTCTCATGATGTTTGCAATCTCTTGTTTTTACTCTTTGATCATTTATTATGTTCATTAACACCTATGATCTCTTTCACTGAATTAAATGTAAAGTAACAAAACCTAGCAAAATGTTAAAAAATCGATATGTTGATACACGTATTAATTATCTCCATGCTGGTAGTTTAACACCTAAAACTACTAATGAGATGCTAGTCAATATTTTTTGCAAACTATGGTGATATTGTAGAGAGTTTAATGGCATATGACAAGGAAATGAATAGACCACACTCTAGGAGCCATTGATGTAGACATTGGTACATGACGTGTGCGGGATATGCATACAACAATAAACATCAATCCACAGTCAAGTTCTGAATTTATAATCTCCTGAACTATCCCACATGCGATTTTTCGCAAGTATACGGGTCGTGGGCGAGTATAGAGTAACTAGGGTCAAACCGACAGGGAAAACGGACAACTACCAGCACTACTAAAGTTTCTCTATTATTTAGACTACCAACAAATTAAAATCAACAAATCTAAACTACTAATGGGAAGAAAATACAAATGAAAGCTCCCCGAGTAATGGAATCCCTATCTACTCATACTAGTTCAATTTCTCGACTAATTGAAAACTAAAATCTCAGTTAAGACATGGCATAATTTTCTTGTGTACGTGATACCCGCTTTCGCCGGTGTACCAACTATACCTATAGTTAATCCATACCTACTTTCATGGTTATGAAATCAACCATAAACTCATTTGCTTCTATGAAATTACTACAAAACAAGTCACAAAGGTGCATCTCTACTTTCGTGAGTGTACTCCATAGGTTTAACACTTTCATGAACTAGTGTCAAATTCTAATTTTCATTGCAAATCTAACACCTTGAGGTTATCACAATCAATGGCCAGTTAATCATGATTTTGAGAACAAAAGTGCTACATAACTCAATCAAGATAATAGCCCAAAATAATCAAGAAATCAACACATAGCAATCATAGATATTTCAACCAAATACCCAAGGCATAAACTTTAAAACAACATCACAAACATAATATCCAAAACTTGCATTAACAAAACTTAAAATCCAATACAAAGATAAAGAGGTGGAGAGAAGAAAAACCCTTGTCACTAAAGCTTCTCCATCGGCCTCCTTGTTGAGCCAATACAAGAGTGGATGAACACACACTACAATATCCTACACTAAAATAAGAAAAGAAAGAGAGAAGAACTACATTTGTTGAGCATTTGCGTCTTGCCTCAAAGGGCAAGACACAATCCCTTTTGTCTTTCTTCTTTGCTCCAAGACTTTTTCTCTTTCTAAAACCTACTAAAACTAAAACTCTCCAAAGCCTCTTCTAAGACTAAAGGGCCCTATATTTATAATCTTCAAAATCTCTTGACTCTTCCGCAAGAAGCTTGGCTTGGTGTTGAAGAGTCAAGATTGTGAAATGAAATGACATAAGGTTGACAAAAGTTGATGTTTTGGGCCCAAAATGTTGCAGCCAAAATGTCATGGATACTGCCAGAAAAAAAAATGAAAAGATATCTGCAAGTTGCACAAATTGCAGATTTTTCCCGCTCAAGTATACGAAGCGGTATCTGAAGCGAATTTCACTATCCGGCACCGTATACTGTTAAATACTCTTCTTCAAAAATTCTCTGACGAGTATTTGGTACGACTATCCGACTTCACTTTCTCAATCCAACGTCGTATACTGTTCAACACCTTTTCTCTTGCAAAACTTTCTGGTGGGTATCCGATTTAATATCTGACTCGATATTCACTATTTGACCCCGTATACTCTCATCCAATCTGGAGATGGCTTTTTGTAAATGGCCCCTGGTGGCTGTCAAACTACCAAAAATAAAATTTATATTAGACCTACTACCAAAACTGAATGAGTATAGTGGTGAGTAGGGTTGTCTCCTCAGAGAACTGATAGACTTATCACACAGATAATTGGGAGATTTTTGGAAGGGAGATAAAAGAAACAAATTAAAGATGCAAGGGTACTGAATGTCTAATTCGCGAAAGTGTAGTAACTAACGAATATAATAAACAATTAATTAACACAACCTAGTCAAAGAGATAATCTCGGCATCGGTTCACGCAATTGATCATAGATACCTGAATTAATTCATACGTTCGCAAATAAATTGGTTAAAGCAATTCAACAACCGTCAAACCACCAATCTCTCCTTAATTATATGGTAGTCCAGAGACGCTCGAAGGATTTAATCTATTCACAGATTTAGGAATTAGAGAGACCCAATTCTAGTTAACAAACACACATGCGGGTTCATTTAAACTAGATTAATTATTCCTACGGCACCGATTAGATTGCTTGCGAGACAATGAAATTGTCCCGTTTGCCACTAATTTAAAACAATCAAGTGATATGCACCCTTGTCCTAATTGGCAGTATACTATTCAGACAATTGAATAAATGGCCACATTGATTCAATAAATCCAAACAATAATAGGCTATTAAAACAAAGAATAATTAAATACCCACGAACGCAGACTTTAAAATAGAGCAAACAATTAAAACGATCTCACAATTATTCATGCATCGAGCCTTGATTATTCCTTAATTAGATAAAGGAATTAGCCTTGTCTCATAACAATGAAGCAATTGAAAACTTCAAAGTAATTTCGTTTGTGAAGAAGTAAAAGATACGGCGGCTAGGCTCTAACTCCCTACCGAAGGAAAAGAAAAAGATAAAAGTAAAACAAGATAAAAGGTCAAAGATGATTCCTAGTCTATTGCTGTCTTCTTTTTAAAGCTTTTCCGCCACCCTCTCGCTTGCTAATTAGAGTTTGTTTCTAAAAAGGATTGCTTCCTTATTTTCCTCCTTGAATTGTTGCCAAAAGTCCTCTCTGAATCTATTTTCTAATCCCACGCAGGTTCAAAATGTGTCTCCAAAGAGTAGCGGTAGCTCCAAGGATAGGACCCGCGGTCCGTCTTTTTAACGCAGCTCTTCGGTCTCTGGCGTGGGCACGCTTTGAAAGGACTGATCTTCTGAAAATTCACTTCTTTTTGCCACTTTTGACCTCAGTTGCCTGCAGGTAACACAAATCCCAAATATGAGCATGAACCCATTACTTTGCACAATAATTGGCCAAAATTAGGACTAAACATCAATGTAATAAACACTCAATTATCGCCCTATCAGCCCCGTATTGTCCTTGCTCCTTCATCCCTACCAAAATATGATAAACATTAATAACTAAAAAGGACGAATTCACAAGTCTTCTCAACGTTATTCAAAGACATCAAATATTGTCAAAATGGTCGCTCACATTATCTTAGGAGCTTAGAATTAACTATAAATAAACTAAAATATGTATAAACTATTAGATAAAATGGATACTTGTCACATCCTCACACTTGAATCATTGTTTGTTCTCAAGTAATGCAGAAAATTGACCCAAAATCAATAATTCAAAGTAGTGGAGTAGCATACCATGGAGACTCATGTGTAAAGGTACAAAAGAGATTATCATTATATAAGGTTTGGATCCCAATTCTAGTACTCCATAATATCGAACAAAGGAAAGCTTATCATACCAACATTTGATCAAATCCAATATAATGTATCGTCCCTAATCTAATCATGCTTGTCATGCAACTAGCATAATCAATAAATGTAAAAATTAAACTTGTAACCACCCCTTGGAACTTATACAAACAAGGACAAGAAACTAAGAAAACTTTCACACTTTGATCACATACTTTCTTTTTCTCTTTTTTTTCTCTTCTTTTTTTTTCTCATCAAGGTTTACTCAAGTAGTGAACTTGCTTTTTGACGCGAAGACAAACATTGGTAGATGCATGCCCCTGGTTACTAGAACAAGTCACAAACTCTCGTTGCTTTGCATACTCTTAATTCTAACACTGTTTTACACGAAGATCAACATTTGTAGATGCTGATCCCCGGTTACTAAGTGTTTCGAATTATTGGAGTAGATGCATATATGATCAATAATCATAATATTTTCATTTTCTTCTTTTGTGAAAGTTAAAACACAATATTTGATCCTTGCAAAAAACTAGAATTAAGGGAAAAATCACAAGAGAAGTTTCACGTTCATCAATCATACCAATCACACAACTTATATAAACAAATCAAGAACAATACATTTTATGAATTTAAGGAAATCTTAGTATGATAAACTCCACTTCATAAGACTTTAAGTTTCTTAAAAATGAAAATTCTTCACCTACATAACAACAATTTCAAAGCACCTTACACATAATCTCATATCAATAGGCACGACACAACCATCGACGCTATTGGTACTAAAGTTTTTAAAAAAATTTTGACATAATTTTTCCTTATATTTGGGCCATTCTCCCTGCCAACAATATCAAAATTCAACATTTCAAACATACCAATATCATCAACTATCAAACTTTTCAACAAATATATCAATTTGCATATGAATACCAAGGGATGCATTCAATTCCTACCAAATTACCCCCACACTTAAATTACATATTGTCCTCAATGTGAACAGGTAAAAGGAAAGAAAAGAAATACTTCCCTAACATAGTAGGTGATTTGTCGTGGTTGGGCGCCGTTGATTTCCAAATATCTATTGAAATATGCTCATTTTACTTTTATTCTTCAAACCTACAAAATGAAAACAAACAAATTTAAAACACACTAAAAGATAAGAAATTTAACAAAACATTGGATTGCCTCCCAACAAGCGGTTGTTTATAGTCATTAGCTTGACTATTTTGCTTCATTGTCAAGGAGGCGTTATCAAAGAGTAGTCCACCAACTCAGGTCGTGGTGGATCAACAAATGGTGCCTCGAGTGAATGAACCACATATCCAAAAGATAAGAGAGTAGGAAGGGGTATACCGATCTCAAGTGTTTGGTAAATATCAACTTGAATGTGCACCATTTGAGAACTCATCAATGGACTTGCCGCAGGGACTGCTTGGACAATTTTATCTTTGGAACTTGACTTTCTAAGCACTCCTCAAGAGAGGTTAAAAATGAACCACTAAAACTCATATCTTGAAATTCAATGTTGGTTCCAAAAAAATTATTATGCTAGGTGGGCAGTTCGCTATCAATACCACAATTAGATTCATTATGATCATCAACATGTAGTCCACCTTCACTTATGACATTTTTACCATTCATGCTAGTATTCCATTCATTTGAAGACACAACTTCATACAAAACATGCAACTGGTCATATATTCTACCAAAGTATGAAGTTAACTCTTCCATTCTATCCTCTATCCTAGCAAAACGGTTGTCTATCTCATCCGCTAGCTTTTCAAGTTTTCAATCGATTTCATTAACAAATTTTTCTATAGCTAACTCCCAAGATAGTTTAGAATGGTTAGCTAATTTTGCTCTTTCTAACTCTCCAGGAAAAGGTGTATTAGCCAACTTCTCAATTGCCAATTCTCAAAATGGTTTAGAATCATATTGGACATCAATAGGTTGGAAATCATAAAAATTTTGAAAATCACTAGAAGCACAATGATCATACCAACCATAATCATGCATATTACCCCAATTAGGGTCATGGTGATCAACATAAGAAGTGCAATGCCCAAATTCATCAAAATAACCCACATATTGTGCTTGCATACATTGATAATTAGAATGGTAACCTTCACATAAGTCATAAACCACATTATTTGAATCTTAGGCATTAACATTCATATATAACTCAATCAAATGCATCAAATTGTCCAATTTAGTATTTAATCTCAGCATGCCATCATCAAGGGACATACTTGCGTGATTATTATGAAATCCTCTATTGTTATAGCCTTGAAAGTTCGGAGGATTCAATTCTTCTCTTCCTCCTCTCAAGCATTGTGCTCCGAAATAATCTATCCTTCTCATTTTCTAAAAATGTTTTCTAATACCTCAAAAGCAAAATTAGACAAGGAAGATAGATACCAGTAACACACTCGACAAAAACAAAAACAAAACATAACAAAATAAAATACATACAAACAAACACACCAATACACAAACGAAAAAAAGGACAAAAATAACACAAGGGATCAAATAAAAATGTCTAAACTAATAGAGTTACTCTTCACGCTGATATTGCCACAAATCTTCCCCAACAGTGGCGCCAAAAACTTGTCATGCGCGGGTTATGTATACAACAATGAAGCTCAATCCACAGTCAAGTTTTGAATTTATAATCTCCTGAACTACTCCATACGCGATTTGTCGCAAGTATACGAGTCATGGGTGAGTATAGGGTAATTAGGGTCGAACCCACAGGGAAGACGGACAACTAGCAGCACTACTAAAGTTTCTCTATTATTTAGACTACCAACAAATTAAAATCAACAAATCTAAACTACTAATGGGAAGAAAATACAAATGAGAACTCCCCGAGTAATGGAATCTCTATCTACTCATACTAGTGCTATTTCTCGACTAGTTGAATATTAAAATTTCGGTTAAAACATGGCGTAATTTCCTTGTATACGTGATACCCGCTTTCGCCAGTGTACCAATCATACCTATAGCTAATCCATATCTACTTTCGTGGTTATGAAATCAATCATAAGCTCATTTGTTTCTATGAAATTACTACAAAACAAGCCACAAAGATACACCTCTACTTTCGTGAATGTACTCTCTAGGTTTAACACTTTATTGAACTAGTGTCAAATTCCAATTTTCATTGCAAATCTAACACCTTGAGATTATCACAATCAATGGCCAGTTAATCATGATTTTGAGAACAAAAGGGCTAAATAACTCAATCAAGATAATAGCCCAAAATAATCAAGAAATCAACACATAGCAATTATAGATAGTTCAACCAAATACCCAAGGCATAAACTTTAAAACAACATCACAAACATAATATCCAAAACTTGTATTAACAAAACTTAAAATCCAATACAAAGATAAAGAGGTGGAGAGAAGAAAAACTCTTATCACTAGAGCTTCTTGAACCTCTGCATCTTCATCTCCATCGGCCTCCTTGTTGAGCCAATACAAGAGTGGATGAACACACGCTATAATATCCTACACTAAAACAAGAAAAGAAAGAGAGGAGAACTACATTTGTTGAGGATTTGTGTCTTGCCTCAAAGGGCAAGACACAATCTCTTTTGTTTTTTTTCTTTGCTTCAAGACTCTTTCTCTCTCTAAAACCTACTAAAACTAAAACTCTCAAAAGCCTCTTCTTGGACTAAAGGCCCCTATATTTGTAATCTTCAAAGTCTCTTGAATCTTCCGCAAGAAGCTTGGCTTGGTGTTGAAGAGTCAAGATTGTGAAATGAAATGACATAAAGTTGGCAAAAGTTGATGTTTTGGACCCAAAATGTTGCTGCCAAAATGTCATGGATACTGCCAGAAAAAGGATGAAAAGGTATCTGCAAGTTGTGCAAGTTGCACAAATTGCAGATTTTTCCCGCTCAAGTATACGAAGCAGTATCTGAAGCGAATTTCACTATCTGGCGCCATACACTGTTAAACACTCTTTTTTGAAAAATTCTCTGATGAGTATTTGGCGCGACTATCCGACTTCACTTTCTCAATCCGACGTCGAATACTACTCAACATCTTTTCTCTTGCAAAACCTTCTGGTGAGTATCCGGTTTAATATCTGATTCTAAATTCACTATCCGGCCCCGTATTGCCTTAGCTCCTTCATCTCTACCAAAATATGATAAACATTAACAACTAAAAGGGACAAATTCACAAGTCTTCTCAACGTTATTCAAAGACATCAAATATTGCCAAAATGGCCACTCATATTATTTTAGGAGCTCAAAATTAATTATAAATAAACTAAAATATGCATAAACTATTAGGTAAAATGGACACTTGTCAGTACAGACCCTTCTGTCAAAGGTGGTGAAGAGGATGAGGGTGTTGATGACCAGGCTATAAAAGTGGTCAACATTGTTCACATATTTAGGCTCTAGAAGCAGCCTACTTTTGGCAATAAACAATTTGTTGCATGCATGAAGAAGTATAACAAGCTGTTGATGCCAAAGCTAGATGTTGAGCAGCAAGAGAGTATTAAGGGTGCAACCAAGTTCTTGCCCTCAAAGCTTAGCAACCTCCAATTTTTGGTGGGGGAGAGCATGCATGATGAGTGTACCTTGGTGTTTGCTTACTACAAGGGATAGACTACACTCTGAAACTTTCCCATTTCATTTGATAACAAAACACCAAACAAAAAGAGATGAAAAAGTAATATGAATACAAAAATCTTTTGTTATTTATTTTAATTTCTTGAAAACATATTATGCTCATTAATGTTAATTACTTACTTTTACTCGTCGATCATTTATTATGGTCATCAATTCCAATCTTTTTAGTAAACTACTTATAACCCAATTTATTCTAACAAACTCTATTTTCTACTTTTTTGGTTAAATTCTACAAACAATAAATACAAATACATGAAATATTTGAGGAATAAATACCCAAAAATTAAAGAATTCATTATGTGGATGTAACTTTTGAGGAAACATTGCATTCGCTTTTTTGACCATCAAGAAAAAAAGGTTTGAAAAATACTACCTTTCAAGTTATGCAAAATTTGGTTACACATAAAGATGATAGGACAATGACAACTATTTCAAAATGTTGAATCATTTTATTTTCTTGGCATATCTACATTGAATAATGCCATTCAATCATTATCATTAATAATAAAAATTACTATGCTTCTCAATTGCTTTGAAGAATAAATAACCTACCTGGTGTTATGTATATTTTATTTGCTGGAATTTCAAGTCAAAATCTTATTTTTCAAAAATCATAGCAACAGAAAAAAATAGAAAGATGGTTGGGTGGATGTCACACCTTATTTGAATATGTCCATTTTCTATTTTTAGCACGTAATAAATAAAATAATTGGGGAAAACATAAAGAATAAGAAAACATAATAAAATGCTATTGGATTGATTGCACTAGAAGAGGATGAACCTTTGAGGATGATATTAGGAGATAACAAGAAGGAATGACCTAAGGATGGACATGGAAAAGAGGGCAAAAAACAGCAAAATGGAATTTAGGTGGGAGTAGACTTGGAAGTGGAAATATTTGATAGTTATACTTTTGTTCTCTTGTAATTTAAAATATCCTCTTAATAATTGTGTAAGGCGCATACGGAAAATGAAGCTAAACATTTTGTTAAGGCAAATTTTGTAGTCTAAATCCCAATATGAGAAAAGAATGGCATCATGAGATTTTGAAATTTGTTTAATTTGCAAAGTAATTTTATCTAAAAAATGAAAGGGATAAAGTATGTAGTTAATTAATAGATAATGCTCAATTTCCATTCCAAGTAATCAATTGAATTTGAAATTACCTTTTGCACAATATAAGCACATCTATGCCTCCAATATTTCATTTTCCAACTCCCTAGAAAACAATTGTAAGGATTAATAATGGTAAGTAACAACTGCATATTCTTCTATATTAGTAGATACAACTGTTTTCGAACCCAAAACAAGATTTCAGATGATAAATTGGTTGCAATTCTATAGGTGTAAATAATCCAAAAGTTCGCATACTACACAATTAATAAACATATTTGATTAAATTTCCTACACTAAAAAGGGAAAAAAATCCCAAATATCCAAAGACTAATAAAGTTGCATATATACTATCAAACTTTCAAACTTCAGATTTGATTTATGATGGATACATCTTTGACCTGCTACTACAAGTGAATTAGGTAGGCTATTACAACAACTACAATCTTCGTTTGGATTGGCTATTTTTTAAAAAACAAGTTTTTTAAATACAATGTTACAGTAATACACAATAACTCAAAAAATATCTCGTTCATACAATATATCAAATATTTCAAAAAACTTTTATAGTAAAATTTTTTCATATACACTACTGCAATAAAGTTTTTCAAAAACACTTCAAAAACAGCTAATCCAAACGGAATATATAGTATTTAATATGTCACCACTTGCTTACTTAGTTCATGTGTTATAATAACCATAATAATTGATATGTAACTATTTATAAACTAAAATGCTTGCAATATTAGATTACAACTCTACAAGGATGAGTTAAACCCAAAATCATATCTATGCAAGGCCAGACTTTGTAAAGGATCAAGATTCCAAAGCAATGGCTATTGATTGATAGAACTATTGTTAAAAAAATTCATTTTTAACAAAATTGGAAATTGTGTGACATTTACAGCTTAAAAATATAGCGAAGAAAGAATTTCACAAACTTGGAGAGAACACTTTAATGAATAACCCACCTATCTATTCTTTTACCTCTCTAAAGGTCTCAAGATTTATATCTACAACAATTTTTTTTGGCGAAATAGAAAATTTTGATTAAACATATTAAAAAATCATAAAAGCTTTCATAGCGATGCCAAGCTAAAAGAAATATTTTTTCTGCATGCCACAAACACACTCATAATAAATTCACTACCATTTTCAAAAATTAATTTAAAATGCACTACAAATTTTAATCTATTGATGAGAATAAGTTTTATTTTGTATATTTAGTTGTTGGTTGTAGGTATAAACCTAATGGAGTAGTGCTAGTAGTAAGCAAACCAAATAAAAATAGTGTTCAATCATCATTCATTAATATTGCAAATTAATGTTGCCAAATTATAGCTTCTTATAGTTTTCAGTCTCATTTCCTTGGCATTTCCTTGTGAAGCATGATGATTATATGTACATCAATAATAAACAACTGGTAAAGGAAATATATCAGCTGAGAACATTACTTGATGAAATATTTTCACATGACTCGACTGATTATCATATGATCACGTGTCCTAGAGAAAACCTATTCCAAAGAAGCATCATTTGAATGTTTTGAGAGATACATTAGAGCACCTGCAAGAAGTTATAAAACATCATTTTATTTAGGCCCAAAAGTTCATATCCATAAACTCATGCTTTAAATTGCTATAAAGAGAGAGAGCATCCAAACATTGATCAAGAAAAGTCTCCCTATCAAATTGAATTTCCTTAGCACTTGACACGGCCATATAATAGGAACAAACAGTAGATGAGGAGCTAACACTATTAGTATCATGCTCAAAAAAAACAAAGAGGAAAAAATACTATCGCTATCATTGTTGTTTGTATTAAACACCATAATTTCATTAAAATTAATACTAATGACAAAAGTTATATCATCAATCATACATAGATATCAAAGAATAGATCCAAGAAAAATGAATACTACAGATCTAAAGAATAAATAAAAATTAAGATAAAAAATCACTATCAGTATCATGGCTATTCAGCATAGCCACATTAGTAGATGGTGGTGGTAATTAATCACAATTCCTAACTGAAGGAAAAGATAAAAGCAAAAGGAAGATTGACAAATTGGAATTGGACGGTGGAAAGCTATTGAAACAAAGTGATCGGATGGCTGAGACTGAGAATTAGAAATTAGATGCAAGAGTATTCTACTTCTTTGACTAGAATGAATCAAGGAACATCGTATCCATGAAAGAGTTTTTAGAGTTGAAAAGAAACGAGGATTTTGAGGAGAAGGGGGACTGTTGTTCTGACATTGTTTTTAATTAATCTGTAATAGATTATCACATGATTCATTTCCTTCTGCAGTTGCTGTCTCTTCTTCCTATAATACTTTAAGCACATTAATAATCCAGCAACAATTGTCGGTTTTCATTGTTCAATATTTGTTACTGGAACAAACAGGCTAACTGAACATGAGAAACATCGGTACAAATCAAACTTTTGTGAACCATTGTCTGCATGTGCATTTCAAACACAAGTTCATCTATAATGAGTTTTATGCAACAAAAATGTAAATAAATTTATTTTGGTGGGGTAAGAAAAAACATATTTTTCCTATGATTTTGGTAGTGATTAGTATCTACAGCCTGGAAATTCAAAAGATACAGAACTGGGCCAATCTTTTTCCAAGGACTCTTCATCTTCTGTTCTTTACATCAGAAATAATGTGTTTGGATAGAGTATTAATTAAAATATTATTTGGAATAATTACTATAGCACTTTTTGTGATGTGATGTATGTGAAATAAAAAGGTGGTTAAAAATATAAAAAAGTAGATCGAAAAATGTGTTTATGATGCAAATGAAATATTATTTGAAAAAATGAGATATCCAAACAATATATTCTAGGTGTATTGGTTACTCCACGCTCTCATCTTTATCTCTCCTCTTGGCATCTCTCTTGCTCTATCTAACTCAACCACTCTCCTCTCCTCTTTCACTACATCATAGATGTCTTGGATCTTTAAACCATTTAATATAACTACTGAATCACTAAAGTACCCCATTGGTTCAGCGCATAGCTTAAATTTTTCTACTTTCTATCCTACTTTTTCCATCCTATCACTAGATCTCGAATATCCTTAAGAATCATATGAACTATATATTTAGGAGAATGCGATATTTTCTTAAACACCTGTTGATTCCTGCTCCATCACAAGTGATACACACAATGGCCGCAAATGTGATCCTTCTTACTTGAGAAACAAAGTTTTGCTGAAAGCAATGAAACGTGCATGAAACGTGCCTTCTAATATTTCACCCTAGTTATATTTTGGACAGCTCATGTTACTTTGAAATGAAGCTTTTATTGGAACCAAAAAGATATTTGGTACAATAGGCCATATAATGATAGCTTCAAGGAAATTTTATTTATACGATTGAAATTTTCTATATTTATGGAAAGGATTCTTTGTCAAAGCCATTGGTAGAAAATTTGTTTAGGAAACATATATCGGCCAATTATCATCATGTTCAAGGTTTGCTGAAATGGGAATTTCAATAGATCTTAATGGGGTATTCAGGGAAGATATAGGAGGGGTTAAGAAAAAAAGTTCTCTGTAGTTTGAGAGTGTCCCCAATGAAGATGAATAAGGTCAAGAGAAACAAAAATAACAATAAAATAATTATAATTATGTGGTGATGTTTTCTCCTGGAGAGAAGTGCATGAAGTTGCCATTTGGGGAAAAGCATGTTCTTGTCTATTAGCATTTATTTTCTATTTTTCTATTTTGGTTTGTCATTGAGTAAGAATGGGGATTCAGAAATGAATAAGCGGTTGCCATTTTCCATTTTGCTAATAAATGCTCCTCATTGATTTTATAAAAGTTGCTCAAATGAGAGAATTGGAATTGAAATTTATGCAAATTAAGAAGCTTGCAGATGGTTAAAACAACAAAAATATTGGGACAAAACTTTTCTCATTAAACTTAGGGTTTGCTCGGGAAGGGTGTCTTTTTGGGTGGTTTTTAATAGATAAGTATTTTTACAATTTTATCTGCAAGAACTCTCTAAAAAATATCTTAAGTTTTTAAAATACACACTCCAAAATATGCCAAAACACCATTTTTTTTTTCTTTTTTGACCTTTCTTCTTCTTCCTCCTTATTCTCCCTTAGCCCGCCAGAACCTCCATGGGCCCATGGCAACTTTGCCGGCATATATTTTTTTTCTATCTCTTTCTCTCTCCCTACCTTTTTTGTTCTCTGTCCCTCCCTCTCCTCCTCTTTCCTTCCCTCCTCCTCCTTCTTCTTCCCTTTTTCCTTGCCACCTCTCTTCCCCTCCTCTACCTTCATCCTGGCCCCTCAATGTCGTGCGACTAGAGATGGTCGCAAGATCAAATTGTGTGACCAGATCCAGTCATGTGACTAGAGGTTGTGGGGCTCAAAAAGAGGAGGGGGAGGAGGTGAAGGCAAAGGAAGCGGAGAGGGGATGGCGGAGAATGGGGGAAGGAGGAGAAGGAGGGAGAGAAGAGGAGGAGACGGGGAGGGAGGAAAGAGGAGAGGGAAGGGGAGAGAAAGAGGGAAGAGAAAAGAAAAAAAAAAGAGGCGGCAACTGGCAGCAATGGAGTCGGCGGCAACTGGCAGCAATGGAGTCGGCGGCAACGGTAGAGAGGATGGGAGAAGGAAGAGTTGTGTGGGGAGGAAGAAGAAAAAGGAAACAAAGGGAAAAAAAAAAGGAAAGCAAAAGGAAAGGAAAACAAGAGAAAAAAGGGGGAAGTTTTAAATTTTTTCAAATCCCAAATACATAAAAAAAAAAATTTACAATTTTTATGAGAAAATTTTATACAAACACCCATAAAAACACACCTTTGGAATGGACCCTTAGTTCCAGGATTTTGTTACAATGATAAACACAACTCAAGGATTTGAAGTAAAATATACAGGAGAAAAGTAGTGATCTAGCAATTTCATCTACATTTTTATTTTTTTTGGGTCCATTGTCATTTTGGATGACTATGTGCATTAAACGACATAACTTTCATAATAGTACAATCATTTAAAGTCGTAGTTGACAAATTATGGATTGTATGTAAGCATTTTCTTAATTTTCTCACAAAGTGATTTTTCCTTTTTGTTTGATTAGGGAAGAGGCAATCAATGACAGTTTCTTTTAACTTTGGATACTAAATATTGAAAAACTCCCCATGTAGTCCTAGCATTATGTTCTTATTTGATGAAGAGGGATGTTAAAAGAAATTAATTCCAATCCTACACTGGTTAGCCAAGATTAACTAAATCAACTAATGAAGATTTTAGATGACTCTACTCACTATTATTTGGTTTTTATGTGAAAACCCATTTTTTTCACAAAATCAATCCTGAAATACTTGAATTCATATGAATTGCACGTTTAGAAAGTGTTTGAAAAAACAAGACAATGCAGTACCATTTTTTGATAAGATTTATATTAAATAAGAAAAATAGTTTAATGACGTGTTTAGAGAATATAAAAATTGGAGAAAAATCCAAACAGAACCCTTGTTCATCATCATTAAAGTTCTTTTAGAGTTATGTCTAATAAAATTAAAGAATTATCTTCACTATGTATACGTGATTATATAGTATGATAATGTATAATTAGAATTAGTATTAGGTTTAATTTAGCTACTATTTCGCTTCTTTATTTTGAATTTAATTTAATGGACACGTGACTAGATGTGACTAAATTTTGTTAGTAATTGGGAAAGATTCTTCAAATGTTCCAAATCGGTTTTAAAATGGATATATTGCGAACCATATTTGATTTTGTCAAAACTTTGGGAACTAAAACTGCACGTGCTAAATATTGAGAATCATATTTGCTTTTGCCAGAACTTTAAAACCTAAAATCGCATATAGGCTAAAAATTGAGGACTAGTACTGCATTTTTTCCCAACTATTTTGACCAAGAAAATCTATATGAATTTCGACCGTTGTCAACGTCCATGCATAGGAGCAATGGATCATATAGACCCACTCTCCAGGTGCACACATGACAGCATATAGACCCGTTTCCCATCCTTAGTGCACATATAATGCATGGTTATCAAGCTGGTAACTCTCATTCATATCCTTAGAGACAATTCTACCAAATAACAGCACTGGATATCTTGACTAAGGGTCTGTTTGTTTGGAAGGAAAAGGTTTTCCGGAAAACATTTTCCATATTTTCTTTTGTTTGGTTGTCAATTATTTTGGGAAAATAATTTCCGATAGAAAATCAATTACACCCAGCGGAGGAAAACAACTTCCTCATCTGTCTTTGTGAAGTTATTTTCCTTCCTGAAAAGCAGTCTTCTTTTTCGCAGCGACATCTCCTCATCTCCGGCAAATAAAAGCTTTCAGTCCAACCAAAAGCCTCCGGCGACATCTCATAAGCAAACAAATCCCTCCTTCTTCGCAGGCGGCATCTCCAACTCCGACAAAGACCCAATTTCGGAGGTAACAGATCATCTCCCTCCCTCTCTCTCTCTCTCTCTCTCTCTCTCATTTTTAAAAGCTGCCAATATCAACGGTCATGTGTGGATGCGTTTGTGTGAGTGTGAGTTTGTGTGGTCCATTTCTCTAGTCATCGGAACTAGACTTTGCCATTGCGGCCGGTAACCATCTCTCTCTCTCTCTCTCTTCAGTCAGCTTTTTGTTGGTGAGCTGTGCCCGCCATTGTGGATGCGTTTGCTTATGCAGCCTCAGAAGCTTGTTTGACGGCATAAGCACAATCTGATTCCCGTTCCTACAATAGCATTTCCAACAAGGGTGAAGATTCCTCAAGTATTTCCAGAGGTATGATCTCTTGTTACTTGTTTTTTCCTCCCTTTTCCTTTGAAAAATTGTCTACAATTACTGGTGTAGATTCTTGAAGTTCCATTTGAATGAATTTTTAGATTCCTGTTCCTACAATAGCTTTTGTTTTAGTTTGTTCTTACCTGATTAGGGTTAAATCTGATTTGATTGATGCTAATGAATTAATTTGGCTGCTGAGTTTTGGGGGTTTTAGACCATTTGTAAAAGTTTTAGTGAATTCATTGAGTTTGTGAAGCCACGGGCTGATTCTTTTGTAGTTTTAATTGTCTCTAGCTTCTTTCGTTTGATCCTCCGACATGAATTTTGATTTTGTAGATGTCATTTTTTTCGCTTTATTATCTGGTGCCACATTTGATGGATGCCCAAAATGTTCTAGGATATAATATGTTTCTAAATTAAAAGGTCAATCCCAAGATATCCCATGAACGATCAATCAGTTTCTTTTGAGGAGCATTTGAGACCCCTGCATCACTCTGCAATTGAGACCCCTGCATTACTCTAGCTTTTTCTGGTACACTACTAATAGTCTACTGCTACGTGAATTTTCATAGATGGATCCCGGTAGTGATGATGATGAGGATGCTATTGTAATTGGTGCTGCCACTTCAGTCCTAGCAGCAGGATATGCAGCTCTTGAAGTCTATAAAACTCCAGTTGTTATACCTAAACCACCTCATGTTAATAGGGAGCGAGCTAGAGAGGATTACATGGATAGCATATTATATGGAAGTAGTTCGTATTGTATAGACCAAATTAGAATGGACCAAACTACATTTTTCCAATTACTAAATACTCTCACCATTAGAGGATTATTACAACCTACCATTCATATGTCAGTGAGAGAGCAATTGTTAATGTTTCTGCAAATAGTTGGCTATAATTTGAGGTTTCGAGTGGTTGGGGGGTACTTGTATAGGTCAACTGAAACCATACACCGCTATTTTTCCATTGTACTTGATGCCATATTGAAACTATATCCAGATTTAATACAATTGCCAAATGGTGCGACTCCACGAGAGATCCGTAATAGTCGAAGATACTACCCCTGGTTTGCTGTAAGTCTAGTTCTTTGTATAAAAATTAATTAACTCAAATAGTAGAAATTATTTTATATCTAATTGATATCACAAAATAGGATTGTGTAGGGGCTATAGATGGGACACATGTTGTTGCAAGTGTACCCCTTGAAATTCAAGGAAAATTTCGAGGTCGAAAGGGTTACCCAACTCAAAATGTGTTAGCTGTTATTTCTTTCGACCTCAAGTTTTCATACGTGCTTGCTGGTTGGGAAGGATCGGCACACGATTCTCGTGTTCTTGAAGATGCTCTTACAAGACCAAGGGGTCTACAAGTACTGCAAGGTACTTGTCTTAATTTATGTGAGTCGTATAATTATGCAAAACATTGTTAGATTAGGCAAAAGTAACTTTTTTTTTTCAATTTTAGACAAGTACTATCTTGTAGATGTTGGATATGGCATTCGCAACGGTTTCATTCCTCCTTATTCTGGAGTTCGATATCACCTAAAGGAGTATGATGACAATCCCCCTCAAAATGAAAAAGAGCTTTTCAATCTTCGTCACTCCTCATTGCGAACAACCATCGAACGAGGCTTTGGTGTTTTAAAGAAACGATTTAAGGTGGTGGATAATGATCCTTTTTGGGATTTTAAAACCCAAGTAGATGTGATTCTGGCATGTTGTATCATACATAATCACATTATGGGTATAGCTCCAAATGACATGTTCATGGAAGAGGTCATTCAAGAGGAACAATCTGAAACTCCAAATGTTCTGACTGAACAAGCATCTTACACACAGCCTTATCAAACACAAAGTGAGAGACGAGCAGAAAATAGAGAATGGGCAAGGAAAAGAGACGCAATTGCACATGCTATGTATGTAGATTACATGCAAAGAAGACAAAGTAGATAATCTAGATGGTGGTTGTAGTTTCTTTTTTAGTTTTGTTTTGTTTTATGATAATGCTGGTTCGTTGGATGCCATGTAAGGTTGTCTTTGGCTCTATATGAGTGATTTATCTATGTAGAGGTCTCGGCGTTCTGCCTGCATATATATGAATAAATCTGCCTGATCATTGAAAGATTGCAGAATTTTTACAACCCTGATTGTGATTATTTTCATTTTTCGCTTTGGATGAATGACTTGAAGCTCTTAGAAACTCTTACAGTGTTGACAAGAAGCTCTTAGAAACACAGGATCATCAAACCGCAGCAGACATAACAGTTTCAATTCAGTTTGAGGTTGGTGATTTTTGGCATATATGTTTTTCTAAGTTTTTGAGTAGTAAGGGTCTGCAAAGATTAGAACATGCATTTTGGCCAGCAATGTTGTCACTGTCAAATGGTGGTACAATTGTTTAACTACTCTTGAACATGAAGTAGAAAAATCTCTTGATCTGCAAAAACTTCTGCCTATATGATTAACCTTGCATCTCTTGATTGTCCATTGAGAATTAACTTATGCTCTCCAGGGTCATGATTTTCATTCTTGTTGCAATTGTTAATGTTTCTGCAAATAGTTGGCTATAATTGTTATAAGTTTGTTTTATTGGTGATGACTATTGAAATTGATTAATTTTTTGAAGATGGGCAAGAAGGGAGAGAAACAGTTTAGGTGGTCAAGACCTATGGAGCGTTTGATGCTTGAGATTCTTGCCGATGAGGTGAAACTTGGGAATAGGCCTAACAATAGCTTTAAATCAAGTTCATTTACACGTGTGGTAGATGCCATGAAAGATAAGTTTGGGGTTACGTGCTCGGTAGACCATGTGGAAAATCATCTAAGAACAGTGCGATCATCTTGGTCCACCATAGTAAAAATTCGTGAAAAAAGTGGATTTGGCTGGGATGATACTTTGAAGATGATAACGGCCAGTCCTAGTGTGTATCATGCCTATATCCAGGTAATTTAATGGAGTTAAGAATGTCAAATGAGGACTTCTTGTTCTTTTGAATTTTTGCACTAAACCTGGATTTGTTAGTGCAAAATTGGATTTGTTATATTGTTGATTGAAATTTCTGGTTTATGATTACGCAGAAAAATCCAGGTCATGACAAGTATATCCAGAATAAAATCGAGTTGTATGATGAAATGGCTGTTGTGGTTGGGAAAGATCTGGCCACCGGGTCTTTTGCAAAATCATTTGTCGATGTGAATTTGGAAACTCCATTTGTTCCTAAGACAAGTGTGGAGACAAGTGAAGAGACAAGTGTAGAACAAAAGGATGTGACTAGTGCAAGATCCTCAGAAGTGAGAGCAACATCATCGGGAACCAAACAACATCGTAAAAGAAATCGCAGCAATGAAGACATTGAAAAGATGTCTCAACAACTTGGAGAAGTGGCAGCTGCTTTGAACAAAATTAGTGCAAACAAGCTTGATGTCAACCAACTACATGAAGAGATTATGAATATAGAAGGCTATAGCGAAGAATTTCTGGACTTGGTATTCGAGCATTTGGTGCAAAATGAGAAGCTAGGAAAAGCATTTATGGCGAAGAGTCAAAGACTTCGTTTGATTTCTCTCGAGAGGTTCAAGAAAGATTGGGGCGTCGAATAAAGTACTTTGAAGTTGCAAATTCTACTTCGATGGCATGAGAGGAGTTTTGGTTGTCTTTAGCGAAGTTTTGTATATTCTGTAGCAAGCATGCTTATTCCATGGTACATGGGTTTAGTATGCAATCTGAAGTGCATGTAACTGAATTTTGTTTTCTTTAGGAAGGAGGACAATTTTTGCTTATGGCCTTTAACAGATATGGTGTGGCATTATGAGGTCCAATCTAAGATCTGCAATAGTCGCATGCATTGCTGTTTTGGGAGGGGGTTGCATCTTAACAGGCTCTGGCACAGGTTTTCATTTCTCTTTGGCAATATGGATGAGGGCGAAAGTGCTATTCTGCTAGAACTCCTCTTTGTAGATTGACATTTGCACAAGGCTGCATGATGCTAAATTTTTGGCCTAGCACCAGCAGTCTCTGTCTCTGTACTGAGCTGCTGTACATATTAAGGTGGTTTATTGGTAATTGGCCTTGGACTTTGCTAATCGAAAGCTCCATTGGTCGGCAGCAAGAATTAACAAATTATGAATAAATCCAAGATTCCATTAATAATTCCATTTAAGAATTCATGGTATAATATGAATAGACATTTTATAGAAATGATAATTTGATTATAATGGATAGAAACTAAAATTAACTTGTAATGAAATAAATGTTTTGAGAGTAAAAAAAATATTTGCAACATATCAACAAATATATCAGAAAATATTTTCAGTGACAAACCAAACACCGGAAAATTATGAAAAAAGGAATTTGGAAAATATTTTCACTTAATAACCAAACACTGGAAAATTATGGGGAAGGAAGTGATTTTCCAGGAAAATGACTTCGATGGAAAATATTTTCCCTAGGAAAATATTTTCAGTCCAACCAAACGGACCCTAAGAGCATGATGTTTTCAGTTCCTTTTTGAGTTAGTAATATAGAAGTACAATGCAAATATGGTTAAACTGGCAGCCAACACAATAAGACAGACGCTTTATAATTGAAGACACATTGAAAATTCAAATGCAATTATGGCAATTGTTTTATTATTCTTGTTATGGGAAAACATGGACAAACATGGACCCATTAATGAGGAAGGAAATTGAGACCAGAATTCTCAGCTTGAGGAAGTAAAAGTGACAACGAGAGTCATGCGTGACTCCAGAACAAATGGCATTTTCGTTTCTTTTATCTTATCCAATAATAATTGTTATGCAATTTGGACTCCATTAAATGACCCTCCATGCACCAGACTCATACAATCAAACACTAGATAACAATGGACAAAATCCATGCACTTGAAGTCCCTCTGATGTTCATGAGGCCTTTGGATCCAAGATGGGTCATCACTTCACAGCTCTAAACACTAGGGCCAAGCTTTACAAATCATCAAGGTCGAGATCAAATGGCATCTTCAATAAGCTCGAGCATGTTTGGTTTGAAATTATTTGAAATTTTTTTAAAAATAATAATGTGATACATTTGTGATTTGATGTATGTAAAATTAAAAAAAAAATGCTCGAAAAAGTGATTACAATTTTTTTTTTGCAAAATATGTACTTGAAAATAATTTCTTTTGCACTTGTACTTCTTGTTTCTTCTGAGATTGTCGCTTGAGTTGCCGATTTCATTGTTTTTGGGTAGGTCAATTTAACTTCTATTTAGCAATATTGTACCCGTAGGGAGGTTAGGGTGGCGATGAGTGTTTGATTCAAAAATTTTACTACAAATTTTTTGTACGCTAACAACAGCCTTGTTTGGCAAACAAATTTTTTGCCAAGTTTGTCTGTTACAAATTTTTAAACAATTTTAGCTACAGTGACCTCAAAAAACTTCTCAAAATTTTTAAACAATATATTTCAAAATATCCAAAAATTTACATACTTAAAATTTTTTTTTTTACAATTTCAACAGTAAGTTACAATAAAGTTTTAGACAAACACCCAAAGAACTCACTTACCAATAGGGTCAATACTTGCGTATGATACAGTGGCAGACCCAACAGGGAAGATTGGGCCCAAGTTTTGACATAGTCTTTTACGCCCCTTGTAGTTGTTGCCCATGTATACCATGGGAACATGTAAGAGAAGTAGGCTGATGTGCTTGACAGGGGTCACTAAATCTCAACCCACCCAATATGTGACCGTGTTGATAAAATTAAACCAAGCATACTTCGAAATTTAGTAGTTTTAGAATTATATTTATTATTAGAAAATGAGATTAGAATTAGGTGTCAAAGATGATTTAGAAACTAAGAACCCATTTTGATTGTTATTTTCTGAAATTTTTGTAGAAAAATATACAATAACGATTTGATATATGTGAAATAAAAGAATGATTAAAGAATGGGTTCACAGAAAACTTAAAAATATTTTGGAGGTAAATGACAATCTATAGTAACAAATTTCAAAAACACTCTAAATATACACAATATCAAATACACCTAACAAAAACATAAAAAAGAAAAACATTTACCACCTCTTTTTTGTTGGGAAGAGGTGGTGAACAATTAGGAACTGCTGTTTTCTTCTTCCATGGGCAACCACGGAGGAAGGGGATGGAGCAAAAGGAAGGCGGGCAGGGGCGGGAACCCCAAACCCTGCCCGTTGCCATCCCTTTGGTTGTTAATTTGTTATAATCATTATTCTTTCGTTTTTCTAGTCAGAAACACATCAAATGTCTAGTTAGGCTCATCCGGCAATTTGCCTATTTGTCTCCTAATTCACAGATTAGACACTATGGCTATGGCCCAGATGGGATCGATACCACGAGCAGCTGCTTTCAACTTTGGGCCCGCTGGCTTTGCTGCAATAACTACCAAGACCGACTCCTTAGGCTGACAGGGGGCAGAATTATTAAGCGCGTCTTGTAAGTAAATGCGCTTTATCCTCTATCCTGTCAATTAAAGAAATGGAAAAAGAAAGAGAAAGAAAAGAGAAGGCTTGAAGTTTAGGGACTGGGAACGAATCCAACTACCCGCCAACAATTCGATCAAATGCACGCTAATGGAGTTTGGGTTTGAGTTCGAGCTCAAGTTATATGTTCAAAGCAAGTATGCTTAAAAATATTTGAACGTATACTAATTTTACATATTTATGTAAGATTACTAAAATCTATTTTTATTGTGGACAATTACTTATTTTACCTATTTTTAGGTGTGAGTACTAAGTAAGTATGTTCATCTAATTACATTTAATCTAAAGTATAATAAGTAGAAATTAAAAATCATAAGCCAATCAAAAATTGGCAAAAAAGCAGAAAAAAAAGTACTTGAATTGATTTCTCAAATGAGCTCGAGTTCCTCGTATTTTTCTCCAATCAATCTCGAGCACCAAAATTTGATTTTCGGATAAGTTCGAACTCAAATAATTCTTACGAGTTCGAATTGGAGTAAAGCACTATTCGTGCTCAACTCAGCTCATTGACAAGGCTAGTAGTAATAGGACCAAGGAAGTCGAATCCACCTAAATTCTAAAACTAATAAATGGTGATGAATGAATTAGGTGAATAAAGACTTTGAAAGTCGCAATGATACATGCAAAAGCACCAAAAGAGGTCTGCCGGCCGCTCTCATCTATATGATATATCAACCGCTACAAGAACAATAGGAGAGTGTCCTGTGTTGCAGTGATCAAATTTCTTCTTAAATTCCTACTTTGCAGTCCCTACTTTAGCATTCACTTCGTTTGAGTACGTTCGACAGAAAAATTCTTCATAACTTTTTGCGATTACACCAAACTATCATTCATGGACTCGCTCCCCCCAATTCCACATGCAGATCCGGACCTAATAGCTCTCGATTTCGTTCCTTTCTTCCGAGTGTACAAGGATGGCCGCGTCGAAAAATTCATCAAAGCTCCCTTCGTCCCTCCAGCAGACTCAGACGATCCCCAAAGCACTGGTGGCGTCCGATCAAAAGATGTCATCATTTCATCAGAAACCCAAGCATGTGCACGCTTATATCTTCCGGCCACAGTCAAACCCGACGAGAAACTTCCCGTTCTGATCTACATCCACGGGGGGGCATTTGTCATCGGATCAGCTTTCGGCGTCGTATACCATAGCTATCTTACCTCCGTAGTAGCTGAGGCTAACGTCGTTGCCGTGTCTGTCGAGTACAGGTTGGCTCCGGAGCACCCTATCCCCGCATGCTTCGATGATTCTTGGGCAGTAACAAAATGGGTCGACTCCCATGCCAATAGAAAAGGCCCTGAACCATGGCTCAATAATCACGCCGACTTTTCTCGGGTGTTTTTGGCAGGTGACAGCGCGGGAGGCAACATTGCACATTACATGACTGTCAAAGCCAGCCAAGAGGGGTTGGGAGATGGTGTAAAGCTTGAGGGGTTGATTTTAGCGCATCCATTTTTTGGTAAAGGAGGGCGTGAAGAATTATGGGAGTACATCACTTCAGATTTCAAAGGGTGGGATGATCCAAGGCTTAATCCAATGGCAAGTCCTGAACTGCTGTCGGGCCTTGTGTGCGGGAAGATTCTGTTGTTTACATCGGAGACAGATCCTCTTCGAGATAGGAGTTTGCGTTACTGTGAGGCGATAAAGATGAGCGGATGGAGTGGTGAATTGGAGGTTGTGGATGTTGAAAAGGAGGGCCATACTTTTCATATACTGAATCCAAGTGGTGACAATGCTGGAATCTTGATGAAACGCCTGGTTTCATTCTTGGGAAATTAGGCCCTGTTGATGAGTAGCTCTTTGCCTGTTCGGCTTCTTCCGTGAAATATGATATTGATTTTCAGTTTTCTGCCGTCGTATGTTACTCAAATTTCAATAAACTACCTTTCTAAAGCCTTGTATTACTAGTTAACGGACACAAACCCATTGCAGCGTAGTTTCTCACTGGTTTCTTCTATCTGGTCTACCCCCAATTGCCATGAAAGAGCTCTTTGAGTTCTCCTTGCTGTCAGTTGCATTAATATTTTACTCAAAATATACTTATATTTGTTTTTATGGCAAGCATTTGCCTATTAATACAATTTCCATTGTTTCCTGCTCGGAAGACTAACACCAGTCTTGAAGACTACTAATTATGGCTCAAGCATTTGACCGAAATTTTTGTTAGCACAATACCAGAATGACAGAGAGACTGTATTAGCATTTTACTCTCTTATCTTCAATTTTAATGTGACAATTAGAAATAGTTTACAACCTTGGTGAGAAATTGACACTACTTCTTCATTAAGCTCCGGTTTTAAAGGGCAATCGGCTAGGTACCCTGCCAGCCAACCGCCATCAATTGTTTGGTTTTTTGTGATGGCTATTTAGTCGGTTAGACCACATGGGCACCTAACTTTTGGTAAGCATTTATTAATATATGATATGTCCAAGTTTTCAAATATTGGACAAAATTATTTAGTCTCCACAATTTCTAGGTGACCAAAATGGTCTATTCCACAATTACAACACACGAAATGGTGCTTTTAATTCCATATGAAAGTTTGTCAATGCCATCTTAATTTTCTATCTGCTAAAGCTTTCTTCTGTTTGCCATCTTAGAATTTCTGTTCAATGTCTTCAAAAATTTTCTGGGCAAAATATCAAGAGACCAAATTCATCACCCTAAATTATGAACCACTGAAAAAGTGGTAGGTAACCAAGAATACATTCTGTGGATTAGTGTATATTCTTGTCAAACGCTAGCAAAAGGATGAATGTTGGCATTCCAAATTTATCACCCTGAATATTGAAAACTAAAAAGTGGTAGTTAACCAAGAACGTATTCTGTGGATTAGTATACTATTGTAATGAAATGGGGGTTTATCCAAGGACACAGAAGCAGGAGCTAGGTAGCAGAAGCAATGGAGGCGTGAAGGTCAGCAGAGGAAGACGTGATCACTGGGCCAGAAGGTCACCGAAGGCGTGATTAGAGAATCACGCCTTTCCTGGGATTCAACTACTCCAACAGAAATTCAAAACGCGCGGCAACTAGCAGATGCTTGGACACGTGTCTTACTCTTATTAGTCTAGCTAGTATTCTGTTAGAGTCTGTTAACAATAAAAGCAAGCTTGTCTGCTCTATTCTGGTAGCTTTTAGGAATTATTCTCTCAGATTCGTCTGAATTAACTTGAGGATCAATCCTCATTTTTCCCTCCCAAACTTTCCTTCAATCTTTCCCCTTCTTAGCTAAATCCATTATTTCTGTTCTTGTAATTTGTTTTCCAGATTCAATTAATGAAAGTTGGAGTTCAATTTGTTCACTTTTATTGATTCATTGATAATTGATTTCTTAGTTTGAGCTTGTTCCCTACTAATTCCTGCAAAGCCCTGGCTTCTCTGGTTTCTGTACCATAACAGTGGTATCAGAGCTAGCTACGAGCCATTGGGAAATGGCTAAAAATCAGGATGAGTTGAGGAAGGAAGTGACAGAATTGGGAAGTGTAGTAAGAACTTTTGCTAACAGGAGTGATGGAATAGAACAGGCTGTAAGGATTATGGAGCACAGGCAGGAGAGCACTGAGAAGGCTCTCAAAAGTTTGGATCAGAAGTATGAAGGCATGATGAACATGATGGCGCAAGTATTAGCAAAACTAAATGACAAAGAGAAGGATCTGGCAGGCGGCAGCTCAGTGCCAGAACCAGGACACCAGGAAGGTAGCAGGAGGAGAGAGGGGCAGAAAGGGGTCCAGGATAGATCTGAAATCAGGGAGAACCGAATACTTTCCAGGTTACCTAAGGTAGATCTGCCAGCATTCAATGGGGAGAACCCAAGGGAGTGGATTAGGAAGGCCAACAAATACTTTAAGATCAATGGAGTGGAGGAGGAGATGAAATCTGAGGTTGCAGAGCTCTACCTCAGAGATAAAGCAGAAATATGGTTCCATGGAGTGTTTGGTGGCAGAGATGCTGTTCCATGGGAGGAGTTCTGCAATGCACTATGCGAAAGATTTGGTGATGGCTCTCCTGAGGAAGCTATAGAGGAATTCAATAAACTGATGCAAACAGGATCAATAGCTGACTACCTGGAGCAATTTGAAATGCTCAAAGCCTTGGTAATGCCTTCTCTTCCCCATTTACAAGATTGCTATTATAAAACCTGTTTCCTTAGTGGATTGAAAGAAGAGATAGTAACTATGGTAAAAATGGCCAAACCTAAGTCACTAGCAGATGCCATAGAGGCTGCCAAACTGCAGGAAAGGAACCTGAGAGCCTTACAGAAAATCCATAAGACCACCTCTTACAGCCCCAATTACCAGAAGCCTTTACTCAAACCCACAAACTATACAAAATCTCCTGACAAACCTCCCAACTATCCTAAAGTTCCTGACAGATCATTTCCTAAAATACACAACAACTATACCAATCCTCAGAACCAGTTCAAAAGACTCACCCCAGCAGAGCTCAACCTTAGGAGGGAGAAGGGGCTATGCTTCAAATGTGCTGAACCTTATACCATAGGACATGTGTGTAGGCAGTCTCATTTAAACTTGTTGATAGGGGACCACTGAAATAGAGGGGGAAAAACAGGATGAATCTGATGTGTTCTGTGATTGCATTGGAGGGGAATTAGAAAACGAACACATGGAAGTGTCCATCCATGCCTTGGCAGGGGGGAGTGAACATAGGACCATCAGGATCAAAGGGATAATTAAGGGGAAAACCATTGTTGCATTGGTAGACAGTGGCAGTACACACTGTTTTATTGATGAACAGATGGCCAAAAACTTGAAGTTGGGGACAGAAGGGGGAACTCTTTCAGTAAGGGTGGCGAATGGAGAAAAACTACAGTCTAGAAACATTACAAAACCAGTAACATGGAAAATGCAGGGGTATGAGTTCCAACATCAGTTCAACACACTAAGGTTAGGGGGGTGTGACATGATCCTAGGAGTTGACTGGTTGGCAAGGTACAGTCCCATGGAATTTGATTTCAGAAGTTTGAGTATGAAGTTCAGGAAGGAAAGGCAACAGATAGAGCTGAAAGGGGAGGACAGTACAGTACAGTTAAAACTGATAAGAGGAAGTAGGTTGTACAAGTGGACTAGGAAGCAGTCATATGGAATCTTGGCACAGGTAAGTACAGTGGTGGATGAGAAACCAGACCAGGAGCCAATCCTACCAGAAGTAGAGAAGCTGTTGCAGGAATTTAGGGATGTATTCCAAGAACCACAGGGATTACCTCCTGAGAGGAGTCAGGATCATCATATCACTCTTAAGGAAGGGGCAAAACCATTCCAAATAAGGCCCTACAGGTGCCCCTACATCCAGAAAACTGAGATTGAGAAACTAGTGCAGGAAATGCTCCAAACTGGGATCATTCAGTTGAGCAGCAGCCCCTTTGCTTCTCCTGTACTTCTGGTCAAGAAGAAGGATGGCTCATGGAGGTTTTGTGTGGATTATAGGCAGCTCAATGATCTAACAGTCAAGAACAAGTTCCCTATGCCCCTTATTGATGAGTTACTGGATGAACTACATGGATCCAAATACTTCACCAAAATTGATCTCAGAGCTGGATACTTCCAGATAAGGGTAAGAGAGGAAGACATACACAAGACAGCTTTCAGGACACACCAGGGGCTATACGAATTCAAGGTCATGCCATTTGGGCTGACCAATGCCCCTGCAACCTTTCAAGGTTTGATGAACCAGGTTTTCCAGAAGCAACTCAGGAAGTATGTTTTAGTATTTTTTGATGATATTCTGATTTACAGTCCTACTCTGAAGGAGCATGAGCAGCATGTCACTGAAGTCCTGGAAATTCTGAGACAACACCAGCTCTATGCAAAAGAGAGTAAGTGCTCTTTTGCTCAACAACAGGTGGAGTACTTAGGCCACATCATTTCAGCAGAGGGAGTAAGGGCTGACCCCCAGAAGATTGACAGCATGATGCAGTGGCAAAAACCAGTGAACACCAAACAGCTGAAGGGATTTCTTGGACTGACAGGATACTACAGGAAATTTGTCAAAGGGTATGGAGCTATTGCAAAGCCCTTAACCACTCTCCTCAAGAAAGATGGCTTTAACTGGGGGGAGGAAGCTGAGGATGCTTTTCAGAAGCTGAAAATAGCTATGTGCAACACCCCTGTGCTAGCCCTCCCAGACTTCTCCCAACCTTTTGTGGTCGAAACATATGCTTGTTATGGAGGAATAGGGGCAGTTTTGATGCAGAGCAGGAGACCCATAGCTTACCTCAGTCAGAGCTTGGGACAGAAGAACTTGGGATTATCAATTTATGAAAAGGAGTTGCTTGCCTTGGTCACAGCAGTCACTAAGTGGAGACACTATTTAGAAGGACATCATTTCATCATCAACACTGACCATCAAAGCTTGAAATACCTGCTGGAACAGAGGATCACCACCCCTCTCCAACAGAAGTGGCTGACTAAACTGATGGGATTAAGTTATGAGATCTGCTACAAAAAGGGGAGGGAGAATGTAGTGGCAGATGCACTTTCCAGGAGAGGAAGAGATGAAGCTGAATGTGCAGTGACCTCCACAGTCACTCCAGAATGGATGAAGGAGGTAGTAGGAAGCTATATGGGAGATGACTGGGCACAGGATATCATCAGGGGTCTTCTCACCTGTCCAGGACTGAGCTCAGATTACAACTATCAAAGTGGAATTCTGAGGTATAAGGGGAGAATTGTAGTAGGTCAGGGGGGAGACATAAGGAAGAAACTCATCTCTACCCTTCATGACTCTCAGCTAGGAGGACATTCAGGCATACAGGCCAGTTGGATGAGGGCTAAGCAGCTGTTTCACTGGCCAGGTATGTTCAAAGAGATCCAAACAACAATACTGCAATGTGATACTTGCAGGAGGTGCAAAGATGAACGTGTGGCCTATCCAGGCCTTCTCCAACCTCTTCCTATCCCACAACACTCCTGGAGTCACATCACCATGGATTTCATTGAGGGGTTACCCAAATCAGAAGGGAAAGATACCATCATGGTTGTGGTGGACAGGTTTACTAAGTATGCACATTTCCTGAACCTAACTCACCCTTTTGATGCCCCTAAGGTAGCTAGGCTCTTCCTAGATCATATCAGTAAGTTGCATGGCTTGCCCCAGAGCATAGTCTCAGACAGGGACAAAATCTTCATCAGTCAGTTCTGGACTGAATTATTCACACTACAGGGGGTAAGGCTGGATATGAGCACAGCCTACCATCCTCAAACCGATGGCCAAATAGAGAGGGTCAACCAAGTGTTGGAAATGTATCTCAGGTGTATGTCTCACTTGGAACCCAAGAGATGGAGCACGTGGCTGTCATTGGCAGAATGGTGGTATAACACTACTCACCACACTGCTATCCAGATGACCCCTTTTGAAGCCTTGTATGGATCTAAACCCCCTCAGTTAGCTCTTGGCCCCTATGAGCAAGCTAAGGTGGCAATAGTGGGGGATTACTTAAGGGACAGGAAACAGATGGATGATCTGCTACAGAAAAATCTGAAGGCTGCTCAGGAGAGGATGAAAAAGTATGCTGATGAACACAGGAGTGAGAGAGAGTTCCAAATAGGTGATTGGGTCTATTTGAGGCTACAACCTTATAGACAATCATCAGTGGTGGTAAGAAGCAATACCAAGCTGTCTGCTAAGTACTTTGGTCCCTACCTCATAGAAGACAAGATTGGTAAGGTGGCTTACAGGCTTCAATTGCCTACTGCATCTAGGATCCATCCTGTGTTCCATGTCTCCCTGTTGAAGAAGAAGCTGGGGAACAAAGCCACACCTATCTTGCAGCTCCCAGATACTGATGAAAAGGGATTACTCAGGGTCGAACCAGTAATGTTGCTGGGAAGAAGAATGATCAAAAGAGGAAATGCTGTTGTCTCCCAGTGGCTAATACAATGGTGGGGAACTGAACCTACAGATGCTACTTGGGAAGATGCTTTGTTGATCAGGGAGAAGTTTCCTCAGTTTCAACCTTGAGGACAAGGTTTTTTATGGGGGGGAGGTATTGTAATGAAATGGGGGTTTATCCAAGGACACAGAAGCAGGAGCTAGGTAGCAGAAGCAATGGAGGAGTGAAGGTCAGCAGAGGAAGACGTGATCACTGGGCCAGAAGGTCATCGAAGGCGTGATCAGAGAATCACGCCTTTCCTGGGATTCAACTACTCCAACAGAAATTCAAAACGCGCGGCAACTAGCAGATGCTTGGACACGTGTCTTACTCTTATTAGTCTAGCTAGTATTCTGTTAGAGTCTGTTAACAATAAAAGCAAGCTTGTCTGCTCTATTCTGGTAGCTTTTAGGAATTATTCTCTCAGATTCGTCTGAATTAACTTGAGGATCAATCCTCATTTTTCCCTCCCAAACTTTCCTTCAATCTTTCCCCTTCTTAGCTAAATCCATTATTTCTGTTCTTGTAATTTGTTTTCCAGATTCAATTAATGAAAGTTGGAGTTCAATTTGTTACTTTTATTGATTCATTGATAATTGATTTCTTAGTTTGAGCTTGTTCCCTACTGATTCCTGCAAAGCCCTGGCTTCTCTGGTTTCTGTACCATAACAACTATTTCTTGTCAAATGCTAGCAAAAGCATGAACGTTGTTATTCCGAGCCCATTAAAAGTCGAAACTCGTGAATTTTGTTAGAGGGCACTGATTTATTTATCTCCATGGCTTTGTGATTATTTGCAGCCAATGCAGCAGAGAAGACTAATGGTCTGGAAGGATCCAAGTACCGTGGTGGCGGTGGATACTGTAGCTATGGCTGCTGTGGCCGCAACTATCACGGAACGGGTTGGAGGTGCCGCTCATCTGCTGGTGAGGCTGTGGATGCTGAGCCAGAAACCAAGCCGCAGGATTAAAAGCCAGCCCATACGAAATATGATGTCTAAATGCCTTTGGTGCAATCTATGTGTCTAAAAGAAAAAAAATTATGTATTGTGCGATAAGAATAAGAGCTTAATTAGTGGTATGTATTCACAGTGAGGTGAATTGCTTGAAAATAATTATGTATCTCTTTTGCTTGAATTAAGTAATAGTGAAATGTTGGGTTTGTTTCAAGATTCAATAGCCAATATTTCTGCTTCGATTAAAAAGATGTATATAGTCAGACTTTTATTGTCTTTCAGTTTTCTTTAACCTTTTGTTTTTCTTTCTCTCATTCTGCATATATATTAGCCACCTTCTGTTTCTTTCCTTTTTTTTTTTTCAGGTAATTTGTTTGAACATATACAAGCTTATAGATAACGAACAGATGTTTTGGTCATGATCTTCCCCAGGTCTATGCTTGAGAATTCAAATATGGCTTATGCATATATAAGGAAGTTTAGCTTCCTTTCTTTTGACAAGTTTTTTCATATGGAAATATTAAATATTTGGATCTATTATTTTTTGGACTAAATTTACGCAACGGATCTTCTGTCCCACACTCTGTGTTATTCTCTGTCCCACTTTTTATTACATTGTTATTTCTCCTACATAAACATCATGTTTTAGTTCTTTTTTGTTTCCTTAAAATCCAATAACTATTAATTCAGTAATGCACAAAATTTATCAAACTCAAAAAATCAAAATGCATAAAAAATGAGATTTTTTTATAAATTTTCTACTGTATTTTTTAATTTTCTATTATATATTACTTTTTTGAAGCTGTTGTATTTATTTTTTACTGAATTAATAGTTATTAGATTTTAAGGAAACAAAAAAGAACTAAAATATGATGTTTATGTAGGAGAAATAGCAATATAATAAAAAGTGGGACAGAAGATCCGTTGCGCTAAACTTACTTTATACTCCTAAACTTGTACCTATTTTCACCTTGCACCCTTAAATTAAATTTCGTGAACTTTGCATGCTAACATTTTAGGTACGTCCTACTTAGGTCCGAACAGACGGAATAGAGAATCATGCAAACAATGCCCTTTTTCATACTCTAATTATGCTAACACCCAACAGAGTACCCTAGGTATACGTTGTGAATATGGTCCTCTGTTTATTTAGTTTTTGCTAACGCTGTTATCATTTGAAGTTATGTGGTACAAATTTGAGACATATGCAATTTATTTTTGGGGTGCAAAGTGGGACAAATCTGACAGGTTTCTGTGAATTTCAAACTCACAATGCCTGTGATTCGAGTACTATTTTTATAGTGTTTTTTTTTTATTCTTATAGCGTTTTTCAGCGCAAAAATCTTTCGTGAATGAAATGTACCATTTAACATTTCAAATTAGAAATATGTTTAGACTGTTCATGTTGCTTTTTAATGAACCATTTATTGGAAAAAGAAATATGTTTAAACAATAGTGTATATACTGATAGCTTCAACAAAAATTTATTAGTGCTACCGAAATTTTCAGAATTTATGAAAAATTGTTTGACAAAACCATTTGTAGGAACTCTATTTAGCAAAGATGCATCGGCCGCATTTTCATGAAGTTTAAGGTTTGCTGAAATAGGAATCTTAGTGGATCTAAAAGGGAAGTTCACGAAAGAGATGAAAGGGGTTTCAAAACTAAGATCTCTGTAGTTTGACAGTTGGGGTTCAAGAGTGTCCGTGCTGAAGATGAATAAGGTTAAGAGAAACAAAAGCAACAGTAGGGAAAAATTCGAAGTGCACGCTGATTTTTTCTCTAGAGAGAAGTGTAGAGCTTATCATTTCGAGAAAAGCATGTTTTGGTCTATAATAAGTTTCAAACACGAGTTAATTCTATAATAAGTTTTATGCATGCCTAAGAACAGAGGTATAATGGTTAGCAAATATATTTTGGCGGAGTATGGAAATCATCTTTTTCTCTATGCTTTTGGCTGTGATCATTAGTAACTACAGCCTGGACATTCAATAGATACAGAATTGGGTCAAACTCTTTACAGGGACTCTTCCGTCTTCTATTATTTATCATCAGAATCTATAGAATGGTCCCAATAGCATTCAACTTAAAAAGCTTCCATTCATTCTAAATTACACAGGATTTGGAGCTGTCAAGAGTGAATACTAGGACAACATCACTTGTCATTCAGTCTCCAACAATAAAGGCAGCTTAAACCATGTATTAAATGTTTTATAGATTACATTGAAAAGATGTTAATACTGTGTTGGTGGTTGTATTAAAAAAAAAAAAAAGAAAGTTATGAAGCAATAAGTTAAAGTACTATATAAAACAAAAAGTCATGATTTACCAATTTTAAACTGTTGGGGTACTTACAATAACAAAAATGTGGATTTTGTTTCATCTGCGCTAAAATTTATACCTTTTCAAATAGTACAATCTTTTAAAGTCGTGTTCTATGAAATATGGATTCCATATAATTGTATTTCTTAATTTTCTTATGAAGTACTTTTTTGTGTTTGTCTTATTAGGAATGAGGTTGTCAATCTCTTTTAAGATTAAGATACTAAATATTATAAAACTATGCTATAGTTGTAGCATTATGTTAATTATGAAGAAAGTACTAGAGTACTTTGTGAATGTACTATTTCATCGAGCTATTAAGCACCAGATAAAAGACAGATGAATAAAATCAATGTATAGTAATATCTTGTACATATATTTTATAAGATTTGTCTAACGGGTGTTGATTGTGTATAAAGAAGTTCATATATGTTTCGTGCATAAAGTGAGCTAAAGGCCCCTATAAATTAAAAAAGGAGGACTTCTTTAACTTGGGTGTTTTAAGATGGAGACTTCTATGGCCGAATCCGTTGTATTATAATTACTTGCTTCAATAAGCCAAAAGTAAAATATATTACCCGCATGAATCAATTACCCATTTGACACTAAATTTTACTTTCTAACGTCCTCATTGTTGTTCGTCTTTTATTTCTGGTATGCCAAAGTTATGTTACTAATTTTTTGCTATCAAGTTTACTTTGAAGTTTCCCTTTTATTAGTTGCTTTCTTGGAGCTTGTGCAGTAATCTCGGTGTAGAAAGTGCATCAGCTGGTTCTATACACTGTAATTGGCAAGATCATATATTTCATCCATCTTTTTTCATCTTCAAGCTTACTTTTAATTTGACTGTCCAAGTTTACATTTTGCCAAAGGAAAGTATCTACTATCATGCTTCCAATACCTTAATCTAAAAATGGATGCAGAACCTTGGGGTGTCAACTTGGTGAAGAAAGAATGCTGCATCATGCATTACATAACCGGTGGCATTAAAGCGTGACACGATCCTTGGCAACGGATACAACACAGCTGAAGAGTGCAAATTTGGAGATAAACGCCATTTTGCCTATGGAGAGTGGGAGCTCGGCAAGTCTACCGCTCTTGTGCGTGTAGATACTCGCACTGCACAACCACTATCAGGTAGGTTTGGTGGCAAGAATGCAGTCTACCCCTCCGGAATTTGAAGCTATAGGGAGCTTCAATTGGAGCTTCTGCTACAGCTAAGATAAGTGTGGATGCTTCTATTGATGGAGCAATTATTGTAAAAGGTGGTGTGAGTTAAAACATATTTGTCACACTACTGGTGCAAAACTTGTGATAAGGGACCATGAGTAAGACCCTAAGTTGAAGAACAAGATGGTACATTTGATCATATAAAGCTAGGAACTCAATTGCTCCAGTGGAACCACGGGCCTAAAGTCTCAGCTCCTGCAAGTAACTTCAAAACGAAACTATGTCAGAACTTTGCCGAGGGATCTTGTAGTTTTGGGGATAGATGTCAGATTGCTTATGGAGGGGAATTATGTAGTCAGTATGTGTAATCCCACAACGCCAGCCCTTGGACCAATCTTTCTATCATGGGGACGGATATGTTGCTTTCCTGTAAATTAAAGAATCAAAACAATGTGCATAAAGCACCTACCATACTGTTGCTCTTGATTTTGAAAAAATATTAAACTGTTATTCCCAAAGGGTAAAAATATGCTTCTTGATTTTGTATGGTAATTTGTTTATTATGCTAGCAAGTCACAGAACTTCTCATGTGAATATGAGTTGGAAATTATCTAAATAATCTGTTGTTTAGTTCGTCTCCAATTAAAGTTCTTATAGTTTGCATAGAAATGAATAAAGTAATTTAGAGACATTGGTTATTTGACTAAATCGAAAAAATCGTACATAAATGGTGCATGTTTTGGTGAAGAATTTTGAATCTGTATTCGAGAGTGAATAAATACTCATTAGCATTTAAAGAGAGAGGGAGAACAAAGTAAAACAGAATGTCTTATAAATGTCTTATAATAGGTTGGAATTGGAGGGAGAAGGGGGAAAAGGGGAAGGGATAGAGAAGGGCATGAGAAAGAGTAGGGGACAAAAGGGGAGAACAGCTAAAGGACATGCAGAAAATTGGATCAACAATTTAGTCTTTCAACTGCCACATTTTGTACAGAAAAAGAGTGTCAAATTTAAATAGAGCCCAGTTATTGTGCATTTAGAGTTATTTGTATAAAAATACTTTTACACTGACAGTGTACAAAAAATTAGTCAACAAATTATTTGTTCCTCACGCCTATTTGTTCCCACAGCTATTTCATACTAATGAAACTGACGAGCAAAGTCCACCACCAAAGCAACTAATGCTTGATTAGATGGGGGGGGGTTGGTGTAGAAGCCTTAATTGCATGCCAAACGAGCTATAAAAGTTTCAACTCGGAACTTAATGGGATATACCTCAAATATGGAGTCTAGACAAATGTGATGTTGAGATTACGAGACATAATCCTATCCATGCCCAGGATATTTTTGAAGTTTTGAACCAATAATATCTACAAGGATTCAGAAGTTTCCAGTGGCCTTCTAAGCTGTATTGTTTGTTCGGTTGAAGATCCTTGCAATGAAGGTGTATTGAAGTTCGTAAATGGAACAGTATTGTGCAGCAAAGGATACTTTTGGTCTAGGAATTGCTCATCTGCAGTCTTCTGTAGAAAGTTGGAGATTTGATCATGGAAGTGGTTTTCCTCAGCTCCAACAATGTGCTATTCAAATTCTAAGCCAGAGATGGAATGGTGCTGCAAAAGGCAATCTGACATGGAAGGAATTGGATTGTGGGAATGTAACAAATGGCAAAGGTGGAGGGCTTGTTGGGATTGTACCGTGAAAGCAATTCTCTGAATAGTTTAGCAACCATTCGATTTGCAAAAGAAAAAAAAATTATTAATTAGTATACTAACAATAATCTATGTTCGATTTTTTAATAAGAGTCATAATGTTTCGTGCATCAAGCGTGCTATAGACTCTTTAAAAGGAAAAAAGAGGACTCCACTAAATTGAGCATTTTCAAAACAATCGCAAGAATGAATAGCTTGTCATTCTTATAACGAATTATACCCAGATGAAGAATTTTATCAGCCTAGGAGAAGTTTTATGGGGTCCCAATTTAAGAAAAATTTTAGGTTAGATACCAAACCAAGAGAGTTATGAGCTACTGGATCTTCGGATTATTAAGCCTTTTGTATTATTTTGGTCTCTAATTACATTTTTAGTATTAAGTGCTTTGGGCATATGAATACTTTCTTATGATTTTATACTCTCATAATCATACTGATATAATGTTCCTTCTTCGCACCTGGACGTAAGTTGATTTGATCGAATTATGTAAATCTGGTGCTTCTAGAATTGTTTGTTTCATCTTTGTTATTATCTCTTGTGGGTTGCCGAGTGCATATTATTCTCATTTATTAATTTCCTTGAACAAGGCCTAAAACTCACATCGAACAATTTGCTATTCAAGTTCTAATCCAGCATAATGGTGTGAAAAATGCAATCAGAAGAGTAGCTTGGATAAATTTTATTTACTAAACGAAGGAACCTAATACAGCAAGAGAGGTTGGCCGCAGTGATGTCGATCTACTACAACCTGGTAGAAATTAATGGATTTACTGTTGCTTTTTACTACTCTTTAGATGGCTGAAAAAACGAGTAAGCCACCAAATGAATAATGGTAAAATTCACTAATACTTTGGTAACTTGCAAAGCTGGCAGTTGATTTGTGTTTGTATTTGCAAAAGAAAAAAATTTACTAATCAATATACTAATAGTAAGCTGTATGATTATTTTTAGTTCTTTAATCTTTTATTTTTAAAATTACGTAAAGCTTTCGTGCATCTGCGGGGCTACAAGCTCTTAAAAGGGAAAAAAAGGAATTCGCTAAATTGAAAATTTTAAGATAGAGAAAATATCAGAATTATGAAAAGATTTTTGAGCTCATATTCAATTACTCAAATGAAATTATAATTAGCAATCAATATGGCATAGACCAATTTTTTGTAAATGCACCATTAGTATACTTATCTATAAGTTCATTTAATATGCTAATCAATATATTTATGTTGAAAAAAATAAAAAAAAATTATGATGAAGAAAATGGGAACTTTAAAAGTAATTAAAGGGGCATTGAATAGAGCAAAAGCTTTCACAAGATTTGTGAACAGCCAAGCAACTTTTCTAAAACTTGTTAGAGATCACACTTTGATGCCTAAAAAAATTGTCAGCAAATATTCTTTAATAATTTTGGGTATCATTTAGACATTTTTATGAAAATTATTCTGTGTTTTTCCCTTTTTTCACATGATTCTCTTCTTTAATTAATAGTTGAAAGAATCAAACATCCATCTGTACGTTATCTATATCTAACTGTAGGAAAATTATAATAGTTGGCATCACATGTATGGACAATGAAACCAAAAGCACAAAGAAAAAGAAAACAAACATAAAATTTCATTCTCACTTAATTGAAATCATACAAGGACAAAAAAAGTAAAACATCATTTGCATCAAAGGAAAGGGAGGGAAAAAAACTAAAGGAGGCCATCATACCTTTGCAAATACTTAAGGAGTCTTCGCCCTTGTTGGAGATGCTGCGGCGATAATGGGGATGAGATGCAGCTGTCGAGTAGGGATGAGCCATTGATATTGGCTGCTTTTTTAGAGAGAGACAGAGATAGAGATAGAGGACAATTGCAGATGATTTTTAATAGGAGAATAACCTAATTGGAAGAGCAACCTACCTCTAGAAGTAGGTCTTCACCGGAACTGGAGATGTCACCGGCGAAGAAGAGATTGGTTTACCGATGGTCTTCAATCGATGATCTTCAATCGTCTCAAAGTTTTTTTGTCAAAGGCTGTGAAAAGAAGAGGATGTGATTTTAAGAAAGAAACATAACTTTAGTATGATGGATAAGGAAGTTATTTTCCTTCTCTTAATGTAAGTTATTTTCTGTGATAAATTATTTTTCAAAATTAGATTGAATCCAAACAATGAAAAATTTGGAACATGTTTTCGGGAAAATATTTTCCATACAACCAAACGGACCCTAAGCTCCTTTACCTTTTCTAATATTGATCGACTCAGTTTGTCATGGATAATCATATTCTTCACTAGCTACTCTATATTATTAATCTATTGTTTAGAATAGCTGAATTTATAATTTTTTCACTATTTTGATTTCTTAAGAGAATCCTTCAGCTTAAAAAAAAACGCTCAATACAATGTCTTCCAAAAGCAAATTTAATGCGAATTAGAGTTGATTTGAGACATATCCATGGGAGCATAAGGCCATCACAATCAACAAATTCAAAACTAGAATTTTTGGAGTATCAATTTGGGCAGTTTACAATTAAGTGGAATCTCTTAAAAAGACTCTCACAAGAATTTGGCTTGAGGTCTTGAAACTTCAATAACTTGTGCTGCCATGTAATTCTAATATTTCAAGGCATAGGAGTTGAGATATTAGCTAGTGTTTGTTAGAGGTATCAATGCGGATCTTCAATGTTGTAGAACAAGCTTCCATTTAAATATTTTTTTCTTAGTATCCATTAGATGTTGCAAATGAGAATATGTGACCATTAACCGGATTGACTATAATACCCCCAACAATAATAGGAGTCGGCTCGAACAATTGTCAATCAACATTATTTGTTGTATTAATATATTATATGGCACGCCTTATGCACAAAATATATATATTCCTACCAAAACAAAAATAGTCCAACTTTAGTTGAAGTTTGCCAGGATCAATAGGAAGGAAAAAAGGCAACAAGCGAAAAAGAAAGAAGGAAATACATAGAAAATTTCCATTGCCAAAACTTGAAGATTAGTTTTGCAATTCCATTTTACTCATTGTCTCTATTTTTTATTCATTTTTCTTATGGCATGTATTTTGACTAGTTAACTTTCTTGTCCTCATAGAAGGGCTAATGCAGTTGGGGTTTGGTACGGTTCGGTCCAATTGTTGCATCTTTTACATTATTTAGTGTACAATTACATTATATTATTGTATTTGAATTAAAAATAGTATACATGAATAAAATATTTGACATATATTCATTACAACTTTATGATGTATTTATATACAAAAAATTTCAACATATACAATGATTGGACGAAATCATACAAAACATGATTGTACTGAGTCCTTATCCTAACTCTTCCAACAACGAATTCTATTTTAGAGAAATTTTACTTTAATGAGCTTTTTCTTTCCAATTTCATTCTTTCAAAAATGTGGGACATTAATAGCGCCAATAATTGTAGAGAAGGACAAAAAGCAAGGTAATATCATGTCCATGGAGATAATTATATGTCTATGACTACATTGTGTGAAATAATAACAATACAATTTAATTATTTATTAGTTTTTCAAATTTCTAGAAGTGTTAATGCATAGATTGTGAATGAAAGAAGAGTTAGAGAAAAATATGCTATATTTCAAACAATTGAAGGCTTGGAAAGTTTTAAGGAAAAATTACTTTTTACTCCCTGTAATTTAGCACTACAACAAATAATTTTCCTATATTCTGCACTTTAATGTAAGAGGAGGAGGGAAGCGGAAGGTGTGGGGGAAAGGTGAAGTGAGGGTGCTAAAAATATTGTACCCATCTTGTTTTAAAATACTAAATGCGTTTTTTAAGAATACCCCCAATAACACCACATCCAAACGAACCTTAGGTGTCTTGGGTCTACTGGTAATTTGGTGTAATTACTAAATTATTTTACAAAATCAATATAACTATATTAACAGGTTTCAGATCCTAATATCTCTTTTATATTATTTGTTACTTAAAAAATCTTTGGTGCAAGCAACGTGCCCTTTAACGCTTCACACAATTCATGTTTGGGCACTTCATTTCTCATTGAAACGACACATATATTGCATTTGATGCTTCCATTCTTCACTCTTGGAGATGATTCGGTGACAGTGGTTAATCTCTTGCTCAACGAGAAAGATTTTTCTGCCATTCACCCGGTGATTGATGATTTAGACTTGCTATGGTAGCTTCTCCTGTTACTAATGTTATATGGGTTCCACGGGAAGTCGAATAAAGTGGCTCACGAACTATCTCTCTTTGCTAAATCAAGCGATTTAATCGATTTCTTACTAAATTTTCCTTCAGATTTTGTAAAGCAACTAGTACTCGATGACTTCTAGCAAGTTTAATAAAAATATTTCCCTTTCTTATCAAAAAAAAAGAAAAGAAATATATTTAGCACAAGAGTCTATATATTGATAGCTTCAAGAGAAACTATTTGTGAAAAGATTGTTTGTCAAAACCATTTGCTGAAACTTTGTTTAGCAAACATATATCGGCCACATTATATCAAGTTTATGGTAATTTGAGTTGGTCCTAACCTGAATTCAGGGAAGAGATAGGAGGAATTTGGACAAAAAATCTCTATAGAGTGAAAGTTGGGGTTCAAGAACGCCCCTGCTTAAGGTGAACAAGGTCAAGAGAAACAAAAGCAACAATATAAAAATTTTTAAGTGTGCGGTGGTTTTTCTTTAGGTGAGAAGTGTAGAAAGTTGCCATTTGGGGAAAAACATGCTTTGGTCTATTAACATTTATTTTCTACACTTATGTTCTAATTTGTCACTGAGGAACAATGGGGATTACTAAATGAATGACAGAATGAGCAGTTGCCATTTTGCTGATAAATTCTCCTCACAAAGGAGCAAAGGGGAATTAACCTCGTGCAAATTAAGGAGACTGTTTTTTTTTTTTTAAAGGAAATCTACTTTTTATTATTATGCCAAAATTACGAAGCCAGGATCTAAACCTCACACCGGATTGCATGATCGAATACCCTGACCACCTATAGCAACAACCCTTACCTCCTGCTTCTACGAAAATTAGGAAAACCAAGCGCATCTAAAGTAATATCTCCTCTCACCATCCTAGGTAGGTCAAGCAAATTAAGGAGACTGTAGAGGTTAAAGTAACCGAAATGTTACATTGCAAAAATGTTGACACTATGTCAGTTAATCTATTTAACTAAGAAAATAAATTTTGTGAAGCAAAAGGTTACAGTATAATAGAAAAAAAAATTTCCTAAATTATGAATTTTATCTAGAGGGTACTCCATTAACAAAAATTTGGTTTTTTTTAATCATAGTATTAGATGTAAGCATGTGAATAGATCGAATCTTATCCAAATCCAACCCAGACCCAATGTACTTGGGTGGGGTCTAGATTTAATTTCTCAAACTCATACCCTACCCAAATTCAGACCTTGTAAAAAAGGTTATGGATTTGGATAGGGTCTAATTTTATATGATCCATATCCAAATCCAAACTTATACCAGATCTATGTATATGTGATTAAACTATATATATATATATATCTGTGTGTTTGTGTGTATATCAGTAAATTTATAAAATATTTTAATATTCTATGGTCACTAGATCGGATACAGTAAAATTTCATGATTGTTTTCTTTTTTCAAGTTAATTCTAGCTGTCATTATAATTAGTACATACTTTTTCAGAAAAAGGATAAAAAGAAAACGCAAATAAATGAAAGATTGGATGTAGATATAGTTGAAATTTTAAAATAAATAGTAGTTAATAATAGTTAGTTTTTCGAGTTCATAATATTGCATTCAACTTCTTGAATATTAATTTTATTATTTGAAAATAAAAATTGGATGGTGCTTATATATATATTTTTTTTGAAATCCATATATTTTTAAGATATTGTTACTTTAGTGTGTTTAAAAAAATATAAGGAATACTCATTGGATACTCAGATCCATAAGAGTCTGGATTTGGACTTATTTTTTCCGACCCATAATGGTCTTTGATCTGGATTTGGGTCTAATTAATTTTAGTATATATGAATTTGGATCAAAGGAATCCAAGCCAAATCTTACCCATTGACATACCTAATTAAATGACTATTTTGCGTGCTTTAAACTCATATCTTTTAAAAGAGTACAATCCGTCTTCCACAACGTATGGGTTACATTAAGTGCTTGTCAATTTTCTCATGAAGTTTTTTTTTTTTTGTTTTTGTCTTAGTAGGGAAGAAGTTGTCAGTGGCATGTTTAATAAAAAATAAAAAATACATTAAAAAAAGTTGTCAGTGGCATACTAAAATATTGAAAAGCTATGCTGAAGTCTTGCCAGCATGTTATTATGGTGTAATTACGAAAAAAGTACTAGGGTTGTGCTGTTTGTAATGTCTCCTATTGTTTATTTTAGGGTTAAAAGCGCTAAACATCCTATTTTATATTCGTTCCTTTATTTTTTGGGATATACTTTTAAATATTAAGTAATTTAAAATTCTAGTTTGATAATATTTTTTTAAATAGTAAAATTGTTAGTAATATACACTTTTTGATTATGACTAGCATATACCAATTTTTTAAGCTACACAGTTTGTCTTGAATTTTCTAATAGTGCAAGTCAATAAAATAAGAACGAAATTATTAGTTAAAATAATTACAACAGTACAATAAACATACAAATTAGTAAAAATAATAGGAAAGCGAAAGAAAATAGTAACATAAGAGAAGTGAATAAAAGAAAATAGTAAAAGATGAAAAAATATAAAAATAAAAGAAAGTAGAGGGAAAGGAAAAATAAGGGAATGAATAAACAAAAAAAATAAGAATAAAATAGTAAGGGCATTTTTGTCTTAAAATATCAAAAGGGGGAGTAAAGTGCTCATTGAATGAATTTAGGGGGCACCGCGCAACTACAACTAAGGATAAAATTTAGAGGGTTTAGTGCACTTAACCCTTTATTTTATTTGTTGCTCATTAATTGGTTGTTTATTGTAGTTGTCAATCATTTACAATGCTTTTGGGTACCATACTCTTTTAGTCAACTAAATTTAAAGTGGCAAAACTTAGCAAATATTATGAAACTAATCTGTTGACACATAAATTGATTCTCTATAAGGTTGGATAGTCAATGTTCACCCAATTTAATTGTTTATCTCATTTTTACTAGAAAACTTCACTAGATTTTAGGAAGAATGTTTCTTTACAATTACTGGTCATACAAATTCGGTAAGGTAACTAACGATTTGAACATACATTATGAGTGATGTATACAAAAGTGTAGAAACATTAATGATAGTGAATTTAATAGGTGTTTTATTTATGAAATTACTTTCATAATTTTGGCAAATTATTGTACTATTCTGTTGATTTTTCTTATAATTTGTCTTTGGTGTTGAATTCAGGGGTTCATGATTAAAATAAATTTAAAAGAGAAAATTTCAGAAGATTTGTTAAGCCAGAAAATTTCAGGAATTAATGATTGTTTTATCTCTAGAAGAATCATGGGGGCCATGTTAATTCTGCTCATTATCTGAAGTACCTGAAGTATCTTTTTTTTTATTTTTTTTAGATCAACTTTTTATTTTATTGATGAGAAGAAATACAAAACATAAACTCGTGTTACATACGTCTTATTTTCCGAAATGACGGTAACCCTAATTTGTCAAGGCAAATTGCCCCACGAGCTTCCCTTGGAAACATAGTAAAGCTGTCATATACCTTGACTTGTTGATGTGGGTGAGATACACCCACATTAGACAGCGCATCAGCAACTGTGTTAGCCTCTCGATAGCAGTGTGAAAAATGAACAGGATCTTGCAAGAGCTTCCAAATCTGCCTGACCTCCCTTCGAATCTGCCACGGATATTGAGTGTGACGTTGAATGATCCCAACTAAGAGCAGTGAATCTGATTGCACACTTATATTTTCAAATCCCCTATGTTTACACGTTTGAAGACCAATAAGAAGGGCCCAAGCTTCTGCACGGAGAGATGTAGTTTCCCCAAAATAAGCTGAAGTACCTGAAGTATCGATGTTTAGGAGTTTGAGTTTATTTTCTGATAAAATTTGTTCCACAACTATCTTATCTACTTATCTTATGTAGTGAGAGGTAGCTGAGGATAAATATTTCTTCTTTTTAGGAAATTAGTTTAAATGATAATTTTAGAAGAATAAATAGGGAGGAAAAATAGAGATCGATATCTCTAAACACTTGAACTTCTTCCCATTCTCTCCTCTCAAGAACAAAAGAAACTCTGGTTCTAGTTTTATTTTTTTTTGCTGCGTTTTCTTCATGGAGTGGAGCTAAATTTATGTCTAGTTGAGGAGTAATCAAGGCACGGTTTCATAATTAATTGTGAGATCATTTAATTTTTCCTGTACTTAATTTTATATATTCATGAGTATTTAATTATTTTCTATATTTCACTGGTTACTATCATTTGTGTTTAGTTGAATAATTGGCCAACTATTCAATTATCTGAATGATTTAATGCCAATTAAAACATCAAGTTTGTAATACTTATATAGTTTAATATTAGTGGCAAATGACACAATTTCATTACCTCACAAGTAATCTAATTTGTGTTGTGGGAATAATTAATCTAGTTTAAATGAACCCGCATGTGTATTTGTTAACTAGAATTGGGTCTCTCTAATATTTAAGACTGTGAATAGATAATCCTATGAGTGTCTCTAGGATTATCTACTTAACAAGGAAAGTAGTTAATGAATATCTCTTGACTACCAAGAAATTAATGAGAGATTGGTGGTTCAATGGTTATTGAATTGCTATAACCAATTTATTTGTGAACATATGAGTTATTTCTGGTAGCAGTGAACAATTGACTGAACCGTTGCTAAGATTATTTCCTTGATTCGATTTTGATAATTAATTTATTCTTTAATTCATATTATTGCATTTTTAATTATAATTTCAAAGAAATTCTACAAATTTCCCCCCTAATATTCATTCCATTTTTCTGTGAGTAATAAATAAACCAGTTTCTTGAGGAGACGATCCTACTCATCACTATACTCATTAACTTTTGGGGAGTAGGTAATTTTATTTTTGTTGGATTCAACACCCATCAATTAACAACTTCTCAAAAATTTTAACTACAAAAAGCAACTTTAAAAACACAATAAATCAAATGATAGATACAAACACGAGAACTCCTAAAAATCAAGAGATAGGTCATCTTTTAATTTGTGTCTATTTTATTAATCTTATGTCGTTTAAAATAGAAATTTTCTTCTTAAACAGATATACTCTTTCCAAGGAACTCTTGTGGGAACCATGGCAGAGTCAAATGATCCCCCAAACTCAAACTTAGCCATGGTCAAAAGCTTTGAAAACGTATGTAACTTATGTTACACTTGTTGGCAAAAGTTACCCCACACTCCCCACCAGATATGGAAGCAAAGTGGTGGTACGGCAATTGCCTTCATTGACCCCGTCAAAATGTTCTATTTACATATAAAATAGTAGTTTTGCCTCCACACTTAAATGAAATTGTCTCCATTACCCTCTAACAAAGCCTAAACATTAGAGAATTGCTACTACAAAAATCTCCATATATGCATACAAAATTGGAGGATTGTCCCCCACACTTAAATAAAATTGCCCTCACTACCTTTCAACAAAATTTAAAGTAGTAGTGAACTATTTGTTTAGATGTCTCTATGTTCAAATAATTTAACACTTAAAATAAATGATACGACTTTGTCTAACAAAGAAAGAGACTTAATTTGCATTTATTCTTCTTCTTTATCTATTCTTACATACTCCCAACATACAAATCCATCTGGTCACCACACATTGAAACTCACAACCATTGTTTATTTATATTTTCATCTTAACAAAAATCTAGTGAAAATTTATTAGGATTGTGAGAGAAGTGGAAGAATCCTTTATCAGGAACTTGAGATCTGAGAAATATTAATTTGTTGCTAAATTGTAGATTAATTAGCAAAACTTTAGTGCATATCATTAGTCAAACACATTTTTTTCATACTGTAATTAGTAAAATTTTGTATATTAATTTTGGCCCTGTTAAATTTTTTTTTCTAGCTCTGCTCCTGCCTCCACCCTATCCACCCACCAAGAAAAAAGAGTTGAGGAACTAGTTGGCAAGAATTATCTCATGTCACTTGTTCCAAGGATTGCATACGTAAATAAAATGCTAGAATGCCTAACAGACTACATGATTTAATTAGTATTGTTTCTTTACGGTTTAATTGTCGAACTTTCAACTTGACTTCATAAGTACAAATCTTCCCCATTTTCAGCTAAATCAATTTGCAACACGGGTAAACTTGTGCAAGTTATATGTTGACTTTGGTGTTTACGTGCCTAAGCAGCTAATGAGGTTTAGGGCTAAAGTTGGTAGGTTTGTGTGATCCAGATATAATTATGAAATCCAAACTAAAATTTCTATGAAATGGAGCCACACATTCATCACACTTATCTAAAATTACTAGTACTTGGCTACAAGGGTAGTACGTTGTTGATAAAATTTTATTTGTATACTTGACTATAACTTTTATTTTTTTTATCTTTCTTTTTCTTGTATTTTTATATATGGTTGTTTTGTTTGGGGAGGAGGGGGGGGGGGGGTTGCATGTCCATATCATCTCTTAACCCATCAGTATGCCAAGTATGTTTTTCTTCCTCTCATAGTACTCAACTCTTGGACGAAACCATGACAGATTCAAATGGCCCTCAAACTCAACCTCAGCCAAACCATATCCTGAAATTTACTATAATATATTAGACAGGGTTTCGTGCAAGGTGCAATAGAGGACTCTTCAACGCGATATTACAAAAATAACATAGCCAAATTAACACGAAAAATAATTTAAGAGCAACCATAATTATGCAACTAAAGTATATACGCAGATAAAGATAAGACAAGAGAGTAATTTTACTCCTTGTCTTACATTTTCTCTACCCTTGTATGCAATATTGCCCAGAAAAAAAAAAAAGACGGGACATTGGAAAGTTATTTTAAACTAGTCCTGTTGATATTTACTCCTAAGACTTGTAGGAAAATTGGTTTCCCAACTACTTAAATCGATTTTTACAGTCATACTCTAAAGTATTAAAAGTACTGCAAAATGTTACACAATCAAACAGCCTACAAATCTTCTTTGGAACTATTGAAAGTTTGACATGTTCTTCCTTGTTTCTTTTCTTTCTTAAAAATATTTAACTTGTTAAATCAACTTGGAATAAATGTAATGGATCCTAGTCACTCCAAAATCACAATTGAAAATAATACTTGGACTCAGTGACGAGCATAGGACACGAATTAATGATAATGCGAACTTTGTACCAATTACTGCAATCGACTCTTCAACACTTCACTACTCGTGGGCCTACACCACGACCATTTCATCGGCAATCTGGCAGACATTTTCCTATAAATAGAGATCAATCTATCCCAGGTCTCTCATCCTTCTCATTCAGTTTCCAATACATAAAATACCCTTTTGCAAAAATGGGTTCCAAGGCTCTTCTTTTCTTCTGCATTTCCTTGGCTATAGTTCTCATGATTACCTCACAGGTTGCTGCTAGGGAATTGGCTGAGACTTCCCAGTCAGTTGACAATTGTAAGACATTTATTCTCTAATTTAATTTCATCCTTTTATTTATTTATTTATATTTTGTTTCTGCTAACTTCTCTTAAGTTTATGTCTAACATATATTAACATAAATAGGACCATAGAATTTCACATGTCTGATTACGTAATAATATCAGTTGGACATGCATGTAAGGGGTTGAAGTATCAATAAACATAGATGAGTCCTAGTAATCTAAGTATCTAACTAAGGTGTTCATTCAAGTTTGACTTGGGATGTAGTAAAATCATGTACACAAACTAGTTGAAAATTTTAGTATTTCAAGCTGTTTGACCCCCAAATGATTTTATTTGACAAAGTCATTCCTAATCACACTAACATGCGTACATTATTTTTTCCCAATTGCAGCCAAGACTGTTGATGAGACGAAAGGCGTAGAAGAAGCCAAGTGGGGTGGAGGTTATGGTGGTGGCGGTTATGGTGGTGGCGGTTATGGTGGCGGCGGCTATGGTGGTTATGGCCATGGTGGTTATGATGGTTATGGCCATGGTGGTTATGGTGGTGGTTATGGCCATGGTGGTTATGGCCGTGGTGGTTATGGTGGTGGTTATGGCCATGGTGGTTATGGTGGTGGCTATGGCCATGGTGGTTATGGTGGCGGTGGCTATGGAGGTGGAGGAGGTTATGGTGGCGGCCACGGTGGTTATGGTGGTGGTCAAGCCGTGGAGGCTGAGCCTCAGAACTAGTAAAGCCAGTTTCTAGCTAAGCCATGAATTCTTAAACAGGCTCGCTGTGATAGTGTGCGGTTTGTAGCGTGAAGTACAAATAAGAGCTTGGTTAGTGTTTTGTAATATGCAGTCTATATACTTGCTTGCTAGATCGATGTTTCAATTGTGTGAATTTGTAATAATGTGTCTCTTCAATGAAGGCATCTGATGTGATGTCAAAATATTCTCATGCAATATGAAGTCTTTCAGTAATTTCCCACTGAAAAAGTGAGTAATGCCTTTACTATTTCAAAATAACAACTAAACCAAGGACATTTTTGAATAGTAATTTTTAATATTAGAGGGTATTTAAGTATAATTGTCAGAAATCTTGAGGGAGGTTTCTGAAATTATCCCTTTATTAATATATCACCTCACGAACTGGTTTAAACCAAACACATCCCAAATAAAACAAAATACGAAAACAAACTCTCCCGACTATTACCCTATTTCTAATGTACACTACTCATGTAGCCCTTACTGTAAAAATTTTGCCAACTGCTATATTTGACCCTTTCGACACTAAATAAGGACTCATGTGTTCCTAAACTTTCTTCCTGAAATGTATCGCTTCATATTACATTTTATTTGAGGGCATCGTCAATTATTTGCGGATTATGTACGACAACTGTGCCTTGCAATTGAACCATCTAGGTTAAGCTAGGAAAAACTTTTATGAGAACTTGACTGCAAATAGCCTACTAGTAATTAAGCCATACAATCATTTAGTAGTTAATTTATAAGCTAGCTTAAAGAATAAAGGATACAGAAAATTAGTGGTATGTTTTTAGACAATTCTTATATTTTTTATGAATTCTATATAGGTTCCCCTTGTGGACAAAAACAAATAATTTTGGCAGGAGAAAACTCCCATACAATCACTATACCAAGTCAAGTTATGCCGTCAGACTAATTCATTACAAAAATTCTTAATGTCCGCAATGGTATTCGGAAATCAAGAAGTACACAAACATGATTAAACCTTGATTTGATTTTCTTGAATGGATTGTTTCACTTAAAAGTGGGGCACAACATATCACTAAGGGCTTTTTCCTTTGGCTAGGCTGCTTCTTGTATGCCTCTCTTATTGCTTAATTTGCGGGTTAAGCAAAAAGCTAGATTATTGGGTTTCACTCTCAAATTTGATCAATTCTATCAACGGTCATCCACGTTATCTTAATCTTACATTGGGATACAATATAATGCTCCTTCATTCTATAAAGTATAGATCTTTAAACCCATCAGTATGTCAAGTATGTTTTTCTTCCTCTCATAGTACTCAACTCTTGGACGAAACCATGACAGATTCAAATGGCCCGCAAACTCAACCTCAGCCAAACCATATCCTGAAATTTACTATAATATATCAGACAGGGTTTCGTGCAAGGTGCAATAGAGGACTCTTCAACACGATATTACAGAAATAACATAGCCAAATTAACACGAAAAATAATTTAAGAGCAAGCATAATTATGCAACTAAAGTATATACACAGATAAAGATAAGACAAGAGAGTAATTTTACTTCTCGTCTTACATTTTCCCTACCCTTGTATGCAATATCGCCCAGAAAAAAAAAAGACGGGACACTGGAAAGTTATTTTAAACTAGTCCTGTTGATATTCACTCCTAAGACTTGCAGGAAAATTGGTTTCCCAACTAATTAAATCGATTTTTACAATCATACTCGAAAGTATTAAAAGTAATGCAAAATGTTACACAATCAAACAGCCTACAAATCTTCTTTGGAACTATTGAAAGTTTGGCATGTTCTTCCTTGTTTCTTTTCTTTCTTAAAAATATTTAACTTGTTAAATCAACTTGGAATAAATGTAATGGATCCTAGTCACTCCAAAATCACAATTGAAAATAATACTTGGACTCAGTGACGAGTATCGGACACGAATTGATGATAATGTGGACTTTGTACCAATTACAGCAATCGATTCTTCAACACTTCACTACTCGTGGGCCTACACCTCGACCATTTCATCGGCAATCTGGCAAACATTTTCCTATAAATAGAGATCAATCTATCAATAAACATAGATGAGTCCTAGTAATCTAAGCATCTAACTAAGGTGTTCATTCAAGTTTGACTTGGGATGTAGTAAAAATCATGTACACAAACTAGTTGAAAATTTTAGTATTTCAAGTTGTTTGACCCCCAAATGATTTTATTTGACAAAGTCATTCCTAATCACACTAATATGCGTACATTATTTTTTCCCAATTGCAGCCAAGACTGTTGATGAGACGAAAGGCGTAGAAGAAGCCAAGTACGGTGGAGGTTATGGTGGTGGCGGCTATGGAGGCGGCTATGGTGGTTATAGTGGCGGCGGCCATAGTGGTGGCTATGGCCATGGTGGTTATGGTGGTGGCGGTGGCTTTGGAGGTGGAGGAGGTTATGGTGGCAGCCACGGTGGTTATGGTGATGGTTACGCATATCCCGGTCAAGCCGTGGAGGCTGGGCCTCAGAACTAGTAAAGCCAGTTTCTAGCTAAGCCATGAATGCTTAAACAGGCTCGCTGTGATAGTATGTGGATTTTAGCGTGAAGTACAAATAAGAGCTTGGTTAGTTTTTTGTAATATGCAGTCTATGTACTTGCTTGCCAGTTCAACGTTTCAATTGTGTGAATGTGTAATAATGTGTCCTTCCATGAGGGCTTGTGATGTGATGTCAAAATATTCTCATGCAATATAAAGTCTTTCAGTAATTTCCCACTGAAAGAGTGAGTAATGCTATTACTATTTCTGAATAACAACAAAATAAAGGATTTTTTTGGTTGGTTTATCTATTACAAAAATATCAAAAATTAACATAAATCTAACTTCTAGAGTTGAAGACATCTATGAATCATTGAGAGCGTTCTAATATAAATCACTCTTTCAAATCTGATACGAACTGTTATCTTTTTTTTTTTTCAATCCAGAAAGGCAAGTTTATGAATGGGATAATTTGAGAAACCTCCTCAAAGTTTTTAATAATTACACTTAAATACCCTCTAATATTAAAAATTACACTCCCCTTCCCTTGAATGACATATTTGATAACAATTGGGATAATTTCAGATACCTCCCTTGAGGTTTCTGACAGTCTCACTCTCCTCCCTTGTGGTTTCAAAAATATCACAAACCTCCCCTGTCAGAATTTAGGTCCCATTTCTTACATCATCTTGGCCAAAAAGACTTAAATGCCCTCACAAAATAGCTAATATTTCGTGATTATCAGGACAAATACATTCTAATTCACGTAATTATTTTTTTCTACGCTATATTTAATCTCGCTTTTACATGTATACATAGTCAAATAACTAACACGTAACGTGATGTACATTTTTTTAACACCTAACCATTCCAATTTATACATACCATTACACTACCTTTTATAGATATACACAGTCAAGTAATTAACATCTAACATAATGTATATATTTGTAAACTGATTGTATCTCATAAATCATCCCGTGTAAGGTGTTTATAAGCAAATTAGTATTAGTCATATAGATAAAATTATATACCTACTGCAGCTTGTAAGGAGATGCACAAGTAGGTCAAAGCACCAATAACCATTCCAAATGTATACATACAATTGCACTATGCATATTGCTGCGATGACCAATTGCAATATGCATGTGAACAAATAACTGCATGTTCAATAATTTCTATGCTTCGTACTTGGTTAATGCGCAAATTAGGCAGTTTATTTGTTAATATTTTCCCCTTTATTTTGACCAAATGTTGTGATAATTTGCTAGATTCTACTTATATTTGAATTTTTGTGTGATTTCTAGGAACTTCAAGTCAATTGAGGCAGAAAAGGAGAAATTGAAGCCTAATTGAGGAAATTCCATTAAGAAAATCTTGATACAAGTTTCTTAGTTGATACTTGAAAACCGCTACATCAGGGATGATGGGGTGTTGATGATTGTTACTGCATCAAGTTAGCAAGCGTTTTGGGCTTTTGCTTTTGGTTAGTTTAAAGCAAAGAACAGTACAACTGATGCAGTAGAAAGCCCGCATCCCATTGAGCTTCAATTGCACACGAGGCCCATTTTTGGAAAAAAAAAGAAAGAAACGCTAAAGAAGCCCTGGGGGGACGCGAGGTAAAAAAAGACCTCTGGTTCAACTGAAGAGGATTAGAAAAAAGAAAAGAGAAAAAAGAAAAAAAGGAGAAAACGGCAGGGGAGAAGACTCTGAAAATCAACGCAGGCCATTCTGTTCCGTTCCGTTTTTCCTTCCTTTTCCCAATTTATTTTCCTTTTTCAATTAAGAACTCGAGTAGTACTTTTGGCTGCAATTCAACTATGAGGAGTGGCTAATTTCTTCATCTAGTCAGAGGTTAAATCGAAGCTTTGGTTCGACAAAACTGTGAGATCGAATTGATTTGCCTACGTTCTTTAATTTGCAAGTATTTATATATTTCCTGTTCACTTATGCATATGATTATTTCTTGCAATTAAATACTTGATCGCTGTTTAATTGTGTGAGTAATTAACAGCCATCTAAGAGTGCTCAATCCGTAATTGTTGGGTAATTTTAGTGCATGTGGCGAGTGACATGATTCAATTGTAGTAGAAACTTTCGAATTGTTGTTGCGGAAATATATGATATAGCCTAAATAAACCGAGCGTGTGTGTTTGTTGGTTATAATTGGTGGCCAGTCTAATGATTAATGCTATCAATAGGTTAAATCCTAAGAGCGTGTTTAGGACTGTTTAATTGGCTAGGGCAATAACCACAGATCTTGTTGTGGTTATCGAATCAGGAAGGTTAGGCAGGTTGTCAGAGCTTGTTGACAACCATAACCAGTTTATTTGTAAATGAAAGATTTTATCTCTGCATCTGTGATCAATGATTCGAACCATTAGTGGAGATTATATGTTTGACTAGAGATTTTCCTTTCGTTAATTTACTTTATATTTATTGTTATTTATTTTATCTGTGATCGTCTTATTTTTAATTTGAGCAATTAAATTAGGTAGTTTCATATCAATCCCCCCATTTTTATTTAATGTTACATTCATTCAAAATAAATTCCCAAGTCCCTGTGGATTCGACCCTACTCACTGCTATATTCGAATTTTATCTTTCATGTAATTAAGATACTTTGGTATATCGGATCAAGCAAATTCTGGCACCAGGGTGAAGCTAGTAACCCATTGCACAGCCTAAGTCCTTGCTCCAGTACCATAGTGGACTTAATTCGTGACTTAAGAGTAGGAATTTTATTTTTGCTGGTTTGATTCCCACCAAATTTTGGCGCCGTTACCGGGGACTTGGTGTCAAAATAAATTTATTTTCTTTGAATTTTATTTTCTTTGTTTATTTTTTATTTTTATTTTTATTTTTATTGTTACTGGTTTATGCTTAGATCTTCTCGTACAGGTGAACTACAATATAATCCTGAGATAGAGAAGACTGCTCGTGCATTGAGAAAAGCAACAAGAGAACGAGCAGAGGCATCCTTCTCATCTACTGGACATAATTCAGTAGTAGATTTTGTGGATTCATTTAGTGAGACGGAAGAGATAAATAGCACCATGGCTAATGAACGGACATTGAGAGAATTGGCTGCACCAGATTTAAATCAACAGCCTCTATGCATTACTTATCCTACATTAGAGGTTGCATTTGAGTTAAAATCTGGACTAATCCATTTACTTCCTTCTTTTCATGGCTTACCAGGTGAAGATCCCCACAAGCATCTCAAAGAATTCCATGTGGTTTGCTCGACAATGAAACCCCAGGGAGTCATAGAGGAGCAAATTAAATTAAGAGCCTTTCCATTTTCCTTAGCCGATAAAGCTAAGGATTGGCTCTATTATCTGCCCTCTGGGTCAATATCCACATGGACAGACATGAAGAAGCATTTCCTAGAAAAATTCTTTCCTGCATCCCGAGCTGCAAGCATTAGGAAAGACATCTGTGGAATTCGACAATTCAATGGAGAGACTCTACATGAATATTGGGAAAGATTCAAGCAACTATGTGCTAGTTGTCCTCATCATCAAATTCCTGACCAACTCCTCATCCAGTATTTTTATGAGGGTCTGTCCCAAACTGACAGAAGAATTATTGATGCTGCCAGTGGGGGCTCCTTAGTGAATAAAACACCCACGGAGGCAAGAAGTTTGATATCGAGTATGGCTGCAAATGCTCAACAATTTGGAGACAGGCAGGATAACACAACTCGTAGAGTCAATGAGGTAAGTAATTCTTCAATAGAACAAAGATTAGATTGTCTAACTTCTTTGGTTGAAAAGTTAGCTATAGGACAAATGCAGCAGTTGAAAACATGTGGAATCTGCTATGGTTCGAGTCATCCAACAGATATGTGCCCCACACTCCAAGATGATTCGACTGAGCAGGCTAATGTAGTTGGATTTTCGGGACCACCTCAGAGGCGGTATGATCCCTATGCAAACACCTATAATCCAGGATGGAGGGATCATCCTAATTTTAGTTATGCAGCAAGGCCACCAGGATTTCCACAACAGCCACAATATCAACCTAGACCTCAACTTTCACAGCAACAACCTGCTCCTAAATCAGGTATGTCACTTGAGGATATTGTGAAATCTTTGGCTACTAACACTCAATTATTTCAACAGGAGACGAAAACTAGCATTCATAATTTGGAGAATCAAATGAGCCAGTTAGCTTCCACAGTCAATAGATTGGAGTCCCAATTATCTGGAAAGCTACCCTCACAGACAATTGTCAACCCCAAGCAAAATGCCAGTGCCATCACATTAAGAAGTGGCAAAAAGTTGCCTGAGCCGAGCAAGAGAATTTCTGAACAAGCAATCGAGGAAGAGCTCGAAAAAGAGGGGAATGTGTCTCAACCTAGGGCCTTGGAACAACCAGATTTTGGAGAAAAATCAACACAAGTGGTTACACCTCCGCCTCCATTTCCTAGTCGACTGGCAAAGTCCAAAAAGCAAGAGCAAGAATAGGAGATTTTGGACACTTTTCGAAAAGTTGAGGTAAATATCCCTCTTTTAGATGCAATTAAGCAAATTCCTAGATATGCTAAATTTTTGAAGGAGTTATGCACTGGTAAGAAAAAGTTGAAAGGAAACGAGAAAGTGCATATGGGAGAAAATGTCTCGGCAGTTCTGCAGAAAAAATTGCCTCCTAAATGCAAGGACCCGGGTATGTTTACTGTCCCTTGCAAAATAGGCAATATTAAAATTGAAAAAGCTATGTTGGATTTGGGTGTTTCGATAAATGTTATGCCTCGTTCTATTTATAATTTAATGAACGTTGGGCCTTTAAAAGAGACGGGCGTAATAATTCAACTGGCTGATCGATCAAATGCCTATCCTGATGGAGTTTCGGAGGATATTTTAGTGCAAATTGATAATTTGATTTTTCCTGCAGATTTTTATGTGCTTGATATGGAGGATGATAATTCTAATTCATCTCCAATACTGTTAGGGAGACCATTTTTGAAAACTGCTAGAACAAAAATTGATGTTTTCACTGGCACATTGACTATGGAATTTGATGGTGGTGTTATTAAATTTAGCATTTATGATGCCATGAAATATCCTGGTGAATCTCATTCAGTTTTTGTTATAGATGTAATTGATTCTTTGGCGCAGCAAAATTTTGAATTTAATAATGACGATGCGTTGAAGGTTGCTATTTCTACTGGTCTCTATCAGGAAAATTTGCAAAAGATAAAAGGGAAGTTTGTTTTTCCTTTTGAATTGCAGGAAGTTATTTTTGAATTGAATTCTCTTTGTCCAGAATTTTCCAATGTGTCTTACTTGGAATTACCTTTGTCTCATTCACAGCTTTTGCCATCTATTGTGCAAGCCCCGAAGGTGGAATTAAAGCAGTTACCGGATAATTTAAAGTATGCATTCTTGGGAGATGGAGATACACTCGCAGTAATAATTTCCAGTAAATTGACTGCTTTAGAGGAAGAAAAATTAATTCGGGTGTTGAAGGACCACAAGGAGGCAATAGGATGGACAGTAACTGACATAAAAGGATTAAGTCCAGCCACTTGCATGCATCGCATCTTGTTAGAAGATGGTGCTAAGCCTTCGAGAGAGGCTCAAAGGAGATTGAACCCACCAATGATGGAGGTAGTGAAGAAAGAAGTTTTAAAACTTCTTGACACAGGTATAATCTATCCCATTTCGGATAGTAAGTGGGTAAGTCCTGTTCAAGTAGTTCCTAAAAAGACAGGAATTACTGTTATTGAAAATCCTAAAAGTGAGTTAGTGCCCACTCGAGTTCAAAATGGATGGAGAGTTTGTACCGATTTTAGAAAATTAAATGCATTAACTCGTAAAGATCATTTTCCATTGCCTTTTATTGATCAGATGTTGGAAAGGTTGGCAGGAAAATCTCATTATTACTGTCTTGATGGTTTTTCAGGTTTTCTACAAATTCCAGTGGCGCCTGAAGATCAAGAGAAAATCACATTTACTTGCCCTTTTGGTACATTTGCCTATAGACGAATGCCTTTTGGTCTTTGTAATGCGCCTGCTACATTCCAAAGATGTATGGTTAGTATATTTTCTGATTATGTGGAGAATATCATAGAAGTGTTTATGGATGATTTTACTGTCTATGGTAATTCTTTTGATGAATGTTTAATTAACCTCACAAAAATTCTTAAAAGGTGCATTGAGACTAATCTTGTCTTAAATTATGAGAAATGCCATTTTATGGTAGACCAAGGCATAATTTTAGGCCATGTGGTATCTGCTAAAGGAATTGAGGTAGATAAGGCTAAGGTAGAAATTATCAAATGTTTACCTTACCCCGCAAGTGTGCGGGAAGTTCGCTCTTTTCTTGGCCATGCAGGTTTTTATAAGCGTTTCATCAAAGATTTTTCACAGATATCCCATCCTCTATGCAAATTACTTCAAAAGGATGTGGTATTTCATTTTGATGATAATTGCAAGAGTGCATTTGACACGCTCAAGGGATCATTGACTTCAGCACCAGTGGTTCGACCACCAAACTGGAGTCTTCCTTTCGAGATAATGTGTGATGCCAGCAATTTTGCTGTTGGTGCAGTACTCGGCCAGAAAGAGGGCAGAGCTTCTTATCTCATTTATTATGCCTCGAGGACCTTGGATGGTGCCCAATGCAATTATTCGACTACGGAAAATGAGTTTTTAGCTATTGTTTTTGCTTTAGAAAAATTCCGTTCTTATTTACTTGGCACTAAAGTCATTATTTATTCTGACCATGCAGCTTTGAAATATTTGCTCAACAAGAAAGAGGCCAAACCACGACTTATAAGGTGGATTCTCCTACTCCAAGAATTTGATCTGGAAATTAAAGACAAAAGGGGTGCTGAAAATATGGTTGCTGATCACCTCAGTCGTTTGATCAATAGTGAAGGACCTACTCCCTTGAAGAATAATTTTCCAGATGAGCATCTTTTTGTAGTTCAAAAGACAACTCCCTGGTATGCTGATTTAGCGAATTATCTTGTTACTAGAACGCTACCTAATGATTTGTCTAGAGCTCAAAAGGAAAAAATTAAAAGTGATGTTAAATATTATGTGTGGGATGAACCATACTTGTGGAAATATTGTTCTGACCAAATTATTCGCAGGTGTGTGTCTGAAGAAGAGGTTCCATCAATTTTATCTTTTTGTCACTCATATGCGTGTGGTGGACATTTTGGCCCTAAGCGAACTGCAAGAAAGGTTTTAGAGTGTGGTTTATTTTGGCCAACTTTGTTTAGTGATGCATACTTATTTTGTAAATCATGTGCAAATTGTCAAAAGACAGGTAATTTAAGCCATAGAGATCAAATGCCTCTCACTCCTATACTGGTTTGTGAAATTTTCGATGTATGGGGTATAGATTTTATGGGTCCATTTCCTTCCTCTTTTGGTAATATGTATATATTACTTGCAGTTGATTATGTCTCAAAGTGGATAGAGGCTAAGGCAACTAGGACTGACAATGCTAAGGTTGTAGTTGATTTTATTAAATCTCATATTTTTGTCAGGTATGGCACGCCAAGAGCAATTATCAGTTACCGAGGGACACACTTCTGCAATCGAGCAATGGAAGCATTGTTGAAGAAATATGGCGTTACTCACCGGGTTTCTACGTCCTATCATCCGCAGACTAGTGGTCAAGCAGAAATCTCCAATAAAGAAATCAAGTCGATACTTGAAAAGACGGTGAATCCCAATAGAAAGGATTGGAGTTTGCGCTTAGATGATGCACTTTGGGCTTACCGTACAGCTTTTAAGACCCCCATAGGTATGTCTCCTTACCGATTAATTTTTGGCAAACCTTGTCATCTACCTGTGGAATTGGAACATAGGGCATATTAGGCAGTTAAAAATTACAATATGCGGATGGATGAAGCTGGAGAACACAGGAAGTTGCAATTGCAAGAGTTGGAGGAAATCCGAAATGATGCATATGAGAGTTCTAGCATTTATAAGGAAAAGACAAAAGCATTTCATGATAAAGCAATTTCGAGGAAAATTTTTTGTATTGGTCAAAAAGTACTTCTTTTTCACTCTAGACTTAAACTTTTTCCTGGTAAATTGCATTCTCGTTGGATTGGACCTTTTATTGTGACTAATGTGTTTCCTCATGGTGCAGTAGAAATTCAAAGTCTTCACACTGACAAGATTTTTAAGGTTAATGGTCATCGTCTCAAACCTTTTTATGAAGGATTTGAAGTTAATAATGTTGAGGAGGTGACCCTTGCAGTGCCTGAACTCTCTGATTGAAGCATTATTTTGTCTAGCCAAAGACATTAAAGAAAGGCGCTGCGTGGGAGGCAACCCAAGAGTTATTGTTTTTAGTGGTTTGATTGTGTTTGTTGATTTGTTAAAAGTGATTTACGTGATATAATTTCTTTGTGATAGGTAGGATCAAATAAAGCAGCAGCTGTTGGTCCTCGCCGAGATCAGCAGCGAACCTTCAACCATCAGCAGAATCTCCGAGCAGTCGGTCCTCGTACGGAGCAGAGCCAACAGATGGATCGACGTTTGTCCCGCATGGGTCAGAACCTGGCAGCTTATTTCGAGCACGTTCGTTTCCAACCTCCTTTTCCACCGGAAACTTAGTATTTCTTCAGGGGAGTATTTCTTTCTTTCTACATTTTATTTTTATTTTTATTTTTTCCTTGAGGACAAGGCAATGTTTAGGTGTGGGGGAGGGAGATCATGTTGATTTTTAATTTCTAGTTTGGTTTTTTGTTTCAAAAAAAAATGAAAATGAGAAAAAATTTTAAGTATTTTTGGTCAGTTTTTGAGTTAATTCGTCTAGTTTCTGATTTTTCAAGACTTTTTGAGATTCGTATTGATTCAGTCAAGATGCAAGTGTGAATGGTATTCTATTGCTAGTGCAAGTAATGTGTTTTCTTGACTATTGATTCAAATGAAGGGTGTTTAAAAATTTGACATATTTTCATTTTTTTTGTGAGCTTTTGGGCCTAATGAGCATTACATTTATAATTGCTCTATTTGCTTTGAATGAGTGATATCACACATGATTTGATATTCTAGAACTTGCTTTGTTATGCATGTCGAGACCACGTTTGAATTTGAGGCATTAATATGAGAAGGGCAATTAGGTTTAACCTCTTTTGACTTTCTAAAAGCCTACCTTGATCATATTTCACGTAGTTAACCAATCTGAGCCTTGACTGTTTCTTTGTCTGATACCCAAATTTGCATCCTAAGCCTTTATATTTGAACTTTATTATTGAACCTTGAGTCAAAAGGATGCCTGAGTTTTATTGCGTGAAAATTATCAAGTATTACTACAAGGATTTGGCAGTTGTGTTTATCTTTCAAGTTTAGTTATGTTTTGCTGCACAAAAAAAAAAACAAAAAAAAAGACCAAAAAAAAAACAAAAAAAATATGGAAGTGTCCTTGTAGCAGTGTTGAGAAAGTTGGGTTGATGCCTGTGTGAAGGTTATTATGTAGAGTTGGCTTCGATTGTTGATGTGCCTTGGAGTTAGGGGATTGAAAAAAAAAAGGGCGATTCATTTCATGCAATGAGCTATTGGTATTTCTTTTGACATTATTAGCCTAAAGGTCCATTTTGTCTAACATTTAACCCAAGCCCCATTACATCCTTAATAAAAGACCCTTTGATTTTTGTATCAAGTTCATTAAAGTGGTGGAGATTTGATATATTAGCAAGCATATGGTAAAATCATTCTATGTTGTTGACTTGAGTGATATAAACATCCTTTCCATATTTTGAGTGGTTGAGTGTATACACTGCTATCCATGTGAGGTTTGTCAAGTTTTTAACATCCTCATTTTGGTGAAATTGTTGAGAAGATGTGACACTTGTGCAAGTTTATGGAGCTATTCAAGTATTTGTGATCTTGACTGTGATTTTTGGGTAGTGAATGCTTGAGGGCAAGCATTGTCTTGGTGTGGGGGAATTTTTTAATGCGCAAATTAGGCAGTTTATTTGTTAATATTTTCCCCTTTATTTTGACCAAATGTTGTGATAATTTGCTAGATTCTACTTATATTTGAATTTTTGTGTGATTGCTAGGAACTTCAAGTCAATTGAGGCAGAAAAGGAGAAATTGAAGCCTAATTGAGGAAATTCCATTAAGAAAATCTTGATACAAGTTTCTTAGTTGATACTTGAAAACCGCTACATCAGGGATGATGGGGTGTTGATGATTGTTACTGCATCAAGTTAGCAAGCGTTTTGGGCTTTTGCTTTTGGTTAGTTTAAAGCAAAGAACAGTACAACTGATGCAGTAGAAAGCCCGCATCCCATTGAGCTTCAATTGCACACGAGGCCCATTTTTGGAAAAAAAAAGAAAGAAACGCTAAAGAAGCCCTGGGGGGACGCGAGGTAAAAAAAGACCTCTGGTTCAACTGAAGAGGATTAGAAAAAAGAAAAGAGAAACAAGAAAAAAAGGAGAAAACGGCAGGGGAGAAGACTCTGAAAATCAACGCAGGCCATTCTGTTCCGTTCCGTTTTTCCTTCCTTTTCCCAATTTATTTTCCTTTTTCAATTAAGAACTCGAGTAGTACTTTTGGCTGCAATTCAACTATGAGGAGTGGCTAATTTCTTCATCTAGTCAGAGGTTAAATCGAAGCTTTGGTTCGACAAAACTGTGAGATCGAATTGATTTGCCTACGTTCTTTAATTTGCAAGTATTTATATATTTCCTGTTCACTTATGCATATGATTATTTCTTGCAATTAAATACTTGATCGCTGTTTAATTGTGTGAGTAATTAACAGCCATCTAAGAGTGCTCAATCCGTAATTGTTGGGTAATTTTAGTGCATGTGGCGAGTGACATGATTCAATTGTAGTAGAAACTTTCGAATTGTTGTTGCGGAAATATATGATATAGCCTAAATAAACCGAGCGTGTGTGTTTGTTGGTTATAATTGGTGGCCAGTCTAATGATTAATGCTGTCAATAGGTTAAATCCTAAGAGCGTGTTTAGGACTGTTTAATTGGCTAGGGCAATAACCACAGATCTTGTTGTGGTTATCGAATCAGGAAGGTTAGGCAGGTTGTCAGAGCTTGTTGACAACCATAACCAGTTTATTTGTAAATGAAAGATTTTATCTCTGCATCTGTGATCAATGATTCGAACCATTAGTGGAGATTATACGTTTGACTAGAGATTTTCCTTTCGTTAATTTACTTTATATTTATTGTTATTTATTTTATCTGTGATTGTCTTATTTTTAATTTGAGCAATTAAATTAGGTAGTTTCATATCAATCCCCCCATTTTTATTTAATGTTACATTCATTCAAAATAAATTCTCAAGTCCCTGTGGATTCGACCATACTCACTGCTATATTCGAATTTTATCTTTCATGTAATTAAGATACTTTGGTATATCGGATCAAGCAAATTCTGGCACCAGGGTAAAGTTAGTAACCCATTGCACAGCCTAAGTCCTTGCTCCAGTACCATAGTGGACTTAATTCGTGACTTAAGAGTAGGAATTTTATTTTTGCTGGTTTGATTCCCACCAAATTTTGGCGCCGTTATCGGGGATTTGGTGTCAAAATAAATTTATTTTCTTTGAATTTTATTTCCTTTGTTTATTTTTTATTTTTATTTTTATTTTTATTGTTACTGGTTTATGCCTAGATCTTCTCGTACAGGTGAACTGCAATATAATCCTGAGATAGAGAAGACTGCTCGTGCATTGAGAAAAGCAACAAGAGAACGAGCAGAGGCATCCTTCTCATCTACTGGACATAATTCAGTAGTAGATTTTGTGGATTCATTTAGTGAGACGGAAGAGATAAATAGCACCATGGCTAATGAACGGACATTGAGAGAATTGGCTGCACCAGATTTAAATCAACAGCCTCTATGCATTACTTATCCTACATTAGAGGTTGCATTTGAGTTAAAATCTGGACTAATCCATTTACTTCCTTCTTTTCATGGCTTACCAGGTGAAGATCCCCACAAGCATCTCAAAGAATTCCATGTGATTTGCTCGACAATGAAACCCCAGGGAGTCATAGAGGAGCAAATTAAATTAAGAGCCTTTCCATTTTCCTTAGCCGATAAAGCTAAGGATTGGCTCTATTATCTGCCCTCTGGGTCAATATCCACATGGACAGACATGAAGAAGCATTTCCTAGAAAAATTCTTTCCTGCATCCCGAGCTGCAAGCATTAGGAAAGACATCTGTGGAATTCGACAATTCAATGGAGAGACTCTACATGAATATTGGGAAAGATTCAAGCAACTATGTGCTAGTTGTCCTCATCATCAAATTCCTGACCAACTCCTCATCCAGTATTTTTATGAGGGTCTGTCCCAAACTGACAGAAGAATTATTGATGCTGCCAGTGGGGGCTCCTTAGTGAATAAAACACCCACGGAGGCAAGAAGTTTGATATCGAGTATGGCTGCAAATGCTCAACAATTTGGAGACAGGCAGGATAACACAACTCGTAGAGTTAATGAGGTAAGTAATTCTTCAATAGAACAAAGATTAGATTGTCTAACTTCTTTGGTTGAAAAGTTAGCTATAGGACAAATGCAGCAGTTGAAAACATGTGGAATCTGCTATGGTTCGAGTCATCCAACAGATATGTGCCCCACACTCCAAGATGATTCGACTGAGCAGGCTAATGTAGTTGGATTTTCGGGACCACCTCAGAGGCGGTATGATCCCTATGCAAACACCTATAATCCAGGATGGAGGGATCATCCTAATTTTAGTTATGCAGCAAGGCCACCAGGATTTCCACAACAGCCACAATATCAACCTAGACCTCAACTTTCACAGCAACAACCTGCTCCTAAATCAGGTATGTCACTTGAGGATATTGTGAAATCTTTGGCTACTAACACTCAATTATTTCAACAGGAGACGAAAACTAGCATTCATAATTTGGAGAATCAAATGAGCCAGTTAGCTTCCACAGTCAATAGATTGGAGTCCCAATTATCTGGAAAGCTATCCTCACAGACAATTGTCAACCCCAAGCAAAATGCCAGTGCCATCACATTAAGAAGTGGCAAAAAGTTGCCTGAGCCGAGCAAGAGAATTTCTGAACAAGCAATCGAGGAAGAGCTCGAAAAAGAGGGGAATGTGTCTCAACCTAGGGCCTTGGAACAACCAGATTTTGGAGAAAAATCAACACAAGTGGTTACACCTCCGCCTCCATTTCCTAGTCGACTGGCAAAGTCCAAAAAGCAAGAGCAAGAATAGGAGATTTTGGACACTTTTCGAAAAGTTGAGGTAAATATCCCTCTTTTAGATGCAATTAAGCAAATTCCTAGATATGCTAAATTTTTGAAGGAGTTATGCACTGGTAAGAAAAAGTTGAAAGGAAACGAGAAAGTGCATATGGGAGAAAATGTCTCGGCAGTTCTGCAGAAAAAATTGCCTCCTAAATGCAAGGACCCGGGTATGTTTACTGTCCCTTGCAAAATAGGCAATATTAAAATTGAAAAAGCTATGTTGGATTTGGGTGTTTCGATAAATATTATGCCTCGTTCTATTTATAATTTAATGAACGTTGGGCCTTTAAAAGAGACGGGCGTAATAATTCAACTGGCTGATCGATCAAATGCCTATCCTGATGGAGTTTCGGAGGATATTTTAGTGCAAATTGATAATTTGATTTTTCCTGCAGATTTTTATGTGCTTGATATGGAGGATGATAATTCTAATTCATCTCCAATACTGTTAGGGAGACCATTTTTGAAAACTGCTAGAACAAAAATTGATGTTTTCACTGGCACATTGACTATGGAATTTGATGGTGGTGTTATTAAATTTAGCATTTATGATGCCATGAAATATCCTGGTGAATCTCATTCAGTTTTTGTTATAGATGTAATTGATTCTTTGGCGCAACAAAATTTTGAATTTAATAATGACGATGCGTTGAAGGTTGCTATTTCTACTGGTCTCTATCAGGAAAATTTGCAAAAGATAAAAGGGAAGTTTGTTTTTCCTTTTGAATTGCAGGAAGTTATTTTTGAATTGAATTCTCTTTGTCCAGAATTTTCCAATGTGTCTTACTTGGAATTACCTTTGTCTCATTCACAGCTTTTGCCATCTATTGTGCAAGCCCCGAAGGTGGAATTAAAGCAGTTACCGGATAATTTAAAGTATGCATTCTTGGGAGATGGAGATACACTCCCAGTAATAATTTCCAGTAAATTGACTGCTTTAGAGGAAGAAAAATTAATTCGGGTGTTGAAGGACCACAAGGAGGCAATAGGATGGACAGTAACTGACATAAAAGGATTAAGTCCAGCCACTTGCATGCATCGCATCTTGTTAGAAGATGGTGCTAAGCCTTCGAGAGAGGCTCAAAGGAGATTGAACCCACCAATGATGGAGGTAGTGAAGAAAGAAGTTTTAAAACTTCTTGACACAGGTATAATCTATCCCATTTCGGATAGTAAGTGGGTAAGTCCTGTTCAAGTAGTTCCTAAAAAGACAGGAATTACTGTTATTGAAAATCCTAAAAGTGAGTTAGTGCCCACTCGAGTTCAAAATGGATGGAGAGTTTGTACCGATTTTAGAAAATTAAATGCATTAACTCGTAAAGATCATTTTCCATTGCCTTTTATTGATCAGATGTTGGAAAGGTTGGCAGGAAAATCTCATTATTACTGTCTTGATGGTTTTTCAGGTTTTCTACAAATTCCAGTGGCGCCTGAAGATCAAGAGAAAATCACATTTACTTGCCCTTTTGGTACATTTGCCTATAGACGAATGCCTTTTGGTCTTTGTAATGCGCCTGCTACATTCCAAAGATGTATGGTTAGTATATTTTCTGATTATGTGGAGAATATCATAGAAGTGTTTATGGATGATTTTACTGTCTATGGTAATTCTTTTGATGAATGTTTAATTAACCTCACAAAAATTCTTAAAAGGTGCATTGAGACTAATCTTGTCTTAAATTATGAGAAATGCCATTTTATGGTAGACCAAGGCATAATTTTAGGCCATGTGGTATCTGCTAAAGGAATTGAGGTAGATAAGGCTAAGGTAGAAATTATCAAATGTTTACCTTACCCCGCAAGTGTGCGGGAAGTTCGCTCTTTTCTTGGCCATGCAGGTTTTTATAAGCGTTTCATCAAAGATTTTTCACAGATATCCCATCCTCTATGCAAATTACTTCAAAAGGATGTGGTATTTCATTTTGATGATAATTGCAAGAGTGCATTTGACACGCTCAAGGGATCATTGACTTCAGCACCAGTGGTTCGACCACCAAACTGGAGTCTTCCTTTCGAGATAATGTGTGATGCCAGCAATTTTGCTGTTGGTGCAGTACTCGGCCAGAAAGAGGGCAGAGCTTCTTATCTCATTTATTATGCCTCGAGGACCTTGGATGGTGCCCAATGCAATTATTCGACTACGGAAAATGAGTTTTTAGCTATTGTTTTTGCTTTAGAAAAATTCCGTTCTTATTTACTTGGCACTAAAGTCATTATTTATTCTGACCATGCAGCTTTGAAATATTTGCTCAACAAGAAAGAGGCCAAACCACGACTTATAAGGTGGATTCTCCTACTCCAAGAATTTGATCTGGAAATTAAAGACAAAAGGGGTGCTGAAAATATGGTTGCTGATCACCTCAGTCGTTTGATCAATAGTGAAGGACCTACTCCCTTGAAGAATAATTTTCCAGATGAGCATCTTTTTGTAGTTCAAAAGACAACTCCCTGGTATGCTGATTTAGCGAATTATCTTGTTACTAGAACGCTACCTAATGATTTGTCTAGAGCTCAAAAGGAAAAAATTAAAAGTGATGTTAAATATTATGTGTGGGATGAACCATACTTGTGGAAATATTGTTCTGACCAAATTATTCGCAGGTGTGTGTCTGAAGAAGAGGTTCCATCAATTTTATCTTTTTGTCACTCATATGCGTGTGGTGGACATTTTGGCCCTAAGCGAACTGCAAGAAAGGTTTTAGAGTGTGGTTTATTTTGGCCAACTTTGTTTAGTGATGCATACTTATTTTGTAAATCATGTGCAAATTGTCAAAAGACAGGTAATTTAAGCCATAGAGATCAAATGCCTCTCACTCCTATACTGGTTTGTGAAATTTTCGATGTATGGGGTATAGATTTTATGGGTCCATTTCCTTCCTCTTTTGGTAATATGTATATATTACTTGCAGTTGATTATGTCTCAAAGTGGATAGAGGCTAAGGCAACTAGGACTGACAATGCTAAGGTTGTAGTTGATTTTATTAAATCTCATATTTTTGTCAGGTATGGCACGCCAAGAGCAATTATCAGTTACCGAGGGACACACTTCTGCAATCGAGCAATGGAAGCATTGTTGAAGAAATATGGCGTTACTCACCGGGTTTCTACGTCCTATCATCCGCAGACTAGTGGTCAAGCAGAAATCTCCAATAAAGAAATCAAGTCGATACTTGAAAAGACGGTGAATCCCAATAGAAAGGATTGGAGTTTGCGCTTAGATGATGCACTTTGGGCTTACCGTACAGCTTTTAAGACCCCCATAGGTATGTCTCCTTACCGATTAATTTTTGGCAAACCTTGTCATCTACCTGTGGAATTGGAACATAGGGCATATTAGGCAGTTAAAAATTACAATATGCGGATGGATGAAGCTGGAGAACACAGGAAGTTGCAATTGCAAGAGTTGGAGGAAATCCGAAATGATGCATATGAGAGTTCTAGCATTTATAAGGAAAAGACAAAAGCATTTCATGATAAAGCAATTTCGAGGAAAATTTTTTGTATTGGTCAAAAAGTACTTCTTTTTCACTCTAGACTTAAACTTTTTCCTGGTAAATTGCATTCTCGTTGGATTGGACCTTTTATTGTGACTAATGTGTTTCCTCATGGTGCAGTAGAAATTCAAAGTCTTCACACTGACAAGATTTTTAAGGTTAATGGTCATCGTCTCAAACCTTTTTATGAAGGATTTGAAGTTAATAATGTTGAGGAGGTGACCCTTGCAGTGCCTGAACTCTCTGATTGAAGCATTATTTTGTCTAGCCAAAGACATTAAAGAAAGGCGCTGCGTGGGAGGCAACCCAAGAGTTATTGTTTTTAGTGGTTTGATTGTGTTTGTTGATTTGTTAAAAGTGATTTACGTGATATAATTTCTTTGTGATAGGTAGGATCAAATAAAGCAGCAGCTGTTGGTCCTCGCCGAGATCAGCAGCGAACCTTCAACCATCAGCAGAATCTCCGAGCAGTCGGTCCTCGTACGGAGCAGAGCCAACAGATGGATCGACGTTTGTCCCGCATGGGTCAGAACCTGGCAGCTTATTTCGAGCACGTTCGTTTCCAACCTCCTTTTCCACCGGAAACTTAGTATTTCTTCAGGGGAGTATTTCTTTCTTTCTACATTTTATTTTTATTTTTATTTTTTCCTTGAGGACAAGGCAATGTTTAGGTGTGGGGGAGGGAGATCATGTTGATTTTTAATTTCTAGTTTGGTTTTTTGTTTCAAAAAAAAATGAAAATGAGAAAAAATTTTAAGTATTTTTGGTCAGTTTTTGAGTTAATTCGTCTAGTTTCTGATTTTTCAAGACTTTTTGAGATTCGTATTGATTCAGTCAAGATGCAAGTGTGAATGGTATTCTATTGCTAGTGCAAGTAATGTGTTTTCTTGACTATTGATTCAAATGAAGGGTGTTTAAAAATTTGACATATTTTCATTTTTTTTGTGAGCTTTTGGGCCTAATGAGCATTACATTTATAATTGCTCTATTTGCTTTGAATGAGTGATATCACACATGATTTGATATTCTAGAACTTGCTTTGTTATGCATGTCGAGACCACGTTTGAATTTGAGGCATTAATATGAGAAGGGCAATTAGGTTTAACCTCTTTTGACTTTCTAAAAGCCTACCTTGATCATATTTCACGTAGTTAACCAATCTGAGCCTTGACTGTTTCTTTGTCTGATACCCAAATTTGCATCCTAAGCCTTTATATTTGAACTTTATTATTGAACCTTGAGTCAAAAGGATGCCTGAGTTTTATTGCGTGAAAATTATCAAGTATTACTACAAGGATTTGGCAGTTGTGTTTATCTTTCAAGTTTAGTTATGTTTTGCTGCACAAAAAAAAAAACAAAAAAAAAGACCAAAAAAAAAACAAAAAAAATATGGAAGTGTCCTTGTAGCAGTGTTGAGAAAGTTGGGTTGATGCCTGTGTGAAGGTTATTATGTAGAGTTGGCTTCGATTGTTGATGTGCCTTGGAGTTAGGGGATTGAAAAAAAAAAGGGCGATTCATTTCATGCAATGAGCTATTGGTATTTCTTTTGACATTATTAGCCTAAAGGTCCATTTTGTCTAACATTTAACCCAAGCCCCATTACATCCTTAATAAAAGACCCTTTGATTTTTGTATCAAGTTCATTAAAGTGGTGGAGATTTGATATATTAGCAAGCATATGGTAAAATCATTCTATGTTGTTGACTTGAGTGATATAAACATCCTTTCCATATTTTGAGTGGTTGAGTGTATACACTGCTATCCATGTGAGGTTTGTCAAGTTTTTAACATCCTCATTTTGGTGAAATTGTTGAGAAGATGTGACACTTGTGCAAGTTTATGGAGCTATTCAAGTATTTGTGATCTTGACTGTGATTTTTGGGTAGTGAATGCTTGAGGGCAAGCATTGTCTTGGTGTGGGGGAATTTTTTAATGCGCAAATTAGGCAGTTTATTTGTTAATATTTTCCCCTTTATTTTGACCAAATGTTGTGATAATTTGCTAGATTCTACTTATATTTGAATTTTTGTGTGATTGCTAGGAACTTCAAGTCAATTGAGGCAGAAAAGGAGAAATTGAAGCCTAATTGAGGAAATTCCATTAAGAAAATCTTGATACAAGTTTCTTAGTTGATACTTGAAAACCGCTACATCAGGGATGATGGGGTGTTGATGATTGTTACTGCATCAAGTTAGCAAGCGTTTTGGGCTTTTGCTTTTGGTTAGTTTAAAGCAAAGAACAGTACAACTGATGCAGTAGAAAGCCCGCATCCCATTGAGCTTCAATTGCACACGAGGCCCATTTTTGGAAAAAAAAAGAAAGAAACGCTAAAGAAGCCCTGGGGGGACGCGAGGTAAAAAAAGACCTCTGGTTCAACTGAAGAGGATTAGAAAAAAGAAAAGAGAAACAAGAAAAAAAGGAGAAAACGGCAGGGGAGAAGACTCTGAAAATCAACGCAGGCCATTCTGTTCCGTTCCGTTTTTCCTTCCTTTTCCCAATTTATTTTCCTTTTTCAATTAAGAACTCGAGTAGTACTTTTGGCTGCAATTCAACTATGAGGAGTGGCTAATTTCTTCATCTAGTCAGAGGTTAAATCGAAGCTTTGGTTCGACAAAACTGTGAGATCGAATTGATTTGCCTACGTTCTTTAATTTGCAAGTATTTATATATTTCCTGTTCACTTATGCATATGATTATTTCTTGCAATTAAATACTTGATCGCTGTTTAATTGTGTGAGTAATTAACAGCCATCTAAGAGTGCTCAATCCGTAATTGTTGGGTAATTTTAGTGCATGTGGCGAGTGACATGATTCAATTGTAGTAGAAACTTTCGAATTGTTGTTGCGGAAATATATGATATAGCCTAAATAAACCGAGCGTGTGTGTTTGTTGGTTATAATTGGTGGCCAGTCTAATGATTAATGCTGTCAATAGGTTAAATCCTAAGAGCGTGTTTAGGACTGTTTAATTGGCTAGGGCAATAACCACAGATCTTGTTGTGGTTATCGAATCAGGAAGGTTAGGCAGGTTGTCAGAGCTTGTTGACAACCATAACCAGTTTATTTGTAAATGAAAGATTTTATCTCTGCATCTGTGATCAATGATTCGAACCATTAGTGGAGATTATACGTTTGACTAGAGATTTTCCTTTCGTTAATTTACTTTATATTTATTGTTATTTATTTTATCTGTGATTGTCTTATTTTTAATTTGAGCAATTAAATTAGGTAGTTTCATATCAATCCCCCCATTTTTATTTAATGTTACATTCATTCAAAATAAATTCTCAAGTCCCTGTGGATTCGACCATACTCACTGCTATATTCGAATTTTATCTTTCATGTAATTAAGATACTTTGGTATATCGGATCAAGCAAATTCTGGCACCAGGGTAAAGTTAGTAACCCATTGCACAGCCTAAGTCCTTGCTCCAGTACCATAGTGGACTTAATTCGTGACTTAAGAGTAGGAATTTTATTTTTGCTGGTTTGATTCCCACCAAATTTTGGCGCCGTTATCGGGGATTTGGTGTCAAAATAAATTTATTTTCTTTGAATTTTATTTCCTTTGTTTATTTTTTATTTTTATTTTTATTTTTATTGTTACTGGTTTATGCCTAGATCTTCTCGTACAGGTGAACTGCAATATAATCCTGAGATAGAGAAGACTGCTCGTGCATTGAGAAAAGCAACAAGAGAACGAGCAGAGGCATCCTTCTCATCTACTGGACATAATTCAGTAGTAGATTTTGTGGATTCATTTAGTGAGACGGAAGAGATAAATAGCACCATGGCTAATGAACGGACATTGAGAGAATTGGCTGCACCAGATTTAAATCAACAGCCTCTATGCATTACTTATCCTACATTAGAGGTTGCATTTGAGTTAAAATCTGGACTAATCCATTTACTTCCTTCTTTTCATGGCTTACCAGGTGAAGATCCCCACAAGCATCTCAAAGAATTCCATGTGATTTGCTCGACAATGAAACCCCAGGGAGTCATAGAGGAGCAAATTAAATTAAGAGCCTTTCCATTTTCCTTAGCCGATAAAGCTAAGGATTGGCTCTATTATCTGCCCTCTGGGTCAATATCCACATGGACAGACATGAAGAAGCATTTCCTAGAAAAATTCTTTCCTGCATCCCGAGCTGCAAGCATTAGGAAAGACATCTGTGGAATTCGACAATTCAATGGAGAGACTCTACATGAATATTGGGAAAGATTCAAGCAACTATGTGCTAGTTGTCCTCATCATCAAATTCCTGACCAACTCCTCATCCAGTATTTTTATGAGGGTCTGTCCCAAACTGACAGAAGAATTATTGATGCTGCCAGTGGGGGCTCCTTAGTGAATAAAACACCCACGGAGGCAAGAAGTTTGATATCGAGTATGGCTGCAAATGCTCAACAATTTGGAGACAGGCAGGATAACACAACTCGTAGAGTCAATGAGGTAAGTAATTCTTCAATAGAACAAAGATTAGATTGTCTAACTTCTTTGGTTGAAAAGTTAGCTATAGGACAAATGCAGCAGTTGAAAACATGTGGAATCTGCTATGGTTCGAGTCATCCAACAGATATGTGCCCCACACTCCAAGATGATTCGACTGAGCAGGCTAATGTAGTTGGATTTTCGGGACCACCTCAGAGGCGGTATGATCCCTATGCAAACACCTATAATCCAGGATGGAGGGATCATCCTAATTTTAGTTATGCAGCAAGGCCACCAGGATTTCCACAACAGCCACAATATCAACCTAGACCTCAACTTTCACAGCAACAACCTGCTCCTAAATCAGGTATGTCACTTGAGGATATTGTGAAATCTTTGGCTACTAACACTCAATTATTTCAACAGGAGACGAAAACTAGCATTCATAATTTGGAGAATCAAATGAGCCAGTTAGCTTCCACAGTCAATAGATTGGAGTCCCAATTATCTGGAAAGCTATCCTCACAGACAATTGTCAACCCCAAGCAAAATGCCAGTGCCATCACATTAAGAAGTGGCAAAAAGTTGCCTGAGCCGAGCAAGAGAATTTCTGAACAAGCAATCGAGGAAGAGCTCGAAAAAGAGGGGAATGTGTCTCAACCTAGGGCCTTGGAACAACCAGATTTTGGAGAAAAATCAACACAAGTGGTTACACCTCCGCCTCCATTTCCTAGTCGACTGGCAAAGTCCAAAAAGCAAGAGCAAGAATAGGAGATTTTGGACACTTTTCGAAAAGTTGAGGTAAATATCCCTCTTTTAGATGCAATTAAGCAAATTCCTAGATATGCTAAATTTTTGAAGGAGTTATGCACTGGTAAGAAAAAGTTGAAAGGAAACGAGAAAGTGCATATGGGAGAAAATGTCTCGGCAGTTCTGCAGAAAAAATTGCCTCCTAAATGCAAGGACCCGGGTATGTTTACTGTCCCTTGCAAAATAGGCAATATTAAAATTGAAAAAGCTATGTTGGATTTGGGTGTTTCGATAAATGTTATGCCTCGTTCTATTTATAATTTAATGAACGTTGGGCCTTTAAAAGAGACGGGCGTAATAATTCAACTGGCTGATCGATCAAATGCCTATCCTGATGGAGTTTCGGAGGATATTTTAGTGCAAATTGATAATTTGATTTTTCCTGCAGATTTTTATGTGCTTGATATGGAGGATGATAATTCTAATTCATCTCCAATACTGTTAGGGAGACCATTTTTGAAAACTGCTAGAACAAAAATTGATGTTTTCACTGGCACATTGACTATGGAATTTGATGGTGGTGTTATTAAATTTAGCATTTATGATGCCATGAAATATCCTGGTGAATCTCATTCAGTTTTTGTTATAGATGTAATTGATTCTTTGGCGCAACAAAATTTTGAATTTAATAATGACGATGCGTTGAAGGTTGCTATTTCTACTGGTCTCTATCAGGAAAATTTGCAAAAGATAAAAGGGAAGTTTGTTTTTCCTTTTGAATTGCAGGAAGTTATTTTTGAATTGAATTCTCTTTGTCCAGAATTTTCCAATGTGTCTTACTTGGAATTACCTTTGTCTCATTCACAGCTTTTGCCATCTATTGTGCAAGCCCCGAAGGTGGAATTAAAGCAGTTACCGGATAATTTAAAGTATGCATTCTTGGGAGATGGAGATACACTCCCAGTAATAATTTCCAGTAAATTGACTGCTTTAGAGGAAGAAAAATTAATTCGGGTGTTGAAGGACCACAAGGAGGCAATAGGATGGACAGTAACTGACATAAAAGGATTAAGTCCAGCCACTTGCATGCATCGCATCTTGTTAGAAGATGGTGCTAAGCCTTCGAGAGAGGCTCAAAGGAGATTGAACCCACCAATGATGGAGGTAGTGAAGAAAGAAGTTTTAAAACTTCTTGACACAGGTATAATCTATCCCATTTCGGATAGTAAGTGGGTAAGTCCTGTTCAAGTAGTTCCTAAAAAGACAGGAATTACTGTTATTGAAAATCCTAAAAGTGAGTTAGTGCCCACTCGAGTTCAAAATGGATGGAGAGTTTGTACCGATTTTAGAAAATTAAATGCATTAACTCGTAAAGATCATTTTCCATTGCCTTTTATTGATCAGATGTTGGAAAGGTTGGCAGGAAAATCTCATTATTACTGTCTTGATGGTTTTTCAGGTTTTCTACAAATTCCAGTGGCGCCTGAAGATCAAGAGAAAATCACATTTACTTGCCCTTTTGGTACATTTGCCTATAGACGAATGCCTTTTGGTCTTTGTAATGCGCCTGCTACATTCCAAAGATGTATGGTTAGTATATTTTCTGATTATGTGGAGAATATCATAGAAGTGTTTATGGATGATTTTACTGTCTATGGTAATTCTTTTGATGAATGTTTAATTAACCTCACAAAAATTCTTAAAAGGTGCATTGAGACTAATCTTGTCTTAAATTATGAGAAATGCCATTTTATGGTAGACCAAGGCATAATTTTAGGCCATGTGGTATCTGCTAAAGGAATTGAGGTAGATAAGGCTAAGGTAGAAATTATCAAATGTTTACCTTACCCCGCAAGTGTGCGGGAAGTTCGCTCTTTTCTTGGCCATGCAGGTTTTTATAAGCGTTTCATCAAAGATTTTTCACAGATATCCCATCCTCTATGCAAATTACTTCAAAAGGATGTGGTATTTCATTTTGATGATAATTGCAAGAGTGCATTTGACACGCTCAAGGGATCATTGACTTCAGCACCAGTGGTTCGACCACCAAACTGGAGTCTTCCTTTCGAGATAATGTGTGATGCCAGCAATTTTGCTGTTGGTGCAGTACTCGGCCAGAAAGAGGGCAGAGCTTCTTATCTCATTTATTATGCCTCGAGGACCTTGGATGGTGCCCAATGCAATTATTCGACTACGGAAAATGAGTTTTTAGCTATTGTTTTTGCTTTAGAAAAATTCCGTTCTTATTTACTTGGCACTAAAGTCATTATTTATTCTGACCATGCAGCTTTGAAATATTTGCTCAACAAGAAAGAGGCCAAACCACGACTTATAAGGTGGATTCTCCTACTCCAAGAATTTGATCTGGAAATTAAAGACAAAAGGGGTGCTGAAAATATGGTTGCTGATCACCTCAGTCGTTTGATCAATAGTGAAGGACCTACTCCCTTGAAGAATAATTTTCCAGATGAGCATCTTTTTGTAGTTCAAAAGACAACTCCCTGGTATGCTGATTTAGCGAATTATCTTGTTACTAGAACGCTACCTAATGATTTGTCTAGAGCTCAAAAGGAAAAAATTAAAAGTGATGTTAAATATTATGTGTGGGATGAACCATACTTGTGGAAATATTGTTCTGACCAAATTATTCGCAGGTGTGTGTCTGAAGAAGAGGTTCCATCAATTTTATCTTTTTGTCACTCATATGCGTGTGGTGGACATTTTGGCCCTAAGCGAACTGCAAGAAAGGTTTTAGAGTGTGGTTTATTTTGGCCAACTTTGTTTAGTGATGCATACTTATTTTGTAAATCATGTGCAAATTGTCAAAAGACAGGTAATTTAAGCCATAGAGATCAAATGCCTCTCACTCCTATACTGGTTTGTGAAATTTTCGATGTATGGGGTATAGATTTTATGGGTCCATTTCCTTCCTCTTTTGGTAATATGTATATATTACTTGCAGTTGATTATGTCTCAAAGTGGATAGAGGCTAAGGCAACTAGGACTGACAATGCTAAGGTTGTAGTTGATTTTATTAAATCTCATATTTTTGTCAGGTATGGCACGCCAAGAGCAATTATCAGTTACCGAGGGACACACTTCTGCAATCGAGCAATGGAAGCATTGTTGAAGAAATATGGCGTTACTCACCGGGTTTCTACGTCCTATCATCCGCAGACTAGTGGTCAAGCAGAAATCTCCAATAAAGAAATCAAGTCGATACTTGAAAAGACGGTGAATCCCAATAGAAAGGATTGGAGTTTGCGCTTAGATGATGCACTTTGGGCTTACCGTACAGCTTTTAAGACCCCCATAGGTATGTCTCCTTACCGATTAATTTTTGGCAAACCTTGTCATCTACCTGTGGAATTGGAACATAGGGCATATTAGGCAGTTAAAAATTACAATATGCGGATGGATGAAGCTGGAGAACACAGGAAGTTGCAATTGCAAGAGTTGGAGGAAATCCGAAATGATGCATATGAGAGTTCTAGCATTTATAAGGAAAAGACAAAAGCATTTCATGATAAAGCAATTTCGAGGAAAATTTTTTGTATTGGTCAAAAAGTACTTCTTTTTCACTCTAGACTTAAACTTTTTCCTGGTAAATTGCATTCTCGTTGGATTGGACCTTTTATTGTGACTAATGTGTTTCCTCATGGTGCAGTAGAAATTCAAAGTCTTCACACTGACAAGATTTTTAAGGTTAATGGTCATCGTCTCAAACCTTTTTATGAAGGATTTGAAGTTAATAATGTTGAGGAGGTGACCCTTGCAGTGCCTGAACTCTCTGATTGAAGCATTATTTTGTCTAGCCAAAGACATTAAAGAAAGGCGCTGCGTGGGAGGCAACCCAAGAGTTATTGTTTTTAGTGGTTTGATTGTGTTTGTTGATTTGTTAAAAGTGATTTACGTGATATAATTTCTTTGTGATAGGTAGGATCAAATAAAGCAGCAGCTGTTGGTCCTCGCCGAGATCAGCAGCGAACCTTCAACCATCAGCAGAATCTCCGAGCAGTCGGTCCTCGTACGGAGCAGAGCCAACAGATGGATCGACGTTTGTCCCGCATGGGTCAGAACCTGGCAGCTTATTTCGAGCACGTTCGTTTCCAACCTCCTTTTCCACCGGAAACTTAGTATTTCTTCAGGGGAGTATTTCTTTCTTTCTACATTTTATTTTTATTTTTATTTTTTCCTTGAGGACAAGGCAATGTTTAGGTGTGGGGGAGGGAGATCATGTTGATTTTTAATTTCTAGTTTGGTTTTTTGTTTCAAAAAAAAATGAAAATGAGAAAAAATTTTAAGTATTTTTGGTCAGTTTTTGAGTTAATTCGTCTAGTTTCTGATTTTTCAAGACTTTTTGAGATTCGTATTGATTCAGTCAAGATGCAAGTGTGAATGGTATTCTATTGCTAGTGCAAGTAATGTGTTTTCTTGACTATTGATTCAAATGAAGGGTGTTTAAAAATTTGACATATTTTCATTTTTTTTGTGAGCTTTTGGGCCTAATGAGCATTACATTTATAATTGCTCTATTTGCTTTGAATGAGTGATATCACACATGATTTGATATTCTAGAACTTGCTTTGTTATGCATGTCGAGACCACGTTTGAATTTGAGGCATTAATATGAGAAGGGCAATTAGGTTTAACCTCTTTTGACTTTCTAAAAGCCTACCTTGATCATATTTCACGTAGTTAACCAATCTGAGCCTTGACTGTTTCTTTGTCTGATACCCAAATTTGCATCCTAAGCCTTTATATTTGAACTTTATTATTGAACCTTGAGTCAAAAGGATGCCTGAGTTTTATTGCGTGAAAATTATCAAGTATTACTACAAGGATTTGGCAGTTGTGTTTATCTTTCAAGTTTAGTTATGTTTTGCTGCACAAAAAAAAAAACAAAAAAAAAGACCAAAAAAAAAACAAAAAAAATATGGAAGTGTCCTTGTAGCAGTGTTGAGAAAGTTGGGTTGATGCCTGTGTGAAGGTTATTATGTAGAGTTGGCTTCGATTGTTGATGTGCCTTGGAGTTAGGGGATTGAAAAAAAAAAGGGCGATTCATTTCATGCAATGAGCTATTGGTATTTCTTTTGACATTATTAGCCTAAAGGTCCATTTTGTCTAACATTTAACCCAAGCCCCATTACATCCTTAATAAAAGACCCTTTGATTTTTGTATCAAGTTCATTAAAGTGGTGGAGATTTGATATATTAGCAAGCATATGGTAAAATCATTCTATGTTGTTGACTTGAGTGATATAAACATCCTTTCCATATTTTGAGTGGTTGAGTGTATACACTGCTATCCATGTGAGGTTTGTCAAGTTTTTAACATCCTCATTTTGGTGAAATTGTTGAGAAGATGTGACACTTGTGCAAGTTTATGGAGCTATTCAAGTATTTGTGATCTTGACTGTGATTTTTGGGTAGTGAATGCTTGAGGGCAAGCATTGTCTTGGTGTGGGGGAATTTTTTAATGCGCAAATTAGGCAGTTTATTTGTTAATATTTTCCCCTTTATTTTGACCAAATGTTGTGATAATTTGCTAGATTCTACTTATATTTGAATTTTTGTGTGATTGCTAGGAACTTCAAGTCAATTGAGGCAGAAAAGGAGAAATTGAAGCCTAATTGAGGAAATTCCATTAAGAAAATCTTGATACAAGTTTCTTAGTTGATACTTGAAAACCGCTACATCAGGGATGATGGGGTGTTGATGATTGTTACTGCATCAAGTTAGCAAGCGTTTTGGGCTTTTGCTTTTGGTTAGTTTAAAGCAAAGAACAGTACAACTGATGCAGTAGAAAGCCCGCATCCCATTGAGCTTCAATTGCACACGAGGCCCATTTTTGGAAAAAAAAAGAAAGAAACGCTAAAGAAGCCCTGGGGGGACGCGAGGTAAAAAAAGACCTCTGGTTCAACTGAAGAGGATTAGAAAAAAGAAAAGAGAAACAAGAAAAAAAGGAGAAAACGGCAGGGGAGAAGACTCTGAAAATCAACGCAGGCCATTCTGTTCCGTTCCGTTTTTCCTTCCTTTTCCCAATTTATTTTCCTTTTTCAATTAAGAACTCGAGTAGTACTTTTGGCTGCAATTCAACTATGAGGAGTGGCTAATTTCTTCATCTAGTCAGAGGTTAAATCGAAGCTTTGGTTCGACAAAACTGTGAGATCGAATTGATTTGCCTACGTTCTTTAATTTGCAAGTATTTATATATTTCCTGTTCACTTATGCATATGATTATTTCTTGCAATTAAATACTTGATCGCTGTTTAATTGTGTGAGTAATTAACAGCCATCTAAGAGTGCTCAATCCGTAATTGTTGGGTAATTTTAGTGCATGTGGCGAGTGACATGATTCAATTGTAGTAGAAACTTTCGAATTGTTGTTGCGGAAATATATGATATAGCCTAAATAAACCGAGCGTGTGTGTTTGTTGGTTATAATTGGTGGCCAGTCTAATGATTAATGCTGTCAATAGGTTAAATCCTAAGAGCGTGTTTAGGACTGTTTAATTGGCTAGGGCAATAACCACAGATCTTGTTGTGGTTATCGAATCAGGAAGGTTAGGCAGGTTGTCAGAGCTTGTTGACAACCATAACCAGTTTATTTGTAAATGAAAGATTTTATCTCTGCATCTGTGATCAATGATTCGAACCATTAGTGGAGATTATACGTTTGACTAGAGATTTTCCTTTCGTTAATTTACTTTATATTTATTGTTATTTATTTTATCTGTGATTGTCTTATTTTTAATTTGAGCAATTAAATTAGGTAGTTTCATATCAATCCCCCCATTTTTATTTAATGTTACATTCATTCAAAATAAATTCTCAAGTCCCTGTGGATTCGACCATACTCACTGCTATATTCGAATTTTATCTTTCATGTAATTAAGATACTTTGGTATATCGGATCAAGCAAATTCTGGCACCAGGGTAAAGTTAGTAACCCATTGCACAGCCTAAGTCCTTGCTCCAGTACCATAGTGGACTTAATTCGTGACTTAAGAGTAGGAATTTTATTTTTGCTGGTTTGATTCCCACCAAATTTTGGCGCCGTTATCGGGGATTTGGTGTCAAAATAAATTTATTTTCTTTGAATTTTATTTCCTTTGTTTATTTTTTATTTTTATTTTTATTTTTATTGTTACTGGTTTATGCCTAGATCTTCTCGTACAGGTGAACTGCAATATAATCCTGAGATAGAGAAGACTGCTCGTGCATTGAGAAAAGCAACAAGAGAACGAGCAGAGGCATCCTTCTCATCTACTGGACATAATTCAGTAGTAGATTTTGTGGATTCATTTAGTGAGACGGAAGAGATAAATAGCACCATGGCTAATGAACGGACATTGAGAGAATTGGCTGCACCAGATTTAAATCAACAGCCTCTATGCATTACTTATCCTACATTAGAGGTTGCATTTGAGTTAAAATCTGGACTAATCCATTTACTTCCTTCTTTTCATGGCTTACCAGGTGAAGATCCCCACAAGCATCTCAAAGAATTCCATGTGATTTGCTCGACAATGAAACCCCAGGGAGTCATAGAGGAGCAAATTAAATTAAGAGCCTTTCCATTTTCCTTAGCCGATAAAGCTAAGGATTGGCTCTATTATCTGCCCTCTGGGTCAATATCCACATGGACAGACATGAAGAAGCATTTCCTAGAAAAATTCTTTCCTGCATCCCGAGCTGCAAGCATTAGGAAAGACATCTGTGGAATTCGACAATTCAATGGAGAGACTCTACATGAATATTGGGAAAGATTCAAGCAACTATGTGCTAGTTGTCCTCATCATCAAATTCCTGACCAACTCCTCATCCAGTATTTTTATGAGGGTCTGTCCCAAACTGACAGAAGAATTATTGATGCTGCCAGTGGGGGCTCCTTAGTGAATAAAACACCCACGGAGGCAAGAAGTTTGATATCGAGTATGGCTGCAAATGCTCAACAATTTGGAGACAGGCAGGATAACACAACTCGTAGAGTCAATGAGGTAAGTAATTCTTCAATAGAACAAAGATTAGATTGTCTAACTTCTTTGGTTGAAAAGTTAGCTATAGGACAAATGCAGCAGTTGAAAACATGTGGAATCTGCTATGGTTCGAGTCATCCAACAGATATGTGCCCCACACTCCAAGATGATTCGACTGAGCAGGCTAATGTAGTTGGATTTTCGGGACCACCTCAGAGGCGGTATGATCCCTATGCAAACACCTATAATCCAGGATGGAGGGATCATCCTAATTTTAGTTATGCAGCAAGGCCACCAGGATTTCCACAACAGCCACAATATCAACCTAGACCTCAACTTTCACAGCAACAACCTGCTCCTAAATCAGGTATGTCACTTGAGGATATTGTGAAATCTTTGGCTACTAACACTCAATTATTTCAACAGGAGACGAAAACTAGCATTCATAATTTGGAGAATCAAATGAGCCAGTTAGCTTCCACAGTCAATAGATTGGAGTCCCAATTATCTGGAAAGCTATCCTCACAGACAATTGTCAACCCCAAGCAAAATGCCAGTGCCATCACATTAAGAAGTGGCAAAAAGTTGCCTGAGCCGAGCAAGAGAATTTCTGAACAAGCAATCGAGGAAGAGCTCGAAAAAGAGGGGAATGTGTCTCAACCTAGGGCCTTGGAACAACCAGATTTTGGAGAAAAATCAACACAAGTGGTTACACCTCCGCCTCCATTTCCTAGTCGACTGGCAAAGTCCAAAAAGCAAGAGCAAGAATAGGAGATTTTGGACACTTTTCGAAAAGTTGAGGTAAATATCCCTCTTTTAGATGCAATTAAGCAAATTCCTAGATATGCTAAATTTTTGAAGGAGTTATGCACTGGTAAGAAAAAGTTGAAAGGAAACGAGAAAGTGCATATGGGAGAAAATGTCTCGGCAGTTCTGCAGAAAAAATTGCCTCCTAAATGCAAGGACCCGGGTATGTTTACTGTCCCTTGCAAAATAGGCAATATTAAAATTGAAAAAGCTATGTTGGATTTGGGTGTTTCGATAAATGTTATGCCTCGTTCTATTTATAATTTAATGAACGTTGGGCCTTTAAAAGAGACGGGCGTAATAATTCAACTGGCTGATCGATCAAATGCCTATCCTGATGGAGTTTCGGAGGATATTTTAGTGCAAATTGATAATTTGATTTTTCCTGCAGATTTTTATGTGCTTGATATGGAGGATGATAATTCTAATTCATCTCCAATACTGTTAGGGAGACCATTTTTGAAAACTGCTAGAACAAAAATTGATGTTTTCACTGGCACATTGACTATGGAATTTGATGGTGGTGTTATTAAATTTAGCATTTATGATGCCATGAAATATCCTGGTGAATCTCATTCAGTTTTTGTTATAGATGTAATTGATTCTTTGGCGCAACAAAATTTTGAATTTAATAATGACGATGCGTTGAAGGTTGCTATTTCTACTGGTCTCTATCAGGAAAATTTGCAAAAGATAAAAGGGAAGTTTGTTTTTCCTTTTGAATTGCAGGAAGTTATTTTTGAATTGAATTCTCTTTGTCCAGAATTTTCCAATGTGTCTTACTTGGAATTACCTTTGTCTCATTCACAGCTTTTGCCATCTATTGTGCAAGCCCCGAAGGTGGAATTAAAGCAGTTACCGGATAATTTAAAGTATGCATTCTTGGGAGATGGAGATACACTCCCAGTAATAATTTCCAGTAAATTGACTGCTTTAGAGGAAGAAAAATTAATTCGGGTGTTGAAGGACCACAAGGAGGCAATAGGATGGACAGTAACTGACATAAAAGGATTAAGTCCAGCCACTTGCATGCATCGCATCTTGTTAGAAGATGGTGCTAAGCCTTCGAGAGAGGCTCAAAGGAGATTGAACCCACCAATGATGGAGGTAGTGAAGAAAGAAGTTTTAAAACTTCTTGACACAGGTATAATCTATCCCATTTCGGATAGTAAGTGGGTAAGTCCTGTTCAAGTAGTTCCTAAAAAGACAGGAATTACTGTTATTGAAAATCCTAAAAGTGAGTTAGTGCCCACTCGAGTTCAAAATGGATGGAGAGTTTGTACCGATTTTAGAAAATTAAATGCATTAACTCGTAAAGATCATTTTCCATTGCCTTTTATTGATCAGATGTTGGAAAGGTTGGCAGGAAAATCTCATTATTACTGTCTTGATGGTTTTTCAGGTTTTCTACAAATTCCAGTGGCGCCTGAAGATCAAGAGAAAATCACATTTACTTGCCCTTTTGGTACATTTGCCTATAGACGAATGCCTTTTGGTCTTTGTAATGCGCCTGCTACATTCCAAAGATGTATGGTTAGTATATTTTCTGATTATGTGGAGAATATCATAGAAGTGTTTATGGATGATTTTACTGTCTATGGTAATTCTTTTGATGAATGTTTAATTAACCTCACAAAAATTCTTAAAAGGTGCATTGAGACTAATCTTGTCTTAAATTATGAGAAATGCCATTTTATGGTAGACCAAGGCATAATTTTAGGCCATGTGGTATCTGCTAAAGGAATTGAGGTAGATAAGGCTAAGGTAGAAATTATCAAATGTTTACCTTACCCCGCAAGTGTGCGGGAAGTTCGCTCTTTTCTTGGCCATGCAGGTTTTTATAAGCGTTTCATCAAAGATTTTTCACAGATATCCCATCCTCTATGCAAATTACTTCAAAAGGATGTGGTATTTCATTTTGATGATAATTGCAAGAGTGCATTTGACACGCTCAAGGGATCATTGACTTCAGCACCAGTGGTTCGACCACCAAACTGGAGTCTTCCTTTCGAGATAATGTGTGATGCCAGCAATTTTGCTGTTGGTGCAGTACTCGGCCAGAAAGAGGGCAGAGCTTCTTATCTCATTTATTATGCCTCGAGGACCTTGGATGGTGCCCAATGCAATTATTCGACTACGGAAAATGAGTTTTTAGCTATTGTTTTTGCTTTAGAAAAATTCCGTTCTTATTTACTTGGCACTAAAGTCATTATTTATTCTGACCATGCAGCTTTGAAATATTTGCTCAACAAGAAAGAGGCCAAACCACGACTTATAAGGTGGATTCTCCTACTCCAAGAATTTGATCTGGAAATTAAAGACAAAAGGGGTGCTGAAAATATGGTTGCTGATCACCTCAGTCGTTTGATCAATAGTGAAGGACCTACTCCCTTGAAGAATAATTTTCCAGATGAGCATCTTTTTGTAGTTCAAAAGACAACTCCCTGGTATGCTGATTTAGCGAATTATCTTGTTACTAGAACGCTACCTAATGATTTGTCTAGAGCTCAAAAGGAAAAAATTAAAAGTGATGTTAAATATTATGTGTGGGATGAACCATACTTGTGGAAATATTGTTCTGACCAAATTATTCGCAGGTGTGTGTCTGAAGAAGAGGTTCCATCAATTTTATCTTTTTGTCACTCATATGCGTGTGGTGGACATTTTGGCCCTAAGCGAACTGCAAGAAAGGTTTTAGAGTGTGGTTTATTTTGGCCAACTTTGTTTAGTGATGCATACTTATTTTGTAAATCATGTGCAAATTGTCAAAAGACAGGTAATTTAAGCCATAGAGATCAAATGCCTCTCACTCCTATACTGGTTTGTGAAATTTTCGATGTATGGGGTATAGATTTTATGGGTCCATTTCCTTCCTCTTTTGGTAATATGTATATATTACTTGCAGTTGATTATGTCTCAAAGTGGATAGAGGCTAAGGCAACTAGGACTGACAATGCTAAGGTTGTAGTTGATTTTATTAAATCTCATATTTTTGTCAGGTATGGCACGCCAAGAGCAATTATCAGTTACCGAGGGACACACTTCTGCAATCGAGCAATGGAAGCATTGTTGAAGAAATATGGCGTTACTCACCGGGTTTCTACGTCCTATCATCCGCAGACTAGTGGTCAAGCAGAAATCTCCAATAAAGAAATCAAGTCGATACTTGAAAAGACGGTGAATCCCAATAGAAAGGATTGGAGTTTGCGCTTAGATGATGCACTTTGGGCTTACCGTACAGCTTTTAAGACCCCCATAGGTATGTCTCCTTACCGATTAATTTTTGGCAAACCTTGTCATCTACCTGTGGAATTGGAACATAGGGCATATTAGGCAGTTAAAAATTACAATATGCGGATGGATGAAGCTGGAGAACACAGGAAGTTGCAATTGCAAGAGTTGGAGGAAATCCGAAATGATGCATATGAGAGTTCTAGCATTTATAAGGAAAAGACAAAAGCATTTCATGATAAAGCAATTTCGAGGAAAATTTTTTGTATTGGTCAAAAAGTACTTCTTTTTCACTCTAGACTTAAACTTTTTCCTGGTAAATTGCATTCTCGTTGGATTGGACCTTTTATTGTGACTAATGTGTTTCCTCATGGTGCAGTAGAAATTCAAAGTCTTCACACTGACAAGATTTTTAAGGTTAATGGTCATCGTCTCAAACCTTTTTATGAAGGATTTGAAGTTAATAATGTTGAGGAGGTGACCCTTGCAGTGCCTGAACTCTCTGATTGAAGCATTATTTTGTCTAGCCAAAGACATTAAAGAAAGGCGCTGCGTGGGAGGCAACCCAAGAGTTATTGTTTTTAGTGGTTTGATTGTGTTTGTTGATTTGTTAAAAGTGATTTACGTGATATAATTTCTTTGTGATAGGTAGGATCAAATAAAGCAGCAGCTGTTGGTCCTCGCCGAGATCAGCAGCGAACCTTCAACCATCAGCAGAATCTCCGAGCAGTCGGTCCTCGTACGGAGCAGAGCCAACAGATGGATCGACGTTTGTCCCGCATGGGTCAGAACCTGGCAGCTTATTTCGAGCACGTTCGTTTCCAACCTCCTTTTCCACCGGAAACTTAGTATTTCTTCAGGGGAGTATTTCTTTCTTTCTACATTTTATTTTTATTTTTATTTTTTCCTTGAGGACAAGGCAATGTTTAGGTGTGGGGGAGGGAGATCATGTTGATTTTTAATTTCTAGTTTGGTTTTTTGTTTCAAAAAAAAATGAAAATGAGAAAAAATTTTAAGTATTTTTGGTCAGTTTTTGAGTTAATTCGTCTAGTTTCTGATTTTTCAAGACTTTTTGAGATTCGTATTGATTCAGTCAAGATGCAAGTGTGAATGGTATTCTATTGCTAGTGCAAGTAATGTGTTTTCTTGACTATTGATTCAAATGAAGGGTGTTTAAAAATTTGACATATTTTCATTTTTTTTGTGAGCTTTTGGGCCTAATGAGCATTACATTTATAATTGCTCTATTTGCTTTGAATGAGTGATATCACACATGATTTGATATTCTAGAACTTGCTTTGTTATGCATGTCGAGACCACGTTTGAATTTGAGGCATTAATATGAGAAGGGCAATTAGGTTTAACCTCTTTTGACTTTCTAAAAGCCTACCTTGATCATATTTCACGTAGTTAACCAATCTGAGCCTTGACTGTTTCTTTGTCTGATACCCAAATTTGCATCCTAAGCCTTTATATTTGAACTTTATTATTGAACCTTGAGTCAAAAGGATGCCTGAGTTTTATTGCGTGAAAATTATCAAGTATTACTACAAGGATTTGGCAGTTGTGTTTATCTTTCAAGTTTAGTTATGTTTTGCTGCACACAAAAAAAAACAAAAAAAAAGACCAAAAAAAAAACAAAAAAAATATGGAAGTGTCCTTGTAGCAGTGTTGAGAAAGTTGGGTTGATGCCTGTGTGAAGGTTATTATGTAGAGTTGGCTTCGATTGTTGATGTGCCTTGGAGTTAGGGGATTGAAAAAAAAAAGGGCGATTCATTTCATGCAATGAGCTATTGGTATTTCTTTTGACATTATTAGCCTAAAGGTCCATTTTGTCTAACATTTAACCCAAGCCCCATTACATCCTTAATAAAAGACCCTTTGATTTTTGTATCAAGTTCATTAAAGTGGTGGAGATTTGATATATTAGCAAGCATATGGTAAAATCATTCTATGTTGTTGACTTGAGTGATATAAACATCCTTTCCATATTTTGAGTGGTTGAGTGTATACACTGCTATCCATGTGAGGTTTGTCAAGTTTTTAACATCCTCATTTTGGTGAAATTGTTGAGAAGATGTGACACTTGTGCAAGTTTATGGAGCTATTCAAGTATTTGTGATCTTGACTGTGATTTTTGGGTAGTGAATGCTTGAGGGCAAGCATTGTCTTGGTGTGGGGGAATTTGTTAATGCGCAAATTAGGCAGTTTATTTGTTAATATTTTCCCCTTTATTTTGACCAAATGTTGTGATAATTTGCTAGATTCTACTTATATTTGAATTTTTGTGTGATTTCTAGGAACTTCAGGTCAATTGAGGCAGAAAAGGAGAAATTGAAGCCTAATTGAGGAAATTCCATTAAGAAAATCTTGATACAAGTTTCTTAGTTGATACTTGAAAACCGCTACATCAGGGATGATGGGGTGTTGATGATTGTTACTGCATCAAGTTAGCAAGCGTTTTGGACTTTTGCTTTTGGTTAGTTTAAAGCAAAGAACAGTACAACTGATGCAGTAGAAAGCCCGCATCCCATTGAGCTTCAATTGCACACGAGGCCCATTTTTGGAAAAAAAAAAGAAAGAAACGCTAAAGAAGCCCTGGGGGGACGCGAGGTAAAAAAAGACCTCTGGTTCAACTGAAGAGGATTAGAAAAAAGAAAAGAGAAACAAGAAAAAAAGGAGAAAACGGCAGGGGAGAAGACTCTGAAAATCAACGCAGGCCATTCTGTTCCGTTCCGTTTTTCCTTCCTTTTCCCAATTTATTTTCCTTTTTCAATTAAGAACTCGAGTAGTACTTTTGGCTGCAATTCAACTGTGAGGAGTGGCTAATTTCTTCATCTAGTCAGAGGTTAAATCGAAGCTTTGGTTCGACAAAACTGTGAGATCGAATTGATTTGCCTACGTTCTTTAATTTGCAAGTATTTATATATTTCCTGTTCACTTATGCATATGATTATTTCTTGCAATTAAATACTTGATCGCTGTTTAATTGTGTGAGTAATTAACAGCCATCTAAGAGTGCTCAATCCGTAATTGTTGGGTAATTTTAGTGCATGTGGCGAGTGACATGATTCAATTGTAGTAGAAACTTTCGAATTGTTGTTGCGGAAATATATGATATAGCCTAAATAAACCGAGCGTGTGTGTTTGTTGGTTATAATTGGTGGCCAGTCTAATGATTAATGCTGTCAATAGGTTAAATCCTAAGA